>NC_141697.1:292088383-294488383 GCF_964263255.1 Lissotriton vulgaris | reverse complement strand
GTTGTTTCCCGTGGTGTACAGTTGAGAGCGGTGAAGTTACTTAGAAATTTCACAACAGTGGGTGTTTGATTAGTTGGTGAGATAAGTAGGAATTCCGTTTTGAGGACATTTAGTTTGAGGTGGTTGGTGGTTAGCCAGTTGAGGGCTTTGAGCAGGGTTCCATTGAGAGACATTATTGTCATCGGGGGAGGACATTTTCATGTACAGTTGGGTGTAATCTGCATACATGTGGTATTGATGCTAATCCCAGCTACTAAAATTGGTAGATAGGGTTTAGAGCAAAAAATTAACACAGCTGAAAAGCAGGTGTTAAAAGAAGAATATTTTTCATTTCTCCTTGCTTTTCACACTTTTATCATGTGCTGTATTGTACAGTACACATACAAAGTACGAAAAGTTGTTAAAGTTGTCTAGCCATAGCATTTTGTACAGGAAGAGTATCCTTCCTGTACAATACCTATGGTAGACTCATGCATGCACTCCAGCACTATGGCACTTTGCTGGAGCAGCCGTGCGCAATACAAATAGCACTAACATAACATAACAAATGTGTGCGCTTGGCGCACAGCAGCACAAATCTGCTCCTAGCTTCTAGGGAGAGTAAAGGAGAGTGCCATATGTCTGTGATTATGGCAGTCATCTGCTCTCTCCCTGTCAGGCAATGCAGCAAAGCCTCTTTGCATTGTGTGATACCTTTGTGAATCATTGTCCTTGTAACTTGTTTTCCTTATCTGACAGAACTGGGAGTGACTAGAGGTGATTCAGTTAGCATTTGAGGCTTAAACACCACACATAAATTGCAATGAACAACAAGTCAAACGTTTTCCGGGGAACGTGCAGGCAGAAGTTGATCCACATTTATGATGATTTAAGGAAACATTCTTCCAATCTTTGCTTTTTATAACAAGGTTTTTGAAACACATTAGCTAGTAACCAGTTTTTAAAGTGTGCTCAAGGAGAACATATGGCATTTACCAGTGCTTGAGGGCCTGCGAGAAAGATCCTTTTTGTCATTAGCAAATCTTGATTGTTCCTTTAAGAAAATTATGAATGCTGTTCACTTAAGGAACAAAAGATAAATATGTATGCAATAATGAATGCAGTGGCTGACACTGCATGCCTATTATTGTTCATCTGAAAATTATTAGTCCATTTAAATGCATGTCATATATAAATGGCATCATAATGAGATAATATAGTTATGTATTAAATTATATTTTTATATAGTGCTTTTGCCATTTATAGGTGCAATAAATAGCAGATGTCATGGTTACCCAACTTATGGGACTTAATTTCTAAACCTCAGATTTAAGTAATACTCAGTTTTTCTGTACTTTTTATTCCTTCATTTCTTTTTCCAATACCTTTGTTCTTTTGCTTTGTTAGATATTTTTACTTTATGTATTTCCATTTCCTTTAATTTCTGTCTGATGTCTGTTCTTCTGGCACTTATTGGTTCCCTGTCCCCTTGTTACAAAGTAAGCCTGTGGCATGTGCACCCTGATTTTTTGCTGATTGGTACTGGTGATAACTAACTGTATCTTGGCTCTATTTAACCCGACCCACGGCCGGTGCTATGGTGAAAGCACACACATCCATGAGGGTACACTATGGGGCTGATTATGATCTTGTCTGGAATGCAATCCAACCGATTCTGTTCCGTAATGCTTTCCGAAGGACTCGGATTGGTGCAGTCCTACCGAGAGATTTTGATGCATCCGGATGCTTCCAGATACAATTGTGACAGACTCCCATTGACTTCAGTGGGAGCCTGTGTTCCGAATGAGAACACAGGCTCCCATTGACAAAAGGGCTGGTTGGGGTTAACCTTGCAACCAGTGGCGGGCACACCATGGTGCCTGGCACACTTTGCATGATTGGGTAGAGGGGACCAAAGGGTACCCCCACGGGCCTGATTCAGAGGGTCTCAGGTAAAGGAGGGCCTGCTGCAGTTCCCCAAATTCAGATTCCAACAGCCGATTCATTTCAGAACAACCAATTCGGAAAGGCTGCCCGAATCGGACATCCTAATCACTCGGCGGAAAACGTGGTCCATACACTGCTACGATCCAGCTGCGAACGACTTGGTTACTCCCAATGCCTATCAGATCCAAAGTCGGACAGTTCGAAACACTATCCAGCCATCATAATCGCATGTTGGGAAACGTGTCCGAGTCCGTCCCAAAGGCGGGTCCCGAATTGGATTTGGACGAATCAAATGCCGCTCGTAGCCTCTCCAGACGACATCGAAATTGACCTCTATATGTTAGGGTACACTCATAATTGGCATGAACTACCCTATAAGTACCTAGTACATAATAGGGCAAGATAATAAAACTACTTTTAAGTCCCTATTACATAATAGGGAATGGCAATTTACAGGCCAGCAGTCTTTTCCACACTTCCATGTGTGAATTGCTGAGAGCCTGAGGTAATTTTAAAAGCAGCCCTGTGTTGCAACACTGATTTTAAATGTAAATTGTGCCCAAACTCTACTTTGATAGTAGAAACACTGTAAAAGGGATAAACTACAGTATGTTGGCATATTTGGTAGCCCCAGGTCTCCCCTATCTGTTCCAGGTTTTAGGGGTAATGTACTTATGAGGAGAGCCCTTGAAAAAGAGGTTGTATACTCCCTGGGGAAAGAGAAATTGCACATTCCACTTCCCCATTGTAGTAAAGTGCTCAATAAATTCGATTTTTCTTCTAGGAGCACAGTGGAGTAAGGATCTATACTAAGTTTGCATATTCAGAGCCCCTAAGGTCTTAACAAGGTGTCCTATTGGGGGAGGGGGTCGTTACTATAAGCAGGGTCCTTATAAAAGATGTTTTATAGGCTATTGTTGAGTTTATCATAAAATGTACAGAAAATAAGTTATAAGACTTTTATGTCCATAAGCCAAAATTCTGCCTTATGTTGTCTCCCCTGATTGTTCAGAGTTAGAAGGATTAGCCAGGCTCCTTTGACGAAGTGATAAATGGCTCACCGAGTGAGAGGCTACCACAGGGCCGTCAATAGCGCTGGTGGCGCCAGGTGCGACAACCCTTTTAGAAGCCCCCACACCCCTAAGTGCCTGCTCAGATTCCTTCACTACCACCAGGCAAAAGTGCCCCATATCTCACCAATCATAAGTTATTGATAGAAACAGCGCTCCCCTCTGAGTTTAGCACCCCCTCCACATATCAGCGCCCAGTCCTGCCGCACCTGTCACACTGCCCTAATTCGGCCCTGGGCTATCTCTTAGAGAGAGCTCTGCTAAGCAAGAATGCCAGAGCAGGAGGGAGGGGTCGTAAACCATGAAGCTTCAAAGGGGATATGACAGGCAGGGAATGCCAGCCCACCTACCCACAAGTTCCCCTGACCCAGCCAGATGGCAGGCTTAAGGTAGGAATTTGCAGATAGTAGGGGTAGGAGAGCTATTCAAATTAACCATACTGGAGGTTGGTTTTACTAGTTCTTGCTCCTCTGCTGCAAGTTCAGCCATATTGAATTTTAGAGAAAGAGTACTTTCCGGGAGGAATTTATGCCACACTTTGGAGGAATAGTCAAGCTCTGGAGTGTCGCAGTTCAATAGAAAAAAATTCACGCTCCTAATGGCATTCTGCGAAAACAATGCCATAACGTGTGTTAAAATTGGCCAATTGCAATTTTAATTATATTCCGGCTATGAACCCATCTGTGCCTCATATTCTCTTATCTATTGGCCATTTCTGCACTCTAGGGATCTGTATTTATTCACTGGACCGTACCGCACTGCCATTACATTTGAAAATGCTGTGCGCGAGTATCATTCCATTTGTTATAAAACAAAAAGGTTCACTACATATTAAAGACAATATAATCCAAGTTAAGCGGTTCATCATGTAAGCAGAAACACACATTTGAGTAATTATCCTACACATTTAAAATTGACACAGAACACTGTTCCCGTGTTCCAAGCACTATTTGTGCTAATTCATGCTTTTAAAATATTCATCTACATTGTATTAAAACTGGCCTTACAATCAAAGGGTAGTCGTGGCCCAAATAAGTAAAATTCATCGTCGTTCTTCATCCAGGCTTAGTGACAAAGCCACATTATTTGTACCATAACGTTCTTTCCACCAGCATAAATAGACTGTCTCTGGGAGACATTGTCCACAAGGATGTTATACATTTTTGATTTCACAAACTGTATAGAAGTATGTTTCATGTTCTTAACCACAAAGGATTTTGCATGCCAACAGCTGATTTAAAAATGTTTCGATAAGACAGAAATTGACACACTGTCTGATAGACACTTATAAACATCTTCCTTGCAGCCTTGAAAAAGCCCTGTAGGCGAAACGTGCGTTGGCTGCTGTGGTGCTATTTGTGAACTGTGAAATTAAAAGCAGACATCAATACAGAAGACTTGATTGGACTACTTTACTTCTTTCTTTGTGACATTACGGATCCTTAGTATACAGGGTGTTGAGACACTGCTAGACTGATTGGAGAAATACCTATACGTTTTTTTGGATTACAGAAATAATGATATTGGTGTGCTCAGGTGTTTTGTGTTTACATGTGTGACCTGGGTTCGGCTGAATCCAAGGACTGATTGACACTTTGGTGGGTAAGTGTCACACACCTTCGGAGCACCCCGGCCTGAGTTGTGTTCGATAGTAATAGATTTTCTATCAAAACAGGAATAACATTTAGATGTGTAGATCAATATAGGCTTACCTTGTGTTATATAGCCCTTTGGATGTACTTTGCTTCAAGAGGAATAAAGAGTGGACTTACTGCAGTCTACAGGTTAACAGAGCTTACCTGGGCCATCGGCACAAAGAATCCCCAGCCTGCAGTGCGTCCAGTGGATTTGTAAGGTTTTGTCCCAGTGGATTGTGGGAACTGAAGTTCCAACTTTAAAGCATCATCTTGAAGATTATAGACCCTTGGATTGTGTTTTTGACACTTTGGGCCCCCAGAGGAACAGCAGGGAGAGTAGAAAAGTTAGGAACAACTTTGGAAAAAAACTCCACAGGTGGACCAAATCAAGCGCAAGACCCAAGCTAGTAACCTTCAACTCTGAGCCAGACTGCCCTGCTTGTTCATCCCACTGAAAAGCTCCTGAGGTTCAACTTCCAGAGTTGACTGGGAGCTCTCTAGAAATTAAGCTGGTGAACCATCATCGAACCCAGCACAGTGAAGAGCATTGAGGGACCACAGCAGAAAAAGGTCCAGAAAAGTCTGAAGGTAAAATCTCGACAGAAGCCTACAGCGATATCCGAGTGCGGCTCAATTGCAGTCGGTCTAAAACTTTGACTTTGTACCAGTCAAGAGTGACCAGATGTCGCGGGGTGGTGCTATAGGTTTCTAAGTGCTATATAGTACTAAGCTAAATTCATATCTCCAGTTCTCTACATTGGTTTTTTGTCGTTTTGGTGTCATATTAAAGGTAAAAATACTTCCCATTTGCTTTACATACCTGTCTCTTAAGTTAAGTCTGCCTGCACGCAGCTAAGCTACCAAAGGTGGAGCATGGGAATATCTTTCTGACACCTATTCTGAATTATTGAATGAATGAAACATCTTATAAGCACACAAATAACCGGAGGCATCTTGGCGCTGTGAAGAGAAGACGAGGGCCAAGTCCTAGAGGATCATTTGTAGAATAACCAAGTTCTGAGGTTCTTCCTAAATGCCAGGAGCGTGGGTACTAATTTTAGCAAGCGTTTCCAGAGTAGAGCTGTGGCTCTAAACAAGCTCTACCTCTCCAAGTAAAATGGTTGAAGGAAGCGACCCTCAGCAAGTTAGCTGAGCTAGACCGAAGTTTTCTGCTGGGGATGTAATGCAACAGATTGGCCTTCAAATATGCAGGTGCTTCTCCATAGATTGCCTTGTGCGCTAGACAGAGAACCTTAAAAGAAATGCAATGACAGATAGAAGCCACTTATCTTTAAATTTCAGTTCACTGTCCAGCATAAACCCCAAGTTTTTTACTTTGGAAGTTGGAGTATGTGCCACACACAAATCTGGCAGCCACCAATGGGGGGACCAAATAGCTGGATTGTTTCTGAATTGAATGACCTAGGTATTAGAGGAGTTAAGCTATAAGCAATTGCTGGCCATCCAGGTATTTACTGCACTCATACGTTTATAGAACATATTCCCAGCCCCATATTCATCTTTAGCCACTGATGCTATAATTTGTGTATCATCGGTGCACAATGCTAAGGATAGCCCAAAAGAGCTGATCAGAGCGACAAGCGGAGTGACATAAAAATTAAATGGAGTTGGGGATAGGGAATGCATGCATCAGGTTCCTGAGTTAAAAATCCCACTTGACACTACTTGTTGGCATCCATCCTGAGAGAAATTATTTAAGCAGCACTAATGCTGAATCGTTAATCCCTAGATCCTGCAGGTGGTCAACTAGTAATTCATGATTGGCCGAATCGAAAGCCGCTGAACGATCATGCAAGATCAACACTGCATTACCTCCCTTATCGAGGGATGATTTCATTTCCTCACTGGTATGTGAGCAGAGCAGATTTGGTGCTGTAGTTTTCTCTAAAGTCAAACTGCGTATCCTCTAAGAGATTAATAAAAACCTCCAAATATTAGGAGAGTTGTATGTTCATAATTTCCTCTGCTAATTTAGCTGGACAGGGAAGTTGTACAATTGGACGATAATTATTGGTATCAAGGGGATCGAGAGTGGGTTTCTTTAAGAGAGAAAGCACTGAGGCAGCCTTCCAGATGATAGGGAAAATGCAAATTTTAAACATGATGGTAGTATAGCAGCAAGGTGTTGTGTTATGCCTTCGGGAACCAAGTGAACCAATCTGTGCTGGAGAAGGAGCAGTAAAGTGCCTAAAGCTGGTGTAGAGCTTGAGTTTGTGGATATAGATGATGAGCCACCATTGTTCAAATTGGTAAAGACATCTAGGACTTTTGCCTGAAAAGTCCTAGCTAGAGAATTGCAGAACTCTGGATTCGTTGTAGCTGTGTCAGTTCCCCTCGGGATGGTCAGTTTTTTTATGGTTTGAAACAGAATTTTAGATAACCCTGGGCACAGCAGGCGTAGTGCCTCAACACGTATTTCCATGAAATTTAAAAAACTCTGTGGAAATCCACTATGCTCTGCTACGCTCCCTCCCCCTCCCAAAGTATTTAAAAATGTAAAAGAAGCACGCACGTCAGACGTACAACATCGTGTTTTTTTATTACAGAAGGGGACGCGAGGACCGAGGTGCAGCACGGAAAACGGTCTGGCAGAGGAGGTGGCAGACAACAGGTAAGTGGCTTTTTAAAAACATTTTTAAAGAATTTGGGAAGGGGAGGGAGCAGCTAACCCTGCTCCGCCATGGAGGTGGAGTTTTTGCCTACTACACATGCGCTTTCGCAACTGAGCGCAGAGTAGGCAAATCTCGGCAAACGCCGCTGGCGGAGCGTAGTTACCCGGCCTGGTTTAGTTTTAAAGGTATTTTAAGCTAAATTTATTTGTGCTGTATAGTAGTCAGTTTTGGCCTTCATAATTGATTCTTCATAGCTACTAAGACATAATTATATTTAACTCTCTCCTCACTGCAATATTTGGACCTCTATTTGCATTGTCTCCGCCTTTCCTGTTTAATTGCTTTGAGCGAGTCAGTAAACCATTTTTTTTTTGTAACATCGTTTTTATTGCAGCACCAATATAATTGTACAGACAATAACTTCATGGCATAATTAGGAAACATAGCAAGAGGACACATTATCAATTCTCTCCCCCCATCATGTCCGGCACGTCTCCAGAAAGAAGACTAAACTGCCATTGTGCTGAGTCCATTCCTCGCTGCATAGTTCGACATCACATTTACAAGAAAAAGTGGACTGCTTTTGTGGTTTTCGCCCCTCCCCCACCCCCATCAACCACCCTCCCCCCACCGCCCGACAGTCCCGAACTCCCCCCCCTCCCTTGTGGCAGCGCTGTGTGAAAATCCCAGTCAGAGTAAGGTCTGGTGTGTGCAAGAAGGTCCTATACATTCACTAAGGTGTGTTCCTAGGTGTGTTAGTGGGGTCATCTGCCATCAATTCCTCCTCCTCTTCATCCTCCTCATCATTATCATCCCGGAGCGCCTGCACCATCATTTCCCATGCTGTTGCCCGCTCCATAGCCTTCTCATCATCCGTCCTCCTAGCCATCTGGTACCTCAAAGTACTTTCACACGCTGCCCACCGCAGACATTCACCATACCACCGTTTATACGTGGGTCCCGCTTTCGATTTCCAATTCCTCGTAATCTCCCTCTTTGCAAGCATCAGCCCTAAATCTATAAATCGGCTGGTATTTTTATTTTTAGACGTGTGTGGAAACCAATGTAGGACCCCCACTGCCTTGGTGTACTGTATGTCCCTATCTGTAGCATTATTCAGAGCCCTCCCGACTTCCTGCCTGTAATCCCCCAAGGCAGGTCAGTCCCACAGCATGTGATCCAGATCCGCCCCAACTGTGTTACACCTGGGACAGGCCGCCTGTTCCACCCCAAAGTATTGCCTTATTTTCCCAGGCGTGAGGTATGCCCGATGAATAATATAGAAGTGTATGAGCTGGAACCTGGCGTTCCTTGAGCTTTTCCACGCCCGTCGTAGCAACTGACCCCAAGTTACATCAGGGATCTCCATTTGGAGGTCCAACTCCCATTTAGCCTTCAAAGCTGCGAGCGGCTGCAAGGCCTCCCGCAACATTCTGAAGTATAGGCAGGTTACCGCTTTAAAGGTCCCGGCTGCCATCATCGTATATTGGCACGCCATGGAGGTCGCCGGTTCCTGCAAACCCTCTCCCCAGTGATCTTGCATGGCACCTGTTACCACCGCATGTAACAAGTAGTCACCTCGTGGGAGATCGAACCGCTCCTGCAATTCCTGAAACGGAAGCAACGCACCATCCTCATACAAGTCGCCCAGCATTTGAACCCCAGCCTCTTCCCAGCCTAGTAAACGCGACCAGTCCCCTCCATGAGGGAGGGCTGTAACCATCCCCAGCGGAATTTCCGGAGCATACATAAGGCGGACCCCCGCTCGTTTACGCGCCCGATTCCAGCAGAGTCGAAATGTCTGTTCCTCCACTGTCAAATCTCTAACCAAGAGCCTCTGATGCAGCGTAATGTATGCCAGCACATGCCGCGGGGTGCCCTCATCTCTAGAATGCTCCGGGCCTCGATGTACCCTCGCGACCTCCTGAGTGAAAGCCTGCAGCTGAGCCGCCAGATAATAACCTTCGAAATCGGGCACCGCCATGCCTCCCTCATCCTTGGGCCGCAAGAGGGTGTCCAGCGCGATTCGTCGCCTGCCCGTGCCCCAGAGAAACGCTATGGTCAATGATCTCAGGCGTCGGAAAACGGAGCCCGGAATCCATATCGGGAGAGTCCTAAAGTAGTACAACAGCCTGGGCAGAGCCAGCATCTTAAGCAGGGAGACCCGACCAGCCAGTGAGAGTGGAAGAGTGGACCAAAAATCCATACATCCTCTCAGGGCAGTAATACAGCGGTTAATATTGCCATCCAGCATATCCGTTGGGGTATGGTAGATGTAAACGCCAAGATAGTGCAGACAATGCGGTTCCCACCGGAGTTCCTGCGCCGTGAGAGGGCACGGCTCTCCTTGTCTCAGAGGGTATAGACAAGATTTGGGCCAATTGACCCTCAGGCCCGACATTCGCCCAAACAGCTCCAACAAACGTCTCGCCCCCAGTAACTCTGCTTCCGCATCAGCCTGGAACATTAGTAGGTCGTCTGCATACAATGAGATGACATGCGGCCTGTCCCTGTACATCAGCCCCGCATAATGGCGGCCAGACCTGGCTTCCGCTGCAAATGGTTCCATTGCCAAAGCAAACAAGAGGGGAGAGAGGGAGCACCCCTGCCTAGTGCCTCGTCGTACGGGGTATTGCTTCGAGATCAGTGAGCCCACCCTGACTCTCGCTGTGGCTTCCGTATACAGGACTTTGGTCCAGTTGATATACCCGTACCCCAGCCCAAAACGCCTCATCACCTCGTACAGATAGTCCCACTCAAGACTATCGAAGGCCTTCTCGATATCTATGGAGAGCACGAATGGAGTAGTGGCGTCCGACCATTGGGCCCCCATCAACCTTGTAAGCCTGCGGATATTGTGGGTAGTGTTACGTGTAGGGATAAAGCCGCACTGATCCTTGTGAATCAGAACGGTCATGTGGGTCAGTAATCTATTTGCCAGGATTTTACTCAGGATCTTGTAATCCGTCGTGAGCATGGACAATGGACGGTAGGATGAAAGGGCAGCGCCCTCTCCGCCAGGCTTTAATAATGGGATCATAAGGGCCTCACACATGGAGCTCGGGAGCCTACCTCGCGATTGCGCTTCATTATAAACCAATTGCAGTTGCGGAGCTAGATACTCCAAATATTTACTGTAAAACTCTATCGGGAGACCGTCAAGCCCTGGAGTCTTGTTCCTAGCCATCTGCTTCACTGCACTCCCTATCTCCCCGATCGTAATGGGCCGACCCAACTCCTCTGCTTCCGAGTCCTCCAATTGTGATAGCTGTAGCCCTTCTAGAAAGGTGCCCAGCTCATCCGCCCCGCCCGTCTGTCCGCTCTCATACAAACCCTCGTAGTACGTCCTGAACCTATCCAGAATCCCGGCTTGGGTGTGGCACAGCCCCTCCCCCACCGCCTGAATCGCCATGATCGGCGCGCCCCGCCTGATCGGGTTGGCAAGCCACGCCAGCATCGACCCCGCCTTATCACCTTCCGCATGCGCCTTTGTCATATACGCCTTATGGTCGAAGCTACGCAGCCGCTCCAATTCCACCGCTAGTGCTTCCCTGGCGCCACTAAGCCCCTCCTGAAGCTCGGGGTGATTCGGGCGTTCCCTCTCCTTCTCTCTCAATCGCTTCTCCGCCTTCTCAAGATCATCTAGCAAAGTTTTACGAGCCCCTGCAGTGCTCCCAATACAGTGCCCCCTGACCACCACCTTAAACGCGTCCCACTCCACAGCCCTAGTGGAGGCGGAGCCACTATTCTCCTCAAAATAGCGTGCTATTCGCTCCCCCAAGGCCTCCCTGAAGAGCAAGTCATCTAAGGTATCAGGTTGCAGTCACCATGTTGTTACACAGTTAACTTCCACCATCCAGTTCAGGGACAACAACAAAGGGTTGTGGTCCGACATCGTGCGAGCCAAATACTCTGCGCTACCCACTGTGGAGAGCATATGTGATGAGCACAGAAACGCATCTAATCTAACATGCAGGTCATGCAAATGTGAATGAAAGGAATAGTCCCTAGTGGTGGGGTGTAGTGTCCTCCAGGCGTCCCCCAGGGCCCAACTCTCCTGCCATTCCAGTCTGCGTTTCGCTACCCTGTGTGCTGGGGATGCGCGGAGCGGGGGATGAGATCTATCCAAATCAACATCCACCACCGAGTTGAAATCCCCCCCCATGAGCACCGGCCCTGCCAGATAACTCGCCAGTTTGCCCGAGAGTGTCGTTAGAAAAGCTGGCAAATCCACATTGGGGGCGTACACGCTGCAGAGAGATACCACCCGGCCCCTCAATCTCCCCTCCACCGCTACATACCTACCCTCCGGGTCCACCATTGTCTTGGTGACCTGGAAAGGGACCCCCGCCCGTATCCAAATCAACGTCCCTCTCGCAAAGGCCGAATATGTCGTGTTAAACATTTGCCCCCTCCACCTTCTTTGCAGCGCAATTCCCTCCTGCTTGTTGAGATGCGTCTCTTGTAGGAAAGCTATATGCACACCCCTGCGCTTTAGATACGCTTGAACCTTGTGCCTACGTACCATAGTCTGGAGACCCCGCACATTCCAGGTCACACATTTCAGAGCCCCCGTACTAGCCATGTCCCTTTGCACACACAGACAGAACAATAAAAGTCATCGACCATGCGCTTTTGCCAACAGCGTGCTGCCCCTCCCTCCCACTCCAAACAAGTGAAACCCCCCCCAAAACAACCTGAGCACCCCCAACTACTCTCGGTTCCCACCCCCCCAGGACAGGCTCCCCACAATTGGAAGCAACCCCATCCAAACTATCACACCCAACTACGCCTCAAAAGAAGGCACTAGTATTCGCAGTCTCCACTGCGATGACCGTAAGGGCCAGTAGGGCGCGGACCGATGTCGAGAGGGTTCGTCAAAGCAAATCAGTCCCGCATATTCCGCCCCATGATCCCCTCAATATAGATTCACAAAACCCCATATAACAGTAAACTGCGCTCACGGGCACAGCGCCCCAGTGTCTGACAGGTAGGCCGCTCCTCTTGTCCAGCGTGTCATGCCTCGACTATCTGCCCAGATGTCTGTGGTGTCACTATAGGGCCTTTGACACCACCAAATTCCGAGAGCCCCGTCTCCGACCCCGTGCCCTGCTCATCAGAGTCCGTGCCCTTCCCGGACTGGCTTCTGGTCGCGCTAGATAGGTCCACAACTGCCTGTAAGGCCGCCTTCCTCTCTGTCTCTGTTTGTGACACGGATGGTTTGCCAGTTCTCCGGCGATTTTTACGAATCCTTTGGGACTTCCTGATCGGCTGTGCTTCTCTAGCCTCCTCCGCCCTGGCTTTAGCTCCGTCCGTTCCAGCTTTATAGGTGTCCCACCAGGCCCAAGCATCTGCCAAGGTCGTGAAAAAGAGCGATTTTTCATCCACCACCACTCTCAGCTTCGCTGGGAAGAGCAGGGAGTATTTTATGCCCTCTCCACGGAGCTCACGCTTGAGGGACAAGAAGTTGGCCCTGAGTCTCTGGGTCTCAAAAGTGTAGTCCGGGAACATGGTGACTCTGTTGTTGTCAACTTAAAAGGGTCCCGCTTCCCTCGCCCTCTGTAGTAGCCAGTCCCGGTCCCTGTAATGGAGCAACTTGAACACCACTGGGCGAGGTGGAAGGCCCGGGGCCGGCGGCCGAGCCGGTACCCTGTGGGCCCATTCCAGGGAGAAGAAAGGAGATAGTCCTTTCGGTGCCACCTCAGTGCGTAGCCAGTTGTCGAGGTAGCCCACCATATCGTCGCCCTCAATTTTCTCCGGTAGGCCCACGAGGCGAACATTATTGCGCCTACTCCTGTTTTCCGCATCCTCGGCCCTCCTCTCCAGCACCTTCAGCCTTTCTAGGGCATCCGCCATTTGCGCTTTCACAGCTGCGTGGTCCGGGGCCAATTCCTGAACAGTGATCTCCATGGATTTTACTCTGTCCTTAAGTTTATCATGATCTGCTTTCAGGAGACCCAAGCCCGTCGCCACCTGGGCGATGTCCTGCTGCAGGGCATCTTTCGTGGTCGCGATGGCCTCCAATATACGGTCCTGCATGCGCTGGAGAGCAGACTGATCACGATCCGCTCCATCCGCCGCCTCCGTGTCGGTCGCTCCGTCCCCCTTCCCTTTCGGTTTCACCATCTCGGCTGCAACTGGTAGCGGCCTCTAGGGTCCCTTTGACACCCTCACTGTCTCCGCACTGCAGAGCTCCGCCACTAGAAAACTCCCCGGGCAATAGGATCAGAGATCTTGGATGTACTTAGGGCAGTGGACTCTGCTCCAATCGCACTAGATAATGCAGTACTCTAGGGTCCACTGCTGCCGTTGAGCCTTCAGATGCCAGCCTGTGCTCGGATAGTCGGGACCGTCGTCACGGAGCCGCCGCCATTTTAGCGCTTCTTCGGTGAGCGTAATTATGGTCACGATTCCCAACAGCTTCACATCAGCGTGAGGAAAGTTCACCCGTGCCCGCCGAGTAGGTCAAGAGGGGTCCTTCAGTCTATCAAACACCGCCAGTAACAGGGCAGCAGAAGAATCCGGCCTCGCGCTCCCGTTGTTTCTTTGTCCAGGCCTCAGGGCGCCATCTTAGATCGACGGCATCACACCCGGTGCTGGTCTTCAAAGTCAAATTTCAGGGCAAGGAACAGCTCTAGGTCGTCCACTTTGAACGCCGCACCCTCCGCGACGACTTCAGATTATGGATTATCCCAGTTTTACTGGAATCCGCTCGGATAATCAGGATGATATTCGGGATCGGGCGCGGAGCTCCGGGCTCACGCTGCCTACCTCCTTGGCATCCAAGCCACACCCCCTCAGCGAGTCAGTAAACCATGGCTGTGAAAGCTTTCTATAATTTGTTTTTGAGCATCTAGCAGGAGCAACTACATTTAGGGCTGAAACAAGCCAATTGTGATAGTCCTCTGCCATCTGATCAGGACTAGTTTCCTGTGAGTGAGTGAGACAGTAAGGAGTCAAGATCATCAAGATCAGAGGCTTGAATTTTGTTCCACACCCGAGATGTTTGTTGGAGTTTCTGTATCTTAGGGAGAGAGTTGTGAGCCCTAGACTGTGTTGGTGGCCTTATTGCCAGTGGTAGATGCATATTTACCACTACTAATATGCCACTTTCCAATACCCCTCTCTATTATTTGTGTCCAATAATTCAATACATTTTTCCATCATCCACTTTCTTCCTGAGTGCCTATCGCCCAAAGTTTAAGACAGGACAAAGAAATAATTTTAAGTCTTTCAACAGCACATAATGGCACAGGCGGCAGCAGTGCCAATACTAAGATACAACACAGTTTCTGCACAGCACAGGTAACGCTTTGCAAGCTTCAAGCATACTCACAAAAAAACATCCTGGATTAGAGTGCTAGATTCCCTCACCAAAAAAAGGTAAAGCATAGGCATCCGTGCAATGTTAATTCATACAGAGCAGGAATAGCACACAGAGATGCACTTAAAGATTTTTTGGTGACACTGTGCATGATTCATTCACACATAAAACAGGCATACCACAAGCAGCAACGGCCAAACTGGGTGCCGGGGAGAGACGTGGAAACACGTCCAAGTACAAAAGTGCTATTTTTTTGAGTTTTGGAAGTCCGGACTGATCAGGTCCTATTTGTTACGACCACACACGCGGATAGAGCAATCATTGATGGAACTAGAATTAGACGAGAAGTGGAATAACCAATTATCCTTGCTCTCTTGGCCGGGACGGAATTATAACCGGTCCAAAGGCTGACCGGTCACTCCCAAAGTCAATTAGCCCTGAGGAAGTCGTCGGTTACTCCCGGGCGACTAAACAAGTGTTGGCTGGACCAACGGAAGAAAGAACATTAAAGGCAAACAAATATATATTGTTGTTGTGCATTACATTGCTTTGCCTAACTTTGAATGATATTGTATGTGTGCTCGGTCCTGTAGAAATAGTTGTGTGATCCCCTGGGGTCACTAATGCTGAGGGGCGGATGAACCTTCTTCTCTTGAGCACCAACAGATAGGGATACCATATATAACTGCATACCGAAATTAGTAAACGCGACAACCACACGGGGACAATTTCATCCATTTAGATATCACATCAGTGCAATTTTAATTCATACAGACCAGGAATAGCACACAGATGCGCACTTAAAGATTTATTGGTGAAAAGCAGGCCCAGCACAGGCAGAAACTGTGTATGCTTTATTCACACATAAAACAGGCATACCACAAGCAGCAACCAAAAGTACAAGGTGCACAGAGATTGCTATGCCCAGATTTAGAAAGGTAAAAATAAACATACAAGTCTAACAATGTAACTAGGACTGACTGAAAGTGACATCGTTCACAGACAATTTGGTTCAGGGATTGAAGCTGGGAGTGTCCCACTCATTTTGCTCTAATACGTTTCTAGTCTAAGACCTCCTTTCTAAAGAGCATTTACTTTTCTTTTAATTTACTGATGCTTACATTTCACACTACAGAATAAGCTGGGTCTACCTATGAACAAAGACGAAAGTTGTGCGGACAGACAGAGTTTGAGGCCTCTTCTGCCTCTATACAGATATCACATTGCAGCCTTCTGCGATTCCTCAGTTATTTTGACTATCTTTTTTTAAATGATCTAGCCGCAAATATTTCCTTTGTCACACAGAAAGAAAGGACAACATATGTTTCACCGCTACTAATGCCGTTTCATCAGAGCCAAAGAATAATACAATCAGAATATTCAAAACGTGTTTCCTGTTAACTTTTACTAGAGCCATTCAAAAATCAGATTGAGATGCACACCCAAAGGCCACAGTGCCTGCACCAGCCATTTAACTCCTTGTGTCGTGTATTATTACCTGGCTGATGTTATACATTACTGCCAACATTACGAGTGCTCCACTACTCCAGCCTGAGCTGTCAGCAGTGGGCACTCGTGAGGCATATGTGCAAGGTCTGTCATTTGCTGAGCTGTAGAACACTAGAGAAGAGGAGTTCCCTCCTCCCAGTCTAGGGTGCAAAGCAAGAGTGAATGCTGAGTTTGGAGAAATGCTGCTTGCTTCTGTGTTTGCAATTGTTGTTCTCTAAAGGTTATGTCACTCTCAAGGATTTTATACAGGCATTTTTACTTAGGCATAAAAAAGGATAAGATAAAAAGTCTAGGGAGAAGAACACATCCTGTGCCCAAGCGAATCACACATCACAACCTTCTGAAAACATAGGGGCATATGTACAACAGAATGACGGAGCACAGTGTTATGCTACAATTGGTAACGCTGTGCTCCGAAATTCTGTTCAAGTGCAGGAAGGTGTCCCTTCCTGAACATAAACAATCACTAATGGTGATTTGTAACTTCTATCAGCCTGATTCATGATCGGGCCGTTTTGCGAGGCTCAAATGGCGAATCATAAGGAATCGCTATTTGAGACTCGCAAAACGGTAATCATGTAGGAATCGCAATATTAATTGCGATTCCCACTGATTCCTTATTTGCGATTAGCTAATTGCTAATCGCAAATAAGGAATAACTCCCCATGCATTCCTATGGGCCAAAAGGCCCATAGGAATGCATGGGAGTATTCCTTATTTGCGATTAGCAATTTGCTACTCGCAAATAAGATAGCGATTTAAAGGGTGCCAGGGGTGTCCAAAGGAAACCCTGTAGCACCCCTTAAATGCAAATTGAAACAGGTGTTGCGCACACACATGTCCAAAGGACATGTGTGTGTGCAACATGCAACTTAGAAAAATGCTTTTAAAAGCATTTTTCTAAGTTTTTGCTATTTACCGAGAGGTCTGACCTCTCGGTAAATAGCGGCCCAAAATTGCATTTTCGCAATTTTCAAATGCTTCATGAATTGCATTTAAGGAATCTCAAATAGAGATTCCTTAAATGTAATTCCTCGCAATTTAGCGATTTAGCAATTACCGATTTTTGCATTTGGGATGCTGAATCCCAAATGCAAAAATCGCACTCGCAAAGGGCCGGATTCTCAGAATC
Source organism: Lissotriton vulgaris (assembly GCF_964263255.1). NCBI lineage: Eukaryota > Metazoa > Chordata > Amphibia > Caudata > Salamandridae > Lissotriton > Lissotriton vulgaris. Next base: position 294,471,152 of record NC_141697.1, on the reverse strand, counting down.
CGGCCCTTTGCGAGCCGATTTAGCCTTCATGAATAAGGCTGTATGTGTACTGCAGAATGTTGCAACTCATAATTTTCTAATGATTGTTTATGGCACCTTCCTGCACATGAAGAATCACTAGTGGTGATTTTGAAACAGCAAAAATGAGTAGAAATTAGTCATTCCTCCTCGTTGCGCCAGGTTAAGACCACATTTTCCCTGGTCTTGGTTTTGGCACTGCCTTATATACGCCACCCTTGTAAATAGGGGGAAGGGTCGAAAGGCAATGGGTGTTGTGGTAGAACGTTCTGTGCAACACTCATTGTCCGCCCCTTTCCTGCTAAGTGTTGCGTCAAAGGGACATTATTTACAAGGCAGTGTTAAGCCATGTTAAGTGGCTTAATGCTGTCTTGTAAATAAGGCAAAAAGATTATAGCCAGCAGAACGTCAAAAAAGGGATGTTCTGGTGGTAATATGCCCTTGTAAATTAGCCCCATGGTCTGGCATGAACGCTCTTTGTTGAAACAAGTTGTCAAAAACAAGGATGCACCGATTCATCCACTTCTGCCTATCTACAAAACACTTGCAAGTTTAGTGTGTTTGTGAACATACAGACAACAGGCTCACAATCATTCTCCATAAGTGGACCTACTGTTATCTGTCTCCCATTCAAATCCATTATGGATGATGCACATCCCTGCTACATAGGGGCATAGTGTAGGATTTCATTCTGTGCTACTTAACCCCAGAGACATCAGAAGTGTTGAGGATCAGGTTCCCTTTCACCAGAAAACTGAAGCCATTCCTCCTAACAAATGTGTCCCAATAAACACTACACAGATTAACACTTGTTGCACAATCTTGCTGTGGCACAAAAGATCACACTCCTAGCCCGGTGCCATCTGACAATAATAATGAAACACAGAGACATTTGCACTCTCACACAGATGTTTTTCAAAAAGCACCATAAAAACCTGCAATCCATTTAAAATAATCTAGACTATCTTCTCCATGTTTCATTTGTCACAATTGTTTGGCAAAATGAGTACATTTTGAAGGCCCTTGATCCTTCACTTCCAAATCCCTCTGTATCTCTGACTACTTCTACAATTCTGAATGCAAAAAAGCAGTTTTTTTGTTTTCCTCCCACAAAATGTATCTCAGGCTATCATTTTTCAACCTCAGTATAAACATAGTCGAAGTGGGGTGGTAACGTGGAAGTGGGGGAATTTGTGGGGAGTAGTATGGACCTTCTACAACAACCACAATCACAGTTATATTACCTGCCTCCTACACATCACAAAATGCAGACTGGATGTTCCTCAGCATTTACAAAATGGCTTTAGAATTAGTAAACACAGCAATATTATTTTGCAGTCCATATGCTGTCACCTGCAGCAAATGATAAACTCACTAAGAAATTGCACTGCTCTGACAAGAGGAAAGGCCGTGCAGACCCATTCAGCAAAGTGCCTGAGTTTTGATAATCTACATGAACAGTCCTCTAAACAGGTATCTGAATGAAACATTTCTATACCTGGCTCTTTCCTTTCAATTCTATTATGAAATCATGCTTACAAATAAAAACAATCTGGCAAATGGGATGCTTATGAATATAACACCCCCGTAAACCTGTTGCATTGCACTCTTTAGGGATTTACCAAATACAGTGAGCTCTTTGGATAGAATGTTTGCCTGTCCCAGAGCTGCTCGCAAAAATGGTAGCTACGCATGACTATACAAAGGCTAATCAATGTCCTCACACCCATGTCCATTATGTGTGGGTAAAAAACATTCAATGGCGCGTGAGCTCGTTTTGTCCTTTATTTGTGCCTGTTCTATTGCCCTGGTTCAGTCTAAAAAGTTGTCATCAATAAGTTATGTTCCAGCCCAAGTTGGTATCAGAATCCAAGTCACTATTTCATACATCCATCACTGTGGGAGAAACGTTTGGTACACAGTGTTCGACTGAACCATAGGAATAGAAGAGATACCAATAAAGGGCAAACCAATCATGATATTACCCCGATTCCTGTATCGCCTTCAAAACTTCCCTCATAGTATCTCTCATCACTGGTTCAGAGAGATGGACTCCCTGGCCATCTCTTTTTGAAGCACAATTCCAGACCCAGTTAACCCTTATACATTTGTCAGTGTGCTACTTATGAGGGGGTCTAGGGATGGGTAATTTATGTCTATACTATTTAGCATCCAATCTCTTGATCATCAACGATTGGCTCAGTGGACAGTGGTCAGACCCAGCCTATCAGATGCAACTAGCCAAACAGATTTTTACGTATTTTGGAGCTGTTTTATGTATGCCCCATACCTAGGTTGAATATGTCTCTTTACACCATGAGCAAATGCCATGCAGTATGTTACAACGCGGACATTACATGAGCTGCGTTGTTACCAAACATGGCTTCACATCGCAAGTAGTTTCTACGACTATCTCTAGATGGCGTGATGGACTTAGGAAATGTATAAATTACTATTCCTACTCCAGTTAGCGCAGCAGCAGGGAATGTGTTGGATTTAAAATCCAACACATTCCCTGGTGTTGCGCGCCATCTAGCGCAAGTCGTTGAAAAGTGTTGCGATGTAATGCTATGCATGGTAACAACGCGGACGATGTAACGTCCGCATTGTAACCTACCCACATGGTATTACCCGCATTGAAACTGCTGTTTCCCACCTAGGATATTTTCAGAGGGGAATCAGTTGGCGTTCAAAGGGTGGAGGGCTGTGCTGAGACACACGGAATAGGGAAAGAAAATCACTCAACAGACTTTCTTGTGGCATGGCACGTGCTTGGGAGAGGTGGTGGAGGTTTGGGGAAGGAAGGCATCTCCCAGATCTATTGCACTTTGATCATAAACACCCCTGACACTATTCAGACCCTTCAAACTCATTGGGAGGCTTGGCTTGGACCATTGGAGGTCAAATATTGGAGGGATTGCCCCTAGAGTTCTTACGATTTCTTTCAGGCTCTGCTTGAGACAGACATAAAGAGAGGAAGAGGTGTGGCATAGTGGCCAGAGTGGCTGACTCTGGAACGCGGGCTTACGGTTCAATTCCCAGCACTGGCAGCAGCTTAGCTCAGCAGCATGTCACTGTGGGCAACAGCTCACTTAATCTCCCAGATGGGCACCGGCACCTTGAAACTTTAAGGGGTGATTTTATTATGCTTTTACAAATATGGATTATTGTTATTATACTACCTACACTGTGCCTACCTCACTCTGCCAGGTTGTTACATGTGTGCCTTAGAGCTGACCCCGGGTGCAGCCGCTGCTCCCAAGCACAGGCAGATTTCATTCTCACCGCATTGTCTTGCTCGATCATAACACGCTCCTGGATGGTGGTTGTAGCCGAATTACTGCATGTATTAGGTCTGAAACTGGACATCTCCACTCTCTTGACCCTGCTCGGGATGGACAAAGGTGTAGAGGATTTCAGTGCTGACAGGGAGCTGTTGGGAACGGCATTGGTGGTAGCTAAGAGAGGCAATGCAACCTTTGGGAAGGCTCCCAGGGCAACAAAACTGTCAGTATGCTATAACTAAATTGTATGTATACTGATTATTGTTTCCTTGCCTGAAGTCCATAATACCAAGTTGGTGCTGCTACTGTTTATAAAAGTGATGTGGTTAGGAGGTTGTTTTCCATTTTTTATAAGGACCTTGACTGTGATCTTTTGTTTTGAAAAAAACAATAAAAAATGTTATTAAAAAAAAGACCAAGATATCCCGGGGTCTCCCTGCATCTCGTGGGGGTGTTTATGTGGGAACTGATAGCTGTGTGCTCTTTGTATCTCCACTCCCCAGTTTCAACGTTATAAACTTAAGGGACGGCATCCTTAAATAGCTGGATTAAATATGACCTTATATCTCTCCCTTCCATACCTTCAGGTATGCCCAAAACCCTGAGGTTAATACATCTGAGTACATTTTTGAATTTCTACAATTTCCATTACGTGCCAGTTAAATGTAATTCATGCGCTGACACTATTCTTTTATTGGTTGGTACTTTCGGCTCCTGTGCAACCACACTGCCCTCCACTGTGGCCATTCTCTCAGAGAACTTTGAACAATTTTTAGCCAACCTCCGAATGGCACCTTGTAATTTGCTTGTAGCTTGCTGGGACCGGCAACTGTCTGCTCTTGTTTCCTTTTTATGGGGCATGATCCCTTGGTAGATGGCATGGAGTGTGGCTGTGTCTCCTATCCCATCCCGAGATGCTGTTAGACTCCCCTCTAGCTGGGGCATGGCAGAGTATTCCCATTTAATGCCAGTCTCCTCTCTGGTTTTGTCAAGGGTCTCTCTCACAGGGCTTTTCTTCACTGTTTCCCAAGAGCCTTTAACACCCAGGTTTCCAGAGAATGTCTTCATGCTTGCTTTCGTAACTTGAGGTACCTGTAGTATGTTCTTTTGACCCCCCCCCCCTTAAGGTCATCATCCTGGGATTCTGAGTCCTCTCCAGACGAGTCTGACTGTTCTGACAAAGAGAAGAAATGTTCTGTCAACTGTTACTACACTTACAGCTGTTTCGAGAACACACTTCTTTCCCTATAGCTCCCTTTTGGAACCTTTATTACCTCTTAGAAACTGTGGTTTATAGTCTCCATCCCCTGAGCGACATTTCCCAGAGTTTCCTTCCTTATTAGCAGGAAAAAAGGCACTACCCGGGCCCATGTCTATTTTATACTGGATTTTTACTGCTGCTGTCTGCTCCTTTGACTCCTCTGAGTACAAACTGGCCCTGTGTCACTAACTTCTATCACCGCTTGACTCCATGCCAGTGATGCTATAAGGAGGACGGAGGGGGTACTCGGGCTAGCATCAGCAGTGATTGTCAGAGGAGACTGGAATCTCTCTTCACCTGTAGCAGCCAACTGCACTTCCATCACACTCTCCATTCGAGAGTTTAGTAAAGATGACCCTGGCGGAGCCTCCTCATGATTCTTTGACACATCCAATACATCCGACACATCTGACTTTACTCTCAGTAGTAGAGAAGTTTGAGGTATGTTCTCTGTTATTTTGTCAATCAGCCTTTCTTTTGTAGTGTGTATTTGCATTGATGTTACCTTTTAAAAATGCTTGCAATGGGTCCCAGAGTGCCCTAGCCAATCGAGCCATCCACATATCCTCCCTGCCACTACCAGGAGCTCCTTCTGTGAGGCTTTGTGCCCCGGGCTTCCCTGGCTCGCACCACCACCGGAGATGCTACCACCTTCGGCCCCATGATCCTCACCATGGTGCGCCAATAGTGCAGGCTTGCTGTGCTGATCAAACTTCCTCAGAGCAGTTAGACAATGTGCACCAGCAGATTCTCTGTTTCAGGCCCATCTTCCTGCCAAAGCATACAACACATGCCGTAGTTGAGGCACAGGTACACCAACTGGAATGAGGCCATGCTCTGAGGGGGAGGGAGAGGAGTGTTTTGCAGGCTGTGTTTCAGTGGGTGGCTCAGAAGGGTGAAGGGCTGCATTCAGCCATCCTCAAACGGCCACCATATTGCTTCCCGCAAGTCAATACAGTAGCACACTCTGAATGCTGGTGGGCTACTGGGTGCCACCCCACCTGGGAAAAGCCCTCACTGTCTCCTCCTAGCAGCTGTGAATGAGACCCACCCAGTGTTGCTCCTTCACCTAACAGCAGCAAGCACAGGCTTTCGAAAGTGTTTTTTATGCCGACATCAATGTGTGGACGTTCACCTGTGACCATGAGGTTATGGGCCCCTCATACATTTAAAAAAATCTCTGGTACACAAAATGCAATTTCCCCTTATATTGGAACGGTGAACGGACAACATTGAAAATCCAGTACCTCATCGTAGTTACTGTTTGTTCTTGCGGGAGTTATACCCAAGAGACAGGTAGCATGCGTTTTAGAAATTGGGTTACTGGTTGAATGATGTATGAACCCTGGTCAAGCAGCAACCACAATCCTAGTCAGTGAGAGAGGCAGGCAAACCCTAAATTAACCTGTGCTCACCCTCTAGTACCTTGGCACAGAGCAGTCAGGTTTAGCTTCAAGGCTGTGTGTAAAGTATTTGTGTAACACTTCAAACATTAAAACAGTGAAAACACCATACAAAATGGATCTACACCAGTTTAATCAATAAAACAAGACCAAAACAACAAAAATAAAATTAGTAGTACCGCATATATTGATTTTTGAGGTTTTTAGTGAAAAATAGTGCCACAAACTACAAAGCGATATCTGGTTGTGCTGGATAAGGACAAAGTCACAAATTCAGACTGACTGTGATGGAATGTAGACCTGCTACAGAGACCCAGTTAAACCCACTGAGCAAAGTACCTTAAATCCTGGATGCAGATCTTTGTATGGATCTGCATCGAAGATGTACTGTGCAGCAAATGCAATGTGTCAGTTCTGAGATGCAGCGAGGCTGCAGTGCATGCTCCTGTTGCATCAACATTGTGGCTCCTGTCCGCCTCTAAGGCGGAAGAGAATCACCCAACTGGTCCCAGTGGTGGAAAAAAATTATAATAAGATTGTATTATCATTTCATTTTTTCGTAGCTACTGGTCAGGTTTAGGGCAGGGCAGGGCTGGTGTCACAGGGGAAGGAGTGGTTCATGCACTTAAGTGCACATGACGGTTTGGCCAGCTGTCTTAGGCCAGCCAAATAGTCATGCACACTTAGCATGTTCGCCAACAGGCTGTATTCCACAGCCTGGGTGGATAACATGCACAGGCTTCCAGTCCCCATCTGAGCGGCAAACCATGGTGCTCAGACCAATCACAATGTGGTTGTTAGGAGGTAAGTGTTTTTTCTTTGTATTTTGTTCCCCCCGCCACGCCACTCCCATTCCCTGCCAGACACCACCAGCTTTCGACAGGGCTTTAGATGGGAAGTCCAGAGTCATGGAAGCGAGGCACAGAAGAGGCGATGCATTGATTCCAATGAGCAGTGAAGCTGCAATGCAATCTATGATCAACATCGAAGCTGCCATCGATAAAGGATGCGAGGAGAATGCACTGGGTAAAGCATCACACAACAGTGTTCAGAAGGCGATGTGTTGGTCCCAAGAGGCAGGAGGTCACGACAGTGATGAAAGTCTTATACAACAGGTCAAATCCGTGCAGTGGTGACGATACGTCTACTCTGTGCAGAGGTGCACTGCTCAGATAGAAGATGTGATGGTTCTGTTGGGGAATGTGTTGCTTAGCAGACGAGATGCATCGGATCCACTGCAGGTGCCTTATGCTCACTTCCAAGGGTCCAGGACTGGGGTGGCACCACTTGGCATGGTAGAATCACAGATGGAACAGCCCAAGTGTAGGTGTTTGAAGCCTGTTAAATCCCGGAGGCTTCAGATCAGGAGCCGAGACAGCTAGACCTTGAGTCACTCGGGGTTCTAGGGTTGAGTGATACAGTCGTTCAGCAGCATAGCAGTCCTTCCTGGCAGAGTATCCACAGGTAGGTCCTGAAGTGTACTGAGATGTGTCTGAGGTCCTACTTTTACACCCAGTTTTGCATTTATTGGGGGAGACATTTAGAGGTAAGCCATTAAAGTGTATAGATGCTCTGCCCCACAAGACCTGGCTCCAAACTAACTACATGGGATATGCAGACATTTGTGCGGGGATCAGATACATCCTAATCAGGTGTACGTGAGTCTGGTCCCTGCTCCTCCATCCCATCATTCCAGTGATTACCCACTCAAAGCTCAACTGCCACCTACATCCAGTCATGTGACTGGAGACAGGCAGTAGGCACCAAATGGCTAAGGCAAGAAAATGCTAACTTTTTAAAAGGCTAACAACAATAGGGGTTAAGCCCAAAGGACCGGTGCCATGTAGGGCTATTCAAAATTCAAAATATAACACGAACACCTGGCTCCGTACTAGCCTACACTCCGACTATTTATGGAGTAACGGGCAGACTATTCTGTTATCTGTCCGAATAGAATTTTTATTAAGTAGTCACTCCATAAATAGTAGGAGTGTAGGCTAGTACGGAGCCAGGTGTTCATGTTGTATTTCGAACTTTCTAAAAGGGGTATTTTCATAAATGTAATTTAGAATCTGACTTCACCATAAATAGGGATCTTTAATTAGGATTTGAGAGACACAAAACTTGAACCAGTTATATCTTCCCATTTGGAAGTTACACTTATAAAATATAAAAAGGACATCACAATTTTTTCCTATTGGAGATATAGGCTTGCAGTAGTGAAAAATTAATGTAAGAGTTTTTCACAACATGTACAACTTAAAAGTACGGGTTCTGCTTTTGCAGTACATTGCACCCTGCCCTCTGGGCTGTCAAGGGCCTACCTTAGGGGTAACTTATATGTATTAAAAAGGAAGGTTTAGGCCTGGAAAAAGGATTATGTTTCCAGATTGAAATGGCAGTTTGAACTGCACATACAGGCTCTGCAAGGGCATGCCTGAGCAATGTTTGAAGGGCTACTTAAATTGGTGTCACAGAAGTGCTGTAGGACGACTAATAGCATTTAATTTGTGGGCCATGGGCAAATGTAGTGCACTTTACTAAGGACGGATAAGCAAATTAAATTTGCCAATTCGGGATAAGCAAACTATTATCATGTTTAGAGGAGTGGAAATATGCACTTTAGGAATGGTTAGCTGTGGTAAAGTGCACTGAGTCCTTATACCAGCAACAACTTGTTCAGAAAACATGGATGAGGAAGGCAAAATGTTTGGGGTAAACCTTAAGAAAGGGCAAGATCCAACAATGCCTCACCCTAAAGAATGTATTTAGCCTCTCATTCATCTTAGGTATTCTCAATTCCAATGAAACTGCCTAACCTTGAGAGACGTTACTCACCTCATGATGTCTTGATGATCTGCACACTGCTCTCTTTTTCCTCCCCTAGTGGTACTGTTCTAGCAGATCTTTTGTGGGTGGGAAGAGGCTAGGCTACAGGTTGGATTATCCTTGCAAGATGTGTGGGAACCTGCCACATCACCCTCAGCCTTTCAGCATTCTATAGCTGTACGGCTAGTGTGGCTATTTCACTTGGACAGGTGGCAAGTTTCTAAGTCCACCACTATAGCTGCAGGTTCCAGTGCTCCTCTGTCATTATGGTAGAGGCTGGAAAGCTGGACAGCACAAAACAACAGGCATAATGGTCTAATGCCATCCATTCACACTCTGGAGTCGTGGTTGGTGGTGGCTATCTAATTAATTATAAGGAGTGTCACATACTCTAAGGAAACCAAAGTAAAAATGCTGTGTGGCCATTCACACTGGATAATGCCATATTCATAGTGGTTGAGGATCCTAGGCGTAACTTCAGGGTAGGTGTATGGGTGTTAATATATTCTTGGCTTGGGAATTGGGTCTGGGACCCCAATGGGTCGGCTCACTAGAAGGTTTTAACTCATTTATTTTGGGTTCAGGAACTTAGATATAAATCGGTTTATCAAAAAAGTAGTATTAAATGGATGCAAATTTAGTACTTTTTGGAATCTACACACATTGGCAGTAGTAAGCTAGGAAACATGTACTAGTCCAACCACTGGCAATTGCTTGGCATAGCATTGCAACCCATTTTTTTACCCACTGTGCCACTCTAACAGAGGACCTGATGTAGAGTTTGGCGGACAGAGTAAAGTGTTGGAGGACTTTAGATCACCCACCCGGTCTTTACTCCATCCTCCAAATTTAGAGATGTCCACCGACACTACATTGTCAGGAACTGACATCATGGTGGTCCCCACCAGTGTAAGAAATGTTTGATGGGCAGCTTCATTAAACATGACAGATGTCCATCAAACATTTCCAATGTTTTTTTACAAACACATACTCCAAAAGCAGCAGTTTGCTTTTGAAAAATAAGAAAACCAAGGACCGCCACACTATGGGAGATTTCTTTAATGGTGGGTGGATATTTTTCTTTTTTTAACTGTACCTCCCTGCCAGGATATACATTTTTTTTGCATCTGTCACCCTTAGTGGGAAGTGTATGCCCAGACATGGGTCCAGTGCTCGCTATGCCACCAGATTCAAGCCAACCTGACTGATGAGATGTCATACCCCGAACCCGGTCCCACGTTGCTTGTTTCTTATCTGGAAAGGACCTCGCCAGACAATGCGGGCTGGACTGTTCCCATGAGTAGCTGGGTCAAGACTGATTTGCAAATCGCTGGTTCCAAACTGGAACAGCTTGGCAATCAAACAAGCGATGGATTTAAACCAGATATGTGACTAGGAGTGAATGTGATTTCTTCAGCATTCTGTCCATCATCTGTTGTTTTTGCATTTGTCATTTTAAGTTGGATGGGTATGCTCAGACGTGGGTCCCGTGCTTGCTGTGCCACCAGATTCAAGCTAGCCTGGCTGCTGAGGGGTGATACCCCGAAACTGGTCACAGGGTGTTTGTTTCCAGACTGGGAAGAACCTGTTTTGGCTGTTTGGGCTGGAATGTTCCAGATGGGGAGCAGGATCGAGACTGATTTCGATATGGCTGAGTCCAAACTGGAATGATATGGAGAGTAAACAAACAATGTATTTAACACAGATCTGTGACTGGGGAGGAATGTTTGATTAGTTTAGCATACTGTCCATTATCTGATCTTTTTAGAATATACATCCGGGCAGTGATGGACAGTTAAAAAAACAGCCATTCGACTGTCCTCTCTAAAAAAGCCCGGTAGTTGGATGACATGCCTCTGACTGCCTCTAATCCCTTGGGTGGACACTCAAAATCGAATGCATGGACATTTAGTTTGGTAGAAAAGGTAATCTGCTGCTGTGACAGTATCTCAACCTTTAAATCAGCTTAGAGGCCCACATATGGCAAATCAGTTATGAATCTGTTTGGTCCTTTTGGATATAATACATCCCGAACCTTGGTCAGTCAGTCCTTTAACCATATGGCTCTCTGCTTTTTGGCTGGAGCCTTCTGTATTTTTCTCATTGGATGACTCTGTAGTGTGATATGTATGAAACAATGATGGGTGGATGGATAGATGAGTAAATGAATGAATGAATAATTTAGCACAACTCTGCAAACTGATTCAACTCAAAGCCCCTTCTGATTGGAAGCCAGTGGGTGTGCGTGTGAAATTTAAAAATGATAGTGTTTTGAAAACTTTCCACAGGAAGGGGATTGATCTTAGAACAGATGGCCATTGCTAAAGCACTGAACAGCTTGGGTCAACAGAAATCAAGGAATCTCCTTCAATACAGTGGGTAATCAATTAGTGTTGCTTTGTTTGTGGTGTTATATATGCTTGCAGGACAGATGATTAGCTCTGCTTTTGTGGAATTTGCCACCTGTCCCCTGTACCTGTTCCTTTCCTGCTTTTGAACCACTGAGGAGATTGATTTGATCTTCTTGACTGCTAAGGTGTTGATTTTGTTTACAGTTGCCCACTTAGAAGGCATAAAGAACTGGGGGCTCTCCTACACTTTCGGTGCTATTTCATGCTTTCTTGAGAAATGTGTGGTACCCTCTGCAGTTGACTTTTAATGCTCGATTTTCTTCTGTTATTAAGAAGGATAGCATTCTAATATCTTTTACCAAAATAATGTGAACTGCCCATCAAAGAGACTGCCGATGTCTTGAAAATTATCAAAAAAATAAACATTAACTTATAAATCCATGAATCCATGGTGATCACTTAGTATTTCGTTGAACTTTGTTGTTTTTCAAACAAGCATCTATTATTCAATTCCGTCTTCTCCGGAGACGGCTAATTTTACATAATTTAGATATTTTATGAGCATTGTTAGTATACGTTTAAGAAGATTTTAATTTTTTTATAAATAGGAAGCGTATTTTTCGATTGACTATTTCATTGTCAAGGATAAGGATTCACTAGTTTTTCTTAGAAGCTACAAGACAAGAGAAGTTGTTACCATTTGGGACAGATTGCAGGGCATTTTTCTTGAGTACACTTGATGCTTACCATCCTGGCAGACAACTTTTAGGAATGTTGAACTTTTATTGCCGGTTTGGTAATTAAAGGCATTGGAGTTGCATTATGGGATGAATGCATGTTGCTTGATTGTGGATAGTTTTGATACTTAAGGCTGGATTCTGCTTTGGTAAGTTCTCAATTAGCATGTAACATTATCAGGTAGTTGTAAAAAGTTTATATGTGATCATTACTGTAATCGTCAAGGTACTGGGCAGTATTCGGTCCCCTCCCTTGCTTTCCTATTTCAATCCCTTCTGTGTAAGGTAAGCTCCATTGTGCCTGCCATGTTCTTGGTTATATGAAATAAGAAATGTGTGTCAGACTGAGGATGTCAACCAGCATTTTCTATTGTGCAATGGTTCATGGCTATTGGATTTGAGACTCACTTTTAGTAACCCCTTCCACGCTGATGACGAGCTGGGCTTGTCATGGCGTAGCCTCCTCGCACGCTGATGACGAGCCCAGCTCGTCACGTAACATGCGTTTTCGCAAATCTCAGCGTGCGAGCGGAATTAGGCTAGCGCGCATGAGGGTAAGAACGGTGGGATGGAAGAAAAGAAGTCAGTATAATGTTGCTAAATACTTGGAGCATTAATTCCTTATTACAAATCATTCAACAGGGCTTCGATACCTGGAGGAAAACATGTGCTACCCTAAATCTCCATGCATTATCCTGCAAACAACCCGCACCTTCTATGCATCATGAAGTTATCCTCATATCTTGATTCTAAATCTGTTGACCTTATTTCGACCCCTGCCATGGAGATTTGTAAACTCTTAAATTTCTAATCAGAACATTTTGATCCCATATCGAACAACAATCGCCCTGTTAATTCTGCCTCATGTTCAATGGTAAATTAAACATAAAACAGAAATCCTACTAATTTTGCAGATTGGGAATATTAGCAACATCAGATAGCGAGGAACAGGCGGTATTATTGTCTTTTACGAGTAAAGCGATGCAGTCAAAACGGAATTAGACATAACATTTCTACATCTGGAAAGACTTCTCTTTTATTAATAGAAGCCTATATAATTTGAGCACCATTTGGTTCGTTCCTTTCTAGAGCATGACAATACTGCGTCTCTAAAAACGTTGATGTTGTGCTGATCATGGAATTTATAAACTGAAAATCACATTTTAATTTTCATTAAAACAGGAAGCAAACATACTTATCACATCCTGTAGACCAGTCAATAAAATAGAACCTTGTAACAAAAAAATTATTCTAGATTCGAAAAACAAGAACATATTTCACACAAATGTGTGCACCTGTTTGATCCAGTAACATTATTTGAAGGACAGGCCATCAGTGACACCTCTCCTATTTCTTGAATCTAGGCCACGTCTGGTCTCCAGTGAGTGGCTAATCCATGGTGAAAATTGATCTAAAAATTAATCAATTATCTAAAGAGTCACACAGTTATGTAAGTTCTGAGGCAGAATACACCACAATTCTCTAAAGACTAACATGACCATCTTCAAATCAAAATGAAAACTTGCATGTAAAACAGCAGACATCTTGAAGGGCCCTTTGCGAATGATTTATCTATTCAATATCCATTCAGCTATCTTGAAGAAACACTTCCCTAGACTGCTTCCTTCAGCTGTAACAAAAAAACTCGTCCTCTAGGCTCAAGCTTTTTTAATAAAATATACTGCGAGGTTCTTGTCCATGCCCCAAATTTCATCATTTGAAAGGTCAAGGTGTCCTATTCCATCCCCAGATGTGTGTAATCGTAACCGCATACCAAGCATCAAGATAACTGGTCAGATATTAGTGGGCTGCTGAGAGCATGCTTTAACCTAAATTGAAGGACGCCATTCAGCGGGGAAGGTGTCTGAAATAGAATAGCAAAACAGCGCAAGACCAGTCAATTCTCTTACACAGGCTCATAAACGAGTTGTTGATGCATTGATGGAAGTAAATTTAAGTTATTCGACTTTGCTTGGAATATCCAGTCCTAAAGATCCTCCTCCTGAAGTAGCACTGCTGATGCAGGAACACCTGATGCTAGCATGAAATTGTTTGCCTCATTGCACAGGCTGTAAAAAGACACGCAAAGGAAGTGCATGATAATGGCAAAGTATAATGACATTGATTCACATGTCGGAGCACAAGCAAAAAAACTTTAATAACAGACCAAAACGCAATAGTCCTCATTAAACTGTTATATCAGATTTTGCTTACTCCTAAAAAAACATCCAGGGCCAGATATGTATGACTGTTTTTAGCAGTCGCAAACGGAAAATCGGGCATTTGCGACTGCTAAAAAGGGTTGTAGCATGTACCCAATTTATTTTGCAAGTTTATAACCCCTTCCCCATTGTAATTGGCAGCGAAAATGTTTTTAAAAGCAGGCAGCGGTAGAATATTACCTTCTTCTAACCATTGCATGGATTAGAAACCCTAAATTCATCTTTATACCTTTAGGAAATTAGGCACTCATTATATGTCAGTGATCCTTAGCTACAATCTCATGTTTAAAGAACCCTTATTTAACCACTATTTTTCCAACGCTAAGGCACTGATTTTGTGCTAACCTCTTCAAAGATTAAAGGTTCGGGTTGCAGACGTGCCAGGCAGTCAACTCTCTTTTACACTAAAGCTTTCAATTTATTAATGGGCCAAATGATACATTTACCTTCATCTATAAATTCATTATTAAAAAGTGTATTTCCACGAACCATCAACAGTGCATTCATTAGCAAAAGAAAGGGAAAACAACTCACATCTCAGGAGCTATTGATACTCGTTGACGACCAGCATTCATTCACCTATTTTGAGGATCTATTTCTGATCAAGTACTTCTCTCTTACGCTTGCATTTAATGCTTTAGTGCTAGAAACTCTGGACGTCAGAAGACACATTGCTTGGCTCAATGATACATCAGAGAATGCAGAGCTCCATATTCTGAAAGATTAGCTTGCAAGAACCACCTTGCACTTTACATTGATGAAATGTCAGTGTAAAAAAGCAAGCCAAGATTGTATAGCCATGAGTTTTCCTATCTCCATCAACTTCGACAATTGGCACACCTAAGCTGGGATGATCTCAGTGGTCAGAAACCTTGCAGCTTAAATACACACCTCCTTTCCTCCCCGACACCTTCATGTGACAATTTAACCATGCTAATATTTCCCACCATTTGTTAAGAAATCCTTTATGATAAGAAATTAATGTATTAATGTATTCACTCATTTATTTGCAGTACTTACCTGGTCTTGACCTAGCTGCAAGTATAGCAGAGGCCTTTACTAAAAGTATGTTAGCAAAAGGAAAAATTAACTGCATAACAATGAGGAACATAGTGGATCGCAGAGGAGACATGAAGGAGGAATGGAAAGTTATTTCATGGGTACAAACAGAAAAAATAAATGTTTAATTTCCATTTCTAAATGCCACCATAAGTAAATCATTTATTCCTTCATAAATACCAGCAAGTCCTGGTCCAGTCTGAGATGTTATGGTATTGTTTTCCACCGTTTAGAAGGCAAGCAAGAGAAGGCTGTGTTCACAGTTTTTATTATTTGGGCTGAGTGTATTTTCAGTTTTAGGCTTTCAGCTCATTGATTTCATTGACTTGAGCGCTCCTGTGATGTGGACTTTATCTCTAAGATAAGATAGAGGCCATCATATACCACTCATGGTTCATTCTAACTAATCTGAATTTAATTCTGGCATTCCCAGGGAGCTAGTGTAGGACTCTTTGATCAGATTTCTTGACTTAAGTAATTAAATGGATGTGTGCTTGACAAATTTCCGTAAGGAGAGATTGAAGGATTTCCCACATTCAGATAAGGTAGTATCAGTGTTTGTACTACTAACCTGAAGTCTGGTGGTGGCATGGAAGGTTTCAGCTTTCCCAGTAGTTGAACTATATGAAGTTATAAGGAGGTGTGTTTGTTAATTTGAAAGCACAATTAGTTAGTTTGGAAATGTATTCAGACTGATGAAGATTTTCATCAATGATGAAGCCAAAAGATTTGGCACGGAAAACCAATGCTGGATTAATTAGCAATTTTCAGGATTAGTAGAGGGGTCATTAGAGAATTTAAATTCAGAGTAGTCCGTTTTTTTAAAGAAGAATTGGACAAGCAGGCTGACACAACTGCTTAACATCCATATAAGGATGCAGATGGATTTTTTGCCCTACAGCATAGTAACAGGTAGGTCCATATATAAGGTGAATAGATAAGAGGGAAGAATCGATCTTTGTGAGAGATATGATTTGAATGGAACTGATGAACAGTCACACAAGACAATTTTCACAAATTATGATCTTGCAGAGAATAATGATTGGAGCCATTTTAGAAGCTTCCAGCAAACCCAATTCTGAATATTGGAATGTATGCAGTAGAAGTAATATTTGACTGGGGGGGCCACAGAAAACTGAGAGGTCTGATAAGATCAACAAAGAGGTGCCACCTGTATACATAATTCTGCATGTCTCACCAAGTACCTGAAGTGTTGCAGTCTCTTGCTCTGTTAGCAGTTGAACCGGATAGGATTGAATTCGATAGGCTAATTTGGGCTAGAGCTTGTGATGCAAACCTGTATATGTGATCTTGCTCATAAATGATGGCTTGGATACTGGTTTGAACCTAAAAGTGTAATGGAGTTTTGTCTAAATTCCCAAGATTGCTCGACCTAACTCTTAAAGGGGAAGCTGCCCAATGTGCAGAGCTTTCCCTTTGAAAATCTGTTACCACCTTCTCTGAGGTCTCAGCACCTTTTCAACGATGTCTCACTACAATTGTGGTAGCCAACCATTGATCCATACGATTCTAAATCTCATTTAAAATGGGATGCTCCTTTTCAAACCCCTTACCAATTGTGATTCAGAACTTATCGATGGACCCATTGTTAAAGTCAAAAAGGCATTCCTGACTCTCAAAACAGGCTCAGTACATAGGAAAAAGCCAATTTGAGGTTGTAAAGCCACTCCTTTTAAGACAGAGATTTGCAAGTGCAAATAGGATTTGTTAATCCTGCCCACTGTTCCTAATGTTTAGTACTTCAGATCCAGATACCATTTGAAGCTAATCTTTGGTCTCTTTTCTATTTTATGACATACCTTTAGAACTGTGGTGACAAGAAATTGGAAAATATACTTGTAGATGCTTAGAGCTATGCTCTCATTCATGTTTATATACATGCTCCAATGCAGATTGCCCTGCACACCACCACACACCTGGGGCAATCAATACAAAAGGAGAACAAGGTTTTATTGTTGTAGTTTAATTTACAACACATTACACATATTCATGTTTGTTAGAATTGGGGTACTTTAGTTGGCAGTGGTATGCAACCTGTCCAAGTAGGGACCCTTCCTTCTAGACTGAATAAGGGGATTATGCACACAAGATAACTCCTGATAACCCCCTTGGTGGCTTAGCACGAGCAGCCAGGCACATCTCAGATGCAATGTATAAAGCATTTGTACATAACACAAACAGTAACACAGTGAAACCATTACACTGTGTTACTGAATGCAGCAACCCCCAAAGCCCTAGCAAAATAAAGTGTATTTAACTCAACCAAACAAGACCAAAATGACAAAAAGCCAGCATACATGTATCAAAATATCACTTTTTAAATGTTTTAGCAATACTGTCCATAGTAAATTAAGGATTTTTTTTTTTTTAACATCATTTTTATTGCATCACCAATATAAAAGTACAGACAAGATAGTCAGCAAAATGATTATGACAAGGACCAGTTCAGTTGAATACATTCGTTTTCCGTCCGGGGAGCTCTCGCCGCTTGCGACGTGGGCAGCTTCATCTCCGTCTTGAGCTCATACGTCTTACATTGTCTGACCGCTTCATTGTGCACATAACCCTGGAATGCTTTTGTGATTTACGCCCCTCCCCCTCCCCAAATTTCGGTACCCCAACATCCCTCCAAACCAGCTTCCTACCCGCCCTCCCCCGTGGTCGCGCTGCGCTTGAGTAACCTTGTATCAGTGCCTGGTGTGTTGCAGGAGGAAGCAAACAGTCGCTAAGGTGTGTTCTCCTGTATAATGTTAGGGTCTGCTCCAGCTAGTTCGCTCTCGCCTTCCTGCCCCTCATCGTCCACATCCCTGAGCGCCTGCACCATCACCTCCCATGCAGTCGCCCTTTCCAGTGCTTTCTCATCATTCGACCTCCAGGCCATCTGGTATCGTAGGGTACTATCACACGCGGCCCATCTCAGACACTCCCCATACCATCTTTTATATGTGGGCCCCACTCTGGACTTCCAATTTCGTGTGATCTCCCGCTTGGCCAGGATAAGCCCTAAATCTATAAATTTACTTGACATCGTATTTCTAGGTGTGTGTGGGAACCAGTGAAGGATGCCAACTGCCTTAGTGTATTGGATATCCCTGTCCGTCGCCCCGTTAAGGGCCCGTCCAACTTCCTGCCAGTAGTCGCCTAAAGAGGGGCAATCCCACAGCATATGACAGAAATCCGCCCCCGCTGTATTACACCTGGGGCAAGCAGCGTCGGTCACCCCAAAGTACTGTTGGATTTTTCCGGGCGTAAGGTATGCCCTGTGGATAACATAGAAGTGGATTAATTGGAACCTGGCATTCCTCGAGCTCTTCCGCGCCCTCCTCAGTAGTTGGCCCCAGGTCGTGTCTGGTATCTCCACCTGGAGGTCCAGCTCCCACTTGGCCTTCAGGGCTGCCAGAGGTTGCAAGGCCTCCCGCTGTATCCGCGAGTACAGGCATGTGACGGCCTTAAAGGTTCCCGCCGCCATCATGGCGTACTGGCAGGCCATTGAGGTACCTGGTTCCTGCAGCCCTTCTCCCCAGTGGGCTCGCATGGCGCCTGTGACTGCCGCGTGCAGCAGATAGTCACCCCTCGGTAGGTCAAATCTCTCTTGTAGGTCCCGAAACGGCAGCAACACCCCATCTTCGTAGAGGTCACCCAGCACGTGTACTCCCGCCTCCTCCCACCCGAGCAAGCGTGACCAGTCACCTCCATGTGGGAGGGCTGTGACCATTCCCAACGGAATTTCGGGGGCGTACATAAGGCGGACACCCGCCCGCTTACGGGCCCGGTCCCAACATAGACGGAAAGTCTGCTCCTCGACCGTCAGGTCTCCCACTCGGAGTTTCTGGTGCAGCGTGATATAAGCCAGAACGTGTCGCGGGGTGCCTTCGACTCTCGCGTCCTCGGGACCTCTATAAACTCTTGCTACCTCCTGAGTAAAAGTCTGCAGCTGGGCAGCGAGGTAATATCCTTCGAAGTCCGGCACTGCCATACCTCCCTCATCTTTGGGGCGTAGCAGCGTGTCGAGCGCTATGCGTCTCCTACCCGTGCCCCACAGGAACGCTATAATCAGTGACCTCAGGCGTTTGAAAACCGAACTCGGGATCCATACCGGCAGTGTCCTAAAATAGTACAAAAGCCTGGGCAGGGCTATCATTTTAAGCAGGGAAATCCTACCAGCCAGAGAGAGCGGTAGAGTCGCCCAGAAATCCATAGATCCACGCAGGGCATTAATACAGCGAGTTACGTTGCCATCCAGCAGGTCGGACGGGGAGTGGTAAACATAAACCCCTAGATAATGTAGGCAGCGCGGCTCCCACCGGAGTTCCTGAGCAGTAAGTGGGCACGGCTCTCCCGGCCTCAGGGGAAACAGACAGGATTTAGGCCAGTTGACCCTCAGGCCCGATAACCTACCGAACTGCTCCAGTAGCCTCCGCGCCCCCTGAAGTTCGGCGCCGGCATTGGCCAAAAACATCAACAAGTCATCCGCGTAAAGGGAGATGAGGTGCGGCCTCCCCCTAAAAGGCAGACCTGCGTAGTGGCGGCCCAGTCTGGCTACCGCAGCGAAGGGTTCCATTGCTAACGCAAACAGTAGCGGGGACAGGGAACAACCCTGTCTAGTGCCACGCCTGATCGGGTATTGTCTCGAGATCAGCGCACCCACCCGGACCCTCGCCACCGCCTCAGTATAGAGGACCTTGGTCCACTGTATATATCCGTCTCCCAACCCGAAGCGGCGCATCACCTCATACAGGTATCCCCATTCGAGGCTGTCAAACGCCTTCTCAATGTCGATGGACAGGACAAATGGGGAGACGGTGTCTGGCCAGTCCACACCCATCAGTCTCGTGAGTCTGCGGATGTTATGGGTGGTGTTGCGTGTCGGTATGAAACCGCACTGGTCACCATGAACCAGGCTCGTCATGTGCACCAGCAATCTGTTGGCCAGTATTTTACTGAGGATTTTGTAATCCGTCGTCAACATAGATAACGGACGGTACGAGGACAGCGCCGCACCGTCTCTGCCCGGCTTCAAGAGTGGGATCATAAGGGCCTCGCACATAGAGCCCGGGAGTCGGCCCTTCTCCTGCGCCTCATTGTAAACCTCGCGCAGCCGAGGAGCAAGATGCTCTAGGTATTTGCCATAAAATTCGATCGGTAGACCGTCAAGGCCCGGGGTCTTGTTTCTAGCCATCTGTTTCACAGCGCAACCTATTTCACCGAGGGAGATTGGCCGCCCTAACTCTTCTGCCTCCGAGTCCTCCACTCGCGGCAACTCTAGCCCGTCCAAGAACTCCTCAAGCTCCTCCGTCCCTCCCGTATCACCACTCAGATAGAGCCCCTCATAATAAGCTCGGAACTTGTTCAGGATCCCGGGTTGGGTGTGGCAAGGCTCCTCCCCTGGTTCCTGTATCCCCATGATCGGCCCTCCCCCCCGGATAGGGTTAGCAAGCCAAGCCAACATCGCCCCCGCCTTATCACCTTCCGCATGCGCCCTCGTCACGTATGCCTTGTGGTCGAAGCTACGCAGCCGCTCTAGCTCTACCGCCAGCCCCTCCCGCGCCCCGCTAAGCCCCTCCTGCAGTTCTGGGTGATTCGGGCGCCTCTTCTCAACATCCCTCAGCCGTGTCTCAGCCTTATCTAAGTCGTCCAACAAAGTCCTCCGTGCCCCTGCCGTGTGCCCAATACAGTGTCCCCGCACCACCACCTTGAAAGCATCCCATTCAACCGCCCTCGTGGAAGCCGAACCACTGTTCTCCTCAAAATACCTCTCGATACGGTCACTCAGGGCCTCCCTGAACAACAAGTCGTCCAGGGTGTCAGGTTGCAGGCGCCATGTTGGCACGCAGTTAACAGTCACCATCCATTCCAGAGACATCAACAAGGGGTTGTGGTCCGATATCGTCCTTGCCAAGTATTCCGCCCCTCCCACCGCAGGGAGCACACATTCCGAACAAAGAAACGCATCCAGCCTCACATGTAAATCATGCAGGTGCGAGTGAAAGGAGTAATCCCTAGTGGTGGGGTGCAACGCCCTCCATGCATCCGTGAGGGCCCAGCTCTCCTGCCATTCTAATCTACGCTTGGCGATCCTATGTGCTGGGGACGCGCGTAGCGGGGGATGGGACCTATCTAGTAGCACATCCTCAACCGAGTTGAAGTCCCCCCCCAGGAGGACCGGCCCCGCCAAGTAACCCGCCAATTTGCCCGAGACGGTAGACAAGAAAGCGGGCAGGTCTACATTAGGAGCATACACATTGCAGAGCGATATCATCCTGCCTCTCAGCCTTCCTTCCACCGCCACATATCTGCCCTCTGGGTCTATCGATGACTTCGAGACTTGGAAGGGGACCCCCGCCCGTATCCAAATCAATGTCCCCCTCGCAAATGCTGAAAATGTCGTGTAGAATAACTGCCCCCTCCAGCGCCTTTGTAGAGCCGCCCCTTCCTGCTTATTTAGGTGCGTCTCCTGCAGGAACGCTACGTGAACCCCCCTACGCTTGAGGTACGCCTGAACCTTATGTCTGCGCGCCATGGACTGCATGCCCCGCACATTCCAGGTCACACATTTCAACGCTCCAGTACTAGCCATTCCCCCCTACACAACCGGACCATACAACAAAGAACAGTGTTCGCCTAATTCCCGCGACCACGGGCCCTCCCCCCCACCCTCTCCAAACAGGAAGCCAAACCCCTCCAACAACTACAACCCCTTGAGCAACCCCAACTGCTCGCAACTCCCACCCCCCCAGGACAGGCCCCCCCGCAACTGGAAGTACCCCCATCCAAACCAACACTCCCGATCACCCCTCAAGGAAAGGTGGTAATATTCGCAGTCCCCACTGCGATGACCTTAGGGGCCAGTAAGGCGCGGCTCAATGCTATAGAACCTCCAACAAATCAGCCCCGCGCGCTCCACCCCACAATCCCCACAGTACAGATCCCCAAAACCTCAATCAATGTCTTTCCACCGCTGCGGGTCCATCGCCCCGGTGTCCAACCAACGAGTCCATTCCGCCAAACCCGTTCAACATGCCTCCAGTATCTCTCCCGAGGTCTGCGGCGTCACAATAGGGCCCCGGGCTCCACCAAATTCCGATTGTCCTGTCTCTGAGCCCGTTCCCGGGGCCTCCGAATCCGTGCCCTTCCCAGACTGAGTCCTGGCGGCTCTAGATAAGTCCACCACCGCCTGTAGGGCCGCCTGCCTCTCCGCCTCCGTCTGCGACATCGAGGGTTTCCCGGTCCTCCTGCGATTCTTTCTGATCCGTTGGGACTGTCTGATCGGCTTTTCCATCTTGGCCTCTTCCTCCCTGGCCTTAGCACCGTCCGTTCCTGCCTTATAAGTTTCCCACCAGTCCCATGCATCCGCAGAAGTCGTAAAGAATAAAGATTTTTCGTCCACCACCACTCTTAGCTTGGCTGGAAACAACAGGGAGTACTTGATGCCTTCCTGGCGGAGCTCGCGCTTGAGGGACAAGAAGTTTGCCCGAAGTCGCTGAGTCTCAAACGTGTAGTCCGGGAACATGGTGACTCTGTTGTTTTCCACTTGAAAGGGCCCTGCCTCTCTCGCCCTCTGTAAAAGCCAGTCTCTGTCCCGGTAATGGAGCAACTTGAACACCACCGGGCGAGGAGGAAGGCCCAAGGCTGGCGGACGCGCCGGAACTCTATGTGCCCGCTCCAGGGAGAAGAAGGGGGACAGGCCTTCAGGTGCCACCTCCGTCCTCAGCCAGTTATCCAAGTAGCCCACCATGTCGTCTCCTTCAATTTTCTCCGGCAGGCCCACTAGGCGTACGTTGTTGCGCCTGTTCCTGTTTTCTGCATCCTCGGCCCTCCTTTCCAGTACCTTCAGTCGGTCCATCACGTCGGCCATCTGGGCCTTCACCGTTGCCTGGGCCGGGGCTAAGTCCTTAACCGTGGTCTCCACGGATTTCACCCTGTCCTTAAGTTTGTCGTGGTCGGCCTTCAGGAGGCCCAGGCCCGTTACCACCTGAGCTATATCTTGCTGTAGGGCATCCTTTGTGGTGGCGATGGCTTCCAGGATGCGATCTTGCATCCGCTGTAGCGCCGCCTGGTCTCTCTCTGCTCCTTCCGCCGCCTCAGTGTCGGTCGCGCCATCCCCCTTCCCCTTCGGTTTCCCCATCTGGGCCGGGATGGGCGGTGGATCTCAAATGTGTTCTTGGTCGCCCTCCGAGCGTCGCCGGGCACCGTCCTCCGGCCGGGTTCTCAGGTCCAGAAATGTCACCAAGAGGCAGGAAGCACTGAGCGGTCGTGGCCCGGCCAGCACCAGTTGCGCCTGAGACCCGGGGTTCTCGTCTCCGAGTCACTGTCGCATCGTTGTCGCCCCAATCCGGAGACGGTCCTCAACCACCGCCCAAGGGCGCGCCCAAAGTTCTACCAACACCTGGGGAGAGGCGCGACACGGCCGCCAGCACCCCTAGCGTGTCCGGGAGCGGTCTGCAGTGGGTCTCCGGGCAGATGTCTCCGTCACAAGCGATCTCATGCCATCGCCGCCATTTTGGGGTCCGCGACTTCTCGGCCGAGTTCAGCTTTCGAAGTTAAGTTACTGCTGCGGGGTGGCTCGGTGTCGTCTTCCGCGGGTCCCGGACCCTCCGCAGTACCGTCCAGTACCGGATAATGTCCTTTATCTCGGGGTTCGAATGAATTTTCAGGATATTTTCCGGGATTGGGCACGGAGCTCCGAGCTCACGCTGCCTACCTCCTCGGCATCCAAGCCACGCCATAGTAAATTAAGGATATGGGTGTTTCTCACAAAGTACCTTAGAATGTATCAAAAATCCCCACACAAAACAGCCACAGATCAATTAGGCACAGGACAAAACAGAGAAGCGTAAATTTCTGAGTCCGTGGGAGGTGATTTCTCAGTTCTGTTACATGCAAGAGAAGTGTTGCATCTAATCTGGACAGTAAGGAGAAACGATGGATCGATTTCCGGACAGCTCGAGTCTGCGGGTGTTGAACTTGGCGAACTGGTGCGATGTGTGGGAGAATCCTGCAGGTCAATGCGGCAGCGATCCAGTTGCTGCATCCATTTCTGCAGTGGCAGACAGGTGATGTGTCAATTCTTCCGGGCAGACGGCAGGGCTTCCGTTAGAGTTGGAGCAGGAGTTTAGGACTTCAGGCCTTTCTCGGGCAGCATACAGGTGCTGCATCAATCTTTCAGCCACACAGCACTTTCGGGTGGGAAAAACTAAAACTGTGCATTAAGAGCTATGCATGGATTTTCACCAGGAGAAACAACAAAACAATCTCCAAGGGCCCAGACATGGAGTTGGCACCACAAAGCAGGTCAGAACACCCAGCAGTGGAGTTCAAGGATACTGTAGATGAAGTATTTGTGTCCCTGAGACTTGTCTTTAGGACCAATACTTATCCCCTCTTTCGGCCTTTGAAGTCTTTGTAGTGAATGTATGACATTACAATGCAAACTATTACAGTGCATACCTTTACAACTGTGGTATTTGTTTGGAGCCTGCAACATTCTCTTGTATGTCATGTTGCTAGGCAGAACTGGTCATGGTGCTGATCCATCATTGTGAATGGAATGTTGTTGTTTAAATAATTAACTGGGAATCCTGATGTGCTCTCTGCCCAGAATGGATGGGTTCTTCTTCTAATACAATAAACCTGCACTTATGCTTGAAGATTCAATTGCATGATCCTTCATTCAAGTTTTCAGGATCTTACACTGGTATAGTCGGCAAGCAGCAAGTAGAAGGAAGATCCCAACAAACAGTTATTTCTTCTATCGTGGTATTTTCATCCATGTCTTGAGTAAGATTCAACCACTTCTAACCCAAGTTACTGTTCCTTTAATTAATTTGGGTGGATGCTGGTGGATGCAACCTGCTCGTGTATATTTCGTATTCAGAAGAAATATTTTAAACTGTGTGATGCGAGATGCTACATTTTAGCTAAACTAGGTATTGTACACAAGAAATGCTCTTTGTACCATCCCAAGACTAATGGTATGATTGAACGGTGTAACCGTGTCCTTCAAGAAACTATCTCTATGGCAAAACAAGTAGGATTAGATTGAAAAAAGAAGTACTCAAAAAGGTTCAAATGTATAGGTTGACTTCACACAGTACCACAGGCAATGGTCCCTTTGTTTTACTTAGAGGAAGGCCTCCTTGTACCCTTGTAGAACCTTGTTGAGTACATGATTTGGAGAGTAAGCTTGTGGGTGATATTATGGTGGACTTGGGACAAGAGAGAGAGATTGGGAAAGTCTTAGAAAGAAAGTCCAATTTTGATGTGAGAAAAGCTGTTACAAAAACTGTAGTTAAAGTAGGAGATATGGTTCTTATTAAACAACCTGGTTTCACTATGACATTTTCAAAACCTATTAAAATTATCAAACTGTTTAATAATGCTGTAAAAACACAAGATCACAGAATTTGGAACCTCAGTAGAGTTGTTCCATTCAAAGGATCTGTGGAATCTCATTCAACTGATGGAAATATTGAACACATGGTTGATGATCACAATCCCAGTGTTGATCTAGACTCAGCTGTAAAGATTTCTAGATTGTCTTCAAGGTAACATGTAAGCCTTCTTATTTGAAGGATTTTGTACAGTGAATTGGTTTTCTGTTATTTATGTACCTTTAACTTTTGTTTTTCTTTCTTTCTTTCTTTCTTTCTTTCTTTCTTTCTTTCTTTCTTTCTTTCTTTCTTTCTTTCTTTCTTTCTTTCTTTTTTTCTTTCTTTCTTTCTTTCTTTCTTTTTTTCTTTCTGTCTTTCTTTCTTTCTTTCTTTCCTTGTTTTAAGGGGGGAAGGTGTGTGGTATTTGTTTGGAGCCGGCAACATTCACTTGTATGTCATGTTGCTAGGCAGAGCTGGTCATAATGCTTATCCATCATTGTGAATGGAATGTTGTTGTTTGAATAGTTAACTGGGAATCCGGATGTGCTCCCTACTCAGCATGGATGGGTTATTCTTCTAATACAATAAACCTGCACTTCTGCTTCAAGATTCAATTGTGTGATCCTTCATTTAAGTTTAAAGGATCTTACAACAGCACTGTCAATACAACGCAGCTTCCATTACGAAGCATGCCATTACAACGCAATCCATTACAATGCATATTCCATTACAACAAAAGTTACTATTATAACACCAACAGGTGCTTATCTCAGGGAAGGTGCTGGTCACTGAGGGCTATTCATTGTAATGGCATGTGTTGTTATGGATCCTGTGTTCTATTGACTGTGTTTAAAGGCATTGCATTGTAATGCCAGAATTGTAATGGATGTTTCCCCTTTGTAGTTTACAAGGTTCTGCCTTGCCTGGCCTTGGCTCCAGACACACTTCAGGTGGGCAGAGACAGCATTTGTGAGAGGCCAGGCACTGTCCTATTCAGGTGCAGGTGACAGCTCCTCTCACAACTCTTACTCAGGAAGGTCCATGAGGCAGTTCATGGGCCATCAGCATACACAAGGCACACCTCAACTCCCTTTGTGTGACTGTCTAGAGTGAATGCATAAACATGCCCCAATCAGTCTAAACCAGACGTTGATTCCACAGGCAGGCAGAGGCACAAGGATGGTTAAACAAGAAAAGGCACACTTTCTAAAAGTGCCATTTTCAAATAGACAATTTAAAAACCACCTACACTAAAATATATGTTTTTAAATCCTGACCTCAAAGAGCCCAAACTCCAAACCTCTAGCTTTTCCCAATTGAAAGTTACACTTGTAAATTGGTAAAAGGCAGCTACGATGATAGCGTATGGGACAGCTATTTGTTGCAATAATAAAAAACTAAATTGGCAGTATTTTATGATCAGGACATGTAAAACACACCCGTACATGCCCTACCTTTCACATTCACTGCACCCTGTCCATGGGGGTACCTTGAGCCTATATTAAGGGTGCCTTACATGTGGTAAAAGAGAAGGTTAAGGCCTGGCAAGTGGCAGCCTAAAACTTCACTCACAGGCACTTCAATAGCAGGCCTGAGACTCATTAACAGGGCTACTCAATGTTGGTGGCTTAAACAGTGCTGCAAGCCCACTAGCAGCATTTGATGTATGGACCCTGGGCACACACAGTCTACTTTACTAGGGGCTTCCCAGTAAATCAAATATGCCAATCAGGAATAAGCAATTACCAATACAATTCAGATAGAGTGCATATGCACTTTAGCACTTATTAGCAGTGGTAAAGTGCAGAGAGTCCTAAAGCCAACACAAATAGGTCATAAATAGGAGGCAAAAGGAAAGAAGTTAGGGGATAAACCTGAAAAAAGGGCCACGTCCAACGGTGTTGCATAAAAATTACAAGCAAACAATGTGGCTTTTATGAAGCCATACGAAGGCCATTCCCAGCTATCCAGGAAGGTAGTTCCATCAGCTATCCATTTTATTTGAAAATCATAATCTCTTTTAAAAGTGCTTAGCACTCAAGAATTCATGTGGTGCAGGAAAATCTGAATAATAGCAAGTTCCTAGAGAAGAGGAGGCAAAAGAGCAATACTGAGCATGTGGTGTTATTTCTATAAAGCCAATCAGATGTGTCAAGCAACCCTACTTGGTGCACAGTGATCAACTGAGCTAGTAATCTATAGTTTCTTTTTTTTTTTAAATTTTTATTGAGAGTTCATACAAGTAAATTACAAATTCATAAATACATACATACATACATACAAATATACCATCCATAAAAAGAATAATAGGCAGGTTAAATAGCTACAATACCAATGAGTCATTTTACACTCTTGCTGCTTTCCAGGCAGCTACTGGGGCCCAAAGTCGCATACCCATTTCCCTTGTCTTGGCTCCCTTTAGTTCATATAGTGCTTCCTCAATGTTATGAATACCCAACATTCTACACATCCACATTTGAAACGTAGGTGCTTCTATATCCTTCCAAGCTGCACTAATTAAAATCCTAAAAATTGCTACAGAGATAAAAACTAAAGCTTCGGCCTCAGTGCGCATATTTAGTTTCACATCGCATCCAGTTATTATCAGGGTTGGGGATAGATTAATTTTCACATCTAGCAGCCCCTCTAAAAAACGCTCTATTTCAGTTTTAATGCTTTTTAGTTTTTCGCAGCCATAGAACATGTGTATAATATCAGCTGGACCATTTCCACATCTGGGACAATTGCTATCTGCCGCTTTCCCCCAAGAGAATAGTTTTGCGAGCATATAGTATAGATTGAATAAAGTTTTATAGTGTTGGGCCCTGAGATTCGAGGAACGCAGAAATCTTTTATCCATAGCTAGAGCCTTATCAAGATCAACTTCCGGATCCCCCAATTTTATGGACCAGGCAGCTTCCATTTTACCCATATCATCCATTGATGCTTCACTAAATATTTTATATATATCCTTAATTCTATGACCTCCCGACTTCAGATACTCGAATAATTCAACTCTCCTTGTCAAAATGATACGTGGCCTAATTGATTTAATTCTGTTGACAAGCTGTAAGTATTTAAACTCTTGATAACCTTATAGTGAATAATGCTGCGTAAGTTCTTCCAGTGTTCTACATTGATCTCTAATCATTATTTGCCCCAACTCGACAATACCCCGACTCTCCCAATGACGCCATGATCCATCCCTGCTAAGGTTTGGAAAAAGTGTTGAATTCCAGAGTGGTGTGCTGTGATGAAAACTGGGTATATCTAGTGTTTTTTTAACAGTTATCCACATATACCATACATCTTCAAGCGTCCTATACCCAAATTTCTTAAAATAACTCCTCTGGGTTCTCCTCAATAAGACCCCTACTGCTTCACTTCCCAATAGTAGCTGAAAAATTGATGGTATCCCCGCCTGCCTGAGGGTTGGGCCCCCTGGATGGAATAGGATTGCCATATCTGTAAGGAGACATGCGAAATGATAGCTCTTTAGATCTGGGAGTCCCAACCCTCCTCTTTCTTGTGGTAGTGACATATAGCTATTTGATCGCCTTGTTTTGCCATACTGCCACAGGAATTTCATGAATATAGCCTCGATCTGCTTAATAATCTTCTCATCAATTTTGAATGGGATTGACCTAAATTTATAAAGAACCTTGGGAAACATTGTCATTTTTATAACGTTAGCCCTCCCAATTAACGACAGCTGTAGTGAGTCCATTCTTTTTAATTCTGTTTCCATCGAATGCATGAGCGGTGTGTAGTTATCATTGATTATTTTACCCGGTTCTGCATTTATTATTATACCCAAGTAAACTACAGAGTCCACATATCTAACATCCAACTTGGCTATTTTTTTGGAACATAGTACTTGTGTTTTGTCCACATTTAATCGGTAGCCCGACACATCTCCAAACCGACTGGTTATATTAACTACTTCCCTCATAGCTGACTCTGGGTCTTTGGTGACAACTGCTAAGTCATCCGCGTATGCGAGAAGTTTGGTCTGATACCCATTAGTGACTACTGGTTTAATGGCCATATTATTCATTATTTGTGTAATTAAGGGGTCTATATAAAGCGCAAAAAGGATTGGTGAACATGGACAGCCCTGTCTCGTACCCCTTGTTATGTTGATCTTACCCGATCTTTCACCCATTAATTGGATTCTTGCCATAGGTGATGAATACATAGCCTGGATAGCTTGGCAGAATCTTGGACCAAACCCCCTTGCCTCCAGGACCTTCCAGAGAAAGCCCCATCTGACGCGATCAAATGCCTTCTCCGCATCGAGGAGGATCATTGCGACCCCCTCCCCCCTAGCAGCGCCGATGTCAAATAGGGTGATCGCTCTCCTAATGTGGTCGGTGGTACCCCTACCTGGGATAAACCCATGCTGCCAGGGGGAAACCAAGGACGCAATGATCCTCCCCATGCGTACGGCCATGATTTTTGCATATAGCTTGTTATCACTGTTAATCAAAGATATTGGTCTGTAGGAACCAGGGTTAGTCTTTGGTTTTCCTTTTTTGTGAAAGATCACTATGTTGGTTTCTTGCCAGGACTCGGGTATTATGCCTGTATTCATGACGCCTTTGAACAAATCTAAAAGCATCGGTGTTGTTTCCTCTCTTAAGCTTTTATACAACTCTAGCGGTATAGCATCCGGGCCCGCAGCCTTTCCGCTTGCCAGATCCTGCAGGGCTTCCAATAATTCCGACATAGTGATATCTTGTTCCAAAGAATCGATGTGGGCCTGTTTTAGCTTGCTACCCATGTCTAGCCAACTTGTATTAGGAACCTCTACACCCGCCTCCTCCTGATACAGTTCTTGAAAAAATTTCCTGAAAGCCTCCAAAATTTCACCTGATTTATCATATGTTTGGCCCTCATATTCAATTTGTGTCACTATGTTCTTAGAGGCCACCTGCCTGATTCGTAATGCCAGTGCTCTGCCTGCTTGCTCCCCTGTTTCATAGAGCCTTGATCTATGCGACTGGTAATTTGCTGCCGCCTTTATAGCTAGTTGTTTCTGGATCTCTGCTTTTACAGAGTTTACTCTATGTAGACTCTCGACAGATTGAACCCCTAAAATTATATCTTGTCTGTGTTGTGTCTCTGCCTCACTCAACTTTCCCATCAATACTTCCTTTTCCCTGTTAATCTGTTTCCAAACCCGAGTAGTATAACTTATGGTCTCTCCTCTTAGTCCTGCCTTGAAGCTGTCCCAAACCCCTCCCCTTGATGCACTGTACCTATTGGCATCAAAAAAGGCCTGGGACCATATTTTCATATGTTTAATATAATCCATATCTGCTAATAGTTTTTTATCAAATGTCCACGGCCTAGGGACCTTATATGGTTTATTGATATCCATGGTTAAGACTAGAGGATTGTGATCTGACAAAATTTTAGGAAGCTTGTTTATTTAAACACTATTCAACTGGGTGGTCGAGATCATGAAATAATCCAGTTTCGAGTATTTGTTGAAGGGATGCGAAAAGTAAGTAAACCCTGGGTCACCTATCACTAGATTTCCCCACACATCCACTAAACCGTGTGATTGCATCATTGATGTTATCGCTCTAAACACCCTCTGCTTCCTACCTATGTATGGGCTATCATCCGAGAAATTAGCTGAGATGTTAAAATCCCCACATAATACTATGGGGGTATGCCAGTCAGTTAGTTCTTTTTCGATGCGACTAAAGACCTCAGGCTCATCTGTGTTAGACCCCTATATCCCGAGCAGATAGTAATACCTAAATTCATTTCACATATGGCCCATCTGCCTAATGAATCTGCCTTACACCTTTTGGCCCCCCCTAGCCCAACTTTGCCAATTATGGCCACCCCTCTTATCATGGAGGTCTGGGATGAGCATGACAGCAGTTCATAACCTTTAAAGATTAACCAATGTTTTTTCTTCCAGGGTAGGTGGGTCTCTTGTAGACATATTATGTCTAGGCTCACCACATTTAGATATTGTTCAAACTTCCCCCTCTTTTTCCAATCATTTAATCCTCCTATATTAAGAGATCCAATCCTTAACTTAGGCATACCTGGTTTTCAAATATTGCCAGTTCATCAACCTATCCAAGTAGCTAGTACATACATGATGGAGACATAGCCTTAGTTTCAAATTTACTCTTACATTTATGATCGCATTACCAGTACGAACTCTCTTCAATTTTTTGTTTTCTCCCCCCTCACCCGCCACCCACCCCCCTCCCCCCTCCCTGCCCCACCCCCTTACCCCCCCTCCTGCCACCCTTTGAGGCAACCTGGGTTTAGACTCACCCAGTTGTTGGTGGCCGTGTGGTCCGTACGCCTAAGCTTGCCCCTGGCCTGATACTATACCATCCTAGAAAATGTCAACCATATAACAAATAATAATAATTTTGTCAGCACTAGATTTCCTCTTCCATTTATTTGCCATTACTTTGTTTCGCTCTCTCTTCAACCTCTTTAAGATAGGCCTCCGCCTGGATTTTGCTTATGAAGCTCCTCGTTGAGCCTTTGTAGATTATTTTTAGGCGCGCCGGATTTTGCAGATAGACCGTTGCTCCTAGCTTTTCAAAAGGGGCGAAAAGTTGTCGCATTCGCCATCGTCTTTCTACAGTTGCATGCGCGAAATCTGGTCTTGCAAAAAACTTGAAACCCTTGTATTCTCTTTTAGCCGTTGGTCTAGCCAAGTCATATATAGTGTCACGTACTAGAAAATTTCCAAAATTGACTAGAAATGCTCTAGAGTATTGGGGAGATTTCTCTGAACGTTTTGGTAATGACAGAGGGAAACGGTGTGCTCGGCAGACTTCTCTGTCCATTTCCCAGGAGTTGAGTTCCGGGAAAGATGATTTTAGAAGGTTGGTCATGAAGCTTCTTGGGTCACTTCCTTCCGAGCCCTCGGGGATCCCAAGAAATCTAAGATTATTTCTTCTTGCTCGATTTTCTTGGTCTTCAACCTTTGTCATTAGATCCTTAATTATTCCTTCATGCTCCTTTGCTTGTAATTGTAGCTTACCGACGTCTGATTCCAGGTTTTCCGCCCGGACTTCTACCGAACACATTCTGTCAGAGATCTCCAAACATGTACTGCCAACTTTATTGATAGCACCTTCCAGTTTTTGGATAGCGACATGGTTCCTTTGGATATCTTTTTTAACATCTTGATGAAAAGTTTTTATTGATTCGAGGACTTCGCTTAGTGAGGGCTCTCTATGCTTCATCTGCTCGTCTTCATCCGGGATGTCAGAAGTATTCTTGTTTCTTTCAGATTCAAAGTTTGATTTTCGATGGGGGCTTTTGCGTGACAGTTTAGTTCTCACTATGGTATGTTCTGGGTTGCTCCCGGGATCTGTGGTTTCATCGTGAATTATTTTTGAGTGCCTCTTATGTCTACTTCTTTTTTTCCCCAGTTTTTTTATTGGTGTGTTGTAGTGTATTGGGGCATTTTTAGTTCCAATATCTGTTGGAGAAGATACCTTCGTAACATGTTCCTCCAGTCTGGGATCCGCGCCAGGATCACTCTCTTCGCTGGATTCGCTGGAAATTGATACTCCAGTCTCATAAATCCCTGACTCAGATCGATCCGAGACTTCTGCTGAAGCATGCCCTTCCATCGCTGGGCTTATGTTCGAGACTTCTGCTGAAGCATGCCCTTCCATCACTGGGCTTATGTTCGAGACTGAGTCTAAGTTGGGACCCGATCTGCTTTCTTCCCTCATATTGGCCCGTTCTAGATGCGCTGCTGGAGGTGCTGCTTGAACTGCGGCAGCGATGGCCTTATTTTGCACGCCTTGTTGATCCATTGTGATTAGTACTGTTTCATTGGAAGAGCAACTCTGTGGTCTATCTTTGATTGCTGGGCTAAATATGTTTGAGATTCTGGGTTGGGACCCTATCGAGTGACCGGTAATATTGGCTGCAGCTTTTAAGTTTTTGATCGTTTATAGTCTTTTGGCCTTTTTTTCCAAGAGGTCAAGATTCTCTCCGCTTGCCGGTTCCTTTTCCGTCTCTTTCGCTCTCTCTTTTTCCTTTGTTTTCTTTTTCGATTTTTCGGTTTCCTTGTGAAGTTTCTGTTCATTCTCAGTGATTCTATCTCTCCCATCAGCCTTATTAGCTCTTATTTTGCCATCGTTATTTTCATCATTATTTTCCATTGCCTTGTAGCCCCTGGTTTCGGGACGTCTCTGTGTTTCTTTTATTTTCTGAGGTCCTTGTAAATTGTAAGTCTCTTTGATGTTTCCTCTGCCATCTGAGCTCTCTATCCTCTCTTGACTTTCTTGTTTCTCTTGATCACCCTGGCCTCCCTGAGACTGGGCCTTTGCTTTTGCTTTTGTATCAGGCTTTATCTGAGTCTCAGTTTGGTTTTGGTTTTGGGTTTGAGCTTGGTGCGCTATGTGTTGCAATCCTGGAGAGACTGATGCATCTGGAATATCTCTATCTTTATCTTTCTCCATGATCGTATTCAATTGTGAGGTCAGGGTCAGGGTCTCTATAGTAATTTTAATTGCTGTGATTATTGCTAGCGATACTGCACTGGCAGTGTTAGCTCTGATTCCAACCCAATCCTCGGCTCCACCACCTCTGGCTCCTCTGGCAGCTCTGAGCAACCTCGAGGCACCAGTGCGTACTCTTTTTTTCCCAGAAGTCTTGGTGCTTATACATATATTTTTTCTCGAGTGTGTATCTGAGCAGACTAGATAGATTTTGTGACTAGCTACCAGATGGCCCATATGTGTGTTTTTTTCTTTATTTTTTTAGATGCTTTTTTCAGTATTTGGTATACAGTATTGCAATATTCAGATTACTTTGACTCTTTGTCGTTTTATCTCTTTTTGCGGAAAGCGTTCAGTTTAAAAAAAAAAAACACTTTTTTTTTTTGGGGCTCCGTTGCGTCTGTGCCCTCAACGCCGTTTCCCTTGACGACGCGTGCTCTCTTACCTATTTATGCTCGTCCGCCGAGTTCGCAGATGGCAAGAGAGGCGGGGGACGGAGAGCGGAGAACGGAGAGCAGAGCGTGGAGCGAGCAGGCACCGATGCAGATGAAAGGCAGATGAAAGGCAAGTAGGGAGTCATTGAATGTCTTTTTGCCTTTTCTGTTATTTTTCCCCTTGTGCCGCTCGTATCGCTTGCTACTCTATCGCTATTTTATCGCTTGCCTCTTGCCTCTACCCTACCCCTTTACCGGCACCATTGCCGGCACCATTGCCGGCACCGTTGCTGTAGGTGTGCTACTGGAGCTCAGTTAGAGCACGACAAACAAACAAAGCAGGCTCTCCCCCTTCCACCAGTGCAGGGAGCTTTAGAGTTTTTAGGGGGGGGGGGTGCTTGAGATACTCATGGTTGTAGGGTTGTAGGGTAGCATAGAATAGCGTATAGCATATAGCATGGCTGGGAGCAGAGAGCCGGGAGCCGAGAGCTGGGAGCTGAGCGCTTCAGATACCAACCTTGTAAGCTGTAGACTGTATCCTCGAAGCTTTACCATAGCTACAATAGCCACAACAGCTATAACCATGAGAGAAAGATCCGACACCCAGAGTCAGAGTTTCTTGATATTGCAAAATCCAGGTACTTCTTCCGTGAACCCCTTACAGCACTCTAAGGGACAGCATGGAATGGCGTGAACCCCCGAGTCCGAGTCCGTAGAGTCCGTAGAGGAAGCTTGTATTCGGAATTTAATGCCTGGAATCCGATATCAAACATCAAACATCCGACACCTGTTTGCAGCTTGCACCGCCAATGTTATGCTGCTCGCCTTTTACTGCTCGCCTTTTACAATCCTTTTACAGACTTTTTGCGACTTTAGTAATCCCCTTTTCCCTGGCAAAGGTAGTTTGTGGTAGATGTGGGGCTCCTAGCAGCTGAGCCGACCAGTTCGCCATATCAGTTTGCCATATCCATATCCATATCAATGTCCAGGCCGCCCAGGAGGAGAGCACGGCCGTCTGTCATAGCCTGTAAGATCTGTATTATCAGTATTACTTCACTGAGGTCAATGTCTGCTGACGAGCGTAAATGATGAGTTGTAGGTTGGCAATATTATCGGAGACATTCTCAGGCCCCTGGAGCAAGCACTGCAGCGACCTCTCACACCGACGCCATCTTGCCTCTCCCTTGACTGTAATCTATAGTTTCAGTTATGTTTCAACTCAGTTTATTTCAAAGTTTCCTCATTAAGAAAAACAAGCTTGAGAGAGTAAGAAAGCTACATTAATTGAAAGGGTATGTTTCTGTAATTGTAACACAAAATACATTACTTGTGATCAGAGCAGGAGCAGTTTTGTCACGAGGGCTTGTCAAGGTAGATGGTCATGAGAATGAGGCCCATGAGGTTATAGTTTCTTAAATGTAGTCTTTCAGAAAATGTATAACTTGAATTTTGTTATCATGTACTTAATACTGAATTTAGTTTCTAAGCATTCTACAATATTAAGACAGAGGCCAAAAAGAGAAGTGTTTGGTTAATCTTTCCTAAACCAAGATGTCACCCAAATATAAAAGGCTATATTTCAAACGAAATACACATGAACTAGAATGTGACACTCATCTTTCCACTGTAATATATCAAGGCACTTACCCTGAAGAGCTTTGCTTCCAAATGCTTTCATGCCTGAACAGGGTTGCAAATTTATCTGGATTATCTTTTTGGTGAAATCAGCTCAACTTTGTCCAGGAACTGATTATTGTTGGAGTGCCGCCATCGGTGTTCATTTGGAAGGAGGTATTGTTTCTTGAGGATCCTATTTGAACTAAGGTAAAGTTTTTGTTTGGGGAATTGTAATCTGAAATTTTCTAGAAAGACTGTGAATCACATACTTGATATGGTTTTCTATAAGTTTATAAATAGCTTTCAATTTGACATAAGGCAGTTGAGGAATTAGGTTTTACATGGATACATCACTAGGCCACAGAAGTGTTAGACATAGTCCAACATTTCACATTATATATTAAAGGCAAACCATTTGTGGTTGCAAGCCCACATAGCTGCGGAACCCTACTCAACTCCAAAATGTATATTGTACACGTGTTTTAGTAATGTTCTTGTTAGTGTTTCTTATAATGAAGAATTTTTCTCGCCATATCTTTCACATTTCAACATTTCACTCTAGAACCTCCCTGCATCTGAAAACATTTGGTATTGTGTGACTTTTTCTAAACATATGAGAACCTTTGCACAACATAATGTAAGGGCTACTATGATTAAAAATAAGTATGTATGTAGCATGACTGAAGAAGAGAGATGAGTTTGTCAAGGGGTGTAGTGAAAGAAGGGTGAACGTTTTGAACAACTGAGAAGATGCAAGTGAGATTGGAACACAGATTGCGCCAGAAGGAAAATTTAAGAATTTGAATTTATATCCACAACTGAGGATGGAGTATGAAAGATAAGGAGTGTTGTGTATGGTACATCAAAAGCCTCAAGGAATTATTTCAATTGGATTTGCTGGTGTGAGCGAGTTTGAAAGGAGTTTTGCTGTTAATAATACGTTTTTGATTGATGAAGAACTGACATTTAGAGGAATTTATTATGTTTGTGGTTAGACTGTCTATTTTAACCTGGCCCATAATTTGGTAGGGAGCTGCTCTCTTGCTTTGGTATTCCCTCTTATTTACCATATGAGTATGATGACTACTGCTATTGGTTTGAAAGAGTGAAGCATGGATTTGGACTATTCGTGATTTTTTCTTTGGTGGTATGAGTGTTGAAGCCTGCTCCATAAATACTAGTCTGTCAGCATATATGATGAAAGAGAAA
Organism: Lissotriton vulgaris; assembly: GCF_964263255.1. Classification (NCBI taxonomy): domain Eukaryota; kingdom Metazoa; phylum Chordata; class Amphibia; order Caudata; family Salamandridae; genus Lissotriton; species Lissotriton vulgaris. Next base: position 294,433,830 of record NC_141697.1, on the reverse strand, counting down.
AGGTATTATAAGTCAGCAATACAAGCAAATAGTACGTGCAGCACGGGAACAGACAGCATAGGCTGCTGAATATCTGACAAGGAGATGTCTTCTGCCACCATTAATGCATCTTTACCACAAAATGGAAAGGCGTCATTGTTTATGCAATATAAGTTTAATAGAAGAACAAGATTAAGATATTTTCTAAAAAAGTGAAGGAAAGGGGCGGCTTCTGCCCATCAGTAGCCTCAGCAAGTTACACTTGTACAGAATACTAGGCAAATCATAAGAAGGCCAACACTGCATGATACCTGCATGGCGTGAGGTGGTCGGGCTGTTCCTACCCACGTGTCCTTTGGTTGTGACATTTTGTGACTTTCTGGACTAATGCAATGTACACTGAACTGGAAACGGGTTCTGCTGTTGAAATACCTTTCTCAACAGATACATGTGAGGCTTGCTGCTTACAAAGGAAGGTTTGTGCCAATGTATGTTGCTACATTAGCCTCCTGTGACATATTGATGGTGTTTTCGGACAATCCTTGCTTTGCAATAGCAACTTAATTTCAGCAACAGCAGAATGTGTTATCTAAGTCTTTTCTATACAGGTCCTACAGGCCTTTTAAGTAGACATTTGGTATCAAAAGGTAGGCAGCTGATTTGGGTTAGAAACTAAATATTAAAACAACTTTTAAATGATTCTGTCTATTGGTGTGTCTTCGCTTGTAGATCGCCTAACACTGCAGTAACACTAAGTAAGATTATTGAAGAACTAATGGCTATGTGTGCTATGATTATGCAAAATCACTTTGCTCTAGATATTCTTCTTGTGAAGGAGGGTGGAATCTGTTGAGTTTTAAAGGTACAAGAGTGCTGAACATTTATTCCTCATGAAAGTAAGCTTATTAATACTTATATAACAAACATAACTGATATATTTCTTGTGAAGCAACATTTGTTGAAGAGAATGGTTTCTGGGATTCAAATGGTTTCTGGTTCGTTGAGATTCGAAAGTGAGTTAGAAAAGTTGTTGAGTAATTTAATGGTTTAGGAGGGAGTGTTTTGCATTCTGTTTTTGACTCAATTAATATTGTGATGTTAATTTGTGCAATTGTTCTAATTTTCTTGCTTAAAATTGAATTATATTGTGGGTATGGGAAGACTGTGTTGACAGTGCTTACAGAAAAAAGTAAAAGAGACCTATTTGAAAAGGATTATATCAAGGAATTAATTTATGACAAAATATATATTTATATTAACATGAAGCTATTGCAACTGAAACAACATTGTTATGATGTGTTTTAGTGCGTTTTTATGCAACAGGTTAAACTAGGCCTCAACTAAGCCTCAACTCCATTTTGTAAACAGGCTGATATTTCATAATATTCATTCTGTGTTATTTTTCCTTCATTGACACCCCATACAACACAATGTGCATTGTTGTTATGTAATATTATACGGTTCTCAAAATACTATGGAGAAAGCCTTTTTGTTACTTTCAAGGCTTTTCCTGCTTGCTCGCTGAAGACTTTTCCACTATAAATCTTTTCATTGTTTATGTAACATGTTTGTTCTGCCACCTTCAATGACATTATGTCAGGAAGAGTTTAATATATTGATAATAAGGAGGTAGTACTAGGAAGGTGGAATTATATGACTTTTTATAATGATGATGATTATTTTCTGGAAACGTTGACACATTTGCTCTTTCAATGCTGACTCTACAATTCTTCATTATTTCCTATGCTAGATAACAGTATAAAAGACCATTAATTTGGGGGTGAGCCAAACACATTTGGGTTCCTACTAGGGATGCTGCCTGCTTTTATGATGCTTTTTTGCCTATTGCTGCATATAGTTTTGGAGAGCCATCATGGCCAATGATTCCTATGCTTTATGATTTATTCATTGAATTAGTAGTAGTACAAAAATGTGATTGTAAATGTAAATGTATAGGCATTTATATAGCGCACTACTTACCCGTAGGGTCCCAAGGTGCTTCGACCGCTGCGAAACCCTTCCTGGCTTCCCTGAGAGATGGTCCCTTAATGGGTATCTCCAGGGTGAGACCAGGCATCCCCGGCGGTCTGGTGGGGCCGTTAGTGAAGATGAGGCAAGCTAATGCCCAGAGTTGCCGAGTGTGATCGCCGATCAGAGTGGGCACCGAGGCGAGAGAATTATCGAGTCCGCTGACCCTGGTCCAGAAACCTGCCGCGCCAGGAATCGAACCCTGGTCCTGGGCCGTCTTCTGCTCTCGGGTCTGCCGCCTCTAACCAGTGAGCCACACTACACTACTACACTACTAGTGATTGCACTATTCATATGGATTACAATAAGATTAATCACTCTACAATCTTCAAAATGAACTTCTGAAACAGACTTATAAAATAATATTACTTGACATATATTAATTGCAGCTTCTCAGCATTTTATATGGTAAATCTAAAACTGTCATTAATTCAATATTTTAGTCAAGGTTTGTAATAATAAAACATTATCTAACTCCCTCTGAAACTTATATTGGCATCATTAAAAAGATTTTGCATATAAAATCTCCATTGGGGAACAGTTTCGGGCAAATACATAATAGGTGGCTAAGGATATCCTCGCTCTACACCACAGAGTGGATAGGTGGTCTTCGCTTGTAGGGGAGGATGCCTTGACCTGTCAAACTTGTATATAGAACAATCTGACTCTTAGATATTTCTTTTTTTTGCACCTTGCAAACTAGAGTTAATATATTCCTGTTGCAACGATAAATATGATTCATTTACCAAATCCATGTATATATATTTTTTTAGAGAAGTTAAATCTTTCTTCCTCTGATCACAAAATAGGGTCTTCCTTAAAATGCTTTTCCATGCTGCTCTACTTAATTTGGCTAAATTCTGGTAAATTGTGTGCTTTCATTACTTATTTAAAAAAGGGATATTCAATTCCATATCATTTTTTGAGAGTCTTTTCAGTTCCAGGAAAATTAAGGATTACAAGGTGGTAGGATCTGCATATGCACAATCACAATATGCAACTCACACTAGCTCCAATCTAGAGTAATAATAAAGACTTTAAATTCGACTTCAGCCTCAGGACACAGTGGGGAGGAGGGTAACAAATAGAAGATGTAAGAGTAAAGGAATGCTCTACATTTAGATTTTATCAAGGTCTAAAACAGACTTCACATTTAGAACGTGCAAAGCATAAAGTTAAAATGAAGTGAGTTTCATTTTCAAGGCTTTTAAAGAAGCAGTTATGCACCACATCCAAATAATTTGGCAAATCTCGTTATTGACAGTCGAATTGAGCTTCCTGATTGTAAGATGATTCGACCAGGATACCCTGGTATCAGCGGAAACTCAGAGATATTCCTATTGTTTGACAGTTTTAATTTTAACATTGAAAAGTACCCACAAGATTTATTTGTTTTCTTTCCAAACAGTATGATTTTCATTTTAGTAGATTTCGTTTTTGGTCCATTGACAAGTTTGAATTCAATTAGTTGACTTAAAACTAACCCTGTGCGTAAAACTATACTCCACTCACAGAGTTTGCGAAGTTTTGGCAACTTTGCGTAGAATGCAGTTATCTACAACTCCGCGCTCCGCATCAGAGTGGAGTTTTTTTGTGTTTGCTCACCCAAAATGCATTTTTGTGCGCGTGGGAGTGACTTACCGGGTGCCTGCAATCGATGATGAGAATTACCATCTGTTCGCGAGTGCCAAAAGATTGGGTATTCGGCTGCACAGTCCCGCAAGAGTGTGTGATCACAAACAAGTAATTTGGGCGCGCCATCAGACTTCTGCCAGAAGTTTTGTGAAGATCGCGAACACACAGAATTTGCAACCTGGAGAAGAATCTCTCTCGAGCAGCATCAAGACCTTCTCAAAATGATTATTTGGATTAAAAACACTCCTCATATTTATATTTGGCTGACTTGTTCGTGCAAGGAGTCCTTTTTCTTTTTTAACTTCTTTTTTTAAGAGGAAGGAAGTGCCCCAGTGTCTCCAACTACCTGTTACTATCCAGCAGGCTCCTCCCAGTGCTTTGTCCATCTCCTGTTCACTTTTCATTTGGATTTGGAGCTAGAAGGATCCCTCTTTGTGTCTGCTGCATTAAATATCATTGGATTTGAGGACTTTTGAATTTGAGATTTCACAGGTAAGTTGGAAAATGTGTGTTGTTTGTTTGATTGGGGCATTGCACTTATTTCTTTTTGTACTTTTCATCATTTTTTGAAAATGTATTGTGGTGGGTGGCCTGTCGTTTCAGTAGGAGCCTAGTTGTTTCTTTGTAAGTAATTTTTCTTCTTTTATAAAGAAAACATGTTGCAAAATTCACTACATTTTCTCCAACTTTTTAAAATCAATTTGCAATATTTGTTTAGTTCACTAGCTCAGTAGTCTGCCAATAGGCCTTTCAGCCAGTAGACCCTGAGATACTCATGGGTGCATGAAACAACTGTTTCTGTGGTGGCTGTGGAATTTAAACATCATTTAGGGCATCGATGGCATTAGATTGAAATGCAAAACGTTTTAGGGGGTAATTTACTATTTTTATGTGTGTTAAGTAAATGCCTTTGTTGGATGTGTGTGGTTGTAACTTGCTTACCTTTTTAGCCCTATGGATTTTAGTTTTTGACATTGTTGCATTAAAGCTTTGTTGTTCAGCATGCCTCCTTTGTCTGCCCAGTGTGTAAGTGTGCTTGTAATAGTGGGCCAGCATTTGCCTTGGCTGAGGCTCCCGTGTGGCCAGAGGCCATTTTCTAAAGTCTGCTTGTATAGGCCTGCTTGAGTTAATTTTTTTTAGGCCTCCTGCTAGCTATTGTTGTGAGTGACTGACCATGTGGCTGGTGACCATTTTGTGGTGGTAGTAGTGCTTTTTACATAGACCTGCATGTCTTCTCTTCTTTCCTTTGTTCCTCTTGGCTAATTGCTGCGTATTGTGGCCTGCCTCGCCATGTGGCTGGTGGCCATTTTGTTAAGGCAGCCAGTGTGCTTTTGAAATATGCCTGCATTGTCTGTCTTTCCTTTCTTGTTGTTGGGGACGGCCTGGCCATGTGGCTGGTGGCAATTTTGTGAAGGCAACCAGTGTGCTTTTGCCATAGGCCTGCATTGCCTGGCTTCCATTTCTTGTTGTGGTCTGCCTAGCCATGTGGCTGGTGGTAATTTTAGGAATGCAGCCAGTGTGTTTTAGCCATACACCTGTATTGTCTGTCTTCCTTTTCTTGTTGTTGTGGCCTGGCTATATGGCTGGTGGCCATGTTGTGAAGGTAGCCAGTGTGCTTTTGCATTAGGCCTGCATGTCTTTCCTTTGTTCCTCTTGGCCTATTGCTTCTATATTCAATTAGTATTTATTATGATTTAGAATTCTGAAGAATTCCACATAAAGTACATAAATAAAACATCATTCATTACATACAGAAGTGCAAAGTAAGAATATATGTACAATATTATATTAAAATCCCAACAATTAAAAGAGAGGACCCTTTCCTACAGTAGACTAAACTATACACTGGGCTACGTCATATCAATACAAAAGAGCTTTTTTCAATTAAAAACACTATATGGGCTATACGGAGAACCTAAAAAAGAAATACAAAGAAGAGTTAATCACAATCTTAATAGGGCCATAGGGAAAGGGAAAAGCACTACCCCTCATTCAAAAGTGCAAGTGCTCTAAGCAATTTCCGGAGGGATGCCTGCCAAAAAGCTCCCCTACGAAAAGTGCAAGAGCACTATGCAAACCAATTGGGCAAATGCCTCCCTCCCTCCCCTAGCAACAATATATTTGATTTAACATAGAGATATTATAAGTACTAGAGTCACTTAAATGAACAACTTTCCATTAAACCGCACTATGGGCCGTCAGGAGTACCTGAATTTAAAAATACACACACGAAACAATACCATATGTAATCCGAATTTAGCAAAAGGGGAAAAAATAATCCATTGACATGAAGAAGTGCAAATGCTCTGTGCAAAATTTGGCGGAGATATTACCAACACTCCCTTAGCAGCTATAAAACATTTTAACCCCAAAATATTAAATGACTATTTACATGTCATACAAAAAAGTGCAAGTGCTCAGTGCAATTTCATTTAACAGATATAGCAGCAATGAAGATGAATTACCTTTGAGGTATTTCAAACTTTCAACTCACTTAAAAATATTACAATCCTAATAGACATTTAAAAATTCTTTGAAAAACCGAAGATTTTTAAAACACATCAGCTCAGACGGAGGGGACAGAAGACAATTACGGGCCTGTTCAGCTGTTGAAATGTTATACTTTAAAAAAGCAATCCTTAAATATGTTCGTCGTATTGAGTGGAGTGCGGGACACACAATCAAAACTTGATTCAAATCTTGTATTCCACAATTACACAGATGACAATATCTTTCATTTTTGGGAATACCCTCCCAGGCACCGGTTACAACTCTCAGGGATAATAAATTCAATCTTAGCAACAGAATAACTCTACGAACACCATGTTCGTGGTTCCACAGCACATATGGCTGGGGATTTTTGACAATAGAACTCCACGCAATACAGTCCATCCTCCCATTCAAGGAACTTAGGGCCCGATGTAGGTAAAATTGATTTACCGATTTTAAATTACCGAATTTTACCGATTCGGTAATTTAAAATCGGTAAATCAATGGGTCCGATATGTAGGTATTCCAGATGTGCTGGAATACCGAATCGGATGAATTCGGTATTTACCGATTCGGTAAATACCGAATCGGTAATGCCCATTCATTCCTATGGGCTTTGAAGCCCATAGGAATGAATGGACATTACCGATTCGGTATTTACCGAATCGGTAAATACCGAATTTCTCAAGGGTGCAGGGGGTGTCACTTTGACACCCTCTGGCACCCCCAAAACAGGCACGGGTGCCATGTGGCAGGCATACCTGCCCTAAGGGCAGGTCTACCTGTCACATGGCATAGGTGTGCATGCACACATGTGCATGCACACCGGAATCGTTATTTTACCATCAAATAGGATTTGATGGTAAAATACCGATTCGTTAAGGCTCCTGGGACTCTGAAGAGTCCCACCTACATATGGGTGGCTCCGAATCGGTAAAACTACCGAATCGGTATTTTACCGATTCGGTAACTTTACCGAATCGGTGAAGTTACCGATTCTGTATTTTACAGAATCGGTAACTTTACCGAATCGGTAAAGTTACCGATTCGGTAAAATAGTGCACCTACATGTCAATTCATGTATACCGATCGGTAACGGCCGAAAATACCGATTTTCGGCCGTTACCGACCGACCTACATCGGGCCCCTAGTATCAGATCTCTTTCGCGAGCGACCACATAAATTGATTTCTTAATTATATGCTTTAACACAGTTTTACATAAAGCTGCTGCCCCTTCCTTATCTATACCGAACATACTTAAAGCCTTTATGTAATTTCTAAAAATTACGCTTTTCCCCTTCATATTTACGAATATTTCTCTGTGCAATGCTGCCCTCAATAAGTTATCGGGGCTATTATTCAAAGCATTACACCATCTTAAACAGGCTGCCATTGATAACACATATGTTGACAGTAGACCAAATTAGAGCCTAAGTGTCGCAATCGGCGCAGCATAATTCAGATAACATATTTGGCGCCAAATCTTTCCTTCCACTTTCTCAGATTTGGCCCATTCACACTCATCTACTATTTCACTTGCATAATTCAATGTCAGCAGTATTTTTTATTTTGTACACCGCAATGATGTGGGAAAAATGTATTTTCCCACATTGCATGTACAGGCGATTAATTGCAGATGCTTGTGAAATAGCTTTCCCTTTACAATGGTCCATATGTCTGGTAGCGGAGCACCTGTTTGAGAATATTTTTCCTAAATATGGATAACATTTCACAACTTCAAGTTTATCCCTTTCCTAAAACCAACTCAGGTTTTTTTCTCACCTTACACCCTCGATACCTAAAAATCATAACTTTGCTCTTTAAATTGTTTATTTTCAAAAAATGCTCCTCTGTGTACTTAACCAGCTCTCTCAATCTTTGCAGCCCAATTGGTGTTAAATCCATATTGCTTCTATCCATTGCCAGCTGCAGCTCCCTGCATGCTGAATCCCACGTTATGCACAATGCCAAACAGGGTCCGTTACATTTGTATTTTTGATGTTCCTCTTCTTCTTTCCCATCCTTCCTCAGTGTACTGTACACTAGTTCACCAACAATGAAAGCCCTTGTTTTTGTCTCACAATTGTCTACACTGTATTGTTATTTTTTTTAATAACTGAGGTAATACATTTTATAATATTAATAACACTAACAAGTGTGACCATACACTAAGTTATATATTATATTTGTTTGTTTGTACTAGTAGTAATTGAATCACAACAATGAATACCACATTTTACTGATGTTCTTCTTGCTTCTTTGCTTGTAGGTGAACAAAAGAGGAAGAGACGTCATCACCCATTGAACTGCCAGACAAAGGTCCTGCTGCGCACGACGGCACGTCATGTGTGACCACAGACATCTCTTCAACTTGTGCCACTGGGTGCTGCTGACATCTTCAAGATGGCCCCAAAGAAACGTGCGAGGTCCTCCAGTACCAAAAAAGTTGCCAGTGAGAAGAAGGCACTGTCACTTTCCAAGACCGTATGTTGCCCAAGATCTTTTTTGGGAAACCAAAAATTGCGCCTGCAGCAGTGGTGTCCGGAGAGCAAGCTGGAAGCAGCACCCCCTGCATCAGTAGACCAACCCCACCAACCTAGGCCCAAGCCCATGTCTGTCGTAGAGGGAGCCAGTCTAATCATGACAATGCCGACAAGCGGTGATGTTGAAATTGACTTATCGTTATAGCAAAGTAGTACCCAATCAATGAAGAGAACTGAGATAAGTGTGCAACAACAGCTGCGACCGTACCCAATAGTGGCTATTTTTAGCGCACTGTGTTTGGTGATTCAGAAAAGGGGGTGGTAATGAACAGAGTGTCTGAATTAAGCAGACCACTCTTACCCAGTCCAAAGATCAGGGCTTGATCCATCACCGTTTTTTAGCTCACTGCACCATCCCAGCTCAGAACTTGGCTATATGCAAATTAGTCTGACCCTGGCCCAGTGCATCATGGGAACAGGGCAGACCAAACTACCAAGCCAATTCTTATACTGGGAAGGAAACAAGCTACCGGGGACCGGTTTCTGGCATTTCAGCCGTCTTCGGCCCGGCTTGCTTGAATCCTGATGGTGCAATGAGCTAGGGACTCACATCTGAGTATACCCTTCCACGCTTATGGTGGACAAAAATGATTCAGAAAAGGGGGTGGTGATGAACAGAGTGTCTGAATTAAGCAGACCACTCTTACCCAGTCCAAAGATCAGGGCTTGATCCATCACCATTTTTTAGCTCACTGCACCATCCCAGCTCAGAACTTGGCTATATGCAAATTAGTCTGACCCTGGCCCAGTGCATCATGGGAACAGGGCAGACCAAACTACCAAGCCAATTCTTATACTGGGAAGGAAACAAGCTACCGGGGACCGGTTTCTGGCATTTCAGCCGTCTTCGACCCGGCTTGCTTGAATCCTGATGGTGCAATGAGCTAGGGACTCACATCTGAGTATACCCTTCCACGCTTATCGTGGACAAAAATGATTCAGAAAAGGGGGTGGTGATGAACAGAGTGTCTGAATTAAGCAGACCACTCTTACCCAGTCCAAAGATCAGGGCTTGATCCATCACCGTTTTTTAGCTCACTGCACCATCCCAGCTCAGAACTTGGCTATATGCAAATTAGTCTGACCCTGGCCCAGTGCATCATGGGAACAGGGCAGACCAAACTACCAAGCCAATTCTTATACTGGGAAGGAAACAAGCTACCGGGGACCGGTTTCTGGCATTTCAGCCGTCTTCGGCCCGGCTTGCTTGAATCCTGATGGTGCAATGAGCTAGGGACTCACATCTGAGTATACCCTTCCACGCTTATGGTGGACAAAAATGATTCAGAAAAGGGGGTGGTGATGAACAGAGTGTCTGAATTAAGCAGACCACTCTTACCCAGTCCAAAGATCAGGGCTTGATCCATCACCATTTTTTAGCTCACTGCAACATCCCAGCTCAGAACTTGGCTATATGCAAATTAGTCTGACCCTGGCCCAGTGCATCATGGGAACAGGGCAGACCAAACTACCAAGCCAATTCTTGTACTGGGAAGGAAACAAGCTACCGGGGACCGGTTTCTGGCATTTCAGCCGTCTTCGGCCCGGCTTGACAAAAATGATTCAGAAAAGTGTTTGGTGCACTGCATTAGCAACTTACTGACCATCTGCAGAAGAATCTGCACACATTTCAGCCATGGAAGCACCTGAGCATCATTCAACACTCATTCAGCGGGTGGCAACACGTTGGATTTCAACGTATTACATGCTTGAATTTCTTTTTGAGCAGTATGGAAAACACACGGGCCCCCTGAATCAAGGATGACACCCTAACAGGGAAATAAACTATTTTAGAAAAAGGTAGTAGCACCCGGCTCAGTGCTGATTAACAATAAAGCTGTGCGCCAACTCTAGATACTTTATAACATAATATATGCTGTAACAATCAATTTAATAAAATATTTTTAAAACTTACTGCATATTGTGTATAGATGATATAAAATGAGAAAAAATGTGAAAAAGTTAATATGCTATCCAAATGGTGAATTCTAATTGAGCTTGCGGATGTATTTACTACTGCAATATATGTAGCAATGTGGAGTTATTTATGTGTTTAAATGAAGGATGTAAAAAGTGAATGTACACATATTTTTTATACCAACAAAAAACAAAGATAAATAAAATTAAAAATATTTTCTTAAATTGATTGATACAGCTTATATAATGTTATAAAGTATCTAACGTTAGCGCACAGCTTTATTGTTAATCAGCACTGTGCCAGGTGCTACTGCCTTTGTCTTTTTGAGCAGTATAGACCAATTAAGGGATACTACTGTGAAAGGCATGGTCATTGAGATGGACCAATAGTGCCTAGTTAAATGCCTGACAGAGGTGCTACTCCCTTGCGAGCTCTTCACACGAGAAGTCAGCAAGGAGGACTGTACTATGGGCCAAGCTATCCCATTTTTGCACATGCTTCAGAAACAGCTGATGTGGAGAAAAAAAAGAAGCATATGAGTTGGTGGAGAGCTTAACCCTTCAATTATCTGAATATACAAGGGTGCAAAGAGGCATTGTGTCATCCAACCATTACATTTGTGCCACAATTCTTGATCCACGGTACAAACCAGTACTGAACAAATTGATTCCTTTTTCAGAAGGGGATGTTTCCAACTACAAAACTTGGATAGCTGTGGAAGCCAGTCGCTTAGAAAAAGATCGGCAAGCAATTAGAGCCTGTGCCCTAAACAGACATACTCATGTCGCAGACTCACTTTACTTTACTACTTTCTGCAGGTGGGGCAGATGTACTACACAATGATCTATTTTTCCATTACGGCCATACTCAATTTCACTTTCACCCTGGCTATTACAATAAGGCACATTATATATGCTTAATATGAATGATGATGATATACGGCATGATATCACGTCACTCATGTTGTTATGTTATGTTAAAAGAATTTCTAAAGCGCACTTACACCAAGCGGTTTCATGGCGCTGCGGACAGGAAAACTGCGGGCATAGAGGGCAGTACGATGTTTAGTCGTATGCTTGTGAGAAGAGGAAAGTTTTAAAAAGAGTTCTGAATTTGGAATAGCAGGGTGCAGATCTCAGGTTGTTGGGAAGGGAGTTCCAAAAGTGAGGGGCTAAGAAGGAGAAGCTAAGGCCACCATGTTTTTTCCATTTGAAAGTGGGAATTGAGAGAAGATGCAGGTGGGAAGAACGGAGGTCCCGAGAAGGGATATAGCGTTGAATTCTTGAGGAGATGAAGGCAGGGCCTTGGCTAGCGAGGGCCTTAAAGGTGGTACAGCCCAGCTTGAAAGCACAGCGTTTTGCCACCGGAAGCCAGTGGAGGCTCTTCATTAGAGGAGTAATATGGCGGTGTTTGGGTTGGCGAAAGATGAGCCTAGCTGCCTGATTTTGGACAAGTTGTAGGTGATGAAGCTGGTATGCTGGGATACCAGCATAAAGAGCGTTCGCGTAATCGAGGCAGGATGTGACTAGTGCCAGGACAACAAGAATGAGGGCCTCGACAGTCAGAAACCTACACATTTTTCGTATTCTGCAGAGATGGAGAAAGCAGGAGGAAACAACAGCATTGATTTGGGGCTTCAGGGACAGGTCGTTACAGATTATAACTCCAAGACTTTTTAAGGTATTTACTGGTTGGGGGGGGTACCCAAGGAGAGAGTCCAAAAACCGGGGTTCCAAGGGTTAAGGGTCCCCCTGCAAGAACAAGCTCAGTTTTATCGGGGTTGAGCTTAAGTTGACTGGAGTACATCCACTCACTAATAGATGTCATAGTGGATTGAATCTTATTGATGGCTATGTTAGAGGGGTCAATGTTAAAGATCAGTTGGAGGTCATCTGCATAGTTGAAGATTTTAACTGGACTGTTCCGTAGTAAAACATTCAGGGGTTGCATATATAAGTTAAAGAGAAGGGGCGATAGGGCCGAGCCCTGAGGAACTCCACAAGTCCGCTTTGTGTTCCCTGCCATGAAATTATCCAGTCGTACTGCCTGGGAGCGGCCACGGAGAACGGAGGTAATCCACTTGAGGGCCAGGCCCCGGATGCCCGCTTTGCCGACACGGTCGACCAGAAGTTCATGGTCGGCCGTGTCACATGATGATGATGACATACTGATTTATAAGAAGTTAACCATGCCGCTGATAGGCCACCCAAGGCTGACATGGTCAAAATGACATGGGTAGGGACTGAAGCGGAAGTGGGTCTCGGAGTCGGAGGGAGGCGATTGATGATGGGTGGGTAGGGTTTATAATACATAGTCATTCACAATATATATGTTGTGCTTGAAAACTACTGTGAGTCAAGGGAGTATTCCATTCTGAAATACAACCTTAAACCTTTGAATCAAAAACCTTGGAAAAAAACAGTCCTTGTTTATTCGTCCTAGGTTTTTTTCATGTATCATTGCATTGCTCTTCTGGAATTATTTTATCCTTCACCCTTGGCTTTGGTAATCTGGCCCAGTTAAATTTTCTTTTACATTTTCTTCATCTACCTGGACTCTTCACCTACTATGATACCATCCAGGCATCTATCCATCAAAACATTGCTATCATAAACCTTTCACCGACAACATATATTTGTTGTTTAACCACCACCCATGCGTCGTATCTTGCCTTTGAATTTCACCCCTAAAAACCCCTGGAGAATTCTTTTCACCCATACAGTGTCACCCACCCAGTCAGGCATCCTTTCTGATTTCTTTCACCTTTTAACCATATTTCAACCACCCATGAATCCTACCAGCCACCTATATGCATCCCAAAGCCCCTTCCGGTCTCACACGGCCAAGACACCTCCCAGGGAGCAGACACCTCCCAGGGCCAAGGCATCTCTCATGGACAGGACATCCACCAAGGACAGACATCCATCACCCATGCATCCCCTGAAGCTGGTGTTGGTGAAGGAACGTAAACCACATGTGTCAGAGGTGGAGTCCCCATACCTCTACTCCCATCCACACCCCGGTGAAGCAGAGGAAGGAGTACACTGTTGTTGCATCCCCCATTACACATGATGCAGAGGGCAGAAGGCAGGGCAAGAGAAAGCATCAAGCAAGGTCCAGCACGTCCCCGGAGAGTGAACCCCCACCAGAAAATGATCTGCCTTTGATGGGTGATGTTTCTGATGAGCCCGCACCACTTACCAGTCCAGTCATGTCCAGGTTGGCCTTGCAAATCCCAAAGAAATGGAAACACACACCGGTGACACCTGACCACCCCAATGCCGCTCCAGTACAGCTGTCCCCAGCTCCCAGAGCCACCCTGCCTCCTGGCCCATACAGCCCTGTGGCTCATACTTTCAGTGGGCCTAGTAGCTCAGCTGCAGTTCACTCTCATGTGTCAGATAGTGGCACTGTGTCTTTTGGCTGTCATGCCTCATGTAGTAGCACTGTGTCAGTTGTGCCCTCTCCTGTCTCAGGTCCTGCCACTGTGTCTGGGTCCATCGTTCATGTGTCACTCACTAGAGCTATGGCTGTTTCTCACTCTCCTGTCTCAGGTAAGCATGAGCGAATTTTGCGGATCTCGCGTTCGCGAATTTTGCGGATTTGCGGATTCGCAATCCGCAAAATCCGCGAATTCCCGCGAATTTGCGGATTTTTTTTTTTTTTGTGTTCGCCCGTGTTTCTGCCAGTTCGCGAGGGTTTTGTACACTTTCGCAAATTGCGAACTTACCTGTCGGGTCGCAAGTTTCGCGAACTTGTTGTTTCTACGTGTCCAGCCTGTTTGGGACACTCTTCTTCATCACTGCCACTCTCTGTCACCACTGCCACTCTCTGACTACTCATGCCACCCTCTGGCCCACCCATGCCACCCTCTGTTTCATCACCACACCCTCTGGTTGTCCAGTGTACATTATTTTCGGCAAAGCAAAGCACACCTTCCCTGCCTCAAGTGACCTGAATTAATTTGGGGCTGATTCATGTGTCACAGAATATTTTTTTAGCTGGCACCTGCTTCCTTAGTGCGCCCTGATTAGTGATCTTTTGCACTTGCTAAGTGCTTTCATTGTTGCAAAATTAGTTACAACACCTGCCCTGCCCCAACTGACAATAATGAATTAGGGGCTGATTAATGGATTTTAACTTCCAGCCTGGCTCCTGCTTGTCTCCCTTAGCTGTAATTCAGGACCTTTGTGGCATATGTGTAACTATTCTGAGGTTCAGAGCAGGGTCACATACTAGTTTCAACTGGCAACTGAACTCTGGAGGGGCCCCTCAGGAAGCACTCCAGGAAATGGCTACTAATGATGAGCCTGAACTTTTGAACCTGGTAAGTAGTTACTTTCAGTTTTGCTAAAATCGTATTTCTGCAATTTTGCACTTATTCGCGGGGCGCGAACTCACGCGAACAGTGCGAGCAGTGCGAGCAAAATCCGCTGCTCGCGGATTTGCGGATTTTGCGGGAAATTCGCAAATCTCGCGGATTGCGGATTTCCCGAAAATCCGCAAAATCCGCGAGCGGAACGGATTTTCCGCCCACGCCTAGTCTCAGGTCCTGCCACTGTGTCTGGGTCTATCGCTCTTGTGTCAGTCACTAGAGCTGTGGCTGTTTCTCACACTCCTGTATCAGATCCTAACACTGTGTCCGAAGCTATCGGGTCCCACAGTCCACCTGATTCTGTGCTGTGAGGTGCATTTCCCATCACTCAAATCTCATTGTACTTGATGTCTGGAGTGTCAATTGTAACCACCCTTGCAATATTATTCTCCATGGGACTGTCCATATGACACACGTCCTTGTGCTGCCTCAGATGTACCTGCTCTGTTGTGAACACTGCCCTGTTGCTGTTATGTTGCTGCATTGTGCCCTCTCATGTGCTGCCTCAGATGTACCTGCTCTGTATGTACCATGGACTGTTGGTGCACTTTGCCCCTCTCATGGGCTGCCTCAGATGTACCTGCTCTGTACCATGGACTGTTGAGGCTCTTTGCCCCTCTCATGTGCTGCCTCAGATGTACCTGCTCGGTTGTGAACACTGCCCTGTTGCTGTTATGTTGCTGCATTTTGCCTTCTCATGTGCTGCCTCAGATATACCTGCTCTGTACCATGGACTGTTGATGCTCTTTGCCCCTCTCATGCGCTGCCTTAGATGTACCTGCTCTGTACCATGGACTGTTGATGCACTTTGCCCCTCTCATGGGCTGCCTCAGATGTACCTGCTCTGTACCATGGACTGTTGAGGCTCTTTGCCCCTCTCATGTGCTGCCTCAGATGTACCTGCTCGGTTGTGAACACTGCCCTGTTGCTGTTATGTTGCTGCATTTTGCCTTCTCATGTGCTGCCTCAGATATACCTGCTCTGTACCATGGACTGTTGATGCTCTTTGCCCCTCTCATGCGCTGCCTTAGATGTACCTGCTCTGTACCATGGACTGTTGATGCACTTTGCCCCTCTCATGTGCTGCCTCAGATGTACCTGCTCTGTTGTGAACACTGCCCTGTTGCTGTTATGGTGCTGCATTGTGCCCTCTCATGTGCTGCCTCAGATGTACCTGCTCTGTACCATGGACTGTTGATGCTCTTTGTCCCTCTCATGTGCTGCCTCAGATGTACCTGCTCTGGACCGTGGACCGTTGATGCTCTTTGCCCCTTTCATGTGCTGC
The DNA here is from genome assembly GCF_964263255.1 of Lissotriton vulgaris. NCBI lineage: Eukaryota > Metazoa > Chordata > Amphibia > Caudata > Salamandridae > Lissotriton > Lissotriton vulgaris. The sequence goes on along the minus strand of NC_141697.1, from coordinate 294,417,576 downwards.
CTCAGATTTATCTGCTCTGTACCATGGACTGTTGATGCTCTTTGCCCCTCTCATGTGCTGCCTCAGATTTATCTGCTCTGTACCATGGACTGTTGATGCTCTTTGCCCCTCTCATGTGCTGCCTCAGATGTACCTGCTCTGTACCATGGACTGTTGATGCTCTATGCCCCTCTCATGTGCTGCCTCAGATATACCTGCGCTGTTCTATCCAGTGGGCATGCTCCTGGTTACTCACAAAGTCAACCACTATGATGTGCAATAAAGCAAGTTACTCCTGCGTTGTGGTTTATCTGTGTCATTCCTGGTTGTCTCCTTGCATTGTTGATAAATTGCTGCTGTCGTACATGCTGTGTCTGCCACTTTCACATTACCATTGCCCAGCACTGTTTCCTTTCGTTTGGCAGGGGTGACATTCATTACAATGTGGCTGTGGACTGTGTAAGGGAGGGGGAGGCACTCTGAGGCTTATTTTGGGACAACAGTGGCTTCCCATGCACTGCAGGTTAGGTGGATGTTTTTCATATGGTGCATGTGTCACACTCATTATTTGTGGGTACCCAATAGGTTGTTCAGTATCGACTTTGTCTGTCAACATGTCAGGGCTCATTGTGTGTGTGTAAGTTGTTGATGTGTGTGCAGCAGGGTTGTTTCTCTGGTATGTGTTGTATGGGACCCTGCCTGCCTGTCTGTTAGTGTGGTAGGTGTGGGGTTGGCCTGAGGGTGGGCCAGCATGTCTCCTTATGTGTGGTATGCCTTGTGCGTTGGTGTGTGTATGTGGGCCTGTGAGCTGTGTGGCCTAGCCATTCCTGTCTGCCTGCCTAGTTGATTGTGGGCATGGTTTCCGTCGTCTGCTCCGCTACGTTGCGTTGTCCGTGGTGTGGCTGTTTGTTCATGGTGCGTGTGTGTTCTGGGTGAGTGGCGTCAGTTGTGCCCAGGTGGTTTTGCTGGTGGTGCGTGTATGTGTGTTCATGTCCAGACCTGGGGTTCTGTTGTGGGCAGGGGCTTCGACACGTGTGTTGTGTGTGTGTTGCTGCTGCAGTCAGTATGGGAATACCTGCCTGGGCGGTGACGTGGGGAGGGGGAGGGGCAGGGTGGGGTTTAGTAATGTATGGATAATGGATGTTTGCAGGTAAGTCAACATATATATGAATCAAATGAATTTTGTTGCGTGCACTGCATACCCATATGCGATGCAGTGCACGCAACAAAAGTCTTTGATTTATTTATATGTTTACTTACCTGCAAACATCCATTATCCATACTTTACTAACTCCCACCCTGCCCCTCCCCCTCCCCACATCACCGCCCGGCAGGTACTTCCATACCGACCGTGGCTTGTGTGTTTGCATACCTGCGTCGTCGTCGGCGACAGTCCATGACTTGCTGGTGGTGGAGCACGGAGAGTAGCAGGAATGGGTGTAGTGCTGGGTCCATGACGGTGGGCTGACTGTGGTGGGTCTCTGCAATGTTTTGCCTCTTAGCTGTGGTGGTTCCGCCGTGTTCGGGCTGGTGGTTTTTCTGCTGCGATTTCCTGTGTGGTTTCCGCCATCATGATTTTGAGGACGGTCGAGGCGTCATTCCGTACGGCGGTGTCTCTGGATTGGTTACGTCCGCCGCGGGGACAGGTGTATTTACGTGACAGTTCACATTCTTCCGCGGCGTACAGAAATTTGACAGTGCTTCCCATCCTAATATGGCGGACGTACTATCTGCGGCTTGCGGACTGTAAAGGGCATTTTCCGCCTACTCCAGGCCGGCGGTCGTCCTTCCGTCCGCCATCGTAATCGACCCCTGTTTTTGTATATATTGCTGATGCACTCACTACAAAAGTCAAACGTGTAATTATGTTGTATTGTATATTCAAAATCTGAAGAAGAGAACAGGGAAGAATGGCAAGAATTTGCTGCTTACTTATTTGTAGAAGAATGGTTTTATTTGTAAAATTGGAAACTTGTATGTAAGTACTGCTATGATAAGTTAGAGGATAATACAATTATGCCATCTACAGCAGTACTTAACAAGTTAGCAATAGCTTCTGTTCCACATGAACTACAAGAATTCAATTTTTATGAATCAATTATCACACAATGTATACATCCTTTCCGAGCTATAGTTCATATGGAACTAAAAACTGGGAAATTAGTTGCAGAAAGGTCCTAAATGTAGAGTTTTGTGCATGCCACTAGATTTCATAAAGCATATTGAAACTATAGGGATACAGAGAGATTTTGATGATCCACTTAATATTCTAGTAAATGGTGTTACTAAGAACAAAAACATATGGCAAGAGTTAGTAGATTATAAAAACGTTTTCAAAAAGCAACATTATACCTGGTGCAAAATAATATTTATTATAAAAATGCTAATGTTGTTCAATATATAAGATTTTAAGATATACCACCTGTGAAGGAGGAAACATTACTGTTAAGTTGTCAGATTGAAAAGGTGAATCGATTGAGATCAAAAGAAATTTCTGAACACTATAGCATCCATTTGCTGCATTCCAATTAAGTTGCTGGTGATACTATTGATCTGTTTCAAATGAACCAAGCAAAAGTTGCTTCCATGAGTGGGTGGGAAAAAGGTTTAAAGGCTTGCGGCTTTCCACAACTTTTGCCTACGGTAGATGCTATGATGACTGCCCCATACAGATACCAGCAGTTGAATACAGCTCAACTAGATTATATTCCGAGAATCCTAGATTTAGCCGGTGTATTCTGTACATATTCTATCTTCTGTTTGAGAGTGACTTGTCTGGACATTCATATGCTGTAAACCATATCCCAAAGACAGGAGCAAATCTTCAAAACCTTTCTGGAAAGGAGTTTGTTGTCAACGCTTATTGAAAAGATGGAAATTTTGAATACAGCTTGAATAATGTGATGGCGTGCAACGTCCCTAATGAGTATTGGTGTTGCCTCCTTGATGTATGTTGAAAAAACCAGGAGCATCTACTTTCTGACACCCAGTTGTGCTGAGTCTGCGTGGGATGACCTACTTGAATTTTTGAGAGAAGCAAACTCTAACATTAACAACATCAAAGTTAAGACAGCTGGAGAACTTTGCTCCTTGGATTTCGCTAATGTTTGCAGATATTTTAACCAAAGGTTTCTAACTATGAGGTCTTGCATCTGCAACAAAACAAATCCTCCTCTTGGTGAAGTAACTGATTTCTTTTGGCGTAAAGAGTACCAAGCAAGAGGTGCTCCTCATATTCGCATGCTGGTGTGGATAAAAAATTGAACAAAATTTGCAATGGATAGCAATGAGTCTGCCCTGTCTTTCATAGAACAGTATGTGACATGTGTCATTCCAAAAGATGGTGTTGAAAAAGGCTTGTGACAAGTTCTGTGCTTACAAACTCATAGCTGTAGGAAATACTGTCATTGAAAATACAGATGGAAAGGTAAATTTTACACACAATGTCGTTTTGGATTCCTATGACCTGTCATGTCACAAGGAAGAGTAAACTGTTTTTTTCTGCGGTCAGACATGCACTGACATTGAAATCCTCGAAAAGCACATTCAACCTGACCGAAACAGAAGCCAAGAAGTATGTTCATAACTATAATCCAGTAATTCAGAAAATGTGGAATGCAAATATGAATATACAGTTTGTTGCAGAGAACTCCATTGCTTTTGCTTGTTATGTCACTTTATATATTACAGCAGCAGAGAAGGCAGAGATAAAAGACATGTGAGAGGATATTTCTGCAGAAAAGAGTCTTATCAAGAAATTGTCCAGCTTCAGCTCGAAAATGCTTTTGTTATGTTATGTTATGTTATTTGCATTTTAATGCGCACAGCTGCTCCAGCGAAGGAGCGTCCTGGCGCAGGGAAAGGTAAACACAACACAACACTAGATCCAGTAACAAAAAAGCAGAAGCATTAAAAACAGGGAAGATTTAAAACAAGAAGGTTTTCAAAGCCCTACGAAAGGATATTAAATCATCCAGGAGGCGGATTTCCAAGGGGAGCGCATTCCAGAGGGTTGCAGCTTTCACGCGGAAGGAGCGACCCCCCATCCGACTGAGTCTAAAACGGGGGACAACCACCAAGGCCTGTCCAAGGGATCGGAGTGAGCGGGTGGGAACGTAGGGAGAGAGCAGTTTATTGAGTATCACAGGTGCCAACTCTCTAAGAATTTTAAAAACCATGCAAAGAGCCTTGAATTGGATGCGCTTGCTTATCGGGAGCCAGTGCAGGGACCGCAGAGTGTTAGAGGTGGGGCAGGTTCGGGGCAAACCTACCACCGCCCTAGCCGCAGCGTTCTGGACTCGCTGTAAACGAAGAATCTCGGCTTGGTTCGCTCCTAAAAGGAGTGAACTGGCGTAGTCCAGCCGAGAGATAATCATTGCTTGAATGACCAGCTGTCTTGTAGGAGCATCAAAAAATTTGAGCAGGGGTCTTAGCCCGCGTAATACTCCAAAACAGCAGGCCGCCACTCTCTTCGTGTGAGTCACAAAGCTTAGCGTGTGGTCAAGCCATACTCCCAAATTCCTGAGTTCCAGGACAGGGGCCGGCGCTGATCCCAGCTCCGGAGGCCACCATCCGTCCCCCCAGTGATCCGCTTCCCTTCCAACGATCATCACCTCCGTTTTTGTCGCGTTCAGCTGGAGACAGTTGTTATTCATCCAGCTGGCCACCTCTCTCAGTCCACTTCGGAACCTGAGGGCATCCTGCTTGGCATCCCCGCTGATCGTAACCGCCAACTGAGTGTCGTCAGCATAGGAGACCATGGTTAGGCCCCATTGCCTGGCGACCTCAGCCAGCGGCTGCACGTACAGGTTAAAAAGCGTGGGACTCAGCGAGGAGCCCTGAGGGACCCCCAGGTCCAAAGGATGGTACTTGGACTGAAATGGAGGGGTGGCAACGCAGAAGGAGCGATCACTGAGGAAGGAGCGGAACCACTGTAGAGCTGACCCACAAATGCCAATGTCCTGCAGGCGGTGTAGCAGGATGCGATGGGAAACAGTGTCAAAGGCAGCGCTCAGGTCTAATAAAATAAGCGCTGCCGTTTGACCTGCATCGAGCACAGTCCGCAAATGCTCAACCATTGCCAGAAGGGCCGTCTCAGTGCTGTGGCCAGCACGAAACCCATTCTGCGTGGAATCCAGGACATTAACTTGGGTCATATGCTCCGTGAGGGCCATATTTACATGGGCCTCCATGACCTTGGCCGGCCACGGGAGCAAAGATATAGGGCGGTAGTTTTCTGGTCTCAGCGGATCCAGAGATGGTTTTTTTAGGATCGGGGAAACCACCGCTTGCTTCCACTTGGCAGGGACCAGGCCGGAAGTCAGGGAGAGGTTAATTAGAGAGCATACTACTGTGCGTCCCCGAAAAGCGACTTCCCTGAAAAGAGCAGATCTTACCGGGTCTGCAGGCGAGCCAGACTTGACTCGCAGGGCCCACTTAGCAAACTCCTCATTAGAAAGAGTGGGAAGGGAGTGCAGCGATGGACAGCTGCTAGAGCCGCTCCAGGGAATCACTGGTGGCAGTGTGCTCGGAAACGCCTGGTAGATTTTCTTAACTTTATCCAGAAAGAAAGTGGCTAGGGCTTCGCAGTGGGAGGTGGAACTGTCCAACTGTGGAGGAACTCTCTTTGCCATCAGGTCTTTTATGGTTTTAAAGATGGTTTTGGTAGGATTGAGGCTATTTCGGAATTCGGCTGCGTAAAACGCCGCTCGGGCCCTACATATAGCTCGATGGTAGAGCTTAACTAAGGCCAGGTAGATGGATTTCTTATCGGCATCATACGACTTACGCCACTCCCTTTCTGCCCGTCTACAAGAGGACTTCATAGCACGCAGTGCACTGTCATACCAGGGGCTAGCCTGCCGGGGACTGGACTTACTGGAGATGATAGGTACCAGGACGTCCAGCGCCCTGGTGATCCAGTTACAGAACTGGTCATAGCCCGAGGTAACATTCAGCAGCGGGCCTAGAGGCTCAGCACCCATAATGCGGTGAAGGTCCTCTAACCTGAGTTTGTTCCAGTGGCGTCGAGGTATCCGCAAAGGAGGTGGAATAGTGGGATTGGCAGGGAGGGGAAGCCAAGCAGACACCAGATAGTGGTCAGACCATATCACAGGATCAACCGCCACAATCTGAGCATCCGAGAGAGTCGTAAAAAACGGATCAAGAGTGTGGCCGGCCACGTGTGTAGGCTGAGAGACAAGCTGGATCAACTGCAAGGCCTCTAGGTCAGCCAAAAAACCACTGACGGCCAGAGACTCTAACCTATCGAAGTGGAGGTTTAGGTCGCCCAAGATCGAAAAATTTGCGCAACCACTAGCCAATAGGCTCACAGCCTCCGGAAAGGCACCTCTAAAAGCTACATCGCTGCCTGGGGGGCGGTAAACAACCATCCCTGACAGCGAGAACTGAGGGCTAATGGTAACCTTAAACAACGCACTCTCGCATCCAGCAATCTGCAGGACCGTCCAGGTACATGTGAAGGCGGATTTGATAAATAGGGCGATACCTCCACCTCTAGAATGGCGGTTAGATCTGAAACATAAATAGCCCGGAGGACAGGCAAGATTGACTATAGCGTCATCAGTGTCTTGCAGCCAGGTTTCGGTTAAAGCCAGCATGGAGAGATATGGTCCTATGAGTGCTCAGATTGGTTAAGCCTGGTGTTGTGCATATTATTATTTGCATTGTTAAGCATGTTATTTATAGTTGCTCTAAGTGATATTCATGTTTTGCGTAACAGAATTTAATTGGTTGTCCCCTGCATTATGATGCAATTACATAGAATGATTAGGAATGTATTTATATGACGTTTTTGGAATATTGATGGATTCTGAACTTCATTCGTGCTCAGAACAGCACGTCTGGCTTCTACCTGTGTGTGGGCCTTTTTGATATTTAATTCTTTAAATATGTATCTTTTTCCACTCCTTGTTCTCCTGTCTTAACACTTGGCTGGTTTGTTTTCAAAGTCAAGGGGAATTGTTTGGGTATGTCTGGGCCTTGCAAGCACACAAAATATAGGGGGTCGATTAGGATCGCGGACGGACTTGCGTCCGTCCGCGACCCCAGAGCAGGAGGGAACCTCCGCATGGCATGCGGAGTTCCCTCCTGTGCAATTAGGATGTGACCGCCACCCTGGCGGTCACATCCTCTATTTTTAACATTGCCGCGGGTGCAGCTTCAAGCTGCACCCGCGGCAATGTTAAAAATGCACGCATTGCATGTGCATGCAGAAAGAGGCAGGTGCCTGCTGCTTTCTGCATGCAAATGCAGGGGGTACCATAGGTACCCCCCATGTGCACCCCCCAACCCCCCTTCACCTAGGGGGCCCGCAACGGGCCCCCGCAGTGAAGTTCCGTATGCTTTTCCGCGGTGGAAACCCCGCCGCAGAAAAGCATACTTTACTGGCCATCCTAATATGGTGGACGGTGTCTGGAAGACACCGTCACCATATTAGAGCTTTTCCGCCGCGGTTGTAATCCGACCGCAGCGGAAAAGCTGTGTTGCGTGTTTATCTAGGTTCCTGATCGATACTGTGACCTTATGCCTCTATTCAGCTATAAATCCATTTATTCCCTATATTGGCATAACCGTTCAAGTGCGATATTCAGAAAGTCATCTCTGGCCTCACACGAACAGAGCCACATTCCAGAATAGTTCTCTGCCACTTCCTTTGCAACCAATTAGCGCAATGACAGAGCAGAAGTCACTATCTGATATTCCTAGATTAACACTCCGAGTTCTTCAACAAGATAAAAACTCAGCAAACCTGGAAATCCCCACTTGCTGTGTTTTGATTAGTAATGGAACTCTAATGAGCAACTGATAGCTATCACTTCCTAGTGACATCTTTAATTGACGTCTTATGTCCAGCAAACTTACGTCAAACCAGGCACCTGTCAGGTATAAATATTACCAACGTTGCCTTAAGCAATTGCTGGTGTCCCATTGCTGTTGTATGCTGTATGCAGTACGCTGATGCTGCTGCTGCCCCGTTGCTGTTGGTGAAGCTACTGATACCATTATCGCTGCTAAAGTGCGAACGATGGTGTGGTGAGCTGAACAGCCGTCCCTCTGCGAAGAAGCCCAGCAGATGCCAGCTACCCGCGGACGCTGTCCCCCCTCCTCCTCCTCGACGCGCTGAAGAGAGACGCTGCCTTTCTCCTGCAGAGAAATCCAGCTCCAGCGTTTCTAGTCTGCCCTCGCGGGTGACTGGGATACCGAGTTCCCCCTGAAGGAGATACCAGACCTCCATCATTCTATTCAGAGGTATGGTGTTGACTAAACCCTTAGTGAGAATTCTTGAAGCAAACCTTGGCAAAACCAACTTAACTTAGAGCTACTTACTTACTCCCCTCCCACGTATTAGGCTTAGGTCAGGTACACTGGGGTAGGCGTAGTTAGAAGCACCAGTTGAGTATTTTAGCCTAATGTATATATGAATGTATATATGTTTTATTACTTTTAAACCATTGTATGGCTAAGAAAACATATCAATGCTTTTACAGTATTATCTTGCAATACTTATCTTACTGTACGTACTTTTTATAATAACAAGTCTTGCAATTGTGGCAATACATTTCTCTTGTACGAGAAGAAAGACTGTTCAATAGATGTTAACCCTTTATTGACAAACGCCCGTCTCTCTAGTCTCTACATATTGTGAAAGTAAACTGCAATAACCTGACTGAGTAAAATAACTGTCTATTGTTTCACACGACCCTAGAGATTGACTCTTAATCTGAGGAGCAAAGTTGTCATGTTGCACGGTTGTTGGAAAGCTGAATCCCTTCTTGTCTGTGCCAGGGAAGCTGATCACTTCCTATGCAGAGAAGAAAGTTTCCAGTGACCTCTGAGCTAGTTGGTAACACACCCAATTAAGTTTAGCATAGTCAGTAGAGGCCTGGAAGATCCGCACTTCTACGTCGATACTACTGTTTATGTTATTCCAATGCGCAGGGCCTAGTGGGAAACTAGGAACTACACTACATGGCGCCGAAACGTTTGGTAAGGCGATAAACTAACGCAAGACGTTAGAGTAACTCAGTCGTGCATATTTCACACAGACCCCTTTCTCCCGTAAATACTCCAATAGACGTCTGGAGTGGGTGAAAGGTTAAAATCCGCCCGAACTCAGTAGGAAGAGATTCCTATGTAAAGGTCTGGTTTATTCAACGTTGAAGGATACAGTGTTCCAAAATATTGTGCACCTAATCTTTGTCTCCTTGGAGACCAACTCTGCAAAACCTGCATTTATACAATGCCAGGAGAAAACGGAACCACTGGGGCCGCAGCAGATGCGACTCAGCAGGGTCCCGAACACACAGACCCGGATGCAATTATCATCCCGGTCCACTTAAGAAAATCTATGACGTTAAAACTTATAGAGAACGGACTGACACCTCAAGGTGGTACAGTAGTCTTCGTGATAGAGGCTCGCGAATATCAGCAGACAGAGGTATTCTATTCATGGATAAACTTTCCAGCGGCAAACGCTACAACAAAAGAGTTTCACTATTACAAAACAGAGGAACATCCGGAAGAGTACGCTCCTTTCGAGGAGACTGAAATCCCACTAAAATTCCAAGAGCACCTGCTCTGGTTTAATGGCGCCCTAAAACACAATAATCACATAACTAGGCTCGGTCCACTAGGTAGACCAGGAGCAACGTGGCCGGTTCTAGCCGGCTACACACCACATCCTGACATTGCAAAAATGTCTAGAGAAGAGCTGTTAGTACAGCTAAAAACATTAATAAAAATATATAGGCAATTAGTCCAATATGTAATGCGGACTGCAACAGTCCAGCCAGCTGTTAATGTACCACAGCTGACCCCTCATCAGGGGAACACTAATAAAATTACACCACAGAACATACAGTCATGTCTTGGTAAAACACCCGTAAAACGGGAACAAATTCCTTTCTGGTTAGCACAGAAAATCACTCAAATAGAGGCAGTATTTCCTGATACTACCCCTATAGAGAAACACAAAATCTTGACCATCTGCCTTCCTATGGGAATCGCACCACACGTGGAGGACTGCGCCACTTGGGGTGCAGTCTTTGCTTCCATTTACACAAAAACACACGGTGTTCCGTCTATGGCGGTAATACCAGAAGTGCTAAAACAGATTCAAAATGAATACGGTCCAGAGCCCGCTTTAAATCTAGGTATGAAATTACTGAAAGACTTCAAGCAGGTCTCGGCTATATTATTAGCCAATATAAAAGGAGAAGCAGCATCTGTGGCGATCCGCCAGAAGTTGAAGGAAACAGATATAAAAGATCCAGTTGAGCTTGCCAAAATAATAGAGAAATGCTATGAAGAATTAGGTAGAGACAGCTTGGGTGGGAAACCGGTAAAGCCCCAACTGCTCGAAAATCCTGAAAAATTATTTATTAAAAATAATTCAAACACTCCTAAAAAGAGCTGGGATGGAAATAAACAATCCACTCCCAAGGAAAAAGTTTTCCAGTCCAGAGGAAGGTCTCCTCGACGGAGGGAAAGAACTCCGACTCGAGAACACCAGTCTCCCCAGAGGGAGCCCTCTGAGAAAAGATATAACCTTAGAAATAGGGATAATCTGAAAAAACCTGATAGATATCAAAGTATTGATACACGTCCCGCTCGATCTTTTTCGCAGAAATCGGAAAGAAGAGGACGGTCAGACCCAGGAGAGCACACCAAGTCCAAAGACAAGGAACCTGCTCAGAGTAAAAAATCTCAATTTCCAAAAAAGAAGGTAGCCAGTATTAGAGTAATCAACCGTGCCGAGAATACTGAGGACACAGTTGAAAAACAGGGAGTGGGCATTGACAATGTTGGACAGTGCAGCAGAAATCAGTATAGCCCGCAAGATCCTGATGAGTCATCTGGAGACAGTGGACACGAATGAATACATTCAGGTTGAAACTGCCGACACCAGACTTAGCGAGCCCCATAAAATATACGAAATAGCATTGCGTATAGAGGGTGATAAGACTAGGAAAATAAGAGGTCTATTTTGGGATAAACTCTCAAAAGGCTATGATATTCTGTTAGCTGAAAAAGATTGGCCCCCAGAGTTTGTCAGGGAGTGCCCTCGTGGCGAAGAAGTGATTATGCCTGCCTTCTCGAATCACATTCCGATTCACAAAAAATATACATATGCAAGGAAATGGGCAGTAGCCCAGGCACCGGCATTATATAAAAATCATGTAGGATGGGATGAGGACTCACCTCCTCACAAAATCCAGTTAAAAAGTGAACCAACTGCCCAACGGCAGTATCCCATTAAGCAAGAAGCTAAAAAACAGGTCAGGGAGATCTTAGATCAACTTGAATACCAGGGGGTGATTGAAACATGCACCTCTCAAATGAACAATCCTTTGTTTCCTGTCTCCAAGCCAGACAATTCATATCGTCTAGTTTTGGACTACAGACACCTTAATACATGTTGCAAAACTTTTGCAGTACAAAACTCGCATAGTGCAGCCCTAATGAATAACATAGTTAGGAAAAAATATAAAACGACATTAGACATATCTAATGGTTTCTTTTGTCAAAACATTGCACCAGAAAGCAGATATTTGACCGCTTTCTCTGCATTTGGGTCGCAGAAGAAATTCTGTCGACTCCCACAGGGGTTCAAGAACAGCCCAGGACTATTCTCAGCTAGGGTAACAGAGTTACTACAAATATATGATGATGAGGCATTATCTTACGTAGATGATATCTATCTCACAGATGACGACTTGGATACTCACTTGAAAAGAGTGAACACCATTATACTTGGGTTCGCAGCAGAGGGTTACAAATTCAACTTTAAAAAGTCTTGAATTGCCCATCTGACAGTTCTATTTTTAGGGTACGAACTATCAAGGGAAGGGAAAAGCCTAGCGGACAACTTCTTAGAGAAGTGCGCTGTACTCCAAGCTCCAAAAACGCTGAAGAATTTACAATCCATTCTAGGTTTTCTGAATTTCGGAAGAACTTACATTTTAAATTACGCAGAGAGGGTTAAACCTCTCTACGAACTAATTAAACCTGATTTTAAACAAATCAATTGGACTCAAAAACACACAGAAATTTTGAGATCACTGCAAACAGACATGTTAGCAAAAACTAAATTAGATACACGTGACAACACACGCGATCTTGTAATCCGAGTCATCCCAGGTAGATGCGGATTCACGTACCTAACCTCTAATAAGGGAGAAAAGGTACCTATTTCAATTAAATCTCACTTGTACACACAAGCAGAAAAAGCATTCAGTCTCACAGAAAGAAATGTGAAAGCAGTGCAAATCGCATTAGCAAATGAACGAGAATTAGCACACGGCAAAAGGATTAATATCCTCACAGCGGAATCCGCCTTCGAGGCGCTATTCAGCCCAATAAACCTGCCTACAGTGTCACTGGATCCAAAATGGATACAGTGTGTAGATTCTCTAGGAGCGGAAGATGTGAAATACTATTTCGCCCCGCAATTCGAAGAACTGAATGATTTAGAATATGAAGAAGAATATCCTCTGCCAATCAAAGTTCTGCCTCTCCCACAGTACGCCTGTATGATCTATACAGATAGATTTGTACAGCATTTCAACGTAGAGAGCAAATCCTACGATGCAGCATGTGCGATTGTTAAAGGTCGTTGGCTGTGCGGTAAATTCAGACCGAAAGTAACAAAAACTGAATCATTGAGAAACTGTTCGGTTCAGGGAACTGAAATAAGATGTTTAAAGATGGCGCTCGAAAATGCAGAACGTGAATTCCCGAAACTTATCGTGTGCGATTCTCATTTTTGCGTCAACTCTTACAACAGTAAATTGCAGAGTTGGATTGAAAACGATTACAAAGATGACACAGGTGCCACAATAAAGCATAAATTGCTCTGGAAACAGGTAGCTCTTTTACACAAAGAACTACAAAAGACTCACGTGGGGTCACGCACAGAGTCTTCAACGTGATGGCGTTCACATTGCAGGGAATTCATTGGCTAATACAGCCACAGCGGAAGCAACTAACCCGGCTTCCGTAGCCACAAAAAAGCGTACAGAAAAATACATAGACGGGGAAACCATGCTGGCAGTAAAAACGACCGTAAAAGGCGACTGTGCAGCACTACCCGTGAACTATCCACTCAATTATGCATACGTAATCGATGCAAACTCCGTTCCTTTTGCTCGAATCCCTGGAGTGGGGGACAGAGTAATTCTAAACAGGAGCAGGAGGGGCTTCCTCTTACTGGAAGCACACAGGGGTTGGGTCTGAGACATCAAACAATTAAAGATTCTCTGAAAGAATTGCAATCAGAGTACTGGTGGCCAGGAATGAGCATAGATATTCAATGTTTTGCTCAAAATTGTGAAGACTGCAACAGAGATCGCAGTAATGAACAGGCCAGTGTAGTTTCAGGATCCCTGCTAGACAGCATAAGGCGGTCTATCTGCGCAATCAAAGAAGAGAAGCGCGTCCCATTGTACACAGTTAAGGCTAAACACACTTAAAAATGTAGCCTCCGGCGCTCGGCTGACGCCTAGAACTGTTATAAAAGATTTGCGAGTCCATATCGGCACATACGCAATTACCACGTTCCATTCTGACCAGGGTCCTGCTTTCAGCTCTCGAGCTTATAAGGAGGCCATGGCCAGCATGGGAATTGGGTTGCGGTATTCTTGTCCGTCGCACCCCGAAGGGAATAGTGTGGTTGAAAGAAAAAACCGGGACATAAAGCGATCTATAACAGCGAAGGTATTAGGTTCAGGCGCTGGGTGGGTCAAACATCTAATAAGTGTCCAGACCAGTCTTAATAACTTGCCAAGAAGGTCTCTAAAAGGTTTCAGCCCATACGAACTATTGTTCGGAATTAGAATGAACATTCAGGACCTCGATAGTCAGATGTCAGTGGTACAAGAAAAAACAACAGACTTTGACATCAAAGATCGTTTGGCTGTTTTACAGGAACTGAATGAAACAAGAAAATCCTTAAGCAACATAAAATTAAAGCAACAGCCATCTACCACTGACGAGGCACCACAAGCAACAGCCCCAGCAAGGCCTGTCTGGATTCCAAAGATTGGGGATCTAGTCAGAGAAAAAATCGCGGTGAAGAAGGAATTTGGGCCTTCTTACAGAAAAGCAGTACCTGTCTTGGCAGTCACCGGAACAAGATCAGTAGTACTACCGCCCCTTGCTGGTAAAAAGGAGAACAGAGTCGTGTCTATCGACCTGGTAAAACCACAAGCATGTGGCCTATAATCAACAGTAGGCCCAGTGGACTCCCAAGAAACAACAGAATACCCAAACTTGCAACAATCCAAGAGGTTCAAACTGAAAGAATAATCACATTCGATCAGCCTGCAGTGCACGGTGAAGGACTATGCAATAATGCCATGGAACTCGTGCCTCTTGAGACACAGATTGAAACAGTTCGTCAAGAAACAACACCAGTCTACAATAATGTGGCATCAGAATCTGCTACTGAAAGACAGATTGAAAGAACAATCCCAACAATTGACAGAACTGCCTCTGGTTATTTCATCAACTTCGACTACTTCTCTGAAGATCAAAACGACCCCGAAGTGATGCCAGAAACAAAAGAGACTTTTAAAGAAAAAACAGCGGAACTCTTTCATCAACTGAAGGAAATCGACCTTATTTCACCTTGGTTAGAGTTCTGGTTCGGTCTAGGTATATTTTTCCTCCTGCTTTGGCTCATCATGGTACTTTGTTTGGGAAAATTCATTGAGGGAAAATATAGTACAATGGACACAGCAAGTCAGAACATCAACCTAGTCCTCAAACCACACAGATCATCCCACGTGAAGAAAAGAGAACTGTCAACAGTAAATGTCACAGCAATTCCAATACCTGGTGGGGTAGTATGGGAGAAAACTGACTATGAGATATATGGTCCGGTCGAAATCCTGAAGTATCCTCATCAACTGAAGGTTTCCTTAAGTGACTTTTTAACACCTAGTACATTCTCTGATGATTGGGACTTTAACAGTATTAATGACATGATGTCTGATTTAGTAATGTCAGCTAGATTCACAGATCATGATTATTTACAAGGTTCATCTAGTTATGAGCAATTATTCTGCTACACACATTATGGTGATCATTACTTGCATAAATCTGCACAGCCTAGAAATGTTTTTATGTATAATCAATGGGAACATTGTGCTACACCACCTAAAAGCAGTTCTAAAGCATTTTTTGAGAAATTCAAATACTTCTCAGGGTTTAACACTAGTGATGCAGAAACGTTTTATTACAAACTGTTAGATAAAACAGGAATGAAAACAATGCTGACAAATTCTAAATTGATATATTCAGAAGCATTTTATGAAAAAATGATGACATTTGGTTTAAATTATTGGAAAAATAATATTGAAACGAAAACAATTTGGGGTACAAAAGATTGGCAGGTACAAGGCCTTGAAGCACTATTCAGAACCTGCATGATACCAGAACAAATGATGTTTTTAAATGACACAATACACCAAACATCCTGTCTTGGCCTAGCTAAGATCAAAGACCTTAAAACACCGTCTATTCCAAAGCCAATACCTGAAAATACAACTACAGATATTGAGTTAGACGTGTCACAAATTTTACATTTTAACAGAACACATCCTGATTGGAAAAAGTGGTTAATCTGGCCTACTGACACAAACAACTGTCAAGATAGATTCCTGAATAAAACACAGGGGTTAAAAATGACCAGACAAGACCCGAGATACTCCCAGAGACAACATCCAGGGATAATAACAACATACAGTGTAGGGAAACTCTGCCTTGAATGGCTAACATCATCCACACTGGCTGAAATTAAGCAACACTTGTCTTTACTAAAAGATGGTGCTGATTTGCGCGATTTCATTCTTGGACCACGCAAACAGCGTCAAAAGCCTTTCATAGCGACCAGTATCTATGCTGCTTACAACGAGGCTTGGAAAGTCAAACAAATTGAAACAGCTGAAAAAATACGAGAAATTGATCGTATTAATTTGGAAAAATCACTTTCTGTAGTGGACAATGGGTTAATGACTCTGTCCTCCAGAATATATTCGTTGGACAATATTGTATCTTCTGCCTTTGATGTGATAGACAGAGACTTGCTAATGTTACAACATGGCCAATCTCAATTACGTTCTATTGTACAATTGGGCTGGACGCTGCAAAATCTTCGTTCAGGCTATGTGCCTTGGCGTTTAATCAACACAACGTTATTATTTTCCATTTTTAACCTTACTGATAAACAGATCAGTTTGGCACAGAAAGGAGCAGACTATACAATCCTGAGCATCGAAAAACTTGAGAGATTACCATTGACAATGTCAGAGAGTCCTGTCATTGAATGGATAATACACAGAATTATCACTATTCCGATAACAACTTTCCGATTTAAAAAGTGCCTTGAGTACATACCTGCTGGTCAGTATGAACAATTGGGTAAAGGATATGTAAAATCAGAATGGAAATTACCATACACACATTCTTGCTATAGTGACAGCGACAAAAATGTATTTCTTAGTGGTGAAAACTGTAAACATTCACTAAGCGGTATACTTTTTTGTCAGGGTATTAATTTACACGGAGCATGTGATGGAAATTCTAACAACCTTTCATGCCACCAGCTTGTCACACCTGCAACTCAGATAGAGCCCTTCTTTATGCAACTTGCAAACGGGAGTTACATTCTTAGAAGGGATCACAGATGTTGTGGCCTAGTGCCAGGGAAAAGTTATCTAGTAAGAGTAACATCCATGGTCAAATACTGTATGCAGGCATTGTTCCCGAGTGGGCCTGCAGACACAGTGACTCCCATCTGGCCTCGTCTGAATCTCTATTCTATACGAATTGATACTTTAAGCAAAATGAAGTCTGTGCTTTTGCAGACAACAGTGCCTATAATGTCATCAAAAGAGACGTATGATCTCCTAGTTGCAAGGACAGCTACTGAAGTTCATGAACTTTTATCAACAAATTGCCCCGTGCATTTCGTAGAAATGCTTAGCCAACTCCTTAACATGTCTAGTGCCACAGGCATCCCAGGCATATTTGAGACGATTTTTACGGGACTGCTAACACCTTTTCAAGCAATTTTGGGAATCGTTCCTAATTTTGTACACTCTGTTTTTGGCGGCATACCCTTATTTTTGGAACTTGTAGCAGGGATTTTATTTTTGACCGTCCTGCTTCGTTATGGCAAGCCAAAGCTCAGACATAGCTCCCATGGGAATGAAAGAGACAATCCTAGCAATGCGCTACCGGGACAGGATAACTAACGTCCTTGGATTGGCCAGGCTGAGAGATCTAAACATGACCTGGTTCCTCTCATTCAGACCTATATGGCAGAACTGTATCTTACCGGTACTTCGATGTATGCTATGCGGAGATGAGTGCGTGTTGGACATCTGTCTTTCACTTCCATCAGCAGTACCAATGGACGTCGATACTTTGCTCAGTCCAATAACGGCTCACGCATTGTGTTGTCCCCAGCGGCTACCAATCCTGATGACGGCATTCGTTGAGACTCCTGTGCTACGACTAGGTGGTAACAGTGGAGCGAGTGACAAAAGCAGCATCACCCAGGTACGACTTTCTGTGAGCATTGCTGATCCCGACTATGATGATAGCAATCATTCTCACACCTGCCAAGTTACAGCACTATCGAATTTGGTAGAACTGTCACCTGATTTTGTAGACCAATTTTTTGAGAGCCTGTCTGATACGATGTTCTCACCCGAACAGAAACAATAACTTAGAGAAGCTTTCCGACACACAGCATTCCCATAAACTCTGAATTCGGCCTTCAGTTTTGATCAACAAAAACTGCTAAAAGCGTTGGAACTCTATTTCCCTGTTCAAGCAATAATTCTTTTGAATTGAACACTTTTTAATATTGACCTTTTTTTTGGCACGAACAATTCTTTGCTTAAGGTAAAAACTATTCTTAGAGAACAGAAGCTTCAAACTTCTATTTCTAAACACATCTAGAGACATAACAACTTTACATCAGCCTCTAGCACATGTTATTGCAATGCATTTATATGTGATGATTTATCTCGCCCTTCTTCTGTTTCAGAGATATTTCATGTGTTGTTCTTTTTGCATAATCATTCATTGATTCCATATGCTATAATTTTTGAATGATTTCAATGCTTCAAAAACGTACAGTACCTAAATTTCACGTATTACATTATACGCCTATTTCGAATGCATTTATGTATTTTGGGGTGGGCAATGTTACACATGCATCCTATTGCTCTAGTTTTAGTAATTTGATGGACATGAACCCGTGGAGTGGGTGTTGCGTGTTTATCTAGGTTCCTGATCGATACTGTGACCTTATGCCCCTATTCGGCTATAAATCCATTTATTCCCTATATTGGCATAACCGTTCAAGTGCGATATTCAGAAAGTCATCTCTGGCCTCACACGAACAGAGCCACATTCCAGAATAGTTCTCTGCCACTTCCTTTGCAACCAATTAGTGCAATGACAGAGCAGAAGTCACTATCTGATATTCCTAGATTAACACTCCGAGATCTTCAACAAGATAAAAACTCAGCAAACCTGGAAATCCCCGCTTGCTGTGTTTTGATTAGTAATGGAACTCTAATGAGCAACTGATAGCTATCACTTCCTAGTGACATCTTTAATTGACGTCTTATGTCCAGCAAACTTACGTCAAACCAGGCACCTGTCAGGTATAAATATTACCAACGTTGCCTTAAGCAATTGCTGGTGTCCCATTGCTGTTGTATGCTGTATGCAGTACGCTGATGCTGCTGCTGCCCCGTTGCTGTTGGTGAAGCTACTGATACCATTATCGCTGCTAAAGCGCGAACGATGGTGTGGTGAGCTTAGGAGCTGAACAGCCGTCCCTCTGCGAAGAAGCCCAGCAGATGCCAGCTACCCGCGGACGCTGTCCCCCCTCCTCCTCCTCGACGTGCTGAAGAGAGACGCTGCCTTTCTCCTGCAGAGAAATCCAGCTCCAGCGTTTCTAGTCTGCCCTCGCGGGTGACTGGGATACCGAGTTCCCCCTGAAGGAGATACCAGACCTCCATCATTCTATTCAGAGGTATGGTGTTGACTAAACCCTTAGTGAGAATTCTTGAAGCAAACCTTGGCAAAACCAACTTAACTTAGAGCTACTTACTTACTCCCCTCCCACGTATTAGGCTTAGGTCAGGTACACTGGGGTAGGCATAGTTAGAAGCACCAGTTGAGTATTTTAGCCTAATGTATATATGAATGTATATATGTTTTATTACTTTTAAACCAATGTATGGCTAAGAAACCATATCAATGCTTTTACAGTATTATCTTGCAATACTTATCTTACTGTACGTACTTTTTATAATACCAAGTCTTGCAATGGTGGCAATACATTTCTCTTGTACGAGAAGAAAGACTGTTCAATAAATGTTAACCCTTTATTGACAAACGCCCGTCTCTCTAGTCTCTACATATTGTGAAAGTAAACTGCACTAACCTGACTGAGTAAAATAACTGTCTATTGTTTCACACGACCCTAGAGATTGACTCTTAATCTGAGGAGCAAAGTTGTCATGTTGCACGGTTGTTGGAAAGCTGAATCCCTTCTTGTCTGTGCCAGGGAAGCTGATCACTTCCTATGCAGAGAAGAAAGTTTCCAGTGACCTCTGAGCTAGTTGGTAACACACCCAATTAAGTTTAGCATAGTCAGTAGAGGCCTGGAAGATCCGCACTTCTACGTCGATACTACTGTTTATGTTATTCCAATGCGCAGGGCCTAGTGGGAAACTAGGAACTTCACTACAGCTGCGGACGGAAACCAGGACCCACCAGCCATCCTAATCGGGCGGTGGGTCTTTGGTCAGTCCGCTGAGGATTTTCCGCATCCTCGGGCCGGCGGTGGCTTCCGCCGGCCCCGAGGATGCGGAAAATCCGCAATCATAATGACCCCCATAGTGTTGAAGTCCTTTCCGAAAATTTAAATAAGTAGAGTTTGATCCGGAAAGCGCAGATATTGTGAAATCAAATATGTTGGACATGTAATATCTAAGGAGTCCACATCTAGAAAAAAATCTAAGTTAAGAAGTACTTCAAGACTACAAATAAATAACCAATTAAACAGAAAACATAGAAGAAGGGAACTATGCAATATTTGGGTGTGACAGTTGTTAAGACACAGCAAAGGAAATTATATGAACTACAAAAAACTGAGTTGCCAAACTCAACATAAGACAGTTTTTCTATTGGTCCCTTCTAAAACTGTTCAAGCCATGGAGTCCGGAATCAGAACTATTTGGGGACTATGACGGCTAAGAAGATTCTTTCAAAGCTGTAAGTGAGAGCATTCAGTGTTCAGTCTTTCCAAACTACTTGCAAATGTTGAAAGATGAGATTGAACAGGAAGAAACCAATGTTGGTGAGGTAGCTAAGGTGAGGTCACAAAGCAGACAATGTTCTGTACCACTGAGTCAAGATCGTCTTGGACAACCAGTTGTTCAAAATGAAGCAGCCATAGCCATGAATGAGGTGGATTCTACAATGCAACAAGCAAGATAGGAAAGAGTTAATTTCAAACACTTAGGGCACGATTCCGATCCGGTAAAAAAAATCCCCGTACGATTCGTATCCGGAGCCGTTTCCGTACGAATCGTAAACACACCGTACGACCCGGCGAGTACGATCCGGACCGGGTGATCAGGACGCTATTTGTACGGTCCGCGTCAGGTAAGGGCGATCCGTACGGAAAAGCGCTCAATCACATACACACCGTACGCCGCATACCCCACATGATCGCCGGGGTACGCGCCGTACCCCTGCGATCATGTGGGGTACGCGCCATACACCCAGCGTACATGGGGTGCGCACCGTACACCCACCGTACATGGGGTACGGTGCGTACCCCATGTACGCTGGGTGTACGGCGCGTACCCCACATGATCGCAGGGGTACGGCGCGTACCCCGGCGATCATGTGGGGTACGCGGCGTCCCCGGGGGGGCGTTCTGTACTTGTTTCGTCGCGAACTATGCGTTTACGGCTGTTTCCAGCTCCTGTAAAAAAAAGGCTCGTACGTTGCGTACCCGACACGAATCGTACTTGCTGGGTCGTAAAAACCAGCCGCGACCCATAGCGATGTCACGTACAGTGGGTTCCGAGTGAGACTCGTACGGATATTTTAGTCGTACGGAGTCCTGTACGACTCGTACGGTCTTTGGCTCCTGGTACGGATCGTACTTCGTCGTACGTACGGGGACGTGTACGGGTACAATTCGTACGGGGAAAATTGCTCTGTACGACGATTCGGAGCGCATTTTACCAGATCGGAATCGAGCCCTTAGTAGCACAACTGAATGACGAACAGAAAGAAATGTATATCAAAGTAAAAGATAAAATAGAGCATGGATTTCTGCATGAGAAGAAAGAACGAGAATGGTCTTTATTTAAGCCAATACTAGCATACATTAGTGGTCAAGCTGGCACCAGGAAAAACTTTCTAATTAGAATTCTCACTGCTTCCTTACAGAGGACTACATTATCAAATGTATCATGTGTAGTGTAAGCATAAACTGTATTAACTGAACACAACATTAAAGGGATTATTTTCAATTGACTACTTATGCTGGCTGTTGAATATGACAATACACTGGAATACTACATTGAGCAGATAGTCCAGTGAAGTAGATAATACTAACGCTCTCTTTTGTGGTAGTGTCGGCTTATCAGAGGGTAGTGCTAAGCATCTGTTGTACTCACAGAAGCTATTAATGAGACACATACTCAAAGAATAAATCCAAGACCAAATAAAAAAAACAACACTTCTTTTAATATATGTTTTAAAAGCAAGAACTTTGTTCAAAAAGGTGAGTACTGTTCTCAACAGCAATGCGTACAGGTAAGTAAAGCTTTTAAAGTTGTGTGCCTTTATGCACAGTGCAATCCTATGGAAGGGACAGTCAGAGATGCATAATGGTAGTTACAGTCGGTTTTGGGGTTCACCTTCTGGGTTCAGAGATGTAGTGGGCCAAGGTCCAAAGTAAAAAAAATTCAGGAACTGCCCGAGTTCTACCTGGGAGCAGGGCACTGGTGAGATTGGTAGCTAGCACACTACAGTGTAGGGGGGACACCCAAAAATAGGTTACACATGGGGACCAGTCTGAGAGCTCCCAAAGGGGGGTTTGGGTCGCAAGGGATCTTGAACCAAGAGGGGACAGCTGGTTTGCTGGGACCCTGGCTGACCCGGGTGGCTTGGGTGCAGAGGGGTTAGGTCAGCTGTGTTAGGTGCTCAAAGATGATTCGCGCTGTCAGAGAGACACCCAGCTGGAAGGGGCCAAATCAAGGCAGCTGGTCACTCATGTAGCAGGTCTCAATGGTGCTGATGTCCCTCAGTAGCTGCTTGGTTTCTGCTGTGGGAATCCGGACTGGACTGTCACTGTTGGTGTTTGGTGGAATGTCTGACATAATATCGACAGACATAATATCGAAATACAAAAATATCGGCACAAAAATATCGACATCAAAAATATCGGAGTCATATCTTCATAAAGGTAAGTACAAAAATATCGAAAAAATAATATCGTAGTACAAAAATATCGAAATTAAAAATATTGTTTTTTTAAATGTATTAATAATAATGTAAAAATAATTTTAAAATACATATAATTTTACAAATATTAAATAAAAATATTAAAACAAAATTAAAACTAATACATATACATTTAAAATAAATAAAACACTTAATAATTTAATGTAATTTTTTTTTTAATTTCATTTAATTGATTTAATGTAAAGAAAAATTATTTTTACCCTGTACGCCTGTACCCCAAAAACCCCAAACTGACCCTGAACCCTAAAAATATCCCTGTACCGCAAAAACCCAAAACTGACCCTGAACCCTAAAAATATCCCTGTACCCCAAAAACCCAAAACTGACCCTGAACTCTAAAAATACCCCTTTACCCAAAAACTGAAAACTGACCCTGAACCCTAAAAATACCCCTTTACCCAAAAACTGAAAACTGACCCTGAACCCTAAAAATACCCCTTTACCCAAGAACTGAAAACTGACCCTGAACCCTAAAAATACCCCTTTACCCAAAAACTGAAAACTGACCCTGAACCCTAAAAATACCCCTTTACCCAAAAACTGAAAACTGACCCTGAACCCTAAAAATACCCCTTTACCCAAGAACTGAAAACTGACCCTGAACCCTAAAAATACCCCTTTACCCAAAAACTGAAAACTGACCCTGAACCCTAAAAATACTCCTTTACCCAAAATTAATTAATATTATTTAATTACCAATTAATTATTAATTAACAATGACAATAAAGTAAATATATTAGCACATTAGCTGTAATTAATTTAATTTAATAATTAATAGTATTTTTCCCAATTAATTAATTAAGAATAACAAAAAATTATATATAAAAAATTACTCTAATTAATTAAATTAACTAATTAATATTAATTAATTACCAACTAATTAATAATTACAAATATGTACAAAATTATATTAATTATTTAACTAATTATTATAAATTAATTACCAATTAATTATTAAATAAAATATGTACAAACATATAATAATTAATTAATTATTATTAAATTACTTCCCACCCTATTCCCCTATAAACCCATAAGCCGCTACAGAACATATTTATCAAATAATCAAATAATTAAAAATAATTAAAAATTAATTCTCAATTAATTAATTAATAATTCCTATTAATTAATAATTAATTTAACATAATTAAATTACTTCCCACCCTATTCCCCTATAAACCCACAACCCGCTACAGTAGTAAAAGACAATATTTAATTAAATTACATTAAAAATAAATAATAAAACATAATAAATACAATATAATATACACTAAATTTATTTAAAAATTGATATTAGTAACATCGAAGTTATTTATTTCGATATTATTGACATCGATATTTAAAACTTCGATATTACTGATATCATACTAATATCGATATTAAGACTGTCGATATTACTTACCTTCGATATTTTGTCCCATCGATATTTAAACTTCGATATAATTGTATATCGAAATTTAAAACTCGATATTTTGTCTGTGTACCGTTTGGTGCAGGTTATATGGTGCATGGCTCTGGTTGGTCCTGGTGTCGTCACTCTGAGACCCACTTCGTGAGTGCCCCAGCTGCCTTGATTTTGCCCCTGCCAGCTGTTTATCCATGACTGTGAGGACCATCTTTGCGCTCTCAGCACAGCCAATTTAACCACTCTGCACCCAAGCTGTCTTGTCGGGCCAATGAACCGCCTGTGCTGCCTTTCTCCAAGACCCCTTGCAATCCAAGCCCCCATTTGGGAGCACTCAAACTTGTCTCCAAGTTCCCCTGTTGAGCTTCTTTTTGGGTGGCCCCCCTTTACCATAACATGACAGCTACCAACCTCACTAGCACCCTGCTCCCAGTAGAATCCAGGCAGTTTCTGAAGTAATGTTGGTAGAACTTTGGACCTTGGCCCACAAAAATTCTGAACCCAGAAGGTGAACCCACCAACCGACTGTACTTACCATTATGCATCTCTGACATTTCCTTCCATTGGATTCCATTGTGGGTAAAGGTGCACAACTGCAAAAGCTTTTCTTACTTTCATGAAGTGCTATTGAAAACACTACTTACCTTTGAACAAAGTTCTTGGTTTTGAAACATATATAAACAGAAGTGTCATTTTTCTAATTTGGTCTCATATTTGTTTTGGAGTGCATGTCTCATTTATTTCCTCTGTGAGTACAATAAATGCTTACTACGCTTTGATGAGCCTAAGTGCTCGATCACACTACCACAACAGATAGCGTTAGTATTATCTACTTTAGCCTCTTTAAGACAATTTGGAACCCACTGGACTCTCTGCACAGTACTTCTTTTTAGTACACTATATGGTGAGCCAGCTTCTTACATTGGTGTATCAGCGATGGGGTCTACAACTTTGAGTGTGCTGATATCACTTGGTCAATAAGTGACTACATGAGTAATTCAGAACAATTCCTTAAGTTAAAATTGCGTAATTCTTGATTGGCCAACTTTTTTCTAAATTCTTTTGATTTACTCTTAGGGCCTTGGTTAAGTCCCTGAAGATTAAAACTGTTTACATTTTAAAACTTACGGTAGTTAGGACTGAACAACTTGTGTAGGATTTTTTTTATTAGCTCTAAATAGGTCCCAAGTTTAGTGTGATGATGAGTACCACAAGGGTTGTGGCTAAGGAGCTCAACCTTACCCCTTACATGCAGCTAAAATATGCTCAGTTAGGGACCATTTGTGACAAAATAAAAATTCTCTCGCACCGTACCTCTGCAAGGTTTTAGAAGACGTTGGCAGAGAATAAGCTTGTCCATTCTTCAAATGAGGCTGCCAACCCTGGAAGTAGGGTGGAACAAAGGAGGAGGATGACCCAGACATGCCCCCATTCAAAGGAGAGGCTACAGCACCTCTACCCCATGACCGACCAAGTGTACCAATGGCCCCTGCCTCTAGTGAGGATAGTTCAGGTCCCTCAAAGTACACTAAAGATCTCACAGAGGAGGAGCTCCTTCTGGAGAGACTGGCCCACAGAATAGCCCTGCAGGACAGACATAGAAGGGGAAAGGGCATATCACACATGAATGGTGGCAGCAACATAATACATAGAAACAGAGAGGAAGCCTATAACCCTAAAAACTCCAAAGGCATTCTCCCAAAATATGCAGAAGGTGATGAAATCACAAAATGGTTTGTACCTTTTGAGAGAGCTTGTAGCATGAGAAAGGTCAGCCAGAAGTATTGGGCGCTGTCCTTTTGGATCTGTTCTCTGGCAAATACAGGGATAGATACCTGACATGAACGAGGTATAATTTGAGTCCTATGACCACATAATGGGTACCCTGATTGAGGACCTTGGACTCACCATTGAAGAATAGAGGATTAAGCTCAATGGGATGCAAAAAACCTTGAGTCAGTCATGGGTTGATTTTGTAGACTTTTCAGTAAAGACATTAGGTGGTTGGTTGAAAGGAAACGAGGTGCATGACTATGATAAGCTGCATAATTTGTATATGAAAGAACATCCATTGAGTAATTGTGTTTCTGAGAAGTTGCATCAATACCTGGTGGGCCTGGCGCCATTCTTTCCTCAAGAGTTGGAGAGGAAGGCTGATCACTGGGAAACATCTAGAGTTTCCAAGACAGGGTGACCAAATGAAAGAGGGCAAAAGCCCTCCCCACAAGAGAAAAAGGTGAACCACTCGAATAAGAAAGAAAAGGAGTCCTCTTTAGTCACTCAAACACCTGACCAGGAGGGTGGGTCTCGACACAAAACAAAAGTGGGTACAAGGGTAAGCACTGGGATCCTCAAAAAGTTTGGTACCTTATGTGAGAAGTTAGCCTGGCAAATGCTGTCCACTATTCTAGTGGGCACCTTGCACCATTCCAAACGACCCTTATTGATGGTGGCTGTAAAATCAACCTTATAGACAAGCTATCCTAGTGGTAGCATGGACCAGTAGTCTTAGGCTAAACTCCACATGTGAAGCTGTTTGTTTTACCAATTATAATTAGGGCTCCCGATTTTATGGTATTTATTTTTTTGCCATTTCCGTCTGTATTTATCCATATTTATTTTTTGGCCATTTTTTCTGTATTTATCCCCATTTATTTTTGCCACATGCAAAAGACGACGCTACAGCTAGTATTTTTCCACATTTATTTCAATTGACAATGCACATATGCGATTGGTTGTTATTGGTCAACACAATACATTACAAAGAACCACATATGAGTAAGGCCGCAAAATCCAGCTGTTTAAAACAAAATAGAAACCAACCAAAGGGCAGTTTTTAATTTGATAGCGCATGGAGGCAAAGTAAAGCACCAATGCAGTTTGCCTGAATCAGCACACTGAATCCTAACCTGCTGATATGCCAGTGCTCTATTCCAAGCCCAGCACTGCTGCTGTAATCCCATTCTATCAGATGGCTCAGCAAGTTAAGTGGTGGTTTCTGACATGTCGTAAGCTCATATGTTTGCAGATCACCTCAGTCTTTCATCTTTCAAAGGATGGTAAAATTAAATCCATAACGCTGGTTTGGTTTGCATTTATTTTTTCAGAGAGGGTGCTCATTTTTACAAGGTGAACAGTGCCCAATATGTTGTCTCTTCATTAGAGGTTTAGTAAATCTATTTTAATATTTTATAAACCCGACTGCGTGCAGGCTTCCAGCAAGGTCTCAAAAGCAGAGCTGCTGTCCTTCACTTTGCTTCAGGAAAATGTATCTTTCTAAGAACTTAGTCGCACAAGTCGCATTTAATACTGTTAACCTTATGCTCCTGTCTTTCCTGAAACACCTTGCCGTGAAGAATTTCAGTCACAACAAACTTCGCCTTTAGGGGAGGCTGGGTTAATATTTCGCCTAGCCAGTGTTTCTCGCAGGATGGGGACTGGAAGAATTGCCTTGCAAAGATGTCGACTTTTCACCAAACTCCTCACAATTTAACACTCCGATTTCAGGCTCACTTAGGAGGAGTTCTGAACGAAGGTAAGCAAAATATCTACTTGGCAGCACGAAGCCGCTGCTGAACATTTCCTTTGCGGTGTCCCAATTTGTCTCTTACTGAACTCCAATTTGTCAACAGGCAAACACGACAATTGAAAAGCACAGCTCGCAGAATACAATGCACACTCCCTGAGCTGCATTTATCCTAATCCTTCGGCTCAATGAACGTGAATTGCTGTTCTGAAGAAAACAAAACAATACGATCCCCCCTGGTGCTGCCGGTTTATAGGTGGGGGTCACAGGTTCAAATTCTGCCATCTCCATTTTAAAGCATTTAAAAATAAAAATGTCATTCTTCAATGAAAACACAGCGAATACATGTGTTTGCAAATGTATTCCGTTTTATACTGACGGCTGATATGCAAAATTTGTGGCAACAAACTCAACACACACCGATCACTTTCACAAAGTAAGGACACCACAAGCCTCCACCCCTCCCCCCACCCCACCCACATGAGGACGTTGGATCGGAAACCCGGGGGACACAGCTTGAGATAGTTGCACCGATATTCAAATACGGTAGCTGCCTGTTCATGGAGGTGGGGGGGTAGTGGAGAGCCCGAGGCTGCAGTGGGACAGACAGTGTGAGGAGCAGCATTCAAGAGGTAGTGTCCGGGGCCGCTGTGAGGCCACCAATAATCTGTCCCCTGAGGCCACAGAAATCCACCTACTTAACTTGTGAAATGGTGCCAGGCTGCCCCAGAGCTCACTTGAGCGGTCAGACCCCTGGAGAATCCAGCATCAGGAACAGGGGTGTGACAACTCTGGGCTGAAGCACGGCAGCGCAGCAACATTTACTAGTATTTTGCTGTTGCTATATATAAATACAGACAAAGGAAAAATAGTTTTCCGTCTGTATTTATATGTGGAACTCTGTTTAAACGGAAAACCGGGAGCCCTAATTATAATCCCTTGAATACCAAATGAAAGGACACCACACAAGGTATATATCAAATATATATGTATTTATTTCTAACACAATCCCTCTGACTTCTTTATGAGGTCAGAGATCGAGGTACATCACAAGTTACTTAAATAGCATACGATAAGTTGCACACATACAGTTTTGTCCTAGGGGCCTCACAAACCATACACTAAGTAAGTTGTATAAGAACCACTTTAGGAATAGGGAATAGGCCTAGGTCCTAGGGAACCGCTGGGCTACACTAGACAACCAAAGGTTAGGAAGTAGGAGACCCACGGGAGACGCGTGCAGTGTCTAAACACAGTCACGAGTTACCATTGACTTAGAATGGAGAACATAAAAGTTACAAAGTTAAAGATTTAGAGCACTTCCGGATGGACTACGACAAAACCACTTTAGACTAGGACACTTGGATAGTCAATACCCACAGGAGCACCAGAGCACTCGAGTTACCTCACCCAAAGAAGCCGGGTGCATAGGTGTCTTTAGGTGTCGGGTTTCGTAGATGTTTCCTATGGAGATCTGCGAAGAAGTGCTGCAGGCGACCAGGGGAAAAGTGTACGGGTGGAGCCAAGGGCAGATCGAGGATCTGAAAAACCTGAAAGCAGAGGGGAAACAGTCTGGGTCATTAGCCAGTGACCAGGAAGGAACCAGGCGATGTTGAGGAGATTTCAGTTGAAGAGGTGAAGCTTGTCTCTGCAGCCACAAGGACCAGGAGCCGTCGACGACAACCAGGAGCTGGATTCCAGCTGTCCCACAAAGGATCTAGTTGACTGCGGCATCAGTATCCGGATTGGACCCAACAAACCTTGGCAACCACAACCCACACAGGAAGTGATGATTTCCTTCGAGTCAGACCAGCAAGGTCTAGGGAGCTTATCCTTTGCAGGGAAGCTAGAGCAAATCTGGAGCAACCAGGCCAGCAGTGTAAATTCAAAAAGAAGTCTTCAGAGGGCTAACTAGCCAGCGGGCTAGCAACCGGAAGGATGCTTCAAGCTGAAATGCAGGAGCATGCCCCACGCGACACTTGTGGAGTATGGAGGGCTGAGCTTTGGTCTAAATGGCGCTCGGGTCTGGGGCTTCTCATACCCCAATGCACAACTGTGAGGGTACCTTGGAAGTTGAGCAGTTAGCAAAATGGAGGAAGTCCAGGGTGTCCGGACCCACTTCTCTTGTGTCCGCCACGGGTCTCAGCTTTGCTGTGGATGTGGATCGGAGTCTGAGAAGTCTGGAAGTCCAGGTCCTGAGTCGCTGAGTCTTCAGGTTATGGCAGGAGCATCGACAAAGCAATCCAGCAAGTTACTGGTGGTGCCTGTTTGCACATGGTGGTCACTCCTTGACCACAAGGGAGATGTCTCTAGTCTTCTAGTCGATGTAGAAAATCGAAGGTCCAAGAGTTTCATTTCAGAGTTTCAGTCCAGGATAATCTAAAGTCTCTAGACACAGCTCCTATCTTTATATAGATTTTAGGGGCTGGACCTGGAAAGGGGGTGGTTACACCCCTTTCCCTTTGTCCAGTTTCACGCCAGAGCGGGGCTGGAGTGCCCCAGCAACTGGTTTGAACCGGGCTATGCATGGAGCACCATGTGTGCCCCACGCAGTGTCTGGAAAAGCATCTTTCCTTTCAACCCACCCTGCCCCAATTCACTACAGGCTGTCTGGGGAGGTGCTAGCACCTCCCCTGACAGGAAACCTATTGTCCAGGCCTCGCTGGCTGGAGTTTCATCCATCAGCAGGAGGTCAGACTTGTGTCTGTGGCAGCAGCATCCATTATATGATGCTGAGGCTCTGTTTAACTTTAACCGGGTAAAGCAGTAACTACATGTCTTTTCTCTCTAGAAGGGTGGAATGCTACCCCCGCCGTCCGAACTGGCGGGGGGGGGGTAGTATTCCAAAGTGTTTGACACCTTACACAACATGTTTTGATAAAGCCAAACCAAAGTTAGCATTAACCGCGAGGATTATAGTGCACTTAAGAGTATATGGTATGGCTATATCATAGAACAGCTATAAGGAGATGGTTGGGAAAGCTGCAGAGGGGCTCAGCTCATGCTAGGGCACCCTCTCACATAAAACCAAGCACTCTGCCTCCAGGATTGTTAAGGCCTACCATGGAGTGACTTATAGACTACTATGTGTCTATATATAAGGCAGATATAGATAGACTATATCTAAGTAAGGGGTGATTACACCACCTTACCCAAGCTGAGTGATCAGCCTGTGGTGTCAGTTTAGATGGCCAGCCAGGGGTGGCATAATACATGCTGCAGCCCCTGGTAGGCCTTGGATGCACCTATGCCCTGGGTACCTATGGTACACTATACAGGGGCTCACAGAGGTGACCCAATACACAATCAGGTATGTACCTAAAGTACATGGAGTCCATTTTATAGGGAGAGCAGTAAGCCTGGGGCCCTGATTAGAAGGATCACAGGCCAACTAAGTCGAAAACCAGCAACACTAGGCAAAAAGTTGGGGCAACCATACAGTCAGATATCCACCTTCCTACACCTTAACTGTGAACAGACAGGGCACCATGCCAAGGACTCTTCTTGTCCTAAAAACAATCCTTCTGGAGTAACTCCAGGGGTTGCCTATGTAGCCTTGGAGGGTGATTCCTCAAATGAGGAAGTCCTCTTAGCTTTTAACTGGAAAATGGGCCCAAAAGGTGAGTTGGAAATTCTAGAGGGTGATAGACACTTCCACCATCTACTAGTGAATGGAATCCCAGCCACTGCCTTGAGAAATACCTGTTCACACTGTTGTTCATGACAGGCTGGTCCTCCCAAACTAATATATTCCAAATGAAACTAGAAGAGTAAGGGCTATCCTAGGATGCTTACTGTTAGGCCTGTGGCTTTGATACCCCTAGAGAAAGCTGGGTCCCTTAGTTGGAGAAGGGTGGTAGTCGGTAACGAACTTCCCCTTGAATGTGTCCTTTGAAATTACTATCCAGATGTTGGTCTGAGCCATAGTGAGGTACAGGTTCAGTGGAGGTTGTCCCCAAGGATTCTGGAGGTACTGAACCTTCAGTTAGTGCAAGTAAGCCCCAGATGAATAGGAAAAGTGTAGAAACGGTGGGCCTCTTTTAGCTACAGTTTGTGTAAGACAAGGAGAACCTGCCCCTGTTGGGAAGGGCTCCCTAAGTGGTCCTGGTGAAGCCCTCCCAACCCACAAGAAGTCCTGGCTATTCAGGCAGCTGCTGAGCTTGAGATGGTGGCACCTCAGCTAATTGAAGAAAGAATAGAATGAGGGTGATTGCTACGTGAGGTAGTAACCCCCCCACCCTAAAATAGCAGACACGCAATCTGAACCTAAATAAGCCTATATGTTAGCACCTTCACCGGTCTGTGTGTTGCTTGAATGTGATTTTACCTTAAATAAATGAAAAGACTAGAGCTGTTTGGCAAATAGGAACACATTGATTTAATTAAATGCAGCACGTCTGAAGACAGTCTCAATGCCTAGAAGTTGTGGCCACACATATACAATTTCTTTAGGTAAAATGAAACACTTTGGCATTCTTTGTAAAGCATCATAGTCATGAATAGCAAGAAAACCCGCTGATAAGGGGGACACAGATAGCTCCAAAGAGCTAGTGTGGGCAAGTGTGTGCGTGTCCAGATGTCCGGTGTGGTGAGTGCGTGATCTGCTCATGCAGTGTGTAGCAAAACAACAATGTCTTAAGCAGTAATCATTGGCGAGGACAATTACCAGAATTGTATAAATCGCTAGAATGAGGGGGAGAAGAAAGGGAGACCATGAAAAAGTTTCATAGAATGTAGAATATTATTTGCAGGTAGTTGTTTCAGCACTACAGTACAATTTTACAAAAAGTCACCATGACACACACGTGTGCACTGAACGTGCTAGTAAGGGTGAACCGCGCAGTGATATAGGAGTGAGAAAACATCGTGACCGGCCAAAAACAAAGAATACAATTGATTAAGTGGTCAGTGATACAAGGCAGATATAAACAAGGTAGAATTTTTGATTTGGACTGAGTTGGTTGGCCACGTTAAGGCCACGGTTTGCGCTGAATAGTTGACGGCCTTTCGACCTGTTCAAATTCAGGTGATCTTCAGGACAATGATTTCTGGTTTCAGTATAGTGCTTAGACAGTAGTAGTGAATCAATGCAGAGGACAATTGTAGGCAGCCATTAGGAGCAAGCGAAGTTTGGGTCAAAAGGGACCACTGAGTAAGTAGAGTCCGACAGGGGATTCCGAGTTCGGAGAATGAGGGTAATGAAGTACCAGGACCTGGATTCTTAGTTGGGCTATACTCGAGGGGTCCAAGGTTCAAGACATGACTGGGACTTGGATGCGTAGTTCACTGCTGTCCATAAGGGGGTCAAAAGGATCAAAAGGCAAGCGCGAAAAATACCACTGCCCTGCAATAAATGTCAGGCGAGTGAAGCACCCTGGTTGTCAGCCCAGTGTGCACACTGGGCTGACAACTAGGACGCTTCCCTCGCCCGACATTTGGAACCCCTTATGGATAGCAGTCCCGGTGGCCTCTTGAACCTTGAACCCCTCGAGGATAACCCAAGTAAGTGGGAGGCTTGGGTTTGGGTCACAGGGCCTGTTTGACCATGTATATCTGACTCCGGGTTGATGAGTAGGTCGACTTGGAAAATCTAACAGCAAAGATAAGAGTTTGTCAGTCTTTGTACATGTAACATGGCTGTCATTTATATGATATTTACAGATATTCTCATTATTATACGCACAGTTATTACATTGTATATCAACGTTGCATTCACTGATATTGATGTCATTATGCAGGCATAATTTACTGTGTACATCGACATTGGATTTACAAGTATTAACATCACTGTACATACATAGGTTACAGCGTACATTGGCATTGCATTTACTGGTAATGATATCATTGTGCGTGAATTGATTACAGCATACATCAATACTGGATTTATTGGAACTGCTCCTGCTATGCGTGCATACATCAGGGTGTACATTGCTATTTCATTTATCAATCTCAACAAATGAGGAGCTAAAGGTATGGTTCTGGGTACTGACCGCTGTCAGTGGCCTTTGCTGGGTGGTAACCTTTATGGCTGCAATGACCTTGGCATCGTGGTCTGACCCCACGTCAAAAAGCAAGCTAAGCCCCCTGACTCTGTTGGTCAAGGTGGGGTTACTCAAGTTCTGGGTGACCTCTTTGAGTAAGCCAGGGGCTAACATAGGTTTAGCTGTTAAGGGTTCATAGGCAGCTGTCTGCTAAACCTCTTTTCTTGTCATCATTTGTATAAACAAAGTCAGGCATATTATCGTTCTTTCCAAAAGGACTCAAGGCATCATGTGTACCTTTGTATGAAGTAATGTTGTGTGCCACGTTATGTTTCCTAGACACCTGGGCCCTTATTTATGAGGCCTTGCGTCAGTTTTGCGCCGCCGGTGCGTCACTTTTTATGACGCACCAGCGGCGTACAAAATGCGCCTTGTTGCGCCATATTTAAAAAGTGACGCATCTAGGTAGATGCGTCACTTTTTAAAAACCTGCGCCACATTATACCTGCGATTCAGAAAAGGGGGTGGTGATGAACAGAGTGTCTGAATTGAGCAGACCACTCTTACCCAGTCCAAAGATCAGGGCTTGATCCATCACCGTTATTTATCTCACTGCCCCATCCCAGCTCAGAACCTGGCTATATGCAAATCAGTCTGTCCCTGGCCCAGTGCATCATGGGAACAGGGCAGACTAAACTACCAAGCCAATTCTTCACCAGAAAGGAGACAAGCTACCGGGGACCGGTTTCTGGCATTTCAGCCGTCTTCGGCCCGGCTTGCAAGAATCCTTATGGAGCAGTGAGAAAGGGACTCATGTCTGAGTATACCCTACCACACCTATAGTGGCCAAAAACGATTCAGAAAAGGGGGTGGTGATGAACAGAGTGTCTGAATTGAGCAGACCACTCTTACCCAGTCCAAAGATCAGGGCTTGATCCATCACCGTTATTTATCTCACTGCCCCATCCCAGCTCAGAACCTGGCTATATGCAAATCAGTCTGTCCCTGGCCCAGTGCATCATGGGAACAGGGCAGACTAAACTACCAAGCCAATTCTTCACCAGAAAGGAGACAAGCTACCGGGGACCGGTTTCTGGCATTTCAGCCGTCTTCGGCCCGGCTTGCTTGAATCCTGATGGAGCAGTGAGAAAGGGACTCATGTCTGAGTATACCCTGCCACACCTATAGTGGCCAAAAACGATTCAGAAAAGGGGGTGGTGATGAACAGAGTGTCTGAATTGAGCAGACCACTCTTACCCAGTCCAAAGATCAGGGCTTGATCCATCACCGTTATTTATCTCACTGCCCCAGCCCAGCTCAGAACCTGGCTATATGCAAATCAGTCTGTCCCTGGCCCAGTGCATCATGGGAACAGGGCAGACTAAACTACCAAGCCAATTCTTCACCAGAAAGGAGACAAGCTACCGGGGACCGGTTTCTGGCATTTCAGCCGTCTTCGGCCCGGCTTGCTTGAATCCTGATGGAGCAGTGAGAAAGGGACTCATGTCTGAGTATACCCTGCCACACCTATAGTGGCCAAAAACGATTCAGAAAAGGGGGTGGTGATGAACAGAGTGTCTGAATTGAGCAGACCACTCTTACCCAGTCCAAAGATCAGGGCTTGATCCATCACCGTTATTTATCTCACTGCCCCATCCCAGCTCAGAACCTGGCTATATGCAAATCAGTCTGTCCCTGGCCCAGTGCATCATGGGAACAGGGCAGACTAAACTACCAAGCCAATTCTTCACCAGAAAGGAGACAAGCTACCGGGGACCGGTTTCTGGCATTTCAGCCGTCTTCGGCCCGGCTTGCTTGAATCCTGATGGAGCAGTGAGAAAGGGACTCATGTCTGAGTATACCCTGCCACACCTATAGTGGCCAAAAACGATTCAGAAAAGGGGGTGGTGATGAACAGAGTGTCTGAATTGAGCAGACCACTCTTACCCAGTCCAAAGATCAGGGCTTGGTCAATCACCGTTATTTATCTCACTGCCCCATCCCAGCTCAGAACCTGGCTATATGCAAATCAGTCTGTCCCTGGCCCAGTGCATCATGGGAACAGGGCAGACTAAACTACCAAGCCAATTCTTCACCAGAAAGGAGACAAGCTACCGGGGACCGGTTTCTGGCATTTCAGCCGTCTTCGGCCCGGCTTGCGTGAATCCTTATGGAGCAGTGAGAAAGGGACTCATGTCTGAGTATACCCTACCACACCTATAGTGGCCAAAAACGATTCAGAAAAGGGGGTGGTGATGAACAGAGTGTCTGAATTGAGCAGACCACTCTTACCCAGTCCAAAGATCAGGGCTTGATCCATCACCGTTATTTATCTCACTGCCCCATCCCAGCTCAGAACCTGGCTATATGCAAATCAGTCTGTCCCTGGCCCAGTGCATCATGGGAACAGGGCAGACTAAACTACCAAGCCAATTCTTCACCAGAAAGGAGACAAGCTACCGGGGACCGGTTTCTGGCATTTCAGCCGTCTTCGGCCCGGCTTGCTTGAATCCTGATGGAGCAGTGAGAAAGGGACTCATGTCTGAGTATACCCTGCCACACCTATAGTGGCCAAAAACGATTCAGAAAAGGGGGTGGTGATGAACAGAGTGTCTGAATTGAGCAGACCACTCTTACCCAGTCCAAAGATCAGGGCTTGATCCATCACCGTTATTTATCTCACTGCCCCAGCCCAGCTCAGAACCTGGCTATATGCAAATCAGTCTGTCCCTGGCCCAGTGCATCAT
Source organism: Lissotriton vulgaris (assembly GCF_964263255.1). Taxonomy (NCBI): domain Eukaryota; kingdom Metazoa; phylum Chordata; class Amphibia; order Caudata; family Salamandridae; genus Lissotriton; species Lissotriton vulgaris. Next base: position 294,381,342 of record NC_141697.1, on the reverse strand, counting down.
GGGAACAGGGCAGACTAAACTACCAAGCCAATTCTTCACCAGAAAGGAGACAAGCTACCGGGGACCGGTTTCTGGCATTTCAGCCGTCTTCGGCCCGGCTTGCTTGAATCCTGATGGAGCAGTGAGAAAGGGACTCATGTCTGAGTATACCCTGCCACACCTATAGTGGCCAAAAACGATTCAGAAAAGGGGGTGGTGATGAACAGAGTGTCTGAATTGAGCAGACCACTCTTACCCAGTCCAAAGATCAGGGCTTGATCCATCACCGTTATTTATCTCACTGCCCCATCCCAGCTCAGAACCTGGCTATATGCAAATCAGTCTGTCCCTGGCCCAGTGCATCATGGGAACAGGGCAGACTAAACTACCAAGCCAATTCTTCACCAGAAAGGAGACAAGCTACCGGGGACCGGTTTCTGGCATTTCAGCCGTCTTCGGCCCGGCTTGCTTGAATCCTGATGGAGCAGTGAGAAAGGGACTCATGTCTGAGTATACCCTGCCACACCTATAGTGGCCAAAAACGATTCAGAAAAGGGGGTGGTGATGAACAGAGTGTCTGAATTGAGCAGACCACTCTTACCCAGTCCAAAGATCAGGGCTTGATCCATCACCGTTATTTATCTCACTGCCCCATCCCAGCTCAGAACCTGGCTATATGCAAATCAGTCTGTCCCTGGCCCAGTGCATCATGGGAACAGGGCAGACTAAACTACCAAGCCAATTCTTCACCAGAAAGGAGACAAGCTACCGGGGACCGGTTTCTGGCATTTCAGCCGTCTTCGGCCCGGCTTGCTTGAATCCTGATGGAGCAGTGAGAAAGGGACTCATGTCTGAGTATACCCTGCCACACCTATAGTGGCCAAAAACGATTCAGAAAAGGGGGTGGTGATGAACAGAGTGTCTGAATTGAGCAGACCACTCTTACCCAGTCCAAAGATCAGGGCTTGATCCATCACCGTTATTTATCTCACTGCCCCATCCCAGCTCAGAACCTGGCTATATGCAAATCAGTCTGTCCCTGGCCCAGTGCATCATGGGAACAGGGCAGACTAAACTACCAAGCCAATTCTTCACCAGAAAGGAGACAAGCTACCGGGGACCGGTTTCTGGCATTTCAGCCGTCTTCGGCCCGGCTTGCTTGAATCCTGATGGAGCAGTGAGAAAGGGACTCATGTCTGAGTATACCCTGCCACACCTATAGTGGCCAAAAACGATTCAGAAAAGGGGGTGGTGATGAACAGAGTGTCTGAATTGAGCAGACCACTCTTACCCAGTCCAAAGATCAGGGCTTGATCCATCACCGTTATTTATCTCACTGCCCCATCCCAGCTCAGAACCTGGCTATATGCAAATCAGTCTGTCCCTGGCCCAGTGCATCATGGGAACAGGGCAGACTAAACTACCAAGCCAATTCTTCACCAGAAAGGAGACAAGCTACCGGGGACCGGTTTCTGGCATTTCAGCCGTCTTCGGCCCGGCTTGCTTGAATCCTGATGTAGCAGTGAGAAAGGGACTCATGTCTGAGTATACCCTGCCACACCTATAGTGGCCAAAAACGATTCAGAAAAGGGGGTGGTGATGAACAGAGTGTCTGAATTGAGCAGACCACTCTTACCCAGTCCAAAGATCAGGGCTTGATCCATCACCGTTATTTATCTCACTGCCCCATCCCAGCTCAGAACCTGGCTATATGCAAATCAGTCTGTCCCTGGCCCAGTGCATCATGGGAACAGGGCAGACTAAACTACCAAGCCAATTCTTCACCAGACTAATTTACATACAGCCAGGTTCTGAAACTGGGATGGTGCAGTGAGCTAAAAAACGGTGTTGGATCTAGCCCTGATCTCTTGACTGGGTGAGAGCTTTCTGCTTAATTCAGAGACTCTGTCCCTCACCACCCCTTGTTGTAAACATTATACCTGCGTCAGGTATAATGTATGCAGAGGGGGCGTTCCCCCGCAAAAAGCCTCGTAACAGTGACGCAGTGAAATCTATGAGATTTCACGGCGTCACTTTTAGGATGCTGTTGCGTCAAAATCTAGCGCCTGCCTCACAGCAGGCGTAAGACTGACGCAAGCCCTTTCACATGGGGCTTGCCCCATGTGAAAGGACGCATTGCTGGAGTTGCGTCACTTTTGTGACACACTCCAGCAATGAGTCACTTTTGCGCTTACAGATGCGTCAGAAATACTGACGTATCTGTAAGTCCTTGCGACATGATGCGTCATACATTAAATATGACTCATCATTGGTGTCGCAAGGAGTGCGCAGTGAAAAGTGACGCATCGCTGTTTTCATGCAGCGATGCGTCACTTTTCATAAATGAGGCCCCAGGCATCATGTGTACCTTTGTTTGTAGTCCTGTCATGTGCAACGTTATGTTTCTTCATCGATTGCATTGTCCAATGCTTGTTGGTTACAGTGGTCAATACTTGATGGTTTCCACTTCATTCTTTCCTTCATGCACAATAATCCCCATGTGGAGGCATCATGTAACGGTATCGTCTACTCCACGTGAGGCGCATTCAAATTAGAACGTCACGCCGCCGTAAGAAACATCATTGAAGCTACATAAAGAGAGCACTCGGAACATGACGGTGCTTTACTTCTTTGCACAAGCGTCATCACGAGCGCTCAGGACTTCTCCGACCTCGACAGGGAGCCGCCTTGTTTTCAGTGGCTTCAATTCCCATCTCCAGTTCCCAAACAACCCACTGCCCAGCAACCACCCGCGCTTACCTGTCTTTCAGAACTCCCGGTTAAGCTTCAGACGATCAGCTTCCCTCCACGTACTCAGCTGACTTCTTTCCTCGTTCCGGTCTTCTCTTCTTGGAAAATCCGGTTATCTGCGGTCGACATCAACGACCTACAAAGAAAGTAAGGGGCAGATTTATGATAACTGGCGCATCCCCAGGGATGCACCAGTTATTTTGCGCCGCTGCTCTGCCTCCCATGGTGCGCCGCATTTACAATGTGGCGCACCATGGGGCAAAAACGGCACAGATGCGTGACGCATATGTGCCGTAAAAGTGGCACATTGTTGGAGTTGCGTCGCAAGCGTGACGCAGCTCCAGCAAGGCTCGGGGGTGCTCCATCTTTACAATGCTGCTTCAAGACCTACGCCTGCTTCAAGCAGGTGCAGGGTTTTGACGCAGCATTGGCCTGAAAGTGACTAAGTGAAATCTATATCACTTAGCCACTTTTGCAAGGCGCACCTGCCCCGGAACGCCCACCCTGCGCCGGAACGCCCACAAGTGGCGCAGGGCTTTACTACGTGACGCATCTGCCTAGATGCGTCACGTTGTAAATGGGTCGTAGGGATGCGCCACGTTTACGCCGCAGTTGCGTGACGCAAACGTGGCGCTTTCCCAACATAAATCTGCCCCTAAGAATGTAAGTTGCTAGGCAACTAAATACAAAAGCCTTTTATAAACGTAAAAGCCTTTTTAAAAGCGCAAGAACTTTGAAAGACTGTTTTTTGAGAATGTTTGATACAGTTCAGTTTTAAAAGCGAAAGAACATTGAAAGACTTTTTTTGGGGAATGTTTAATACAACTCAATTTTGAACACTTTGAATTAAGGAAATTAGAGACTACTGCATTTGGATTTTTTGGACATAAAAAGACAATAATGGCAACAAGCATTGCTAAAGACAAATCCAACAAGCATCGAAAAAGCAATAATACATAATGCATTGGTGAAACAATTGAACTAACCATTTTAAGTAAACGTGTGATACATAATGTTCATGTAGGACAAGGTGTGGAACATTATTGATAGTTGTCCTGACATTGTGCTAGTTTCTTTTGTATTGTTTTTTCTTTTGAGTATATTTACAGTACTGAACCCCCAATCGAAGAACTCCACTCAGAGTTTTCAGGTATGGTCTCGCTACAAGGTTGAGTTCACCATTTCTGACCAGAACTAACATCTACTAACCAGTTGATGCTTTCTAGATGTTCACGTGTCTGAGTATAATCTAATCTTCGCAATTTAATGCTATATCTTATATTATTTAAGGTGTACAGATCTAAGTCAATGATCAGATTTAACCTGAGACAATAGAAGTTTTTGCATGGGCCTTCAAACAAGTGGTATGTAAGAATTTAATTGTGCATTTGTTATTTCGTGGTTACTTTTAAAAGTAGTGAAGGTTCATTCAATCTGTTATTATCACAAAGAAGAAGACGCCGCCTGGCAAGGTATTCACAAGGCTCAGAGAACTTCAGTAAGAGAAACAAACTGCTGGATCCTTAAAACGAAGACCTAGTGTTTTGTCTTGTTTCTCTCTCCACTTACCCTTTTCCTTGGAGATGAGCTGGTTCATCAAGTGTTATCTTCCTTGCTAACTAGCTGGTTCACAGGGGGATTGGGACCTTACAACAACAAGAAGCAAACAACCGTAACGCCGTGTGTAATTGCGCAACATTAGCAGAGCTTTACACCTTTCATTCCAACGAAAAGAAGCTGAGAAACGTGCATTTTTAGTTTGGTCCAGACACTAATGAGGAATTTCAACTTCCTGGATGGAATGACCTGGACAGTAGGATCCTAGGCAGAAAAGGCCCTGAAACAATACAGCCTGTTTCCTTACTCTTCCTCACCTAATAGACTAGGTAGGCTCTCCCAGATTTTGACTGAACTTCCTGGCCTGTTTGCTGGTAGGTTAACAAAGGGGGGGGGGTTTACCCAAGAGAAGTCACTGGGATCTGGGTCATATTGTTAATGAGAGGGAAGGGGTCCCAGCGAGAAAGCATACGTTTCAACAGAATGAAATAAAGATAATAATGCACTTAATGAGTCTACAATGTTTTAATCACAATGTAGATGGAACAAGGATATAGTATCCAACATTACTCATTTTTGAAAGGTTGAATAGTGCCCCTGGGAGTACGGGAGGAGTGATAAGGTGAGGATAGTGCAGGTAGGGGATAGTGCCAATAAAAACACACAAAAATCTTGAATAATTGTGAATCAATTATGGTATAAGGACAATAATAAATCCAAATGAATCACTTAAACAAACACATGCCCCATGTATTACATTAATGTAATAGTCTCAAGTGTGGGGCTGGAGTATAAAGGACCTGCACGATCCTCACCTTATCACTCCTCCCGTACTCCCAGGGGCACTATTCAACCTTTCAAAAATGAGTAATGTTGGATACTATATCCGTGTTCCATCTACATTGTGATTAAAACATTGTAGACTCATTAAGAGCATTATTATCTTTATTTAATTCTGTTGAAACGTATGTTTGCTGGTAGGGTTTGTGTAGGAAACTGGACTCTGTTGTATTTTACTCCCACTTTTTGCCCGTTATCTGGTGCAACTGTGACTGAATGTGTACTGGCTTCCTGCTAGCCAGGTCCCCAGTACCAGTGTTCTTTCTATAAACTGTACCATTGTTCCACAATTGGTACAGTGGTTGGTCCCTGTTTGTCCCTATTAAATGGTACCTAGGGCCTTGAAACTAAAGAGGGTCCCTAAGGACTGAAGCAGGTTGCCCCTCACCAAGTTCATGTAAACTGCTGTTGAAGCTTGCATGTCTTAGTAAAATAAAGGGTGTGCCATGCCAGAAAAACAATGCATGCGTTATAGGTAAAATACCCCTACAACAGGCCTTCCAGACCTAAGGTGGGGAATACTGTACTACATGTGTGGCTATATCTGCATGACTGTATGTGTCCCTGTGATATCTAAGCAGAACTTTAGATATTACAAGAGCAGAGGGAAGCCATGACAAGTACATGGGCTGGTCACTCATGATTATGATTTCGTCAGCGACATGTTGGCTTCACTGTACCCCAAGTTGGTTGGTACCAAACACTTCGTCTTGAGAAACCAACACTAATGGCAGTGGCGGGTTTATTAAGCAATGCACCCAGAGGGCACCTTGGAGATGTCCCCTGAATGTCTACCAACTACTAGTGTGTTGACTGACTGGTATTGCTAGCCACCATTGACAGGTTTCTGACCGCCTGAGGTGAGAGACTATGTTCTCAGAGGCCAAAAACAGATCCTGCTCTGGGCAGAGGTGTTCACACTTCCATCACACAGGATGCACATTCCAGGATGGGACACTTTAAAGGCCCTGCCAACCTTGTTATGAAACCCAGGCCACTACAGTTAGTGGCAATAAAAACCACCGCAATGGAGCGCACACCGCTAGCCCCTCCTCCGGATCGCCCCTCGGGATTCTGGCACTTGTAGTTCAGTAGTGGATCACCCAGGTGGGTGCAAGTCGGTACTTGTTGGACTGATGAATCTCTAGACCCGATACATGTCCCGGGTTTTTGGGTATCGCCCAAGACATGGCTCGGGTTTCGGGATAACTTCCCTCATCAGTAGAGAAAATGGTTTAGGGGTGGAGGAGAAGGCCGCCAAACAACAGTCAATGGCCTCGATGCCCGAACCGGCACGCAGGGCAGCATCCAGGAGCCCGTCGGCTCAAGGCTCAAGGGAGCCAATTAGTAAAAACCACCGCAATGGAGCGCACACCGCTAGCCCCTCCTCCGGATCGCCCCTCGGGATTCTGGCACTTGTAGTTCAGTAGTGGATCACCCAGGTGGGTGCAAGTCGGTACTTGTTGGACTGATGAATCTCTAGACCCGATACATGTCCCGGGTTTTTGGGTATCGCCCAAGACATGGCTCGGGTTTCGGGATAACTTCCCTCATCAGTAGAGAAAATGGTTTAGGGGTGGAGGAGAAGGCCGCCAAACAACAGTCAATGGCCTCGATGCCCGAACCGGCACGCAGGGCAGCATCCAGGAGCCCGTCGGCTCAAGGCTCAAGGGAGCCAATTAGTAAAAACCACCGCAATGGAGCGCACACCGCTAGCCCCTCCTCCGGATCGCCCCTCGGGATTCTGGCACTTGTAGTTCAGTAGTGGATCACCCAGGTGGGTGCAAGTCGGTACTTGTTGGACTGATGAATCTCTAGACCCGATACATGTCCCGGGTTTTTGGGTATCGCCCAAGACATGGCTCGGGTTTCGGGATAACTTCCCTCATCAGTAGAGAAAATGGTTTAGGGGTGGAGGAGAAGGCCGCCAAACAACAGTCAATGGCCTCGATGCCCGAACCGGCACGCAGGGCAGCATCCAGGAGCCCGTCGGCTCAAGGCTCAAGGGAGCCAATTAGTAAAAACCACCGCAATGGAGCGCACACCGCTAGCCCCTCCTCCGGATCGCCCCTCGGGATTCTGGCACTTGTAGTTCAGTAGTGGATCACCCAGGTGGGTGCAAGTCGGTACTTGTTGGACTGATGAATCTCTAGACCCGATACATGTCCCGACGGGCTCCTGGATGCTGCCCTGCGTGCCGGTTCGGGCATCGAGGCCATTGACTGTTGTTTGGCGGCCTTCTCCTCCACCCCTAAACCATTTTCTCTACTGATGAGGGAAGTTATCCCGAAACCCGAGCCATGTCTTGGGCGATACCCAAAAACCCGGGACATGTATCGGGTCTAGAGATTCATCAGTCCAACAAGTACCGACTTGCACCCACCTGGGTGATCCACTACTGAACTACAAGTGCCAGAATCCCGAGGGGCGATCCGGAGGAGGGGCTAGCGGTGTGCGCTCCATTGCGGTGGTTTTGACAGTTAGTGGCAATGTCCACCCCGTGTCAAGCTCCCACTTTTGGTGGCATGATAGGTAGGAAAAATAATAAGATTAGGAGGTGTGTCCTCATTAGCCAGCACCACTCTTAGGGCAGGTCAGTTAATGTGGACACCACTTTTCAGATTCCTCCATCTTACTTCAGATTAAATTAGCATTCTTGGGTCAGGGCTATACCCACTTCCCCCAGGAAGTGTTAATATAGAGGGTGTTGCCTACCTATCACCCACGTTAACACCCATAAATTGAGTATTAAGGTGGCACCCTTAAACCCAAGAACTGAGATTTGATTGATCAAGAGAAGAAGGATGAAGAAGAGTCACTGCCTGGTGAGAACTGCAGCAGAACTGTGGTCTTTTGGCACAAAAACCTAATGGTACTCAGCCCTCTCTCAACAATCCTGACAAAGTGACTTGTCCCATGAGCAGGAGAGAGTAAAAAGCCTTGGGTAAGCAGCAGCACTTCAGAAATTACCTACAGTCTCCCTTGGAGTTGAGGAGCTACAACTCTGCAGTCCACAGGCACTGACAAGCAGAGTCCGGCCCACCGCCTTGCAGCTCCCCGTTCCAACCAACTTTGCAGATGATCGGGCAAGAGAAAGTACAAATGCGCTAGAAGGTATGATCTGTCTCACTGAGTGTGAAGATACCAGGACCCACAGGAGGTGTGCAGCACCAAGCCCCGTGGTATCAGACGCCCTGGACCAAACACCAACAATATGAGTCTTGTCCAGATTTCCAATGCCCCGTGGCTAAGCAGTCATTGAGGGACATCAGCATCACTGAGAACCACTTCTTGAGAGGCCCAGCTGCCTTGATTTGGCCCCTGCTAGCCGTTCGCCTGTGAAGGTGAGGAGCATATTTACACACCCAGCCGACCTGACCACTCTGCACCCGAGCTGCCTGGCCCAGGTCCAGATTAACCGTCTATGGCCCTTTGCTCAAAACCCCCTTGTGACTCATTTGAGAGCTCCCAGACTTGTCCCCAAGTCCCCCTGTTCAGCCTAGTTTTGGGAAGCCCCCTTTACCATAGCACACCAGCTACCATCCTCACCAGCAGCATACTCACAGTAGAACCCGGGAGTTTCCCCAAGATCTGCTTGTAGTACTTTAGACCTCGGCTCACTACAACTCTTAACCTAGAAGGTGAACCCCCTGAAACTGACTACCCATTAATAAACTTGCATGCCCGTCCCGTATTGACTATATTCTGGTGGACCTACGCCTCTGGGCTGATGTCATAGACATGGAAGTGGGCCAAACCGTTGATAGCGATCATAATCCTCTAATGTTTAAAATAAAGAACCGATGGTCCTTACTTAGAAAAAATAATACTGTGACCCCTCCCTTTTTAGTAAGGTGTTAACTCTCTCAAATTGTGGTAGGCGCCTAAGGTGGTCAAAGGTTGCAGGGGACGATATAAAAATTAAGAATATTACCTCAATCTTAGTGTTAAAGATAGTCGAACTTGAGGCAGCTTCTGTCGAAGCGCAGGGGTGGGAGACAATCCCTATAATATATCAAGAAATAATTGGCCAGATTGGTGCCCACTTCCTTGGAGGACCATGTAATGGCCACAATAAGAGACAAATAAAAAGTTCCAAATCATGGTACACTGAGTTATGCAGGGAAAAAAGGTATGCACTAGTCTCAGCGGTAAAGGGGAAAAATTCCTCCATGGTCCAAATAGCGAGGAAGGTGTATAATCAATCTTTAAAGCAAGCAAAACGTGATTGGGATGAGGCACACTGGCAGGACCTAAAAGATGTATGTAATAAAAGGGACTCCGCTTCCTTTTGGGCTTTAATTAAAAAGGAAGAAAGGAGAGACAACGTTCCAATCCCGAATCATATTAGCAGCCAGGTTTGGCAAGATCATTTTGCCCAATTGTATATGGAGAAAGATGAGGGGCCATCTATAATTCAATCACAGCGAATACAGGCTCCATTCGTACTTGAAGCTACCAATCTCTTCCAATTGAAGGAGATTGAGAGCGCAATCAATTGTATTACTCCTGCAAAGGCAGCAGGACCAGATGGTATCCAGGGTGACCTGATTTTACTAGAACCGCAGAAGTGGGCCCATTATATTTTGCTTTTAATCAATACTATATTAAAACAAGCGGAAGTTCACAAATCTTGGAAAGGGGCAGAGGTTGTACCTATATATAAAAAGGGAGACCGCCAGGACCCTGCCAATTATAGGCCTATTAGCCTAATAGATACCATTCAGAAAGTGGTAGGTAGAGCCCTCTTAAACAGGATCCAGAACTGGATGGAGGAGGAGGTTATTCTTTCCAACAACCAAGCAGGCTTTAGGAAAGCTACTAGTACAGTGGACCAAGTATTTATATTACTTCCTCTCCACTGAAAGGTAGTTGTAATTGGCAAGGGAAGCCTCTACCTTGCGTTCTTTGACCTTAAGACCGCTTTTGATTTAGTGCCACGTGAAAAGCAATGGTCAGTCCTCCAATGGGTATACCCTCCTATATTTTAAATCTTCTAATACGTCTTCACGATGATAATTATGCCCGAATTAGATGGGGGAACAGGGGCAAACCACAGAGAAGATACGGGTCAACAGGGGGGTCAGCCAGAGTTGTGTGATGGCTCATACCCTCTTTTCACTTTATGTGAATGGAGTGGTTAGTTTCATAAGTCAACATCCAGCAGATGCCCCATCCCTGGAGGGGGAAAAAATATCAACCCTCCTGTTTGCTGTCGATACTCTCCTAATTTCGAAAACCCCGATAGGACTCCAGAAACTTCTTACTCGCTTTCAATTGTTCTGTACACTAAGGGGCCTAACAATAAACATCTCAAAGACAAAGTTTATGGCTTTTAACCCAGGGAAACATTTCATAAATAAACTCACCCTTAATGGTTCTCCTTTAGAGAGAGTCCATTCATTTGATTACCTGGGTGGAGAAGTGTGGCTCACTGGTTAGAGGAGGCAGACCCTGATGTAGAGGTCAGACCCGGGACCAGGGTTCGATTCCCGACGCAGCAGGGTCTTGAGCTCAAAATGTCCACGGACTCGATAATTCTCGCCTCGGTGCCTACTCGAATCATGGGTTCACTCTCTGCAACTCTGGGCAATAGCTTGCTTAATCTCCACTATGGCCCCCCGCGATGGGATGCCTGGTCTTCACCTTGGGGATGCCCAGTAGGGGTTATCTCGCAGGGAAAGCCAGGACGGGTTCCCAAAGCAAGCGCTAAGAGACCTGTCGGTGATTTGGCGGTATATAAATCGAAATTAACATAACATAACATAACATTAGGCTATCTGACAAAATGCAATGGTGTACCCACTTGGATAAAATGTTACTAAACCATAAGCGGGTGGTGAGCGCTATTGGCAGGGACCAGCGTTCATCTTCAACTAGACTGGTATCCCCAGCCATAGCAGTGTATAAAGGAAATGCTGTGAGTTCATCAATGTATGGTGCTGAACTTTGGGGCTTCGAAAAAACTGAAGAGATTGGAAGATCAGAGAATACATTTTTTAGAGACCTGGTATCCCTCCCCATTGGCACACCACTCAAATATTCATTCTCTGATATGGGCAGACGCCCTTTTAGTGATGTGGCCAGACTTCGTCCCCTTTTATATTGGGTAATATTAAGGCGCATCCCAGAACTTCATAATTATGCGACTGGTCTCTCCGAGCTCATCACCTTGGATACTAACAAAAGGGTCAGATGGCTTAGGGATGTAAGGGACATGCTGACTTCATTGGGCTTAGATGAATCCTGGGTTAACCAGGTCCCCCCGACCAAGACTGAGTTAAAAAAGATCTATTGGAACTGGGTCACCCAACAGGATTTATACAACCCAAAACTTGGGAGACTAACTGATGAGTTCCTGCAGCACAAACTGTTTGGATCCTTTGAATCATACTTATATCTTATCAGGATGCAGTTTAGATTTGGGTCTCTAGTGCAAAATACCACACTGGACAAATTGGATCCATTAAAACGTACTTTAGCCAACTGCCCTTGCTGTGACGCCCAGCAAGAAACTGTAGCCCATCTATTTTTTGTCTGCCCAGCTTACAAACAGGCTAGGACCAAATGGATAATGCCTATATGTATTCAACTGGGCACTAGCAACCATCTTATTGCTCTACGCATCCTGAGAACGGACTCATCTAGGTCTTTGTTTGTATGTGGTGTTGCTAAGTATCTGGGCTGTGCCTGGATCGTCCGAACAAAAGCACAAAACAAAAAAGAAAGTTAAAATAAGTAACATCTAACTTAGGGCTAGCGGAGTAAGTTTAAATATAGGATTGATTTGTAAAGTATTGTTGATCAATTGATGAGTGTGAGACACATGTATTAGCAATCATACACATCTTCAAATCCAATGTTGGATTAACGACTAGGAAAAGTTGTTTAATTTTAGAGTGGTTTGTATAGCAAGGTTTTAAATGTTTTAACTATATGAAATTGTAAATATATACTTTTATACAACTGTAGAATGCTTTTATGATAATTATGATATTTGCTGTCAAATAAAGCCAATTTGAATTGAATTGAATTGGAATACCCATTACTGAGTTTTCCTTCCATCGTACTGTATTGTACTTAAAGCTGCACAACTTTAAATGCTTTACCTACCTGTATGTATTACTATTGAAAACAATATTTACCTTTGAACGAAGTTCTTGATTTTTTATTTTTTTTAATTTTATTTTATTGAGATGTTTCGGGGTATTGAGGTAAAAAAGTCATTACATATATCAATTCATTACACAATCAGAATAAATACATCAACAGCAATAAATAGAAAATACAAAAAGTAAAAAGCAGGATTAAAACAAGCACTGGGGTAGGCATGAATAGACGTAAGGACCGTCCAATCTTATAAACAATTCATCTTGTATTTTCAGTGACTAGATTCCCTCCATTTTCTGACAGGCGCCCATATGTTTCTACCCAATTCACATGTTTTCTTCCCCTTAAAATCATACAGGCACTCCTCGATGTTATGCATTCCTAAAAGCCTTGTTAACCACTGCTGAAATGTGGGTGCAGTGGTATCTTTCCATCCAGCGGTAATTAATAAACGCAGTATAGCCACTGATATAAAAACCAGGGCTTCGACCCCATCTTCTGCCTTCAGTTTACCGTCCGTGCCTATTAAACCCACAGTAGGGGATAGAATGATGTTTTGTTCTAGCAGCCCCTCCAAAAATAACTGTATCTCCCTAATAATCAGTGTTAAATTCGGACAGTTATAAAACATATGGAGTAAATCTGCTGGACCCGTTTGCACCTGGGGCACCTATCATTATCTCTTACGCCCCAGGCGAACAATTTTGATGGGGTAAAATACAAGTTAAAAAGGGTCTTATAGTGCTGAGCCCTCAGATTTGAGGAGTGAAAGATCTTTTTATTCAGTACTAGGGCTAAATCTAAATCCACATCTGGGTCGCCAATTTTTTATATATGCATTTTCAAAGAAAAACGAATTAGATACCACTGGTAGTTTCTGTCTTTTCCTTTTAAAAAAAATAAAATAATTTATTGAATTTTTTTAGCTATTTTGCCCCCTAAACCAAGGGCAAGGAGCACAGCATAGCATACAACCAAATTTGCTTTGTACATACAAAAGTATATAATAAGTACATATAGCGCAGAAAAATACAGTACAAACAAAAAGGGAGAAAAAAAGTAATAGAATAGATACATCATAGATACAACAGCATAACTCAACAGTTAGTGACATCATTAATCAGTACATCTCTATATACATTTCTATTATCCTTCCATATAGTTATTGGTTCCCATATTTTTAGTCCCAGTTTCCTCCCTTTCTTTCCCTTTCTAGCGTAGATTGCTTTTTCCAAATTATATACATTCAGAATCCTGGTCAACCATTGTTGATATGTCGGTGGTATTGGATCGAGCCGAGCAGAAGCAATACATAATCTTAATATCGCCATGGCCACAAAAATAAAATTGCATTCTTCCCCTTGAGTACCATCCGGATTTACACCCAACAATATTAAAGAGGTGGTTAAGTTAACTGATATTTTCAATGCCCTTTGCATAAAAGTCTCTATTTCATTCAATATTGTAGATAATTGTGGGCATGTTGCAAATACATGTACAATGTCTGCATGTAAACTTCCACATCTTGCACAATTAATGCCTGTTGTAGCTCCCCATTGTGCAATTTTTGCCGGAGTGTAATATAACCGATATAGTGTCTTGTAATGTTGCGCCTGTAATGCTGCGGAGCACAAATCATTCTGACCCAACTCTAGTGACAAATTAAAACAATCTGTTTCAACCTCTAATTTAGTTGGCCAAATTTCCCCCCATTTCGCCATATCATCTTGTTTTGATTCTATTAGTTCATAATAAAACCTTTTAATACTGCAAGTAGTTCCTTCCTGCACCAACTCAATATATTATTTTTCTCGAATCTGTCTGTCTTTTTCATATCATCCTCCAGCTCCTGTAGAAGATTATTATAACATATTTTAATTTTACTGCCTCCCTTCTTCAAATAATCTACAATTGGATTGTTCAACAAAAGAGATAACCTAGGCCTGAGTGAGCGAAGTTTTTGAGCCATTTGCCCATATAGAATCCACTTACTGGCTGGGAAGCCTAAATTTTTGCTGCAGTATATTAAACGATTTACAAAAAGGGGGGTGGTGATGAACAGAGTGTCTGAGTTAAACAGACCACTCTTACCCAGTCCAAAGATCAGGGCTTGATCCATCACCGTTATTTATCTCACTGCCCCATCCCAGCTCAGAACCTGGCTATATGCAAATCAGTCTGTCCCTGGCCCAGTGCATCATGGGAACAGGGCAGACTAAACTACCAAGCCAATTCTTCACCAGAAAGGAGACAAGCTACCGGGGACCGGTTTCTGGCATTTCAGCCTTCTTCGGCCCGGCTTGCTTGAATCCTGATGGAGCAGTGAGAAAGGGACTCATGTCTGAGTATACCCTGCCACACCTATAGTGGCCAAAAACGATTTACAAAAAGGGGGGTGGTGATGAACAGAGTGTCTGAGTTAAACAGACCACTCTTACCCAGTCCAAAGATCAGGGCTTGATCCATCACCGTTATTTATCTCACTGCCCCATCCCAGCTCAGAACCTGGCTATATGCAAATCAGTCTGTCCCTGGCCCAGTGCATCATGGGAACAGGGCAGACTAAACTACCAAGCCAATTCTTCACCAGAAAGGAGACAAGCTACCGGGGACCGGTTTCTGGCATTTCAGCCTTCTTCGGCCCGGCTTGCTTGAATCCTGATGGAGCAGTGAGAAAGGGACTCATGTCTGAGTATACCCTGCCACACCTATAGTGGCCAAAAACGATTTACAAAAAGGGGGGTGGTGATGAACAGAGTGTCTGAGTTAAACAGACCACTCTTACCCAGTCCAAAGATCAGGGCTTGATCCATCACCGTTATTTATCTCACTGCCCCATCCCAGCTCAGAACCTGGCTATATGCAAATCAGTCTGTCCCTGGCCCAGTGCATCATGGGAACAGGGCAGACTAAACTACCAAGCCAATTCTTCACCAGAAAGGAGACAAGCTACCGGGGACCGGTTTCTGGCATTTCAGCCTTCTTCGGCCCGGCTTGCTTGAATCCTGATGGAGCAGTGAGAAAGGGACTCATGTCTGAGTATACCCTGCCACACCTATAGTGGCCAAAAACGATTTACAAAAAGGGGGGTGGTGATGAACAGAGTGTCTGAGTTAAACAGACCACTCTTACCCAGTCCAAAGATCAGGGCTTGATCCATCACCGTTATTTATCTCACTGCCCCATCCCAGCTCAGAACCTGGCTATATGCAAATCAGTCTGTCCCTGGCCCAGTGCATCATGGGAACAGGGCAGACTAAACTACCAAGCCAATTCTTCACCAGAAAGGAGACAAGCTACCGGGGACCGGTTTCTGGCATTTCAGCCTTCTTCGGCCCGGCTTGCTTGAATCCTGATGGAGCAGTGAGAAAGGGACTCATGTCTGAGTATACCCTGCCACACCTATAGTGGCCAAAAACGATTTACAAAAAGGGGGGTGGTGATGAACAGAGTGTCTGAGTTAAACAGACCACTCTTACCCAGTCCAAAGATCAGGGCTTGATCCATCACCGTTATTTATCTCACTGCCCCATCCCAGCTCAGAACCTGGCTATATGCAAATCAGTCTGTCCCTGGCCCAGTGCATCATGGGAACAGGGCAGACTAAACTACCAAGCCAATTCTTCACCAGACCGGGCAAACCGGGCCGAAGACGGCTGTAATGCCAGAAACCGGTCCCCGGGAGCTTGTTTCCTTCCCAGTGTAAGAATTGGCTTTTGTAGTTTGGTTTGCCCTGTTCCCATCATGCACTGGGACAGGAACAGACTAATTTGCATACAGCCAGGTTCTGAAACTGGGATGGTGCAGTGAGCTAAAAAACGGTGTTGGATCTAGCCCTGATCTCTTGACTGGGTGAGAGCTTTCTGCTTAATTCAGAGACTCTGTCCCTCACCACCCCTTGTTGTAAATAGCAGTATATTAAAGCCAAGAATCTTGTTACCTAGTATAACATCACCTAGACACCTAACTCCCAGCTCCCTCCAAAGACGACTATTTCTGTTTTGACCTAAATGGGCAAAGGTGTTAGATTTCCAGAGATCAATATTAACATGAATTTTTGGGATGTTCAAAAATTTCATTACCAACTTCCAAGTTCCCCATGCACCCATCAGAGTCTTATATCTGGCTCTCTTGTAGTACCTCCGGTCAACTTCGCACATCAGTAGTCCTACTGCCTTCCTTCCCACTAAGAGCTCAAAGATAAAGGGGAGTGCTTGAATGCCGGGCTGGGATTCTAATGTTTCCAGATCATATTGAAACAATACATTAATTTGAACCAAAAGACATGTCCAATGATATAGCCTGATATTAGGCATCACCAGGCCACCCCTCTCAAGTGGTAGAGACATGCGGGCAATCGATCTTCTAACTTTCCCATACTGCCAGATGAAATGGATGAACATTGCTTCGATTTTCCTAATCGTCCCCTCTCCCAATAGCAATGGAATGGCACGGAACAGGTAGAGGAGCTTAGGAAACATAGTTATTTTTAATACATTTACCCTGCCAATCAGTGATAAATGTAATACATCTATCCTCTTAAGCTCCTTTTCAATTGAGTCTATCAATGGTAAATAGTTATCCGCAATAATCTTATTTACATTAGTATTCACCCTTACACCCAGATACACAGCTGATTCCACATATCTTTGATGCAGCTTAGTGATATTATTCGTGCTTATGATCTGTGTTTTTTCCTCATTCAGGCGATACCCTGACCGTGCACCGAAGTCCTTAGCCAGCTGACATATCTCGGTCATAGCTTGTTGAGGGGCCGTAGATATAATTGCCAGATCATCAGCGTATGCCAGGAGTTTGGTAGTATGGCCATTGAGTATCACTGGGATGATCTGTTCGGACATCAGAATTTTTTGTATAAGAGGATCGATATACATCGAGAATAAAATCGGGGAACAGGGGCATCCTTGCCGGGTCCCCCTTCTGATTTTTATTTCATCCGAACTTTGACCCATAACCATAACCTTAGCAACCGGGTCACTGTACATTGCCTTGATTGCCCTCATGCTCTTATTCCCAAAACCTCTTCCGGGCAAGATCCCCCACAGACATTCCCAGATCACACGGTCGAATGCTTTCTCCGCATCGAGAAGGATCATGGCCATATCTCCACCCGTGGCAGCATGGGCATCGAATAATGCTATAGCACGCCTTATGTGATCCGTAGTGCCTCGACCTGGCACGAACCCATGCTGCCACGGGGAGACCAATCGACCGATGATCCCCCCCAATCTTTTCGCCCAGACCTTGGAATATAATTTTGTGTCCGCATTAATAAGGGAAATCGGACGATATGAACCTGGATTCTTTTTAGGTTTACCTTTTTTCTGAAATATGACAATGTTTGTCTCCTTCCAGGTATCAGGGATTAGACCTGAGCATACTATACCGGTAAATAGATCCAGCAGGATTGGGGCAATTTCCTCCTCTAAGCACTTATATACTTCGAGGGGGATCCCATCAGGTCCCGCAGCTTTACCAGCTGCTAGTTCCTGAAGCGCCATCTTTATCTCAGTCAGAGTCATGTCGCGTTCCAACATCTCCCTACTTCTTTCGTCTAGTTCTGGGCCGTCATCTTTGAGGACTGGACTTTGTACAGTCCCCCCACCCTCTTCATCATATAGTTTTTGGTAGAAGGTCTGAAAAACTCTCATTATTTCCTTAGGCTCAGTATATTCAGTCCCATTTTCCTGTATACTGGAGATCAAGTTTTTAGATCTCTCCTGCCTGGTCCGGAGTGCTAATGCTCTTCCTGCCTGTTCCCCCAGCTCGTATCGCTTTGCCCTAGAGGTCTGATACTCCCTAGACTCCTTCTGCGTCACTACCTCCTGGAGATCAGCTTTGATGGTGGCCATTTTGTTTAAACTTGCCTGACCATCAGCCCCCTGCCCTATCTCATTAATATGTTGTGTTTCTACTGCTCCTAGCTCCCCAATCAGAGTCTCACCCTTCATCCTATCCTCCTTCCTCAATCTGGCTGAGCAGCTTATTGTCTCACCCCTCAGAGACGCCTTAAAAGTATCCCAAACTACATTGCGAGAAGCACTATACCGATTAATCTCATAGAATTCCCTAGTCCATTGTCTTATATGTCTCACAAACCTGTCATCTGCAAGAAGCTTTCTCTCAAATGACCAGTTTGTTTCACGCCTTTCAACATTATCTACCACACATGTTAGAATCAGTGGGTTATGGTAAGAGATGTACTTGGGTAATTTCATGACATTAACTTTACAAAGCGTATCTGAGGGGAGCAGGAAATAGTCCAATTTGGAGTATTTCTGCTGCGGGAAAGAGAAATAGGTAAAACCCGGTTCGGTAGGTTTTTTCACATTCCAAACATCCTCAAGCCCATGCGATCTCATGAGTGAGGTCAGGGCCCTAAACACTTTTGGCTTACATCCTGAATAACTACCTGACCTATTCCAATAAGCTGAAATATTCATATCCCCACACATTATGTTCGGTGTCAGCCAATCTGCCAACTCTTCCTCTAGGATATCAAACACTTCTGGGTCATCATAATTTGACCCATACACTGTGCACAGCGTATATCCAAGGGTCAAAATCGGCTATTGCCCATCTTCCTGAGCTATCCGCCTTCACTCTCTTTGCCCCACCTAGACTTTATTTGGCAAGAATAGCCACCCCCATGACCGTTGAAGTTTGTGATGAGCACGCCAATATCTCATAGCCCCTGATATTTAATAGATTTTTCCTAGCCCATGAGAGGTGGGTCTCTTGAACACACAGAATATCCAGATTATTATATCTGACGAAGTGACCCAATCTCTGGCGCTTTCTCCAATCATTTAGCCCACCAACATTGATGGAGCAGATTTTAATGCTTGACATAAACTTGTATTATCTTTCCCTGATAGTATAGAGGATAGAGTCTTGATTTATCGATTGTTGTTGTTGAAGTTCTCTGACTGAAACCCAAACCCTCTTTGTACCAAAACATCTAATTTTTTTGCTTTTTCCTCCCTCCCCTCCCTCCCTTCCCACCATTCTCTCACCCACCCCCCCACCTTCCCTCCCCCCACCGCCACCACCACCACCCCCACCCACACACCCACTCAAGTAAGGCGCTCAGACCTAGTCTGTGCACGCGATGGAGAGGCGGTTAAAGCGGTGGAGATGAAATTACTCAAAACCGTCCATAAAATCCATACCTTGGATATGAATAAACCGCCAAGGAGTACCTGAATGCCAAAGGATAACCACACACTACATACAACCATAATACCGTGCTGAAAAAATAATACATTTGACCTGTTAGCAAGCTTATCAAGACTTATCAATATGCCATTACACATCCTGTTCAGAAAAAGAGTTAATTAGACAAGCTCATGCCCCTTGAGAGTCTAAATATTCTTTGGCTTTCACTTCAGACGTGAAATACAATGTTCTGCCAGCATTGAATATTTTCAGTTGTGCCGGGTTGATCAAGTAAGCCTGCATCTTTTTAGCTTGAAAAGGTAAAATCAGCTGTCTCAACCTCCATCGCCTCTCCACTGTTATATGACAGAAGTCGGGCCTGACAAAAAACGATATCCCTCCAACGGTCTTTCTCGAATCTGGTCTCGCTTTTTCCGATATCGCTTGTCTCAACACAAAGTTGCCTAAGAATATCAGTATCGCTCTTGGCTTATCCCCTTCCTTTGGATGTTTATTTGGTTTGACCGGGGTACGATGAGCCCGCTGTACTTCCTCTGCCCAGTTCCAACCTGGTAGATCTACAAATGCTTGCTCGAAGAGCTTAATGACAAATGCTCTCACATCCATCCCTTCAGCCCCCTCCTGTACCCCCAGCACCCGAAGGTTATTCCATCTGTCGGTTCTCCAGGTCCTCCAGCTTTCATTGGATGTCCGTTATTTGAGCATTTTGGGCATCTACCTTGGTAGTGGCTGCCGCTGACTCTGCCTCCGTTGAGACCACTCTTTCCTCTAGGTTTGACACTCGGTCGCCTAAGTTGACACACACTTTGGACAGTTTCCTCACAGCGCCTTGCATCTTTCTAACAGCGGCCTGTGCCTTACGACTGTCCTGACGGGTTTCTTCCCTGTGTGCAAGGATCTCCTTATGTATCACCTCTAGGAGGGACATCTGTGCGGCTTCCCCATGTGGGCTCCCAAGTAATGGAGTTGCTGACGAATGATCCCAGCTAAGCTCCTGAATTTTAATCCCAGCAGGTGGTCTTGCCGCAGATATATGTGACCCAATATCATGTTCTGGCTCACTTTCTGTATCCAAGTTACTACCTTCCTGCTCAGAGCTGTCATCCTCCGACCACTCACCACCTTCTGAAACGGAAAAGAAGCATTCGCTAGGGGCTTTCTCCTTGTCAGTTAGTTTTTCAGGGCCAGTATGATTTACACTATTTTCCAAAATACCCTCCTGAAGAAGTGCAGGTTCCATTTCAGATTTCGTTGCCTCTTTTGAGCTCAGATTTGTAGCCTCTATGTTTTCTCCTGCCCCCTCCCGAACCACTGTTACTTCTTTCTTTGAAAACGTATCATTAGGTTGCCAATTAGGTTGCCCGGCAGTCTTTAAGTTGGTCTCTACTATGCTCGAGAAAGGTTCAGTAGATTCAGTAGGTTCAGCAGTTAAATCCGGCAAAGGGGAAGGTGTGGCTACCCCCCCCCCCCTCGACATCTACACCTGCTAAGACCTCTTCAGCTGCTTTTCCCTGCCCCTTTTCCATTAACAACACAACAGCTTTAGGGCCCTTTTCTTTACCCATTTTAGCAAACATCTCAATGATAGGGGTCCCAGCCGGCTTAACTTTGCTCCCGAGTTGGTGCTTCCTTACCGGGGGTGTCTGCTTCACCTGATGGATATCCTCTTCATCAGCCTCCGCTGCAGCTTCGGTAGCGGCTTTCCTTTTAGCAGCGGCTTTAGAGGTCGTATTTAATTTTGGCGCCATGACTTCTTTCAGACCTTTGTTCCTGCTATTCCCTCGGTTCCGTGAGCCTCGAGCCACTGCAGGGGTCTCCTGCCTGCTCCGTAGGCTCCGTGAGCTTCGTGGACTTGGTATCGCCGGGCTCCTCCCTTCTGTGTAGATTTTGCCTCCTACTGCCAGCACTCTCACCGCTAGCGTTAGCTCTAGGAGCAGTCGTCCAACGGGCCCGCGGCAGGTGAGAGGCAGGAACATGAGTCACTCGCCGATCTCGCCGTTCTCTGCCTTCCACCGCTCCTTGCTCCCAAATCTGAACAAAGACATTTCAAAGAGGGGTCATGAACAATTTGCCAATATCAACTTTCTCCAGACCGATTTCTATGCCGTTATGTGGTTTCATGAAGCATTCTCGTGAAAGACCAGGGTTACTCGCTCATCTCCGCCGCTTCACCGCGCACAGCCGTTCTACACGGCCGCCATCTTGCCCGAAGTTCTTGATTTTGAAACATATATATAAACAAGTATTATTTTTCTCATTTGGTCTCGGATATATTCTTTCAGTGTTTTTCTCATGTTTTGCCTCCAGAGTACTACAAATGCTTAGCACTACTCTCTGATAAGCTTAACTGCTCACCCACACTACCATGAAAGAGAGCATTAGTACTATCTACTTTAGCCTCTGAATGCCGACTGGGGACCCACTTGACTCTCTGCAGAGCGTACCTCTTTTTAGTACACTTTATAGAGAGCCATTTTCCTACAAGATACACTTTTTGGAACATCTATAACTTTTCAAGCCTTGGTGCGCAAAATAAGTACTACTTGTAGACTATGGGTGCTACTAAGATTCTTTCAATGCTGTAAAAGACAGCATCTAAGGTTCCGTATTTCCAACCTTCTTGCAAATGTTGAAAGATGCGATTGAACAGGATGAAACCATTGCTGCTGAGGTAGCTAAGGAGAGGTCAGAAAGCAGACAACGTTCTGTACCACTGAGTCAAGATCCTCTTGGACAACCAGCTATTCAAAATGAAGCAGCCATAGCCATAAATGAGGTGTAGACTACAATGCAGCAAGCAAGTGAGGAAAGTGTTGATTCCCAACACTTAGTAGCACAACTGAATGATGAACACAAATACATTTATATTGAAGTAAAAGATAAATTAGAGCATGGATTTCTGTACAAGAAGAAAGAATGTGAATGCTCTTCATTTAGTCAATACTACTATACATCAGTGAGCAAGTTGGCAATGGGAAAAGCTTTCTCATTAAAGTTCTCACTGCTTATCTCCAGAGGACTACAGGATCACATTTATCATGTGTAGAAGCAACCCTGGATTAGCTGCACATAACATTCAAGGAATTATTTCATATCAACTACTTATGCTACCTGTTGAACATGACATTCACCTGGAATACCAGAAGTTATCTGGTGAAGCTTGTCATTAAGTGTCAAGAGTATTGAAGAAAGGGAAGTTTTTAACCATCAATGAGGGAAAGATGGTTTCAAACTTAGTGATTGCTCTTTAACCATCAATGAGGTTAAGATGGTTTCAAGCTTAATGCGTACCTTCGTACACTTATGAATGACGCAGATTTTAAAAACAGAGTGTTAGACCTGGCATCTTTGGCGTGGTTTCCCCTGAATTTTGCCTTTACCTCCTGTATTTTTGACACTGTGCTGGATTTCATTTTTGCTGGTTTAGATTCTTTGGGCATTTTGCCACTGCTGATCAGTGTCAAAGTGCAAGTGCTCCCTGAGTAAAGTGTAATTGTGATTGGTTATCCATAATTGGCATATTTGTATTACCAGGAATTCCCTATTAAAGTGCACTGAGTGTACCAGGGCAGGTGATTCAAATACTGCTAGTGGGCCTGCAGCACTGATTGTGCCACCCACATGAGTAGCCCTAAAATGATGTCTCAGGCCTGCCACCGCGGTGCCTCGGTGCAGTTGCTAACTGCCATGCTGCCCTGACCAATGTCCACACTGGCCAGACCTAACCCTTGCCTTTCTGTACCCCTATAGAAGCCCCTAGGTACCCCCCTGGGCAGGGTGGAGTGTATACTGTCTGCTCGTGCCAAGCTACCAAGGGGGTGAGCAGGGGTTATCTAAAGAGTGTTTCGCCCTTTCCCTGACTAGAAGCAAGGGTCCCTATTTGGACAGTGGTACCTACCTCTCCCATCTAGAGACCCCCAGATCTAACACAGAGGTTGAAGTGCTGTTTTAAGGAAACCATTTAATTGTCTTTGGTGGCCTTCTACAGCTTACACCTATGAAAGGACAGCCTGGTTTCAAGACACTTCTCCATAATGAAACCAGAAACTCTTTGGGAAGTATTGGCAATGTAAATATTTGGTTAAACTACGAATTCAAGGAACTAGTGAAGAATATGCCTCGATCATCTGTGGAACATGGACATATCCTGGAGGACATTAGAGTATAAGTTCTGACAAAAGAGGAGAAACGTGCTTTGAAAAGTTGACCTATCAAGAAACTATTTTCAACTACCAACACAGCAGCACAACTAATGTAAAATGTCATTGAAGAAGACAAATCCATAGTCTGTTTGTTTATTGCCTACACTTCAAGAGTCCACCAAATTTAACGAACAATTAAGGAATTGGAGAAAGAAGATATTTTGGGAATTGCAGATATCGATAAAATGGAA
Source organism: Lissotriton vulgaris (assembly GCF_964263255.1). NCBI lineage: Eukaryota > Metazoa > Chordata > Amphibia > Caudata > Salamandridae > Lissotriton > Lissotriton vulgaris. The sequence continues at coordinate 294,357,512 of NC_141697.1, read as the reverse complement.
CACCAGGGAGTAACAATACTACTAACTGATAAACTGCAAGCAAAATGTGATTCTTTGGAGAAGTCTGATCAAGGTCTGCAGGATTAGAAAAGTGTTTATGCATATGCAAAATCTGTCAAGTAATCTTACAACATAATTTAAATGTTGAGGAAGGGTTAGTGAATGATGCTATGGGTAAAGTTATTGATTTCATTAATTTTCCATATACGGAAGAGGTTGAATATTAGTGGGGGCCATGTAGATGTTGAAGAGCGTGGGGCTGAGCGATGATCCTTGGGGTACTCCGCAGTTGATTTCCATGGGTTCGGAGAGGAAAGGTGGCAGTTTGATTCTTTGGGTTCTGCCGGTGAGAAACAAGTGGATCCAGTCAAAGGCTGTTCATTGAATGTTGGCATCGTGGAGTCTGGCGGTGAGTGTGTGGTGGGAGAAGGTGTCAAACGCTGCTGAGGTCAAGCAGGATCACGGGGCTGCAATGTGCCCTTGGTCGAGGAGGGTGTGGATGTCATCTGTTGCGGCAAGTAGGGCAATTTCAGTGCTGTGGTTGCTGCGGAATCCGGATAGGGATGGTTTGAGGATGGAGTGTTCTTCGATGAATCTTGTAAGTTGTGAGTTGATGGTCTTATCTGTGACTTTTGCCCTGAAGGGGAGGAGAGAGATCGGTCAGTAGTTCTTGAGGTCCGTAGGATCTGCTGAGGGCTTTTTGATCAGGGGTCTGACTTCTGCGAGTTTCTAGTCATCTGCAAAAATGCTGGTCTTGAAGGTTGTGTTGATGGAGCATCGTAGTTCCGGAGCGATGGCGGCTCTGTGGTAGACGTGCAGTGGACAGGGGTCCATGGGGGGCCTCTGAGTGGAGGCGTTTCATGATCAAAATTGTGTCTTTGGTTGTGACTGGGGTTCAGGAGGAGATGGTGGGCTGGCTGTCGTTGCTGGAGGCCGGAGAGGTTTTGGAGTCAGGTGTCCGCTCATTGAAATTGTCCCAGAAGCACTTGATTTCAGATGGAAGTAGAATCCAAACTTGGTACCACTGGGGGGGGCTTGTCGAATTCGTGGATGACGCTAAAGAGTTCCTTGGGGTTGCTGGAGTTGGGGGATTTTGTTTTTAACCCCTTCCATGCTCATGACGGAACGGTTCCGTCATGAGCGTTGGTTGGCCTGTGCTTATGACGGAACCGTTCCGTCATGGTTCCATAGGCCCAATGGAACGTTCAGCACCGCAGCAAAATTCGCGCAGCACAGAAGGGGTTAATGAAGGTCCTTTTGGTAGTTTGGATTCATTGGTGGTATTCTGTAATGGCGTTCTTGTAGGTGGTGTAGTCTTCTAATGTTTTGCTGTTTCTCCAGTTTTTCTCTAGACGTCTGCAGGGGCACCTGGTTACTTGGAAGTCGGTGGTGCTGTTTGTTACTTATGGCAGGTAACAGGAAGGGTATTTGGCCCCCAAGGACCATCATTAACCAAGGGGATTACATCCTCCAACCAACAGTGTGTCAGGAGGTGCATTTGCAGAGTGGTGAAATAAGGGAGTGGGCCTCTGGCGCCTTGCTGGTTTTTTTAATCTTTCGGGGAGGGTTTGCAAGGCCTCCCACTTCCCTAGTCTGATGTCAGCCTCTGTGACCCCATCCCCCGGCCTTTTAAAAAAGATCTTTATAAACTAAAAGGGAGGGGGAAGAGGAGGCCCACCCCTCCCTGGCAGATAATGGCCCCGGGCTTGGCTTCTTTTTAAATCTTTTTAAAAAATAAATAAATAATGGGAGTGGGTAAGCAGCCCCTGCCCAGTCTGATGTCAGCCCCGGGGAGCCCGTCCCTTGTGGCCCGACCTCATTTGTGGGTGCCCTGGTCCCACCTAGGACATCCACTCTGCTGGGAACTGCTGGGGAGCCTCAAGTGCCCCGTAGTGCCTGGCAGCTCCCTGCCTCATGCAGGAACTGACATTGCTTTGACAGACACGGAGCTGCTAAACATGTAGATCCCTCTCTGTCAAATCAGTTGTACTCTGCTATGAGCAAGCAAGATCAAAGTGCTCTTGATTGCTCAAACTGGAGTGCAATTTGCTATGGCTTGGCAGGAGCAGTAACGCTCCTGCCAAGCCATAGCAAACAGCTATGTCCTGGAGGTGGGTACCTCAGGACACAGCAGGAGTTGGCCCTGGGGGATGGCATTTACGTGGCATACTTCAAGTGAACCTTTCCACAGACTCTTACAAGTACCATAATCACTTAATTCTCACCCAACTAATCTTAAACATCACTTTTCTACTGCTGCTGCTTCACTATTCTATTACTACTCTGATATTAAGCATAGCCAAAACCAAAGCAGCAACCTTTCACATGCCTCTGAAGTAAGTCTCCCCTTATTTCAAAAAGCATTGATGCATGTGTCTGTACTTTTCTTATTGACGCCATATATAAAAGAAGTATAAACATGGATGTATAACTGTGTTTTACACATCTAGCATCTTCAGATGGATATACATATCAGAATAGTTCTGTAAACAGAGATATACTTTATTTAGAACACCATGGAGACCTTATAACTTGAGTGACTGCACTTCATATTCTAAACATAAAACTATATTTATGCGGTGTAGTTTAAGTGTACCTTTCCACACACTCATACAACTTAGCTTAATCACTAATCCGTTTCCTAAGATGTGTTAAACCTCACATTTGTGCTGGAGCTTCAACATTCTGTGACTAGTTATGGTGCTGGTCCTAGCCGAATATAAAGCTGCAATGTACCACATATCTCAGCTGTAAATCTCACCATGTTCCTGAAAGCATGCATGCTTATGTCTGTACCTTTTGCTAGCAGAATCATATATAAAATAAATATTCAATTAGATGTGTACTTGTGTTTTATACATCTAGCATCTTTATATGTATAATACGTTTCAGAATACATGTTGAAGTAGAGACATATCTTAGTCACAACACCATGCAGACCTTAAATGTTGACAGACTGCACTTCACATTTGGAGCAGATAATGAAAATGATGTGGTATATTTGAAGTGTACCTTTCCACAGACTCATACAAAGTACCGTAATAACTAATCCATCTCCTAACATGCCTCAAACCTCACTTTTGTACTGCTGCTTCACCATTCTATGACTACATAGGGTGTTAGGCCTAGCCATATATAAAGCAGCAAACATTCTTATGTCTCTGCTGTAAGTGTCACCATATTTCTAAAAGCATGTATGCATATGTCTCTACCTTTTCTTAGTAGCATCATATGTCAAAGAAATATACAAATAAATGTATATCTGTGTTTTATATGCCTAGCATCTTCAGATACATAAGACATATCACAATACATGTGCAAGTACATACATACCTCAGTCAGAAGATCATGAAGACTTTAAAACTTGAGTGACTGCACTTCATATTGCAGAGCGATGCCTAGATTTATTCAGCACACTTCAAGTGAACTTTTCCAGAGACTCTTACAAAGTACCACAATTACTTATTCCTCACCCAACATATCTTAAACATTACTTTTCTGATGCTAGTGCTTTACGATTCTACTACTAGTTAGGTATTGAGCATTGCCAAAAACAAAGCAGCAACCCTTCACATGTCTCTGCTGTAAGTCTCACCATCTTCTTCAAACAATGCATGCACATGTCTGTACCTTTTGGCAGCGCACCATATCTAAAAGAAGCATACAAATAGATGTATACTTGTGTTTTACACATGTAGCATCTTTGGATGGATAACACATATCAGAGTACATGAGTAAGTGGAGACATATTTACATAGACACCTACATTTATGTGACGTACAAATATATGCATGCATGCTTTCAAGAAGATGGTAAGACTTACAGCATAGATATGTGATGGGTTGCTGCTTTATATTTGTCTGTGGAAAGGTATGCTTGAAATACACCACATGATTTTAGGTCTCTAGTTGAAATGAGAAGGGCTGTTTCTTAAATTTTAAAGTCTGTATGGTCTTGTGACTTAGGTATGTTTGTACTTGCATATGTATTTTTATATTTGTTATGCATCTGAAGATATTTTATGTATAAACTACAGGTGCATATCTATTTGTATATTTCTTTTATATATGATGGCACTAGGGAAAGGTAAAGACAGATACATCCATGCTTTTAGAAATATTGTGAGATTTACAGCAGAGATATGTGAAGGGTTGATGCTTGGTATTTTGTTAGGCTCTACATCTGAGTAGTAGTAGAATTAAGAAGCAGCAGGAGCAGAAACGTGATGTTTAGGATATGCTGGGTGAGGAATTAGTAATTATGGTGATTTATAAAAGTCTGTGTAAAACTTTACTTAAAATATGCCAAATAAATCTAGGTGTATGTTTGAAATGGTAACTGTAGTCTGTCAAGTTTTAAGGTCTGCATGGTCCTTTGATTGATGTATGTCTCTATTTGCATTTGTATTCTCATATGTATTATGCATCTGAAGATGGTAGGTGTATAAAAGATAGACATATCTCTTTTTGTATGTTTCTATTATATATGGTAGTAGTAGTAAAAGGTATAGACACATGAATACATGCTTTCAGGAATATGGTGAGATTTATAACAGACGCATGTGAACGTTTGAGGCTTTATATTTGGGTAGACCGAACACCCTGAGTAGTTACAGAATGGTGAAGCCGTAGTAAAAAAGTGTACACCATGTCATAAACCTCACATTTGTGCTACAATTTCAGTATTCTGCGACTACTCAGGATGTTTGGCCTAGTGAAACAAAGCAGCAACAAATCACATGTCTCAGTTGTAAGTCCCCAATCACCCTGGCACTACCCATGCAGTCATCTGTGCACTGAGGCACTATGTATGCAGTCTTTCAATCAGCCAGGCACTACCCATGCACTTATTAAATCACTCAGGTACTATCCATGCAGTCCCTCAATAACCCAGGCACTACCACTGTACTCATGCAATCACCAATGCACTATGTATGCACTCTCTCAATCACACAAGTGATACCTGTGCACTCCTCCAATCCCCCAGGCAGAACCTATGCACTCCTCCAATCACCCAGGTACTACCGATGCACTCTTCGAGTTACCCAGGCAGCACCCATGCACTGTTGCAATCACTCTGGCAGTACCCATGCAGTCATACATGCACTCAGCAACTACCACTGCACTAATGCAATCACCGAACCACTAACCATACAGTCCCCCAATCACTCAGGCCATAACCCTGTACTCATGCAATCAGCTAGGTACAACCCATGCACTCCTTCAATCACCCAGGCACTATCCATGCACTCTTCCATGCACCCAGGCACTGCTCATGCACTCCTCCAATCAACCAGGTATTACCTTTGCACTCATGCATTCACCCAGGTATTACCCATTCACCCCTTCATTCACTCAGGCAGTACCCATGCACTCCTCCAATCACCCAGGCTCTACCCCCGCACTCATGGATTCACTCAGGCACTATTCATGCACTCAACCATGCATTTAGTCACTACTCCCACACTCATTCCATTTACCCATTCACTCTTAAAATCACCCAGGCACTACCTATGCATTCAGACAATCAACCAGTCACTATCCATCCTCTTCTCCAATTACCCAGCTATAACCCATGTACTCTTACAATCACCCAGGCAGTGCTGTTGCACTCATCCATTCACCTAGGTACTACTCATGCACTCAACTATGCATTCAGGCATTATTCATGCAGTTATTCATGCACGCAAGCTCTACCTTTGCACTCTTGGAATCAGCCAATCACTATCCATTCTCTTGTCCACTTAACCAGACACTACACATGCAATCACCCAGGCCCTACCCATGGAGTCATGCAATCACTCAGACGCAGCAATCACATGTCTCAGCTGTAAGTCTCATGATATTTCTGAAACCATGAGTACATATGTCAGTACCGTTTTCTAATACAAATAGATGTATACCTGTGTTCTAAATGTCTATCAACTTCACATGCATGACACATACCTCAGTCACAGGACTATAAAGGCTTTAAAACTTGACAGACTGCACTTCATATTTTCAAACAAACACCTAGATTTATCTGGCATTACTTTAAGTGAACCTTTCCACGGACTCCTACAAAGTATCATAATTCACTAATTTGTCACCCAACTTATCATAAACATAATTTTTCTGCTGCTATTGCTTCACTATTCTACTACTAATCATGTATTGAGAATAGCTAAGAGCAAATCAGCAACCTTTCGCATATCTCATCAAATTTTAAAAGCCTGCATGCATGTGTCTGTAAATTTTGCTAGCGATACCATATTTAAAAGAAGTATAGAAATGGCTGTATACCTGTGTTTTACATGTCTAGGATCTTCAGATGGATTAAACATATTAGAATACATATGTTAACAGAGATATACTTCAGTCAGAACACCATAGAGATGTTAAAACTTGAGAGACTGCACTACATATTTCAAACAGAAGACTACTATTATGGAGTATACTTTAAGTGTACCTTTCCACACACTCATAAAAAGTAGCCTAATCACTAATCTGTTTCCTAACATGTGTTAAACCTCACTTTTGTGCTGGAGCTTCACCATTCTGTTACTACTTTTGCTGTTGGGCCTCGCCAAATATAAAGCAACGATGTATCACATGTCTGAGCTGAACGTCTCACCATATTGCTGAAAGTATGCATGCATTTGTTTGTACCTTTTGCTAGCAGCATCATATATAAAATGAATATCCAAATAGATGTATACTTGTGATTTATGTCTAGCATCTTCAGATGCATAATACATATCCGAATACATGTGCAAGTAGAGACAAACCTCAGTCGCAATACCATGCAGATCTTAAAACTTGACAGACTGCACTACACATTTGAAGCAGATAATGAAAATGATGTGGTATATTTGAAGTGTAGCTTTACACAGACTCATACAAAGTAGTGTAATAACTAATACATCTCTTAACATACCTTAAACTTCACTTTTGTGCTGCTGCTTCTCTATTCTAGTAAAGCTCAGGGTGTTTGGCCTAGCCAAATATAAAGCAGCAACCTATCACATGTCTCAACTGTAGGTCTCACCATATTCTGTACCTTTAAATTGCAAGTATGTCTTTATTTATAGATGAGAATGTTTGTATATAATTTTGTTAATAATATAAAATAATTTTTAGACAGTTTTTAAACTTTTCTTTTATTTCAGAGATTTTCCATTATTATTAGGAAACAATCAGCATGACAAGATCATTTCAAAAGAAAAGACAAGAAAAAAACCAGTGCTATTTAAAGGAGAGAGAAAAGCATACAGCATGTGACATTGAAGAAAAAGACTTCTGGTAAGAGAACTAAAGAATTTCTTAAAAGACTTTTGAAGAACGTAATGAATTTTCAAAATGTGGAAAAGAGAAAAAAAAGTTGTACAACCAATCAGAAAGAAACAAAAAAAGGACTTATTAACGGAAAATCAGGTTATGGGAAAACAATCCATATTGAAAGAAGAATGAAAGAATATAAAGACATTAGGAAGAGAAGGTACAAAAGTAGAGTACTACAACATTTATTAAAAGGTTGTAAAAAAAATAAAAGAAGATCAGCAGCTTACAAAGAAAACAACAGATTAAAAGTGTAGTAGAAAAAGCTTTTGAATTGAAAAGAAAATGATTTATATTGGTATTTAAGGGAATGAATACATTGAATAAAACAATACACTGTATGAAGGAGAAAAGCAAAAGAAAAAGACTGGGTAATAGAAGTAACTTTTCAAACTATGTTCATGTGAATGGAACCACACTTCTAGTATTGAGCCTTTTATTAAAGAAGAAAGCTATTTTCAACAAAATACATTAGTTCATGCAGTTGATACCAGTGGTCATTTCTATGAAAGAAAAGATGGTACCTAGAAATGTGGAAGAAGTAATAGCTGGAGAAGTACACAAGCTCCAGTGTTTAAGTAGGATTGTAGTAGTATTTGTAGTATACCACAGGAATCTATTGATATATTACGAATTTTCTTACGAGATTATGCAAAAATAAGTGTTAATTAGAAGATTAAGATGTTGCAAGGACTAGATCCTTGTAAAGTGAGAAAATAGACTAAGTTGCAGGGTCATTCCCTGGCTTATATTTCTAGAAAAGTGTGGTGAAGTACTTTTCATCATTTAAGAATGTTAGCAGTACGTCATTCAGAAATGCGGAAGTTAGTAGGAAGATTGTACTACGTAAAAAGTCCTGCATTATCTTTAAGTGAAATAAACACAGTTCCTTTGTATGGTTCAGTATTGGAGTGTAGAGAAAATGCAAGCTTGATACGTGTAGGTGTTAAAGAACAGGTGGAAGAAATTATTACTGAGATGTTTTCAGAAGAAAATACAAAGTTTAAAGTACTTTCATGTGAAAAACCAAACTATGTTTGTATTTGTTGTCGATGTACTCACTATAGAAGTCAAACTAGGAATTTTGACCTATATTAAAAAATTTAATAGGAAAACAATGATAAGTGGGAACAATTTGGTGCCTATTTGTTGGTGGAAGGTCGGTTTGAGTTGGGTACTGATCAACATATTTGTAAATATTGTTACAACAAATTAGAAGAGAACAAAATGCCAGCTAGAGCACTACCTAACAACTTAGATTTCGTCGCTATTCATCTGGAACTGGCAGATTTACATACATATGAGTACATTCTTATTCAATCCGTTTCAGGCTATAGTTCGTATGGAGCCTAAAACAGGTAAGCTGAATCCAACATATTTACAAAGAGGTCTGAAAGGAAGAGTTGTGTATTTACCTTTAGATTTTAAGAAAAATATTGAAACAGTTGGTATAGAGAAAGAGGAAAGTGAACCTGTAGTTATTCTAGTTAATTGTGTACCAACAGAGAGTCAGAAAATATGTGGTAGTTGATGTCACCAAACTTCAAAAGGCTACAATATATCTTATATAAAACAACATTTATTATAAAACTGTAAATGTGGAAGAACAAGAAATATGTTTAGAAATTTCAACTGGCCAAATAGAAAAAGTGGACAAGTCCAGGAGTGAAGAAATGTAAGAACGTTATAGTATACAACCCCTACATTCAAAAGAAGTAATGGGAAACACTATTGAATTAGTTCAAATGAAGAAATGGAAACTCCTATGAGTGTATTGGGAAAAAGTTTAGAAGCTCATTGTTTTCCACTGCTCTTCCCATTGGAAAAGGTGGACGATATGAACCGACCACTACTGATTACAGCTTCAGAATACCGTTCGACTAGATTGTACTCAGAAGATCCAAGATTTCAACAGTGTATTCCATACATATTTCATTTTCTGTTTGAAAGTGATTTGTCTGGACTTTCATATGCAGTAAACCACATAATAAAAATAGTAGTTCACCTTACACATCTTTCTGCAAAGGAATTCTTGGACAAAGTTCAATCTAAGTTAATTAATTTGATGGTATGTCAACCTGGTACTAATGAGTATTGGTATTGTCATTATGGAGAACTTAAATCTATGTTAAGAAATGTAGGTACCCCTTTGTGGTTTGTTACGGTTAGCTGTGCTGAATACGCGTGGGACAATTTACTTGAATTTCTACGACAAGCAAATTCAAATGTAAAAAACATTGAAGACAGCTGGAGAACAGTGTTCCTTGGATCCTGTAAATGTGTGCACCTATTTTAATCATATGTTAATTATAAACAAGGGAACCCACAAGGTAGGAAGGACAATGGGTATCATCTAGTTGTGAAAAACAATTGGTCCTTCAAACATTCAAAATTCAATGGCAGTAAATATAGACAAGAATCAGTACTATAATGAGTTTAAGATGTCCAGCCAGACATTAGATTTAATGGATCAAAGTAATTGGTAGTGGTAAAACAGAAAGTAATCGAGTGGGACACAGTCCTGCATCCTTCAAGAACAAATACAAAGACAATCACAAATGAACACACATTTTTCAGGCAAAACCAAAAAGAAAGCTTTTCGCCAATATGAATAATTTGGGCAAGCTTTCAGAAATGAACAGTGTTGCACTTGCTTTAACAAATGAGTTTAACGTGAATGCTGTCTAAAAAGTCACCAACGTTTCGATCAATAACTTAATACATGGATCATCATCAGGACAAGAAAGTTTAGCAAGCCTGAAAATATGCTGCCTGTGGAAAGATTGAAACCGGGAGGGAGACAGGAAACACAACATTAAAATCATTTTAAGGAGGAAAATAAGACAACAAGAAACCTCCTAAGGGTTACCTACACTGTGACATACCACACTGTGACATAGCCAAGAGCTAGTTATGGGTGGGTGCATGATAAACAACTGTTTCTGTATGTTCTGTTGAGTTTAAACCTTATTTGGGGCATGGATGGCATTGGATTGAATTGCAAAATGTGTATTTTTGGGTGTATTTTAGTTTTTGGGTGTGTGTTAAATAAATGCCTTTGTTGTGTGTGGTGTGTTGTGTACCTTGCAGACCTTGTTTAGCCCTGTGGATTTTCTTTTTTGCATTTTATTGCATTACAGGCAAAGCAGTGTGGTTTAGCATGCAACCTTTGCATGGCTATTATGGCCTGTTTTCAGTACACTGTTTTCCAGGCCTCCTGCTTGTTGCTTGTGATTTGTGAGTGTCCATGTGGCTGGTGGCCCTTTTTGGTCGAAGTTATAAGTGTGCTGCTTTTGTCATATAGGCCTGCATGTGTTTCCTTTGTGGCCTAGGCTTCTTGTTGTTGTGGGCCTGGCCTTGAGGCTGGCGGCCATTTTTAAGCCAGGCAGTGTGCATTTTGCCATAGGCCTGCATTGTCTGTCTTTAGTTTCTTGTTGTTGTGGGCCTGGCCACGAGGCTGGCGGCCATTTTGAACCCAAGCAGTGTGCGTTTTGGCATAGGCCTGCATTGTCTGTCTTTTGTTCCTTGTTGTTCAGGGCCTGGCCATGTGGCTGGAGGCCATTTTGAAGCCGGTAGTGTGCTTTTATCCGTAGGCCTGCAAGCTTGTGGCATAGTCTGCCAACAGGCCTTTCATCCAGTAGGCTCAGAGGTAGTCAGAGGTGCAAGAAACAACTGTTTCTGTGTATTCTGCTGAATTTAAACATCATTTAGGGCATGAATGGCAGTGGACTGAATATAAAAATTTATATTTTTGGGGGTATTTCGTTTTTTGGGTGTGAATTAAATAAATGCCTTTGTTGTGTGTGGTGTGTTGTGTACCTTGCAGACCTTGTTTAGCTATGTGGATTTTCGTTTTTGCATTTTATTGCATTACAGGCAAAGCAGTGTGGTTTAGCATGCAGCATTTGCCTGGCTATTATGGCCTGTTTTCAATACATTGTTTTCTAGGCCTCCTGCTTGTGATTTGTGAGTGTCCATGTGGCTGGTGGCCATATCTGGTGGGAGTTATAAGTGTGCTGCTTTTTCCATATAGTCCTGCATGGTTTTCTTCTTGGCCTATTGCATGCATCCACCCCTTTTGCCAGCTGCAGCTCCCTGAATGATGTGATGAGCAAATAATTTAATGCCAAACAGGGACCACTTCTATTACATTTATATTTTTGTTGTTGTTCCTCTTCTTTCCTTTCCTTCCTGAGTGAGAGTGTACGCAGTATACCATGAAAGCCGTTGTTGACAAAGTCTCATACATGGCTACACTAAGTTATATATTTTATTTGTTTGTTTGCACTATTAGTAATTGAACCACAACAACAAATGCAACATTTCACTGATGTTCTTCTCATGGCTTCTTTTCTTTTTGGTGCACAAAAAGGCAGAAGAGGAGGTGTCATCTTTACCCGTTATACTGCCAGATAGAAGTCCTGCTGTGCACCATGTTACGTCCACGTGTGACCACAGACATCTCTGCAACTTGTGTACCTGCGTCCTGCTGATATCCGAAAAAGATGGTCCCAAATAAAGATACCAAGTCATCCAGTACCAAGAAAGTTGCCAGTGAGAAGAAGAAGGAACAGAAGAAGACGTGTGTGCTGCTAGAGTTGTTTTTTGGGGGAAAAAAACGTATGTCTGCAGCAGCGGTGTCGGGCGGGGACCAAGCTGGGAGCTGCACCTCCGCATCAGTGGGCCCAGCCAATCAACATAGGCCCAAGCCCAAGAGTGTGGCAGAGGTAGCAAGTCCACTAACGAGCAGTGATGTTTAAATATCATTTTCGCAAAGTAGTACCCAATCAACCAATTCGCAGGCGGAAGCTCAGCAGATAAGTAGGCAACAACAGCCGCAACAACTGCCGCAACAACAGCCCACAATAGTAGTTGTTCCTCCTGAAGTAGGTGTAGTTCAGGAAATTGAGCTTTTTGCAGATGAAGAGGAGCAAGCCACTGTTTCAGAAGATCCATTGTCTTCCAGACCCCCAGCAAGGAAAAGGAGGGTTAGTGAATCAACTTCTTCTTCAAGCCTCACTTCCGATGAGCGAGATGCCACTTGGAAGCCACCAGCTCAGTCTGAGAGTGATGCTTGCCACAGGATAAGGCTAGTAAAAAGGAAGGTTCCAGAAAGCCTTAGAGTTATGGAGGTAGATGTAGAAGAGGGAGCTGATGATGACAAGCCAGTAATCATGAATATCACTCCCGGCCCAGAGGAGACAGAGACCAACATTTTTACATTATCCAAAATCGCTGTGAGGGATGTAGCACAGATACCACCAACACAGGTAACACCAACACGACCTCCAGCTTCCATATTTGCATTTGCAAAGGCCGGGCAGGGACCTACATCAAGCTCAACCACCACCTCAGTAGGTAGTTGTATTGTAACTGCACAGAGTCAAATTCTAGGCACATCCTCCAATTCATCTGGAATTGAAAGTGGCATCTTTAGCAGCGACAGAAAGTTCTGTTCCCCAGTTTGGGACTTCTTTTCAGTTAGCAGTAAGGAAGAGAACATTGCTATATGTTCAATTTGTTGACAAGCTATTAGGCAGGGTAAGCTTGATACAAACTTTGGTACCGGAGGTCAAACAAGTCATCTAAAAAAACACCACATGATCCAGAGGGAGGCTCACTTACTTCGCTTACAAAAAAGTAAAACTGCATCCATTGCTGTTGGTGGGAATGAAGAAGTAGAAGAAGATATGATCGTGGTGGAAGATCAACAAGAGGGAGACATTTCTAGCCCTGTCCCGAGCAGTTTATTGGTACCGCCCACATCCTCAGCAACATCTCAGTGGCACCTTAGTAAGAGTCAGGCTGAGACACCAAGGCAACCGAGTACTGCAATGAAAAGCTGTGTATCGTCGAGCCTAACTGGGTTCAAGAAGCCAGCTGCACCACAAAGGAAAATAGTCCAGCCTACCATTAACAGCATGCTAAGGTCAGAGGGGCAGTACCAACGCATTCACCCAACGGCACAGTTGTACAATGGGAAGCTGGCTAAAATGTTAGCGCTGGATCTTCTCCCTTTTTCATTTGTGGAAGGTGTGTTTTTCCATGAATTTGTGTCAGCCATCTGCCCTAAATGGAAGGTACCCAGCCGGTCCTATTTCACCAGAAAAGAATTAAAAAAGGGGCAATGCAACAGGGTCAAGTTATTGGCGGGATCTTTGGTTTGCCTTCTCCAGGCCCTTTAGCCTCTTCTTTACCTCCTCTAACTGCTCCTCTATGTGCGCTTCAGGAGAAGCATGCGGCGCACATATGCCCTGAAGTTGCATCCATAGGGGGGGCAGCAGTGCTGGATATTGAAGGGCGGTGGTGGGCGGCTGCCTGCCCGTGGAGATGTACAACTGGAGGGTATTGGCTGGGGCCCAGGGTATTGGAGGAGGCTACAGCTGCTGCCGCCTCCTCCTCCTCCGCCAGAGCCACCAGCGGCCGGTATTCTTGGCAGATGGCCTCCAGCTTCTGGCACAGGGCCATGGCCATGGCTGCCAACTCCTTCCTGGATGGTTTTGCCTGGGAAGGAGTAGCTATATCAAGAAAGAAAAAAAAACTATTAACCAATACTCAAAGCAAAACAGTAACACAAATTAATTCAACACATTGTGCAACAGTAGCACTAGCAAGCACAGTACATAACATTTGTGGTATGTATCTATCCTCCCACTTCCTCGGCCTCTAACATTTTTGGGAGTTTCTGTCATTATACTAGCACTATGTATGGCCTTAAGTACACAGTACATGAGTCTTCTTCTTCTAACTTGTTTTGCCAAATTAATGTCACTTTGTTGTAACCGGCATGCCAGTTCAGTCAGCATTAGCCCAAGACAAACATACTTAAGTCATGATGCAAACTTACGTTAGTTTTATTTACTACTGTCTGCAAGTGGGAAGCTCATATTTTTCTATTACGGTTGGCACTGGCCATTCTCTGTTACATCAAGGGCAACTGCTTAATTTCACTTACACCCTAGCCCTGACTACTAGAAAAAGGCCGATAGGCCACCCATGGCAGACTGGCTGACAAAGTTGAAAAAAATTCACATAGGTAGGGAGTTGTCCTCTGATTCGGAGGAAGGCGCTTGATGATAACTACATACATACACAATATATATGCTGTGCTTGCAAACTACTGTGGGTCAAGGGAGTATTCTGAAAATACAACTTATATTCTGCTCTGCTTTGCTACTCTTGCATGGTTTCTTTCACATTCCCTTGAAACTAAGACTCTTCATCCAGTGACAGTCTCCATCTATGCTATCTATGATGAACACCATCCAAAATCCATCCATTCAAAGTAAATGTCTATCATTCTTCTTAATCTCTCAACAAACCTTAGTTTGTTTCACCAACAACTATATATTCTTTTTTTTTTTAAACCACCACCCATGTGTTCTTCCTTTTCTTGCTTGCCTTGGCTTTGAGTTTGACCCAAACACCACTGAGGATTCTTGCTATCCTCCACCCATACAGTTTCACTCACTCGGGTAGGTATCTTTTCTTTCATCGTCCACCGTCCACCTATCATTCAACCACCCATACATTTGATTCCTATCAAACTCCCTCCCGCTTGCCCTGCGAGAGAACAACGACCTGCTGACTTTCAGGAGACAACTAAAAACTCATCTGTTTGCAAAAGCTTATTAGCGCCCTATCCTGTTGTCAGAACGGTCCTGGCTAAAGTGCTGCAAGACCTCAGGGTAGTTACACGCTATATAAGTTTAATTTTCATTTCATTTCATTTCATTCATCAGCCACCTATGCATGCATCCCACGTATCCTTCTCTGCACGTCATAAATATTACATCTCACCTATCCTTCATGCTTCCACCCTTCTTTCCCTTTTCATTCAACACACCCATCTAGGTCATCTGATATGACTTTTAGTCATCTCCATAAAACTTTCACAGCTGAAGTCAGATAGAAGAGGCCATTGGTTACTCAACTCCTGCCACTAATGCTATTGCTAATGCTAAGTAAAGGGTGTCTTCTTCAACCGTTGTTCACAACAACTTCTTACATACTAAGTCTCAACAGTACAGTACAGTGCAGAACAGTACAGTACAGAACAGTGTACACCCTTGCAGTGAGTGTAATGTCAAAAACTAAGGATAACTTACCATCGCCCGCGACTGCTGCTGTTTCACCCCCTGCAGCCCCTGCAGGTGCCGCATCACCTGCCTTTTCCGGAATACCCACATCGCCATCGCCTCTGGCCTTGGCACTGGTGGTTGGTATCATGCCTAGAAAAAACATTACACATTTTTGAGATGCCATATACAACTCGCTAATTTTTTCTTTTTCACTAGCAAGATTCAAACAAAAGTTTATACATAGATATACAACAAACATCACTAGTACAAATCTGGTACTACTAGAGTAGAATAGACAATAGTACTGTTATAGTCCCTAGGGTCTTTGCTAAGTTTGCCTGAGATGCGCAACCATTTTAGCTTTGTGTCTTTTATTTTTGCACATGTTACCTCGCAGCTTGTTGTGTAAGAAGCCTTTTAGCCCACATAAGCTCATACTGCCACTGTCTGAGCGCTGCGTACAAGTTAAAAAAACAACCAACTTTGTTATAGAGTTGTGGTGGTCAGTCCGTATCGCTTAGCCATAACATGCTACACTTTTGGCGCGACTGAGAAATGCTTGCAATATACTAATGCACACCATTTTTCTCATTACAGACGGAAGATTCCCTTCTACAAAACAGAGCTTTGCAGAGCTCATGATGTAACCAGTACTTCTAGGTTCTTCTACGGTGAGGGCACCCCCAGAATTTGCTCAGAGATCTTCAATTATAATTGTATATAAAATATATTCCTGCCAAGGGGAGGGTGGTTCCTTAACCACTGTTCAGTTATCATGATTTCCCCTTTTGTCTTATCTGGACTTGTAGTTGTAACAATGTTTATTGTTTTAATCTTATGCATTTTGCTGTTGGTGCTAGCTCGTATAATGCTTTATAGAACAACGTACAGAGCTTGCTCGTTGAAAAGAAACCTTTTGAACTGACATAGACTCTGTGGTATTTGGTGTGGACTTAAACGAGTGAGTGAGCAAAAGGGTGTGCATTGCTTCCACGACTCTGAGAGGTCCGGAGTGTAGAGTTATGTTCTGGGTTGTCTAATCATTGGGTTTCTTCGGGGGGTTGGGGGAGATAATGAGACACAATAGCTAGTTAGTCAGGGGATTCTGGGTGAGGTATGAGGAAGGTCCAACCTCCTATCAACAAAGTCCTGTGCATAGTTCTGTATGTGCAGAATCCCTACAACAGTAGTAGTAGTATGAACTATCCTATCAAAAATAGGTAAATATCTGGTTCGGTATTTTGTTGGTGGGAATTTTCAAAAAGCCTCAAGATTAAGAAGACTAGAAGAGGACAACCAAAAGGATGGACTCAGTGGCTAGAGCGTTTGGTGAATCAGAGTTTTATTTAAAACCTTTTAAATAAAGAAATGACTCCTGGACTAGCTTAGCTATAGACAGGCTAATAGTAGTAGGAGGGAGAGTCCTAGCAGAGGTAGTTAGAGGCAGGGATAACAAGAATTTAGAAACTGATTGTCTAGATTGAACATTGAAGAAGATTTTGTGAAAAATAGAATTAGGAAATCAAAATAATATTTTGGAAAAAACAAGGTGCTAGTGCAGTAAATGTTATGGAACTCTAATTATCAATATTAACAACACGAGGAGTTACTGGGGCCAGCAGCAGAGCCCTCAATAGGGGATCGTTCCTGGCCCTGTGAGGCATCTTCTCCAGCTCCCGCTGACTCTGACCCCGTCTTACAGCCCCTGGGTGCTGATCATGAAAGATATAAGAAAGAAAGAGACAAACATGGATGATTGGTGTGAAACAAATGAAGTATTTTAAAAAACGCTCAAAAAATTTTTATGGGAACAACAATTGCAAAAAAATTGATGTAAATCTGGTCGACTAGTGTTGCGTGGTTCTCGGTCCGTCTTGTTATTAATTAATATATTTATGAACACTATTCCAGTGTTCCATTCTGATTCTAAAATACTAACTAAGCCTAAGTACCACCTGACGTAGTCCACCTATTTCAGACGGGCCAATTGATCACTAAGTCTGAAATTTTATTCATTTTAAGCCTCAAAAATGCATAGAGGAAGGACACATGCATACATTTTTACATACACCAAATTGTGGATATGCTTGGTTCCTGCTAATGTTCTGCTAGTGATAATAAGCCTATATTACCACTCAGTAAACAAACTACAAAAGGTTCTACTAAGGACTGGGGTAAGCAGCACTCAGCAACACGTGCCGTGACAGAGGATGCATCACATAGACCAACAAAAAATTACCTACTAATAACAAGTAACTAAACTGGACGGGGTGTTCTCAAATGACCCTAGGCTGTCCTCTGGTCCCCCCCGTACCACTGGTCTGATCTGACCATCTAGCTGTGCCTTTGGAGCTGATTTCCCCTCTAGGTCCCCTGACTTCTCAGGCTCCCGCCAATAGAATCCCCAAGCGATGCCTTAGGAACATTACTAATGAGGCACTTGCCCCTTTAATAGGATCTGTGGCCGATTTGGCTTCCAGAGACGCCGGTGCTGCTGCACACGAACTTGACACTTCCATCGGGAGAGCTGTTGATGTGCTAGCCACAGCCTCGCTATGCTATTCAGCTAGGGCAAAACCCTCGGCCCCCTGGTTCTCAGAGTCCTTGAGACTCCTGAGACAGAAGTGCAGGAGGCAGGAGAGGAAATGGCGGAAATCCTGGGAACCTACAGACAGAGACTGCCATAAGCGGCTACTGGGAGAATATAAGGCCACGATTATTAAGGAAAAACAGGAGTTCTTTTCAAAACGCACGATGTCCCTTACTTCACCCAGGGAGCTCTTTAAGATTGTCGACACCCTGTGCAACTTACAGGAACCGGATCCAGTTGTAGCTTCTCAAGATCTCTGCGACAGGATCTCTGATTTCTTCCACTCTAAAATTGTGGATATTTACACCATGTTAGAAGCACAGAGAAAGACTCTTAACGACGACTTTAATCTTACCCAAAACAGTATAGAGCCCTGGTCTAGGGACTCGGCTAAGACCCTTACGGTCTTTCCCCTCCTCTCTTCTGAGGACCTTGACTCTTTGTTGAACAAAACGAACTGTGGTTCTCCTTTGGACCCCTGCCCTCTAAAGGTCCTGAGGGATTGTAAGGATATCCTGTTACCACCATTATTGGAGGTGATGAATGGTGCTATCCTTCAGGGCATTTTTCCGGCAGCCTGGAAAAAGGCCATTGTTAAGCCCCTTTTAAAAAAACCTACCTTGGACCCAGAAAATCTTAAAAACTTCAGGCCCATTTCCCTGCTCCCTGCCCCTGCTAAGATGCTGGAATCTCACCTTAATTCTCATCTCACCACTTTTCTTGATTCCTCTGGCTACCTAGACCAATCCCAACATGCGTTCAGGAAATTACACAGCACTGAATCTGCACTTACTGTGGTGATGAATAATATCCGAACTAAGGTTGATCAAGGACAGACCACCCTGCTAGTCCTTTTAGATCTGACGGCAGCATTCGATACCCTGTCCCCCTCGACTTTAACAACTCGTCTGAGGGAGGTAGGGTTGCAGGGCCCAGCGTTGAGCTTGCTGTCTTCCTTTTTAGAACTCAGGGAGCAGAGGGTTAAGTTTGGAGAGTTCCTCTCCCCTGCTAAACCGTTGCAATGTGGGGTCCCTCAAGGGTCGGCGTTAAGTCCGACCCTGTTCAATATCTATGTGGCCCCCCTTGCTAGGTTAGTTAAATCGCAGGGGATGGAGGTTGTATCATATGCAGATGATACACAGATTATGGTGTCCTTGACCCACTCGGTCAGCACCACCGCGTCCAGCTTCAGGAATTGCATGCAAGTAGTTGCAGAATGGATGATCCACAATTCCCTGAAGCTGAATGGCGATACAACCGAGGTGCTGATCTTTGGTAAGGACCAGGATGTCTGGTCCAGTGAGTGGTGGCCTCCATCATTGGGAGCTTGTCCTACACCATCACCTTCTGCCAGGAACCTTGGAGTCATCTTTGATACCTCGCTGGCTATGAACCTGCAGGTAAATCGAACGGTGGCCACCTGTTGGGGAGTCATTAGGATTCTGAGGAGAATCGCCCACTATCTCTCCCCTCAGGCACGTAAACAGACTGTAGTCGCGTTGGTGTCTTCTCGATTAGACTACTGCAACGCCCTGTATGCAGACATAACAAGGGCCATATTCAACGCCTCCAGAGCGTGCAGAATTGAATTTGAATTTAAAATATTTCTATAGCGCGACATACACCAGACGGTTTCTTGGCGCTTTTGGGAACATGGACTGCAGAAACAGAAATTGATTCAGAATTGAATTCACAGTGGAAAAGCTTGGCTGAACAAAAACGTCTTCAAGCCCTTACGAAAGAAAGAATAATCATTAGCCAGACGTAGATGGGCAGGAAGGGAGTTCCAAAAGGTGGGTGCCAGAAATGAGAATTTGGACCCACCCCATTTTTTCCTCTTGAAACGGGGAACCTGTAGGAGAGCTTGGGACGAGGACCGGAGCTCCCTAATAGGAACATATTCCTTCAACAGGGCAGAGATAAAGGCAGGGGCGGTTCCCTGGCGAGACTGAAAGACCATACAGCCCATCTTAAAAAGAGAGCGCTGCCGGACAGGCAGCCAGTGTAGAGTCTTTAGAAGTGGCGTAGAGTGATGAGAGCGGGAAAGGCCATAGACTAGCCGAGCCGCCTGATTCTGCACTAGCTGGAGTTTTCTTAGACTGTAGGCCGGGATGCCGTTATAGAGGGCATTGGCATAGTCCAACCGGGAGATCACAAGAGCAGACATGATTAGTTTTAGTGCCAGAGGGGAAAAGAAACGAGAGACAGTGCGGATAGTGCGAAGAGTGAAAAAACAGGAAGAGACGACAGAGCTAACTTGTGAATGAAGAGTGAGGAGGCTATTCATTCTAATGCCAAGGGTCTTGACGGTAGGGGAGGGAGTGGGAGAGGGACCAAAAGAAGAGGGCCAGAAGGAAAAGGAAGTCCAGGGACTGGAGGAGCCACCCGTGAGAACCAGCTCGGTCTTGTCAGGGTTCAACTTCAAATGGTTGTGGCTCATCCAATCCCTGATGAAAATCATAACAGTTTGAAAATTAGAAACAGAATGAGAAGAGGGAGAAAGATCAAAGACGAGCTGGAGGTCATCTGCATAGTGATATACAGTAACCTCCAGCTGCTGGAGTGCAAAGATAAGAGGGTAGATATACAGATTAAACAAAAGAGGGGAAAGAGAAGAGCCCTGAGGAACACCACAAGTGATCTTACGGGGAGTTGATGTGAAATCCCCCAGCCGGACTGCCTGGGTGCGGTCCTGCAGGAAGGACGAGAGCCAGACCAGGGCTGAACCCCCGATTCCCGCCGCTCTGATACGTGAAAGCAAGATGGAATGGTCCACCGTATCAAACGCGGCGGAAAGATCGAGGAGTACCAGCGCCTGGTGTTTGCCCTGGTCCAAGCCCTCCCTGAGTTCGTCCTGGACCGACACCACAACGGCTTCCGTCGAGTGCCTGGGCCGAAATCCCGCTTGACAAGATGCCAAGCCGCCAGTTGCTTCCACGTGAGCACTAAGTACCGACGTGGTGTAACGCTCAAGCACCTTGCCTAAATAGGGTAGCAAGGAGATGGGCCGATAGTTAGTTGGGGAGGATGGGTCAACACCAGGTTTTTTTAAAATAGGTACAATAGAGGCCGATTTAAGGGCGGGAATTACAACCCCTTGTGCAAGAGAGCTGTTAAGAAAGGTGAGCGGGGGCTGAGTGCAGACTGAATAGATCCGTTGAAGGATGTGGGCCGGACAAATGTCGGCCGGGGAGCCCGATTTTACCTTGGGAAGTAAACTCAAAAAAACTTCTTCCGTCAGAGGGGGAATCGAAAGTAAGCAGAATTGAACAGAGGGGGGAAGGGGATCAACATAGCTAGAGGAGGGGGGGGGGGATGTTAGTCTTGATCTTAAAGATTTTGTCCAAAAAGTAATGATTCAAAGAATCACATAGGGCCTGGGTAGGAGGGAGATTGGGGCTGGTCCTATCTGAGAAGGCCAGCTCATTGACGATATTGAAAATTTCTTTCGATTTATTTTCTGACACTAGAATTTTGGAAGAGAAGTGAGCAGATTTTGCTTCTAAGATGGATTTTTTATATTCCTGTAGTAATGCAAGGTAGCGCGTTTTCTGTACAGGGCAATACTTCCTTCTCCACAGTCTCTCAGCTCGCCGGAGGGACAGCTTTTTTTCCTTTAAATGTTCATTAAACCACCGGTTTGCCTCCTTAGGTCTTTTGGTCGATATCCGGCGTAAAGGGGCTATGATGTTACATCCCTCCGTGAGCCAGGAGTCAATCGCGACAGCAGAATGCTGCGGCGAGATTTGTGTTGGATGCCCCCAAGTCCTTCTCTGCTACCCTAGCCAGGAAGAACCTCCATTGGCTCCCGATCCAGCAAGGAATTGTGTTCAAAATCCTCTGTCTGGTTTTTGGAGCGCTTTCGGCAGGACCATCAGATGCCCTAGGATCTCTGTTAACCTCCTACTCTCCTAGTAGGAGCCTTCGTTCTTCCAACAAGAATCTTTTGTGCATCCCGCGTAGCAAAAAAGTCAGATGGGGAGGCAGGGCCTTTGCCACCGTGGCCCCCCGTCTGTGGAATGCCCTCCCCTCCGACATAAAGATGCAACCTTTGTTGCCTCTTTTTAGGAAAGCATTAAAAACATGGTGCTTTATTAAGGCTTACCAATAAGCTTGCTATGTGGATATCTTCTTTGGATTAGGCGCCTTGACGCCCTTCGGGCTAAGTAGCGCATTATAAGATGGACTTCATTCATTCATTCAAACCTATCAATCCACCACTATCTCTTCTTAGTGGCAGGAGGACAAAGGAAGGACTAGAGCATGGGTACTCACAAACTTTCTCTCGGGGGCCAAATTTACAGTTTGGTTTGTGTCCGAGGGCCGCATCGGTGGGGGGCGGGGGTCAGTGGGGGAGGGGCGGGGCTAGAGCAACAACATAAAACTGACCATGAGGTTGATCACAGGTCCCTGCAGCGGACGCCTTCGTCCACTGAGCTGTCCCGGCATACACACATCTCTCTCTCTCTTTCTCTCTCGGTCTCCCTCCCTCTCTAAAGCTCTCTCTCTCTCCCTCTCTCTAGCTCTCTCTCCCTCCCTCTCTCCTGTCTTCCTCTGTCTCACTCCGACTGTCTCACTCTCTCTCTCTCACTCTCACTCTCTCTCCCTCCCTCTCCGTCTCCCTCCCTCTCACTCTCACTCTCAGTCTAACTCCCTTTCACTCCCTTTCCCTCCCTCTCCCTCCATTTCCCTTCCTTTCCCTCCCTCTCACTCCCTCTCTATCTCTACCTCACTCCCTCTCCCTCCCTGTCCGTCTCACTCCCTCTCCGTCTCTCTCACTCCCTCCCTCTCACTCCCTCCTGCTCACTCCCTCCCTCTCACTCCTTCCCGCTCACTCCCTCCCTCTCACTCCCTCACTCCCTCCCTCTCACTCTCTCCCACCCTCTCACTCCCTCCCTCTCACTCCCTCCCACTCCCTCCCTCCCACTCCCTCCCTCCCACTCCCTCCCTCTCACTCCCTCCCTTCCTCTCCCTCCCTCTCACTCACTCACTCCCTCCCTCTCACTCTCTTCCCTCTCACTCCCTCCCTCTACTCCCTCCCACTCACTCCCTCCCAGTCACTACCTCCCACTCACTCCATCCCACTCACTCCATCCCACTCACTCACTCCCACTCACTCACTCACTCCCACTCACTCACTCACTCCCTCTCACTCCCACTCACTCCCTCTCACTCACTCCCTCTCCATCCTTCCCACTCACTCCATCCCTCTCACTCATTCCATCCCTCTCAATCCCTCCCTCCCTCTCACTCACTCCCTCTCACTCACTCCCTCTCACTCACTCACTCTCACTCACTCACTCCCTTTCACTCACTCACTCCATCTCCATCCCGCTCACTCTTTCCATCCCTCTCACTCACTCCATCCCTCTCACTCACTCCATCCCACTCACTCACTCCCACTCACTCCCTCCCACTCACTCCCTCCCACCCTCCCACTCATTCACACCCACTCACTCACTCCCTCTCCCTCCCTCCCTCCATCCCTCTCACTCCCTCCATCCCTCTCACTCACTCCATCCCTCTCACTCACTCCCTCACTCCCACTCCCTCACTCCCACTCACTCCCTCACTCCCACTCCCTCCCTCCCACTCCCTCCCTCTCACTCCCTCCCTCTCACTCCCTCTCCCTCCCTCCCTCCCTCTCACTCACTCACTTCCTCCCTCTCACTCACTCACTCCTCCCCCTCACTCCCTCCATCCCTCCCACTCACTCACTCCATCTCACTCACTCACTCCCTCCCACTCACTCCCTCTCACTCATCCCCTCCCACTCACTCCCTCCCACTCCTACTCCCTCTCACTCCCTCTCACTCACTCCCTCCCTCTCACTTCCTCCCTCTCACTCACACACTCCCTCCCTCCCTTTCACTCACTCACTCCTCCCTCTCACTCCCTCCCTCCCTCCATCGCACTCACTCACTCACTCCCTCTCACTCACTAACTCCCTCCCTCTCACTCACTCACTCCCTCTCACTCTCACTCCCTCTCACTCCCTCTCCGCCCCCCTCCCTTTCCCTCTCACTCCCTCTGTCACCCTCTGTCATCTCACCCTGCCTGTGTGCCAGCTGGGGCGCACACACACTCACAGCCGCACCCGAGCACTAAATAGGTCTTTAAAAGACCATTTGCATGTTAATGTGGCCTTTGTATTTCACCTCTTCTTAGGCCCCTGCAGCTTTACTCTGGCCATTGCTAGGATCGCCCGGCCGGCAGCTCCCACAGAGCAGCAGAATCTCTCGCGCTGCTGCAGACACTTAAAAAAAAACGTAAAACACAGGTATGATGTCTTGGGGTTCCGCGGGCCGTCTGGAAAGGCTTGCCGGGCCGCCCCAGGCCAGCGGGCCGTACTATGAGTACCCCGGGACTAGAGTCTCTCTAGCATTACCTAACTTAAGTTCTCTAAAGTAAACTCTTACATAATCATGCCAAGTGAATGCAAAGTTGCAAACAAGTAAGATTAGTAGCACTGAGCACCTGTGTCATAACAATCACAGAAGACTTTTAAATGTAATTTACATGCAATGTAAGCAGCAGCATTCTTGTTGTTCGGGAAAAAATATGTATTCACAATATATAAAACAGAGCAGAAGAACACAAAGTAGTAATTTTAAATAGCTACTCATAAAGCCCCGGGACCTCTATTCCTAGCAGGTCCAGCAGGTCCTGTTCCCGGTCCAGGATATCAGACTTCCTGTGTGTCAGCTGGGTATCGGTGGGCCGGACACCAGAGCAGCGAAACACTGCCCGGCACACCTTTCCCCACTGCTGGTGCTGCTCCCGGGGCCCGTACCCAGACCCAGGCCTGCTGCCTGCTGCCAGGGTTAAGGGGATGTGGCACTGGACAAAAAAAACAAGTGCGGCCACCTTCGCCTCACCAAATAAGGCCTGTGCCTGCACCCCGTTTAGGCGCTGCCTTCCGCAGGGAAGGCTGTCGCGGCGGCGGCTATGGGAAACCTTGCCCTTTTCCTTGGCCTTGCCCTCTCCCTTGGTCTTGGTTCCGGGACTCGGGGGAGGGGTGGAAAAGAAAGGGAGGAAATGGAAAAGTAAATAAAAGAAAAAGCAAGTTATAGCAAAAGCGTAAAAAAGTAGTAGAAAAAGTAACAAAAAGTAGGAAAAAACAAAAAATTTATAAGGAAAATAAAGAGATAGATAATAAATTAAAAAGATCACAAAAAAGGGTACAGAAACACAGGATTACAAAGATAGAGGGAGGATAGATACCCAGGCCCAGAGCCATAGCAATAGTGTGAAAACCAAAATGGCCGCGACCGCGTTGGCAAGTTCACGCGATATTTCCCCCGAACACGCAAAAATCGTCACAAACACGTAATGTGCGTTCCCGAACAGGAAATACTCATTGCGAACCGGCAGTAGAATGCAATACGTGACCCGGAACAGGTAATAGGCATCGCGAACGGGAGTGACAAGTGAAAAACAAGATGGCTGTGCCCATTAGCGACCGTATGGGCAAGTTAGCAACATATTTCCCCGCGAGCACGCAAAAACACATCATGAACAGGTGGGGCAAACAATTCTGCGTGTCCGTGTGATTTCCACCTGCTCGCTGAGATTTTTTACGGTTTTGCGGAGCTTTGCATTGCGTGACTTTGCAAATTTCGCCCAGGCCTACACAAAAGGTACAGCATGGTTTACTGCATAAAAAAAGAATGCCAATGCACATAATTTAAACCTATTCGAATCTACATCAGTAGTCAAGCTGGAATAGGAAATAGTTTCCTAATTAAAGTTTTGACCAGTTATCTACACACAACTAATGAATCACATTTATCTTGTGTTGTATAGCTCCAACTGGATTAGCAGCACACAACATTAAAGGGATTACTTTACATTGATTACTCATGCGAAAAGTTGAACATGAAAATAAATAGGAATATCATTTTATTATGAAAAAATCAACATAATGAACGGAGAAAATGTTTGAAACATTTTGCAGCATTCCCCACCTCATCGCCTTGAGACCCTCACGGGTGAGTAGGGCGCTTTACAAATAATATGATTGATTGATTGATTGATTGCAATTAAAAAGTAATTGCGAAAATAAAAAATTAACAATGGTAGTTTTAGCAACAACCACAATAGCATCCACCAATTGCTCTCAATAGCAAAGACCTTTTTTACATTTAATGCAACTCTTCTCCAGTCCAGCGAATTCAGATACGATAATGGTTTTTTGAGTAGTGGAAGAACCTGATGAGGTGCTAGAGCCTGCAACTTGGTCAGCTTGTCATGTTTTTGAAGGTCACAATGATATGTTCACATGCAAGACGCTGTGATGCATTGGTTGCACGTGTTTAAGCATCGAAGGTGTTCCACCCAAGTATTTTTTTTCTGATCCTTGTGGCGGATAGTGCACGTCACCTTGCGTACGTTGACCTTCTTCTCACCAGCAGATATTGAAAAAAGGCCCATACGATGCTCTCGTACCTCTGCTTTACTGGTTCTTCCAAACCCTTTTCTTCTTCTGGAGGAAGCTGTAGAGCTGGATTTAAAGAAGCCATTTTTTGTTGATGTAACACCAAAAAATGCAGAAAAGAAGAGCAGAAAATACAAGAGCTGTGTCTCTGTAGATGTTGTTGGAAAAATGAAAAATTTGACTGGGGTCCTGCAAGCACTAGAATAAGTAATGAAATCCTTTCTTTTGAAGTCATTTGGTATTCGCGCATCTGACGCGCAACCGGTGCGCACCCAATGAGATTCCCCCCCCCAAAAAATGTAACAATAATATATCTTTATACCAGTTACACATATACGATACTCACAATTGTGTATATAAATGTTTGGTATAATATATATAATAAAGTTATATACATATACTTTTAAACAATATAATGGATTTGCACACCTAACTATAACAGCCGAATTTCTCTGGTTTTGAACGAGTGAAATGTCCAAATAACTATAACTTCCCTACAACCTCTGTTTTTTCAGTGAATTTCTCAGGTCCTTTAAATGCTAATTTCTAACAATAGAGTCCCTAAAGCCTATGGTTTTTCAGTGATTTTCAAAGGTTTTTGAAATGCTAATTCCTAACTATAATGTCCCTGAAACCTCTGATTTTTTCAGTGAAACTCTTTAGTTTTTTAAATGCTAATTTCAAACTATAATGTCCATGAAACCTATGTTTTTTTCAGTGAATATACACACCCACACACATATATATATATTATATAAATTCACTAAAAAACAGAGGTAAAAAAGAGGCAAGAGATGTGCAGAAAGAGGTAGGGGAGGTACATAAAGAGGCAAAAGGGGTACAGAAATAGGCAGGAGGGGTACCGAAAGAACAAAGAAATGTTCAGAAAGAAGCAACAGAGGTGCTGAAAGAAGCACGAAGGGTGCAGAAAGAGGCAAGATAAGTGCAAAAAGAAGCAACAGTGGTACAGAAAGAGGCCAGCGAGGTTCAGAAACAAGCAAGAAAGTTACAGAAAAGGAGAAAAGGGGTGTAGAAAGAGGCAGAAGGGAACCTAAATATGCAAGAGAGGTGCAGAAAGAAGCAAGAGCAGTGAAGAAAGTAGCAAGAGAAGTACAGTAAGAAGAAAGAGAGGTGGAGAAATAGGGAAGAGGGGTGCAGAAAGAGGTATAAGGGATGCATACATTTGCAGAAGAGGTGCAGAAAGAAGAAAGCGGGATTCTGAAAGAACCAACAGAGTTGTAAAAATAGGAAAGAGGGGTACAGAAAGAGTCAGGAGAGGTGAAGAAGGAGACAAGAGAAGTTCAGAAAAAGGAAGAATGGTGTAGTAAGAAGCAAGAGAAGTGCAGAAAGAGGCAAGTGGAGTGCAGAAGGAGGCAAGGGACTGCAGAAAGAGGCAAGAGAGTTGCGGAAACAGGCAAAATCAATCAATCAAGCATTTGTATAGCGCGCTACTCACCCGGAGGGTCTCAAGGCGCTTGGGGTAGGGGGGTCCGCTACTGCTCGAACAGCCAGGTCTTGAGTTGCTTCCTGAAGGCGAGGTGGTCTTGGGTCAGGCGGAGGTGGGTGGGGAGGGAGTTCCACATCTTGGCGGCCAGGTAGGAGAAGGATCTTCCTCCCGTTGTGGCTCTTCAGATGCGGGGGACGGAGGCGAGGGCGTGGCTGGTCGATCGAAGCCGGCGGGTGGGAGTGTAGAAGTTCAGGCGGTCGTTGAGGTATCTTGGGCCTTGGTTGTGGAGAGCTTTGTGTGCGTGGGTGAGGAGTCGGAACGTGATTCTCTTGTTGACGGGGAGCCAGTGCAGGTTTCTCAGGTGTGCGGAGATGTGGTTGTGTCGGGGGATGTCCAGGATGAGTCGTGCTGAGGCGTTCTGAATGCGCTGGAGTCTTTTCTGGAGTTTTGCGGTGGTTCCGGCGCAGAGGGAGTTGCCGTAGTCCAGTCGGCTGGTGACGAGGGCCTGGGTGACCGTCTTCCTGGTTTCGGTGGGGATCCACCGGAAGATCTTACGTAGCATGCGTAGGATGTTGAAGCATGACGAGGAGATGGCGTTGACTTGTCTGGTCATGGAGAGGGAGGAGTCCAGGATGAAGCCCAGGTTGCGTGCGTGGTCTGTTGGTTTGGGTGCGCTGCCCAGGGCAGCGGGCCACCAGGAGTCGTCCCAGGCGGAGGGTGACGATCCCAGGATGAGGACTTCCGTCTTATCTGTGTTCACTGTCAGGCGGCTGTTCATCATCCACTCGGCTACGTCTTTCATCCCTTCGTGTAGGTTGGTTCTGGCGGTGGTGGGGTCGTTGGTGAGGGAGAGGATCAGATGGGTGTCGTCGGCGTAGGAGATGATGTTGAGGTTGTGTTGGCGTGTGATGGCCGCGAGGGGGCTCATGTAGATGTTGAACAGCGTGGGGCTGAGTGAAGATCCTTGTGGTACGCTGCAGATGACTTCGGTGGCTTCTGATCTGAACGGGGAGAGGCGGACTCTCTGTGTCCTTCCGGCGAGGAAGGAGATGATCCATTCCAGTGCCTTCTCCTGGATTCCGATGTTGTTGAGGCGCTGCACTAGGGTGCGGTGGCAGACCGTGTCGAACGCCGCGGAGAGGTCCAAGAGGATGAGGGCCGCTGTTTCCCCGTTGTCGAGCAGGGTTCAGATGTCGTCGGTGGCTGCGATGAGGGCAGTCTCGGTACTGTGGTTGGCCCGGAAGCCGAACTGCGAGTGGTCGAGTGATCCATTCGTCTCGAGGAAGGCGTCTAGCTGTCTGTTGCCGGTCTTCTCGATGACTTTGGCCGGAAACGGGAGGAGCGAGATGGGGCGGTAGTTTTTGAGGTCGGTGGGGTCCGCTGATGGTTTCCACAGTAGGGCGCTGAGTTCGGCATGCTTCCAGCTCTCTGGGAAGGTTGCGGGGTCGAAGGAGGCGTTGTAGATGGGGAGCGATGGCGGAGTCCGCCTTGTTGAAGACGTGGTGAGGGCAGGGGTCTGTTGGTGATCCGGAGTGGATGGAGTTCATCGTGCGTATGGTGTCTTCGGTGTTGATCGGGATCCAGGCGTGGAGGGTGGTGGTGGGGGGCGCTGGTGCGGTCATAGGGTGCGTCAGCTGTGTGCTGAAGCTGTTATGTATGTCTGCGATCTTGCTGTGGAAGAACGAGGCGAGCGAGTTGCAGAGTTCTTGCGATGGGGTGATGTTGTTGTTTCCGGCGCTGGGGTTGGAGAGCTCTTTGACGATGTTGAAGAGTTCCTTGCTGTTGTGGGCGTTGTTGTCCAGTCGTTCCTTGAATACGGTTTTCTTGGTGGCGTGGATCAGTTGGTGGTGTTTTTGAGTGGCCCCTGCGCTGAATTGTGTGCGTGGTCCCGGGGGTCTGTAGATGAGGGTGCCTCTGAGGGTGGTCTTGGGGTCGGTGTGGATCTGGAAGTGTAGGTGTTTGGCGGCTGTGAGGGTGTCGTCGGAGTTGGTTGTGATGCGGATGGTGTTCTTGTGGACGATGGCAATACCTCCTCCCATCTGGTTGGCGCGGTCCCTCCGGGTGATCTTGTATCTGTCCGGGATGGCAATGGCGATGTCTGGCGCTGAGGAGGCATTCATCCAGGTTTCCGTGAGAAATGCAACGTCTGGAGCTGTGGTGTTGAGGAGGTTCCAGAGTTATACGGCGTGTCTGTGGACGGAGCGGGTGTTGAGCAGGATGCACTTCAGGTGGTTGCTGCTGGTGCTCTTCTCTGTGGGTGCGGTGCTGGTCCGGATGCAGGAGACTTGCAGGCTTGGCAGGTGAAGGGTCCGTGGGTGCGTCCTGGGGTGGCTCGGTGGCAGCCGGGGGTACGGCCGGTGTTGAGTGCGATGAGGGTGGCGTAGTTGTAGGTCTGTCGGGAGGGCTGGCGTCCTCGGGGGCCAGGGGGTATGGTGCTGGGCGCGGGCCAGGCGCGGACGGGCGCAGACGGGCTTACCTTTGGCGTGCCTTCGGCACACAATCGGCGCGCCCGCTGCACGTGCACGCTGCGCGTATGCGTGGACTCTGCCATAAATGGCGTAGTGGGAGGGGCGGAGCGAGGGAGGAGCAGCTGGGAGGTGGGAGCGGGGTGGCGAGTGGGGAGGGTCGAGGGAACCGGCAGGAGTGGGGGCGGGCCGTGGGGGAGCAGCGGCAGGGAGCGAGGTGGGCAGAAGCGGGGACGGAAGCGCTAGGGCAACATAACAGAGACAATACCAACAGGGCACAATACCAACAGGGCAAGACTACGGCGAACGGGGGCAGGGCAGTACACGGAGCAGGCTGAACAGGACAATCAGGACAACAGCACAATACAATTAAAACAAATCAGGGCGATAGTACAGACCACAGTGGGGGCACAATCAGGGCAGCGATGCGAGCGGCGGCGGCAGCAGCAGGGAACCGGTGACTTCCTGGAGGGGCCGCACGGCGGGTAGAGCGACCAGCACTGACAAGGTCAGACTGGGTCACAGCTCCCGTCGCCCGGTCTCTTCCTTAAGTAATCCGCGGGAGGGAGGAGCAGCTGAGAGGTGGGAGCGGGGTGGCCAGTGGGGAGGGTCGAGGGAACCGGCAGGAGTGGGGGCGGGGCCGCGGGGGAGCAGCGGCAGGGAGGGGGTGGGCAGCAGCAGGGACGGAAGCGCTAGGGCAACAGAACAGAGACAATACCAACAGGGCACAATACGAACAGGGCAAGACTACGGCGAACGGGGGCAGGGCAGTACACGGGGCAGGCTGAACAGGACAATCAGGACAGCAGCACAATACAATTAAAACAAATCAGGGCGATAGTACAGACCACAGTGTGGGCACAATCAGGGCAGCGATGCGAGCGGCAGCAGCAGGGAACCGGTGACTTCCTGGAGGGGCCACGCGGCGGGTAGAGCGACCAGCACTGACAAAATTGGCAAAATGGGTGCAGAAAGAGGGAACATGTGTGCAGACAGAGGCAAGAGAGGTACAGAAAGAGGGAAGAGGAGTACAGAAATAGGCTAGAGGGATGAAGACATTTGCAACAAAGGTACAAAAAGAAGCAAGAGCAGTGCAGAGAGAACCAACGGAGGTACAGAAAGAGGCAAGAGGGGTAGAGAAAGAGGCAAGAAAAGTACAGAAAGAAACAAAAGAGGTGCATAAAGATGCAAAAGATCTGCAGAAAAGGCAAGAGATGTGCACAAAGTGGCAGGAGAGGTGCACAAAGAGGCAAAAGGGGTACAGAAAGAGGGAAGAGGGGTACAGAAAGAAGCAAGAGACGTGCAGAAAGAAGAAATAGTGGTGCTTGAAGAGGCAAGAGGGGTACAGAAAGAGGCGAGAGAAGTGCAGAAAAAAGCAACAGGGGTACAGAAAGAGGTAAGAGAGGTGCATAAACAAGCAAGAAAATTACAGAAAAAGGGAACGCGGTGCCGAAAGAGATAAGCTGGATACAGAAATATGCAAGAGAGGTGCAGAAAGAAGCAAGAGCAGTGAAGAAAGTAGGAAGAGAAGTACAGAAAGAACCAACAGAGGTGCAAAAAGAGGCAAGAGGGGTACAGAAAGAGGCAGGAGAGGTGTACAGATAGGCAAGATGGGTACAGAAAGAGATAGGAGGGGGCAAAAATATAAGTGCATAAAGAAGCAACAGAGGTACAGAAAGAGGCAGGAGAGGAGCTAAAACAGGTAAGAAATGTAAAGAAAGACAGAATAGGGGTAAAGAAAGAGGCAAGAGGGGTGCCGAAAGAAGCAGGTGTGGTAAAGAAAGAGGCAACCGAGGTGCAGAAAGACACAGGAGAGGAGCAGAAACAAGCTAGAGAAGTGCCAAAAGAGGCAAGAGAATTGCGGAAAGAAGCAACAGAGTTGTAGAAAGAAGCAAGACAAGTGCAGCAAGAGACAAGTGAGGTACAGAAAGAGGCAAGAGAAATGCTGATAATGGCAAGAGAACTGCAGAAAGAAGCAAGAGGGATGTAAAAAGGGAAGAAGGGTACAGAAAGAAGCAAGAGAGGTACAGAAAGAAACAAGAGAAGTGCAGAAAGACAGGTACAGAAAGAGGGAAGACGAGAAAGAGACAACAGGGGTGCATAAAGAAGCAAGAGAGATGCAGAAAGAGGCAAAAGAAATGCAGAAAGAAGCAACAGAGGCACAGAAAGAGGCAAGGGAGGCACAGAAAGAGGGAGGAGGGGTGCAAAAATAGGCAAGATGGGTGCAGAAAGAAGCAAGAGAGGTACAGAAAGAAGCAAGAGAAGTATAGAAAGAAGCAAACTAGGTGCAGAAGGAAGCAAAGGAACAGCAGAAAGAGGCAAGAGAGTTGCAGAAAGAGGCTAAAGGGGTGCAGAAAGAGGGAACAGATGTGCATATAGAAGCAAGAGAGGTGCAAAAAGAAGGAAGAAGGGTGCTGAAAGAATTAAGAGGGAGGCATACATTCGCAACAAAGGTGCAGAAAGTAGCAAGAGCAGTGCAAATAAACCAATAGAGGTGCAGAAAGAGGCAAGAGAGGTAAAGAAAGAGGCAAGAGAAGTGCGGAAAGAAGCAATAGAGATGCATAAGGAGGCAAGCGAACAGCAGAAAAAGGCAAAAGAGGTGCAGCAAGAGAAAGGAGAGGTGCACAAAGAGGCAAGGGGGTACTGAAAGAGGCAAGTAGGGTGCAGAAAGACGCAAGAGAAGTACAGAGAGAAGAAACAGATGTGTAGAAAGAGACAAGAGAGGTAAAGAAACAGGCAGGAAAGGTGTAGAAAGAGGGAACGGGGTGCAGAAATAGGCAAGAGGGATACAGACATTTGCAAAAGAGGTGCAAAAAGAAGCTAGAGCAGTGCAGAAAGAACTAACGGAGATGCAGAAAGAGGAAAGAGGGGTACAGAAAGAGGCAGGAGAAGTTCAGAAAGAAGCAACAGAGGTGCAGAAAGAGCAAAGAGAACTGCAGAAAAAGGCAAGAGATGTACAGAAAGAGGCAAGAGGGGTGCAGAAGGTAGCAAGAGAAGTGCAGAAAGAAGCAACAGACATGTTGAAAAAGGCAAGATGAGCAGAAAGAGGCAAGAGAAGCGCAGAAAGAAGCAACAGAGGTACAGAAAGAGGCAAGAGAGGTGCACAAAGAGGGAACAGGGGTGAAGAAACAGCCAAGAGGGATACAGACATTTGCAAAAGAGGTACAGAAATAAACAAGAGCAGTGCAGAAAGAACCAACAGAGATGCAGAAAGAGGCAAGAGGGGTGAAGAAAGAGATAGGAGAGGTACTCAGAGAGTCAAGAGGGGTACAGAAAGAGGCAAGAGGAGTGCAGAAAGAAGGAAGACAAGTGCAGAAAGAAGCAACAGAGGTGCTGAAAGAGACTAGAAGTGTGCAGAAAGAGAAAAGAGAAGTGCAGAAAAAAGCAACAGAGTTGCAGAAAGAAGCAACAGAGACGCATAAAGAAGCAAGAGAGGTACAGAAAGAAGAGAGTGAGGTTCAGAAACCAGCAACAGAAGAGCAGAAAGTGGCAAGTGAGGTGCATAAAGAGGAAAGAGAGGTATAGAAAGAGGCAAGAGAAGCGCAGAAAGAGGCACTTGAAGTACAGAAAGAGGTAAGAGAGGTACATAAAGAGGCTCGAGAAGTGTATAAAAAGGCAAGAAGAGTGCAGAAAGAGGCAAGAGAGGTGCAGAAGGAAAAGAGTGAGGTGCAGAAAGAGGCAAATGAGGTGCATAAAGAGGCAAGAGAGGTACAGAAAGAGGCAGGGAAGTGCAGAAACAGGCAAGAAAAATGCACAAAGAGGCAAGAGAGGAGCAGAAAGAGGCAAGAGAGGTATAGACAGAAGCAAGAGAAGTCCAGAAAGATGACAGTGAGGTGCAGAAAGAGCAAGAAAGGTACAGAAAGAAGCAAGAGAAACGCAGAAAGAGGCAAGAGAGGTGCAGAAAGAAGAGAAGTTTTGCACCATTAGTACCAATGTAACACCCACAATTAGCAATAAGTAACACGTGACCATTCCAGCTTTGCAAAGGGCCTTCCACCACACTGTAACACATGACACTGCCTTTTTGGGAACATTTGAGCCGTTTGAGCAAGAAACAAGGCTTTTTTGTTTAAATTTGCAGATTAGGCAGCAGATGATGGAATATTTGGCAAATGTGGAAAATTACCGAACAGTTACATAATTCCAGTGGCCCGGCTCATACATCTGACTAGGTCAAGAAGTGCTCCTCAGTGCTTCCTTCTTTTTTTGTGTCTCATTGAGTTTATAGTTTAGCTTCTGTGGAAACGAGGAAGACTAAACCTGAGGTTACCACTCCACTACACAGACTACAATACCACATAATTTTCTCCAAATCACATAATCCCACTCTACATAATTCCTATACACTAAATACCGCATACTTTCTATGCACATAATTTTACTACACAAAATACCACATAATTCCACTACACACAACGTACATCCACTCTACACCAAAACATTAGTAAAAATCTTTTTCATTTACAATGCCAATAGCTCTAACTCTCACAAATTTGAGACCTATTGCATTACAAATGCTTCTTTAACATGGTAGTCGCTGTTGCAGAGTTGTGCAGAAAGGGGGCTGGGCCTCCGACCAGCATTCAGGAATTCCACTGTGTAGGACATACAGGCGGTACCACGAGGGCTTCGTATCCCCCAAAGTCCCTCAGGAGTTAAGTGGACTTCATCCCCCAACCAGTACTGTGCCAGGAGGTGCGTTTGCAGAGTGGTGGAGAAAGGGGGGATATGGCCTCCGAAGACCTCTTAGGAATCTTACTGTGTGGGACTTAGTGGAGGTAATAGGACAGGTAGTTGGCCCCAAAGGACATCCCTGGCCAACTACCCCTCCTATTACATCTAGGAAGTCCCACACAGTGGGATTGCTAAGTTGTCATTGCAGGCAATGCCTCCTTTCCCCACCACCCTGCAAACTCACTTCCTAGCGTGCTCTTGGATTGGGATTAAAGTCCCCTTCACTGCTGGGATCCTTAGGGGCCAACTAGCCTACCTGATACCTCCAGCATGTCCCAGATAGTAGGATTACTGATAGGTGAACACATGCCATGTACCCTTTGTCCACCACTCTGCAAACACAACTCCTAGCATGCTCTTGGTTGCTGGATGAAGTCCCCTTTTTTCTTGAAGGTCTCTGGGTTCCAATTAGCCCACCAGGTACCTCCAGTAAGCCTCACACAGCTGGATTGCTGAGAGTGGTCTGAGGCCAGGCCCCCTTTTTACACCACTCTCTGGTGCACTGCTGCTCGAAAGATGAAGCCCACTTGTGTCCTTCAGCCCACATCCCTTAAAAAAATAAAAATCAAAAGGAATTGGGCATGGCCCGGGGGATGGGATCCCAGGGGCCAAAAATGGCCCAGAAGTGGGGCCACGCGGGCCCCCTCCCTCTAAAAAAAATAAAGAGTTGGGCATGCCCCGGGGCCAGAACTGGACCAGGGGAAGGGGGCCACTCAGCCCCCTCTGGAAAACAATTAAATAAAAAAAGAAGCAATGCCCCGGGAATGGGGTCCCCGGGGCAGATACATGCCTCAGGAGGGGGGCTTCTTCCTGCACCTCACTTGCCTCTTTCTCCACTTGTCTTGCTTCTGTCCATACCTCTGTTGTTTTTTTTAGCATTTCTCTTTCCTCTTTCTGCACTTCTCTTGCATCTTTCTGTACCTCTGTTGCTTCTTTCCGCATCTCACTTGCTTAATTCTGCACCTCTGTTTCCTCTTTCTGCATCTCTCTTGCCATTTGTTGTATCCCTGTTCCCTTTTTCTGCACCTTTCCTGTCTGTTTCTGCACCTCTCTTACCTCTTTCTGTACTTCTGTTGCTTCTTTCTGCACTTTTCTTGCCTCTTTCTGCACCCTTTGAGCCTCTTTCAGCACCTCTGTTGATTCTTTCTGCACTTCTCTTCCTTTTTTGCACCCTACTGCCTCTTTCTGTACCTGTCTTGCCTCTTTGTGCACCTCTCCTACCTCTTTCTGTACCCCTCTTGCCTCTGTTTGCACCTCTGTTAGTTCTTTCTGCACTGCTCTTGCTTCTTTCTGTACCTCTGTTGTTTCTTTCTGTACTTTTCTAGCCCCTTTCTGTAGTACCCTTTGAGCCTCTTTCAGCAACTCTGTTGCTTCTTTCTACACTTCTCTTACATTTTTTTGCACCTCTCCTGCTTCTTTCTGTTCCTCTCTTGCCTCTTTGTGCACCTCTCCTACCTCTTTCTGCACTTCTCTTGCTTCGTTCTACATCCTTCGTGTCTCTTTCAGCACCTCTGTTGGTACTTTCTTCACTGCTCTTGATTCTATCTGCTACTCTCTTGCACATTTCTGTACCCCGTATGCCTCTTTCTGCACCTCACTTGCATCGTTCTATACCTTTGTTGGCTCTATCTGTAATTCACATGCTTTCTTCTACCTCACTTGCATCTTTCCATACCTTTGTTGCCTCTATCTGTAATTCACATGCTTCCTTCTGCAAACCTGTTGCCTCTTTTTTGCACCACTCTTTTTCTTAGCCCTTATTTTGTGTTTTTCCACACCTCTGTTGCTACTTTCAGCAATACTCTTGCCTCTTTATGCACTTCTCTTGCTTGTTTCTGTACCTCTCCTGCATCTTTCCACACCTCTGTTGCCTCTTTCTGTAATTCACTTGCTTCCTTCTGCACCCCTCTTGCCTCTTTCTGCACCACTCTTTTCTCTGCACTTATCTTGCTTCTTTCCACACCTCTGTTGCATCTTCCCGCAATTTTCCTGTCTCTTTCTGCACTTCTATTGCTTGTTTCTGTACCTCTCTTGCATCTTTCTGCACCTCTGTTGCCTCTTTCTGTAATTCACTTCCTTCCTTCTGCACACCTCTTGCATCCTTCTGCACCACTCTTTTCTCTTTCTGCATCTCTCTTACCTCTTTCTGCACCGCTGTTCCCTCTTTTTACACCTTCCCTGCCTGTTTCTGTACCTCTCTTGCCTCTTTCTGTACCTCTGTTGCTACTTTCTGCACTTCTCTTCCTTCTTTCTGCATACCTCCTGCCTCTTTCTTTACCACTCTTGCCTCTTTGTGCACCCCTCTTGCCTATTTTTGTATCTCTGTTGGTTATTTCTGCATTGCTCTTACTTCTTTCTATACATCTCTTGCCTCTTTCTGCACTGCTTCTTTCTTTCCTCTCTTTCAAATTTTTGTATCCTTCTTGCCTCTTTCCGCACCCCTGTTCCCTCTTTCTACACCTTTCTTGCCTGTTTCTGCACCTCTCTTGCCTCTTTCGGCACCTCTGTTGCTTTTTTATGCACTTCTCTTGCCTCTTTATGCATCTGTGATTTAGAGGTAGTTTTAATTCCCCTGTCCTATTATCTACTAGGGCCTTACAGGAGAGGTCATGCCAATCAAAGGGGTACCTCAACCCATAATGTACCCTAGTGTATGTAGGTGTTTTCACTGTATTCTAAGTGTCTTTCAGGATAGCACTTGCTCCGGCCATGGTTATTTTTCCACTGCTCTTACTTCTTTCCGTACCTCACTTGCCTCTTTCTGCACTTCTCTTGGTTCTTTCTACACATCTCTCGCCTCTTTCTGCACTGCTCTTTCTTCTTTCTATACCTCTCTCGCAAATTTCTGTATCCTTCTTGCCTCTTTTTGCACCCCTGTTCCCTCTTTCCGCATCTTCCTTGCCTGTTTCTGCCCCTCTCTTGCCTCTTTTGGCACCTCTGTTGCTTCTTTCTGCACTTCTCTTGCCTCTTTCTGCACATGTGACTTAGAGGTAGTTTTAATCCTGCTGTCTTATAATCTACTTGGGCCTTACAGGGGAGGTCATGCCAATCACATTAGTACCCCAACACATAGTGTACCCTGGTGTATGTAGGTGTTTTCACAGTATTCTAAGTGTCTTTCAGGATACCACTGGCTCCGGGTCTGGTTAGTCAGAGTCAGTTATTGCCAGTACCAGTCAGCAAAAAGTTGTGGGCACAGGATGACTTTGCAACAAGGTATGTTTCTGTACCTCTATTGGTTCTTTCTGCATATCTCTTGCTTCTTTCTGTACCTTTCTTCATCTTTTTGGATTTCTGTTGCCTCTTTCTTCTCCTTTGTTGGTTATTTCTGCTCATGTCTTGCTTCTTCCTGCACTTTTCTTCGTCTTTGTGGTCTTCTGTTGCTACTTTCTGCATTTCTTTTGCTTCTTTCTGCGCTTTTCTTCCTCTTTCTGTACATGTCCTACCTCTGTAGGAATAAGTCGAAATTATCATTTAAAAACCTTTGATATTCACTGAAAACCATAGGTTTTAGGGATGTTATAGTTAGAAATTAGCATTGAAACAACCTTTGAAATTCACTGAAAAAAACATCGGTTTCAGGGACTTTAAAGTTAGTAATTAGCATTTAAAAAACATTAGAAATTCTTTGAAAAAAACACAGGTTTCAGGGACGTTATATTTAGTTGGACATTTTACTTGTACGAAACCAGAGTTTGCGGAGCATTGCAAATATCCACGTTGAAGATGTGTCCCCCAGTTGAAGCGATGTAGTGATTCCGAGCTGCGACAAGGCTGCAGTGCTAGGGCCTGCTTCATAATCAAGGATCCCGTTGATGGCAGCTTGCGATGCGAAACTCCACATCAACGATATATTGTGCTGTCATGGAGATTTACAGTTCTGAAGAGTTGCAAGGTTATGATGCTGAGTCCAGCATCTTTGTGGAGGCTACTTTTGAAGAGGGATAAGAGGGCCTGCACTGAGGATGAGATGCACAGTCAGGGTGATGCAGCAGGTTCTGAAGAGCCGCAAGGTCAATGCTGGTTTTTATAATGGGTCCAATACATGCAAAACAACAGTTGATGGACAGAATGCAGAAAAATGTCATACATTCAACCCAGTACAGAGATCTGGGTCTAAATCCATCTTTTTTTTGCTCACCATGCTGTTCATGTTTGAACCCAGCCATATGCAAACCAGTCTTGACCCTGTGCCCCATGGGAACAGTCCAGCCCGAACTGCCAAGCCAGGTCCTCCCTGGACTGGAAACAAGCATCCTAGGACCGGTTTTGAGCTTTCACCCCTCACCAGCCAGGATACCTTGATTTCAGTGGCATGGGGAGCACGGGACTCACGTCTTAGCATACCTGTCCCACTCGGGGTGACAAATGCAAAACAAAAGTTGATGGACAGAATGCAGAACAATGTCATACATTCTTGGGTGGTGGAGTGAGCTAAAGAATGGTGATGGATTAAACCCAGATTAGGTTACTGGGGTGAGTGTTTGATTTGCTCAAGCGCTCCGTCCATCATCCCCTTTGGTATCGCTTTGTTCGCCCTAAGTTGGCAGGGTATGCCCAGACGTGGGTCCCTTTTTCACTTTTCCACTGGATTCAAGATAGCCTGGCTGATGAGGGTTATGAACCTGAAACCAGTCCCAGGATGCTTGTTTCCAGTCCAGGGAAGACATGGCTTGGCAGTTCGGGCTGGACAGTTCCCATGAGGCATAGGGTCAGACTGATTCGCATATGGCCATGTCTGAACTGGGGTAGTGTATTGAGCTAATGAATGGTGATGGATTAAATCCAGATCAGTTAACTGGTGGTGAGTGTTTTATTTGCTCAAGTGCTACGACCATCACCCCTTTGGTATCGCTTTGGTACAATACATGCAGCAGTGAAGATATGTAAGTTCTGATATGATTTGCTCGGCGCAACAGAGGCAACATGTCAATTCTGCTGCATCCACAGAGACTGATAAACATCTTAAACCCACTTCCGATGGTCCAGGACTGGGGTGGCACCACTTGGCAGGGTAGACTCACAGACGGCAGAGTCCTGGTGCAGATGCATGGTTGTTGGAAGCCATTAATGACACTGAGGCTTCAGATCAGAAGGCCAGCCAACTAACTCTTGGAGTCACTCTGGGTTGTGGGTTGAAGACATGAAGGTCCACGCCTTCTCTGCCAGGCAGTAGGACAGCAGGCAGCAGGTCAGCACAGCAAAGCAGCCACACGGCAAGGCAGGAGTTCAGCAGGGTGCAGTCCAGCAGGGTAGCAGGCCTTCAGCACCACAGCAGTCTTTTTTACTGTCAGAATATCCGCAGTTCCAGAAGTGTACTGAAAAGTTGGTGTCTGAGATCCAGAACCTATACACAGTTGTGCCTTTGAAGTCTGGGAAAGGTTTCTAGAGGCACGCTTTTGAAGTGCACATGTGCTGTGACAACTTGACCCTGGCTCCAGACTAACTAAAGGGTGTATGAGGCCTTTGTGTGCAGACAGGAAACAGCCTATTCCAGTGTTAGTGGGGTTGTGCCCAAATCCTCACTCCAATCCTGCCAATGATGGCCCATTTAGTCACACCTAAGCTCCCCATTGTGAGTGGCTGTTTAGGAATAATATACAAATCCCAACTGTCAGATACACCCAGGCATGTGACCCAGAGACAGACTGTGGGCTCCAAATGGCTAAGTCCAGAACATTTTAAAAATGCCATTTGCAGAATTGTAATTTATAATATGACTTCACCATAATTTAGAATTTTACATTTTGATTCCAGATACACCATACATGGACTGGTTACCTATTTCCATCTGGAAATTACACTTATAAAATGTAATAAGGTAATTTCAATATAGTCTAGCAGAGAAGTAGGCCTTGCAGTATTGTAAAATGAATTTAAGAGTTTGTTTACTACCAGGCCATTTAAAACTTAAAAGTGCATGTCCAACTTTTTAAAAACACTGTATCCTGCCCTCTAGGCGTTCAAGGAACAACCATACGGGTGACTTCTTCAAAAGGAAGGCGTCATCTTAGCAAAAGCTTTATTTTAACAGGTTGAAATGGCAGTTTCGAAATTGAACACACAGACTGCAGTGGCAGGTCTGAAACATGTTTATTGGGCTACTTAAGAGGGTGGGACAATCAGCGCTGCAAGCTGCTCACTATCAGCATTTAACTTACAGGTCCTGGGCACATGTAGTTCCACTTTCCTAGCAACTCACAAGTAAATTAAAGATATCAATTTGGGATGAGCTAATATTACCATATTTTAAGGAGAGAGCATAAGCACCTATGCACTGGTTAGCAGCGGTAAAGTGCAAAAAGTCCTCCGGCCAACAACAATTAATTTAGTAAAAATAGGTGGAGAGAATGCAAAATGTTTTGAGTTGTCCCTGCAGAAAGGGCCAGGTCCAACTTACTGCTTACATGAAAAATAATAGAGGTAGCTATCCAGACATCTTATACCTCAAGTCCCTGCTTTTAAAAAATTAACACTTCTCTTTCTAAAAAAAAAAAAGTGAGCTCAGAAAAACCACAGTCTATTTCTAAATCTGAAATGTCTGTTCTTTAAAAATTTGGAGTGCTTCAAAATGGACCCTGCCCAGTGTAAATCTGCATTTAAAAAGCTGAGATTTATATTTAAGGACATCTTTTATTTCAAACCTACGTGTGCGATCCGCTTTAAAAGGAGCAGTCATTTATTAACTGCAGTGGCACCAGAGGGAGTCAATTCCCCAATAAATATGGTTCTTGCAAAAATCAGATCAAGAAAAAATCCAATTTCTCTTGCTGGAAGTGGAACGGGGCTGAGGATAGATGGACCAGTCAGTTAGTTTATTAAATTAAAATTTAGTGAGCAGTTTTTGGCTGCTTTGCCGTTCTTGAAGTCAAAGCATTCTTCTTGGCCTCGTGCACTCCCTATAATTCTTCCAAATATGAGCCTGATTAATTAACTTTGAACTTGGTCCTTTGTTGAAGCATTAATCTCAATTTCAAATGTACAGTGTATGGCTGCACAAAGAAGGAAGATTAGTACACAATTTGAGAAATAAAGTTCAGAATAAGATTCAAGCAACATATTCACTCTTTTCTCCTTCCATCAGTAACATATTACATTTCAGCAATGATTGAACCCTCAGACAAAAGATAGTGATTGCTACTGTGAGTAACAATTTGAGAAACAAAAGT
Organism: Lissotriton vulgaris; assembly: GCF_964263255.1. Classification (NCBI taxonomy): domain Eukaryota; kingdom Metazoa; phylum Chordata; class Amphibia; order Caudata; family Salamandridae; genus Lissotriton; species Lissotriton vulgaris. The sequence goes on along the minus strand of NC_141697.1, from coordinate 294,315,273 downwards.
GATAATGAGTTGAAATACTGTGAAAAATATAACAAAACATAACAATAAAAATGATTTTCATATCTTTGTCAAGCTAATGACATTATAATAAGGCCACAGCTTGAATATTGTAGATGTATATTTCTTGATGAAAAAGAAAATCCTCAAGAAGCTCCTTGCCTTTGCTCAAGTATATCTAGGAACTCTAATACATGTTTATCTAGTGGTACTGTCACCCTATTTTTGGTGGAAATTCCATCAGACACGTCCTTCCTTATTTTCACAATCAAGCACATCTCACTTGTGCCAGGTAAGTTGCTAGAAATGGGTGTCTCAAGTTTGCAGAGTTAGGTACCTTTGTCCAAATCGAGACCCATGCTTCTAGTCAGGGTAAGGGGGAGACACACTTTACTCCTGCTCACCCCATGGGTAGCTTGGCACGAACAGACAGGATTATCCCAAAGGCAAGGTAGAAAGTATTTGTACTCAAAACACTCAGTAAAACAGTGATAACACCACAAATGGACACCAGACAAGTTTAGGAAAAATAAAGTATCTTTATCTAAACTCAACAAGACCAACACAACAAATATCCAATATATATGTAATAAGAATATGACTTTTCAAAGGTTTCAAGTAACTGGGTCCATAGAAAACTATGGATGCGGGATTCAACACAAAGTACCTGTAAATACATCAAAATTCACAGGGCCAAACAGCTGCAGAGATGGGAAGAGTCGAGAAACAAAGAGCTGCGTAAGTTTCTGAGTTCTTGGGGAGACGATGCAACAGTTCTGCTGCATACAGGAGTACGATTCAGAAAAGGGGGGTGGTGATGAACAGAGTGTCTGAATTAAGCAGACCACTCTTACCCAGTCCAAAGATCAGGGCTTGATCCATCACCGTTATTTATCTCACTGCACCATCCCAGCTCAGAACCTGGCTATATGCAAATCAGTCTGTCCCTGGCCCAGTGCATCATGGGAACAGGGCAGACTAAACTACCAAGCCAATTCTTCACCAGAAAGGAGACAAGCTACCGGGGACCGGTTTCTGGCATTTCAGCCGTCTTCGGCCCGGCTTGCTTGAATCCTGATGGTGCAGTGAGAAAGGGACTCATGTCTGAGTATACCCTGCCACACCTATAGTGGCCAAAAACGATTCAGAAAAGGGGGTGGTGATGAACAGAGTGTCTGAATTAAGCAGACCACTCTTACCCAGTCAAAAGATCAGGGCTTGATCCATCACCGTTATTTATCTCACTGCACCATCCCAGCTCAGAACCTGGCTATATGCAAATCAGTCTGTCCCTGGCCCAGTGCATCATGGGAACAGGGCAGACTAAACTACCAAGCCAATTCTTCACCAGAAAGGAGACAAGCTACCGGGGACCGGTTTCTGGCATTTCAGCCGTCTTCGGCCCGGCTTGCTTGAATCCTGATGGTGCAGTGAGAAAGGGACTCATGTCTGAGTATACCCTGCCACACCTATAGTGGCCAAAAACGATTCAGAAAAGGGGGTGGTGATGAACAGAGTGTCTGAATTAAGCAGACCACTCTTACCCAGTCCAAAGATCAGGGCTTGATCCATCACCGTTATTTATCTCACTGCACCATCCCAGCTCAGAACCTGGCTATATGCAAATCAGTCTGTCCCTGGCCCAGTGCATCATGGGAACAGGGCAGACTAAACTACCAAGCCAATTCTTAACCAGAAAGGAGACAAGCTACCGGGGACCGGTTTCTGGCATTTCAGCCGTCTTCGGCCCGGCTTGCTTGAATCCTGATGGTGCAGTGAGAAAGGGACTCATGTCTGAGTATACCCTGCCACACCTATTGTGGCCAAAAACGATTCAGAAAAGGGGGTGGTGATGAACAGAGTGTCTGAATTAAGCAGACCACTCTTACCCAGTCCAAAGATCAGGGCTTGATCCATCACCGTTATTTATCTCACTGCACCATCCCAGCTCAGAACCTGGCTATATGCAAATCAGTCTGTCCCTGGCCCAGTGCATCATGGGAACAGGGCAGACCAAACTACCAAGCCAATTCTTATACTGGGAAGGAAACAAGCTTCCGGGGACCGGTTTCTGGCATTTCAGCCGTCTTCGGCCCGGCTTGCTTGAATCCTGCTTGAATCCTGCGTTGGGAGAACAGCGCAGTTGTTCAGGTTTCTTCCAGCTCCCAACAGCAGGAACAACTTCCAGAGGCCCAGAACTGGAAATGCCACCTCCTGGCAGGTCATAACTCTCAGCAGCAGAGTTCAGGGGAGCGGGATGAAGTTTTTGTGTCCCTGAGACTTCAGAAGAAGAGGCCAGCCCACACAGGTCCTTGTAAATTCTTCTTCAAACAGGTTCGCAGCAAAGTTCCAGTCTTTGTCCTTCCCTTGGCAGTAACAGCAACTGCAGACCAACCCCACACAGCACACAGCAAAGGGGCAGTACTACTCATCACAGCCCTTCAGCTCTTCTCCTTGGCAAAGATTCTTCATGAATCCAGAAGTGATCTAAAGTTCTGGGGTTTAAGGTCTACTACTTCTATCCCATTTTGTCTTTGTTCTCTTTGTACAAGGATCTCTGAGCCCAGTCCAAACCAGTTCTGTCCTCACTGGTGCAGAATGACCACAGGGGTGGAGACAACATTGTGCAAGGGAGACAGGGCCCTATTCAGGTGCAAGGAAATCTCTCTCAAGTACTCTAAATGCAGCCAAGCCCCAATTGGATCAGCTCTGATTGATACAGGAAGGGCCAGGCACCCCCGTGGCTGTCTACACTGAATGCAAATCCCCAGCCCCTGTCACTACAAAACCGGACAGTCAATCCACAAACAGGAAGAGGCACACAGAATGGTTAAACAAGAAAAATGCCTACTTTCTAAAAGTGGCATTTTCAAACACACAATTTAAAAACCACCTTTAATAAAAGATGTGTTATTAAATTCTGAGTTCAGAGAACCTAAACTGTATTTTTTCCCAATGGAAGTTATATTTGTAAGATGTTACATAGTATATCCCATTCTATCCTATGGGACAGATAGATATGACACACACACACCAGTACATGTCCTAACTTTTACATATACTGCACCCTGCCCATGGGGGTACCTTGGGCCTACTTGAGGGGTGTTTTACATGTAAGAAAAGTGAAGGTTAGGGCCTAGAAAGTTAGTGCACTTGCCAGGATGACATGGCAGTTTAAAACTGCAAGCAGACACTGCAGTGGCAATTCTGAGATACACTTACAGGCTTCTCATGTGGGTGGCACAAACAGTGCTGCAGGCCAACTACTACCATTTGATTTACAGGTCCTGAACACACATGGTGCACTGTACTACATACTTACCAGTAAATCAAATATGCCAATCAGGGAGACCCAATTGTAATCACAATTTACACAGGGAGCACTTGTACTTTGACACTGACCAGCAGTGGCAAAGTGCCCAAAGCATCTAAGCCATCAAAAATTAAATCTAGCACAACATCAAATATACAAGAGGTAGAGGCACAAATTCAGAGGAAAACACGCCACAGATGCCAAGTCTAACATGTGTCCCCTCCAGCTGAAAGGTGGGGAGAACTACCCACCCCCTTGGGAGTTCTCATAATTAAGGTGGAAGAATCTGGACAGACCATCAGCATTGGTGTGTTCTGTACCAGGGTGGTGTTCCACCATAAAGTAAATTCCCTGTAGGAAGATGGACCACCTCAACAGTTTGGGATTCTCACCCCTCATTTGCATCAACCATCTAAGGTGCCTGTGGTCTGAACCCCGAAGTGAGTCCCAATGTAAGCTTACCTTCTTCAGCATCCAGACAGTAGCAAAAGCTTCTCTCTCAATTGCACTCCACCTCTATTTCCTGGGAAGTAGTCTCCTACTAATGAAAGTTATGGATTGGGCCGAGCCCTCAAAATTCAATTGTGGGAGTACTACTCCCACACCATGCTCTGGAGCATCTGTCTGCGCAATAAATTCATGGGAGAAGTTGGGTCCCTTGAGCACAGATGCCATGCACATGGCTGATTTCAGGGCATCAAAAGCGGTCTGACAGGCATCAGTCCAGATCACTTTTCTTGGATGCTTCCTTGAAGTCAGCTCTGTCACGGTGGCAACAATGGTGTAATATCCATTGACAAACCATCTGTAGTACCCGGTGAGACCTAAAAAGGCTCACACCTCTTTCTGGGTCTTGGGGGTCCCTAGTAAGAATGGTGTTGATCTTAGGCTGTATGGTGCCACCTGGCCACTTCCTACCTGGTGCCCTAAGTACACCACCGATCCCTGCTCTATTTGGCACTTACTGCCCTTGATAGTGAGGCCTGCCTTCTGCAGAACCTTCTACACTTTACAGATGTTTTGCAAGTGTTCTTCCCAGCTGGAGCTAAACTCAGCAATGACATCCAGGTAGGCGGAGCTGAATTCCTACAGCCTGGATAGTACCTGGATGATCCGTTTCTGGAAGGTGGCGGGGGCATTCTTCAACCCAGAGGGCATGACACAGAACTGGTAGTGCCCGTCTAGTGTTGAAAACACAGACCTCTCTCTTGCTCACCCAATCAAGGCAATCGGCCAGTACCCAGATGTTAGAATGTTAGATCAAACGTACTAAGGTACCGGGCACCTTCCAGCCGATCAATGAGCTCATCAGCTATAGGGATGGGGTGCACATCAGTCCTAGTGACAGCATTGAGCCCACCGTAGTCCATACAGAACTGGAGTTCAGGAGGGGCACTGAGTGCCGCAGCGTTCGGAACCAAGACCATTGGGCTAGCCCAGGGGCTGCTGGAGGGCTCGATCACACCTAACGCAAACATCCTGTAAACCTCTTGCTTGATGCTATCCCTGACTTTGTTAGGTATTCTGTAAATTCTATGTTTTACAGGTAAACTGTCCCTAGTGCCCACTTCATGGATACACCAATTGATGATTCCTGGAGTCAGGGAGTACAAGGAGGCAAACTGCACCAGCACCTAGTGACAGTCCCTCTGCTGCTCTGGGGTCGGGGTGGGAGAGAGGTTCACTCAATCCACTGACCCATCATGTTCCTTGGCTGACAGGAAGTCAGTAAGAGGCTCACTCTCCTCTTCATTCCATCATCTGTTGCCAGATGCATTGTTACTTCAGATCTCTTAAAGTGAGGTTTCAGGCAGTTTACATGCAGGACCCTCAAGGGGATCCTGGCAGTCTGCGAGTTGACAAAGTACATTGCTTCACTGTTGCACTCCATAATCTCAAACGGACCAGTCCACTTGTCTTGGAGCACACAAGGCTCCACTGGTGTCATCACCCACACCTTTTGGCCAGGCTGAAACTCAACCAGAGAGAGGTTCTGGTTGTATCAACGACCAGGTTCGCCTGAGCGATTTTCCTGAAGCGTAGAGTCTGGTTTCTGAAGACCAGCGTGTAGGTGGACACATCTTGGTGCGTTTTACCAGGTGTTTTCTCCCAGCCCTTGTTCACCAGACTCAGAGGTCATCTCTCAGGATGCCCATATAGTAATTCAAAGGGACTGAACCCTAAGGATTTCTGCAGTACCTCCCTGTAGGCAAATAGCAGGCATGGTAGGAAGACGTCCCACTTACGTCTCATGGGTTCTGCAAGACACTTTATCATGGCTTTCAGGGTTTGGCTGAATCTCTCAACCAACCCATTTCCTTCGGGATGGTAAGGAGTGGTGAATCTATACATTACACTGGACTCCTCCCATAATTACTTCATATACCTAGATATGAACTTGGTACCAAGGTCAGAGACCACCTCTCTGGGGAACCCCACATGGGAAAAGATCCCCATCAATGCACAGCTCACCACAGGGGCCGTGATTGTCCTGAGAGGGACAGCTTTCGGTTTCCGGGTGGCATGGTCCAGCAAGACTAAGATAAACTTGTTGCCTAAGGCTATCTTGGATTCCAGTGGCCCCACAATGTTGATGCCCACTCTCTCAAAAGGGGTGCTCACCACAGGAAAGGATTGGAAGGGAGCCTTACACTTCCCTCCACTCTTGACACTTGCCTGGCACGTCTGACACAAGCTACAATGTGTGACAATGTGCCTCTGCATTTGGGCCAGTAAAAGTGGGTTACACGCCTGTGATAGGTCTTGTCGCAGCCCAAATGTCCTGCCAAAGGCACATCATGAGCAAGACCCAGAAGGAAGCTGATGTGTGTAGATGTATAGGCATTTATATAGCGCACTACTTACCCGGAGGGTCCCAAGGCGCTTCGACCGCTGCGAAACCCTTCCTGGCTTCCCTGAGAGATGGTCCCTTAATGGGTATCTCCAGGGTGAGACCAGGCATCCCCGGCGGTCTGGTGGGGCCGTTAGTGAAGATGAGGCAAGCTAATGCCCAGAGTTGCCGAGTGTGATCGCTGATCAGAGTGGGCACCGAGGCGAGAGAATTATCGAGTCCGCTGACCCTGGTCCAGAAACCTGCCGCGCTGGGAATCGAACCCTGGTTCCGGGCCGTCCTCTGCTCTCGGGTCTGCCGCCTCTAACCAGTGTAGCATGTTGGTACCACCAGCACACAGGCTGCCCCGGGATCAGCAACTTCAGGTTCACTAGAAAGGAGACCATTCTCCCAATAAATGAAATGTGATGCAGACTGACCACCTGCTGCCTGGTCTGCAGCCTGCTGCCACAAACCAACAAGAATAGGGCATTCCATCTGTAACTTGCCGAACCCCTCCCTGGATGGACCTCCTTCCTGCTGTCAATAGGTCAGCTCAGACAGGTCTCCCATTTCGGCCACTTGCTCCCCTTTAGATTCCTGGGCATTCCCATCAGGGTCTGCCTCCTCCTGGACCATGAGAACTTCTGGGGTGGGTTTCCCATGCCCCCTGCCGCTTCTCTTTCTGGCAAGCACCTAGGCCACTGTTTTAGGTTTCAGGTCCTCTTGAGTACCCCTACTAGGTGCCATTGAACAAATGGACACACAGGCCCACCCAGGCAGACCCAACATCTTTAAATGAGCCTGGGGCCCCACCTCCTTCCAAGGGGAACTATCCAGGTCATTGCCAAGCAGACAATCAACAGGCACAACAGACATAAACGACCTTCAAGGAAGCTGATACCCCCCACTCAAAGGGAACCTGCACTACCTTACACAGGTGCTTAAATCAACAAAAAGGTCCTTACAGGGTGGCAGGCAGAGTCCACAGACTCTGTCACCAGGTTGCTCTTTAGAGTCTTTACACCACTTCACTTCTGGGAGCCACGAGTAGAAACACACTGGCACGCTACTCAGGAGAACATGCTGGAGCAGAGCTGAGGCCGTAACGAAGACACAGCCTCTGCTGAGCTGACCCTGAAGGTTTTGAGGTGTATGTGTATGTGGAGAAGTGTGGCTCAATGCTTAGAGAGGCAGACCTTGATGCAGAACGCTGGCCAGGGACCAGGGTTCGATTCCCGCCTCGGCGGGTTTCGGGCTTAAATTCCTCTGACCGGATATTCTCGCCTCAGTGCCGGTTCTAAGCATGGGTCCCACGCTGCAACTCTGGGCAATAGCTTGCTTAGTCTCCACAAAGGCCCCCTGATACACAAGGGATGCCTGGTTTCACCATGGGATGCCCAGGAGTGGACACCCCACAAGGAAAAGCCAGGAGGGGTTCCCTTGTGGTAGGAGTACAAGCGCCGGGATGCCTCCGGGTCACTGTTTGCGCTATACAAATACGCCACATTTACATTTACACATGTATCTGCACCATGATGGGGCCACCAATGCAGATGGCAGTAACTCTGCTATACTCTCAGTATGATTCTGTTTTACCTCTCAACATATCCTGATGCTTTCCTCAATTGTCTCATCTAGTGCACTGATGACCTGGCAAGGGATGAACCTCTGTAAACAAAGAGAGCTGTCCACATTTCCAGGATGTTCCTCGCTACCGTACACTGACTCACAGTACCATAAATGGTTTGAGTCTGCTTTTATTTTTATTAAGGAGTTGGAGAGAAGATTCATGAGCATAGAGGTGATTGGCATCTGTTCACGAAGAGTTGTGACAGGTAGACTCTCTACTGGGGCTCATATTCGATCATCTGAGTCCTGTTAAAACAATGAGATGATACAGGCACCATGCAAGGTTAGGTGTGGGCCCTGTTTTGATACCCCAAAAGATTGAATTTTATGATGAGACCGCAACATTCAAGGGGGTCTTCTACAAGTAGCAGTGCAGTTGTTGCTGCCCAGAAGGGGGAAAAGCATGGTATTCATGGTCAGAAAAATACTCCTCTATTTAAAATAGTGTTGCAAAAGACTCCCCTTATAAGGTCTGATCTCAGTAGTGTGCAGGGAGAGGGTAACAGCCCAGTGAGTTTGGGGTTCAACTCTCCACTCAAGGATTTTGCTTTTTAAAATGCAATCTCAGAACAAGTAACACCAGCATGAGAAAACATAGACCTGGAATAAGGGATTAATCAAAAAGCTGAAGGCAAGACTGAAAGACTATCCATTGTTTGCCAAGCTAATAAAAATCGATCTTGACAAAATAGTAGGCCTGGGCATATTTCATGGACTACTAATGTGCGGAACTACGTGAAGTACCAAAAAAACTCTGCATGTCCGTGGAGTTCTGCAAGGTGTGGAATGCAGTAAGTGATGCTGCTTGCACTGGTTTTTAGCACTAGAAGTTTATCCCACACTGTAAAATCAGCACAAACTGCACCATGCACACTGCAAGAGGGCACTGCTTCTTTCTGCCACTCGAGGAGATGTTCTACTCAAGAGGCTCGTGCTCGCCATCTTACCATTGGTGGGCTACTCGAGAGGAAAAACTCAGCTTTGTGGAGTTTTTGGGAACTTTGTGTTCTACGTGGAGCGTGGAGTGGGCAAACCTTCACGAACTCCGCTGACGGAGTGGAGTTCCAAATTAGGCACAAAGGATATCCATTGTTATTATTTTATTCATTTTTATGATACAGAACTCCTACGGAGGACCACACAATCATATACTATAGAGAAATGAAAAATTACATTTCCTCCAATAAATATTTCTCTTTAAAATAAAAATACCTCCTAAAAAATATTTTGCCATGTATACTAACCCAAATACCGGAGAAAATAAAACAATCTTATAAAACAGCAAAGCGCAGAGTGCAATATACAACATGCAAGTAGAAATATTACTACATAAAAAGTAACATTGAAATTCCTAATGGATAACCAGAAAAGTAAAAAAATAGATAAATCCTGTTACAAATCATTTTATTTGGGGGGGGGCAACAATATGAATGAATGGTCTTCAAGGGCAGAGTGAATGTTAAATTTAAGGAATAAAGGCAGTAAAAACAGTGCCAAGCCTTTTGCAACTCCGGACACACAAATAGCACAATAGCACATGATTAATATCTTTTACTTCTAGGTAACACATCACACAAATTCTCTCCTTTTTTGATGTTTTGTCCCAAATACCAGTAATTTCTTTTAAGGGCAACAAATGCAGTCTCAACAAGAGCATCAGCCTTCTGACCCCATGAGGCAAGTTATAAGTTAAATAAGATTGTGGTTTGTTCCCAAAGGCACTCTCTCAGCCAAACTGATGGTAGAGACAGAACTCTTTCTATACAACTTCTATGTGGGCTTTAACATTGGGGAATCGATTTGCAAGCTAAGCCCAAATGCATAAAAGGACCTAAAAAATGCTGACTGTTCTTTCAGCCTAAGGAAAATTTTGACTCTCAAGGCGGCCCTAAGTGTTCCCTCATACCCCCAGAGGGGAGAATTGCCCCACCTCAAAACCACTTCCAAGGATGAGATATATGAGGAAACTAAACCAAATTCAAGGCACAAAGCAGCAAGGGGAGCAGCAAAAGTAATTAAATTGCAAATTTGGCACCAAATTTGACCTTCAGTATTATACAAGGAAAGCGAAAACCTCATATCCAGCACCTCAGTGGCACAGGTCAAGGAGGGAGGAATGTTGACCCTAAATACTGACAAAATATGCCCAAAATGGCATGCACAGAGCGCTATATGTTCTGTATCCCGCTCAGTTATTGAAAAGACCTTTCCGAGGTATAGATAATAGTCAACCAGTTCAAGTTTTTCAGAAGCCAATGTTTTGGCAATATTGATTTTCAGGAAGTGGACTTCTGCATATTAGGCAAAGACTTCTAAAAAGCGTTGCAAACCTATTGGCATTTAATTAAAAATGGCCACATTATCACCATATAATAGAGAGCCAACAGACATTGTTCCAAATCTGAGGGCATCCCCCGTCACGGAGTTTAAGGCTCCAGGGAGATCAGGTATATGTAAAGAAAACAAGAGAGGGGACAACAGGCAGCCCTGCTTGAGCCCATTATGTGTTCTAATCCTATGAGATAATCCCTGCGATCTGCCCATCAAGACTTGGCACCAGTTATCCCAATTTAACTCCATAATGAGCCCCAGAAGATGTTGAGGGACACCCAATAGAAGAAGCTTTCCCCACAGCGTTTGACGGTCCACTTTATCAATGCTGTGGAGGAATTGATGAATGCTGTATAGATTGGCATACCCCAAAAAAAGACATATTTCTCTATGATAGTCTGGAGGACCGCAATATTATCTAAAGTGCTATGCTTCTTCCTGACACCGGCTTGTTCTGGGGGTATGATATTCAAAGGACATCCAGGAGCCTATTGAAATTTCCAGGCAGGCAGCGACAGGCGAAATGTAGTTTTCTACTTTTATTTTAATTAGTACATTAGAACCAAGGATTTGTCTTTAAAGCCTTAAGAGTGGATTGTTGCAAAGCGTATCCCAAGTTGACTTGGGTCCTGCTCTCGAGGGGCTTGGCTGGCCAATTGGGAGCAATGGAACTTGGTGATACTACACAGTCAGTGAGAGTTGATCTGACGCTATGCCAGACTCAGTTATTGGGATGCTCTGAGATGTGATTTCCTTTATTAGAGACCATCCTAACTGAGATCAGGGATTTAAAATATACCCAAATGCAGGATATTGTCACCTTTTAGCAGAAGTTGTCTAGAATATAGGAAAGTGTGGCTCAGTTCACAATAAGACTTCAAGAAGCAGAGCAGAGAATATCTAATTTAGAGAACACGTGTGTTTCTCAGAATAGAGATGTTTGCTATGCAGAAGAAAATCGCCTTCTTATTGAACAAGATCGAGGAATTAGAAAATTATGCCATGCGATCCAATTAGCAATCTGTGGGAATCCCATAATGGAGTGAGAATCAGGGAAAGTATAAAAGCCCTGTACAGCTGGTTGAAAATCTGATCAATTCTCATATCCCAACACACTTTTCAAAGGATTTCTTGATTATGAAAGAACATGGGGTTTACACTCAACATACTCCCAACACAGCAAGAAGGCTTCCTTCAGAGTCCTTGGCATCTGCCCAGCCTGTTGAATAATGGCCGCAACCAGATGTTAGTCTGTTCTGGAACACTAAGGCTTCTCTAGAAGTTCATATCCTTGCATACATCTTTTTAGTTCAAGCACGTCAACAGTAGCGGTCGGCAGTAGGTGTTTCTATAGGGCGGTGACGTGGGCAGGAGGAGGGGCAGGGTGGGGGGAAATAATGTATGGATTACGGAGTTTTACAGGTAAGTAAACATTTAAATACATAAAACGAATTTCGTTGCGCACACTGCATCACCAAATGTGATGCAGTGCGCGCAACGAAATTCGTTTTATGTATTTAAATGTTTACTTACCTGTAAAACTCCGTAATCCATACATTATTTCCCCCCACCCTGCCCCTCCTCCTGCCCACGTCACCGCCCTATAGAAACACCTACTGCCGACCGCTACTGCACGTCAACAATTATTGATCTAAAACAGGGGGCACAGTAAGGAAACCAAGCCTAGCCAAGAAAGGGATTCAGATTCAAAGATCATAAGTACAGCCACACAAATTGGACAGCATCTACACTAGCTTTTTGCAGGCATTGAGAATGAGGGGAAGGTAAAATAAAATGTTGATTTCCTGGAAGGCAGTGTAGTAGCTCTGAAGGGAGTATCTGCCGTTCACAAATAGTTCTTAGCAGTGCATAACAGAGGGCAGTCAAAGATAGTCTCATGATATAAACTGGGCTTCATACTCATGAAACATCCTGAATATGTATACTCTACCTTCACTCACATGTGGAAGGAGATCTTCACAGGCCTACTGGTTTAAGCAAGCATTTTGTATGCTACCAAGGCTCTGGGCTAAATGTATATTGCGGGCAAAAGTCTTGCATTGGGAATCTTCAATAGGCATGCTGAGGCTATGCCATACAGGATGCTTGAGAGACATGCACCCACTATCTTGTGTTGAAATCAGTACGCCTTCATAGATGTCACCGTTCATAAATCAGATGAATTTCATTGGGTGCCACTCACAAGACCAAACAGATAACCTACTTTCATGTTGGAGAGAAAGCGCCAACTTTGGGAGATGTAATGGATTGCACATGGAGAGAACCAGTAGACCAGCTTTAGAGGGGTGCACATAAAAAGGCTTGTATCCCTCATATGATTCTCAGCTGCCATCATGTACCCCATTTTGTACTGAGGGAAAGCAGATTTTTTTTGTATGCGTTGACGGTATAGTTTGAATCTAACCGCAGTGCAGAAGAGCCTTGAGCTGTTCGCATGAGTAACAGCAACAAAAAATACAGAGATCACCTCCAGTGTGATCACATATATTAAGCCCACTGGGAGAAACATATGGCCAGACAGAATGCCTAATAAAAAGCACAGTGTGGGGGATTTTCTTCCCTAAAGAGGGATTTCAAATGACTGGAAAAGTTGAGCGTGGAGATTTGCCAGCCAGTCATGGTGGACAGTGTGGATCATCTAGTCAGGGTGATAGCGACTGCTCTGGCAATAAACCACCAGCAGCTACCTTATTCCACCGGCCATACCAACTCAGCCCAATGGAATTCCGTTCATCACCCTCAGAAGGATGAAAAACTCATCAACTGAGAGGGATTTGCAGCTGTGGGCTACAGTTTTGTCACAGAGAACTCAGCCTGCTCTCAATAAGGATTACATTCGACAGTATGGACAAGATACTCTGATTTATGAGAGACAAGGGGCCATATTATCAAGGGGGTTTATCTCCGCTTTCTTGGCTTTAAAAGCCAAGAAAGCGGAGATAAAATTATCTCCCTATTACCTAGCTGTCGCTAACACCAGTTAGCGACAGCTAGTAGGAGATAGCGATCATCTTGGGCCCCGTTTTGCATGTCAGTGAAATTTATCACTAATGACATGCAAAGTGGGAGTGCCAAGATTTTAGCTAACATCGCTATCTCCTATTACCAACTTTTGGAGATATTCGCGCTAAGTGCAAATATCTCCAAAAGCTAACACCTGCCCCTGAGCAGTTCTTAGCCATGTTATCCAATGGTAGGTGGATAACATGGCTAAGAGCATTAGCTCGGTAATGCATAAATACTGCTGACTTTTCAGCGATATTCATGCATGTCGGCCGATTTTTATCGCTTGGGAGATAAACCTTGATAATAGCAAGGTTCCTAAGCGATAAAAATCGCGGCAGCTCGGCGATAAAAATATTGCTGCTAAGCCAACATAGCAATAATTATCGCTAGTTGTTGGTAATATGCCCCAAGATTTTCAAAAGCTTTCTTCTTTTGGTGAAGGATACTCCTTATTGTCGAAGATTGCCCTTCACGGGTCTTACGAATCAATCGCGTCATTCGTCCGTGAAATAAATTCCTCCCAGTGCGACAATGCTGAAATGATGTCACTTGTGAGAAATGGAAACACGCCCATGTTATAAATGTGGCTGCATAGTATGTATAACAAAACACGAAAGTTAAAAGATGCATAGCAACTGAAGACCCAACGAAATCGTACTATTATTTAAACTTTATGGAAAAACAACTAGATATTAAGCTACATTTTAGCAGTTTAAATTAACTAGAAACACAGACGAAGATCTCTAGATCAGCACTTTTAAGCCGGCTGGAAGCAGAGACGTTTTAAAGAAGGGGCAAAGTGGGCTTTGAATAAAGCCAGCTCTGTTCTGCAGAGCATCTTTCCCTGATGACATTGATTAGTTATTAAATAAATTGTTTTAAATGCTGTTTTCTTTTAATTAATTTTAATGTGGGTGGTGTGTGAGAGTCTGTTACAGACATTTTGCAGAAAAATTTTGTATTTATGTTTCATGCAAAATCCATTAAAAAAAAAGTTTTTTTAGATCAAATGCAGACTTCACATATGAGAAGTGGGAGCTGTTATGTTTGGCGGACCATACCATTTGGTGGTCCGTCGGTGGGTCTATTTTGCAGCTTGGGACACAGGCTGTTTTGCATCATGGTAGTGCCCATGTAAAGGATGGGCCAGATGCTCTATGCGGAATAAAAGGGGCAGCCAGAACTGGATGTGGTTAGTTCGGCACCACCCCAATGTACTACTGGAGTGTGTGCCCATTTCTTTCCCCCAAAGCATTTGGGCCTACATCATGCTCACATCATACTGACAGGTATGAGCATCCAACAACTGGTGACGAGGGAGTGTTTTGTCCCCCACACGTACCTGAGGCATTGTGCCCTGCGCCTGCCTTCTTCAGTCTCTGTCTGAGACGGTGCCAGTACTCGCCCTGTGTGGCTGTCGGCAGTGCCATCATGGATATTTTATGCACACTTGGGGAGGTGAGGCCTCCGCGGCCGTGCAACGCATTTCCTGCAGCCTGGCCCACCGCGGAGGTGATCCTCTCCCCAGCTGCTTTTGCTCTTTGCACAGGGGCGCATGCTCATGCGCAACATCCAGCGTTCGAGGCCACACCCCAATTCTAACATGGGGAGATCTTAGCCTGGGTTTCTGCCTGTCCTGGGCTGACATGCCACCGCCAATGTCAGGAGATGGCTCCAGGCACTTCCTTTCACCTGTCCAAAGCCTGAAAAGACGGTGATCTAGTGGAGCTTTTATGGTTTATGCCTCCTGCACCTAAGGTATATTGTGTTCCCGTTGCACCTGTCCATTGCCTGTTAGGACTGTGCTCCTGTGCCTGCTGGGTGGTAATCCTGCCTCCACAGAAGAAGCATTATCTTTACCATCTTCTCAGAGGGTGAACTTAACCAACTGGAGGAAGGTACAGAGGGAGATCCGGAGGCACATAAAGCATATAGCACAAGCAGAGAATCATCGGAGAGGCAATTTCTCTTGTGCATTCGGCTCCCCAGCTACACCGTTCTACATTTTACCTAATTGGCTACAGACCCCCAGGACCTGCACTTCACATGCAAAATGACCACCATACAACCCATTGAGCCATTCCTGATGGAAGGCCCGCAGTCCGCGCAAGCAGCCAAGTGGAAAGATTGGGTAGACCGACTGGAAACATTCTTTGCAGCAGTGGGTCTGGAGGCTGAGCGGCGGCGTCCCATGCTACTGCATCTTGGTGGTGCGGTGATCCACAAGCTGTGATGGTTGGTGACAGAGGCAGGCCCTCCTCATACTTATGCTATGCTAAAGGGAGCCCTGATGGTGCATGTTGAGCTGCTGGCTAACCCCGATTACGAACGTTTCCTACTAAGGCAAGCAAGGCAGCTCCCTGAAGAGTCAGTCAACACTATTTACGCCAGGATTTGAGAATTGGAAAGTACATGCACGCTGCCAGATGCCAATGACGAGATACAGGCGCAATTTACCCAGGGCTGCGTGTCTGTAAAATTGATAGAACAGATACTTCAGGTTCATGGGATGCCCATGGCGAACATGTTGATGATGGGAAGATCCAAGGAGCTGTTAAAGGTGCGCGCGGCGCACATGGAAGCAGTATTACAAAGCCAGGTGAAGATGGAGCCCGTTAACGCTGTGGCATCTGGCAATCCGGCAAAGAAGTTGGAGCACAGCAAACCACCACCTACTGCCAGAACATGCTCTGGTTGTAGAGGACCGTTTCCCATCTGGGGTCATGCCCAGCTCAAGGAAAGAAGTGTTCAGCGTGAAACAAACTCCACTATTTTGCAAAGGTCTGTTGTTCCATGTCACGGAGGAGACCGGGACCCAGGCAAGTAAAGTCATGGATACGTCCCAAATCATGGAAGGTGAAGAGGACATGGATGACGATAATGTGGAGGGAGCGATACATGTAATCCATGCAATGCAACCAGATGGATGTCCAAAGTGGAGAATCCCGAAGTGCAGCATTCTGGTGGCGGGACATCCCATCTAGGTGCTCATAGACATCATTGCGAGTTCCCTGCTACAGACTCTCCCCATCACACCGTCTTTGAGACCTACATCGACCCAAGTGTTCGCTTACGAGTCAACCACCCCTCTTCCTTTGGCTGGAGTCTTCACTAAAGACATCCCTCATGACTCTCGCTCCACTCGAGAAAACGTTTATGTGACCCAGGAAGGCTCTGGGATGCTGTTAAGCTGCTGCAAAGCATAGCACCTACAACTGGTAGCATTTACTTTCGCAATTCAACAAGAGTGAGTGGAATCATTAGTCTGATGTCTAAAGGATCATATGGTCCGGCCACACGTAGACACCACCATTCAACCCATGGCCCTCAAGCATAGACGAGTTGCATTTCGATTACGGCCAAAAGTGGAACAAGAGTAGAAGAAGCTAGAAGAAGCGGATATCATTGAGCGAGTTGAAGGGATGGCTTCATGGGTGTCACCCATTGTCGTAGCCAGGAAACCTAATCAGCCAGGTGAGGTGAGAATCTGCATTGACATGAGGTTACCCAACCATGCGATAAAGAGAGAGCGTCATCTGACCTCCACCGTTGATGACATTGTGGCCGAGGTGAGCGGGTCTCATTGGTTCTCTAAAATGGACCTCCGAGCTGGATACCACTAACTTCTGCTGAATCCAGAGTCATGAGCCATAACCACGTTTTCAACACACGTTGGACTTCGAAAATACAAGCGACTGAGCTTTGGGCTTTCCAGCGCTGTTGACATTTTTCAAGATACAATTTGAGGAGTTCTAGCTGGCATACGTGGGGTTCTCAATGTCAGCGATGACATTCTTGTGCATGCCCCCACCCTGGAAGAGCACTTAGACCATTTGAGAGAGGTGATCCTGCGAATGCAAGACAGTGGTCTCATCATTCATCAAGAAAAATGTGCTTTTCTTCAGAAAGAGATAGCCTTTTTCAGATATTGTTTTTCTCAACACGGAATATCCCCGGATCCAGCTAAAGTTTATGACATCCAGACGGCTTCAGCCCCCACCTCTGTAACAGAAATTAGAAGTTTCCTTGGTATGGTGACATACTGTGGGTGGTTTATCCAAAACCTGACTGAACTCACCACTCCACTGAGGGAACTCATGAAGTCCAAAACAACGTGGGAATGGGGTCCTTGCCAGGAAAAATCTTTTCATGACACGAAGAAGGCTTTATCCCTCGACGCTACGCTAGTGTACATTGACCCAGCCAAAGAATCAGACCTGTCAGTTGATGCCAGTCCCATTGGCTTAGGGGTGGTGTTGTCACAAAAACAAGAGGTTGGGGAGTAGGCGCCGGTGGCCTATGCAAGTCGTGCTCTGACTCATACCGAGCAAAGATACTCGCACATACAAAAGGAAGCGATTGCTGTTCATCAGGGATGCCGACTTTTCCATTTATATCTCTATGGCCAACCATTCATAGAACACACGGATCATAAGCCGTTGATACCATTATTCATGGGCGACTCCTCAAAACCTCCACCGTGGATTTAAAAGTGGATCCTCCAGTTACAGGAATATCACTTCCAAGTGGTGTATCGCCCTGGCGCCAATAATCCTGCTGATTTCCTATTGAGGCAAGCGAGACCAGCCACAGAAGAAGAAGAATCAGCGGTGGAGGAGGTGGAAGAGTATGTCAGGTACATGGTGGAGCGGTCCGATCCCAGGTCCATTTCACTCGAGGAGATTGTGAGAGCTTCAAAAGACGATGAGTGTTTTCAGATGGCCATTGCTGCAGTGACGTCAGGAAAATGGCATCTACTACTTGATAAGCTACCCAGTAGGACTGAGGAAGCTCACACCACGCTGTGTGTACTACACAAGGCCTGAGTAGACCTGGATGTGTCTGCTGAAGCATGCCTTATGAGAGGATCCGGTTTGGTAAGTCCCAGGATACTGCAGCAACGAGTGGTCGATTTGGCACACATAGCACACCAAGGAATCGTGAAAACGAAGTCCTGTCTGCATTGGAAAGTATAATTTCCCCGCCTTGATGACCTCATAGAGCAAAATGTTTGTGACTGCGTTTTCTGTCAAGCCACTGGCCTTGCTGAACCCCCAGTGCTGATTGTCACTGAAGACATACCACCACATCCGTGGAACTGGGTGAGCACAGATTTTGGCACACTCCCAGATGGGAGACACATGCTGGTGGTGATAGACGACTGCTCAAAATATCCAGAGGTGGAGGTCCTAGAGTCAACCACGGTGTGTAAAACCATACCTTTATGGGAAAAAATTATGGCCACTCATGGACTCCTAAAAGAGCTACTGACAGATAATGGTCCCCCTTTTTCTAGTCATGAAATGGCGGAATATCTACAGTCAAGGAGAGTGCGGCATCATAAAATCACACCAAGATGGCCTCAAGCCAATTGAGAAGCTTAGCATTTCATGCGCACACTCAATAAAGTGCTTCGGATTGGTGTGCCCATGGCCAAAACTTGGAGGGGGTATTATATACTTTTCTACAAGATTAACAACTTACTCCTCAAGTCAGCCGTGGATCACTCTGCATTCAGAGGGCGGTAGGAGATATGTTGCCTCAGGTGACTCAAACAACAGCTCTTCAACAGCAAGCATCAAAAAAGTTAGACCAGCGATGAATTCAGAACAAACGAATGTCCAGAGCCCGCCGAGCCAAATAATGACAATTAGCAATAGGAGATCTGGTGATGATCAAGAACAGAAATCCATGAGGGAAATTCACACTTCCATTTGAATTAGACACTTGGACTGTTCAAGGAATCAAAGGTCCTATGATAACTGCTGGGAGAGCTGGAGAGACTGTCACGAGGAATGTCTCTTGGTTTAAAAGATGTCGAACTCCAGCAAATTTGAACGCTAGGGCACCAGCTGAGGTAGAAGACATTCCCCCTGAGTCAGCCAATGTTGCTCTACCATCTGTGCCCTGTGAGGGGGCTCTTTGCTCTCCTGTCACAGAAAACCTGGCAGCCATGGGCGTACGCAGGGGGGGGCAAGGAGGGGCGCTTGCCCCCCCCTGGAGTGACCATCCTTGCCCCCCCTGCAGACGCTCATGAAAACCATGACTTCAAGACGGGGTTCACTCTCTTTCCTCTCCTTTCTTTTATTTGCTTCCTTGTGAAATGGATCCAAAAAAGAGACGCTTTTGCTGGAAATGTTGCATTTTAATTCCAAAGTGCAGCATTGGGAATAAAAGGCTAAAAATATGAAAGATAGATAAATAACTAAATAAAGTAAGACAGAGTGGTAGCAAACTGGCAAAACTGATTTTATTCACACTGAAACACATTAGCGCCACTTTTACAGAGTTTGCCAGTGAAGAGCTATTTTTAGTGCACCAATCCTGGAGGTACTGCAATGTGTGGATTGGAAAACAAAATGTGTGCTGCGGCTCTGCGTCCAGGGATGTGGTCTTTTTACCATACTGCTTACGTTTTGTAAGGATATAAGCAATGGCCATTGAAATGGGTCCATTCAGGGACCTGTAGTCGTGTCCTTAATTTTTCAGGCAAAAGCACTCACTGATTTCTGAATAGTGAGTGTAAAAGCATTAAGGTAACCATGTTGTTCCTGCTTACATTTCCCATGGTTTCTAAATTTTGCATTCCCTATAAGTGTTTGCTTTTTCCAGGATGTTGTTACTTTTTTTTTTGTAGGCCGCATATTGGTCTTGTCTAGTGCGTAATTTAAATTGAGCTGCATCCAGGTGTTTATAGCGGGTAACAATTGGGTTGTAGTTGAAGACAGTGGGAGTTTTTCTCAGTGGGGCAGTACGGTGTTCAGTGGGGGAGAGGATGTGGCACTATGGTCAGAGCTGCTGAATTTGGAACTGGGAACCAGGTTCAGCCTTAATAACCAGTCCACCAGACCACTCTCCTGCGAGAGCACAATCACATGCTAGACCTTAGAAGGCTTCGCAACACCTTAGAAGTCCTGGTGTCTTTCGCACAAGCAGGTGGACCCTAGCATGACAAGTGTAGGTCAACCTTCAAGGCTTGTCCACCACTATCCATACTGAAGTTCACCTCCAGTCTTGTGGGCAGGCCTATGAAGCAGCACACCCTAGAACAACAGTCAATGAGGTCACAGGACCCTTGAGAATGGCCAGCTCTAGGGTGGTGCAACCAGTGTGACCGCACCGGGTACTGACTTTAGGTGGAGGCATCATGTTTGCAAGTATATTATGGTTTTAAAAACTCTTGCTGCCTCCTTCCTGGTCTCCAGCACTTTTCGGCAACAATAAAAATGTCATGATGACTCTGGTGATTAATGTTCTTCCTAGAGAGAGATCAGAATTTTGTCTAGTGGAAGTTTCGACTCATGGAAAGGTAGCTCAGAGGGTTAATGTACCGGCTGCAAAGAACATGCGCCATGCAGATCACAAAGTGCACATAATGTAAATATGTCAGTGAACTACTGCTTTTGTCAGAGAGAACCTTTTGTTACTTGCAGTTTATAAGGTAAAATCCTAACTTAGAACAGTGAGCTATTAACTGTCATCTAAGAGCTGCATACAAACCGCAAGGTATAAATTAGAGCATTATGTACCCCCACCCCCCAGTCTTTGATTATACTATTGTCCCAAAAGGTGTTCTTTTGGACAGAAATCAATTCTGATTATTAAGGAGAACCCCCAACCATGGTATTACGTTTTCAATTCTGAGTATTGTGCTTCTCCAGACCAATCACTATAAAACTATACCGGCTAGTAGTATGGTTGTCATGTGACTCCTACACCTTGTAGTCCTTAGTCTTATGTAATATTTTCTATACAGTGATTTACACACATATTGATTTGTCTTTGTGTAATGTGTGTGATGTAAAGGGCTCTGACACCCTATAATGGTATAAGTGGCGCTGTAAATTAAAATAAATGCATCTGAGAAAGAGTGGTTATGGAGACTTGGGGGGCACAGTTAAAGGGTGGTAGTGAGGGAATCCATGGCAGAGGTGGTCAATGGGGGGCACTAACAAACATTAATGCACAGGACACCACCAGTGCTATGGCTGGCCCTGCCCTTGAGGCCAGTCTGCCTCACCGATAGGTACCTCCATTGGCCTTGTTTCAGCAGTAGTAGCTGCAACTCACCAGGGATTGGCAATGCAGGATTTGCACGCACACCAAACTAAGTTCGCAAACTTCACAGTCTCCCTGCTTCATTCACACACACTTTTAACATGTGCTGCCTGCTGTGGGGCCACTGGAATTAATTATGTAGCAAAGGATGACAACATTATGCCGTAGTGTTGACTAAATTATGCATTAATAAAAAGGCTGCAGCGTAATGCAGTATATTTTCAGATATTTTATTATTTTGACAGGTGTTGTTTGTTGGCCTGTGGCAGGGTCAGTCACATGTCCTGGATTCCTGGCATTTAATTGAGTCTATCCTAGTTCTGCGCCCCAGTGTTTCTTGTGCCCCACCTGGCACACATCATGTTGGAGGATTGTGATGACATTAACATTTTGCCCCCCCCCTGGAAAAATTTCTGCGGACGCCCATGCTGGCAGCTGCCAGGAGCACGAGGGCTGTGCCGAATCACCTGGTAGAGCTGGAACCCCTATGTGGTTCTGCAAACTGTCAGCAGGCTCGAGAGAGAAATGGAGCAGATGATATGGGCTGTGAAAGCCATCGAGGGAGTGGGAGGTACCACCTCAGGTGGAGACCAGCACTGTCTTCCCATCTGAAAAGGATAATGTACTTGTATATTGACAGTGACAGTTTTACTGAAACAATGCTCTCTCTCTCTCTCTCTCTCTCTCTCTCTCTTTCTCTCTCTCTCTCCCCCCCCCCTCTGCACCCCCCACACACACACACATCCCGAATCACTGTCAAAACTCGTTGTAGTTGTTTTCTTTCAAACAAAGGACTAATGTTATGTTTGGCGTACCATACCATTTGGTGGTCCGCCGGTGGGTGTATTTTGCAGCTTGGGACACAGGCTGTTTTGCATCATGGTAGTGCCCATATAAAGGAGGGGACAGATGCTCTATGCGGAATAAAAGGGTCAGCTGGAACCAGATGTGGTTAATTCAGCTCCACCCAAACGTGCTACTGGATTGTGTGTCTATTTCTTTCCCCCAAAGCATTTGGGCCTACATCATGAGCATCCAACAGTAGCTGGCCACCGAAATTATTTGTAGCGTGTTAGTGAGCTGCTGCTGGGTCACAATAAAGCACATATCACTTTCCCTGAATATTAGATGTAAACATATTTAGAATTTGGAGGAGGGTGCCTGTGCACTGTCAGTGACCTGGCCACATAGGACTTGAAAGCTGAAATCGTATCATAAATTCAGAGCTGTTCCGCACAGGGGGGCCAAAAATACGTATGGCCTATGGCCCCAAAATCCTTACGATGGCCCTGGCTGGATGTCGGTTTTAATGAAAGCGTCCATATATATGCAAAGTGCCTGTGTCCCCTCCTCGGTGAAAGAAATCACTTCTTGCAGCACAGACGCTCTATTCCGAAAGGATCGGGAAAAAACCCATCCACATTTACATTTTCATTTTATCCCAATTCTGCTGGCAAGACATTGTGACATGTTTAAAGGTAATAAAACAGCAGAGCCAGTGTCTTTTGTGTGATTGATTGTCGCGCTGTTCTTTGAGAAAACGCGATGACCGTTCTCTGAACACATGTAGACTGTTATTAAATTTCTGCAAGTAAGGAAATTCAAAATGCTTCCAGCTGCCTATGCACTGACTGATAAGATGGAAAATAACACTTTAGACACACAGTTAGAATAAGAGTGTTGTCAGGGTATGGTATTGGTGATTGCTCGCTAATGCAGAAATTATTGGTGCTTATTCTTAAAGCCCAAAATGATGATAAACATGGACGTAACTATCTATGTTTTGCTAGTTGACATGCATGTCGGGGAGCGTTTGTTTTTCATAAGAATTTCATGCTGAATGTATGCACATTCATGGTGTTAATACATTGTGGAGACTTGAGTCTATACCCCACTAGTGCATACTGTGTGAGATTACTGCGCGTTACAAAGAGTTACTGCTAGGAAAAAATCAGCCATCATCTTTCTTTTTCACTCCACCATTTGTCCTTCAAATGATACTAGCACTCACCTGCTAACCCGTCATACTCATAAGTTGTGGCTAATGGATCAGTTGGTGCACCTATGACTAGTTCCTTCCAGCTCCGCTCCGCTCATATTACGTGCACTGCACGTTGTACTCTTTTTCTCCGGTCATGCGCGTTTTTACTCTGCACCGTCTCTGCGTGAGTAGATATTCAGGGTTATGTCCCTGTTGGACAAATGTTGAACGAAGGCTAAGTGCTCCTCAACAAAAAAGATGAAGGGGCATATTAACAAGACTGGCGTTAACAATTATCGCTGGTTTAGCGGCAGAAAACTGCTGCTAAAGTGGCGATAATGGGCTTGATAATATGCTCTTGAGAATTCCAATAGAAGTCCATGTTCTGGTGGGAACATGGGCTTCTTTTGGAATTCTCCAGGGCATATTATCAAGCCCATTATCGCCACTTTAGCTGCAGTTTTCTGCCGCTAATCCAGCGATAATTTTAACGCTGTTCTTGATAATATGCCCAAAATCAAATATTTTTGAGAGCAGAAATGCATGTTTTCCAACAGTGCTTTTGTTTTGCCTTCATTTTCTTCATCCAGCACGTTCAATTCCGTTCACATCACTAATTTCTTTTCGTTTGAGTACTCCTTATTGCACATCACATAATATTTGCTTGTTCACATTTCAGTTTGCTTTTATAATCAGATGGACCACAACAAGTGATTTTCACCTTAACATTTAGCCATAGGTAGAGTGTGTTCACTTAAGCTAGCCATAGCCACTCTAGACCTTGATTTTGTTGTACATGAAATGTCGTGTGTTTGCTTGCTGTGCATAATCTTTCCTCTCACTCCAGAAGGCAAGTTATATCAATGTACTATGCCTGTTTAGAAGAATCTTCCCTTGTGTGAAACCTATGAGGACCACAGTGCAGGAAAGTCTTCATTGTGTGGTTTATGCAAAAAGGGCGGACGCAGAACTTTTGAATCATTCCATCTCTGTGGAAACCTTCCTTATCAGTGTCCTTTTGCTTGAATTTCATGCTTTAGTTGTGCATTTTTTGTTAGATAGTTAGACTTGCTCCTGTCCACCTTTGAGGGGCATCCATCACAATGTCACTCTTGAGACCCTGTTCTTCACGTATTCCTGCCCATAGAGTTAATCTCTTGAGAAAAACACTTTTCTCTTTTACTTGATTGGAATCTTCTGCATTTGGCTCTGCTTTATAGGGTTTCATTTGCAGAGTCATGCTGCGCGAAACTTCGCCTACTGTCCTTTGACATTTCGGCTTATCATTAGGATGTGTCCCATTAAGGAATCTAAGGGCTTATTTACAAGAAATTAGCATAGGGCAGTGCCACAAGGCTTCTTGCTACACAGACCTACGCCAATTTGAAAGGGCAGGAATGGACCGTATTTACATGATTTGGTCCATTCCTGCCCTATCATCCGGCACACATTTTACTGCTGTGCCCCAATGCAGGCACCCTTATTGCAAGCGTGCCTGCATTGCCTGCATTGTTGCCAGGATTGTCTATGTGTAGGAAGGGACACCTTCCTGCACCAAAACAATCCTAAAATGTGTTTGCCTCTTTGTATGTGTGCTGCAGGGAAAATTAGGAGAAAAGGAAACATTTCTCCTCGTTATGCCTGCTCTGGGGAGGCACAAGGTTTTGATGCATTCCTAGATTTATGCCAGGTTAATCTGGGAACGTGTCAAAATCCATGGGCTTTGCATGGGAACACCCACCACAACGCCTATGAAATACTTCTTTGTAAGGCAAGGCAGCGACTTGCGCTGCTTGGGCTTACTCCATATCTATGAGGCCAAGCAAAGTGGCTTTGCGTGACCTTGAAGATATGGGTCTGCACACTGCACCTCTAGAGTGTCAAAAAAGTGACACTCTGGCAGTGCGAATGTGCCACAGGGGGCTTGTAAAGAAGCCCTGGAGTCTTCATGATATGCTACTATAATACTAAAACGACTTACCTTGGTATTTAATGTTCTGACCTGCTCAGATTATATTGACATATGGTCTAATCAAATGATTATTAATTCATGATTATTTTGACTGATTTTACTTTGAATCTGTTAATAAAACGTCATGGTTTGCAAATTGACTAGATTGGTCCCGATGCCCTATGGAGAAGGGACCGCATTTCTCTCATACGCCGTTGGGCTCAGCTTTCAGAATGTTACGGTTTAAATATGACCTTGAACACACCATTAATATGGTAGGGATGCAGGAGGATGGCACACTCCCCCCCCACATTTAAGGGTAGAGGATGCTCTTCCTTCATAGATTACATTCTGGTCTCAAGGTCCTTAATTAATAAGACAACTAGTGTAGGGATCGAATGGAGTGGCTTTAGTGACCATAACCCTCTTGTTTTGGAGCTGCTGTATATGGTGGGTCTAAGTATTAGAGTTCAACGCACCTTCACTGAGAGAGCAACAGACCAGGGCAGGAGAATAACATGGGCTAAAATAGACGGGGAAAAGTTCTACAAGGGCCTGGTGGACGCAGGCAAACTTGCTATTAATGATTGTTTGGACACAGAAGTCCGCGGACCGAGGATAATGGAAGCTTTCGACCAGATCGCTAATCTGGTCGATGGTTTGCTAAAGACTAGTGTCCCATTTAAGAACCACGGGAATCCCCGATGGTTCGACAAAGACTGCTCCAAAGCTTTGAGGGAGCTGAAAAGCTGCCTTAAAACTAAACCAAGGGTCCCCCACAAAGTTAAGGTGTGCAGAGAAATTTATAAAAAGGAAATTAAGAGGAGGAAACTCGCCCTGCAGGCGGAAGCGTGGGCAGATTTACGAGAAGCGGGGGAAAGAAAGGACCTAGCAGGTTTCTGGAAAATAATTAATAACCCAACTTTCCAGGAAAAAGATACCCCGGATATAGGGGCCAATATTCTCCCAGAGCAGTGGGTCAACCACTATAGGGGCCTGTACAATCATGAGCCTGGTTCTACTGTAGACCTACCGGCCATTCCAACTGAGGCTCCACTGGTAGAATTCTCCATTAAGGAGATCATTGCAGGGATTGAGGGCCTGACCAAAAATAAAGCTCCGGGGCCTGATGGAATCCCCCCTGATCTGTTTTTGAGTAACATCGAACTCTGGGCTCCCCTAATGACAAGGGTTATTAATACTGCTATCATCTGTGGCCTGCCCCCGTCTTGGTCCACGGCAGTAATTGTGCCGATTTTCAAAAAGGGCAACAGGGATGACCCAAAGTGCTACCGCCCGATCTCCCTGATTGATGTGTCAGCAAAACTTTTGGGGAGGGCAATTCTTAATAGACTGTCCGAGTGGACCGAGGAAAAAAACATCTTCTCGGACACTCAATACGGATTTAGGGCAGGGAGGTCCACTAGTGACCAGTGCCTGAACCTTTATATGCTGACTGCCAAGTATACCATGGCTAGTGATGAATCCATCTACATGGGTTTCATGGATCTGGCAGCAGCATTCGATCACGTCAATAGGGAAAAATTGTGGGGCATGATGCTTAGTATGGGGATAGAGAGTGGTCTAATTAATATATTGAGGGAACTGCACAGTGACACCACCGCCAAAGTCCGCTTTAATAGGGAGGGGGGGCTGAATAGTTCTTTTCCCTGTAAGAGTGGAGTCCGACAAGGCTGCATTCTTGCTCCCTTTTTGTTTTCCCTTTATATTAATAATCTGGAGCAGTTTCTGTTAGGTCTGAAGGCAGATTGCCCAAGGGTTGGGTCGCGTCATATTCCTGTTCTGCTTTATGCAGATGACGCGGTACTGATCGCACGGACACCAAGGAGCCTACAAATCCTGATTGATGGTTTTGTTAGGTTCATGAGTGCCTTGGACCTTTCTGTAAATCTGAGTAAATCCTATGTGCTCCTGGCGGGGAAAAAAACCACCTCTAAATTTACATACAAAATAGGGAGCCACATTGTGGAAGAGGTCAAAACGTTTCCATACCTTGGTGTAACATTTGATGGTGCCCTGTGGTTTGATACCCTGGTGGAGGAACGTTGTGGTAAAATGATTGCATCTAACGGGGCAATTGCTAGCTATGGCAGGAGGCTAGGAAGATGGTCCCCGGAACAGGTGATAAATCTGTACAGCTCAGTATCATGCTCCAAGGTAATTTACGGGGCAGAAGTATGGGGCTTTGTCAATACCACTAGTATCCAACGTGAAGAAAATAAGTATCTGAAATCACTCTTGAGGGTACCACAAAGTACTGCTGGTTTGATTGCCCATAGGGAGCTAGGGAGACCATATATAGAAGATCTGATAAAATTGAGGCCTATTATCGCTTGGTTAAAAATCTGGTACAATCCTGATGCGACACGTAGTAGAGAAATCTTATCGGACTGCCTAAAAAGGGACAAGTGTATGCGCATCCCCTGGCTCCTTTATGTGAAGAATACCCTGGAGGAGCTAGGTTTTGGGAACCTCTTTACTCATCCTGTAACTATTGTAGCCCAGAATAAACTGCACGTAGGGAGAATTTTTCTAGAGCGGAAAAACCTACGCAGAGATGAGGCTGAAGGGTGCAAAAAGACAGTGAGGGCCCATCACCTAGTGAAGAGCGTGGAAGGTATGGAGCCATACTTGTTCCTCATGTACAATGCACAGGATAGGTTCCTGATGTGCCGTTTCAGATTGAACCTTCTCCCATTTATGTTGGCATCACCAGCGGGGTTTGCTACATCAATAGAACAGAAGGGGCCCTGCTGCTGCGACAACAGGTCTCCGCAGGACTCCCTTCATTTTGTTTTACTCTGCCCCTTTTACTCAATGCCCAGACGCAGATACCTTGTAAATATTTTGAAAAATGCTAATTTGGTCCACGCTAGGGAGGCACTTGTATTCTTACAGAAAGCCGAGGAACCCCTAACACTGTGTAGCATTATGAACTTTATCAAGGTAGCACTTCGTTTAAGGCTTACTAGAGGAGAAGACTGAAATGTTTTTACTTTAACTTTTAAGTGTCAAATATGGCTATATTGTTGTATTTATGTTTTGTTAATTCACTGTACAAAGAACCCTGAAATGTTTAATGACTTTTTAACATGTAAATATGAGTGTGCTTTTATGGTGTTTTTTAATCACCGAATAAAGATTCTTTGACTTGACTTGACTAGTAAGTCATTCTTGTGAGGCACAATCTGCCTCACTGTTATTAATAAGCCATTGCATTTTTGATTTCTTAATACCAGTGAAAAATCCACCCACCTGGGTGCAGCTGAGATTTGAGATTTGCACCAGCCATTGTCCCGTTCAAATACCACTCTTATTTGCTGAACCATGCGAGTGGTTGTTCTAGGGTTGGAGCAGTGAGAAATTCAGCTATCTTTTCTGCCCTCAGCGTGTGTTTTGCATTGCAACTGCTATTGCTGATTCCCCAATTACTATTCTAGTTGTTGTACAGTACTCCACTGCTCCTGGTGCGGGGTTCATGCTGGATATGTTTTATGTACCGAAAACTAATAAATAAATAAACAAATAAACAAACACATAAATAAATAAATAGTGTACAGGAAAGGGATTTCCCCTCCTTCAGTTGCAGGAACAAAATGTTTTGGTCTTTTCAGAGCTATCCCAAACATTATTCTGCTGACTTTATAAAAGGGGCCTCGTATGTTGTGTGGTACCAATAGGCACCTACTAACAGAACCTACAAAAACGATTTAGTGTATTTTCTGTTGCCTCTAAAGGGAGTTTATTTGACAAAAACTTCTTCAAACAAGTGTAGTAATACACCAAACAAAATGTGGATGGCATTATTCTGGCCTAGCACTCTACTGAAAATTCAAAGGAATTGAAACTCTAATCAGGACAGAGCTGAATCCCTCAAATGCACTCTATGTAAAACATGCAAATGTACATGTGCACATCTGCAGGGATAAACAGGAATACAAAAATAACAAATGTTATTGCTTTCCCTGGTACGTCATGTGTGTCTCTTCACCACTCATTAGGCTCATGTATTTTTCCAAAAACTCGTCAAGTTTTTGTAAGCAATATGGGTACAGACTAAAAAGAAACCCTAATGTCGTGCTCTGTGGTAACAAAGAACGCAATGGATTGTTACTAGAAGTATCATACAAAACCAAAATAAAACTGCTCAACACATGCAAAAACAGAAAGCTCTGTATGTTTCAAAGCAGAAACCCAGAGCCTTCACCATGTATCCCTCAGTAGATATCACTACATGCTGAAGAATAAGCATGTGGATGCGTTGCTGTATATTTGTAGAAAGACATTTCTAATGTAATTTGTCAATTTTATCATGCAAGTGTCATTTCACAAAAAACACAGTTATTGGGCTACCTGCAGCTAGCATCATTTTCTGTTTTCCTGGCATCTGTCCTAACGGGGTAGCTTTCTTTATTGCGGGGCTTGGTTTTAGCATTGTGGCCTGAAAGTGACTGTGAAAATAGATGTACGCCACTGCTGCAAGCACTGAGATAACAACGTTCACAGACGTACTCATAGAAATTGGACAAATATATCTTGTTGCCAGTATCTTATGCTCCTTTTTCATTCCTCGTGTACATTTTCATTGGTACTAACTGGCCACTAAACAGTTGTGAGATAAATCCTACTCGCAAGCACGTGCAGTGGCATAACCTGGGGTTCATGGGCCCTAGTGAAAACTATGAAACCAGATCCCCTAGTCAGTATTAAAATACTGCTATACATTAGGTGCAGTGCACCCATCACAACCCTGGACCCTGTAGTCACAGCACCTGCTTCCCTAATGTAAGTTTTCGGATTTCCCAGATCCTCATTCTACTCGTCTTTTCTTCTTGTACCCCTATCTCCACACTGCTTTCCTCTAATTACCTTCATACATTTAATGACCTCCTCTACATCCCCTACTTTAGACTCTATCTCTCTCCCTCCTCTTCTGTCTCTCACTCACCCTCCTCTCCTTCCTCCCTTCTCTTCTGATTTCTCATTCCTTGCTCTTCCTATTCACTCGAAGACTTTGCTCATACTTATCTCTTTTCTGTTTCTGACTCAACCGTATTTTCTTCTCCCGTTCTGTCTTCTTTTCCTGCCCTCCATCCCATTCATTCACCCTCTCCTTTTCTTTCATCCCTTTCCTCTCTCTTCTTTATGGTCCCCCATATCTTCCACTGCCTTTGACCCTCCCCTTGATAAGTAAATAAAGCCAATCATGGCCTGGCATGCACCGAGTATAAAAAAGTGGGAACAGCCATCCTGAAATAACATCAGCCAATGCAGGACAGACTTGCCAACTTTGGGTCTTAGTAAATTTCACTGGTAGCAATAATGGTAGCTACACCCCTGAACAGGTGGTGAAATTGAGATCTTGTGATAAAAGTATGGCAAAAGTTATTATTTTCATGTGGACATCTGCCATAGAATGCAATATGTAAAACACATATTTCTGAGATGAAACGTATACTATGCAAGATAAAAAAAATACATGGCTTCCCCAGTTTCTCTACAAAACATGCACTTTTTAAAATGTATCATTCCACAAATCTAGTTTTACATACGTAGAGTGTCGGTCAGTCAGACCTTTTCATCCATATATATAATGATGTAGTGTCATATACATTTGGCTTCCTCCCTCCACAGCAAACAGACAGGCCACTGAGTCAGACCACTTCAGCCATTGTCTCCTCTAACTGCGAGTGACTGCAGTCTTCCCATCCACATTGTGCACTTCAGCAGAAAAAGTAGTCCCTTCTTTCCTTAGGACTGGCAACCCATTATGCCCTTTTTTTGCACCATTCATTACATTTATTTTTATTTTTTCCTTACGGGTGGGCCCGGCATCTCCCCAGAAACTGCTATCATATCATCCCTGCCGCTTGGAAATGTGCTACATCTGCATGGGTACTACTAGTAGCCACATACTTAGAAAAGATTTTATAAGCTATTTCAAGACAAATGGGTGTCTATCTTTTAAAAATTGGTTTGAGCCCTGGTCAAGCAGCAACCACACTCTGAGTCAGGGTAAGGCGCAAATGAATCCCAAGTTAACATGTGCTCAGCCCCCTCGTAGATTGGCACAGAGCAGTCAGACTTAACTTAGAGGCAAAGTGCAAAGGTGTTGTACAAAACTTCAAATAGTAAAATAGGGAAACACCACACAAAAAGAACCACACACCTTTTTAAAATAATAGAGCTGAATTTAATAAATAAAACAAGACCAACATGGCAAAAATCCAATCAGTGGTACTAGAGTTAGGATTTTCCAAAAAATAAAGTGTAAACTAGTGTCTAAAAGCACAAAGTGACAACAACAGTTATCTGGTTATGCTGGACCAGGTCGAAGTCAAAAGTTCAGACTGACTGCAATGGACCGCGGTTCAGATACAGAACTAGATTAGCCCTGCTGAAGTTTAATATTCTCAAGTTTTGTGCCAAAAGTCTTGCTCTAGCTGGAGAGGATTGTGAGCAGCAAGGAGGGTGTCATGGGCAACAGTTGGTGTGGTGGGTAGAGCAGGCCGAGCTCACGGGCAGGTGTGCGGGCTGTCATTGCTGTGGGGCAAGGAGACGCGCTGATGGCAGGACTCACTGATTTTCGGTACAAGCAGC
The DNA here is from genome assembly GCF_964263255.1 of Lissotriton vulgaris. Taxonomy (NCBI): domain Eukaryota; kingdom Metazoa; phylum Chordata; class Amphibia; order Caudata; family Salamandridae; genus Lissotriton; species Lissotriton vulgaris. The sequence goes on along the minus strand of NC_141697.1, from coordinate 294,283,532 downwards.
GCAGTTCCTGTGGAAAAGGGCCTGTTCGCAGTCATGAAGGCCCAAAAGCTTGATTTCAGGAGCTCAAGAGCCACACTAAAGGTCCAGGGCCTGAGAGGCACAACTTGAGGGCCTGGAACTAGCTGAAGACAGGTCCAGAAGCTGTCAGGAGCCTTTTATGCCCTTGAAGCTAAGATCAGAAGCCTATCAGACTAGCCATTTGAGTCATTCTGGGATCCGGGGTTTAAGATGGACTTGCAGGTTCAGTTCTTCTCCCCAGGCAAGAGGGCAGCAGGCAGCAGGCCAGAACAGCAGGACAGCAGGACATCAGTCTGGCGTAGTGGCAGTACTTGTAGCAGCACTCCAGCCCTTCTTCCTGGCAGAGAGTTCACAGTTCAAGAAAGAACTGAAGTGGTGGTGTCTTAGGTCCTTCTTTTATACACAGTTGTGCCTTTGAAGAGGGGAGAAGCTTCTAAATGCATGCATTTGAAATGCACAGAAGCCCTGCCTCCCCTGCCCTTGCTCCACACGAACTACAAGGGGTAATGAAACCCTTTGTGTAGAGACAGGACAGAGCCTATTCAGTTGTGAGGCTTGACCCAGTTCTTGCCTCCCATCCGGCCAGTGATGGCCCATCCAGTCACACCTAAGCTCCCATTGTATGTGGCTGTCTTGGTGGAATACACAAAGCCCAACTGCCAACTACACCCAGTCATATGATCAGAGATAGGATGCAGGCACCAAATGGCTATGGAAAGAAAATGCCAACACTCTGAAAGTGACATTTTCCAAATAGTAATTTAAAATCTGACATAACCATAAGTTAGGATTTCAAATTTGGGTTCCATAGATCTCCAACATGAGCCAGATATCTCTTCCCATCTGAAATTACACTTATAAAATATAGGGCTACTCAAATGTTATACTATGTGAGTAATTGGTCTTGAAGCACTGAGAAACAAATTCAAGAGTTTTTCACTACCAGAACATGTAAAACTAAAAAGAACATGCTGTTCTTTGTAAATACATTGCATCCTGCACTTGTATTTGTCTAGGGCCTATGAAAAATAATGGTTTGGGCCTGGCAAGAGGTTCATTTTGCTGGGTTGGAATAGCCGTTTAAACTGCACACACAGTGTATGCAATGGCAGGCCTGAGACATGTTCAAACAGCTACTAAAGTGTGTGGTACAATCAATCACTCAATCAATCAGGAAGTTGTTAAGCGCGCTACTCACCTGTGAGGGTCTCAAGGCACTAGGGAGGGGGGCAGCTCCAGTCAGTTGAAGAGCCAGGTCTTGAGGGTCTTCCTGAAGATGTGCAGGGTGGGGGCATGTTTAATGTTGATCTGCAACTCATTCCAGGTCTTGGCCAGGAGGTTGTAGAAAGTTCTTCTACCCGTTCTTGCTCTGCGGATGCGCACAGGTTCTGCAAGGGTGTGGGCGGCGGATCAGAGGTTCCTAATGGGTATGTGGAAAGAGATTCTGTTGTTGAGTTATTGGGGTCCAGTGTTGCGGAGGCAGTTGTAGGTGCGAATGAGTATCTTAAAGGTTACTCTTTTCTTGAAGGGGAGCCAGTGGAGGTTATGAAGGTGCTCAGTGATGTATTCATGTCGAGGATGAGTCTGGCTGTGGTGTTCTGAATGGTCTGGAGTTTGCAGAGCAGAGACTTGTTGATCCCTGCGTAAAGGCCTTTTCTGTAGTCCAGTCAGCAGGATATGAATGCATGGGGGATGGTCTTTCTAGATTCAGGGAGATCCATTTGACGGTCTTTCAGAGGATGCGGAGGGTGTTGAAACAGGTGGAGGCCAATTTGTTGACCTGCTGGGACGTGGAGAGGGAGGAGTTGAGTACGATGCCGAGGTTTCTGGCGTGGTCCATGGGGGTGGGGTCTGCCAAGGACGGTAGGCCACCAGGAGTTGTCCCATGCAGAGTGGGAGTGTCTGAGGATTATGACCTTAGTCTTCTCTGAATCGAGCTTCAGGCAGCTGCTGCTTATCCAGGATGCAACGTCTTTCATTCCTTCCTGGAAGTTGAGTCCGGCGGTGATGTTGTCTTTGGTGAGTGAGAGGATGAACTGAGTGTCATCGGCATAGGATACTATGCTGAGTCCGTGCTGTCTGACTATGGCGGAGACGGGGGCCATGTAGATGTTGAAGAGCGTGAATGACAATCCTTGGTGTACTCCGCAGTTGATTTTCGTGGGTTTGGAGAGAGAGGGTGGAAGTCGAATTCTAAGGGTTCTGCCGGTGAGGAAGGATCGGAGCCAGGTGGAGCGGTTCCTGTATGCCGGCTTCCTAGAGTGTGGCGGTGAGTGTGTGGTGGGAGATGGTGTCAAAGGCTGCTGAGAGGTCGGGTATGGTCAGAGCTATGATGTGTCCATAGTTGAGGAGGGTGCAGATGTCCTCTGTGGTGGCAAATAGGGTGGTATAAGTGCTGTGGTTGCTGCGGAATCCAGACTGGGAGGGGTCGAGGATGGAGTTTTCTTTGATGAATTTCATTAGTTGGATGTTGACAGTCATCTCTATGACTTTGGCTGCGAAGGGGAGGGGGAGATGGGTCGGTAGTTCTTGTGGTCTGTGGGATCTTCTGAGGTCTTCTTGAGTAGGGGTCTGACTTCTTCACGTTTCCAGTAATCAGAAAAGATGCCTGTTTCGAAGGGGGCAATGGTGGTGGCGGTTCTGTGGAAGATGTGCGGGGGCAGAGGTGCATTGGGGCTCCTGAGTGAATGCCTTTTGTTGTTGATGCAGTGTCTTCGGTGGTGACTGGGCTCCAGGAGGAGATAGTAGGATGGCTGGTGTTTCTGGAGAATGGGGTCGTTTCGGAGTCAGGTGTCTGGTCATTGAAGGTGTCATAGAGACCCTTGATCTTCAGATGGAGATAGGATCAGAGCTTGTTGCAGAGGTCCTGTAAGAGGGTGAGATCCGTGGTTTCGCTGGGGGGTTTGGTGAATTCTTGGATGATACTGAAGAGTTCCTTGGAGTTGCTGATATTGACGAGGATCATGTTCTGGATGAAGGCGTTCTTGTAGGAGGTGTGGTCTTCCGAGGATTTGCTGTTTCTCCAGTTCTTCTCTAGCCGTCTGCAGAGGCGTATGGCTTCTTGGAGGCCGGCAGTGAACCATGTGGCCTTCCTGGGGTGGAGTCTGTCTGTGTTACGCAGGGGAGTGAGCTCGTCTGTGCAGTTGGTGATCCATCTTTGGAGTTCTTTGGCTGTGAAGTTGGCCTCGGTTGAGATGGCTGAGGTATTGTGGAAGAGGGTGGAGATGAGCTGCTCCTCTGTGATTTTGCTCCAGTTTCTTCAAGGAGGGCGGGGTGCAGGTTTGGGCATTGCGGGTTTGTCGACGTGGAAGTATACACAGTGGTGGGTTGAGTGATGTGGCTCAAGTGGATGTTGTTACCTCCTGGGAAGATGGGCTCGAGGTTGTGTCCTGCCTTGTGGGGGGGGAAAGTGGTGATGAGCTGTTTCAGTTCAAGGTTGGCGAGGTTGTCCAGGAGGGTGGTGGAGTTGGGGTCGCTGGGTTTGTCGAGGTTGAAATTGAGGACTCTGATGAGAAGGTAGTCCATGGAGGAGATGGCATGGGGTGCAATGAGGTTGGCGATATTTGTGGTGAATGCAGTCTGAGGGAGCTCTTGTGTGCAATGGCAAGTCCTCCTCCTGGGCGGTTGGGACGGTTCTTCCTCTGGATCTTGTATCCGGCCGGGTTGGTGGTGGCAATGTCGGGGTGGAATTGGTTCAGGTTTCTGTGAGGAAGATGACGTCTGGCGAGAGGGTGTTGAGGGTGTCCTAGATCTCTACAACGTGTCTGTGCAGGGTGCGCACGTTGAGGAGGATACATCTTAGGGCTTCAGGGTGTTGGCGCTCGGTATGTGGGTGTTGGCCACAGGGGTGCGGACGGTGGTGAAGGTCTGGTGGCAGTGATGGCAGGAGGACTGGCCGTGGTGGTGCTTGGTGAAGACAGCTGGCAGTTGTTGTTCAGACGGGCTTGCCTTTGGCACGCCAGTGGCGCACCCGCTGCTCGCCCACCATTGAATAGGGAGAGGGAGGGAAGTGCAGCTGGGAGGTGGGAGTGGGACATGGCAGGGGAAGGGGCCTTGGGGGGTCAGTGGCAGGAAAAAGGGCGGCAAAAACTAAAATACAATGTCAACAGGAAAAAATAAGGCACAATTACAAAAAGGAACAATTACAATAAGGCACAATAATGCAGGAAGCAAGCAGGGAATTAGACGCAGGCAGACAACAGGAGCACCTCGAACACCTACCGGGAGGAGGTGTTGGGGCAGCGGCAGTTGAATCACAGGGGAGCTGCTGGGGTGGAGAACGGGACACTGGACTAGAGGTCAGAGGTCCTGCTCGGTCGTCCTCACAGTGGTCACCATTAAATAGAGAAGGGGGAGGGAAGCGCAGTTTGGAGGTGTGGCAGGAGTTCGTATGGGGTGGGGCTGCGGGTGTCACCAGGCTGGAAAAAGGGTGCTGAAAAACAAAATACAATGTCAACAGGAAAAAATAAGGCACAATTACAATAAGGCACAATAATGCAGGAAAAAAGCTGTGAACGAGACACAGGAAGACAACAGGAGGGCCTCGAACACCTAGAAGGAGGAGGTGTCAGGGGCAGTGGAAGGCGAAGCACAGCAGAGCTGCTTTGGTGGAGAGCGGGAATGCAGGCTCCCTACTAGCATTTAATTTACAGGCCATGGGCACATGTAGTACACTTTACTAGGGACTTTCAAATAAACTAAATAAGGCAATTGGGTTGGAGCCAATTTTACCATGTTTTGAGTAGACAGCACTAGCACCTCAGTACTGGTTAGCAGTGGTAAAGTGTGCAGAGTCCTAAGGCCAGCAAAAACAAAGCCATCAAAAGCAGGAGGTCTGAAGGCAAAAATTTAGTGGGAAACCAAACCAAGAATGCCAGATCTAACACCATCTTTGAAAGATTGTTAAGTATGGGCGAGTGTTGCGGATTTGCGGTCTGCAAATTTGCGCAAAATCGCAAAAAAATCCGCAAGTTTGTGAAAAATTTGCGAACGCGTGGATTTCCACAAATAAACTGTTTCTGGCCAATCAGTAAGTGCTAGCTCGTTGGGTAAATGTATAGTGCTTTTCCTACACTACAGCTGCGTAAAGTGCCAGAAGAGTTGTCTCCAGTGGCCATGTGTGTGTAACTTTGCCATCACGCCGAAGAGCGCCGGAGTCCCTTGAGTGAGCTGTCCATAATGCAGTAGATGAAACACTAATGGTCGTGCTCCAGGGGTGGGTGGGTGGGGGGGTGTTTCCTTGCTGGAAATATGATAGAGCTGTGTGGGGGACAATCCCACATACCCACTGTTTCCTATTTTTCCATGGTTATGGGGGGGCAATCACTCGAATATTTTTCACCTTGAGGGACGACCAGCATCACCTGCCCTCTCCTTCAGAACCCGAATCCTTACAGCTTACAGTGCAATAGCGTGAGGTCATGAGCTACAGTGTCTGTTTTGCATTCCAGAGAGACCAAGGATTTTTCCATAGCTGTCAGGACAATATCCAATTTGTCATCAAGGGACTCAGGGTCTCTGGGATTGCCCGAAGGATACGCCAATTCTGCTGGTGCGAAGGTGCTCCATGTGTTCCTGTGCATAGGTGACCATTTGGAACAAAAATGGAAGAGCCATAGGAGTAAAATTAATTCAACAGAGAAAGTGGGCCTGCTTGTGGGTGTCTAGAAGTACACCACAACAATGCAGCATGAGCTGCCCTCTCCTCACGTCTGAAGGTAAGGCAGTCTATAGCGATTTGGTGGGTTGCCTATCCAGCGTGGAAGGGCAATGATAATGGGGACACGCAGAGGCCCCTAGTGTGATTGTCCAAGGCCAATAATGAGGTACATTCAATGCAGGAGCCAGTGGTAGGCAGAGCCCACTTCCACTCACAGTTGGCCCCTGGTGTGTAGTGCAGCACGTGCAGCCCTACAAAGTGAAGGCCACAGCAGTAGTATATTCACTCCACAGCCACAAGAGGTTATCTTGGTCATCCGGATCACTGCAAGGCTGTAACTGAACTGTGTAAAGGCAGATCTAGACATTGCCCCATCCAGACTTGAATGTGAGCTGCTTAAGTGGTACTGCCAAATTGTCTATGAGCTGTGAAAATCTGTGCGGACATCCAGGCCGTTGACAAGGGAGATCCAGTAACTGGGAGGGGAGGAAGGGAGGCTGCTGAGGATGGAGGGCCATCCCAGCTCACCGCATGTTGCTTGGGGTGGCTTGTGTAAGAGGGCAGTACCTCCCACTTCGCAGGGCAAGCACCGGTTCGGCAGTTCTCTATTGGGATTGCGTCTCACTCCAGCACCCTCAAAATCAATACTGGGAGGGATACTGTCCACAGCGCAAGGTAGAGAGGTCTTCGGGGAGAAAGTAAAAGCTTGAAGCAGCGCAGCTGTCAAGCGGCTACTGGCATCAGCAGCTTCGCCAACCCTTACTGGAGCAAACCCATGTTTATGTCACATGAGGGTAAAGGGCGGGAAGACAGTGCACACCACTCGTGTGTGGGGTGGGGCCAAACGGGCGGGGCTTCTAGGCGAGTTCACATGCCTCTCCTGATTATAAAAGGTTAGAGAGCAGCAGAGCAGCAGATGAGGAGAAAGTATCTCCTGGTCACAGGAACTGCACGAGGATTGCGCTCGTGCAAAGTGAAGGATGCAAAGGCCTCCATCAAGCATCACAGCTAATTTTTGATGGTAGATATGGGGAGAAAGTAAACCTGCCAAGCCTTGACGAAGCTCACGATTTTATTTGCTGATTAATGTGTTACTTAATTTGAGCTTCAACTCGGGCACCTGCTTTATTCATATCTGTAAGTGCTTCCTGTTGAGGTTTAATTTTGTGACAGGAGCATCGTGCCAGAATGAATTCTGCCCTGCATTTTTCCCCAAGAAGAGGCCACCGATTTGTGCGATACCTCTACTCAACCTGAGTACTTTCTACTGGCTAATCCGTAAGTACTACCTCGTTGGGTAAATGTATAGTGTTTTTCCTACACTGCTGCTGCGTAAAGGGCCAGAAGATTTGCCTCCAGTGACCGTGTGTGCGGAAGTCCTCATCTTATGATCATCCCCCTCTGCCTGGGACGACTCATGGTGGCCACCGGCCCTGGGTACAGCACCCATACCTACAGATCACGCACGTAATCTGGGCTTCATCCTAGACTCCTCCTTCTCGATGACCAGACAAGTCAACGCCGTCTCATCTTCATGCTTCAACATCCTTCGCATGCTCAAAAAAATCTTCCGTTGGATCCCCACCGAAACAAGAAAGACAGTCACCCACGCACTGGTCACTAGCCGACTGGATTATGGAAATACACTCTATGCCGGAACCACAGCCAAACTACAGAATAAACTCCAACGCATCCAAAACGCCTCAGCCAGACTCATATTGGACATCCCCCGGCAAGCTCACATTTCCGGTCACCTGAAAGACCTCCACTGGCTCCCCGTCAACAAGAGAATAACGTTCCGTCTCCTCACCCACGCACACAAGGCCCTCTACGACCTAGGTCCCGAATGCCTCAACACATGACTGTCCTTCTACACACCCACCCGCCAACTACGATCATCCAACCAAGCCCTCGCCGCAATTCCGTGCATCCATTGATCCACCATGGGAGGAAGATCCTTCTCCTTCTTAGCGGCCAAAACCTGGAATTCTCTCCGCACTCACCTCCGCCTTACACAGAACCACTTCTCCTTCAGAAAGCAGCTAAAAACCTGGCTATTCGATAAGTAATGCACACACCCTCCTTCGAGCGCCTTGAGACCCTCTGGGTGAGTAGCGCGCTATACAAATTCCTGAACTTGAACTTGAACTAACTTTGGTCCATTGAGTGAGCTGGCCATCCCCAAAAACGAAATCCCCCCGCAAGCGAATTTGCGAATTTTTCAGCAATTTTGCGAGATTCGCAGATTGCATAATTCCTGAAAATCCACAAATTTCGCAGGCGGAATGGATTTTTGGCCAATGCTTAATGATTTTTGTAAAATAATATCACAAAAACCATTGATTGGTTTTTGCGATAAAGTTTTCTAAAACACATTTCACTGTGGCCGTCTATGCACCTGCAAGGGTGACCACCTGCAAACAAAATGTGTAAACCTTGATTACAAAGGCAGTCCTAGTTTCCACCTGTGGGTGTGTGGATAAATTTGCATACATGGGTGGCTTTCTTTGAACGTTTTTATGTAAAGTAGGCAAAATACATTCAAAGACGCCCACTTGCATATCTGCACACATGCCTACACACAGGACAGGATTCCATCTTGGAATGCTAAAGTACTCTGAAGAAAACAAACATTTGCAAAGTTAGGAAGTTTGCAGCCACAAACTCTATTGGTGTTGCCAGTGCTTGTTACAGTTGCAGTAGAGACTCAAATATGAGGTGCTGTGCATTTGTCAGTTTGGTTTGTGAAATCCAGTTGAGCATAGATGTGGACATATAATTGGGAAACTGCAAGGCTGCTCATGCTCAAGCTGTTTTTACAACTTTTCTATGTAAATGTATTTTCTTCAAAATACCATGGGTAGATAAAGTGATATCACACACCCTTTCACCTTCAAAGGCATAACATGATTGACCCCTTATATTAACCTTAGACCATTAATGGCTCAAGAGTCTTTTTAATCTCTGATGTACTAATGGAATGCAAGTTATAAATATAGAAAGAAAACAAGGTTTTTATTGTTCAAATTTATTTTTGGCTTCCTGCTCCTCCCTTTATGACCCCTGACACAGGGATACCAAGGGTTACACCATCGGTACCAGTCACCACTCCTGTTTACTACAAATTGACATCTATGATTTTCGTTTTAGGAAAGGAAGAAATAAATTCATTTATCCAGAATAACACGATTTATTTCAAGCATCAAAACATAGGTAATTGTCTACAGTTCAAGGTTGGAAATTGAGTAGTTAAATGACAATAACGAGATTAGCAATGCAGGAGTCACAATCTAGCAATCTGAAAGGAAGGGCACAAACATCACAGAGAACAACTTTTTCTGTCATGCTTAGAGTCTACGTGAAGGCACATGATGGGCACTGATGATCATTTCTGTGAGGAATGAGAGTCATCCTTAAAGAACACTGAGAGATCATATCTGAGATGCAATAGTAATTTAATGCAAAGGGATATTATAAAGATGACTTGGGAAGCCACAGCAATTTAGAAGAAATGTACTTAAGGGAGTCCCTAGTATTCCCCGACAATATTGAAATTTAATCATCATCAAGCCAAAATATCGTAAACATAATATTGACTACTATTATGTTGAGATAGTACGATTATACAGAAGAGTAGAGATTTTCTATTCTTCACTCTACATAGCTGTACGTTGACAACATATAAATCTTCAATGTATATAATGGTAAGCTTAAAATAGTAAATTAATACTTCCCTACATATAATTAACTTCACAACATTACAGATCATATTATTATTGATATTTTGTACATAAATATTGTGACAATCTGCAAGTTTTAACAAAAAAAAATTGTGTCTAGCTCACAAGGATCAAAAGTTGCTAAAAACATGTTGACATGTTCTCAGGTAGTGGAAGGGCATTCACAAAAACTAACTGGTCCTTTTTCAGTTGCTTATTTCTGTATTTTGTTCTTAAACTGGTACTAACGAGGTGCAATATTTGCCCACAAAGTCTTATCAGGTGTAAAAAGTACAAAATAGTAATTGATAATAAATAATGTGCTGCATTAAACCGTATACTTTGCCTTTTCTTTCCCGATAATTTATTAAAACCTGCTCCATAATTTGGTGCTCTCCTGCTCGATATTCTCAGTGGCACTGACCATAATAAATATTCTACGTACAAAATTATCACCAGAGCAAGAAAAGAAGAAGTAAATAAACAAGTGCAACAATGTTGAACAATAGCACAGTAAAACATCAGATGGGTGGAACCACGTGTGCTTGGTACACAAAGGAGGAACATCTCTAGACCAAAATCTTTGGCAGGATAATACACCTAAAAGAATGCCTATAACAAAAATTCAACAAATGGTTCATACTCCTCCATGCCATGATAGGGCTTATTAAATCCACCCACTTCACCTTTCTCTTCACAATCCATCACTGATCAACAGTAGTCTAGCAATACTTGGTCACAACATCCCATCACTCTGATTTGCACAATCATGTGGACAACATCACCAGGAGCAAATGTGAAGTGAAGTGAAGTGAGACGGCACTTATATAGCGCACTACCACTCCAAGGAGTATCTTGGGGCTTGGATTCCATCAGGGCGGAGAGAGGCAGAAAGGATGGTAGAGACTACCAGTCTACGCAGCATATCCTAGGAGCCTCATGCATTCAGAGGTGGGCAGGGAGTAGATCCATGTTTTTAAAAGCTTTCTAAATTTTAGTTCAGTGGTGGATTGACGCAGACATGGAGGTAGCTTGTTCCATGCTTTCGCTCCAATGACTGCAATGGATTTACCTCCTCGTGTTGTCATCTTAAACCTGGGAACATGCAGCAGGTTGGCAGTGGAGGACCTGAGAGATCGTGAAGGTTGGTATTGTCTGAAGTATTTGCGCAGGTAGAGTGGACCATGATGGTAAAAGGCTCTGTAGGTGATGGTAAGGACCTTAAACAGGATGCGCTTATTTATTGGAAGCCAATGTAGATTATTCAGGGGTGTGGAGGCTGAGGATTTCCTAGGCAGTCTGAGGACCAGTCTGGCGGCTGCGTGTTGGACCATTTGTAGCTTATGCAGGGCAGATTTGTTTAGTCCTGCATAGAGGCTATTGCAATAATCCAACCTTGATGTTATAAGGGCTACAGCTACCGTACGTCTGGCACTCAGAGGAAGGAAGTCAAAGAATTTTCTAAGGCTTCTAATGATGCCGAAGCATGCTCCTGCTACTTCTTTGGCCTGCTGGTTGAAAGTAAGGGTATTGTTAAATTTTATGCCAAGGTTTCGGGCGGAATTAATGGTCTACGGGGGGGTTCAGCTTTATCAGGCCACCAATCTTGAGGGGAGAATGAGTTGTTAGGACCAAATGGAATAATCTCAGTCTTAGATGAGTTACATTTTAGATGGTTGAGGGACATCCAATTGAAGGTGGCTGACAGACAATCTTTCAGTACTTGCTCTGCGTTAGAATGATTTTTATCAAGGGTCAGAACAAGCTGAGTGTCGTCAGCATAGGCGACAGTACTTATGTTGAAGGATGAGATTAATTTTAGTAAGGGGACCATGTAAAGATTGAAGAGGGTAGGGCTTAGACTGGAGCCCTGCGGGACTCCTGTTTTGATAAAAAAAATTTGAGGAGAAGTCACCCAACCTGACAATCTGACGCCTGTGAGCTAGATAGTTTTTGAACCATTCGAACACAGTTCCTGCTATGCCTGCATTGGTCAGGCGGTGTAAAAGGATAGCATGGGACACCGTGTCAAATGATGCAGAGAGGTCTAAAAGGATCAGGACAGCCAGTTTGCCCTGATCTAATGCAGCACGTATGGTTTCGGAGGATGACAAGAGTGCAGATTCGGTAGAATGGTGGGTCCTGAAGCCAGCTTGACATGGATGAAGGATGTCGTTTTCTTCAAGATATGACATTAGTTGTTTGTTTGCAAACAATTCAGTGATTTTGCAAATGGCCGGGAGAAGAGGGATGGGACATAGGTTGGATAAGATGGTAGGGTCTTGTAATGCTTTTTTCTGTAAAGGCTTTACTGTCGCTACTTTTCACTGAGAAGGAATCTCCCCTCTTTGGAAAGAAGAATTAATGATGGAATTGATATGGGGGTTGACCTCTTGTATTATGGATTTCAGAAAGGTAGGGGTACAGGGGTCAGTGGGGGAACCTGATTTAAGGGCAGAGATTCCCTGTAGTGAGTCATCAAGGCTAATGTGGCTGAATTTTTCCCATCTGGGTTGATGAGGGTTAGGGACAGTTTCAATCTCAAGTTCAGCTGTTCCCGCATGGGGGAAGTCTTTAATAAGCATGTCTACTAAGCATGGGCGGAAAATCCGTTTCGCTCGCGGATTTTGCGGATTTTCGGTAAATTCGCAATCCGCGAGATTCACGAATCTCCCGCAAAATCCGCAAATCCGCGAGCAGCGGATTTTGCTCGCACTGTTCACGTGAGTTCGCGGCTTCCCAGTACAACTTCGCGCCCCGCGAATAAGCGCTAAATTGCAGAAATACGATCTTAGCAAAACTGAAACTACTTACCAGGTTCAAAAGTTCAGGCTCATCATTAGTAGCCATTTCCTGTAGTGCTTCCTGAGGGGCCCCTCCAGAGTTCAGTTGCCTACTTGCAACTATTATGTGACCCAGCTCTGAACCTCAGAATAGTTACACATATGCCACAAAGGTCCTGAATTACAGCTAAGGGAGACAAGCAGGAGCCAGGCTGGAAGTTCAAATCCATTAATCAGCCCCTAATTCATTATTGTCAGTTGGGGCAGGGCAGGTGTTGTAACTAATTTTGCAACAATGAAAGCACTTAGCAAGTGCAAAAGATCACTAATCAGGAAGCACTAAGGAAGCAGGTGCCAGCTAAAAAAATATTCTGTGACACATTAATCAGCCCCAAATTAATTCAGGTCACTTGAGGCAGGGAAGGTGTGCTTTGCTTTGCCACAATAATGTACACTGACTGGACAACCAGAGGGTGCTGTGATGAAACAGAGGGTGGCATGGGTGGGCCAGAGGGTGGCATGAGTAGTCAGAGAGTGGCAGTGGTGACAGACAGTGGCAGTGATGAAGAAGAGTGTCCCAAACAGGCTGGACACGTAGAAACAACAAGTTCGCAAAACTTGCGACCCGACAGGTAAGTTCGCGTTTTGCGAAATTGTACAAAACCCTCGCGAAATGGCAGAAACACGCGTGAACACAAAAAAAAAATCCGCAAATTCGCGAGAATTCGCGGATTTTGCGAATTGCGAGTTCGCAAATCCGCAAAATTTGCGAACGCGAGATTCGCAAAATTCGCCCATGCTTAATGTCTACCTTTTGAGTGAAGTAATAGGCTATGTCATCACACAAGGCCTGGAGCGGAGGAATTTCCTTAGTAGCAATCTTGGGCTTCGTGAAGCTGTTGACGATTTAAAAATGTATTTTTGTTTATTATTGGCTGCTTCAATTTGGGAGGTGAAGTAGTTGGTTTTGGCAGCTTTGATGGAGGAGTGGTATGATTTCCTGGCTGCTTTATATTTCACTTTAGAGTCGTTATCATATTTTCGTCTCCATTTACGTTCTAACAGTTTGATCTCTGCCAGTTGTTCTTTTAGTGTGTCTAGGAACCAAGGGGCTGAGATTTTCTTTTTCACTGAGGGGTTCAGGGTTTTTCCTGGTTATCTGATTTTATTTCCAATCTCTGGGCAAAAGGCCGCTTATGCTGAGGTTCCAGGAGCTGCTACCCTATCAAAGGTGCAGTTTCCGCTAACTTGGGCTCATACTCAGGCCATCACCGGACCGATGGCGGTTGGGTGACACGATTAACTTCGAGACCTCGGATTTCCTTAACATGAGAAGTATACATATGCGCCGCTGGACTCACATCTGAACTTTTTTGGAGACGTTATGACCCTGATAAATTCAATGTGACTCGTGTTTTGGGGCTGTCATTAGCTTCTGTTTCACATTGGACTACACCACACCACCAAGAACCGCTTGAGACTTCGCCTAGTGAGGTGCTCTTCATCTAAATCAAGGACATTATTTCTGGTCCATTGAACAGACCATCACTTCCGGCCTAATCCTACTTGGTTTTTGAGTCCAGTCCCTTTCCGTCCTATGAACTCGCCCTGACGAAGTTCCTAAAAAGGCAAAAAAAGAGGAACGAAACGCGTTGGCTGTGCCTATGCTTCACGAACACTTTTCTGAATAAAGAAGAATTTACTAAAAATTACTATTTCTATTGACTTTATTCGAGTGCACCTTCCATTTTGTTTTTTGTATTTCAATAATTGCCACATCCCACAGCAGTGGACGTTGGAAGAGATTGCACCATTATAACTTAAGAACTAAATGATCCGTAGTACTTGACCTGGTCTGCTGCCCTTGGTCCTTCTGTTTTATAATTGGCTATGTCATCACACAAGGCCTGGGAGGGAGGAATTTCCTGAGTTACAATTTTGGACTTCGTGAAGCTGTTGACGATTTTAAAAATTTCTTTTTGTTTATTATTGGCTGCTTCAATTTGGGAGGTGAAGTAGTTGGTTTTGGCAGCGTTGATGGAGGAGTGGTATGATTTCCTGGCTACTTTATATTTCACTTTAGAGTCGTTATCATATTTTCATCTCCACTTACGTTCTAACAGTTTGATCTCTGCCAGGTGTTCTTTTAGTGTATCTAGGAACCAAGGGGCTGATATTTTCTTTTTCACTGAGGGGTTCAGGGTTTTTCCTGGGTATTTGATTTTATTTCCAATCACTGTCAAATGTAAGCTCAGCGACTCCCGCACCTTTGATTTACACATATTCCTCACCATGTTAGCTTCCATTGCCTCATCCAGTTCCTCGTAATTCACTCAGCATTCCAATGACTTCTGACTCTATGCTGGGCACAGTGAGCATCTGGCTTTCCTTCACCTTACTAACTCGAGGAAAGTTCATCGATTTTGGAACCTAGCAGTAACTATTTCCATCTGTGGATTGCAAAAGGATAGTGCTCACTGTTCATCAACAGGCACAAGTTAATATCCAAAATTACTCTGATTTGAAAGGTTTTCTGGCTAGTGTTTGTGCTCAGCACTCATTGCACAATGCCAAATCCCAGGTGTAGCTGGCTCTAAAACAATAGGAGTGGGTGCAGAGCATGGCCGCAGGGCACAATTTGTGTCCAGATAGCTCAGCAAACTATGCACTGTTTACAGCCAGACTACCTGCCATGATGAGTGAGTGCAGGTCTGGGCCAACACCACAAACTCTACTCTGCACCTACTGCACAGCCTATATACAATTGGCTTATAGGAACTGTGAAAAAGGCATAATAATAAACAATCACAACAACAAAAATAATAACAATGTTACTAATAATGTGATGTAATATGTGAGGTCTTCATCAGTGCATTGTGGGGGTACGAGTTGTAGTTAGCTCACTAACTATAACAGCAGAATTTCTCTGACTTTGTACGATTGAATCCTGAACCTAACTACGTCACTGTAACGTTTGTTTTTTTTCAGTGAAGTAATCCACACATATACACATATATATATTCTCCAATCCACATTCTTCTGAACTTACAGAGAGATAAATGGACCTTGGAGTGTTGCAGAAGAAAATCCAATTTACTGCTGCAGAAAAAACACAACGCGTTTCAAATTTCGCCGGGATCTGCTGGGATATATATATTACCTACTGGCGGTCGCCAGTAGGTATATATAGTTAGGATTTTTTCCCTATGGGACTTCTGAAAATTCTATGTCTAATAACTTTGGCGTTTGTGGACGGAATCGGCTGAAATTTTCAGGAAAATGGCACATTTTGTTTCTGAGCAGCTCCTGGAAATTTGGGGGGGTTTCGTCAAGGGGGGGCTGAGAAAAAAGGGGGGTCCCAAAACGCGTTTTTAACATTGAGTTTTCCATAGGGCGGTTGGACTCACTTTTAGCTCGAACGGCTGAATGGATTTGCACGAAACTTGGCAAAATTGTAGGGACTGTTAGCCCGATGTGCCTTTGCTAGGTCTCAATATATGTGCTTCAGTGGATTTTGAGAAATTAACGTTTAAATCAAGATATATATCTGTAACAGCGCTCCGGGCAGCGCTCCGGTTCGCGAACTTTTCGCGTATCGGAACTTTGCGAAGCGAAGCTGATTGGCTCTCCGGTGTCTGTCAACATTCTAAACAGTCCGGTGCGGCCGCCATCTTGTCTCTCGGTAGGATCGAGAGACAAGAGGAGGCCAAAACAAAGGGGGAAATGAAGGAAAGGGGGCAAGGTAGACCCCTTCTGACCCCCTAGGATTGATGAGGGGGATATTATAGAGCCACGCCGGGCCCAAAAAAAAAAAAATCCGATTTTTTCGCCGTAGAGACGCGTCTTGGTTCGCGAACCGGGCAGCTAACCGGGCAGCTAACCGGGAAGCTAACCGTCAGTGTAACCCAAAAAAAAAAAAAAATCAGATTTTTTCGCCGTAGAGACGCGTCTTGGTACGCGAACCGGGCAGCTAACCGGGCAGCTAACCGGGAAGCTAACCGGCAGTGTAACCCAAAAAAAAAAAAAAAATCAGATTTTTTCGCCGTAGAGACGCGTCTTGGTACGCGAACCGGGCAGCTAACCGGGCAGCTAACCGGGAAGCTAACCGGCAGTGTAACGGGAGTCTGAGGAGTAGCTGATTGGCTGTCAATATTGTAAACAGTCCGGAGCGGCCGCCATCTTGTCTCTCGGTAGGATCGAGAGACAAGAGGAGGCCAAAACAAAGGGGGAAATGAAGGAAAGAGGGCAAGGTAGACCCCTTCTGACCCCCTAGGATTGATGAGGGGGATATTATAAAGCCACGTGGGGCCAAAAAAAAACAAACAAAAAAATCCGATTTTTTCGCCGTAGAGACGCGTCTTGGTACGCGAAATGGGCATCTAACCGGGCAGCTACCGGGAAGCTAATCGGCAGTGTAACGGGAGTCTGAGGAGAAGCTGATTGGCTGTTATCATTGTAAACAGTCTGGAGCGGCCGCCATCTTGTCTCTCTGTGGGATCGAGAGACAAGAGGTGGAAAAAAAAAAGGTGTAAATGAATGAAAGGGGTAAGGCAGACCCCTCCTAAACCCCTAGGATTGATGAGGGGGCTATTAAAGTTCCCTGGGGGGTGAAAAAAAAAAAAAGGTGCTTCCTGGTACGTTAACCGGGCAGCTAACCGGCAGCGTAACGGGAGTCCGACATATTGTGTTTTTTGAACGTTTGTGATAGGTGCACGTGTGGATTTTGTCTAATTAAGGTTAAAAAAATATATATATATCTTTAAGCGTGTTCTGGCGCGCTTACGTTTTGGGTTTGGTTTGCGCTGCAGAGACGATACGTCACGGTTATGCGATGCATCATGAGGCGTCTCACGGGCTACGTGATACGTCACTTAATAAAGAATATATTTTACAGCTATAGATATTAGCTTTTAAAAAACCAATGAAATTCACAGAAAAAACCATAGGTTATAGACCATATATAGTTAGGAATTTGCATTTACAAAACCTTGAAAATTCACTGAAAAAACCATAGGTTATAGACCATATATAGTTAGGGATTAGCATTTAAAAAACCTTATTTTATTTGCACAAAACCATTGAAATTCCATATATAGTTAGTTGCACTAACTATATATCGCGGACCCGCAATCCACTGCTAATGATGTCACATATTACATCATTCATGACATGGTCAGTGACATCACTGATGACATCACTGATGACATCTCAAATGACATCACTGATGACATCACTGATGACATCATCCAGTGATTGTCTGTTTCTGTAAAGTTAAAAAATGTCTTACATATTGAAGAATGAGTGGATGTATAAGTGTCTGGATGAAGGATTTAGTAGGTGCATGACTGACTGTATGAGAGAGTGATTAAATGTGTCTCACTGAGTGCATGGGTTAGTGACTAAACTGTCTTAATTTGTGCATCATTATATCTGTTGTTCTATGAACTGCTGCATGTGTTGATCAGTAGCTATATGAGTAACTGTATGGGTTATTGATTGGTTGTCCAAGTATTTGTATGGGAGAGTGAGTGTGTGTGTGTGGGGGTGGCTGGGAGGTGTGTGACTCTGTGCATACATGTGTGAACAGTTGATTCACTAGATCTATGGGTTCAAAACTGCATGTGGAAACAGCTGTATGGGTGGTTGACTGTGTACGAGAGTATTGGTGAGTGAATGGATATCTCAGTGCTACATGTCAAAGTAAGTACATATGTAAAACACAGTACATGTGAGAGTTCACATATATAAATTACTGTGCATAAGAGCCAGTGAATGTGTGAGTGGCTGTATGGATCATTGTGAACTTGTATCAGAGATTGTATAAAAGAGTAAATATGTGTTAGTATATGTTCGAATAAGTAAGGTGTGTATAACTGTATAGTTTAGGAAATGGAGGTGTGATTGATTCTTTGCATGACTGACTAGGTGTGTGAGTAACTCCATGGATGAGTGACAGTCTGTGAGTGTCTGTTTACACTAAGTGTATCTAAGGTTATATCAGAGTCTGAAGAGGTTCATCGTATAATCACATGAATGATGTCATCAGTGATGTGATCAGTAATGTCAAATGAGATGTCATCAGTGATGTCATCAGTGATGTCATTTGAGATGTCATCAGTGATGTCATCAGTGATGTCACTGACCATGTCATGAATGATGTAATATGTGACATCATTAGCAGTGGATTGCGGGTCCGCGATATATAGTTAGTGCAACTAACTATATATGGAATTTCAATGGTTTTGTGCAAATAAAATAAGGTTTTTTAAATGCTAATCCCTAACTATATATGGTCTATAACCTATGTTTTTTTCAGTGAATATATATATATATATATATATATATATATATATATATATATATATATATTACCTACTGGCGGTCGCCAGTAGGTATATATAGTTAGGATTTTTTCTCTATGGGATTTTTGAAAATTCTATGTCTAATAACTTTGGCGTTTGTGGACGGAATTGGCTGAAATTTTCAGGAAAATGGAACATTTTGTTTCTGAGCAGCCCCTGACAATTTGGGGGGGTTTCATCAAGGGGGGGCCGAGAAAAAAGGGGGGTCCCAAAACGCGTTTTTCCCATGTTAATTTCCATAGGGCGGTTGGCCTCACTTTTAGCTCGAACGGCTGAATGGATTTGCACGAAACATGGCAAAATTGTAGGGACTGTTAGCCCGATGTGCCTTTGCTAGGTCTCAATATATGTGCTCCAGTGGATTTTGAGTAATTTAGGTTCAAAAAAAGATATATATCTGGGCGGAGCCTAACCACACATCTGATCTGATTGGCTGTCAGCACTTCATCCAAGAAGTGTTGGCAGCCATCTTGGGACCAATATACATGATAGCACCTCATTAAAAAGCATTGTAGTTAATAGAGGGTTTTAGGACTTTAGTCACATTATAAATCATTTGTTGATGGTACCATACTCGTTTTAGGAATTGTGGTGGGTTCTAAGGTGATTTTACCATGTGAAAAACCTTCTGCTGTGATATCATGAATATTGTTTGAAAGAAAACTAATATCTCATGATTTTCCCACAGTGGTTTGGAAGGGGATCTATAAGCTAAACTGAAAGCATATTTTCTGTAAATTCACATTATCTTTCTCAGTCATGTGAAAATGAAGTCTGACATTCTCAGTAAAACATGTACATCCAACAAGGACAGAGACTGTCAGTTGATTCCTTTGTGTTCTACTGCAGCCTCCTAGAGTGTTCTAAAGAACAACTAGAGCGCTAACAGTCCTACTTATTACAAAGGTATGGCACACCTGAAGCCATCTTGATTGGAATAAAGTGGTAACTCTTAAAACATTTAATTGAAAAAGAAACAACATGAGGGGGTATATTTTGCCATAGAAAGTATGATTAGTGCTGCAGAATGAAAAATTAGGGCACATTTTGAGTGACTTCTCAAATCCTTTTCTATTTCATTAAAACATTCTGACATGCAGTCTCCCAAAATGGCCACCAGAGACAAAAGAGCCCAAATGTAGCCCAAATATCACCCAGATGTAGCCCAAGTATAGCCCAATGACAGAATGTCCCAGAGTGTTCTAAAGAACAACTAGAGCGCTAACAGTCCTACTTATTACAAAGGTATGGCACACCTGAAGCCATCTTGATTGGAATAAAGTGGTAACTCTTAAAACATTTAATTTAAAAAGAAACAACATGAGGGGGTATATTTTGCCATAGAAAGTATGATTAGTGCTGCAGAATGAAAAATTAGGGCACATTTTGAGTGACTTCTCAAATCCTTTTCTATTTCATTAAAACATTCTGACATGAAGTCTCCCAAAATGGCCACCAGAGACAAAAGAGCCCAAATGTAGCCCAAATATCACCCAGATGTAGCCCAAGTATAGCCCAATGACAGAATGTCCCAGAGTGTTCTAAAGAACAACTAGAGCGCTAACAGTCCTACTTATTACAAAGGTATAGCACACCTGGAGCCATCGTGATGGGAATAAAGTGGTAACTCTTAAAACATTTAATTTAAAAAGGAACAAAATGAGGGGGTATATTATGCAATAGAAGGTATTATTAGTGCTGCAGAAAGAAAAATTAGGGCACATTTTGAGTGACTTTTCAAATTCTCTTCTATTTCATTAAAAAATTCTGACATGCAGTCTCCCAAAATGGCCACCAGAGACAAAAGAGCCCAAATGTAGCCCAAATATCACCCAGATGTAGCCCAAGTATAGCCCAATGACAGAATGTCCCAGAGTGTTCTAAAGAACAACTAGAGCGCTAACAGTCCTACTTATTACAAAGGTATGGCACACCTGAAGCCATCTTGATTGGAATAAAGTGGTAACTCTTAAAACATTTAATTTAAAAAGGAACAAAATGAGGGGGTATATTTTGCCATATGAATTATGATTAGTGCTGCAGAAAGAAAAATGAGGGCACATTTTGAGTGACTTCTCAAACCCTCTTCAATTTCATTAAAAAATTCTGACATACAGTCTCCCAAGATGGCCACCAGAGACAAAAGAGCCTAAATGTAGCCCAAATATCACCCAGATGTACCCCAAGTATAGCCCAATGACAGAATGTCCCAGAGTGTTCTAAAGAACAACTAGAGCGCTAACAGTCTTACTTATGACAAAAGTATGGCACACCAGAAGCCATCTTGATTGGAATGAAGTGGTAAGTCTGAAAACACTCAATTTAAAAAGGAACAACATGAGGGGGTTAATTTTGCCTTAGAAAGTATGATTAGTGCTTCAGAAAGAAAAATTAGGGATCATTTTGAGTGACTTCTCAAATCCTCTTCTATTTCATTAAAAAAATTCTGACATGCAGACTGAAACATGCACTTTGAATACCAGCAGCAGACGTCCCTGGTGAGCAGTAGCTTTACTACAGTGATCTAATGTGCAACTAGAGTGCTAACATTCAGAATGTATGGCAAATGTGTGACACATCTGAATGCCTTCTTGATGGAACCAAAGTAAACAAGCATTGAAAATGCAATAGATCTCGCCCTCGTTTAAGTTAAAGCCATTCTGTTTGTAATGAGGTGGCTTTTTAGCTTTGCTTTTATTAGTGTTTTTTCAACTTTCATGTAAATAACATGCATCTGTATGCATATAAGTATATGTATGCATGCATTTATGTTTGTATTTATATAGAAATACAGATGATATATGTTTATATATGTATGTATATATATATATTCACTGAAAAAACCATAGGTTATAGACCATATATAGTTAGGAATTAGCATTTACAAAACCTTGAAAATTCACTGAAAAAACCATAGGTTATAGACCATAAATAGTTAGGAATTAGCATTTACAAAACCTTGAACATTCACTGAAAAAACCATAGGTTATAGACCATATATAGTTAGGAATTCGCATTTACAAAACCTTATTTTACTCACACAAAACCATTGAAATTCCATATATAGTTAGTTGCACTAACTATATATCGCGCACCCGCAATCCACTGCTGATGATGTCACATATTACATCATTCATGACATGGTCAGTGACATCACTGATGACATCTCAAATGACATCACTGATGACAACATCCAGTGACTGTATGTTTCTGTAAAGTTAAAATATGTCTTACATATTGAAGAATGAGTGGATGTATAAGTGTCTGGATGAAGGATTTAGTAGGTGCATGACTGACTGTATGAGTGAGTGATTAAATGTGTCTCACTGAGTGCATGGGTTAGTGACTAAACTGTCTTAATTTGTGCATCATTATGTCTGTTGTTCTGTAAACTGTTGCATGTGTTGATAAGTAGCTATATGAGTAACTATATGGGTTATTGATTGGTTGCCCAAGTATTTGTATGGGAGACTGAGTGTGTGTGTGGGTGGCTGGGAGGTGTATGACTCTGTGCATAGATGTGTGAGCAGTTGATTCACTAGATGTATGGTTTCAAAAGTGCATGTGGAAACAGCTGTATGGGCGGTTGACTGTGTGCATGAGTGTATTGGTGAGTGAATGGATATCTCAGTGCTACATGTCAAAGTAAGTACATATGTAAAACACAGTACATGTGAGAGTTGACATATATAAATAACTGTGCATAAGAGCCAGTGAATGTGTGAGTGGCTGTATGGATCATTGTGAACTTGTATCAGGGATTGTATAAGAGAGTAAATATGTGTTAGTATATGTTTGAATAAGTAAAGTTTGTATAACTGTATAGTTGAGGAAATGGAGGTGTGATTGATTCTTTGCATGACTGACTAAGAGTGTGAGTAACTCCATGGATGAGTGACAGTCTGTGAGTGTCTGTTTACACTGATTGTATCTAAGGTTATATTAGAGTCTGAAGAGGTTCATCGTATTATCACATGAATGATATCATCAGTGATGTGATCAGTAATGTCAAATGAGATGTCATCAGTGATGTCATCAGTGATGTCATTTGAGATGTCATCAGTGATGTCATTTGAGATGTCATCAGTGATGTCATCAGTGATGTCACTGACCATGTCATGAATGATGTAATATGTGACATCATCAGCAGTGGATTGCGGGTGCGCGTATATAGTTAGTGCAACTAACTATATATGGAATTTCAATGGTTTTGTGTGAGTAAAATAAGGTTTTGTAAATGCGAATTCCTAACTATATATGGTCTATAACCTATGGTTTTTTCAGTGAATGTTCAAGGTTTTGTAAATGCTAATTCCTAACTATATATGGTCTATAACCTATGGTTTTTTCAGTGAATATATATATATATATATATATATATATGTATATATATATATATATATATATATATATATATATATATATATATATATATATATATATATATATATATATATATATATATCTGCAAATACCTCGCAGCAGCGACGCTTCCCTAGCGAAACACGAGGCAAGGACCATCTTTTTTCAGCATTCTTTCTTTTATTCAGCCATTAGACAGATTGTCATAACGCGTTTCGGCAGTCCCAGCGGCCTTGGTCACATGCATATATATATATATATATATATATATATATATATATATATATATATATGAACAACTCCGTTTCATTCCTCCAGGCAAAAGACTTTGTCCTTTTCTATCTCGGCGTGGATGGCACTGTGCTAATCCTATGCTTAAAAACTTTAACAGAAAAACAGACATTTGAGGAGAACAGATCTAGAGTGTCGCTGGTGTTGAGAGTGCTCTAAAAAGGAGCGGCTTTCCACCTAAACTGGAGAACTACCCAGAGGTCTCTCCTTCTTTTTTGCATAATTTATGTGTCACCCTATGCCTGAAAGGGTTTTGTTTTGATATATATATATATATACTAGCAGCCCGTCCCGACGTTGTCCGGGTATGAATTGCTGCCGGCCAGAAGTATATTGTTTTGTAGGATTTCGTTTTGATAGCACTTCTTATCTGTGACAGGCCTGTGAAACGCTCCGATTCACAGTGCACTGCTGATGCACTGAAGAGTGCGCGTCCAGTAGTGTGTGAACTCGAGTTTCCCTACTTTATTTTTCCTTGCAATATTATATAGCGCGAACTCGACAACATTGCATGAGCACAATTTACATTACAGAAGAACACATTCATTTGTGGTAGGCACGGGGAGACAAAGCGATTTGCCTGGAATCACAGGATGTTGAGCTGATGCCGAGATTTGAACATAGCTCCCCAGCTCTAAAGTTCTCAATTCTAGAGCTTGTGGCGGGAGGTGTGTCTAAAAGTGTATCTCGGTGCTGGCCATCAATGAGAGGGACCTGTGCATTTTTCAAATGGGTGGTGAAATGTACTTACCGGGGGAGGGTAAACACCCATTATTCCTCAACTTTCTGTCTGCATACCATCACTTCACATTACATTTTATATGCTTTTACCACGCATACATTTACAACGAAATTCGTTGTAAATGCATGAACGGTAAAAGCATGTTTTTTTAGGGCTCGCCCCTTTCGTATTCCGCAGGAATAGGAAAAAGAGCCCTAATGCAGCTAAACCACTACTTAAGGCCAAGGGCTCTCCAGCGGATTTTGGGAAGTGCACGCCTCGTGCACGAGCTTGCCTGAGCCTTCTGCCTATCAGCCTGCCAGTTCTCCTCCCCTAATTATTCACTTCACTTATTCACGGCCGCAGGCCGTGACTCCGGCTCTTCAAAGGCTCCCCGCCCCCGCCTGCACTTCACGGCCGCTTGCCTTCTGTCCCTTAATCTCCCCGTGACTCCCCCCTCACCTCTCCCTCTCCACTGCTTCAGGCCCCCACCATTTGCTCAGGACATTGCTTGTTATTTTTCATTCTCCATATTCCAATCATGTTTACTCTGCATATTATCGACACGCCTGCCCTCTAGGGCTCACTTTCGGTACATTTGCCGAAGTAGTACAGCACACAAATGAATCTCTAATTCAAAATCGTTTAGATGCGGTTTTAATAGGCAGACGCTTTCAGTTTCCATCATAGTTTTACATTTCGGCCATTTGACAATGGTGTAATAACCCCTTTGCCATCAACAATGAATTTGGATTTAGTACATTAATAATTATCTCTATTTGAGATCTGACATTTCATCATATTGGCGTTTAATCAAATACGAAAACGTAAGTATTTACCCGTTACTGTTTTTAATTGAATGTCACAAGAAATTCTTTGCTTAAAAACTAAAAAAACAACACGGAGCATGGTGGATCTTCATTTTCGCAAGGCACAACTTTTAAAATATATTCATTAAGTCGTGTAAAAGCTTATCTCCCCTAAACATCGTAATTAAAAGCAGAGGCCAGCTTGAGTACCTTCTGTGACGGCTCTTTCCCGGCTCCGCCGAAACACGTAGAAGGCCAAATTCCAGATTTGAATTTGTAGCAGGCTGAGAAGGAGGGCCCTACGTGAGTCTTTCTGACCCCGTCACCCCCTCTAGATCCAAGCAGCACACATTTAAATCAGACTTAATTACATTAGAAATCAGCTTCTCTCCCCTGACCATCGTAGGCAGTAATATTAACAGCCACCCCCACCCTTATATGCAAAACCGGGATCACAGGCAGCTTTAGTCATTGGACCTCACCTTACTTCACTACATATTGCTCCAGTTATATTAACTGTTCTCACAGGGCTCTGAGTCCACACCACAGAACTGAGCTCAGACTCCTAGCACACACCTCTTGGAATGCACCACACACCCCGAAGAAATCACTCACAAGCAGGAAACATCATTTACGGACTGTACCATTCTGCACAGTCAGATCTCGTGACCAAATTAAACTCAATCTAACCGTTTAAACTACATGAAAACAAAGGAAGCCTAAAAAAATATATTTTTCAGCTTGCACTTATTAAACGAGTGTCAAAGAGAATATAAGCGGAAGCAAAGTTCAACTGACTTGCGGGAAATGTTTTTTTCTTCTACTAGTTTGTTTGACTCGAATGTTTCTTAAAACCGGGCACGATGTAGCGCCATCTGGTGGTCAAGTTGATGATCCACGTGTTTTATTCGTACATGTTTTCTACAAGATTTTTGCTCGTCATAAATCCGATTCGCTTCTTCTACAATCAAATTCACCTGATTACTTTGGCAGTGTGTAGTTTAATAACGTATGCGCCCATTGCCATATTAGAAATACTTGCACTGGTGCAAAATATAGAGTAACGCCATTATTTTTTTCTTTGTAATATGATAGAAAACTGCACATACTCAAGACCATAATACAAAAATATATTTTGTACCAGGTCAAAAGGAAGGCTATTGACAGAGTAGGTAGCCACCACATCCACCAGCAAGTAGTCCACGACAACCACCCCCGTGTCCACCACCACCACATCCACCACCACTACGTCCACCACCACTACGTCCACCACCACCACGTCCACCACCACCATGTCCACCACCGCCACGTCCACCACCACTACATCCACCATCACTATCTCCACCACCATGTCCACCACCACCACGTCCACTACCACCACCACTACCACTACACCCACCCCCACCACCACGTCCACCACCCACAACCTTGTCCACCACCATTACCACCACCACCACATCCACCACCACCTCATCCATCACGACCACCACCATGTCCACCACCACAAGGTCCACCACCACCGCATCCACCACCACCACCACTTCCACCACAACAATGTCCTCCACCACCACATCCACCACCACCACCACTTCCACCACAACAATGTCCCCCACCACCACATCCACCACCACAGCGTCCACCACTTCCACCACCACCACATCCACCCCCACCACACCACACCCACCACCACCTCCACCACCACCACGTCCACCACCACCACGTCCACCACCACCACGTCCAACACCACCACGTCCACCACCACCACATCCATCACCACCACGTCCACCATCACCACGTCCACCACCACGTCCACAATCGTCACCACCACCTCCACCACCACCACTACGTTTACCACCACCACTACGTCCACCACCACCACATCCACCACCACCACGTCCACCACCACCACGTCCACCACCACCACATCCACCACTACACCCACCTCCACCACCACCACGTCCACCACCACCACCACGTCTACCTCCACCACCACCATGTTGACTACCAAGTCCACCACAACATCCAACACCACATCCACCACATCCACCACCACTATGTCCACCATGACCACGTCCACCACCACCATGTCACCCCCACCACCACATCCACCACCACCACCACGTCCACCACCACCACCACCATGTCCACCACCACCACAACGTCCACCTCCACCATGTCCACCACCACCGCGTCCACCACGTCCTCCACCATGTCCACCACCACCACCACCTCCACCACCACACCCACCACCACATCCACAACCACCACTACCTTCACCAATATGGTCACCACCACTACCTTCACCACCATGGTCACCACTACCACTACGTCCACCACCACTATGTCCACCACCACCACATCCACCACCACCACACCACGTCCACCACCACATCCACCACCACCACCACATCCACCGCTGGAGGTCGATCCTTCGCATATAAAGCCCCGAAAATATGGAACAAGTTATCATTTCATCTTAGAGCAGACTCTAACCTTTTCAGATTTCGCAAGAAACCTAAATCCTTTCTTTTCAATCAATAGTGTTGCCTCACCCCTCTTCTTTTCTCTGAGCACTGATGGTAGTTTTTAGCGCGTGGACGCCTCAGGGCAGCTGCTAGCGCTCAATAAAAAATGATTTTCATTTAATTTAATTTCATTTCACCACCACCACACCCACCAGCACCACCACGTCAACCACCACCACGTCCACCACCACCATGTCCACCACATCCACCACCATGTCCACCACCACGGCCACCAGGTCCACCACGAGGCCACTTCACTATCTATCTATCACCCTCACTCTATCTATCTATCGCCCTCACTCTATCTATCTGTCGCGCTCACTCTGTCTATCTGTTGCCCTCACTCTATCTGTTGCCCTCACTCTATCTGTCGCCCTCACTCTATCCATCACCCTCTATCTATCTATCTATCTATCTATCTATCTATCTATCTATCTATCTATCTATCTATCTATCTATCTATCTATCTATCTATCTATCTATCTATCTATCTATCTATCTATCTATCTATCTATCTATCTATCTATCTATCTATCTATCTATCTATCTATCTATCTATCTATCTATCTATCTATCTATCTATCTATCTTTCTATCCATCCATCTATCGCCCTCACTCTATCTATCAATCTATCACCCTCACTTTATCTATCCATCTATCGCCCTCACTCTATCTATCCATCTATCGCCCTCACTCTATCTATCTATCCATCTATCGCCCTCACTCTATCTATCACCCTCACGCTATCTATCTATCGCCCTCACTCTATCTATCTATCGCCCCTCTATGTATCTATCTCTCTATGTATCTATCGCCCTCACTCTATCTATCGCCTCCACTCTATCTATCGCCCTCACTCTATCTAGCTATCGCCCTCCCTCCCTCTATTTATCTATCGCCCTCACTCTATCTATCTATCTTATTGACTCTATCGCATCACCACAGCATCACTCAGGGGCACCACAACATCACTATGCGCTACGACAGCATAAATGAACGCCACAGCATCACTCGTCTCCACCACAACATCACTCAGCTCCACCACAGCATCAATCAGGGGCACCACAACATCACTATGCGTTACCACATTATCAATGAACGCCACAGCATCACTCGTCTCCACCACAACATCACTCAGCTCCACCACAGCATCCATCTGTGCAATCATTCAACAACAACTGGTTCGAATATGTTCTCTCAATGTTTCAAGCTTCATTACTAATGTCACAAAAAGATGATAATATTTCACTTCTGTTCTTGGATTTTCGTCACAATAAAATACACTGAACATAATCTTCACTAAAGTTATTTACAAAAGTTTAACCTATTGCCATTATAAATTACAATAGCTTTTATTTAAGTATTAATTATTTGAAAAAATCTAAAGCTATTGTTATTTGTAATATCAATACATCTAAGTCACGTAAATACAACACATATTGCATTACAAATGCTATAGGTGTCACATTTGCGAAAGTTAAAACT
The DNA here is from genome assembly GCF_964263255.1 of Lissotriton vulgaris. Taxonomy (NCBI): domain Eukaryota; kingdom Metazoa; phylum Chordata; class Amphibia; order Caudata; family Salamandridae; genus Lissotriton; species Lissotriton vulgaris. The sequence goes on along the minus strand of NC_141697.1, from coordinate 294,254,798 downwards.
ATTGACATTGTAAATGACAAAGCTATTAATTTCGTTATTTTCAAAACCAACACATGAATAGAAAAATTGTCATTTACAATACCAATAGCTCAAACCTTCCTAATGCGAGATCTATTGCATTGCAAATGCTTGTTTTTAATGTTTGGATAAGGTAAGTATGTGTATAGGGGTATATGTTTTGGGGTACTGAGGTATAGGTTTTGGGGTGTTTGGGTATTTTAAGGGTTCAGATATAGTTTTGGGTTATTGGGTATAGGGGTAGTTTTAGGGTTTAGGGATAGGTATGGGTTTTGGGGTACAGGGGTATTTTTAAGGTTCAGGGCTAGGTTTCGGTTTTGGGGTATATGGGTATTTTAAGGGTTCAGGGCTAAGTTTGGGTTTTGGGGTACAGGGGTACTTTTAGGGTTCGGGGCTAGGTTTGGGTTTTGGAGTACAGGGGTATTTTAGGGTTCAAGGGTAGGTTTGGGTTTTGGGGTACAGGGGTATTTTAGTGTTCAGAGGTAGGTTTGGGTTTGCGGTACAGTGGTATTTTTAGGGTTCAGGGCAAGGTTTCGGTTTTGGGGTACAGGGGTATTTTTAGAGTTCAGGGGTAGGTTTGGGTTTTGAGGTACAGGGGTATTTATAGGGTTCAGGGCTAGGTTTGGGTTTTGGGGTACAGGGGTATTTTTAGGGTTTAGGGATATGTTTGGGTTTTGGGGTGCAGGTTATATTTATAGGGTTAAGATGGGTTTGTGTTTAAGGGTGTTGGGGTATTTTAAGGAGTAAGGGTGGGTTATGATTATGGGGTGCAGGGGTATTTAAAGGGAGCAGGGTGGGATTAGCACACGATATTAGACATGGCAAGAAGGGCGGAACGTACCACATGCCCCCAGCGTTTGTCACACCCCCAGCACATGCCCACAGCACAACGCAGACACGCCCACAAGGGACTACTTGGCTGGCACGGTTCTTTCACCTTTTAAATGTATATGGTGGGCGTCTGCATAGCCTGTGTCCTTCTGCTGCCCTTTCCAATGCTGTATTGGGTGTTGTGATTGGTGCTGTGGTTCCTGAGATTACCCTCCTCAAAGGTTTGGGCTCTCTCTTTATTATATTAGTATATATATATGTGTATATATATATATATATATATATATATATATATATTACCTACTGGCGATAGCCAGTAGGTATATATAGTTAGAATTTTTTCTCTATGGGACTTTTGAAAATTCTATGTCTAATAACTTTGGCGTTTGTGGACGGAATCGGCTGAAATTTTCAGGAAAATGGCACATTTTGTTTCTGAGCAGCCCCTAAAAATTTGGGGGGGTTTCGTCAAGGGGGGGCCGAGAAAAAAGGGGGGTCCCAAAACGCGTTTTTCCCATGTTAATTTCCATAGGGCGGTTGGACTCACTTTTAGCTCGAACGGCTGAATGGATTTGCACGAAACTTGGCAAAATTGTAGGGACTGTTAGCCCGATGTGCCTTTGCTAGGTCTCAATATATGTGCTCCAGTAGTTTTTGAGAAATTAACGTTCAAACCAAGATATATATCTGTAACAGCGCTCTGGGCAGCGATCCGGTCCGCTTACTTTTCGCTTATCGGAACTTTGCGCGCAGAAAGCTGATTGGCTCTCCGGTGTCTGTCAACATTCTAAACAGTCCGGAGCGGCCGCCATCTTGTCTCTCGGTAGGATCGAGAGAGAAGAAGAGGTGGAAAACGAAAGGGGAATTTAATGAAAGGGGGCAAGGTATCCCCCTCTTGACCCCCTAGGAATGTTGTTGGGGTTATTAAAGGGTTCCGTGGGGAAAAAAAAAAAAAAATGATTTTTCACGGTAGAAGCGCTTCACGGGCCGCGAACTGGGCCGCAAACTGGTAGCGAAACGGGAATTCGCCATTTTGTGCTTCGTTAATTAAATTACTAGGTATAAGTGGGTGCGGGAGACGTATCCTAATCCCCTATGTTTCCTGAGGGTGGCTGAGGAGGCTGATATATGTTGATACATCTCTTCCAGCGGCTGTGCATGAGCTTTTTTTTTTTTTTGCTGCGTGACAGTCCGGAGCGGCCGCCATCTTGTCTCTCGGTAGGATCGAGAGAGAAGAAAAGGTGAAAAACTAAGGGGGAATTTAATGAAAGGGGGCAAGGTATCCCCCTCTTGACCCCCTAGGAATGTTGTTGGGGTTATTAAAGGGTCCCGTGGGGAAAATAAAAAAAAAAGATTTTTCACGGTAGAAGCGCTTCACGGGCCGCGAACTGGGCCGCAAACTGGTAGCGAAACGGGAATTCGCCATTTTGTGCTTCGTTAATTAAAGTACTAGGTATAAGGGGGTGCGGGAGACGTATCCTAATCCCCTATGTTTCCTGAGGGTGGCTGAGGAGGCTGATATATGTTGATACATCTCTTCCAGCGGCTGCGCCATCTTGCCTTTTTTCCAATGCCACAATTTTGTCGTGCACGGCAGCCATTTTAGATGCCAGGCTGGTCCCAGGCTATCACCTAACCCTGCGGATGTAGTTTATGGCCCCAGCTGTAGAGAATTCAGACATGCCAATCCTCCCGATTCAGGCGTGTGACTACTGATTTCAGTGCTAGTCTCCCGCCTCCCGATTTCTGCAAGCAAAAACTCGGGGGCATATTACGAACAACTAGCGTTAATTTTTGTCTCTAACTTGTTTAGAGACAAAAATTATCGCCGTACATCGGCGATTTTTATCGCAGATAAACCTTGCTATTATCGCAGAAAAGTCAGCGATATTCATGTATTATCGAGCAAATGCTCTTAGCCATGTTATCCACCTCCCATTGGATAACATGGCTAAGAACTGCTCAGGGCAGGTGTTAGATTTTGGAGATATTCGCGCTTAGCGCGAATATCTCCAAAAGTTGGTAATAGAAGGTAGCGATGTTAGGGACTGTTTCCAGTCGCTAACATCTTGGCACGCCACTTTGCATGTCATTAGTGATAAGTATCACTGACATGCAAAGCGGGGCCCAAGATGGTCGCTATCTCCTTTTAGCTGTCACTAACTGGTGTTAGCGACAGCTTGGTAATAGGGAAATAATTTTATCTCCGCTTTCATGGCTTTTAAAGCCAAAAAAGCGGAGATAAACCCCCTTGATAATATGCCCCACGATTCCTTGGGGTTTCAGTTGACAGGGCTTGGTATTGTGTTACATGGTAATTTTTCCATGAAACGTCAGAGGGTCGATGCAGGGGTTCTAGAAGAGGTGATAAACCATTTAAGCCTCATGAACAAGCGCATGGTCTTTTAAAGATTTGTGAAGTACTCGGGGCGGCGGTGTGTGTGTGCCCTCTTTCAGGAGCGGGCGGGGGGGACTGCCAGCAACTTGCCAGGCCAGGCAGTGTTCAACACGTGCATCACCCTTTCTCTGCTTGCTATTGCGCTCCATGCTTCGGAAAGGTAAGAAAAAGAACGTGCATTTGAGTTTGAAATGTCCGATCCTGCAGCAGCACACTTCCAAAGCCCACACATGACAATAACCCGATTCAAGGCCCCATTCACCCGTTTTTAAAAAAATAGATAACACTCCAACAAAGTAAGGTTATAAAACTTTATTAACTATTAACTTTAACGAACGGAACAAAAACTAAAAACATTTAAACATTTCTCAACACAAAAAGCAACAATGGTTAGAAGCTGTCTTTTGTGCGAATAGTCCCAAGGCAGCACAACGTGCAGAGTTCTGGACGGCACCCAGGTGATGTCGCCTGGGTGCCGCACTGGTTTAGGGATCCTACAATGCAGCACAGAAAAACAGAGTGGGGCGTCCCGGGTGGTGCGGGGGGAGGCCTCGTCAGTAGCGGTCTGTGTCCAGTGTCACATGGCTGACACAACATGTACGACAGGCACCCAGGTGATGTCCAGTAAACTGCCGCACTGGTTTTGGTATCCTACAATGCTACTCCGAAAATTGGCGTGCGGCGGCCCGGGGGGGGGCGTGGGGGAGGCGGCGTGAACGGGCCTCCCCAGGTGGCGGCCATCTAGCTGAGTTGCGCCCGCTCTTGCGGCTACAGCGTCTCGCTCACCATGTTGTTGAGTTGCTCCCACTCTTGCAGTGCAGCGATAGGCGGCTGCCACATGGCTCTTAAAATGGCGGACGGCTCCTCGGTTTTGGGCCTGGTCCACTGAAATGGCCCTGGGACACTTTGGAACTCGGACGCTTGCCTGCTAGGGCTTGGGCTCCATTCTCGAAAAGCGTCCCCTCAGCCGTGAAGATTGTACAAAAGTCTTGGGGGCCCCCGACTCCCGCAGGCTTCCGGTGGGGAGCGGCTGCCATGATTGCTCGCGGAATGACCACGACGGAGCCACGAGATGGTGGTGCTCTCATGCTGACGCCAGCTTCAGTCTGAATGATCCAGAAACAAGGTGGGGCTTTCATCGTTTGGGAAAAAAAAATGTTCTAAACCAATGAAAAGTGTTATTTTTAGGTCATATGACCAAGCCTTCCATCTTTAGGAAACCAAAAGTAAAATGAACCAATGAAAAGTTTTATAAAGAAGTCACATGACCTGTTATGCGGCATAGGGCTACAAAAACCGTAGAAAATCCGTTGGCACGTGAGGCGGCGTCAGTAGCGGACCGATGTGCGAATAGGCCGAAGGCAGCACAACGCGCTGAGATCCGGATGGCACCGAGGTGGTGTCAAGCAAATTGCCGTACTGGTGTGGCCATCCTACAATGCTGCGCCGAAAGACGGCGTGTCCAGCTGAGTTCCGGTCACTCTTGCGGTACAGTGAGTCGAACGCGCCGAGATCCGGATGGCACCGAGGTTGTGTCCAGCAAGTTGCTGCACTGGTGTGGCCATCCTACAATGCTGTGCCGAAAGTCGGCGTGGGGTGCCCCGTTGGCTTATGAGGTGATGTCAGTAGTGGACCGATGTGTGAATAGGTCGGAACCAGCACAAGGCGCCAAGATCCGAATGGCAAGTCCTGGATATTGAGTGCCATAGTTGAGAGTTCTGAGCTGTGCTTGTAAGACTATCTGAAGCTTATTTGCACCTGCTGCAGTTTCACTGTTGCCCAAGGTGGTGTCCAGCAAATTGCTGCAGTGGTGTGGCCATCCTACAATGCTGCGCCGAAAGACGGCGTGTCCAGCTGAGTTCCGGTCACTCTTGCGGTACAGTGAGTCGAACGCGCCGAGATCCGGATGGCACCGAGGTTGTGTCCAGCAAGTTGCCGCACTGGTGTGGCCATCCTACAATGCTGCGCCGAAAGACGGTGTGACCAGCTGAGTTCCGGTCACTCTTGCGGTACAGTGACTCGAACGCTCCGAGATCCGGATGGCACCGAGGTGGTGTCCAGCAAGTTGCCGCACTGGTGTGGCCATCCTACAATGCTGCGCCGAAAGTCAGTGTGGGGTGCCCCGTTGGCCTATGAGGTGATGTCAGTAGTGGACCGATGTGTGAATAGGTCGGAAGCAGCATAAGGCGCCCTGCACTGTTGAGCTTTTTTCAATGCCTGTTTTTTGTTGTTTCCCCTCCATCAAAAACAAAAAAAAATATATAAAACTGTGCAAAAATACAAAAAAATGTTTAGAAAAGCAGTGCTTGTAAGACTGTCTGAAGCTCCTTTGCACCTGCTGCAGCTTCACTATTGCCCTGGTGTGGACAAAGATCGCCCATGACTTAGGCTGATTGAGAGTTTGTAGAAAAATGGCTTCAGATTTTCCACATATTACTCTTCAACATTCTTCCTAAATGTAACAATGTGAGACTCACTAGGAGAACGGCTGTTTATCTTTCCTTTCAAAATGCTGCTAACAATATTTTCTGAATGGAAGACACCATCTTGTAGCATAAAGGGCCGAAAGGGGTTCTGGTCTGGCCGATTGTTGGTGAAGACATTTTGACTATATCTTGGACCTGCCCGGCCTCGCCCAAAATGGCGCCGGTATAAATGGGACTCGTAACTCCTTGCCCGCAAATGTATATCTAGAAAATGTTATTGTAAGTGGCCCTGTCTTATTTTAATTACAAAATGTACGTCCACCGATTCCGCAACTGTTAGACACCTTAGTTCTTGCAACCTAATGGCCCGCTCGTTACGTTCCTCTACAGTGTAAATGTCTCCTCATCATATACGATTTCAGTTTGCTCCGTGCCGGCCCACGTGGTTATAGGCCCGTATTTGTATACTGATATTTTCACAATAAAGGTTTTTAAAACAAAACACGGTAGTAGTATTTACATTGGTAAAGTTTTTACTTTTAGTCACTGTTTTCGAATCAGTAAAAGGCAAGTGAAATAAAGCAGTCCAATTACATGACGGATAAAAGGTATAATATGTAGGAACGCAGTAAAGATAAATGGTCAAGGGCAGTTGTGTTTTTCATTTCTGCAACATAAAGTGATCGATAAGAATCTGATAATCAGGCGTATCGGCGACTAAGACAGCAGGCCGAGTCTCTCTTACTCAACGGCTCCGTCATGGAACGAAGAAACGCCCTTTTTGTCGAAAAAGGAATATATTTTACTTGCAGGACAGTTGTAAATTTTCCGGGAAAGTACATTAGCCTGGAATATTATAACATATGTTTGAAAAAAAAATAATGTTCGAAAAAAATAAAAAGCGTAATTTTTAGGTCATATGACCAAGCTTTTCATCATTAAATTAACAAAAGTAAAATGAACCAATGAAAAGTTTTATTAACAAGTCACATGACCTGTTATGCTTACGTTACGCGCTGCGCGCCGCGCCTCGGATCACTTCCGGGTGCGCTAACGCGGCGTGTCATAAAACGCATTACGCGACAACGTAGGTCAAGAATATAGTCTAAATGTCTCCACCAACCAGCGTTCAGAACACAACCCCTTTCAGCAGTCCAAAAAGTTCTGTTAAATGACAACAGAGGGGACAGGCAACAAGAACCATCAGTCAAAGAGGGGAGGGCAAGTTCTTCTCTTCCGGTTCATGTTGGAGCGCTACCGGAACTGATCGAATTGGTAGTCTATAGTGTTTCTGAATGTTTCAGACTAAAGCTGGCGTCAGCATGAGACCACTACCATCTCGTAGCTCCGTCGTGGCCATTCCACGAGCAATCATGGCAGCCGCTCCCCACCAGAAGCCTGCGGGAGTCGGAGGCCCCCAAGACTTTTGTAGAATCTTCACGGCTGAGGGGACGCTTTTCGAGAATGGGACCCAAGCCCTAGCAGACAAGCGTCCGAGTTCCAAGGTGTCCCAGGGCCATTTTAGTGGACCAGGCCCAAAACCGAAGAGCCGGCCGCCATTTTGAGAGTCCTGTGGCAGCCGTCTATCGCTGCACCGCAAGAGCGGGCGCATCTCAACTACATGGTGAGCGAGACGCTGTAGTCGCAAGAGCGGGCGGTAAACAGCTGAATGGCGGAAGAGGCACAGTGTAGCAAAAGCGGGCGGAATGGCAACTAAAACGATAAAGGGGCGCCCCACTACAGCTTGTCTTCAGGTCAAACGGATTGTGGGACAAGGTCCAGAATTGAAGAGTCATCAAAAGGCAAAAAGTTCCGCCGGACCCCGGGAGCCGGCCGCCTATGTCGGGGGCGATCTCAGGCTACACCAGTGCTATAAGACTTGGGGAGGGTGTCGGAGCCAAGCGTCTTCTCCGAGTCCATGGCCATCACACCGCCCCTCGGGGGCCTCCGTCAAGCGGTTTAGGGAGGTACCATATAACATTGTTTTCAAATGCAGTCAGGTCCACAAACGACCCTCACTTACTTTGGAATAGTGAAGCTGCAGTAGGTGGAAATAAGCTTCAGACAGTCTTACAAGCACTGCTTTTGTAAACATTTTTTTTATTTTTTGTATTTTTGCACAGTTTTATATATTTTTTTTTGTTTTTGATGGAGGGGAAACAACAAAGCACAGGCATTGAAAAAGGCTCAAACTCAGAACTCTGAACTATGGCACCCAATATCCAGGACTTTCCATCCGGATCTTGGCGCCTTGTGCTGCTTCCGACCTATTCACACATCGGTCCACTACTGACATCATCTTATAAACCAACGTTATGTAAATAGTTATTTAATAAAATGTTTTACCCTGTTTCTTTGCTGGTGTGTTGTCTATATTTTTAATATTTGCATAGGGTTTGTCGTTATTTTGGGCGGGGTGGGTGACGGAGCCGAGCTGTCTTGCAGCCCTCATGGTGTGGAGCTCAGTTCATCTCACTATTTTCGTATTTCTCATGAAGGGTTGTTTATAATATTTCTATTTTAGCGAGGTCAAAAAGAGATCCAATTAGTGGCCTACTGATTTTGCTCGATTACTTTTATTTTTTTACACGATTTTTCACGATCTGCAAAGACTAAACAGAGTATTGCGACTTTGTGCTTGTTTGTAAATAGAGAATGAACCAAAGAGAATCAATTGAAAAACAGTAAATGCTTGGATAATAATCAATCAAATGGAGAGACAAGCAGGCAGGACGGATTACAACGGGGGTAAAGGCCTGCGTTAACTACTCTTCACTATCTGCAAAGAGAGAGTACTACTAAGAGAAAAGAGGGGAGGGGGGCAGCGTTCAAAGCACATCAGCGTGCATAAATACGAAAATGTTTTTATCTATCACGTACTTTACATTTTAATGCTTTTCATATTTGCTATTAAAAAACCAATGAAATTCACAGAAAAAACCATAGGTTATAGTGGATATATAGTTAGGAATTTGCATTTACAAAACCTTGAAAATTCAATGAAAAAACCATTGGTTTTAGGCCATATATAGTTAGAAATTAGCATTTACAAAACCTTATTTTACTCGCATAAAACCATTGAAATTCCATATATAGTCAGAAGCGCTAACTATATATCGCGCACCCGCAATCCACTGCTGATGATGTCACATATTACATCATTCATGACATGGTCAGTGACATCACTGATGACATCACTGATGACATCTCAAATGACATCACTGATGACATCACTGATGACAACTCAAATGACATCACTGATGACATCTCAAATGACATCACTGATGACATCACTGATGACAACTCAAATGACATCACTGATGACATCTCATTTGTCATCACTGATCACATCACTCATGTGATAATACAATGAACCTCTTCAGACTCTAATATAACCTTACATACACTCAGTATAAACAGACACTCACAGACTGTCACTCATCCATGGAGTTACTCACACACCTAGTCAGTCATGCAAAGAATCAATCACACCTCCATTTCCTCAACTATACAGTTATACACATCTTACTTATTCAAACATATAATAACACATATTTACTCTCTTATATAATCCCTGATACAAGCTCACAGTGATCGATACAGCCACTCACACATTCACTGGCTCTTATGTTCAGTTATTTATATATGTCAACTCTCACATGTATTGTGTTTTACATACGTACTTACTTGCACATGTAGCAATGAGAAATCCATTCACTCACCAACACACCCATGCACAGTCAACCGCCCATATAGCTGTTTCCACATGCACTCTTGAACTCATACTCCTAGTGAATCAACTGCTTACACATCTATGCACAGAGTCACGCACCTCCCAGCCACCCACACACACACTCAGCCTCCCATTCAAATACTTGGGCAACCAATCAATAACCCATATGGCCACTCTTATAGCTACTGATCAACACATGCAGCAGCTTACACAACAACAAACATACTGATGCACAAATTAAGACAGTTTAGTCACTAACCCATGCACTCAGTGAGACACATTTAATCACTCTTTCATACAGTCAGTCATGCACCTACTAAATTCTTCATCCAGACACTTATACATCCACTCATTCTTCAATATGTAAAACATATTTAAACTTTACAGACACATACAATCACTGGATATTGTGATCAGTGATGTCATCAGTGATGTCATTTGAGATGTCATCAGTGATGTCATCAGTGATGTCACTGACCATGTCATGAATGATGTAATATGTGACATCATCAGCAGTGGATTGCGGGTGCGCGATATATAGTTAGCGCTTCTAACTATATATGGAATTTCAATGGTTTTATGCGAGTAAAATAAGGTTTTGTAAATGCTAATTTCTAACTATATATGGCCTAAAACCAATGGTTTTTTCATTGAATTTTCAAGGTTTTGTAAATGCAAATTCCTAACTATATATCCACTATAACCTATGGTTTTTTCTGTGAATATATATATATATATATATACATATATATATATATATATATATATATATATATATATATATATATATATATATATATATATATATATATATATATATATATATACTAGCAGCCCGCCCCGACGTTGTCCGGGGATGAAATATAATGTCTACAAAGGTTGTAATAGGCAAGGCAAATTTATTTCAAAACTTGCCTGTGCATCCGCTCAGAAGCCCTCGTTCGGTACCGCTGAAGGTGAGTGTGTGCTCTTCTGTTTGTTGTCCTTGCCGCAATATGCGAACGTGTGGGTCCACTCCAGCCGATGCACTGATTGCCGCAAAATGCACGCACGCCCTAAACACAGAGCGGTGCACTTAGACGCCCCACATCGTGTCAACGCCAAACACCACAACTCCTGCTTCTGAAAGCTTCTGGCGTCTCCGACGGCACACGCCCACAACAATGCTGAAGGGCACACCCACTCATGTTAGAACGCTGGTCCCACACAGAACGCTTATCGCAACCGCAAGCTTTTGCCGAATGCACACGCCCATCGCTGCATGCACACGTCCATCGGTTTACAGCAGAACGCACACGCCCACAACGGACTACTTTTTCCCAAACATTCTTTTTCCCTTCTAATGTATATGTTGGGCTGGTGTATAGCCTATGTCCATCTGCTGATACTCTCCTTTCCAACGCTGTATTGGGTGTTCCGGTTGACACTGTGGTTCCGGAGCTTACCCGCCTCAAAGGTTTGGGCTCTCTCCTTATAATATTAGTATGGATACATATATATGTATACACATATATGTGTATATATATATATATATATATATATATATATATATATATATACATCCATATGTATAAAAAATGTGTATATATATATAGACAGACATATAGATAGATAGATAGATAGATAGATAGATAGATAGATAGATAGATAGATAGATAGATAGATAGATAGATAGATAGATAGATAGATAGATAGATAACCAATCAGAGAGTTTAGAGCCTGCTACTCACCCATGAGGGTCTGAAGGCTCTGGGGGAAGTGCAGCTCCAGTCAGCTGAAGAGCCAGGTCTTGAGACTCTTCCGGAAGGTGTGTAGAGTAGGGGAGCATCTGATGTTGACTCGGAGCTCGTTCCAGGCCTTGGCCATGATGTAGGAGAAAGCTCTTCCGTCGGTTCTGGTTTTGCGGATGCGCTGGGTTTTTTCCAGGGCGAGGTCGGCAGAGCGGAGGCTCCTTTTGGCTACGTGGAAGGAGACTCTTTTGTTGAGGTATTTTGGTACAGTGCTGTGTAGGTATTTGTAGGTGTGGGTGAGTAGCTTGAAGAGTCCTCTCTTCTTAACGGGAAGCAAGTGGAGGTCTCGTAGGTGTTGGGTGATGTGCTCATGTCTTGGGATGCCCAGGACGATTCTGGCTGCGGTGTTCTGCATGGTCTGAAGTTTGTGTAGTGGGGATTTGTGGATTCTTGTATATAGTGCGCTCCCGTAGTCCAGTCTGCTTGTTATGAGTGCATGGGTGATGGTCTTTCTGGCTTTGAGGGGTCCACTTAAAGGTCTTGCAGAGGATTCAAGGGTGCGGAAGCAGGTGGAGGCGATGGTGTTGATCTGTCGGTCATGGTGAGGGAGGAGTCGAGTATGATGCTGAGTTTCCGGACGTGCTCTGTGGGGGTTGGGGTTGCCAAGTGTGGCGAGCCACCAGGAATTGTCTCATGAAGAGGGGGAGGGTCCGAGGACTAGGACTTCTTTCTTCTCCGATTTGAGCTTCAGACAGCTGCTGCTCATTCGAGCTGCGACATCTTTCATTCCTTCTTGGAAGCTGAGTCTGGTGATTTCGGAGTCCTTCGTGAGGGAGAGGATGAATTGGATGTCATCTGCGTAGGATACAAAGATAGATAGATAGATAGATAGATAGATAGATAGATAGATAGATAGATAGATAGATAGATAGATAGATAGATAGATAGATAGATAGATAGATAGATAGATAGATAGATAGATAGATAGATAGATAGATAGATAGATAGATAGATAGATAGATAGATAGATAGATAGATAGATAGATGGATGGATGCTAGGAATGCTTGGGAAAGGCTGTGTGTTAAAGGCATGTTTTTAATGTCAAAAAACCCAGGAGGCCACACGTAGCATGGAAGCCTGGGGATTTCATGCTTGGATTATGGCGGGCCAATTAGCCCTAAAGCGGCCCTAGTCTTCAGCTTGCCGAGGAAACGCAAAGTGAATGAATGGTCTGTACGGCCCTAAAAATCCCCTCATGAAACCTCTCTGTTCATAAGGGATAACCCCACGCATAAATTGTACAGCACAGCAGACGGAACACTGCTTTTAGGTATACGCATCTGGCAGGCAGGTCTGCCTTTCCACAAATGTACAAATGGAAGAAATCCCTTTTCAAATTGCCTGAGGTTGGCTTTAATTAAAATTTTCATTTAGCTGGACCAGGCCCAGTGGAATTGCAATGCGGAGAGAGTGAAAGAGGGGACCTGCTTACAAACAGCCAAGAAAATGTAAGGTCAGCAATACCGGGCATCAATAATTAAGGAACAGCTTGATTCGAAATTACCATCATTAATTTCATTTTAGAGGTATCTGGATGCTCATCCGGTTTGCAGCTGACATGCCTGAAGAGATAACCTTACAATAAAAGTCAAACCATAAATCATACAGGAAAATTGGGAAGCTGTGTGTCACACAAATATAAAAAAAAGAGAAATAATAGGCACAATGTAGCTGCCTGCCACGCCAACAACAGTCTGAGGTCCAACAACTGCATCTTATTTTGCATCCCAACAATTTGCTTCTGTGTAATATGAAGGTTAGTTAACATTTCAAAGAGTTAAAACACCTATAGCCTTATTCATAGAATCCCAATGAACAAATTAGCCGTTCTAGAAATATAAATATAATTTGGCTTCTTATTTCTTTCCATGAGCAGCACAGCCTGAAGAAGTTAATATTATGAGAGCAATTAAATAATATCAACACATGACTGATGATAACGGTATATTTATATTACACCATAATCAGTATGCACTCTAAATGCAATGGGCCTCCTTTATGAAGCTGTGTGCCACTTTTACGCCGCCTTTGCGTCACTTTTAGTGACGCACCAGCAGCGTAGAAAATGTGCCTTGTTGCGCCATATTTACAAAGTGACGCATCTAGATAGATGCGTCTCTTTGTAAACCCCTGCGCTACATTATACCTGCTCCAGGTATAATGTATGCATGGGGGGGTTCTGACGCAAGAAAAGGTCATGGAAGTTACGCAGTGAAATCTATAAGATTTCACTGCGCCACTTCTAGGACGCAAATGCGTCAATTTCTTACACCTGCCTCACAGCAGGCGTAAGACTGACGCAGGCTCTTTCACATGGGGCTTGCCCCATGAGAAAGGACACATTGCTGGAGTTGCGTCACTTTTGTGACACACTCCAGCAATGCGTCACTTTTGCGCCATACAGATCCGTTAGAAATACTGACGTATCTGTAACTCCTTACGCAATGATGCGTCATACTGTAAATATGACGCATCATTGGTGTCCCAAGGAGGGTGCAATGAAAAGTGACGCATTGCTGTTTTCACGCAGCGATGTGTCACTTTTCATAAATGAGTCCCAGTGTTTTTTCTCCTTTACAATGCACTGACATCTAAATATTTCACGTTTTGTTTAAATATGCTTTTTCCCTTCCCTTTATAAAATTGAGCTGCCAACTATGTATTTCTATTGATTTGTTTGCTTACTTATTTTTGCAGCATCGTGGCAGTAGAAACAAAGAAGGCTTAAAGGAGCAAGTGAGGTATGTTTTGAGACCTCTTACACACTCAAGATACTCTGAGACCTGATGCAGTCCAAACGGAAAAGCATTCCAAAGTTTGGAGCCGAATGTTGCAATGGATTTTCCTACAAAGCGATGCCTTCTAGAAATAGGGAATTTTCAAGCGTTATTGCTACCCAGTTCGTTGCACCAGGAACATGTGTGACTAACACGTTTTATAGCAACATTTGGACCAGTTATATACAATGCTTGGTTACATGGCAGAGAGCCTTTGACAGGATTATGTGCTCCGCCGGAAGTCAGTGAAAAGATGGACAGGCTGCGGAGATGTGGCGAAACTTATGAATACCATACAAGAATATGACTGACATATTCTGCATCCTTTGCAGGTTGCTGACCAGAATATCCTACAACCCGAGACATAAGGCATCTTTATACTAAAGATGTGGGAACAACACCAACTCCAATGCCTGTTGCACGCATCTATGAGTAGATAACATATGAGTAGATAACATATGGACCATAACTTTTGGCTGTGCAACAACTTAAGAATAGGTGTGTGCAGTGGGCCATGCTGTATGGCCAAAGTATAACTGGCCAACAATCTGGAAAGGATCTTGGGGCATATTACCAACGATTAGCGATATTTATCACTAACTAGGCTTAGCAACGTTTTTTTTTATCGCTAAGCATTGTGGAAATTATAGCTGAGATAACGTGCTATTAGCTATGTTTATCTCCAAAGCCATAATTGTTCCGGCGATAGGGTGAATATAACTGAGAATACAGCGATATTCACGCATTAGCGACTAAATGTTCTTAGCCATGTTAACCACCTCCCATTGGATAACATGGCTAAGAACTGGTCTGGGCAGGTGTTAGTTTTTGGCGATATGCGCGCTTAGCGCGAATATTGCCACCCCTAAGCCTGCCTTGCTAATAGGCGTTAGCGACGTTAGCGACTGCTTTCAGTCGGTAATGGGTTGGGAATGCTCCTATTGCATGTCATTAGCGATAATTATCGCTAACATGCAAAGCGGGCCCCAAACCGCTCGCTATCGCCTACAAGCTGTCGTTAACTGCTGTTAGCGACAGCTTGCTAATAGGGCGATAGAATTTTCGCGGGCTGAAGACAGCTGGAATGCCAGAAACCGGTCCTCGGAAGCTTGTTTCCGGTCCAGGGAAGGCATGGCTTGGCAGTTCGGGCTGGACTGTTCCCATGAGGCACAGGGTCAGACTGATTTGCATATGTCCATGTCTGAACTGGGGTGGTGTGGAGTGCAAAAAAACGATGGATTTAGGCCCAGATCTCTGTACTGGGGTAAATGTATGACATTGTTCTGCATTCCGTCCATTACCTGTGGTTTTTGCGTTCATTTTGGGGCAGCAGGAAGTCTCCCTGTTACCTCCTACCCTCCTACGCCCTTTCAATTACAGAGATGGGGCACAGAACATCCCACTTTTGGGGAATAAAATACCCTCTCCTCCATCCAACAGAGAGATTTCCACCAGACACTCCTGTATAACAATAGGGACATGGACTTGATGATTCGAAAATTGACAACTGGCGGTCATAGGGTTTTGATCCACAGATTTTCACCAGGCCAACCAATCACTTGCCATCTGCGATCTTGACAGTGGAAACATCCATCTTGATCAACTCATAATGCTTGATCTGCTCAAAGAAAGCCCATTGTTGCACAAAGCTGATAAAATGAACGAAGTAATGAAATCATGTTTCACTTCTTCTGACCGACTTACACCTGCTACTTTTGGAAGTTAAATTTTCAATCATAATTTTTCCATAAGAAATGAGTTGCAAATGGTGCTACTACTTGTCAAAGATTCCAAATCCAAACCGACTAATCAAACACCTGGACCTGCTTCCGGACGGTCGCTCCACCAAGCTCCTCCTGTGCCTCAGCTGCTATCGTTTTCTGTGCCTCCCTGGTATCGTTTTCAGCGCGCTGATCACTGAACTGCCGCTGCCTATTATTCTAGCGCCTCACTCGCATAGCGCTTTAATTAATTACCTGCCTCTCGCAGCGCGACCTCGCTCAGGCTATTGGGTCCACTGTTGGCTTGTCTGTGCATGTATTATCCTGACTACTGCTCAATTTATCATCAGTGTTTGGGTTTGTTTCACCAGCGCTTGTGCTCTGATTGCGCTTGCTGTTAACTCGCTGCATTTTCATTGTCTGTGTTGCCCCTGCCTGCCTTCCCTCGGACCCTCCATTTTGTTGTTGTTGTTCTCCCCTGACCCGCCCCTCAGCCACACTACCGCCTCCCTGCTGCCCCTCCCACGCTCCGCCCCCTCCACACTTCATTTATGCCTGATGCCCCCACGCGCAGCGTCCACGCGCTTCGACCACGCTGAAGGTGCGCCAAAGGTAAGCCCGTCTACGCCCGTCCGCGCCTGGACCGCGCCCAGTGCCAGACCCCCTGGCCCCCGTCCCTCCCAGCCCTCCCGCATTACCTACGATGCCGCCACCCTCCTAGCCCTTGACCCCGGTCGCGCCCCCAACTGCGTCCAAGCCGCTCCTGGACACACCCATGGACCTTTCTCTTGCCACTCCTGCAAATTCTTCGGCACCGACACCATCTCCGCTACGACCACACCACAGATCCCCGACCCCAATCACCTACAATGCATCCTTCTCAACACCCGATCAGTCCACAGGCACGCCATTGACCTATGGAATCTACTAGACACCATTTCTCCGGACATCGCCTTCCTTACGGAAACATGGATGAATGCTTCCTCCACACCAGACATCACCATTGCCATCCCTGAAGACTATAAGATCACTCGCAAAGACCGTACCGGCCACACAGGAGGAGGAATCGCTATCGTCCATAAGAAATCAATCCGCATCTCAACCAGCTCTGATGCCAACCTCGCCAACTCCGAACACCTTCACTTCCAGATCCACATCGACCCCAAAACCACACTCAGAGGCACCCTCCTCTACAGACCACCAGGACCCCGCGCAAAATTCAGTGAAGACATCACGGACTTCATCACTCCACACGCGCTCCCCTCCAAAGACTACATCCTTCTGGGAGACCTCAACTTTCACCTTGAAAAGATCAACGACCGCAACACCGCCACCCTCGTGGACAACCTCGCCAACCTCGGACTTAAACAACTGGTCACTTCCCCCACCCACATCGCAGGTCACACTCTCGACCCCATCTTCACATCCAGCAATCATGTCTCTTTCAGCCACACCACGGACCTCCTCTGGACTGACCACAGCTGCGTTCACTTCACCTACAACAAACCAAAACCCAACATCCACCTCCAACCTTCCCTGCAAAGAAACTGGAACAAAATCACCGCGGACCAAATCTCCGCATCGCTCCTCCGAAACTCCCCAGCCCTCTCTTCTAACGCTAACGAAGCCGCCGCCAACCTCACCCTATGGTTATCCAGCACCGCCGACACCTTAGCACCACTGAAAAAACGTCAAAGCAAACCTGGCAGCAAGAAGGCCTCATGGTTCAACGATGATCTCAAGAAGTCCAAGAAACTCTGCCGCTCCCTTGAAAAGGCCTGGAAAAAAGACCCAACCACCAGCACCAAGGACGCCTTCAAAAGCGCCACCCGCACTCACCACCAACTGATCCGAAAAGCCAAGAAAACAGCATTCAAGGATCGACTTGACAACAACGCCCACAACAGCAAGGAACTTTTCAACATCGTCAAGGAATTTTCCAATCCCTCGGCCAACTCCAACGACATCACCCCCTCTCAAGCCCTCTGCGACTCCCTAGCCTCATTTTTCCACAACAAGATTGCAGACATCCACAACAGCTTTGACAACCAACCCGGAAACCAACCCACCCTACCATTTGCTGATCATCTTCCCCCCGTGAACACCCTTAACGACTGGAACCCAATCTCCACTGAGGACACCATCCGCCTGATGAATTCCATCCACTCAGGATCCCCCACAGACCCATGTCCTCACCACATCTTCAACAAAGCAGACTCCATCATAGCACCGCACCTCCGAGACGTCATCAACTGCTCCTTCAACTCCGCCACCTTCCCGGAAGACTGGAAACACGCTGAACTCACCGCCCTTCTGAAAAAACCAACAGCGGACCCCACCGAACTCAAAAATTACCGCCCCATCTCGCTTCTTCCATTCCCGGCCAAAGTCATCGAGAAAGCTGTCAACAACCAGCTCGCCGCCTTCCTCGAAGCCAACAAATCCCTCGACCCCTCACAATCTGGCTTCCGAGCAAAACACAGCACTGAGACCGCCCTCATCGCAGCAACAGACGACATTCGAACTCTACTGGACAATGGAGACACAGTCGCCCTCATCCTCCTTGACCTCTCTGCAGCTTTCGACACAGTCTGCCACAGCACCCTTTTACAACGCCTCAATAACATCGGAATCCAAGGAAAAGCACTTGAATGGATCACCTCGTTCCTCACCGGAAGATCCCAGAGAGTCCGCCTTCCTCCATTCAAGTCCGAGGCCTCTGAAGTCATCTGCGGCGTACCACAAGGATCCTCACTCAGTCCCACCCTCTTCAACGTATACATGAGCCCCCTCGCGGCCATCGCACGCCAACACAACCTCAACATCATCTCTTACGCGGACGACACTCAACTAATCCTTTCTCTCACCAATGACCCCAGCACCGCCAAAACTAACCTACACGAAGGAATGAAAGAAGTTGCCGAATGGATGAAACAAAGCCGTCTGAAACTGAACTCAGACAAAACAGAAGTCCTCATCTTAGGTACATCCCCCTCTGCTTGGGACGACTCCTGGTGGCCGGAAGCCCTCGGAAAAGCACCCATCCCAACAGACCACGCACGGAACCTAGGCGTCATCCTGGATTCTTCACTCTCAATGAACAGACAAGTCAGCGCCGTCTCCTCTTCCTGCTTCAACATTCTTCGCATGCTCAGAAAAACATTTCGCTGGATCCCCTCCGAAACAAGGAAAACAGTCACCCACGCTCTGGTCACGAGCCGACTGGACTACGGAAACACCCTCTACGCAGGTACTACCGCAAAACTCCAGAAGAAACTCCAACGAATCCAAAACGCCTCAGCCAGGCTCATATTAGACATCGCACGCAACGAACACATCTCTGGTCACCTTAAAGACCTCCACTGGCTACCCGTCAATAAGAGGATCACTTTCCGACTGCTTACCCACGCACACAAATCACTCTACGACATCGGACCAGATTGCCTCAACTCACGACTGTCCTTCTACACCCCCTCCCGCCTACTACGTTCTTCCAGCCAAGCCCGCACCACTGTACCTCGCATCAACAAAACCACCATGGGAGGCAGATCCTTTTCATACCTGGCTGCTAAAACATGGAACTCACTCCCCGCTTACCTTCGTCTTACCCAGAACCACCTAGCATTCAGAAAGCAACTTAAAACGTGGATATTTGACAAGTAATCCTCCTCCCCTTCCTAAGCGCCTTGAAACCCTCTGGGTATGTAGTGCGCTATACAAATTCTATGACTTGACTTGACTTGAAACACTGTTCGGCTACAACCTGCAATCTCTGCTTTGTAACCAACTTTTAAGTCTATGGGCCTGATTTATTATAATTTTAACTTGGCTTAAGGGAGTTTTTTTAAGTCAGAAAAGCCATCACTAAATATTTCAAGTCGAAAAGGATTCTAGAATGTGATAAACAAATAGATGTTTACATTTTAAACTTTGATTAAAGATTCTGCTAATGTAGTTATCTTGGTGATTCGGAATTTAGTCAAGTCAGAGAATTAGGGGGCAAATTACCAAGCAATAGCGATAATTATCGCTATTGCTTGGTTAGAGACAAAAAACTTACCGCTGAGCTGAGGCGATTTTTATCGCAAATAAACCTTGGTATTACCAAGGTTTATCGCAAATGCGATAAAAATCGGCCGCAATGCATGAATATCGCTGAAAAGTCAGCGATATTCATGCATTACCGAGCTAATGCTCTTAGCCATGTTATCCACCTCCCATTGGATAACATGGCTAAGAACTGCTCAGGGCAGGTGTTAGCTTTTGGAGATATTCGCGCTTAGCGCGAATATCTCCAAAAGTTGGTAATAGGAGATAGCGATGTTAGCGCATGTTTCCAGTCGCTAGCATCTTGGCACACACACTTTGCATGTCATTAGTGATAAATATCACTGATATGCAAAGTGGGGCCCAAGATGGTCGCTATCTCCTACTAACTGTCGCTAACTGGTGTTAGCGACAGCTAGGTAATAGGGAGATAGTTTTATCTCCGCTTTCTTGGCTTTTAAAGCCAAAAAAGCAGAGATAAACCCCCTTGATAATATGCCCCTAGTTTCCTTCCATCATCAACTCCCTACTGCCCGTTCTCAACACCTTTAATAATCAGTTATTTCTATTACGCAAGGTACTGGAAAACTCAGGTAATGTCCTGTCAGCGGTAGGCAAATGGGTCCCTTCCTGATGGAGCCTCATTTCAGTGATGCTACCAAAAGTCCCACATCATACAGATATACATTGCTTTCCTACAAGAATGAGATATGGAAAACCACTTAACATGAAATATTAAGAAAATTCAGGTAATGGCCTGCCAGCGAGGAAAGACATGGACAAATGGCTTCCTTCTAAGTGAAAAACGTGTTGTGACTAAAACATAATATTACTTTAAACCGTCCATGTTCTGACTCACAATGTAGGTTTCAAATCCGACAGCCTTATAATGATAAAGGCTGTCGGATTTGAAACCAGCCGGTCGGACCGACTGCCTTCCAGCCAGTTGGCGGCCACTCAAAATCACCAATGTATGACGTATAAGCCGTGGGGGTTATGAAGTTGGTTTTCAACACGTTTTTCATGTTGAAAATCCAAGATGAAAAGCCTGTCAGAAAGCAACTTCGGGCCCCTAGCAGGGCCCCCATGTCTGCACAGGCTCTTGTTGGGGACCTGAGAGCACCTGTGGTGTCCCCTGTATATCCCTGCACAATGTGGCAAGCATTGTGATGTCTCTGCTACGTGGATAGTCCCGACACTGTCAATAGTCCCGACACTGCCATTACAATGCGATCTACATGGTGCAGTCGTATACTCCCCTTTCTCCATTGGAGCTTTTGTTACGGCCTTGTTTACGGACACAGCACAAGCTCCTACGGAGAAATGGGAGTATACGACTGCACCATGTAGATCGCATTGTAATGGCAGTGTCGGGACTATTGACCGGAAGCCGGCCGGCCCGAGACCGCATCTGCCTGACATCGTAATCAGGCCCAAAGTCAACAATTAATGCCTGAATAAGTTCAATAACTCATTTTCAAATAGAAATGCTCAGCCACTTTTGGCTGCCCTTAATAGCAAGATTATGACAAAGGAGTGGATTTAGAATTTAGCAGAATTGGTGCAGCTTCGAAAAATAGGCTAATGTCAGTTTTGTCCCATTTAGAGCGTGCTATTTAGAGAGAATTGCCATCTACACACTCTAAACAGGGTAAACAAAACATCTTTATTTTTGGCAAATTTCCCTTCATCAAGAACTAAAACCCATATTTATCATTTCTTCATGCAGCGCAATACAGCAAGCCATCTTACTGCGCTGCATGAAAGCGAAAGGAAAAGGTCAGGGAATACGCCATGTTAAACATTATACAGATCATTCCTCTCCTTTCTTAGAACTGGCTCACTTTTGACTGACTAGTGCCAACAAAGGCACCTATGCGTCATGGTGCAAAGGTCTTTGTGTTGTAAACAGGATTGTTTTTGTGCAGGAAGTGAAACCTTGTGCAAAAAAAAAAATCCTAAGAGGCATTTTCCTCTTATTATGTGTGCTGCAGAATGCAGTACATGTAGAAAGAGGACAAAAGAGGGAGATATAAAGATATTTCTCCTCACTACATCTCACCTGGGGAGGCATAGCATTCTGATGCATTCCCTGGTCTACCAGTAATGGTAAGTCTGGGAATGTGCCAAAATTCATGTATGGATGCATGGGAACACCCACCCTCTACCCATGGAAAGCCTCCCGGGGCATACTGTAATGCGAAGCAGCGGCTTGCAATGCCTTGCGTTACTCCAGATTTCATGTATGGCCACCCAGGGTGGCCTTGCGTGGTTTGATAAATCTCACTTAGGTTTTGCGTCACCCTTGTGTCCCCTTGCACTGTGCAAGGGCAACGCAAAACATTGATAAATCTGACCCTAAATATCTATGCCTTTACCCAGCCTCAGAACCCAGCCATATTATTTTTAACAGAAACCGGTTAACATCCCACTTCTCTTCCAAACATTGTGTCGGTCATTCCTGGGGAATATGTCCTCTTCCATCTTGACCACATTCAAAAGCTTGGAGGGAGGGTAGCAGTTGTCCACCATGCATCTATTCAATGCTGCATTCTGGAAGCTGCATTCCTTCCATGGACTGAATGTATTCCTTTCACCCTTCTAATCAGTGTCAGTTTTTCTTACTCTGGTATACTGATTTATCAGCCACCTGGGACTTGTAACATCTTTAGTGCCAAGCTTTCCAATCTCATTGTTCATTTTATTACAAAAATCACCAATTTCATTTTTATAGGAGACCTTCATTTCTATTTATACCAATTCTCCTATTCTCTAATAGAAGACATGACATTTCTTGACCTTATGCAATTCATTAATTTACCCATCCATTCAGCAGTGCTCATACTAGATCCTGTGTTCTCTAACATAAGAGACATTGGGCTAGATATAGAGTTTGTGAGAGAGGGTACTCCATCGCAGCTGTGAAGGAGTACCATCTCCACCAAACCCTGAGTCTGCCTGAATGATTTGCAAGGAAAGCAACCCTTAAGTACATCAATGACAGAGCCTACTTTGGCTCTTTACTCATTCCACTCCTCGTAACATACTCTTCCAACAGCCCGATGGACTATGGCTCATCAGAGGTTTAGATATAACGCCTTTCTCTCGTATTACAGTGGACAATGTTACATGTTTTTGCTGTTCATCACCAACTGGATTTGGTTAGGAACAATACAAAAATAATAATGACCTGATAAAATAGGAAACAACTGTTATAGTGTGGGGTTATTATTATTGTGCTTTATCAAATGAAAAATCTTAAAATATCAAAGGATTCCTCGGTGGCTGTCATAATTGAAATAGCCGCCAATCTAACTATTATCACATTTACAGAAACCGCCATGATTGCAGTTCCTGCCAATGATAAGAGATGTCCCCGGAGCTGACAGACTTCTCTAAATGCAGAGGATGAGTACTTCATCAAGGGAACAGAATATTTTACTCTGTCGCCCTGATGGAAGACAAACCGTACTCAGTGATTTCATCAGACCCATAGTCACTGACCCTTCCCACTCTTTGCCTGGACTGACAACAAGGCAATTTATTTATATTGGCGTCTTACTCCTGCCTTCACAGTAAAAACCAATAAAAGGAAGCCTATTAGTGTATCCATCTAAATTCGGTGAAGCCTTAAACAAGTACCATGTGGATATGAACCAGGACATTTCCACTGCTGTGACTAATTTTGACAGTTGGATAGCTAAGTCTCTTGTCGGTATAGCACCATCAAAATGAGACAGCTTTGCAAAAAACTGCCCTCAGCTCCTAGGTACTCAGTGGACCTACACACTGCCAAAAAATACTGCAAGGTACTAGAACACAAATGGAGACCCCCTTATCATTATCAGATAAATAGTTCTCAAAAACTGCCATTAAATATCATCATAGTCTTATTAGATCTGCCTGCTGTATCTTAACTATTCTGATTGTGAAACAGCAAATTCATTTCCCATGATCTTCTCGGTTATTAAATTAACGTTTTCTCATTCCACAACCTTTATTAATACCACTTTCACCTTGCAGGAACTCTGTCTCTCCTTATACACTTTTTTATATTGACAAGATTTTGAAAAGGCAAGTTAGTTTCAAACCCCAGCTTCCAGATGTTGCTCAGAGTCTATTTAAGGCTATCTCTTTCACCCCTAAACATGCCTCACATTCTAATTTTCATTCCATGACACAGGCTGAAGCCACTAAAAGTCTTCTGATTATCAAATCTCTTCGACATTTACACCCACAGCCCCAAATGGTTTGCATTTCTTTCTGACCTCAGTATTTTTCCCTGAAAATTGGAAACATGCATCGATTGTTCCTTTATCAACAACATCCTCGGAAAACCCTGAGTTCTTCGATTTTAGGCAGGTTAAATAGTCATTTCAGCCATAGGCAACCTTCATATGCTTCTCAATCAAGGCAGTTCTGATTCATTGATCCTTCTTGAACTCTCTGATGGGTTTTATACCATATCTCACTCTATCCCTCTTTTCCACCTCTTTCATTCTGGTATCTTTTCTAAAGCCCTAAAATGGTTTTAATCTTTTTTCCCTAATTTCACTTAAGCTGTTTCTTATTCTACCTATTATTTCACCCCTGAATCGGTCACTTGTGAAGTCCCTCAAGGGTCGATGCTCAGTTCCACTCTTCTTGTTCCTCTGGCTGACCTAGTCATATCATGTGGTTTCACCTGGGAAGGCGTAGCATTTTGATGCATTCTCAGGTTTACCACCAATGATTTGAAGGAAGCTCCCACAGCTGCAAGGAAATTTTCAGAAGTCGTCAAAGACTTCCGCACACCCCCAGCCTCTGTCAACAATACCCCAACCTGTCTAACTTATTCCACAGCAAAATCCCATGGTGACACACCAATCTGACCCCAGGAAACTTATTACCAACCTACGCATCACCAACCAAGAGAGCCTCCTGACAGAATGGACAACCCTCACCAAAGAGGACACACCGACAATTATGCGCAAAATCCCCTCAGCTGTCCCAATGGATCCATACCCCCACCACATCTACAACTGGGAGATCCTCTAATCAGAACTGTCTTCTTTTAAACCTTCAACAGCTCCTTCATGTCGCCATATTCCCAGATGACAGTAAACACATGGACGTCAACACCCTCATCAAGAAACTATCCGCAGATCCGAATCAACTGAACAACTTCCAACCCATTTCATAACACCATTGCCCAGCTAAAGTATCAACAATCAACTCTAACCCTCCTCGAGACTCACCACCAACTGGACTTCACCCTATCAGAATTCAGAAAGAACCACAGCACTGAAAAAACACTCATTGCTGCAACTGACAAATCCGGACCATCCTAAACCAAAGAATAATAAAAGCCCTAGCCTGCTTGACCTCTCCATGGCTTTCAACACTGTCTCCCACAACACCCTCATCAGAAGACTCCATGAGATTGCCATCCAAGGAACCACACTCAGCTGTGTCTTCTCTTTCCTCACAGGAAGAACAAAAAAAGTAAGTTTGCCATACTTCATGTCAGAGATTAAGAACTTGATCTGCGGAGAACACCAGGGATCATTCCTCAGCCACACCCCGTTCAACATCTAAATGGCACCACTCGAAAAAATCATCTGATCTCAAAATATCACTATTGTCTCCTACGCCAATGACACCTGATTTATCCTCTCACTGACAGACAAGATAATCACCTCCAGAACCAAATTCACCAACTGCAAGACCTTGGTAGCTGAGTGGATGAGGACCAACTCCTTGAAAGTCAACTCTGACCAGAAGTAAATACTGGTATTCAGAAAAAGGATCTCTCCATGGGACTCAACCTAGTGGCCTTTTAAGCTAGGGCCAACACCCATCGATCACGCAAAAAATATGGGAATAATCCTTGAAAACAAGCTTAACATGACTGCACAAATCAATGTGGTGGGTACCTCCTGCTTCCATATCCACTGCATGCTACATAAGATCGTCAGGTGCCTGCCACAGAACACAAGAGGGATCATCATGCTAGCACTTATCACAAGAAGGCTTGACTACAGCAACACACTCTACGTTCAAATCTCCAAGTGACTCCTACACAGACTCCAGACCATCCTGACCATTGCCACAATATTGATACCTCAATCTCCTGTGCCTCTCCCACATCTCACCACTCCACACCTCAAGGAGCTTCACGGGCTCCCTATTCACAAGTGCTGCCAATTGAAACTTCTCACACATGCCTAAGATGTCTTACATGGGAACAACATACCTGAATAGCCACATATGCTTTAACCAGCCTGTCAGACACCTATGCTCTGTCCCACTCTCACTTGCACACACACCCTGCATTCACAGAAGCAGAGCAGGAGATCGATCATTCTCCTACATCACACCGAAAACATGAAACAACCACCCTCAACACATCAGAGCCTCCTCATCACTTCTCTAGTTTTTACAGTAGTTGAAGACCTGGAACTTCAAATGGCAGAGCAGGGACCACATGCTGATACAGAAACACTTGGTTACCCTCACGGTTGATTAATGTGCTATACCAATAGCCATAACATAAAACATGTAACATAATAGTATTCAGGAGATGAAAGAACTGCAAACCAATGGCAGCTTCTGAGGACTTCCAACCCAAATGCACTGCCATTTCCTTATCAGAATTGAGCTCTGTTGGTACAAGTATCAAAATCAATGTAAGTCCTGGATTCAAGTCTCAGAAGATCAAGAGTTCTATTCCCACCTCTTACATGCTTAAGGGCCTATCAACAGTAAAAAAACACGCAAAAAGCAAAGGCTTATTTAATCTGAAAGTAATGCAGACTGTTCTTTTACAAATGTCGACAAAATAGCATCTGTTTTCTGTATGTGCCAATGTTTTTGAGAATATTTCTAATCTGGGGAGCTTTATTACTGTGGGATGTGATAAATCTAATGTTGTCTAAGTGGCCCTCCAGAGTGTTGCTGTCTATTGCTGGTCTCCTGCCTGTCTCATGTTTTCACTTTTTTGGGCTGCTATTGAAACTCATGTTCAGCTGTAGCCTCTTTCAGAGAAGCTTTTAATCATGATTTCTTTTTCTGACTCCTATGTCTCTAATGAAGTGCAATTCAGTTTGGTGTGTAACAGCTCTTGGCAATGAATGCTGTTTATCAGAATTGTATGCTTGGCTCTAGACACTTGAAGTGAATTGTTACCTGACTTTTGAATACAGTATAATTTTGAATTTAGCATGTCATTATTCATAAGTATTTGGAATGCCCAAAATTCTGTAGATGTTTTACTAATATAACATGAATGTTAGATTTAGTTAATTTGCATTCAGAATTTTCACAAAGTCTTTTGCTGAGCCCTACATGGTCATTGTATGCCTTGATGTTGCAGATGAGCAGTTCCTCCCACTAGCCCATGAACAGATTTGTATAGCTGCGGGTGAAGCTGTTCCCCAATGCAGTGCCCTGGATTTGAAAATAGGGATGATCATAAAAAAATGAAAACATTAGTCAAACACAACCAACTCATATCTAAAATCATTTCAGTATGTAATAACAAAGACAAATATATTGCACTAATGAAATGATGACATGCCTGAATCCCATAACCATGTTCAATACAAGTATATAGATTGCATATATCTGATGCTAGCATGATGTTATCCTGCTCCCAGTGTACATCACCAATTACTCTTATAGAATTCCTGTTATCTTGGGTGTATGAAGGTAGGGTTTCCACAAAAGGTCTTAGGGAAAAATCAGTTCATTTTGATGTATTTTCCAATAAGCTTTCTATGGATAACATGATAGATCTATCTGGGGGTTTTATCAGCTTTTTGTGAACTTCAGGCATTAATTATAGAATGGATGTTTTAGTATACTGGCAATTTAGAAATAAATACTCCTCCCATTCTACAAGGCCCAGGTCTCCCCAGCCTTCCAATTTATCCCAATACATTTGCTTAACTTCTGTCACTGTGGATTCCTCCACCATCTCATAACAAGCTAAATTATCTAACTATCTATCTCCTTCCCGTAATGGTTAAAGAGCAAACTTGTTTTTTTACATTGAAAGTTTAAAGGCCATAGTGGAGATGTGCAGTTATTATCCTATGTGCAATTTGAAGATGTGATTTTGTTTCCCACTGTGGCATGATATGGTGTCCTCACAGTGTTGGAATCATTCAGAGGGGCTTGCGGCAATATAATGTAATGTAATAATGAGATGTGATCTCCCACTGGGGCAATGTATTGAATTGCACAGTGCTGAGATCCAAAAGAGAGGGTTGCCAAGATCAGGCCATCATTTCATGGGCATACCATATATGGAGATAGTCTAATACTAGAGTAATAAAATTAATTAATTCTCTGGAATAATGCCTTCCCAAAAATATATCACATTCTCTATTCCTTAACTTTGATTCAGTGCACTATTGAAGATTGCTACTGTGTGTGACATACTATTTAACTACAACTATTTAATATCCAAAACTATGCTATTATACAGATGTATAATTAATCTATCATGAATTAAAGGGGATTTGTTGTCGTATATAACATTTATATTTATTATTTCAAAATGGCAGTCCTGTAACCACGATACAATATCAAAATATTGAATCAATATATTATGGAATATTATTGATGTTTGGGCCTTGTCATTCAATAATAACTGCAATATCGAACATTATGACAATAAATAAAAGTATATTCAAACTAAAAATAAGATTAGTTATCATACACAGTATGTACCTTGTATGTTCCAAAATGACAGCTATGCAATCACTATGCTCACTCCCATTTGTTTGTCCTTGTTTAAAGTATCACTTATGTGGGTGTATGGTTTACGTGCACTGACATGAAGTTTAATCCTGACCTGGTAGCAAGGCTTTCTGCCAGAACCCATCAGGGTGGCACCCACTTGTAAATAAAGTTTCAACGTTGCTGCAAATCGAAAATTATATAATTTTCCCAATGCAATCAACAGGGGAGGTGACTTGATGTACATGGGCGATCCCCACCCATCCAAGTACCGCCTTCAAGCGCAGTTGGGGAGGACATTTGTGCTGGAGAGTCTAAAGAATATACGCTGGAAATGACCAATCAATTAATTGTCCTGCCAATGTTGGGTATAGGAATTTCAGATACCTTAGCCTAAAGGAGTCCAGAGTTGTCCAGAAAGCACATGCAAAGAGTTAGAATGAGCTGAGAGGCTGAAAGCAACAAATAATGTGAAACATTTATTCCAACAACCGTCTACTATGTCCCATGTCGATAAAAGCTGTTGAGCAAGAGTTGTATTTTGATATAATATTTTGAAAATCAAAGAATCTATCTTTTCTAAATATTTTGTAACTTTTGCCTTTTTCATATCCTCCGTTGGATAGCTGTGAGTCAGCACAATAGATATTGGGAACGTTTTGTTTGACACATTTATGGTATGTAAAAGTTCCATTGTAATAATAATAATAATAAAATCTTTATTCGGCATCTGGAGAATACCATAAAAGATACAATATATCAAAAGGAAAAAGGTTACAGGTACAGACTTTAAAAACAGTTCATCAATCTGGGTTCTACATGATACAACTTCAACCAGTAAGTAAGGAGTTTACACATCACATATGACCTATCCCTTACCCCTCTAATTCATCTTCCAGCTTGCTTTGGGCCTATAACACACCATGATTAAAAAGTTACAGATACAAAAAACATTTTAAAAAACAGTATAAATGAATGGCAAGCAGGAAATCTATGGACTTCCACTGGCCCTTGTGATCCCTAATTTATTTAAAAAGTTCAATTGATTTCCTTTATTGCAATAAATAAAGTAAGTTTCCATTTTGCAAGTCAATCATCTCACCTAGTTTATTGAACCCCTTCGCACCTGGGGTTGTGTGTGAGCACCAGAGGGATTTCTTTGATTTATTTTAACCTTGGGAACTGAGGAAGCATTTCAAGCTACCGAGGCTCTTTTTTCCTCTTAAAAGACGATCTGAGCACTTTTAAGGGAAAGTGAAATGAGTGGATAGTTTCATTTCACTTTCTCTGCTTTGGTCCTTGGGGCATATCTTAGCCTGAGAACTGAAGCAGATGGGAGAGGTATGTTGGAGAGGGCAGATTCTCCCATTTCTAATGGTACCTTTCTTTAGTGGATCCCTGCTCGGGGATTGTCACTGGAGGATCCCCAAGCAGGGATCCACCAGCTAGACCCCAGGGATATTTTTGAGGAGAGGAGCAGACCCTGGCAATGGGCAAATGCTCCCCCAGGCCCAAAAATCATTTTGCCCCTCTGAGGGCAGATTGGAGGTTCTACTATGCATACTATGTATATTATGAAAGCGACTTATTGGCCAAATCTTTCCAGAAAAGTGGTCTCTTTTTGATTACGATTGTTAAACCACATATAAGCAAACAATTTGTCTTTGGTTTTTTAGGCAGTTTGGTTTCTAGCTTATCTAGGGCACAATTAGCAAATGCTAATATAGGGATCTCAGAAGCCAGACGTGAGTCAGTTGTTAACAGACAACAAGACTGCAAAGTGAATATTACCTCTTTCTCAGCCACTTCCCACAATACGGTGTTAAACTTTGATACCTGCTCTTGTAACCATTTTAAATAATTTCTTATTAGAAAATAATCATGGTAAGATTTGAAGTCAGAAATGCCGAAGCCACACATTGATCTTTAGCTTTTTTAAATGTGGCTAGTGCACTATGAGGATGGTTATCAGATAATTGAGAATGAGATTTTGAGGGTTTGGCAGATAGAAGAGCTAAGCTACAAAAGATGATGGTAGGTTATTGGGAACCTTGGGAGCTATGGACATTTTAACTACACCACCCCAGTTCAGGCACAGCTATATGCACATTAGTCCAAGCCATGTCCTCCCTGGACCGGAAACAAGCATCCTGGGACCGGTTTTGGGATAATAGCCCTCATCAGCCAGGCTAGCTTGAATCCAGTATCAAAGTGAGCAAGGGACCCCCGTCTGGGCATACCCTGCCAACTTAGGGCGAACAAAGCAAATACAAGGAGATGATGCATGGAACACTGAAACTTTTCAGACACCCACCCTCAGTCACAGATCTGGGTTGTATCCATCATTGTTCTTTAGCTCACTTTGCCACCCCAGTTCAGACACAGCTATATACAAATCAGTCTTGACTCTGTGCCTCATGGGAATAATCCAGCCAGAACTGCCAAGCCATGTCTTCCCTAGACCGGAAACAAGCATCCTTGGACCGCTTACAAGCTAACAGCCCTCATCAGCCAGGCTAGCTTGAATCCACTGTCAAAGTAAGCAAGGGACCCACGTCTGGGCATACCCTGCCAACTTAGGGCAAACAAAGCAGGCACAAAGAGATGATGGATGGAGCACTGAAACTTTTCAGACACTCACCCTCAGTCACAGATCTGGGTTGAATCCATCATCTTACTTTAGCTCTCTTTGCCACCCCAGTTCAGACACAGCTATACGCAAATCAGTCTTGACCCCTGCTGATCTCCCACAAGATGTTTCCATGATACGTTCATTTCTTGGTATGGCCAGTTACTCTTCAAGATTCATACAAAACTGTGACCATAAGCCCTCCCATATCAGAGTAACAATGAAAAATATTTCATTCAAGTGGTCACAGAAATGTGAGAAAAGTGTCAAGAAAATCTAAAAAGCCATGAAGTCTTCTACTGAATTGGCCTCTCTCAATCCAAAGGTTCACACAGACGTTGTTGTTGACACTAGCCCAGCTGGGTAGGGCGCTATCCTGGCACAGCACAGCGGATACCCCCATCCTCGAAAACATATTGTGGGAAATGCCTGCAGAAGTTTGTCCTACACATAACATCCTTACTCTCAACTGAAGAAAGAAAGTTTGGCCATAGTATGGGCTTGTGAACATTTCTGTCTAGTCTTGTATGGAATTCTTTTTATGCTGGTAACTGATCATCAAGATTTATTGAGCCAAGCTGCCTCCTCTCATTGAACGGTGGGTATTCTATTTACAAGAGTATGATTACACTATTGTACATTGTCCAGGGAAGAACCAAAACCCTACTGACTACTTTTTCAGAGTGCCTGTACATGGTCAAGGTGCTCTACTCAAGACAACTGAAGTCTACATTCATTTCATTGTAAAGTCAAATACACAGTTGTATATATTTAGCACAGATCATCAATGCCATGATAGTAGCATGCTATAGATTAAAGATATTATTACACATCAGTCGTGGAATGGACATGATGAATCTATTTCTCAGGAAGGAGTTATACTGTAAGAGTCAAAAATCGTAATTCCGTAGAGTTTAAGACGGAAGATAATTCAAGTGGCTCACGAAGATATAGTGGTATTGTTGCTGAGATCGAGTCTGGTTTCCATATTTAGGAGAGAGGTTTGAAAAGAAACTTAAGGCCTGTCATCTATGAAACATCTTCTCTATGAAGCTACGCCATGGGCGCTTTCCCTCCCTGACCTAGTAACCCCTCATATTTTGAAGGCTGCCAACTTTACTATATTGGGGGATGTGAATTTACACTTAGAGGATCCTAAATGTATTAAAAGTGTGTCATTCAGTACTGACTTAGAAGCAATGAATGTTCAACTTTGTAATTCAGGTCCTACCCATGTAGCGGGCCATCAGCATGATCCTATTTTTTCTTATTTGTTTGACCTTAGCTGTCCCCTGCTTTTCCTTTATGTTGGTCTGTTCATTTTTCTGTAACTCTCTTACTGAAAGTTCTGCCCTGTCCTCCAGCAACCTATATGGGGCCTAAACAAGGAGTTAGAAGTTGGGCAAAACTCGATGTCCTGGCTTTAAACAAACTTCCAGCTGACAGTAGACCAGCTGTCAAACAGATTTCAACCACAGATCTTGGTTGTATCCAAAATTGGATTTTACAAGCATTTGATACCTGCTTCACTCTGTCCAACAAAAGTTCTAATAAAAATTGGTAAACCAGCTCCTTTGTTGACTAAGAGGCTTAAGAATGAAAAGTCTGGATGTAAAACCCTAGAAAGACACTGGAGGAAACACTACCAGAAAGATGTCAAAGTGACATATAAAAAAGCCCTAAGTGAATATCACATTCTCTGTAAAGCAGCTCGAGCTGAGTTCTTCTCACATAAAATCTCTCAAGCACAAAATTGCTCTAAAATCCTTTTCAAGGTGGTAAAGGAACCATCCAGCTCTGAAACCCAGACTGCTCCCCTTGTTCTTACTGGTACTCAATGTGAGGAACTTGTACACTATTTGGTGGATAAAGTTGTGCAAAATACACTCTGCACTGTCCAGTATAAAATACTCTACCTGATACCGAGACTACTCCAAATGCTACCAGCGACTGGATGACTGGGACCCACAATAATACTACATCAGCCGGCAAACTGGAATCTTGGTCTCTCTTAGAATTTAGCTCATTTAACCATCTTTTGGCAAACATTAAATCTGGTTCCTCCATGACCTACTTCATACTTTTGTGATGAAACAGCTGACGTCCCAATACTCTAGATAGTTATGGAAGTCCTCAGCACCTCCATGCAATAGGTCCTAGTTCGTTCGGAATGGAAACTTGCTATGGTGCTCCCTCTTTTCAAGAAAGCCAATGCTGACCTGATGAAGCCATCTACTTCTGTCCCATCTCGCTGCTCCCGTTTTTTTTAAAAATTCTCAAAAAGTATGTAAACGCTCAGCTGACTTCATTTGTTGAGTCTCAGAATTTTCTTCATACCTCTCAATCTGGCTTTAGAGATGGTTTCTCTACTGAATCACCTCTACTTGGAGTCACTGAAATGCTGAGGTACCGGTTAGATGGGGGGGATACAGGGACTCTTATTTTACTGGACCTCAGTGCCGCATTTCACATGGTGTCTCCCGCCGTCTTGTTGAGAGGCTTGCAGTCCTTTGGCCTGGAGGGTTCAGCCTTGCAGTAACTCAGATCTTTTCGAACAAACCATAATTTTCAGGTCTTTTCTGCAGCAACCAGCTCAAATTCTTATTTGTCCCCTGAGGGAGTTCCCCATTGCTCTGTACTGAGCCCTTTGCTATTTAATGTCTATTTCAGTCCTCTGGCAGATGTTGCTGAAGAAGCTGAGGGTTGTCCCTTTTTCCCTACACCGATGACACTCAGATAATCTTTTCCCTTTCCTCATCAAAAGGGTCTGAACCTTCTGCTCTTCGGTCAGGTTTAAGTAAAATTGCGTCTTGGATGCAAAACTGCCTGCTCAAATTAAATGGGGACAAGACTGAAGTCATGATTTTAGGGAAAAACATGACCTCTGGGGACCTCAAAACTGGCCCTCTGAAATGGGTGCCTTTCCCTTACGAGTACATCAGGTCCACAATGAAACAACAATTCACCAAGGTGGCCTCCACCTGTTTTACTATTCTAAAGTGGCTGAAGAAAATGTTTTGGATGATAACCCTCTCTGCTCAGAGAACTGTAATTAATGCCCTAGTTACATCTAGGCTGGACTAGGGAAAAGTTATTTACCTGGGCTCCAACAAAGTTAAGATCCAAAGACTTCAGGTGGTGTAAAATGCAGCCGCCAGACTGCTGTGTCATATGCCTAAGACAGCCTTAGTCTCTGGCTTCCTTTGCGACCTTATTGGCTGAACGTGGAGAACCGAGTTAAATTCAAAGCTTTGTGCTATATGTTCAAAATTAAAACTGGAGTGGCCCTGAAATATTAGCAAAATCAAGTTCAACACCACCAACCCTCATGCCCTTTACGCTCTGCCCTGCAGACTAGGTTTACTATCCCTAAAATCAAACTCTCTTGCATGCGTGGCCGGTCTTTTTCCTACTTAGGAGCTACCCAATGGATTTCTCTATCTATCTCTCTACACGAGGAAGCCATGCATTGTAGATTCTGCAGAAGTTTGAAAACTTGGTTGTTCAATAATTAATTTCTTTTTCATCTTTTCTCTTTCCAACTGGATTGGTGCAGGGAAACCTCTTTGGGTAGCTGTGCGCCCTACCAATTTGTTTTATTAATAATAATAATAATAATAATAATAATAATAATAATAATAATGAGAATAATAATAATAATACGAACATTACTAAACATACTCTTACAATGTCAGAACTCCTTCAGCATGCATGGGAGAGAATAACCATCGATTTCTATGGTCTACTCAACAGTGGACACCATTTGAAATTAATTGTGCATGAGTACTCTCATGTCCATTAAAAGAGGATCTCTCATCCACAACTCATGAGTGAGTCATTGAGAGGCTTGACGGAATTTTAACAACATGGGAGGTTCTAGCCATTTTGAAGTCTGATAATGGCCCGCCGTTCAACAGTAGAGAATTCAAGGATTTTCTGGAGCATCTCAACATAAAGCCTCAGAAGAGTACACATTTGTAGCCGTAAAGCCAAAGGTCATCTAACTCCTAAAACAAAGACGTTAGTGTAACTAACAAGGATGGTGTCCTTGCACCTGCAACAGAAACATGAGAACAGAACAACCTTGCACTCACATGAATTTCACTGATTGCCTCCAAATGGCAGCCCTACCAGGAAAAATGCATTTCAGGCCTACACAAACCAGCTAACATAAGAAATACGAACAAAAAAGAGCAAATACTCCATCTAGGCCTTTAAGATCAAATCAAACACGCAATTATAAATGTTACATCTGCAAGCACTACATTTCATCATATTTAAGGCACAATTAATCATCTCTATGTGTGCGGACTTTAATAAGGTGCATGTTTAAGTCTAATGCATTACATTACACATGAGCTACTTTATTAGGTATTTGCAATGAACATCGAGAATTACATGGTTCCCTCTAAATGCCATTTTACTGTCTTGAATGGCACAACTCATTCTAACACTTCGTTCCCATTGGTTATTACAAGACAATTGACTAGCTAAAAATAACACACATAAGGATATATGCGGGTACGGACTATTCGTGAATCTAAAGTACCCCTACAATTTCCAGAGTTTCACTGCTCTCTATCAGTTTCTTCTCCAGTTAATTTAAATTGTTGCAATTCTTAAATTTTTACAGAAACAGTAGTATTTCAAGCTAACCCTAAGTGAGACCATAGTCTCTAACCGGCAGCAACTCATGCAAACTGAGCTGGCAGGCTCATGTGCTACTAGTTAAAGTCAACCCCAACAATTGCACACTGTGGCCTAAGGTCATGCAATAACATCAGGACTAAAGAGGGTACTTTGTCATTGTTGTCAACTTTCTGGAAGATGTGCTTGTAATAAAGAGAAACCCTATTTATACCAGTTTTAACAGCGGTGTTAATTTGGCTCAAGAACAAAAAAAAATCTCCCCTTTTTTTAGGTCAAGCCTAGGCTGTGTGAATGCGCTGTCTCAAGACATGTAAAATGTAAATGTCATGGTACTTATAGAGCGCACTGTCACCAGATGGTCACCTTGCGGTGTCGCCTATGCGGCTTTCTGGCGCTGATACTCATACCGCTGTGGAACCCCTCCTGGCTTTCCCAGTGAAGTGTCCACTCCTGGGCACCCCCAGAGTGAAGCCAGGCAATCTTAGCGCTGTTGGGGCCAGTGTGGAGGCTAAGCAAGCTATTGCCTTGAGTTGGAGCGTGGGGCCCGTGATTAGAATAGGCACCGAGGCCCGATGAAATTGAGCCCGAGACCCGGCCGAGGCGGGAATCGAACCCTGGTCCCTGGAAAGAACTCTGCATCAGGGTCTGCCGCTCTAACCATTGAGCCACACTCCTCCATATTGTGTCTCCTCTGTGGGCCTTTGTCAGGCCCATCATTGCCATTCGTTCTTTGATGTGCCATACGGAAATGCTGCTTTTTTATTGGGACATTTGTTTTAAATGTTCCCCCTCTGGGTGGTTGGTTCCCTCTAAGTAAGGGCGAAATTTGAGAATTCGCGGTACGCAAATTCGTGCGAAAGCGAATTTGCGGTCCTCAAAATTCCGCGAATTTTTGAGAATTCGCGTTTTTTTATTTTTGCGTGTTTGTGGGGCGCTTTGCCTGTTTGCGGTGTTTTTGTTCAGCGCGCCAACCGCGACGCTACCCATGCGGTCGAACATGGGTGCGGCCATCTTGTTTTCAGTGTTCGCGTTGCGTATTTTCGTTTCCGGGCGCTAGTTGCATGCTCGCATTGGGCATTTCCTACGTGCGGGGCGCAATTACATCATCGCGTCCGTTTTTTAGGGCTGGCGGGGAAATATTGCGCAAACTTACCCATGCGGTCCTCAATGGGCGCGGCCATCTTGTTTTTCATTCATTGCTATGGTTCTGGACATACTTTTTCTATCCTGCTTCAATCTTTGCAATCCTTTGATTGTTTGAACTTTTTTTTAATCTTTTTTACTCATTGTCTATCCCTCTCTTTTTCTACATCAATATTTTGTGTTTTTTCTACTTTTGGTTTTTTTAAAACTACTTTTTTTAACTCTTTTCTTTTATTTACTTTTTCCCTATTCTCTTTCCTATTTATTTCCATTCCTGTCCAGGACCATGACAAAGGGAGCCGCGAAGAACAAGGGGAAGGGTCCCGCACCCCGTACCCGGCTCCCTTGCGGGTGATTAAGGGGGGACAATGTCTTGGCCCGGGAGATTTTCTGTGCGGTGGAGGTGGCTGCACTCATCTTTTATGTTCAGCGCCACCTCCCGAAGACCGTTGCAGCAGGCGGCAGGCCCGGTGTAGGGTATGGCCTCCGGGAGCGTCGCCAGCTCTGGGATAAGGTGCGCTGGGCCTTGTTTAGGGAGACGGGGGTCCAGCGCACCTACCATCAGGCGACGCACCGGTGGTCCGACCTCCTTGACCGGGAGCAGGACCTGCTCAACCTGCTAGGCATGTGGATCCCTGGGCTTGGTGAGTAGCTATTTAATAACGACTTTCTTTTCTTCTGCTCTGTGTTATTATATTGCTAATATGTGTTTTTCCCGATAAGCAAGAATGCTGCAGATTCGATTACATTGCAGGTAAATGAATGTTTAACTTTATAGCTTCTATGATTGCAGGTGCTCGCCTGCTCAGTGGTGTTGCTACTATGCTTACTTGTTTGCAACTTTGTGCTCATTTGGTCTGGCTATGTATGAGTGTAGTACTTTACAGAACTGCGTAATGGTAGAGAGACTAG
The DNA here is from genome assembly GCF_964263255.1 of Lissotriton vulgaris. NCBI lineage: Eukaryota > Metazoa > Chordata > Amphibia > Caudata > Salamandridae > Lissotriton > Lissotriton vulgaris. Next base: position 294,216,998 of record NC_141697.1, on the reverse strand, counting down.
AGACTCAAGTCTAGTCCTTCCTTTGTACTCCTGCTGCCACTAAGAAGAAGAGATAGTGGTGGGTTGATAAGTTGAGTATATTATAACTTGGTAGTAGTACTTTTTTAGTGGTCTGCAATCATGATGACGGACTGTGTCTGTCACGTCGCGTGCTGCTGAGTGCTGGCAGTCGTAGTAGAACCCTTTTGTTGTTGTGAAGTAATTCGGGGTTCCCAAGGCCTACACGCTCCGGAGATAACCCAATTACACTCAAGAACTGTTGGCACGGAAACTGTAAAAGGCAAAGAACAAGTTTATTAAGACCCCATGGGGTGGTGGTACACTCAAACAGCACCCTTCGGTAATGCAAGAGGTATCACACCGAACACCGGTGTGACCCCGTTTATATACAGTTTGGGGCAATAAAAGATAGGCGGCACAAGTTAAGACACATTTTAAGGACATATATGGTCATGTTTTGGAATACTGCCAGCTCATTGGAGGGGGCACAACTCCGCTGGTCATTTTGGTGCACATTCCTGAAGGTTTACGGGTCAGTGGGAACTGCGCATGTGAGGCTTGACCAGTACTAAAAATAGCCTGTTGCTGGGCAGATAGAAGTGGTCAGAGGAACGGACAACGGACTAAAGGGCACGCCGGCCACGAGGCCGCTCATGATCTAAGATGGCCGCCGCAACATTCAAAATGGCGTTTTCGTATATAGCCAAGTAAAGGAGGACAACGTGTAGGTTCAGCTAATCGCTAATGCGGCCGGGCCAATTACGACAGACGACCCTTTTAGCGTTTAGCTGAATCTACCTCATAGTGAACATAATCAGGATGTTCGTCCTCGATGTCTATTAACATAATTTGGGTTACCTCTTTGTGGAGCATCATTTTGTCATGGGCAAGAGCTCGTCTTGATGGTATGCAAGCTGATAAACACATTGAGCATAAAGCTGGGCCACACTGAATACATAAGCATACGAAGAACAGGGCCCCCACAAGTATACAGAGAATCGTCAACAATTTCCAGCCCCAAGTTGCAAACATGGACCAGAACCATCCCGAAAGTGTCCAAGTTCCATTGTCCGGGTGTAGTTCAGCTGCTATTTTATGAAGCTTGGAGATAGCATCGTACACAGATGGAGAATTGTCCGGAATATACACGCAACAGCTGCTTCCGATAATTCTACATGCCCCCCCACGATCAGCTAAAACAACGTCCAATACCATTCGATTTTGGAGGGTGACAATCCTGGAAATCTGTAGTTCCTCAGTAATATTCCCCAGAGCAATGGCAGTGTCATTCGCAACAGCCTCGACAACACGCGTCAGTCGTCTGATTTTCCGGCTGTTCAGTGCAGCCCCCACAAAGGAGAATAGTCCCAGATTAAAGTCCACATACTGTTGCAATGCAGTGTCTGTTTGGTCAATGTCTTCCAGGGCAACAGTTCGTTTAACCCTATTCAAAACGAAGTCATGGTACAAAGTATAATCATTGTGATACATCGGAGGGGCAATGAATACAGGAGGTAACACAAACGATACGTAGCACGTGCCCAACCACCCCAATGGAAGCTGATGGTAGCCCTTCGTTCCTCAGATAAAGTATGTATTTCGTGATGCAACAAATGAAATGCCATTCGGGCTATCAAACGTGAGAGTAGTATTACATTCGCTTTTTCCCACTGCAATCGAGCCCTTATTCCTGATACATAAATCGGCTTTTGTAGCAATGACATTTATAACATGGGCACTAGATACATTAATGTTCCGCTGATTGCTATATACTCGTGGGGCAGACACATTATCAGGCCTATACTCTTCCCATTCGAAACGAGTGCCCTCAGCCCGGGGAAACCCATCCTTGTCGTGGGAACATACTTTATTCAAGCGGAAAAGCACCCCTCCTTTAGTTGGCCATCTCAGAGTAAAAAGGAGGGTGTACCAAGCGTTGCATGACCCATTATGTGAAAACGGGAGTGGAATAAGTGGGGTGCCCCCTCTCTTCTGGTGCCCAGGCAACATCCCACACACCCAGCAATTTGAGGTATTGGTCATGTTATGTGTGTGGTGAAGAATCTGAATGAAGCTGTTATTTAAGTACGTTTGGCGGTGGCGCTCTTCATGGAAGGGCAGTGTAAAATGAAAATGTTCAGACGGTGCCGGGGTAGTCGGCAGCAAATGTTCACGTACAGGCACCACAAGTTCGACTACCCAGGCTATAACAGCTATCACCACAATAGTCAAAACAAAGAGAAAGGCACCCAATATTTTCTTATCACGTGATGCAGTTGATGCCATAGTTCAAGAATGTTCGTGCAAAGTCTCAAATAGCACAAATTGTTCACAAAGTCTCAGATACACATGTGTGTATACCTAAAAAAAAGAAAAATGCGGTGCTGAACTCCGAGGTAGCCGTTGTTTTCTTCTCCGGGCCAAGACGGGTGTCGCTACTCTGGCAGAACTGATCCCCCCCCCTTGGAATTCCCGGTTTCCGTTTCACAAACCTGGAGCGGTAACCAACCAGTCATTAAAAAAGGCAAAAAAAAAAAAAAATCTTCTTATCGTGGACGCAAGTTGTAGCGCTCTCTACCGGCAGCAGATTGGTCCGGGAAGGCTCCCTCAACTTCGGCCGACGTCACAGCTGGGCTCTTTTCTTTCTCCAAGATCTCCTTATAATCAGTCAACACAGCAGGAGTCACCAGATCCGGAGAGACACGACGACAATGTGTCGAATGCACCCACCGCTTCCTGTTTGTCACTCGTACTGCAGTGCGGGTCGCAAGGAGGACCTGTTCGGGGCCCCTCCACCTGGGCTCCAGACTGCTTGCTCTCTCAAACGAGCGTATCATGACATGATCCCCAGGACGAAGATCATGGCCCTCTCCAGTAGAGTTGTCAGGGAGCGCTTCTCGAACCTGTTGATGAATAGAGAGCAAATCATTTGTTAATCGTGCCAAATAATCATTCATCATAACACAAGGCACATCATGTATTAATCGCGGCTTGGGCACCCCCCAGATATTCATAGGGCGGCCAAACACCACCTCATAAGGCGTAAGGCCGGTTCGTGAGTGGGGTACTGATCTAAGAGAGAGCAGCGCTAGCGGCAAAGCGTCTGGCCACTTCAATGATGTAGACGCCACAATTTTGGCCAGCTTAAGCTTCAACGTAGCATTGTACCGCTCGACCAAACCTGCTGACTGAGGGTGGAATACAGCGTGGAACTTTTGCTGAATCCCTAACCCCTTCAGTACATATTCCACAATCTTTCCAACAAAATGGGGCCCATTATCGCTCCACAAAAATTTGCAAACTCCAAAGCGAGGAAAGAATTCCTTAAGCAACACCTTAGCTGTTGTCAAAGCCGTATTGTCTTTCGTGGGGTAGGCCTCAACCCATTTGCTAAAAGCACACACCACCACTAGGACGTACTTCAGGTTAGTGCAGCGCTCAAGTTGGATGTAATCCATTTGAAGCACCTCAAATGGTGCAGAAGGTGGAACAAACCCTCCTTTCGGAGTATGGGTCCCCTTTCCGGGATTGTGTTGCAAACATACCAGGCAGGTCTGCACTACTCTCTTTGCAGTATTAGCAATCTCGGGATGTTCCCAAACTCGTGTTAAAAGCCGAGTGATTGCAAGAGCTCCGACATGAGCCAGTCCATGCGTCATCTGGACCATCGCCTGTAAATAAGCCGCAGGCAATTTCCACTTCTCCATGTCTTTGCTTCTCCAACAACCCTCGTCATCTAGTACCCCATCTGCTGCCCAAGCCGCGAGTTCAGATTCAGTGGCTGAATTTTGAATATCCCGTATTTCTGCTCTAGCATCACTCCATCGCTCAGCCTGTGATTGTACCACGTACATGGGGGAGCTAGTTCGGGACATGGCCGTCTGTCTTGCTATACTGTCTGCAAAGGCATTTCCTTGGCCCACTTTGTCCGTGATCTTTTTATGGGCACTACACTTCACTATCGCTACTTTCTTAGGGCCAAGCAACGCGTTTAGGAGATCACGCACTAGCTCTCCGTGCATAATGTGCTCTCCGTGCGATGTCAGAAACCCACATTCCCTCCAAAGTAGCCCGAAGTCATGGGCCACTCCAAAGGCATACGGGCTGTCCGTGTATATGTTGACACATAATCCAGTACTCAATTCGCAGGCTCTTGTTAAGGCTATCAGCTCTGCTGCCTGAGCCGACTTTTGTGGTATCCTAGCTGTTTCTACCACTGTCTTAAGCGTCGTGATCGCATATGCTGCGGAAGTCGTACCATCTGGCAGCCTTAAACACGATCCATCAACCCACAGTTCCCCATCCACTTCTGGAAGTGGGACATCCTGTAAATCGACACGACCCTTTGTCTGTTCCTCGGTCAGGAAAACACAATCATGATGTTTTTCTTCCTGACCCTCCTCGGCCGGATAGGGCAATAAAGTGGCAGGGTTCAAAGTAGCGCATCTTTTCAATGTAATATGTGGCGCCAAGAGTGTCAGCTCGTATCCTGTTAGCCGTGCACTCGTAAGGTATTGGGTCTTAGTTTGGTTTAACAGGGCATCTACTGCGTGGGGAACTAACACCAACAATTTGTGTGATAACACTATTCCCTCACTCTGTCGTATGGCCACCGCTGTTGCTGCTACCGCTCGAAAACACCCGGGCAACCCTCGTGCTACAGGATCCAAAATGGCAGAGAAGTATGCACATGGTCTCTGCTTATCCCCGTGCAATTGCACTAACACTGACAACGCACACCCATCATTCTCGTGCACGTACAATGTGAAAAGTTTCGTGTAGTCTGGTGTACCTAACACGGGTGCGGAACAAAGGGCCTGCCTCAACTGTTCAAAAGCTTTCTGACATTCATCTGTCCACTCAAGAGGCATTGGTGTAGCTTTGGACAGTAATGCTAGCAAAGGTTTTATGATATGCGAAAACCCCATGATCCATTGCCTACAAAAGGACGTCAACCCTATGAAGGCACGTACATCTCTCTGCGTGCGGGGGACTGGTGTGTCTAAAATTGCTTGAATTCGATCAGATGTTAATGCACGCCCCTCCTTAGACAACAGATGACCGAGGTAGGTCACCTGGGGTCTACAGTATTGAAGCTTTTTCTTGGAAACCTTGTGATTGTGTTGTGCCAAAAAGGAAAGCAACGCAAGTGTACTCTGTTCACATTGTGCATAGGAGTCAGCGGCAAGCAGAAGGTCATCCACGTACTGGATGAGCGCAACGCCAGACTGCAATTTAAAAGAATCTAGCTGCCTTTTCAAAGCCTGGCTGTAGATGCTAGGGCTTTCAGTATATCCTTGGGGAACACGACAAAATCTATACGATTTATTATTGAGTGTAAAGCCGAACAGATATCTGCTATCAGGATGAACAGGGATGGAAAAGAACGCATTCTTTAAGTCAATAACGCTAAAGGTGGTGGCTGTCGGTGGGACCAAAGTAAGCAAAGTCGTAATATCAGACACCACCGGGTATTGGGGGATGACAATTTTGTTAATCTCACGCAAATCAATAATAAATCGATAGATCTTGCCATCTGTGTCTCTCTTAAGAATTGGTAGAATAGGGCTGTTACAAACATTATAAGGGACCTCCTCCACAACCCCTGCAGAAATCAAATCCTGAACAATATGTGTCAATGCAATTTCACCTTCTCTCGAGATCTTATACTGTGGCACTCGTGGTAAAGGGACCCCCTCCTTAACAGTAATGTGTATTGGTGGAATACGCATCTCTCCCACATCCGTATCTGAGGTTGCCCACAACGTGTGCGGCAGAGAGGCCAAAGCGGGGATGTCTAAAATAGCATAAAATCTGTCAGGGTCAGGGTAATTATCGTTCAGAATAACCCGCACTCCCTCTGGAGCGCAGCGTATTGTCGCTCGAAAATATTTAAGCAAATCAATGCCCAGGATATTGTCTGGGGTATGGGGTGATAACAAAAATTGGCCAAAACTAAAGTATTTGTCTATGCATAGTGCAAGGGGCTTGGACAATGGGCTGGGGGAGGGTGTGCCATCAAACCCTACACACGTAATCATTTCGCCAGACAGGGGAGCCCTCGGAACCAAGTTTTTCGACAAAGCGCTACGAGTAGCTCCTGTGTCGACTAGAAATTGATCAGTAGAACCCAAAATGCCCGCTGTTACATATGGACCTTGCTGATCTACCGGCACTTCAACTGATTCCTTACCCCATCCTACGCAATCCTATGCATGCACATAATCCTGGTGTTCCACATTCTCTCCCTCCGAAATCTGATATTGATTCCGTCTATCAAACGCATTTCGTTCGTCCTGGCCACGGCCCCTCTCCTCAATCTGTCTACGATCACCTCCGCCACCTCTCGTTCCAGTATAACCTCCCCTTGCCCTTACACTTCCTCGACCACGCTGACTACGCTGTTCACGAAGTACCGGACAATCTTCGGCCCAATGCCCAAACTCCTTACAATAAGCACACTGATCCTCCGCAATGTCCGTACGACCATACGATGCGTTTCCTCCACCTCGTCTACTTCTCTCATCCCCTCTACCCCGTGTTCCCCGAACCTGCGCCAACATCACCTTCGTTTTCAATTCCTTCGCCTTTTTCTCTACACTTTCTTTAGCCTCCACTTCCTGCCGCTCATAATACTGAGCCATAGTTAACAAGGACGCAGGGGTCGCCGTGGCCCAGGAACTTTCACTCGACTTCAATCGCTTTGCAATCTCTGGTAGGAGATGAGCTACATACTTATCTACAAACAAATGCCGACCCGTATCGTCAGTTAAAGATTGACCACTGTAATCATGAAACGCCTCCTCGAAGCGTGTAAAGAAATCTGAGACCGTTTCATCGGGTTTCTGCTTGCACGACGTTAACATGGTCCAATCAATCTTTTTGGAGGGAACAAGCGTTTTTAATTTATTCAAGATAGCTGCCGGAAGGTCTAGAATTAGCTGACAAGGCTTACATGCTGGTTCTCTATCCAAATCTGCAGCATTTATTTCTTTCCATGTTCCCCCCAATATCGTTTCATCATTATTTTTACGAATTTGCCTCCACATATCAGGTGGTAAAATTAGCCCAAAAAACAAATCTATATCCACAAGAGTCATCACACAAGACGATATAGCCCCCTCCACCCCCTCATAAAATGCCGCCGGATTCTTCCGAAGATCAGGTAAAGCATTTTTCAATGCCATGACATCTGCTCTATTCCATGGCGTGTATACCCAATTATACACAAAATACCCTTTCGCATCCTTCGACAATTTATCATCATCCGTACCTTCCCCTTTTGGTGGAACATACAAAGGCGCGGCTTCACGCATAGGCATAACATGCAACGCAGAACTCTTATCTGAACCACGGAGAGAACACTCTTTAGCCCGCCCGTTATTCTCCAATTCGGACTCCTTTTGCCTCCGTTTCCGTTCCTCCCGCAATTGGGTTGTCTCATCCCGCAGCTTGATCAATTGCTTGAACAGGTCATCAACATCTGAAAGATCAAAATCACCTTTAGCCAAATTCTCACGATACACTGACAACACTTTAGGCTCTAACGTATCAGAAAGTTCACGATATGCGTTTACAACTTCATCCGCCAGACTGGACAGAAAATACATTAATTCAAGATCCGACCACCCTTTCTTTTCTGTTAACAACTGCTCCTGAGTAACACAATGCTTATTCACTTTACGAGCCCAACTGCGTAAATGAGCGGACCTTTCCGCAGTAAACCTGAGAGCCGAAACCCCCTTCTGACCCGACTGATCCTGTCCATCATCCTCTGAATCCGCAGCCGGAGCCGTCGGCGAAACGTACGGAGGTGGTGACCGATCTAACAAAGAAAAATCATCAATTTCATTATTAAGGACAGGATAAAGTGGTCGGCGAATAGGAAATTGACCAGTCATTTGCAATTCACGTTCCCGTTCCTCCCTTTCTTTCTTCTCCTGAGCCTCCTTTTCCTCAAGCTGTAAAGCCTTATCCCGAGCAGCCTTGCGCTGCTCTTTGTCCGCCAAGGCAACCTCACGCTTCATTCGTTCACGCGCCGCTTTCTCCCACATTCGCACGCAATCAAACATATTTTGTCTAGACCTGCGTTGAAACAAACATTGCTCTACAAATTGTATTTTACTTAAATCAAACGACCCGTGTAGAGGCCATTGCAATTCAGGATCGGCCTTGGTATACTTATGCCATAATTTACTGTACATAATAGGGGGAAGGCCAAATTTTATGTACATTTCCCTATTTGGTGTTCCCTCTGGGGGAGCCGGCTGTGCTTCTGCTAACCTAATTGAGGTACCTTCTCCAAGACAACACATTCCTCGGAGTGTGCTGAAAACAGGCATGTTCGAAAAGTATCACGAAAGCGTGACACCGGACAAAATGGCACTTACAGTTCTTCACACGGTTGTGCCGCTCAAAGGAAAAAAACAAAGTTAGAGAAACATCTCTACATGCCTGCCTATGTGAAGTGCACTACACATATAAGTTCAAAGATCACAAATTCACAATGTTAGCTAACTCAAATCAAAAAACGTAGATCGTAGGACTTCGGCAAGCGTCCGAGGACTACCTTACCGATCACAAAGCACAGAATTTCAGTAAGCGTCCGAAGACTACCTTACCGAACACAAATCATAGGACCTCAGTAAGCGTCCGAAGACTACCTTACCGATCACAAAGCTTACCCAAATTCCCAAATGTCCAGATTCCAACTGCCAAGGTCTTTGTAAGCCAAATCAGCCAAACGGCACTTTCTCAGCGATGCAGACACTTCGAAAACTCAGTCGGAGACCGGCGCCACCTGGAAGGTCAGATCGGAAGGGAAGGAAAAAACACCGTGGCAGCCAAGACTCGGGTCACTCGTGGCAGCGCGCGCCCATGGCGGGTTTCCAAGCCTTCGTCACGACCTCTCCTTCGGGCATCCGAGTCGCCGATGAGTCCCTTCGTGGTCGCCAATTGAAGTAATTCGGGGTTCCCAAGGCCTACACGCTCCGGAGATAACCCAATTACACTCAAGAACTGTTGGCACGAAACTGTAAAAGGCAAAGAACAAGTTTATTAAGACCCCATGGGGTGGTGGTACACTCAAACAGCACCCTTCGGTAATGCAAGAGGTATCACACCGAACACCGGTGTGACCCCGTTTATATACAGTTTGGGGCAATAAAAGATAGGCGGCACAAGTTAAGACACATTTTAAGGACATATATGGTCATGTTTTGGAATACTGCCAGCTCATTGGAGGGGGCACAACTCCGCTGGTCATTTTGGTGCACATTCCTGAAGGTTTACGGGTCAGTGGGAACTGCGCATGTGAGGCTTGACCAGTACTAAAAATAGCCTGTTGCTGGGCAGATAGAAGTGGTCAGAGGAACGGACAACGGACTAAAGGGCACGCCGGCCACGAGGCCGCTCATGATCTAAGATGGCCGCCGCAACATTCGAAATGGCGTTTTCGTATATAGCCAAGTAAAGGAGGACAACGTGTAGGTTCAGCTAATCGCTAATGCGGCCGGGCCAATTACGACAGTTGGTTTAGTTAGTGATTTACATAACTTTCCAAGTCGACGGTCCGCGAATCCAGCAATACTGTACTATCCTCCTAGTTGACCAGATCAGATAGGTCAATACATGTAGTGCAATTGTTGGTAATTTGTTTCCCCGAGATAATTTTTGATTGTGGTCAAAGAAATCAAATATTCCAAAAAAACAATCATCCATGTTTGTGTTTATTTCATGATCATCAGCAACTCCCAGGAGCAAGAGGATGACAGCGACGCCGGCGGAACAAGGTAGGCAGGATCGGCCCTCTGCGGTCTCTTCTGCTGGCCCCAGTAAGTTGTTCTGTAATTAATATTAATAAGTATACTTCCCTAACTGTTACAGCACCTATTCATTCCAAACTGCTTCCTAATTCTATTTTTTACAAAATAGTCTTTGGTCTTCTTGTAGACTGTTTCTAGATTCTTATCCTGCCTCTACTATCACTCTCTGTGCTAATACTATTTACTATTATTATTATTATTATTACTTTATTTCGGCCAATTTGGCCATAAAAGTCACATACATACATAGAAAATAAGCAATCAAGCAATATGCATGGCAACAATTAATTAAAAAATGGTGCTTAGAAAAAAATAGTTTTTACATTTTCATTCTAAAATACATTTCATTTTGGTAATGTAAGGATTTTATAAACATATACCATTTAAAATATTTTTCATTTTTCATTTTAAAATATGAAGGTTTTGTAAACATATACACCTGTCCAGCTCAAAGTACCTGTCCTTGTTTCTTACGGATTATATAAACAGAATAAAGGAATTTACTTATGCTAAATACAATGTACTGGGTTGAATTACTTTTCATGATCCTGTAGGCTATAGAGCAGGATCTGGTTCCCAAGAGGTTACACATTAGTTTTAGCCATTTCTTTCTAGCATTCATGTATGCACTACAAACAAAAAACATATGAACCTCGTTCTCTATGCAGGCATTGGAACACATAGGGCAACACCCCGTTTTAGCATTCAATTCTCCCAGTCTTTTTTGTGCCCATCGTTCTGTATTGTGGTTCAGCATAAGTATCCCGTATCTGAACTTTAAGTAAAGGGTCTTTGCGATGGGTGGCTCTATCTCGTCCAGGAAAGATTCAAAGTGAAACTCATCCTTAAATGATAAAAAAACCTGAACTGCGGACCCAACACTACTTCCAACCACTATTTTTTCACTCATGTGAGTCCAGAAGGCTCGCTTGACTATTAGTTTGGAAGAGGTAGGCAATTTGTCAGGAGTCTCCTACATTGAATATAAGCCCAGGAGTGTAAACCATTTTTTAATGTGCACTAGCCATTGGATGGAATTAAGAGAATCAAGAATCAACAGTTCTTGTAAGCCATTTCTGTATTCTATCAGTTCCGGGGTGGTCCAAAGCCTAACCCAGAATATTAGTGGTCTTAAAATAGCAAAATGGTCTGTTCTCCTAAAGTTCAGGTCAAGTTGGAGGGGTAAAAGAGGTGTACTATTTGGGACCCTTACAGTGGCACGCATGAATTTATTGTCCAGGCTCTGAAAACTATTTTTTGCCCAAGGGCCCCATATCTCTGCTCCATATAGCACAGCAGATTGAATTTTAAATTTAAAAAGTTCTAAAACAGGGGTTACACTTTTGCTTGTGCTGGCATTCATTTTGCATAAGATCGGTTTGACATTTTGGGCATATGATATCTTACTTTTCTCGATTTGGGCCTTCCAACTTAGTTTCGAATCGAGTACAACACCCAAATAGGAAATGTTTTCCACAGTACCTAGTTTTTGACTATTCAAGGTCAAGAACCCTCTGTCTGGTATACTGGGATTTAATGACATACATTTTGTTTTGTCAGCATTAATTTCCAAGCCCTTTGTCAAGCAGTAGCAGCTGAAGGAGTTAAGGAGTGCCTGGAGGCCCTTTTTTGTCTGAGATATAAGTATTGTGTCATCTGCGAAGAGCAACGCAGGCACCCTTTCTCCATTAAGCTGCGGGGAATCATTGACACAGGCATTCAAATATTCGGGGACATCATTAATAAACAGAGAGAACAAGGTAGGGGCCAGGACGCACCCCTGGCGAACCCCGCGTTCAATAGGAATATTGCGTGTCAACTCACCATTAGGGCCCCACCTAATGTTTGCAAAGTTGTCAGCATGCAGCTCAACTATTTGGGCTAAGAGGCATCCCGGTAGACCTGCTTCTCTTAGAGTTTTCCAAAGCAGGCTGCGCGGGACAAGATCAAATGCAGCTCTCAGGTCAACGAAGGCTACATACAGGTGACCTTTTTTAATGTGCACATACTTCCAGATCAAACAACAGAATCGAAAAATTTGGTCTATAGTGCTGGTCTTGCTCCTAAACCCAGCTTGGAATTTGGAGATTATGTTCGAGTCTTCCAGCCAGTCGTTGATCCGGAATAGCAGGTGTTTGGCATACAGTTTTTGGAGCGTGTCCATAAGACTGATTGGTCTATAGTTAGAAGGTATCAGTCTATCCCTCTTTTTAAATATTAACACAACCTCCGCTGCACGCCAACTATCTGGAAAGCTGCAGTTTGAAGATAAGGCATTAAACAGGCGGTTCACATAAGGGGCCCAGACATCAACATCGTGTTTGTATAGATCCCCCGGTATTTTATCTGGACCAGGGGCTTTGGAGTTTTTTAGTTCGTTGATCGCCCTTACTGTCTCCTCCAGTGTAAAGTTAAGGGGTTCAATAGGAGGAGGGGACTATATGCTCCTGTTGTTGTCACCATCGTATTGTTTATAGAGAGTTGTAAAGTGGGTTACCCAGGTCATCTCGTCCAGGAACACATCTTTCACAACTCTCCCAGCGTGCCCCCCATTTGCCACCAGCCTCCAGAAGCCAACATTATCATTGGTTTTTGCAGCCGCTAACATCTCAGCCCAAATCGATTCCTCCCAGAGTTTTTTAGATGTTTTTTGGGCACGTTTGTATTCCACCCTTGCGAGTTTAACTTCTTCCTTTGCCTTGTTTTTGATGGCGAGCAATAAGTTTCTTTTAGCAATCCTACATGAGTGGTCATACCATAATTTTCCGTGATTGGCCACTCTTATGTTTTGTTGCTTTTTTCTTGGCATTTTTGACAGATATGTTTTTAGTTCTTTGAAGAAGACATTATGGAGATCAATGAAGTGATCAAAGTGTTCAGGTAAGAAGGTATGATCAACTATATGTGCAAACGTTTGCTCAAAAAGAGAGTACACCGACGCTAAGGCCTTACCATCCGCCAAAACGCGGGGCCATTTTACTGCGCGTCTATTGTTGTTTATGTGGACGTCCTCACACATACTTCCATGGGTGTTCTCAGCTGTTGTTGTGATGGTGTCACTAACCATATGCACATCGATGTAAAGTTCCAAAGGATAGTGATCACTTTCCCCCCTACTTGTCACTTTCAAGTCAATCAAAAAGTGCCAGATGCTAAGAGAAACAAGTACAAAATCTAGGTTGCTTTTAGCTTTGGAGAAGGTTGGTTGTTTTTGCAAGTCCGACGGGAGGCGGCCGTTGCATGCTCTAAGACCGTGATCTACGGTTAGTCTTAGTAGTTGGCCGGCCAAGGTAGAGTATTTGACAAATTTTGTGGTCTCAAGCTGGGGAATTTTATGCGCTTGGTCCTCGTCTTCAAAAACATCATAGATGCCCGGAACAGGTTCGAAATTACAGTTTAAGTCTCCTCCCAAAATAACCGGGGTGTCTCCAACTACGTTTTTCAAGAGGAGATCCAAGGCTTCAAGTGTTGGCGAAACCTTGGAATGGCCGATCGGTCTGTTGTAGACATTAATGATGTAACATTCATTTCCACTAGGGGGAATGACCCTTAGGGCCAGAATATCAGGAGTGCCTGTATCGATAAATTCAACCTGCATGACCAGAGTGATTTTTAGCCAAATAATTAGGCCCCCTGATGGTCTTCCTCTGTCAGACTGGACTGCCTTGGTTCCATAAGTTTTGTATCCAACCCGATGTGGAACTTCAGTCACCCAGGTTTCTTGTAACAGACAAATGTCACAGGTGTCAATATAGTCTGCCCAGTCGGGGTCTTTTAGGTTCTTGCCAACACCTGCGATGTTCCACGATAGAATAAGTAAGCGAGGTGGTAGGCTCTGGTCGTCAGGGGAAGGCTTGGTTACACGCTGGTTAGGTACACTGTCTAACTGTAAGTTGGGCCTGTCTTTCTCTACGTCTTTGGCTTTTTCTCTAACTACAGTATCAAATCCCCCGTCCGGACCACCCCTAACTAGACTATAGCATACATTTCCAGCTGGTGGAAATAATTCCATTTTCTTGTGATTTAAGATGGTCCTATACATCCTATCCTCAGTGACCTGATCATCATCATACAATTGTAGGACATTTATGAGATGGGGATTGCCTTTATCCATGTTACAGAAAGTGTCATATAACTTAGAGATACAGTCAGGCATAGTTCCAAGTCAATCAACAGTATCTAAACAACTGAATCTATTGAAGGTGGGGATGCCAGACCACATATTATGATCACCCTGTCTGGCCAAGTTAGGTGCGTAGCCATAATACTGGTTGACAGGGTTCCAGTTGGGGCCGTGTTGAATGGGTCTAGGTGGAGGGTAAAAGAATGATAAGGGCCTAGCTTCAATGGGAGGAGTTGCACCGTACGATTTCCAATTGCAGATCTGTTCAGCACTATGGGGTTCCTCAAAGGATATAACAATACAATCACCCGTGATTGATTTAGCCATGGGCCCTACCCACGGTACCCTCCGAACCATAAGGATTTTGCTTTTCATCTGGTTCGGAATGGGTTTATTTGTATTTAGCCAAAAAATCACTTTATTTTTTAGGGATTGGAAGTTCTCTTCATATTGGCTATCCAATTCAGGCACCCCTGTGAGAACAGCTACAAATGGACTAGCGTCAGGTGGCAGATCTATATACCCTCCTCTGAAATTACTATACGTATGGCTAGACTGAAAGTTTGATTTATAGGTGGTATTTGCAAAAGATCTATCAGGCAAGGATTGATTGCTTGCAGGGGTGATATAAGGGTATACAGGCGGGTTTGATGGGGGTTTCTTTGGGGCCAGTGCACTCTGGGTAGAAGAGTGGCTAGTGGTAGGAATTGGCAATTGAGATGTGTTACTATGTGTTACTATGTCCGTGACTTTTCTGCCAGGGTTTACTAGTGGTATTTACAGTTGTAGAGGTTGGGGGAGTTGGATTTAATTTATCATTAGTGCTAGTTGGCTGTTTGATGTTTGTATTTCTTACTATTCCCTCCTTGTTTTGCTGAACGTTCGATGGGTTTGTATTCATTGGTAAGACCGGGGCGGGAACTGGAGCTTGTTGAGGGGTTCTAGACACTTCAGTACAGTTGAGGCTTAAACTTTACAGGGTGATGACACTTTTCGCAACTTCAAGTAACTGGTTCTCAATGCCAGTTAGCCTGACTTCTAATGGTCTAATAATCTCTTAAGCGTCTCCCACACTAATTTTAGAAATTCTTCCCTTCCACCATCTTGTTCTGTCATATCAGACGAGACTCTTTGGACCTCATAGACAGAATGGTCACCCATTACAATAGAGATTTGTTCATCTACGCTGACATTAGTACTTTCTACGGTTACCGGCGCTACATCGTGTATAGTGTTATCAATTGTTACACTAGGCATACTTGGAGTTCCCCCCGTGATATTATGGCTAAGTGCTACTTTCGCCTTTTTCCTAGCGTAAGCAGTTAGATGTTTGCGCTTTCTCTTGTGCTTTGATGGTGCCTTAGCGGATGCCTGGCTTTTATTAGTCTCTGTCTCAACCGGTAGCTTACAGGTCGCCCCATTTGTGCTATCCTCAGTACTCTCCATTGGAGGATTCAATGGTGGAAGACTTTCAGATTCAGCACTAACGGAGGGCCCAGTGGGATCATGATTAATGAGAGGGATTGTTTCCTCTACTGTTGAATGAACCTCGGCCAAAGTGATGATTGGTTTTGGGCCAGTAATGCGTTCGGGAGTTTTGGAGGTTGCAATACTACCTAGAGAAGATTTTTTTCTAAGTGCAAGTTACTATTATTATGATTCAGTCTGTGTAGGTAGCTAAGCTTGCCCAGTCGGCAAACGGTGTTAAACAGAACGCTGATCCAGCAATAGCTCTAGGCACTGAGTGCAGTCCTCTGAGTTGCCCTTGCTGTCTATTCCAGTGCTTTGAAAATTTCCAACAAAAAAAGTCAATGTGTCCACCAAGAATAAGCTAGTAGTTGGCTTTTTTGATTTGATAGGAGCACATACCATACCGCTAGTGTTTCAGGGACTATTCTGCACATACAGAAGTATGGACAAGAGAAATAGGACATTGTTGATGATAGGTGCAGTTCGACTTTCCACATACCTCAGTCTGAACAGCAGTTGAACCCCCAATCCCCTGACCGACTATCTAGTGTGTCTGACCAATGATTATACGACCCAGAAGAACAGAAGAAGACTACCGCCGAGCCCCGACCTATCAGAGTCACGAAAGCATGCCTGCAAAGTGCAGTAGTGCAAACCCTTCTGCTCACTCACCTGTAAACAAAAAACACAGTGTTTTTTAGTTTTAAAGTTTTATTTTCAAATAAGAAATAAAAAAACAATTTCTTTATTTTTAATAGCGCAGTATTCCGAGCGAGCAGTGGTGATAGATGACGTTAAAGTTTAAACACCCTTCCCTAGAATCAATATACTTCAACTTAACACATCTAAATATTAAAATAACTGTGTGGGAGCCCTCACCTTGTTTGAACTTCAAGTACTGGTGGTGATGAGGACAGGAGTAGGTGGTGAATTGAAAAGCTCTTGTTGGCAGAAGGGCAATGGAATATTCTGTCTGTAATTAGAAAAATGGTGCACGTTAAAAAGCAAGCATTCATCAGTTGTGCCAAAAAGTGTAGCATGTAATGGCTAAACATATAAAAGGTTAACACCCTCCCCAAAACCGTCACTTTTTTTAATTCCCAATAATTAAAAATTGGTTATGTATTAACATTTTCTTCCATTACGAGACAAAATAGGGGGTGGTGTATGGCATCTAAAAATATGACATGTTTTTTCTAGGCGTCATCACAACATCGGATGCGGCACCTCCCACCACCAGTGCCGGGGCCAGCAGCGCGGAGGCATCCACTACTCCAGGGGGTGCTGCGGCAGCGCCACAAGTGCCACCAGGAGGAGCTGAGGGGGATGGCTCAGCAGCGGCGGACGGTTGTAAGTTATTATACTCCTTACTTATTGACATTTTAGAGTAGGCTCGCAAAGGAGTGTATGATGTACTGTTACAGTAGAAAGTACACTAGTACAAGTACCTTGTACTGTTAAGAACAATTACTAATTTAGAACTACATTTTTGCCAATCTCGGAGAAGACAGTCACCCTTGACTTAGCAATAGCATTAGCGGCGGAAGTTCTCGAGTAAGCAATGGCCCCCTCTATTTGAATTCAACTCAGCTGGGAAACTTTGATCATGAAGCCAAGTCATATCAGATGAACTTGAGGGATGTGATGAACGAAAAGGGAAAGAAGGGTGAAAGGAAGGACGAGCGAGTCGTAACATTTATGACTGTAAGAATGATACATGTTTTTGAATGCAGGCAGAGGAGGCTGATAGGAAGAAATCAGATGCATGGCTGCTTGAAGCAAGGATGGTTGGAGGAGAAAGAAAGGTTGACTGCCTGTGTGGGTGAATCAGAAAATGCATGTGTGGTGTGCATTGCAATATATCATTTGGGTGAAACTCAAATGCAAGTCAAGAGGTTTACCAAGGGGTGTTAGTTGGTTGTTGAGAAAAAGCAAAGTTGGTACAGTTGAGACATTAGCCTGGATGGTATATTCTTCCTCATAGATAGCAGAGGTGTATGTAGAGCAGACGCTCAGTGGATGAAGAGTGTTACTTTGAACAGCATGTCCGTGGCAGATTAGCAAAGCAGAGGAAATCCAAATACTAGAAGTTGTGATTGTTCAGAAATACTCCCTTGACTAACAGTACAGTAGTTTACTTTGCAAGCACAGCATATATTGTGTATGTATTGCATAGTTGACATTATATCAAGTAAAGTCCCTTCCTCCGGAAATTATGGGTACCACACTCACTCCCTATGTTAATAAGTTTCTTTCAGCTGTGTCAATCATGGGTGGACTATCGCTGTTATTCACTCAATCTATCAAAACAAAGCACCTAAAGTCATCCATCATATAAGCAAAGATCATGTGATCGGCAGGATATATGATCAGAAATGAATAATCTTCATTTTCCTTTTGTAGTAGTCAAAACCCGGGGGGGGCAGTGAGAAATTTAAATTATATTGAGCAGTAGCCCTTAATGCAACCGAGTATGGCCAGTGCCACCACTATAGAAAAGTAAGAGCTTCCCTATCCCCACCTGCATGTACTGGTTAGAGTAATGCGAGTCTGCATCATCATGGCTTGTGTATGTTATTCTTGGGTGCAAGCTGAGTGAGCTGGCATTATGTCGGCTACCACAAGTTCATGTACAAGTAATTTCTTTCGCAAAACAAGAGGAAAAAAAGAAGAAGACTGGTGTACTCTCTGACTCTCTGGCTATGTAGTGAGTCCATAGTGCTGCTAGTAGAATTCCTGAAATGCCCACTAATGTTACAGGCCTACAAAGACGGCGGAAAGATACACGGCAAAATTTTATACTGTGCTTGCAATTTGCTATTGTTACTGTGAGACAACTTTCTGTTGAATTATTTTGTGTTAATGTTAAAGAGTATTGGTTACAGTTTTTTTCTTTCTTTCTTCATATAGATGCTCCACAAAAGCTCACCAGGAAGGAGATGGCTGTCCGGGCCAGGGCCCGGAAGCTGGAGGCCATTTGTGCTGAATATCGGCGGCTGTAGGATCGGGAGCAGGAGGAGGCGGCAACAACTGCATCCTCCTCCAGTGCCCCCGGGTCTACCAGCCAGCATCCTCCAGTACAGCTCTGTGGTCCGACAGCCTCCCGGCGCCGCCGCAAAGTTGCAAGTAAAACACCAGCTGCCCCCCCAGAGCCTGGATGGCACGTCAGTGCCACCTCTGCAGGAGAGTGGGCTCCCTGGAGCGCGTGGTAGAAAAGCTCCAGCGCCAGCTCCGGGACCTCCGCAGAGAGATGCAGGACCACCTGCCCACAGGACACTGCAGGAAGAAGTGACTGTCCATTACCCCTTTTATACAGACTGTTGGGGGGGTGGGAATTGGGCGTTGGGGAATCAAAGGGAGTTTTGAAGGACATTTGGACATTGGGGTTAGGGAGGGGGGTGAATTGGGTCTTTTTTGAATAGTTTATTTTTTTAGGGAAAATATATTTATTTATTTTACATATTTAAACATAGTAGACACGTTCATATTATTTTGTGTGGTGGTGAGCAGGGGTTACTGTACGTTTGGTTTCCTCAAAGTTACCAGCATGAATTATCTAAACTCTGCTCTTCTAATTGGGACCTTGGACCTTAGACACGCTACACTCCTTTCACTGCCTTGTGCTGCTGGCGATGGACGCGGGACGCTTTCCTCTGCCTCACGAGTCCCCCCGCTGCCGCTTTCTTCATAACTGCGGCCGCAGAGCGGGGGACTCAACTTACCAGGATCCTTGGCGGCGGCGTTGCTTGACGGCGTCCTACCTGCGCCCGGAGGTGCTTTAAACTTCGCACAGCCCCAGTGATGCTGCGGCTGCTCTTTTAATTGGGACCTTGGACGTTAGACACGCTACACTCCTTTCACCGCCTTGTGCTGCTGGCGCTGGACGCGGGACGCTTTCCTCTGCCTCACGAGTCCCCCCGCTGCCGCTTTCTTCACAACTACGGCCGCCGAGCGGGGGACTCAACTTACCAGGATCCTTGGCGGCGGCGCTGCCTGACGGCGTCATACCTGCGCCCGGAGGCGCTTTAAACTTCGCACAGCCCTGGTGAGGCTGGGGCTGCTCTTCTAATTGGGACCTTGGACCTAAGACATGCTACACTCCTTTCACCTCCTTGTGCTGCTGGCGCTGGACGCGGGACGCTTTCCTCTGCCCCACGAGTCCCCCCGCTGCTGATTTCTTCACAACTGCGGCCACCGAGCGGGGTGCTCAACTTACCAGGATCCTTGGCGGCGGCGCTGCCTGGAAGCGGCGCTGCGTGACAGCGTCATACCTGCGCTCGGAGGTGCTTTAAATTTCGCACAGCCCCCGCGTTGTGGGACCGCGCGCATGACCGCACGCGGGCTGCGCCGGGCCTTCTGTGGCCCTCAGAGGCTAGAGGAAGCTGGGCTGGGCCATATCCTTTACATCTTGCTCCAGCCCCCTTGTGACATTCTTGTATGAAGGTATTTGGCCATTTGACTCTGGACCCTACATTTACATCTGCTTCTCATATTGTGATCTATTGGTGGGGTGTGTCCTTACTTATTTATTATTCATTATTTAGAAACCTACTTATTATCATAGCATATATACCTTATTATGTCTTCAAGGGCCTCAAGGGAAAGGAAATCATTAGTGGGTGGGTCTGTGAGGGGGAAGCTCGTCCAATTTATCACCAGAACGGCTTCCATGCTTGAGCATGAGAAAATTATCACCGAGCGCCGCATCTCAACCCGAGCTCCAAAATAAACGCTCATCCTTAGGTCCCCTTAAGCTAGCTACTACCCCGATACATAATCCAGATAAGGAGAGCTCCTGGCATAGTAACATTAGCACTCCCCCCAGCTTAAAGATCTCACAAATGCATCTGAGCCCAATAGATCAAATAGTAGTAAAGATGCAAGTATAGAGCATCCCTTAGTAATAATATCTGATGAACCCCCCAAACAGAAACCTCGAAACTCTACAGTAACTAATAAACCTTGTGCCCAAATACCAACAAAAGGACACACACTAAAGAGGAAAAGAGGTGATAAAAAGCATGGGGGTAGACAGGCGAAAATATCCAAGTCCGATCTGTATTCTCCTCAACAGCAGGTCGCAGGAATTGAGATCACTACAACAGAGTCAAATTCAGGTCAGGTCACAATATCCTCTTTTTCAACACACAAAATCATAGGAAACATCGAAGTCCTGGTAAAATCCCTAATTCTCCCAATTCTTGAAAGAAATAAGAGGATAGCTGAGCAACTTGATACTATTGAGGCAGCTGTTAAATTAAATACAGGCTTACTAAGGGATCCACCAAATAATGTAGCTATTAAACCGATGATTATTGAATCTGTGAGACCTAATAATAATACTAGTAAGAGGACTAACAACCCAGAACACACACACACTGGTAGAGAAAACTCAGATTCCAATTCCTACTAAAACAACGACTAGAGTAGAGGGCGGTGAGGGAAAGGAAATCAGGCCTGCAGCAAAACAAAGGGAGATACAAGCAGAACTAATCCACCAAGGACAGAGGGATCACTAGGTCGCAAAACTGGGTTAGTTACAACACGAGGAAAAAATCCAAGACTTCACTCTGAAAGTAGTAAAAATGCCTGCCCAATTGTCCAAATTGACCTTCCTCCAGAGTCAGCTCCTTACGAGGCTGTATTAACTAGTGTCTCAGAACTACCAATAGGAAAAACCGAAGGGTACAGGGAACTTAAAAATAAGGTCATCTATGGGCTGAAAACTACCAGACCGCTACCCCCTAATATTAATGGGGAAATCCTCTTAGCGAGAAGGTCGGATTGGGTGGGACAGAGGCCTAAATACTAAAAAGGTGATGTTGTAATAATCAATTTTAGAGACCGTAGGGTCATCCCGTATTTAAACGACTGGTATCATGAGAGCGGAGGGGCTGGGATACAGATTCACAACTTAAGCTACTTCTACCCTAGGTCCCTACTACTCCATCAACCTATATCGAACTATGCTTACCAGAGAACACAAGGGTCCACCATTTCTCAAATCCCGGTTGCTAATAGATTTGATGCTCTTACAGGACTAGATGGAGTAGATTGACTTAACCATGACAAATCTGTGGACCCATGCCCACAAGATCATAGGGACTGGTCACCTGTTCAATCACAGACTTATGAGGAATTAAATAAAAGTACTTATGTTAATGCAAAAAAACATCTTAGCAAAGCTATTAGCAGTTTAGATTATTCCATTCAAATTCAGGAATTAGGCCCTACAAACACTCTACCTCCATTAACAAATCCGGTTAATTGCCCCCAAGCACTTAACTCCCGGGAGAGATTTAAGTGGCATGTATCCCACCCAACTGTAAGCGACTTCATAGAAACCTCATCTGGCCGCAGACAGTCCTTCTGCCCTGTGCCATCAGCAGGTAGCGATGAATTTATTTCCTTGGCACCAACTGAATCTAACACTTCTTTGGAATCTGTATTCCCTAGAAGTGTTACAACCTGGAATGTGGCAGGCCTGTTCTCTAAAATCAATGATCCAACCTGGCAATCACTGACCTTGAGCCATGGCATAATATGCCTGCAAGAAACATGGGCTAATAAAGAACTACACTTGGTGGGTTACAAAAACTTTTTCACTCCGGCCACACCTAGTCAAAGTGGAAGACACAAGGGTGGACTATGCACGTATATGTCAATTACCACTGGACCCTCCAATGTTAAATTTTCCACTGATAATAATTACTACCAAGTTCTAATTACATACTGGGGTCACTTGCAAAATCTGGTGTTAGTAAATTTTTATAATAATATCCCTCCCGTACAAAGAGAGCATGTCATTAATAATCGCCTAAAGGACCTGATCAAATTGAAGAACGTGTCAGGAGACATGGTTCTGTTGTGGGTTGGGAACTTTAACTGTTAACTGTGCCCCCGAGGAACACTGGGTGTGTGCGGTATGGATGACGATAATGAGGGGGCCATGAGTCACTTTACCCACACCAAGCTAGGGGATATGTTTAACAACATATCAGCCCAATTTTCTCTTGCCTTTATAAATGAACTCTGCAGGCCTCCTAAAGTATTTAGACCAACTTTTAATGGGAAGGGGGCAAATTCAATCATTGATTTTATTCTTTTTCCGACATGCTATGCTGACATGGTGACTAAGTGGGAGACTATTGTTACTGGATTTAGCGACCATTATCCTACTTCTGTAATATTCAATCTTAAGGATGGTGACTTAAGTTGCAAAGATAATGTCAAATATGACTTAAATCCAATTCTCCCTGCAAAAAATGGGTTTTGCATCAAATGGGAAAAGGTGACACCCACAAATTTCCTAGAAAAACTTGTTAAAAATGTGTACCAGGATATTAAAATCTGTCTTTCACCTGAAGAGGACTCCCATGCCATTGTTGGATCATTTAGAAAAATGTGCTCAACTATAAAACAACTGTTGACTAGAACACCACTTAATCTTCCTAAGGGGTCCCAGGGATGGTTTGATGGCAACTGTACCAAGGCACTTGCTGCCCTGAAAAAAGTTCTTCATTCTTCCCCACAATCCAGACCAAACATCCAGTTAGCAAGGCGTACATACCGTATCGCTTTAACAAATAGGAAGAAAGAGCTCAAATCGCAGGCGTGGTCAGCCCTGCATGCAGCTTCTGAGCTAAAAGACAATATCGCCTTTTGGAAGGCCGTCAATGCCCCATTTCTTCAAGCACACCAGGGCCCCCAGATAGACAATGCCATTACCTCACAGGACTGGGTTAACCACTTCCAGGGTCTGTATAATGAAATAGCCCTTCCAGGAAGATCTCTAATTGAGCCTGTCGCACTGATGGTTGAGGAAACATGTACTTCTTTTCCACTGGGTATCCAGTTTCAACTGGAAGAACTGAATAAGGCTCTATCAAAAAGTCCTGCGGGTAAGGCTCTAGGGCCGGACTGCGTCCCAATTGACATTTTTAAAAGTGTACCTGACCTTTGGGTACCCTTACTTACCGGAGTACTGAACTCCCTAAATAAAATTGGCTTTATTGCCACTTGGTCGGAGGCAGTAGTTGTCCTGATTTACAAAAAGGGGGACAGGAATGATCCTGCCTGCTACCGGCCAATTTCTCTACTTGATGGCCTTCTGAAGGTCGCAGGCAGGATCATTCTAGCCCGACTTCAGGATTGGTAGGAAGAACAAGAGATACTTTCCAACCTTCAATATGGGTTCAGGACAGGAAGAGGGACAGTCGAGCAGGGACTAAACTTAGCATTAACCTCTTCGCTGCGGCCGCGATTTTACCGCTGTGCGGTAAACAAAAGAACAGGGCGGGGCCGTGACGACCCCCAGCCGTCATCAGCACACGCCCACCGCTGGGCGTGACGGCTGGGGTTCGTCACCAGCATGGGAGGGGTTAATAACATCCAAATATATTCATGCCAAAAAAAGAAATCTCTTCATAACATTTGTAGACCTCAGCTCTGCTTTTGATTGTGTTGACAATGGTATGCTTTGGCAAACTTTAAAGGACATAGGCCTGGACAATCAAATCCTCACTTTTATTAAAGAGTTGTATAATGGGGCATGTGCGCGTGTTAGATACGGTAGGATGGGGGAGTGTTCCGACTTTTTTCGTATCCACAGAGGAGTAAGACAGGGGTGCATACTTGCTCCCGTGCTCTTTTCTCTATATATAAACAATGTCGGATCCATCCTTACTGAAGACTATCATGATTACCCCACAGTAAAAGGGACGCCCATTCACATACTTCTCTACTCCGATGACGCTGAAATTCCCTCCCAGACTAAGGTTGGCCTACAAAAAGCGGTGCAGAAATTCTCGGAATTTATGAAAAATAGGGATCGCCGCGTAAACGTATCAAAGACGTATACTATGTCTTGCGGACCCAAGAAACGCAGAACACCCTGTTTGATCTCTTTGGATGGTAAGCGGGTAGAGCTGGCGGATAGATTCTGTTATCTGGGTGTTCACTTTGAGAGAAAGGGCTCATGGAAACCCGCGGTAACTGCCAAGGCTCTGGCGTTTCCCAGAGCCTCTGGTGCACTGGTAAATTTTGCCAAAAAACGAGGTGGCAGACTAGTAAGGGAGTTGCTGCAGATTTTTAAGGCCAAATGTGTTTCTACCGGGACAAATGGGGCGGGTCTCAACGTACAACGTATTGAGAATCGATTCTTATGATACCTACTGGCCGCCCCAAAGAGCATGGCAACCTATGTGGTACACACGGAAGTGGCCCTCCGGTATGTTACGGACATCATTAAATCTGCCCCGGTCTTATTATGGCATAATGTGTGGGATAATCCATGTACCAGTCTGAATAGAGAGATAATAAAAGACTTTTTGGCATGTGATGGAGCTACTAACATCAAATGGTTCACTTATGTTAAAAATGTGTTGCATGAAATTGGACATACTGAATATTTCCCCAAATTAGACAGTATGGAGAGTGTGTCCAGAACTGCCTTAAAAAATTCCCTTCTACAACACCTTGAGAGTAAAAGATGGCGGGAAGTAAGATCTAAGAAGACGGTCATGGAGCATGACTTGATAACAGGTCATGAGGGCATTCAGTTGTACCTTTTGGTTGAACAACCCCCTTACCACCGTATGCTCCTGGCCTATTTTCGTTTGGATATATTTTATAGACTTGATACCTTCCCACAGTGCAATGACTGGTCAAGGGAAAAAAGAACTTGTCCTTGCGATGATGTGTCATTTCAGTCAAATATACATTGTATTATTTTTTGCACTTTTTATAGCCATCCAAGGAGGAAATTGCTGAAAGCTCTGCATGTTTCATGGGGCTTGAGGTCATGTAGATGGGCATATGACAAATTGAGAATTTTAGATAATGAGTACACCATTAGTACTGTATCCTCCTTCCTGAGAGCAGTCGTGAGGTTTAGAAATACGATGTAAATTGAATTCTGTTCTTTTACGTCCCCAGTAGTTGGAATGCTTGCAACCCAAAATGAATTTCTATATTAGCAATGGGTATTTTATTATCCTTTTATCTTTTTAAAGCTTTTAACAAATTCTTTACTTCTTTTTAAATGTGTATGTAATATGAAGTTATTTAAGATTTTTTAGACTTGTTGTTCTTAAATGGGATTTTTATCTGTACGCTTTTATGAATTTGTGTGTGCAATTCGAATAAAGCTTTTGAAATTGAATTGAAATTGAATTATCTAAACATCCAAAAATGTACAAAAGTGTCACTAACAGAGTTAGTGAATTCAATTGCCCTACTAGTTGTCAAGGTACGCTCCACAGGATCCGGATGGTGAATATAAAGCCCACCTTCAAACGTCACAAACACTCTGATATATATCAACAGAGGATTTGAGCCATTAGGCGAGGGGTAATTGCAAAATAATAAACAGGGAAGGGAAGGAAGGGGTCTGCTGGGAAAGGGAAGTACCTGAAACGACAGAACATACAGAGGTAAGAACACCATACAACCAACACAACCAATATCCAGCTATTACCCCTTGAAACTAGATACCTGTGAGATAAAGCAAAACTTGGCAAACTGGTGTTCTCTGATTCCCCCTCTGAGGATATACGCTTGAGCCCTATAGGGAATATGCATATGTTAAGAATCAATCCCATACATGAAGCTCACACAAATGAATCATAATGTCACTTCCTTATACCTTAGTAAGAACTCAAGCTATCCAAAAAAAGGAGTTCTGAATGAAGCTTGATCAAAGATTAACTGAACACAGGGGAAATAATATTTAGAAGCTGTAGTGTTGACCAAACAGATACGGTAATGCGTGGGAAGCAAAAACCACAGCACTCCGCTCTGCTTGGTGGGAGCACACGAAGCCCCTGAAGGAATCACAGGCACGAGAAATAAGCTTTCATCAAACTTGGCATGTTGTTGAACAGTGTAAGAACCTCTGACACTGTAAGAGCACAACCTTCTCAAGTCATCAATATGTGCTTGTACGGCAACACGCAGTTGCGACCACCACCGTGCTCCGCAAGCGTTACAATAACGAATAGTTCCACAATTTACAAGCGCTTGTACTGAATACACGGAGCAGCTGCTGCCACCGTGCACCACCTACCCAAGGTAGTAAGAAACAAAAGGTAACTGCTAGAAAAGACGGCAGCGCGTGGCTCCTTCCACCACTACGCTCCGCTCTTAAGTCCCAAACAACCAGCACGTTAATTACACAAAGAGCGCTTCGTTTGTCAAACGGAAGCGAGTAGCAGAAAACCACCACGCTCCGCTGCAGTCTTGTAATCAAACTGTCAAGCGCCGCAGTTCCTTCACTGCGCGCTACAATCACGGCAACGCGTGGGAGCCCCCACAGCGCTCCGCTCAATGGCGGACTCGGAAGGGCGGGGAACCGCTCCTACCTGGAGGCGAAACCTTCAGCCTAGACAGCTTCCTTCACGGTGAAGCGGGAACCCCCGACACGAACCTCCTTCCTCCTCTGAGTCTAAGAAACGGAATAACACGCAACAGGAAGCGTGTCACAGGAACTGAAATAGCCTTACCCGGGGCTTCTGGGTAATGTAGTTTGTTCGGCGCCCGTTTTCCATTTACTGTATGTCATCCCCTAGACACAGTAATGCAGGCGCATGGACGGGTCCTGACAGTAGGTCCTCCTCTCAACGCCTACTAGGCCCAGGCCGCGTAGGAAACCTTCGATGAAAGGATCGGATAGCATCAGGGGCGTGGATGTTGGACACCGGTTCCCAGGAGTCGTCCTCAACTGAATACCCCTTCCACGACACCAGATACCACAACACACCCCTTCTGTACTTGGAATCCTTGATGCTCCGAACCACGTATTCAAAACCCCCATCACACAACACAGGAGGAGGAGCCCTGCGTCGGTCTGAAAATGCAGGTTTCAACAAGCTACAATGAAAGACAGGGTGTATGCGAAGGGAACCAGGCAGTTTTAATTTATAGGCCACCGGATTAATCTTCTTTAACACTACATATGGTCCAATGAACCTGGGGTGAAAAATGCTACGGAGTTTGAATTTGATATTCCTAGTTGAAAGCCATACCTTATCACCCACGGCATACGTTGGTCCCTGTTTCCTGTGTCGGTCTTCATATGTCTTATACTCTCTCTTAGCCATAGTTAGGTGAAACCTGATTTTCTGGTGTATGGCTTGTACTTTACGCATCTGACCCAAAACTGTAGGCTGATTGGCTATTACTTCAGGGATGGAAATGGGAAGGATCCTAGCATCATACCCGTATGTAGCACAAAACTGGGACACACCCAGAGAACAGTGCCAAGCGTTATTATAGGCCACCTCCGCCATCCATAATAATGAAACCCATGAATCATGAGCCTCCGCAGCATAGCACCTAAGATATTTCTTTAGGGTTTGGTTCAACCGTTCCGTTTGTCCGTCCGTCTGCGGATGGAAGCTGGTTGAAAGGGAGGAACGGATACCTAAGGCCTGACACCAAAACTTCCAGAATCTGGCGATGAACTGGGGACCCCTATCTGATAGGATGACCTCGGGTACCCCGTGTAGCCTAATGATGTTGGACAACAATAGTTGTGCTGTCTGTCCTGCCGTAGGCAGATTCACACAGGGAACGAAATGACCCAATTTGGTAAGTCTATCAATCACAACTAAAATTGCGGTCATCCCTTGATCAGGAGGCAAACCGGTGACAAAATCTAGGCTAATGGTCTGCCACGGTTTTTTAGGAGTCGGTAGGGGAATCAACAATCCTTTCCTTTTCCCAGTCTCATTCTTGGCCATGGCACATTCACTACACAATCTCACCCATGCTACCACATCTTTCTTGACTGTATCCCACCAGAAATACCTCTGCATCAGCTGCATGGTTTTACACACCCCTTGGTGTCCTGCCAACTGAGAATCGTGGCACCAGTTAAAAGCAGTCTTTTTCGTAGCATCATCTGGGAGAAACAGTTTGGTGTTTTGAAAAGGAAGGCCTTTCTTTATCATGCGACCTCTTCCCTGGGTGGCCCATGCTACCCACTCCCCCGGAGTCTTTGCTCGGCTGATGCGATCCAAGAAAGAATCAGCGTGTAATACACACACAACCTTGTCTGGATCCACAATGGACTCAAGTCTGGGGATTTCCATTGAGTCCTCCCCCTGATGTTGTCTGGATAGGGTATCAGCCTTTCTGTTGTCAGCCCCAGGACGAAAGGTGATCACGAAGTCATACTCGGAGAAAAACAGCATCCACCTCATTTGTCTCTGAGTGAGATTGCGTGCTGTTTTCATATACTGTAAGTTTCGATGATCGGAAAATACAGTAACAGGGAACGCAGCTCCCCACAAATATTGACGCCATTCCTGAAATGCCTTTTTGATGGCCAGCAGTTCCTTCTCTGCTATAGTGTAGTTCTTTTCTGCCAAACTGAGTTTCTTTGAGAGGTAGGCTACTGGATGGAGTTGCCCCGTGAGGTGATTCCTTTGTGATAAGATAGCCCCCACAGCTTCATCCGAAGCATCCGCTTCGACTATAAAAGGATGTTCCGGCTTAGGGTGGGCCAGTATCGGTGCTGTAGTAAAAGCGGCTTTTAGAGTCTGGAAGGCACCCTCAGTAACATCTGTCCACAAGAAAGGAACCCCTTTTCTTAGCAATCGAGACAGAGGGGCAGCCACCTGAGAAAACTGAGCTATGAATCTACGGTAGTAGTTTGAGAACCCTAGAAATCGTTGTACGTCCTTCACACTTGCCGGGACCGGCCATTCCTGTACTGCCTTTACCTTTCTCTCTGACATCTGCAAACCCGAATGACTCAACACCACTCCAAGGAATTCCACTTCATACACATCAAACTCACACTTGGATAGTTTGCAAAACAGTCTGTTTTCCCCTAGTCTCTGCAATACTTGAGACACCTGAGCATGGTGTTGTGAGGTGTTGTCAGAATAAATAAGAATGTCATCTATATAGACAACCGCACAAACATCAACAAACTCCTTTAGAACATCATTCAAGAAATACTGAAATGCCGCAGGGGCGTTACACAACCCAAACGGCATGACTGTATATTCATAAAGACCATAACGAGTCTTGAAGGCCGTCTTCCATTCATCGCCTTCCTTTACCCGGACCAGGTGATAAGCACCTCTCAAGTCAAGCCGAGTGTATATTCTGGCATCCTTCACCTGATCCAACAGGACTGATATTAGGGGCAAGGGGTATCGGTTTCTGACGGTATTCTTATTTAACACCCTGTAATCGACACACGCTATCAACTCCCCATTGGCTTTTTTGATGAAAAACAAAGGAGAGGCCGCCGGGGACCTCGAGGGGCGGATAAACCCAATCTCCACATAGTGGTCGAGGTATTCCCTCAAGTGCGCTGTCTCAGGAACCGAGAGTGCATACACACGACAAGAAGGTAGTGTAGCCCCTTCGACTAGATCTATTCGGCAATCATAGGGTCGGTGAGGAGGCAGTTTTTCCGCCATACTCTCACTGAACACCTCCTCAAAGCCCTTATACTGTGGGGGCAAGACCACCAGTTTCTCAGCAGCAGTGGCTACTAGCAAAGGTAGAAACGACACCGCAGCGGTCGTTTCACAAGAGGAAACCACATGCTTTCTGCATTCCTCGGACTCAAACCGGACCTCCTTCGACCTCCAGTCAATCGTGGGGTTATGGTGGCTCAACCAGGGCATTCCCAAAATAACCTCATATTGAGGCGCCTCAAATTATGTTCAGAATCAGTTCCTCTCTGTGATATCCTTCTGATATGTCCACGGACAACACAAGCGTGTCAGTATGTTCCGTGATCTTTCCTGACTTCAATGGTTTCCCATCCACTGCTAGTACGTCCTCAGGAATGTCTCTTGGCACTCGTACTAAGGACAGAGCAGTCACCAACCCGCTATCAATAAAATTCCCCGTGGCTCCTGAGTCAATCATCACTCTCCCCTGATGGCTCTGTGACTGACTCTCCAGACACATGGGAAGGAGAATGTGAGTTTCTGTTTCTAACAGCGTCAGCACAGACAACGATGGAATCTGATACTGGGGGGCCCTAGTTTCTAGAGCAGTGTCTACCTTTACTTCTTCTTCTTCCCTAGATCCCCTTACAGCAGTAATGGCTAGCCTTTTGTTGCGATTCCATCCTCCACTCATCTTGGGTTTAGTAGGGCAGTCCCTAACATAGTGGCCCTTTTTCCCACAATAGAGACACAGACCCAAGGCTCGACGATGTTCCTTCTCTTCTTTGGACAAAGGGGTTTTGACGGCCCCTAACTCCATAGGTTCGGAACTTGACTCAGTGGATGGTAGTGCCCTACGTGGACTGGAGTCGGACCCAGAATACCCTCGATCCCAACGTCTCCTGTCACCCCCTCTGTCACTCATTCTACCATCCAGACGTAAGGTCAGGTTAATCATGTCTTTGCAGGTAGCTGGCTGAGGGTCTATCTGCGCTATGATGTCCTTAAGCCCGTCCCTTAATCCCTGATAAAAAGGGACATTCTCTTTTCCTCCGGCCAAGCCGTTTCGGCTATCAGCCTATTGAAATCCGTCAGATAGGATATCAAATCTCTTTTACCTTGTCTAAGCGTAAGTAGTTCTCTGTCTGCACTAAAGGTAGTGGCCCTTCGATCAAACACGCGCTCAAATTCCGCCCTAAACGCATTCCAGTTGTTTAACACAGGGTCATCATTGCGAACCAATGGGACTGCCCAATTAGCCGCATCCCCTATTAAATAGGAAATGGCAAAGGCCACTCTGGAGTCGTTGGTAGGGAAGTAGGCCGGCTTGCACGAGAAATGCATCAAGACTTGTGTCAGGAATATCTGTGTTTTAGCTGGATCTCCTGAATATCTTTCTGGATTGGCAAGGGGAATGGGAGGCGGTACAGTAACCTGAATTTGTGAGGGAGAGGCATCGAAGGGGTTCCTACTAAGCCTATCTACCTTTTCTTTCAGAGCAGTGGCCTCGGCCTTGGAAGCAACCAGTTCCTGTTGCACCAACACCAAGGCCTGAAGCACATCCTCCAAGGTAGCCATATAGTCCCCACCCGGATCGGGTGTAGCTAAATTCGTGGGCGTGTTATTCTGTCAAGGTACGCTCCACAGGA
The DNA here is from genome assembly GCF_964263255.1 of Lissotriton vulgaris. NCBI lineage: Eukaryota > Metazoa > Chordata > Amphibia > Caudata > Salamandridae > Lissotriton > Lissotriton vulgaris. The sequence continues at coordinate 294,185,518 of NC_141697.1, read as the reverse complement.
TCCGGATGGTGAATATAAAGCCCACCTCCAAACGTCACAAACACTCTGATATATATCAACAGAGGATTTGAGCCATTAGGCGAGGGGTAATTGCAAAATAATAAACAGGGAAGGGAAGGAAGGGGTCTGCTGGGAAAGGGAAGTACCTGAAACGACAGAACATACAGAGGTAAGAACACCATACAACCAACACAACCAATATCCAGCTATTACCCCTTGAAACTAGATACCTGTGAGATAAAGCAAAACTTGGCAAACTGGTGTTCTCTGATTCCCCCTCTGAGGATATACGCTTGAGCCCTATAGGGAATATGCATATGTTAAGAATCAATCCCATACATGAAGCTCACACAAATGAATCATAATGTCACTTCCTTATACCTTAGTAAGAACTCAAGCTATCCAAAAAAAGGAGTTCTGAATGAAGCTTGATCAAAGATTAACTGAACACAGGGGAAATACTATTTAGAAGCTGTAGTGTTGACCAAACAGATACGGTAATGCGTGGGAAGCAAAAACCACAGCACTCCGCTCTGCTTGGTGGGAGCACACGAAGCCCCTGAAGGAATCACAGGCACGAGAAATAAGCTTTCATCAAACTTGGCATGTTGTTGAACAGTGTAAGAACCTCTGACACTGTAAGAGCACAACCTTCTCAAGTCATCAATATGTGCTTGTACGGCAACACGCAGTTGCGACCACCACCGTGCTCCGCAAGCGTTACAATAACCAATAGTTCCACAATTTACAAGCGCTTGTACTGAATACACGGAGCAGCTGCTGCCACCGTGCACCACCTACCCAAGGTAGTAAGAAACAAAAGGTAACTGCCAGAAAAGACAGCAGCGCGTGGCTCCTTCCACCACTACGCTCCGCTCTTAAGTCCCAAACAACCAGCACGTTAATTACACAAAGAGCGCTTCGTTTGTCAAACGGAAGCGAGTAGCAGAAAACCACCACGCTCCGCTGCAGTCTTGTAATCAAATTGTCAAGCGCCGCAGTTCCTTCACTGCGCGCTACAATCACGGCAACGCGTGGGAGCCTCCACAGCGCTCCGCTCAATGGCGGACTCGGAAGGGCGGGGAACCGCTCCTACCTGGAGGCGAAACCTTCAGCCTAGACAGCTTCCTTCACGGTGAAGCGGGAACCCCCGACACGAACCTCCTTCCTCCTCTGAGTCTAAGAAACGGAATAACATGCAACAGGAAGCGTGTCACAGGAACTGAAATAGCCTTACCCGGGGCTTCTTGGTAATGTAGTTTGTCGGCGCCCGTTTTCCATTTACTGTATGTCATCCCCTAGACACAGTAATGCAGGCGCATGGACGGGTCCTGACACTAGTACCTTACTAGTACTACTGTTAGTCTCTCCTCTCCTCTGAGTCCTAGCCCATTATTCTACCTCCCCAAAATGCTTATCTTACCTGTGATTCGTGTTTGAGAATAGGGCTAGGTGCAGGGCTGGCTGCATGTCAAATAGCGATTAAGGTTGGGTATGGAATCCTGGATGGATGAAATGTCATTGTTGTGCTGGTAGTAGTAGTGGTACACACTGGCAGTAGCAGCATATGAAAAAAAGGAAATGAAACATTGAGTGGCCTGAGCGTGGAAATTGGAACAGTAGGATAGATAGTACGGTAGAGAACAGTGCCATAAATTGTTGCCTAAGCAGTGCTAAAGTATTCAAAATATAAGCACTAGTTGCGTGGAGTATGGCTACTATAAGAAATAGTATTGAAGGCAAAGGACACAGCAGCGTAAGCATTAAGCATTCGATTCGTCACATGTAGGAGGAGGATGTTGTTGATGATCAATCCACGATGGCGCACATGAAATTCTGATTTGAATGATTTTTCTGTTGCTTTGACCTTATCCTCCCCAGCAAGTGTGTGGAATTATTGTTGTCATTTAGTCACACCTCAATGAAAACCACACAGCCTGGGGAAAGAGGGTTAGTGTTTGAAAATTGGATGGGAATGGGGTTTTTTGGGACAGTTTTATGGAGAGAGGAAAAAAAACACAGCATGGACAAACAACAAATGAAGATAAACAAATCTTTGGATATGAAGATATCCATAAATCTTTTAAGGGACATAAAGTAAGTGCATGCACTAATGCATGCATTAAGTTGTTTGCTAAATGGATGGTTAGGTTACTGAAAACTAAGTAGTACTTTCTACAACTTACTAACTATGAAGAAACAATGTGACAGTACAGGGCTGCAGTAATTACACAATTTCACTTGCCTATCTGCCCTCAGCGAATAAAGACTTAGTACATTAAATTAGTTTTAAAAATAGCAAAGAAAAACGTATACAATGGCTGGAGGGATGCATTTGAAGAAGAGAGCAAACAAATGTACAGAGTCACACTCATAGAAGTTCACAACAATAACATTATTTAAAAGATAAGGAGAAGTGAAGAGGATACTGTAACTGCATGTTGTAGTTCTCCTGTTGAATATGGGAAGTTGCATGCATCCAGCCATTCCTCTTATTCGCTGTACTCCTCCATTCCATCTGACGCTCCGTCGATCAATCTTGGTGACCAGACACACTGTCCACTGCCTACCTGGCGGATGCGGAATTGCGGATCGCTAATGGTAAGACTGAGTTAATCGTTTTTCCCATCGCACAGGGTAAAAGTCGGCCTGTAATTGTTGACGGAAAAACAGGAAGTGATATTAAAACACCACAGAGAAAAAAATATAAGGTACGCTGTGTAGTGCAAAAATAACACTTTCAGTTTCAGAGGCGACAGTATGACATACAAGCATCTTTTCTAAAGTGCGTACTCTGAGACTCCTTTTCAAGGATAGTAATTAGCACACAGCAGGCCAGCACCATGCAGATGGTCAAGGCAGGCACCGCTGAGTGAAGCAAACTGATGTAGCATACCTCTTTGACACAGACAGACAAAGCATACCTAATTGTATGCAGCAAGCCACATAGCCGCAATTTTACATGAACTGCTGTCTGAACTCTGGCATAACAACACTACACTGGCTCGACCACTCCATACCACGACTAGACAGACATGCAGTTCTGCTGTAGTAGTTGTTGTTGACTGGTTTACCTGTTTGCCACTCACAAATTGGCCATAGTTCTTCTGTAAACCGACGATGATGATCCATCCATCCCAGTGAGTGACTGTAAAGAAAAAAGATATAATATTTAACTTTGATCATCAACACTCATCATCATCATGGTATATTGGCAAACAGTGAGTCCAAGGACATTTTGCATATTGGAAGTGATTAGAGTTTTGTTGTGGTAAAAGTTGTAAAACAAAGACACACAGGAATAAAAGTGAATAAGGATGAAAAAAGGAAGTCATTTTGAAGCCTCGGTGTCAGGGAAGTAGAGCTTGTCCTCAAACTCTGTGAATTGAGATGGGAGTAGATCAGCTAACAGAGAAGATCTTCAGTCACCTAAGTTGGTGTTCTCCTCTTCTTCCTGCGTGCATTCACGTATTTTGTAATTTGGTGGTATGAAGTGCTTGATCATTGATAACCTCTCCACATTTTTTGGGCGAGAGGCGGGTCCTTTTTGAAGTTACAATGGCACCAGCAGCACTGAAAACACGTTCAGAAGACACACTTGCGAGTGGGTAAGACAAATAATTTAGAGCCAGGTTGGTGATCAGTGGCCATTGACCACTTTTAACATACCAATACACCAATGGGTTCTGATTAAAGAAGACCTCTGTTGGGTCATCCAGATAGGCTTGCACTATCCACTCAAGGTTATGCAGGGGTGCTCCACTTTGTGTACCATCTGTGGCCTTTGCATTACTGGAAGGAGCAAACCCTTGATGAGTTAGCCAATCCGCTTCCGGCAATATTATGGCTGGGCCTAGTGCAGGTGAGGATGATGATACGGTTGCTGGTGTTGGTAACGGCTGTGAGGGAAAATGACTGCCTTCGGCCACAGTAGTGGACCTTGACGCCAGATGGACTGCTGATTTAGTAGTACTTCTGCCGGGTCCTTAAATTTCCTGCCGCTCTTTTTCAAACCGAGTGGCTGACAGAGCTAGCCAATGTTTGTACTTTGAAACGTCTGCTTCATTAAAAGGAATGAATGCTTCGCTGGCCACTGCCTCTTTGTACTGTGGATCCAGAATAGTGGCACAAATGTAAATGTAATGTTGTTCTGTATGTATTTTTTTAAGCCTTTCATTGTCAACTAGGCGGGTTAATAAGCTCACAGCCAACTGATATGCGTCTTGCTTGCCAGTATCACATTTGAACGTTGAAGACACCGCCTTCAGTTCGTGCTCTAGCATGCGCAACAATGGGATAGCTTTGCCCAAAGTACAGTCCTCCCTGCTGACTTCACGCATGAAGACCTCAAAAGGACGAAGCATGTCTGTCAGGTTTTTAATTAGCTTCTATTCCTCCAACTCTAGCCTCATGTCTTTCATAGTAGAACCCAGTGCAAAGACATACTCATTGATTACCAAGCACTGCTCAGGCAGACGCTCAAGCATGTAGAAGGTTGAGTTCCAACGTGTTACCACCTCCTGGATGAGTCCTCTGACTGGCAGTCTACGGTCACGTTGCATGTTCCTCAGCTGCTTCCGGGCCTTAAAAGAATGGCTGAAATGTGTGCAGATTCTTCGGCAGGTGGTCAGTAACTTGCTGACTGTGTTTTCTTTTTTCAAGAAATATTGAAAAACAATGTTAATACTGTGCGCCAAACACGGCACTCTGAAATAGCCACCATCAGACAATGGCCCTAACTATATTACAGCCACTATCCATGGAAACATAACCAATCATGCGCTTTCTTGGATGCAGCCATTCATAGACCTTACTCTGAAACTCATCCAAAAGGTTTAGTGCAGTATGAGATGTCTCCATGGCAAACATGGCTACTGTTGCATGTTTCTGAGTAGCTTGAAAAACTGTCTCCGTGTCAACACCTGCATATAACTTGTCTCTAACCCCTGCAAAAGAGACCAAGTGTGCAGTGATGCACATGTAATCAAGGGCTTGGCATCTGGTCCACATGTCTGTTGTCAGATGGATAGTGTGAACAGCACTCTTCTGCAAGGCTGCCCCAATCACCTCCAGCACATCTTGATGTAGTGCTGGAACCGCAACTCTGGCAAAATAGGACCGGCTAGGAACCTTCCATTTAGGGGGGACTGTTGCCACAAATTCTAGAAAACCCACTCCTTCCACGAAAGAAAAAGGTAGAAGGTCCAGCGCTAACATTTTAGCCAACATTGCATTATAAAGACGTGCCGTTTGGTGGTTGCGTTCAAATGGCGCACCCGACCAAAACATGCTTTTAATGGTGGTCTGGACCATTTTCATACGTGATGATGATGATGATGCAGACTTCTTCAACCCAGTTAGGCTCATTGATGTACTTTTTCGGATTGGTGCCTCTCTCAGACTCTTAGTGTGCCTCATACATGTTGCTGGGGTAGAGGGTGTGGGCGCTCCCACTGCAGTGCTGCTGCCAGTGGTACTGGGTGTACCAGAACAAATGTCTGTTGCTTCTTTACTTCCCCCCTGCACGATCAGGCCCTCGTCATCATCAGATGCAATATGAATGGATACATTTGGATTTGTTGTACTTTGGGCTTCCCGGATATTCCATAGGTGCGCCTCCCAAGTGAAGATGTGGTGCTTTTGAAGATGACCTCTCTGGCCTCCGGTACCATAGTTAGTACCAAGCTTACCTCGACTAAGTACAGTTTTACAAATCGAACAAACAACCATGTTTTCCGCCTTTTTGCTAATACTAAAGAAGTCCCAAACTGAGGACTGGAGATGTCTGGTGGTGGTGGATGTGCTACTTTCAATGCCAGATGAAGTGGAGGATGGGCGTAGCTGAACTTGACTCTGTTGTGCACTTACAGCACCACTACTTGAGGTAATGGAGGTCGAGCTGGATGGAGGTCCCTGCGGCCCTTATGACGAGAAAATATGGAAGCTGTAGGTCGTGTTGGTATAGTAGTTAACTGCGTTGGTGGTGGTACCAGTGCCACGCCGCCCACATCCCGCTCAGCAGCAATTCGGGATAGGGTCAGAATGTCTGTCTGCTGCATGCCCGCTGGGGCTGGAGCGATGACTGTGATGACTGGGTCGTCATCAGACTATTCATCAGCAGCAGAATACACCACTTTTTGTTTGTCGTCATCACCCATAAGTGAAAGCCTTGCGGGAACTTTCATTTTAAGCTTAGCTACCTTTCTCGGCTCATGGCATGCCTCACTCTCAGACTGCATTGGTGGGTTCCAATCAACATCAAGATCATCAGATGGAAGGGGGCTTGAAGAAGAACTTGTAGTAGCCCTCCTTGACATTTTTCTTGCTGGGGATCATCAGGAGGAGTGGCTTCCTCGGATGATACCTCTGCTTGAATCTCGATTTCCTGTTGTGCCCCTACTTCTGGAGGAACAAGCATTGTGGGCAGTTGTGCCTCTCCATGCACCTCTAGTTGCACCTCTCCATGCGCCTCTCCATGCGTCTCTCCATGAGCCTCTCCTTGCGCCTCTCCTTGCGCCTCTACTTGCGCCTCTACTTGCGCCTCTCCTTGCGCATGTACTTGCGTTTGTACTAGTTGCGGCTGTGGTTGTCGTTGCGGCTGTGGTTGTTGAACACTCGTCAGATGAGTTACACCCTGCGTTGAATGTATGCTACTTTCTTGCGATGAGCCAACATCACTGTTCGATGGTGATTGAGCAATTAAAGTGGCTGCCTCTGCAGCACTCATGGCCTTGGACCTAACTTGGCGTGGTGGCACTGAGCCCAATGAAGCGGAGGTGCTGCTCCCAGCTTGGTCCCCGGCAGACCCCGCTGCTGCAGGCATACTTTCGTTTTCATGAAAAAAAGTGTCTGTGGGCACACCAGTCACCTTGGTAAGTGGCGCCACTTGCTTCTTCTGCTCCTTCTTACTGGCAGTGGCACTGGCAAATTTCTTGGTAGAGGAGCTACGGCCACCTTTCTTTGGGCCCATCTTCTTCAGATGTCAGAACAGCAGGCCGCATTGCACAAGTTGCAGAGTTGTCTGTGACCACACGTGACATCATGTGACGTTGTGCTGCATACACCGCTGCAGGACTTCTTCCTGGCACTGATGATGAACGATGACTGATGTGGTTCTCTTGTGCACCTAAAAGCAAAGGAAGCCAGAGGAACACCAGTTAAATAAATGTTGCATATGCCGTGCTTCAATTAATATTTGCAACTAGGCATGTATTATTATTACAACACACCCAAAGACCCAAAATAAAAATTGCAATTCAAATAAAAAATGGATGTTTACATTAATAGACGAGAGACCACACAGAAAGACTTTGTCCATGCACCACTGAGTACCCCTGGGCATAATGGATGAAAGCAAGTCAAACTGGGTGCAGGTCTGAGCACAATGCCTGGCTTCAAAATGGCCCCTTGACCTCCAGCCACATGGCCAGGCCCTGCCTGGACCAGGTCTCAACATGGCCCCCACCCACATGGCCACGCCCCAACAACACCCCAAAAAGTCGAAAAAAACACACAAATCACCACAATCCAGTGCCATCCATGCCCTCAATGATGTTTAAATTCAAGACACCCCACAGAAAGACTTGGTCCATGCACCACTCACTACCCCTGGGCCTACTGGCTAGTGTGGCTTTACAGGCACCCCAAAATTAAAAAAAAAAATTACACATATAACAGTGAGCTAAAATTCCATGACATAAATTTAAGTTAAACAAAACTTACAGAAACAGTTGTATCATGCACCCATGATTAACCCTAGGCCTACTGGATACTGTGGCTACCCACAATATATTTTTTTTAAGTTGTGAAAAAGTTTTAAAATTGTAGTTGCAGCAACTGCAATGCCCCAAACAAACAACACCAACTTATTTATAAAATCTCAATTCCAAAAGTGATCCAAAGTCGAAAAAGTCCTCAAATACAAATATCCAGCAGCAGCCACAAAAAGTAATCCTTCCAGCTCCAGATCCAAATGAAAAGTAACTAGAACATGGACAAAGCACTGGGAGGAGCCTACTGGACAGGAACAGGATGTTGGAGACTCTGGGGCACTTCCTTCCTCCCACCCCCCCAAAAATGGACTCCTTGCACAAAAAAAGTGCAGCCAAATGTCAATCTGAGGAGTTAATATGATCAAAATCATCCTTTTCAGAAGGTTTATGCTGCCTGCGGTGGATTTCTTGTGCAGAATTGCAATTTTTGCAAGTTCAGAAAAGCGAGTTGTTCAAATTTCCTGCTGGAAATCAGCTGTACGCCGCATCTACGTGTTCGCAATTGATTACTCCTGCGATGCGTGATCGCGGGCCCTTATGACGTACTAGCGTTGTCAAACTCTCGCTGTGCAAGACAGCGGGCTGCGATGACGTACTCGCGGTCGAAAAACTCTTGCGCGATCACGCAGCAAGATCCAAAATGGTGCAGCCCACGCAAACCAGGAGGAAAAACAACTCTGCGAACTCAGAATCACAGGAAGTCAATGCCGCGCATGCGAGATTGTTTTTTTCAAGCGCGACCAAGCAAAACAATCCGCCAGCTTGCGAATTGCGGATTTTTGGGTAAATTCGTGCAATTCGCGGACCGCAAATTTGCCAAAAATCCGCAAATTCCGCGAACGGAGCGGATTTTCAGCCCATGCTTAGTTCCCTCCCAGGCATTTTCAAAAAGGGATCCTTTTTGTTGGCCATCGCAATGGGTTCAATCTTTTTTCTGGCACAGCGTGCAATGAAATACTAAACAGGGGGAGGTAGAGGGAGAGATCAGCCAGGTTCGCCCTCCACTGCAAAACTTATTCAAAAGATCTGAAAAATTCAGATCCAGAGAACCTGGCTAACTTCTGGAACATGACACCTTAAGGTCTGTTTCAGAAACAGGGAAAGAAAACTTTTTCTTTATAGTCCCCTCACTCACCGGAGTTTCCTCACGGTGACATGCTTCATCATTGGGGCTTCTCAACCCAGCTGCGGGTTGAGGCATGCTGCGACTATCGCGATTGCGAAGGAGCACTTTTATCTGAAGACTATGTGTCGTGTAATGTGAGAGAAAGGGGAAAATGAAGTGGAGTGAAAGAAATTAAAAATATCCTACTAGTGGGCTAAACTAACTTTATTCAGGCCCCTAATGGATATATTAAAAATGGGGTGATTTACTAGGAAAACCGGCTCTATTATGGAACACAGTGCCTAGTAAGCGTGTCAACTAGTTTCGAGCTGTACCCCACAGCTCTTCTTCAGGACTACAACAGGGTCCAGCCCTGTGAGTACCACTCCAAAACAAAAAACAAATAGTGAAAGGTATGCCTATATTAATATTTGAATATACATACTCTTTTCTTTGCAATTCACTGGTAAATCTGTGAAGAAAAAATACTTCCAAAGTTAATGGTACAATATCCATTTATCCAATGATGTTATCAGAAATCAAGAATAGCATTTTCCATTAAAATGGTGTCTCAATGAACTCCTTAGTGGTAGTGTATATACACCCTCACCCATTTCACACACACACTTTTCAAAACCGAGTGGTCCCCATATCTAAAGGAGCACCCTACGTGCATTATCTGTGGCTATGTTTTAAAGTAAGCAACACACTTGTGGCATGGTCTGTGGGTCCAACACATAACAAAACGGACAAAACAAACATAAAGAGGGAAAATTCATACTTTTTAAAAGGTTTCACTGAACCTCATGGTCAATCGCGGGAAGGGCATATATCCCCGTAATTACCTAGTGGTAGAATAATTAGAAACAGTTATAGATTCCAAAATATTTGAGTATCGGAGCCACACGCGCTTCAAAAAACGCGTGGTGATTGTAACTTTTCTATTCAAATAACTAGGGTAGATCTTACTTGTTACGAGGTGTTGTCTCGGCGGTAAACCTACTCGGCTCCCCTTGAGACCGGCGATCGCTTTCTCATGCTGGGAGAAGTGAGTATTAAACTTCCCCAGTGCTCGTCTTGCTTCCGGGTATGGAGCTAGACCGCGTATGTAATTCAAAGATGGCCACTCGTATTGGAACCAGACGGCGGCCATCTTTGAATTATCGGGTTGAATATCCGATCGGTACAGTACTATATGGGCATCTAAGGAACATCGGAGATTGAACCTATATAAATAAAGGGGTTGTAAAACTGATTGTCACAGTTGGTACACATCCTGATGTTATGATCTAAGCTAGATGGCAAAACAGATATTGTAATGAATGCCAGCTAGTCTTAGTAACCATTAGCTAGAATGGGGAGCATCACTAACCTTTGTGTATTAGGCAGATCTATGTATGGTGGTGCTAAACTTTTTGTTATTTTATTGTGCAGTAAGAGCTACTCATTTCTAGGAATGAGGTAATACTAGCTTTTGGGGCTTGTGTTGATTCAAAACCAGATTGATACTGTATTATAAAAAAAAAATTTAAATAAACATGGGGAGTTCAGAGATCAGGTTGAAAAGGCCGAAAAAGACCTATCGCAAAATATTATTTTAAAATGGTAATCGTTATGAACAATGTATAAAGGAAACTTACGAAATGTTCAGAAGCTCATTGTTTTTAAACACATAAAGGTCTTAATCTCTCTTCCATGGATATTTTTACAGGGTGGATTCTGCTAATAGTAAACACAGTTTTTGAGTTGTTTACCCTTATCTCGCCAGAAGGCCCCATCGGATGGTATCATTTAGGCCTTGGGTGTCTGTTTTCAGCTTATACACCCAACGTTGTTCTTTGTTCAGGAGGCGCTGTTCCAAATTATCCTGTCCGTACAGTCTTTCAAGAATTACCCATTTCATATCGTTGGGCGTATGATTACATTCAATGAAGTGGGATATCATTTTTGTTGTAATTCTCTTCCGTCTGATATTACTTCTGTGTTCAACTATCCTGGTGCTCGCTTTTCTCGTTGTCATTCCAATGTAGTGCAGTTGGCAGTTGCAGGTTATCATATATACTACTCCAGACAACTCAAAAACTGTGTTTACTATTAGCAGAATCCACCCTGTAAAAATATCCATGGAAGAGAGATTAAGACCTTTATGTGTTTAAAAACAATGAGCTTCTGAACATTTCGTAAGTTTCCTTTATACATTGTTCATAACGATTACCATTTTAAAATAATATTTTGCGATAGGTCTTTTTCGGCCTTTTCAACCTGATCTCTGAACTCCCTATGTTTATTTAAAAACATTTTTATAATACAGTATCAATCTGGTTTTGAATCAACACAAGCCCCAAAAGCTAGTATTACCTCATTCCTTGAAATGAGTAGCTCTTACTGCACAATAAAATAACAAGAAGTTTAGCACCACCATACATAGATCTGCCTAATACACAAAGGTTAGTGATGCTCCCCATTCTAGCTAATGGTTACTAAGACTAGCTGGCATTCATTACAATATCTGTTTTGCAATCTAGCTTAGATCATAACATCAGGATGTGTACCAAATGTGACAATCAGTTTTACAACCCCTTTATTTATATAGGTTCAATCTCCGATGTTCCTTAGATGCCCATATAGTACTGTACCGATCGGATATTCAACCCGATAATTCAAAGATGGCCGCCGTCTGGTTCCAATACGAGCGGCCATCTTTGAATTACATACGCGGTCTAGCTCCATACCCGGAAGCAAGACGAGCACTGGGGAAGTTTAATACTCACTTCTCCCAGCATGAGAAAGCGATCGCCAGTCTCAAGGGGAGCCGAGTAGGTTTACCGCCGAGACAACACCTCGTAACAAGTAAGATCTACCCTAGTTATTTGAATAGAAAAGTTACAATCACCACGCGTTTTTCGAAGCGCGTGTGGCTCCGATACTCAAATATTTTGGAACCTATAACTGTTTCTAATTATTCTACCACTAGGTAATTACGGGGATATATGCCCTTCCCGCGATTGACCATGAGGTTCAGTGAAACCTTTTAAAAAGTATGAATTTTCCCTCTGTATGTTTGGTTTGTCCGTTTTGTTATGTGTTGGACCCACAGACCATGCCACAAGTGTGTTGCTTACTTTAAAACATAGCCACAGATAATGCACGTAGGGTGCTCCTTTAGATATGGGGACCACTCGGTTTTGAAAAGTGTGTGTGTGAAATGGGTGAAGGTGTATATACACTACCACTAAGGAGTTCATTGAGACACCATTTTAATGGAAAATGCTATTCTTGATTTCTGATAACATCATTGGATAAATGGATATTGTACCATTAACATTGGAAGTATTTTTTCTTCACAGATTTACCAATGAATTGCAAAGAAAAGAGTATGTATATTCAAATATTAATATAGGCATACCTTTCCCTATTTGTTTTTTGTTTTGGAGTGGTACTCACAGGGCTGGACCCTGTTGTAGTCCTGAGGAAGAGCTGTGGGGTACAGCTCGAAACTAGTTGACACGCTTACTAGGCACTGTGTTCCATAATAGAGCCTGTTTTCCTAGTAAATCACCCCATTTTTAATATATCCATTAGGGGCCTGAATAAAGTTAGTTTAGCCCACTAGTAGGATATTTTTAATTTCTTTCACTCCACTTCATTTTCCCCTTTCTCTCACATTACACGACACATAGTCTTCAGATAAAAGTGCTCCTTCGCAATCGGGATAGTAGCAGCACGCCTCAACCCGCAGCTGGGTTGAGAAGCCCCAATGATGAAGCATGTCACCGTGAGGAAACTCCGGTGAGTGAGGGAACTATAAAGAAAAAGTTTTCTTTCCCTGTTTCTGAAACAGACCTTAAGGTGTCATGTTCCAGAAGTTAGCCAGGTTCTCTGGATCTGAATTTTTCAGATCTTTTGAATAAGTTACAGCGTGCAATGGCCCCTCCTGTCTGTGCATCGCAACCTCAGGGTTCCTTCTAGTGTCCATCTGTTTGTTCTGTCTTGTGTTCAGCTGTGGGTTGTATTCCAGCACCCGCTTCTCAAGAACCCCTCTCAGAGCGTCCCCCACTGGCAATGACATGGCAAGTAAGCAGACCCCATATGGTGCTGTATTTTTCACAGTGTCTGCTCGCCCCTCTAATCATAAGAGTCTGAAGTTGTGCATGTGTCAGTATCCAGTGGCGTTGTCGCTTGTGTTCAGGTTTTTGTTTCCCTTTGCCTGTGTCCGAGTCTGTGTGGGCTTGTGTGATTCCGGTTTTTAAATGCATCTGTGATTGTGTGCATATGTCTGTGTGTTCCTCTGTCACTTTGTTTACATTTGTCTCTTTGTGGTGTGTGTGTATGTGTCTGAGTGTAAAAGAAGCATGCGCTGGTAAGAGAAAGAAGCTGTAAGAAGCACATGCTTCTATTGTGAAAATATTTACTCTAGAGGATGCTGCAGTAGTTGAACTCTTACTCACCAGTAACTGGGAGGAACAAATGAGGGACTTGAACCCCAGCCATTCATCCTGTCTCTGGACGCCATCACCCCCCTGGCCGGCCATCTGCTCCTCGCAAAATGGTGTTTCAACATACACACACACACACATTCTGTACTAGTTTACTGTGATATTTGTATTTGTAATGTTGTGTTTTACATGCCAAATTACCCAAAGGCTTTATAAACAGGATTAGTGTGCTGTTAGCTTAATCATAGGAGTTCTTTATAACAAGGTAACACAATCTATCACTGATACCAATGTTTGAAAATCTGAGTCAACCTGCAAAGCTTTGTTGTAACTTAGGCATATGTCATGTGAAGCCCAAATGTTAGGTGCCTCCATACACATATTGCTTGCTATCTATGTGAGTAACGCTTCATCACCCCATACACATAGGAGTAAGCATGGGCGGAAAATCCATTTTGCTCGCGGATTTTGCGGATTTTCGGTAAATTCGCAATCCGCGAGATTCGCGAATCTCCCGCAAAATCCGCAAATCCGCGAGCAGCGGATTTCATGGCTTGCTCGCACTGTTCGCGTGAGTTCGCGGCTTCCCAGTACAACTTCGCGCCCCGCGAATAAGCACAAAATTGCAGAAATACAATCTTAGCAAAACTGAAACTACTTACCAGGTTCAAAAGTTCAGGCTCATCATTAGTAGCCATTTCCTGTAGTGCTTCCTGAGGGGCCCCTCCAGAGTTCAGTTGCCAGTTGCAACTATTATGTGACCCTGCTCTGAACCTCAGAATAGTTACACATATGCCACAAAGGTCCTGAATTACAGCTAAGGGAGACAAGCAGGAGCCAGGCTGGAAGTTCAAATCCATTAATCAGCCCCTAATTCATTATTGTCAGTTGGGGCAGGGCAGGTGTTGTAACTAATTTTGCAACAATGAAAGCACTTAGCAAGTGCAAAAGATCACTAATCAGGAAGCACTAAGGAAGCAGGTGCCAGCTAAAAAAATATTCTGTGACACATTAATCAGCCCCAAATTAATTCAGGTCACTTGAGGCAGGGAAGGTGTGCTTGCGTTGCCACAATAATGTACACTGACTGGACAACCAGAGGGTGCTGTGATGAAACAGAGGGTGGCATGGGTGGGCCAGAGGATGGCATGAGTAGTCAGAGAGTGGCAGTGGTGACAGAGAGTGGCAGTGATGAAGAAGAGTGTCCCAAACAGGCTGGACACGTAGAAACAACAAGTTCGCGAAACTTGCGACCCGACAGGTAAGTTCGCGTTTTGCGAAATTTTACAAAACCCTCGCGAACTGGCAGAAACCCGCGCGAACACAAAAAAAAATCCGCAAATTCGCGAGAATTCGCGGATTTTGCGGATTGCGAGTTCGCAAATCCGCAAAATTCGCGAACGCGAGATTCGCAAAATTCGCCCATGCTTACATAGGAGTAGTACATGCTTTTACAATTTATCCAGTGTTTGTCCTTCAGTAACAGCACAAGATCTAACCGTGTCAGCAGGGGGCTGTACACAATCCATCAGAACCAACCTCTGTTACTTTAGTACACCATCAAAAAAAATGAAATGACTACATTGAATGGTTTGCTTTCAGTGCACAAAACGTATCCCAATTACTAACAGTAACCAATAACACTAAACTAACCTTTAACCTTGGGTTCTGAGGCAGCATGCAGCCCGGCTTAAAGTGCTTCCAAGCCTCGTCAGGGGTAGTATGCTCTATATACACCACTTTACTCAAAACAAATGCTCATTACACTATTACAAACTATACCAATATACTACACACCACTATACTTTCACTATACTTTATAACACTCTACACAACACAGTGCTACAATATACCCTACACCACTTCACAACACTAAGAAACAAAACCCTTTACACCTCTATACTAAATTCTAAAACTATAATCTGCTCTATAACACTATACTTCCTCCACAACAATTAACAACACTTTAACCTACTACCTAACACTACTCCTCGCTACTATCCACGCACTAAACTCCACTACACGGCGCAACCTATTGGTATGGCCAATGCTTGTTTAATCAGCTAGCTCATTATATCGGAGAAATATCTATAGGCCTTTCAATCAGATCGAAACTTACCGCGATAAGAGTACAGTTGTAATTAGTGACGTGTTCTGCTCATGCCTGCGATAATTAATTTGACAACAAAGATAACTTATCTTTGTAACACAGACTAATCATTTCAAAGCATGAAAAAAGAAAAAGCATTAACAAACAGTAGTTACATTTCAGTGTGAGCGGGGGCCATGTAGACGTTGAACAGCGTCGGGCTGAGGGATGAGCTCTGGGGGACGCCGCAGATGATGTTGGTGGCTTCGGATCGGAAGGGCGGGAGGCGGAAGCTCTGGGTTCTGCTGGAGAGGAAGGACGTGGTCCAGTCAAGGGCCTTCTCTTAGATTCCGGCTTCTAGGAGGTGTGTCTTTAGAGTGCAATGGCAGACCATGTCGAAGGCGGCTGACAGGTCCAGGAGGATGAGGGCTAATGTTTCGCCGTTGTCTAGTTGGCGCCTGATGTCGTCTGTGGCGGCAATGAGGTCTGTCGCTGTGCTGTGGTTTCATCTGAACCCGGACTGGGACGGGTCCAAGATGTTGTTGTCTACCAGGTGGCGGGCCAGTTGCATGTTGACGATTTTCTTGATGACCTTCGCCGGGAACGAGAGCAGGGAGATGGGCCGGAAGTTCTTGAGGTCCTTGGAGTCCGCCTTGGGCTTCTTGAGGAGGGTATTGATTTCGGCGTGTTTCCAGCTTTCCGGGAATGTCTCTGTTTCGAAGGAGATGTTGATGACCTTCCATAGTTGGGGTGCGATGGCTGCGTCTGCTTTGTTGAATACGTGGTGTGGATACGGGTCTGACAGAGATCCTGAGTGGACGGAGTTCATGACCTTGCGTGTCTCGTCGTCCTTGGCATTGGACCAGAAGGTCAGGCAGTTGGCACTGGTGGTGTTCACAGGGGAGGTGGGGTCTGGCATAGTAGGGGCTTTCATGGTGTTGAAGCTGTCATGGATGTCAGCGATCCTGCGGTGGAAGAAGATGGCTAGTGAGTTGGACAGTTCTTGTGAGGGCGGTATGTCGTTGGTGTTGGCGCTGGGGTTGGAGAGTTCCTTTACGATGCTGAAGAGCTCTATGCTGTCATGTGCGTTATTATCCAAGCTGTCTTTGAAGGAGGATCTCTTTGCTAATCTGATGAGGTGGTGATGTCTGCGGGTGGCGTCCTTGTGGGCTGGAAGGTTGTCCGGAGTGCATTCGTGGAGCCATATCTTCTCCAGTTTCCAGCATGCGCGTTTGGAGGTCTGTAGCTCGTAGGTGAACCAGGTGGCTCTCTTGCTGGCATGGTTATTGGAGGGTTTCTTGAGTGGGTCAAGGGTGTTAGCGCAGTCGTTGATCCACTGCCTGAGATTGCGGGCTGCGGTGTCTGTGTTTGTAGGGTCGGTGGGTGGGTTTTGGGCGAGGGTGGTGATCAGCTGGTCTTCGGTGACTTTGCTGTTTAGAAAACAAGGGACCCCTATAGTTAAACTAGCTATAACATAGGGAAATAAACACATGAGAGAAAGTTATAGCTAGAAACTGTTTATAGACCATTCTATCCTAAGAAATACCCTTTGTTGTCTGAGATATAGACAAATATATAAGACAGGCGCTCTACATGGTATCATAGGCAAAAAAACAGTAATATTGGTCAATATATATATATATTTTTTTTTAAACAATTATTTTTTCTTTTTTTCAAATTTTATAGAGTTGATATTCGAGTAGATCATACAATGATTTGATTCTGTATTTGGAGATCCAAGGTATTACATGTGAATAAATTCATACACAGACATAAATATATACAAATCCTTTGTGATAGACGAAAAACGTTGACTCAGGCAGTGCGGCAGATGTCTACAACGTGCGTTTCAGCAAACATGCCTTCCTCAGGTAGCCGTCCACTACTCTACAAAACATATAATATCAATATAAATGATACGGTACGAGTGCCTGTCATCTATAGAATAAAACGATATATACAGGTATTTCAGAAAAAACAAAGTAGCATATATATACACACATGTAGCATACGTAACCTGATACATTACAGCATGGCGTCGTCTCAATAAACATTCCACTTAATGATGTCTAGCTTCACATAATGAAAAATGTTAGAATAGGAAAAAGGAGAAAGACAGATTTCTTACAAAGATATATACATCTATATACACACATAATAGAAAAATACAAAAATATATGGTTTTCAATACATATTTACAACAGAATTTTATTAAAAATGTCCTAATGGAATTAGCTAATTCGTGTTTACTGTACATCTAAGCTCGTGGAGAGGTCAGCATGACAATTATATCACATAAGGGCAGCTGTGACCTAACAGGTTGATTCCGCCATTGATGGGTATAAGTAAACGTAATCAAAAGGGTCCACCTCAAGGTTTTTTTTTTGTATGTATCCTGATGATTCTGGAATACACACATTTATTTAAAATACCCCTCACACACCAATAGGGCCCTTGGTGTCATGCTTCATCATCGGGATCTTCCCGCCCAGCTGCCGGACGGGGCAGTGCTGCGACAAGCGACTACGCTGGAGCACCTTTTTAATGTGGGTGCTATGTGAGTGAATTGGAGTGAGTGTCAGTGTGGTCAGGAGTGATATGAAGGTGATGTTAAAAAATACCTGGCCTAGTGATACAAAAACTATTTAATAAACACCGGCTGGTATTGTTAAAAACGTGAAGTCGGAAAGGGTAAGCGGGGTTATGAGCTTACTTTCCTGTGTGGGTCGACATGTTTCGGGGCGCCATGCCCCTTCGTCAGGACCGGGGTAAGAGATCCCCCTGTCACTCACTAGAGAGTCGCCACAATGGGTGTATTTACAAAAAAAGTGAAGAAAAAAAAAGGGGACTCTGTGTATGGATATAAAATTAATATTCTAATACACATCCCTTACTAACAAGATACTCATGTAGTATGCCTGAAAAGACAAGAGCACAGTATTATTATTGCGCGGATCCCAAAGCGCTATTAACTAAGTACCTGTAAAAAAAGGAACAAACAAACATATAGCTGTTGTCCATTCCTCTGAAAAACCAAGGGAGTGATCTGTACTTTTACAATGATAGTCACACACACAAACAGAAATCACACATTCCATACATGTATAGTGCAGAGAGGTTGGCTGTACATACTTATTATGATGAGGAACAGTGCCTCATGGGCCAACAGTAGATGGAAGGGTATTAGGGGGTCCACCTGCAGGTGGGATAAAAAATGAAACAGAGATGCATATGTAGAAGGTTCCTAAGAGTTATAACAATGCCACCCCATATGCCACTATTTTCTAGTCCTTCAATTCGGCTATGCCGTACTTACTCAACCCCCAGCCTCGTTGTGCATCCTCCTCCGTCCGTGGCCTCCGTGGTAATGAGGATGGAGGTGGGGGCGGGAGTTTAAGTAGCTGTGATAATTGGTTAAGTGGGGTGGGTCTGATTGCCGATGTCCGACACCTGTACTAGAACAGATGGAGTGTCGGGATCTGGTTATTGTGGTGGCTATTTTAAGCTCTTCGCCTCCAGAGGTTTCATATGGAGTGAAGGGCTGGGTTGAAAGATCCCCCATAGTCTTTGTGTCGTAAGGCATTGTTTTTATAAAATAAATAGTATCGGAAGAAGGATAGGGAGCTTCAATCTCTAAATGGGTGCGGCCGCCGTGGTGGACGGTGCAGTGTTCCTGCACCGCGCATGCGCCGCGACGCCCGGCGGAAACCGAGCATGCGCGAACAAGCGCGGCGCAGACTGAGCGTGCGCGGAGAAGTGTATTCCGACTCCGCGCATGCCCAGTGTGCCCCGCAAAGCTGGAGCCAACCCGTAACTAAATAGTGCACCTGGTCGCCCGATGCCAGTGTTGTTCGGGGTCTACAGGGTCACAAAAGTTTATAGAAAACAATAATTTAAGGTGGATTGATGATACAGCGAAAAATGGAAGCAGTGGTGTTGTTAGGACAAAAGTACAGGGACAGCAAGTTGATGTGATTCTTCAAGTTGTAAAACTTGATACCAGACACATAGGGGGCAGCAGATTGGGCACAAGTCATGAGGTTATAGGAAAACATTATTCAACAGCAACTCTTAGGGAAAACACAGACAACGACAACTGGTTGTGCAGCCATAATTTCTTAATACTGATCAGGGATTTAGACTAGACCAGGGTATATCATCATTCAGTCCGGTACGATGTGTACCTAGATGATGCACCCAGCGTTGTTCCTTTTCTAGTAAGTTTCTGTCATTTTTTAAGACTTCAATGACTGTCCATTTCAGGTCATGAATAATGTGGCCCTCAATAACATAGTGTGTCGCCATTTTTGTTGTGGTTTTTTTGCAGCGCACATTGCTGCGGTGTTCGTTCATACGAACTTTTACTGGTCTGCTCGTCATCCCTACGTATTCCTTGCCACAGGGACACGTGATTAGATAAACCACGTTGCGACTGTTACAGTTTGTGAAGGAGCGTTGTTCCCAAGAGGTTTGATTAGAGAACATGATGGTGTGGCTTTTTTGTGTGTACTGACAAGATGTACATGAACCGCACGGGTGGTGGCCTCCTATTTCCGAAAGTCTGGCAGGGGCATTACACTCCGTGGTTCTAGGCCTTGTGTGGACCAATATATCTTTCAGATTTTTGCCTCTCCTGTGCGAGAACATTGGTTTTGGAAAATCTAGTTTGCCGCAATCTACCATTCTCCAATGTTTGTTAATAATTTTCGCGATGTGGTTTGAGTTAGTGTTATATGTTGTAACACAGATGGGTCTAGGGTCAGGTTCTTTGATCTCTGTTTCTTCTAGCAGGGCCTCTCTGTTACTGTTGCGGGCTCGCTTCTGGCCCTTCTTGATGATAGCCTTAGGATAGTTTCTGTTGAGTAATTTGCACTCCAGGTCTGCTGCTTGGGTCTTAAAATCACTGATGTCACTGAAGGAATTGAAGGGCTAGAAAATAGTGGCATATGGGGTGCCATTGTTATAACTCTTAGGAACCTTCTATATATGCATCTCTGTTTCATTTTTTATCCCACCTGCAGCTGGACCCCCTAATTCCCTTCCATCTACTGTTGGCCCATGAGGCACTGTTCCTCATCATAATAAGTATGTACAGCCAACCTCTCTGCACTATACATGTATGGAATGTGTGATTTCTGTTTGTGTGTGTGACTATCATTGTAAAAGTACAGATCACTCCCTTGGTTTTTCCGAGGGATGGACAACAGCTATATGTTTGTTTGTTCCTTTTTTTACAGGTACTTAGTTAATAGCGCTTTGGGATCCGCGCATTAATAATACTGTGCTCTTGTCTTTTCAGGCATACTACATGAGTATCTTGTTAGTAAGGGATGTGTATTAGAATATTAATTTTATATCCATACACATAGCCCCCCTTTTTTTCACTTTTTTTGTAAATACACCCACTGTGGCGACTCTCTAGTGAGTGACAGGGGGATCTCTTACCCCGGTCCTGACGAAGGGGTATGGTGCCCCGAAACATGTCGACCCACACAGGAAAGTAAGCTCATAACCCCGCTTACCCTTTCCGACTTCACGTTTTTAACAATACCATCCAGTGTTTATTAAATAGTTTTTGTATCACTAGGCCAGGTATTTTTTAACATCACCTTCATATCACTCCTGACCCCACTAACACTCACTCCAATTAAGCATGGGCGGAAAATCCGTTTCGCTCGCGGATTTTGCGGATTTTCAGTAAATTCGCAATGCGCGAGATTCGCGAATCTCCCGCAAAATCCGCAAATCCGCGAGCAGCGGATTTCATGGCTTGCTCGCACTGTTCGCGTGAGTTCGCGGCTTCCCAGTACAACTTCGCGCCCCGAGAATAAGCGCAAAATTGCAGAAATACGATCTTAGCAAAACTGAAACTACTTACCAGGTTCAAAAGTTCAGGCTCATCATTAGTAGCCATTTCTTGTAGTGCTTCCTGAGGGGACCCTCCAGAGTTCAGTTGCCAGTTGCAACTATTATGTGACCCTGCTCTGAACCTCAGAATAGTTACACATATGCCACAAAGGTCCTGAATTACAGCTAAGGGAGACAAGCAGGAGCCAGGCTGGAAGTTCAAATCCATTAATCAGCCCCTAATTCATTATTGTCAGTTGGGACAGGGCAGGTGTTGTAACTAATTTTGCAACAATGAAAGCACTTAGCAAGTGCAAAAGATCACTAATCAGGAAGCACTAAGGAAGCAGGTGCCAGCTAAAAAAATATTCTGTGACACATTAATCAGCCCCAAATTAATTCAGGTCACTTGAGGCAGGGAAGGTGTGCTTGCGTTGCCACAATAATGTACACTGACTGGACAACCAGAGGGTGCTGTGATGAAACAGAGGGTGGCATGGGTGGGCCAGAGGGTGGCATGAGTAGTCAGAGAGTGGCAGTGGTGACAGAGAGTGGCAGTGATGAAGAAGAGTGTCCCAAACAGGCTGGACACGTAGAAACAACAAGTTCGCGAAACTTGCGACCCGACAGGTAAGTTCGCGTTTTGCGAAATTGTACAAAACCCTCGCAAACTGGCAGAAACCCGCGCAAACACAAAAAAAAAAAAACGCAAATTCGCGAGAATTTGCGGATTTTGCGGATTGCGAGTTCGCAAATCCGCAAAATTCGCTAACGCGAGATTTGCAAAATTCGCCCATGCTTAACTCCAATTCACTCACATAGCACCCACATTAAAAAGGTGCTCCAGCGTAGTCGCTTGTCGCAGCACTGCCCTGTCCGGCAGCCGGGCGGGAAGACCCCGATGATGAAGCATGACACCAAGGGCCCTTTTGGTGTGTGAGGGGTATTTTAAACAAATGTGTGTATTCCAGAATCATCAGGATACATACAAAAAAAAAACCTTGAGGTGGACCCTTTTGATTACAGTTACATTTGCATGAGGAGGATGTGCCCACCTCGGTGCCACACGGCACTACCTCTTCCTCCCTCCTTTTGATCTCCCTTATCAATAAGTAAAATCATTCTTACCAAAAACGAGATGAGAATAGTGATATACTGTAGTTTCAGCTCAGTCGAGATATCTCAATAAATAAAGCAGACTTAGATATAAAATCATGAAGATATTGTCTGTAGAAAAGAAAAAACATATTTTTAGGTATAACTGAAAGAATAATGACTAAAGAGACAATGACGATAATGAACTGCCGGGCTAATAAGCACTTATAATGCCTAACTGGTGAAAAGAAAAAAAGGAAAACAGTGTAGACTTTATGCGAGGGAATAACTAATGGCCTGGTATGATAGTGGTTCAGATGGAGCCCTCTTCTCTATATGTCGGTATTCCTAATGACGGATTTTTCTATCCAAATGGATGGTAAAGACCCGCTTTCTACTTGGGCAAAATGAACAATTGGCACGTGGTCTAGAAATATTGCTGATGTTTGGGTGGCACTTCTCATCTCATACAGCAGTAACTCTAAAGAGACCCTTCGTCTAAATATGTTAGAATTCAATGCAGCTGAAAGTAAAATAATCGGTGATTCATGAAACGGTTTCTGTTTAAGCAATGTTAATAGTTGACACTCATCATAGAGACATTGCTAATCTTCGAACAGCATTTCTCGAATAGTAGAGTAAATAACTAGTCACTTACTACGGGGTTCAATTTGATGGAGTGCGTTCTATTATTCCAGATGAGATTAGGCAGCCGTCGCATATGGCTTCAAAATGAAAATATGGGAGGCTCCTCCTAAATAAAGTGTGATAAACGTATAAGGGACATATTATAAAAAACCAAGTCATGGTTTACTATAAGGAGGCAAGTGCCTGCATGTATACAGGGCAACTATTGTAACTTACACATGAAAGTCCCTGAGCGAATGCGGAGCCAGCTTCAGACGTTTATTGTAACGAGCCAACTTCAGACGATCAATTGCGGTTATCTATTAACGAATATATGCACCTATTTAGGTTGATGTGATAAGTAATGGCGTATTGTTCCCTAGAGACCCAGTAAAGATCAAATTTAAAGGCTTCAACGTTATTACCTGAGTCCTGGGTCGATGAATTTAGATATTATAAGAATTGCCGCCGAGTCTTACATATTGTAGCTAGACAGCTGCCGTTTTGCTATAGTCGACTGTATTTTCCTGTAAAAGACCAAGATTAGTCAACTAATTATATGTTCCCCATAAAGTTAGTCCCGATAAGAGAGAGAGGGGGCTGTGTATGGCAGAGCCACTAACACGCACAATTTACCTTAAAGGAAGATAACTGTCATACGAGTGGCCTTCCGTCTTGGTACTGCTGGCTCCGAGCGGGTATGCCGGAATTTTATGGGAACCGAGTCGAGCGCCAGCGTATTCTTTATATGTGGACCGGAAGTCGGTAATAGCCAATGGAATAGTTGCAAATGAATTCAAAAAGTGAGAAAGTGATTTCACACACGTGAACCTCATCGACGAAGTAAGCCCGCTGACTGATTTGACCACAGGGCCAAGAGGGTTTGTACTGGACGTAAGCACGTTTCCACGCGGATCGAAGGGAATCAAGACAGATGCATGAAGTGTGCGCCAGGAGAGGTAAATAAGCTCACCAGGCTTAATATAGTTCGTACACGATACTGTACATGCAGAATTGATAACAGTGCCATAGTGTGAGCTATTGCAATGTCTCCTAAAGGTGGAATGTAAAGACAAAAGGCACTAAATATACAAGAAACATAAAGCATCGATCAGCGGACCATGCCGAATATTATTTAAGGACACCTCGACCCTCAAGAAATAGCGGATCATGGCCCCTATGATGTACTTGTTAAAGATATAACTTTCCTCTCTATGGTTCTGTGATACAAAAACAAGGTGGAGAATATACATCTGCATCATAACATCAGACTTCAAAATGGTATAAGAGGGATCCAAAGTGCTTTGAACGTGAAGCCACAATATATCTAGACCCCAAGGC
The DNA here is from genome assembly GCF_964263255.1 of Lissotriton vulgaris. Classification (NCBI taxonomy): domain Eukaryota; kingdom Metazoa; phylum Chordata; class Amphibia; order Caudata; family Salamandridae; genus Lissotriton; species Lissotriton vulgaris. The sequence goes on along the minus strand of NC_141697.1, from coordinate 294,161,206 downwards.
ATATAGATCAACCTATATAACGAGCATATCGTTGTATAGGCAAAGAATAATCCATAAGTTGCAAATTACAAAGAAAATATGACTATCAAGATAGATGCATGTATTTATACCCAATTTGGATTGGTTATTTTTAACTGTATGTGTAATTGAGCATAACCTTACGAGTCTATCTCATCTTTGCATGTATTTAACATTTGTGCTGGACATCTCCAGCCAAGGAGTACCTAGAGAGGTACATGTGTCTTTAGACATAGCAAATTACTCATCATTTACAGTTTTTTTCTAACTGAGAGGAAATTAAACAATGGCATTTTCCCAGGGTATTTCTTGATTCAAACCATTTTGAACTGTGTCTAACAAGAAAATATAGAACACTTCACGTTTCTTCCTGAGTTTGTTAATGTCAATTTCCTCCTTGGAATCTATTATCTCCAATATAAACCACTTTATATCTTCTGGTGAGTGGTTGTGTTGGAGGAAATGTGCTACCATTGGAGAATTGATTTTGGGGGTACGTATTGCAGACCTATGTTCTGTTAGCCTGGCATTCAAGGAACGAGAGGTCTCTCCCACATATCCTTTTTCACATGGGCAGATCAGTAGGTAGATGATGTTTTTTGTTTTACAGTTGCTCATACATCTGATTCCAATTTTTTGTCCATGATATTGCAATTCTTTGGCTTGGATGGCCAAGGGGCATACTATACAAGTGCCACGTTTAAAATTGCCAACCAATGGTGTCATGTCTGAAATGCTGCGCTGGATAGGTTCCTTTGTTTTATTGGGCATGCGAGAACGGACGATCAGATCTTTTAAGTTTCTGTTTTTTCCATATGCGAACATTGGTTTTTTGATATGTTTCATCTTTACTGTTATTTACATTTAGTAAATGCCAACAAGAACAGATGGTTTGTCTAATCTGTTCATTTAAAATTGAATGGTGTGTAACAAAGACCAGATCGTCTGTTCTAGGTTTAGTGGAGCCTGATAAAATATGCTGCCAATCATAGAATCTTGCCCATTTGTAGGCATCCCGAACCAGCCGGTGCGGGTAGCCTCTTTGAATGAATTTATCCTTCATGTCTTTTGCTCTCAGGTCATAGTCTTCAAGTTTAGTGCAGTTTCTTCGTAATCGAAGAAACTGCCCAAAAGGGATGCTGCTTTTTTGATTAGTTGGATGAAAACTATTAAAATGTAACAGTGTGTTACGAGCTGTAGGTTTAACATATAGGTCTACAAACAACTGTCTACCATCATGTTTTATAGTTACATCCAAAAAATCCGCTTGGACATTACTGATTTGGGGCGTAAACTTTAAGTTTTCGTCACATAGATTCAACCATGAGACAAACTCAAGGAGAATATCCTCGTTGTCGTCCCAAATGAAAATAATGTCATCTATGTACCTTGACCAACAAAAAACGGATTCAAAAAATGGAGCCACCTCGTTGAAGATGTATTTTTGTTCGAAATGTGCCACATATATGTTGGCTATGGTGGGCACACAAGAGGCACCCATGCTAACTCCCTTTGTTTGCTGGAATAGGTCGCCACGGAACTCAAATATATTTTCTTCGAGTATGATCTTTAGGCATTCAATAATGAAATCATGGTCACATTCAATTTCATATAAAACCAGGAACTTTGCTCCAGCAGCGGCGAGGTAGCTGTTTAGTGGGGTGGTGCGTGGTTGGTTTCTTGAAGGTGAAATGGATGCAGCGGTGGTCGGTCCAGTGGAGTTTGGTGGCGTGGTTGAAGGCAACATGGGTGCAGGTGGAGAAGACGGGGTCCAGCGTGTGGCCGGCGGCGTGGGTGGGTGCGTTGACGCGTTTTCTAAGGCCAAGGTTGGCGAGGTTGTCGATCAGGGTGGCCGAGTTTGCATCGTTGTTGTTCTTGAGGTGAAAATTCAGGTCCCCGAGGAGGATGTAGTCTGTGGAGGTGAGTGCGTGGGTGCTGGCGAGGTCAACGATGGAGTCGCTGAACTGAGCCCGGGGTCCGGGGGGTTCTGTAAACAAGTGTTCCTCTAAGGGTGGTGTTGGGGTCAGTGTGGATCCGGAAGTGCAGGTGTTCAGCGATGTTAAGAGTGTCGTCTGCGTGGGTGGCGACCTTGAGAGTGGACTTGTGGACGATGGCTATTCCTCCTCCGATTCCATTGGCGCAATCCCTGCCGGTGATCTTGTAGCCATCCGGGATGGCTATGGCGATGTCAGGTGCCAAGGAATCGTTCCACCAGGTCTCGTCAGGAAAGCCACGTCTGGGGCCGAGGTGTCGAGCAGATCCCAGAGCTCGACGGCATGTTTGCGTGCTGACCGGGTGTTGAGGAGTATGCAGCGGAGGTTGGTGGGTCCAGTCTTAGGAGGTATGGTGGTTCTGTCACAGGTGGAGCTGCAGGTGTGGCAGGAGAAAGGTCCGTGAGTCAGTTTCGGGGCGGCTTGGAAACAGGTGTGGTTTCGTCCGGTATTAAGTGTGTAGAGGGTGCTGGCGTCGTATCGGAGTCTGGTGTTGTGGCATTCGCGGGGCCCAGGGGTGCTGGCGCTGGGCGCGGTCCAGGTGCGGACGGGCGCAGAAAGGCTTGTCTTTGATGTGCCTTCGGCGCGCCACCGGCGCGCCCGCTGAGCGCGACTGCTGTGCGTCCTCCATAAGAGGGGAGAGGGAGGGAGGAGCAGCTGGGAGGCGGGAGCGGGGTGGCCAAAAGAAGCAGGGGGATCGGGCTCCAGGAATGCAGTGGCGGGAGGAGCGGGAATATGCAGGAAAAAGGCGGGCGGCAGAGAACAGGTACGAAGCAGCTGGTGGCCGTTTGGTAACGTGGGGAGCGACCTGCCTGCGAGTAGGGTCAGAGCTCTCTCCTTCACCACTGCGCAGCCTCCTTAAGAGGGGGAGAGGGAGGGAGGAGCAGGTGGGAGACGGGAGCGGGTGGCCAATGGGAAGCAGGGGGGTGGGGCTGCAGGGATGTAGCTGTGGAAGGAGCGGGAATGGCGGGAAAAAAGGCAGGCGGCAGAGAACAGGCACGAAGCAGCTGGCGGCCGTGTGGTGGCGTGGGAAGCGACCTGCCTGCAAGCAGGGTCAGTGGTCGCTCCTTCACCACTGCGCGGCCTCCTTAAGAGGGGGAGAGGGAGGGAGGAGCAGCGAGGAGGCAGGAGCAGGGTGGCCATTGGGAAGCAGGGGGGCGGGACGCAGAGGCAGGAGGAGCGGGAACGGTGGGAAAAAAGGCGGGCGGCAGAGCACAAGCACCAAACAGTTGGCGGTCGTGTGGTGGCGTGGGGAGAGACCTGCCTGCGAGCAGGGTCAACAGTTCTTTATAATACGTGTTTCAGCTTATACTGTATCTGTCACAGCAGACTTATTCATGGCTTATTTGATATAGATGCAGTAGTGAAATATAGGCAATAATTAGCGAGCCAATCTAGGATGTCTTAATGTAAGATCCGTCTCATGTAGCCCCCCCCCCCCCCCCCCCCTGGCTGGAGTGCAGCCTTGGGCCATATGTGGTATTGTGTCCGAATCTGTAGACAGTGATCCTGTGTGGCATCAGGTGTCTTGTCATTCTTGAGAATTTTCTCTATAACCTTTGGAATCCCTTCCAGCAGAGGAAGATTGGGTGTCTCTTCCTCCTCCTGAGCACCATATAAAGTGTGGACACTTATCTCACAAGATTGATTGACATTACTTTCTCATTACCTAACAGGTTTGTGTGCGCCATTATTCCCGGCCACAATACTTGCTTCTTTTTCTTCCCTAACCAATATGAAAAATATTGGCTAAAAGAAATAATATTTGTTGGTCTCAAAAAGCACACACTGCCTTAGAAGTCCCTGCCACTGAGGGGAACTACTTTGCATGCAGATGTGTTCCTTGTGAGATAGCAGTATGCCATCACTCACTTTGAAGATACCCTATATCTGAAGTGCGCTGACCCATTGCCACATGCTGTAGAGGGCGGATTGAAAATGTGAGTGGCAACAATAGACCAGTGATTGGATGGAAATGACTGGCTGAAAGACACATAAAGGCCTAAGAAACGTGTGAAGCGATTTTGATGCTCATGTGAGCCTCGTGTACAGTTAGGGACACTTTCGCACAAATAAATATAGTTCCTCTTATTGACTAGCACTTCTCGGCCCCTATCATGAATGCAAACGACTGGCGCTGAGCACAGCATTTTTTTCCTGTGTTAAGAATAATCGCACTGACTAAAGCAAATATGCGAATATCAGGAATTGTTTAAGTGCACGCGCTGCTCACAGTACAGCTTAGAAACGGGAATGTTAATGAGCCGTTCTGTGTGTGTTTTAGATAGCACAATCGCATAAAAATAAGCACACAGCTGTGCCCTACACAAGCCCACATAGTCATGATACGGCTCTGATGCACACTCGGATTTTCCAGGTTAAGTGCGTGCACGTTAGACAGAGCAATGTCTTAGAAACAGACACATACCTGTTCCCTGTGGCCACGCAGGCGTTGATCCTATGACCCATGTTAGTCAACCTTTTCTTTTTTAACAAGATAGACGCAAACATCTTTCAAAGTAGAAATGGGATGTATGAGGAAGGTGACCCTCGCGCTGCTCTGCGAACACGAAGATACACCCTCCCCCAAGTGTATTTCCGTTTAGCGAGTTCAGTGCTGTGTCTTGCGCGCGCAGCTAGCATATGCTTCCCTGAGGCGGAAATTCTGCAGAACTGACAATTTATCCCTACTCTGAGCGTGTGAGCCTCGTTCATTTGTCCTAATTTAAGATGGTGGGCGAAGGGCTGTCTGGGGAGCGAGGTGAGGGGGCAACTTGAGTTCTAAAGTTGTTTTATGAATTTGCTGGTCTCGAATATTGACGATGCTGGCTCGGCAGCAATATTCAAACATTTGCCCATTATTAGAAACAACTCAATTAGCGTCTCTGCGGGGATCTATATTCCTGTGGCCTGACTATGGGATACTTAATGGCTGCCATGCATCATGGCGGCCCAATTCACAGGCAGGGCCGCATGGAAGTGTCTAAGGCCCAGAGCGAAAGGAGAAAATCTTTATATTTCTGTGATTTAGATAATTTAATAACATTGTGGCAAATCTCTTAGGTAATTTGAGGATTAATCATGCAGCATTGCTTGTTTATGCAAGCATTATTTTGCTAGATAAGCGCATCACTTCATCTCCAGGGACATGATAGGAAATATTCGGGTGAGTGATGGAGAAGTGTGATAAGCCAGCAATTTATTACAGTTCTGATATTTCTATTCATCAGTTTTACACGCAGTAAACACTAGAAGCAATGCCGTAAGGTATGCGTACAATACCGTTATGCAAAAAGCTGAAGGTGCTGTAACCTACTATAAAACAACACAAACATATGTGCTTTATTCCCCTTAGTATAATTAAGAAGCTCATGGGAGATTCTGTATGTTTCTCGGTTTTCTCTGACCACTGCACCTGTATTTTTCTTTTCGTAGGTGCCCCGCCTTCTTGGTCCCAGAGAAAACGTTTCTAATTAAGTCATGGTCAAAACGAGCAAGCCACATTCCTTACACATGATGCAGCAAGAGTAACAACCAATTGTGTCTGTGTACATTTGCTGTGTCATCCTCGAGGACCCGGTGGACAGCGGTTAGGTTAACCGGCTTTTCTGTATTCCGGTCGCAACAGACTTGGAAATGCAACCTGTCCCCGTTTTCCTATGAGGCAAAGTTTACTTGTTTTACAAGTTATATTTTTCGCTGACTCCAGACCCTGGCAGTCTACCAGCCTGACTGTGAGTTTACAGCCAGGTTTTGAGGGCCGAGGGTTGGGTGCACCTTAGCAAGTGCATACCGCCCAGGTTCTTTTTCGTTACCCCTTTTTGGTCCTGATGAAAACCTGTAAATCCCTTACACAGGTTGAAACATGTAGATCCAAGCACTTTTCACATAGATATAGTTGGTCAATTTAACCCACTTTGATATCTTGACTTTGTTTTTAATATTGTCCAGTACCTTCAGATGAAAGTTTTATTGAAGGTATACTGCGCCAATTTTTAACATCACTTTTTGCACTACACTCAAAACTTAACCGCTCTACTGCAATTCAGGTGTCGCAGCACACCCGGATGGCACTCGGCTATCCGGGTGGGACCCCGATGATGAAGCATGTCACCAACCAGGTTGGTGAGTGAGGGGTCTTCTAAACAAGGAACACCCCCCTTGTGTCTTCATCGATTCCCCCATCTCCATTACTACCACTACCCGGTTCTTTGGTGATACTCCTTTTTGTTTACATATGTGTACATTTGCTACCTTACCACTAAACCACAGCAACAGAAATAACACCCCTTTATTATGGTGCCTAGGTGGCTATTTGTTTCTTTTTCAGTCGCTTCTCACTACAGACCTACGACCGCTCGAAGTGCCTGCCACAGCTGGAAAACCATCACAGAAGAAGAGTGGGTTTCTGCCCTCTCCATGCCCCAGCTCAAGCAAATGAGCAACTTGCAGAAAGCTATAAAGCACCTCAACAGTTGGATCACTACATGCACTGACATCCTGGCTCCCCTCAAGTGCAACCCAGCGGCTAGAGCCCGAACACAGGCCAGCTGGTACAGTGAAGACCTCAGGCTCATGAAATGCTATTGCAATCAACTGTAGTACAAATGGAGAACAAGCCAAGACACAATAGATAAAGACAGCTTCAAGTCAGCCCTAAGATTGCTACCACCAGCAGATGCAGAACACCAAGCTCACAGTTTTTTCAGATCGAATCATGTCAGACACTAACAGTAGCACAGGAATCTTCCCCATTATCAAAGATTTCACTGTGCCTCCTGCTGCCTCCAGGAACAACCCTTTCTCACAACACCTCCATAAACAGCAGCTTCGACCCTAGAACAGACCCCATTGCCATCGCAACTCAGGTTCATATAAAAAATAACATATGAAACCTGACCTCATGGGCTACCACCTTCGCTACCAAGAAGACCATCTGCTTAGGGGCCCCATTTGACCCTTTCCCCACCACACCTTCATCAAAGGATACCTACTGATCACTGAAGCACTAACACCTATCCTCAGTGCCTCCATCGACTCAGCCTCATTCCCAGACTCCTGGAAACATGCCACTGTTATGCCCCTGCTCGAGAAACCATCTGCTGGTCGCTCCACCCTTTCCAGCAGCAGACCCATCTCCCTTATAACATACCTTACAAAGGTCTTATAGAAATTAACCAGCTGACACTTCACTGACCACCTCAGCCAACACCTGTTCCTCGATGCATGCAGTCCCGATTCAGGCCCAACCACAGTACAAAAACAGCACTCATCACTGCCACAAACGACATCCGCATGATCATTTACAGAGTAGACACAGCAGCTCCCATTTTCCTGGACCTCTCTGCAGCTTTTGACACAGTTTTACTCCACATCCTCATCAGGAGACTGCACAAGATTGGCATCCAAGGACCTGCTCTCCACTGGATCTGCTCCTTCTTAGAAGATACAACACAAGCAGTCATCCTGGCACCTTACTCATTGGACACCTGCAAATTCATCAGCGGAGTGCCTCTAGGTTTATTGCTCAGCCCACCTTCTTCAATGTATACATGATCCCTCTGGCCAACTTCATCTGGGCACACTACAACCTCTCTTATGCTAGTGGTGCACAACTAATACACTCCCTCTTGAACAAGACCCTTACAACAAGAAACAAGTTCACTAACTAACTAGAAGGAATCCAACTGTCTCAAGCTCTACAACAACAGGATAGAAGTAGTGATCTTTGGAAAGAACATCTCACCATGGTACTCCAACTGGTACATGGCCGACGTTAGGCCCACACCCATCAGCACACTCATATTAATCAACAGCAGCAAACTGGACATGACCGCACAATTCAAGGCCATCACTGCATCCTGTTTCCACTATCTGAAGATCCTGAGGAAGATATTCAATTGAGTCCAATGCAACATTTGAAAAACTGGTACTCGCACCTTAGTCACAAGCGAGTTGGATTACGTGAGCACAATCTGTGCTAGAATCACCAACCAACTCACTACAATTCTCCAAACCACCCAGAACTCAGCAGCCAGACTCAAGCTCTACCTTCCACATAGAACTCACATCACAACACACCTCAGGGAGTTCAACTAACGCCTGATACACAAACATACTCATTTCAAACTATTCATAGACATTCAAGGTTCTGCACAACCTAGACCGCACCTATGTGAGCAGTCATATCTTCTTCCAACAACCACCCAAACACTTATGCTCCACAGGACACCAACGTGCACTCATTCCAAACACAGGCAGAACCAGATCAGGAGCAAGGATAGCCTTGTCTTCGTTACAAAAACACAAGAAATCATCGAGAAACGTATAATGTTTATTAGAGAGTAATTCGTATTGCATCCATTTATTTTATTTATTTATTTTGAGAGTTTTATATAGCGCGAACAAGATCTTTGCAGATAACAGAGCGCTTTACAAAGGCAGGAGGAGGGTAGGGGAACAAGGGGGCATAGTAGGGAGGTAGATCATCAAGTACATGTACATAGCAAGAATATTACGTATAGTACAGGTATGAGGTAGCAAGGCATAGTTGGAACGTAGGCCATCAAAACACTGTAAATAATACAGAAAATTATTATTATAAAAATAGTACGTATAGTACAGGTATGAGGTAGTAAGGCATATTTGGAGCGTAGGTCATCAAAACGCTGTAAGAAATAGAGAAAAAACTGATATGAGGGAGCAAGGATCTAAGCACTTTAGACTAATATACATCAAAACACACGTGCATAGGAATATATAGGCAATATCATAACAAAATACTGGTAATACTGTTCGCAATGTAAATCAAACGAATTGTTCAAGTGTATTTAGCCATAAGGATACTTTTGACTTCTTTCTTAAAAAGAAGGGAGGAAGAGATGAACCTCGTTTCAGGAGGAAGTGCGTTCCAGATCCTGGGTGCCATTCCAGAGAAGGAGCGTTTGTACGTTTTTTCCTTCCGGAATCTTCGCGGTTTCAGCAGAAGATTGTTTGTGCTCCTGGTAGTTCTGGACCCACCAGAAATTGTCAACTTATGAGTGAGGTAGCTGGGTGATTTCAGGTGTATAGCCTTGTGCGTCATGCAGGCAATTTTCAGCTGTATTCTGGCTTCAAGAGGCAGCCAGTTCAAGGATTTGAAGTCAGGGGAGATATGCGAATGCTTTTTTGATCCAGTGATGAGTCTTGCAGCCGCATTTAGTGACGCTCTGAGGGGTGCAGTTGTCGTTAGAGGGAGGCCGCAGAGGGCCACGCTGCCGTAGTCTATGCGAGGGATGACTAGAGCTTGTACTGCTGTTTGGAAGTCTTTTGCTGAGAGGAAGGGTTTCAGTTTCCTCAAGGTATTGATTTGGAAGTTCGCCCCCTTAGTAGCCTTGCTGATATGCTGCAGCATGTTGAGGTTGGTGTCAAGTGTTATGCCTAGGGATTTTGCTGAGTCCACGATGGTCGGTTGGACATTGAGTGCTGTTAGGTGCTTAAGCCATGTTTGTGCGGAAGGTATTTTCGTGGGAGGTGAGATTAGGAGGAACTCAGTCTTCATAGCATTGAGTTTGAGGTGGTTATCGGCCAGCCAAGATTGGGTGTTTCTGATCGTTGAATTCAGACTCAGGATGTCTTTGGGGGATTGTAACTTGAGATATATTTGAGTGTCATCGGCGTACATGTGAAAGTGTACATTGGATGCTTGTAGCAGGGTGGTGAGAGGTTCCATAACTAGGTTGAAGAAAGTAGGGGAAAGGCAGGATCCTTGAGGGACACCTAACGATACCGGTACTGGGGAAGACATCACGTTTTTGCTCTTGAATTTTTGAGACCTGTTGTGTAGAAAGGAAGTGAACCAACGAAGCACAGTCCCAGAGAAGCCCATTCTTGTCTTTAGGAGTTCGAGTAAGTTCTCATGTTTCACTGTGTCGAATCCTGAAGAGAGATCAAGAAGGATGAGGAGGCAGGTATTATTTTGATCTAAGATTTGGATGGCGTCATCAATTATGTGAGTCATAGCAGTTTCGGTAGTGTGCCCTGCTCAGAAGCCTGATTGGTGTGGGTTGAGGAGATCAAACTGTTCTATGTGCTTTGTCATTTGTAGTTCGACGCATTTTTCTAAATGTTTGGCGAGAGTGGGAATGTTGGTAATCGGACGGTAGTTGTTTAGATCAGTGGGGTCGGGTGTTGGTTTCTTCAGTAAAGGTGTAACTTGTCCAACTTTGAGGGAGTCCGGGATGGTTCCTTGTTGTAGTGAGCTATTGATAATTTTAGTCCAGAGTGGGAGTAGCAAAGGGATGAAGTCTTTTACGGCGTTAGCAGGAAGAGGGTCAGTGAGGTGATTGGATGGTTTTAGGGTGCTGAGTATTCTGTCAATTTCTTCTTCAGAGTAGGTGTCAAAAGATGACCATGTCGCATTGTTTTTTAGTTTATTGGGTGTTATGCAGTTGGGTATTGAGTAAAGGCTTGCATCATTGAGGAGGTCTCTCCTTATATTATCAGTTTTTTTGTTAAAGAAAGCTGAGAAATCTTCACAGGAAGGAGTAGTGCTCATAATGTCGACAGCTGGGGGTTGTTCCTTAGATTGAGATCGGATTAGCTCGAACAATTTACTTGGACGGTTTTTTGCTTGGTCTAGCTGGATTCTGAAGAACTCTGACTTTGAGCGTTTTATTTTCCTGAAGTATGCATTTCTCTTTTCCTCAGAGTTTTGAGATGCAATGTCAAGGGAGCTGATCTCCAGGTACGCTCTGCCGTTCGCATAGCCCGTCTCTCTTCATTGAGACTCCCGTTGTACCAGGGGTTGGATATCTTAGTGGATACTCTTTTCAGTTGCATTGGAGCAGCCTCATTGATTATTGTGGCCATGGAGTTGAGATAGTGGTCAGTTAGGTCCTGAACGTCAGTAGCGTCAGTAGGGGGGAGTAGGAGATTGCAGCTGTTGGGGGGTAGAGAGTTTGGATTGAGTTTCCTCATGTCTCTTTTCCAGACTTTGGGCATGGCGTATTGCATCGGGATGAGTTTTACTTTTTCCTTGATGAAGAATGTGATAATGTGGGGGTCTGACCAGTCACAAGGTTGGATTGAGTCGAGTTGAGTGGTGCCTTCTTTGGAAATCACCAGGTCGAGGATAGAGCCTTTGTCGTGTGTCTGGGTGTTGCAAATTTGAGTGAGGTCAGAAGCGGTAAGGAAACTTTTGAGGCTATTAACTACTGCGTCACTGCAATCATTCCAATGGAGATTGTAGTCACCAAGGTAAATTTGTGTGTTTTGCCGTCCCGTGTTGATTGATATTGTGTCCATGAGTTGTTGGGAGAAGACGAGGTTGTCCCCCGGGGGGTGGTACATGATGTGTAGTGAACATACAGGTTTGTTCTCACTGGTGACATCGAGGCAGAAGTATTCACAGGAGGTAAGAGAAGGGGCGGTGACTTTAATAATAGAGAGGTTGCTCTTGTAAATGCAGGCGATTCCGCCACCTGTCTTGATGGACCTGTCAAGTCTAGTGATGCAGTAGTTGGGGGGGACTAGGATATCCATGATAGGATTGGAGGATTCAGTTAACCATGTTTCAGTTAGTATGGCCAGGTCAAGGTTCATAGACAAGATGAGGTCGGCGACCTCCATCGAGTGTTTTTGGGCCGATCTACAGTTGAGAAGTGTGCATTTGAGTCTGGGGGTGCAAGGGGAGGTGGAGGGTTCCGTAGTGAGAGGGACTTTAGTGAGGTTGTTGGGAACAGAGCCTCTGTTACTATGCGTGGGGTGCCTACTAGGGTTGGAGAGAATGGTGGTTAAGCTGTTTTGGGTTGCCGGGACATATGTGCTGAGTAGGGTGTGTATGTCGCGATCCGAGAGAGTCTTGATTGCGCGCTGGGGGCGGTTGGCGGAATTGCGAGAGGGGATAGAGGTCCAACGTAAGGGGCGATTAGGATATGTCTTGATAGTGCGCTTAGGCCTGTTGGAGGTATTGCGAGAGGGGATAGAAGTCCCATGTAGGGGGTGCCTAGGATGTGGGGGGGAGATGATTCGTTGAGAAGAAGTGGTGAGGGGGGGTGGTCGGTGTGCGTGAGGAGTAACTCTTTGAGCGAGTGGAGCTCTTCTTTCACTTGGAGGAGGGTGGTCATGATTGTGTCCAGCGTGCCGTTGGGAATGGGGTTAGAGTTATTGGGAGGGTAATCAGTGACAGGAGTGAGGCCAATGCGGGACGAGTGGAGACTGGTCGTTGCGGGGGGGCAAGTGTAGTAATGGGGAGTGAGAGTCGGGGGGGAGATATTGAGGGGGGAGTGGGGACCAGGAGTGGAGGGGGAGCTAAGGGTGGGGAGTGAACTGTTGAGGGAAGAGTGGAGGCTTGGAGTGCAGGGGGTGGTGGGGGAGATGTTGAGGGTGGGGTGTATGTCTGGGATGGATTGAGTGCCGAGAATAGGGGGGGCGTTGTTGAGGGAGGAGTGAAGGCTAGGAGTGTCGGGAGTGCAGGGAGTGGGGGGAGATGTTGAGGGAGGGGTGTATGACAGGAGTTGTTTGAGTTGGGGTGGGGGGGAGATGTTGAGGGAAGGGTGTAGGTCTGGAATGGGTTGAACGCCGAGAGTGGGGGGGCGCTGTTGAGGGAGGAGTGATGGCTAGGAGTGGCGGGAGAGCAGGGAGTGGGGGGGAGATGTTGCGGGAAGGGTGTATGATAGGAGTTGTTTGAGTGCAGAGAGATGGGGGGGAGATGTTGAGGGAGGGGTGGGGGCCAGGAGGGGGGGAGCAGGGAGTGGGGGGAGGGAGGACACGGCTAGAGGGGGAGCTAGGTGCGGCGGGAGTGTAGGGGGTGGCGGGGGTGGAGAGATTTGGGGGTATTTGGGATGGCATAGAGTCGGGGTGTGAGGGTAGAGGAGGTGGGTCGTTCTGGAACGTTAGTTGGAAGTGAGGGGTTCTGGTTCAGTTGGATTGGGGTATGTGTGGAGGGCCAATTGGAGAGGTGCTCTTTGAAAGTGGGGAACAGGTTGTCGAGTAGTTCAAGGTTCCTGTCTGTGGATTGAATTAGAACAATCCCGTTATTGTAAATAGTAATGGCTGTACTGCCAGGGAAGAGTTTGGATGGTGCGATGGAGAGTGAAAGCCCATGAGCGGATTTCCTGCTGGTGAAGACGTTGAGTAAGGCAAGAAAAGTTTTTCTCCATTGAGCTCTGCGTGCGGTGTGGAAGATGATATCAGTGTTCAGGGATCCATTTACCGGAGAGCAGTAGGTATCGGCAAAGGGTGTTTCAGGGTGGGACCTCAGGAAGTTGTGTTTAAAGCGTTTAGCAGCTTTTTTTGTGAGTGCAGGTGGGTAGATTATTTTATATGTGTGCTTGCCGCAGTGCTCCATGTTTGGAAGGCGTAAGGTGGGTGTGGGAGAGTGAGCAGAAGAGATGTGCAGGATCGCAGATAGAAGCAGACAAATGTTACAAAGAACTGTAACAGTGTGTTAAATGGGTCAAATGAGATAACTGCAGACCATATGTTACATGGGTCAGAAGAGGCACTAGTGAGAGAGCTAAGTATATGTGTTTGCAACTAGGTGCATTACAGACATAAAAAGAGAAGGGAGCAGCATACATAGATATACAACTATATATATATAGAGAGCAATCAGATATGCGTATGATACTGCTGATATATTGTAGCAAAATACATATGCCCGCAACAAGTTAGTGCGTCAAGTGACGCTAATGAGCAGCCAGAAGTGAATGAGGTAGTGATCGGTGCAGAGTGAGTTAGGTGCAGGTAAATATAACCAAGGTACACGTAGAAGTATAGTACTGCAATAAAGGCATACACTCCAAGGTACACGTAGAAGTATAGTACTGCAATAAAGGCATCCTCTCTATCACAAGGGGGTGTAGGTACATAGATATGAGAAAGTGCACTGTAGATGACATTAGTCTCAAAGAGACCAGATCTTAGGGTAGGGTCAATTTAAAGTGAGAATTACTGGTCCATAATGGGGGTACGGCCAGGGAGATATTACTACAGATTGCTTTCCCCAGACAATTTTGAACAGATGAGGTAAACAATGTACTCGAGTGTGGTGATGTAAATACCTTTTTGCTTTTTCTGATGCTGTTCAAGATGGCTGCCAAAAATAGTATCTTCAGTATATTCAGTAAACTAACATGGCAGGTGAGGATGTATTCAATGATACTCCCCCTAACCCTCCCACAATTCATTTTAGCAGAGAAACTCTGCTGTTACTGCCATGTTCACAACTGTGTTCTTTATAAATCGTGTCAATATTCATCATTGTCTCTCCGTTTTGGTAATGTATTTTCCACTAGAGTCCAAAATACATAAAAAAAGAAAAATCCAAAATGTGTTTTTGAGCAGACCGCAGAACCTTGCAGGCTATGCTCCATAACTTTGACTATTGCTGTGGAGCCAACTCCACCCCTGTATCCTCCCCATAGCTGCTTAGGACGCCAATGTGTGCAAAGATTGGTGAAACTTACTTAGTATAGATATATGCTACATAACCCTAAGCAAAGAAGAAAATAGCCAACTGTAATTTAGTGATGGTAACAGTGTAACATATCAAGACTGTTGAACTGCACACCCCTGAGGTTTACATGCTAGCGGAGTTGGAATGTTAGAAATGGGGTATAAGGTTGGCCAGGGTTTGCAACTAAGTAGACCGAACCCACCACTCTAATCAGGCAAGTAAATTACACACCAAAGATAACCTGTGCTCACCCTCTGGTAGCTTGATGCAGAACAGTAAGGCTTATCATCTGTATAGCGCATATTAATATATATATTGTTTCATATATATATATATATATATATATATATATATATATATATATATATATATATATATATATATATATATATATATATATTGATATGCACTAGGCTCATGTTTCACACGTACAAAACCAATGAAATTCAGCAGTTTTATGTAGCTGAGCTAACTATAATTCTTGCCCCTGCAATGCACGGCTTATGACCTCACATTATAAATCACTCATGACATGGTCAGTGACATCGCTGATGATGTCACTGATGGCATCATTGAGTGACTGAGTGTATTTAAAAAGTTTATGAGTATTAAATATATCTATACCAAGCTGTATTGGTCAATCAGTGAGTTTATGTGTGCCTTTATCGATGATTCAGTGAGTGTATAACTGACTTTATAAGTGAGTGGTTCGGTGCATCAGTGAATTTTAAGAGTGAGTGATTGGTTGTGTGAATGTATGTATCAGTTGGTGTCTAAGTGACTGTGTGAGTGTGTGAGTGTCTGTATTGGTGATTGGTTGTCTGAGTACCTGTATGGGTGTCTGAGTGTTTGTGTGGGTGGGTGAGGGGGTGTGCGACTGTGTGTATGGATGAGTGAGTGGGTGAATCAGTGCCTGTATGGGTTAATGTGTGTTTGGGTGTGAGTGAGGATCTGTATGGGTGAGTGAGTGTGTGTATAGCTTTGTGGGCGAGTGGATATGTCATTTGTATATAGGTGAGTAACTGGGCATGTGAAAGGCAGTGTAAGTGAGTGATGGGGTATATAAGTGACTGTATGGGTGAGTGAGTGAATGTGAGAGTGACTATGGGTGAGTTTATGCTTGTGTCAGTGACTGTATAGTTGAGTGAGTACATGGTAGTATCTGTATGAGTAAGTAAGTAAGTGGGTGTGTGTAACTATATGGGTGAGTAAGTGGCTGTGTGATTTACTGTATGGGTGAGTGAGTAGGTGTGTGAATAGCTCTATGGGTGATTGACTCAGGGTGTCATTGGCTGTATGAGTGGATATGCCAGTGGCCGTATTAGTGAGTGAGTGGGTGTATGAGTGGCTGCATGAGTGAGCCAGTGGACGCGTGTGTATATCTATGTTTCTGTGAATGGGTTTGTGAATGGTTGTGTGGGAGTGGATTTATGAAAGGTTCTATGGGGTGTGAGTGGGTGTGTTAGTGATTTTGTACATGATGTCATCAGTGATGTAATTTAAGATGCCATCAGTGATGTCACTGACCATATCGTGAGTGATGTAATATGTGAGATCATAAGCAGTGCATTGTGGGGGCACAAGTTATAGTGAGGTCAGCTAACTATAACTGTTGGCTTTCACTGGTTTTGGACGAGTGAAACCTGAGCCTAACTATAACATCCCTGTAACCTTTGATTTTTTCTTTGAATTTCTAAGGGTTTTTTTATTCCATTTTCTAACTATAACGTCCCTGCAACCTATGGGTTTTTTCATTGAATTTCAATGTTTTTTTAAGTTGTAATGGTGTTTGCAGAGTGGTGGAAAATGGGGGTGGGCCTCTGATCAGCACTCAGGAATCCCGCTGTGTAGCACTTACAGAGAGTACCAGGAGGGCTTCTTGGCCCCAAGGTCCGTCAGCATCGAAGAGGACTTCATTCCATACCAGTAGTTTGCCAAGAGACGTGTTTGCAGAGAGGTGGAGAAAAAAGGCATGGCATCAGAAGACCTCTTAGCAATCCTACTGCGTGGGACTTACTGAAAGTACCAAGAGGAGTTGCTCACCCCCATTAATAATTTATGACATGAATCATAAATACTACACATATTGTGTCAATACTGATGTACTATTCAATATCATGACAATACAAGAATCAATACGACATATATTATTGTGAAAGTTGAAGAAATTGATGTACATAGACAGCATTCATTCCCCTTCTTCTCCCACTCCTCTCCCTGTGAGCGCCATGAATACCGTAAACTATTGACTGTATCACTCTGCCATTAAGAGCCCATACCCCTATGCATATGTACAGCCAGTTTAGGCACCATGGCCTATTTACCCATTGGAACCCCCGGCTTCCCACCTGCGTGTACCTTACACCCCCTCTCTCATGCATAGACCATGAAACCCTCTCCCTCTGCGCGACCCTGCTGTGAAAGGCAACTCTCCTGCTTGACCCGCACAAAACCCCCTCCATTCCCTCTTGAAGAGGCATCCTTCGCCTTAGCTGACATAGCCCTCCCCAGCTGCACCCGGCAGCCCCCGCTCTCTCATGTACGGGTCATAAGATCTCTCTCTCTCTGTGTGACTCTGTCCCTGTGACCTCCCTGGATACCCCTCCCTTCTCCTCACATGGGCAAGTCATAAACCTTCTTCCTCTGCAAGGCCCTGTCCTTGAGAGTCACGGCCGCGCCTGACCAACACCTCCTTCCCCTCCATGAATACCCCTCTGTTGAGGTGCCTTCCCTCCGCGCTCGATTGTCCACGCGGCATGAATACCACTCCTTTGATGACCCCTTCCCCCGAGTCCGGCTGACCACACATGTCCGAGGCCATCGCCTAAGCCAGGAGATACCATTTACTGCCCTTATTGTATGAAGTCACTCCTCCTCAAGAGACCCACTATTGATCCTAGCCACCCCACCCCCTGGGCTATGATCAGGCGTACACATCCTACGAAACACTCAGCTGCGTGATTGCCCTCCCCTCTTATCAGCAGGTCAAGGGTCCCCATTGTGAACACGTGTGGGGTAGGATTGACACGAGGATTATAGGGATGTCTTTCTTCTGCGTCATACTGTCCTGATTGTGTTATCAAGTGTTCTGTAGGGTATAAAAGCAAGAGTCTCAGCTCACTTGTTAGAGCACCTCCCGAAAGACACTGTGTTTCGTGTCCGAAATGACTGGCTCTCCTCATGAGAAATAAACGCTGTTCTTGATTCCTGCTTCCAGCGCCCGTCTCTTTATTTGGTAATTATTCAACATGGGAACTAAGAGGCGGTTTGCGCCAGCGGCCTGGGCATCGATAGGATTATGGGCTCATGTTCCACAATTGGCGTCCCAACGCGGGGTCCATCAGTGACATAGGGTCCGATAAGAGAGATCCAGACGAAGAAGTGAACATCTAAATGATCGGGGTATGCCTGCCTTGAGAGGGCCCTCGCCCGGCTGCCGATCGAAAGAACTTCACCAATTCTGAACGGACCTCTCTTGAGTGACCTATTGTCCTGACTGGAATCCCATAGGAATGCTACATGGAGTAAGAGAACGATCGGGCGCTGGAGGAGGGAGTCGAAGAACTATCCGTATGGTCCGGTCCGGGTAAGATTAAGTAGGGTGTTTTTACGCCTGATTGGTAGGGTGGCTCTGTCCACCTGATTGATTGATTGTTTGTATTGGAATCGGTATTTGTATACTGATATTGTTGGTATTGGTTCATTTAGCTTTGAAGGCTACTTGACATATTGGTTCTCTTCTGAGAACGAGACATTCTCTGTTTGCAAACAGCGGCGAATAGGAACGTCGTCCCTCTTTGCAGATAGAGAAGGGTAGGTAATGCAGACTTTTTGTCCCCGTTGTAATTCGTCATGCCTACTTTTCTCCCCACTGGATTGTTTGAAGTCGATTAATAATCGATTGTTGTTCTTTGAGATCTTCCCTGTCTACAAACTGAGACGAGTAGAAATATTCTGTCTTCCTTTTTGGATAGCGAAGGGCAGGTAATGCAGACATTTGTCCCCGTTGTAATCCGTCATGCCTGTTTTTCTCCCCACTGATTGGTTGGTTGCCTGGACATTGTTGTTCCAGGAATTGTTTCGTTTGAGGTATTTTCTGCCTGCAAACAACGTGGAATAGAAATATTCTATCTAGTCTTTGCAAGTAGTAAAGGGTAGGTTATGCCCCTTTGTGAATTCGTCAGTCCTACCCACTCCCCACTGTTTGGTTATTTGGGGGGTAGCTCGCATGGTCCGCCCAGGAGACTACCCTTATGGAGGACATATGCTCCCCGCTCATGGGCCATTTAGTGGAAGTAGACCATCTGGTCCGTCCAGGAGGCTACCCTAGTAAATGGAAGTACATCGCTCGGTCTGTCCAGGATGATACCCTAATGAAGGAATATATGTTCCCCTTTCGATCGATAATCTCGTTCCACCCCGGACCATTTATTGGAGGGAACTCGTCTGGTCCGCCCAGAAGTACCCCCTAGTGAAAAGGACACATAAAAAATATGAAGTGATCACCGTTCCCTACTAACAGAAAGCTTTAGCTCGAAACACGCTAAGGAAGAGAAAGAAAAATAGAAAAGGAAATCAGGCTAAGTCAGTAACCCCCTGATGAGCTTTTGACTTCACTAAAAATAAGAAACATTAGAAATAGTTCATAATAGGAAATATAAAATGGCGAAAAGTTTGGCAGCCAAAATAGCCACGAGGTAGCTAGGCTTCACTGCCTGTTCCTGCTCCCAACATGCCTGCCTCATTGCCCGCCACGCCCAAATAACGGTCACATGAAATAGAAACAATCCAATAGGTACCTACCCCCATTCCGGAAGCTCCCGAAGTGCAACAGGTCCGCGGTTACGCCCATCCGGAAGGCGAGGCCTCGAGGCACGAGGGGCTCGCCTGGCCACGGTCCGGAGGAGATGATGTTGGGCAGGCGGTCCAAAGAATGACAGAGACCTCTCCTTCTCTCCTCTTCTGCTGCCCTGCAGGCCACGGGGGGGGGGGCTGTCTTGCCTCAGCCACCGACCACCCCCCCCCCCCTTCTGTCTCTCGCCTGGTCCGACCCACGAAGAAGGCCGAAGCCAAAAGCGAGAATGGCGGCGCTTACAGGTAGTCCCGCCACATGTCAAATTCCTGGATAGTTACAGGTAGTGCCGCCACATGTCGACGCCTGGACAGTTCCAGGTAGTCCCGCCACATGTCAAGAGAAAAGGGGGGGCTGTCTTGCCTCAGCCGCCGACCACCCCCCCCATCTTCAATAGCCAGCACGGCCAATATCGAAGCGACGGAGCCGAGGAACGGCGCGGGGTCGCTGGAAGGGGGAGGTGACGCGAACGAACCTCCCCCACCTCCCTCCAGGTGGAGGCTTCCAGCGACACCCCAATGCTCTTACTTAAAGAGGGTCAACATCAAAAAGCGGTCTTCTGCCCAGGACGGGCACACGCTCCATGTCTGTTCTTCTCCTCAACCTTGAAGATTCTATAAGAGCCGGGGGGCACCCCGATCCCTCCTCATGGGCGCCCCCGCCCCCTCACTGAGAACCGCGACATCAACGCACTCCTGCCAGCGCCGGCTTCAGGTTGGAAATGGCTAAAACGCAGCCATGGCACAGACTTGTTCAGTTCCGGAGGAACACCAGGATGACCCGGTAGGAAAAATTGTTACCGCCCTTCCCACTCTTTGACTCATGGTCCATATTGTTAGACTGTTAACCACATAGCACAAAACTTTTTGAACTGCCAACGGAAGGTTCTGGGCCAACCATGCGAGACTAGAGACATTCTGACTATGCTGGAACTCGCCTGACCCCTCCCAAAATGGCGCCGACACAAAATGAGACGTTTTGAATAAACTTTGTTGCACCCTGATTGCGCAGCTTGTTGTCCCGAGATCTATATGCAGTTTTTTGGATAATGAAAGTAGATATGAAGGATGTTGAGTATGTGTTTGGATAATGAACTGACTAAGGGTGGGTACTGATTATGATTTGGAAAATGAATTGGTGTAATTTAGATAAAGAATGAGTATTGGATAATGAATTTATGAATTAATTGAAACCGAATTCTTGACATGCATCATGCTTGCTCTGTAAGAAAATTTTAATACGATTTTATTGCACTGCTGCACTTTATGCAATGAACTGCCACCAATTTCGTTTATTAAAAGTATTTTGAAAAAGAAAGCATGGTTGTAGCAGTTGCATTTAATGAGTTTTGGATGCCCTACTACTGTGAGCAAAGAATAAGTATGATAAAGGATGTAGATCAAAAGGGATCAGATATTTAGCAGCTACATTAGGTATCGCAGTCAGCCAGGAAAAGTGTTTTAGACACCCTTAAAACGACACCACAGAAATGCCACCTGGCCGTCACCCTTGCCCCCGACAGAGAGGGGTACGACCGAGTAACTCATGTAGATATGTAGATCGTCAGTGATCAATCTATCTGATATTACTGGTCCCTCTAGGCTCAAACGCCGAGATGGTAAAGAAATGCAGTACGCGGAGATAGGTCGAGTAGGTGGTAGGTAAAAACATTTTTGGACTACTACATGCTGATGTACTTTGAATGCTGCCCCCCCCCACCCCTTCTTTTCCCTCCCTTCTGCAGGTCACGTCAGAACGTCGGCTGAAGTGTGGAAGAGCGACGGTCGAACCACCGACGAAAAAGGGAAAGAGGGAATATGTGTGTAGTCGTTATAACGATAAGTTTTTAAAAGACGTAGGCTTAACATGACTGTTCCTCCTTAGGACATAGCGACTGAGAGGATGGACTGACATAGAAACTGGACAGGTACTGAATGACGAAAAATTGACTAGAAATGACGTGTTAAATAATGTAACTGAACGTTTGACTAGGTAGGGAAGGGACAAAGAAAAATTATACGGGTAAGGGTTGCCACGGCACCACCCGTCTAGGAAGTTAGAAATGTTGCTGATGTTCAAAATGCACTACCCCCTTTCTCACACTCTTATAGATATAGCCAAGCTGTCCGACTGTTCTCCCGATCAATACTTGCCGTTGCCTCAGCCTGGAGAACTTCCCACCAAAGGAGGGAACAGAAAAATGGTTTAAGATCCAGCCATGGGTAACTAGCACGACCAGGTTAATTACTGATCGACCAACCGAGGTGTGAGTATTGGTAATTGGGAACGCTCGCAGGCGTGACAAGCGAGGAGGGAAAGGGGGGAAGGGTAGAAAGAGCTAAGCACGTAGATAAATAGGATAGTAAAGATACGTAGGATATATATAAACAGATCTTGTAGGCTAACAACTGTTTCCTGTCTTGTCGTGAATGTCTTATATATGTGTAATGCATGTGCCGTCTTCCCTGTCTGAGTTTGTGTGTGTGTAATGTACGGATTTATGTCTTCCCTCTGTCTGTATCTGCGTGTTACCTGACCTTTGCTGTTCCGTGTTGTGAGCGCACTAAATGACCTATTTTCGTACACGTCTCTCTCTCTCTCTCTCCACCCCCTTATCTCTCTCTCTACATGTCATACGTGTACCGAATGGCTCGTTTAGATTGTGGACGACTCTCACTCTCTATGAGAGTCTCCCTATTTTCTCTCCCTCTTTTTGGTAAAACTGTACCCCACCGGTACCAGTCTGATTTGATACATATTGAACGCGAAGGTGTTCAGCGAAATTGACCGAAAACTAAAATGAAAGTTGCTCGCCATATTACTGCCTCTCCTTTCTGCAAAACGAATGAACTTGAATTGGCTGAGAAGGAAAGGACAGGTAAGACGACTAAAGTCCCCCAAATCTGGCCATTTATAGGGGAACTGTATGTCAATGGCACCTTATGTCTGTTCTTCAGAGACGAACGCCAACGTCTAGATTGACCCCCAATGCCCAGATTGCCCCACCCCCCCTTCTGCACCCAAGCGTAAGCGCCCGAAGCATCCCCGCCCCATTTTGATAGAACCCGGTTGCTGTCCCGGATATAAACATGATGACCATGAGTAGCTGTTGACCCTTGAGAAAATCTTGTTTTACCTGACTGTCGATGATGGCACCCCCGCCCTGTCTGAAAATGTTAGCCAGTCCTGAAGGGAAATGCTCCGTAATGTTGAATATGATGTAACGCACAGTTGATGGGAATCTCATTTATCCTCACTTGAGTTAAAAACAGGACAATGAATAAACCTGCCATAAACTCAGTAGGAATGCTTACACATGCACTGCTTGGTAATAGGACCTCTGACTGTGACCAATGAGCGTATCTCCCAAATGCGTAGGATTGAGGGAGGAATTCACATGCGTAGATATCTTCTTCTGCCATTTCTCTAAAACCTTGTCTTGTACCTATTCAAAGATTCACGATCACCGAAGGAGATGGGTCAGATGTGACGTACAGCCTGACTGCGGATCTTGGGACTCGTGTGAGCTCGACCAAAGGTGGAGCCGCAGAGCAACAGGATACGGGACGAGACCGAAATTTCAACGGGGAAAATCGAAAACGATGGGCCGCCTCGAAGCCCCCCCCCCGCCTGCTAACCCACGTGTGCCTGGAGTCTCCGTCCCCCTTCTTTGGGCCCGATGGATGGGCCTGCCTGCTTGTTATCCTTTGCTCCCTTGGTCCCTTTTGCGTGTCCCAGGAACTCTGACCCAACTCCGCCCTCTCACCTATCGACTATTTGAACCACACTCACCCTCTTTTCCACATGACTTTTTGCCAAGGGAAAGAACCGCATTCCACTGGGAATAGGGTGCTGCCATAGAACTATGGGTGCCGAGCATAAGGCGCCACCAACCGGATTGTTTAGGGAACAGGACTGTGGTCTAACAGCAGAGGACTGACCGCACCCTGCAACGCGTAAGGATAGAACCGAGCTGGACCTATAGCTCCACCGCCGGTGCTCAACAGCGCCAATGAAAGTACACGGACTAGAGCCTACCAGTGATGGCTCACTGACAAAAAGACACTGTGACGAAGAAATATTGTGTATTGAACTGAATTCCGCTCTCAACTACCTGGTCAAAACTGTTCATTGGTCACATTTTTTAAGTCAGAAAGATTTTTTTTTGCTATGTAGTGCGTTTAATTGTTAGGAACTCAACGAAAAGCAATTTTCTATGTACTACATTCTGCCCATCACCTTAACTGTCTATGATTGTACGCCAAATGTTAGTATCGACAAAATGCTAATTCATCAACGATGCCTGTCTACCTGTAAACCCATCAATTGCAAAAATGACTGCTGTTATGTAAAAAGGGGCGACTGTGAAAGTTGAAGAAATTGATGTACATAGACAGCATTCATTCCCCTTCTTCTCCCACTCCTCTCCCTGTGAGCGCCATGAATACCGTAAACTATTGACTGTATCACTCTGCCAGTAAGAGCCCATACCCCTATGCATATGTACAGCCAGTTTAGGCACCATGGCCTATTTACCCATTGGAACCCCCGGCTTCCCACCTGCGCGTACCTTACACCCCCTCTCTCATGCATAGACCATGAAACCCTCTCCCTCTGCGCGACCCTGCTGTGAAAGGCAACTCTCCTGCTTGACCCGCACAAAACCCCCTCCATTCCCTCTTGAAGAGGCATCCTTCGCCTTAGCTGACATAGCCCTCCCCAGCTGCACCCGGCAGCCCCCGCTCTCTCATGTACGGGTCATAAGATCTCTCTCTCTCTGTGTGACTCTGTCCCTGTGACCTCCCTGGATACCCCTCCCTTCTCCTCACATGGGCAAGTCATAAACCTTCTTCCTCTGCAAGGCCCTGTCCTTGAGAGTCACGGCCGCGCCTGACCAACACCTCCTTCCCCTTCATGAATACCCCTCTGTTGACGTGCCTTCCCTCCGCGCTCGATTGTCCACGCGGCATGAATACCACTCCTTTGATGACCCCTTCCCCCGAGTCCGGCTGACCACACATGTCCGAGGCCATCGCCTAAGCCAGGAGATACCATTTACTGCCCTTATTGTATGAAGTCACTCCTCCTCAAGAGACCCACTATTGATCCTAGCCACCCCACCCCCTGGGCTATGATCAGGCGTACACATCCTACGAAACACTCAGCTGCGTGATTGCCCTCCCCTCTTATCAGCAGGTCAAGGGTCCCCATTGTGAACACGTGTGGGGTAGGATTGACACGAGGATTATAGGGATGTCTTTCTTCTGCGTCATACTGTCCTGATTGTGTTATCAAGTGTTCTGTAGGGTATAAAAGCAAGAGTCTCAGCTCACTTGTTAGAGCACCTCCCGAAAGACACTGTGTTTCGTGTCCGAAATGACTGGCTCTCCTCATGAGAAATAAACGCTGTTCTTGATTCCTGCTTCCAGCGCCCGTCTCTTTATTTGGTAATTATTCAACATGGGAACTAAGAGGCGGTTTGCGCCAGCGGCCTGGGCATCGATAGGATTATGGGCTCATGTTCCACATTATCACATCAGGGCATGAAATGCAGCAGTTAGGTTAGAGGCAACACACATAAATCAACAAATATCACCATCAACCCATAAATACTTTGCAAGTTACGTCTCCCAAATGCAGATAACACAAATGCATCTCCCAAGGTATGCAATTTTAAGGTCGAACATTAGATGTAGGTAAAACTTTACATAGATATCCCTTGGAATGGATTTGTTATCATGGCAAATGAGGGAAAGTGTTCAGGTAATCACAATCACAGTGGACACATTTGGTACAGAGAACTGCTCTCCTATACCACATTATAAAATAATTATAGTAAAATGAGGAGCTTCTTTGGAAACTAATTTGGGTAAGTAAAGTATGCCGCAGGAGCCCCTGTGTGCCTACTACAAATAATGCAGTAATGTACAGACTTCCAAAATGTAATGACTCCCCTAGGGCAATGGGGGTCTTCTTCAAGGATCCGCCCCATAATGGGGCACCACAGGCTAAGTGCCCCACAGAACACGCACCCAAGGTATGTTGTCCGAAAAGGGTGAGGGAGCAACCACACACCATAAAGTCTTGCGGGTGACCTCTCTGGGTCCCCCACATTCAGAACCGCCGATTCCAACTATCCAAAAGCACTAGGTGTAGCTGCCAATAATGCCAGGCTGCTCCTCTTGGGCTGTAGCATCAACGGCAAGGGCCTGAGCCCCGTTTTCCTCAAGGAGGGCAGGTCCAACAATGCTGGTAGTCTGAGTCTTCCCCCTATAGCTCTGGCAATGTGCTGTTGGGGAAATATGGCCCATGCAGCCTAAGTCCCACATGGAGGAGACAGGCAGCTCTTCGGTACTGACCTCTCCTTGAGTCCCCTCAAGATTTTCTTCTTCTCCAGCCTGAGTGAGGTTGGTTCCTCTGAGACACAGCGTGCTGAGCCCCCACTGGAAAATGGAGCTGCAGCCTGCCAACCATGACAAGTAGGGTCACAAAGATAGCGTGGAGGTCTGCCCTTTCCTCAATGCCTTAGCGCCACCATACACATAAAGCGGGCAATCTCAGATTTGCAGAGAGTGTGGCTCGCTGTAGAGTGACCTCTGTAGAAAGCGGCATTTGGGGCACAGTGAACCTGGGGCAGAACAAAAGCAAATGCTGGGGGGCAGAGACTGGAACCAATAATGAGGTCTTTGATAACACTGAGACCCCCTGAAAGAACGGGTTTAAGCCAGCCAGTCCTATTGGGGATGCAAACTGAAAGCAGCCCCTTTTAAGTTATATTAAATATAAGAGATTTCACAAGCGCAGTGGAAGCGCTGTGCAGGCGAAACCTAAAAACAACCCAGATAAGTCCTATAAGCAGCACAGCAGTTCTTCTGACAGAGGTTTAGTTCCAGATCCAAATGTGCTTAAAAAAATGGGGTTTGAGCCCCTGCACTTACACTCCAAACTGTTGTTGATGTAGGGGGGACTTCGCAAGAACCTTGACAAGTGCACAACAACCCCTTTCAACCCAGCCCTGGCTCCATATATCTGGGAGGGGGGGTTAATCAGCCCTTTGCATGAGGACAGGACACAGTCTATACAATTGTAAAGTGTGAACACCCTTTCCCTCTCCCAGCCCAGGTAGACCATCTATTTTCTATTTTATTTTATAGAGTTTTATATAGCGCCAACTTGACCCAAAAGGATCGGGTATCAGAGCGCTTTACAAAGCACCAGTTGCGTTACATGAGGACACATTCATTTTTTTGTTAGGCACGGGGAGATTAAGTGATTTGGCCAGAATTACAAGATGTTCAGCGTTGTTGCCGAGACTCAAACCCAGTTCCCCAGATTCAAGGTCGACAGCCCTAGCCGTTAGACCAACTACTCTTCCATCAGTTTGCAGATAAATGCCAAGGCAACCCTGTCACACCTAACCCTTCCTGTGTGATGGCTATTTGGAAAGTATACACAAAGTGTAGTTGCCACCGAGGCCCAGAAGTGTATTGGAGTCAGGCTGCAAAGCACAAAGAGTCACAAGCACAGCAACATGCCCCCTTTCAAAATGTATTCAAAGTACAAAAAGCTTGCCCCCTCTCTCGATGAATTTATACTTAAGGACCAAATAAACAGTTTCTTTAAATCTAGTCCGGTATGTTTATTTATACCTTTTTTTTAAAAACAATTATTTGAAGTTTTTTTGAATGGCAGAAAGAGAATACAAAATACAAAAAATTATTCACAATCTTACTCAATCTACAATTAACAAAAGAACACTCACAATTTATACAAAAAAGAAAACTTCAAGTGTTACATCCAACAAACAATACACATTACAATGCCACAATTTTGCAATATACAATAAACCAATTCGTAATAGACTTTTGATGTAAAGGGAGCCAGTTCAATATAAGAGCAAGAAAGCATGAGGCAATTATGTTTTGAAACACACTAAATGTTGTGTTTAGCTCTTGCTGGGTTTGCCGCCAACGCAACGCGTTTCAAGTTCGGGCCAAAAGTGTCCAAACTATCATCAGGGCTCTTGTTAATATTCTGTTGGGATATAAAAAAACGCGTTTTAATACAACCAAATGTCCCCTTCTTTAAAGATAGCACTGTTTGGATGAAATTAAAAGTACCTGGAAGTTCCTATGAGGTTGGCCTGTGGTGGTTTCTATTCACGGACACAATCCTTAATTCAGGACACAACCGGGACCACTTCAACACAAACACCAATCTAGAGAATGAACAAAAGGTGTTGTCCACATTTGACAATGCATGGTCTTAAAGCATTGCGAACAACCTATTTATGAAAATAAGGAATTCATACCTTAAGTAGAGCAGTGTGGCATTTCCAGAATAGTAATGTAAGATCCGATTATAACAGTAAGCAGAATTACTCACTACCATTTTAAACATACCAAATATGGCAACACTACTGCTTTCTGTTCAGGAATCACCACTTAAAAGTAAACAAGGAATTTCCAATGCTCCCCTGTGTGTGGAGAAGGCCTCACAGCAGTGAACAACAGACATGGCTGTTTATCCCTTACAGGACATGCCACACAATAAAGGCACATGTCCTACATTTTACTACACAGTGTTGAGTGCTAGCAGAGCTGTAGTGGTAAAAGATGCCATCCCTTTCTTGTAAGTTGGTGATACACCAGCAACAATTCAGCGGTCTGTAGGTGAGCTGTATAGCACAGTGCTAATGTCGATATCAGAAGTCAAACCAATGCAGTGCCTAGTAGAGGAAGCTGCACACCACTTTATCATAGGCTTTCATGTTGCCAAGAACCAATGAGGCTACTGGTTTCTGAGTCTCTCTTGTCAATTCTAAAAGGTGACTGAGGATCCTAATTGTATCACTTGTTAATGTGCTCCTTGTGAATCTTGCCTTCCTCTTATAAATGGGAATGCACATCTTGTGAGAACGTGGTTCTCATCAAGTTAAGGAAAAATTATATTGCTTCAGCCAACATGCTCATTGATTTCCCTGGCATTATACATGTGGCAATCAACCCATTCAGCAGTTGTACCTGCTTACACCAAAAAATGTCCAGAAAAGGGGAAAAATACAATTTTTCAACCTTCCATGGTCGAATTGCCCTAGTGTGCACCCATTAATGGCATATATCAATTCCTCCATCATAACAGAGATGACAAGTAAGTTTCAGGTCTTGAAAGACTATACGATGTCATAATATAATTATGTATTCACTGTAAAGTGGTCTTCAGCAATCTGGTGCACAATGTTGATAGAATCCACTAACTCCCTGACAATATGTAGTGCGTCTGTAAAAAAAAAGACTTGGAAGTGTGTTTTGCATTGCAACTATCAAGACCAGTGTCTTGCCAGGTAAAGATGCACCTTCATAAACCTCAGTGCTCTGGTAGGCAACCTATGCCACCTAATCATGTTTAACCCACCTAATATTACAAAGGTATTGATTTCGGGGAGGACGTTTAGAGACACATTCCAAATTTTAGATTGTTTGCTACAGGCACATGTGTCTAACTTTAGACTCTTTAACAGAAGACAACTACCATGATTGAGCAACTTAAAACTTTTCAAAGAGAAGTTATCAACGCATCGCAATCTTGATTATGTGTTAACCTGCTTAAAGCTACAGCTCCATTTTAAGTTGCCAAGATTAGTATATATTTTTTTCCTTTACTTTAAATAATAGTGCTGCACGACAACGAATTTGTCCACAATAGAGTATGCACCGCCTACAGGTTTAGCAGAGCAAAAGAGGAAAAGAAAAATGATGCAGGAGAAAGACCAGGGTGGAAAGGAGAAAGAATAAAAATTTAGGGCCATATTATCAAGAACAGGCGATAAAATTATCGCCGCTTTATCGGCAGGAAACTTCAGCTAAAGCGGCGATAATGGGCTTGATAATATGCCCTTGTGAATTCCCATAGGAGCCCAGGTTCTGGTGTTTACCTGGGCTGCTATGGGAATTCACAATGACATATTATCAAGCCCATTATCGCCGCTTTATATATATAATTTTATCGCCTGTTCTTGATAATATGCCCCATTCTTTTTGCAACATAACCATGTATTAGATGTTAAAATTAATGAACTGTGTAAAAAACACAAGTCCAAAATGCAGAGACTCAGCAACCCTCATCAACAGTTGAGGGGAAACTGTCCAGAGGGAAATGGAAATGCTAATGGAGTGGTCAGTGTCACGGTATCAGGAAACTGAAGACACAGGAAACCCTCAGTAAATGGAATCAGGTACTAACGACCAGTGGGCGTGGGAAACCATGGCTGATGCATGAGCCAAAAAATAGAGGAAAAATATGAAAGTAAAAGCAACCACATTATATTATGGTCTTCAATTTGAACTAAAATAGAAATGGATAGCATTAGAAAATCAATTGTCATCTGGGAATCAAGGGAAGCGAAATGTGAATTGGGAGATTTTCAGTCTTTATGACCAAATTATTGACTTTCTATGAACAAGACCACTAGGAGCTGTTTGCCTATTCGATGCATGGTGAAATGGCAAGTCAAAATAATTTCTAAAGATTCATGAGATATCTTCTGGGAAACCTACGTATCTTCCTTCTCGAATTGTGTATTGCTTGAGACTTGTTAGATTATCTAACAAACAACATATTATTAATGCTATATTACTCTCCAATGTGTCATTTGCCAATCATTTCTTCATCTTATGCTGCACATCCTTAACTATGGGATGGACTTCTTGAAGATGCAGAATGTCACATTACAAGTATTCCGAGTAGTATATTTCTTAAATTACCTTGGCAGTTTAACCTTTTTGCTTAGCAACAGCTCATTACATAAATGTGGGGCAGACAGTGACCGGCCTGTACAAAGGCACTAATGAATCCAGAAACTAATGGCAGTTGGGCTTTTTGTAGAGCTTTAAATAATCATCAAAATTGAAAGAGGTTTTGTAGTAGCCATAAAGTCACAAAAGTTTAGGTGGTAAGGCTGTGGGTAGTGCATTGATATGTCACCACCATTCAATAATCTTTCCTAAACATTTTTGTATAACCAGGATTTTGATGGGGATGATGTTTTGGTGAAGTTTCATTGCAAGTTAAATTTCATTTGCTAGGTTAAGTTCCAACCCTGAAAACCAATTAGTAATCACAGAAACATTAAATGAAAGAATTGAGAGTTTGCAATTGTGTTTAAATGCAAAGTTTTGGTTTGCGAGTACATTCACTCCCTAGAGGATTAGTCCTAATCTAAATTGTAGTGTACTTCTGAAAAGGTGACTTGCTCACCCTCCTGCTCAAACCCTCTTATTTTCCTAATTTCTTTCTTGTCAACTTTTTTTTGCTGTACGCAATTTTACACTGAGGGAAAATTCCACCATACTAGTCGGGCTCAGACTGTGGATGGTTAAAGGAGGTAAATGTTAATTAACCTGCATTTTTTACTCTACACTAAGTTTTACAACACAGGGCTTTACACTGCAAAACTGTTACAACGTATTCCCCAAACTAACGCCCCCCACCTGGAGTTAGAATAGTAATTGCATTGGAATGGGGAATACGTTGTAACGAATTGCGTTGTAAAGCACTGCGTTGTAAAAGATTTTGCAGAGTGAAAACTACGGGGTAAAAGCATATGGGGTAAATGCATGCAGGGTAACATCACATAACCGTTAAAGGGTCTATATCAGAGATCCAGAAAGAACATGGGGGCATATTACCAACAACTAGCGATAATTATCGCTATGTTGGCTTGGGGGCAATATTTTTATCTCCGAGCTGCGGCGATTTTTATTGCTTAGGAACCTTGCTATTATCAAGGTTTATCTCCTAAGTGATAAAAATCGGCCGAAATGCATGAATATCGCTGAAAAGTCTGCGATATTCATGCATTGCCGAGCTAATGCTCCTAGCCATGTTATCCACCTACCATTGGATAACATGGCTAAGAACTGCTCAGGGGCAGGTGTTAGCTTTTGGAGATATTTGCGCTTAGCCCGAATATCTCCAAAAGTTGGTAATAGGAGATAGCGATGTTAGCGACTGTTTCCAGTCGCTAACATCTAGGCACGCCCACTTTGCATGTCATTAGGGATAAATATCACTGACATGCAAAGTGGGGCCCAAGATGGTCGCTATCTCCTACTAACTGTCGCTAACTGGTGTTAGCGACAGCTAGGTAATAGGGAGATAATTTTATCTCCGCTTTCTTGACTTTTAAAGCCAAAAAAGCGGAGATAAACCCCATTGATAATATGCCCCATGGTTAGTATACACTGTGAGTGGAGAGAGATTCTGATCCTTCAAAGGCATAACGTTGTCCTTTTAGGTAAATGAGACTAGCCTTTGTTTTGCATAATATTAGAAGTATGAAGGAGGTAGAGTATATTGGCACTTATATTGAAGAAGCAAATACCACAGGCCCAATACAATAGAAGGGCAGGGTTATAACGAGGGTAGAGATAATCCAGCTTTTCTGCAATCTCACCCTTTTAATTCTGTCTTCTTTTATCCTATTGTTGCTGGACTCGTAACTCTGTTCCCTGTTACCTCTGCTAAATAGTAAGGTTCTTCTGCTCCCCCTTTTAACATAGTTAGATTGGCATTTCACTGATCGATATTTTTTACTTGCCTATAAATCCCTGTTATGGAGTTGTAGAAAATACAACCAGGGTCTGTAAATTACATAACCATCAGTGGACTCCAGCCCTTATTGCTACAGCCACAAATTGGGACTGTTAAAAAATGGCTTCAGGCCTTCCATGGGTAGTCTGACAAAGGAGCCTAAAAAGCTGCTATCAAAATAATTGATTCCGACATGTGGGAAAACTGGCTTTACGTATTAATACGTTTTCTCTTAGTACACCCTCCCACAAGGTAAAGAGCCTTTTATTTTAAACTGGAACATGTATGAAATTATGGTTGGTATGTAGCTCCAGTGACTAGCCTCCGAAAGCTACTTTCACTGGCAGGGCTGTAGCCAGGTTCTAGAAAATGTCAAAGTACAGATTACAAATTCTAATTTGTAACTTTTGCAGGGAACGTTTTAAAATAGTCAGTCAGACGTTTCCCACAATTTTAGGACTGTTACATGTCATGCTACGAAACAACTGATTAACTAAAAGTCAATACATAGAACTTATATCAATCCATAACTCCACAAAAACAGATGTTTGCCCTATGTGCAAGGTGACTGTGGGCACTTGTATACAAATGTAGTGGGAATGCCCCGATATAGCAACGTTTTGGGAAGCGGAGTTTGGGAAAGTACACTCCTTACCAAATATGAACTTGCAGTTCAATATTCAAACATGCTTGTTGATATTAGAGCCAAGGAGTAAACATTGGTTAAGATGGTGGAAGTGGACCTTGTGGTGGAGAAAGAAATGTATTACAGCACAATGGATACAAATTATGACTCTGACAATGACATGATGAAAGAGAGGGCTATTGAAATTGATATAAACTGAGTGTGGGATAAGTAGAAAAAATAAAAATCAGTTCAGTGGCAAGGGGGAAATGTTGAAGCAGGATCTAGTGGAGATTGATATGGAATATGGAATTATGGAAGGAGACACTAATGGACCACAATCCGAAGGGCATGAAGCTAAAAAGCAGGCAGCTGATATGTATGAAACAAAACTGCTTTTTCTACATAATGATGAGATACATACAATCAATATAATCCAAGTACATAGTTATTGTTACCAGGCATGGGTAATAAGTCACCTTTGTAGAGGAAAAGAGAGGTAGGGTTCAGATGTTACTATTTGTATTTTTTGAAAACTCAATAAAAATATATATATTTATATCAAAATGCTACATTTAAAGGCTAATTCATTGATGAAATTGAATTTCTATTACACAATTAGGAGAAGTATCTTTTAAAAAGCTACCTTTTCCCTGCCTGAACTTTCTGGAGGCTAGTTTGCATTAGTCTGTATGCCACTGACTATCGAATGCTTGGCCAAATGAGATGTTTAAAATGTCCCCTGAACAGAGCAATGGCTTTGTACTGGTGACAGAATGAACTTGAAGTGGGGCATTTGATCTCTATCAGCACAGGAAGGACTGTTGGGGTGGGCCCAGCAACTTCTTTACATTGAAAGGGGCAGAGGTGAAGCCTGTCCATTCATGGTTTAGTGTAGGGGAGCCCTAAGGTCCACATTAGCTGTGCTAAACCCTGTGGGAGGAAAATTGCCCCAGAAGTGGAGTGGACACAATGAGGGGATTGCTCATTAGCTAATCACATCTCTGGGACGATACAATGGCTTTGTACAACG
Source organism: Lissotriton vulgaris (assembly GCF_964263255.1). Taxonomy (NCBI): domain Eukaryota; kingdom Metazoa; phylum Chordata; class Amphibia; order Caudata; family Salamandridae; genus Lissotriton; species Lissotriton vulgaris. Next base: position 294,127,657 of record NC_141697.1, on the reverse strand, counting down.
GAAGAATGTTTTCCCCATCTTGGATTTAAGGAGTTAAGTGCACTGTGAGATTGTTTGCTCTAAAGAAAACAGGATGTGCTGCAAAAGTGGGGAGGGTTGCTTCCCTGAATGTTTCCTCTATTGTTTAGGCATTGTCCAGGTGTCACCCCCAACCACTAGCTCGTGCCAGCCATAAATGTGGAACCTCAAGGAACCTTCTTCAGGGCACTTTCTTGACCTGCAGAAGATCAGTAGAGGTCTGGACCTGCTGCCAGTGACCTGAAGGGAGCCCAGTAGGCATGGATTTGTTCTCTCTTGCACACAGGACAAAGGCATGTATGACAAGTGTCAGTTAGCTAAAATCCTCTGTGTCTACAGGCAAATAACAAGCTGCAAGAGACCTTTTAAAAAAAACATTATTTATAAATGTTTCCATAGACAAACAATATGAAGACAAGCGTTCACTGTCACAGTTCAAATTATCAGGTAATGCTTATGCAAGGAGATATAGTCTAGTCATGCATTATGATGTCAAAGAGTACCATCCGATAATAAATAACAAGCAAAGTCCCATGTGTGTGGGCAGATCACAATAAGAAAAATACCCTCCTAGTGCAGTCCTCCCCCGTTACTGCTCATGTATTATAGATACAAAAGCATGAGCATTGCAAATATCTTGACATCACAAAAACATATATTGTATCATACATTGAACCGTTTTTAAGGTGAAAGAATGTTTAGCCCACCCCAGTTGTAACTATGCCTTGTTGCAGTTGCGTGTCCTGTAGCTGCCGATGTGTTTCAATGTATGTTCTAAATGGCTCCCAGATGTCTCTGGGATGGGATGAGGAAGGTAGAGTGGCGGTGTATATTTCAATATTTGTGTTGCATGATGCCAGACTAATCATCCAGCACTTCAGTGTAGGAACTGATCTGCGGCCCCAATCAATAGCCACTTCACGTTTGGCCAATAAGGGACCTAGGGTTCCAAATTTTCTCACCTTTTTGGACAAATTAACCACATAGCCCAGTAATGCCACCTCTGGAACGGGGACTAGGGACAGATTGATTATTTCGCCTAGTGTCTTATGTACTGCTTCCCAATATGGTTGCAGGAGTGAACAGGTCCAAGTAATATGTGCATAATCAGCGTGAGGGGCAATGCATTTGCAAATGGAATGAGGCCTGGATGGGTCCAGCCTGTGGGATTTGGCCGGAGTAATGTACATTTTGCATAAGAATTTAAAATGTAGTTGTTTATGTCTACTGTTTAAGGGAACATCTTTTGTGGCCGCACAGCATGCAGACCATTCTTAATCCGTGATTTGGTGGCCAAGATTACCCTCCTAGTCTCTACGGAGCTTGTCATTGTACACCGGGATGATTGCTAAGCAGGCTTTATACAACTTAGAGATGAGATGGATTCCTTGTTCGCTGTCTATGAGCAAAGATGGGGGGGAAATTACTCTGGATCGATCGTCAAACCAGGCAGCGTGGTGCGCAAAGCCAAAAGCACCTGGTTCAGAACGAAGCTGTCTCTAAACATGGCGTCCAGGAAACAGGCAACGTTCTGGACTGAAAAGGCTTGGCCATCGGGATATAGATCTCCCAGCTTTGTAATCTCAAATTTAGTTAACGTGCTTTGGGCCACTCCTTCTCCCATTATTTGAAACCATCGAGCATTGTGGAGTGGGAGGAGAGTGGAGTACTGTGTGACCATGCTGGTGCATCACCTCAACTTTTCCCAAGCCCAACTAGTGGTGGAGACCGTCTGAATGTCTTTTGGGTCTTTAATAACACCCTTGGGGAGCATCATGGACAGTTTCTCAGGCAAGACAATGTCAGATTCCGGGTGAAGAAACGGGATCCAAGCATCTGGGTGATACCAAGCATAGGCGTAGCTGCATTGTGCTACAAGATTATATAAATGAAGATCTGGGACCCCGTAACAGCCTCTTTCATATGGGAGTGTAAGTACCTGGCAAGCTGCATGTTTACCACCCATACTAATCTAATAAGGAGGGATCGTAGTGTCCGAAAAAAGCGGTTGAGGAAGGGGATCGGGATGTCGGTAAAAAGATATAAAAACTTGGGCAGGACCACCATCTTGAGAATCGCACCCCTGCTCGCTATGGACAACGGCAACCTCAGCCAGCCTCTATTTGCGTTTCAAGGGAGCTAATGGCTCGCCCACAGTTGTGGCATATGATTAAAGCAGTGACTAAGTGAATGTGAATGCCTAGATATTTTACGGAGTCAGTGCACCACTCCAGAGGGAATTCACAGTCCCAAGGCTTGGTCCTGGGAGTCAATGGGAAAATCCCTGACTTATGCCAATTAATGCCAAGACCCGAATACTGACCAAACCAGATTATTTCTCATATGAGAGGCTCTAAATTGACTTGAGGCTTCCGAATATAGAGAATGGTGTCGTCCGCATAAAGCAATACGAGAAGAGGTCCAGTGTATAATTGTAGACCGCACTGTAAATGTTTTTCTTGGAAATGGTGAATTAGAGGGTCCATAGCTAGGATGAATAACAGCGGTGAAAGGGGGCAACCCTGTTGCGTACCCCGAGAGAGGGAGAATGAAAGAGAGTAGAGAGAGCGTACCATTCAGTCTGAGTCGTGCAATGGGGCGACAGTAGAGCAAGGAAGTGGTGGCAATAAAATCCATCTGCATGGCCATACGACGCATGACCAATACAAAAAAGGACCACTCCAGAGAGTCAAACGCATTTTCTGTGTCAAGCAAAATGGCGGGAGAGGGAACATCCGGATTACTTCTGTGGAGCGCTAAAAAGACAGTCCTGAGATTGAGCGACGTAGATCTACCGGGCACGAAACCGGACTGGGCAGGCGAGATAATGAATTCCATCAATTGAGACAGGCGCATTGCAAAAATCTTAGCGAGGATTTTATAATCCAATTTTAATAATGACAGAGGCTGATGGGACTCGCACTGTTGCAAATCTTTGCTCGGCTTGGGGAAGAGAATGATGATGGCTTCTCTCGAGGTAGGGGGTAGGATCTGGGTCTCTAGAGCTTCCGCATACACCTCAATAAGTTGGGGTGCCAGTAGACCTGACATGTCTTATAAAAATCTCCCGTAAACCCATCCAATCCAGGGACAGAGGAGGAGTGGAGGGCTTCAATAGCGGTTGGTACAACAGCTTCTGAGATTCACTCCGCTAGGAAGTCCTGCATGTACTTCTCAAGGTATACTAGTGCAATTTCCGATCAATACTCCCCCTGAGCTGTATGATCCTGACCTATTTTGGAAGTGAAAAGGGCAAGAAATTTGTCCTGTATGTCCAAGGTGGAGGTGAGTGGTTGATTGGTGAAAGAGCTAAGCTCCTTGATGTAGGCCTTACTATACAGGGGCGAACCATTTGGGCCAAAACTCGGTCAGTTCTTTCCCCCTCACCATACCTCCAAGCCTTGTTGTACTTGCCCATTAAGAGAATCTCGCGGTCCGCTGCCTCACTAAAGTCAGAGAGAAGAGTGAGCCGTCGGCGCTTCAGTTTCGAATCCGTGGAACGCTCGATGGCAATGTCAATTTCTGTCAGTTTGCGCTCTATGCGCGATAGTGTGTTGCGCAGGTCCCTGAGCACCCTCGAGTGCTTGGCAATGCAAACACATATAATGTAGGGCTTGAATCCCTCCCATAGGACAGCCTGGGTGTCTTCCCAGCCAGTATTAATAGCAAAGTATTCTTCAATAGCTTCCTGCACTTTGTTGTTAAATAAGTCATTGAGAAGGGCACGGCTGGGAAACGCCATTGTCGCTCGAACCCTTCAGCTTAGGCAGCCCAAACAAAACTCTGGCTGCCGCATTCTGGATAGATTGAAGTTTATCTAGTTGGGCATCACCCATTCCCAGACAGAGGGCATTGTAATAATCGATTCTGGACAAAATGGTGGATACTACCACTGTTTTTCTCATGGAGAAGGGAATGTAAGGGAGAAATGTTCTCAAGCCCCTTAGAGTAAAGAAGCATGCGGACATGACCTGATTAATCTGAGATGCCCAGATGAGATTTTTATCAAACATTACTCCGAAATTCCTGGCCTTTGTGACTGGCACAGGACATGTGCCAGCTGTACTAGGCAACCACAGCTGATTCCAAATTGGGTCTTTTGAGCCAAATTCCAAGACTTCCTTTTTCTCAGCATTCAGCTTCAGGAAGTTCGTGCTCATCCAGATCATTAAAGCATAAGACACCAATGTAAAGCCATAGTTCTTTACCAACCTGGCAGAGGGGCTACATAAATGTTAAATAGTGTTGGTGATAAGGCCGAGTCCTGTGGGACTCCACCCGGGAGGGAGAAATTCTCCGATCTGAACTCCATCCCAGAAAATCATTTGTTTTCTGGAAGATAAAAAGGATGATAGGAGAGAAAGAGCTGTAACACTGATACCTGCATCCTGCAGCCTTTGGTTTAATACTGTGTGATTTACAGTATCAAAGGCTGCTGTTTGGTCAAGCAGGCCAGTAACGCCCTTCCCCCTTCATCTGTCACTTTATGGATTTCCTCTGTTGACATGATCAGAGCTGTCTCCGTACAATGTTTTGACCGAAAACCGTGTTGAGAGGTATCTAAGATGTTATTTGTCTCTAGGAATGATGTTAGTTCTAGATTTATTACTTTCTCCAACACTTTGGCAGCGAAAGGTAGACAGGAAATTAGGTCTATAGTTCTTTTGAACATGTGGATCCAGCTTGGGCTTTTTTAGAAGCGGACGAATACTTGCTTTTTTCTATGCTTTAGGAAAGACTCCTACAGACAGAATTGTGTTCATTCCTGGAGATAGGGATATACTGATCTCCTCTGAGGCCAGATGCAGTATATACGGTGGGCAGTGGTCCAGTGGGGAGCCAGATTTAACGCTTAGCACAAATTCCGCTACTTTTTCCTCTGTAATTGGGGGGAAGGATAGCAGACCTTCATGACCCACCCTGGATTCAGACTGAACTAAGGTTTCTGATCCTGTGTTGTTTATTGATTCTTCCAGACTATCATACACGGATTGCACCTTGTTTTGAAAACAAAATGCTAGTTTGTCTACAAATGTTTGCTCAGGTGTAAACATTACATCCCACGGGCATTTCAACAGGGCATTGACCATTTGAAATAATTATTTTGAGGAGTTAGCGGCTTCTTGGATTTTGGCAGTGTAGTAGGTAGCCTTAGCCTGTATAATTGCGGCCTTGTATTCTTCCAAGGCAACGCAATATTCTTTCTTGTGACCAACATCATATTGGGATCTCCAAACTCGTTCCTTTTGTCTACACTTGATCTTTATAAGTTTGAGATTGGGTGAATACCAGGGAGACAAGACCTTTTTAACTCGAGGTTTCTTGGCCACTTCAGGTGCAACCTCGTCGGCAGCTGTGTTTAACCAATTATAGAGATCAGTCAGTAACAGCTTGATTTATGTCATTAGATGTTACCGGTCTGTTACTGAGTGCCAATACAAAATCTGGTTTGCTTACTGACTTCCATGCCCTGTATTTGTTAGCCAGAGGAGGAGAGCTCCGTCCTCTGCTTGATGTTACAGGCGTGGTGTCAAAATGCACAGCAGAATGATCGGTCCATGGCAACGAGCAGACCTTCCTAATCTGTATACAAGGATTGTTGGTGCAAATCCCATCTAGCGTGTGTCCGGCTATGTGTGTGGGTTCATTAACAATCTGTTTAAAGTCGAGGCTAGCTAGCTTATCTAGTAATCATGCTGTATCAGAGTTATTGTTATCTTCCAAATAGAAGTTAAAGTCACCTAGTATAGTGAAATGCTCGGTATCTAGACAGGATTCCAGATAACTGCGGATGGAAATTCTAGGTGAACAATATACATGACAGTGAACAGCCTTATGTGAATACAATAACAATTCTGTGAAAATAATAACCCCCCCACCCAGCCTCACTATCCAAAAAGCGAGGCACACCCAACACTTGCAAAAGAGTAGAAAGTACCGATTGACTTAACAATGGAACTAAGAAAACCCAGAAGCGGTACATCTATATAACGTAAAATTAAACTAGGTGTACACCAAAAGGAGAGGTGACAACGCCATAAGTTCAAGTTCAAGTATTTGTATAGCTCACTACTCACCCAGAGGGTCTCAAGGCGCTTGGGGTAGGGGGTGCGTTATTTGTCGAATAGCCAGGTTTTAAGTTCCTTTCTGAAGGATATGTGGTTCTGTGTAAGGCGGAGGTGAGTGGGGAGAGAATTCCAGGTCTTGGCCGCCAGGTAGAAGAAGGATCTTCCTCCCATGGTGGGTCTATGGATGCGCGGGACTTCAGCGAGGGCTTGATTGGAGGATCTTAGTTGGCAGGTGGGTGTGTAGAAGGACAGTCGTGTGTTGAGGCATTCGGGTCCTAGTTTGTAGAGGGCCTTGTGTGCGTGGGTGAGGAGACGGAACATTATTCTTTTGTTGACGGGAAGCCAGTGGAGGTTTTTCAGGTGACCGGTGATGTGATCTTGGCGAGGGATGTCCAATATGAGTCTGGCTGATGCGTTTTGGATGCGTTGGAGTTTTTTCTGTAATTTGGCTGTGATTCTGGCGTAGAGGGTGTTTCCATAGTCCAGTCGGCTAGTGACCAGTGTGTGGGTGACAGTCTTTCTTGTCTCGAAGGGGATCCAACTGAAGATTTTTTTGAGCATACGAAGTACGTTGAAGCAAGAGGAAGAGACGGCATTGACTTGTCTGGTCATCGGGAGGGAGGAGTCTAGGATGAAGCCTAGGTTACGTGCGTGGTCTGTGGGAATGGGTGCTGTGCCCAGGGCCGATGGCCACCATGAGTCGTCCCAGGCAGAGGGGGATGATCCTAGGATGAGGACTTCCGTTTTGTCTGAGTTAAGTTTTAGGCAGCTGTTTTTCATCCATTCGGCTACTTCTTTCATGCCTTTGTGAAGATTCGTTTTGGCGGTGTTAGGGTTTTTGGTGAGGGAAAGGATCAGCTGGGTGTCGTCAGCGTAGGAGATGATGTTGAGGTTGTGTTGTCGCGCGATGGATGCGAGTGGGCTCATGTAAACGTTGAAAAGGGTGGGACTGAGTGATGATCCTTGTGGTACTCCGCAGATGACTTCGGTGGCCTCTGATTTGAATGGGGGAAGTCGGACTCTCTGGGTTCTTCCGGCGAGGAACGAGATGATCCAGTCCAAGGCTTTTCCTTGTATGCCGATGTTGTTGAGGCGTTATATGAGGGTGCTATGACAGACTGTGTCGAAGGCGGCGGAGAGGTCGAGTAGGATGAGGGCCACTGTTTCTCCGTTGTCTAGTAGTGTTCGGATGTCGTCTGTCGCTGCAATGAGGGCGGTTTCGGTGCTGTGTTTGGCTCGAAAGCTTGACTGTGAGGTGTCGAGGGAGTTGTTGGATTCAAGGAAGGCGGCGAGCTGGCTATTGACGGCTTTCTCAATGACTTTGGCCGGGAATGGGAGGAGGGAGATGGGGCGGTAGTTCTTAAGTTCAGAGTGGTCTGCTGTGGGTTTCTTCAGGAGGGTGCTGAGTTCGGCGTGTTTCCAGCTGTCTGGGAAGGTGGCGGAGTTGAAGGAGCAGTTGATGACATCACGGAGATGGGGTGCGATGATGGAGTCTGCTTTGTTGAAGATGTGGTGGGGACAGGGGTCGGTTGGCGAACCTGAGTGGATGGAGTTCATTAGGCGGATGGTGTCTTCAGTGGTGATTGGGTTCCAGGTGCTAAGGTTATTAGAGGGCGGTTTAGGTTTGGAGGTCGGTGGAGTGGATTGTTCTTTGGAAATGTCCTCAAAGCTATTATGTATGTCTGCGATTTTATTGTAGAAGAAGGAGGATAGCGAATCGCAGACGTCTTGGGAAGGAGTAATGTCGTTAGAGGCTGCGGAGGGGTTGGTAAATTGTTTGACGATGTTGAAAAGTTCCTTGCTGTTAAGGACGTTGTTGTCGAGTTGATCCTTGAATGCTGATTTCTTGGTGGACCGGATCAGTTGGTGGTGTTTGCGGGTGGCTGTTTTGAAGGATGTCAGGTTGCCAGTAGTTGGGTTTTTTCTCCATCTTTTCTCGAGAGTGCGGCATAGTTTCTTGGATATCTTAAGGTCATCGTTGAACCAAGGGGCCTTTTTGCTACCCTGTTTGGTTTTGTGGTTTTTTAGGGGTGCTAATTCTTCAGCACTGTGAGTGATCCATTGTTTGAGTTCGGTGGCAGCTTGATTGGGGTCTGATGAGAGGGCGGGAGGGTTTTGGTTGAGCGATGTGAAGAGTTGGTCGGTGGTGATTTTGTTCCAGTTTCTTCGCGGGATAGGTTTTGGGGGGTTGTGGCTCGAGGTAGTTTTGTAGCTGAAGTGAACACAACTATGGTCCGTCCAATGGAGAGCTGTGGTGCGATCAAAGGAGATGTGTTTGCTGGAGGTGAAGATTGGGTCTAGCGTATGTCCTGCTACATGGGTGGGGGTGTCAACAAGTTGTCTGAGTCCGAGACTTGCCAGATTGTCCAGAAGGGTGGTGGTGTTGCTGTCGTTTTTCTTTTCCAGGTGGAAGTTGAGGTCTCCCAGTAAAATGTAGTTCTCGGAGGCGAGGGCATGTAGGCTAATGAAGTCAGTGATGTCTTCGCTGAATTGTTTACGTGTTCCTGGTGGTCTGTAGATGAGGGTGCCTCTAAGTGTGGTCCTGGGGTCGGTGTGGATCTGGAAGTGGAGGTGTTCGGCGGGTGTAATGTTAATGTCGGAGCTGGTCGTGATTCTGATGGTGTTCTTATGGACGATGGCGATGCCTCCTCCAGTTTGGTTGGCGCGGTCTTTTCTGATGATCTTATAAGCGTCTGGGATGGCTATGACGATGTCGGGCGCTGAGGATGCGTTCATCCAGGTTTCTGTAAGGAAGGCGATGTCTGGTGAAGCAGTGTCGAGTAGGTCCCAGAGTTCAGTGGCGTGCCTATGGACCGAGCGGGTGTTCAGCAGGATGCATTTCAGGTGGTTAGAGTCGGAGCTGTGTTTGGAGTTAGTGGATTTTGTGTGGGTCTTGATGCAGGCGAACTTGCAGGAGTGGCAGGCGAAGGGACCGTGGGTACGTCCTGGGGCAGCCACGAAGCATTGTGGTGTGCTTCCGTGGTTAAGGGCTAGGAGGGTGGCGGCGTCATACGTTAGGCAGGAGGAGTGCAGTTTGCAGAGGCCAGGGGGTCTGGCGCTGGGCGCGGTCCAGGCGCGGACGGGCGCAGACGGGCTTACCCTTGGCGCACCTTAGGCGCGCAAGGGGCGCGACCGCTGCGCGTGAACGCTGCGCCCAAATGCAACTGTCATATGTGGATAGTGGAAGGGGAGGGGCGAGGGAGGAGCAGCAGGGAGGCGGGAGGCGGGGTGGAGAGTCGGGGAGGGAAGGCAAGACAACAACAACAATCTGAGCATAATGGCAGTAAGCCAACAGCGATCCGGGTTGGGGGCACAGAGAGTGTGAAGAAACGCGGTAAAAATAAAGACACAAACAGGCACCAATAGAGGAGCGTAGCAGCGCGCTATGGGACACTAGCGCTATGCTAATTAGTTAAAGCGTACGAGGGTGAATTATAAATAAATATATTATGCTTCTTAGCTGCGGTGGTCTAGAAGTAACGATACCCATCTGGCATGTAGTTAGGGAGCAGCGTGAAGAGGAGCGACCGCTTCTGAGAGTTCAGGACGGTCACAGAGAGCTATCAGGAGAGTGGAGCCTGACGATCTGTGGGAGGGAGGAGCAGCAGGGAGGCGGGAGGCGGGGTGGAGAGTCGGGGAGGGAAGGCAAGACAACAACAACAATCTGAGCAAAATGGCAGTAAGCCAGCAGCGATCCGGGTTGGGGGCACAGAGAGTGTGAAGAAACGCGGTAAAAATAAAGACACAATCAGGCACAATGCAGTATCAGGCACAGTACAATTAATACAGGCAGCACCAATAGAGGAGCGTTGCAGCGCGCTATGGGACACTAGCGCCATGCTAATTAGATAAAGCGCACGAGGGTGAATTATAAATAAATATATTATGCTTCTTAGCTGCGGTGGTCTAGAAGTAACGATACCCGTCTGGCATGTACTTAGGAAGCAGCGTGAAGAGGAGCGACCGCTTCTGAGAGTTCAGGACGGTCACAGAGAGCTATCGGGAGAGTGGAGCCTGACGATCTGTGGGAGGGAGGAGCAGCAGGGAGGCGGGAGGCGGGGTGGAGAGTCGGGGAGGGAAGGCAAGACAACAACAACAATCTGAGCAAAATGGCAGTAAGCCAGCAGCGATCCAGGTTGGGGGCACAGAGAGTGTGAAGAAACGCGGTAAAAATAAAGACATAATCAGGCACAATTCAGTATCAGCCACAGTACAATTAATACAGGCAGCACCAATAGAGGAGTGTTGCAGCTTACATCGGACCCACTGCGTGGGGGGGGAGGTACGAGCCCTATCTGCCACCGCCTGGTTGTTCTGTCTGTAAGTGTGGCAAAATTCCTGAGCTTTCATTGGGCTATCAAAGATGCAGGACTTGCCGTTGATGTCCACCCTCAGTCTAGCGGGATACAACATACCGTACTTGAGACCAAGGTTCTTGAGGGTGGATTTGACTCCAGTGTACTTGCGGCAGGCCTCCTACACCATGATAGTGAAGTCAGGATATAATGACAACGTGGAGCCATGCCAAATGGTGTCACCCCACTCCCTCATGAGGTGTAGAGCTGTGTTGCCGTCCCAGTAATTCATAATTTGCGCAATTATGGGCCTTGGATGGGCATCCCGGATTAGGCTGCGGTCCTAACGAACTATCCGCCCGCTCCACCACAAAACCTGGCGTGAAAGAGTCTCTGCCGAAGAGGTCAGCCAACATCATTTCCACAAAGAGGTCGAGCCAACCAGTAGCTGTCTTTACACCCAAAATGCAAATGTTGTTGCGCCTACTACTTGCTTCAAGATCTTCATTTTTAATTGCGACATCTTTAAGAATTCATTCCACGCTCTCCAGTCTTTTGAGGGATTGGGCTGCGCCATCTTCGATGTCGGATATCCGGGCCTCTGTGACATCCAGGCGTCGATTGTTAACTTGAATGTTGGCCCCCATTTCAGTGAGGCTCTTGTCGAGGGTGTCAAATCAACTATTCAGCGAACGAAAGTTCACTCTCATCTCCTTCAACAGCTTCGAGGATTGGATAGAGGGGTCCTTTGTGCATTCCATTTCTCGTCCCCCCTCCGCCATTTCAGATCCTCCCTCTGGGATTGTGTCAAGAAGTATCTAAAATGGAAGTGTCTGTAGTTTGGGATCTTTGCGGGCCATACCGCACCACGGCGCTGCAAGTGGAGCCAGAGCAGGAGGCACCCAGTGTGCAATGCTCAGCATTGGTAGAAGTATGAGTATCGCAGATCGTACATGGTGCCAGCACTTGACGTATGGGAACAAGGGGGGATCTTCCCCTGAGTCGTCAGAGAAGTTGTGGGTGGCCCCCAGGCGGCCAGGTTGGTGCAATAGATAGGATTGCGTGGGGCGAATCGCAGTGCTTCCTGGTAGCCGCATCGGAGCAGGGTGCCCGCCACTGGTGATCCACTGCGCCGGTAGGCCTGTTTACAGGTATGCACCGCAAAGAGAGGGCGGTAGGAGCGGGACACGGTGAGACACATGGGCCCCAATAAAACCACACCTATGGTCCAAATTGCAGAAGGACACAGGCGGACGCCGCAGCGGGGTCCCACACAGCCCAGCCAGCAGGGATTGAGCGCATTGTGATGCATTTGGAGCTCCATGGTGAGGGAACGGCCGATGCCGTACTCCATGTTGGAGGCGGATGCAGGGAGCTGTGTAGTGGCTCTCTGTCTGCTCCCGTGCGAGTGCTTCCATCAATCGGGAGTGTGCAGCCCTGGATCTTCCGGGGGCTCCTTGTCCACTGGGCCTGTATGTAGAGATGAGGAGACACTGCCTGGCCCGCAGGGGGAGAGCGGGCTGAAATCGGGCACCAAGCGGGTCCGGCACAGCAACTGGAAACAGTGACGGCCCCTTTTGAGCCCGATGCAATCATCGCAGCGGCGCTCACCTCACAACACCTCCATTGTGCCATCTCTTCTCATCTCCAAGGCTGAGGGGTGGTGACGCAGTCATCAGTCTAGGCCGCTCCCACCGCTGCAAGCGCCACCACTCATATCCTGGGAATGGAGTCACAGCCCTGGCACCGGAGGGCAGCGACAAGCTCAGGAGGCCCTGATCTGGCGGCATTGAGGAGTCACAGATGGCTGCCGCAGGGAAACAGGATAATGGCGTGTCGGCAGAGATGGCTGGCGGAGCTTCATGCCACGCAGCCATCTTGGTCTTCAGCTTGGCCACGTCCCAGCTGCAAGAGACCTTTTCCTGAACTGAACAGTTGACCAGTATCAACTACACCTGGACTAAGAGCTTGCTGATGGCCTCTGCTTGAGTGCTTCCTGACCCCTAAGTGTTGTCCGTGATGTAGAAGTGACCCAGAGGAACTGCTCCAGAAACCCTGAAAAATTAGGATCTAAAAAATCTTTTAGATTTCCAAGATCTCTGGCACCATCAGTGTGACATTGTGGTAAAGCTCTCTGGTTTCGATTCAACTTCCTATGATATGGTGCAGAGCAGGAATATCGACGGAGAAATATTGAGGGACATTAATATCGCCGCAGAAATATCGTCTGGAAGAAATATTGACAACAAAAATATAGATGACAAGAATATCTACTGATAGGTAAGTAATATCGATTACAAAAATATAGTTGTAATAAATATCATTTACAAAAAAGTGTTTAATTAATTTTAGGTGTGTGTTGTGGTGTTTATATGTGTAAATGTTGTGCCAGCTGGTAAGTAATTAATTTTTATTGATTAATTAATAAATATGAATACATTAATTTTCATTAATTAATTAGTAAATATTAAATGGAATTGTGTAATTAATTTTAGGTGTGTGTTGTGGATATTATAGTGCTAAATAATGTGTAATTGATTATTTAATAAATATTAATAAATTCATTTTCATTAATTACTTAGTAAATATTGAATGTAATTGTGTGATTAATTTTAGGTGTGTGTTGTGGATATTATAGTGCTAAATAATGTGTAAATAATTATTTTTTATTATCTTTGTTAATAATAATATAATTACATTTATATATTAATTATGTTAAAATTGGAAATTAAATTTAATAAAAATGTTGATAGTTTTGGTTTTTATTGTTTTTGGATCCTGCGCTTTCCCTACTGTTGCACTCACTGGAGTGGGAATAGTAAGTTTACCCCTACTCTATCCCGCGCTTTCCCTACTGTTGCACTCACTCGAGTGGGAATAGTAATATTTACCCCACCGCTATCCAGCGCTTTCCCTACTGTTGCACTCACTGGAGTGGGAATAGTGATTTTTGCCCCTACGCTATCCAGCGCTTTCTCTACTGTTGCACTCACTGGAGTGTAAATGGTAATTTTTACCCCTCCGCTATCCAGCGCTTTCCCTACTGTTGCACTAACTGGAGTTGAAATAGTACATTTTACCCCTACCCTATCCATCGCTTTCCCTACTGTTGCACTCAATGGAGTGGGAATAGTAATTTTTACCCTCCTGCTATCAAATGTTTTACCTACTGTTTATATTTTGTTATTAAATGTATGTATGTTTTATAGTTTTATGTATTATTTAAATATAGAACATTTTATTTTATTTTAAAAAATGTTTATGTATTATTTTTTATTATAATACATTTTATAAATTAAATAAAGATAATAGTTAATAAAACGTATTTAAGTAAATATATGTATATGAACACTTTTTTGTGTTTATATTTATTAAATTAAATGCATTTGTTATAATTAGTTAAAATATATATTACATTTAATTTATTTGTTAATATTAATAATATTATTTAATTAATTTAATTTAAGTTATGTTATTTTTTAAAGACACTATTTTTTACATCTATATTTTTTACATCGATATTTTTGATTCAATATTATTGTACTTACCTTTTTAAGTATAGGGAGTCGATATTTTTGTAATCAATATTTTTACATCAATATTTTTGTTGGCTATATTTTTGTTTTGGATATTTAAACATGGAACCCTATGATATAGCTTCAGGCTTGCCCTACTGGAGGATTTTAAGCACTACAAAGGAGAAGGTAACATTGTCGACCAGGATAAACTCACTTGGTGAGCCAGACCAGTCCTCCATCATAGCCATTCTGAAATCACGCTCAGGTCCCACTCTACTGTTTCCATAAACTATATTTGCCTGCTAGTGTACTTGTGTGCCATTTTTAAAAAAAAAAACACTAATACAATTCATATTTCAATGAATTTATGTTTTTTTGTGTGTCATTTTGTCTATTAAGAGAGAGTGATCAGAGAGTGAGAATAGAGAAATAAGAGAGAAAGAGATAGAGAAATGTTGGAAAGAAAGAAAGAGATGTAGGGAAGGAACCAGGACTGGTTAGCACAATCTTTACAGGGGTGCTTTTCGTTCTCAGGTTTGCCCCGTGGAGAATGTGGCGTTGGACACAATCTTATGTATCCCCTTTTGTGATCTCGCTTTTTACTCTAGTTATTACTTGTGATCCAATATTGGGTAGTTACATTCATGTAAACGTAGTACTTTTTCAGGAAGGTAGGTTGCTTCAATGTGACTTTTCTCTCGTAATATATCACTATAAATTATTACTGTATTCACAGGAATTAATGTGGGTTTTAACACCTGTTTTTTTTCTCGCACCTTTCTTTGTGTGTTTGATCATAATCCTTTCCTGCGTCTTTACATTTCATGCTCATTTTTTTCTTTTAAGAATACTGAAGGAAAAAATAATATTAAGGCGAAAAACAATTTTGGTAATCACCTTGCTTCCAGAGTCTCAGGAATGTCTGTTAACCAGTAAAATGTCTCTGCATATTAGAGATTGCTTTCATACCAGTTCAACAATAGCTTATTAAGGAAAACAATCAACAATTCCTTCTTGTAACATTTTTTTATATCTATAATCTTATCATAAGCTTTACTTAGGATGTTTGTTAGCATTTTCCTGGTGGCAGCTGATAAAACAAAATGACTCGATGTCCTCTATGAACACGTCTGACATTTCATTCGCCAGTTTTAATTACTGCTCGAACAAACACTCGGTGTCACTCTGGATTCCTTCGAGGTGCCTTTGTTATGTCATGATACATAGCAGATCTTAATTTCCTCATCTCTTTCATCACTTCTAATTTTTGGCTCATTTTTTTACGACGAGTGCCCCTGTTTGTGGTCAATTATTCTGCTTTCCTCATATAATTTAATTTGTCCTGTTGATAAACGTGGGTAGTCGGGTCAAAAAATTATTGCAGTAATTGTCACCAATTGGAATTTTTCACTTAGGTTTGCTTAGAAGTGAACTGTTTGACTCTTTTCCGCAGACAGCATGTGGACGGTATTGAACACTGTGGGGCTTATTTAAAAGCCTATTGCGCCACTTGGAATAGTGAGGTACGGGTGGCGCAAGGGGCTTGTAAAACTGCCCCTGAATGTTGAATAATGAATGGTGAAAATCAACTGAATCTGAAGTGGCAGCCTTAAAGTACTTTGGGCTAGATGTACCAAATCAATTTGCGTTCACAAACAGCCTGAATCGCCAAATCTGTCACCGCAAAATAGCATGTTAGTATGCATTAATCCCAAATTGTGTTTCAGTAACACGCTACTGAATTGGAATTGCAAATACATATTGGTTCTATTTAGAAGGGGCGTGCCCTTCCAAATAAGGTATTGAATTGCCTTGTATTAATGATTTGGGTTTCTGGCTGCAAAACATTAATATTTTACCATTAATTCAAAGTTAGTGGTAACTAACTGGCAAATAATAACCGGTCCCCATGGAAACATCTCCCCTTTAAAAATATATGAAAAAATATTTTTGTAGAGCAGGCAGTGGTCCTATGGATTACTGCCTGCTCTTGAAAACACAAAACGTAAAAGGTTTTTTTTTTATATCGCGTATTATTTTCCCTTAAGGTAAGCAGGCTGCATAAAAAAACTATTGCTTTATTAAAAAGCAATCACAGACATGGTGGTCTGCCGACCCAAGCAGGTCACAATCTCTGTGATGGCTGCGAGTCTTAGTCGGTCGTACATTGCGACCTACCTCATTAAAATTCATCAGGTAGGTCAATTTCCGACCTACTAGGAATCTCTTTTTGGAAATTTAAAGTTTCAGACATTAGGAACAGAAATCTCCTAATTGTGAATCTGAGAGAATTGTAAAATAGGAAATCAGTATTCCTAATGTTGATACATCTGTCCTTTGGTTTTCAATACAAGAGCTTCTTCAACAGGTAATTTCCATTAATCTTCTGAAGCGTAATTAGCGCATTGGAATGTTTGTAGGGGACAGCCAAGCCAATATGATTGCATAATGCCATCTTTGACTACAATTAGGACCTCCATTTGCACCTATAGCTGAAGACGAAGTATTGGAGAAAGGGGTGGAAATAGTGTATTGTACCGATGTTCAAATAGCATTACCGTCACCTTCCTCTACCTCATGAATGCTAAACCTTAGGTACAAATAATAAGCAGTACAAGACTAAACCTGGGCGAAGAACTACGCTCCGTTCGCGGAGTTTGCGGAGTTTTGGCAACTCCGCGTTCCGCGGAGAACGCGTAGCTGTCGATTACTCCGCGATCCGGTGCGTAGCGTAGTTCTCGCGCGCTGAATAATATTATCGCGTGCGCGGCAATGGCTTACCTTGGTTCTGCGTTCGCTTTTTCCCGGTCGCGTGTGACACCATGTTTGTAAACCCTCCCGCACAATTCCGTGCGACAGTGCGAACGCGGTAACGTCATTTGGATGCGCGATAGCTTCATAAGAACGCGCGAGGATGCTTGTTGGTAAGATCGAGTTGCCGAACACGCAGAAACTGCAATCTTGCACAGAATAACTCGCGAGCATGTTAAAAGTAAAACGATAATAATAAATTACCATTTTGATTAGCAAAAAAGTGAGAAACCCCTTAAAGTTGTACCTTTGGCTGTATTTTTTGGGGGGAAGGAGTCCTCTTTTTGTTTCTACTCTTTTTTTGAAGAGTAAGGAGGAAGGGCCCTTGAGTTTACAACTTCCTGTTCCTGTCCACCAGGCTCCTCCCAGTGCTTTGTCCATGAGGTGCTCACTTTCATTTGGATTTTGAGCTGGAAGGATCACTTTCTGTGTGTGTTGGCTGCATTACTGCTTTTTCTTGGATTTTACTGAGGACTTTTGGATTTGGAATTCTCTTTTTCAAGTAAGTTTGAGTAATGTATGAGTGAGTATGATGTTGTAGACTTGTGTTTGTTTGATTTGAGATTTTTTTTAACTACAGTATTCAATCCTGGATTTAAATTATTGATGGGGGCCTGTACTTTTATGAGGTCCCAACTTGTATTTCTTTTTAAATTTCATCCAGGCTACATAGAGAGGTACCCATGGGTCCAATCATGTTTCTGTGGTCTGTGTTTAAATTGTTATTCAAGTTTGTAAACAAACATCATGGATGGCATTGGATTATGGTCATTATGCAATAGCAATGTCTGTTGTGGAATTTCTGTTTGTGTAATTTAAATGTTTTTATTTTTTTTAAGCCAATAGCTGACCCTAGTACTCCATGTAGTTAGTGTGTAGGCATGCTTGAGTTCATTGTATTAACTTTCTGTGGTTGGCCTGGCCATGTGTTGGCGGCCATTTTATGTTTCCAGCCACTTTGCTCTTGCCATAGGCCTCCAACCTTGTGGCCTACTCTGCCAGTAGGCCAGAGGTACTACTCATAGGGTCATGAAAGTTAATCAACTGTTTTTGTGGTGTACCCTTAATTAGAAAATCATGGATGGCTTGGATTGATTTAGAAAATCTTATTTTTATGTGTGGGGTATTTCAGGTTTTGGGTGTGTTTAACTAATCTGTCAATTTCTGCCATTAGGTAACCCTAGGAATACAGCTTGGGTAGTTTTGGTAACTTCGCACAGTGTGAGAACGTGACCTTACATTTTTTGTCTTGTTCGCGCGCTCAATGTTTGTGCTCGGGAACTCGATAACGACGTTTGTACGAATTCGCGCTGCCGAACACGCCGATTTTGCAATCTCGCGAACAATATGTCCTGAGTTGCATAAAAGTTTCTCGAAAATGTTTAATGTGTTTCTTGTGCTACAAAAAGTCCTCATTTATGTGTCATTTGGTTGTAGTTTTCTCTTATTGGAGCATGGACCACTTCCAGTTTCTGTCCTCTATGTAATGATTTCTTGTTTATGGGTGGGGTGACCAATTTGGGCGGTGGTGTGTCCATTTTGTGAAGCTAAGCATTGTCCCTTTGCCATAGGCCTGTGGCCATACACTCTGCGACTACAGGTAGGAAGTGCACGATTATCGCTCTCGCTAGGTAAATAAGTCCCCCTACCCGCATGCATTCTTATGGTCCAATCCGCGTTTTTCCACTTAATTCCATTACACTTGCACCTTCACTGTTTTTTACGGAGATCTGACCAACCACCTATTACTATAGTCCTCCACATCTTCAAATCCAAGTTTGACTCACTTGATAGACACTCACACAATAGTCTATATTTTCACATTTTTCATTGCATCCTTATAGACATTTGCACTCTAGAAAGTCACTATTTTTAATGCATCTACACCTTCAGTCACTACTGTGTAGTAGTGTGCTTCCAAGTTTGCCACTTTACACTATCTCCACTTTTCACTCTACACCTGCACCAAACAACTACGTATACTATGTGATGTTCAAATGTACTCCATCTGGTATTTTGTATCCTCCCCAGCCCTGAGGAGTCGCCAAAGAACTGTGTAACCCTTTGGCGACGAAACACGTGTCGGCTGGCTATCCACAACATTAAAGAGGAACCAGTTTACCATTGTCCTCTTTGTCCACGAATGTGAAATCGGAACATTTAAATGTCCATTGAGGCATCATATCTATACTTTCTTTGGTTGTGCAACGGATCTTTTTTCCTGTACTTGATGTGTGTCTTGACACACATGTTTAGAGGGGTTTAGGGTCTTCACCCCCTCATCTGTGTGCACGCCTGATCACTCATACCCTGTTACTACCGTGAGCTAGTGTGCCCAGCATTTCCCTCAACTAAAAACCCTGTTCTGTTTTTTGTCACCATAGGCATTTATTGTCTGTCTTCTCTTTCTTTTCATGTTGTTGTGGGTGGCCAGGCCATGTGGTGGGGCCATTTTGTGTGTACTTCCTTTGTGATGATTTTGCCATGTTGTTGTTGGTGGCCAGGCCATGTGGTGGCGGCCATTTTGTGTATGCTTCCTTTGTGACTGATTTTGCCATGTTGTTGTTGGTGGCCAGGCCATGTGGTGGAGGCCATTTTGTGTATACATCCTTTGTGATTTTTCCATGTTGTTGTTGGTGGCCAGGCCCTATGGTGGCGGCCATTTTGTGTGTCCTTCCTTTGTGCTTTTGCCATAGGCATCCAAGGTTTTTGACTATTCTGGCAGTAGGGCAGAGGTACTACTACTCATAGCCATAGGTGCATTAAAGTTAATCAACTCTTTTTGTGGCGTATCTTTAATTGCATCGTGTATGGCTTTGGATTGCTTCACATTTTTTTTTATGTTGGTACTTTCAGCTTTTGGGTGTGTGTAACTAATATGGCACTCCCTGTCAGTAGGTATCCTTAGGAATACAGCTCACGTACTTTTGGTAACGTCGCACAGTGTGGACACGCGACATTACATTTTTTGTTTGTTCGCGCGCTCAATGTACTTGCTCGGGAACGCGATAACGACGTTTCATTCAATTCGCGCTGCCGAACACGCCGATTTTGCAATCTCGCGAACAATATGTCCCGAGTTGCATAAAAGTTTCTCGAAAATGTTGAATGTGTTTCTTGTGCACCCAAAAAAACTGGAGTTGTCATTTGGTTGT
Organism: Lissotriton vulgaris; assembly: GCF_964263255.1. Lineage (NCBI taxonomy): Eukaryota > Metazoa > Chordata > Amphibia > Caudata > Salamandridae > Lissotriton > Lissotriton vulgaris. The sequence goes on along the minus strand of NC_141697.1, from coordinate 294,107,792 downwards.
AGTTTTTGGAGCATGGAACAATTCCTGTGTCTGTCTTCTTGTTTCTGGGTGGGCTGACCACGTGGGCAGTGGTGCAGCTACTTTGTGAAGCAAAGCAATGCATTGTCCCTTTTCCATAGGCATTTATTGTCTGTCTTCTCTTTTCTCTTTCTTTTCATGTTGCTGTGGGTGGCCAGGCCATGTGGTGGCGGCCATTTTGTAGGTACTTCCTTTGTGCATTTATCATTGGCCTCCCTGCTTTTGGTCTGATCTGACAGTAGGCCAGAGTCCCAGAGGTAGTAGTTAGCTGGGGTGCTTTATGTAGCTGTTTCTATTCGGTCTATTCAATTAACATCATTAGGGCATGTGTGTATGGCATTGCATTCCCAAATGTGTTGTCTGGGCAGGGGTGTAGGTAACTTTTTTGTGTGTGTAATAATTTTATTGGTTTCAAAAGGAGAGGGTACCCCACTTTCACCAGGGAACAGGGTAGGAAGACAGTTAGTCAAAAGGGGGAATCCCTGGAGTCGACTGGTCGACTGATAACTATTGGCCTTTCCTATTTGAGAAGAAAAGGTCACAGAATGCAATGGGTATTTAAACGGACATAAAAATAGGTTTCCACAAAGAAATAGAATCAATTCCTTGTGGAAACCTATTTTTATGTCCGTTTAAATACCCATTGCATTCTGTGACCTTTTCTTCTCAAATAGGAAAGGCCATTAGTTATCAGTCGACCAGTCGACTCAAGGGATTCCCCCTTTTGACTAACTGTAATAATTTTATGACTTGTATGTGTTTTTGCGGTGTAGGTTTCCAACCTCTTAGCCATGGGGTATTTTATTCCTTGCATTAACCTGTCATGTGTAGCAGGCATCCTCCTTTTTCTGTCCATATTGGTATATATAGGCCTGCTTGACTTTATTGGTTCTTTCTGGACTTCATGTGGCTGGGAGCTGTGGTGCTGGTAGTATTAGTCTTCTGTTTTGTGTTTTATACATTGGCCTGTGTGTCTTTCAATTGTTCATGTTGGCTTACTGCTTGTTTGACTGATGTTGTTCTGCCTTCTTTGCTTGTAGGTGCACAAAAAAAGACTGAGGAGGTGCTGGTTGTTTTCATCCATCGCCCGTTCTACTGCCAGACGGACGTCCTTCAGTTGTACGCCACGTGTGGTGTGTGACTCATCTGACCAGACATCTCTGCAATTTGTGCTACTGAGTGCTGCTGTGTGCTGACATCAGAAGAAGATGGGCCCTAAGAAAGCAGGTACCAGGTCCTCCACCACCAAGAAAGTTGCTGAGAAGAAGGTACAGAAGAAGGAAGTGTCACTTAAGTCTGGTATGGACCCCAAAACCTTTTTTGGGCCCCCAAAAGGCACGCCTGCAGCAGCGGTGTCCGGGGTGCAAGCTGGGGCCAGCACATCCGCATTAGCGAGGGCAAGCCACCAACCTAGGGCCAAGCACATGAGGGTCGAAGAGGTAGCCAGCCTAGTGTTACAAAGCAGTGATACTGAGCCTGAACTAAACTTATCGCTGTCTCAAAGTAGTACACAATCCACGCAAGATGAAAGTGCTCAACAACCACCGCCAGCAGTAGATGTTCAACAACCACAACCACTTCGCGCAATAGTTGTTGAACAACCACAACCACCGCCCGCAATTGTTGTTCAACAACAACAACAACCAAATCCCACAATAGTAGTTGTTGAAGAACCACAGCCCGCAATAGTACTTCCTCAAGAACAACAACCACCATCTCCGCACGCAATAGTAGTAGTTGTTCCTCCCGAAGTCGGGGCAGTTCAGGAAGTAGAGCCTCATTCCGAGCAAGAAGAAGAGGAAGCCACTTCTGGAGGTGATCTATTGTCTTTCAATTCACCAAGGGAAAGGAGGGTTAGTGGCAGTGCATCGAGTTCTTTGCCAAGCATCCCTTCAGATGACCTTGATAAGGATTGGCATCCACAACTATCTGAGCATTCAAAGGAGAGACATCCCAAGACCAGGCTAGGAAAAAGGAAGGATCCACCAAGGCTTGAACTTATGGAGGTCGATGTAGGTGAGCAGGATACTGCTGGTGATAAAGACGGGTCTGACACTGTCATCATCACGAGCGTTATTCCTGGTGCAGAGGATGTAGAGACCAACATTTTCACCCTATCCAGAAGGGCTGCGATTAGTGATGAGCAGGTAGCACGTATAACTCCTACACACTCAGCACCCAAAGTAACACCAGCTCCCATTTTTTCATCAGCGAAGGCCCGGCAGCGTCCGACATCCAGCACAAGCGCCACCTCAACAGAAGGAGGTAGTGGCAGTACTAGTACTGAGCTGTCACATAGGGAAATTCAACAAAAATCCTCCAGTTCATCCGGCATTGGAAGTGGGTCCTCTTCCTATGGCAGGAGACAAAAGTTTACCTCCCCAGTGTGGGACTTCTTTATGGTTCACCCACATCAGGAGAACATTGCTATATGCACCATTTGTCATGTCAATGTTAGTCGTGGTAAGATTGGTACAAACTATGGTACTGGAGGCCAAACGACCCATTTGAAAAAAACACACTTAATCACGTGGGAGAACCACCTTGCAAGCTTAAAAAATGTAAGCACTGGTGTTGGTGGGGATACAGTGCTACAAGGTCCACTCATGGTTGACCAGGAGGAAGAAGAGGGAGACGATGACCTTCTATCTGGGAGTGGTATACAAATGAGCCCTGTCGCCAGCACTGGAGTGGTAAAGTCCGCATCCTCCGCATCAGCAACTTCTCAGTGGCACCAGAGTCAGCCGGAGACACCAAGGAGTGCAAAGTCTGCGATGCAAGGTGGTCCGTCTAGCATAACTGAAAGAAATACCAAGCAGCGTACCATTACTAGCATGTTTAGGCAGGAGGGAAAGTACGAGCGGAACCACCCAATAGCACGTTTGTACAATGCGAAACTTGCAAAAATGTTGGCACTCGACCTTCTCCCATTTTCATTTGTTGAGGCAGTGGGATTTCGGGAATTAGTGGCAACACTCTGCCCAAAATGCTACTATTTTGCAAGAGTTGCTATTCCAGCACTACACCACGACGTGCTGGAATTGATTGGGAAAGCCTTACAACAGAATGTTGTCCATTGTATCCACCTGACAACAGACATGTGGAGCAGTTGCGAAGCCACAGATTACATGTGCATCACCGCACACTGGATCTCTTTTGCAGGTGTTAAAGACAAGTTAACTTCAGGCCTTGACGTTGCTGGGATTTTTAATGATACTCGCAGACATGCAACTGTAGCCATGTTTGGTATGGAGAAAACTCATACTGCTGAAAACATTTTGTCTGAGTTTAACAGCAAGGTCTTTGAATGGCTGCAACCAAGAGGCCTTAAGATTGGTTTTGTTGCGACCGACAATGGCAGTAATGTAGTGAAGGCAATGAGAGAAGGACATTATTTCAGGGTACCCTGTTTGGCACACTGCATTAACTTAGTCGTGCAAGACTTTCTGAAAACTGAAGCCAAAGTCAGCAACATACTGACCATCTGCAGAAGAATATGCACGCATTTTAACCATTCTTTTAAAGCACGGAAGCTGCTACGAGTCATTCAGCGTGAGCATAAATTGCCAGTCAAAGCACTGATCCAGGAGGTCCCAACACGTTGAAACTCTACTTATTTCATGCTTGAGCGTCTCTTTGAGCAGTACATACCACTGAATGCTTATGTCATGTCAAGAAGATTAGGGGATCCTATTGTTAATCTTAAAACCCTGACCGTTGAGATGTGGCAGTGGGACATCATTAAATGCTTGACAGAGATGCTACTACCTTTTGAGGTCTTCACACGTGCAGTTAGCAGGGAGGACTGTACTATGGGCCAAGCCATCCCATTGTTGTACATGCTTGAGCAACAGCTGAAGGAGGTCTGTGAAACATACGAAGGTGACGAAGAAAAAGTTGATGCATATACCTTGGCCAAGGCCTTAGCCAACCGCTTATCTCTAAATGCAAGGCTTCAAATGATTGTGTCAGATCAACATTACATAACTGCAACAATGTTGGATCCACGGTACAAATTATTTGTACGCAGTAGCGCAGTAGCGCAGTAATTCCTTTTTCAGATGGGGATGTTGCCAATTACAAAACTTCCATAGCTGTGGAAGCTAATGATTTAGAAACTGAACGGCTGTTACTTAAAGGCCTGCCAGTGCCAGCCCAGGACAGTCAAAGTACTCCAGGCCATCCTCCTGAGGCAAGTTCTTCAGAGCATGAGAGCAGTGCGTCTGCTTCCCAGCAGGCACCAACAGTACCAAAAGCAGCACCTACACGATCTGATTCAGCAGACACAACCAAAAGCATAACTGCTTTTTTTCTACAGAAAGGGATGGGTAAGTCCGTTGCTGTTGCAAAGGGGAAAGAGGACCAGCAAAGCCGAGCACCAATGAACACTGAGCGGATGGTTCAGGCCTATCTGGATGACACAACAGAGGTGTTCATGGAGCAAAGCCCATTGGTCTATTGGTATGAAAGAAGGAGACAGTGGCCAGTGCTGAGCAGGCTGGCGATAAAGTATCTGGCTTGTCCTGTAGCCAGTGTCCCTTCTGAGCGGGTTTTCAGTGCTGCTGGTGCCATTGTGACATCGAAAGGACCAGTCTCTCCCCCAAAAGCGTGGAGAGGCTGACAATGATAAAAATGAATCAACACTTCATACCACCAGACTATAAAGTACGTGAATCAGAGCAGGATGAAGAAAGCGAGTCCGAAGACATCATCACTACTGTGTTACATGACCTACTTCTGTCCGAACCCCCAGAGTTTGAGGACGAGCTCCTCTTCCCTGACAACTAGGCTTTTAAATTGTTACTTTCTCCCTTCCTTTATTTGTGTTATTTATTTTCTTATTAACAATGGCTTTCTGGTGCAAAACTGCTAATAAAAACCACAACCAAATCCATCCCCACCACTGATTCTTTTTATGTACCTACTGGAGTTGCACGCCTGTGCATTTATTTTCACTGTATCTTTTTATTTACCTCCTGGAGTTGCACGTCTGTGCATTTATGTTCCATGTTGACTGCACTCCTCAGAGTCTTGCTCCATCTTCTTGACTCCCACTCAAGTCAATACAATTCCATCTTGCCAGCCATACATTGGATGTTGTAGATGGAGTATAGTACAATAATGTAGCCTCTAACAGTCCCTCCATAACAAGTGAACCGTACATGACTACAGCCATCCTCTATTTCATTTGAAATCTGCAACTCATCACTGTCTTACTCTTAAGGCTACCACCTCTGTCTGCAGGCATTCATAGATGACTCTTCAGTGTCAAAACTTGAGCAGGCATCCACAACTGAAGTCAACTTGTTGTGACTCGTCATTACTTTTAAAAGGCTCGGCAGCATCTGTGATCAATCATCTGACAGTGAAAGAGAAGAGCAAGACAGGTATATTAAATGAATGATGCCATGCATTGCATTGGATGTTTTGCTGACTCTGAGCAAATGTGCATGGAGTTGAAGTATACTAGTAACTTCAGACTCACGTGATAGCCAATTTTTCCATGTTATTTAATAATATAAATTATTTACGCACTTGTGTTCCTACTACTACAGGTGCAGTCAGGACTTAATTTATCGTAGTCACTCACTACAGACTGAGTTGCTGTTGCTGTTGGACTAGACGTGCCACACCTGATAATGATGGTGACCACCATATCTTTGCACGCTGTCAGGCAGTTGGATCTGAGCTGATTGATGTACGATGTGTCTTGGAGTGGAATACAAGGTAATAAATACAAATAAGAGGCACAGCACAGTAGACCCAGGCTACTACATGTGTGTGCACTGTGCAGTGGTAGAGTACAATAGTGGTATGATTGATGACTGAGAATGACGCATTGATTTTGTTGATTAATTTTGTAAATGCTAGGTTGCTTTTTTATGCCCCTTTCTGTGGCTCAGTGAAATTTTTAGGGAAATGCAGTTTGTGTTACGGGCGACCCTGTGTCGTGGGCCTGTTCTGTGCTGGCTCCTGTCTTTTCTTGTACTTCTAGATTAATAATGATGTGCAACTAGTAGACTTATACATATTGTATCGAAGCCGCCTCAGTCTGAAAGTCCTCTCTTACGACTACTCCTCTTGTATTATTTTTTTGATCTTCACTGTATTACAATTTGTTTAGGTCATTCACATTCTTTTGTATTTGCCTTTTCTTTTTTAGGCTGGACGTTTTTCACCCACTGCTATTATACTATGAGCATCAACTCACCCTTACCACTAATCCTCATCATCAAGCAATTGGATGGCGGGAAACCAAGAATGATATTCAGCGTGTCCTTTTCCTACGTTTATTCCTTACATTCATTGGCTAGTGGATCAACATCATAAATCATCGTCTTCATTGTTTTGCTTTTGTTGTCTCCATGCGTACTGTTTTTCTTTCTCAAACCTTTCCCAAAACCCCCGTACCCATCCATTCAACAAACCCTAACCCTCTTCCCCCGGGCTGCGGGGTTTCATTGAGGTGTGATGTTTGTTACATTAAATATACACCAACAATTTGATCACACGCTTGCTGGGGCAGATGTGGTGAAAGCAACAATAGTGAAATTTCAACAAGGCATGGCCAGGATCTTCTTCGGCTTCCCAACTCAAGCTCTGTGTATAATGCCAAATATTTTACCATTACCATCAAACAACGAATACATCTAATGAATTGGCGTCATTGTTTGGGTTTAAGTTTACAGCATTATGATTTAGAAAAGTTTGACGTTGCCGTGAGTACAACTACAGTTGAACTTCTTATCTTCTCTTGCACTTAGTTTCCAGTCCCCAAAACCATTGTTTTGTTTCAGTTTAGCAGTTGCAATATTGTTTTTGGGTCAGTCGTGTAATGTACTGTACTTAATACTTATACTACCCCCACATTGTTTGTCACGCAAATGACTGCCTCTTTCTTTTTGTCTCAAAATGCTACTGGCAGGGTCTGTCTACTACTAGTACTATCACAGAAGTTCAGAACCACAGATTCTTCTCCATTGTCTTGGGAAACAAATGCAGCCCTTGCAGTGCCACACTTCATCATCAATCATCATCAGCAATCACAGGTAAGATAAGTTTGCTGTGAGGTATAACGCAAGACAGACTGGTAGTTCTTCTAATACTACAAATATAACTCGGTGAGGGTTTACCGCATCTATCTGTCTGCATGTTAAAGATGTGGCCAATATATTTTTTTATTCGAAAGCACTGTCCGCTGACCTGCATGCCCAATTAAACCTTGCGATGTTGCACAACGTACATTATTTGGTGAAACAGTCCCCCCTCCACCCCCCCAACAAACACAAATGAACTTCAAATGTTTTCTTTTGAACATAACTTTGTGTCTCATTTATTTTAACATAATATAAATAAAGATGATACAAAAATAAAATATATATTAAATCTTACCCCACAGCTGTCCCTACCCTCCCCTAACCCCAACCAAATTTCCACGTTCAATGTAATGTAAACCCCAACACCCAATTCCCACCCACCTACAAAAGGATTGAAAAAGGGGCAAACAAACAGGGTCCATCTCAAAGCCGGCGGGCTTTCAAGTGTTTGTCCACAATGAGCTTCACCCGCTCCTCTATTTCATTCTCAAGCCTCGCTACCCGGAGGAGAATCTTTGTTTGGAATTGACGGCACCCACATTGGCATGCATGTTGTGGGGGGTGGCCGATGCTGAAAAAATGTGGCGGCGGGCGGCTGCCTGACCACGGCGACGTACTCCTGCAGGCTTGGGGGCCGGGGCATTGGAAGAGGCAGCAGCTGCTGCCGCCGCCTCCTCCTCCTCCTCGGCCTGAGCCACCAGCCGGCGGTAGGCCTCAACGATGGCCTGCAGTTTCCGCTGCCGGGCCCGGACTGCCAACTCCTTTCTTGTTTGTTTTGAAGGAGTAACTATAAAGAAAGAGACAGAATTGTTGTAATCCAAAATCCCAGCAAATCAAGAACACAAAATTTATTCAACACATAGTGGCACAGTACAGTAGCACTAGCAAGCAAGCTGAGTACAAAAATGGTGTTGTATCTATCTTGAACATTCTACAGCCTATATAATTAATTTGTTGGACTTTTTGGTACGGCAATATGCCTGCCCTAGTAGCATGGGTGTACTTCAACGGTCACACACATACGAACACCTGTCTTTTTCATATCTCATTTTATATCATATACTCTGTGCTTCCGGGAACAGTGACAGTCTCAAACTAACATTAATTAACAGGGGCCAGCTAGTACTAGTAAATGTCTAGTAGAGACTATCATTCTTTATATCGCGCAACAAACCTTAGGTGGTTTGTGTTTCGCCAGCAACGACCCGGAATGCATCCAGTCTTCCCCTCCTTTCCTTGCCTTTGGGTTTGACCAAAACACAGCTGCTGAGACTATCCACTACCCACCGATATTGGGTGTGTCTCCCACCCACGCAGGCAGCTGTGTTTTCCCCTTTCCATGCTTCCACAACAACCCATGCATCTGACTGCTATCAGCCACCTGCATTGCTGATTCCAAAGTATCCTTCTATATTAGATGATTGGTGCTTTTTCCTTGCTCCTTTCATCATACTTAAAATCGATCTCCTTAGTGTTAATCCATCGCGGTCATGTAATGTTGTGGATAAGACTTTTAGTCTGCCACCAACCTTTCACAGCTGAGTTGTAGTCAGATAGAAGAGGCCTGTTATTTTATCAATTCTCGCCGGTGGTAATGCTAAGCTTGGTAATGACAAATAAAGGTGGCGTCATATATTGTCCAGTAGAACTTTAAGTTCATTATAAATATCAGAGTACAGTGAGGAAGTTTTCCCCACCCACCAAGTAATGCGGATCACTATTGAATGTAACTTACCATCGCCCACCGTTGTTGGCTCCTCCCCCACTGCTGCTGGTGCTGGTGTAGGTGCCTCTGGTCCTTTCCCCTCCGGGATCGCCTCTGCTGACGCTGGTGGATGGTACCAGTTCTGCACCTATAAAAATAAGTACACCTTTTTAGATGGATGCACAGCCCCCATTGTACTTGTTCACCAAGAATGGAGTTCTGCAAAACAGTTAAGTACAACGTAATCAGTAGTAGTCCACATTGCCTAGTACAGCAGAGTCACTACACATATTAGCATTCATTTGTTATGGTATGGTACCCAAGCTCATCTCATCTCTACTGCTACTCTAGTCCTTGGAAATTTAGACTGAACCATGTAACCAGTTTGTACATCAATGTCTACAGTTTTGCGCATGCTACCTCGCAGCTTGTTGCGCAGTACGAGAAGACGCCTTTGAGGTAAGGCTCAACCTGCCTATCACCAACATCCAATTTTCTGGTGCATACATAGTTATGTATGTGACTGCATAGAAGAATACCCTCAAGAGTAGTAGTGGTATACTAACGTTTACAAAATACTAGACCAACATCTGGATGCATACTTGGTTGGTGTCAATTGGCAAAGAAGAGACATTAAAGAGGAAAAAGCATAAGACAGGAGTGGACCCTGTGCCTACAGCTATTCTATCACAGATTTTTTGAAAAGAGTAATACCTTAACTAAAGAGTGGGCAACAGGGCAAGCTTACCTACAGACAGTCTAGTAGTAGCACAGAGAGTCATAGCAGAGGCTCTTTGAAGGAAAAGAAAGGCAGGGACAGATACCCAAAATTTTGAAAACATAATCAAAATCAAAAAAGCATTTGTCAAAATTTATTTAGGAATGAAATGTCATTAATCGGTTGGAAAAAAAAGCTCAGTTAGAAAGTTAGGGAAATATCATTGTTCCAAAAGAAAGCACTGTTGGACTTACTGGGGACAGCAGCAGGATCCTCAGTAGAGGAGCTCTGTGCCTGTGGTTTACCCGCCGACTCGGTCCCAGCCTTCTGCTTGCCCCTGGGTTCTGTGGTTCATGTAAGAAATAATAAAGAAAGAGAAAAACATTGAGTGCTGTGAAACATAGACATCATTTCAAAAACCACTGCTAGAACATTAAAAGAAACAAACATTGATCTACCAAATGACTACTGCCTTGCATGATTCACTGACTGTATATACTTGGAGAAAACAAATCAAATGTTCCATAAACATTCTGATTGCAGATTACTAAGTAACACAGAGGCAGTAACACCTGAACAACACCACCGATTCAAGAATGGGGTAATCAATTATCTGTAAGTAGGCATTTCTTTTTTATTTTTGCCAGCAAAATGCATAAATCACAAGGAGGAGACATGCTTAACTTTGTGCATACTAACACAAAATTGTACGTTCGTTGCATCATATTTTGTTCAGCTACTGACTGAATGCTACTGCTGCTAAGCCTACCCACTCACTAAACAAACGACATCAGTTCTATGGAGGGCTGAAGCAGGGGCGGCTCTAGGCTCATGGTGGTCCTGGGCAGGGAGCGTAGGTAGGGGGGCCCGGAAGAGGAGGTCGGGGCGGAGCACGGAGGCCAGTAAAGAGGGGGGAGTCAGGGTGTTTGGAAGTGGAACAGAGCCGGAGGCACCAAATCCCTGCCAGGGGCCGCCACGCAAATATGTATCCATCCTCAGAGGATTATTAAATTAAGGATATATATTGGTGTGGTGGCCCCTGGCGTTTGGTGGCCCTGTGCAGTTGCACAGCTTGCACATGCCTAAAGCTGGCCCTGGCTGAGGTAAGAAGAACAAAGTAACTTTAGCATTCATTGCCAGAGGAGGATTCATGCAGAAGAGAAGGCCGTGAAAAAAAAATGATACAATATGCAAACTACGTACATTTATCCATCAACCGCTATTTCACTGACGGACAAAGGAAGGACAAGACTCTATTAATAGCATTAACTAACTTCAGTTCTCTACAATAAAGAAAATCTCACATCAATAAACAGCAAAAGCTAGCGCCAAATTGAACACGCAAGAGTCAGTGAAGAAGCGCAGCACAGACCAGTGTCATACAATTACAGTAGATATAACGGAATACATCGGAAATGTAACTAGGAGCACCAGTCATCGCGTTACTTATTCAGCCAAGATTTAGAAAGATACAATAACAATACTTATACTACTATAGATATATATACACACACTTTTTTTTTTGGGTAGCCACTCACCAAGACACACGACCTCGACACCAAGCAGGTCCAACAGGTCCTGCTCCCGGTCCAAAATGTCTGCCCAGCGGTGGGACAGCTGATGGTGGGTACGCCGGATACCAGAGCAGCGGAAGACTGCCCGGCGCACCTTCGCCCACCGCCGGAGACGCTCTTCAATCTGGTGGTAGCCGGAGCCGGGCCTGCCGCCTGCTGCCAAGATCAAGGGGAGGTGGCGCTGGATAAAAAAGACCAGGGCAGCCACCTCCTCCTCCCCAAAAAGTTGGCGGGCCCTCACCCCTAGGGGGCACATTCTGCCGCAAGGCAGCCGGGTTTTTTGGGGCACAGGCGCCTTGCCCTTTGAGACGCCGCTGCTGCTGGCGCCCTTGACCATGGTTCTGGGTGGAGGGGAGAAGAAAAGTTGAAGACAAAAAGGTAGGAGAAAGAAGAAGCAAGGTAAAAGAAGGAAGTAAAATAAAACAATAGAAAAGTTGTAAAAGTAGAAATAAAATGAAAAATATAAACCTAGGCACAGAGAGAGATAGGTAATAACTAAAGAAAGTTTGAAAAAGTGGGTAAAAAGACCAGGATTGAAGAGATATGAGCTAGATGCTAAAGTAGGCCCAAAACCATAGCCAGAGTGTGTGATCCAAGATGGCTGCGCCCATCGCGACCGCGTGGGTAGGTTCGCTCGATATTTAGTGCGATCACGCACTTTTGTAGTGCGAACGAGAAGATGAGTTCCCGAACATGTCTTGCACAACCCGAACACGTTACTTGTGACCCGGAACAGAAAATAAGGGAACGCAAGCGGGCGGGACAAACTTCTTGGGTAACTTAGCGTGCTAGCCATCCCGAGCATGCAGGCAACGCCCCGAACACGCGCACCGCGCTCCCGAAGATGAAAAACGGCGCGCGAACGGGTCTAGCAAGCAACTACGCATGGCTGCGGAGCTACGCGTAGGTCGCGGAGTGCAAGTGCGTCTTCGCGTAGCTCCGCGGAGTGCGACTCCGCGAACTACGCCCAGGGTTATACAAGACTATAGGAGAACTCTTTTATGCTCTCACTTACCAGTGTTAATTTACCCCCAAACATCCACCTCTCTATAAGTCTTGAGAAGAACCAACCCTGTCTAATCATACTAATTGCAAATGAATAGTCCCTGAATAATCCAATGACATCACGCCTTCTCAAGACCTCTGCAACTCTCTGGCCACCTTTTTTCACTGTAAGATCGTCGACATACAGTACAGCTTCGGCGCTCAGAACACGTACCCCACCACCAAACCTACACCCCCCACCACCACCATGTGCGCCTGGACTTGGGTCAGCATGGAAGATACCACCCACACGATGAACACCATCCACTCGGGCTCCCCAGCCGATCCCTGCCCACACCACATCTTCAACAAAGCCGACTCCATCATCGCACCCATACTTCGGGACATCATCAACAACTCCTTCATATCCGCCACCTTCCCGGAGAGCTGGAAGCATGCAGAGATCAGCGCCCTCCTGAAGAAACCCACCGCAGACCCCTCAGACCTCAAGAATTCCGCCCCATCTCGCTCCTCCCCTTCCCTGCAAAAGTCATCGAGAAAACCGTCAACAAACAGCTGACAGCCTTCCTAGAGACGAACGGCTCCCTCGACCCATCACAGTCCGGATTTAGAGCGAACCACAGCACCGAGACCGCCCTCATCGACCAACGACATCCGGACCCTACTGGACAAGGGAGAAACCGCCGCCCTCATCCTGCTCGACCTTTCGGCTGCGTTCGACACAGTCTGCCACTGCACCCTGACAACCCGCCTCCACCACGCCGGCATCCAAGGAAAGGCCTTGGAATGGATCACCTCCTTCCTCTCCGACAGAACCCAAAGAGTCCGTCTCCCATCCTTCCTCGCAGAAGCCACCAAGATCATCTGCGGCGTACCTCAAGGCTCCTTGCTCAGCCCCACCCTCTTCAACGTCTACATGAGCCCCCTCGCAGCCATCGCACGCAAGCACAACCTCAACATCATCTCCTACGCCGACGATACCCAACTGATCCTCTCCCTCACCAACGACCCCACCTCCGCCAGAGCCAGCTTCCAGGACTGAATGAAAGACATCGCAGACTGGATGAAGCTCAGCCGCCTGAAACTGAACTCAGACAAGACGGAAGTCCTCATGCTCGGACCATCCATCTACACCTGGGACGACTACTGGTGGCCCCATGCTCTGGGCCCCCCACCCAAGCCCACGGACCACGCACGCAACCTGGGCTTCATCCTTGACTCCTCCCTCACGATAGCCAGGCAAGTTAACGCCGTAACCTCCTCTTGCTTCAACACAATCTGCATGCTCCGTAAGATCTTCCACTGGATCCCCACTGGAACCAGGAAAACGGTCACCCAGGCCCTCGTCACCAGCCGTCTGGACTACGGGAACGCCCTCTACGCTGGGACCACCGTCAAACTACAGAAAAGACTCCAGCGCATCCAGAACACCTCAGCACGACTCGTCTTGGACATCCCCCGACACAGCCACATCTCCGCCCACCTGAGGGACCTGCACTGGCTCCCCTTCAGCAAAAGGATCACGTTCAGACTCCTCACCCACGCACACAAGGCTCTCCACGACTTGGGCCCGAATACCTCAACAACCCCCTCACGTTCTACACGCCAACCCGCCAGCTCCGCTCGATCCTTCACCTACCTGGCGGCCAAGACCTGGAACACCCTCCCCACCCACCTACGACTCATCCAGGACCATCTCTCCTTCAGGAAGCAACTCAAGACCTGGCTTTTCGAGCAGTAGCAGCCCCACTCCCCCCAGCGCCTTGAGACCCTAGCGGGTGAGTAGCGCGCTTTACAAATACTCTTGATTGATTGATTGATTGGTTGAATGTTATTCTCACTTTAGATATTTTTGGTCCTATTGACAAAGACATGTTTGAGTTCACCCAGTAGTACTCCGAAGTACTACTTTACATTTGGAAGTTGCCCTAACAATGTATAATGTCTCAAAGATTCAATGAAATGCTAGCCATACCTATCTGCATGATATCAATCTCAGTTTCATAAATAAAGTGTCAGTAGTTCTCCATGACAACGTTTTAACAACAGCATGTGGACTGAAGAATTATAACTTGAAACCAGAATCTTTGTTTTCTCCTACATTTGTTTGGTAATATGTCTTTGTTTTAAGCTGCAATCTATTTTTAACATGCATTTGCAAATCATGTCAGTTAGGGTCAGCCTCTACCTTGTTTAAATAAGTCTCTACTGGGTTTAAATAAAGGGCTACTGGCATTTTAAAATTAACTGACCAAAAAACTCTCCACCATATAACTTTTACCAAACCGAATTAGAATGTTTTCCAGTACTACATTATTTCTGTTTAGTACATGTACATATATTAAATATATGCAAATACCGTTTGTCGGCTCTTTACAACCTATCTTTTTTTTTAATGATCTAGTTGCTTATAAATTAATTTTAAGAGTACTAGTGTCATCAGTGATGTCATCATAATGTCATTTGAGATGTCATCACTGAGTTCATCAATTAAGTCATTTGACAAGTCATGAGTGATATATTTTGTGACGTCATAAGCAGTGCATGGCAATGGGTCAATTCATAGTTAGCTCACTAAACTCCAAGTGCTGAATTGCAATGATTGTTTGATTTCGAAACATTGCATTGTGTGTGACTTTGTCACTTAACTATAACATCACTTTAACTCTTGTTTTGTTAGTGAATTCTTGACATTTGTTACCATGTTAGTTAAGATGCTTTTTACTTGCCTAACTATAATGTCACTCTAATATTTATTTTTTCTGTGTCTTTCTGTTTTCTATTACACAAGTTGTTTTTTTCCCATATCTAACAATAAAACATCACACTCAAAACATGGAACAACCTACATCTACACATCAGGGCCTCCGCCTCCCTTCTTCAGTGGAGTGGTGTGGCTCACTGGTTAGAGGCAGCAGACCCTGAAGCAGAAGTCAACCCGGGACCAGGGTTCAATTCCCGACGTGGCTGGGTTGTGGACCAGGGTCAGCGGACTCGATAATTCTCGCCTCGGTGCCTTCTCTAACCAGGGGTCCCACTCGGCAACTCTGGGCATTAGCTTGCCTAATCTCCACAACGGCCCCATCAATGCCGGGGATGCCTGGCTCCACCTTGGGGACTCCCAGCAGGGACCATCCCACAGGGGATGCCTGGCTCCACCTTGGGGACTCCCAGCAGGGACCATCCCACAGGGAAAGCCAGGACGGGTTCCCCAGCGGTATACAGCGCCAGGATGCCGGCTGGCAACAGTGTGCTTTACAAGTAAAGCATTACATTCAATCCTGCAAGAGGCTGAAGACTTGGCTTGTCAACTAACCCCCAGGTGACAACCTACACAACTGCCCCTTCGCCTGGATACATTTCGGGTGATAATTCATGCTCTACAACTCCAAACAAATTAAGTTTAACCTTGTTGTGCTGGCAGAACACTGAAGTCATCATCCTCGGAGCTGAACCTTACATCAGTTTGGTTAATGTTGCACTTAGTGTTTGATGGTCTCCAGTTTTGTCTGATGGCATGATGTTTTCGGATAGCATATACTGCAGACTGTCACTGCTAAAAACAATAAACCAATGGTGGTTAGCAAAATCCTTTGAGGTTGTTTTGAAAGGGTCTGTTTTTTTAGAATGTCTCTTAAGTGACCCGTTAAATTATTGCATTTATGTTTTTTATGCCCTCCCTTAAGATTCCTGAGAGACCCATAGGTCAAATGCAGGGTTGGATTGGGATTAAAAATCGGCCCGGGCACGCTAAAAAAAAAGTGGCCCACATTTGCATATTGCCTTTCCGCAAAGCACTGCTTCGACGAAATTTTATTTAAAAAAAAAAAAGGGGGGGGGCAGTTTAAAAAAATGCACAGATTAGTTTACACTGGTGAAACACACCTGAAAACAAGTGTTTGCTCAGGCCCGTGAACCCAGCTCAATATGCATATATTAATGGGCCAGCCCTGCGGGAGAAAGGGAGGGACACCTCTGTCGTTGATAAAAGGGAGGTATAGGGGGGGCGTGGCTTGGATGCCGCGCAAGATGGCCGGCTAGGTACGGAGCTCCGCCGCATCGATCACCTCACAGCGTGTTTTTCCCGATGTAAACGGGACCGCTACTGAGCACCGTCGCCGGATTTGGCTGGCGGAACATTAGCGGAATCAGCGGAGCAGCTTTTCAGCGTTTGTGGAGCCGTTTTCGCCCCTCTCCGCGATGAATTCCCTGCCCCTCACGGAGCCGCCATTTTGAAGCTCTTCCGAACCTCGGAACCTCTGCTGACAGGCGCTGTCACTACACGACGTGTCACTGGACACCAACGACCTTTCAGACGCCGACTTCACTTCAGGGGTGAGAATTATATATATTGTGCAAGACTCTTTTACTGCATTTTTTCTTTCCTCTTCCACATTAGAGGAAACGTCCAAATACGCAGTTTTACGGCGCTTCACCCCTGACAGCTGGGTTTTTCACACCCTAACATGCTCAACGCTCTGAAATACTTTTTCTCCTAAATTTCTTCCTCATGGCGCTATGACAACATCTTTCTCTGAGACTTTCTGCTCATTTCTCCTGCGCCTCAGCTACTTCAGGATGCCCCTCCATATGCTCCCATTTTAGTCATCCTCCTTTTTGTACTCACTAACTATTTCACTCTAATTCCCTGACGCTTTCTCAAATTAATTACGTCTTGGTGCTTCACCCTATCTTTGGAGATACTTCTGGAACATTTCACACGCACCTTTAGTTCTCTCAGGGAATTGAGACTACATTATGGCACGATCATTTCTTTCTATGGTCAGATTACGCAAACCTCAGTTTGTCTTCACACCATCGGGGAATA
Organism: Lissotriton vulgaris; assembly: GCF_964263255.1. Lineage (NCBI taxonomy): Eukaryota > Metazoa > Chordata > Amphibia > Caudata > Salamandridae > Lissotriton > Lissotriton vulgaris. The sequence continues at coordinate 294,090,847 of NC_141697.1, read as the reverse complement.
CTTCAGGAGCTTCTTCATCTGGTACAAATAGAGCCACTGCATCTACGAAAATGACGTCTCCAAAATCATCATTGGCTCATACTAACACCAGTAAGTCTTCCCCACCTGCTCCAGCGGGCAAACGCCTTAAGCAAAATTCTCCTACGCCAGAAGACAATCCTTCACATTCTTCTACTGACCAAATTCTGGAGGAATTGCGCGCGCTGCGCCCATTTATTGAAAAAACGAGTACAGATATGCAGCTTTTAAAGGATAAATGGGAAAATATGGATGCCCGTCTTTCTACTGTTGAACAGCACCTTCCTGAAGTTCAATCCAATACACAACGTATAGACTCTTTAGAAAAAACAGTCCTCTCACTCCAAAAACATACAGAAGATTTGGAAAATCGCAATAGGAGGAATAACCTCCGTATTTACAATTTGCCGGAAAATCTTGAGGGGGATAATCCAGTATCTTTCTTCACCACTTTCTTGCCGAAACTTCTGGACCTACCACCTTCCACCTCCATTAGTATACAAAGAGCCCATAGACTAGGCGCCAGAACGGGCTCCTCCTCAAAACCTTGTGGAGTCATCATTTTATTTCTGAAATACACAGATCTTCTATTGATTCTCTCAGCTGCGAGGAGTAAAAAACAAGTGTCTTGGCAAGGTCAGCGAGTATATCTATCTCAGGATGTCTCTAACGTCACTGCCTCCAGACGTAAAGAATTTCTGGCTATGCGTCCTTCTCTGCGCTCCCTGGGAGCAAGATATGGCTTGTTTCACCCTTGTACTCTCAGAGTCACCTATCGAGACAAGACTTGGTCATTTCAGGAACCTGGAGAATTAAGGAACTTTCTTCTTCTACACAGTGAAGAAGGGATGGACGCCTCCTCTTCTGCTTCGAACAGTGGCTGAAATTGGACTTTTATTGTCTACATGTTTGTTCTTCTAATGGCTTGTCTTTGACTTCATGTATTCTCCTTACTTCTCATCTCAGTTCTCACACTCTCTTTTCGTGTATCTTTTCTCTTTTATCTTTTTCTGGCATCTCTTATATATATCTCTACTTTCTTTTTCTACTTTCTGGACTTCTGCTTTTACGTTTACATGTTCTGTATGTTAACATTTTTGTCCTTTTTTCCTCCCCAGACGGATATGTATCGGATACTCCTTTCAACACCTTGTCCCATTCCATGTTCCTTTTGTGCGGTCTCGATGTGGTTCTCCTCCTGATCCTGGTCCGTACGTCTTGTAAAGCATCACCACCTCCCCACCTTCCCTATGTGTATTTTTTCTCTTTCAGGTATGTTTAATACAGTCATCCTTTTGGATTTGTACTGTCTTCTATGCATTCTCTCTTTCCTTCCTTCTTCCTTTCCCACTGATCTTCTTTCCCTTTTCCCACCCCTCTCCCCCTCCCTTTTCCTTTTTCTTCTTCCTTTTCTACCTGTTCTTCCTTCTTCCTTTTTGAAGAGTTTTATGGTTAATATTTTTCTACAGTTTGAATTATTACATGTACAGTATGAGTATGCTCTTGCAATTCTCGGTTTAGATCAGTTTAATAAGCTTTCACCTTCAAAGTTGTTTCATGGAATGTGAAAGGATTTAATCACCCTATCAAAAGGCAAAGAGTACTCTCCCACCTTTCCTCTTACAATCCAGATATTGTCCTTATTCAAGAAACCCACCTATCTGATATTGAATCTTTAAAGCTAAAGCGACTATGGGTTGGAACTGTTTTATTTTCTCCTGCTTCTCAAAAAAAGAATGGGGTGGCCATTTTAATTCATAAGCGACTCCAGTGTAAAGTAGTTCTAGAAGAAAAGGATGACGAGGGGCGCTGGGTTTTAGCTAAACTAATAATTAACAATATCCCACTTACGATATTCAATGTTTACGGTCCCACATGTTTTGACTCCTCTTTTTTGCCCTCCATTACAGCAAAATGTATTCAATATAAAGATGATGCTTTTCTATTAGGTGGAGATTGTAACCAGATCATTGACCCATTTTTAGACCGTAGATCCTCTGTTCGTTTTTCTCCTCATAAACCACATAAGCAATTCCTTGACACTATCACCCAAACTCATCTTGTAGACTCATGGAGACTCACTCACCCAGATGTTATGGATTTCTCCTTTTTCTCTCCTCCTCATGCTTCTTTCTCCCGCTTAGACTATATCTTTCTATCTTCATCTCTTTCTCAACACCTTATATCTTCTTCTATTGAACCGATTGTTATCTCTGACCATGCTCCTATTCTTACTGTTTTTGATCTTCTTCCTCCTACTCCTAAATCTTCTCGCTGGCGCTTCAACCCCTCTCTTCTTACTGATCCTCTTTTTTCCTCCTCTTTTCGTTCTTTTGCTTCTGAATTTTTTCATCTTAACTCTACACCTGATACCCCCCCTCATATTCTTTGGGATTCCTTCAAGGCCACAGCCCGAGGTTTTATTATTGATTTTGTCTCTAAAAAGAAGAAAAAATTCCTTCAAAAACGTAAAGTTACCCTTGCGCATATTAAATCGCTGGAACATCAATTCTATACTTCCTCTGCTAAGATTATGTCTCCTGAATTACTTAAGGCCAAGATTGCCTTTAACAAGCTTACCACAGACTCTGCTTCCTCTTTTCTCCTCCGGAGCAGCGCGCGATATTATGGAGGTCGAAATAAATCAGGTAAATTGTTAGCTAACTATTTAAAATCCCGTAAAGAACGTACTAATATTGATTCTATTTATTCCCCCTCTAATGTTCTTCTTCATACCGATGCAGAAATTTTGGAACAATTCCACTCTTTTTATGAGACTTTATATACTCCGGAAAACCCTCCCACCCCAGAGCTTATTCAATCTTACTTTGACAACATACCTCAACCAGATACTTCCCACCTTAATATTTCGGCCGTTGATTCTGATCTTACTATTTCGGAACTATCCTCTGCTCTATCCTCCCTCACTAAAGGGAAGACTCCAGGACCTGACGGCTTCCCAGTTGAATTTTACCTACACTTTTCAGACCTCCTCTTACCCAACCTTCTATCTCTCTTTCAGTCTTTTTGTTCTACTGGATCAGCCCAAGGCTCCTTTCAAGACGCTACCATATGCCTTATCCCTAAAGATGGTAGGGATCCTAAGTTCTGTAAAAATTATCGACCTATATCTCTAGTTAATGTTGACTATAAAATTTTTGCGAAATTATTAGCTCTTCGCCTTGACCCGCTCCTACCACATCTTATAGGGAAAGAACAATGCGGCTTTGTTAAAGGCCGTTTAACATCGGACAATTCTAGACTCTTCCTTAATGTTTTAAGTAAAGCCCCTTCACTATCAATTCCCCTTGCAGCCATTTCAGTAGACGCTGAGAAAGCCTTTGACCGGGTCGACTGGTCTTTTCTCATGGCCTCCTTAAAATGGCACGGCTTTAATCCCAAATTTATATCTTATATTTCTTTGATATATTCTATGCCCAAAGCATCTGTTCTCCTTAATGGTCAACTCACCTCCCCATTCACATTCCAACGTGGAGTTCATCAGGGCTGTCCCTTATCACCTCTTTTATTTATTTTGGCACTTGAACCCTTCCTTACTTCCATACGCAATAATCCATCCATCTCTGGCTTCCCGTACGGTAAACGTCATCTTAAATTGTCTGCATATGCTGACGATATTCTTTTATTTATTTCTGACCCGCCTACTTCAGTCCCCGCTTTATTAGACGAATTTCAGAAATTCTCCTTGGTCTCCGGTTACAAAATAAATTCTGACAAAACAGAGATCCTTCCTTTAACCAAATTTTGTCTCCCCCACTTTTTCACGGCCACTGGCTTTGCTTGGAATTCTACAAAAATTAAATATCTCGGTGTTCTTTTTTCTAGCTCTATTTCTTCTTCTATTCAACTCAACATGAATGCAGTCATATCTAGAATAGACTCATTACTCACTTCTTGGAATCCACTATTTCTTTCCTGGTGGGGCCGCCTTGACTCCATCAGAATGATGATTGTCCCTATTCTGATTTACTTGTTATCCATGCTCCCACTTCGTATCCCAACCTCATATTTCCGTCGCATTGATTCTGTGTTGTCCAAATTTCTTTGGAAGCAGAAAAAAGCCCGCATATCGCTTTTCAACTTACGTAAATCTAAACTTAATGGTGGTACCAACTTTCCAGACTTTCGCCTCTATCATAAGTCCTTTTCCCTTCGACAGGCTTCCCGCTGGTTATCTCAGGAACCTTCCCCTTTTTCTCCCCTCTGGCTTTCTGTTGAACAGGAATTACTGCTTCCGTACTCCTTCCAAGAAGTAATTCGCTTTACCTCTAAAGCCCAATGCCTTAATCCCCTTTTATTCAAGCATACTTCTTCTCTTCTACGCCCTTTAGTTTCACCTACCTCAGTGACGCAGGAATCCTTCCTACTATTGCCTATATGGTACAACTCACTTCTATTAATTAACAACAGACCTATTGCATGGCCCTCATGGAGAGCGAAAGGTATCATTTGGATACATCATCTTTTTGATGGGTCATCCCCTTGCTCATTTCCTACATTTCGTTCTCAATTCCACTGCCCTCCTTCTTTTGCAAAGAAATTCCCTATCCTTATGGAAACCATTCTAGATCGTTATTACTCTCTCCCCTCTGAAGACCTATCTGCCTCATCTTCCTCTCTACTCACTGTCCTTTCTACAACTCCTAAAGCTTCCATCATTTACCGGTACTTCTCAGCCCCCGATCCAGATCGTCTCAAATCAAAATTAGAATTGTCTTGGGAAACAGATTTACATTCTTCATGGCCGACTTCTCTTTGGGACAAAATATGGGCCCGATCCTTGAAGATTTCCCGTACTGCCTCTCTCACTCAATCCCTATTTTTCTTTTACCACAGACTATACCTTTCTCCTCTTTCTATTTCTCGCTTTCAACCCGATTCTGTATCTACTTGTTGGACCTGTAATGCTCCCTCTGCAGATCTTTTGCACCTCTTCTTTTTCTGTCCTTCAACTCGTATTTTCTGGTCTCAGATATTCTCTCGCCTTTCTCGTATTTTTAACATCTCTATTCAATTCTCCATTTCTTTTGTATTTCTTGGTAGCCTTTCAGAAAATTTAGACCTCCCCCCACATTCTCACGGTCTTTTTGACCTTATGCTGGCTCTTGCATTACAACATATCGTCTCTAATTGGAAATCTTTGAATAAATTGTCTCTCAATTGTTGGTGGAATCTTGTATGTCAATCACACAGACTTGATGTTGCCTTTGCTTCCTCCTGCAAACCTTCCCGAAATGTTGAACTTTACTGGCTACCTCTTACTCTATACCTCGATCAATCCGTCAAAAAGAGTTACTCTCCACTTTCTTCAGATAATTTCAAGCCCCCCTGAACACATGTACTCTTGCCTGCAGTTTTTCATAATATTTTTCAGTCTCGATATTGTAATTATTTAGCTTTATATTGATCTCCTTTACTACATATTTTTCATTCACGCAATTACTAATATGATGTTTTTTTTTTTACTGTACTTTTTGATTGACATTTAACGTATTTTCTATTTTTTCTTATCCATCTTCTACGATAAATACCATGTTTTCTTTTCCTCTCTCCCCCCTCCCCCCCTCCTCCCTTCCCCATAATTCAAAATGCTTTGTTTTTCATTGTGATATTGGCTGCTTCTATTTACTTTATCCCATCGTATACCTTTTTTCTCATATTTGCTGATGTCACCTTATTGTAATATCTATTCTTCTCTAATAAAGCTTTCCAACTTTAAAAAAAAAGGGAGGTATAGGACACCCATCTGCCCCCAGAAATGCCACTCAGGCACCCACTGGGCCGCTGGCATCATCGAACAACGCAGAAATTGCCCAAATCGGCCCCCAGGCTGCTTATAAAAGCAGCCCACAGCTGGAACTTGGACGCCGGCCCCTCAGGCATTGCCCGAGTGCCCGAGTTACCAATCCGATGCTGGTCAAATGATGGAGTGCCGTGCTACTCCAGCGGGCCTCTACTTCCTTTTTCTCGTCCTGCGTAGTTCCACTGGACCAAGAAGTTTTAAAATATAAGTTATGTTAACTGTAAAGGGGTACTTTTTTTTTAATTTTGAGCAATGAGGTTGCCTCACCAGCCCAAAAAAAAAAAGATATGATGAAGGCTTTGGTGAAGTTCCTACCTTTTAGGTGTATTGAACTATCGCAAAACGATACTGCAGTACCTGTGACAGTCAAGGAATCATCATCTAAGGGGCTAATGTCATTAGTTTGTGTTATAATCAGGAAGTTTCTACTTTTTTTCTAATATTAGGGAGTGGCTAGTCACACTATTGACACCCTGTCCAGTGTCCGCTGCCTGTTTTTTCCTTTTTGGAAAATCTTTGGCATTTCAAGGAAAAAAAAACTGAAAATTGCATAGAGGGTAGCAAGACCCAGAACACCACTTAGGTGATGAAGTGGAGCAGCAGAACGACCAATGCAGGACCTCCCAATCCATCTTCTGGGAGTTTTTCACCATAGCACCAGATGAAAAGAAAGTGTCCACGAAGGTGCTGACCTGGAGCCTCTATGACTGGCAGTTTTAAAGAGGCACTGGGAAGAAGTATTCTTTTGGTACTTCAGCGATGCTGAAACCCTTGAAGGCATATTGCACTAGGAGGCTCAATGCTGTAAAGAGGAAGAGGCAGGGCAATGAAGGAGCCTCAACATCAATGTGCTACAGTGCAAAGTGCGCAAGCAGGTGACAGTGCCCCTCTTGATGTTGCAGCCACCCTCTCACATGATCTGAATTGCCTGTGTGACTACATCAAGCTCTTCTGCATGTATTTTAAGAAATATCTATGAGCAAGGCAGCAAAGTACCCTAGCCAGGAACCAGCTATTGACTGACAAAAGAAAGTAGTTTCTAGTTTTCCCTCACTGATTCAAGTTTCGTTGCCCATTTTTCCTGTTTTATTTGAATCCGGAAAACAGTTCAAATAAGTAAAAGAAAAGCTGTTTTTTTAGAACCACCTACCATAGTTAAAAGTAATTTTTGTTGTTTCTCATGTCTGTCTATTAATGTTGATATATATTCATAGTACCTCAGAGCAGGCTAGTATGGGCATTACAGGCCCATTCTACTGTTATGGTTTAAGCTAAAGTCGAACAAGAGACTGGTAATTTAATGGTTACAATAGCTTGCTACAGTGGCCTATAAAGGTAGGAGAATATAGGGGCATATTACCAAGGGCCATTATCGCCGCATTAGCGGGACTTTTTCCCGCTAATGCGGCGATAATTCTATCGCCCTATTACCAAGCTGTCGCTAACACCAGTTAGCGACAGCTTGTAGGCGATAGCGGGCATTTAGGGGCCCACTTTGCATGTCAGCGATAATTATCGCTAATGACATGCAAAGTGGGCATGCCAAGATGTTAGCGACTGAAAACAGTCGCTAACATCGCTATCTCCTATTACCAACTTTTGGAAATATTCGCGCTAAGCGCGAATATCTCCAAAAGCTAACCCCTGCCCTGAGCAGTTCTTAGCTATGCTATCCAATGGTAGGTGGATAACATGGCTAAGAGCATTAGCTCGTTAATGCATGAATATCGCTGACTTTTCAGCGATATTCATGCATTTCGGCCGATTTTTATTGCTTAGGAGATAAACGTTGATAATAGCAAGGCTCCTAAGCGATAAAAATAGGCGAAGCACGGCGATAAAATTATTGCCGCTAACCAAGCATAGCAGTATTTATCGCTTATGCTTGGTAATATGCCACATAGTACCATATTATAACAGAATGTCCTTAAATGTCCTTATAGACTACGATAGCATACTGCGCCGGCTATTAAAGGCCCTCTCTAACGTTATAGATCCAAGCTAGAGGCAGACTCCTATACGATGAGACCGGGACTCTGATGGCTACAATAGCCCGCTACAACAGACTATAAAGGTATTAGAATATTGTGCTTTATGACGACAGAATGTCCTTATATAACCTTATAGCCCACCGTATCAGGCTATACAGTCATTAAAGGCCCACTCAAGAGTAATGGGCAAAAGCGGAAAGGGAGCGCTTATAACAAGCGCAGTGGGCCTTTATGGGGTGGTATAGGGAGCTATGACAGGCTATAAGACAATAGGAACATTCCACTCCATAAATGTCCTACCTGACAAAAACAGGCAGTTATTAGCACAGGCTCACAAACAAAGCGAAAAGTCTGTTAGATTGTGAGGTTGCAGACATACCACTAAATCAAGGTGATCAATATCAAAGACAAAAAAATCAACACGAAAGAACATATAGGCATGTAAAGGTTTACTATATTTTAATTCCATATACAGAAATAGAAGTGGATGCCAGCCTCCTAAAGACTGTTTTGGTATCCAGAACTTATATATTTTTTTTACAAATTAAGCACTATCTGAACATTATTGACACCAAATTGTCCTTCCTGTGAAAAATCTGCATTGCGATCCCGTGATCGGTAATTAGTTTGGGTAATGCATTGGCTTGCAGAATGGAAAGTGACCTTTAGCCAGTGGATTCCTGTCATTACAAATCATATCACTCATTTACTTTGATGTATGGTGGCTGTATCTGCTCCGACACATCACCAGAGAGAACGGAGGGAAAGCTTAGCGAATTAACAAGAGGAAAGCTGACATAGATACATGCAAATGAAGACCCTCTCTACTTTACAGATCCAGCATCAATATCAAAGAAGGTTTCCTCTTTTGAAACATTTGACTTTTCAATTCTTTTACAGTAAAATACTCAAATAAATTGCTTTAAAGGTTCTGTAAGGTGGTCTATTTCTGTCCTTTGATTTGGTGGCAATTAATGTTTATACTTTTAAAGTGTACTGCTATTTGTGAATACCTGTCACTGACAGTTCGACGATAGCAGCATGGCATTCAAAGACACAAAATGTGTTTCTTTTCATGTGAGTGTCAGTTTTGAAAAACAAATAGAAAACATGAGGATCAAACACTGTCACCCCAAGGGATTGGAAGTAGAATGCTTGTGCTTGTTTGGAGATAGAATTTGTCAAAGACCTTCTGAATTACTCTTGAAGGTCGTATTTATAATTTCAGTGTCAAAATATAGAAGAAATGGTAGGACCAGAAAGGGTTAATTTCGTTTAGTGCTTCTCTCTAAGAGGCATATTCACAAGAATGTGTGCTAAACAGCACCAAAAAATGGTAACGTACCTCTACTCATCGCAGCCCATTGCGGGAATATAACCCTGTGTTAACGTGGAATTCACAACAAGGCAGTAGAATGCGATAGTCTGCCAAAACCGCGGCCAATGTCCGCGATACAACCACCTCGACGGCGATAAAAACACAAACCTCAATGTGGAAAAACATGCGATGGGCCAAAGTGCGATGAGGAAATCAGCGATAAGCAGTGCCAGGCCTGCAACACACACATGGCAGGCAGGAAAAATCACTATAAAAGTAGAAAAAACACCCAAACACAAACTGAAACACCCAAGCACCATGGTGGCAGCCAGAGTAGGTGCAGAGGATGAGCACAACCCCACAAGCAACCCGGACGAGCAGCCTGGGAACTCAGGGACAGGGAAGGGCAAGGACAAGAAGAAGAGGAAGACAAAGTTTAGTCTGCAGGAAAACAGGATCCTGATTACGGAGGTGATGGAACACCATCAACAACTGTTCGTCACCTGCAACGTGTCATTAGGAACCAAAAATGGGATATGGCAGAACATCGTGGGCAAGGTGAATGCCATCGGAGAGCACGAGAGGTCAATGGATGAGGCCAAGGGGCGATGGATTGACATCAAGTGAAAGACCAAGGAGCCAACCAGAAGGCAGCAATGCAGATTGGAGGTGGGAGCCCAGCGCCACAGCTCCTGCTTGATGACATGGAGGAGTTGGTGTTGACAGTCATCAGTGTGGAGACTGTGGCCGGAGTTGGGGTACACTGCTTGATAGGAAACACAACCGCAACAGGGTGAGTGACCACCAGGTACTGGGGGGACGGGTGAAGAGGGCCACAATGGCACACATGCACAATCAAGCAGTGCACACCCTCATTGACTCTGGGTCATGCCCCTCATCTACACACTGTCACAATGTACAATGCCATGCTGTGTGAATGTCAACATGTACCATGCGGCTCCATATATGTGGACCAATTATAATACACCATCTCCCCTTCACTTTGCAGGGGCACCATCAACACCCCCTGCAGAGCAGTCCCAGCCACTCTTCACTGATGACGAGGAGGACAACCCCAGCATTGACACCCAAGCCCTCCAACACATCAACATGAGAGCTGGTCAGAACGCCACCAGAGGAGAGGCAAAAACTTTGACAGCAACAAAACTTGCATGTGAGTAAAAGCCGGTTTTCTACAATCTTTTAACAATGTTATTCTTGTTCCAATGCTATAAAACAAAAGGGTAGATGGCAGGGTGAAAGAAGGGATAATCACGGATATATGATTCCAAACCCTGGAGAATGCTACAGGAGCTTCTGCTCGGAGGCCATCTTGACACCTTTCTATCTCAGTATCTTTGACTCTTGCTTTAATACTCACTCAGTCTGTGTCTATCTGTGTTGCTGTCTTTTTTGCCCCACGTATTTCATGTCTCCCTTCTCATTCACTCCCTTCATAGACGTATCAAATATACATCTCCTTCCTGAATCCTACCCAAAACTACAATGGAAGCAGGAATTTAAATGGCCCAAACCATACAATTAAAAAAAGGCATAGCAATGGAATTCATCTCCAGAGATTGTGAGCTCAACCCTTAGGTTTAGAAATCATTGGTACTATTCTCAAATATCCTATGGGAAGACGATCTTTTCTAACATATAATTTGTATACATATTATGAATTTCACTTCCTTGACGATGGATAATGTTTCATGTTTTGATGGAGTACATAGTTTAACTTAGGGGGATGTTCACAGGGACTTATTTCCAAGTTATTCCCACCGTAACGCATCAAAAGTGGAGATAGAGTTAACCCCCCATTCACAAGCTGGTGAAAACTGCAGACATCGCCTGTATTCCCACAATAGCTGGCCCAACATTTATCTCCACAGTGGACACCACCAACTAACCCTAATAAGATGCAGAGTAGGCGTTCCTGTGCAAAAACACATGAGAACACCACAACATCACTTTCACAACAAACTGCCAGATCTGCGATGCAAATCAAAAACAGGCGATAAGCTGCGGTAGCAGCAGCAAATTAACACCTGCCCATTTCTGGTGTGAAGGAGGACTATAACCTGCAGCATAAAAGGGATCCCAGCCAAGAGGGTTGTACCGTATTATAACGCGGGCTTTTACCCCGCATGCCATTACAATGCAGTTTTTACACCACAAGTCGTTACAACGACTTGCGTTGGGGGGCGCTGGATAGTGGAATAGTTTAATTTTCTATTCCAACTCCAGCCCACGTTGATAGTAGGGAAGGTGTTGGATAGAAAATTAAACTATTCCCTATCCTACAGCGCCCTCCAGCCCAAGTCGTTGTAACAACTTGCGTTGTAATAGCAGCGTTGTAATAGCAGTGCGGGGTAATGCCCATGTTGTTATGGATGTTTCCCACGAAGAGCCACACCTGAAGACCCACATATGCCATGGAGACAATGATCATGCAACGAGGATACCCATGAGGGCCACAACACCCACTGCAACCACCCCAGGTCCCCTCAGGCCCCTCCCTCCCCGGACATACAAATACCGTGCACAACACAAGAGCCACAACAAATGCATGATGACGCACAGTGCCAAAATGTGTGGCCAGAAGAACGAGAAACAGTCACACAGCACTGAAGTAACAACCAAAAACTTTATGGAGACACAACACAAAACAGCAATGCAGAAGACTCCTGTTGGGTCCGCCAGGGACAATCTGGACGACAGAGCCTGGAAAAGAAAGCACAAAATCAGGACGTGTGTCATGCGCACATCAAAGAAGTGAGACACAGAGAAACAGAGAAGGAAAGTGAGCCAAAGAGAGAAAGAGAGAGAAGGAAAGGAAAGGAAGGGAGAGAGAGAGATAGGGGGATGGGAGAGAGTGGGAGAGAGAGGCAAAAAAAGGGACAGAGAGTAAGTCGGAGAGTAAGACGGAAATGAAGGGAGAGAGAGAGAGGCACCGCCTCCCCTGTGCACACAGGCCCCACTGCTCACCTCCTGCACCGGTATGTCCATCAGTAGGAACACCGTGTGCCCGTGCTAGCTCAAGGCCCCGGTCATGCCACCATGGCATGGTCCACATCATGCGGGCTCGCACCGCGGCCCAGCCGGTCCCACACATGAAGCTGAGTCCTGAGTCATCAATGACGGAGACCACATCAGTGCACACATCCTCACAGCAGGCTGCACACGCGCTCAGCAATTACATGTGCCGCCAACCCTGTGCAATGCCAGTCAGCGCCACATGGTGGTAGGTCTGTGCCAGGCGCAAGCCCTCGGGTGCCACTAACCCTGTGCAACGCCAGTCAGCGCCATGTGGTGGTAGGCCGTGCCAGCTGCAAGCCTTGGGTGCCACTAACCCTGTGCTACGCCAGTCAGCGCCACATGGTGGTAGGCCCGTGTCGGCCGCAAGGCCTCAGGTGCCACTAACCCGGTGCACAGCAAATCATGGGCCCCTTATGATTGAGCACTGTGGATCGTCCGTCATTCAGTCACCACCGGCAGAGGGGAATGTGACATTGTCAGGCCCTTATATTTGCGGGATCACATGACCCGTGAGACCTGTGTCAGATGGGTGTAGTAAGTGTGCAAACCTGCCCTCAGGGAGTGGCCATGACATGCTGACAACTAGACCAGTGACTTGCACACCACCAGCGTGTACACCTGCAACAGGTAAGTATGTGGGCTCCCCTTCGGAGTGTCAGCGGGGTGGTCTGGCCTGGCATACGCCGGAAGAGCACAGGGCTTGCTACAATGACTCGGGGGCTCTGGGCATGGTTCAGTCCATATCCAGACAAGGAAGTGACTAATGTGTGTGTCCCTGTTGTAGTGTCCATGGCAGCCGGGACACAATAGGCAATGTAGTACATGGTGACTGGCATCCCACTAGATGAACATTAGTGACGTAAGTGAAATCACTGTCCCTGCTTCCATCCACACAGTCATGCAGGACTGATGACAGACATGACACAGCAGTGCCTCACTGGATGTTTATTGCACATCCAGTAGAGTTTTGCAGCTGGAGCGGTACAGGCCCATGCCAAGCACACCACACAATATGGGCCTGTGGAGAGCCAGCCAGAGTCCATCCGGGGATGACAGGTACTGTGGAAAAGGAATAGTGCAGGTGCATCCTGGTCTCCGTGTCATTGGTCATCAAACGCGATATGGCAGTCCATGTCACAGTCCAAGGTGAGTGCAGCGGAGTGTATCGGTGGTCAGTGGGAAGTCTGAGGCTATGTGCATCACCAAGTAGAAACAGGCCAGGCACGGAAATGAATGCTAGTGCCTCCTTCTGACGACAATCCCATGCACGTCCTCGTATGCATGCTCTGCCCCATCTGTGGATGTTGCAGTACCGGCTGCAGAACTGTGTGCCTCTGACACATCAGGGGCCGGAGGAGGATTGTCTGCCGTACTGTGTGGCACTGATACACCAGGGGGAGGAGATGTGGGCAGTGAGGGGGCAGCGGCATTCATCAGTGCCATGCCTTGTGGCAGCAATGCCCTGATGAGGATATGCAGGGCATGATAGATCCCAGCTACATCTCGCTGATGTGCAGCGGTGGCAGCGGTGGCTGCCATCCTTTATGTCTCCATCCGCACCATGTCCTCCATGAGCCTCCGCATGTGTGCCAGCTCATGGCTGGAATTGCTGGAGCCAGTCTGAGCAGACAGGTGTACTTCTCCCCATGTCATGACTCCAGTGAGGTCAGCCAGGGCTCATTGGAGACCATGGAGTGGGCCGTGGGTGTCCGTTAGGGACTGGAGCTGGTCCCTGATGGGACCTAGACACCCATGGATGGCGTCCAGTTTGGTAGTCCTGAGGTTGAACCCCACCCGCTCTGGGCCTCCAGCACACGGCGTTGGAAGGCCATGTGTTGTTCCTGGGGGTCTTAGGAGACTGCAGGGCTGTGGGTGCCTCCTGCTGGGTGCTTTGGGTAGTGGGCGGGGTCTCCTCGATGCAGCTGGTGATGTCAATGATGTGCTTTAGGTACTGCTGGCTAGTGATCACTGTTTACTATTGCCACTAAAGCTAAGGCTGGGTCGCTGATTACCCTTCGTGATTTGTGCAGGTGAGAGGCAAATCATAACACTGTTTTTCACTCTGGGAGATACCCTTGGCCCTAGGAATAACATCAGTGAGGTCGAGGTGTTAGTGTGTTCTGCGGCCCACGGAAAGGTTGTGCCCAGCTGCTGACCTGCCCACCTTTCTGCTTCTTAAGCTGTTAGTCTTGATACCTGAGGGCTGGCATGCTCTAGGCTAGAAGGTGGCTGCGTGAGAGGTGCAATGTGATAACGGAGAGCTCCCCTTCCCGTTGCCACCCTGTTCTTCTGTCCAATTTTGCTGGGCACCCCAGATTCAGCCTGTGATGTGTTTGCTACAAGGATGACAGAGTTTTTTAATTAATGCTGCCCTCCACGATGTTGCTCTGTTCTTTTGGAACTTTAATGGGCATTTCAGGTACCACCTGTTGCATTGTCTACTTCCAGGTCTGAGTCAGTTTCTGCTTGTCATCCCTTGCACCAGTCCTTTGGTGGGCTGTTCCTGGAAGTGTGCATCTTTATAGGGCAGTAGGAGAATGTGTCAGAGGCATGCTGTGGTAACCTGCCTCTCCCTCTTGCACCTTCCATGACACGATTTGGGTTCTCGCTCCTCTACCTCACTGTAGACCAGTTCAATCCGTGATGGCATCCTATTCGTCCTCACTGGCTTGCCCTCAAACTAAGTCCTGCCATCTCGCCTTTGCACCCATTCCAATCATCAGAGTGTGCAACCCGCTCTTCCTGGCTGGGGGTCACAACCTGGAGGTGCAGCAACACATGGCTGTCTATGAAATTGACCCGGAGCTCATTGTCATGATTGCTAGGATCCATGATACTCATATTAATTTTTCGGATTGCTTGGCTCATCAAAATCAAAGATGGACTTGAGGCTCACCTACCAGTTAGGAAATGCTGAATCTCAAATGGAGTAGCCATCTTTGGATGATACTGGCTTGATACTTTTTATATTGTGAAATTCCCTTGATAGTCCTAATAAGGCAGACTTGGTCACTACTGCCTACTTTAGCCCTTCCTCATCAGTAAATTGCATACTTCAAGCCCCATGCTTTCTCTACCACTTCTTTCCTACCTGACAGCTCTCTCTTATTGTTTTCTTTCCCCGGTACTCTAGTCCCAGGTTGCTTCACAAGTAGTACATTTAGCAAACCTAGATTGCTTATCAAGTCAGACTTTTAGCGATCACTCTGGTATACCATCCTTCTCCAAGGAGCCAAATAACTCTAGTTCAAATGACAGCTTGCTGACGCTGATGGGTTGCAAAGCATTTGGGATTGATTACCCACCTCATTTAAAAACAATGCAGCCAAGAATTACAAAAGTAAATTTCTCAAATGGAACACTGAAATGCTCATATCCGACGTCTATGTCTGTGTCAATAAAAAACACATAATTAATGATCTAATCTTCCACACTAACAAAAGAATGCAATGGAGAAGAGCTATGCCTAAACGCCCTGGATTAACACTTCTAGGACAATACCACACAGCTTAAAATTCTCCATTACTCACTAACTAGTTATAAGGGCTGAAGCAACTATCTCACTTTACAACAATGGGAACATTCTAATTCAATCATCTAACTGTGATCTTGAGAGATTTCATGAAATATTCATAATAACTAAAAGTAGTATGTGAAAAGATGTCCCCCTTTTCTCCGAAAGTCCACGTCTCCCCTCTCATTCCATGATGGAAAAATAGGCATCTTCTAGTTCCACCTCTACCTTATCCCCTTCGCTGGACACATAGCCCCTCCCCCAACCAAGCACAGGAACCACCACCATGGGTTACAGACCTATCATGCCGATGGCGGACACCTGCCCTTCGCCTTTATTCCTCTTCTCTAGCATGCCGAGTCACTCAACTCTCATTAGTGCGGGAATTGATGCCCACAACTCAAATACCTGCAACACCTTTAGCCTTGAGATCTCCTTGGATACTAGTCTGCTCCCCTCAATCCAAGACACTCCCACTCCTACCATTCCTGCCTCTTAACCGGTGACCTGCTTGACAACTCCGGCCTCCAACCTATCATCAGATACCTTCCAACACTACATGTAACCCAGCATATGCACACCTTGGAGCCCTCTCTTTCTATCCCACTTTCAGTCACCACCCGTAGTATTCCCTCTCCATGCATCCATCCCCCTAACACTTCCCCTACCCCTCCTCCTATCTTTTCCCCAGGAGACACTCTCCTAGCCCTCATCCGCATATAACTGCCTCTACCTCACCCAACACCACCTCTATTCCGGTTTACCTACTGACCGCTCACCCTGTACAGGAGAGTGCACAAATGTTCCCTGTTCCCAGGTCACATTACATTCCCATGGGCACAGTTGACTCATTCTTCTTGGAGAAATAACTTAAGCTTAGTCAAGACCTTCAGCCAGTTATGACTACTTGATTCACATCACCGCTAAACTTGAGAACCTCTGGAACCTCAACCTGACCTCCTGGGCTTATAGAACTTCACTCAAACAACAATATAATTCCCCTTCAAGGGGAAGGACAAACTACACCTGGCATGAGACAGTACTAACTGAGAACTCTGAACACCTGAACCGGAGGGACCGATCCTATCTCAATCATCCTGTCTCTAGTCCTCAAAGGGTTACCAACCACCTATCTGATGCAGACATTCACTCCCTTTTGCTATCTTATTCCACCTCCAGTAAGGAGTCATCACCCACACCAGACTCCATCCCGACCATTGCCCCAAACCTGCTCAGAGAAACTAGTACCAACTTTAGGTCCACGAACAAATACAACCTACTTCAAGTGCCCATAACTCATAAAGATTCATCAGTAAACAAATCTCATCTCCGATCCGTCACGCTCTACTGCAGGACGGCTGTAAAACATGCAAATGACATTGCAGATCTCATTCTCACAGAAAATTTTGACCTCCTAATCCTCATCACTCATCCTGGACAATTTTCTACCACCCAAATACGACATCGTCAAGCTACACAGAATGGGAAAAGCTGGTGGTGGCTTACCCTGCATCCACCACTCCATGCTTTCCAATAAACAATCATAAATTACACCAATGCCCTCCGGTGAATACCTAAGAATTGAAATCTGGAGTAATGATAATATAGTATGCAAACTCCACATGATTACCACCCCCCGGTAATCACCTTCCCTTCGATGAACAATTAACAGAGATCATCTCTAACTCGGGCCAGCACTTAAACCACATCTCCCTCAATGATCTCAAAACACACAGGCATGACTCTAATGACCCCTTATTGAACATTTTCAAATCCTTCCTTACCACCTTAAAAAATCATGCAATGAACCAACTCACATTAGGGACACTATCCTAAATCTAATCATTGATAAGGATGATGACATTCAACTTGAATCCATAACACAATATAATTGGTCTAACAATGATCTAATCACCATCCTCATCCTAGCTATAATGTTGACTAGAAAGGGAAAACTGCTCAACCCCAAACAATGGTCTAGAGACCTGAGAAATAACATCCTTCCTCCATCCTCAAGCCTGACGAAGGTAAGTGATCTCACAGAGCATTACTACAATCCATGTCAGACATTTTAGACAGAGTCACTCCTACGCAACTAAAAAGAATACCAGGTAGGGTCTCCAAAACCTGGTTCAATGGCTGCCTAAATGAGGAAAGGCATAACTTAAGGCTTCAGGAAAGATCATGGAGAATATCTCCCTCATTGCTAAACTCAAACATTTGAGGGCATCAAGAAGCTCCTACAATAATTACATCCCCAGTTCCAAAGCAGCAACTAGGCAATGCTAAAAATATATTTTAAAAAACTTTTGGAAATCATAAAAAACAACAAGCAGTCTACAAATCAAACTGTCACTCTGTAGGCCCAGGGTCCCTGCCTAGCCATGAAGGGTTTTCTGAATATTTCATTGAGAAGACAAGAAGGATTGAATCAGAGGTGCTACTTGCCTCTAAGATGTTTTTAACTCTGGTCCAGCCCAATTTCCTATCAGTACAGCTACATGTCAGTTCCTCCACTATTGGCAATACTCCAAAAAACAAGGGGGCATATTATCAACAACTAGCGATAATTATCACAAAATAAGCTTAGCGAATTTTTTTTTATCGCCGCGCATCGCCGGATTTTATCGCAGAGATAACGTGCTATTAGCAACGTTTATCTCCAAAGCGATAAAATATCCGGCGATAGCGGCAAAACGCATGAATATCGCTGAAAATTCAGCGATATTCATGCAGTATCGCTAATAGGGACTTAATCTGAATATCCACCTCTCATTGGATATACAGGCTAAGAAGTGGTCTGAGCAAGCGTTAAAATTTGGCGATATTCGCACTTAGCGCAAATATTTGAATTGCTACGCCTGCGTTGATAATATGCGATAGCGATGTTATTGACTGCTTTCAGTCGCTAGGAGGTTGGGTACGCCCACTTTGCATGTCATTAGCGATAAATATCACTGACATGCAAAGCGGGCCCCAATCGCTCGCTTTCACCTAAAAGATGTTGCTAACTGATGTTAGCGACAGCTTGCTAATAGGGCGATGAAATTATCGCAACTTTGCGGCCGAAAACGGCTGCAAAAGCGGCGATAATTTCCTTTTGTCTGCCTTGGTAATATGCCCCAAGGTCTCCTAGAATTCCTTCACCATACCGGAACAAGCCAATCTTCTCAAAATATTAACATCTATAAAACCTGCTAACCACTTCAATGATCCTCTGCCCACCAAGCTTGTCAACCAGCTTATACCCTCCATTCCCCCCATGATTACTTTTGCCAATGCTTCTTTTTCTCAAGGCATGTTCAATCAATCAATCAAGGCATTTATAGAGCGCACTACTTACCCGGAGGGTCTCAAGGAGCTTGGGGGGGGTTGGGGTTCCGCTACTGCTCGAACAGCCAGGTCTTGAGTTTCTTCCTGAAGGAGAGGTGGTCTTGGGTCAGGCGGAGGTCGGTTGGGAGGGTGTTCCAGGTCTTGGTGGCCAGGTAGGAGAAGGACCTTCCTCCTGTTGTCGCTCTTCGGATGCGGGGGACGGCGGCGAGGGCGTGGTTGGTCGATCGGAGGGGGCGTTTGGGAGCGTAGAAGTTGAGGCGGTTGTTGAGGTAGCTCGGGCCTTGGTCGTGTAGGGCTTTGTGTGCGTGGGTGAGGAGATGGAAGGTGATTCTCTTGTTGACGGGGAGCCAGTGCAGGTCTCTCAGATGTCCGGAGATGTGGCTGCGTCGGGGGATGTCGAGGATGAGTCTGGCTGAGGCGTTCTGGATCCGCTGGAGTCTCTTCTGGAGCTTGGCGGTGGTTCTGGCGTAGAGGGCGTTGCCGTAGTCCAGTCGGCTGGTGACGAGGGCCTGGGTGACCGTCTTCCTGGTCTCGGTGGGGATCCACCGGACGATCTTTCATAGCATGCACAGGATGTTGAAACAGGACGCGGAGACGGCATTGACTTGTCTGGTCATGGAGAGGGAGGAGTCCAGGATGAAGCCCAGGTTGCGTGCGTGGTCTGTCGGTTTGGGTGCGGTGCCCAGGGCGGGGGGCCACCAGGAGTCGTCCCAGGTGGAGGGCGAGGAGCCCAGGATGAGGACTTCCGTCTTGTCTGAGTTCAGTTTCAGGCGGCTGGTCGTCATCCACTCGGCTACGTCTTTCATCCCTTCGTGGAGGTTGGTTCTGGCGGCGGCGGGGTCGTTGGTCAAGGAGAGGATCAGCTGGGTGTCGTTGGCGTAGGAGATGATGTTGAGGTTGTGTTGGCGTGCGATGGCCGCAAGGGGGCTCATGTAGACGTTGAAGAGGGTGGGGCTGAGCGAGGAGCCCTGAGGAACGCCGCAGATGACTTCCGTGGCTGCAGATCTGAACGGTGGTAGACGGACTCTCTGTGTCCTTCCAGCGAGGAAGGAGATGATCCACTCCAGGGCCTTCTCCTGGATTCCGATGTTGCTGAGGCGCTGCACTAGGGTGCGATGGCAAACAGTGTCGAACGCCGCGGAGAGGTCTAGGAGGATGAGGGCCGCTGTTTCACCGTTGTCCAGCAGGGCTCGGATGTCATCGGTGGCAGCGATGAGGGCGGTCTCGGTGCTGTGGTTGGCTCGGAAGCCAGACTGTGAGGGGTCGAGGGATCCATTCGTCTCGAGGAAGGCGGCCAGCTGCTTGTTGACGGTCTTCTCGATGACTTTGGCTGGAGACGGGAGGAGCGAGATGGGGCGGTAATTCTTGAGTTCGGTGGGGTCCGCTGTTGGTTTCTTTAGGAGAGCGCTGAGTTCGGCGTGCTTCCAGCTCTCAGGGAAGGTGGCGGTGTCGAAGGAGGTGTTGATGATGTCCCGCAGGTGGGGTGGGATGACAGCGCCGGCCTTGTTGAAGACGTGGTGGGGGCAGGGGTCGGTCGGAGATCCGGAGTGGATAGAGTTTATCGTGCAGATGGTGTCTTCCGTGCTGATCTGGGTCCAGGCGCTGAGGGTGGTGGTTGGGGGCGTTGGTGCGGTTGTTGGGAGCGTTGTTTGTGGGCTGCGATCTTGTTGTGGAAGTAGGAGGCGAGGGAGTTGCAGAGGTCTTGCGACGGGGTGATGTCGTTGTTTCCGGCGTTGGGGTTGGAGAGCTCTTTCACGATGTTGAAGAGTTCCTTGCAGTTGTGTGCGTTGTTGTCCAGCCGGTCCTTGAATGCTGTTTTCTTGGTGGCGCGGATCAGTTGATGGTGCTTCCGGGTGGCGAGCTCGAGGGTGGTCATGTTGTCCGGTGTTGGCTCCCTTCTCCAGGCTTTCTCGAGGGCTCGGCTGTTCTTCATGGAGCTCTTGAGTTCGTCGGTGAACCATGGGGCCTTCTTGCTGCCGGGTCTGCTAGGCGGGGTCCTCAGTGGGGCGAGGTCGTCTGCGCAGTTGCTGATCCACTTCGTGAGGTTGTCGGCGGCCTGGCTGGGGTTCGCTGAGCTGGCGGGAGGGTGCTGGCTCAGGGAGGCGGCGAGCTGGTCTGCTGTGATCTTGTTCCAGTCTCTTCGAGCAACCTGTTGCTGGTGGTGGTGGATCGTGGATCTTCTGAAGCTGAAGTGGACACAGCTGCGGTCCGTCCAGTGGAGTTCGGTGGCGTGGCTGAAGACGATGTCTTTGCTGGATGAGAAGACAGCGTCGAGTGTGTGTCCGGCGAGGTGGGTGGGGGTGGTCACCAGCTGCTTAAGTCCGAGGTTGGCGAGGTTGTCAAGCAGGGTGGTGGTGTTGCGGTCGTTGTTGTTCTCCAGGTGGAAGTTGATGTTGCCTGACTGCTTAAAGATAGGACAGGTCAACCCAATTCTAAAAAATGGAAATGTGGACTTATCAAATATGGACAACAATCACTCCATCACCAGTATCCCAACACATGCAAAACTATTAGAGAATGTTGTACATCTGCCACTCTGCAACCACATTGAGAACCTTCAACTCCTAGATCCTTGTCAATCTGGGTTCAGTTCAGGTCATAGCACTGAAACTACTCTGACAATACATTGTTGATGACACCCTGAGAATGTTAGACCAGAAAATACCCTGCTTGCTTATACTGCTTGATCTCTCCTCTGATTTCTTTAGGGGCAGCCTTGACAGCATGTTTCACCTTCTTGAGAAATGGATGGGGTTATCAAGTCATGTTTTATACTGGCTTGCTTCCTTTCTTCACAAAGAATCAAAGCAAATCAAATTCTGTCTGAAACTATGCCAGTCCCGATTGAAGTTCGCCAAGGATCCTTTCTCCCGCCCAAGTTATTGAATTTGCTCATGGAACCTCTTAATGAATTACTGAGGCTCTCAAACCTTCATTATCACATGTACACTTATGACACACAATTAAAACTGAAAATCTCTTCACCTGAAGACATCAAAATGCTCAACTGCACCTTACAGAAAAGGCAACAATGGTTGACCCACAATCATCTCATGCTTAACATAAGCAAAACGGAATTCCTCCTGATCACCCCCACAAACACTCAGTTCCTATAAAAGAGTAGCTTAAACAACTCACTGCTCTCAACTGCACCCCACATGTTATCAAAAATACTAGATCATTAAGGCTTAAGTTAGACAAATACCTGAACATGCAAGATCATATCAGTGCAACCACTAGGGTAGCCAACAACCACCTGAAAACTTTAAGTAAAATAAAGAAGTTAATACCACCAGAAGATTTCAATCAGCGGTCCAATCCCTATTCATCTCCCTACTAGATTACAAGAGTTCTACACTTGCAGGCCTACCCAAAGCAAAGCTGGCTCCCCTTAGGGCTAACCTGAACTCAGCTGTTAGGCTTATAACTGGATCTAGAAGATCCGATCATATTACTCCAGATATAAACTAAAATGGCTCCCATTTGAGGCAAGAATCCAGTTGAAGATAGCTTTCATGACTCACAAGGCCCTCCATCAAAACACTCCCATTTACTTTGCCCAAAAACTTGATCAAGCTGGCGAGACACAGTCTTTTAGAAGCACCAACTACCTGATGCTCAAACTGCAGAAGTTCAAGAACAGAAATTACACAACCGCTCTTTCTTCGGTCTACCCCAAGAATTTGGAATGCTTTGCCACCGTAAACCAGGACAATTTCCTCAGCTTCTGCATTCAAAAGAGAAGTAAGAATTCTTCTGATGAACAGATTTGTTCAGGAGCAGTCATAAAGTCACTCAGCTTGTTCACTTGCTTGTTGATATGCCCCAGATAACTGAATCTACCAGGACGATTGGTATATTGTATCTGTATATGTATTTTTCTTGCTTTCTGTCTGTATGTACAGATCACTATGTGCAGCGTTTGATACCCTGATGGGTCACGTTCATATGCTATAAAACTCTGTAAATAAAATAAATATGAGAAAATCAAAGGTGGAATGGCTGTGATTGGGAGTAAAATGAGAGTCCACCCTTGGTCTGAAACTGCTCTGGTCGCCGGTGGTGTGAGATACTTCACCTATGGACGAGTTAGCACCTTGACAATGTGGGAACTTCGTTCTTGGGGACCTTTCCAACAGCGCATGGTGCTGTTAAACTCCCACAATTTCATGATCTGTGTTTAGGCAATTTTGGTCCTTTATATATCTTGACCAAATAACTGTTCTGACATGGTAAGTACCCCATCAATTAGCTTTTCGTCTCTGTCAGCTGCAGAGGCCTATTTTCAAAAGGTAGTCTGAAAGTTATCACTGGGGGAAAGATTTATCATTCTTCACGCAATACAATGCAGCAAGGCAACTTCCTGCTCTGCGTGAAAGAGAGAGGGCAGGAATGGACACTTTCCTTCTCAAAAAAAATCCTTTAGGCTTTTTCCTCTTTCTAAGTGTGCTGCAGAATGAAGAAACAATAACGATATTTCTCCTTGTTGCACTTTCCCTGGTTCATCAGTGTTGGTATATCTGGGAATGCATCAAAATCAATGTGTGGATTCGAGGAACACCCACTCTCCAGGCCCGGCCCGTGCAGGGCGTTCTACCGGGGCGGTGACGTCAGGCGGGGGAGGGGCAGGGTGGGGGGTTTTAAAATGCGGGATATGGACCATTACAGGTAAGTAACAAAAAAAAACAAAAAAAACAAATTTCGTTGCCTACGCTGCATCAAATTTGGCGATGCAGCACGGGCAACGAAATTCGTTTTATTCATTTTTTTTCATTACTTACCTGTAATGGTCCATATAAAACCCCCACCCTGCCCCTCCCCCGCCGGTATAACGCCCTGCACGGGCCGGGCCTGCCACTCTCCACCCGTGGAATTACTTCATAGAGTGGAGCAACACAAGTCAGAGACTTTCGCTGCCTTGTGTAACTCTAGATTTACCAAGCAACACAAGGCCATGCAAGGTGTTGCATTGCCCTTGCAACATCATTAGTGACACAAGGGCAATCCGATACCAGGATAAATCTGGACCTGTGTGTCTGTTTTTAATCATCACCTGGTCATCTATCTGTTAATTCTGTCTTTTTATGTTGCTTCTGTGGACACTGGCCTGGCAGACATTTCCCCAAACACTCCTGCCGCTGAGCTGTAGGACTCAGTAGGTGATAGAGGAATTAAAGCTACAATACAGCTGTTCAGCAGGGTTACTGGTGGGAGCGTAACTCTGGAAGTCTAAGAAGCATTCTTGAATTACTTGAGCAAAATACTTGTGGCTGCTTTGTTTTGGTTGAGGATGAGAAAGATTTTATTTTTTAAATCATGTAAAAGTTAATACACCTCGAGAATACCAGGTTTATGGCATATTGCGTACGAGAGGGCATCCGTATTCCAATAGAAGCTATTTCAATTCTTTTATTTAAAAATCCCCATTTTCATTAGATGTTTGCAAGTAAAAGCACCTTATGTAGAATTCAAATGCAAATGCCCTCTGTCCAGTCAGTTGTGAGACAAATAAGTGCTAAGCTTGCACTTACGCACAAAAATACTTTTGACAGACTCATGCGCATACAGTTTCTGCAAATGTCATGGTGCATGTTGCTATGACAATACAAACAGTTCCTGCCAGATTGGTCTGCTCAGGATAAGGTTTTAGATTGGTATAAACATTAAAAAGCATGAAATATGTGTAAAACAATAATCATGGTTTATTCTCGACTGAGCTTATGTAGTAAGAATTATGCAGACCTTTTGTCCTCTATTTTTTGAGTGGGCATTGTGTTTATCTCGTGAAGAGCAATGTTTATTTGATTTAGAAATGGTACTTATTTGGCTCCCACTCACTACATATTTATCTAGGTCCGCTTCTTCAAATATTTCTAATGCTACTATTGTGAATACATTCGATGTCCGTAAACCGCCATGATCATACCTTGTAGTTTTTTCTTAAAATTTTAAAATGTTACTGTGTTTTACGCAAATGTAATTATATAATCATATCTTTTTATTGAATATATATGTGCATACAATGCGTAATCTTATAGTTCATTTCTCCTTAATCTTTCTATTGTAAAAGATATATTATTTATCCCCTCCCCTCTTTTCTTCTTTCCTCTTTTACCTTCTTGCATAAAATGTTTATTGTAACCATTGCATTTCCTATCCCTTAATATGAACTTAATTGTTAACTATGACCTACTTTGCTTATTAAATTGTTGTTCTTTTTCCTCTGGTTTCAATAAACTGAAACTTAAAAAAGAGAAGTGGATGTTATTTTGTTTTTATTGAACGGCTGTGTCTAGTTTCTTTTGGTTCACAAAAGTGGATCATGAGTGGACAGTAATCTCTGCAATTCAGGTATGATTGATTCTGCTGTTGTGGTTATTGGGAATTCCATTTTCAAAGACTTGGAGTACAGCTCTAGCAGGTCCTTATCATCAGGGACGAGGTGAAAATCAGTGCCAAGTCAAACCACAGAATGATGCTAGGAGTTTTCATAGTTGTGAGTCTGGTGATGCAGGTGCGCTTGTGGCCTAATACATAGAATGTAGATTTTCCACAGCCTGGTTTGCAGAAAATCTGTTTTTTGTTAAAGACACAAAGGGTAATATTATGCAACATGCTTTATTACCACAACTCCAGTAGCTTCTTTAAAGAAACAGAGCTTTAGAATTCGTAATTTGACTTAGTAAAACCTCAGAACTCCGAACACACAGCCTTCTTTTTAGTGAATGCAACTGATTTTGTTTAACTCTAAAATAGCCGTTTAAACAGTCCTAGAATTTGAACTTTCTTTTTCTTCAAAGAAATTCCAATGAAGCATTTCCTGACAATTGGTCCTTCATGTTTTTGCAACCGCAGACCTTAACAGCCATTACGCTTGACCACAAGCTATGAATTAAGAAAACAACAATTGATAAAGTTTGGGTTTATGGGAGGGATAATATTAGCCTATGTGTCTTAAAAAAAATCCAGATTTTCTGCCCACAAGGCTGTGAAAAATCTACATTTTATGGCATGACCCAGAGGCTAACATGCAAGTTTAAAGCATTTCCAAAAAACAAATTGCCTTACTTTCAACTGATTTAAACTCGAACCTTCCAAAAGTCACATCATTTGACCAGTCCACACAACAAGGAATGTCTTGCACAGATCCTCCCATCAGTAATGCCTTAGATGCAGCAGCTCCTCTCACTTAATGAGATCCTAACAAACTCACATTTATACCTTCTCTGTAGATCACCTCTCTTACCCATCTTGCCAGTGTAGGAGACGACACAGCCTTACAAGGCTTTTTAAAAGTAACAGGCAGCTGAGTCACCCCATACGGTCTTACTTCCGCAGTTCTCCTCTCACACCTCTTCATTTGTTCTCTTTTTTGTCGAAATATGGATAAGATATTGAAACTGTGTTTGTCTTTGTTCTTTTTGTCAAATAGAAACACACCCCCTCAGGTGAAACAATCCTGCTGGTTATGTCAAGAGCTTTCACATCTGACACCCTCCTAAAGGACTCCAAACACAACAACACCATCAACCTAAAAGATAAATCCTTTAAAGACAACTTGTTTCTCTTCCATTCTAATAAAAACTCTAACACCTTAGGAACGACCCAAATAGATTTATGCCTAGACATAGGGGGTTTGCAATTCTAATGCTACGCATCAGCCTACATACCACTACATCAGGGCCTACCGATAAACTGTTCACCAACTCATCACCCGCAGCAATTGCTGATTTATACTCATTTACTATCCCATATGCCAAACCTTCTTCAAAACCTTCTGAAAGATAATTCAGCACTTCCACTGTGGACACTGAAACAGGATTAAACTCCCTCTCCACGCACCAGCAGACCTATTTCTGCCAAGCCAGTCTATAAATTTTCTTTTTTCCTGGAGCCCAGGATTCATTAATGAGTTCCACCTCTGCTCGTGAAAGCCCTGGAACATCCCAAACTCTCCTGAAATTTTTCCTGCCACTAACCTAATTTCTTCTGATACCACTAAATTGTGCACTTCTCCTGCTGGGCCCCTCAAGAGTTTCAGAAAAAACAAGGCAACAGAATGGGAAAATCCACAGTAAGATCCAACAGAACTGGATGCCTCACTTGGGCCCCCCAAAGTGGAGTCATCACCGCCGTAGTCTCCTTCCTCCAGCGAACCTTCGTAGTCACCCGAGCAATCCTTGAAAAAGGTGGGAACACATACAGACTGAGACCTGTCCAAATGTGATGAAAAGCCTCGATCCTGGCTGATTCCGGATCGGGTCGCCAACTGAAAAACCTGTTAATCTGGACACTCAGACTGTTGGCAAACAGATCCATACCGAACAAACCCCAAATTATCTCCACTTGCAAAAATACCATCATGTCCAGCATCCAAATATTGCATTGGTCATTTCTCGAATATGTTCCACTTGGAGACACACACTTGCCTTCAGACAGTACTCTCTAAGCACTTACACTAAATCCATCAAATCCTTTGTTTTTGGACCCCCTAGTTTGTTCACATACTGTACTATTTACACATTGTCCATAAATAACAGCACTGAACACCTTACTTCATTTTGCATAAAACATTTGATTGCAAAAGATCCTGCTAAAAACTCTAGGCAATCTATATTCATCCTCTTTTCCTTGTCCGTCCAACGACCTCGTACAAAAACAGCCCCACACTTTGCACCCCTACCAGCTAAGCTTGCATCCAACACTAGTAATAACTCTGGTTTTTGTAAAAAAATTGCTCTCTCATTCCCAATCCTCCATGTTCACCATGCCACCAATTCAGCTCCTCCCTCGCCTATTCTGTAAGTACAACATCCTGAGAATCTCTCAAATCACTTCTCAGATGCAATGTCTTCAACCTCTGAAAAGTCATACAGTTCAAAGAACCTGGAAAATAGCCTGTTTCGTGAAGGACAAAAGACCATCCATATGAGCCAACATTCTCAAAGAAATTTATCCTTGAAATAATATTCCATCTACAGTGCTCACCAAAAAACCCAAAACTGAGTCTCCTGTTTTGGCCTCAAACAAGATTTCTCCTTGATGACGATAAAACTCAATGATTCTAACAACCTGCCTGTCAGCCCTACTCCAAAACGCAAAGCCTTCTCTGATCCATGATTATTATGTTGTCTATGTAGATAATCAATCTCATCCCTCTTTTTCTCAGCAAAGATACTACTGGTGATAACATTTTCGTAAATCATCATGGGGCCGAAAAAAGTCCGAAAGGAAGGCATACGAATTTCCAAATCTTTCCGCCCGATCAGAACCTCAGATACTCCTGATGCGGTTGCCAAACTGGAACCGTCAAATGCACGTCCTCTAAATCTAAATAAATCAACCAGTCTCCTGTTTGCAATATGTCCCTCAACAAGTGCATACCTTCAATTTTGAAGTGATGGTACACCACCCAATCATTGAGACTTTTAACATTTATTACTGGTCTCATTCCTTTGTCTTTTTTTTCCACTAAGAAAATATTGCTTTCAAGACCCCTTTCTTGCCCTTTTGCTTCTTCTACACTGAACTGTACCAAACCAGGCACCCAACTTTGAACTTGTTCCTCTATGACCTTGATGTGATAACCCTGCACCATCTCCAAAACCCATGGATACCTTATTCCCTGAAACCAATTGTGATAAAATTGGGCAAGTCTACCGCCCAACTTTTCAAGGGATAGAAGTAAGGCTTACCTGTTCCTCTGAACCAACACGCACTCTGTCCTCAGCGTCCCCTAAAGTGCTGTGTCTGTGGGAAGAAATTGGCAGATTTCCAAACATCTTTTCCTTTGAGAGGTCATATATCCCTGTGAAAATGTCAATCTTGTAATTCTCCATCCTCGGTGGGTAATCGACCCCTTGATCTGCCAGCCCACCCAAAAACAGGGTCACTAAAGACCTTCTTAATATTCCTCTGGAATTTTTGCACAGAAGAATATGCTCCTACAAATTTCGACATAGACTTAATAAAATTGTCTCTAAATAATAGACCTTTTGCGAGGGTCCAACTTCATTGTTGGTCAAATCTTTCAACTTAGGTTCAATCTTCAGCAAAATACTCTTTCTGAACTCTACTGACAAAGCAGTATTTGCATTGTCCAACAGGCAACCCACCCATTGGACCACTTGACATAACTCTTCTATATCCATTTTTTCTTATTCATATGAGCCTTCTCTACCAAATCAAAAAGTTTTGCGAGTTGCCCGCAGACATCTAGAAGATGATCCTGGCACATACGAAGACCCTTGTCCAATCCTGTGGTAGCAGGCCTCAGCCAGACCCACTAGTGCAAGGGGTTCTCCCTTCTCTGCACAAAGTCCTCAGACCAATAGGAAGAAGTTGGCACGAAAACTGGAATAGAAAAAGTAATATTTATTACACCTCATGAGGTGGTGCTACGGTTCAAACAGTATGTTATGTTATGGTATTTTATGTCTTTTATAGTGCTCGGCTACTCAGAAGAGTGTCCCGGCGCTTTATTGACAACTTAGGAAGACAAACACAACACAGCAGATTAAAAGAAAGCAGGGTCAACAGAACACGGAAATCTAGGAAGCAAAAAGCCAAGTTTTCAGGCCCTTCCTAAAAGCCAACAGATTTGAGGTACTGCGTAACGTCAGGGGCAGAGAGTTCCGAAGCTGAGGGGCTCGGAGCATAAAGGAACGACCTCCCATCCGAGCCCTCCTCACACGAGGAACAATGGCAAGGAACTTCGACTCTGACCTCAAGGATCGGGCAGGATGATAGGAAACGAACCTCTTCTGAAGGTATTTAGCCCCTGTGGCGTAAAAGGCCTTGTGCGCAAGGGTTAAAGCTTTAAAAACTATCCGCTGTCGGATAGGCAGCCAATGAATCGACTGCAGCAGGCCAGAGACTTTGACTCGCCTATGCAGGCAAAAAATGGCACGTGCTCCCGCATTCTGGACTACCTGCATCCGTTGCAGGAGATATTCGGGCAGGCCAAGATACAGGACGTTGGATTAGTCCAGTCTTGAACGGATCAAGGCCTGTACCGTAATCCTCCTGTGGTCCTCCGAGAGCAGAGGAAAAAACTTCCGAAGCATGCGGAGGAGACCAAAGCAGGTGCCAGTGAGGGCGAGGATCTGAGATCTTAAAGTCAGACCGTTGTCAATTTTAACCCCCAGATTCTTAGCAGACTGGGACGACCGCCCTGGAGGAGACATGTCAGCAGGCCACCATACCTGCCAGTCCGGATCGGATTGACAACCGAAGAAGAGCACCTCCGATTTATCTGAGTTGCACTTGAGGCTGTTCAGTTGGAGCCATTTAAAAACAGACCCAAGGCACTCACGGATATTCTCTCCATCGAAATCCTCTCCTTTCCGGCAGGTAAAGAGCAGCTGGGTGTCATCTGCGTAGGAAACGATCTGGGCCCCGAAGGACTCGGCCAGAGCTGCCAGAGGGGTCATAAAGATATTAAAAAGAGTCGGGCTCAATACAGAGCCCTGCGGGACTCTGACTCCCAATGGCGGCATCTCGGCTGAGCTAGGGGAGGCCCAGACCGTCTGACGGCGGCCGGCTAGAAAAGATGTAAACCAGCTGAACACCGTCCCCTCAGACCGATCTCATGAAGTCTGACAAGCAGATCCTCATGGGGGACGGTGTCGAAGGCCGCCGACAAATCGAGCATGATCAACATAGCTCTACCACCCAAATCTAGCGTCTCCTTGATGACCTCAGACACCTCCAGCAGCGCCGTTTCCGTACTAAGGTTGGGGTGAAAGCCCGATTGCGTGGAATGAAGCAGATCGCGTGATTCCAAGAAATTGAAAAGCACATTATGCACGTGCTTCTCCACGGTCTTGGCCAGAGCAGGGAGAAGAGAAATAGGCCTGTAATTGGCCAAGACCTCGGGGGCCAGGCCGGGCTTCTTGATAAGGGGAATAACCATAGCTTGCTTCAAAGCCGAAGGGACCACAACCTGGCTCAGAGAAAGATTCAGAAGGGGGTTGACCAACGGATTTACCACTGCCGCCATCTTTGCCAAAAATGTTGCCGGACATGGATCGAGCGGCGATCCAGATTTGAGATTGGCCAGAAGTGTCAGGGACGAAGCAGTTGAAATAGGCGGAAAGTCTGACATGACTGGCCCTAGGGGAGCCGATTGAACTAAACCGACCTCTGGACAAAGGACGGCACCAGACGGCCGCGGTGGAAATGAGTCCTGTATCCACTTGATCTTTGTGGTGAAGAAACAAGCAAGATCCGATGCCCACGACTCTGTGGGAGCAGTCTGGGCCGCATTCGACCGTGGAGCAATAAATTCCCTGACGATCGTGAAGATCTGTTTGCAGGAGTTTGAGGCATCCTCAATCCTCCTAGCAAAGTAGCTCTTCTTCTCAAGGAAAATATCTCGGTGGTAGGCTTTGACCACGGTTCTGTATTCGAGTCTGGCGGCTGGATTGTACTGAGCTCGCCAGGCTCTTTCCGCCACCTTGCACTGCCTGCGAGAGGCAAGTAGCGCACCAGTGAACCATGGAGCAGAAGCCCGTTTAGGCAATGAACGGGGAGCCCTCAAGGGGGCCAGGTCATTCAACCTGTCCACACCCAGGCCTGCAAGGACTCCAGGTCCCTGTCCAAAACCCCCGTAAGAGGGCAAGGATGTTCGCACAGTGCCTGTGACAACATTTCAGGGGTCACCCGGTGAAATGCCCTTGACGCTGATCCTGGCTGCCTAGGGGGCACTACTCAGGGGTTTCTTATTGGCCAGTATGTAAAAGTTAACCAGACGGTGGTCAGTCCATAGGACCGGCAGAAGTGCCGCCACCTCTATGGGGGAGGTAGAAAAGACCTGATCCAAAGTATGGCCTTTGTCATGCGTTGGTTCAAAAAGGAAAGGGGCTAAGCCCAGAGGAGCCGTGACATCAGAAAGTTTATTCACGTCAGGGTCCAAAGCATCGTCCATGTGAAAGTTGAAGTCACCAGCCAAAATGCAATGGTCCGCTCTCAAGGCCAGCGCTGACATAGCAGAAAAAAGTACCTGCTGGACCAGGGGGTCTGTATACTAACAGCCCTTTAACTGACTGATGCAGCGCCAAAGATAGAGAAAAGGCAAGGGATTCGAACCCTTTAATAGCCTCAGTAGGAATAATAGAACATCCAACGGAATTCTTCACCACAAGTGCTACGCCGCCGCCCCTTCCTTCCGGTCTATCCTGCCTATAGATGCTGTATTCTGGCGGGATCGCAGAGGCGATATCCGGGTTGGAAGAAACTCCAAGCCAGGTCTCTGTGAGCATCAGGCACACCGGTTTTTCCATAGTCAAGAGGTCAAAGAGCTCCTGGGCGTGACTGCGCACTGACCTGGTGTTTAATAGCATACATAGATGCTTCACAGAAGCCAACTCCCGATAAGGGGGTGTCCGTGGAACAATGCCTGTCGACCAGCCACAACCCGGGCATCTACTCTTGCCCCTATAGCGCCCAGGGAATACCTTAAAGCAACCACACGATACCTTTTGTAAGGACCACAGTTGCGAAGATGTATAGCAGACCATGATAGCTCCAGGGGAAATCGATCAGCCAAATCCAGGCCTCCCACAGCTCCGACCGCCTCCGGGACGCTGACGGGCGCAGACGTGCAGGACTGTGGCACGACTCCGGCACAGCGAGGCACGCCCGCTGCGCAGGTCCGCTGCGCGGAGGAGCAAGCTTTAAATAGCAGTCCCTCTGGACATTCGGAGAGCTAGACCGCTCAGTGTAGTTGTTCCTCGTGCTGCCACCACTCCAAGATGGCGCCCGTTCTCACCCCACCACCCAGAACCGGGAACCGGACTCGCAAAATGCGGTGAATACCGATTATAATGCAGGTAAGAGGGCCCAAGATAGTGCCAGCTAAAAGCAGGGGTTTAAACAACAGAAAACAAATTAAATACGAAAAAGGGAGCGTTTTAAAAGAAAAGCGCGATAATGCAGCGCCGAGCGTTTGAGTAGCCTTCAAGTGTCTTATCAAGGGCTATCCCCCAGATGCTCGCCTTAAATAGCAGTCCCTCTGGACATCCGGAGCGCTAGACCGCTCAGTGTAGTTGTTCCTTGTGCTGCCACCACTCCAAGATGGCACCCGTTCTCACCCCACCACCCAGAGCCGGGAACCGGACCCGCAAAATGCGGTGAATACCAATTATAATGCAGGTAAGAGGGCCCAAGATACTGCCAGCTAAAATCAGGGGTTTAAACAACAGAAAACAAATTAAATACGAAAAGGGAGCGTTTTAAAAGAAAAGCGCGATAATGCAGCGCCGAGCGTTTGAGCAGCCTTCAAGTGTCTTATCAAGGGCTATCCCCCAGATGCTCGCCTTAAATAGCAGTCCCTCTGGACATCCGGAGCGCTAGACCGCTCAGTGTAGTTGTTCCTCGTGCTGCCACCACTCCAAGATGGCGCCCGTTCTCACCCCACCACCCAGAACCAGGAACCGGACCCGCAAAATGCGGTGAATACCGATTATAATGCAGGTAAGAGGGCCCAAGATACTGCCAGCTAAAAGCAGGGGTTTAAACAACAGAAAACAAATTAAATACAAAAAAGGGAGCGTTTTAAAAGAAAAGCGCGATAATGCAGCGCCGAGCGTTTGAGCAGCCTTCAAGTGTCTTATCAAGCCCCTTGGTATTGCAAGAAGTAGCAACACAAGCCAAGAAAGCAAGGGTTATTTATACCCGCACAGGGGCTCAAAATAAGGCGATACAAACACAAGAGCACAGTTTATGTACATATAAGGTAATATCGAAAGGCACAATCGATCAGTGGGAGGAGCTAACAGTTTTGGGGGTCGACAAACACATTCTTATCTGGAACTAATTACTAACAGATGTGGACCCTACTTGACATGCGCGAAAGTGAGGGATGCTAAATATAACTTGTTGCCGGGCAGTTTTCAAGCGCCGTAAACAGGAAGATAGGACAAAGTACATGGTCGACACATGGCAGCATGTAGCAGACAAGATGGCTGCCGTAAATACAAAATGGAGTCCGCTAAATGTCAAGATAACGGCCATAACTAAGATGTCTTCTGCTAATGCTTAATCTAATCGCTGTCAAATTACAACAGACGACCCTTTCAGCATTATCTGAAGACATTCGCTCTTCTAGGATAATCTAAATATTCATCCTGTATATTTATTCGCATCATGTCAGCTATTTCTTTATCTAACACGTGGTGTGCTTTTGTTTCTACAATATTCTTCCTGGTTGGCACACAAGCAGTAATGCCCATAGAACATAGCATTGGGCCACAATGGCTACACATACAACAGGTGAAAATCACTGCAATTGCAATACATAGAACAGTCAGTAGTTTCCAACCCCAAGCAGAGACTAGAGTCCAAAACCATCCAGTAAAAGACAAAGTGCCATTCGCATTGTAAATGTCTGTAGCTATCTTATGTAGTTTAAAAATTGCATCATACACTAAGGGCAAATTATCAGGGATAAACACACAACAACTACTACCGATAATTTTACATGCTCCTCCTCGATCTGCTAGCATCACATCTAAAACCATCCGTTTCTGGACAACTACAATTCTAGCAACTTGCAGTTCTTCAGTAATATTTCCTAGCGCTATAGCAGTCTGATTAGTGACAGCTTCTACAACTCTAGTTAATTGTCTCACTTTCCTGCTATTCAGTGCAGCGCCCACAAAAGAAAACAGACCCCAATTGAAATCAACATATTGCTGTAGACTAGTATCTGTCTGGTCTACTTCATCAGTGCTTATAGTCCTCTTGCTTCTATTTAAAAAATAAAATTTTTTGTACAGTTTGAAATCTCGATGATGCGATGCAGGTGTCAAGAAAACAGGGGGTAACAAGAAAGATACATAGCATTCACCTGACCACCCAACTGGTAGTCAATAGTATCCATTACTACCACATACTAGATATGTGTTATGTGAAGCTAAAAAAGAACTATTATTCATTCCATCTATTTTTAATACAGTAATTCAATCACTGACTCCAACTGGGATATGTCCGATGCTTTGTACGCATAAGTCTGCTTTAGTCTTTGTAACAGTAATCACACATTTTTCACTTTTGGCATAGTCTCTTGTGTGGGTGAAAACACATGGCGTAGAGAAATAGTTTGGTCGGTATTCCTCCCATTCCCATATAGTTCCATTGGTTTGAGGATACCCATCTTTGTCCTGGTAACACTCTTTGTTCAAACGAAAAAGAAGTCCACCTACTGCAGGTTTCCTAGTTGAGAACAATAAAGTGTGCCAGGCTCAAGAAGAGCCATTGTGCGAGAAAGGAAGTGGAATAAAAGGCGTTCCTCCTTACTTTTGATGCGCTGGAATCATCCCACATACTCAGCAGTTAGTGGTGTTCGTAGCGTCATGTGTGTGGTGCAGCGTCTGAACAAAAGTGTTATTGAGATACGACTGACGGTGTTTCTGCTCATGATATGGAAGAGTAAAATGCTGGAGCTCCTCTGGGATGGAGTAGTAACAACAAACAACTCACAAGCAGGAATCATCACTTCAACAGACCAAGTAATCACTGCTATAATTGTAAAAGCAGCAAAAACTTATAACACCTAATATTTTCCTTTGTTTATTCATTTCAGCAACAAAATAAATTCTCTCTTAAAAAACAAAATCAAAAAATAATCGTAGGAGCTCTTCTCCCTTGGGTAGACGTTGGTTTCTTCATCGAAGATCAAGACGGGTGTCACTACACTACACAGGGCTGATCCCCCCTCTTGTCATATCGGCATTCCGTTTCCACTACCCAGGGCGGTTGCTCAACCTGTCTCTTTCAAAATTGTAAATTCTTTTCTCGACCTCAAGTTGTATTGCGATGCTCCAGGGATCGTCTGGTCCGGTAAGGTTTGTCAGGTGATACAACGCGGCCTTTCTCCATAGTCAAGATCTCTTGCTGATCTGTCAGCACAGCAGGTTCCACCAAGGTCGACAATACCTTGCGCCAATGGGTACTATGCACCCAATTTTTCTTGTTGATGACTCAAACCGCTATTCTTGTGGCAAGGAGCACCTGCTCTGGTCCACACCACCTTGGCTCCAAGCTGCTTGATCTCTCAAATACTTCACCATGATGAAATCCCCAGGTCGGAGTGCATGGCCATCACCTACAGATCTGTCGGGGAGTGCTTCTCAAACCTGTTGATGAATAGAAACCAAACTGTTAGTTAATTGTGCCAAATAGTCATTCATTAAGACACAAGGTACATCATACACAGAACTCGGTTTTGGAACTACCCAAATATTCATCGGCCTCCCAAATATCACTTCATAGGGAGTGAGGCCTGTTTGAGAATGTGGTAGTGATCTAATAGACAACAATGCCAGAGGCAACGCATCCGGCCAAGTCAAAGATGTGGAAGCCTGAATCTTCGCTATTTTCAACTTTAGAGTAGCATTATACCTTTCCACCAATCCTGCTGATTGTGGATGGAACACTGCATGGAACTTCTGTTTAATTCCTAATCCGTTCAGGATATGTTTGATAACCTCCCCAACAAAATGAGGTCCGTTATCATTCCATAAGAATTTGCAAACACCAAATCTCGGGAAAAAAATACCTTTAACAACACCTTTGCAGTAGTAATAGCAGTATTGTCCTTCGTGGGGTACGCTTCGATCCATTTACTAAAGGCACAGACCACCACTAAGACATACTTCAAATTATTACAACGCTCAAGTTGGATATAATCCATTTGTAAGACTTCGAAAGGTGCAGTTGGTGTAGCAAATCCTCCAGCAGGAGTTTGTGTCCCTTTTCCAGGATTATATTGTAAACAGATCAAACAGGACTGCACTACTCTCTTAGCAGAGTGCTAGCAATTTCTGGATGCTCCCCAACTTGTGTAAACAATCTCGTTATTGCGGAAGCTCTAACATGTGCCAGCCCATGTGCCTTTTGAACAAAGGCTATAGGCAGCTTCCCTCTATCCATCTGCTTATTTCGCCAACAACCTTCATCATCCAACTCTACTTCTTCAGACCATTGTTCACGTTCCTTTACAGAAGCAGATTTCTGTATCTCTCGTACTTCTTGCCTAGCATCATGCCAACGCTCAGCTTGTGACTTCACTACATACATAGAAGTAGTGCTTCTCTGCGTCACAGTCTCACGTGCCACATGATCTGCAAAGGCATTCCCTTGTCCAATCTTATCTATCACTTTCTTATGCGCACTACACTTCACAATAGCTATTTTCTTTGGGTATGTAAATGCAGTCAAAAGATGATATACTAAATCTCCGTGCTTTATCTGCATTCCGTGAGATGTAAGAAAGCCTCTTTCCTTCCAGAGTAGGCCAAAAGAATGCGCTACTCCAAAAGCATAGCAGCTATCTGTATAAATATTCACACATAGATCAGTACTAAGCTCACACGCTCGTGTCAAGGCTATCAATTCAGCTGCTTGAGCCGATTTCTGTGGTATGCGAGCTGTCTCCACTATTGTCCCAAGCGTGGTAAATGCATACGCGACTGAGGTCGTACCATCTGGTAATTTCAAACAGGACCCATAACCCACAATTCACCATCCATTTCTGGAA
The DNA here is from genome assembly GCF_964263255.1 of Lissotriton vulgaris. Classification (NCBI taxonomy): domain Eukaryota; kingdom Metazoa; phylum Chordata; class Amphibia; order Caudata; family Salamandridae; genus Lissotriton; species Lissotriton vulgaris. Next base: position 294,053,269 of record NC_141697.1, on the reverse strand, counting down.
GGGGCGTATCTTGCAAATCAATGCGACCCTTTGTCTGTTCCTCAGTCAGGAATATACAATCATGTGTTTCTTGTGATTGAGGCTGAGTCGCCGGATATGGCAACAAAGTATCTGGGTTTAGAGTTGCACATCTTTTCAATGTAATGTGAGCAGCTAGCAATGTCAGTTCATATCCTGTCAGACGAGCGCTAGTTAAGTGCTGCATCTTTGTCTGATTTAAAAGGGCATCAACAGCATGGGGTACCAACACTAACAGCTTATGTGAAAAAACTATTCCTTCACTCTGTCGTATTGACACAGTTGTTTCTGCTACTGAGCGAAAACACCCAGGCAACGCTCACGCAACAGGATCAAGGACTGCTGAAAAATAAGCACAGGGACGTTGCTTATCACCATGTAACTGAACTAAAACTGACAACGCGCATCCATCTTTCTCATGCACGTAGAGTGTAAAAGGCTTCGTGTAATCTGGTGTAACTAACACTGGTGATGAACAAAGGGCTTGTCGTAACTGCCGAAAAGCAGTTTCACATTCATCTGTCCATGGAAGGGGTATTGGAGTGTCTTTTGTCAAAAGTGTTAACAAAGGTTTAACAATGTAGGAAAACACCCAAATCCATTGTCTACAAAAAGAAGTAAGACCAAGAAATGCACGCACTTCTTTCTGTGTCGAAGGTACTGGTGTATCTAAAATTGCTTGTATGCGGTCTGATGTCAATGCACGTCCCTCCTTAGACAAATGGTAACCTAAGTAGGTTACCTTTGGTCTAAAAAATTGCAATTTCTTTCGTGACACTTTATGATGATGTGAAGCAAGAAAGGAAAGCAAAGACGAAGTGCATTTTTCACATTGTTTAGGGGTATCGGCTGCCAACAAGATGTCATTGACATATTGTATGAGAGCCACACCTTCAGGCAAAGCAAAGGAATCAAGCTCTCTTTTCCGTGCTTGGCTGTAAATACTCGGTCTCTCTGTATAGCCTTGAGGAACTCTACAAAATCTGTACGATCGATTATTCAAGGTGAAACAGAACAGATATTCGCTATCAGGATGAATAGGGATCGAAAAGAAAGCATTCTTCAAATCTATAACAGAGAACGTGGTCGCTGTTGGAGGAACCAAAGTAAGGAGTGTCGTAATATCAGAAACCACAGGGTATTGTGGTACTACGATCTTGTTCACCTCTCTAAGGTCTATAATGAACCTGTAAACTCTAGTATCAGTATCCTTTTTCAAAATCGGAAGAATCGGGCTGTTACAGATATTAAATGGAACTTCCTCAACAACCCCAACTTGAATAAGGTCATGTACAATTTGTGTGAGTGCTTCCTCACCCTCCTGTGAAATTCTGTATTGAGGCAAACGTGGTAACACGCTCCCTCCTTGACAATACTGTGTACCGGTGGGATAACCATCTGGCCCACATCAGTGTCTGAGGTAGCCCACAAAGTTTCAGGGAGTGAAGCTAATGCAATATCCACTTTAACAAGACAAGCTCTCTCAGGCACAGAGTGATTATCATTCAAAATGACACGCACTCCATCAGGAGAGCATCGTATTATGGCTCTGAAATTCTTGAGCATGTTGAGACTAGCCCTGGGCGAAGAACTACGCTCCGTTCGCGGAGTTTGCGGAGTTTCGGCAACTCCGCGCTCCGCGGAGAACGCGAAGTTGTCAAATACTCCGCAAACTGCTGCGTAGCGTAGTTCTCGCGCGCTCAATAGCATTTTCGCGTGCGCGAGGATGCTTGTCGGTAAGATTGAGTTGCCGAACACGCAGAAACTGCAATCTGGCACAGAATTACTCGCGAACACGTTAGTAGTGACCGGAAATAAGGGGACGCGAGCGGGCGGGACAAACCTCATGGGTAACTTCGCGCGCTACACATCCAGAGCATGCAGGCAATCAATCAATCAATCAATCAGGATATTTGTATAGCGCGCTACTCACCCAGAGGGTCTCAAGGCGCTTGGGGGAGGGGGGTCCGCTACTCCTCGAACAGCCATGTCTTGAGTTGCTTCCTGAAGCAGAGGTGGTCTTGGGTCAGGCGGAGGTGGATGGGAAGGGAGTTCCAAGTCTTGGCTGCCAGGTAGGAGAAGGATCTTCCTCCCATGGTGGATCTTCGGATGCGTGGCACGGCGGCGAGGGCATGGCTGGTCGATCGTAGCTGGCGGGTGAGAGTGTAGAAGGTCAGGCGGTTGTTGAGGTACCTGGGGCCCAGGTCGTGGAGGGCCTTGTGTGCGTGGGTGAGGAGTTGGAACGTGATTCTCTTGCTGACGGGGAGCCAGTGAAGGTCTCTCAGGTGTCCGGAGATGTGGCTGTGTCGGGGGATGTCCAAGATGAGTCGTGCGGAGGCGTTCTGGATGTGTTAGAGTCTTTTCTGGAGTTTGGCTGTGGTTCCGGTATAGAGGGTGTTTCTGTAGTCCAGTCGGCTGGTGACGAGTGCCTGTGTGACCGTCTTCCTGGTTTTGGTGGCGAGCCATCGGAAGATCTTTCAGAGCATGAGTAGGATGTTGAAGCATGATGATGAGACGGCGTTGACTTGTCTGGTCATCGAGAGGGAGGAGTCCAGGATGAAGCCCAGGTTGCGTGCGTGGTCAGTTGGTTTGGCTGCGCTGCCCATGGCAGGGGGCCACCAGGAGTCGTCCCAGGCGGAGGGTGATGATCCAAGGATGAGTACTTCCATCTTGTCTGAGTTCAGTTTCAGGCGGCTGTTCCTCATCCATTCGACTACGTCTTTCATCCCTTCGTGTAGGTTGGTTCTGGCGGTTCCTGGGTCGTTGGTGAGGGAGAGGATCAGCTGGGTGTCGTCGGCATAGGAGATGATGTTGAGGTTGTGTTGGCGTACGATGGCTGCGAGGGGGCTCATGTAGATGTTGAAGAGGGTGGGGCTGAGTGATGATCCTTGTGGTACGCCGCATATGACTTCGGTGGCCTTGGATCTGTATGGGGGGAGGCGGACTCTCTAGGTTCTTCCGGTGAGGAACGTGATGATCCACTCCAGTGCCTTCTCTTGGATTCCGATGTTGCTGAGGCGCTGCACTAGGGTGCGTTGGCAGACCGTATCGAATGCTGCGGAGAGGTCCAGGAGGATGAGGGCCGCTGTTTCCCAGTTGTCGAGCAGGGCTTGGATGTCGTCAGTGGCTGCAATGAGGGTGGTTTCGGTGCTGTGGTTGGCGCGGAAGCCGGACTGCGAGTGGTCGAGGCTGGTTGGGCGAGCGCAATTGGTGATCCACTGTGTGAGGTTGTTGGCTGCTTGGTTGGGGTCCGTTGAGCTGGCGGGAGGGTTCTGGCTCAGTGAAGTGGTGAGCTGGTCGGTGGGGATCTTGTTCCAGTTTCTGCGGGGAACCTGTTGTGAGTGGTGGTGAGTCGTGGTCTTTCTGAAGCTGAAGTGGACGCAGCTGTGGTCTGTCCAGTGGAGTCCGGTGGAGTGGCTGAAGGAGATGTACTTGCTGGAGGAGAAGACTGGGTCAAGCGTGTGTCCGGCGTAGTGGGTGGGGGTGTTCACCAGTTGCATGAGTCCGAGGTTGGCGAGGTTGTCCAGCAGGGTGGTGGTGGTGTTGTCGTTGTTGTTCTCCAGGTGGAAGTTGAGGTCCCCTAGGAGGATGTAGTCAGCGGAGGCGAGGGCGTGCGGGCTGATGAAGTCTGCGATGTCTTCGCTGAATTGTGTGCGAGGTCCTGGGGGTCTGTAGATGAGGGTGCCTCTGAGTGTGGTCTTGGGGTCCGTGTGTATCTGGAAGTGAAGATGTTCGGCGGCTGTGAGGGTGTCGTCTGAGTTGGTCGTGATGCGGATGGTGTTCTTGTGGACGATGGCGATGCCTTCTCCTGTCTGGTTGACGCGGTCTCTCCGGGTGATCTTGTATCCGTCCGGGATGGCGACGGCGATGTCGGGTGCTGAGGAGGCGTTCATCCATGTTTCCGTGAGGAAGGCGACGTCTGGAGATGTGGTGTCGAGCAGGTTCCAGAGTTCCACTGCGCTCCGGAAGACAAAAACGGCTCGCGAACGGGTCAAGCAAGCTACTACGCATGTTCGCGGAGTTATGCGTAGTTCGCGGAGTGCAAGTGCATCTTCGCGTAGCTCGCGGAGTGCGGCTACGCGAACTACGCCCAGGCTTAGTTGAGACCCACAATATTATCTGGTGTGTTTGGAGAAAGCAAAAACGGACATGGAGCACTAAATTTATCAACATGGAATGCAAGTGGTTGTGACAGTGGGCTAAGGGAAGGTGTTCCATCGAAACCTATCGAAGTAATAGTTACACCAGACAGGGGAGCCCTTGGAACCAATTGTTTAGACAAAGCGCTACGAGTAGCTCCTGTATCGACCAGAAACCGATCAGTAGAACCCAAAACATGTGCTGTAACATAAGGACCCCTCTGATCTACTGGAACTTCAACTGATTCCTTACCCCATCCTAGGCAATCCTATGCATGAACAGAATCGTAAAGGTCAGGCTGCACTTAATCGGACATTTGATACTGATTTCGTCTATCAAAAGTGTTAACCCCATCCTGTATTCGTGCATTGGTGTCGAATCGAGCATGATCATTCGTATTCCCTCTAGGCCCTGAATAACCTGAGCGATATCCCATTTGTCCCCGACCTCGCGAACCCTGTTGAGCACGCAACACTGGACAATCAGCCATCCAGTGACCAAATTGCTTACAATATGCACATTGATTAATGAACAAATTCGAACGAGTATAGGGGGGATTAAAAGATCCACGTCCGCCTCTATCATAACCTCTAGAGGGCGGACCATAACCTTGAGCTAACATAACTTTCTTATTAAGATCTTTAGATTTCTTGTCTTCATTGCCTTTCACTTCTAATTCTAGACGCTCATAATAAAGAGCCATCGTTAAAACAGATGCTGGAGAAGATGTAGTCCAATAACTTTCACTGGCTTTTAAATGGCTAGCTATCCCTGGTAACAGATTCGTAACATATTTATCGACAAAAAGATGTCTGCCTGTATCATCTGTCAAGACTGACCGCTAAAATCGTGAAAAGCTTCCTCAAAACGTGTGAATAAATCAGAAACCGATTCATCTACCTTTTGTTTGCACGATGCTAAAACCGTCCAATCTATCTTTTTAGGGGGAATAACTGTTTTAAGCTTAGTTAATATAGCGACAGTGAGATCTAATATTAACTTATGTGGCTTTTGAGCAGGTTCCCTCTCCACATCCAAGTGTTCTAATTCTATCCATTCCGCGCCAAAAGTAGCACGATCGCTAATTCTACGAACGGTCCTCCACATATCCGGTGGTTATATCGACCGAAAAAATAAATCAATGTCACACATAGTCATAGTACAGGAATTTATAGCGCCTTCAACTTCCTCATAGAAGGCAGCTGGATCTCCACATTGCCTGCCTATATGTGTTATAACTCATATATCATACCAAATCATACAAATACAAATACAAATAAGACTAATCTTTACCAAATACCAAATATGCCACAGTAAGTGTTCCTAAAACTACCTTACCATACAAGGGCATCCAAAACCCATAGTACGTGCCGTAAAACGGCCCTTACCAATCACAGGGTGTCCAGGTACCAACTGCCAAGTTCTAAATTCAACCAAACTGCCACTGCACAGCGAATTGACAGAATAGATCTCAGTTGAAGATCGACGCGCCACCTGGATGGTCAGATCGGAAAGAAGGGAAAAACACCTTGGATGCCAAGACTCGGGTCTCCTCTGGCATGTGATCGCATCCACAGCGAGATCCCAATCCGAGTCGCCGATGAGCCCCATGTATCGGGCACCAATTTGTGGTAGCAGGCCTCAGCCAGACCCACTAGTGCAAGGGGTTCGCCCTTCTCTGCACAAAGTCCTCAGACCAATAGGAAGAAGTTGGCACAAGAACTTGAATAGAAAAAGTAATATTTATTACACCTCATGAGGTGGTGCTACAGTTCAAACAGTACCCTTCGGTATTGCAAGAAGTAGCACCACGAGCCAAGAAATCATGGTTTATTTATACCTGCACAGGGGCTCAAGGCGGTAAAAAAACAAGAGCACACTTTGTGTACATATAAGGTAATATAGAAAGGCACAATCGATCAGTGGGAGGAGCTAACAGTTTTGGGAGTGAACAAACACATTCCTATCTGGAACTAATCACTAATCACTAACAGATGTGGACCCTACTTGACAGTGAGGGATGCTAAATTTAACTTGTTGCCGGGCAGATTTCAAGCGCCGTAAACAGGAAGATAGGACAAAGCACATGGTCGACACGAGGCAGCATGTAGCAGACAAGATGGCTGCCGTAAATACAAAATGGAGTCCGCTAAATGTCAAGATAACGGCCAGAACTAGGATGTCTTCTGCTAATGCTTAATCTAATCGCTGTCAAATTACAACAATCCCTTCCTGGGATCATGACCATCTTTCCCAGTAAATGGCAACATTTAAGAATTTAGTTCAGGGGACACTATAACCTTATCCTCTTAAGTAGGTCTAGGACACTCTGACCTCAACTGGACTCTACCAAGAATGCATAAAAATTCTGCCACATGCTCAAAAAGCGCTCACTCTGGAGACAGAGGATGCCTAATCAGGTAAGGATCAATCCTCGAATCACCTGATGGATCCATTATTATCTCAGCTACAGTGTCCTTTTTTTCTCCTTCTTCTCCCTTACCTGGATATTCTCTTCACTGCCAGACTCTTCAGAAGCAAAATCTGAAGAGCAACTAATCTCCAATCCTTCACTACCCGGACTCATCACGAAGAATGGCAGTGTGCATATGGTTTTCCCAGCATCCTTCAATCAGATCTCTCTATTTTGGGGACTTTATTCTGCCCTCCCCCAATGTGTGTCCTTTACACCACCATGCCTTGAGCTTATACAGGCACCATGGTCTGCCAACACACACACACACCTTTTTGCACGCTCAAAATCCTCTGAAAGGCACTTTCTCTTTTTGGCCATGTTACCTTTTTTTCTTAGACTGAGGAGCCTCCCCATCTGACCAAAACCTTTCGTCTTCTGAAGCTGCCTTAGAGCTTACAATCATAGCCTCCAACTTTTTCTCCATTTGAGAACCTAAATCCTCATACATTTATTCCACAGCTTTCCACAGCTACTCCTCAATCTGAGCTTCATCCAAAAGTGATCTATCCTCTCTCATTTTAAAAACTTTTACCTCTATTTAATAAAACCAATAAAAATATAATTCAACATAATGATCTAACTTCCCTCATAGGAGGATCAATTTTGTTTGACCCTCCTTTCAACTGTCAGTACCTCATCTGACTGATCTCAAACCTCTATTCATGATCCAACTGTCAGATAACTGATGCTCCTGAACAACTCAGTTTGGAGAGGTGTGGCGCAGCGGCCATGGCAACTGACACTGGACGCTAGAGATCATGGTTCCATCCCCAGCTCCAGCGACAGGGGTCTGCCCAGCACCATGCGACTCTGGGCAATAGCTCGCTTAATCTTCCCTACGGCCCTCAGTGCCGAGATACCCTTTGGGGGTGATTTGGGCACTTTACAAGTACTGGATTTACATATATACTTTTATGACTTTGTTAGCTAGGAGTGTTAAATTCCTTGGTCTTCTAAAATGACTGCTCAGATAAATTTTAACCATTGTCCTCCCTTCATTTTAATTCTAGGTCACTCAAACCTTCATACGGCTGTGCTCTGTATGCCTGCGATATCCCAAAACTACCTTTAACTCCTACTCATATTGTGCCCACCATCAGGACGCCTTCTGGCCAATATGTTTATTTAATGAAAAAACAAAGTTGAACTGAAACTGGAAGGCACTCAATATTAAAATATGCGCCCTCCTCCATGCGACAGAAGAGAAAATACCAGCGCATGAGAGGAGGCAGCCCATTCACGCGACCGGAGAAATAATACTGACACAGGGGAGCGAGGCAGCTATGACTTAGCACATGTGTCTCTCTCGTGTCCGGCCCGGGCGCATGACACACGTGGACGCCCTCAAGCTTTAACCGTCAATCAAACTATCCCAGGCCTCAAAGTAAGTAATATTCCCTATTTACATAAATGCTTCTCGGTCAAACCCAGTACGCTACAGTCACCACCCAAAGGAAATAACCCTTCGGAAGCAAACAAAAAAAACTCAAATGTTGTCCAGAATTTAAAACTCACCAAAACAACACATTTTCATCAAAACAAAAATCACATTTACATGCTTTATGACTAGAATTAGAGAAGTTTGTTTTTAAGGAAAACAATACTTATGAAACTAACATACCATACATTCCATACAATCCTTTCATTATTTTCCTCACAGCCTCCACACAGTTACTTATCTGCAGGAGCAGCAGCAAAAAATAAGGCTGTATTTTGGAAGTTCTTAGGTTTTACTAAGCTAGAATTATAAAGATCTGTTTTCTTTAAAGGAGCTGCTGGAGTAGTAGAAATAAAGGATGTTGCATAATGTTAGCCTCTGGGTCTTGCCATAAAATTCCTTCTTTCTTCATCACCATCTGGGCCATGCAGTGGAACCATTGCTGAGGACAATCAACCTGAGTTTCAACCAATTCTTGTTGTCCACTGAATTGCCTATTGTATGGTAGCAGAAAAGATGATACAACATACCTTAAAGACCAGGCCTTCAATTATTTTGGTTGGCTCCTGACAGGAACTGAGATAGGTCATCACAACCTAACCTGGTGTGTAGTTCAATTCCTGCTACCTTGAAGAACAGTCCTCCACATGTTCTTTCAGGAAACGTGATTACTCTCTGGGATGGATTCCTGGGTGGAGCCAGAATCATCATTTTCAATTGTATTTGGCATGATCTGCCTTGCATGTTCTTTCATTCCTCATACTGCTTCCTTCTGGTGCTTTGTGGTTTGGCAGTGTTGTTTAGACAAGTATTAGCAGTTTGTTATTTGTTACAACTAAAAACAATTGTTCTTAGAGGTGGCTGCTAAGTGCTAGAAGACCCAGAGGACCTGGACCACACACAACCATCATGCTGTCTTGGAGATTTCCTATAGTACCTGCTCCAAATTATTTTTCCAATGCTGTAGTGGGTACTTGTGACTGATAGTCAAATAGTACCACACACAATTTGGACATCTCAAACTGCAGTCAGGCCTAGCTTTGATTACAGTAACACAACAGCAAGATTCCCATGCTTTTTGTGGTTGCTGCAGGCACATCATTGTAGCCAGTTGTAGTATGTTCAAAGCTTGTTGTGGCATACAAAAACAAAGTAAACCACATCTACACTTTTTGTATTTCTAGAACATTTAATTATTATTTTGTGGAGGATAGAAATAATAGGATCCATGTTATACACATTCTGCTTCAAATCACTTTGAGGCACCAGTGTAAGTAAATGGAAATAAAATTAGAAAAGCTTGACAAGTAACAGTTGCTTAAATTATCCCAAAACATTATTCAAATGTTTGCAGTTTAGTTTCATATCACTTCCTCAAGACTCTTTATAACTCATCATATTCACCAAGAGCAAATATATGCAAGTTTTGTTGACCCCTGTTTTGAGGAAAACTAAAACGTGATGGGAGGAATTGTCAGATTTAATCAAGTCTATCGGTTCATTGTCTGCCATACCACCTCACACAGTGAAATGCATAACAATATTGGTTCTGCCGCAATGAGAACAGTACAGCCCAAACTTCTATGCCAGGTCCCCTCTAAGAGGGAACACAAGCAAGGCAGCTCAAGTACAATGGCACACGGACCCACATGGGGCACACCCGTCACACTTGGTCTTCTCACTGAGGAAAACTAATAAACAATGGGTAGATTGATTTAATTAATCTCCAACACTGGCACTTACTTTTGGCAGCAATCTAATTCATTGTTTTGTTGCCCACCATGCCACTTTAGACAGGAACTATGTGTTATGTTATCATGAGATATAGAACCATGATTATATGTTATCAAATTATGCCAATAATAATCATGTGTTTTCTGGTTAAGTACTTAAATAGACAGGGACATTGCAACAATGTTAGTCACATTTTACTACATGATGTTCTCCTCTTGTTCCGATAGAAGATTCAATTACGATCAAGTATTTCTTTTGAAAGAATGTGTACTAATAATAGGAGTATCAATTTCCTAATTGCTAATCCTTTGGAATCGAAATTAGGAGATTGGTATTCTTAATGTATGAAACTCTTTTGAGTTTCTCAATTAATGATTCCTAGTGGGTCCCAAATAGACGTACCTCATGAATATTAATGAGGTAGGTCCCAATTTGCTACCCATTAGGAATTGCAGCCATCATAGGAATGGTGGCTTGCTGAGGTCAGCATATCACCATGTCTGTGATTGACCGGTTATGCCTTTAAGAAGGAAAAAGAAAACTGTGGAGTTTCATTTTTTAAGAGTTGACAGTGGCCCAATGAACCACTGTCAGCTCCTAAAAAATATTTTATTCATTTTCTTAAAAAAGAGATGAGGTCCTTAGGGGACACCTTCCCCTTTGTGAATGTGTTACTACCAGTTTTAAACTGGTGGTAAACAGGGTTGGTTTGGAATCACAACTAGACCCCAGCACGCCCAAAAAAGTGGCCCACATTCCCAAACGCTATGTATTTTCTTGAGCTTTATATAGCGTGAACTCGGTCCGAAGGCATTGGGTCAAGATAAGCATACAGCTGATGCTGCTACCACAAGGGGACTTAGGTGAGAATGCCTCATCCTGTAAGCCCACTGAATACTCCCACCTTCCCCACACCCTCCATGGCCTGAAAGTGATGGCACAGCAGGGGAATATCGCAGCATCTGGGCCAGGCCAGCCACATAAGGTAGGGGGCTGATGTGAGAAAGCCCTAAGGGCCAGAACAATACCTGGCCCCTGGTCTCAGTTTTAATAGCATGACAGGGGAGTGCCAATGATACTGGCGATCCTTCACAGTGGCCAGTCAGAGACTGGGGAAGATAGTAAGTTTTGGTGGGTTGGCTAACAGAGGCCCTAAATAACCAGACCACAGAGGACCCTAAGGCACCGGCCCATTGCCCAATGCCCAGCTGCCTGTCTTCCCAATCTGACCCAGGTTGTAAATTATTACTGTTTTGTGACTGGAATTCGGTTGCAAAACAGTAATACATACCATAACAATGCAATATTTGGAAGGGACGCCCTAAACATACCACTTTCAAATACTGAATCACAAAAACAGTCAATATTCAAAGTGGGACCCCATACCATAAATTTGCTGAAGAGTTACGATGGCTGCATGATTATCCTGTGCTTGCTGTTACCAGCAAATGTTAGCTATTATTTAAATGATCGGATAGATGTCTTCACACATCCGTACCTTCACTACAGACTCAAAGTAAATACATTTAAATCAAGACATACTGATAAAAATTGACCTGATCAACTCACAAAACATTGTAGACAAGAGGTGTTATTTCTTGAGGACATGTGGTCTGTCCACAACGTGTATATAAAATAACATACAGAATGTATTGACAATAATTACACTTGACTAAACTATCAAAATAAGTGACATGACAATCCAACTAATATATTTACATATTCACTTAGTACTTTTGGATCTATTTCAACACAGATAATTGTCCAATTAGTCACGTCTGTCTCATTTCTGCATCATCACAGAGGGCACCTGGACCTCAACATCCTAGAGAGGATTTTCTCATCCAGAGTATAGACATGTAGGAGCAACTGAATGAGTTGTTTAGCAATTCATCAATGCCTGTATGAAATTAAACTCTTACTCCAATGAGGACTTTTGAGTTAAGTCCTCATTTAACTCTGGCTTGTCGTTAGCAACTTTCTAAAAAAAAAAGGCATATAACTGCCTTATTATCTGCAGGCTTGGGCCTCCTACATACATGCATACATACATACATTCATACAAACAAACATACATACATACATACATACACACATACATATATACATACACATAGGAACTCTCTCCAACAAGGAATGTATTTTCAACTAAGTTCCTTAGGTCAACTCATGAACCCATTTCCACTCCTGGTCCTTTCTGTCATATCCCTCCTCAGCCTACTCCTTCTTGTCCTTTTCTCTGAATTGCCATTTTACCATAGGTTTCTTTCCTGCCTGATTTGCCTTGGCAGAGGCCTCCACTTGAGGGACAATCATGTTATCTGCTCATGGTACCCCAATTCTCTCAATGTTCTTTTACTGAATAGGAACAGCCTATCTCACTATATTGAGTGTTATCAAAATATATAAACATTGCCAACCTGCAGAAGGCCTGTGTTGGATTTGGCCCTCTCTGCAGAGTCATCCCCCACACAGTTTTCCGAAATTCATTTTTGTTAGCATTGGGACTCTGTGCACTTTACCTCTGCTAAAAAGTGCTACAGTGCTAAAGTGCTTTCTCCCTAAAACATAATAACAATTGCAGACATCTGACTAGCAAATGTAATTTACTTATAAGCACCTAGAATATGGCCCTTTATATACCCAGGGTCTGTAAATGAAATACTGCTAGTGGGCCTGAAGCAATCCTTGTGCCACCCGCTAAAGAAGCCTTTTAAAACATGTCTCAGGCTTGCCATTGCAGCCTGGTGCAGTTTTAAATTGCCATTTCGACCTGGCAAAATAAACTTTTGCCCGGCCTAAACCTTCCTTTCTAATACATGCAACCCCTAAGGTAGGCCCTAAATGACCCAAAGATCAGGGTGCATTTTATTTAAAAAGTAGGACATGTGTTTTTAAGTTTTACATGTCATGGCAGTGAAAAACACCCTTTTCACTGCACCATCAGGATTCAAGCAAGCCGGGCCCAAGACGGCTTAAATGCCAGAAACCGGTCCCGGGAAGCTTGTTTCCTTCCCAGTATAAGAATTGGCTTGGTAGTTTGGTCTGCCCTGTTCCCATGATGCACTGGGCCAGGGACAGACTAATTTGCATGTAGCCAGGTTCTGAGCTGGGATGGTGCAGTGAGCTAAAAAACGGTGATGGATCAAGCCCTGATCTTTGGACTGGGTAGGAGTGTTCTTCTTAATTCAGATACTCTGTCCATCACCACCCCCTTTTCTGAATCGTTTTGTCCACCATAAGCGTGGAAGGGTATACTCAGATGTGAGTCCCTTGCTCACTGCACCATCAGGATTCAAGCAAGCCGGGCCGAAAACAGCTGAAATGCCAGAAACCGGTCCCCGGAAGCTTGTTTCCTTCCCAGTATAAGAATTGGCTTGGTAGTTTGGTCTACCCTGTTCCCATGATGCACTGGGCCAGGGACAGACTCATTTGCATGTAGCCAGGTTCCTAGCTGGGATGGTGCAGTGAGCTAAAAAACGGTGATGGATCAAGCCCTGATCTTTGGACTGGGTAGGAGTGTTCTGCTTAATTAGGATTCTCTGTCCATCACCACCCCCTTTTCTGAATCGTTTTGTCCACCGTAAGCGTGGAAGGGTATACTCAGATGTGAGTCCCTTGCTCACTGCACCATCAGGATTCAAGCGAGCCGGGCCGAAGATGGCTGAAATGCCAGAAACCGGTCCCCGGAAGCTTGTTTCCTTCCCAGTATAAGAATTGGCTTGGTAGTTTGGTCTGCCATGTTCCCATGATGCACTGGGCAAGGGACAGACTAATTTGCATGTAGCCAGGTTCTGATCTGGGATGGTGCAGTGAGATAAAAAACGGTGATGGATCAAGGCCTGATCTTTGGACTGGGTAGGAGTGTTCTGCTTAATTCAGATACTCTGTCCATCACCACCCCCTTTTCTGAATCGTTTTGTCCACCATAAGCGTGGAAGGGTATACTCAGATGTGAGTTCCTTGCTCACTGCACCATCAGGATTCAAGCAAGCCGGGCCGAAGACGGCTGAAATGCCAGAAACCGGTCCCCGGAAGCTTGTTTCCTTCCCAGTATAAGAATTGGCTTGGTAGTTTGGTCTGCCCTGTTCCCATGATGCACTGGGCCAGGGACAGACTAATTTGCATGTAGCCAGGTTCTGAGCTGGGATGGTGCAGTGAGCTAAAAAACGGTGATGGATCAAGCCCTGATCTTTGGACTGGGTAGGAGTGTTCTGCTTAATTCAGATACTCTGTCCATCACCAGCCCCTTTTCTGTATGGCACTTTATATACCCAGGGTCTGTAAATGAAATGCTGCTAGTGGGCCTGAAGCAATCCTTGTGCCACCCGCTAAAGAACCCTTTTAAAACATGTCTCGGGCTTGCCATTGCAGCCTGGTGCAGTTTTAAATTGCCATTTCGACCTGGCAAAATAAACTTTTGTCCGGCCTAAACCTTCCTTTCTAATACATGCAACCCCTAAGGTAGGCCCTAAATGACCCAAAGATCAGGGTGCATTTTATTTAAAAAGTAGGACATGTGTTTTTAAGTTTTACATGTCATGGCAGTGAAAAACACCTAGATTTATTTTTCATAACTGTGAGGCCTATCTCTCTAATTGGATAACACCTAATTACCCTATTACATTCAAGCTTTTGCTTGGGAGCAGATATAAATGTCATGTTTGGACTCAAATTAATTGCAATTTAAAATCCTCTTTAATGGTAAAGTTGGATTTAAATCACAATTTTGAAAATGCCACTTTAAGAAAGTTAACAGTCAGTGTGAGAGTGCACTCCTTCCCTTTTAATCGAAACCATTCTTGAAAATCTCCTAGTAAATGAAGATTTACTGAACTGGAATACCTTAATACGTTTTTTGTCACCTCCGAGACAGTTGAATCGTGGAGTTGAACATTGATCACCGTATGAATTATTTTAACTGACTAATACAAATTGCAATTTTGGTTTGGTTCTGTCATATATGTGTAGTGATGGACATGGTATCATTTTATTTTATTTGACTTTATTGTGAACTAGTATCGTTATTCTGTATTTGTGACAATGTATTTTATGTGTAAAGTAGCATGTGCACTAGGTTACAGTATGATTTGGGGTTGGAGACAAATGTATTTCCGCATTTTGGGTTCAGCAGGGTGGGTCGGTTTAGAGCATTATGGGACTTGGAGTCATTGGTGAGAGGGCGGGTTAACTGGAAGTATAACACATGGGGGCATCCATTAGAGGTTTTGAGTATTTAATCATGTAGGGAAGATGGGTTTGACGCTATGGGCGGACATTCAAGAAAGAGGATATTGTTGGAGAACAGCAAGAGAGGCTGCTAATGGCGCCGTTTAAAAGGTAATGAGCGCACAAATGGAAGAGACGGTACGGGTATGAGGGTGGTTTAAGGTGGATTACTTAAGGTTTTCTGCTGTGGGGATGATGCGTGTTGCTTGGGGTCACAATGAAGTGGGAGGTGATAGTTGTTGTAAGCGAGTTAGCACATGAGTTGTTTTCAGTTGCGGGGTGGACACTGTGGAGTCATGGGTCGACACATTTCAGTTGACGTTTATGGGTTTTGTCACTTATTTGTCAATGTCACGTTATTTTACTTCTGTTTACTTTAATGTATCGGTCAATTAAGATGATTTTTCCATCTTGTTACAGAAACCCCTGATGAAGAGCCGTGAAGGCTCGAAATGCATTGGGTTTGTTTACTCCATTATTGATGCATCTGTAAGAGACAAACCGGTGTACAAAGCCTGATTAAGCATACATTTGGTGAAGAAAAGTTGAATAAAAAATACAGATGTAATTTTACTGTCTCCGGTGTGATGAATTAAGTCGAAAAAGGAAAAGTTAAAAATGATGAACAGAATTTAGGTTTCAATGGATTACTTGATGAGTACTTAGATCAATTGGATACACTCGGGTGATGATTCCCATTTCTGGCAGTGCATCAGCGAGGAGCGCGAGACACGTGCCCAGGCTTTGTTCTACTTTAAGAAAGTTGGCATTTTCCTGTCCTAAACTTTTTGAGCCCTTCCAGAAATGTCATGCTTCCTGGGCCTGTTAATGGCTCACCCATTGAGAACATGTATTTGGCCTAGACAGTGAACAACAGGACAAGGTGTAGGAAGATTTACCTATCCTGTGAGGATGTTTGGGGGGCAGCTGTTTCCTGCCCCACTTATATTTCAGAGGCCTTGCCTCAAGAACACACAAAGAAACCTAACAATAGTCTTTTGTGACGCTAGACTTCTTTAAGCCTTGGCAGAGGAAGGAAGAACTTTCTTGAACCAGTTGTGAGGGTAGCCTTGCAAATTCTCCATTTCAAGGGGTGGCACCAGTTAGAAACCTTTGACCTTCTGAGCCACTCTTCAGAATACTCCTGTACCTGCAGACATTAAATAAGGACCTCCTTGTTCTCCAGAGGACTGCCCTGCTGCTCGAGATCTGCCTTGTTCCTAAAAAGACTGCGCTGCTTCTACCATATGACTGCCCTGGTGCTTGAGGCGTGCCTTGTTCTTCAGATAATTGCCCTGCCACTTGATGACTGCCTTGTTCCCCAGAGGACTGCCCAGCTGCTTGAGCCATGCCCTACTCTCAGTGAGGGAAGATTGGACCTGCTCTCTGCATCCCAGGCTACCTGAGGGACTTCAAGGATCAGTTTATTGACCTCCTGTTCTGAGTTACAGGGACGCAACAAGCTCCAGAGTCCTCCCTGTAACTGCCTAGCTGACCTGGACCTGGACATACCTCGACCTGCAATTGGACCTGCCTGAGCCCTCTTGGCCTCTGCTAGAGTGAGTCCCTGATCTACAAGTGGTGCCTCTCCAGATCCTGGACCTTTTTCTGGCATCAGAGTGCACTCCTCTACAAGAAAAGGATGAATATTGAAGTTCTGGACTCTTTGGGCCAGACAACTTTTTTAGTGGAAAAAAAACTGATCCCTGTATCTGGCCTGTGCTTCATTGCATTCAGCCTAAACTTGTGACTTTTCCCCGGTCAAGCACAACCAGATGAATATGAGTGATGCTTTGTGCTTTTAGGCACTGTACCTACATAAAACTTGAAAATTGCATATGTCCAGTTTTACTGATTGGATCTTTGCCATTTCAGTCTCATTTCGTTTATAAGATTAACTCCATTTTTCTAAATTGGTTTGATATTTTTCTTGTGTTTTGTATTTAATGCATTACTGTTTATGCTGCATAAATACTTTACACATGCGCATCTAAGGCAAGCCTGGCTGCTTGTATTCCAAGTTACCAATGCGCTATGCACAGTGACTTTTGGGGTACACCTGGACAAGGATTTTGGTTCTTGCTTAAATATGGTTTTCGCCCCCTTAATCAATGCCCCATATTCTTACAACTGACTTTGTAGTGAAACATAAAACTGAAACATGACTGAATAGGAAAGGTGGGGAGTCAAGTGGTTCCTCCTTCAGGAACCCTTGTAACCACCTCCAAATGTTCTTAGAAAGTTGGGTTTCTATACTGTTAAATAAATCACTATCTTGCAAAATACTGAAGACTTTCAAACTACAGGAGGGGAAATATGATTTCATGAAATTGTCTCTGTTTTCCAAAACTCTGATGTTGGGGTGCAGATATGCCCCAAACTCAACTAGATGATCAATTTAGAGTGCAGACAGAATTTGGAACGACTTGCACAATATGAGTCCAAGGAGTGAAGAACCTTCTAAATGGTGGTAAGGTGAGAGGTATGGTAAAGGGAAGAAACTACCAATCAATCAATAATATCTATATTTTGGTTAAAACAAGAACCATAAAAGATGTACATACAATTTAAAAAACAATGAAGTCGCCTGAATCGATTTCCAGTTCCGTACCTGTATTATCCACAGTCCAATTGAGAATCAACCAGAGGCATTTGTGATTTAAAAACAATAAATACAATATCAAATATAAAAGCATATGCAATTCATTGAAGAAAGTGCAACCAGTGCATTACAATTAATACTTCGTTAAGCAAAATTTTATGTTAATGGTATTGTTCCTTTTTCCTAGCAATAGAAAAAAGAAACTGGGTATTTAAGAATTTTGGGCAATACTGACACGGACTAATGGTTCCCCATCCCATCTCCAGCTATTATATTAGTTTGGCTAAAAATCTAACCATATAACATTAAAGCTTAAAACCCCTTCTCCTTCTTACTATCTCCACAGAAAAGAGATATCTGCTTGCACTGAAAACAATGGATTGGGTTGATTCAATTCTTAAAATTATTTCCACCTCACTGAACCGTCTGAAGCCCAAGAGGCGGCAAATAGGTTTTATCCACTTTTTCCTGAGATGTGTGTAAGCAGAACAGAAAAATAATACATGCGCCTCATCTTCCTTGGCACACATGCTTCACAGATCACATTTGACCAGATCATCCTTCCCTACATTATCATCGTTGCACACCCATTTCGCAGTATTTACTTTAACTTGTAGTATACCATACCTACATTTTAAATACAGTGTTTTGGCTAGGGTTGGTAAGATCTCATCCATAAAAGATTCGAATCTGCTCACTGTCTTCATGCCAAGATACTTAAGAGTTAGAGCCCCCAATTCCGGATTATGCAATTTTGAGTTTAGGACAAATTCCCAGTACCTTTCTTTTAGCAACTTTTTGCAGCGCAAGAAGGGGCACTCCGGGTCTGCCCAGTAATGACTTAGCCCCAACTTTGCAAACCAATTCTCAATATGGTTCAGCCATACCAACCATGTTCCATTTTTTATTTTAATAATTTCTTTTAGGGCTTCTCGATAGTCTACTAGTTCATCTGTTGACTACACGCGAATCCAATACAACAGAGGTCATAAAGTTGTGTGGTCATCAGTGCAATGTATATCCAAATCCATCATAAGAGGAAGTAAGGGTGTGCACCTTGGAATTACTAGTATTTTCCTAAGAAAGACATTCTCTAGTGTAGGAAAAGCACATTTAGCAGCATAGCCCCATAATTCTGCCCCATAAAGTGAGGCTGATTGGGCTTTGTATTTATATAGCTCTAATGCTGGGGAGACAGCTCTACTGTAGCTACTCTTATGGCGTCTCACTATTGAGACTAGATTCTGGGTGAGGGTCGTTTTACTTCTATCTATTTGAGTTTTCCAATCCATTTTAGTGTCTAAAGTAATGCCCAAATAATTAAAATTTTGCACATATTCTATCATTTCACTTTTAAGAGTCAGTGTTTTTCTAAAACCTCTGTGCAGATTAATCGCCATGTACTTAGTTTTAGACGAATTAATCTCTAAACATTTAATATCACAGTAAGACTGAAAGGTATCCAATACATTTTGTAATCCTTTTGGTGTCTGTCATATTAAGATGGTATCATCTGCGAATAACAGTGCAGGCACATGGTCACCACACAACTCGGGAGAGTCATGCCCGCAGCCCAAGAGGGTGTCTGGTATATCATTAACGTACAAGGAGAACAATGTAGGTGCCAGCACGCATCCTTGCCTAACACTTCGCTTTATATTAATACGATCAGTCAGTTCTCCATTTGGTCCCCATCTCACACTGGCATAGTTGTCCTCGTGCAGCCTGACAATATGTTCCAAAATTTTCCCAGGGACACCCTGGTCCCTCAGTCTTAGCCATTATGCGTTTCTAGGGACAACGTCAAAAGTTGCCCTAAGGTCAACAAAAGCCATGTATAAGTATGCCCGCTTTATTTTGATATATTTCCAGATGATACATAAAAACACCTGATCAGTTGTGCTAACTTTTTCCCTAAAACCCGCCTGGTACTTGGTTAGGGAACTAGTTTCCCCAATCCAAGTAGTCAGTATGCTTAAAACTTGTCTTGCATATACCTTCTGTAGGATGTCAATTAGACTGATAGGTCTATCATGGGCCGGGTTCATATGATCCCCCTTTTTAAAAACAGTTACTATCTCAGCACCCCGCCATGTATCAGGAAGAAACTACCAAGTGGGGTCTGGCCTCAGCAAACTAACATGTGAAATAGATCCATTAGGTCCACACAACCCTTCAAATGCTAGAAGAGTTTGGTGGGTACTTAGTTACAAAGTATCATTTATTAGAGCTTTTGCAGAGTAAAAAGATTTTCACTTTTGAGTAAACAAATTAGCCAGTGATAAAACCATTCATGTCTATGATGAGCTATTTTACTACTGCACACAAGCTGAAGGGGTACCATTGGCTCCAATGATTCTGATGTCCTTGAGAGGGTCAGCCAGCATAGTAGTTCCACACAGAGCTGTATTCACTAATAAACAAATGCTTCCATGCATACTAAGAATAGGTCTACTTTCTCCCTTAGACCCAGCCTTGCTTCTCTTGTTTAAAAGAGTAAATCACCTCCTCTGAGACTAAACATTTATTGACCAGTCCTTCTGAAAGTTGGTGTTGATTGTCTACATCTTCTCGAGATTACAGGGATGTTTAAATCCAGTTGTCTTCATTATAAAGAAGAAGCCAGTGGGTTAAAACATATTGGGTTGCACATGCTGGGCTTCTATAGCAATACACGTTCACCTATTTCAAAAATGTCTTTGAGGACTGCTCCAGCTATATCTACAATCTTCAAAATAGAGAAATAATGATGTTGTGCACTTGTACACTTTTAAGTGAAGGCTCTTTGTTTTGAGTCCAAGACTGGATTATGTGCCCTCATTTAGGGACAGCAAAGGAATTACAAATTCTATAATGTCTGCACCTCTCTTCGGAATGTGCTGAATTCATATAGAGAGGACCTGGTAGATGGGCCGTAACCTAACCCAATCAAGTCTAAATTATTTTACAGCTATAATATTATTGGGCCAGATGAGACAGAAAATGATGTCTAGGCTGTATAGAACCCTTCTCCTTAAAATTCCTAACACTTTACAGGGCACGATTGGCCTGAGAAGGAGGCTATTTTATCTGAACTGGTTGACCCAGCTAAATCATTTTATTAGGACATTTTATATCCCAGATAAGTTCTTCAAAATGGTGAGGGCTGGGTCATCTGCGCACACTTTCTGCGGCGACCTTGCAGGGTCATTCTTTAATGTGGTGTGGGCATGCCTGGGACAATTCGATATTGCAGGAGATACACCTACACAATATTTTAGTTACTACCCTACAGAACCATATGACTTTAAATCCTATGGTTTCATTTCTATGAATAATGGAAGTATGGACAGACTCACGGAGCCAGAAAACGCGGGCAGGTTTAGGCTTCCTGGTGGCTAAACGAGTTGTTACTCGATACTGTAGGGCGCCGGACTTCGTCCCCCAACCACCCATGCCAGTGTGGCTCAGTGGCATTAACTATAGGGAAAGGTTGAAACATGGGTCCGGGGAGGCAAAACCGGACCCGATAGGGGCCTGTGTCGAATGCCGCCCGGAGGCGGGAACCCGCCCCGCCTCAGCAAGCCCACAAAAATGGGGGTGCATTGGATTAGTCGCCCCATAGGCAGACACTGGCCACTCAATCATGGTGGGAGGGATTAAAAATGGGTGTAGGTCTCCAGTTGAACATACAAGCCCCCCCCCCCCCGGTCGAAACAGAATCCCACTCACCCACACCAAAAGAAGCGGGAGTCGCATCCACAAGGTCGAGGTGAGAGGGAAGGGGCAGAAGAAACCCAGAAAAGGTATCCAAAAGAGGAAATTACTAACGGTAGATGAGCTGCTCACACAGTGTCCTTGGGATGCCTCAGGGCAGGGATACTGAGTGAGCAAATGACAGTACACAGCCACAGGCAAAGTAGATGAGATGCTTGCACAGGGTCCTTGGGATGCCACACGGCAGGGGCACTGAGGAGGAGGCGAGTGGCCAGCAAGGGTCCATGGGAAGCGGAACAGCACCTGCAGCGCGGGCCGGTCCTAACAGATGCCAACAAACTCAGTAGCAAAGGAAGTCTGGAATTGCAAACACAGAGGCCTTGCTAAAAGGGGCACCTCAAACAAAGTCAGTGCTGTGATTAAATGAGCAAATTACAAAAAACAATTTGATGGACAGAATGTAGATCAATGTCTTACATTCACCCCAGTACAAGGATCTGGGCCTAAATCCATCGTTTTTTGCACTCCACACCACCCTGGGTTAGATAATGGCTTTATGCAAATCAGCTCTGACCCTCTGCCCCATGGGAACAGTCCAGTCCGAACTACACAGCCATATCTTTCCCAGACCGGAATCAAGCATCCGAGGACCGGACCGGTTTCGAGGTAACACCTCTCATCAGCCCGGCTAGCTTGACTCCAGTGGTGTGGAGGCTCTGGGACCCACGTCTGAGCTACCCCAGTACACTCAGGGAGAAAATTACAAAAAACAATTTGATGGACAGAATGTAGATCAATGTCTTACATTCACCCCAGTACAAGGATCTGGGCCTAAATCCATCGTTTTTTGCACTCCACACCACCCTGGGTTAGATAATGGCTTTATGCAAATCAGCTCTGACCCTGTGCCCCATGGGAACAGTCCAGTCCGAACTACGATGGATTTGGGCCCAGATCTTTTGACTGGGGCAATGTGTGACACTGATCCACATTCGGTCCATCAATTGTTGTTTTTGCAATTGCCGCCCTAAGTGCGCTGGGGATGCCCAGACGTGGGTCCCAGGCACTCCACACCACTTGGAGTCAAGCTAGCCGGGCTGATGAGAGGTGTTACCTCGAAACCGGTCCGGTCCTCGGATGCTTGATTCCGTTCTGGGAAGGACATGGCTTTTGTAGTTCGGACTGGACTGTTCCCATGGGGCAACAGGGTCAGAGCTGATTTGCATATCGCCATTGTCTAACCCAGGGTGGTGTGGAGTGCAAAAAAACGATGGATTTGGGCCCAGATCTTTTGACTGGGGGAATGTGTGACACTGATCCACATTCGGTCCATCAATTGTTGTTTTTGTGATTAAATGAGCAACAACAAAATGTTAAAGAACAATGCAGGGTGTGAAATGACATGGATGTTTATGAATGATCAAGCAAAATTACAAGACGTAAAACCATGTTTTAATAAACTGCAGCCTTTTCTATGCACCATATCATGTTGCCACTGGAATAATTAATGGGAAAAGGGAAGCAGTTTGGGCACTGCGGTTGGGACTTGCCCTTGGGAGGGGTTTGATAGGAAGATTTATAAGTGGTGAGCTGTGTGATTAAACAACGAAACATATAGGGTCCCTGGCTCTCTCATAGGGTTGATTCTTCATAGACGTGAACTCACATTGCTGTATGTAATATGTGTAGAAATGTGGTATATGATCTGCAAAGTGTTGCTCTTCATAAGCTGTCTTTACTTACTGTACATGGTGAGTGTGTACATTTTCTTTCCTAGAATGGGATGTTTTATGTGTTGTATTGTGTTTATTTGGTTGTATGAAGCAATAAAAATAATGATAACAAAAATAAAGCTCAGCGGAACAGTGAGGCAGTTGTGCAATAGATAAACTGCTGGTGAGAGAGCAACAGAGAGAGGGCCAGATATACAAACCTTTTTTGCACCCGCAAACGGGAGATCGGCCCGTTTGCAAGCGCAAAAAAGGCTAATTACATGTAGAAACACTATTTTGCGAGTCATTGACTCACGAAATAGTGTTTGCGACTCTCGCTATTAGGAAGGGGCATCTCCTCCTAATAGCGTAACTCACTGCTATGTACTATTGTTTTGCAACCGAAATTGTGGCCGCAAAACACTCGCAGTTTGCCACCTACTTCAAGTAGGTGGTAAACCACTCGCAAACTGGAAGGGGTCCCCAGTGGACCCATTTCCCTTTGTGAGTGTGAGAGAATATATGTCTTAAGAGCAGGCAGTGTTCCAAGGGACCACAGCCTGCCCTTAAAGAATGAAACTGAAATGTTTCATTTTTCTTATTAAATGCATCCCGTTTTCCTTTAAGGAAAACGGGCTGCATTTAAAAACAAGCATTAAAAATGCAACAGGTCTCTGCTTTCTAAAAGTTAAAGTAATTCTGTTTGTAATTAGGTGGCTTTTTAGCTT
This sequence comes from Lissotriton vulgaris, assembly GCF_964263255.1. Lineage (NCBI taxonomy): Eukaryota > Metazoa > Chordata > Amphibia > Caudata > Salamandridae > Lissotriton > Lissotriton vulgaris. Next base: position 294,029,496 of record NC_141697.1, on the reverse strand, counting down.
TGGTTTTATTCGTGTTTTTCAAACTTTCATGTACATAACAAACATATGTATGCATATATGGCATATGTATATGTATGCATGCATTTATATTTGTATTTATATATTATTTATATTATTTATATGATGGAGTTCTCGTATAGCACATGGCTACCATTACCCGGGTTTCTCAGTGCTTGGAGACCTGGCAGATCAACCTAGGGAGAGCTAAAACAATCATGTTTCCAGTTCCTTCCATAAATAACAGATGTGTTTGCTTCACTCTCTCGCATGGAAACATGATCTTATCATTTTAAATTGTGTTCAACTTCTGTCTCTTACACCTGATTCCAAAGCTGACACTGTCCCATGCGCTTGGAAAAGGACAGTGCGGATGATGTTGATGCGATGATGGTGGCATCATCCGGACTGGTTTATATGTTGCTATGTTGTGCATCGTCTCCTCGTCCTTTTATTACACAGTTCCCTAAGTAGGTCTATGTTTCTCTGGGGGCCCTTGTCTCCCCATGCTCATGTTCCTGTCAGAAGGGGGGAGTGTGGGGGTATTACCTTTTACGACGGGAGGAAGGCAGACGAGCCCGTCCAAGTAGGCCGTCTGTACACTAACCTCTTTTCCAATGGTTGGCCACCATTTAGCATAAACGATGACGCCGGCCAATGGAAAAGAGGGGTGTGGCTTAAAACCTGTTACAGAAGCTACTCTAAAAGATAAAATCTTCTGGCGGCGCGATTAGCGCCTCACTTACCGGGCCTGGTGGAGCCGGACCAGGCTGGCTTTGTCCCCGGAAGGCAGACGGTGGACAACACCAAGAGAGTGGTGCACGTCCTGGAGAAGGCCTCCCGGATTCCTGGAGAGAGAATGCTCTTTTCGGTGGACGCCGAAAAGGCGTTTGATCACGTGCACTGGCCCTATCTGGAACGGGTTATGACGAGGATGGGCATAGGTGAGAAATATCGAACCCTGGTTTTTAATTGTTACAGGTTCCCGTCGGCGGTGGTACGGGTGAATGGCTGTGGCTCTCGGAGGTTTTGCATTGAGCGCGGTACTAGACAGGGCTGCCCCCTGTCCCCGCTCCTTTTTGCTTTATATATGGAGCCACTCGCTCAGAGGCTCCAACAGAATCCGGACGCTACCGGAGTGAAGATGGGGGGATATGTCCACACGGTCGACCTCTATGCGGACAATGTGATCTTGACCTTGGAGGAGCCGAGACGCGCACTGCCTGCATGTATCGGTGAATTGGAGGCTTTCTCACGGGTGGCTGGATTCAAAATGAACATGGGCAAATCGACAGCACTGGATATCTCCCTGACTCCTGCAACACGGCGAGAGTTACAGGGCCTCTTCCCCATGCATTGGTCGGCTCACCAAGTCCAGTATTTGGGCATCCTGTGGCACCTACGCTGCAGGCTATGGTGACAGCCAACTATACGGCTTTGACTGGAAAGATTAAAGAGTAATTGGGGAGATGGAGCAAAGGGTTGATATCGTGGCTAGGGAGAGTGGCAGCGGTTAAAATGACTGCCCTCCCTCAGATACTATACCTATTCTGGGCCCTGCCGCTACACCCGCCTAAGAGCTGGTTTCAGCAGACACAATCGATCCTATCCCGTTTTATTTGGCAAGGCCGCAAGCCACGGATGAGGAGAGTTCTCTCCATGCTGGCACCGGAGTCTGGGGGGCTGGGAATCCCAGACCTACGCAAGTATTTTCAAGCGGCGCAGCTCCGATATCTGGTTGAATGGAGCCGTTGGGAGTCGGACAAGCACTGGCTATTTCAAGATCAGGCTGTAGCGGGTCGCCTTTTACAAGAGGTGCCCTTTTTGCGCAGGGCTCACCGCCCTCTGAATCTTTATGCGTCTTTTGTAACACGGGTCCCGCTGAGGGTGTGGGAAACTACTAGCACAGCACACGAGCTCACCACATTCCCCTCCCCGTTTACTCCTACTGCAGACAATCCGGATTTTACACCAGGGGTTACCCAGGGGGCTTTCGCACACTGGCGGGCTGCTGGGTGTAGGTCACTTTTCCATGTGTACGGGCCGGACGGAGTTCTCTCTTTCCCAGCGCTTAAGGAGGAGTATGGTTTGGCTGAGACGGATAGGATGCGCTACTGGCAGGTGCGACACTGGGCTTTGCAACCACAGGTACGTGAGCTGGCAGATAGGAAACTATTGCCGTACGAGAGGTGGCTAGTGACGCGTTCTTCGGACGCTAAACTCATCACAGATCTTTATAAATTACTGCAGCCTTCCCCCTCACACTTTCATAATCCAGGTAGGGAACGCTGGAACAGAGAGCTGGGAAGAACGTTGAGCCATAAAGAGTGGGACCAGATTTCATACCGCGCACGACACTCTGCATATCATGTAGGGCTTACTGAAACTTTCACTAAGGTGTCTACATATTGGTACTACACCCCGGAGCGGTTACACGAGATGGACAGACATATCGATAATACTTGCTGGCGAGAATGTGGGCATCCGGGCACATTGACACACGTCCTGTGGGAGTGCCCAGTATTGAGCCTTTATTGGAAGGAGGTGATAGATGAGGTTGATACTCGATTTGAAATAGAGTTGCCCCGCTTTCCGGCATATGTCCTGTTGGGCTTGCCCAACGGGCTGATGTATCCATTGAAATCCCGTAGGGGCAGACAAATTGCAATAGCACTGGGCTCCGCCGTTCAGAATATCCTAATCCATTGGCAGACCACCACTGTTCCATCTATCACGGGCTGGTTACATAGGCTGTGGCATGTCCTGGGTATGGAAAAACTATCACTGATGATGGCCGGGGAGGTAGAGCAATTTGGGGAGTTGTGGCAGCCCTTCCACGCATTGCTGGCCACCGAATTTAGGGAACTGACCTGCCCGAGGTACTTGAGGCTCTTGGGATTGACACCACCGCTAGATTTCACTGCACATTAATCATGGGTTGGATAGTGTTTGGTGTAGTGGGGGGGGGGGCTGAGCACAGTAAGTTTGGCTAAGACAGGACACTGGACAGGGGTGTTGGGAGGGGGTTGGGGAACAAGAGGGGGTGGGGGGAGTTGGGGGGAACTGTTTCTTTTAAAAGGGAAGGGCACGGACACTTTCTTCTACCTCAGGGTGTTATCGAATGTAATGTTGATTGACGAGGAGCCCACGCAGCCTCTATTGCTCTTGCGGGACACGTAGCATTTACTTGAAGATGGGCTCCCGGGACTGCAGCACAATGCCATTGTTTAAATGTTTTTCCTTTTGTTCTGTGTACCCTTTCAATAAAATACTTTAAACATAAAACATAAAATCTCTCTGAGCGAGCTACGCATGTGCGCAGCCACGCTAGCCGAGACCTAAAAAGCAGTCTCAGACAATGGTGGTCTGCTGACCCCAGCAGGCCACCATCACTGGGAGTGTTAGCCATTCCCAATGGGGTTGCAAATTGCGCTTGCCTCATGAATATTGATGAGGCATGCAATTTGCGACCCCATTGAGAATCGCTAACAGTGTCTGTGACACTGTTGTACATTGCAGTTTTGCTAGTCGCAAATTGCGAGTCGCAAAGCGGCGCGATTTGCAAGTCACAAAATGTAAGCGTCAAACATCTGGCCCAGATAGTCGGGAGGGGCGTCCATGTGACAAACGAAGAAGCACAGAGGAGAGGGCATGAAACTAAATGCACTTGCATTGAGTGTTAAAGGCAGAAGAAAAAGTTGTTTCCTGAATACAAATAGTGAAAAGGTACAGCGATTCAGTTAAATAGATGGTAAGGAAGCTATGGTCCAGGGCAGGGACAAACACTACACTAGTCGAGAAAGGAATTCCATTGAATAAGAAGCAAGCACATGAGATTGACAAGCAAGACAACCAATCATATATAATGGGCTGACAAAGCTCTGTGTGAATAATGGTATTGTTCACAATCAGGTAGATTCATCAAGCCGAAATCGGCTCGCAAAGGGCCAGATTCTGACAATCTGGACCTTTGCGAGCGCTATTTTTGCATTTGGGATTCATCATCCCAAATGCAAAAATCGCAATTCTAGAAATCGCTAAATTGCGATTAATTGCATTTAAGGAATCTCAATTTGAGATTCCTTAAATGCAATTCATGAACCAATTTAAAATTGCGAATTCGCAATCTGGGGCCGCTATTTACTGCGAAGTCTAACTACGTGGTAAATAGCAAAAACTTAGAAAAATGCACTTTAGTGCATTTTTCTAAGTTGTATGTTACACACACATATCCTTTGGACATGTGTGTGCGCAACACCAGTGTACATTACCATTTCAGGGGTGCTACAGAGTGTCCTTTAGACACCCTGGCACCCTTGAAATTGCTTCCTTATTTGCGATTCGCTAATTGCGAATCGCAAATAAGGAATGACTCCCCATTCATTCCTAAGGGCCTTTAGGCCCATAGGAATGACTGGGAAAGCCATTCCTTATTTGCGATTAGCAATTAGTGAATCGCAAATAAGGAAGCAGTAGAAATCACATAAAATATTGCGATTTCTACATGCATCCCGTTTTGCGAGTCTTTAATAGCCAATCCTTAAAATTCGCTATTAAGAACTCGCAAAACATGACCATGATGAATCTGGGGGTTAATGTCTTCAGAAACAGATAGCAAACAATGTGTGCAGGAGACACATAAAAATGGGGTTTACTCCCATTGATTTCTTAAGTTTCTTAAACTAGTAATCTATGCGATAATTAAAGAGGTCGACATGCTTGCACATGCGCGCACCACAAGTTAATGGCATTGTCGGAGGTTAATCATTTATTTAAGATATTCAGTAATAGACAGTTGAGCATTATATTTATTTAATGTTAAATGAAGGGTTCAACATTGACTTTTCATTCTCAGCTCTTGTGAAAGCTGACCTCACGGCTGCAGATCCACTGTCCCGCAGACTTCTAACAAGTCTCTAATGCACCCATGAATCATTTCTGATACAACGAATACAAAACGTATTACAGCTGGTGCTGTGCTTTATAGTCCTGACTCACAACCTGTTCCACCCTGGGTCAGACCGGTAATAGGTTTATTATGTGTTAGAGGGAAGCTAGCCCGCTAAGGAGCTACCAGGGGATTTACCAAGATGACGAGCAGGGGGGGAAACGAACGCTTATGCTAATGCCAGGGAGTGCTTTCATGCCTTAATGACATTGTTGGATGTCTTTGCACTTCTAAGTACTTTCATCAAACCGGTTGTGCTGCTGTTCCGGGAATGGCGCATAACTAGCGTCTTCTCTGACACTTTATGATGTGGCACCGCCATTTTATCCTTATTCTGATGTATTCACGCGTTGGCTGGCGTGGCTTCAAATGAAAGCGTGCGGTTTCGTGTTTCTTCCCGGAAGAGGTATGATGTGTGGTGCAATGGAAATGTCAGGAGGATCAACTCTGACCGTAGACAGCTCGTTTTACCTGTATTGATGGTCCCAGAGTGCTCTCCAGGCCCGAGACACATCTTGGTTTCCGATCAATTTATAATCCCAGTTGGTCTGTATTAAGCGTTTTATAGTAACCCTATTCTAGTATTTGTCAGGGGCGGACGCATGCACGATTTATAATTGTAACCATCCTTTTCTTTAGAACGCTTGGTCTGAAGCGCAGGAGGGATCATTGTGTAAAAAATAACCTTGGGATAATAAAACCAATCATTTTCAAAACAATGAAGGCAAATAGAAGGCACCAACACCAAATTCCCGATGAAAACAAGAATACACCTCCATGTAGCGCGAAATACAGCTAAATTCCAGAAATAATAACAGTCCCCTTGAACACATTGCCCACAGCCTCATACATACCCTGCCTGGCAAACAACCAAAACACCGTTCTATTCTCAAAGAATTACCATTTCTAATAGCTACCACGAGAAAACATCAATTTACATAAACACTTCCACACGAAGTACACCACAAAATGGCCTGCACAAATATCAAAGAATGTGTACTAAATTGCTTGTTGTGTGCAGTTTGCCCGAGTATGGACCAGCAAAGGCCCTGGATCCGAAAACGATTTCATTTTTTCACACTTGAAAACATTTGTAGGATCACTTCACACACACAGAAAATTAACTGAACAATGCTCTGGCTTTGACAGGACAGGCTTTGTCCATGTCATGTTGTAAGATTTGCACATAAGCAATGTCTCCTCGTCGAATTAAAACAACGTCAATCACTGCCAAAACAATCAGCGATTCTGAAAGTCCCTCTTGCACAAAAATAGGAAAGAAAGTTTGTGTTCAAGCAAAGAGAAGTATGCGCTGATGCACAGTGAAACATGCCTGGTGTTGGATGCAGTGGTGTGTTCCAGAAATTCCAAAACCACTACAAAGTGAAGCAAAATGAGCAGACCAACACGGATTAGGATAGGAACAATGCCATGCCACATTTTGCCAGCTCACACAGGCACCAGCCTGTTAGTGGAAGTAATGTCTTGGTACAACCTCATGATGAACATTGATTGTTAACCACTCAAAACAGTGTGACGAAAACGTATTTCTCGTGTGGTCATTACCACCAGAACCTTTTCAGCAGCTAGGAGCTTTTTTCAATTCAGGCTGCCCTGTTTTCCACTTTACTGAACTCGTCTTCCGAGTAAACTGCTGTTGGTCACTCCCTTGTGCTCTCGGTTCTGGATGATGGCAACACCCCGCTCCACAGCCCACAGGACTCTTCGCTGCCGCCTGCTTTTAAGGACAAGCTATACACCACATCAAACCTCATCAAAGGACTCAGGACTATGACCTTATCATCTTCACCCTGATGAAACTCCATGGGATCTCCCTGCCAGCCTTCACTATATTCAGACCCAATTGCATTATCTACAGAGCCAGCAAGACAGGCACCCCCTGCCTATCTGGCTAACAAGGTCACTTGTCGAACTTATGAAAAATAGATTAAAATAAACAAGGCCACAGGCTTTCTACATCTGTGCACCCCCCTGAACAACCTGGAGTGAAATCCCTGTATAAATGTAACCAAGAAGGGGGAGAGAGAGAGAGAAGGACAAGTGGATTCGGTCTCCCTTGGTAATATGATTAAACAAAAAAGAATCCACTCAGAGAAGTGGTCGTGGTCCCTAAGATGATGGGGAACACACAGTGTTGTTAAAATGCCCCTCACACACCAACAGGCCCCTTGGTGTCATGCTTCATCATCGGGGCCTTCGCACCCCTCTACAGGATGCGGCGTGCTACGACTTGCAGATACGTAGGAGCACTTGGTAGTGAACTATGTGAGGGTGTGTAGTTTTAGGAGTGAGTAAGTGAGGTGAGGTGAAAAAATGAAGTTAAAAAATACCTGTCTCGTAGGAAAAAAATAAATTTATTATGTCCTCAGCTGGTATTATTAAAAAGGTGCAAGGTGGGGTTGATTATATACGTATTAGGGTATATCAACCAAAGGGTGTCAACATGTTTCGGAGTCAAAGACTCCTTCTTCAGGACAAGGATATGCACATTATCCTCCCCTTACTCACATGAGATGTCAAAGTGTATTCTACAAAAAAAGATAAGGTGAAATGTACCTATCAATGTTTTAATGAATATGCTCAGTTGCGCCCAGTTGGCGTTGAAGAGAACTTATAGTTCAGGGTTAGGAGACCTCATGAGCCTGGTTACTGCATGGCCAGTGTGCCTGCCTTCCCCTCAACGCTGCTTCATCGGAGCAGCGTTGGAAGGCAGGCACACTGGCCATGCAATAACCGTTACTTGTACTGAGCAGTAATGAAGGGATCCCCCGAAAAATACGCTAAGGCTCATGAGGTCTCCTAACCCTGAACTATAAGTTCTCTTCAACGCCAACTGGGCGCAACTGAGCATATTCATTAAAACATTGATAGGTACATTTCACCTTATCTTTTTTTATAGAATACACTTTGACATCTCATGTGAGTAAGGGGAGGATAATGTGCATATCCTTGTCCTGAAGAAGGAGTCTTTGACTCCGAAACATGTTGACACCCTTTGGTTGATATACCCTAATACGTATATAATCAACCCCACCTTGCACCTTTTTAATAATACCAGCCGAGGACATAATAAATTTATTTTTTTCCTACGAGCCAGGTATTTTTTAACTTCATTTTTTCACCTCACCTCACTTACTCACTCCTAAAACCACACACCCTCACATAGTTCACTACCAAGTGCTCCTACGTATCCACAAGTCGTAGCACGCCGCATCCCGTAGAGGGGTGCGAAGGCCCCGATGATGAAGCATGACACCAAGGGGCCTGTTGGTGTGTGAGGGGCATTTTAACAACACTGTGTGTTCCCCATCATCTTAGGGACCACAACCACTTCTCTGAGTGAAATCCCTGTATCCACCAGGAGTGTACCGCTACTACTCAAATGAAGGTACGAGTTGAATATGCGCCTTTATAAAAACACTACATCATGACTCAGTAATTGTTCTGCTTTCAGAACTCAGCTACACCTTATGTAATTTATTGACTGCAAGTTTACCTTTGACTCTGTTCAGTGTTCCACAATCTTTTGGTCATTTTTAGACCATACAAATGGCACAGGGCCGGCTTTTGAGCTGCTGGCGCACAGTGCAATAATCACTTTTGGCACCCTCATGCCCCATCACCGCCACCTCGGATTCTCTCAATACCACGGGAAACAACTGTTAAAACACATGCATTACAATGCATGCTTTTACCCTGCATGCCATTACAACGAAAATGGCTTGCTCTAGGGGGTATAGGTGTTGGATTTATCTCCAACACCTTCCCTACTGTTGCACAGACTGGAGTTGGAATAGTAAATTATACTATTCCAAACTCCAGCGCACCCGGGACAGCAAGGTGGGGTACACAATTGCGTTGTAACAGCATGCGGGGTTAAAGCATGCTTTGTAACGTCATACAACCAACTACCACAGTACAAAAGTGTCCCTCATCTCACCAGTCATAAGATATTGCTAAATACAGAGCCCCTTCCCTGATGTCAGCGCCCTCTCCACAGGTCACGCCCCATGTGGCTGCACCGGTCGCATTGCCCTAAAGCCAGTCCTGAAATGGTACACATGCATGCAAACATGAATTCTCCAAACATTATGGGGCTTATTCAGAAAGGTGATTATACACATGTATATTTACTCATGTGCATTTCTCCTACTACATCTAGGTATAGAACTACACTTTTTTGCTCTTCACTGTTTCATATTAAAATGTAGATTTGATACTTCTACAACAGGAAATACAAGTGTTGAGTTACCACTTGCAACTTTGCCTTTATAGGTGGAGATTGCCCTAGGGGGAAGTATAGGTTTTTTTTTTTAAAGCTCATCATTCTTTCAAAAACTATATATATGTATATATATATTTTCTTCACCAAGTTAATCCCGTTACCGAAGGCACTACTTGAAACAGCCGGTGCGAGTTTCAGGGACGGGCTTTCCCTGCTAATTAATTTTTCACCAAGAAAGCAATTATACTTGCACTCCAACAGGAAGATAGTTTATAGCAGGTTTATTTCTGTGCCATTACAGCACTCAGCTTAACCGACGCGTTTCGCAGCATCCACTGCTTGTTCACGGTTACAAACATTTGTCTCTTGTTTGTTTTTCTCTTTTATACTAGTAATTCACAATTGCCCTATTATGAGGCATTGTGGTACTTGTAGTTACTCTTACATTTTTATACATTTTATCATTTATCAAAAAGTGGCGTACTTCATTTGCTTACATCCAATATCGAGTGTAAAACATTCTGGCATTAGTATCAGCAAAAAAAATACTAACCTAGAAAGTACTGTTTTCAGTGCAACACGATTTGGGGGAAACTTTAAATGTAAAACTTAAAACGCAAAACGCAAAAGTGCATAGGACTCTAAGTGAGTCTAAATTATACACCACATTGCCTGCAACTAGCAAATCAGTTCTGTTTTGTGAACATTGTAATATTATTACATATATGTTTCTCGGGACTCTGTGCCCTTTTCTTCATCATAAATTGCTTCTATGACAATAGACTATTTTAAATTATTTGCAGACTAAGCATCTTGGGTGTATGCTACACATTGCATTAACGTTTTTCTAATATCTGTCGGTACTCAGTGCCCAATTATTCCCCACACAAAACCAGTACTGTTGAATGTTAAACGTTCTTACATAGCCAGATATTATTAGCCTCTTAAAGGTGCACATAAAGTTCCTCGTCCCCATTTAGTCCTCCAGGGTTCTTAGTTTTAAATCGAATGATTAGCCTAGATTCCAGGCGACCTAAAGTCATCAGTCTGTTACATCCTCTCTCCTTTAATGGCACTGTTACCAAACCACTGTATGTAATATCTTTCCATGTCTTTTTTTCTTTTTCATGGGTTAGCATATGTTTTGCCATTGCATAGCTTTGATCGTGATTTTCTATTGCACGGATATGCTCTAATATCCTTTTGTGGAGAGGGCAGATGGTACTTCCGATGTACCTTTGGCCACAAAAACATTGTAACAAATAAACCACATGTGTGGTTTTACAGGTAATAGTACTTTCCACTTTGAAGATTTTCCCTTTTGGGTCCTTGATTTTGGTGAGATTTCGTCCCACTTGACAGGCCTTGCGTTGGCTACATTTTGTAAAGCCATTCCGTCTTCCATCTAACCAGTTTTTCGATTTTTTCATTATTTCAAAGTGGCTATTAACCAATTTGTCCGATAAGGATGGCGCTTTCCTAAATGTCATCTGTGGAAACTTACCAAGTTCACTCCCTATATCAGGATCCTTTTGTACGACATGCCAAAATTTTTGTAAAGTTTTCCGTATTTTGTGGCTCTCTTTTGTGTACGTCAATATCATTCTGATCGGTTCCTTGGCGGTTATATCATTTACTTTTTCTTTTTCTCTTTTCGGAGTTAATGTTTCAAGTCTGCTTTTCTCTCTTGCTCTCCTTTCACCTAGTTCAATGTCATGTTGTTTATATCCCCTTTTCCTGAATCTGGCAGCAGTTTCTTTGAATTTTTTATTCATTTCCTCTTGATTAGAACAATTTCTCTTCATCCTTATGAATTCACCATAAGGTATGTTCCTTTTTAGAGCTTCAGGATGAAAACTTTGGCTATGAAGTATACTATTCGTGGCAGTTGTTTTTCTGTGGACTGTTGTCTCCAATTGACCATTTTCAACATATATTTTGGTATCTAGGAATACTATCTCACTCGTACTTATGTTGTGTGTGAATTTTAGTCCTTCCTCGTTGTCATTTAGGATCTTTAAGTACTCCAGGAATTCTTTGTTGGATCCATTCCAAATAATGAATATGTTGTCTATGAATCGTAGCCAGAGAACCACTCTGGCTACGTATTGGTCATTTCCTTCTCTCCAAGCCACCATTTTCTCCCACCAACCCATAACCAGTTTGGCATAGCTTGGAGAGAAGGAAACTCCCATTGCTGTTCCACACAGTTGAGTGTAATGTGCCTTATTGAAAAGGAAAACATTGTTATTGAGGCACATTTCCACCACCTCCACAATCATCTTGCAATGTTTCAATTGTTCTAAAGGTTTTTGCTTCAAGAAGTATTCTATTGCTTTCAGTCCAAGTTTGTGATCTATTGAGGTGTAGAGAAAGACTACATCGATGGTCACCAGCCGGTAACCATCCACCCATTCTATGTTCATCAAATGTCTGAGAAAATCCCCAGTATCTCTTATATACGAGGATAGAGTAGGTACAATTGGGGCTAGGAAATGGTCTACATAGTTCGCAACATTTTCATATAGCGAGCCACAACTCGAGATAATCGGTCTCCCAGGAGGTTTGTTTAATGTCTTGTGCACTTTCGGGAGAAAGTAAAGTGTTGGTGTAATCGGAGTTTGAGTATTGAGGAATTGGCGCTGAGGACAGGAACATCAGAGTTTATACAGCTAGCAGCGTGAGAACAGGTATTTTTTTAACTTGGATCTGAACAGACATTCCGATTCGGTCAGTTTTAGGTCAAGCGGCAGAGAATTCCGCAGTTTGGCTGTGACGACCGCAAAAGTTCTACCACCTCTTCTCGAACGCTGAAAATGTGGAGGTCGTATGAGACGGAGGTGGTTGGATCTCAGAGAACGGACAGAGTGAACCTGCTTCAGTCTATCTCTGAGATAGCATGGCCCGAGACCATTGAGCGCTCTGAAGGCTAGGACCAAGGCTTTGAACTGTATGCGGTGGATGATTTGGAGCCAATGTAAATTCTTCAAGTAGGGGGAGATGGAATGCCGATAAGGGACATGACAAATCAGTCTTGCCGCCGCATTTTGGACGACTTGCAGTCGATGGCATAGGTATGCAGGATCCCCTATATACAAACTATTGGCATAATCCAAATGTGAGGTGATGAGGGCGTGCACAACCGTCCTCATTGAGTCATTAGAGAGATATGGGGAATTTTTTAAAATCATTTTTAGTTTGCCGAAATAAGCGGATGTGACCTTTTGAATTTGGGTTTTGCATGACAATTCATTATCAAAATGGAACCCGAGGTTCCGGGCAGAGTGGGCGGGAATAGGTGGAGGATTAAGTTTGGTCGGCCACCATACAGACGTCAGCAGGGGTGCTTTTAAATTGAAAAACAGCACCTCAGTCTTATCAGTATTCAGTTTTAATGTATTAGATGTCATCCAATCCACTATTTTGGTAAGACAAGATTTAAAATTGTCAAGCCCCTTGTCAGAGTGGTCTCTAAAAGAAAGAATAAGCTGAGTATCATCAGCGTAAGAGACCACTCTGACACCACAGCTCTCAACAACCTTTGCCAATTGTGACATGAAGACATTAAAAGACAGAGGGCTGAGTGCTGAGCCCTGTGAGACACCACACTCAAGGGGCATCTTATTTTTTGACAGGAAGGGCCGGCACCATGCCTGTTGCGTTCTGCCTGTTAAAAAAGATTTTATCCACGCCAGAGGAATGCCCTGAATACCTAGATCATATAGTCTTTTCAATAGAATAGAGTGGGTCACGGTATCAAATGCCGTGGACAGATCGAGGAGGACCAACATGGCCACCTCGTCTCTGTCCAGGCTTGCTCTTATGGTCTCTGATACTTCCAGAAGAGCCGTCTCGGTGCTATACCCGGATCTAAATCTGGATTGAGAATCATGCAAAAGGGAGTTAGATTCCAGGTATACGGCCAACTGCTCCTGTACCACCTTTTCCAAAATCTTGGCGGGCTTGGGTAGGAGGGAAATGGGGCGGTAATTGCTGAGTACGGATGGGTTAGCATTCACTTTCTTCAGTATGGGAACAAGCATAGCTTGCTTCCACGCTGAGGGGAATATACCAGAGGAAAGAGGAGTATTCCAGATGGAAACTAGAGGGGACGTTATAAGTGGGCATAGCTGCGTGAAGATAAGAGCAGGAACAGGATCGGGGGGAGCCAGATTTGCAGTTTTTCATTCTAGATAAGACAGAGTCTTTAGCAATAGGGTCAAATGCAACAAATGAGGTGGTATTTGTCACAGACGGGGAAGGAGTAGGCACGGCCTCATTATGCCTATTGGGAGGTGAAAATGAAGTGAAAATATCCACAATTTTATGATGGAAAAAGTGGGATAGATCATCACACAGTTCTTGGCTAGGTAAGGAGGAGCTGGATAGTGTTGCAGGCTTAGTGAATTCTTTCACAATTAGAGAGAGAGTTTTGGCTGAGTTATCAGCCAAATTGATTTTATTGGCAAAATACTCTTTCATGGTGGATTGTTTTAACTTATGGAATCTCTTAAGCGCTGTTTTATAAAGATGTTTTTCCATCGGATCATATGTCCATCGCCATTGTCGTTCAAGTCTTTTACATAAACTTTTCTCCACTCGGAGTTCCGATGAGAACCAAGGGGCGGAAGGTTTCGATCTGGTCGATTTAACGATCTTTCCAGAGATCGTGATTGGCCGCCCCGCCTACCCTCCACAACAATCGGGCAAGCCCGTGGTGGACCGGGGTAGGGGGCGGAAGTAACTGGAAAAGAGGCTGGAATTAACGAGCAGGAGCAGCGGATAGAAAGCCACACTCACGCGGTATTTTCAAACAATTAACAAAAGACCCGGGAAGCGTTAAAAGAATTCTGGCACCTGGAGCTGCTAGCGCGTTTACCAACTAGCGCGCATCAGCAGGGCCAAAGGGAGGCTTGTGCAATTAAAAATCACAGCATAATGAGAAACAAATGCAATATTAAAAACATAGCATGACCAGGGCTGCTGGCGCGTTTAAAGACTGCGCTAGTCATTAATATATGCCAACTCTCACATGCACTGTGTTTTACATATGCACTTGCTTGGACATGTAGCACTGAGATATCCATTCACTCACCAACACACTCATGCACACAGTCAACCGCCCATACAGCTGTTTCCACATGCACTCTTGAACCCATACACCAAGTGAATCAACTGCTCACACATCTATGCACAGTCACACACCTCCCAGCCACCCCCACACACACTCACCCTCACATACAAATACTTGGGCAATCAATCAATAACCCATATAGCCACTCATATAGCTACTAATCAACACACGCAGCAGCTTACACAACAACAGACATAATGATGCACACATTCAGACAGTTTAGTCACTAACCAATGCATTCAGTAAGACACATTTAATCACTCATTCATACAGTCAGTCACGCACCTACTAAATCCTTCATCCACACACTCATACATACACTCATTCTTCAATCTGTAAAACATATTTTAATTTTACAGAAACACACATTCACTGGATGATGTCAGCAGTGATGTCATCAGTGATGTCATTTGAGATGTCATCAGTGATGTCATCAGTGATGTCATTTGAGATGTCAACAGTGATGTCTGTTCCCATGAGGCACAGGGTCAAGACTGATTTGCAAATGGTCATGTCTGAACTGGGGTGGCTTGGTGAGCAAAATAACGATGGATTAAACCCAGATCTGTGACTGTTGGTGAGTGTTTTGCCATTGTGCAATATTCCATCCATCATCTTGTGTGTTATGCTGGTCACCCTATGTGGGAAGGGTATGCCCACACGTGGGACCCGTGCTCACTAAGCCACTGGAGTCATGAAGACGGCTGATAGCCAGAAACCGGTCCTAGGATGCCTGATTCCTGTCCAGGGAAGACATGGCTTGGCAGTTCGGGCTGGACTGTTCCCATGAGGCACAGGGTCAAGACGGGTTTGCATATGGCCATGTCTGAACTGGGGTGGCTTGGTGAACAAAATCATGATGGATTCAACCCAGATCTGTGACTGGGGGTGAGTGTTTTGCCATTGTGCAACATTCCATCCATTATCTTGTGTTTTTTAGTAAAGTTCACAACAGGACTTCAGTGAGCAGTATCATTACAGACACGGTTGTTATCTGCTGGTCCACTTCAGGAAAGCCATATGTGTGACTCCAAGCAAGATGTCTGGGAAGTGATTCATTTAATTGACAATTGGGCAATTCAAATATGGCACATTTTAGCCCCAATTTTATGGATGAATAGTTACATAGTGTGGGGTTGGACACCTAAGTAAGGACAGCTGTAGGTACAAGGATGCCCATGGCTCATGACAGCCTCTGTGCCCAGGAGCAGTGTGAGATTTGTACTCGGTGACCCTTTACATTGTGCACGCGCACCAAACACCATCCTATACATGCTGGGCACTGAGTGCATATTCCACGCCTTTATTATTTGTTTGGCGTGTTGGGAGAGGACATCTTGTTCAGAGGGCGTATTTCGTGATTAATATACGTATGTTTATTTAGATCATAAACACAGGTTTGTTAGGACCCTAGACCCCGAGGTTGGTATAATTATTGGGGGGGATTTCAACTGTCAGTTTGAACCCCTCAGTAATTTTAGTATGGAGGACCCTGACGAAGAAAATCAATATTGGAATATACCGGAAACATCAATTCCTATAGTAAAAGCGTGGACACCATTGGTACTCCAAATGATGTCCTTCACATTGTCCCTATCAGTAAGACCATGTAATGGCAGATTAAAAGCAGATAGGCCTGGCAATGTGACGTTTAACAGAGCTGGCCAATCTTCGATCATCGATTACATTCTGATCGAAACTAGATCGTGGGACAAGGTACAGGATTTTAAGATCCATCCACGGTTGGATAGCGATCATAATGCCCTGGTAATGTCCCTGAAGCCAGGGAGTTGGGGACTGAGAACTGATATGCCAGAGGTGAATCCCCCGCCACAGTCTCTTCTCCTGCATAACAACAGGAGGAGAGTAAAATAGCCCTCGATTATGGGTTCCCATGAACGGCAGTCTCAAATCTATCTTCAAGTGTTGCCCTTCCTTAGTGATATGGCAGAGGTGGGGTCCATGGAGGTTATAGTCGGAACGGACAGTAGACCCATTGAAATTCACAAACGGCTAGCATCAATAATGCTAGAAGTTTTTTTCCCACTTCAGACTATTAGGGAAAATGTGCCTAAGAGTCACCCTTGGTATACTGCTGAATGCCGTAAGCTGAAAGGAGAGTTGGTCAAAGCCATCAAAGGAAAAGACAAATTACGCATTAAGTCCCTGAGGGTGCTGTATAAGCAGTTCATAGAAAGGGAAAGAAAGTCCTGGGAGGTGGAACAGTGGGAAGATCTGAGGGAGGCATTACAGCGTAGAGACCTCAAATCTTTCTGGGCTATTGTTAGTAGTGGGGGCAGGGGGAGAGGAACGCTATAAGTCCAAATATAGCCCCAACAGTATGGGAAGAACACTTTGGGGGTCTCTAAGCTGAGCCAAGTAATGGTGACTCCGACTTGGAGTACCTGAGCCCCCCCCCCCCCCACGAGCATCGACTGGGGGGGGTCTCCGGAGATATCGACTCTGGAAGTGGAGATTGCCATTACTAAGCTGCTAGCCAATAAAGCCCCAGGGACTTGTTTTGGTCGGAACCTAAAATTTGGGCACCCTACCTCTGTGTCCTTTTTAATACAATACTAATGGGCACTGACTTACCTGAGACATGGAAGGGGGCCGAGATATTTCCCATCTTTAAAACAGGCTGTCCCCTGCAAACCTCAAACTATAGGCCCATTAGCCTGATAGATATTCCAAAGAAGGTTTTTGGGAGGATACTCCTGGGTAGGATCCAGCTATGGAAAGAGGATAATCAGATCTTAAGTAATTTGGAAGCTGACTTCAGATCTAGTATTTCCACCATTGACCAGATCTTTCGCCTACAGGTCCTCTTCTGGAAATCAGTGAGTGTGGTGGGCGGCAGCCTCTACCTCATTTTTGTGGACCTAAGGGCCGCGTTTGATTTGGTGCCGAGGAATAAGCTGTGGAGGGTTCTCCATGACCTTGGTATGCCGCACTACCTCCTGGGAGTATTGATCAGGCTCCACACAGTAAATTACACGCAGGTTAGATGTGGAAAAGGGATAGAATTATCTGCACGTTTTCCAGTGCAAAGGGGAGTACGCCAGGTGTGTGTGCTAGCCCCTACCCTCTTTTGTTTGTACATAAATGGGCTTGTCAAACATCTTCTAGCCATAAAAGATATGGATGCCCCAAGACTAGCCACAGGAAGAGTGCCCGCACTAATGTTTGCGGATGACACTCTACTGCTGTCTCGAACAGCTACTGGCATCCAACGTATCCTGGACGGATTTGCAGATTTTTGCGCCTTAAGTGGCTTAGAAATCAACTTGGCCAAAACAAAATTTATGATATTTAATCCCCCAAGGCAAACAAGACCTAATCCTACCCTGAATGGTATACCGCTTGAGAGAGTTAAGACGTTTGATTACCTAGGAATTTCTCTCGAAGAACATCTGGGGTGGGGTGCACAAATAGCGAAATCATCACTGAAATTGACGCAGACTGTGGGTGGACTATCGAAAAAGTACACAACATCTCCATTTAAGCCGGCAGCCCCGGTTATCGAGATATACAGGGTACAAGCCAGAGCAGCCGCACTATATGGGGCTGAATTATGGGGACACTGTCGGCCAAAAGGTTTAGTAAGGGTGGAACATACATTTTTGAGAGAGCTTTTTGCCCTACCCACCAGTACCCCATTGGTCCCTTTAAGATTTGACCTTGGGTAATTCCCCGTGGAGGATGAGGTTACCCTGAGGCCTTTAACCTTTAACTTATTGGAGAAGTTTCTGGTCTGTCCCGGAGCTTGCACCGTATCGTGCAGAGTTCCAAGAGGTTTGGGTGGCTTTGAGGTCAAGGAAAATTACTTGGTTATCGCATATCAAGGATCTGTGTGTACGGCTTGATGTCCCTGGGTTATGGGAATCTCCTGAGACAGTTTCTCTGACTTATTCCAGAACTGACCTGGTAAAAAGGTTTAGGTCTAAGAATTTGTTGGCCCTGCATGCTAGTATGGCAGCAGGAAGAATGACTAGTGAATTCCTCAATATTAAAACAGAATACAAGAAGGAGGAATTCTTAGATATGACCTACCCAGCACAAGCTAGGAAGATGTATTTACAATTAAGAATGGGTAGCTTACCACTAAGGTCATTGACCAACAAATGGGGTGTAAACAAAAGTCTAGAGTGTCCGGCGTGCGCACAGCCACTGGAAAACGTAAGCCACGTATTTTTCTTGTGTCCAGCATATGGGCTGTCCCGTAACAGGTGGATTAAACTTATCTGTAGGAATCTGGGTTTTCGCAAATATGAGCACGCGCTGAGAGTACTTAGATACGACACCCACCCTCCGGTTGTTTTTGCCGTTTCCTGATTCCTGCATGGCATGTGGATTAAGCGCAAAAATTTTATAACGATTTGATTTAAGATTTTAGGCTTTTAAGATAGCCAAGAAATCACTTTGATAACTACTAAGATGATTTAATTCTTTTTTAGCTAGGTGTGTCTTTGATGTGTTTGATGTAAATAATGTGTACATATATGAAATGTGTTCTTAAACTTCAAATTGAATTTTAATGTTTTACTCTGTCTTTTAATATGTACTTTTATGGCCCACCGTGGTCGAAATAAAGTTATCAATGATGATAAATACAGGGCATCAATAAGCCAGCACGTGAATACATCACGATTAATAATCTGGGGGGAGCTAAGGACATCCCACACGAACCTATCCAGCTGATAATGAACAGCTATGCTAAACTGCATAAAGATGACTATTTGGTATACAATGTATTTTGCTTGTTTCAAAGCGTTCAAACGCGGTGTTATGGCACAAGCTCAACAAGTAATTAATGATATCTATGGCAATGCAAGGGCGAGATTGTAGATCTCTATCTTATCACTCTAGATCTAAACCCCGTTCTGGTCAACTGAACCTTTATTGCCTGTCATTGAGGAAAGAAAGTGCATCCAATACCAGGTTAACTTTGCTAATGATGGACTCGACTCAGAAAAACCACAAACTACTTCTAGCTTTAAAGATTTATTATAGAGTCAAGGTTAACTGCAAGTACAGGCATCTCAAAATGAGATTCAAAAGGTATACAGGCACCACTACATACATGTGCTCTCGAAAAGCCCTTAAGCGAGCAAAGAATACGACTAAGACTAATTCCAAAATTAAAAGGGCTGCAAGCATCGACACATATTGTGATCTCTCCGTCATTTACAAGAGGAGGGAAGGTTTCAGGTTAGGCTGTCCCTACCCTGCTCTAGATGGTATCCCTACTTAACAGAGTCCCAACCTACCAAAGGTGTCAGCTGTGAATGACTTCCTAAGGAGATCACCCACACTTAGTCTCTAGGTGAAAACCTATGATCGCCAGTCATGACCCCTCTCTGCCTACCCATCCGCTCTCTAAAGGGTCCTCAGGCATCTGCTCTCTCTCCACCCCGGGGTGCTGACCCTAATACAAAATCACAACAACCTTTGAGACGCCCCTCGTGAGACGCCCCTCACGTGGTGTCGCTTCTGGCTTTTTCCATGATGTTCTTCACTTGGGCCTCGTGCGTTAGCGTTGACCTTGCTTCTCAGACTCTTATCCGGCCCGCCGATACCCCCTAAAACATTCCTGAACCCTCCTCCATGTCTGCACCAATCTTTGAACAAAACTCTATTCATCCAATTATTAATTGGATCCCCCTCACATTTGCAGTCAGACATCCGTAGCTGAGTCTCCATTCTCATAGACTTCTAACAGAAGTTTTGCAACTTATTTCCTGACACAAGTCAGCCTGTATCGGTGTATGTAAATCAGAAATCCTTTCATCATTTCAGGCCTACAACCCTTTCGCAAGTTAACTAAAATAACATGTTAGCTTCTTTCTCTTAGCATAATAAGAAAACACATCTATGGAATATAAATCTAATGAATAAACAAATCTGTGTAACATTATTGCAATCCATGTCCATGTAAAGCAATCTTCGTTTCTAAACCCTTCTATGCCTTGCAGCATGATTTCTTCCATTTAGCAGCTACATAACATGGATCCTGATTAATCACTTCTAATAAAAGTATACATTTCCACACATGTTTGCATTAGTTCCACTTCTATATGAAATCTCTAAATTAACTACACATTTCAAGGTATAGGTGAATATATTTTCAGCACTCATAGCATTTCTCTTTATGATTTGTGCGTACTACTTGCAACTCTGGTGCACTCATACATTTTGTTCAGTTTGCGCTCTCTCAGTTCCCCCCTTTGATGACCTCTAGGGGTCATCACCAACATTTAAACTGAACTAATTGCTAATGCCCCTCGTTTCTGCGTTTCCAGAGCCCTCAGACTCCGGTACTGATTATCTTGCATTGCAGCCAACCTCTGTAACTGCTCTTTTCTGGATCTCTCCAATCTATTTGATCTATACCATTGGTATGACCTCACCAGTCCCCACAACAGGATCACACAGATCACTATTATGATGATAGGTTTCAGCACATACCACACAAAACTCTTCCCTAGGTTGGCGAACCAACCTCCAACTTCGCCCATTCCATGACCCACCTTTTCCCAAACATTTACTTTAGTTAGGTCTTCGATCTCCTCGTGAATATTAGTTATATTCATAATGACCTTCTCAAGAGGTTTTGAATTGTCTGGAATGTAAGTGCAACATTCCTGGACCTTCAAAGCCTTACAGACTCAGCCCTCTTTTGCTAGCAGAACGTCTAATGCAAGACGGTTCTGAAGCACCATGGCCCTTATCGATTGCATCTCTCCTTCCACCAGCATTAAGGATCTAGCAGTGCTGGCAGACAACCTGTCTACGACTGTTGCCAGTCGCCTAATTTTGACATCATTGAGGATCAGTCCTAAAAGAGGAAATGCAGCTCCAAATACATCTCCAACTAATTCTGCATCTCCTACATCTCTTCTCCCTCTTGTCGAGGCCTTGCCCTCGATGATCTCTAAGTCTTGAGCATGGTATATTTTGGGAAAAACTATTGCCAAGTAACATGATCCATACCAATTGTCAGGTAGTCTCAAGTAAGCATTTCTCCCCCATACAAAATATACATTTGGAATCACTTGCATTCCTTTCAAGAAATCCTTTGTGTAATATTCTAATCTGAAAGCATGTTCACAACTGACTTCTCCTACGAATACATTTTCGTAATACGTTTTGCTTCTGTGAAGACATAACTTCCCTCTCTGTGTCTTATCCAAAGCTATTGGACCACTACTACCCTTTCTCTTGTGTGCCTTCTCTTCCTCGGTCCAATCTGTTTTCCATTGTCCTGATTTCTTCAAAATCTTTTGCCTTCTATATCGATCATCCACCTGCCCTATAAACTTCTTTTCGACTTCTGACATCTTGCATGTCAAGTTATTTCTGCGGGCATGTGAAGTATCTAAGGTATCCCAAGGAATGAAGAACTTGGCCAATCTGTCTTCACTCTTCCAGTAGTCCCACTTATTCATCTGCTTATAATTTGGGACTTCTGGTAACACGGAATCATAGTTAGAGAAATAATACTCAAAACTATCTCTTCCGTAAAATATGCTAAGCAATAAGCTACATGTAATGCCATATGTCAACGGGAGGTGATGATATCTAATGCCTTCATCTACAGACGCCGGCAGTTGCATGCAGACGTAGCAGTCTTTGACGTCCATGGCATTCACGTATTCATACAAAAGTTTGGCATAAGCATTTGACCTATAGTCACCTTGGGACTCATCCATGTGTAACCTGCGGGCTTCTGCTGCTAATAACGCTTTCTCCTGTATGTTTTCCCCTTTCTTACCAGCAACAGTGGGTTTTGGTGTCACTACAGACTTCTCGTCTGATGCCCTTGCCTCACTCTCATGTCCCTTTACAAACGATACAGTAACTACTAAAGCTATTAAAAGTATCACTCCTACTATTAGTGTGCCTATTATACATTTAGCTCTACGAGTTGGACTACCGGCCTCCATTTCTTCAGACAGTATGGTTCCCTCTCTTTGTTTCAATTTCAAAATTCTTTTCTTCTTTGTCCCTTTACAGTCTCTCTTGATCTTTCAGTCTTTAGAACCATACAATTGGAAGCTGGCAATCCCTTTTGCAAAGTCCTTTAAAGTTTTAACACAGACAACCCTAGCCCTTCTCCGTCAACTTATAGGAAGGTCCCTAAGATTCTCTGCTTCCTAGGCGCTAGGTAATCTTCTTTTTCTTGCTTATTTACAAAAGTCTTTAAGCATCTACGATGAGGTTCGAGCCTGCGGCTTGAATAGCATAGTTCAATATTTCCAGGCGAAGAGTGTGCTCTTCATGGCTTGTTATCTTTGTTCCAAAGTCAGGGAATTGCAATTCGGTGAAAAACATGTGCTTTAACTTGCTCAGGCGGGGAGGGTTGGGGAGGGTGAACGTTAGTGACCCTTCTGCTTCGACTCCGGGCACTAACAGCTGTACTTCCACAGTGATGATGGGCTCAGAGCTGGTCACCACCACCGCTCGTATCCTCCCTGTCTCTCCCTCCAAAGACATTTGTCGCCAGATATGTCCACTCAGGAGTGGCGTATCTTCTGCTAGGCACACGTACTCTTCTTGACCTTCTTAGATCTGGTGCTTCAGCGCCCTGCGCACCTTCCTCCGGGTCTGAATCTTCCGATATTGGAGCAAGGGTTCTCTCTGGAGTTGACCTCAGGCTAGAACTCCTTCTTTGCGGCCAACTGGCTTCTCCACGTACCCTTCTGCTCCTTCTCCTTCTGGTCTGCTCGCGCTCTCTTTCAGACTGGTCGGTGTCTGATTCGTACTCCCAGCTACTTCCTCCTTCTGTAGCGTTGTCCGTTTCGCTGTTGTACTGACCGTCCTCAGCTTGGTCAGACACGTTCCCTGCTTCTTCTTGCACCTCTACAGCTTGGCTGGCCCCCTCTATGGCTTCTCGGTCCACAGCTGGACTTCCATCCAAGAGAGGAGCTGTTTCTTCCAGAGGTGCTGGAACCCTCCGCGTATGAGACGTGTGGATCCAATTGGGCAGGCCTCCCACCTTCACTGCAGTGTTCGTGATCAGGATGATCTGGTAGGGTCCACGCCAACGAACGTCTAGGCAGCTTCTTCTTACGTGCTTCTTCACAAGCACCCAGTCTCCAGGGTACAGGTCATGGCACAGGTCCTGGCACGACGGAACCTCGGCAGCCTGCACCTGAAGGGACACAGAATGAATGGCGTCAGACAGCCCCTTACAATAGTCCAGGATCATATCATCTGTGATGTTTAACAGTGCAGCAGTTGGTACTGATGGCAATCTCATTGCCCTCCCCATTAACACCTCGTGCGGTGACAGTCCCGTTCTCCTGTCTGGCGTACTACGGATACTCATAAGGACCGATGGCAGAGCATCAGGCCAACTCAGGGACGTTGATGAACACATTTTGGCAATCCGATTTTTGATGGTGCTGTTTATCTGCTCCACAATTCCCGAAGCTTCTGGTCGGTAACTACAATGCAATTTCTGGTCTATGTTCAGAGCAGCACAAATCATCTTCACAAGCTCACTATTGAAATGGGTTCCCCTATCTGATTCCAAAGAGGCCGGTACCCCAAATCGTGGTATGAGTTCCCTAAGCAATAACTTGGCTACTGTGAGGGTGTCACACCTGCGTGTAGGGTATGCCTCGACCCATCTGGAAAATATGCAAACAACCACCAGGACATAACGAAGGCGGTTGCACCTTGGCATTTCAATAAAGTCTATCTGCATCCTATTGAATGGACCTCCAGACCTCCCTATGTGACTCAATGTAACTGGTGTTCTTTTTCCTACATTCAATTGCTGACAGGTCACACAACGCTGGCACACGGCTTCTGCTGCTACTCTGAACTTAGGATTGTACCAGGTTTGTCTGAATACTCTCAACATAGCATCTCTCCCCAAATGTACTGGACCATGTATCTGTCTGGCCATTGGGCTCACCATCTCATTGGGCAACACTGCTCTTCCATCTGCTGAAACCCAGAAATGCGCTTCACCTATCACACATCCTGCTGTCCTCCAGGTTTGCTTTTCAAAATCGGGTGCATTTTCTTGCATGCATTTTAACTCATCCCAAGTGTCTACAGTTTCCAATATCATGGCTAATTCAGTTCTTACATTTATTCCGCCCACTTCCACCTCCGTGAAAGAGTACCCTTGTTCTGCACAATATCTCGCGACTTCGTCGGCATATCTATTGCCTTGTGACACGAAGTCCATATTCCTGGTGTGGGCGGTACATTTTACAACTGCAATACCTGCTGGACATTGCAAAGCTTCTAACAGCAAACATACAAACTCTACATTACGAATGGGAGAGCCTGAAGAAGTCATGTAACCTCTTTGAGACCATAATTGCCCGTAATCATGAACTACCCCGAAACCATATTGGCTGTCGGTGTATATGGTAACTCGAATTTGGTTGCTTGCCAGGCAGGCACGCGTCAAGGCAATAATTTCAGCTACCTGAGCGGAGTGTACTCCTTCCAGGCATCCGGCTTCCACTACTCCAGTAATTGTACAAACAGCATAAGCTGCTCTCAACTGCCCAACTTCGTAAATGTAAA
Organism: Lissotriton vulgaris; assembly: GCF_964263255.1. Classification (NCBI taxonomy): domain Eukaryota; kingdom Metazoa; phylum Chordata; class Amphibia; order Caudata; family Salamandridae; genus Lissotriton; species Lissotriton vulgaris. The sequence continues at coordinate 294,004,620 of NC_141697.1, read as the reverse complement.
TGTAAATGTATAGGCATTTATATAGCGCACTACTTACCCGGAGGGTCCCAAGGCGCTTCGACCGCTGCGAAACCCTTCCTGGCTTCCCTGAGAGATGGTCCCTTAATGGGTATCTCCAGGGTGAGACCAGGCATCCCCGGCGGTCTGGTGGGGCCGTTAGTGAAGATGAGGCAAGCTAATGCCCAGAGTTGCCGAGTTTGAACGCTGATCAGAGTGGGCACCGAGGCGAGAGAATTATCGAGTCCGCTGACCCTGGTCCAGAAACCTTCCGCGCCGGGAATTGAACCCTGGTCCCGGGCCGTCCTCTGCTCTCGGGTCTGCCGCCTCTAACCAGTGAGCCACACTACTTCACTTCGTCTCTTACACATGAGCCATCGACAAAGAAAATTTCATCGGGGTCCGTCAGTGGCTCATCCACGATGTCGGGTCTCGGTTTGGTGCATAGCTCAGTCACATCAAGGCAATCATGGTCTGTACATACATCATCATCAATGTCACCTGGGAGTGGCATCAAGGTGGCAGGGTTCAAAACAGAGCATCTCTTGAGAGTCACGTTCTCTGCAGCAAGAATGACTTGCTCATATCGCGTGAGCCTGCTATTGGTCAGATGCTGTGTTTTGGTCCTGGTCATTAACAATTCAACAGAATGCGGCACGTACACCTCTAACGGGTGTCCCATGACGATGTTCTCGCAACGTTCGATACTGACACCTGTTGCAGCTACGGATTTGAGACATCCGGGCAACGCTGCGGCTACTGGGTCTAACGTAGCCGAAAAGTAGGCAACTGGTCTACGGGCATTCCCATGGATTTGGACCAAGACAGACAAAGCACAACCCTCTCTTTCACAACAGTAGAGCAAGAATATTTTATCGTAATCAGGCATTCCCAGAGCAGGAGCACGACACAGATCCTCTCTCAGCTGCAGGAATGCCATCAAACAGTCCTTGTCCCATGGTACCGGATGACTCACCTCCTTGTGCGTCAGTTTTTGCAAGGGTTTTGCTTTCAGTGAAAAGTTTGCTATCCACTGTCGGCAATACCCCACCATCCCTAGGAACATCCTGACCTCTCTCTGTGTTTTGGGCGCATTCATCTTCATGATCGCCTCTATTCTGTCTGGGGACACCTTCCGTTTCCCCTTCTCTATTCTGTGCCCCAAGTACTGCACCTCTGTCAGGCAGTACTGCAATTTTCCCGGGGACACCTTGTGCCCATTTGCAGCTAAGTGATTTAGCAAAGCAATGGAGTCTTCCCTGCAAGCCTCTTCCGTTTCTGACGCCACAAGTAGGTCGTCTATGTACTGGACCAGAACTGACTTCTGGGGCAGCACTAGACTTTCAAGATTTTTCTTCAACAGCTGGTTAAAGATCGATGGGCTTTCTGTATACCCCTGAGGAATACGACACCATGTTAGAACGCGACCTTCCAGCTTAAATGCGAAAAGAAAATGGCTCTCCTCGTCCAGAGGGATCGAAAAGAAAGCCTGGCAAAGATCTATCACAGTGAACCATTCGGCTTGGAACGGTATCTGAAACAGTATCACTGATGGATTCGGTACCACTGGACAACATGAGACAACTATGTTATTAATCTTTCGAAGATCCTGCACTATCCTGAATATCCCGTTGGGCTTCTGCAAACCCATGATCGGGGAGTTACACGGACTACCCACGATTTCTTTCAGTATTCCCTGCTTAATCATGGACTCGATCACGGGTTTTATACCTGCAATCGTTTCTGGAGTCAATTTATATTGGGGTGTTCTTGGAAACTCAGCATGTGGTTTCACTATTATTTTCACTGGGTCTACTCCTTTGACCAGTCCAATCTCTTCCCCAGTGAAATCCCACACTTCTGGTGCCACTGTCTCCCTTAGATCCCAGGGGAGCTCATCCACTGTCAAAGTGGGATACAGCTCCACACATATTCTTGAATTAGCAACTTTGAAGTCAGCGTCATCATCGTTGGTTAATACCTCCACTCCCTGCGGGGTGCAATATATTGTACAATTTAATTTACACAATAGGTCTCTTCCCAATAAACATACAGGACTAGAGTCGCAAACCACAAACTGATGCTCATCGCTGTACTTCCCTATTTTCACCTGTACTGGTTCCGTCAATGAGCTCGTTATTCTCCTGTTTGCGACCCCCACCACTTGAATGGTCTCTCCAGACATAGGCAGGCCTGGAACTGCAGCTGATCTTATCGTGGATCTGGTGGCTCCTGTGTCCACTAAGAATGTCGTGGGGCACCCTGCCACTTCTGCCTCAACATAGGGTCCCCTTTGATCCACATCTAAGGCTGCCCAGAGGGTACAGTCTTCTCTCTCTACTCTCTGTCCGGTTAAGGGATCAACGTAATAGCACTCCTCTCCTCCTACAAACAGAGGCATCTGTCTATAGGTCTTTCCCGTTGTCCCTATTCTGGGTGGTTGAGGGAACTGAGCTCGCGGAGCTGGGGTCCCCCCTTTGACCACCTTCCCTTGGTACGGCGTTACCCCTTTTCCTGGAGTGCTTTGAGTCTCTTCCTCCTCTACCGCTTGTTCTCCAATTTCAATGTTGTAGGGACACTCGCGTTTCCAATGCCCCACCTCGTTACACTGATGGCACCGGGTCGTCTTTTTCAATGCCGCAATGTCCACCCTAGGTCTGAAGGTGGAGTTCTCCTCATTGCCCTTGTTCTGACCATACTGTTTCTTACCCCCAGTCCCTGTCCCCTGTTGCTGTTGCTGTTGTCCACCCTTACCAGCTGACTGCATCTGCACCACCATCAGTTTTTCCTTTAGCTTCTTTGCCTTTGAGTCTATCTCATCACAACAGTACCTAGCATATCTCAGAATTTCATCCAAAGGTTTATTTTGCCAACAAATCAAGTGTTGCTGAATCATTAAACTAATATCCGGTCTCAAACCCAAGACAAACTTAGACACAAACTGCCCTATGTCTTTCGGGTCCATTACATCCAACCCGCTATATTGTTTGAACGCCTTCAGCAATCTCTCATAATATTCATGAACCGTCTCTTTGGGTTCCTGCCTAGTTCGATCTATTTTGACCCAATCTATGTCTTGCATGGGCACCTTGTCTTTCAGCCAAGTTATCACTCTCTCGTATTTTACCATTACTGTCTCGGACGGCCCATTGGTCCGTGCATCTCTCTCTGGTTCTGCTGTGGGCCACTCGGCACTAACCTTACATGCTGTCCACAAGTCTCCTGGTACCACTATGTCAAACAGTGTATTCAGATCTATCCACAGTACCTTGGAGATTTTTACGAACCTCTCCACCTGTTTATACCACTCTACTGGGTTCTCCCTCAATTTAGGGAAGGAGTTGGTAAAGGCTGCTAAGTCTCCTCTACTCCATGGCACATGCACATAATTCCAGTTTGCAACCTCACGCAAAGGGTATGCCTCTACTCTCTGCAGTCCTCCCTCTGGGGTCATCCCAAGCATGCTTCTCCTAACGGTCCCTTTCTTGGACCACCTTTCTTCCCATTTATCAAGCGCTCTCCATGTCCTTATTCCCGTGATCAGTTCCCTTATGTGTGTTTTTAATCCTATTGTTCTTCTCTCATCTAGGTCCTGATCTGAATAATGTAGCCTATGGTTACCCTGTAATGCTTTGGTCCTTGACAGGTCTACCATATATTTTCCTGCCAGTTCGACTAATTTCTCATGTGCCGCTCTCGCTTTCCGAGTGATGTCGTTTGCCATGAACAGTATCTCATCCTGTTCATACATCTCCATTCTCTCTAGCGGCAAGGTACCATCCACCATGTCATCCAGATCTGATTTTAGGCTGGCGACATCAAGTCTCTTGGCTTTTATCTCGGCTCGCAGTATGTCTTTCTTAGGGGGTTCACTGGTCTCTCTACCATCCCAACTCCGAGTCCTACGCTTGGGCTCGGGGGAGTTAAGGAGTGTCCTCCCTTGTTCCCATCTCTCTAGGTCCCATGCTCGGCCATCCTGCCTTGGAAGGTGATGAAACACGGGCCTGTTTCCCCCAATCTCATTTCGTTCACTCCCTCTGTCCTCTCTTGCTCCCTGATAGGATTCCCTGCTGTTTTCCCTTCTGTCGCTATTTTCTCGTTGCCTAGTGTCACTCAAGATTCAGTAGGTTCCCTCTCGGCTCCCCATCTCCCCAGGACTGCGTTCCTGTCCGTAGTCACAGGGGTTATGGCGAGGCCTCTCGCAACTCTCGTTCTGCCCACTATTTTCAGACGCATAGTGGGTGCACTTAAAACTGTTCCGGTACTCCTGCGTTCTCCTATCCCCTTCGCTGTGTATTGGGCGAGACACCCCCCCCCACTCGGGGCTCCTGTTTTCCAGGTCTGGTCTCCCTCTTCTCCTGGTAGGACATGTGTCTCCTCTACTGTCCTGACCCTTCCCGTCCCACTCCGGACTGCTTTCGTCAGCCCCACAGTGAGTCCGGGTCCTGCTGTCCTGGCTTTCCCTTCCAGCTTCCGCTGCTATGATGCTCTTGTGAGCCTCCACTGCCTCATCCCATTTCTTCATGTACTCACTTAGCTCCTGGAAGGATTTCCGTCCTGATCCCCTCAGATCCTCCGGCCATCTAGGGCCCCCCGGATCTCCTATTGGATCTACTGCTGTTTGAACTGGGGTGCTCCAATCTCTCGGTCTTGTTAACTGACTTGGGGAATTGATTGTATCATTCCTCCTTGTCATTTCTGCTCTCTCCCTGTCCAGTCGTACCTGTTCCTCCCCTTTTGCTCTCTCTGGGTCGTAGATCGATACTATAGGACCTATGGTAACAGGTACTTGCAGGGCATCTGGCAGTGCGTAGGAGGTGGCACACTCCGTTTCTGGCACCCTTTGTACCACAAACCTTCCGACTACCTTCTGCACCGGACTAGGTTGAAGAAATTCTTTACTTGCCGTGGGATCCCAATCTGTAGTGGGAAGCGGTCCATACTCCCCTTTACCAGGCCCCCCTTCTCTGCATGGCTCGACATTTCCTGTCTCATTGTTGTACGGGGGTGGCCTATCTGTTAATAATCTATTTATCAGGCTATCTTCTGTCTCGCTCTCTTCATCCTCCTCGAATGGGCTCTTGTTTCCTGCCACCTCTAATACTGGGTACAGTTTATTTACTTCTAAGTTATTCACTCTCCATCTTTTAGCATCCGCATCCCATTTGGCATCCTGCACTGCTCTTACCGATCGTTTCACCCTTTCTTGTCGTCTATTCAAGTTCCTCTCGTGCGCTGCCCTAATCCACGCATTGAGAGCTTCAAACTGGGTCGGTCTAGGCATAGGTCTCATTGAGGTCATGACTGCTTTTAATCGGTGTAGCACCTCTAATCTGAACGTCCCGTACTTTGGGAACGTCAGTTCTTCATTTCCTTCTGTAATCTTACTCTACTCTGAAATCCACAATATAGTGTGTAGCCCAACATTTGTCGCCATATAATAAGCCGGCGTACCCTCCGGCGGGGCTTCTTCCCCATCATAAGATCTCCGCCTCTCTCTTTTAAAAGCCGCCCTTAACCATTTAAAACATTTCATGATTATACGTACAATTTCCAACCTCTCTATTCTGTTTAGTTCCTGATGACAATCCACCAATCCTAGCGCGGCTTTGCTAACTGGCCTATCACAGCGCGGTCTTGCTCCGGCCGGCCAATCCCAGCGTGGCACTTTCTGACGTCACTCGCCTCCGCTTCGCAGCAGCACCCCTCCTTTCTCAGCTCGTCTCCCGGTCACACATGCGTCCCATTCATACACCGAAAAATGACTACTTCCGACCAAGCCGTCACTTCCCTTGACTGTACGTCCACAGTCTATCTGTAATTGTCACCCCAACTGACGAAATGTCATCCGTCTCTCTGATAGGTTGCTTACACACAGTAACTTCCGACCAGCGTCCGTTACTCACGCACTCACACTTACGTTCCCCCTATCACGGTCCTGCGGGCGATCAATGGTACCTCATGACCCCCTTCACACTGGTTGACAATTACTCTGGATGTCCGATACACCCGAACCACTTAAGCTCTCCTTGAACTTAAGATTTGCACCGGTTGCGCGCGCTCACAACCTGTTCCGCAGTCACTCTACAGGCATTCAACTCCGCCAGACATTACAACATAGATACAACACAAAAACACCGCAATCTAACACGCATGACCCTTTATACTCACTCTCGACCGATACTGCTGCTTTTCTGTCTCACGTCATCCGGACCTTCTTCGGCGGGCGTTTCTTCCGATCATCGATCTCTAGGGGCCTTGGGGTAATCTAACCTGGCCTAGATCACCTTCCTCAAGAAGGCAACCATCCTCTATAGCTACCAACTGCAAGGGCGAGATTGTAGATCTCTATCTTATCACTCTAGATCTAAACCCCGTTCTGGTCAACTGAACCTTTATTGCCTGTCATTGAGGAAAGAAAGTGCATCCAATACCAGGTTAACTTTGCTAATGATGGACTCGACTCAGAAAAACCACAAACTACTTCTAGCTTTAAAGATTTATTATAGAGTCAAGGTTAACTGCAAGTACAGGCATCTCAAAATGAGATTCAAAAGGTATACAGGCACCACTACATACATGTGCTCTCGAAAAGCCCTTAAGCGAGCAAAGAATACGACTAAGACTAATTCCAAAATTAAAAGGGCTGCAAGCATCGACACATATTGTGATCTCTCCGTCATTTACAAGAGGAGGGAAGGTTTCAGGTTAGGCTGTCCCTACCCTGCTCTAGATGGTATCCCTACTTAACAGAGTCCCAACCTACCAAAGGTGTCAGCTGTGAATGACTTCCTAAGAAGATCACCCACACTTAGTCTCTAGGTGAAAACCTATGATCGCCAGTCATGACCCCTCTCTGCCTACCCATCCGCTCTCTAAAGGGTCCTCAGGCATCTGCTCTCTCTCCACCCCGGGGTGCTGACCCTAATACAAAATCACAACAACCTTTGAGACGCCCCTCGTGAGACGCCCCTCACGTGGTGTCGCTTCTGGCTTTTTCCATGATGTTCTTCACTTGGGCCTCGTGCGTTAGCGTTGACCTTGCTTCTCAGACTCTTATCCGGCCCGCCGATACCCCCTAAAACATTCCTGAACCCTCCTCCATGTCTGCACCAATCTTTGAAGAAAACTCTATTCATCCAATTATTAATTGGATCCCCCTCACATTTGCAGACAGACATCCGTAGCTGAGTCTCCATTCTCATAGACTTCTAACAGAAGTTTTGCAACTTATTTCCTGACACAAGTCGGCCTGTATCGGTGTATGTAAATCAGAAATCCTTTCATCATTTCAGGCCTACAACCCTTTCGCAAGTTAACTAAAATAACATGTTAGCTTCTTTCTCTTAGCATAATAAGAAAACACATCTATGGAATATAAATCTAATGAATAAACAAATCTGTGTAACATTAGTGCAATCCATGTCCATGTAAAGCAATCTTCGTTTCTAAACCCTTCTATGCCTTGCAGCATGATTTCTTCCATTTAGCAGCTACATAACATGGATCCTGATTAATCACTTCTAATAAAAGTATACATTTTCACACATGTTTGCATTAGTTCCACTTCTATATGAAATCTCTAAATTAACTACACATTTCAAGGTATAGGTGAATATATTTTCAGCACTCATAGCATTTCTCTTTATGATTTGTGCGTACTACTTGCAACTCTGGTGCACTCATACATTTTGTTCAGTTTGCGCTCTCTCAGCAACTGGCAGGTCCATCGGTCCTGGTACCTCTCCGCATACCATCATCGCTACGAGGCCCACAGATTTCCTCGGGGACTTCCGTGCCTTTGTGAGGAAAAATTCTAAAAGCGCTTATACATGTTATTGAAAATCATTCAGACGAATCTCAATTTCCTGAACCACGGAATCTGCAAATGCGAAGTTCGAATACCCCTTCATATTGCGCTATTTATCACCACTTGTTGTGGAGGTGCTTGTGAGATGTTTGTAAATGTCTGTTTATCGATCTACCTATGAGCCTCCACGTGGAAGGCTATGACACACGTAGCTGCCAGCTGTAGCGTCTGTAAGTACAATCCATAACAAAAACTGTGGAGGAGGTAAGAGACGGAGACAGGAGAGGAAATGAGAAAGGAGAAATGGAAGGAAGGGGTGGAGAAAGGATGGATGGACAGGTAGGAGGAGGATGGAAGAATGGGAAAAATAAAAAAATGGGATGGAGGGAGAAGAAATTGTGGGATTGAATGGGGTAGGATGGAAAAGGAATACACTGAGATATGGAGTAGTAAGAGAAAAGAAGTTATGAAAGAAAGGGGTGCAAGGAAGGGAACAAGGAATGATGCACACATGAGTGGATGAACAGAAGGATGAGTGGGAGGACAGGGGAGGGAAAGAGAGGGGGGTAGGGAAGGAAGGGAGTGAGGAGGAAGGAAGGAAGGAAGGAAGGAAGGAAGGAAGGAAGGAAGGTTGGTTTGCTGGACAGAGTAGGGGGGAAGGAAGTGAACAGTTGCCTGTGTAATTGTTAACAGATGCAGCCGTCCAAGAGAGAAATAAAATGATACTGGAATCATATAATGCACAGAACACTGTTTTATATGTCAGGGTGCTTTGAAGTGTTGAAAGTTGTAACAGTGGGACCCATCTGAGTCGCTGGAGCAGAGCAGTCTCAGCCCCGCTACAAGATTCCGACAAATCTCTCCCATCCCGCGCTTCCCGTGAGCAGCCTTAAAGCAACCTGTGCATCTCCTAAACTTTACAGGGAAGCAATAAACACATGGAGTACCAGCAGGCCATCCTGACGCGGAGGGTAGCGGCAGTGCTTTGAATGGGCCGCTACTCACCGGTACTGAGTACCGGCATTTCTTCATTTTCTCCCCTTGAGTACCGGCTCTTTTTTCGAGAAGAAAGAGAGTACCGGTACTCATGGGGATCTGACTTTAACCGAGGCAGCGCGCTCCCTTTACCTCTCGAGTTATACTACGGCAGCACCTTTCAAGCACTGCAAGGAATCAATCAATGGAGCTCGTCACCAGGGTCCAGCGTGAGCTGCTTTGTAAATCAGAGCAGGGGTGTGTCTGCTGAGTCATTTGCTAATCCAAAGATCTTTCACAGTGGGCGCTAAGAGGGGGCTGTAAAATCTAATGGGTGGTGGTGGGAAGCACTATTCAGGACATAACAAAATAACATATGGGAAGGCTTTTACAGTCGCCATGCATCTGAATTGCTTTCTTGCCCACTTCCACTTTCACACTCGCTGATTCCTATTTCATCAACCTTGGACAGACCTTAAGACCAATCAAAAATGTGGAGATTGGCACCTGGTTCCCCAGTACAGACGTTGTCAGCTCTGGCCCTAACTCCGGTTTACAAATGTTCCAGGAGAGACTTGTTTATTTATTTTATGCGTTTTTATATAGCGCAGACTTTACCCGAAGGTGTCAGAGCGCTTCACAATAGGAACAGTAATGATACATGAGGAGAAAATTACAAGTGAACAAATTACAAAAGCAAACGTTAAGTTACATGAGGCAAAAGTGCCAATTGTGAGCAAACAAAATACAAGAGGTAGCAAACGATACATTACAGGAGGAAAAAGTGATATGTGTGCAGGTTACAAAAGCATACAAAGTACAAGTTGAGGTATAGTACTGCAATAAATGGCAGACACTCCAGCACAAGAACAAAAGTTACATGAGGCAATGTTGGCACTTGCGCAAGTTTCTAAAGCAAACAAAATGTAAGAGGTAGCAAACAGTATGTTACAAGAGTACCAGTACTGGACAGATGGCTCAGTGGGCTGTAGGCCACCGGGTCGATTTAAGGCAGGCTGAAGCAGCATGTAATCCTTAGGCGGTTGATAAAATGCATGCAGATTTCGTGCATACAACCTTGGCATGCTCAAAAAGCTAACCCTGCCCCTTGTTCCCCCTTAGCCCCGCCCTAAACTCCGCCCACTACTCCTTTTGGTGAGTACCTGCACTTATTTTTTTCCATTTAAAGCACTGGGTAGCGGAGATGCTAATGCGAGAGCACCCCTCCACAGAGAAACTACCATTGCACGACCTGATCTCTTAAAAACATAGGGCGTTCAGAGTGCACTTTACAAGCAAACATATTTCATAAGAACAATTTAAAAACATCGCTTCCTAAGCAAAATCCATTTGCTAGCATGTTATAAGAAAAATAATTTTTAACCATATTTTAAACTTAATAACTCAGCAAATAGAGACTTAGAGAATGACTTCTATATTATATGCCTATGGCATGCCAATCGATAGAACATTAATGTAATATCACTCAGATTAGATCATACCTAGTCATCTAAAATATTTTTTTAATACCATATGCGTGAAAATATTAATAAGAAATGTGTATACAATACCCGCTTATACGACATGCCCATAGAAGCAGAGGTATGTTATAAGCGCTTTAAAAGTATTAGCATGTTATAAAAATGTCACTAGCATAACGTAAGACACTATAAATACATATGGTGGGCAAACGATACTATGTTATCAAAGTAAAGAATATTAAATAGGAATAAAGAGTAAACTTTCTCACATAGGTAAACTTTGTTTATACCTAATATAATATTGGTAGTTGGGCGGATGGATATTTAAAAAATAGAAATAAATCTGTTATGTAGGTAGAAAAAGGACCTCTCTAAACATAGACACACATCAATATTATACGTTTATTCGAAGGGTAACACATCCGATTATGCATTAAGCTATGGGGGTGGGCCAGGTCTATCAAATGTAAAGTACTAATATATGTAATAACGGAGCCACCCGGCCCGTCCTTACATGCACGCATGCACGCACGCACCTCAGGGGCGGGTTAACCCCTCGGTATAAATAAACGGGCACGAGACCGCTCGGGGTCTTCGGCCCTCGTCAGTAGCCAGGTGTAAGCATTGTTACTTGACCGCTGTTTAGTGAGGCCCCACTCTGTGGCCTAGGTTACCTGCCCCCGTGACCAGATACTACACTGGTGACGAGGCGGGTCTCATCCCACGCCTCGCCATCGCAAGAGTGCACGGCGGCTGCCCTCGCTCTACCTGGAGGGCTCGTGCCTGCCTTGCTTGAGCCCTCGGCCCGAGGCCGGCTGCTGCGTGTGCCCACCCCCACAGAGTGATTGCCCAGCCAGTCTGTGGGTAGTTGTGAGCCTCCACCGTACATCGGCGCCAGGCCGTGGCGCCCAGGTGAAACCCACGCCTCCATACCAGAGGTACGCGGTTAGCGCGAGTGCAGCCCCGCGGCTCCAAACAGCACGGCGCTCCGCGGCCACGCCCTAGGCAGGCACGTCTCCTGCCGGGTGCGGGCCCATGGTGCGAAAGCGGACCCTGCGCATCGGGGGGACTGTCTCAGCCCCCGCGCCTCACCCACACCATGAGCAACTAGTGCAGGTGGCATCGCACGTCGGGGGACAAGCGAAAGTGAAAGCGAAACAGGAGGATAAGGAGGCTGGGCCCAGACTGCCGCTCTGACCCCCCCACGTGGGTGCAACCAGTCCTGATGGCCTTGTACTCCAGAAGGCCCCAGAGATAAAGGCACACCAGGGCCTTAAGCCTATCACACCACAGGCGGCTCCCACGTAACACTCCTCACAAGCGCTGCAGGCGTGAGGCGGCACATGAAAGTCCTTGCTCAAGCCATCAGCCTCATCGCCTGCATGCGCCAACACCTCCCTCAAGTGCGTAAGAGGCCTAGTGAATACGTACCGCGCCACGCAGCGCGAACACACCAAGGAGGCGCCCCGCCCACCTACCTCACGGTGAGGCACGGCTCAGCACCACTAGCATCAATCACGTGCTCACCCACCGACCAGCATGAGCGTGCAGCCAGCAGACAACGGCGGCGCAGCAGGGGTACCAGTGCCGCAGCAGGCCCCACCACAGGCTGGCCCCTAGATAGCGGTACAACCTCAAGTAGGCGCACAAGCTGCAGGACCGGCCGCAGCCACTACACCGGGCTGGTAAAACCTAGACTGCAGTGTCAACGTTATCGGCACCATCTTGCCCCCTTTTTGAGCCCATTCGTGCGCGTAAGAGGCAGCCATTTTAAATGCCATGGCCTCTCTGCCCATCGCCGACAGCCAGCGCGTCTCTCTCTCTCTTTCCTGACCTCGCAGGCATCCCCCGCACGCTGACAGCCCCCGCTCTCACATGCCTTGGGCCATAAACCCCTCTTCAGCACAACTCTGCCTCGGAACCCCATCCTGTTCCCAGCTCAACACCTCCCTCCATTCCTTTCATGATCCTGAGTCCTTTGATAAAACCCCCCTTTCCTCTATGCCGATTGTCCTACTCGTTCCCAGGCCGCCACCTGGCCCTGCGGATGCTGTTTATTGCCCCCCCATACAGTAGGAAGCTTCTCCCATCAAAGGATCCCCGAGTTGATCAAAGCCCCCACCCCATGAGATCCGATCAACCACATACATTCCGTGAATCGGCGGAATGCCCAGCTGCGCAACAATCGTCACCTGTTGTGACTGGGGTGGGGACTTCAACTGTAAATGTGTGTGGGAACGGGCCTGAAGCGGGGATTCCGAGGATGTCCTTTCATACTTCAAAGCATTTGCAAGAATGTGCCACATGCAATAAACTGTAATAAAGATCATAAACCTGTGTATAAGAGGCCAGGCCTCAGAGATGCGGTTAGAGCACCTCGAGAAGATACCCTGTTGTCTGATTTGATGTGTTCTGCTCCGTTGGAATAAAACTTCTGTTTCCTGCCTTCCAATCTCCAGCGCCTGCCTCTTTGTTTGGTAACTTGAGTGGTAATAGAGGCGGTTAACGCCAGGCAACTCTGAAAAAGGTCATCGGCCCTACCTTTTTCCACAATTGGCGTCCCAAACGTGGGGCCCATCAGTGACTCGTGGATCCAGTGGGAGAGGTCCTGACGACAGAGTGAACGACTGCAAGATCGGGAGAGCTCCTGTCCGATAGACCCTCGTCTGACAGCCGATCATCCGAACTTCACTGGTTCCGAACAGACCTCTCTCGAGTGATCTACGGTCCTGACTGGGAACCATCAGGAGTGCCGCGAAGATCACGAAGAATAGAGGACGATCGGGCGCTGGATTCGGAAGACAAGAAACTGTCCACGCGGTCCGGGTAAGGTCGTGTAAACGTGACAAATTGCGAAATGATTGTTTGATTTGGATAATACTAGTATTACTCTTTTGTTGGTTCTTTTGGAGATTCACTGTCTGCAAACGGAGAAACAACAGGCTCTCTCTTTGCAAGCAGTGAAGGATAGGTAACGCAGACTTTTGTCCCCGTTGTAATCCGTCGTGCCTATCTTCCTCTCCCACTGATTGATTGTTTGGCCCGAACTGTTGTTCGCGGATTGTTTTCTGGAGATTCTCTGTCTGCAAACAGGGAAGAACAGGTTCTCTCTTTGCAGGTAGTGAAAGGGTAGGTAACGCAGACTTTTGTCCCCGTTGTAACCCGTCGTGCCTACTTATTCTCCCCATTGATTGTTTGATTGACCGAACACTGACTGTTCGATATTGGTTCTTTTGAGGTATTCACCGCCTGCAAACAACGAAGAATAGAAATATTCTGTCTAGTCTTTGCACGCAGTGATAAGATAGGTAGTGCAGACTTTTGTCCCCGTTGTAATCCGTCATGCCTATCTTCTCCCCACTGATTGGTAGCCTGTTTAGCCCGGACCGCTTATTAGAGATGAACCATCCGGCTCCACTGGAAGGCACCCCTAATAAGGACATGTTCATGAAGCATGGATTGATCACTATAGCTCATAGCAAGCTGTGGCATAAATATACGAAGAAGGATCAGAAAAGTCAGTGGCCACTGATAGGATCCTTCGACGAGGATAAAATAAGCGCGCTAGAAACAGCCCTTGGGAAACACAAGACAACGCCCACTATGCTTGATAGTCTCGGCATGGAGCGCAAAGAAACCGAACAGCGTAAAAAGAGAAATGAAAGTAGGTTGGGAAAAGAGCTGCGAAAGGCAGCCCACCTAGCTGCCAAGAAATTAGAAGAAGAGATTAAGGAAAGAGAAGAAGCCAAACAGAAACTAGAGGTAGAGACATCAAGCCAGTGTCCGGTTAGAACGCCCTCTACGCTCTACCCTGAATTACCCTTAAAACAGCGAGCCAACGAATATCTCTTGTTAGGTCCTCCGATCATCTACATGCCCCCTCCATATGCCCCTTCCCAAACCTTAGCACAGCACCCGCTATCCCCAAGCACAGACGAGAGTGGTACCAGAGCTTGGGTCCCCATGGCCTCCACGCCCCTCAACCCCTTGTACTAGATACAGCACAAGCGACAGTGTTAGATGACCCAGAGACCCGAAAGGCTGATTCCGCAAGAACGAACAGATTAAGCAAGGATGAGCGAGCAGGGATTGACAAGATAGTGAGGACACTGGTAGAAAGAAAGGAAAGTGAAGAGCACATCACGGATATGTTCAACTCATATGCAGGGAGCCACAGACGACATTTTGCCGTACGACTGTGTTATCATGCCCTGAATGCGTATGAGGACCGATATCGAGACAAAGGTCCCGAGAGCCTAACGACTCTGTATAGGAAGGTCGATATCGGGGATGAGGGCGAGTGTGATGTGACGGACCTCCTTACGCGTACGCTTGAGGTTTTCCGCCACCTCACTGAACAGGAATCGGAAGCTAAACCCACGACACCCGTAGCAACCGAACCACGAACTGAGCGAGCTAGCACCATGATGCCAATAAGAGAGGCTGCCCCCTACTGGGTTCCTCCACGAGGTCTAGGAACACACGATGACGTCAACCACCAAGATGCAAGAGGGAGGGTAGTGTACAACTGGGTCTACCAGCCATGGGATCGGCAAGATATTCTGACGTTCCGGAAATCTCTGCCCGATTTACGTAAAAACCCACTGCTTTCTACACTGAATTAGGTACAGCCCTAGGTTCAACGATTATGACCCTGGCTGACATCGACTTGTTTTTCGGGTTATGTCTGCCAGCTGATGTGTGGAAGCAAATCCGGAAAGTCGACCACCTTGAGCTGTTCGGACATACCTGGTCACAACTCGATGGCATAGATAGGCAACGAGAACCTGGACAGAAGCCTTTGAAATCCATTTTAGACCTCCCAGACAAAATTGTACAGAAATTGAAAACCCTGATCCCAGAAAAGAAAGTGGACTGGTCGATAGTAACGGCTTGTCGTCAGAAACCCCAGGAAGACGTATCGGAATACTTCTCCCGGTTTGAAACGGTGTTCTCCGATTACAGCGGCCAGGACATGACCACTGCAACCGGACACCATCTGTTTGTCCAGAATTATGTAAAGGGTTTGTCGCCGGATGTCTCTCAGAAACTGCAGGCCAGTGAGAGTTGTTGGGCGGCCTCCAAACCTGCGGCTATCCTTCAGATGGCCCAATATTACGAGCACCAGAAAAATGAACACGATAGAGCAACAGAGAAAAAGAAGAAAGACTTAAAAGAGAGGGTAATTATTGCACAGTTGCAAGGGATGACTGTAGGACGAGAGCAATACAAAGGGAACTTTTAGACAAATGTCCCTAGGAACGCACCTCCTAAAGACCGTACCCCAACACCCCACATTGGACGTAGAGACATTAGCGAAGGACCAGTGTGCCTTCTGCAAAGGATTCGGCCATTGGAAATCCCAGTGCCCGGTTCTGTTAGAGATGAACAGAAATAGGGACCCCAAGGACGTAGCGGATGGAACAAGAAATAGAGGACAGCAACGGGGGTCCGCAAATGACACGACTAGAGATAGATCGAACAGACCGAATACATTTGACCGTCCCCGACAGAACCAGTACCAGCAGTCTGACTGCGACGATGCCCGCGACTTCGCATAGGACTGCCAAGGGCAAGGGAGGGATCCAGTCGAGCTCTATGTTGACCAGCAAGGTCCTTATGTCACCGCTAAGGTCCTGGGTACAAAGTCTCCATTTCTGGTAGACACTGGCGCGATACGTAGTGCGTTATCTAAACGACTGATTCCAAGGGCACCCTTGTCTGGCTCACTTGTAACATTGATAGGTTTCGATGGAACGCCCTCCACTAACCCTTTGTCCACACCAATCCCCTTCGACTTAGAGAACAACACGACTGACACGACGTTTTTGCTTTCCGCCAATACTCCTGACGCCATTATGGGACTTGACTTACTGAAGCATTTTCGAGCGACTATTAGATGTTCCCAAGACGGAGTTCGAGTTTTCCTGTACGACAACCCCATTCTGCTCAGACATTGCCCTTCCCGACGCATGTTTACTATCACTGACACTGACTCGTCCCTACTTGACACTCTGCCTCCGTATCTGTGGGCCAAGACAGATTCGGACGTAGGACGCATGATGATTGACCCAGTGCACATCACTGTTCGACCGGACGCAATACTCCCAAAACTTCCACAATATCGGATATCGCCCGAGGGCGAGAAGGCATTGGTAAAGATTATTCAGTCACTGATAGACACAGGAGTGGTAGAGGAAGTGGTTAGCAACGTTTGCAACAGCCCTATCTTGCCCATCATCAAGAAACAAGGAGAGGGAGATGAGAAAGCATACCGCTTCATCATCGACCTTCGAGAGATCAACAAAGTAGTTGTACCCCAGTACCCCGTGGTCTCAGACATCACCACTATCCTGACTTTGATTCCTTCTACTGCCATCACCTTCACTGTCATTGACCTAAAAAATGCATTTTTCTCTATCCCCATCCACCCAGACAGCCGATATCTCTTCGGCTTCACCCTAAAAGCCCGCTCATATAGATTCTGTCGAGCACCCCCAAGGCTACACAGAAAGCCCCAGCATCTACAGTCAGGCCCTCAAGAGACAACTGGATGAGGTCCAGTTACCCGATGGAGTGGTGTTAATACAATACGTCGATGACATCCTTTTGGCGGCCGACACCACTCCACTAGCAGTCACCGCCACCATTCAAGTATTCAAGTTTTCAAGTTTATTTTATTATGATAAGGAACTCTTTATGAGGTCCACATAAAACAACATGTACATACAAAACAAGAAATACGTAAAATATTAATCCATCACAATTACAAAAGACATCTTAATACAGGTCCAAAAAACATTTAAAAAAGTTGTACAGTTTAAAAGCAAACATTTCATTAGGAGGGTTAATCAAGGCTGCCTTAAACGAAGAAGCAGATAATATGTTGAGTTGTAAGCAAATTGGTCTTAACCATCTACGCCTGCAAGACATCAACGTAGGACAAACAAACATGACGTGATCTAAGTCCTGATCATACAATTGACAAAGATCACAGCATGCCGAATGACCAAACCAGCTGGCATGTAGAACTTTCAGCGGAAGCAAATTATGTCTTAGTAAATATACCAGGCGCCTGGCGCCATGGGAGATGTTCCAATGCATATACGGTTGAGCTTTCCGCAGGGTATAAGATTCAATAACAGGCGTACAACCTTTTTTCGCTAGACAGAGATCTCTATCCTGACAATACCCCAATTCCCAAGATGCTGACCTCAGGACAGTTTTTAATTGAAGAGAGGACAATGAGAATAAATTCTCCTCGTCCAATTTCAATTGTAACACAGCAAATCTGAAGTTTTTTACAATCAGTGAGAAGTCATTAAAAGATCCTAATAATTCATTTTTTATAAGATCTCTTAAGGTATTAGGTTCACCTTTAGATAGAGCTACTACCCAACGTATGATACTTGCCAGACCTTGAACCCAGCTGCTACGTAAACCCAGTTCCTGTCTCAAGGAGGCAGTTGAATTTGCTGTACCTACCGAAATTAAACTACGTAAAATTTTCCCTTCCGCAGAGTTTAAAAAACTCCACTTTTTTTGATCAACTAACTCAATTCCGTATAACAGGGAGGCCGGAACTTTCGCTCTGAAAACATCTAAGAGAATAGAAAAATGCCTTCTACCTGTGGCTTTATACAGGGAAACTAAACTCTTTCCCTGCGAAATAGCCTTCCGAGAGTTAGTGTCAATGTGTTGTTTGTCACTTAAGTTATAAGTGACAATTTTGCCTAGGAAGGTATAAGATTTCACACATTCCAGTTTTTTCCCCCCCGCAACCCATGGATAGTTAAGGCATTTAGGCTTCTTTCTACCAGAGAAACAAATCACCTTGCTTTTTGCCGTGTTTATTGATAAGAAATGGCTTTCAGCATAATCAGAGAGTGCATGCAACCGATTGTTCAGGCCCTTTGGCGTGAGATCCAAAATCAGGATGTCGTCTGCATACATAAGGCATGCAATTGCAACTCCACCCAAGGACGGGGCAATGCCGGTGCAAGCAGAAAGAGTGATGGGTAAGTCAACTGTATATAAGGAAAATAGCAATGGCGCCAAAAGGCAACCTTGCTTCAACCCGTTGGAAGTGGGGATTAATTTAGATACACCACGTTCACCTCCAAGTAGAACTCTGCTCCAAGTGTCAGAATAGAGGGCGCGAATTAACTTAATAAGGAATAAGGGCATACCTAAATTAGATAACTTTCTCCACAACAAATTTCTATCTACCTTATCAAAGGCGGTGGAGAAGTCAATAAAGGCGCCATATACCTGACCACCACGGACTTTCACATATTTTTCATTAATAACTTGCAATGCAGTCAGGTTATCTAAAGTTCCATGATTTTGTCTAAAACCTGTTTGCTCCATGGGAAGGATTTTATGTTCAGATACCCATTGATTCATTAAAGTAAGCACACATTTTGCAAAGACCTTACCAATGGCATCAAGCAAGGCAATTTGGCGATAGTTTTGTGGTAGATCTCTTGCCCCTTTTTTATATAAAGGGACAATAATACTTCCTTTCCAGGAGGGGGGGACTGTTCCGCTAGAGAAACAAAATTTAAACACTGGAAAGAGTATTTTGCTCCAAAGTTCACTCTGGTTTTTTAATACTGAAATTGGGATTTTATCAGGACCCATCGCACCAGAGGAACGCATATTCTTAATGGCACATTCAATTTCCTTTTCCGTTGGACAGTCAAGTATACGTGAAACATTATCAGAATCAACTTTAAAAACAAGAGAATTATTGTTACTGTACAACTTCTCGATATAATGAACCCACACCTGTTCCTCTATGGCAATAGGCGAAGGACTGGCTCTGGTACCACAACCTTTGCCAATTAAGGACCAGAATGTCTTGGCTTGACCATTATAACAAGCTTCCCTCAGTTGGATCCAGAGGGCATCTTCCTTAGAACGTTTTAAGCGGGCCTTAAGCCTAGCTCTCCTTCTTTTTAAAATAGACAACTTAGACTTTGCTTCTTGAGAGAAGAGTAAAAATTGTCCCCTTACAACTTTGTTTTTTTTCTCTGTTTAAAGCCCGTAAAGAATGAGGGACTACGGGGGATTGTTTCACACCTGGTTTCTTTTTTGCACTAACAGTCACAGAATCTAAAAAATTATTAAAACACAACAGCTCTCTCCCTTCCCAAAGGGGTAAATTCTCAACAGTAAAATTCAAAAGAGGCACCAGATTTTCAACAGTACACGGGTTCCAAAAACATTTCCCTGAGCTGGAATCAAAATTCACAGAATCTGTATCCAGACTCCACGGATCCACTTTCGGAAGATTAACGGAGACAGAAAGCATCAATGCATTATGGTCACTAAGATTAGTCTCAATGACCTTCATATCCTTCAATAAGTGAAAACCTGCATAATCTACCGTGATAAAATCAATAATAGAATTTCCCTTATTAGATTTACGAGTATAAGCTGCCGGGATATCAGATGGAAGCCTCCCATTTACTATTAAGCATTCAGCTTTAAGTAAACCATCTAATATAAGTTTACCTCTTTTGTTAGTTTTAATTTTGGGGGGAAACTGGGCAGATGGTATATTCAAAGACTCTTCCAGTGGAATATTTCTAAACAACTCCAACCCACAGTTGGATATATTAAAATTTAAATCCCCAAACATTAACACATGTGGAGTTGGGGAAATATCCAACACTTTAGTTAAAAAAGTGAACAGAGTTTTTAGACCAGCATTAAAACTACAATTGGGGGGGATATAAATGTTTACCACAATCAACAATCTATTAGGGCAATCTTCAAATACATCTTTTAACGTTATTGCTAGGAACAGTTTTCCTGGATCTAAATAATGTGAATAGTTCCATTGCAATCTGTTGGATAACAAACATGCTAACCCTCCCTTAGCATGGCCCCTTCTAGTGCTGGTTGCACTGCAATCCAAAACAAAATAGTCTTTTTCCAAGGCTAATCTTCCTTCAACCCATGTTTCCTGCAAACAGATTATATCTGCTTTTAGAGAATGAAGCAAACCCAATTTCTCCTTATAGTCCTTGAATCCGGCCGAGTTCCATGAGATAAGTTTCAGCTCTCTGTTAAAAATTAGAATGATGTTTAGAACCAGGAGCTGATTTACTCGCTAGAACACCGGGTAACCAACTCCATTTAGAATGATCATCCTTCACTGTCTGCTTAAGGGGAGGGTTTTTATATGAAACAAGTCTTTCATTCCTAGCCACACAGATTTTTAAGTCCTCTGATCTGAGATTAGACCAATCCGATAGCGGCACTTCCGTATTAGAGGGAAGTGATGGTAAAGAATTAGCAAAAATACTTTGAGTACGTTTTTCCCCAAAGTATGGCATGACATCAATCCCTCTAACTTGTAATTCTTCAGCCCACTGTAGAACAAGATTTAACACAACTTTCGAATGAAATTTCACCCTTGTTGATCTTAATGGTTTCCCCATGTAGGAGTTAAGGAGAAGTACAATGTCTAGATCGGACGTTTGAATTAATTTCAAACTTTCGATCTCTTTAAAACATAACAATAGGGCGGATCTATTTAAAATTAAATCTGGTTCAAATAAGGGAGAAAAATCGAGATAAAACGTATCCACATTTATTTTTTCTTTTGGGACAATAACTGTCGTTGAAGATGGAACCTGAAAAGGTGTTGCTGTAGGATTCAAGGAGGACGGGCACGGGATGACAGATGGAGAGGTAACCTTAGAAATAACTTGACATGATCCTGCTTTATCATTACAATAAGAAAAAGGATTGGCCGAAGAGTAGGAAACCTTGGGAAGGAAAGGATTAGTAAAGCTTATAGGACCTAAACCAGAGGAAGGGGCGTCTTCTTTAGGTAAGACAACCCTGACTTCTACATGAGAGGTAGGAGACTGCTCCACCTGTGGGGAATCGTCTATACTTACTTCAACATTCTTATCAAAAAGAAGTTTCCTCTGTCTTTTTTTAGCGAACCTTCGGATGGGTTTCCTCTTCTTCATTCTACTCTTTTTGTATTTCAAGGGGCTCACTTTTACCATCAAACCCGTATTTACTTTAGGAATCTCTTCTTCTTTACTTGATGGCAAGGAGAAAATCGGAAAAAGGGAAGGAATTTCGGATTTAGGAGTGGGAGGGGATGTTACTATTACCTCTATCTTGTCACTAATTGGAGCTATACAATTAGCGCCAGCCGAAACCACTTTGGAAGGATTGGTGACAGCTAAGAAAACTACAGGCTTCTTTTCCTTTTGATCTTCTGTCAACGGAGAAGATAGAGCTGAATTTAAAGCTGCCGAAGCGGAGAGAGCGCTTGTTTTCGGAGGCACCAACAGCAAAGCCGATGGTATGGGGAGATCTGGCACTAACTCCCTTTTACTTAACAAGAGAACCTGTAAAATTTGTGTTACAGTGTCAAAAATACATTCCGAACCTTCCACAAACTTTTCAAGTAAACTTAGAATTGAAGAAAGAATTGATTCCAAAGAGGACAAAGAATTAGAAATTAACCTCCCATTAATATTTGGAGACCCCTCAGCTAAATTATTCAACACTGGACCTGAGCAGGATGTAAAATTTAATTGTGGAAGAGAAAAATCTAATTTATTAGAGGGTGTGCTACTTAGAGGACTGTGAGAAGTTGGCCTGGTATATAATGCTCACTAATTCTAGTGATCACTTTGTACCATGCCAAGCAACCCTTATGATGATGGTTGTAATTCAACCTTGTAGACCAGTTATCCTAGTGGTAACGTGGACAAAGCAGTCTTAGGCTAAACTCTGAAAGGCATGTGAAGCCAGCTGTTATACCATACACAACCCCCTTGAGTACCAAATGAAAGGGACACCACACAGATATATATTGAAAATATATATTGATTTATTAACTCTTAAAATCCCCTGGACTCTTTATGAGCACAGAAGCACAAGCGTAAAATCACAAGACAGTTTAAAATACACAAAAGTTGCACAATATGGATGAGCCCTAGGGGCCACCTAAACCATATACTAAATAAGTGGTATAAGAGATACCTAAAGGAAAGTGAAGAGGCCTAGGGCCTTGGGAATCGCTGGAGCTATTCGAGACTGGAGTTAACTAAGTCGGGAAAGGCCCACGGGACTCGGGTGCAGTGTTCAAAGTGCACGCACTTCTCAATACAAAGTCTATGGTGCGTAAAAAGCACAAAGTTAGAAAGTTAGGAACCTTCCGAGTGACCTACGGAGCTGAAACTTAAAACACAGGCCCTTGGGATGTGTACCAGTGCAGGAGCACCGGCGGAGCTGAGTTACCTCACCCACAGGAAGCGGGTGCACAGGGTCGAAGATGTGTCGGGTTTCGTCACGCTGGTCGATGGTGCTTGGAGCTAAAGATGCTGCAGGCGGCTCGATGAGAAGAGTTCCGGTGGATCCAAGGGTGGATCTGAAGAGTTGAAGACCTGAAAGCAGAGGGGACAGTGTTCAAAGTCACTAGCCAGTGACTACCGTGGAACCAGAGTGGAACCAGGCGATGTCGGGTGCAAACAGGCGTTGTCGGGTAGCTTCTTTCTGCAGCCACGTGGATACCCGGGGTCGAGGACGTCCAGGAGTCGGTCACGAGCTGTCCCACGTAGGCTTCTCGCTGTTGGCGGTGTCGGCGACCTGATCGGAGCAAACAGGCCTTGGCAAATGCAAGCCACGCAGGAGTTGAAAGATGCTGTTCACTCGGACCAGCAAGGTCAGAGCGAGTGCTCCTTTTCACAGGAGCTTGGGTAGGTCTGGAGCAACCAGACCTGCTGTTTAAATCTTCGGGTTCGTCGCCAAGATGGCCGCTGGCCGCGTGGCTAGTGGCCGGGATGGCGCGTCGAGTGGCACAGTGCAAAAGGGCCCCACGCAGATCGTGGAGATGCTGGGGGGCTGATCTTCGGTGCAAGGGCTGCTCGGTGGTGGGGGTTCTCAATCCCCAAAGCACAACGTCGAGGATGCCTCAGAAGCTGCGCAGTCAGCTTGTCGGGTGTCTTTCAAGAGGTCCGGTCCCACGTCGCTCGGTGCCTCCACGGGTCCCTTCTTCGCAGGGACTGTGGATCGGGCTCTGAGAGGTCTGGGAATCTGGTTCTTGTCGGGCTCTGGGCTCGGGCTCCGGCGGGAGGCGGCGGCAAAGCAGACGTCGAGTCGCTGGTTGGTACCTGTGTTCACAGGGTGGTCACTCCTTGGCCACAAGGGAGATTCTTCTTCAGTCTTCTGTGCAGCAGAATGTCGAAGTCCAGTCTTCTTCTTAGTTTTAAGTTGATTTCGGGATGATCTGCTGTGCAATGGCACTGCTCCCCCTCTTATTCCAATCTAGGGGGTGGATCACCTACTAGGTCCCTCCTCTGGGAGGAACCAGGAAGGGGGGCGGTTACACCCCCTTTCCTTTGTCCAGCTCCGCGCCAGGACTGGGGCTGGAAGGCCCCAGAACCGGTTTGGACTGGCCTATGCACGGGGACACCTTGTGTGCCCCGGGCATGTCTGATTCTTTTCAGCCCTGTCCTACCTAATACACAAAATCCTGTCTGGGGTGGTGCTCGCACCTCCCAAGGCAGGAAACCCTTTGTCCAGGCCACCATCTGCCGAGTTTCGGTCAGCAGCAGGAGGCCAGACTTGTGTCTGTGGTGGCAGCGTCCATTTTGTGAAGCTGAGGCTCTGTTTAACTTTAACCGGGGTTAAGGCTACGCACATGTCGTGTCCCTCTAGAAGGGTGGAATGCTATCCCCGTCGCCAGAATTGGCGAGGGGATAGTATTCCAATTCGTATGACACCTTACTCGACATGTTTTGATAAAGCCAAACCAAAGTTAGCATTTAACCGCGAGGATTATAATGCACTTAAGAGTATATGGTATGGCAATATCCCGGAACAGCTTAGGGAGTTGTTCCCGACAGCTGCAGACAGGCTCAGCTCATGCTAGAGCACCATCTCACATATTTCCAAGCCCTCTGCCTCCAGGATTGATGAGGCCTTCCATAGGAGTGGCTGATAGGAACATATGTGTCCAGTTTAGGGTTAGGCACAGGCATACTGTACCTAAGTAAGAGGTGATTACACCAACTTACCCCAGCTGAGTGATCAGCCAGTTGTGTCAAATATGGAGGCCAGGCCAGGGGTGGCACAATACATGCTGCAGCCCCTGGCAGGCCTTGGCTACACCTATGCCCTGGGTACCTATGGTACACTGTTACAGGGGCCTATAAGGTGAACCAATTCCAATTGTGTTATGCACCTAAGGTACATGGAGTCCATTTTAAGGAGAGAGCAATCAGCCTGGGGCCCTGAATAGCAGGATCCCAGGCCAACTAAGTCAAAAACCAGCTAAACACCAGGCAAAAAGTTTGGGGGTAACCATAGTCAGATATCCACCTTCCTACATAACCCCCCCCCAAACGAAAGGAGATAAGGCTATCCTTGACCAGGTAAGCCTATATTGCCTAAGTGGCCATATAAGGAAGTACCAGCTCTGGCTTGGTAACCCCCTGTCTCATGGTCCACTAAGCAATCCCTCACCCTAAGGGTATCTGAGGGTCTCCACCATAGGGAATCTCTACCTGTGGTGTGTCTTTGCAAAGTCAAAGGCTGGTGTTGGGATGGAGTACTGAAGTGAGTTTCCTCTGTAGGGCTCAGCTTCCTCCAATCACTCTCCACCATGTGTGCCTTTCTTTCTCTGACTGAGTTGCACTGTGCTCTCAGGGTCAACCTCTGGCTACCTAAAGCTGGAGGCTGGGTCCCTCTGTTTGGCTTACTGGAGGGACAGGTCAGGTTTGGGGCCTTTTGGTCCCAGGTTTGGCTGTGCCCAACAATATCCATCTGGGGGAGGTCCCTAACTACTTTTAAGGGGGATCCCTCAGGAGTTTTTAAAGTTTTCACCTCACTAGGGCTACTAGTTTCGGTGCCCCTAATCTGTTGATGGGGGTGCTTTATTTGACAGGGGGCCCTTTGGGTCTCACTGTCCTTCTTGTCCTCTGCAGCCCTGGGCTGAGTAAGGCAAGGTAGAGAGGGGCAGGTTACCTGCTCCAGACTGGGTCCCTCCTGAGAAGGGTCCACTGCCATCAGAGGCTCTGTCAGGCCAGGCCTAACAACCTCTGGGACAGTTCCTTCATCAGGGGTAAGATCAGTTCCCTGAGGAGGCTGATCCTTTCCTAAAGTCTGGTGGGAGGGAGATTTCTCTTCCTCCTCAATGCTCTCTGTTTGGGTGGAGTGATCCATCATTTCAGGCTTCACTACCCATGTATCAGTTTGAGTTTGGGCTGTGGCCATCACAGCCCCACCAACCTTTTCAGGAGGAGACTCAGTTTGGGTATGGGCTGTTACTAGTACAGCCCTGCTACTCTTTTCAGGAGGGAAGTTATCTAAAGATGGGGCTGAGGTTTGCTCAGCCCTCCCAACCTTTTCAGGAAGGACATCTTGAATTGGGGCTGTAGCCATTACAGCCCCACTAACCTTTCCATGGAGATTTACCATTCTAGAATGGGTTTGCTGTTCAACCTCAGCCCAGGCTGAGATTTCCAAATCATTACCCAGTAGGCAATCTACAGGCAAGTTTGCTGACACTGCCACTCTCTTTGGGCCAGTGACACCTCCCCAGCTAAGATTGACTACTGCCATGGGATGATTGGATTCTATGCCATCAATGTTTGTCACCTGATATTTGGCATCAGGTAAAAGTTGCCTTGAGGGGACTAGACATTCAGCCACCATGGTGATGCTAGCCCCTGTGTCTCTGAAGGCCTCAACTTTCAAGCCATTGATGAGGGGCTCCTGTCTATACTTGCTCAAAGTGTTTGGGCAAGCAGTGAAATTGGCAAACCCCATGCCAGTCTCATAGACAAGAGTATCTGAGTTAGGGGACCTGGATAGGCCAGAGTCCACCTGTCCTCCAAAAGTAAACCCACCCAAATTCTTGGGGGTGCTCCCACCACCTGGGGGACCACTGCTAACAGTGACAGGAGGTGTTGGAGCCTTACCTGGAGGTATATTCTCCTTATTGCCATTCTTGGGACAACAGCTATCTGTTTTGTAATGCCCCACCTGTTTACAGGTATGACAATAAGGCTTTTTCTGGGATGTAGAAGTGTCTTGGGACCCACCCCCATTCTTGGAGTTTTGGGGCCCTGGGGAAGTCTTTTCCTTACTTTTATCCCCACCCTTCTCTTGAGGCTTGGTAGTCTCTTTCTTTTGGTCACCACCCTGGTTCTTAGGCCTGATCCTGGTTCTGACCCATTTGTCTGCCCTCCTACCCAATTCTTGTGGGGAGGTCAGATCAGAGTCAACCAGGTGCTGATGTAGAAGCTGATTTTGACAATTACTTAAGATTTGCTCTCTCATAATTAAATTATACAATCCTGTATAGTCAGTAACCTTACTTCCGAGCAACCAGCCCTCCAGAGCCTTAGTGGCACATTCAACAAATTCAGACCAGTCCTGAGTCTGTGTCTTCTGGGTATCTCTGAACATTAACCTGTACTGTTCAGTGGTTAAGCCTAACCCATCAATCAGAGCACTCTTCAGGACCATGTAGTTTCTAGAATCCTCATCACTAACTGTGAGGAGTCTGTCTCTGCCTCTACCTTCAAAGGAGAGCCACAAGATTGCTGCCCACTGCTCCTGAGGGATCTGCTGTACCATGCAGGCTCTCTCCATTGCAGTAATCCATTTATGGATGTCATCCCCAGCTTTGTAGGGGGGCACAATCTTACTCAGGTTTCTATTATCAAAAGACCTGTCTTTATCCTTGTGGATATTGCTGCCACCAGTGGGTTCTATTACCCCACTCTCTCTAGGCTGTCTTGCTCTAGCAAGTTTCTCCTTAGCCAGGGCAACCTCTAACTCTTGCCTCTGGATCCTAAGCTCAGCCTCTCTCATCTTGGCCTCATGTTCCCTTCTCTGAGGGCTAGTCATCTCCTTTCTGGAGTGACCATGAGAGCCTCTAGAGACATGGGAGGTATTGGATTCACCTGAGTGATGCCTTCTCCTCCTATGGCCCTGGTTAAGTCCACCGGGGGGTCTGAATGGGTTGTTACCTGATTCATTCCCAAGTTGACTTAAGTTAGCCTGGTTCAGTCTACTGACCAGCACCTGACTATCTCTGTCATCATCTGACTCACTGCTTTCCACCTCCTCCTCCTCTTCTTCTTCTTCCTCTTCATCTACCTGAGGAGCTCCAGTGGTGGAGGCTTCCTCATCTACTAGGATGATAGGGGTAGGGGTGTCTACAGTGTCATCCTCTGAAGGATGGCCTCCTTCAGCATTCCCTGTGGGGTTTGCTTTAGAGGTCTTTAGAGCTTCAGACTGATCCAAAAGCTCTCTTAGGTGGTCTGCAGTAGGGGAAGGCCCTGTCTTCAGACCCCTTAAGACACAAAGCTGTCTTAGTTCCTTAAAAGGAAAAATAGCAAACTGGGATGGTGCCCTTGGAGGGTCACTCTCAACAGGAGTAAGTCCACTGGACCCCTCTGTTCCAGACATTGCTCTAGTGTGGGTGGATGTGTTGCAATCTACCTACACTGGTGTTTACCTACTAAACCTATCTAGTAGTTGTAGCTAGGGTGTGCTACTCCCTTTGCTCTACAACAACTAAGTTCAGTAGAACTTAAGTATACTAGTCTTGTTTTATATGTACCTAGCAGGTACCTGTATGATCTTTCAAATGATAATCTCAAAGATTGTAATGGTAAAACAACAGCAAGCTCAGATCCCAATCCGCTGCTCACCAATGTGAGAAGTTGGCCTGGTATATAATGCTCACTAATTCTAGTGATCACTTTGTACCATGCCAAGCAACCCTTATGATGATGGTTGTAATTCAACCTTGTAGACCAGTTATCCTAGTGGTAACGTGGACAAAGCAGTCTTAGGCTAAACTCTGAAAGGCATGTGAAGCCAGCTGTTATACCATACACAACCCCCTTGAGTACCAAATGAAAGGGACACCACACAGATATATATTGAAAATATATATTGATTTATTAACTCTTAAAATCC
The DNA here is from genome assembly GCF_964263255.1 of Lissotriton vulgaris. NCBI lineage: Eukaryota > Metazoa > Chordata > Amphibia > Caudata > Salamandridae > Lissotriton > Lissotriton vulgaris. Next base: position 293,976,381 of record NC_141697.1, on the reverse strand, counting down.
CCTGGACTCTTTATGAGCACAGAAGCACAAGCGTAAAATCACAAGACAGTTTAAAATACACAAAAGTTGCACAATATGGATGAGCCCTAGGGGCCACCTAAACCATATACTAAATAAGTGGTATAAGAGATACCTAAAGGAAAGTGAAGAGGCCTAGGGCCTTGGGAATCGCTGGAGCTATTCGAGACTGGAGTTAACTAAGTCGGGAAAGGCCCACGGGACTCGGGTGCAGTGTTCAAAGTGCACGCACTTCTCAATACAAAGTCTATGGTGCGTAAAAAGCACAAAGTTAGAAAGTTAGGAACCTTCCGAGTGACCTACGGAGCTGAAACTTAAAACACAGGCCCTTGGGATGTGTACCAGTGCAGGAGCACCGGCGGAGCTGAGTTACCTCACCCACAGGAAGCGGGTGCACAGGGTCGAAGATGTGTCGGGTTTCGTCACGCTGGTCGATGGTGCTTGGAGCTAAAGATGCTGCAGGCGGCTCGATGAGAAGAGTTCCGGTGGATCCAAGGGTGGATCTGAAGAGTTGAAGACCTGAAAGCAGAGGGGACAGTGTTCAAAGTCACTAGCCAGTGACTACCGTGGAACCAGAGTGGAACCAGGCGATGTCGGGTGCAAACAGGCGTTGTCGGGTAGCTTCTTTCTGCAGCCACGTGGATACCCGGGGTCGAGGACGTCCAGGAGTCGGTCACGAGCTGTCCCACGTAGGCTTCTCGCTGTTGGCGGTGTCGGCGACCTGATCGGAGCAAACAGGCCTTGGCAAATGCAAGCCACGCAGGAGTTGAAAGATGCTGTTCACTCGGACCAGCAAGGTCAGAGCGAGTGCTCCTTTTCACAGGAGCTTGGGTAGGTCTGGAGCAACCAGACCTGCTGTTTAAATCTTCGGGTTCGTCGCCAAGATGGCCGCTGGCCGCGTGGCTAGTGGCCGGGATGGCGCGTCGAGTGGCACAGTGCAAAAGGGCCCCACGCAGATCGTGGAGATGCTGGGGGGCTGATCTTCGGTGCAAGGGCTGCTCGGTGGTGGGGGTTCTCAATCCCCAAAGCACAACATCGAGGATGCCTCAGAAGCTGCGCAGTCAGCTTGTCGGGTGTCTTTCAAGAGGTCCGGTCCCACGTCGCTCGGTGCCTCCACGGGTCCCTTCTTCGCAGGGACTGTGGATCGGGCTCTGAGAGGTCTGGGAATCTGGTTCTTGTCGGGCTCTGGGCTCGGGCTCCGGCGGGAGGCGGCGGCAAAGCAGACGTCGAGTCGCTGGTTGGTACCTGTGTTCACAGGGTGGTCACTCCTTGGCCACAAGGGAGATTCTTCTTCAGTCTTCTGTGCAGCAGAATGTCGAAGTCCAGTCTTCTTCTTAGTTTTAAGTTGATTTCGGGATGATCTGCTGTGCAATGGCACTGCTCCCCCTCTTATTCCAATCTAGGGGGTGGATCACCTACTAGGTCCCTCCTCTGGGAGGAACCAGGAAGGGGGGCGGTTACACCCCCTTTCCTTTGTCCAGCTCCGCGCCAGGACTGGGGCTGGAAGGCCCCAGAACCGGTTTGGACTGGCCTATGCACGGGGACACCTTGTGTGCCCCGGGCATGTCTGATTCTTTTCAGCCCTGTCCTACCTAATACACAAAATCCTGTCTGGGGTGGTGCTCGCACCTCCCAAGGCAGGAAACCCTTTGTCCAGGCCACCATCTGCCGAGTTTCGGTCAGCAGCAGGAGGCCAGACTTGTGTCTGTGGTGGCAGCGTCCATTTTGTGAAGCTGAGGCTCTGTTTAACTTTAACCGGGGTTAAGGCTACGCACATGTCGTGTCCCTCTAGAAGGGTGGAATGCTATCCCCGTCGCCAGAATTGGCGAGGGGATAGTATTCCAATTCGTATGACACCTTACTCGACATGTTTTGATAAAGCCAAACCAAAGTTAGCATTTAACCGCGAGGATTATAATGCACTTAAGAGTATATGGTATGGCAATATCCCGGAACAGCTTAGGGAGTTGTTCCCGACAGCTGCAGACAGGCTCAGCTCATGCTAGAGCACCATCTCACATATTTCCAAGCCCTCTGCCTCCAGGATTGATGAGGCCTTCCATAGGAGTGGCTGATAGGAACATATGTGTCCAGTTTAGGGTTAGGCACAGGCATACTGTACCTAAGTAAGAGGTGATTACACCAACTTACCCCAGCTGAGTGATCAGCCAGTTGTGTCAAATATGGAGGCCAGGCCAGGGGTGGCACAATACATGCTGCAGCCCCTGGCAGGCCTTGGCTACACCTATGCCCTGGGTACCTATGGTACACTGTTACAGGGGCCTATAAGGTGAACCAATTCCAATTGTGTTATGCACCTAAGGTACATGGAGTCCATTTTAAGGAGAGAGCAATCAGCCTGGGGCCCTGAATAGCAGGATCCCAGGCCAACTAAGTCAAAAACCAGCTAAACACCAGGCAAAAAGTTTGGGGGTAACCATAGTCAGATATCCACCTTCCTACAAGGACCGGTACTTGAAATCGTTATTACTTCCTCTAAGGGCTCACCTTTTGGGATCCCCTGTAACGATCCCACCCGCGCCCTATGAGCTGTTAAATCAATGTCAGGCAGCGTAAAATCATTACCTACTACCGGGGATTTAACTAACTCGGATGGAAAAAGATCAGTATTCACTGAAGTTTTAGGAGCATCCATTAGTACAACTTGGGAGGGGACAATTTTGTCAGATTTTGAGGGCTTATTACCTAAAGATTCAAGGGGAACATTCTGTTTCAGAAGTACATTGTTTGACGCCGAAGGCGAGTCCCTTAGTACTTCAGGACTAACTAGAATAGGCAAAGATTGACTAGCAACCAAGCCTAAACTAGAGGAAACATCAATGACCCCATTAGCAGGCACCGATTCGCTAGATCCTGGGATTTCATTCGGGGACTGCAAATCAGTGGGTTTATCTTTCCCTTTGTCCCATAAATTGAATAGCTGGCATTGACCTTTCAATTGCATGGCAGAGGCAATTTTGTTCCTTAGGGGGTTGGATTTGGTTTTAGACCCAGATCTCCCCACAATCACTCGGCCAGAGCGTAATTTTTTAGCCGTCATGAGACTATATTAAAAGGAGAGAGTAATTAAAATAATAGCAATTGAGACGTAAAACGCCGAATGAATAAAACCTTAAAATGCAATACAAGCCTATGGATACAACAACACACCAATTTGATACCGGAGAGCCAAGGGAGGGGGCCCAGCCCAGCCTTCTTCAGCCTCTGACGGCCTCAGACGGTCCCGCCCTTGTCCCGGGCTTCTCCCGGCGCGCTCCCGCGCGCTCCCGCGTTGCGGTGACACAAAGGAGGATTATAGCCGCGCTGAGGCGGGGGAGGAGCCAGCAGGGAGAGCGGGTCAGCTGCTGGTGATGCCGAGTGTCAGGCGCTCCTGGGACTTGAAGTCCTCGCCTGACCACGCTCGCAGCCCGGCACACACCACCACCACAGAGGCTCAGTTTAAAGCAGTCCTCACGGTCACAGCGCACTTCCAGCAGCGCTAGCAAAGCACCAAAGGCGAAGCGGGACCCGCGGAGCGGGTTCCGCGAGTAGTTGTAGAAGGAGATTCCAGGAAGAGCAGCTCCAGCATGCTCGCAGTCCGAAGCTCCCACTTCTGTCCAAACAAGCAACAGGTGAGGAAACAAACAGGGAAACTGACGAGCTGGATTTAGCCGCGCTGAGGCGGGGGAGGAGCCAGCAGGGAGAGCGGGTCAGCTGCTGGTGATGCCGAGTGTCAGGCGCTCCTGGGACTTGAAGTCCTCGCCTGACCACGCTCGCAGCCCTGCACACACCACCACCACAGAGGCTCAGTTTAAAGCAGTCCTCACGGTCACAGCGCACTTCCAGCAGCGCTAGCAAAGCACCAAAGGCGAAGCGGGACCCGCGGAGCGGGTTCCGCGAGTAGTTGTAGAAGGAGATTCCAGGAAGAGCAGCTCCAGCGTGCTCGCAGTCCGAAGCTCCCACTTCTGTCCAAACAAGCAACAGGTGAGGAAACCCACCATTCAACTCCTGCACTTCCTTGCGGAAAATGGCCACAAGGTCTCCAAGAAGAAGCTGCAATTCTGCCAACCCCAGGTCACTTACTTAGGCCACCTTTTGTCCAAAGATGGAAGGAAACTTACTCCCGACCGGATCCAAACCATTCTCGAAACCCCTGTCCCTAAGACTCAGAAACAGGTCCACTCCCTACTAGGCCTCACCTCCTTCTGCCGGCAGTGGTTGCCAAACTTCAGTCTCATTGTGAAACCGCTGCTTTCTCTGCTAGCTAAAGATGTCCCCTTCCCACTCCCTTGGACCCCTGAATGCCAATCCTCCTTCATAGAACTGCGAGATGCCCTTTGTTCGGCCCCTGTCCTAGGTACCCCCGATTACACAAAGCCCTTCTCCCTCTACACTCACGAAAGTGAGGGGTGTGCTTTATCTGTCTTGACCCAGTCCATTGGCCCAAAGCAACGACCATGCGCTTACTTCTCTGCCACTCTTGACCCCGTAGCCAGAGCCTTGCCTGCCTGCCTTCGAGCTGTAGCTGTCGCTGCTATCTCTATCCGACAGAGTGAGGGGATCGTGCTCTCGAATTCCCTCACGGTATTAGTACCCCATGCAGTTGACACCCTCCTGAACCAAACCAAGACGCAACACCTGACGAGTGCACGACTGACTGGATACGAACTGACTCTGCTCGCACCCCACATCACCCTGAAAAGATGCACCACACTGAACCCGGCAACTTTGTTGCCCCTACCGGAGAACGATCCAAATGTGTCCCCTGTACATGACTGTGTGACCCTCACAGACGAACAGACTAGAAGTAGGGTTGACCTCAGAGACACGGCTTTTCCTGACCCTGACGGAGAGCTGTGGGTGGACGGCTCTTGCATCAAACTCCCCGATGGCACCACTTCAGCTGCCTATGCAGTCACCACGGCCCGAACTGTAGTAGAGACAGCTCGCATCACACAACGATCTGCACAGGCAGCAGAACTGATTGCCCTGACACGAGCATGCATCCTAGCAGCAGGAACCACAGCGAACATTCAGACCGACAGTCGGTATGCCTTCGGGGTGGTTCACCATTTTGGGCTCCTTTGGAAGGAAAGGGGATTCTTGACCTCACACGGCACCCCCATCTTACATGGAGATCTAGTCTCCGCCCTGATCGAAGCCGTCCTTCTCCCCAAAAGACTTGCGGTCATCAAATGCCAGGCACACAAGAAAGTGACAGACATTATTGGACAGGGAAATTCACTAGCCGACATCACTGCTCGAACCACAGCTGAAAATAGGACGACGACACGCATGTACGTAACCAGGTCCCAAGCAGAGAAATGGACCGACGCTAGGGACACTATTAGGGACATTCAAATGACTAGCTCACAACACGAATTGACTGAATGGGCACGGGTGGGACTAAAAGACGATGAAGGCTGCTGGCGGACAAAAGACACAAACAAATGGTTGCTACCTGACTCATACCTGATTCCCATATTGACTATGGCACACTCCCCTGCACACATAGGATCAGCCCCCATGATTGAACTTGTCTCCAGAGTTTGGCACAACGACAAAATCACAGACTCAGCCAAACGTCTGGTCCAACAATGCTTGATATGCTTGCAACATAACCCCGGGAAAGGAACTGTGGTACCCCGGGGAGGGTTTGGGGTTCCCAATCACCCGTTTGAAGTCCTGCAGATGGACTACATCCAACTAGACAGATGCCAAGGCCTGAAATACGTACTTGTTGTGGTGTGCGCATTCAGCAAATGGGGGGAAGCATACCCAACCCGTGATAACACTGCTATGGCCACTGCAAAAGTACTTTTAAAAGAATTTTTCCCTCGCTACGGCCTTTGTCGAATTTTATGGAGCGACAATGGCCCCCACTTCGTAGCTGAAGTTATCCAGCTCATCTTGAAAGGGCTTGGTGTAAAACAGAAGTTCCACGCAGTCTTCCACCCCCAGTCTGCTGAACTTGTTGAGCGACACAATGCCACCCTAAAATTAAAACTAGCCAAGATAGTGGCAACCACAGGACTGAAATGGCCAGACGCTCTCCCACTGGCATTTCTATCGATGCGTTCCACCCCCACCAAACACCACTTGACACCTTACGAGGTCGTTTTCGGCCGACCCATGAGCGTCTGGTCTGCACCAAAACCGACTTCCATTCATGACGTTCCGGACGTCCTAATGTCTGATTACTTGTATAAATTGACTGAAACTCTGTCTGTCATTCACCAACAGGTGCTGCATGCCATCCCTGACGCTTCCAGGGGTCCCGGACACAACCTGCAACCCGGGGACATCATACTGATAAAGAACTTCCAGCGCGCCAAGAGTCTGGAACCCCGGTGGACGGGCCCCTGGCAAGTCCTACTCACCACCCGAACAGCTCTTCGAGTGGAAGGAAAGCGGACCTGGGTGCATGCGCACCACTGCAAGCGGATTCCCCCGACTCTGACGACGACCGAAGACGTGACCACCCAGGAAGAGCTCCTGAACAAAGACCGACCATCGCTGAATTGCTACCCAGACACAGAGACACTTGAACTTGCAAAGATTCCTGACCCCACCGTGCCATCCAAAGAAGGGTATAACCTGGCTGCGACGAAAGGAGAGAGTTTCGGCTAAGCAGACCATTGACTAAGTCATAATTTTCAGATCGGTGGCCTAACACTACAAAGGCTGTCAGGAGAGAAAGACAGACGAGGTTTTTGGTTCTGCCCGCTACCGAGCTCCCTTGAAGATGATGGAAGCGCCCGATAAGAAGATGATGGAAGCGCCCGATAAGAAGGTGATGGAAGCGCCCGATAAGAAGGTGATGGAAGCAACCGGACATCCGAAAATTCGCTACAGAAACCCAAAGACAGACAGAATCCACAGTTCAAAGACAATTGCACTTTTTATCACGATCCTCTTCTGCCTTCTCCTCATGACCACACTCTGGATTGTGGAAGAAAACGCACCCGCTCATGAGACATTCCTGACCACTGCACAGCCTACCACCATGAAGGAACATTATTTGGTCTCTCTCTCTCCCCAACTCAGAGAAAGGCGAAAGGAGTTTTGGAACAACTCCTTTGTGCAGCTGCTGCACCAGCACAATCTTGCCACCAATGCCACCAACTGCTGGATCTGTGGGCTGCTACCCCACGCCACTGGACATTCGATACCCTTCATCCCTTCACCCTTCTCAATTCACGGCTCCTGCCTTGCTTGGCTGATCCTCCTGCAAGAGAGCTACAGGGACAATGCCACCTCCAGCAAAACCATGACGCATTTCTTTCATGAGGTCTGGCGAAACAAAACGAAGACATATTTCTGCCCGCAGAACTCCAACGACTCTATCCACATGGACATCCCTGCCAAAGAACGAATTGAAATGCAGGTGTTCAACAATCCGACCAGACCCACCTTCTCCTACGTTCGGAAGCGAACAGCCGCCACCCTGACTGTGGCCCTATCTGTCATCAACGTCGCAGGCCTTATGTGCATAGAAGGGCTTGGGACGCAGCTGATGGGCCGCAGTGCTTGCCGCATCACCAGAACTCTGGATTCCACCGATCCACCTTCCTTTGTATCCTCTCCAAACATGTACTTTGTTTGCGGCACAAAAGCTTACACCTGGCTCCCCAAAGGCTGGGGGTGCACTTGTTTTATCTCCTTCATCCTTCCTCCGACCTATGTGGCTCCGGCGAATCACCATAGACAAAAACGAGCCAAGGACATTGAACAAGCCGACTCTATGGGAGCACAGTTCCTTGATGCAATGAAGGGTCTTGTTCCACTCTGGGGCCCAAAGGCAAACAGCCGTGCCATCCGACATTTGACTCAGGCAGTCGAGACAACAATGAACATCACAGCTGGTATCCTTGCAAACAACACAGCCGAGCATCAAGCGGTCCGCCTGGTGGTTCTCCAGAACCACCTTGTTCTAGATGTGGTTCTAGCGGATCGTGGTGGAGCATGCCGCATTATTGGGTCCAGCTGCTGTACATATATACCGGAGAATTCACCCTCAGTGTACAAGGCCATCGAACATCTCCACAGACTCTCCTCAGAAGTTCACCAGGAGCAGGAAGAATGGTCGCTTGGTGGATGGTTCTGGAGTACTGTTAAGAACTGGGGCTGGAGACTGTTTACCATTATCCTGATTCCTGTGGTTGTAATATGTGGGTTCTACTTAGGAATTCAATGCCTGCCGCCTCTGTGTTCATTATGTGCGAATTGTATCTGCCCTAAGACTGTGGACTTTGGAAAGGAACGCATGGGAGCACCTTATGATGTTGAGGTTAGGAATTTAATGCAGATAGACCTTGAGTAGACAAGCTGGCTAGATATGTTGAAAAGGGAAGACTGTTAAAACCTAGACTGCAGTGTCAACATTATCGGCGCCATCTTGCCCCCTTTTCGAGCCCATTCGTGCGCGTAAGCGGCAGCCATTTTAAATGCCATGGCCTCTCTGCCCATCGCCGACAGCCAGCGCGTCTCTCTCTCTCTTTCCTGACCTCGCAGGCATCCCCCGCGCGCTGACAGCCCCCGCTCTCACATGCCTTGGGCCATAAACCCCTCTTCAGCACAACTCTGCCTCGGAACCCAATCCTGTTCCCAGCTCAACACCTCCCTCCATTCCTTTCATGATCCTGAGTCCTTTGATAAAACCCCCCTTTCCTCTATGCCGATTGTCCTACTCGTTCCCAGGCTGCCACCTGGCCCTGCGGATGCTGTTTATTGCCTCCCCATACAGTAGGAAGCTTCTCCCATCAAAGGATCCCCGAGTTGATCAAAGCCCCCACCCCATGAGATCCGATCAACCACATACATTCCGTGAATCGGCGGAATGCCCAGCTGCTCAACAATCGTCACCTGTTGTGACCGGGGTGGGGACTTCAACTGTAAATGTGTGTGGGAACGGACCTGAAGCGGGGATTCCGAGGATGTCCTTTCATACTTCAAAGCATTTGCAAGAATGTGCCACTTGCAATAAACTGTAATAAAGATCATAAACCTGTGTATAAGAGGCCAGGCCTCAGAGATGCGGTTAGAGCACCTCGAGAAGATACCCTGTTGTCTGATTTGATGTGTTCTGCTCCGTCGGAATAAAACTTCTGTTTCCTGCCTTCCAGTTCCCAGCGCCTGCCTCTTTGTTTGGTAACTTGAGTGGTAATAGAGGCGGTTAACGCCGGGCAACTCTGAAAAAGGTCATCGGCCCTACCTTTTTCCACAGGGCCTCCCTGGCCATGGACTTGCAGCTCCTCTCCCACCATTCAGTGAGATCTTGGACCTGTTCACAGCAACGGCGCGATGGCGCCTGTGGATAGGTAGGCTTGAACACTACTTCATAGGAGTTAGGGAAATCGACGGCAGGGTGAAACGCTCGCTACTGATGTGCTACGGGGGCGACGAACTTTATGAACTGTTCGAGACACTGCCGGATAGAGGTGATGCCAACAATTACGACGCTGCGGTCACTGCGTTAAATCGATACTTTGACCCGAGATTAAATCCTGACTACGAATGGTTTAAACTACGCCAAACCCAACAAGGTGAGTCGGAGTCCATAGACACATTCTACACCAGGCTGAGGAAACTTGCATTAGCCTGCGAGCTGCCAGACCAAAGACTAGAGATTCGGGCGCAGCTCATTCAGGGCTGCAGGTCAGTACAACTCAGACGCCTCATCCTCAGGCAGCCGCGGATATCCTTGGATGAAATCCTCATTCTTGCAAGGTCGCACGAGCTCTCCAACGCCAGAGTGGATGAGATGCAGGCCGCCCTAAACCGTCCCAGACCAGCGGCGAAGACCCCAGTCCTCAAGGAGGAACAGGTGGACGAAATCCGCCGACACCCACCGTCCCAGGGAGGGAACACCCAGACAACACCCCGCACGGCATGCGGCATGCGGCAACTGCGGCATGGACCACCTCGCGTGAGCAAGATGTTTTGCGAAAGGCAAGATATGCTCGAACTGTGGGAAGCCAAACCACTTTGTGAAAGTATGCCGAAGCTGCGGCGGTCGCCGCCCCGAACCAAGCACAAGGGGACCCACCCAGGCTGTGTGACAGCTGTCTCTGGAAGACTCGGGACCATGCAGTGACACTGCACGGTTGGCGTTCCACCTGGAAGAGGATGATGATGACCTCTTCTTTATGTCATTTGTAGGAAGAGAAGGATCACGAAGGAGGCCACCCCCAATGTGTGAGCTCCCCAGTACAGGCACTGATCGATACGGGAGCATCGGTGAACGTGATGGACAGCGCCCAATATGAAAACCTGTCTCCACGCCCGCCGTTATCACAGTCGAAGGCCAAAATATACACCTACGACAGTGACAATCCACTTCCCTTGCGAGGGGTGATAGAAGTAATAGCTGCCTGCAATGACCAGGAGGTGAAAACGAGATTCCACGTAACCGGAGGCAGGCGCGGCACACTGCTCAGCTGCCATACAGCCGAAGAACTACAACTAGAGTTCTTTGCACGGCAAGTGCACGAGCTGCATGCGGATACGATGCTGAAGGACTTTCCCACTTTGTTTCAAGGACTCGTCGCCTAAAAGGAAAGACCTTCAAACTCCATGTGGACCACACCGTGAGGCCAACAGCTCTAAGACACAGACAGGTGCCGTTCCATCTTCGCCCGCAGGTGGAAGAAGAGGTGTGGAAGCTCGAAGAGCTGGGGGTCATAGAAAAGGTGTCAGGCCCCACGCCCTGGGTCTCGCCTCTGGTGGTTGCTCCGAAACCTAAACAGCTTGTGCCATACGCCTATGCGTGGACATGCGCTTACCCAATAAAGCGGTTAAAAGGGAAAGACACCTTACGCCCACGATGGACGACATTGTCGCAGACCTAAACAGGGTCAGGTGGTTCTCAAAATTAGATCTGAACGCCGGGTACCACCAGCTCGAGCTACACCCGGATAGCCGAAACATAACCACCTTCTCTACGCACGTCGGCCTTCGGAGGTACAAGCGACTAAGTTTTGGTGTATCATCAGCCGCAGAGGTGTTCCAGAACGCCCTTAGAGAGACACTGTCAGGGCTGGCTGGAGTTATCAATCTAAATGACGACATCCTAGTCTTCTCAAAGACACCCAAAGAACATTATGTACACCTTTGCGCAACCCTACAGCGCCTGGCGGATCACGGTCTTACTCTCCATAGGGCCAAGTGCTCTTTCTACAAGGAGTCGGTGGAATTCTTCAGTTACATATTCTCGAGGGAAGGACTCCAGGTAGACCCGAAGAAAGCGGAGGCAATCAGGTCAGCACCGAAACCAACATCAGCAACCGAGGTCAGAAGCTTTTTAGGGATGGCCACGTACTGTGGCCGATTCATCCCCAGTCTGGCATCCCTCTCGGAACCCCTGTGCATGCTGACCAAGACCGGACAGCCATGAACATGGTCGGTGAAGGAAGACGAGGCATTCCAGGCCATCAAGGATGCCCTGATAGATGACAAAATCATGGCATACTTCAGGCCACACTGGCGCACGGAGGTTGTTGTGGATGCAAGCTCGGTTGGCCTAGGGGCCGTACTTATGCAAGAGACAGAAGCACATGAGTGGGTACCCGCAGATGCAACGAGAAGCCGTGGCAATCATCTGTATCTATATGGTCATGAATTCAAAGTAGTCACAGACCACAAGCCCCTGGTGCCATTGTTTGCAGGGACGGCTAGGCTAGCCCTTCCCCGCATAGAAAAGGTCGGCCGTGCAGCTGCAGAAGTACCGTTTTGATGTCATCTACCGGCCTGGAGCCGACAACCCGAAGGACTTTCTGTCGAGACACCCCGGCCCAGCTACATCGGGTCTCGGGATAAGCGACGCTGAGGAGGTTGAAGAGTTCGTCAGGATGCTGTCGCAAGAAGCAGGTCCCACGGCCCTCATACTGGAAGACATCAGCAAAACCACAAATGAGGATGAGTGCCTCAACCGAGTCAAGGACACCCTAGCGAACCGGAACTGGAAGCACTTCCTTGACGGAGTCAGTGCCCTCACGGCAACGGAACAGTAGTCGAGACAACAGATATGGAGAGCCCAGAGTGAACTCAGCGTGGGGCCCCACGGAATAGTCCTCCAGGGTGCAGCGATCGTGATCGTGCACCTAGCTCACCTGGGCCACCAGGGGGTGTCGAAGACAAGGGCGTGGCTGCTTAGCAAAGTATGGTTCCCCGGCATGGACTCTGCGGTAGAGGAGGAAGTCAGCAACTGTCACTCATGTACCATCACAGGTCAAGACCCGGCCCCTCACCCGGTGATCACCGAGGAGCCATGTCAGGTTCCGTGGTCAAAACTCAGCATGGACTTAGGGTCCTTCCCAGATGGGTGACACACGCTTGTGGTGATTGACTCCTACTCACGATTCCCGGTAGTGGAAGTGGTACCCTCCACTGCGTTCACACACGTGAAGAAGGCAATGGAAAGAATTTTCGCCATGATGGGTCTGCCGGAGGAGATAACGTCGGACAACGGTCCACCCTTTCAAGGAAGAGATTTTCAGTCATACCTGGCAGCAAGGGGCATTCACCACCGGAAAATTACCCCGCAGTGGCCGCAAGCGAACGGGGAAGTCGAGAGGTTCATGCGAACACTGAACCGCGCCCTGCAAATCGAAGTGGAAAGAGGGGAAGACGCTGAGGAATGCATGTCCCAGTTCTTGAGCGCATATCGACAGACACCTCACTCCCCTACCCGGTGTGCCCCGGCGCATCTGCTGTTCAAGAAAGCACCAAGAGACTGCGTGCCAGCGGTACCGTCCTGGTGTCCGCCCAAGCTAGATCAAAATGCTACCCAAAACAGAAGAAGACAAACCAATGATAATGCCAGTCGGACTCGGAGAGCCCAACCCAGGTCCCTGGTGGTCGGTGACAGAGTTGTCCTCAAGAACAGACATACGAACTGGAAGTATGACACTGCCTATGAACCCGTGGTGTGGGAAGTTGTGAATATACAAGGCACCATGGTCTCCGCAACCCGAGGCACAGGAGGGGAGACACGGAATGTGTCATGGTTCAAGCGCGTTCCACGAGAGTGCGAAGATGCGGGTCAATCGTGTGAGGATGCGGAGATCGAGGGTAATGATCAAGCGGACAACAAAACACCGACAAGCCAACGCGGAGATGAGTCAGACGTGACACCTAGAGCAGCCCGCGGTCTCCCTGGGCCCTGTCCCTTCAGCCTGGGAGACCGAGATTTATGGATTAAAAGGACTCACCCCAGAAACACTAGACCGTCCCTGGGTGGGGGCAGCTTAGAGGGGCAGAGAGCACAAGATTAGCACGTGGATCCCTATGAATAGTAATCTGCAGATCTAATTGATTCGCAGGAATATCAGTTTAAAAGGGCGCGGGGGAGCCGTGACTCAGGGACTCAGCGCAAACACGCAGGGGTTAAAAAATCACCCTTGCTGTCTCGGGTGACTGGCTGGGTTTTTACAAAATACAACTGTCCTTGGCGTATGGCGCGTCCATAAACAAGGGGGTGCCCAGTGCCTTTGATAAAGCTCTGTACAGGTGCTCAACAAATAAATTTAAAAAAACACGCTCAGGGAAAGTGTTTTGTAAAGGTGCCCAGCCACTGGCGGTAAAGGTGTGTCTGCGATTTAATGCATGACACTAGCCCACACAATGTTAAAGCACACTCAGTTTATACAGTGTCTTAGCCTGATTTATGGGGTAAACTTTTTCGGTGTTTTATAGGGGCAGTTTCCCGCCATTTTGTGTAATCTGTACAAATATCACTAGAAAGTGTGCTAGACGTGCTGACGTCTCATTATGTGTGCCTTCCAATAGACTAATTATTTGGGCATTGTCCCCAGGACCTGACCCACCGGGGGCTTACAGATAACAAAGCACTGGTTTTTAAAAGAATACATTTCGGCAGGATTCGTGCACCGAAAGTGAATTCTGCAGATTTTTTCAAATAAATATATGCTCCCTGTGTGACCCCATGAGCAGGCCTAGGGGGTCAGGGTTTTTCTACCCCGCCCCCTTTTCTTGTTTTTCATCTTTTTTCACCCTATTTCTTGTGACTCTGTCACCGAATCAGGTGAAGAGGGGGGGGGGCAGAGTGTTTGGAAGTGGAACAAAGCTGAGGGTCGCCAAATCCCTGCCAGGGTGCCACGCAAATATGTATCCATCCTCAAGGGAATTATTATATTAAGGATATATATTGGAGTGGCGGCCCCTGAGGTTTGGCGGCACCTGTGCAGGTGCACAGCTTGCACACGCCTAAGGCCGCCCCTTATGGTCTAGTGTGAACATGGGTTTCTATTGGAATTCTCAAGGGCATATTATCAAGCCCATTATCGCTGCTTTAGTGGCAATTTCCTGCCGCTAAAGCGGCGATAATTTTAACGCCGTTCTTGATAATATGCCCCCCTGTTCCTTATTCCCGCCCTTCTCTGCTTGTACTTCTGACTCCTAACTTTTCAGCCTCCTGCTCCAAGCTGCTACCCATTCTCCTGTCGGCATCAGTATTCTATTGATGGCATCTCTGGTCCTCTACCACTCACTGACTCTAGAAAAGTCTACACAACAGCACTCGTACAGACAAATACACAAAGAAAGAATACACTCTGAGACATGAAGCTCTTGAGAAAACATCAACCGCAGCAATGAATGCCATTCAGTTTACCTAACACTGACACACTGTATTGAACCAGTATCAATACTGCTGTTGTGAGTTATTCCGTTGTGTCAATAGATTGTTACTTCACACAGGTTACATTCATTCACACTTGAATGTGGGTGTCTTTTGATTTTACCTACAAAACACTATTGTAGTTTATGTATTTAAAACCAGGGATGCAGTGTGCTAACTCACCGAAGAATGACAAGTCATTCAAGCTGATAGGAAATACAGTGGTTTGGCACATGAAATACACAGAGAAATATGATTATAGAAATTGTTTATCTTGGGTACATTTCGACTGAATTAATAATCTACTTCTCTTCAAGTTACATAGGTCTATTATGTCTATGAGCTTTGAATGGCATCAATGAAATAAAAACAAAACATATGATATTGCAATAATACCTATAAAATGTGAATATATGTTTTAACTCCTTTAACGTTTTTGGTGGCACAACTGATGGATGCTATTATTATATTATGGTTTTGAGTCTGGAGGGTATACAGATGCACACCACAGAAAACAGGAACATTGTTTCAAGAAATTTTGAATATGTGTTATTTATTAACAAAAAGAACAACGGGGCATATTACCAACAAATAGCGATATTTATCGGTAAATAGGCTTAGCGACGATTTTTTTATCGCTGAGCATCGCCGCAATTTATTGCTGAGATAACGTGCTATTAGCAACATTTATCTCCAAAGCGATACATTTTCCGGTGATAGCGGTGAAATTAGTGAATATCGCTGAGAATAAAGTGATATTCACGCATTAGCGACGAAATGCTCTTAGAGGAACAACAAGGGAACAAAGATGGGCCAGGTGGATACTACGCCAAATAAACCATCCCTAGCCCATGGGACTGGGAACCAGCTAAGGCAGTAACCCCTCTTCTCAAAACCCCTCCAAGAGGGGCAACGGGGGCTACAGGGGCAACTCTCGAGCACCCCCATGCAGGGGGGGATGAACCAGGATGGGAAAAATGACATGCTGGTGCAAGAGGTTCTGAGCGCTGGAGGGGTATCAACTAGCTCTATTACACCTGAGCTGCCAAAGACAGAGACAGCGCTATTGGTAGGGGCTGACCAGGACCTTGAAGAAATAATATCTGTGGCTCGCATGGTACCTATAGCATCGGCTCTGGACAACAGCCCAAGCCCGAGCCATAAGTGCAATATGGAATCTCCTAGTCAAGAGCTAAGCCTAATGACATCCCAAGCATCCCAAGAGAATGGGTTATTTTCTCTTCTGAACACTACAAAAACAAATTCCATTGAAATATTGCTCGGAACCATTCTCCAGGAGTTAAGAGATTTTAAACATTCCCAGGCCCAGGAGATCTCACAACTGCACAACAGGCTCTCAAAAATGGAAGAATGCTTTGGGAGTCTTCCCTCAAAGGTCACTGAAGCTGAAACCAGGATTACATCCCTGGAGGATTCGCTATCAGCAATACCGAAAGATCTGCTGGTAGCCAATAGAGAAATAGCCAAGCTAGTAGAAAAACTGCAGGACCTTTAAAACTATAACAGGAGGTCAAATCTACGTCTAGTAGGCATTCCAGAGGGACTGGAAGATAAGGATGTAGTCAAGTGGTCAGAGTCCCTATTGAAAAAAGCCATACCCGAGCTCCAAGGGGATTTAACAATTACAAGAGCACACTGAGTCCCGGCATATAAACCCAACAATATGAAATATCCGCGCACGATCTTGCTCAATTTTTCTGATTTCAGGGTGAAGGAGAAAATCTTAAACACTGCATATGCTAAGAAATCATTCAACGCAGAAGGTGTGAATAACTTTCGAATCTTTTCAGATATGTCGGCAGCTTCTGCTCATAGACGTAGAGACTTTGTTAGGATGATCGACTCTTTTAAAAGTAAGGGAGCCCAAGCTATGATCGTGCAGCAGTCAAAACTTAAAGTACTGGCCAAAGGGAAGTTTTTTATCTTTACAATTGTACACGAAGCCCAGACTTTTCTAGAAGGCCTAGGAGTATAGCTCATAGCTAATTTCCATTCTGTTTCACACTTTCTAGTATATTTAGGAGTATAGTCTATAGCTGATCCCTGTTTTGACCTGCAAGGCGGGGTTAAGGCGACGGCAGGAAGCACACAAGGATGCAATGAAATGGCATCCAAAAAGAAGAAACTAAAGAGAAGGACGGATGTGGAACACGGGGAGGTTCCGTCCACTCTATGGGGAGTTGGGGTGGTGAAGGGAGGTGTTGCAGGGGAAAAAAGGAGATTTCATATATTGAAGAATTGTTGGTTCTATTATTAAGATTAACTCAGATACGGCATAGACAAGATCATCTGATCTTAACATGGCCCTAATATATACTGTTTATTTGCTTATTTTGCACAGAGAAAGGGCCTGCTGCCATTATATATTTGCACTGTTTACTTGCCTATTTTGCACAAAGTAAGGGTCTGCTGCTACTTATATTTGCTGCTATTATATCTGTACTAAGTATTTATTTATTGATGTACAAAGAGCTTTTTTTCATATTTGCCTATTTGCACAAAAGAGAGGTTCTTTGATATTTATTATATTACTGTTCTGTACTGATTACTTGCCTATTTTGCACAAAGTAAGGGTTAGCTGCTACCTATATTTTCTGTTACTATATTCGCACTGAGTACTCACCAGTTGACGCACTGAGTACTCACCAGTTGACGTACAAAGAGTTCTTGACTATCTGCCTATTTGCACAAAGAGAGGGTCTCTCGATGTTTACTATATTATTGTACTGTTAAACAATCCTTTTAGCATACGTACTCATTATTTCTATTCTCTAGCATGTTTTTTAATCATGGCCTTTTTAAAAAAATAAATAGCATGCTGAAGTTTATCTCTTTTAATGCAAACGGTCTGAACAATGTTTGGAAAAAAAATGCTATTGAATGCTGGTTAAAAAACTTAAACCCTCATATTATTTATTTACAAGAGACCCATCATAGAGACCAGGCTGATGCAGATAAACTATTTAAGAACTGGGCTGGCCATACGATATCCTCTTCAGCTGGATCGACACAGAGAGGAGTATGTATACTGATAGAGAAGCATCTAGGTTTTATTCTGGCAGGCACAGCCACAGACCCCAGAGGTAGATGGGCAGTTGCCCATTGCAAATTACACAACATAAATATAATCTTTGCTACAATATATGCTCCCATCTTAGACCATGCTCAGCCAATCATACAGTTAAAAAACACTATAACCGGCCTTCCCGGGTCAATAGTATGGGGAGGTGATTTTAATCTTTTGCAAAATGCTGTGTTGGACTCGTCTAAAAAAGATCGCCGTCAGAATAAACCCCAATCTGTTTTGGCGATTCAAAGTTGCAAATTAGACCTTAATATCATGGATTATTGGCGAGTTAATAATCCACTCAAAAGAGAATATTCATGTTTCTCGGCAAAGTATAATTCCGCCTCAAGATTGGATTTTTTCTTAACCTCTCATGATTTAAAACTATGGAATTATGTTTATCTACCAAACGCTTTTTCAGATCATGCGGCAGTCTCCATGGAGGTAAATCTGGGACCTCAAGACATAAGCACTATAAAACGATGGTTTTTTAACAAATCTAACCTTCTAGATTCTCAATGGTGTACAGAAATTGAAGAATTCATTGAGTAGTTCTTTACACGCAATAGAGGTACAGCCACATTAAGCATGACTTGGGATGCATTTAAGGCCACTTTACGGGGGTTTATCACATCTAAAGTTATAACAAAACATAAAGCAAGAAAAGAGGAGAAGAACAGATTACAAACAGATCTTATAGAGGCAACCCAAGTACACTACAGGGCCAAAACAACACATTCTAGCCCAAACTCTCTGAGGCTAAGAGTAGGATGAGGGACTTCTATTATGCCCTGGGCGAAACCCACTTTAATTGCTACGCCCAGAGGATGTATGAGGATAGCGAGTATACAGGAAAGCTCCTGGCTTGGCAAACTAACGAAAAACAGGCTCGCAACAGAATTGACCAACTAACTGACCCAATCACTAAAATACAAGCTAAGACCACAGCCTCAATTGGTGAGTGGTTCCTGAAACATTATGAGGGAATCTATCAAACAACAGATGAGGCCTCAACTGATCCAATAGGGGAGCTTGTATCTCAACTTACAATCCCCAAATTAGATGATGAAGAGAAGGAACGTCTCATTGAGACCTTCTCAGAGTCTGAGTTAGACGAGGTAATCGGCTCCCTCCCTCATGGAAAGGCCAACGGTGACGATGGTCTTCCAATTGAATTCTTTAAAAAATTTGAAGGAACTCTACGTAAAGAACTTTTAATTTTAGTAAATGATTTACTTCAAGGAGGATCCCCCCTGGACTCTTTCTGCTCAGCTGTGGTAGTTAGTATTTCAAAAAAGGGAAAGGATAGTGAGAATATAAACTCGTATCGACCTATAAGTCTACTAAACACAGACTATAAAATTTTTACTAAGCTTTCAGCAAATCGATTGAATAAAATAGTGGGAAGTCTGGTAGCCAATGATCAGTGCGGTTTTATTGCAGGTAGGCAGCTCCATACAAATACAAAGTTTGTATTGGAGGCACTAGACTTTTTTAAAACTAATAAAGTGAAGGCCCAAATCTGGTTTTTAGATGCTGAGAAAGCCTTTGATCTAGTGTCCTGGGACTGCCTATTTGCTATTTTACACAGTTTTAATTTCCTGAATGTTTTTATCTCTCTTTTAAAACAACTATATTTGAACTCCAGGGCACAGATTTTCATCAATAATCCTAACATCGGTACAAGTAAGGTCACAAGAGGCACCCGTCAAGGCTGTCACCTATCTCCAATATTATTCGCATTATTTATTGGACCTCTAGCGATTGCGATTAGAAATATACAAACTAATACAGTCCCGGTAGCTGGTATGACTAATATAAAATTATACGCCGTTGATATTGCCCTGTTCTTAGATTCCAACCCCCTAAGTCAAGCGAAAATTTTAAAAATATTTTCCGACTTTCAAAAACTAGGGGGCTATAAAATTAATGTTAACAAGGCGGAAATTATTTTATTAAACTGCACTGTAGACACTTTAATACCAGAATTTAGGCAAATTTATAACCCTACGCCAAAGAGATATTTGGGAATATTTATTTCGGACAACTTAGACGAGTTGTTCTCACTTAATTATTCACCGTTGCTAAAAAAGGTTGAGTCCCTTTTAGAACGCTGGAATCTATTACCCCTGTCCACAATGGGCCGAGCAGCTCTGATACGCATGTCGATCCTACCTCTTTTTAATTTACCTCTTTTTAATTTCTTATTTAATGCATCACCCTGCGTTATTCAGGTCTCCTTTTTTAAAAAGATAGATTCCCTAATATCTTCATTTCTTTGGGCCAAAAAGTCTCCTAGACTCGCACTTAGCACTTTATATCTTCCATTTGAACAAGGAGAGTTATCCCTCCCAAACATAAGGGAATACTATTTTGCGTCTTTTGCACACCATAGTTTTAGGTTTTTCTTTTTAGACACGAATGAGGCAGACAATTTTTTTTATGAAGAAGATGTTGCTAGAGGTAAAGATAATTGATCCGATTAGAGTTACTAAAGATCCAAAGAAAATCCGCTACAAGTCCCTCCAATGGATTTTTAGACAGAAAACCCAGTTTCTGAAATCCCATTCTATTCCTAGGATAAGAAACACAACTGATTTGAACAACTTTAACCTAGGCGAAGAGGGTTGTATGGATAGGAAAATAATAAATCTTTGGAAAGAAAATGGTTTTGATAAAATAGATGAATTCCTGGCCGGTAATAGTTGGAAGGCATGGGATCAACTTGCCAGCCAGGTGAGACATTCTCATTCCGTTCTGAAATGGTCCTTTTTTATATTGAATCTAATACTCAGAGAGCTGAATATAGGAAATCTTTACTTTATGGAAAATATCTCTACAGCACTGAATAATAGAACTCAAAAAAAGATGAGCATTTGGATTAAAATACTAAAAGAGGACAAGAAGCAGGAATCCTCGAATAAGATTATCAAGAGGTGGAAAAAAGGGGAGGATATTGAAATCAATCAACTAATATGGGACAAAATAAACCAATTTATTAAAACAATTTTCCGCTGCGCTAATTTTAAACGCATGCAATTTTATAATAAATGGTTGATTTACAGAACTCCCTCTTATCTCCACAATATCTTTCCTATAGTTGACGATAAATGTTTCCGATGTGAGGAAAAAGGGACTTGGAAACACATTGTCTGGGAATGTCCTAAAATCCCACCGCTATGGAGGGAAATTGAAAAATACCTCTCCCTTGAGCTTAAAGCTCCTATAATATTCGATTATCTAGTCCCTGTTCTAGGTTGCTCAGCAATCAACACCAAATATGACGAATTTTTTTTCATAGCTTCTCTAATAGTTAAATCACTCATACTGCAGTTCTGGAAAACCAACCAAGTACCTTCCTTTCAGGCGTGGAAGGCTAAATTAATACGAACACAGGGCAGGGAAAGAAAATATGCCCTTAGATCAGGGGCGCTCAAAAATATGAAATGTCCTGGCGTGTTTTTAAACTGTAAAAGATACCTTCATAATCACTAGTCTGCCTATATGCACTTTTAAGCACTTTCGCACTTTACAATCATTTATTGCACTTTATATTTATGTCATGGACACTTGATCGCTAATTTTTTATGTATAACCATATGCCATGTATTGTACTAAAGCTTTTTACCAATTTATTCTGTAATGTTGATTTTGTTTTTATGAACTCTCAATAAAAATAATTAAAAAAAGAAAATGCTCTTAGCCATGTTATCCACCTCCCATTGGATAACATGGCTGAGAACTGGTCTGGGCAGGTGTTAGTATTTGGAGATATTTGCGCTTAGCGCAAATATTTCCATCACTACGCCTGCCTTGCTAATAGGCGATAGCGACGTTAGCGACTATTTTCAGTTGCTAACAGTTTGGGTACGCCCACTTTGCATGTCATTAGCGAGAAATATCGCTAACATGCAAAGCGGGCCCCAACCCGCTCGCTATCACCTAAAAGCTGTCGCTAACTGCTGTTAGTGACAGCTTGCTAATAGGGCAATAGAATTATCACCGCTTAGCGGCCAAAAACGGCCGCTAAAGCGGCGAAAATTCCCTATCGCCCGCCTTGGTAATATGCCCCAACGTCTTTTATCAGATATGGACCCATTGGTGTGGTAGGACATTACTTCTAGAAAGATAAAACACTCTTTCTACATCGTCAAGAGAGGTACCACATCCAGGCTAGAAAGTAGCAGGAACCCCTAGTTCGAATGACACCCTGCTCTTAACCCCTATCATTTGCTCCACATGGACGTCCATATCACCTTTAAAACTGGAAATGGGTATAATTTAAATATTACTCGCAAAGCATTGTAAACTTTGCAATGGTGGGAACGTTTTGTCAATTTCGCAGAATTTTACCAATGTGCGAACATTCTTGCAAAATCAGTTCTTGGTGGATTTTCCAGCAACAATACTAATGTTTTCTGAGAGAATTTTCCCTTTTGTGACTGTTATCAGATTGTTAATTTACAAAACTTACTTTGGGGAGATTTTTATTTGAATATTTTTAAACGTTGCAGTTGAAAGAAATTTCAAAAGCCCAAAACTTCACAATCATTGCAGAAAAAGACCTGCAACTTCATTAACCTCTATTTAAAGCCACTGAGATATGACAAATATAGAAAGAGTGATATATCAACTTTCTAGTTATTTTGCACGTCTGCTGTTTTTGTGTCCTATGAATCTTGCGAAATGTGATTGTACTCAGTTTACTCACATCAAAGCACGCAGGGCTGAACAACCCTGCAGGGATGCAGGGTTGTTCAGCCTTGCTGGGGTTTAAAGGTTAACACATTTTTCAGGAGAAAGATATCCTGTTATCTAGCATCACATATGATATTACACGAAGAATTATCCATTTATTTACCCACCCAAATCCTATTCGAGAAATAGTAGCGAAAAAGCCAGTATAATGAGCCGTAATTGGAAATGTAACCCCTGCCAGCATCCATTCTGAAAGCAAAATACCCAGCTTTGCAGAAGAAATGGCTCTAACATCAATGTTAGCACTTCTTCAGAAATCGTCTAAAGACAATGCACTGTATATTTTTGTAATTAGCATGTTTTCAATTCACTGATTGCAATACATGGTATGGTTGCCAATAACATTATTGACACTGAAGACAATGGAAGAAATTGATAAGCTTCTGGCTATCAGATCACTGCTATGGCTTCTCCCAGGAAATGTAAAATGAGAAGTGGGAAGTTGAAATCTAGTCCTTACGAGAACATTTTAGCAGCTCAGGTATGTGTGTGGAGAAAATAAAAAGTTATTTTTTTTGTTTTCATAAAATTGTGCGTGAATACAGTGTGCAGCATACTCCTTGCATGTGCAAGGTCACCTCCAGTGGTCAATGTATTTGGTAAACTGTATATTATCAGCACAACATCAGCAAACACATGGGGTGATTGGTAACCCAGAAAGGTCAAACAGAAAATCCAAGAATGGCCGAACAGCGAACCATGAAATTGTGTGCTCGTTTCCTAAAAGATCTTTCTTCTTGAGCAACCTGGTGTTGTTCTGATTTATTAGGGCGGTGCGTTCACGGCACGCTTTACACACCTCAGCGAATTGCCACTGTGTGCTGACCTTGACTTGTGTGCCTGGTATTCACAGACATGCCCAAACTCGAGGTCACCCCTGGTTAAATCATTCACGCTCGCTTCGACTTATCAATCAGCAAAGAATAAACTGCTTCTTCCTGTAAGTAGGGTGTGGGCAAATTCATCACTGTCATGCCACTCCTGAGCTTGGCAGAGAAATCAACTGATGCCTTTGGACACACAAAGCTTCACATGCCAAAGGCACCGTCTGTCACGGATCTAATCCACGAAAATAGCACCTCTGGACTCATCTACTGCTGTCTGAGTTTTTCAAAAAGGAACTCATGACCTTCTGCGAAGGGTGTTTTGCTTGAGGAAGCACGGTCGTAGTTTTGTTCCTCGAGTGTGTACGTCTTTTTCCTGTGTTTATTGTTGATGTGCTCACCTGAAACATTCAATTTTTACAACATAAAATAATTAAGCGCGGTGGACCATGGCAAGGATGAAGGGGGATGCTAATCACGAAATTGGCATAAAATAGAAATTTAATATTTAAAGATTCATTAATTATTGTATTCCCATCATAACTCATCGTAAAATGTGCTGAAGTCAGTGTATAAATGCTGCAATTACTGCATGTTCATGAATGACGTTAATCGTTCATTATATTGTTTGGCACAGCAAATGTTAGATTATTTCCAGTCTTGCATTAAATGTCAATCACTCTTTAATGAATGTATATAAGGGTGCAACATGAATTCTCCTCTTGTAATTAGGAAGCAGCTCCAGCTTTCCCCTCATTTTTTAATAATCACGATACTTTGCATGCATAACAGGGAAACCTCAACATATTTCATTCAAAAGCAATACTGCCTTGTGGATGATACTTCTAAGAACTGTAGAAAATATTTTAACAGCCTAATAACGACTTTTGCAATAGGTGTACTCACAGTTGCACCATAGTCAAGCTAAACTAGGAAGATAATATTACATATTGCAATCTATGTTTTATATTTCTGCAGTCTAGGGGCTGGGGTCAGAGGGTGGCAGTTCCCGAGAATATATCAGGAACTGCAGTTTCATTGTATTTCCATCCAGACCGATGATATAGCCGATAGATTTGAGAGTACTGCAGTTGACAGGCATGCTGTTGGCGGAGAGATCTCCATCTCTGCCATTGGCTCTGCCAAGAAAGAGACTTAAGACATTCAACTACCCAGTTTAGTATAATTGGTCTACCACCATGTTGAATAGAGTTAACTTTGTGAGAATATGTTGGTGATGTGGTTGTGGTTGTGACGGAGTATACATAACACTAACATAATGACCCCCCCCACCCAATTCAACTGTGGGGGGACCATAGGTTTGACAGCAGCGGTGACTACTCCATTGTGCCATAGCTAAACCTCTCTGATGGTGGGATGGATTAAGGGCCATCGGAGAAGTGACCAATTTAGATGGGCGGACACGTAGTCATTTGTCGTCGCCAGATAAACCATTGAGATGATGCAAATAATGCCCCCCTAAAATGGAAGATGCAACCTTGCATCAAGCAGCGATATGATTTGTATGGCGCCCCTAGCCTGGTGCTAACTCATACGTTTTTGCATCTAGCGCAAACGGGACCAGTGGTATCAGTGCACTTTACTTGTGGGCTTATGGTGTAAATTAAGTATTTCCTGCAGAGGTGCTGGCTCAGCCTTTCCATTCACATTGCTCTCACTGTGGTGCTGGTTTGATCTGTTTGGGATTGTAGATGGCGGTGGAAGTGTACGGTTTTCAGAACTTCTTTAAAAATTAAGGGCGAGAAGAAAATTTGTGAGTTGGGAGTTACTTATTCTATTTTTTGCAATTTGTATGTATAATTTGAATGAACGATACAAGAAATATTACAAAATTCAGTTGGTAATATGTAGAAAATTAGCTACAAACACTATATATATCTGATTTGATTTGATTTGATTATCGGATTTGTAGAGCGCACGAATACCCGTGGGCGTCTTGGCGCTAAAAATGACTGAAGACTACCGGGGGTGGGAGAAGAAGGTATGCCAGGGATGCCAGGGGTTATATTGACAAGATTATTTTGAAAAGAATATTTTGAAAAGAGCCAGGACTTTAGGGACTTTCGGAAAGATAGCAGTGATGGACTGTTTTTTATTGCTACTGTGCAAAAAAAAGCTTCCCCCCATCTGAGTTGTCTACATCTAGGGGTCTTGAGTAGCATAGCACTGCTAGACCTGAGGGTCCTAGGCGGATCGTAGTGTCTTAGGTTGTTTTTCAGAAAATGGGGGCCTGAACCATGCAATGCCTTATATGCCAGGCACGCTGACTTAAATTGAGTTCTCTTTTCTATTGTTAGCCAGTGGAAATTGCTCAATCTATGCGCCACCGGCTCAAATCTGGGTATGTCCAAAACGAACTTGGCTGCAGCGTTCTGGAGGCGTTGGAGCTTTAATAGTAACTGTTTTTGAAGCCCTGCATACAGAGTGTTTTCGTAGTCTATTTTAGATAATGCCAACATAGTCACTAGAGTTTTCCTGGTATCTAATGGGACATATGGCTGGAGCTTTCTTATCAGCTTCAGAGTGTACCATACAGAGGAGGTAAGTTTATTGATCTGGGCCTTGAAATTAAATTTGGAGTCAAATTTGTACCCCAGGTTCCTTACGCTGTCCACTGGTGACGGACAGCAGTCCAGACTATCCGGTCACCAGTCCGGTGACCAAATGCTGTGATCGGCTCCCAGCAGCAAGACCTCTGACTTATCGCTGTTTAGTCTTAGGCAATTTGATTGTATCCAGTGGCTGACCTGGCCCATACAAAGCCTGAACCTGTCTGCTGTCTCGCCTATGTTGTTCGGGATGGACACCACTGTTTGTGTGTCATCAGCGTAGGATATAGGGAGAAAACCCCAGTTCCTGATGATGTTTGCTAATGGGGCAACATATATGTTAAAAAGGGTAGGGCTTAGTGACGAGCCCGGTGGTACCCCCCACGGGGTTCTAAACGGTTTTGATGAGAAATCCCGTAGTTGAACCGTGAATGATCTTTCTCCCAGAAACGAGGCCATTAATGCTACTGCGGATGCATGCAGGCCAATTTCTTCTAGGCGGGTCAGGAGTATGCTGTGATTAACGGTGTCAAAGGCTGCGACAGATCTAGCAGGATCAGGCCAGCCTTCCCACCTGCATCCAGCACACTTCTGATCTCCTCCGCCGCTATAATCATAGCAGTTTCTGTCCGCAAGCATAAATACAAATATGTAGTATCCTCAAGGAGGTTAGTAATACAATTTATTGTCCTATATTTATGTTCCAATTAAAAATGTTGCTGAAGTTATATGCTTCCAATTAATGGATATTCTTCCAAATCAATGGTTCATTACATCGCTCAAGAAATCGATACATACACCGCCAATGCATGTTTCATGGAATCTCCTTTTTCTCAAGGCTGCAAAAAAACATACAAACTAAGATTTCTTAAACTCCAAACATTACTTTTAACATACAAAGTAAACCCCCCAATGTGCAAGACGTCTGTATAGACACACGCACTACTTTTACCACGAGTAAAGTGTGCTCAACTACCTCTTTCTCCCTTATAGGTAGATCCAAGCAGGTTGAAGATGACGTAGGGTAAACTCGTTACCTGTTTTAACACTTATTTTTTCTTGTAGATAGCACATTTTTCATGGTCCTGAAGAATCGCAGGGTTAATACACCAGACAGCGAGAAACATGTTGACTGACACACTCTAACTGGAGCACATACACCCACAGAGTGGTACATGATAGAGCCCTGTTACACATCTTTTAATTAGGACAGGAGACCCCCAGAATAAAGTTTGTCCATTCAAGGTACTCCCAGCCCTATTTTAATTCACCACATAGCATCTACATTTCTTGGCCCCACACCCGCACTCATCTTACAGCAGTTGGATAGAAGATCTCCGACAAAGAGTCCCTTCTTGGGGAGCCCGTTGGGGATTGCACCGCCGACCCAACTAGGAGCAGCCCAGATGATGAAGCATGACACCTGAAAAGGTGTGTGAGGGGATTATGATCCAACAAAAGGATCCCCACTACCACCCTTTTTAGAGTACAGTGAGGACCTATCACTTGGCTTCTCCAAACAGCTACATTCTTCTTTCCATTTTGAGAGAGGAACAACATAGAACCTTTTTGTATACTGCTCTTGTCGAGGCACTTCCTGATTTGGACCTCCCCACTTCTCCATAGCCTCTAGTCCCTTCCTTTTGTTCTTGATACAAAGTAAACCCAATCCAAAGACACAGGACTTCACTGGCACTTACCATTACAAAACTTGGTCAAAATCCTGCAGGATTGAGAACATTATTCACAAACCAGGTAGAAACTAGGGGCGGGCAGAACTCATGGAGTTTTCCTTCAATGAATTCCGCAAGTTTATATAAAAAGTCAAACTGTGAGATTCTGTGGAGTTCCGCAAATGGGCAGAAATATGCATGTTGCACTGCTTGCGCTGTAATTTTGCACCAGTAGTGTGAACAACTCTGAAAAGTCAGTGCAACCAGCACCATGCAGTGCACAAGAGCACAGAGCCATTCAAATTCATTTTGCTGCCATTCGAATACAAAATGTACTTGAGTGGCAGCAAATATACTCGAGGAGCAACACTTAGACTGCGACCCTCACGTTTCAAAACAGTGCCAAAGGACACCAAATCTTACTCGTGGTCGCATTTCTGGAGCCTCATGGGTAAAATTTCCTCAAGCAGTGATTAATGGTATTTGGCTACAACTCTGCCTTACAAGAGCAACGCAGAGTAACCAAATTCCACCAATTCCACAGGTGGAATGAAATATTCCACCCGCTCATAGTTGGGAAATATGTAGTAGCATTAATCTAATAATTGTGATATTTAATCATGACATTGCACATCATACTAGGCCGAGGGTAGGCCCTACACAGCCCAGAGAGCAGGGTGTAGTATTTTTTAAAAGTTGGACATGTATTTTTAAGTTTTACATGTTTTGATAGTGAAGAACTCTGAAATCCGTTTTTCACTACTGTGAGGCCCACCTCTAACATAGAATAACATTGGGTTAACTTATTAAATGTATTATGTGAAAACTTTCAATTGGGAGCAGATAGGAATGTCATTTTTGATGTCTGAGAAATTGCATTTAAAAATCCTCTTTAATAGTAAAGTTGTATTTTAAGTTTTCAGTTTTGAAAAATACACTGTTCGAAATTTGGCATTTTCCTGCCTGGACTGTTTGATGCATTCAGCCTGCTCCTGAGTCACATAACTTGGTGTAGTTGGCACCTGGACTTTTATTCCTCCCAGACAGCCACACAATAGAGGGATTAGGTGTGTCCGGATGGGCCACCAACTGGCAGGATGGGAGACCTGGGCACAGCCCCACTTGCAATAGAATGCTCCTGAACCCTGCCTTCAAACATAGGATTTGTCACCACTGAATTGTTCATGCAGCCAGCTTAGAGCCAGGGAAAGGGAAGCAGGATAATTCAAGAACTTCACAGGGAATTCTGCAGGAACCTCTCCTACTTTAAACAAGGTAGCAGGTATAAAAATGTGAGTTGCTGCTTGAATAGGGTTTCACCGCCCTCAACCAGTAACTCAATTTACAACAACATTGATACCACATACTTGGGATTCAATATGCATTACAGCTTTTGTTGTGTTTAGGACAAGTGCAATCGTTTGGAATTCTATAAGGTACTTTTTACTAATATAATTTGAAATGTTTAATATGTGCATCACAATTATTAGATTAAATGAGAATATATATGTCCCTTCCTGGTTTGTGAATAATATTCTTAATGGTGCAGGGTTTTTACCAAGTTTTGTCATATAGAGGACAAGTGTATATAGAGGACGAGTGTAAGTCTTGTGTCTTTGGATGGTTTTAACTTTGGATATCATAGGTCATATTTAAAGCTAATGTTTATTTTTGCAGCCTTGAGAAAGAGGAGATGCCTTGAAAAACGTGTTGGATGTGTATTTCTTGAAATATGTAATGAACCATTGAATTTCCAGAATATAAATTATTTGGAAGAATATAACTTCAGCAACTAATTAAATGAATCATATGAAATAGAACATAAATGTGGGACTATCAATTGTATTACTAACCTCCTTGACGGTACTATAAATGTCACAACTTGCCATTAAGGTATTTGTGCGTGAAGAAACATGGTACCAGGTGAATGGTCCTTTTCTAACCTACAACCGCGATCACAATAATAAATGTGAACACATTAACAAGTGCTGGTGCTCAAGGTATACAAGAGGCACCCCTGGGAGTAATGATGTCCTAATTAATGTTTATCGGTAGTCCAAACATATGCCTCCTCTCTGTATAAGAAAAGAGACGGAATATTGGAAAATGGAGGTGTTGCATAGACCAATAACCCAAACAACTATTAATTCCCACTTCCTTAGTGAGTCTAGTCAATCTAAACTTATGATGCAGGCAACAGCAACCAACAGAACTCCATCATGGCATGGGGGAAGGCATACAGCTGTCTAAGAGCTATAACATTGCAGTCATGTAGATGTGCAGGGGTAGTCTGTACTCGCTGGGTATGGCAGAATCCCTAAATCCTGTACTACAAGGCAGGTTGCAGTGGAGAAATGCTGGCAGGGGAGTGAATACAGGTACAGATTCATATGTCTAGGAGTGGAGGGATGGTTGAGAAGAGGTCCCTTTGGCCAAAGCAGG
Organism: Lissotriton vulgaris; assembly: GCF_964263255.1. NCBI lineage: Eukaryota > Metazoa > Chordata > Amphibia > Caudata > Salamandridae > Lissotriton > Lissotriton vulgaris. The sequence continues at coordinate 293,946,370 of NC_141697.1, read as the reverse complement.
TGGAAGGTGAAGGAAAGTCATCCTTTTGACCTGATCACCCCCATTTGTTTGACTGATACTAGTGGTTTCTGACTCTGAAAGTGCTATGGACTCTGAAAAACAGGCACAGGGCCAGTGCTCTGTCCATAAAAGGTATATGGTCATTGGTGTAATTGTAATTGGCTAGGACAGCCTACCTGTGTGTTCCTAGTATATGAAAGGGCATGTAGATTTAGAGACCCCAGTAGACTTAATGCACTTGAGCGTGCACTGCTGTGGTGACTGGTGTCATTTTAAAGCCAGAACTGCAATGCAGGCTGGTATTAAAGTAGAACTGTGTTGAAATGTGACCATGGAAATAAAAGTACTTTTAAAGTCCAAACATACCTTTTTATTACATATAACTCTCCCCTAAGGGGTGCCCAAGCTATCCCAAGTGTGGGTGCCTCATTATAAAAAGCAGGGACATTATAAAATACGTTTTATATGTCCTGGTGAGGGAAAAACAGCCAACCTTGTTATTTCCCCATTTTAGTGCTGCGAGCTCAATAGGTTAACTTGGGAAGGCTTTATTAACCTTTAGTAAAGTCCAACATTTGACAGTACTAAGCTATTGTTGGACCTGTCCCTTTTTGCAGGGTTATTCCCAAATGTTTGCCTTCTTCCTCCTAATATTCTGACCCTCTTTTTGTTGTCTTTCGTACTCTGGGCACTCTACCACTGCTAATCAGTGCTAAAGTGCATGTGCTCTCTCCTTTAATCATGGTATGATTGGTTTAGACCTGTTGGCATATTTAATAGCCATTTGAGAGCCATTTTGGAGCTGTGACTGAACCTCTGTCAGAAGGACTGCAGCACTGCTCGAATGACTCTTGTGGACTGCTCTTCTGCTGTTGTCCAGCTGCTTGCTACTTGCTGGGTAGCCAAAATACTCACTGGATTGTTTTTCTATTTGTTGACCTGCTGACAGCTGCTCCCTGACTCTGTTCTGCAAGCACTGTGGTGCTGCTAATATAGATTGCCATTAGGACTGCCGACCTGGTTGTGCTGTTCTACGTGCCCACTGCTGCCTGCCTTGGATATTCCCACCAATGTTCTCCCAGGGGCCAGCACGGGGGTAATGTTCATCTGCAGCTCCCTGCTTTACTGGGTGTCCCAGTGCTTTGCCCCTGAGACTAAAATATGTCCTTGAAACCAGGGTGTGGTGAGCCCTGCTTACTGGCAACCCTTAGCACATACTGATCACTTCATCTTTCTCTCAACGCAGGGATAGTCCAGCACTTTAGGCTGCCCCCGTGGAGAAGTCATCATCAAGATCAGCGCGAGCTGACCCAACAGTTTTGCAATTACGGCCCACATGTTGGAACAGGATGAGTGCCCCACAAAGAATTGGCACTCTTTTCCTGTGCCGGCCATGGCCCAAAGTGCAGAGGAGACTCACTGTTATGTCAGGGTTGCTGCGCCCCACCCCGAGGGAGAGCTTGTTTGTTCAACATCAAGCATGGGTTCTCTGTTTTGAACGCTGCGGGCCTGCTGCTTAGACCCATTGACGCCCGGTGCACCACTGAGAGGAGGCTCTAGGGGCCTGCGGAGCTTCCTCCACCCCTGAAGAGCAGTAAGGGTAAATGAGGTCATGAAAGCATTAGAAACGCACCACGACCCCAGCTGGTGACATAAACAGAACCCTAAGAAGCGAGGAGCGACTGAGGGAGGCCTCCACATGCTCTCACGGGACTGTGACCATTTCTAAGTTTACAAAGCTGTGGATCTCACTGGGATTCTCGGTGTGACACTTGTTCCTCTTCCACACAGAGGAAGTCAGTAGTTTATCCACGATGGGAATCATTGCTTAGATTACTGTATAAGATGTATTAGGATCACAAGTGCTCTTGTGCTCTGCATTTTGGTACCGGACTACCATATAAAGCTCAATAGTAGCACAGGCGCGCTTTACCCCATAGTTTACAGTGGCCCATTATGATTCATGTGTTTTTAATTTATTTATTCATTATAAATACCATTTTATGTTTCTGCTTCTCGCACTTTGAGAAAGCAGAAGGGTTCGGTTGGTGACCGGCGAGTGGGCGGGACTGCTCGAGAGCAGGGGAGGAGTGGCTTGCCCAATGCTGTGTGCCCTGACTGTTTGGTCAGCCCTATGGGGCCAACCAAACCAGTCATGCGCACTCTCCCTTTTTTCTATGTAGGCATCATGCAGAAAATGGCCTCCCCATAGACGCCTGGCTGATCCGCATCTCAACCAATCCCAAAGCTGCCATTGCAGAATTGTGATTGGCTTAGGGAAGGGAAGGGAGGCTGCCTGCCTCCTGTTCCTGCAGAGGCAGGAAAACAGTAGCCGACAGAGCAGTGAAGACACTGAACCCGGTAAAGGTACTTTTAAATTTTTTTATTATTTAAACCTCCCCTCCCCCCCGTGATCCCCCCTTCTATCGTGACCACTCCCTCATACCCCCACGCCCACCTCCCCACCTGTGAGCCATGCCGGCCGCGACTGGATTTGACTGGACCTTTTAAGCGATTGCGGCATTATTATTAGCTTAGGTAGCTACCTGAAACTACTAACAGCCCACCTTACTAAGGAAGTAGAAACAAATACAGGTCTCAGGCCCAGGGCGTGATGGAAGGAGAGAAGAGACAACATTCCATCAGGTAAGGCAGAGAGCGGTCAGCAACAATCAGGGTACATAGTACCAGAAGGCCACCTAAATCGGTGAGAAATAGGTTCCAAATGTACAGAAAAGTCTCTGAGGCATCTTGGACCTTGTAAATAAGCTTCTCATATGAATGAAATGAATCAATGAATGAACAGGAGTACCCAGAGCCGTCTTGACACTGTGTGAGACAAGAAACAGAGGAACTCAATTATACTATTGCTGTAAAAATTGCCATTTTTTCAAAGACTTTCTGAAGATGGAAAGGGAGACAGCTGCTTTGAGTTCAAAAGGAAGACAGTTCCAGGGTATGGAGTTATTTTGTACATATCATGAATCCACTCATCTTGAGTGGGTACCTGGGGGACCGCAAAAGCCTCAGGATACAAATCTGGCTGTAGTCACTGCTTATGCCAGCAAACGTTGTTCATGGTTTGAAAGCATAGAGGTGTTCATCATGTCATGTAGTAATACCAGTCTTTATATAAGGACACTGTCACATTCAGTTTAGCACCTATGGTATGACATGACTTCAGACCCGTAATGGAGCACACCAGGGCAGTCAAATAGAATATGGGATGTATCACATGGCGAGCCACCACACCTTCAATAATTCTAGTGATGTAATGCCCATATCATGAATAGCTTGTGTGGATTCCAATGTCACTTGTGTAGGGTTTTAAAAAAAGGTGAATTTCATCCTAGATTCCTGGACACCCCTATGTTCTCCATAACTTTGTATCATTTATCAGCCTTGTAAGTATTCCTCATAAGTAGTTACCATTTCTTTTTTAAATGGAGAAGGAGAGGTTTGGAGTGTTGGTGTTTGACCAAAGTAAAAATTCATTTGCACAATTAATTAAAATCATTGCAATATACACATTCAAAATTGACTGTTGTAAAAAAGGAGAATTCAAGTCTTTTAAAAAGTCAGTGCGATTGTTGGTAAAAAGAGCAATGGGAATGTCACTTGGAGAGGATAGCTCAAACTTGGTCAGATGGTAAGATCAAAGAGTTAATTTCTGTAATAAACTTTACAAAGCGTGTCGCCATCTGAGGTGAGTTACCCCTCATACAAACGTCTAGTGCTTCTTGACATGTCCTGATACTAAGGAGAAGCCAAATTGGTCTCAACCAGAAAATTCTTTGGGCTCGTAGGCGATGAGAGATACACAAGATGTGGATGAGGTTTTCCTCTTCCTGGTTACAAAAGCGGCATTGAGAGGAAGCTTCTTTCTTGTATCCTTGTACAAAATTATATGCCTTCAGCGGAATTAAACCGAAACGGAATCTCATTAGTTGGAGTTTTGTATATGGTTTCATAGAGGATGCAAGATAGGATGGTAAAGTTTTCGAGGTATATAGTTTGGAGGCCCAGGAGCCATGGAAGAGCTGGAGTACTGTTGCGCGTCAAGGTCATTTGATAAGATTTTTGCTTGTTTGCTCAGAAGCTTCAATTTCACCTCGATAGGCAAGGAAGTTGACCATATATCTGTTGCTTCGAGGGAGTCGAGGCAGAATGTCAGATATTTATTCCACGATGTTTTGGGGTTACTAAGCACTGACCATATGCAACTCTTTAAGGTGAGGGGGCTAGCTTGTTTCGCCTTTAGGCAGTAGGTGATGTACCTCGCGCTCATAATCCATCGCATAGATGATAAAGAGTATTCTTTTCGAATTTGGGCGTGGGAGGCCAAGTTTGGCAATCAAAAGACCCTGCAGTAACATGATGATTGCACTCTGTCTAGCCAGTTATTCATTTTATCTTTAAAAATGATTGCTCCAAAAGAGATAGTGGGAAGGAATTTTGCGGTAATCTATATTGTCAGTGGGACTAAGTCCTGAGAGTGCAGAGCGTTCTTCGTTCTTATGAAAGCCCCCTCCAGGCTACGAGCAACTGCCTGCATCTCAGTTGTATGGACAGAAGAACTCCCTTTTTATTTTCGTGGAAGATATTACCATTGCTTTGGTTTTAGTAACATTTATTTCTAGCATATTGATGCTACAGTACTGGGCGAGGGAGTCGAACAGTCTTTGAAGGCCCACCTGGGTTTGGTCTAAGAGAATGATGTCGTCTGCGTATTGCAGAGTTTGAAGTTTTCTTTGTTCAATTTCAGGGGGAAAAGCTCTGGAGCGGGACAACCATTCTGGGAGGTCCGCGAGGTACAAGTTGAAGAGTAATGGTGCAAGGGTGCACGCTTGTTTTATGCCTCTGCTAGTGTAGAATTTGTTAGAAGTGGACCATCTCGATGTTACTCTTATTTTGACCCAGGTGTCTGTGTGTAAGGCTATTAGTACATTCAATAGTGACCGTGGGATGCCCCATCTTGCCAATTTTTCCCACAGTTTAGGCTGGCTCACACTGTGGAAGGCTTTGCGAAAGTCGATAAATCCTAGGTACAACAATTTGCCTTTTGATGCTAGTGTGGTTTTCATCAGGTGAGCCATACAAATCAAATTGTCCTCAATATGGCTACCTCTTTGGAAGCCAGTTTGGGTGAAAGGAATTAGGTTCTTATTTTCTGCCCATTTTGTAAGTTCCTTTAAAAGGACGTTAGCCTATACCTTCCCGTCCGCATCGAGTAAGGCTATCATTCTGTAATTGTCGGGATTGGAGAGCGAGCCCTTTTTATGGAAGGGGACGAGGAGTGATCCTTGCCAAGAGGCCGGAATAGGACCACCCAGCATTGCGGCCTCGAAAAAGAGGGGTCAGTATTGTGGCCCATTTCTGGGCGGAGGCTTTGAATACTTGAGTAGGGATTCCATTAGGTCCGGGGGTGCCTGCTGAGCGCATTTTCTTTATTATTCCTGCTATGTCGTCTATTGTTAACTTGATGGAGGAGATTGTATCGTCCTGGGGGATTGATTGATCGGGCAAGGCCAGGCTACTGCTATTGCTATTCAAAGCACGCAGTGCTGTATAAAGTATTTTGACATAAGTCTCCCAATCAGCAGGAGAGATGTTGGTTGCAGGTAGACACAGCCAAGGATGATTTTTTGCTTGGTTTTTCCCTTATCGTGACTCTTGATCTCAATGCTAATGAAGATGTAGTCGCCCTCGCATTATGAAGTGTTTCAAATTTTGCGACCAATGTATTCTTCACAGCGATCAGCACACCCCCGGATGCATGGCCACCTGCTATGGATGGGATGGCGAAGGATTCCATTACGGTAAAATCTTCCCACATGGTTTCCTCCAGGGCCCAGGTCTCTTGGATAGCAAAGATGTTGTGGGTCTTCCGGAGGTCTGTAGTTAATCGTTCTATTTTCTCTTTTGTTAGGCCCCGGATGTTCCAGGAGCATATATTTAAGCAGTGGGCTATGTCATAATTTGGATTGTTTTCGTGCGAAGTTGTCTGTGCACTACCCTAAGGCCTGGGAGAACCAAGACCAATCTTGGGATTTATTCAGCTTGAATATGCATTTTCGTGGTCCTCCTGCTGTTGTAGCTGTAACTTGAAGCGGGGTCTCAATTCCTGTCTGTGACCATGTAGTGTCGGGGGTAACTGCTGGTTCATCCTTTCCTGGTTTAAGTCTGGTCCAAAAATATTAGATTCCGAAGTATTTTATAGAAAGGTCGGATTATTGGTGATTGTATAAAGGCTAGCCTAAATGCCCCATTCACTCAGTTGTTTTGCGTTCTTCATTAGTCTTGCAGCCTGATCTGGATTGAAAAAAGTAACCACAGTTGACTCGTTTTTTTGTCCCATTACGGGGTCTATAAAAGCCACTGTTTCGATGTCCGCTGAATTAACGCTTTCAATGCCTGGGAGGTGCAAGCATAGCTTTAGAATATTTCCTTTATTTAGACTGTCCCATTGATCCTGGGATTCATATTCCGGGTACAGTATTTTTTTTTGTGTTGTTGCTGTATGGGTCGAGGCTCTTGATTGTTGGGATTCAGTTTGTGCAATTGTACGTGGTTGGGGCTGCGGGTTAGAGGATCCGTCAGGGACTTTTCGTTGCATGGATACTCCGAATTTTCTTGAGTAATTGGTTTTAAAGTCAAGGAGCAGGTACTTGTGGGCAAGTCGCTTCCCATAGCCGATTTTTGAACGAAGGGCGTCTTGTTGTCAGGTCTAGCATCCTCTGTAATGGCCTTGTTATAGGGCTGTTCTTCTTCTATTCTTGGCTGTGGAATTTCTGAAGTATAAGTTCTTGTTATTTGTCCTAGGTCTTGAATAGAGGGTTTGCTTTTTTCACCAATGGTGGCAGAGGGACTTATATTAATGAGTTTAATAGGATTATCATTTTGGCTGGGACCGTCACTATGAGATTTTTTATTATTACTACTGTTTTTAGTTGTTTTAGTTTCCTTTATGTCTAATAAATTCTGCGTATGATTTAAAGAGTTTTTCAGGTTTTCAATTTTTTCATTTCGTGAGTCCGCTGATTTTTCTAGCTGCTTAGTCAAATTCATAGATGAATCCCTCTTGTTTGTTCCAAGCCATTGTAATAATGCGTTACCCTTTTTTCTTGCTTTGTTTAATTTCTTCAGTTTTTTCTTGTTCTTTCTAGACAAGGATGTTCCTTCCTTCAGAGTTTGTTTGGTCTTGGTTGAGGACATAGAAAGGCTTGATGTGATAGGTGGCGTTTCTTCAATGTTAGGTTGTGTAGTCGTGTCTTCAGCAGTCTGTGATTGTGAGGGAGAAGCGGTAACGTTGTCGGAATAAAAGATGTTTCCTTCGGGGCCTAAAGTGAGATCTTGACCACAGAAAAAGGCTGGTCGTAGTGAAGATTTGTTATGGCATTGAGTAATGGCTGATCCAGTTTTGGACTATTGTTGTTGTTATTAGGGCGATCTTGATTGTTAGAGCTTAATTTTAATGTTCTAGAAGTTTCTTGGGTTTGAGATTGAGTCAGAGTGCTTGATTTCTGTGGTCTGGTCTGAGACTTTGTCCTCAAATCTTCTATGAAAGTGGACATTACTTCGGGCAAAGACTCAAGTTTTTTTATTAAGGGCTCACAATTACAACTGATTTGAGCATAGTTTGGATATGAGTTTGTGTTTGTAATTGGTTCCTGACTTGGATTTATTGTGGGAATGTAGTTTTGAGCCACGTTTTTTTGGGCTCTTCGTATCAGCGAGTTTAGCTGGTCCAGTTTTAAGTCTATACCCGTTATAGAGTCTGCTAATAATTGGAGGATAGTTATCTGAGTGTCAAGCTTGTCAGCATGCATGGGGGCAGCATTAGCCATAGAATTCAAAGCTTGGTTAGTGACTGCGAGAAGTGCTTCAACTTTAGGCATTCCTTAATTAATTTGAGAGGTCCCTTGTCTAAGGCCTGTTAAAGGGCGATTATTTCCAGTGGGAAAATTGTATACGAAAGGTGAGTTGATGAATGAGTTAATTTGATCTTTTTGGAATTTTTTTTTGATGCTTGGTTTAGACTGCAGTCTTTGATTCCAGCTGCGGGATTGTTGGTAGTTGCAAATGGGACATTAGGTGGATTTGCTTTGGTTGTCGCCTCGGGTGAGTCATTGTTGCTGGAAAGAGTGAAGTGAAGTACTCCGTTGGGAATCAAAGTGGATGTTTGCGACGGAAAATCAAAACTACGTTTTTGAGTGTAATCGTTTGATGTATCCTTTGGGATATTTGGCATGTTTTCGTGCAGCAGTGACCTTTGCAAGGATAAAAGCTTTAATGATTGAATCGGGGAGTGAGTCGATGAAATCCAGATTATAGAATCAGCTGAGGTACGTGCCATGGTTTTGACTATATCTTTGTCTTTTCCCAGCTGGGGAGATGGATTTCCTTTCTCTAGACCAGAGGCACAGACAGGATTGTTGGTGTGCGATGAAACTGGAGAAGCGGACATTGCCGAGGATGGAATGACATCAGACAGTTTACTTGGGCTTGATTGTAGAAGTTGTTTCTCTGGGAGAAGCAGGGGTAATGTGGGGTGAGAGAGGGAATGACTGACTGATGGATTGGCTGGTACAGTAACAATATCGCTAGCTGTGGTCTTGCGACAGATGGTTATTTCAGGATGAAGGGAAATTGGGTTAGAGGGGACTGGAGAATTTATTGATAGATGAGAGAGTTTTATATTCTTGTCTTTTGAAAGTTGAGGGACGGATTTATTTAGCTGACTGATCCGGAAGAAGTGATCTCTGATGTCTGCATTGCCATTGTTTTTTGTTTTTGATGAATCTGATGGACAAGCGAGTTGTGCAGGAAGGTTGATTGGCATTTTTACGCCCTTGGGGGCTTCCATTGGGGCCTTTAGGAACTTCTCGTCGGCCTCTTCCGTTCATTCAAGCCGCAGTGGAAGGAATGGAGATTGGTGGCCATGACCTGCCTCCTGGGGATAAAACAACTTAGATTTCTGGCGTTTGGCAGACTTATGTGGGGGGGGTATGGGTTGCAATTGGAGGCTGCTCCTAGTGCGCATTGTAATGAGGGCGAAGTTGAGGCGGGGGTTTCTTCTAATGTCAGGGTAGTTGTAATAAATTTAAATGAGGTTAGTGCCCTCAATGTGGAATAGATCTGGCGTTTCTCCCAGCGTCTGCGCCCTTCTGTTGGAAGCCCACTGAAGGGCTAGCGTGAGCGAGTGGAGCACACAGGGGGGGCCACTGGCGGAGTCGGACCTAGTCAGACCAGCCTAGACCACCACCCCGGCTCTTACTTTGCAGCGACCTCTAATGGCAGCAGCGCTCGCGAGTACTCTGTCGCGCTGGGCTGCCCAGAGTTACTTCTGTTAAGTCCTGAAGATCTTGCCTTGATTGTGGCTTAGGTGAGGGCACTGGGCACTGGGCCCCCCAATGCTGCTTAAGAGACCTCACAACGAAGGGAAGACGGGGGGAGGGGGCTGCACTTGCCCCCCCTGGTTGTTGTCCGTTTGTAGGAGAACACTGCAACAAGACTTGTTGGCACGGATTACTGGGTTACTGGTTACTGGAGCAAGATACAGTTTGTTGGCACAGCTGATTTTCCCATTCCCTTTGTGGGTGCTCTGCGGGATTTAGAGAGTCCTTTTCCCCTATTTTTCGGGAGTACAGTGTTGCCCCTTGGTGCCATAGTGGCCCACGAGGGGATTTGTGCAGCGATGACCCAGCGGTGACACAATTCTCACGATTTCCGCGGGGAAGTTTTTCCGCGGCCTTGCTGGCGTCTCCCTCACTCCTTTGTAACTCGGAGTGGCGGCAGCACCGCAACAGGTCTGCCCATCTGGCCTGGTTTCTTCGATGGAGCAGAAAGCCCGACTTTAACAAGGTACAGATACATTTTTCTCCGTACTTTAAAAAGTGGTGAGTAATCCACTTTTTTCAAGTTAAGAGCCACAACAAGCTCTTAAAACACTGATCCTGACGAAAGCCTCTAGAATAACCAGAAGGCTGAAACATGTTGATCATATTGCACAGTGCATAAGGCTAATAATTAGGCCTACTGACGCATGTCACTGCTTTTAATTTCCTACACCTATGACTCACAGAATAAAATACAAGAGTCTTGGTATAAGGAATTTTAATTAATCACTTTTATTCACTTGAGCACATAATACACACACCCTTCTCAATTCTGACCACTACTGCAATACCAGTTGGTCTTCCTCCGGGTGGAGGTCAGCATAATAACCAAGGAAAAGACCCAATGATAATGCTGTTGCGACACTGAACGGCGGAAAACCAAGATATACCGCCTCACGCCTGTGTTCGCATATGAGGTTTTTTTTACAAAGATGGCCAACCCCACGTCCTCGTAGACCCTGGTAACACAGGACAAGTGGTTCATTCCCCCCCCCCCTTGATTCTTTGGGTTCTATGTTAGGCATTAATGTTGACTGTTCGGTGCGTACATGCTTACTGGGACTTGTTCCAGGTGTACGGGCCACTAACCGCAAATTTTGTGTAATTACATTACTACTAGCCAAGCGCAGAATATCACTACGTTGGGGTAGTAGAAAGGCCCCAAAGGTTAAACAGTGGATCAAAGATCTGACGTATTGTAAAGATACCTTGCAAACGTATGAGGAGGAGCTACCTACGGGTTCAAAGCCTAGAGATTATGGGAAATATTTGGTTGAATATTTGCAAATGTACCAAGTTGACAAAAAATGTGCTTAATAGCTTTGCTGTAACAATGCAATCACACATAACAATGTAAAGTTGCAAAAACTGGATGGTGGATGTTGTTGTAGAATGGTCTGTATGTTAATTACATGTTGGACATTGTATGTCTTTTAAAATGCTACTAAAAAAAAAATTTCAGAAAGTGTTACTGAGGCTGAGTCCAGGTGCGGGTTCAAGATGGTGGGAACCTTTTATGTCCCTGCGGCTCTGAATAGGAGGTAAACAAGATAGCCCTTGTAGTCACTCTGGTAGTCCTGGGTTTAGGTTCAAATGCAGAGCTCAAACAGCAGGGCCTTTAGCGCTGCCTATATTTTTATGTATGGAGTATCCACTATGAGTAAAGATGCTATTTGCAAAATTGCTTTGTGAATTGCACAAAATCATAAACTTACACAAAAGTGTATGTTTACCTTTGTGAATCAGGCCCTCAATGCCTGGATGGCCTCCTGACGGAACAGCCAGAAATTTTATTTTCCAAAGACCACAGGAGTTTGTTTGTGGAAAATGTTTCTTAAAATCAATGTCCCTGACATACTGGCAGTTCTCTCCAAGGAATGTGGGAGGAACTGTTTGTTCTTTCTCACCCAGGACTGCTATTCTGTGTATGCTGTAGCTTGGCTAAGTCACAGCTATTTATTGAATGGAACTGAGTTGAAATTGCATCATATAGTGCATACTAACGCTGATGAGTCATTGAAGTGCTTTACAGAGGGTAGCATGCTACCCGAGAGCCCTAAGTTAGTGGTAAGTCCATTGATTTTTGGAATTATTCTTGTGCTGTCAAGCAAAATTGTCTTTTTGCAATGATCACACCACTTTATGGACTGATGCTGCTTTAAAAAAAAAATATTCTGTGCTCTGGAACACTGCTCACCAAGTATTTCTGCTCCGACCCCTAAAACATGTTAAAATAGGCTATACTCCTAATTTATGTAACTGTAAATGTAAATGTAGGTGTATTTATATAGCGCGACCTGTCACCCAAAGGGCATCCTGGTGCTTGCTTAGGGAACCTGTCCTGGTATTCCCCTGTGAGAGGCCCCGGCAGGGTGTCCACAGGGTGAAAGCCAGGCATCCCGCCGCGAGGGGCCGTCGTGGAGATTACGCAAGCTATTGCCCAGAGTTGCAGAGTGAGACCCCGTGAGGTGAGTAGGCACCGGAGCGAGAATTGTCGAGGCCGTGGAACTTTGAGCCCGAGACCCGCCGAGGCGGGGAATCAAACCCTGGTCCACGGTCGATGCCAGCTTCCGGGTCTGCCGCCTCTAACCACTGAGCCACACTTCTCTTTATCTTAGCCATAAGTCTGCAGTGTATTTTACAAAGTGTGCCCAAAGTCTGTAAATTAAATGCTACGTGTGGACGGCAACATAGATTGTTCCACCACTAAAGTAACAATGCAAAACTTGACAGCAGTCCTCCCACTGGTAACCATGCTATGTAGAATTAAACTGCAATTTCGACTCAGCAAAATAACCCCCTTTGACAGGACTAAACCCTCTTTTTAAATATTAGTAAGTCACCCCTAATTAAGCCTTAATGCCCAATAAAGCAGGGTATTATGTGATATTTAAAAGTGGGAATGAAGCGTGGTGTGCGGTACTCCCTGTGTAGATGACGGTAGATGGAATGTAATTTAATCTGTTTATACTGTAAACGTTTCTTTTGGGTGCCACTGGGTGGACCCCTCCTGACCTTGGGGGGAATGGATTTGGACAAAACAAAGATGCAGTGTCGAACAAACGACGCTGTGCCCTTGGTGGCACTCCTTGAGAGATTGTATCTCTGGTTACATTTGCTGGTGTTCTGTTTCAATGTACAACACAAGAAGTTGTAAATACTTGATTCTTTAACCAATGCGTTCTTTATTATCCAAGAATTCATGATACTTAGTAGACATTCAAAGGATTGATTTCATCCAGAAATAATTCATACTATGATATCGCTTTTTCATTTGACGAGTTATCCAATTACGAAAGATACGTCCCTATGCATTTCGGGACTCAAGCCCTTCATCAGGGGACTGGTATACAACCTGGAAATAAAAGGTAAAGCGCTCAGGAGTGGGTACTCTGCCTCAAACACATGTTAAAATAAAGCAAACGTGATTGTGCAACTGTATTGTCAAGTGCTCTTCGGCGTCATCTGAGGTGATACAAGCTGAATGGTGAATCAAAAGTTCAACGACTGGGTGGTGAGTTGGAAATTAAAACGGGTGAGATTCACGGTGCTCAAAGAAATCGGTAGGGTGCCAAATGGAGTCTCACAAGTAAACTAAAGTCCACATTATATTTTACAGAGGAAAAAGCCTGGCTGGAATGCGTATCGCGTTACGAGAATTTCTAGAAGTGCACATTTCATATAACGGGTGAAAAAAAGCGTGACTGGAGTGCATGCCGCGTTACGACAGTATTAAAACCTGTTCAAGTGCCTGGTCGGAAAGTGACATGCAATCTGTTTGTGAAACAAACAGGTGTTTTCTCTTACCTCAAAAAGATTGGAATCGCGTATCTTGCGTTTCCGTGATTGTGTTCCGAATTCCCACTGACCAACAAGTGCGAGCACCCAATCACGCCATGTCTTACAAAGAAATTGCCAACATCACGGCAAACCGTACCGACACATTCGGTTTTACATCTGAAGAAACCAGCAGGATTTATTCTTTGATTCAGGAAGTGGACCCTTCCTCAACCAGCACTTTTTCTACACCAAGCATGCTAAGGCAACTATTATATACAAGCAAACGCATCATTACCCAACGCCTACACGCGGGTACTTTAATAAGATACCACAAAGACCAACCGATCCCAAGAGGACTACGAATCGCGTTGAAACCCACACTCTGCAGGAACGACCCCAAATTCACCGAGCGATGGTACGCCATTCTCAACCGTTGTAAACCTTGACTTGATTCTTCTAATAGTCGAAGAACTCTCAAAAGTTATCGAAGATTTGGAAAAAGAGATAGCACAAATACATCAAAACCTGGACAAAAACATGTCAAAAGAGGAATTAGAAAAAGCCTTGAATGACAGAAACATCCAATTGGATAAATACACATAAGAGATAAATGACAGGAAAATATGGAAGTACAAACGAGACACCATGGACTACAAGCTGAGTGAGGTGTACAGCTGGGCGGAGGTATACGCCCAGTGAAGACAGCAAAGACCATTTAACAATCCATCTTCGGACGAAGGCAGCTCAACATCTGATGGATCATCAACACAGAGAGGCGGGCCCAACATTGGTAGACCCCAAAATACTCCACCGTTCAGGACAACCGAAATTCCGAAGCAAACTGACGCGACCACCACAGGGGGTCCTTTTTAGAGAAAGGCCCGGCCGTAATCGAACCCGGAGGAGCAGAAGCCACAAGAGAGTCCACAGCACCCATAGCACAATCGACAAGGAGCAAAAAAACTTAGTGATCAACATTTCCAAAGAAGTTGAACACCCAAATGGCAATTTTACAGCGAGGGACATCATTTGTCCCTACATATCATTCTAACGAACTTGAGATCGAAGTCAGCTTATATAAATTCATGCTCAATATTGCTCCACCTACCTTCTCAAGGTCTGAGGACACATGTAAGGATTTAAAAATCAAAAGCACATTTACGGCACCCATCAGCCATAAAATTACAGACTCCGGAAACAATCTCCTTGAATGACATTAAGGAGCTCTTTAAAAAATCTGAACCAAAAAGAAGCAATTTCAATCCCAAGGAACAAAAAGCAATTAACCAGATTGTTAACAACAAACATATCAAATGTTGCAAGGCGGATAAGAGAGGAGCACTGGTTATTATGGATCTTGAATTTTACCAAGCGAGTGTTACAGACCACGTCCAGAACCCGGATCTCTGCATGACATTGACATAGGACCCCACAGGGGCTTTTGCAAAAATACTGAAAACCATCTTGGATAAAGCTCACTTGATGGGAACCATCACATAGAAAGATAAGAAGTACCTTACACAAACAAACCCCAAGTGCCCAAGCTTGCATATGCTTCCGAAGATACACAAAAACCTTCAGAAACCGCCATTTCGTCCAATAGTGTCCACAAAAAACTCGATCCATGAACCAACAGGCAAATATATAGACATTTATCTCCAACCGATTGTGAAGAGCATGACCACGTATTTACATGATACTACTGACTTTTTGAACAAACTTCAACAAATTGTACTGGACCCTGACACCACCAACACCTTATGCACAATAGATGTTTGTGCTTTATACCCATCTATACCCCACAATAGAGGGATGGAAGCCATCAACTAATTTTTAATACATCATCCCATTAAGGAAGAATTAAAAGTACTATTACTAGAATTACTACAGTACACATTATACCACAGTTATTTCACATGGAATGGAGAGTATTACATGCAACTTGTTGGCACATCAATGGGAAATTGTGCAGCTCCCATCTATGCGAATCTTTTCATGCATCGTCTGGAACTCGACCACATTTTAAACAACCCAGGATAGCAGGACAGGATACCGAACTTTTGGCGGTACATAGATGCCATTTTACTCATTTGGTCAGGCCCATCGGAAGAAATCACTGAATTCATCACTGACATTAATAACATTGATGACCACACCAAATTCACACACTCAGTGAGTACTCAGAGTCTACCATTCCTTGACATTACGGTCATGGTGAAGGACCACAAGATCGAGACAGAATTACACATTAAACCCACGAACAGGAAAAAATGCATTGCATTAAGAGGTAGAGTAGATGAGGGGATGACAGCTGCGCTCCTGTTGTTAGATCTGAGCGCGGCATTTGATACCGTCTCACACCCCCGACTACTCTCGCGTCTTAGCAAGGTTGGAATTGAGGGCCTGGCTCATGAATGGATGCGCGCGTTCTTGGCAAATAGGCAATTCCAAGTCCATTGCCCACCTTTTAAATCGGAAGTACGATCACTCAGGCACGGGGTGCCACAGGGCTCAATCCTGAGCCCTACGCTATTCAATCTTTATATGGCACCCATGGCCAAGATAGTCGAGGCGTACGGGGTCGAGATGGTGTCATACGCGGATGACACTCAACTGATAGTGACACTATCTCGGCCGCCAGAGGAAGCCTTGGCTAGCTTTTCGGCATGTCTTAGTGATCTAGCTGGATGGATGAAAACCAACTGTCTATGCCTCAATGCGAATAAAACAGAGCTTCTCGTGTTGGGGAAGACTCCATCCATCTGGTCATCTGCATGGTGGCCATCAGAACTTGGCGCAATTCCAAAGCCCTCAGAGCAGGTGAACAACTTAGGGGTCAGATTAGACTCAACTCTGTCCTTTGAACACCACACTAGAGGGATTCAAAGCAAATGCTACGGCATCCTCAAGACTCTACGTAAGAACCTGGACTCTCTCCCTGCAACTAGTAGGAAAATTCTGATCCATGCCCTTGTAACCCCTCATCTTGACTACAGTAACTCACTGTATATGGGTCTGAGCAAAAAAGGTCTTCAGCGTCTACAATGCATGCAAAAGGCAGCTGCTAGATTGGCACTTAACCTGTTTAGAAAGTCCTCAGGGAAACGCGCCTTAGCCACCCTTCATTGGCTGCCTATACGAGAGCGCATTGTATTTAAAATAATGTGCCTGACTCACCACATTGCCCAAGCGAAAGGACCAATATACCTCCAAAAATTACTGACCAAGTATCAACCCAAACGCCATTTAAGATCTCTAGGCTGTATGCTTTTTCAAGTGCCCAGAATTTACCGGGCGCGTATGGGTGGTCAGTCCTTAAAATACCTGGCCAGTAAAGAATGGAACTCCCTACCCATTGAACTCAGGATGGAGCCATCAGATTAAATCTTCCGTCAAAAACTAAAAACCTATCTGTTCCTGAAGCTATGAGTTCCCCTTTTTACCTTCCTTTCTCCTATTCCTCCTTCTCCCGGCAGCTGCCCAGTCCTTTGTTCACACAGCGCGGGGACACACTGTTTCCTAGTGTAACCAGGTGCTATATAAGATGCTTTTATTATTATTATTATTATTATTATTATTATTATTGCACTTTGACAGTTGTCATCCTTTTCCTTTAAAAAAACACTTACCATACTCGCAACTGCTCAGAATAAAAAGAATCTGTTCAGAACCTGAAATATATTCCAAAACCGAATCCAACATGCTGCAAAGATACAGAGATAGGAAATACCCAGATTCAGTCCTGTAAACAGCAAAGGAACTGATAGACTCCAAGAACCGCAGGGATCTGCTATCCACCAACAAAAGTCAACAGCAGAATCAAAGATCAGTATTCGTGTCAAAATTCTCCACCAGAAGTTCAGAAATCAAAAAGATTATCTTGAAGAATTGGCAGATGATACAACAAGAACCGGATTTTAATGGGATTTTCAATCAATTGCCACTCTTTGCATATAAACGGTCCAGGAACATTAAAGATGTATTGGAAGCCGCACCCAAAAAATCTGGGACAATATATACAGTCACAAGACCATGCTTAAACTGTAGTCACTGCCGTAACATCATTCATGGGAAGTCATTCAACCATCCGGCACCAGGAAAGACAATCAAATTATTTACGAATGCCACATGTGATTTGATGAACTTAGTGTACCTGTTGAAATGTCTGTGCGGCCTTCCGTACGTAGGCAAAACTGAGAGAAAGATAAAAGTTTGCGTAACAGAACACAAAAGCACGATCAGGAACAGAGTTTTGAAGTCACCGTTCGCCGCACATTTCATTTCCCACCAACACAACATAAGCCAATTGAGATTCCTCGTTTTGGAGGTTGTCCCTGTCAGACAGGGTGTTGATAACAGAAAGAGACTTCTACAACGCGAAATAATTTGGATCAATAGACTTGACGCATGTCAGTCAAAAGACCTCAACGACAGGATGGAATACAGTTGTTTCCTTTGACATGCTGAACTATTTGTGTATCAGTTTTTGTTGAATATCTTTTCACTGAACTATTGTCGCCTAGACCAATATGACCACTGGTGCCATCAAATCGAATTTTGTTTGATTTGTACATTTCACATTCTTTATTATTTTATCTGTCATATTGTCATACCTTAATTTTCCTTCTTCATGTCACTCACACTTTATTCTACACCAACCTTAGAACTAATAATCAGCGACCAACTCTTGATTACTAGCATTGGTCAATGCACCCCACTTTCACTTTTCATTTTTTAACCCCATTCGCGCCAACACACGCCTTTTTAATTTTTTAATTTTAAAAATGTTTTACTCCATTCCCGCTAACACATGCCTTTTTCCACACTAAACTTTATTAACACTTGGGGTAGAATTTACCCGTTTCAAGATGGCCAACACCCTCGGATACCCTTGAGTCCTTTGTCACTGTTCGCAACACAGACAGCAATAATATCCAAACCCTTCCGCGGTGGTCACACTCACACGAGAAAGAACATCGGAGCACAATCACGGAAATGCGAGATATGCAATTCCAATCTGTTTGCGGTAAGAGAAAACACCTGTTTGTTTCACAAACAGATTGCATGTCAGTTGCCGACCAGGCACTCAAACAGGTTTTAATACTCTCGTAACGCGGCATGCACTCCAGCACGCTTTTTTTCACCCGAAATATGAAATGTGCACTTCTAGAAATTCTCGTAACGCGATACGCATTCCAGCCAGGCTTTTTCCTCTGTAAAACGTAGTGTGGACTTTCGTTTACTTGCGAGACTCCATATGGCACCCTACCCATTTCTTTGAGCACCGTGAATCTCACCCGTTTTAACTTCCAACTCACCACCCAGTCGTTGAACTTTTGATTCACCATTCAGCTTGTATCACCTCAGATGACGCCGAAGAGCACTTGACAATACAGTTGCACAATCACGTTTGCTTTATTTTAGCATCTGTTTGAGGCAGAGTACCCACTCCTAAGTGCTTAACTTTTATTTTCAGATTGTATACCAGTCCCCTGATGAAGGGCATGAGTCCCGAAATGCATAGGGACGTATCTTTCGTAATTGGATAACTCGTCAAATGAAAAAGCGATATCATAGTATGAATTATTCCTGGATGAAATCAATCCTTTGAATGTCTACTAAGTATTAGGAATTCTTGGATAATAAAGAACGCATTGCTTAAAGAATCAAGTATTTACAACTTCTTGTGTTGTACATTGAAACGGAACACCAGCAAATGTAACCAGAGATACGATCTCTCAAGGAGTGCCACCAAGGGCACAGCGCCGTTTGTTCGACACTGCATCTTTGTTTTATATTTAAAAGTGGGACATGTAAATGTTTAATGTAAAAACTGGTTACAGTGACCAGGTCCCAAAAGCTATTGCCCTGTAGCAAGTTAGCTGTTCCACAGGAAAGTACTAGAAGTTAATATTAAAATGCTATAACTTATCTCTGCCTAAGAACCAGCAGAAAAAAATAGTTATTTGACTTTTTTAAATATTTATTACAAATCCAGTTCATTGATGAAGTCAGATTCTCACTAAAGGTCACATTTTGCCTGCCTAAAAGATTTAGAAGCCCACTTGAATGAGCTTCCAACTGTCACAGAGAAGCAGAATAGCTCTTTAATTAGAAAGTCTCCCTGTTTTCAGTTTTTACTGATTTTTACATATAAATACAGACAGAAAACCATGTATTTTCTTGTCTGGATTTATATGTAAATGTGGATAGAAATGGAAATTGGGTGTTTTTTGAGTGATTCTAAATACACTTTGCCCTGACTGCCAAGCCAATTGTTGTGTGGATTGATAGGTAGGAGTGTGGGTTAAAAAATAAAACAAAATTTGGGTAAAGAGGCTTAAACAGTAGTAGATATGCACAAGGCATATGCTGAAATTAGCATATTTTCATATAAGTGCATTGATTTATCATCTGCGGTTGTTCATATCACTGAAACTTGGCAGGCATTCAAGAATTACTGCATATTTATTGGTTAAATACATGTGGAATTATACTAATTTCAGCTGTATTTTTTTCACAAAACCCATAATAAATATGGATACAAAATAAATCCAGATGGAAATTTCAAAAAAATAAATACCATAGAACCGGGAGCCCAATTTATGAGCTATGAATTTGCTCACAGTGCTGAAGCAAAGGCTTGTGGTGTGGGAAAGTTTTCTGTTTTTCTCATAAGAAGCCCAGAAACATAATTATCTTCACCGAGGGCTACATTGTCTTAGGCAAATGTTAGCTAGCCAAGCACCATCTCCACTGGGAGAGCAGCTGCCCCCAGAACAAGGTCTGAATGTTCAGAGAGGAGGGATTACTCCTTTCCCTGGCCAGAACTCTAGTGTGGGCATAGGAGCTCTACACCAGGAACATAGGGGTTGCCATCTTGGTCTTAGAGAGAGGCACTGTGGCATTGTTTGCAGGTGAATACAAGGAACTGTTGTAAAAGTAGGTAGGGTTACCCCATGGAACCTTTTCCTTATAGGTTGGGGAAGGGTCAGGAGTCATCCCATCTATAGGCTAGTGCCAAAAATAATTGTGGCACACCTGGGCACCCTCTTTAAAACACTACAGGACCTGTGGAGGACTGAAGAATGGCAGCTCCTCCTAAGACCTGTGAGGTGAACCCTAAGGTTTGGACCTGCTCCCACTTCTACCCAGGATAAAGAAGTGGACTCCAAGTGTGAGCAGACTGACCTCATGTTAAGCTACAGGAACACAAAAGATGAAAGAATCCCACTTTCCTGGACAAGCCCACCTAACCAGTTTCAACTGGCTTCTGATGGAGGGAGGCCTGACCTCCAAGTGCTGTTACTGAGTTCTTGGAACCTTTTCTGGTATCATAATGTGCTGCTCTTGCCTAAACCTAAACCCTGAGACTTAGAAAGTTTCTCAAGAATTATTGACTGGATAATGGGCTGAAGACTGAGACCATCCTGCTAAGTCGATCCAATGAGAGTGCATAGCTGGTGAGCCTGACTTTGCCGTAGCTTCTGCTACATTCTTCCCCAAAACAGCAAATCCGATTTACCGGCCAGATGCTGATTGGCAACCAACAACATTAAACCCTCTTTGGCTATGGCCTACACCCTTGCCCCGCTGAAGGAATTTGACTTCCAGAAAAGTAACTAAGTCCAAAGGTAAAAATCTTCACTGGGCCCAAAGCCTAGCATCATCCGATCAACAATAGTGATTAATTCCTGGATGCGGACTCCATACTTTTTTCACTCTGATCTTTTTCTGCCTTCGTTGATAGATTACTGAGACCTGGTTCTTCGTCAACATGTTATCAATGAGCCCATCTTTTGATTCATCTTTCAGCCTAGCCCTGATGAGGACTATACCTTCTTGAAAATATTCTAAGTTTGAAAGAAACTTTCTAATGAGTACCAACCTGGATCTAGTATCTAACCGTACTGTATCTTGGTCTGCCTCAAATCTTACCCTTGTCCCATTCTAGCTTGACCATTTGCACTTTTTGGCACTATTTTTATTTAAATTTAAAAACAATTGTATCTTATGTACCCCTTATTGGGTTTTTTCTCATTTTTCCGTTGTTTTGATCATTAAAATATTCTCCATTATTATACACTGTAGTGGTATTTTTATTGTGTTGTGTTCAAAACTTTCTAACTGACGGCGCCACCCGCTCCTAGGGGCGTGGCGCCCTTAGGGAGCATCTGGGGCGGGAAGCCAGCAAGAATGTCCGGGAGGCAGCAGCAGGACAGGGGAGGGGCAGCCGGCGAAGCAGGTCCAAGTGAACCTATCGCGGGAGACCAGAGTCGCCAGGAAGGCAGGGTCAACCTTCCCTCCCCCGAGGGTATAAAACCTCGGGGGAGGCAGAGCTAATCCTCTTTGTCTTCTCCCTACAGCTCCGGCAGCAGACCAGCAAAAGAATTACAGCGTAGCTGGGTGCTGCACGCGGAGGAAAGGAGAGGGCCACACAGCGTAGTCAATCAGGGTGAGTTATGAGATGTCTGTTCGCTGATTCTGTTCGCTGATTACTCGTCTGAGTTGCAGTAGTTTTTCTGGGGTTCTTATTTCATAAAATGCCTTTGTTAGCAGAGTAGATGCTCACTGTTAATGCACGGGGGCTGTGAGTGAGTTTGAGCCATGTAGCAGCGAAGCCCACAGTGTACAAATGGGGGGCTTTTTCAGGACATTGCTAGGCATCCCGTATAAGCAGTTCGGATGCAAGCTGTATGTGTCGCAGGAGAGCGTGATTAATTGCCTAAACGACTTTTTATTTGTTTTCATCGAGGAAAAGTGCAACTGAAAGCATGCAGCCATGGAGAATACCCAGGCCCGAAGCAGGAGTCTAGCTCGGCGAAGTAAGAGGAGAATGTAATGGCGGATGCCTCGTGGTCAGGGCACCATGGGTGCGGACTGGTAAGCGGCCATTTCCGGCCTGGTTTGAAACGCATGGGGCATGCGCAAACATGTTACACGGCCATGCATTTGCTTGCATATTAGATGAGAACACTGCATATGCGCCATATCGCTGAAGAAGCGTTATTTATTCTGGTGGGCTAGCTAGCTCCAGTTATTTCTTCATTTATTCGTGCCATATAATTACATTGTATAGAATTGCGAAATGCCACCACTGATTAGAAGCGCCAGTATACTGTGCGCAATCCTGGACTTTTCCTTCAGACACAGAGATAAAGAAATCAATTGATGTAACGTTTTCTAGCCACGGGGCACGTGCTGGGGGCTCAGGTCGCTCTATAGCGTTAGGGCTCTGTGTCGCTTACACTCCCTCTCTAATTGTATTATGCTGGTGAGTTGCGCTCTCCCTTCGAGGATTTTATTGTTTACAAACTAGAAACATGTTCTCTCCTTTGATAGAGCATAATCGGAAATGAGAGTCGGTTACTGTGTTTTATCCCTGGCATCAATTTATATGAAGTGTTGACTCTGAAGAACACTTACAAGTAAGAATAATGTAGCTGCCAGAGTACATCGTATCCTCAAAGACCTTATAATTCCTCCAAACATTTTGAGGGAGCGCGAGAGTTTCAAGACAATTAATTTTCTAAAAAGCCAGGGCGGGTCATTTATCTTCAAAAAGTGCACACCCGCCTCCGCCGCTGATGCGCAGAAATATGCCGAACAGTTGGCATTAGCTGGCTGGCACACTTTGAAGAACATTTCCAAGTAAAATAATGTAGCCGCCAGAGTACATTGTATCCT
The DNA here is from genome assembly GCF_964263255.1 of Lissotriton vulgaris. NCBI lineage: Eukaryota > Metazoa > Chordata > Amphibia > Caudata > Salamandridae > Lissotriton > Lissotriton vulgaris. The sequence continues at coordinate 293,923,505 of NC_141697.1, read as the reverse complement.
CAAAGACCCTATAATTCCGCCAAACATTTAAGAGAGCGCGAGATTTTCAAGACAATTACTTTGCTAAAAGGCCAGGGCGGGTCATTTATCTTCAAAAGTGCACTTGCGTGGGCCAACGGGGGAATCCTGCAGGCAATGTTTTTCTGGCCAACATACCTGGTGCATTTTTTACAAGCAGTGCAGCTTCTGTTTCATCAGGGGCACGCTTGGTGTTTAAAAGCATTCTGGAAACAAGGAACGGAAGTCAGCCGGATATAAGCTGCATTACTGAGGTACTTTTAGGTATCCCCTTTCTTGAGTTGTGTATGTTAATTCATTGAAGTAGGGATTTATGTTTTCAATACAAGTGTCCAAATGCCAGTATTGTATAAGTGTGTGTTCATCGCAGCATACTTTGGCTTGCCTGACGAAGGCATGCTTTGTTTTACATGGGTATACTGCGTTACTTGATATCGAATTGTGTGTATCACCGAGAGGTTACAGAAGCTCATGTTCCAGTGCTATCGAATGTACTGATCCCTTAAGGATGAACGTCTGAGTCGGCCCTACTGGGAGGCGCAATTCTGACCCACGAAGCTACCTCCAGAACTCCTTTTTAAGCGATAATCCCATTAGGCTCTCGGAGCCTGACTAGCATTAGCCTAAGTGCCTTTGGTACTCTTATTCTGGCAACAACGTCTTCACACATATGGTACAAATATTACACTTCGTACAATCTGTCTTCCTACGCTAGACACTAGCTAGGTTGGAGGTATGGAACGTGTGTGCATTAATTCAAAGAAGCGTGTATTGCATGGTTTGCGTTGGTAATGCCGAACTGTGGATGGCGATTAAGCAGGCCCCCCCCACTTTTCCGCCTTTTTGAGTCGTTAAGGGTCAAGTGGCACTTAACATTAGTAGGAACATAATCGCACCCAGGTAGCATTCACCTATCTTTTAAGGCGTATGGGTTCCGGGCTGGCGGGAGATTTGGGGCTGACCTGCTGGTGGTCCTGTGTTTCCTTCCTTACCTGGAATCCGTTGGTTGTCGCAGCCCAAGGGTTAAAGCAAGATCCTTGGAGAACGGGCGCTAACCTAGAATGATGATGTATTCATGTATAGGTATTTGGATGCAGTAATGTTCATAATTGAGGAACAGTTATGTCCCAGAGTTGAATGAATGTAGTTTTATTTGTAGAGCGCATGGCTGCCGAAAGCGTCGCAACGCTTGCCTGGGGAACCCGTCCGGGTATTCCCCTGTGAGATAGCCCATTACTGGGCAGCCCTAAGGCGAAAGCCAGACATCCCGCTGCGAGGGGCCCCCCTTTTTTGTAGATTAGGCAGGCCAGTGCCCCGAGTTGCGGAGTGGGACTCCATGATTGGAGTGGGCACCGAGGCGAGAGTTGTCAGGTCCAGGGAAATTTGAGCCTGAGATCCGCCGAGGCGGGGAAGCTGACCCTGGTCCGGGCCGGATCTCTGCATCGGGGTCTGCCACTCCAACCATTTGAGCCACACTTCTCACCCAGTGGTAGCTTGGCACAGAGCAGGCAGGCTTACTGTGGAGGCAGGGTATAGATTAGGCTGGCAGTTTCCCTCAACAAATCAGTTTATGTCACAGATCGTGACCTGGTGTCTTGGCTCTGTTTGCCCTTCCGAAAGGACTCAAATCCAGAGGGTTACCACTAACAAATAACTTGGTAAACAGTACACTAGACCTGTTCTCAATATTTCAATCAATGTTTTAAATGCCGTTATTATATGGGTGTGCTTAAAGCGGGTAATGTACCTTTCCGCATTAAGTACTCATAGGCCCGGGGCGATCCCGTTCATTATAAATTGGGAATCAATTTCTTAAAGGGACAGGTGTTGGATCTTCGCCAGTGGCAGGGTTTACATTGCAATGATCCACGTAATCTCTGAGACCTGGCATCCTTAACGAGGTATGCTTATAAATCTTTACGTCATGAGTACAATCAATACGCGGTGAAGGTGTCGCACCCCCCCCCCCCTTTTTAAACAGGAAAATTGGCATTCGAGCAAATGGCCCATGGTCGTTACCTATTATTTTCCCTAGTACACAGCGGTCGCATGTACGACGAAGGGATGTTATACCACGTAAAACCAACCTTATATAGTAAAAATTAGAGGATGCATTTACTTCAGGGTGTAACACTCCAAGCTCCTCTTCAGGTTGTTCTCACGCATCTTGCCTTTTCCGGTGTCGGGACAGTACCTAGTGAATAATGTACACAATAGTATTGCGAGGAAGGCCTGAACTAATCCCAACCACGTGTTAGTGCCCAGTACACATCCTAAGTCATTGTAAAGAGCCGCATTTGTTTACGGGCTACATGCCCTGACGGTAAACGTGCATCAGGTCACTGGCATTGGGTTCATGGCTCATTTACTAATGGATTAGCTATGCGTTACCTCAGTCCCAATAATGGATAACCTCATGTCCTAGAAGAAAACATTAATTTGTTTCCCTAGGAATAATTGGTTTATTAATATCTTGGTATGTCATGGCTCTGATTAATTGAGGTTAATCAGATGATTTACCGAAGCAGCTTATATGTACATGGTAAGGCGTTCACATGATAAGGGGGTGAAGTATGCCTTCATTTAGATATAATGCCCTTAATGCGACCGCCCGCAGTTACTAAGTGTCGGATGTACATTCACGGCAATACCCCTTTAGCTAAGATTAGATTCAGTCAGCCGAGGGGCACGCGTCCCATTATTCATTCTTTGCATCATCTTTCCTTGGGTATCACATTCGATAATGGAGTAAAGAACCTCCTTGAGCATAGAATTCCCAGATGCTCCCCAAGCTTGCAATCATCTATGATTTAACTGAGGCGGTACGGCCAGGTAGCTTGACAAGGGAGGCTTGTCACTGCAAGAAGTTGCAGTCGGCTTGAAATGAAGTTATCAATTGTCTACCCCTTACGTTACTGTTGGGAGGCCCTGTGGGTCACCAGCCATGAAATGATACAGGAACAGGGTGTGGTGCGAGGTGGCACCCAGCAACAAAGTATCTTAGGTCGGGGGGAGGGCGAGCGCGCCAGTAAGCTACTCGCCCTGTGGCGGGGTCCCAGGCAAGAAAAGGCGGTGGACTTCCATTTTGGTATGGACTGGATGCCCCTTGGAAAGGGCAAGCAGTCATTGTGGGGCTCTGGGCTGGCGGGAGAGGGGGGACTGACCTGCTGGTGGTCCTTGACCTCTCCTCCCCTACCCAAGATGCCTTGGTATATGTTTATAACATTGAAGGGGGTTTGACCCAGTATGGTTGTCTCATGGAGGCACATTATTTACCTGCGGCTCCGTTGACCGGAGGGCGGTCAACTTATGGAGAGCAGGCTATCTTGGTTGATTATTTACCTGCGGCTCCGTTGACCGGAGGGCGGTCAACTTAAGGAGAGCAGGCTAGCTTGGCTGATTATTTACCTGCGGCTCCGTTGTCCGGAGGGCGGTCAACTTAAGGAGAGCAGGCTATCTTGGTTGTGGCCTGCTGGCACAGCCTGAAGGTTAAGGAAAGCCCCCTTGGAGAGTGGGGTTGAAAATATAATGACAATGTACAATCTTGAGATTTATTTATAAGCAAAGTATTTTAAAGATTTACCATAAGCAAAATGAATAAAGGATTAATAATCCGAAATGAATAAAGGATTAATGACACTGCTTTAAGATTCAATAAAAGACTACGCGGTGAACGACAACAACTTGTTTCGTGTCTTTTATGGGAGGGCGACTCGCACCCAGTATGCACGCTATGACGGCGCCACCCGCTCCTAGGGGCGTGGCGCCCTTAGGGAGCATCTGGGGCGGGAAGCCAGCAAGAATGTCCGGGAGGCAGCAGCAGGACAGGGGAGGGGCAGCCGGCGAAGCAGGTCCAAGTGAACCTATTGCGGGAGACCAGAGTCGCCAGGAAGGCAGGGTCAACCTTCCCTCCCCCAAGGGTATAAAACCTCGGGGGAGGCAGAACTAATCCTCTTTGTCTTCTCCCTACAGCTCCGGCAGCAGACCAGCAAAAGAATTACCCACCCACCCATCCCGGCAACAAGGAAGAGCATGGCGGGGTCCCAGGCAAGAAAAGGCGGTGGACTTCCATTTTGGTATGGACTGGATGCCCCTTGGAAAGGGCAAGCAGTCATTGTGGGGCTCTGGGCTGGCGGGAGAGGGGGGACTGACCTGCTGGTGGTCCTTGACCTCTCCTCTCCTACCCAAGATGCCTTTGTATATGTTTATAACATTGAAGGGGGTTTGCCCCAGTATGGTTGTCTCATGGAGGCACATTATTTACCTGCAGCTCCGTTGACCGGAGGGTGGTCAACTTATGGAGAGCAGGCTATCTTGGTTGATTATTTACCTGCGGCTCCGTTGACCGGAGGGCGGTCAACTTAAGGAGAGCAGGCTAGCTTGGCTGATTATTTACCTGTGGCTCCGTTGTCCGGAGGGTGGTCAACTTAAGGAGAGCAGGCTATCTTGGTTGTGGCCTGCTGGCACAGCCCGAAGGTTAAGGAAAGCCCCCTTGGGGAGTGGGGTTGAAAATATAATGACAATGTACAATCTTGAGATTTATTTATAAGCAAAGTATTTTAAAGATTTACCATAAGCAAAATGAATAAAGGATTAATAATCCGAAATGAATAAAGGATTAATGACACTGCTTTAAGATTCAATAAAAGACTACGCGGTGAACGACAACAACTTGTTTCGTGTCTTTTATGGGAGGGCGACTCGCACCCAGTATGCACGCTATGTTTTGGTACTCATAAAAGCTTTTACACATTTTCTTAACACCTTAACCGCAGCTGCAATTCCACCGTGGTGCGAGCATTCTGATGAGTGGGCAGGCCGTGTCGGCCAACCGACGTGCGCAGGTAGTGCTCATGACGGCAGTTGGCTGGCGGCAGCAACGAAACGGTTAAGTTAAGAAAAGATTTGATCTGCATACAATAAAAAGTAAGAAAATATTTCCACCAAGGTGTCATAGTATATACATTCCTTTATTCTTTGAATTATAATTTCTTTCTTCACAGTAGCCAATGCGTTTCGTCCTTTTTAGGGACTTGCCCAGGGTTACAAATACAGATGACAAACAATGTTAAAATCTTTTTGTAACCAGCTTACATACACACTCAGTGTGTTCCTTGTCAAAAAAACTTAAAGCCAGAAATTTCAACAAAAACATTTAGTATGGTAAATTGTTTTAGACACAGAAAGTGAGATGAGACACACACACAAACAGACAGATGGTGTAGGCAGAGATTGGAAAGGGGCGACCATTCGGTCCCCCCGAACGTATGGCAGAGTACCACGATCCCCCCGGGAAGCCATCTTGGGCGGGAGGCGAGTCTCGGCTGGTATGCCCGAAGCGGCGTAGCCGGGGCGCGCCTGTTCCCGCCCTAGAGTGGGTTGGCCTAGACACGGACGCGGCTGGCCACGCCCTTGGGCAGGCAGGGGCGGGTTTACGCCCGCCCTGAAGACGGATAAAAGGAGAAGCAAGACCAGAAGGCATCCTCTTGTTCCTGTGCTCTGAAGCTGCACCTCCTCGCTGCACGTGAGCTCGAGACGGAACGAAGAGCCATTTTTGAGCGTTGTAATCGTTCTTGTTTGTTTTTCAGATACTCTGTCGGAGAATGCCGAAGAAGGCGGGAAAGCGAATGACTACCGACCAGATGCTACGTGTTCTCATGAAAGAGGTGACCGACCTAAAGAGGCGAATGGATAAAGACGAGGAAGGGGGGCCGAAACGTCCTTTGGCGGGAGCAGCCCCGGGAGGAAAAGGCAAGAGGCCCAGGAGGGGAGCAGCTGGGGGAGACATCCCGGGTCCCAGTACCCCGCTCGAAGCACCCACTCCCGTGCCGGAGGAAGGGAACCCGATTCCCGTAGTGGTCACTCCCGTGTCCGGGGAAGATATGCCGCCCGAACTGGCAGCACAATTAGCAGCGTGGTTGGGTAAAGGTAGCGAGGGCGCCACGGCTGTCGACGCGCAGGTCTTGATGAAGCAACTGCGTGAAACACGGGAAGCAGCGAAGGTATCCACGCCGGCTGCGGCAGTAGAGAAGTCACAGGGGACTGGTTCAGTCGCAGAGACAGCGTCCGGTTCAGGTAAGCGGCCATTGCCGATTGCGAGGGATGAGTCAGCACCCTCTCGAAGGGAAAAGTTGGGTCAGCATGTCCCTGTAGCTATTAAAGAAAAGATATGGGCAGGGGAGTATGTAAACATCTTCTCGTTGCTTACTGATCATTATGAGATGGAGCATGTTAAGGGCCAGAAAGACCTCATGCATCCGAGTGTTTGGCGCGCAAAGATGGCCGCCTTTAAGGTAAATGAAAACATTGGCAATTGGGGCAAAGCGTGGGGGATTTTTACATCGATCTTGGGGGAACGAAGGCCTGAATTGCTACCCGAATTGCCGATTTATCAGTCACGGATCATGGGGTACTCTGTATCACACGAGGGTAATCATTGGTTCTGCTATGATAATCTGTTCAGAAAGGCGAAAGAACATGATAAAAATTTAACTTGGGATTGTTATGATTCTGTGTCCTGGTCCAAAATGGAGGATACTGGTATGTTGAAATTGCCATTGGTAGGGAGTAGCGTTGGCGAATCCTCCCGCCAGTATGCGGGGACGCCCTTTCGATCAGGTACGGGTACCGACAGTCACTCGAGGCCTACCGGCAATACAGGTAAAAGGGGGGTTTGTTGGAACTTTAACAGGGGTAAATGTACTAGGCCCCAGGGGTCGTGCAAATTTAGACACGAATGTAGTGGGTGTGGGCAATCATCCCATCCTGAGTCCACGTGCAGAGCCAAAACGGGTGATAACGGGGGTAGAGGAAGCGCCAAACAGGTCTAACATAGTCCGAGGGGCGCCTTTACCTACCCCGATTGATACCTTGGCAATGATTCCCTGGCTCAGCGAATACCCGGATCGTGCTTCCGCTGGGGTGTTGCGGAACGGGTTTTCATATGGTTTCCGCATCCCAGTGGGGGACTTTCAAGGAGTAGAGAAATGTAAAAATCAGATATCGGTCTTGCAGCATACGACCGTGGTACAGGAAAAGATCCGGAAGGAGGTTACTCGAGGTCGAGTCGCCGGTCCGTTTAGTGTACCCCCGGTTGCTAACTTTGTTTGTTCTCCTTTAGGGGTGGTCCCCAAGAAGGACCCGGGGGAGTTTCGGCTGATACATAATTTATCAGCCCCACGTGGTGCTTCCGTAAACGAAGCGATAGACCCGGAAGTGTGTTCGGTGCGGTACGCATCCTTCGATGAGGCCGTAGCCATTTTGAATCGCCTGGGGCCCGGTGCGCTGATGGCAAAATCTGATATCGAGTCAGCGTTCCGGTTGCTCCCGGTACATCCAGACGATCAGCGTCTCCTAGGTTTCATGTTTCAGGGTCATTATTACATAGATAGGTGTATGCCGATGGGGTGCTCTATATCTTGTGCCTATTTCGAAAAATTCAGTAGTTTCCTACAATGGGTCTTCACAAAGAAGACGGGTTTCCAAAATGTGATGCATTATCTCGATGATTTTTTGTTCCTGGGGGCAGCCGGGGATCCGGAATGTGGGCAGGCTTTGGCTGCATTTTGTGTCTTAATGAATCAGTTTGGCGTGCCATTGGCACCAGGTAAGACTGTTGGTCCTTCGACTTGCCTCGAGTTTCTGGGGATCGAGTTGGACTCCGGAGAAGGTTGTTTCCGTTTACCAGGTGACAAAGTGTTAAGGTTCAGGTCATCCCTGCAAATGTGTATAAGTGAATCTAAGGTTAAGCTGCATCAATTACAGCAGTTAGTGGGACAGTTGAATTTTGCCCTGAGAGTTATACCAATGGCCCGCCCCTTTTCCCGCTCGATCGCTCAAGCCATGGTCGGCCTGAAGGAGGGCCATCATCGCACAAGGCTCTCGGCAGAGGTCCGCCAGGACATGCGCATTTGGTTGGCATTTCTGGCGGATTTCAATGGTCGAGTCGTCTGGAGCAAACCGGCCATGTCCTCTGAGGAGCTGGGGCTGTGGACAGATTCGGCAGGGAGCATAGGTTTTGGTGCCATTTTCGGCACTCAATGGTCTGCACAAAAGTGGCCGGCATGGTGGCATGACAGTGGACTGACAAATAACATTGCTTTCCTGGAACTTTTCCCCATTTTGGTGGCCCTGAGAACGTGGCCTGAAGGGTTCAGAGATCACTCTGTGGTATTCTGGTCTGACAATATGACCGTGGTTGAGTGTATCAATAGCCAGGCAGCACGATGCAAATGGATTTTGAGGCTGCTCAAGGAAATCGTATTACTGTGTATGCAATTGAATGTGCTATTCAAGGCAAGACATGTCCCTGGGGTAATGAACCAGGCGGCTGATGCCCTTTCTCGTTTTCGTATGCAGGCCTTCTGGGGTTTTCTTCCCACAGCGGACCCGGAGCCGGCACCCTTTCCCGAAGCTCTCTGGTCTCTCGGTGCCCCGAACTTCGTAACCTCGTGGGAGAGAGTTTAGCACCCAGGACAAGGAAGGCATATGAAGGGGCGTTCCGGTCCTATTTTGCCTTCTTGGGGACTGCTAGAGAGGAGCTTTGGGGCCAGGAGGAATGGGTAGTGAACTTTCTGATGTCTTTACATCTGGCAGGGAGATCGGTGGCCACGGCCCAGAGGCATCGGGCTGCCATTTCCTTTGTTGCTAGGGCTCATGGGATCCAGGACCCGACAGCGTCTTTCGTTGTACAAAAAGCGCTACGTGGGTGGCAACGCCTTGAGGGTCGCAGAGTGGATGAGAGGCGCCCGATAGGTTTGGATAGGTTGGCCCAGTTATTATCCAGACTCCCTGCAACTTGTTCATCTCAGTTTGAGACAGTGTTATTCCGAGCCGCTTTTACGCTGGCATTTCATGGGGCTATGCGGGTAAGCGAATTAGTGGCAAGGAACAAGCAGGATGTGACGGGAGGGCTGTGCGCAGAGCACGTACAGATCAGAGGGGAGACAATGACTGTCTCGTTTGTGAGGTCCAAGACCGATCAGAGTGGGATGGGTGACTGCATAATCATACGCAGGATTCCCGGGTCCTCCATGTGCCCGGTGAAGTGTTTAGAGGATTATTTAACACGAAGGGTGGCATCATGGGGGGGGACCTTGTTGAGACACGCTGACGCCACCCCACTGACAAGGTTTCAGTTTCAGCGGGTGCTTGCGATGTCGATTACAGCTGCGGGCTTGAACCCGGGCGAGTTTGGGACCCATTCCTTTCGGATAGGGGCTGCTACAGAGGCTACAGCCAGGGGTCTGAATGTGGAACAAGTTAAACGGGTGGGGCGTTGGTCCTCCAATTGTTATAAGAGGTATGTGCGTTTGCACATGTTGTGAAGCTGTAATGATGTACTCACGCTTCTTGTTTGTTTGGTTTTCAGTTACGCAAGCCTACGAGGCGGGGCGGACTATGCAGTCGACCCAACACCGGGCCAGCGGTCAGACATCACCGGCTGTGAAAAGGGAGGTGTGGGTCGTGGGCCACTCATACGTGAGGCGTGCCGCGGACGTATTCAAGACAGGTGACATGATTCACGTGGCTGGGGAATACGGGTACAGTGTGTCCTTCTACGGAAGGGGCGGTCTCTGTATTGACCAGTTTCAATCGTTTTTCGAGGTTTTGCTAGGGCGGACGAGGTCACCGCCGTCTGTAGTCATAGTACATCTTGGGGGCAATGATTTGGTCACCACTGGTAGACGACTTCTCCTTGAGGCAATGCTTTCCACTGTAAGTTGGTTAGCAAGGAGAGTTCCAGGGTGCACACTTGCGTGGTCCCATATGATCCCACGAAAAGTGTGGCGGGGGGCTTTTTCTGTTTCAGCTTTGAATCATTCTGTAAGGAAAATTAATAACAAAGTGAGTAGGTTGTTCCGTTCCAATACACTGCATTCTATTTCGCATGGTTGTATTAATGTGGACAGTATGTATTTGAGGGATGGTGTTCATTTGTCTCGGGTGGGGAATGAGTTACTCATAGGAGACTTCATAGCTTGGCTAAAGACGTTAAAACATGACCTTTAGGTAGAAGTGTTGTGGGGGGTCCGGATAGCCGGTCAACTATCCGGTCCTGTGGCGGTAAGGTCATGATCGGTGAGCACTAATTGGAAGATCCCTATGAGTGGGCGTCACCCATTACGGATGGGAGCGCGCGGGGGAGGTGGCCATTGGCCCCTCAACGGGGAGGCGGTCCCTTCTAAGGATGGGTCGCCGAAAGGAAAGGAAAGGCGGTCAAGACCCCTTCCTGGGTAGGAGGGGTTACAGCCCCCTCCTGGGGAATTTCCCGGGGCCAGGACGTCTGCGACGGCAGATGTGGTAAGTTGTGTGGGGTTTGGGGGGGGTCTACGCTACCTTCTAGATCCTCACACGAGTCCTCGTACGACCTTTAAGTGGCGTCGAGTTTTATTGGGGCCCCCGTCAAGTCAAGGGAAATTGGTAAGTTGCACTTGAGGTACGCCTCTGTGCCGCCCCTCACAAGTGAGGGGGATATTTCTGGGTTAGGGATCTTGACACCGGTTATGACCTTGCCGTTGGCCCTTAAACGTTAGGATGTACAATTTCAAAATTTCAAGTAAATGTTTTGTAGGATGTTAGTTCGGCTAGGAGGACCTTTGTATTAGAGAATATGTTAAGGTTAGCCAAACATCGCAATATGGTTATGAAATTGTACATAATATGAAACTGTTAATTTTGTTTTTAATTTTGTTTCATATTTTAATAAATACGGCCGGGAGGGTCACTCCCTCCCGTCTTCCAAAAACTTCAGAATTGTTTCCGGTTTCCCATCCTTGGGGATTTGTGTTGAGAGGGGGTGGCGGGTATCTCAGCCATATGGAAAGGGGCGACCATTCGGTCCCCCCGAACGTATGGCAGAGTACCACGATCCCCCCGGGAAGCCATCTTGGGCGGGAGGCGAGTCTCGGCTGGTATGCCCGAAGCGGCGTAGCCGGGGCGCGCCTGTTCCCGCCCTAGAGTGGGTTGGCCTAGACACGGACGCGGCTGGCCACGCCCTTGGGCAGGCAGGGGCGGGTTTACGCCCGCCCTGAAGACGGATAAAAGGAGAAGCAAGACCAGAAGGCATCCTCTTGTTCCTGTGCTCTGAAGCTGCACCTCCTCGCTGCACGTGAGCTCGAGACGGAACGAAGAGCCATTTTTGACCCACCCACCAGCCCCTGAAGACAGCGAGTGGTTTTTGAATAAAGTTTGATGTTTAATTCTGATTTTTTCGTTTGCAGGTTGTCGTATTATCGTGATGACTTTGAGTATGCAATAAAGAATGGTCGATTTGTGTTATGTTTCGCAAATAAAGTAATTCTGCTTTAGTGTTCATGAGTAAGCATGCATTTAATAAAGTTGTTGTTGCTACTGTCTTTTAGAATTAGTCATTTGTAATTTAGTTAGCATTGTCGTATTTATTTTGGTCGGGCGGTAAGGTCATGATCGGTGAGCACTAATTGGAAGATCCCTATGAGTGGGCGTCACCCATTACGGATGGGAGCGCGCGGGGGAGGTGGCCATTGGCCCCTCAACGGGGAGGCGGTCCCTTCTAAGGATGGGTCGCCGAAAGGAAAGGAAAGGCGGTCAAGACCCCTTCCTGGGTAGGAGGGGTTACAGCCCCCTCCTGGGGAATTTCCCGGGGCCAGGAGGTCTGCGACGGCAGATGTGGTAAGTTGTGTGGGGTTTGGGGGGGGGTCTACGCTACCTTCTAGATCCTCACACGAGTCCTCGTACGACCTTTAAATGGCGTCGAGTTTTATTGGGGCCCCCGTCAAGTCAAGGGAAATTGGTAAGTTGCACTTGAGGTACGCCTCTGTGCCGCCCCTCACAAGTGAGGGGGATATTTCTGGGTTAGGGATCTTGACACCGGTTACGACCTTGCTGTTGGCCCTTAAACGTTAGGATGTACAATTTCAAAATTTCAAGTAAATGTTTTGTAGGATGTTAGTTCAGCTAGGAGGACCTTTGTATTAGAGAATATGTTAAGGTTAGCCAAACATCGCAATGTGGTTATGAAATTGTACATAATATGAAACTGTTAATTTTGTTTTTAATTTTGTTTCATATTTTAATAAATACGGCCGGGAGGGTCACTCCCTCCCGTCTTCCAAAAACTTCAGAATTGTTTCCGGTTTCCCATCCTTGGGGATTTGTGTTGAGAGGGGGTGGCGGGTATCTCAGCCATATGAGATGACACACACATACAAACAGAGAGATGGTGGAAGGAGAGAGTGAGATGAAGCATGGAAAGACGGAGATGGTGCAGGCAGAGAGTGATATGAGACACACAAAGAGAGATGTGAACTAGTGCTTATATTGTATAGTTAATGTAATTGCTATGTGCTAGGTTGGTAGTGGTCTATAATATGTCATATTTTTCTTTTCAACAGATTGTAAATATCTACAGAGTCATAATAGATTATGCCTACCAAGAACTGCAAACAAAGACTTTATAAGCAAGTTTTATCCATCAAGAGGACTCAATTTGAAGATTCATCCAGAAGACAATCTTCAGAGAAAAGAAAAAATGCTCTTGGTAATGCACCTGTGCTTCCTGTTTTTTTGCAGGATAACTTGAATGAACTCTTGTGCAAAGGTTATCAGTTTCTGGCAACAAATGCATTTCATCATCAATTTTTTAAGTTCAGGTGGGATATTTGCAACCATTGATGCTTGCATTGGTGGCGCTGTTGCTTCAGAAGAAGTGCTGGGAGTAGAGCCCTGCTCCTCTGATGATCTTTTTATTACAGCTTTACTCCAATTGTTTGGGTGTATATTCTGGACATGGCATTCCATGCTATAAGTTCCAAAGCTCTACTGTTTCTGTGGATTCCCTCTTGAAAGAACTGTCTGACAGATTTTACATGTGACAAAAGGCGCATTTACCTTTTTCTCTCTTTCTGTTTTGTTTTTTAAATTTCCGTACTATGGACTCTCTCTGTGTTCTAGGGGTTTCAGGAACAAACTCTTCTGAAGATGAAGTAGAAGAATTAACTTTTTACACAAAATAATTGTTGCATCTGTGGTTCCTGTTTATTGCAATGTATGCATTGCATCATTAAATTTTTCAGTTCTGGCTGAATGTTCGCCACCATTGAAGATGGTGCATTTACTTTCTTCTGAAAAAGCTGCTGAAAAACTTCCAGACTAGAAAAAAGGTGTTGCTTCTCTGAAAGCCAAAGAAGATGATCAACATGGGAGGGGTCTTTCAAGAATTAGAGTTGGAAGTATTATAAACCAATACAATCTTTTGTTATAAAGTTATATATGTTGTTTAAAAGTTTAAAATTAACATGTTCTTTATTATCCCAGTTAATATGTTCCTTTATATTGTACAATGAATATGAATATATAATGATTTACCACCCTCATGAGATTTATGATTGTTTTAATAAAGTTATATATGTTGTTTTAAAGTTTAAAATAAACATGTTCTTGTTACAGCTTGTAGGTTTACGCTGTACCACATCCTTATAGTTTTGCACTTTGATATTCAGTATGACAAACTTTTACATACAAACATAAACATTTAGTTATTTTTTTAACCAGTAGAGGTAGCTGTAAAAAGAACTGTTTGGTACGCACCCTTACAAGATTTGTAATTGCTTAAATAAAGTTATATATGTTTTTTAAAAGTTGCTTAAATAAAGTTATATATGTTGTTTAAAAGTTGCTTAAATAAAGTTATATATGTTGTTTAAAAATTAAAATAAACATGTTCTTTATTATCCCAGATAATGTGAACTTTTATACTGTACAATGAATATGGAGATATAACGATAAAACTTTCGGGTGTAAAAAATGAATTGCTGTGTACATGCACATCTGTTTGACAATTTGGTTATTTTACTGAATCGGTATTTACTGATTCAGTAATTGCCATTGATTCCTATTGGCCTCAAGGCCCATAGGAATCAATGGCAATTACTGAATTGGTAAATACCGATTCGGTAAAATGACTGAATTAAACAGATTCGGTAATTTTAAAAGACAAATTACCTATATCCCATTTACTTACTCTTAAATATTGAAGTGGTATGATTTGGGACGCGATGTTGGTAGGCATTTACTGGTCGGTAAGGGCTGAATTTGGCCGTTGCTTCCCAGTAAATGCCTTTTCCTATGTGGGAGGCATTTATTTACAGATTTGGTATTTTTACCGATTCTGTATTTACCTAATCAGTAAAATTACCGAATCGGTAAATAAAGACTCGGTAAAAATGCCAAATCTGTCAATACTAACGTAGGTAGCACTGTTGACAGTGCTAGAGGCATCTAAGAATTCGTTATTTTCCACCCAATACAATTGGGTGGTAAATAAAGAATTCCTGTGTACATGCACATCTGTGCATGTACACCTGTGCCATGTGGCACACATACATGCCCTAAAGGCATGTATGTGTATCACATTGCACACAAGCCAAAAACAGGGGTGCTTCAGGGTGTCAAAGTGTCACCCTGTTCCCCTGGCAGGATTCAGTATTTACTGATTCGGTAATTACCGAATTGGTATTTGCCATTGATTCCTATGGGCTTCAAGGCCCATAGGAATCAATGGCAAATACAGATTCTGTAATTATCGAATCAGTAATTACCAAATTTTACCGAATCTGTAATTAATTTGGTAAAAATACCTATATCCCCATTGCCAGTTCTTAAATACCGAATAGGTATGAATCGGTATTTAAGAAGTGGTAATCTGGTATTACCTACATCGGGCCCTCGTTATTTATGAGTAGGTAAATCGAGATTATGTACAATTGGCCCATTGAGTTGTAACATATTTATATACATATGTTACATTTCAGTGCTTTGGAAGTAGTACAGTATACTATAGGTAAACACCTTATAGGTTTATGCTGTACCACACCCTTATAGTTTTGCACTTTGACATTCACTATGACAAACTTTTACATACAAACATAGAAATTTAGGGGCATATTACCAACGTTTAGCGATATTTACCGCTAACGATACTTAGCAGCAAATTTTTTAACGCTAAGCCTCGCCGGAAATTATCGCAGAGATAACTTGCTATTAGCAAGATTTATCTCAGTAGTGATAAAAAAAGTCAGTGCTAACCGCGGTTAGTGCTGCTTTTTTTTATCACTAACAGGGTTAGCGAAATCCTTGATAATAGGAGAAATGTCGCTTAACAACATTTCTCCTATTATTTTTCTCTGGAACGCCCCCTTTGCATCTCATTAGAGATGCAAGGGGAAGCTTAGAGAAAAAGGGTGCTAACATGCAAATTTGCGTGTTAGCACCCTGTTGCTGATAGGGAGATAATTTTATCTCCGCTTTCTTGGCTTTTAAAGCCAAAAAAGCGGAGATAAATCCCTTGATAATATGCCCCTTAGTTCTTTCTTTAACCAGTAGAGGTAGTTCTAAAAAGAACTGTTTTTTTTGTTTTGTTTTTTGCTTGAAAAACGTAGAAAAAATAACTTTTTACACAAAATAATTGTTCAACAGGAACAAACTATGAAATTGAAAGAAAAAAATTATTTGCTGCATCTGTGGTTCCTGTTCTTCTGTGAAATTACTTCAATGGACTGTTGTCCGAAGGATACTAATTTACTGCAATGTATCATGTTCAGTTCTAGCTGAAGATGGCATTGGTGGTACTCCCGTTGTTGCTGAAGATGTACTAGGAGAAGAGTCCTCCTCCTGAGATCTTGCCACCACAGCTCTACTCCAATTGTTGGGGTGTATATTTTTTACATGGCGTTCCATGCTGTGGGTTCCAAATGAATATTTTTTATTTGGATTTCCTCTTGATAACACTGTGTCACAGATCTTGCAGGTGACCAGTGATGCATTTACCTTCTTTTGATGTTCTGGTATGCTGAAAAATTTCCAGACTATAGACTCCTTCTTCTTACTTGGGTGAGGGTCCTCTTCAACAAAATCATCATTAGAAGAATGGTCAGAGTTTGTATGTTCAGCCATTTGGAAGTATTTTTCTGTAGCTAGGAGCTGTAGAAAAAAGGTGTTGCTTCTCTGAAAGCCAAAGAAGAATGATGAACATCGGAGGGGTCTTTAACATTTTGAGTAGGAAGTATTATAAACCAATTAAATCTTTTCTTTTGAGGTCACATGGTTGGACGTAAGCTTACGGAGCGCTTACGTTGCGTTTACGGAGCGCTTACGTAAGCTTAGGGTGCGTTTACGCTCTATTTACGGAGCGCTGATGTCATCTTACGATGCGTTTACGTATTACGCACCCTCGCGAGATTTATAATTGCCTAAAGTTATATATGGTCTTTAAAATTTTAAACTAACATGTTCTTTATTATCTCAGATAATGTGTACCTTTATATTGTGCAATGAATACGTAAATATAACGATTTAAAGTTTATAAAACTTTCGGGGGTAAGAGCTCGAAGCTTTCACGGTGCGCGGACGGAGCTCTTACGTTGCGTGCACGTGTGACCTACCCTCGCGAGATTTGTTACTACTTTAAAAAGTAATATACTGTTGTTGAAAGTTTTAAAAAACCATTTTCTACATTAAAGCAGATATTGTCTACCTTTAAAATCTACGTTAAAAACATAGATATTATGTTTTAGAAACTTTAAAAATTTGTCGGGGTAAGAGCTCAGAGTGTTTAGGGTGCGCGGACCCTGTAATCATATATAAAAAAAAATTTGAAAATAAACATTATATATATATTATATTAAATATATATATTCACAGAATAAACCATAGGTTTCAAGCCTTACATAGTTAGGAATCAGCATTAAAAAAAACTTGCAAATTCACAAAAAAAAACATAGGTTTCAGGTCATATATAGTTAGGAATTAGCATTTAAAAAACCTTGCAAATTCATTGAAAAAACCATAGGTTTCAGGTCATATATAGTTAGGTATTAGCATTTAAAAAAACTTGCAAATTCACTGAAAAAACCTTAGGTTTCAGGTCATATATAGTTAGGAATTAGCATATAAAAAACCTTTGAAATTCATTGAAAAAACCATAGGTTTCAGGCCTTATATAGGGCCTGATTAGGATCGCGGTTTTCCCGCATCCTCCGGGCCGGCGTCGGCGTCATAATGTAGTTTATGTCTGTGACATAAACTACATTATGCACAGTATCCCACAAGTCTAAATACATTAGACCCTAACCACCTAAGTATAAATCACAATAGGGGAGTAAATCACACAGTGAAGTATAATCTCACTAACACAAACCAAAATAGGCAAAACAACCTCATAATTATAAACCATATTTAGAGGTATTGAATAGGGTGCGTAAAACATACTATACACAATACATTTCCTAGCAAAAAAATCATATTAGCACATAACTCACATTAGGGCATGGCAACCTATAAAGGTAACAACTCCCCTGGCCAACTGGCCATCTCAAAAGGGGGCTCAAATGTCCTATGTCCACAAAGTCAGGGCTGCTGTCTGGGTAGCGAAGGTCAAGGGTGCGCCACTGCGCAAAACGTTGCAGCTGCCCACTACTTGCTGGGCAGCTGAGAACAATAACATGGGGGCCTAAACAATGCAGCTGTCACTAAGTGCTGCACAGCTGTGGAAGGCCTGGCACCTCTGTGCCATTTCTGTCCCTCTCAGGGACTCTCTTAAGAATTGCACCTAAAAGGGTGCAGTTGCTAAGTATGGGCGTAAAATCCATTCCGTTCGCGGAATTTGCAGATTTTCTTCCATTTCGGGGTCCGCAAATCTCGCAAAATTGCAGAAAAATCTGCGAAATCTCGTGTGGGACGGATTTTCAAAAACTGAAGTACATGAAGCACTTACAGGGTTACAGCAGGTGCCCATGTTGAAGCTAATTTCTTTGTAACCATTTACAAAATGGTTACAAAGAAATTAACTTCAACTTGGGCACCTGCTGTAACCCTGTAAATGCTTCCTGAGCGGCGCCTCCAGAGTTGTTGCCTACTTACAACTATTCTCTGACCCTCTAAGCAGGGTCAGACAATAGTTACAAGTATGGCTTCAGGCTGTCACAAAAATTAAACCACAACAGGAAGCCCTTACAGATAAGGATGCAGGTGTCGGACTTGAAGCTCAAATTCAGTAACACATTAACCAGCCCCCGGTTGAGGCTGGGCAGGTGTGCTTTCTCCCCATAATCTACAGTGGTGAACCAGCGGGTGCAGTTATGAACCAGAGAGTGCTGTGATGAACCAGAGGGTGGCAGTGGTAAACCAGAGGGTGGCAGTGGTAAACCAGAGGGTGCTGTGATGAACCAGAGGGTGGAAGTGATGAACCAGAGGGTGGCAGTGATGAACCAGAGGGTGGCAGTGGTGAACCAGAGGGTGGCAGTGATGAACCAGAGGGTGGCAGTGGTGAATCAGAGGGTGTAAGTGGTGAACCAGAGGGTGGCAGTGGTGAACCAGAGGGTGCTGTGATGAACCAGAGGGTGCCAGTGATGAACCAGAGGGTGACAATGATGAACCAGAGGGTGGCAGTGGTGAACGAGAGGGTGGCAGTGATGAACGAGAGGGTGGCAGTGGTGAACCAGAGGGTGACAGTGATGAACCAGAGGGTGGCAGTGGTGAACCAGAGAGTGGCAGTGATGAACTAGATGGTGGCAGTGGTGAACCAGAGGGTGGCAGTGATGACCAAGAGGGTGGCAGTGATGAACCAGATGGTGGCAGGGGTGAACCAGAGGGTGGCAGTGGTGAACCAGAGGGAGCTGGGATGAACCAGAGGGTGGCAGTGTTGAACAAGAGGGTGGCAGTGGTGAACCAGAGGGTGGCAGTGATGAACCAGAGGGTGGCAGTGGTGAACCAGAGGGTGGCAGTGATTAATCAGAGGGTGGCAGTGGTGAACCAGAGGGTGGCAGTGGTGAACTAGAGGGTGGAAGTGATGAACCAGAGGGTGGCAGTGATGAACCAGAGGGTGGCAGTGGTGAAATAGAAGGTGGCAGTGGTGAACCAGAGGGTGCTGTGATGAACCTGGGGGTGGCAATGATGAACCAGAGGGTGGCAGTGTTAAACCAGAGGGTGGCAGTGATGAACCAGAGGGTGACAGTGATGAACCAGAGGGTGGCAGTGGTGAACCAGAGGGTGGCAATGCTGAACCAGAGGGTGGAAGTGGTGAACTAGAGGGTGGCAGTGATGAACCAGAGGGTGACAGTGGTGAACCAGAGGGTGGCAGTGATGAAATAGAGGGTGGCAGAGGTAAACCAGCGGGTGGCAGTGATGAACCAGAGGGTGACAGTGATGAACCAGAGGGTGGCAGTGGTGAACCAGAGGGTGGCAGTGGTGAACCAGAGGGTGGCAGTGTTGAACCAAAGGGTGGCAGTCATGAACCAGAGGGTGACAGTGATGAACCAGTGGGTGGCGGTGATGAACCAGAGTGTGGTAGTGGTGAACCAGAGGGTGCTGTGATGAACCAGAGGGTGCAGTGATGAACCAGAGGGTGACAGTCATGAACCAGAGGGTGGCAGTGATGAACCAGAGGGTGACAGTGATGAACCAGAGGGTGACAATGATGAACCAGAGGGTGGCAGTGGTGAACGAGAAGGTGGCAGTGATGAACGAGAGGGTGGCAGTGGTGAACCAGAGGGTGACAGTGATGAACCAGAGGGTGGCAGTGGTGAACCAGAGAGTGGCAGTGATGAACTAGATGGTGGCAGTGGTGAACCAGAGGGTGGCAGTGATGACCAAGAGGGTGGCAGTGATGAACCAGATGGTGGCAGGGGTGAACCAGAGGGTGGCAGTGGTGAACCAGAGGGTGCTGGGATGAACCAGAGGGTGGCAGTGTTGAACAAGAGGGTGGCAGTGGTGAACCAGAGGGTGGCAGTGATGAACCAGAGGGTGGCAGTGATGAACCAGAGGGTGGCAGGGCTGAACCAGAGGGTGGCAGTGGTGAACCAGAGGGTGGCAGTGGTGAACCAGAGGGTGCTGTGATGAACCAGAGGGTGGAAGTGATGAACCAGAGGGTGGCAGTGATGAACCAGAGGGTGGCAGTGGTGAACCAGAGGGTGGCAGTGATGAACCAGAGGGTGGCAGTGGTGAATCAGAGGGTGGCAGTGGTGAACCAGAGGGTGGCAGTGGTGAACCTGAGGGTGCTGTGATGAACCAGAGGGTGCCAGTGATGAACCAGAGGGTGACAATGATGAACCAGAGGGTGGCAGTGGTGAACGAGAGGGTGGCAGTGATGAACGAGAGGGTGGCAGTGGTGAACCAGAGGGTGACAGTGATGAACCAGAGGGTGGCAGTGGTGAACCAGAGAGTGGCAGTGATGAACTAGATGGTGGCAGTGGTGAACCAGAGGGTGGCAGTGATGACCAAGAGGGTGGCAGTGATGAACCAGATGGTGGCAGGGGTGAACCAGAGGGTGGCAGTGGTGAACCAGAGGGTGCTGGGATGAACCAGAGGGTGGCAGTGTTGAACAAGAGGATGGCAGTGGTGAACCAGAGGGTGGCAGTGATGAACCAGAGGGTGGCAGTGATGAACCAGAGGGTGGCAGGGCTGAACCAGAGGGTGGCAGTGGTGAACCAGAGGGTGGCAGTGGTGAACCAGAGGGTGGCAGTGATTAATCAGAGGGTGGCAGTGGTGAACCAGAGGGTGGCAGTGGTGAACCAGAGGGTGGAAGTGATGAACCAAAGGGTGGCAGTGATGAACCAGAGGGTGGCAGTGGTGAACTAGAAGGTGGCAGTGGTGAACCAGAGGGTGCTGTGATGAACCTGGGGGTGGCAATAATGAACCAGAGGGTGGCAGTGTTAAACCAGAGGGTGGCAGTGATGAACCAGAGGGTGACAGTGATGAACCAGAGGGTGCCAGTGGTGAACCAGAGGGTGGCAATGCTGAACCAGAGGGTGGAAGTGGTGAACTAGAGGGTGGCAGTGATGAACCAGAGGGTGACAGTGGTGAACCAGAGGGTGGCAGTGATGAAATAGAGAGTGGCAGAGGTAAACCAGCGGGTGGCAGTGATGAACCAGAGGGTGACAGTGATGAACCAGAGGGTGGCAGTGGTGAACCAGAGGGTGGCAGTGGTGAACCAGAGGGTGGCAGTGTTGAACCAGAGGGTGGCAGTCATGAACCAGAGGGTGACAGTGATGAACCAGTGGGTGGCGGTGATGAACCAGAGTGTGGTAGTGGTGAACCAGAGGGTGCTGTGATGAACCAGAGGGTGCAGTGATGAACCAGAGGGTGACAGTCATGAACCAGAGGGTGGCAGTGATGAACCAGATGGTGGCAGTGATGAACCAGAGGGTGACAGTGATTAACCAGAGGGTGACAGTGGTGAACCAGAGGCTGGCAGTGATGAACAAGAGGGTGGCAGTGGTGAACCAGAGGGTGGCAGTGATGAACCAGAGGGTGGCAGTGATGAACCAGAGGGTGGCAGTGATGAACCAGAGGATGACAGTGATGAACCAGAGGGTGGCAGTGATGAACCAGAGTGTGGTAGTGGTGAACCAGAGGGTGCTGTGATGAACCAGAGGGTGCAGTGATGAACCAGAGGGTGACAGTGATGAACCAGAGGGTGGCAGTGATGAACCAGAGGGTGGCAGTGATGAACCAGAGGGTGACAGTGATGAACTAGAGGGTGACAGTGGTGAACCAGAGGGTGGCAGTGATGAACCAGAGGGTGACAGTGATGAACCAGAGGGTGGCAGTGATGAACCAGAGTGTGGTTGTGGTGAACCAGAGGGTGCTGTGATGAACCAGAGGGTGCAGTGATGAATCAGAGGGTGACAGTGATGAACCAGCGGGTGGCAGTGATGAACCAGAGGGTGGCAGTGATGAACCAGAGGGTGACAGTGATGAACCAGAGGGTGACAGTGGTGAACCAGAGGGTGGCAGTGATGAACCAGAGGGTGGCAGTAGTGAACCAGAGGGTGGCAGTGATGAACCAGAGGCTGGCAGTGATGAACCAGAGGGGGGCAGTGATGAACCAGAGGGTGGTGATGCTAAACTGCCCGGGAGCCCTGTGGGTGTGAGCCCCTGCACTGCTGAGCTGCCCAGGGGTTGTGAGCCCAAGCGCTACTGAACTGCCCCGGGGCCCAGTTGGTGTGAGCCCCCGTGCTGCTGAACTGCCCCGAGCCCTCTCAGTGTGAAAATCATTTGTGCTCAATTGCCTGGGAGCCCTCTGGGTGTGAGCAAACATTGTGCTAAGTGCTCCCCTGCCCCCAGTACATATATACCCGTATCGCACAGCACCATTATGCTCTTGCACCATGAAGTCTGGTGCCTGGATCCTCCTGATCTGTGTAGGTGGTTCCACCGTCTGGTGCAGTCAAAATGTAAAGTCATAACTTGCTACACAGCACCAATAAACACGTTTCCCGCTGGCACCGGTATACGCATGTACCAGACGGTACAAATAAATTGTACCGGATGTTGGAGTTGGGGGGGCTCTAAAAATAAACAGGTGTCCCCTAATGAACTGCGGGGGAAAGGACATGGGCCTTTAAAATAAATACCACGCACGTTGGAGCCCTCTTGGCTCTAGAAACAACTTGGGCTAATGCTGGAGCAACACGGGGCTCTTGTGGAACAGGTTATGCCCCCCAATAAAGCATGGGCCCCTCTGGACCCGGGTAAATAAGTATTGCCATGCGTTGGAGCCATCTAGGCTCTGGGAGCAATGGTGGGGCCTGGAACTGCCCCTGGGCCACTCTGGCCCTTTAAGAAGTAAATTCCCCAATCGGTGGAGCGGCCCACTGACCAACGGGGCCCCTCTAACTCAGTGCCTCGCAGTGGCAGCACAAACACCATCTGCTCCCTTGGGGAGTGGGAATGCCACCATGTCCCCTTGCCCAGCCCTAACTCACCGGGCTGCTCTTGGAGGAAGGACTCGGGTCTCCTCTCGTAGGGGACTCCTCTACTTACGCGGTGGGGGCAGGCACCGGCAATGTGCCTCGAGCCCCCTCTGCCTTCAGGCTGCACTTGCTGGTGCCTGTGGGGCTCTCACTCCACCATGGTAGCCCCGCACAGGCAGGCACCAGCTTCCTGACTCCCAGAAGCTTCTCTCTTTCTCTGGCAGTGGCGGGCGCGGGACTTGCCTTCGAAACCGGAAGTCCCGCCCGCCCTCAGGCACTACGGTGCCTGACTTCCTGTTTGGCAGCAGCTGGGGCAGTGATATCTTGGCAGAAATTAGGGGTAGGCACCCTCGAATAATAGGATACCTCAGCGGGGTGGGCACCCGCAAAACGGCTCCAAAAAGCAGGTGGGCATATCGCAATAGGCCAAAATTGCAGGGGAATCCCTATGGCGGGATCCCCACAAAGGTGATTGAAGCCCAGCGCTGTGATTGAACGGCAGAAGTGCTTCCTCCTGTGATAAAGACAGTGCTCTGTTAGAAAGTAAAATTAAAGCGCTCACAAGGCGCTGGGGGGCACAAAAATCACAAAGTCCCAAGGAATGGCCCTTGAAGTAAAAGGGTCCCAGTAAAAAGGTCCTCCAGGTGATGAGGGCAGAAAGGTCCCAAAAAGAAGTCCTCCAGGTATCCAGGGGCAGGGCAGGGCCCAGGGATGCAAGCCTTCCCCTTGGCCCCAGCAGCAGCACACCCCAGGTAGATACAAGTAGAAAAAAAGAACATTTACTTGGGGTCACAGCCCCTTATTTATACAGCTTTTTCCCTGTGTGACACAGCACAAGGCTAGGAGGGAACCAGATACAACTGGTTCAGGAGCACTTGAGCACTTTGTTTTGCTCAGCTCCTCTCCTCTATTCACAGAACAAGCCAGGGACATCAGACACACCAAAGGGAGTGGAGCCAGCATTGTGGAGGGGAGGCCCAGCCCTATCCAGGTCCCAAGTGCAACTCCTCCCTCCCATCTACATGCAGATCTTCATAATCACCACCGGGCAGACCCATCCTGGCTCCTGGAGACAAGCACACCAGCCAACCCCTGTCAATCACAAGCCAAACATACAATTCACAGTAGGCAGACACTGCACACAGAAATGCCAACTTCTAAAAGTGGCACTTCTCCACTAGTTATAATAAATCTGCGCACACCATCGCACAGCATTTAATCTCACGAGTTCGCACAGACCAAACTCACCCCTGCACTCCTCTCACATCAGGAATTACCACGGACACTCATATCCCCCATGCATTCCTATGGAAGGGCAGGCCAATTTCAACACCACACGCACTCAGAGAGCGCACGCACTTTACACTCGGCCACAGTCCTAAAGTGCGCAGAAGCCTAAAAATCACTACCATTATGTCATATTAAAAGGCAAAAAGTTCAGGGATGAACCTGCCAAAAGGGCCAAGTCCAACAGAAAAGATGAACAGGAAAAACGTGAACTCACTCTGCAAATAGTAGCCCACATCTGCCCATTCTGGGCATTTATGATCCCACTGAGGTCCGTGTAACTTGACCCATTAAACAGGGCCGGACTTAAAACCAAAATCAGCCATGGCAAAACTGTCCAAGCCACACTGCAGAAAGCCACAAGTAGAGTGGGACTATTGGGACTGGCTTTGGTCAAGACCAACCATCCTGCTCTAAAGGCAGCCCCTATTGCCTGCTTCCCACTGTGGAAATGTTAGAGTGACAAATTGGTCAGTCTGGCCCAGCTAATAATGTAGTCCCAAATGTATCCGTTACATGTCACAAAGTGGTGTGGCATTCTGATATGCTCCGAGGCATGTTTTTACTAACACAAATGATGGTGGAATAACCATCAACATATCACAATATAATGATGCAGAGCCTTTGTGTTCCACTTTTCATGGATAATAAGTAGGGGTATGGGAAATTTGCATTAGTTGCTTTCGTGTCATTACGTGAAATTTCTGCAAAATTACGCGAAATCACGTGAAATGCAAATCTATCATTTTGTGCTATATTCCAAATTTCAACATGCTATATGCTGCCATTTTCCTTTCAATCGAATGCATAAGCAGATCCATAAAATTGTATATCCAACCTACGAGCCACCTATAGGAAGACTTTGCGTCTAGCCAAACATACCAAGGAAAGTCCTTTTTTTAAAAATGTTTCTAGCCTCCAATTTCCTTCCTAGGTCAACAAGCGAGTTGCTAGTTGTGCTAATAACTCAACTACTAGCTATATGACAGACACAATTGGAACATTACACCCTTTTAATGCACAGTCTTTGCTTTACTTTTTTTTTAACAACAAATTTTATTTGGTTATTTGTTGAGAGGATGGGCAATAGCCCTACAATGGCCTATAGGAGAGAAAGGATGAATGTCACACAAATAACCCACATTTCTGCCATTGGTCAACACCTGCCAAACATGCAGGCAAAAAAATAAAAACCAAAAGCAGACAGTTCTCGATCTCCATACACGTACATACGGCACAGTGACATCAACATTTATAGACAAACAGAGCTGCATCTTTGCTTTACTTTTGGAAAATATATTTTTTGGCATTAAACTTGTGAGCTAAAACAACTTTTAATTTTGCAAATATTTCTGTACAAATAAAAACAGCTTTGCCGGCACTGCTGAAATTCTACTGGCAGAAAGAGATTCACTTTTCCTAAGCTAGATGAAACAAGCAGTTTAAGGAATCACAACAATGCTGCCAAAGATTTGTTTCAACACTTCTGCTTCTGAACGGTAAAAACACCTGTTTACATCTACAAATATTTGTGTAGCAAGTAAAGATGTATATAAGGCCTACTAAAGACATGTATGTTTTTAATTTAATAATATGATTTACTACTGTCAGTGGGAATGTTTAAATACCACATATAAACATCAGGAAGCCTGCAAGTACTTGCTGTAGAAGAAGATCGGAGAAGACAAAGCAGCATTTTTTGCCGATTGTGGACTCTTCATTTTAATATCACAGGTTGCTTTCACTGTTAATTATTCCTCTTTCTTGTTAAAAACCAGAGCATCATTAGGTTGAGCATTTCAGACCTCTTGTTAGGTCGAGCCTATAGCGGCAGCACGCATGCGCTGTTCGCTTTGCGAGGCATGCAGTATTCAGTATGGAGAGAAGCTCCGCCCTCCTTTTTCATTGGCTTGTGTCTTAAATGCTGCCTTCCGATTGATTTTAGGCTTGCTAGTCCCTCCTTATGACAGCCGTGTCGTCATTTGTGTCCTTCCATGGCCCCTTTACTTCGAGTGTTGCACAGTATGTTTTTTTAGATTTTGAGCAGTACTTTCTTCTCGGGGCACCCCTCCCGCAGTCCATGCCTTCTCGTCCCCCCATTGTTCGTGCCTTCTTGCCCGCCCGCACTCCTGTTTGCACTGCAATAGGTCTAGCGAAAATGTGAGTCCTATTGCATTGCAAATGCTTGTTTCATGTGTCTCTGATTTCTGTGGACCACAGAATCACATGCTACTGTGAGCGATGCCCAGATAGAAGCTTGTGTCTGTGTCAATAACAGTGAAACCTGGATAGAGATTTAACTCCATGTCCTATATGACATTAATGTTGTTATTTTGTGCTCAGTCATTGTGTCTACTCGTGTCGCAGTTCCTTCTCTACCTAGAATGATAGCGCTTTAAAGCTAATATTAAGTGCTAGGCATGAGTTTCCCAGAACAACCGGCGGCCTCGTATACCGCATATATGAAAAGGTGCACTGATGGCAGATACCTAAAGTCACTCACGGGTAATAATTGAAGGGTGGCAAGGCTTTAAAGGCCTGTGCCCCAGTGCCACAGGCCTTTAAATTCAAAGAAACTCGAGGGCCATCACATTGTGTCAAAAGGCTGGTCGAAAAAGTCAGTGGGTGGGCTATTTTCTTTACGGTTTGTGGGTCTTTTTATCACTTGGGCTGCTTTCTATGGTTGATTTCATTCATACTACTACAAACATTACATGTCACAAGCATACATTTTGAAGGCTGGCCACGGCTTTTTGTTAATTATTTTGTTTTTTTGTTATTCTACATTCCACATCGTGCAATAATTTCAGGACCCCAGTAAAAATCATGTTTTGTTTTTCGGCACTCCCTTTCCCCTTGAAAAAAGATTTTCTGGTGGTCTCTTTTGGGCATTTGTGGTTCCTCCAGGAGCTAGTCTCCTTCGATGGGTTTACAGCATCTGGGCAATTATTTCACCTCATTAGTATCAGATTACCAGGCAAGTACAGTAACTAACAAGCAACTGAAAGATAACCAATTAATCTTTCTGAAGGGCCCCAAGCGAACACATCACCACACATTTTTATTAACTAGCCGAGCTCACCATCTCATGGTCTGTCTCTCCTTCATAATCTTGACTAAAAAACATGTCTTTAACTAGACACTTAACTCGCTTGTGCAACCCCTTTCCTTGTTTTTAGTATGAAACCCTCCTATTTTAACTTTATACCTATTTTGTTCTTGAGGCACGGTTGAAGTACTGTTGCCACAGAGATGTATTCATGAAACAGACTACATGAACTTGTGTGTAGTAATTTTATAGCTCTTAAATCCCTGGCGCCACAGCATCCAGGTTAGTGTGCTGCATGGCTAAACAAGTATAAAGTCCCAAAGGCGAGACATATTGGCTATGACAATGCTGTATATACTTTTGTATATACTTAAATGTGCATGTACTTTATGGGCTCTGGAGATCAACCCTAGGACTTGTCTGCTTCAGCTTAGGGACTTTTTTTCTGTTCAACTGCCTCTATTTAACTGTTTTGATAGAAAACGACCATCAGATGTCAGTAAAATACCAGAATCACGTTAGCATTGTCTAGATTGCATTACAGAGAAATTGTCTTCCACAAGCACCCTAGACAATATTATTTTTTTCAAAACCTGTATTTTCAGATATATGACCAATGAAGGCCCTGCTTTTATATAAAAAACAGAGCTTTGGACTATACCATTTCCCGGTGAAAGGCAATATTTCTCTCCATGTATTCATATTCCTGGCATTTCACGCAGTTTGGTGCTTACTTTCCCTCCATGTTAAAGAACAGTAGATGTTTCAGCACCCAGGCTAATGTGCTGCATAGCTAAATACATATAAGGTCCCAAAGTCGAGACCGATGTCATTGCAAATGCTTGTTTTTGCTACTGTAAAGACTTTTTCATCAGCGTTTGGTGCTTTTTATGTACCTCATCATTATCTTCACAAAATGATATTATTAGGATAATAAGATTATTTTCTGTGGCTAAAAGGTCCTTCTTATTTTTGTTCTTCCATTTCCCCCATGCCCTTCATTTTACCTGAAGAGTTTATAGATGCTTCGAATGTCACTGGTGCTTCTCACGCAGCGGTATTTGGTAAACGGGCATATTTCCCATAGAATTCTTGTTATGGCTAGTTGTCTTTTGTTTATTTCAAGTTATGGCGGGATGTTTGGTGACTGTACTCTATTGCCGTGGGTCTTGTGGCTGGGAGTTCCAGACTGCCAGTTCGCTGGTCTGGAGCAAACAGAGGGAGACACGGAGTGCTGATGTCCATATTACAGATTAAATAATCTTTTGATGAAGACCTGAGCCTCATCTCTTGAATGAACGATACAACAAAACTCCTCGATTTGAGGGCGGCGAGTGAGTGTTGCCTTATACTTTTTCCAGAGGGCCTCGAGGCCTTGAAAAGGGAAAAATAAATAGCATCTTGTATGAATCCACGACTGTTAGATATTCACCAGATACATATAGATGCAAAAGAACATTGGGGCATATTACCAACAACTAGCGATAATTTTTGTCTCTAACTTGTTTTGAGACAAAAATTATCGCCGCACATCGGCGATTTTTATCGCAGATAAACCTTGCTATTAGCAAGGTTTATCGCAAATGCGATAAAAAACGGCCGCAATGCATGAATATCGCTGAAAAGTCAGCGATATTCATGCATTATCGAGCAAATGCTCTTAGCCATGTTATCCACCTCCCATTGGATAACATGGCTAAGAACTGCTCAGGGCAGGTGTTAGCTTTTGGAGATATTCGCGCTTAGCGCGAATATCTCCAAAAGTTGGTAATAGGAGATAGCGATGTTAGGGACTGTTTCCAGTCGCTAACATCTTGGCACGCCCACTTTGCATGTCATTAGTGATAAATATCACTGACATGCAAAGCGGGGCCCATGATGGTCGCTATCTCCTATTAGCTGTCACTAACTGGTGTTAGCGACAGCTTGGTAATAGGGAGATAATTATATCTCCGCTTTCTTGGCATTTAAAGCCAAAAAAGCGGAGATAAACCCCCTTGATAATATGCCCCTTTCTTCTTAACATGTGTAAACTGAGGCACACCTAATGAGCCCAGTGATGTAGTAACTGTATCTAAAAAACACGAAAGCAGAATAGTTCGAGATTTGAAGGCCAGTCCGACCTCACCTCCACGTTGCGTAAACAACCATTCAGCACTCCAAAGGACTCCATTATTATTAGGAACAAAAGCAGCAGCCATCATTGACGTAGGAAGTGCCGTGGGCCATAATGCAAGTAAGGAATATGGGCCTCATCAAACCCAAGTAAAAATAAGAAGATTGCTATAATTGGAGAATTGGAGCGAAGTAGAGCCCTCATTTCACTGTGCTCCAGTGCCACTGCTCACCCTGTATCATTGACACCAATACCCCTGGCAGTTACATGTACAGTACTAAGCACTGGGTCTAGTAGTGAGGTCTAAAAATCTAGGGGCATATTATCAAGGGATTTATCTCTGCTTTTTTGGCTTTAAAAGCCAAGAAGCGGAGATAAAATTATCTCCTTATCAGCAACAGGGTGCTAACACGCAAATTTGCATGTTAGCACCCTTTTTCACTACCCTTCCCTTTGCATCTCTAATGAGATGCAAAGTGGGCGTTCCAGAGCAAAATAATAGGAGAAATGTTGCTAAGCGACATTTCTCCTATTATCAAGCTTCACGCTAACCCTGATAGAGACAAAAAAAGCAGCGCTAACCACGGTTAGCGCTGCTTTTTTTACACCTGGTATTTTCCTGACTTAGCCATGATATCCTATGGAAGGTGGATATCATGGCTAAGTTTGTGAGCCCCTATCATCAAGCTAACGCCAAACTTCGAGAGAATAATGTTGGTTTTCTAGCGATAATCTCTCATTTGGCAGTTAGCATGAGGATTTTTATCACTTCTGAGATAAACGTTGCTAATAGCAAGTTATCTCAGCGTAAATACTGGCAATACTTAGCGATAAAAAAATCGTTGCAAAGCCTAGTTAGCGATAAATATCGCTACTCGTTGGTAATATGCCTCCTAAAGTCCAAGTCTAAGTCATATTTGAAAATTAGGCGTGTATATTACAAACAATTAAGCAATTACACTCTGCTATGTCTAGTGCATTCATATTCTACATCTACTCGCTCCCATATCATCTTGGATAATTGAGGCAAACTCTTTAGACTTATTTTATTTGAACAAGCCTTATATAGGGGTCTGTGTTTCTGAACAACTCATTTCGTTTCGGTGAAAGTTTTGAACCTGATACATCCAGGCAAGTGAGCGACAGAATGCCAAACGAGACTTGAAAGGTCCTTTATTCGGATGTCACATTTGTGACCTGCGTATAGCCTGTCCCTACTTCTCAAGTCTGAATGGTGAGTTTTAGCTTTAGTGCTAGTCAGCAGTTACCACAAATGTCAGAGGATCCTACTTTGAGAACGGATCTATCACCCAGGCTGTAGAAAACGAATAGTTACTCTTGAGACACCAAGGACATGTCTGGGGCAGATTTACGACTTCTGGCGCATCACTGCAAATCAGCAGGGATGTGCCAGAACAGATGCGACACACAATTCCCTCCCTGCATCACCACAAATGTCTCGCATTTACAATGCAGCGCACCGTGGCGCAAGGAGAGGGTGATGCCTGTCGCATCCTGTGGCGATAGTGCGGTGCATTGCTGGAGTCGTGTCGCAATCTCCACGCAGCTCTAGCAATGCTCAGGGGCGCCCTATGCCTAACATGCTGCGTCACTCCTTACGCCAGCTTCAAGCAGACACAGGGCTTTGACTCAGCATGGACGTAAAAGTGACTCAGTGAAATCTTGTAGATTGCATCACTTTTACGAGGTGTTCCTGCGACGGAACACCCACCCTGCACTGGAACACCCACTTGAAACCTAACGCAGGTTTCATGTGGCGTAGGGCTTTACAATGTGACGTATCTCCCTAGATGCGTCACGTTGTGAGATGCATCACGTTGTAAATAAGGCGCAATGTGGCACATGGGTTATGCCACCGCTGCGTCACAGGAGCGACGCAACGGCGGCGTAAATGTGGCACATGGGGCTTGTAAATCTGCCCCATCTGTATTTAAAAATACTCCATTTTCATGCAGAGAAGTATGCCAAAGGTTGAGGTAATACAGGCTCAGGCAGCAATCCGTCAGGTTTCACAAATTCTATGTACTCGTGTCCCACCAATTAAAATGAAAAAACCTTGAAATGATATTTAACAAGAAAATGTCCTTTGTCCATGAGAATGGTTAAGAACTCAATCTTTCATCTGTTCATAAGCAGGAACATTCTTCCTTTCTTCCACTTCGGTCATCTTGTTGAACTAGCAAAACTGCTGCTACTTTTAATACAAGCTGATTGATATTGAAGACTGAACTTCAAAAGTCTTGAATTCAAAGTTAAAAAGAATTCAAAACCAGGTTGCAAAGATATATCCAAATCACCCAAAAATTTAACTAATTTCTATTGGCTTCCTGTGCATCAAAGAATGACATAAAAAAATCTATTTATCATGTACACGGCGCTCAGTATTTGCAGAATCTGGACAAGCCTAACTTTCTGACAAGGAACATAGGGGCATATTACCAACGAATGAATAGCGATATTTATCGCTAACTAGGCTTTGCAACGATTTTTTTATCGCTAAGCATCGCCGGAAAATATCGCTGAGATAACTTACTATTAGCAACGTTTATCTCAGAAGTGATAAAAATCCTCACGCTAACTGCCAAATGAGAGATTATCGCTGTAAAACCAACGATAATCTCTCGAAGTTTGGCGTTAGCTTGATGATAGGGGCTCACAAACTTAGCAATGATATCCACCTTCCATAGGATATCATGGCTAAGTCAGGAAAATACCAGGTGTAAAAAAAGCAACGCTAACCGTGGTTAACGCTGCTTTTTTTTTTATCATTAACAGGGTTAGCGATATCCTTGATAATAGGAGAAATGTTGCTTAACAACATTTCTCCTATTATTTTTCTCTGGAACGCCCGTTTGCATCTCATTAGAGATGCTAGGGGAAGCGTAGAGATAAAGGGGGCTAACATGCGAATTAGCACCCTGTTGCTGATAGGGAGATCATTTCATCTCCGCTTTCTTGGCTTTTAAAGCCAAAAAAGCAGAGATAAATCCCTTGATAATATGCCCCCTAGGGTCTTCCAAACAAGCTCTCCTCCTCACAGCTGAGCCCAAAAGAAAATAATACAGAGGAAGAGCAAACGAACCCACACCTCTGGAATGATCCTGACCCAACAATAAAGACTCAAGGAAACTACTGACTCATTAGGAGAGATCTGAAAACATTCTTTTTCAAAGAAACTTTCAATAAACATTAATCTGGATAGGAAACATGCGTCGACCAGTTACTAAAATGTATTTTCCGCATTCCCAAGTTCGCTGAAGTGGCCTGTACAGGTAAGATCAATGGGGCAGTGGGGAAGGAGAGAAAGTTGACATACGACAGGTTAGGGAAAATAAAATAAATAAATAAATAAAACCACTTACCTTACGCTCGCCACACCACTGAGTCTACGATGCAGATAGCACAATGTATCATATGTCAACTCCCCCGTCCCGTTCCGCACTGCACCACTGCTCTTACCCGTACCGACTGCGCCCGATGTTTTTACTAAGCCATGTAAAGCCACACAAATATGATCAGTGCCTCTGAACATTTTTCTGCACTGCGGTTGATTTTTTAAAAGGGTGATTTGCACCTTAATGTGATTGTGTTCTTAAATGTGATATCATAATGGTGCTTTCGGATTTTTCACCCAAGATGTTTTAACTACTATATGTTATTTGTTCTGTTGATGTTGCATCAATCATCATTTGGCACTCAAATGTATTTACCACTAAGCAAGTTTAGCTCCTAAAAATGTTCTGACTCTCCTGTTAAAGTTGTATCTAAGTGATTTAACACCTGATTCTGATTCTGCTCCTAAATGTGCTGTTTAATCCTAACAGTGTTTTTACACTCCTGATTATGTTGCATCAAGGGTAAATGTGCACTTATTATTTTGAACCCTCGTTTTTCCTTCATAATAGGATTTGTCCTCTTAAAAGTGTTTGCTCAGTCCTGATGATGTTCCACAAAAGGTTATTTTGCATCTAAATGTGATTTGACTGTTAAGCAAATTATGGTGCGAAATATCAAATATGGCACATGCGTAAAATGACTGAAATAAACACCTTACACAAACACAAATGACCTGAACATTTGTGCATGCCTTTCTTTGCAGGCAGTAGCCCTATAAAACAAAAGCTTTTCGATTTGCCAGTGCGTATTTGAAAAGTAGCTGCAGCTTTTCTTCTCATTTGGTATCTATCAATCAATAAAAAATCAGAGTACTTGTAGAGCGCGCTTCTTACCTGTGAGGCGAGTAGGTCTTGGGTCTTCCGTATGTGGGTGGGTAGGGCGTTCCAGGTCTTGGTGGCGAGGTAGGAGAAGGATCTGCCACCAGAGGTCGTTTGTTGGATACGGGGGACCGCGGTGAGAGTAAGGCTTCCGGAGCGGAGCTGGCGGGTGGGGGTGTAGAAGCTGAGTCTGCTGTTAAGGTAGGCTGGCCCGGCATTGTGGACTGCTTTCTGTGCGTGGGTGAGGAGCTTGAAGGTGATCTTCTTGTCGACGGGGAGCCAGTGTAGGTTTCTCAGGTGGGGGTGATGTGACTACGGCGGGAGACGTTGATGATCAGTCGGGTGGAGGCATTTTGGATGCGTTGTAGTTGTCGTAGGTTTTTGCCTGGGATTCCTGAGTAGAGTGCGTTGCCGTAGTCCAGTCTGCTGCTGATGAAGGCCTGTGTCACCGTTCTTCTTGTTTCGGTTGGGATCCACTTGTAGATCCTGCGGAACATGTGGAGGGTGTTGTAGCAGGAGGAGGAAACGGTGCTGACCTGCTTAGTCATGGAGAGGGAGGAGTCGAGGATGAATCCTAGGTTGCGTGCATGGTCGGTGGGTGTTGGGGCTGTTTCTAGTGCGGTTGGCCACCAGGAGTTGTCCCAGGCTGACGGGGTGGGTCCGAGGATGAGTACCTCCGTCTTGTCTGAGTTCAGTTTCAGACGGTTGCTCCTCATCTAGTCGGTGCCAGCCTTCATTCCCTCGTGGAGGTTGGTTTTGGCGGTGTGTGGGTCCTTGGTGAGGGAGAGGATGAGCTGGGTGTCGTGATGGCGGGCCACTTGTGCGAGGAGGGCCATGTAGATGTTGAACAGCGTTGGGCTGAGGGATGAGCCCTGGACGCCGCCCCAGATGATGTCGGTGGTTTCGGATCGGAACGGTGGGAGTCGGACGCTCTGGGTTCTGTCGGAGAGGAAGGACGTGGTCCAGTCAAGGGCCTTCTCTTGGATTTCGGCTTCTAGGAGGCGTGTCTTTAGAGTGCGATGGCAGACCATGTCGAAGGTGGCCAACAGGTCCAGGAGGATGAGGGCTGATGTATCTAAAATATTCTCTGTTTTTTTAGCTATTTTGTGTGAGAGAAGTACTGTTAAATCTATCGTATATAATGTGGCTCAGAATTGCAGCCTTTCTTGCTGCCATGAGCGTTTACCAAGATACCAGTTTGCCGCCAACATGTGGTGTGGCTAGCTGGCCATGACTTTGACTTCCAGCATGGCTAACAGCCTTCCAGCCTTCCATAAATGGTACATTGTCTATCAATATATTGTGCAACCATTCCAACTGTTCTTCACAGTACTTAGACATGACAAAACAATGCAATATCGAGAACTATACGTATGAATATATTGTTTTTTATTATTATTATGATGATGATTAATATTATTACCTTTTAGTGCACATGGTGAAAAATCTGAAATGTAAATGGCTGAGACCAACACGTTTTTGAAAAGATAAACTAGTCTATTGGGGGAATGCTTCTAATTTTCACCTGCGGAAAGCCAACCCACAAAGTAAAGTCATAAAATTATTTGTGAGTCACAGTTTTATCTCTACCTGTACCTCATTTGGTTGTAGAAAGCAAAAGAAGCTAAATCAAGAAAAAACACATGTGGCAGCTTAAGGCAAAGCACATCCCATTTTTCAGGTCATTAATGGGGGCTTAGGGGCAGCTTGAGTCAGAGCAATACAATTTGTTTGCAGAGAATGAAATGTTCCTTCTTACAGTCAGTTTGGAAAAAACTTCAGCACTTCATAATAAGACACTTACTTCCTTTACGTCTTTGCAGTAGGCACCTGAATTGTGATAAAAACTGAATTTTCAAACTAATGGAATTAATTAATGCATCCTACCCTACATTCCTTTAGGAATATGATGCTCTCTATTGAAACCCTCAACACCCTCAGAGAGACCTTCACGTTAGAGCTGTGGAGTGCACTTGAAACTATTCTCAGCACCACAGGCCGTCGCTCTTGTCTCTCTTGTCACTCTTCTCAGAGCATGATTATGAATATTAAATGCCATGCAAGTACTCAGCCCTCTTAACCTCCCATGACCCTGCACCATTCAATTATCACTGCGATATTCTCAACCTCACATGCATTTTCCTGTTCTTTAAAGCAAGAACATCAGGAAACTTTCTGTGAAACTAGTCGGAAAGCACTTGAGACTTTTAGAACGATACTCATAAAACTAACTGAAGATGTTAAAAATGTTTTCCTAAAAGAATGGCTTTTGAACAGGTTCAAATGTGCCATTGGATTAAAGAATTGGAAATATCATAAATACCTCTGTACTGTAAGTACAAAATGTATGACTAATGGATAAAACAACCAGAATAAATAGTAGACAGGACATCATGTTTGCAAATCAATCAATCACTCAATCGATCAGGGGTTTGTAAAGCATGACTGCGCAACCATTAGGGTCTCAAGGCGCTGAGGGGGTGGGGGCAGGGCTGATGATCCCTCCTGCTGTGGAGGATCATTCGAAAGAGCTAGGTCTTGAGGTCCTTCTTGAATTGGGTCGGTGACGCGTGTTGCCTGAGGTGTAGGGGCAGGGCTTCCAGGTCTTGACAGCGAGGTAGGAGAATAAACTCCCTCCGGTTCTGGTCATGTGGATCCTCGGGATGGAGGCTAGGGCACGTTGGATGGAATGGAGTTGTCTGGCGGGTATGTGGAATGCAAGGTGGTGGTTCAGGTATGCTGGACCTATGTTATGGAGAGTTTTCTGGGCATGTATAAGGTGCTTGAAGGTGATTTTCTTGTTGACCGGGAGACTGTGGAGTTGTCAGAGGTGTTGCATGATGTGACTGCGGCGGTGGATGTTGAGGATCAGTCTGGCGCAGCGTTTTGAACGTGCTGTAATTGTTTGAGCTGGGTGACGCCGGCATAGCTTGCTTTGCTACAGTCAAGTCTGCTGCTGATGAGTGTGTGGGTGGCTGTCTTTATGGATTCTGTAGGGATCCATCTGACTGTCTTTTGAAGCAGGTGGAGTCTGTAGAAGCAGGTTGAGCAAACTGCATTGATTTGGCAGTTCAATATGAGCGATGAGTCCAGTATTATGCCAAGTTTCCGTACTTGGTTCGTTGGCGGAGTGGGGTCTCAGAGTGACTGGCCACCAGGAGTAATCCTAGGCCTTGAGGGTGGAATCCAGTGCGAACATCAGATAAAGACACATTACCAAACTCTCCTGGATCTACCACCACTGTATGCATCTCGCCCACGCCATGCCCACCACCGTCCTCATCGTCCCCCGTCGCAGCTGGGTCAAGGTCACCAAAGATCTTCTAGTAGACTCCCTCAGCACTACCAATCCAGACTACTTCCTGAGTGGACCTCTACATGCAGCATGTCAAAATATTAGAGAATAAAGAGCAAAACACATGTTTCCAGATTAAGATATCTGACAAAAGTGAATATTGTTTCCAGTAGTTAGCATGTATTCCCCCTTGATAAAGAAAATGCTTGGTGGGCACTCAGACAAAGTTTGGCTGCTTTTGTAGTCAAAGCCTAATGCTGTTTTACTGGCGAGAATTTCCAGATATACTCAGGTCCGATGCTCCAACCAGGAAATCTCAATGTGGGAACACCAGCACTCAGGAATAATGATCTGTCTTACTTGTTATCTCACCATATGTTTGGGAAGAGAAAAGCAAATGATAGAGTTATCCATGCAACACAAAAGATTTACACTTGGAGGACACTTTAAAATGGAATATAAATGCGAGTCAAATAATGTTTTTCTGATGCACTGTTTTCAAATGTGGGAGGTAAATGGGTTTTTTGTTTATCTGGGGCAGATTTATCAAAGTTTTGCATCGCCCTAGAACATCGGAAGGCAATACAAGGGTGACACAAAACCTATATGAGATCCAAGCTACGCAAGGCCACCTTGGGTGGCCTGCAGAGCTTGGTAAATCTGGTGTAAGGCAAGGCAGCACTAATCGCTGCCATGCATTACTCAGGAAGGCGTTCCTTGTATGGAACATGGGTGTTCTTTCACAACCACCCATGGATTTTGGAGCATTCCCGGATTTACCATGAGCTGTACACCTGAGAATACATTAAAATGCTACCCCTTCTAAAGGGAGCTATAACAAGAAGAAATATCTTAAAGGGCGTGGCCAAGCCGTGAAGCGAAATGGCCCCAGGCTAGAGGACGTTCAGCGCCCGTGACTGTCTCCTAACTATCCCCTATAGCAATCCGGCTCCACCTGTGTTAGGAAAACACATATACCCTCGCTACCACCATCCGCTGTGGGATGAAGGCTTGGGCTGCACATAGGTTGTAGTGAAGCCGACGGAAGACTGAGGCCTGATCGGCGTTCCCCTGCCGAAGGCTGCAGTGCGAGTGACTGGGCGTGGTGACTTGGGGTGGAGACCCGCCACCAATGCAAAGCCGTGGTTGCGGCCTGCGCCCGGCCCGGAGTGAAGTAAGACCCGTGATATGCGGAGAACATCAAAACCTCTCAGGCGGTGGAGTTGGGGAGGGCTGGCGGCATAGGGATGCCAGTGCATACACCCGCACAGAAACAGGGTGAGCACCCCCAGTCGTGCTGCCGATGTGGCTTTGTAGCTTTGGGCTGAGCGGGGCTGGGTGCGGTAACTGGGTGGGTGGCCTGGCTGACGTGTGGCCCTTGACTCTCCTCCCATCCTTGATATCCACTGCCACCTCCAGCAGAGACGTTTCCAGGACGCCTGATTCCACTGACACCAGCCGCGAGGATCCTTGATTGTGCCCGAGCGGGGTTTGCCTAGTACAGCGGTTTGGGACAGACAGGTAGTGATGGGGCAGGAATCCACCAAAACTTGCCTCCTTGACTCCCAGACAACACTGAAAGCCTGGGGCAGGCCACCTCTCCCTAACAATAAACTGCATCGCCTAACCACCTGCTGGGAACCTGACCAGGACAGTGCAGCAAAAACAGGGCACGCACCTTTCGCTCTACATAGCGCCTACTCTGAGCCTGCCGCCTATCCGAGTTGCCCCCAGAGCCCAAGGGTAGGCATTATGTGACGTGGGCCCTAACGATTTGGTCTGCAGCCGAACAGCCAATTTCCCAGTGGCCTACACACCTCTACTGACCTCCTCCTGTTGCTGCCTGTACCAAAGCCCGGGAGCCACGAGTGTCCAAAGTGGTTGTGGATCCTGTGGGGTTGGTGTATTACTGTAAATATGTTGGGGTCCAGTATACAGAAAGGCATACAAACCAACAAACTTGACAAGTACACTTGCCTGATGCTCCCAGACCCATAGTAGGTGGCCACCACCTCAAAGAATCCAGAAGGGGCCGTTACAGACTTGACGCTGCACGACGTCCTTGATGCCATATCCGGAGTCAGGTTGTCCCTTTAGCAGAGAATGGACACTATCGCCAAGTAGGTCATGCTCCTCAGAGCAGCCCTCAAGAAAAATGGGGAGAAGGTCAAGCAACTGTAACTTACCACCTCCAGTCTGGTAGAGGACACGTCGCAGCTGCAATGTGACATCAATGAACTGCAGACCTTCCATAAGCACGCGGAAGAGAAGCTGGCTGACTATGAAGGGCACACACGGTGCATCAACGTGCGCATTATCGGGGTCCTGGAGAAAGCGGAAGGGCAGGTGGTGGATCTTTTTTTGGAAGACCATATCCTTACTAAGCGCGAGCGCAAAATTCGTTCCGCTCGCGGATTTCGCGGATTTTCAGTAAATCCGCAATCCACGAACTCCCACGAATTTACCGAAAATCCGTGAATCCGCGAGTGGCGGATTCGGGGGGCAAAAGTTCAAGCCTTCAAGCTTGAAGTTATTGTTGTAACTATTTTAGGATGGCGCCGGCAAGCTGCCAGCGCCATCCTAAAATAGTTACTAAGTTAGCTTCAACAGGAAGCACTAATAGATAAAATAAAGCAGGTGCTCGAGCACCTGCTTTATTTTATCAATTAGTGCTTCCTGATGAAGCTAATTTAGTAACTCTTTTAGGATGGCGCTGGCAGCTTGCCGACGCCATCCTAAAATAGTTACAGCCCAAGGATGATGGATGGACTGCTCACTCAAGGGACCCCTGCGCCCTTTAGGGCGATTGCATATTAACACACACATGGTTGCTGGAACTAGTTGAAGCTCAAATTCAGTGACTCATTCATCAGCCCAAAAACAATTGTGAGCGTCGTCGAGGCTAGGCAGGTGTGCCTTCTTCCCAAATCTACCGTCGAAAATCAGCTGTGATGCTGGATAGAGGCCTTTGTATCCTTGACTTTCACGAGCGCAATCCTCGTGCTGTTCCTGTGACCAGGAGCTTCTTTCTCTTGATCTGCTGCTCTGATCGGTCTCTGACCTTGTATACACACAAGAGGCATGTGAACTCGCATGGAAGCCCCGCCCGTTTGGCCCCGCTCACAGACTCGCGGTGGCTGTGCACCGTCTTCCCGCCATTTACCCACTATGATGGACAGCTCACTCAAGGGACCCCTAAGCCCTTCGGGCGATTGCATAGTAACACACACATGGTCGCTGGAACTAGTTGAAGCTCAAATTCAGTGACTCATTCATCAGCCCAAAAACAATTGAGCGTCGTCGAGGCTGGGCAGGTGAGCCTTCTTCCCAAATCTACCGTCGAAAATTAGCTGTGATGCTGGATAGAGGCCTTTGTATCCTTGACTTTCACGAGCGCAATCCTCGTGCTGTTCCTGTGACTAGGAGCTTCTTTCTCTTGATCTGCTGCTCTGATCGGTCTCTGACCTTGTATACATACAAGAGGCATGTGAACTCGCATGGAAGACCCGCCCGTTTGGCCCCGCTCAAACACTCGTGGTGGCTGTGCACCGTCTTCCCGCCATTTACCCAATATGATGGACTGCTCACTCAAGGGACCCCTGCGTCCTTCGGGGCGATTGCATAGTAACACACACATGGTCGCTGGAACTAGTTGAAGCTCATATTCAGTGACTCATTCATCAGCCCAAAAACAATCGTGAACGTCGTCGAGGCTGGGCAGGTGTGCCTTCTTCCCAAATCTACCGTCGAAAATCAGCTGTGATGCTGGATAGAGGTCTTTGTATCCTTGACTTTCACGAGCACAATCCTCGTGCTGTTCCTGTGACCAAGAGCTTCTTTCTCTTCATCTGCTGCTCTGATCGGTCTCTGACCATTTATACACACAAGAGGCACTTGAACTCGCACAGAAGACCCCCCCATTAAAAAAATCCGCAAAATCCGCGAATCCGCAAATTCGCGGATTTTGCGGATCTGCGAATCCGCAAATTCGCGGATCGTGGATCCGCGCAATCCGCCCATGCTTAATCCTTACACACCTCTGGCCCAAGGGACTGTCCATGTTTTTTGTGGTTGAATGGGCACACAGAGTCCCGGTTGGGAGGCCAAAGCCTGGAGCACCGCCCCGGCTGATCTACTTCTTCCCGGATATTACCCTCAATGTGCCGAAACAGAGACGATAATTTTTAGCAATCAAGATGAAGCTCCGAGATAGGGGGGCTAAATATGCTGTTCCCAGCTCACCTCCAGGTTGAGGAGGATGAT
The DNA here is from genome assembly GCF_964263255.1 of Lissotriton vulgaris. Classification (NCBI taxonomy): domain Eukaryota; kingdom Metazoa; phylum Chordata; class Amphibia; order Caudata; family Salamandridae; genus Lissotriton; species Lissotriton vulgaris. Next base: position 293,882,512 of record NC_141697.1, on the reverse strand, counting down.
AGAGGTTGCTTCTTTTATTTTGCAGAAGATGCTGCGGACTGGCATGAGGGCTGGAGAGCGGCGGAGGAGCATAACGCCCACAGATGAGTGCCTGTGAGCTGCCCTTGGACTCTGACTGTCTCTGAACTGTAATATGCATGTACTAAGAATCTTGAATGGATGGTTGGGCCTACGCTGGGACGTTCTGGGCCTGGAGAGGCCCAGGTGGGGACTCGTTCTTACTAAATGGGGAACTGTATTGAAAATGAGTAGTCGTATCAGTTTGCGAATCTAAAATAGGGGCCTAAATGTTCTTGTTCTTCATGGGAGGGTTCATGTGGAAACTGCCTCCACCCCTCAAGTTAAATTACAGTTAGTTACCAATTTGGGCGACAGGCACTCTGCATAGTGTTTGATGGGCAGTTTTAAGCCCAGAGTGCAGGAGAGCAGGGTCGGGGGATGTTGGGTTGGAATGGGGGATTTAATTTGGTTTTCTTTGTTCTTTGTCTACACATGTCAACTGGTCAATTATTCGAGCTGGAGCAATTAGGTAGGAACTATTTCCGTAATGCTGGGGACCTATCATGGTGGACATTTTAGACTGTTAAGCTGGAACGTTAAGGGTCTGAGGGACAAGCTCAAATGCAGTATAGTCCTGCAACATGTCAAACGGCATTCCCCTGAGGTAATGCTCCTCCAGGAGACACACCTGGTTGGCAACTCTTGTACAGCACTGGACAGATAGAGATATAGACTGGTGACACACTCTGGGTTCACTACTGGGTCTCGGGGAGTAGGTATTATGATAAAAAAATCCTTTCCACTCGCAGTGCAGCATACATGGGTTGATGATATGGGGAGATATTATGTGGTGTCCGGACGTTGGGAGGGTTCATCCTGTAGGAGAGTAGGATTTGCTTACTATGGTTACCCCCACTTTTTACTAGTGTTTCACTGGTTCTAGATTTTAGTCTGGCTGGGGCCCTACTATTCAGGACCCAAGCCTAGCTGCTTCCTCTCTAAAATGATTGCATGTACTTTAGGTACCCTCCAGATTGTTTACTGGATTACACTTGTGAGTACCTAGTATATGGTACTTTAGGTACCCAGAGCATAGGTACCCCAGAGGCCTACCAGGGGCCAAAGCATGTTTTATGCCAACCCTGGGAAGCCTTCCATAATGGCACCACAGGTCTGCTACTGCAGCCTGGGTAAGGTGGTGCATGCACTCCTTACTAAGATATAGACTACCTATATCTACCTTTAATCACTGACACATATAAACCTATTAGTCACTCCTATGGCAGGCCTTATTATTCTTGAAGGCAGAGTGCTTGGTTTTGTGTGAGAGGGTGCCCATGCATGAGCTGGACCCCTCTGCAGCTTTCGAAGCCTATTTTCTGAGGCTGTTCTGTGATGCAGCCAGACCACATGCTCTTAAGTATATTATAACCTCGCTGTAAATGCTACCTTTGGAATGGCTGCATGGAAACATGTTGTGTTTGGTGTCAAACACTTTGGAATCCTACCCCCCCACCCGCCAGTCCTGGCAGCGGGTGTAGAATTGCCCTTCTAGAGGGAGAAGACACGTACACACTGACGTAACCAGTAATAGTTTATAAGAGCCCTAGCATCACAAAATGGATGCTGCAGCCACAGACACGAGTCTGACCTCCTGCTGCTGTATGAAACTCCGGCAGGGGAGGCCTGGACTATAGGTTTCCTGTCACAGGGAGGTGTAACCACCTGCCAGACAGGCTTTAGTGTATTGGGGCAGGGTGGGTGCATTTAGAGAATGCTTTTCAGACAGTGCTGGGGGCTCACTTGCTGTCCCTGTGCATACTCCAGTTCAAACCGGTTGCAGGGGCACTCAGCCCCTACTCTTGAGTGCCCCTGCTCTGGTGCGAAACTGGACAAAGGGCAATGTGTGTAACCACCCCTCTCCCCAGACCCTCCCATAGGTGAATCCCCAGAGTATGTCCAACCCCCTAACTTAGTATAAGTATGGGACCCCAGTCCTTAGGATTTTAGATTATACCTGGATGAAACTCTGATACTGAATCCTGTAACTTCGACACACTATATCTACTAGAGGACTGAAGAATCTCCCTGGGGGTCAAGGAGTGACTCCCCTGTTCAAACAGGCACCAAAGAAGCATCTTGCCGGTCTGCATTTCCGAAGCTCCCACCAGATTCTGAAGTATTTGTGAATCAGTTGTGTATATTTATCAAGGACCCCCTGAGAATTTGAATCATCTGATTCCTAGGTCAGGGAAAACAATATATATGTGAAGTAACAACCTAGGCAATCAACAGTTTTAAATGTATGCTTGATAAGGAATAATAAACAGGTAACTACAGCTGGCTAAAAAGACATAACATTTTATTCATTTAATTAAAACAGAAAACATTTCGTTTAGTATGACACAAGGTTAAAAATCATGCAGTATTGTTTTGCAGGTGAATACAATTTTTTAAAAACAATACAATGAACAATAAATTCATAAATTAAACAAAACGAGTGGCGAAATTATTTGACTCTACGCGCGTTTCGGCGGCCAGCGCCTTCTTCCTGGAGTAGCCACGTGATATTCTTAAATACAAATCCCTTTTCAAAAAGCAATCAAATGCAGTATAGTTGTCTGCTTCTTTTTGATAGTTATTAGCTGTCAAGATTCACCTAAATAGGGATGACAGAGGATATTAAGCATCCGCCACCGGAGCCCTTGGTTTGATTTCGTGGTCTGTAGTTTCCAACTTTGCTATTTTCACACAATTTCATGGGATGCGACTTTTTCTAGGATATGTCTATTTGTTAAAGTACTGTTCTTAAAAGCTCGAATTGATCTTCATTGTTTGGCTTGGTGATCAATCAGCAGGATTTTGTGTTTTTGATTATATCTTCCTTGCCTATAGCGGTGGATTCCTCTATTTCTGAAGCTTCAATGAGTTAATATAGAGGTGCTGGATTAGATGATGAAAGTTAAAAGATCTCCCTGTCTGATGATAGTCAGCAGGGCTCGATATGTCCGGTGGCGAGATGATTCGAAAAACGGCAGCTGCAAACGCGGGAAAATGATGAGCATACATTTAAAACTGTTGATTGCCTAGGTTGTTACTTCACATATGTATTTGTGAATCAGAACATGGACTTCCAGACTTATCAGAGGCCGACACAAGATCCCAGCAAAGCTGAGACCCGCAGCCCTCAAGAGTGACATGGAACCGGAACTCACAGACACCATGAACATTTGCTAGTGCCTCAACTTCTTAAGCTTTCCCGAAGTTGTGCATTGGGCTACTTGTAGTCCAAGCCCCGAGCACCATCTGCACCGTTGATTGTGAGCCTGCACTCCACGAGTGTTTCGTGTGCCCGCTTCTAGCATTTCTGCTCGAGGCACCTTCGCGATCCCTGGTCTGTCAACTGGTGGGTCCCCACAAATGTAACTCTTCTTTTGTTTGGGCTTCCCTGGTAGCCTAAGATGTGCCCTGACTCCCATCGAGTGGTGAGTCCCTCAGACCTTGCTGCTCTGCACCAAAGCCAATCTTTTTTTTCTGCGTGGGTTGCTGTTGCCAAGGCTTGTTGGGTCCAATCCGGAAACCAACACTGCAGCACTTGACATCCTTTGTGGAACAGCTCAAATCCAGCTCCTGGTCATCATCGACACCTCCTGGTCTTCGTGGCTGAAGAGTCAAGCTTCACCTTCTTCACCTGAAATCACCCAGCATCAGTGGGCATCCGCTCATCACCTTCCTGATCACTGGCAAGTGACCCAGACTCTGCCCCCTCTATTTTCCAGTTCTTCACATCTCTAATCCACCTGGACACTTTCGACATGGTCGCCAGCAGCACTTTGCAGATCGCCATTGAAATCGACGACGAAACCCGACACGAAAAGCCACCTATGCACCCGGCTTCCCTGGGTGAGGTAACTCGAGTACTCCGGTGCTCCCGTGCGTGTTGACTCTAGAACCTCCTAGTTCAAAAAGGGTTTGCTCCAAGTCTTCTCCTAAGTTTCCTTAATCTTAAAAATTCCAACTGCGACTTTCCCCATAGAAGTCAATTGTGATTCGCGGCTGTGTTTAGACACTGCACGCGTCCCCCGTGGGTCCCCTGGGTCACTACCTTGGGTGGTTCCTGCTGGCCTCAGCAGTTCTAAAGGCTCTAGGCCTTGTCTCTATGTCAGTCGTGGTTCTTATACCTCTTTCTTAATATATGGTTTGGTATGCCCCAGGGCTCAACATATATATTGTGCTAATCGATTGTGCGTTAATTAAGTTTACTGAATGTACTTTTGCATCTAGCCACATAAAGAGACTAGAGGGATGTGTTTAGAATAAGTACATATATTTTATATATATATCTGGTGTGGTTCTCCTTTCATTTGGTCATTCATGAGATTATAGACTGGTAAAACAAGCTGCTTTACATTCCTTCAAGACTTAGCCTGAAGGCCGCTCGCCACAGCTACCACTAGGATAGCTTTCTATATAGGCTGTTTTTAAACCTACCATCAATAAGGGTTGTTTAAACTGGTGCAAGGTGCCCACTAGAATAGGGGACAGCATATGCCAGGCCAACTTCTCACACATCCCTTACTCTATTGTCGGTGTATGTCCCCCAAGGACTTCGGAGCCTGACGTTCAAAGATCTGGGTGTGCTCTTACTCTCATTCCCTGTTAATGGATAGAGACTTTAACTTTGTGGTCTCGGGGCTTCTGGACCGCCACCCCCCACGGGAAACTACATCTTTGCAGAGGTGGCTCTCCAACTTTTTGGATGCATTGGGATTGGTGGATGTGTGGCGTACATTTGAACCCGGATATCCTTCAGCATGCCTTTTTATGCTTGCGCTCATTTAAGCCTCTCCTGTATTGACTATCTATTGACCCCTGCAGCTCGGATCACAGAAGTGCAGGAGGCTAGACACATGGCAAGGGGTATATTGGATCACTGTCCACTCTGGGCACATCTGATCGTGGGGGAGGGGCAGGTTGGAAGGGTCACGCCCATTAACCCCATGTACCTCTCTAATCCAGCTGGTAAGAAAACACTCCTCCAGACTATTGTTAACTACTTTCGTGACAACAAGGGCATGGTCCAGTCCGCACAGGTCCTGTGGGAAGCATTTAAGACAGTGCTCAGGGGGCAGGCCCTGTCCGCGATTGCTGGGATTTGGAAGGATAAGCAGAAAGAACTAGTGCAGGTGGAGAGTGAGATTCTCTGCCTTGAGGAAACTGAGGCGGAGGACTTCGCATCGGAGACGTTCCACCCCCTGAAGCTCAAACAAGATGAATATAAAAGCATTGCCACAGACTTGGCCAAAACGCAATGGAAGTGAGAAAGCCAGTAGGTTGTATGACCTTGGGGACAAGGCCGGGAAACGGTTGGCCTGGTTGGATAAAAAAGAAGTAGCCAAAACGGCTGATCCCTGAATTGACATACGAGAAGGGGCAGACAGTGACCAACCCCCAAGCAATCTCACATTTATTTGTCACCTACTACGGCTAAGTGTACAGCTCAATCTCCGCTCTCTCCGTCGCTGATTCTGAGGGGCTCCTCGGGGATATTCAGATGCCGACACTCACTCCCGATGAAAGGGAAGCACTTTATGGCACCCTCACGGATGATGAGCTGGCACAAGCCATTTGAAGGCTTCACCCTCGCAAGGCTACAGGCCCCAATGGACTACCAATTGAGCTCTACAAACTGAAGCCAGCTGCTGTTGCTCCCCACCTGCACGCTATGTTCAATGAGAGCCAAAAGAAGGGGCTCCTACCATACGGCCAGCGAACAGACACAATAGTATTAATCCATAAGGAGGGGAAACCCAGGAATCAATGTTCCTCTTACAGACCTATCTCCTTATTAAACACCAAACCCAAAATACTAGCCAAAGTATTAGCAAGCCGCCTCATCCAAGTGAACTGTAATCTGGTACACCCTGATCAATCGGGCTTTATGTCCCATCGTAATACAGCATTGAACCTCCGGCGTTTTCACTGAGTCCTGGGAAGACTTGACACAATTTGAGAAGCGGCAGATGAAGCTGTCCTGATGAAGATGGGTTCCGGACCTGGCTTCGCAGTCTGGGTAGGGCTCCTCTATTCTGAGCCTTTGGCGCAAGTGGTAGTAAATAATAAAAAATCTGAGACCTTTTGCCTGGGCCGGGGAACCCATCAGGGATGTCCCCTCTCGCCTCGTCATGGTGGATCCTAGCTGTTCCTGCCTGTCTCAAGATATGATCCACCAATTCTGGGGAGCCAAAACTTACAACAACACAGTCACCATTCATGCTCTTCTTAGTCCTCCCTACCCATGGTACCCTTCTCACCATTTTAAAGTTGTTGAACAAATGCTCACCCAATACTGTTTTATTACTTAAAAAATGGAGGGCTTTATTTTTAAGTGTAGCCCAATGTTTATCTCTTCCATCTTCAGTTTTGGGGACATTTGCCCGAATTATGGATTACGGGCATGCCTCTGGAGGGAGGTGTAGGGATAGCTTTTTAAGAGATGACTGGGCTGAAGGATATAATCTCCCAACTGGGCCCCTAGGACCCGGCTTTTCTCCTTGGTTGGCTCCTGATACAATAGATAGAATATTAGGGACTTCGACTTGGGCTACTGTAGTTATAATAGAGTCTACCAAATCAGTTACAGTGGTCGTAAGAGCACTCAAACGGTGCACTTCAGATGAATTAGTCCCAGTCTTTGGAGCTTCCTGGTGTTTCACCAGGTTTTCAATAGTATTAAGTCTAAGGCTTATTTCCTCAAGTTTTTCCAATACTGGGGAGATAAGTGCCTTAAACTTTCCCTCCATAAGCTTTATCAGCTCTGACATATTCCCCCCATATTGTTTGCTGTATCCATCATCTTATGCTCATTTCCTCCAACTAACCCTGCCTCAGTATCCAGATTAATTACATTTTCCACATTTCCTGCCTGTATGCCCAACCCAGATGCAGAGTTTTTATTTCTAGCCTGTTTATCTTGTTGCCTGTTGCTTTTTGGTGCACCACTAGCTTTCCTTTTCCTACTAGTGGACGCCATTGCCTGTAGCTGTCTAGTGCGTGTGGCTAGAGGTGAAGGTGGCGGCCTAGAAATAACAGATGAGTCATCAGAAAATAATAGACTAGCATTTAAAACTGGCCCTTGAACAATTTGAGGGAGTGTATTTGATACCTGGGAGGGATCAATGGAGTCAGGGGGAGTGTTAGTACATACGTTGGGCTCTGTAATTACTAATGGGGAAGTGTATGACATGATGGGTCCAATGATAATCTCCTTTCAACAAGTTCAATCTCTTTGGCCACAACAGATTCTGCCCTTTTCAAGAAGGCGTCCAAAGTCCCTGCACCCCCAACCCCTGCGCACACTTTGGAATTTATTTTTGCCATATGTCAGTATTGTCAATAATCAGTATCAAGGGGTTCCGGACACACTAACACCGGCAGTTCAATGTAAGTGACCAAATCAAATAAAGGGTCTTAAGCCTCACTTTGTAAATGGTGCCCTTAGAGTCCCGTCTGTAGTTGAAAGAGATAGGGCCCAGCCCAGCCTCCTTTAGCCTCTGACGGCCGCATATGGCCCCGCCCTTGTCCCAGGCTTCTCCCGGGACGCTCCTGCGACACGGGGAATGACGCGGTGATTTATGCGCCTCCTGGCGCGCTTCGCCCTTAGGCGGCTTCCGGCCGCAAAGGCAGCTGGGGATGGTAGTTTTCTGTGCCACGTGCTCTCCCCCACACAGCGGCCGCATTGATGATGTGAAAATGCGGCGGCGGGGGGTGAGCGGGCACAGTGGCACAGGGCAGGGGAACGGCAATAATAACGGGCTCAGTGTCAGAAAGCCCCCAGAAATGTAGGTAAAGGTCTCTGGATTTGCCAAGGTTTAAGCAATGTCCCCGCTCCACCGGGAATGACGCAGTGATTTATGCACCTCCTGGCGCGCTTCCCCCGTAAGCGGCTTCTGGCCGCAAAGGCAGCTGGGGATGGTAGTTTTCTGTGCCACGCGCTCTCCCCCACACAGCGGCCGCACTGATCATGTGAAAATGCGGCGGCGGGGGGTGAGCGGGCACAGTGGCACAGGGCAGGGGAACGCCAATAATAACGGGCTCAGTGTCAGAACGCCCCCAGAAATGTAGGTAAAGGTCTCTGGATTCCCCAAGGTTTAAGCAATGTCCCCGCTCCACCGGGAATGACGCAGTGATTTATGCACCTCCTTGCGCGCTTCCCCCGTAAGCGGCTTCTGGCCGCAAAGGCAGCTGGGGATGGTAGTTTTCTGTGCCACGCGCTCTCCCCCACACAGCGGCCGCACTGATGTTGTGGAAATGCGGCGGCGGGGGGTGAGCGGGCACAGTGGCTCAGGGCAGCGGGACCGGCAATAATAACGGGCTCAGTGTCAGAACGTCCTGAAAAAAGCAGGTAAAGGTCTCAGGATTCACCAAGGTTTGAGCAATATCCCCGCTCCACCGGGAATGGCGTGGTGATTTATGCGCCTCCTGGTGGGCTTCCCCAGTAGGCGGCTTCCGGTTGCAAAGGCAGCTGGGGATGGTAGTTTTCTGTGCCACGCGCTCTCCCCCACCCAGCGGCTGCACTGATGTTGTGAAAATGTGGCGGCGGGGGGGGGTGAGCGGGACCGGCAATAATAACGGGCTCAGTGTCAGAACGCCCCCAGAAAAGCAGGTAAAGGTCCCAGGATTCGCCAAGGTTTATGCAATGTTAGCATTATTCAAAATGATATCACTGCCGAGTTTTCTGTACATTCTGCAAAACTCCCTTGATTTAGTTCTAGCCAGACACTTTGGCGAGATTGAGAGTCCGTAGAGAGATCTGCTGTGGGATGGATGGCCGCACATAGTGCTACAGAAGTTTGTCCTGGGCTGGTACGACGGGGATATTAGTTTACCAGATATAAAATAATACTACTGGGCCACACATCTGGTTGCCATCAACCACTGTATATATAGACAAGGGGATGACCCGGCATATAGAATGGACAAGTGGTTGTTACCGGGAAGCCCTTACTACAGAGCTCTCTATTTCAGGCTCCAGGGATTTCATCTTACAGGATGGACCAAGCACTCAGTGGCAATGTGGCATGTTGCCAACAGGAGCATGGGTGGGATGAAAAATTCACTCTTGCTACCCCTCTATGGGACTCGGAACGATTGGCACACTGGGCACCACAAAAGGGTTTGACAAGTGAGACCTGATCGGAATATCCACTATTGGAGACCTTTTGAAAAATGGTACGATGATACCGTTCTCCGCCCTGGAACTGAGCCACGAGCTCGCAGATTCGGAGCTCTTCCGATATCTGCAAATTAGGCATGCACTACAGTCTAACCAACCCAAAGACACCTCCCTCCCTGACACTTTGCCTTTAAAGGACAGACTCTTAGACGGTTACCTGCCAGATGGGGTTATATCATTGACGTATAAAAAATGGATTAACAACACTCCAGATCCTCTGATGCTCTTGAGGAGCCGCTGGGAGAGAGAGACAGACTAGAGATACATGACGAGGAGTGGCAGCAGGCACTGGCCTCCCCTAGAGAGGTTGCAATCTCTTCCAGACTGCGCCTGGTCCAGCTAAAGATCCCCCACCGAGTCTATGTCTCTGGCCCAACCCTAGTTAAAATGGGAAAGGTAGAAGAGGGCATCTGTAGACGTGGATGTGGGCAGCTCGGCTCATTCATGCACATTCTTTGGGGAAATGCTGCAATTTAAGGCAAAAAGGGATACCTACTATCACTTTGCCCTGAGTTTGTGGTCCAAAAGTGACAGGATTCCATTTCCAATGCAAATCATGATTTGCAATGAAAAATAACCTAATCTAGCATTATACAAGTTATACTGTCAAAGCCTAGTTTTTGTACTAGAAGGATAGCTTTCCTGTATGAAACCCATGTTTGACAGAACTCACACACCCTTCCATAACAGTGCAAGGGTATGTGTTGGTGCAAGACTGTCAAAAGAGAGGGGTCAAATTGCGCCTTATCTTAGTAGCTTTGGCATTGTTTTTCTATCTCCTTTTAACTTAGTGCAGCACAGAAGCCAAAGTTGCACAACCAAAGTTGCTGTTCCGTGTTGAGCTAAAAATAGTAAATTTGGTCCAAAAATCTTGTGGGTGTTAGGACTCTATGTAGAGTCAACTTAGTAAAAACAAATATGCCCAATTGTACAATGGAGGTTGCAGATGGTTAGAATGTTATCTTTGAATGGTGCCATGAAACTTGTTCAATGATATTTAAACTAGCACTGGATTTTGAGTAGCGGTATAGTAGTATAGGATTACAGGTATATTTTACTCAGGAGAGTGTCAATGCCCTCTCCTTTTTGATTGTCATGGGTTGATGCCAGTTTTTATTGTCCATCACAGTCAGCTGAAACCTGACAGTAAGGGGCAGTGGAAACTCGTAAATGATCACTAGACCATGGAACACAACTCCCATGGTATTGGGGGGACATTCATTTTTGGTTTTTCATACATTTGTATTTTCAAATTTTTGGCATGGGAAATGCCAGTTTAGGCTACCTGTCTCTTGGTCACAGGTATCACTCTGGGCTGTACAGAACCAAATCAAAAAGATAAATATTTAACATTTACACATTGTTAAGTATTTATCATTGAGTGACCGACATCCCTCACCCTGATTGTCTGAACTCTTTGGGAGATTGCGCTGCACTTTACGTCTTAGCCTTTTCTCCCAACGCATGGTATCACTCCCTTTCCATCACACAAGAACCTATCCATGCCAACGCTTTACCCTACGCTTTATTCCCCTCTGTTTTCTAAGTGTGTTGATACCAATCATAAATGCATCTTCTATGGGTATTTGGCACCCATAGGCAACTAACTGGGTGCAGATCACTTTGGGAATTTGGAAGGAACTTAAAGCAAAAAGCAGTGTAGGCTACTGTCCTCTTGCTATATATGTATCACCCCTGAGCTGGATGGAAACATACCACAACCAAATCCGTCTCTAATCTATATACTGGATACTAAACTGTTGCATCCAAAGAAGACAGATCCAGTCCAATAGGTTAAGAAGATTTATTCTTAAAGACAAGTACAGCTCTCAAACTGCCAGAGTGTCTCTCTATCAAGCTCCAGTCTCAAGTGAGCAGCAAGAGCCTAAACATTCTAGTATTGCTAAGCAACAATGATATCTTAAGAGAGGCTTAAAGGAGAAGCATAAGATTAACAAGAACTTAAAAGAAAACATAATATGTACAATATGGGCATAAAGGTGAAGAAGACTAAAACAAGGGATATAACACACCTCCTCACCTGTAAAACAAAAAGTTAAGTCACATAATCATCAAGATACTTTGGAGTGGCCCTCAGCCTGGAGCTGACTCTAATAGGAGGGTCAGAGACAAACTCAGGACCGTCCAAAGCATCATCAGGAACAGTTAAATCATTATTTACAGAAAATCCAGCAATAGAAGAAGAAAAAGGAACAGTCGAAACAGTATTGTAAGAATCTTCAACAGGGTGTAACAGACCAGAAGCGGAAGAGGTAGGAGACTTATCACCTACAATTCTAGCAATACGTCTGTTGCTCCACCATTTACCGCCTGAGACCATAACAGAATGTTTGCCAACTTTGACAATGGTGGTTTTAGGATAAAATCTTGATCCTGCGACTTTACCTGGTCTCCTTATTCTGACTTTATCTCCAACAGAAAAACATTGGGGCATATTATCAAGGGGGTTTATCTCCGCTTTTTTGGCTTTAAAAGCCAAGAAAGCGGAGATAAAATTATCTCCCTATTACCAAGCTGTCGCTAACACCAGTTAGCGACAGCTAGTAGGAGATAGCGACCATCTTGGGCCCCACTTTGCATGTCAGTGATATTTATCACTAATGAGATGCAAAGTGGGCGTGCCAAGATGTTAGAGACTGAAAACAGTCGCTAACATCGCTATCTCCTATTACCAACTTTTGGAGATATTCGCGCTAAGCGGGAATATCTCCAAAAGCTAACACCTGCCCTGAGCAGTTCTTAGCCATGTTATCCAATGGGAGGTGGATAACATGGCTAAGAGCATTTGCTCGATAATGCATGAATATCGCTGACTTTTCAGCGATATTCATGCATTTCGGCCGTTTTTTATCGCATTTGCGATAAACCTTGTTAATAGCAAGGTTTATCTGCGATAAAAATCGCCGATGTGCGGCGATAATTTTTGTCTCTAAACAAGTTAGAGACAAAAATTATCGCTAGTTGTTGGTAATATGCCCCATTGATTCTTAACATGTTTACTGTCATCATATCTGATCTTTGACCGAATTTGAGAATTCTCAACCCTGTCTTTGACTACATTCAGATCAGGGGAAGTTCCACCAGATTTGGTTTTAGTAACCACCCATTGAGGGGACAATTCATTAAAGGATTCCCTACCACGTAGCATGGCAAATGGAGTGATGCCCGTGGTAGAGTGGGGAGTGTTATTATATGACCACACTCTGTCACTGACAACGTCTTGTACAATTTGTCCAGAAGAGATAGCAAGCTGAACAGAATCTTTTAAAATGCGGTTCACCCTTTCCACTAAACCATTGCCCTGTGGACTATACAAGGCAGTGGTAAGATGTTTAACTCCATAATTATTCAAAAAATCTCTCATGTTGTGTGAAACAAATTGCACACCATTGTCTGAGACTATAAAACCAGGGATTCCTTCTGACCTAAATAATTTAGACAAAAAACGAATCACATTTTCTGTATTGGGATCCTTCATAAATTTAAAAGACACCCATTTAGAGTGATAATCCACAACAGTTAAAATAAACCTAAAACCTTGGTTCAAGCCGCCAATTGGTCCCAAAAAATCTATACCTAATTTCACCCAAGGATTTTCAGGAAACTTTACTGGAGACAAAGGAGAATTGACTGTACGTAAGGATTTTTCAGCATGAGAACATTCAAGACAGTTGTTCAGTAAAGTTTCAACAGAAACATCCATACCCGGCCACCAATAATGCAATCTTAGTCTTTTCTTTGTACTGGTAATTCCTCAATGTCCCTTATGAGCTAAAGCAATTAGTTTGTCTCTGATAGATATAGGAGGAACAAGTAAAGATCCTCTCATAACCAGATCTTCTTCCAGACTCAATTCGTCCTTAATTTTAGCAAAAGGAACCATGTTCTTATCGATCTGACTTTCTCTCGGCCAACCATCAGATATCCATTTCTTCAAGAGATTCTGGGAATTGTCAGCATCTGAGGCTTGTAACCAGTCCGATTTGGAAATGACCCCCTCAGTTAATTTTAAGCCATCAATCAAACTTATTACCACCTCCTTATCATCAAGGATGGATTCAACCTCCGAAGAATTCACAGGACATCTTGATAAGAAGTCTGCCTTAAAATTCTTTCCTCCGGGAATATGTTTCATTGAAAAATTAAAGTCATATAACTTAGAAAATAAACGGACTAATCTAGGACTTGCATTTCTCAACCCTTTATCATTCCATATGAAAATGAGGGGTTTGTGATCAGAGACAAGTACAAACTCTTTGCCCCACACATAAGTGGAAAAATGTTTGACACCCCAGACACAAGCAAGGGCTTCCTTTTCTATAGTGCTGTAGTTTTTTTCTGAGGACGAAAGTTGTCTAGAAGCAAAGGCAATTATATTTTCATTTCCATTGTCTGACTGACTAAGTATAGCCCCTAGACCCGTGTTACTGGCATCAACAGTAATGTAAGATGTGAAAGCCTCATTAAAAGGTTTCAGTGCAGGAGCAGAAATGATCAGATCCTTTAATTTCTCAAAAGCAGAACTTTGCTCATCACTCCAGACAAATTTAACTTTGTTCTTGGTTAATAATCTTAGAGGTTCACTGATCAAGGCAAAGTTCTGTACAAACCTTGAATAGAATTCACTCAATCCTAAAAATGACCTCAATTGATCCTTATTGGATGGCTGAGCACATTCTCGAATGGCCTTGAGCAGGTCTTGTTTGGGACTAATGCCTTCATGAGAAATGACATGACCTAAATACTCCACCTTATCAAGTAAAAATTTACATTTCTGTTTTTTTACAGTCATACCATGTTTGTTCAATATACCTAAAACTTGGTCTAACTTAGCCAGATGTTCTTGAACAGTATTGGTGGAAATAAGTATATCATCTTGATAAGCCAAAACATCCTTTACATTACCAAAAAGTTGTGACATTAATTTCTGAAAGACTGAGGCCGCTGAGGCTAGGCCAAAGGGTAGTCTTAGAAATCTAAAAGGACCAAATGGAGTGTTGAAAGCGGTGAGATCCTTAGACTCATCATTCAGCTGAATTTGATGGTATGCCGCTCCTAAATCAATCGTAGAGAATATTTCTGTACCTTTGAGTTGAGCAAGCATGTCCTGAATGCGAGGCAAAGGAAAGCAATCAATCTGAATATTCTTATTTAAGGACCTAAGGTCAATGCAGAGCCTAATCTCATCACAATTCTTTTTAAGAGCAACGACAATTGGAGAAATCCATAATGAAGAATCAATTTGCTCAATCACACCTTCATTACATAATTGATCAAGATGGGTTTTGATTCTATCCCTGATACTTAAAGGAACATGTCTGACCTTGTGAACTACAGGAATAGCATCTGGTTTTAGGATTATCTTGTGTTCATAGCCTATGACTGAACCCAACTTATCAGAAAAGACACCCTGATGTTTATTAATTATGGTGTCTAATGAAGAATGATCAATAGTAATGGAATTGATTTTTTCAGGACGATCCTGGGAAATGGGATTATCAGTGCCTGGTCTCAAAACCATTTTAAATTTTCCCTGGTCCTTCCAACCTAGGATTTTATAACCTTTCTTAGAAACATAAATTTTAGTATCAATAGTTCTATCTTCAAAGGTAATATTATCTAAAAAAATCCCATCATTTCAATTTCAATATCATTGAAGGCAACAGTGTATATATCAGTTGGAAATAAATCAAGCCCAGCCCATTCTTTAAAGAAAAACACATCAGGAATAATGGTAACTGGAGAACCAGAATCAACTGTAACTTTGAGAGAAACTTTTCCTATGATGATATCACATACAGGATCACCACTATCTGAATCTTCTTGTGAATTAATCATTTCCACAGATAGTAATATTTTGTTTACAGAGTTGTTTTCAGTTATTAAATTTACTTCAGTGGTGGGACTATCTGTCATAACACACATAGTTTTAGCTTTAAACTTACAAACTGAATTAAAGTGACCAATTTTCTTACAATTAGTGCATTGTTTTTTTAAGGCTGGACAAGTTGGAGAATTAGCAAGATGAGATTTCGAACCACATCTAAAACATTGAAGGGATTTATCAGATTTTCTCCATTCAGTCTTATTAGGAACCTTATCTTTTTCACGTTGTGAAGTAGGTTGTGAAGCTTGTTGAGAAATTTTATTAACTGTTTCTGAAGTAGAAGGTTTGTTATTGCCAAGTTCTTTAGAAGCAGAAACCGATCTTTCTATACCTCTTGCTATTTCTAAAGTTTCAGTGAGTGAAGGATTTCTACAACAGAGGATTCTTTTTTGAACTTCGTTAGAATGACAATTGACAACTAGTTGATCTCTCAAGTATTGGTCAATGGGACCTTCAAATTCACAGGAAGCTGCCAATACTCTCAATTCTGCTAAAAAGGTATCAATACTCTCATGTTCCCTCTGTTTCCGAGTGTAAAATTTGTGTCTTTCAACAATAATGCTTGGTTCATCAATAAAATGTTTTTCTAACCTGAGAACTGCCTCAGTGTATTCATTCCAATCATCAGAGGGTGGGCGAATAATTTTGGGTTGATGGTCAAAAATTCTCTGACCCTCTGCACCTAAAGCATTGTATAACATAGCATTTTTGCGTACAGGAGGAAATTTGATGCCATTAATAGCTATAAGATAACTATTGAAAGACTTATACCATTGGGTCCATTTTATTTTGGGACAACCTGGTTCAGGAAGAAAAGGAGGGGGAAGAATAGCAGTTTGCATGGCCATAAAAAATAATAGAAAAGCTATGAAAGGTAAATAAAATAAATGTGAAGAAACAGAGAATAAAATGAGTAAAAGCGATGTAAAGTTCACAAGAAAATATAAGTAATATAATAAAAAGAATTATGACTTAGCTGTGCCTATCAGCGTGAAGGCAGGAGTGCTTATCAGCGTGAAGACAGCTGTGCCTATCAGCGTGGAGGCAGCTGTGCCTATCAGCGTGAAGGCAGCGAAGTAAAATGAAAATGTCTATCAGCGTGGAAGCAGCTGTGCAAATCAGCGTGAAGGAATGAATGAAGATGAAGCTGTGCACATCAGCGAGTGCACGGTAAAAAATCTCAGTAAATGTGAATGAAATAATTGAATTAAAGGAGCTGTGCACATCAGCGAGTGCACTGTTGCGGTAGCGTGTTGACAGTGGTTGAAGGAGAGCAGCTGTGCACATCAGCGAGTGCACTGTTGTGGTAGCATGTTGTCAGTGGTTGCCATGTAACCCGGGAAAATGGCGGAGACGTTGCGCGATGACGTGTAGATCCGTGATGACAAATGGCGCTGAAGACGAAGGTGAAGAGAAGAGAATGGCTGCGCAGAACTCCGAAGATGCCAGCGAGGATGTTCCAATGATAGCCAGTAAGCCGGTAAGGGTTGATGGAAGTAATTTTGAAAGTCTCTCGGTGCAAAGGAGAGCGAGCACTAGTAATGAAAGCACAATGAGGATATTAAACGGGCAAAATGAAAAAAAATGAAAAACAATTTCAAACTTGTATATGAGAAAATCCTCAATAAAAGCCAGTCTTCTCTTATTTTTTAAGTTTTTCTCTCTTTGTCAAAGTCAGTCGAGATGAATGAATTTTCAAAGAGAGTGCTCGTCTCGTTTTTTGTTACTTTAAAATAAAAGGTTGCATCTTCTCAAAAATTGTGACAGGTGGAGAACTGTCAAGTAAAAGCAGAGCAAGTGTTTCAATTGTAGTTGACTGCAATTAAGTCTCTTTTAAGGTTAAGCACATGTGAAATATAGTTAAAGTGAAGCGCACAAATTGAATATATTATAACTGGAGCATAAAATGAGCCAAAGTTTGAGTAAAGTTCAAAAGAAAAGTAAATCTGTCAGTTTGTAATTTTTTAGAGAATGAGGAGCAGAATGCAGAAAATGGAGAAAAGTTCTCAAAAGGTGACAGATAACTTATATGAAGACTTATCTCAGTTGAATCTTGAGTTTCATGATGTTGAATAAGATCTTCTTTTAAATGAGGTCAAATGAAGGAATTCAGAGGAGGTCCTGTAGTCTGGCAGTTGTAGATGAAAGTTGAAGAAAATTAAAAGTCTTTAGTTGGATGTGGGTTCATAGAGGGCTGACTTGACCACCTCATCGCCAAATTTATGTTGCATCCAAAGAAGACAGATCCAGTCCAATAGGTTAAGAAGATTTATTCTTAAAGACAAGTACAGCTCTCAAACTGCCAGAGTGTCTCTCTATCAAGCTCCAGTCTCAAGTGAGCAGCAAGAGCCTAAACATTCTAGTATGGCTAAGCAACAATGACATCTTAAGAGAGGCTTAAAGGAGAAGCATAAGATTAACAAGAACTTAAAAGAAAACATAATATGTACAATATGGGCATAAAGGTGAAGAAGACTAAAACAAGGGATATAACACAAACCTTGCCCAAAACAGTGTTAAACTCCTTGCTCTGTGGCACAGACATGTCTGTCTGTGCCCCTGCAAGAAGTTATATTTTGTCTTAGGCTAAAAGCTGTTCTTATCCAAACAGCATCTGTGTCCTTTTATGGAACATATATCTATCTCTCATTTCATGCCCCCCTGTACCACCATTCGCCATGAGGGTATGGACACTGTGATTGCAAATTGATTTCTGAAGCCATGAACTTCACAGATCTGAACATCACAGGATGTACTCCTTTCTGTAGAGCAACATAGAACTGTAACAAAACACTGGGAGCACAAAGCCTACAGTTCTATAGCTTTCTGTTTGCTCCATCTCCCAGTCGCAATGACTGTGCAGGTAGTGCCTCTCACATTCTTATCATTCTATCAATGTAGGCTCAAGATCTAACATTGATGAATATTAAAGCCAGATTGACATATGTCCCATGTCAGATAAAGAGAGAACACAAATACCCTTGATCTGAGACAAAACAAAAATTAAGCTTTGCATAAGAGGGCTGGGACAGCATTAGCCCTAGAAGCGGAATCATATTGTTAACATGGCTAAGACTCATTTGGTCTATTTATTGAATAACATATTGCTTGTCAGACTTGGTATTGAGGTTCCGTGACAATTGTAAGTGGTGTTTTCGACTCGCCCGAATATGGTCGAGTCTGGTATCTATGAACCGCAAATGACGAGTTTAGTGGGTGTACGCGTTTTCGCTGTGCTAACCTAAACCGTTCGTCTGTTACGTGGGTTTCTTCATCTGAACCCACAGGTTCCATTTTAGATATGGCATCCATTTTGTTTCTTGCCCTCAAGTAGCCAGTGAACGGACACTGTCCGCTTCGTGACCCTAGGATTCCCAAACTCTTGCGGAAGACACGTGTTTCTTTGAGGGTGTCTTTATGACAAGGGGGATGACACTGCAAGGCAGATGGCCCCGCTCGAGGCTCATCTTGCCGTGCCGGTCTATTGTTTCAGTTGTGCATTCATTAGGCACGCCTCCTTTGATCCCTGCAATCGTGTTTCTGATAGCACCCCCTTTACACTCTTTTCAATCTGTTCGCTACCCTCGTCTTCCTCTGCACCTGTTTTTGACTCTTCCTTGATTTGTTTTCTGCCGGAATGGAATGCACTAATGGTGAGAAGATGTACTTTTACAGTTGGGAACTAGCAATGCTACTGTAATTATGTTCCGGGACCCTGAATACATGAAAGCGACCCCCTGTGAAATTTACTGTGGGAACCGAGTTGTAACCTTTTGTTTGCCGTGTTGTTGTATGACGAAAAACTGTATAAAAGAAGCGATCCACAGATACAATTTGAAACAGTCTCCATGAACCTACATGCTATGTACTTCTTGCGACTTCTGTGTTCCCTGCAGTAAATAAACCTCGAAATCTTTGACGCTGAAGGAAGTATCCCGTGTCTCTGTCATTTGTACGCCGGAACAGGTAACCCACGAAGGTTTCAGGTGTTGTCCCTGGCACCGCTGGGTCTTAGCAGAACCCAGTCCTTCAGTTGGCGCCCAACGTGGGGCGGCATCAGCGGTACCGGTCCAAAGCCCGACGATCGTGAGGAACTTCGTGTGAAATCTCCGAGGGAAGGTGCACCCCGCTTCATCGATCTTGTTGTCGAAACATGTGGCCCGACGACTTTTCCCGCGAAGATCCCCGCCTCCTGACGGCTGCGACGGACTGCTGCCCTGACTGTCGACCTGTTTTGGCGCCTGGCGTAGACCTTGGTACAGCGAGACGATTGACGGGCCTTCCTGGTGACGCCATTGTTCTTTGAGTTAAGTATTTGTGGGTCGCTCCCCAGAATCCTTAGTTGTTGTGGGTGCTTAGTTGTTGCATGGTTCCATTGCATTTGTGGTCTTTTGTATTTTGTTCTTAGTTGTTCTATTTGACGGCTGCAGTCGCCAAAAACCGAGGGTTTTTGCATTTTGCGGAATTATTGTAAGTCCAATAACCCATGAAGTTTGTGAAACTTGGCTAGTGTGCACGATGCCTGGCCGTAGTACTTTGTTTAGCTGCTTTAGAGGTTGTGGTGCGGATTCCCGATTGGAGGACTCATGTCCGATACCTCCAGTTGGAACTCCAATATATGAATTATATAGTCGACATGGTGTGGGTCCTATCACATTTAATGATTGCTGGGTCCGCTACACTAAAGATGACGGTGTCCTTAGTTGGCCACCTCTTGGTAGTTTTGAGACCCCGATTTTAGATAATCTTGAAGCTAAATTGTTCCAAAGAAAAGCAAGGCTGGCCATGTTTGATTCCTTTCGGTTATGGTGTAAAGAAGCCAAGCAAAAAGAAATCAAACAGCTTAAACGTAATAAGAAAGAAGGTATCGTTACAACGATGAGAAATGCAGAGCAGTTCCAGCGAGACAAAGAAGAGAAGGAAAAGGAAGTTTTTGATAGATTGCAATGTATGACAGTGGATAAGTGTTATCCCGCTATACCGACGGGTACTGATAAGAAGGGAGAGGAAGCAGTAGAGGATCCCTTATTGTCATACCTACTGAAGTCACCACCTCCATACGCACAGGATACTATAGTGCCTGTGGTTCCCCCTGTTCCTCAACCTGCTGTTCCGGCGGCTGTTAATCAGCCTGCCGCTGGTCCTGTTCCTGCAAATCCTTTTGTTCCTATTCCTCTACCTGCTACTGTCCCTACTGCTCCACCGTCTATACCTTCTCAAGCTACTGTTCCCGCTACTTCCACTCATGTGGCTACTCCTACTGCTCTTGCTCCTCCTGTATTTGGTCCTTCTCTTGTTACCCCTTTACTTCTCTCCTCTTCACCGTCTGTTCGGCGACGTATTCCTAATATTGTTGCCAACTTTTACTCTCCTCTTGGACCGATTCTTGGGTCTGCTGATTCTGATGCTCCACAAAGACGAAGTCAGCTTCCTGGTGGTAGGGAACGTGATACGCTATTTAAAATG
Organism: Lissotriton vulgaris; assembly: GCF_964263255.1. Lineage (NCBI taxonomy): Eukaryota > Metazoa > Chordata > Amphibia > Caudata > Salamandridae > Lissotriton > Lissotriton vulgaris. The sequence continues at coordinate 293,861,903 of NC_141697.1, read as the reverse complement.
GCGAAAAATTGGATTAGATATCCCCTTAAGAATCCACCACGTATAGTTGTTGACACTTTCTCTCAATTCAATGAGCCAACACAAAGATTCGTGTTTGAAGAAATGTGCAAACTCTTACGTGATGAGATATCAGTTGACGCGGCAGATGATGTACTGGCCGCTTTAACTGAACTTCAGCTTCAGTTTTCGAGTGATATGATTGTGGGTAGCAATGTTCGACGCGCTGTCGAGCATCTACTATCTTTTCGTCCCGCTTTGATGCCTCGTGCATTGTTTAAAGATGAACATGAGGAATGGGTGTCGACGCCTGGTCAGTATCCCATGCGTGAAGTTCCACCAGTGTGGATGCCAGGTAATCCTGCTGCTAATCCTGCTATCATGCCACACTTCCAGAGAGTATGGATACACCTTCCATGGAAACGATCAGAAGTTTTGCAGGTTAAGCAAACTTTGCCTGACCCTCGCAAAAATCCTGCAGGATACTACAAAGAGTTGTCCCAATTAGTGGATGCTACGATAATGAATCTTGCCGACATCGACATGTTGTTCGGCAATGTCGTACCACAACCGGTTTGGGCGACAATTCATCAAGAGAATCACGCCGCTGAGTTAGGCGGTGATTGGGCTGCGCTTACAGCGGCTGACATACGACAAGTTGGTGGGGCTAAACCTGAACAGCTCATTACTGATCTTCCCCAAAGAATAATTACCCTTATGAAGACACTTATGCCAGCAATGAAAGTTAACTGGGATAAACTGTCTGCCTGTAAGCAGAAGAAGGACGAGAGTGTCTCCGATTTCTTTACGAGATTTGAGGAGGCATTCATCGATCATAGTGGTGAAGATATGGGCACTGAGGGAGGTCAGAGATTGTTTGTGGATAAATTTGTATCAAACTTGTTGCCTGAACTTAGTAATAAATTAAAAAATTCCGAAAGTGCGTGGGCTGATTCTACTTCTGCTCAGATATTGGCTACGGCTCAATATTATGAAAATAGAGAGAAAGAGGAAAATGATCGTGCAGACAAAAAGACGAAAGAGCTAAAAACGAAAGTTTTGTTACAACAAGCATATCCTCCACGCTCGAATCAAAACGATTCTCAACAGCGGAATAGATCGCAATCGCAGCCCGCTAGGTTGCAGTCGCGGAATGATTCCTCTTCGCAGAGATCTATGCTTGGGTACAATCAATGCGCCTATTGTCGAGGTGAGGGTCATTTGAAATTTGATTGTCCAGTTCTGCGCGATCGGAATGATGGCAATTCGTCTAGAGGAGGTCGTAGTGGTCCTCAACAGGCTTCACGAGGTAGAGGTTGTGGTGTTACTCAGAATCAAAATGAGCGTTCTAATAATTCCTCTGATTCCAATAATTGTTTCGATCAGCGTGGATCATCGTCAGGTAGATCCGCACAGTACAATGTGGACGATTATTATATCGACCAGGGTACGGATGATGGTAATTACTAGGACAGCCATAGACAAAGAGAGGGAGTAGTATCAGTTCCGGTTGATCAGAGAGGGCCTTACGTCGCAGTTGCCACATCGGGCGTAGTTGAGCCTTTTCTGTTGGACACTGGTGCAGCAAAAAGTTCCATCATGCATTCGAAACTCCCTGGCGCACCTTTGTCTGGCTTAACAAATGTTTCCGTTGGATTCTCTGGCGCCCCTGTTAGCAATCCGCTTTCTCGCCCTTTGCCCCTCACAATTGGGCCGTGTGAGCTGAAAGCTCCTTTAATTTTGACTACTGGGTGTGGTGAAAATCTTTTGGGCCTGGATTTGCTGAAACGTTTGTATGCGACTTTGTATTGTTCTCCCGCGGGAGTAAAACTTACATTGGGTGAGAGAGTAATCTCTCCTATGTACTTGTCCATTGATAAGCTCCCACCGGAATTGTGTTCTCTTCCTGCATCTTTGTGGGCAACAGGTCCCAATGACGTGGGCCTACTTGACATCTCCCCTTATGTTGTCCAATTGAAATCAAATGTGCGATTACCACATATTCCCCAGTATCGTATCTCCCTTGATGGTGAGCGGGCGTTGCTAGCGATCATCTATGATTTGATAGACAAAAATGTTATCGAGGAGACTCGGGGAAACGTGTGCAATAGTCCTGTGTTGCCTATTCTTAAACGCACTGATCCATCTAAGCCTCCTGTTTATCGTTTTGTCATTGATTTACGGGAGGTGAATAAAAGTGTGGTTCCTCAGTTCCCTGTGGTGCCGGACATTACGGCTTTACTGACTCTGATTCCTGCATCTGCTTCTTGGTTCTCAGTGATCGACCTGAAGAATGCTTTCTTTAGTATTCCGATTGCTGAGGAAAGCAGGGACCTATTCGGTTTCTCGTTAGGTGGTCGTAGCTTTAGGTTTAAACGCGCTCCTCAGGGCTATTGTGAGAGTCCATCAATATACAGCCAAGCCCTGAAGAGTCAACTTGATGCGTTTGTGTTACCGGCTGGTGCGGCTTTGATCCAATATGTCGACGACTTGTTGGTGGCTGCAGACACAAAAGACATCTGCAAAACTGCTACGGTGTCTCTGTTACAACATCTCTGTGACTTACATCATAAGGTGTCACCTTCTAAACTGCAATATTGTTGCCAAGAAGTAACCTATCTAGGTCACTTATTGTCAAAGGAGGGAAGAAGGTTGACCCCAGAGAGAATTGCAGCGATCGCTCGAATGACTGTGCCAACAACTCAGAGAGATGTGCCTTCCTTTCTAGGTATCACGTCATACTGCAGGCAATGGATTCCAAATTTTTCATTGCTAGTGAAACCATTGGTAGCCCTCACTTGCCAGGATGTTCCATCTCCTTTGCCATGATGGACGAGTGTCAGAAAAGTTTTTCTGAACTGCGTGATGCGTTGTGTTCGGCCCCTGTGTTAGGTACTCCTGACTACAGTAAGCCGTTCACACTATACGTTCACGAGAGGGAAGGTTGTGCGTTGAGTGTTTTGACGCAGCAATTTGGTGGTAAGCAGCGTCCATGTGCATATTTTTCCTCGACCTTGGACCCAGTAGCTAGAGCATTGCCGAGTTGTCAGAGAGCAACAGCGGCAGCTGCGGTGTCCATCCGACAATCTGCAGGATTGGTCATGGATAATATGCTTACGGTGATGGTTCCGCATGCAGTTGACACTCTCTTGAATCGTACGAAAACTCAACACTTGATGAGCGCAAGGTTGTCCGGTTATGAGTTGACGCTTTTGGCAAGTCATATTCAAATAAAGCGCTGCAATGTCCTGAACCCGGCGACGTTGTTGCCAACCAATATGGAATCAGACGAGGTACCACCACATGATTGTTATTTGCGAACTGAGGAAGAAACGAAGGGTCGTGTTGACCTAAAAAACACTCCATTGGAAGACCCCGATGGAACTTTGTATGTGGATGGTTCATGTTTTAAGTTGCCCAATGGTGATGTGACGACTGCGTATGCTGTGGTAACGTTAAGCACGGTTGTGGAAACGGCGACATTGAGTCAGAATTCTGCACAGGCGGCAGAATTAATTGCCTTGACAAGAGCGTGTGTTTTGTCGAAAGGGAAACGGGTGAATGTGTTTACCGACAGCCAGTATGCTTTTGGGGTTGCTCATAGCTTTGGAGGATTGTGGCGAGAGAGAGGTTTTATGACATCGCATGGTACGAAGATCCAGCACGGACAGCTTGTGAATGATCTTTTAGACGCACTCACATTGCCCAAGCAGGTGGCGATAATTAAATGCAGTGCGCACCGTAAGGTGATGGATGATATTGGTCGTGGCAATGCGTTTGCTGATGAGATTGCTAAGGAGACTGCGAGAGACCTTGCAACTAGAATGTATGTGACGAGTTCGGTAAGGTGGCCTGCAGAAACTGGTATGTGTGAGGATACTGTCGAAAGTGTAAAAGCGATTCAGAATGAGGCCACCGAAACTGATAAGACCAAGTGGAAGGAGAGCACAGGAAAGTTGGATGCAAATGGATGTTGGATTGATTTGTCGGAGAATCAAAGATGGATGTTGCCGGATGCATATGTGCTAGCTGTTGTGACCATGGCACACGGTTTGTCCCATATTAGTGCGAAAGGTATCTGTAAGTTGTTGTCCCCTGTATGGAAGAATGATGGTATCGCTAAGTGTGCAGAGAGGTTGGTTAAGAATTGCATGATATGTATGATGTACAATCCTGGCAAGGGTACTCCTACACCCCCTGGCCATTTCGCTCCTCCTACATGTCCCTTTGAGGTAATACAACTGGATTTCATCCATATGGAGCGATGTAATAACCTGAAATACGTTTTAGTTGTGGTTTGTGCATTCTCCCGATGGATTGAAGCTTATCCTCTCAAAGACAATACTGCCCTGTCCACAGCGAAAGTCCTACTGAAGGAATACTTCCCTCGGTATGGAATGCCACGCGGATTGTATGGTCTGATAACGGAAGTGAGTTTGTGGGAAGTGTGATGAAGAGTGTGTGTAAGGGCCTTGGAATTACACAAAAATTCCACAGCGCCAATCATCCCCAGTCAGCAGGTTTGGTGGAGGGGTACAATGGTACTCTAAAACTAAAACTCACAAAGATTCAGGCTACGACTGGTCTCTCGTGGCCCGATGCTTTGCCTTTAGCTCTTCTGTCAACCAGGGCGACTGTACACTCTCGAGTAGGGCTCAGCCCATATGAGATTGTGTTCGGCCATCCTGCAAATATTTGGGGGGTTCCTAGACCCAGTGCATTCACAAGTCTTGAATATCCAATGCTAATTGATTACCTTCATGATCTGACTGCTAAACTGAGGTTAATTCATCAACAGGTTTTTGAAGCACTGCCGGCGCAGACGGAGGGTCCAGGCCACCAGCTCCAACCTGGAGATTGGGTGGTAACCAGAAACTTTGGCCGGAAGCGAAACCTTGAGCCGAGGTTTATTGGACCCTTCCAAGTGTTGCTCGCCACGAGGACCGCTGTTCGTTTGGAGGGCCGTAAGCATTGGGTGCACGCCACCCACACCAAAAAGGTACCAATACCTTTACCAGTGGACTCGTGGGTGAGGACTGGCATCGCTGCAACAGAAACAGAAGTTTTGCCGAACTTTGTGCCGTTCAGTGACGCTCAGCCTGTGGGGGATACATCAGAGCAGCCAGACAACTCTGTTGAACCTTTGCCACTGGAGAATTCAAGATCTAAACTATCGTCTGGCCGACAGGACTCTGCTCCACAATCTGATCAATTGTTTGAAGAGCAGACTCGTCCTGGAAGAAGCAGATATTTTCTTTGTTCCAATACTAGAGACTAATAAAAATTATTTTTGCTTTTCCTTTTGAAATTCACGTTACCCCCATTATCATTCTGAAAATTTTTGAACAATTGTGGTTTTGTATCAAATTCTGAGTTCTTTTCCACATATGTGTGTTTTTCCACAGCTAGGAGATTTTGTATATATTGTTTGATTAAAGAACCTTACATCCAGGTTGACCGTAGGGCCGTGCGGGTACTTCCTTCTGTTTAGTAGGTCCTGACACTAGGTCGGAGGCCGTTGATTCCTAGGAACTCCTGGGGATTGACCACTGCTACACAGAACGAAGTGCGTCAAGAACGTTGCGGACGGTTTTAGAGGATGGCTTTCTCAAGGTTGTCGGAAGTGGAGAAGACTCAAACGCAAAGATTCGAATTGCATAGGGTTGTACGTACCAAATGTTTTATGTTTCAGGTGTTCCTACTGTTCCTAACTGTTTCTTTGTTACTGGTGGGTGGAGTGTACTATGCGATACAATCATTATTGCCTTCTGCTTCACCTACCCCTTCCTCTGAACCAAAACCTACTTCCACTGTTTCTCCTCATTCCTTTCACATCTTACCCCAACACGAGCAGGTTAGACGTGCGGAATTCATGAACAATTCCTTCGTTCAGCTCCTTCATCAACATCAGTTGGTGATGAACACTACCAATTGTTGGGTGTGTGGGTTAATGCCACATACCACGGATAGGGGAATTCCGTACTTGGTCCTTCCTTACAGTTCCCAGGGTTCAGCTCGAGCATTCCAAACTATGTTTCGTAGCGCACTAGATTCCTACCCACATCGAGAGCCACGCACTGCAGATCATGGTCCTGGCCTGTACCACAAGCCTTTGGCAAGAGCGATTGCCGATTTAGATAGGGATATCTTTGACGCATCGCTTATCCCAGAGGAAGAGGTGCGAGCATACAGAGATCTGAGTGAGGCTGAGTATAGCATACAGTGGGTGATCGGCAGCTTAAAAGCTCGTCTCCGATCTGGATCGTACCCCATCTTGGTAATTTCTGTCTGAAAGGCCTTGGCCGAAGCCCGCGAGCTCAGCTCGGGAGGAGTGCCTGTACCGAAACGTATGTTTTGCCGACGGCCTCTTCCCCTGTTCTTCTGACTGCCAAGGGTACATACTTTGTTTGTTATGACCGCGCATATACATGGTTGCCTCGTGACTTCTCAGGCACATGCTATATTGCGAATTTGTTGCCGCCGACCTTCACTGTTGGGTCGGATTATCACAAGACCAGAGTTGTGAGAGGCGTGATTAGCGAAGAGGACACTGCCGGTCAACCTGTGGTGGCCGGCAGAGATGGGTGAACCACCAACACCAGCGTACAGGCCCAAAAATCTGGGAGTATGGTTAGACAAAAAACTAGCACTCTCACATCAAACAAATGCCATCATCTCTGCCTCCCTTTTTCTAATTAAGAAAATAAAGAAGATATTTCCTTACATCCCCGTAGACACAAGGAAGACAGTGTCACTGAACCTCAATACCAAGTCTGACAAGCAATATGTTATTCAATAAATAGACCAAATGAGTCTTAGCCATGTTAACAATATGATTCCGCTTCTAGGGCTAATGCCAGCCCTCTTATGCAAAGCTTAATTTTTATTTTGTCTCAGATCAAGGGTATTTGTGTTCTCTCTTTATCTGACATGGGACATATGTCAATCTGGCTTTAATATTCATCAATGTTAGATCTTGAGCCTACATTGATAGAATGATAAGAATGTGAGAGGCACTACCTGCACAGTTATTGCGACTGGGAGATGGAGCAAACAGAAAGCTATAGAACTGTAGGCTGTGTGCTCCCACAGCCAATGTTCCTAGAGCTGTTTAGGTGCTTTTTGTTCAATGTACTGCACGTTCATCTTCACTTCCAGAGCAACCTTTCCCTGTTTTCTCAAGGATCGGCTGCAACAGGGTATCTTCACTATCCAAAGTCATTATTAGTATCCCATGTACAGTTTAAAATGCCAAAAAGTCTGTCTTAAAATCTTCTTATTTGTGCCTCCCTTGGCATTCAGTGGCCACATCCAAGTAACTGTTCTTGTCATCTGAAAGGGAACGTGAACATGTGGGACTTGCTCTTGGAGCAGATGGTGAAGAGGAGTGAGTGTCCTTTTTCTTATTACCACACCTACCTAATAAAAAAGCGAGCTCCTCCTCTGCCACCAAAGAAGGAGTTTCTACTTATTTAGGTTTCGCCTGCACAGTGCTTGTGTGAAAGCCCATCTCTTTTCAATGTCTATGTGTCAGAACTTGCTCCACTGAGCCGGGATTTTGGGTTTAGCCTGACGTCCTACGCCAATGATACCCAGATAGTGGTGGCCGCCAATAGAAATCAGGCCTCACCTGCTCTACAATTTCAGAATTGCATGAGTGCAATAAATAGATGGGTGGGTACACTTTATCTCAAACTCAATTCTCAATACTGATTTTTGGCAACATGCAACCCAGCTGGGACAACCTGTGGTGGCCGGCAGAGATGGGTGAACCACCAACACAAGCGTACAGGCCCAAAAATCTGGGAGTATGGTCAGACAACAAACTGGCACTCTCATATCAAACAAATGCCATCGTCTCTGCCTCCCTTTTTCTAATTAGGAAAATAAAGAAGATATTTCCTTACATCCCCGTAGACACAAGGAAGACAGTGGTAACGTCACTTTTTCAGTCAAAATTAGACTATTGTAATGGGCTCTATTTGAGCATACAGAAGCAACATTTAAAAAAGCTTCAGACTGTTCAAAATACAGTGGCTCAGCTGCTGGTTAACACTCACAGGCATAAATCTGTTTTCAAAGAGATCCGTGGCCTGCACTGGCTCCCGGAAACACAATGTATTTAACGTATTCAATTCAAGGCCCTTTGTCTGGCATATAAGGCACTGAGCCACTAAGGACCTTCCTATCTTCAAAATCTTTTTGTCTGGTATGAACCAACCAGACAACTTCGCTCTTCAGGGGCCAAACTCCTGACAGTACCTAGAATTCGATCCTCTCACTGGGGCGGCCGCAGTTTTCACTACGGCACCACTAAACTCTGGAATACGCTTCAGAATGAGCTCAGAAGTGCTGGCTCCCTCACCATCTTCAGGGAAGGGCAAAAAAACGGGCTATTCCAGAATTAGACACTAGATCAGACGAACTGTGTCCTCAGCAGTGAGACACCTCTGGGTATTTGTGCACTTTAAAAATCCCACTAACATTAATATTAACATATATTGTATTCAATACAAATCTTGAAAGGGCCTGTCATTGGTTCGTGTGCTTGCTATCTACTTTTCTTCTGTTTCCATTGGCTGCAGCCTTTTGTTCCTCGTGTGCTGCTCTTATCAGTCTCCGAGGCCCAAGTACTGTTATCATCAGCCTGTGGAACTTTTTTATGTTTTATTTACCTGCACAGTGCTTGCGCTATGCTTGTTCAACAAAGACACTAGTCTGGCCACGATAATCAGTGTACTGTTGTATGTTTTTCTCCTATGCCGTGTTGTCGAATTATGGCAACTCTGAGCTGAGTGTCGGCTCTTCCTGTGTGCATACCTTTTACAGAGTTAACTTTTTGTTTACACTTGTGCTCTTCGGCTGAGTGATTAAACAGATTTGAATCCATATGTTGTCCCCATTCTTCCACCTTCAGCTATCTCTGTATACGTTGGTGTGGCCTGCCACACTTTTCCAAGCACTGCAGGGTCACTCCTTTTACGGTGTGCCTTGAAAGTGCTGGGGTGGAGCTCTAAACGTTACATCAAGGAGCTAACAGCTGTGTGAGGGTGGCAAGGAAAGGAGGCATGGGGAAGCTATTCAGCCGGCTTAGATAATATGAACATCTTTATTATTAGTCGATAGAGGACCCACAAATCTTTACCCAGAGCATTGGCAAAGTCTACAAGAAGATCACTAAACAGATTACTATAGAACTTTATTACCCATAATTCCAAATCCACACGAGTTCAAGCCATAAATAACATTTGATAGTATGATGAATCAGGCCAGAACTTCAGAACTCAGAACTTTCTCAGTGAACAAAAGTGATGCCAAGATTGAACGTCCACCCTTTGCTCTCCAAGCTCCAGAAAGGAGTGCAGGCATGTAAAACGTTTTTTAATTGCTCATTTTTGTAAAGGTTTGCATATACAACAAGAGGAAGAAAAGAGACTCATTACACATCTAGTCTAAATGTAAGGACTGCAGAACTCATGTCAACAAAGAAGCTCCTGGAGGAGCAGGTGTGGGAGCTGGGCGCCGTGGGAAGCGACCTCCAAGATGTCATTGAGAACCACCAAATGAGTCACACTCTCAGAGGTATTTCACCTCAGGCAGTGCATCCAGAGTCATCTAGGTCATGAACAACTGTGACTGAGCCATTATAAAGTATGCCTCATAATCCAGCGTCCCCAAGGCACCCGCATCTAGGGTGACTAAACGTTCATCAACAACTACTTCATGTCTGCTCGTTGCCCAGATGAGGTTGGAGAACCAGTTATTCCGTTCCCTGAACACCAATCTGGGCACTAGCAAAGGGACGTTAATAAATAAGTACAACAGTTGCGACAGTACCACAATTAGTTTATAGGGCTTTGTGGCCCATTGGGGAAAGCGGAAGCCTCTGCCACAAATCAGAGGCGGTTCACAAAACCACCCTACAGAGGGTATCCTCTCGAAATGCTTCCAAGTCCTTGTATATGTAAACTCCCAAATATTTAGACACCTGTGAGGATATCAGAAGCGCAAATGCCTAGCTCCCAACAAGAAGGTCATGCACAGGTCCAACAGTGGGTAAATGCACGTCTTATCTGTCATGTTGTGGCAGCAATAACGACATACAAAGTGTGGGTATAATCACAAGGGCTTTATTCTGCTTCTGCCCATGACCCTGTCCCTAGTCGAACTGCCCCTTTCCTATTGTCGCTCCTCCTCTTCCTCCAACCCCGAAACTCCTCCCATCCCAACTACTAGACTGCATACAACACTACATCTCCCCCTTTGTTAACAAAGAAAATAACAAACTGGAGTCAATCTTAATCCATTTCTTCAATTAGTCTCTTTGGCTTGAGTATGTCTCGTCGTGGTCTGAGACACGGTCCAGAGTCCATAGGCGCACTCTCCGGTGGCCTCTCACATCTCAGAATGGGACTGGGTTGGCTTGGTCCACTATTATCACGTGGTGCTGTGTCCTTTTCAAGTGCTTCTTTCAGACCTGGTGTGCATTTCTGAAAATGGGACACATTTGGAGTAATCCTTCTTTGCCCGGACTCGGCCGTGATCATGGTGCCCTTCTGCTGAGTGATAAGTAAAGGCTCATCCTTGAATTGACAATCTGTCTTCCTGGTCTTTTCTTGTTTTACTAGTACCCAATCTCCGGTCTGGAAAGAGGGAGGTTTGGCTCGCCTTTTAGCGTCCGCATATGTCTTCATCCTGTTTTTCTCCGCTTGATCAGCTCTCGCTGTTTCTTGATGGGTGCGAGTCGGGGACACCGGTGCTAGCGCTCCTTCCCACGTCAGGATCCTTGTTCTGATAGGTCGTCCGAGCATAAGGGTGGCAGGACATTTCCCAGTGGTGGCATGTGGAGTGGTCCTGTATGCTCTTAGTATTTAATTTAGAGCTGTCTGCAAGTCCTTTTTCTCCAGTGTGGCCTGCTGGAAAGTTTTCTTGAGTGTGGCCATAAATCTCTCAATGGTGCCATTAGCTTGCGGCCACAGCAGCGTAACCTTTCGATGTCGAAAGTTTAGATGCTTAGCAAAATCATGAAACGCATGACTGTTGAACGGCGGACCATTGTCTGTTTTAAGTTCTTTGGGAACACCCCATGCAGCAAACACCTCGTCCAGCACAGCAATTGTGTTGGACGCGTTTGTGGAGGGCACGAACCGACCTATCAGGAAACTTGAATATTCGTTGATGATGGCCACCACATACCGGCCTTATTAGAGGGGCCCGTAGAAGTCCATGGCCAGTTCTTGCCAGACCCCTTCCGGCAATGAAGTAATTTGAAGAGGGGCTGGAGGTTCTCCGGATCTTACCAGCTGGCATTGAGGACAGTCTTTCAAGGTGAGCTAAACCATTTGATCTAGTTGCGGGAACCAGACCCTCTCCCTCAAAGCTCTCTTGGTGGCAACTACTCCACGATGGCCTTCATGTGCGAGGTTAACTACTCCTTGCCGTAGCTGCGTCGGGATTACAATCCGATGGTCCCTCAGTAGGAGCCCCTCTGAGGTGGTTGACAGCTCGTCACTGACGTGTCTGAAGGCCTGCATTTCTTGGCGTATTTGAGGATCACTTGCTTCCTCCTCACTCTCGTGTCTCCAACGGTGTGTGCGCAGTCGGCGCATCACTTTTTGCAGGATGTTGTCTTGCACCGTGGCATCTTTGATGGCATCTATGGGGACTGCCGGTGGTCGGGATAAATCTACCACAAAATGAATGTATTCCTCAGCTATCGATGGGCGTGACTCATGAGATGCCTGCGGGTGTCTGGACATATAGTCCGCCGGATTCTCACCCTTCCCGGGTTTGTGAATGATGGTGAACGTGTACTCTTGCAATCTCAGACCCCATCTTTCAATGCAGGGCGGCATTTTGGCTTTGGGGTTGCCAAAAATGGTGACCAGGGCCTGATGGTCGGTGATCATTGTGAAGTGCTTGCCGAAGATAAACACATGAAAATGTTCACAGGCCCACACTACCGCTAGGCTCTCCTTCTCTGGTTGGGAGTAGGCTTTTTCGGTGTCAGACAGGCTGTGGCTGGCATAGGCCACGATGTGGCGCTGCTCCGTGTCATTGTCATGTTGAGCTAAAATGGCTCCCAGACCCACGGGACCGGCATCCACCGTTATTTCTGTTTTCCGTTTGGTTTTGAAATATGCCAAGTTGTCCGCTGATTCTACTGCTTGTTTGATCTCTTGAAAGGCTCTCTCACACTGAGGGCTCCACACAAACGGTTGTCCTTGTTTCGTGAGGGCGCGAAGTGGATGGCTAGTGGTTGCGTAGTCCTTAATGTACCTGGAGCAGTAGCTGGCCATTCCTAGAAATGATAGAACATCACTGACGTCTTGAGGACTTTTGGTGGTGTTGAGGGTGGTGACCTTCTCGGGGTCAGGCTTCATTCCTGCCCCTGAAAACACATGACCAAAAAACTTGAGAGTGGACTGGTGAAACTCACACTTGTCTTTGTTCAATGTCAAGTTCGCCTCCAGGAGAGCATGGCACACTCGATCCAGGGCTTGGTCGTGTTCTTGGGTGTTTGATCCATAGACCAGTATGTCATCACTGTAATTTAGTGAGTTCGGGATGTGCCGGATGGTTTGGCGTATTACCTCCTGAAATATTTCGGCTGCTGAGGAAATTCCGAAGTTTAATCTTTTGTAACGGAATAGGCCCAGATGGGTTGCGAACGTTGTGATGTATCTCGATTTCTCATGCAACTCAAGCTGATGGTAACCTTTGTTGAGGTCTAGCTTCGAGAACACCCGGGCCCCATTTAGTGCTGCTATCCTGCCACTCAGGTGTGGCCCCGGATGTCTCTCTCGTTCTATGGCTGTGTTGGGAAGCCTCATGTCCACGCATAACCTTACTTTCTCAGGGGTACCTTTCTTGGGAACAATCACGACTGGTGATACCCATGGTGTGGGGCCATCCGTTTTCTCAATGATATCTGCCTGAAGTAGTTCCTGAATCTCGTCCTCCACCGCCTGCTGAAGGTGGAAGGGTACTCTCCTCAGGTGTTGAGCAATGGGGCGTACCTGATCATTTATGTGTAATCGAATTAAGCACTTATTCATTTTGCCAAGTCCGCTGAACAGTTTTGGGAATTTTCGGACAATGTCTGGATTATCATATACTCTGTATAATATTTCCACTAGTCTGAGTCTCTCTGCTGTGGGCAAGCTGAGGAGACAGTCCGCTTCTGGTCCTTCAATAACATGATTGTATGCCTGTACTGCTGTGGATTTATGTTTGAGTGTTGTCGCAAATTTGCCTAGACAGGGAAGAGGTTTTCTCGCCATCCAGGTGAACACCCTGACATGTGCGGGGCTTAAAACCGGTGGCAGCCTCATCTTCTTGTATTCAGTCACGGGCATGTAGTTTAGTGATGCCCCACTATCAAGTACAAATTTGGTGGCATGAGTCCCCACTTCAATGTCCAGCGGAGGATACTTCTTTAATTGGTCTGGGTCGGCTAACATGCATATGTATTCATCCGTGTATGTTGTTTCTCTCAAGTTTGACCTTGATTCTCTCGACGATGACCTTCTGGTCCATTGGGATCTGTGCGATTCTTTGCGAGAGCGTGATGATCCGGACGACAGCGGTGTTCGGTCTTGCACAGCTTTCGCGTAGTGTCGCTTTCCTTCTGGTCGAGATCTGGTTTTCTCACCCCTTCTCTTCTTATTGAATGCTCCACACATTACTTCGAAATGGTTCATGCGCCCGCATTTTCGACACTGTTGGCCCATCGCGGGATAGGAGTCTGTGTGTGGGAAATCATACCCACATCTGTAACACTTCCGTGGACGTTCCTGCTTTTTGCTGTAGTTTGCTTTCTTTTCTCTTCTTCTGGATTCATGCCGTCGATGACTTTGATGACTATGACGGGACACTGGACGGGACTTTCTTTGATGGTCACCTGATCTTCTCCAATTGCTGGAACTTTGAGTCCAGTATGCCTGTTCTTTCCTGTCTCCCCTTCCTGTTTCTATGTTCTTGGCGTGTTCTTCCGCCTGGTCATATACTCTTGTCATCTCCTCGATCTCATCGAGATCATGACTTTTTTGTAGTAGGCGCCTGCGAAGAGTCTCTGAATGACAGCCCTCAATGACTCTCAGTCAGATGGTATCTTCTGTTGAAAAGGCGTCAAAATTGCAATACTGCGACAGGCGGCGCAGGCGTGCGATGAAAGTGCTCATCATTTCATCTTTGTCCTAACGTGCTTGATGAAACACGTATCTTTCATAGTCCACATTTCCTTTATGCACAAGCTTTCTGTTGAGTGCATCATGCACCTTATCGTAAGTTCCTTTATCGTCCGTTGGCAGTTCTTTGATGACCTTCCCGATCTCTTTGCCGACCAGATTGCGGTGTGCGATCAGTTTGTCTCGGTCTCCCGTGACCTTCGACTCTTCTAGGTAATCTTCAAAGTCTTCTAGCCACTCCTGCCACCAGGGACCCATGCTTCAGCCTGCGACCAGAGTCAACGGTTCAGGGGGGCGTAGATGAGAAACTATGGACGCAGCCGGGGCGTTCGCGGCTGCCGCTGCGCCACCTCCATTCCGGTGGGGTGAGTTTGACATGGCTGTTCAGACGTGTCGCTAGTGTGCTTGTGTTCCAGTTGGCGCACACTGTTGTACTGTCCACTGATTGCTTGTATCTTCAATGTTTGTATTGTGCTTTCAATGCTTGTTTTATTATCTTGCATTGGGAACGCCTGACTTCAAAATGGCCGGCCATTCACTTCACAGGGGTGTCCTTTACAATCGCCTGACTTCAAGATGGCAACCACCAGTCACCCACGAGGTTCAGGTCCTTGGATGCTTGATTCCGGTCTAGGAAAGACATGGCTTGGTAGTTCGGGCTGGACTGTTCCCATGAGGCACAGGGTCAAGGCTGATTTGCATATAGCCATTGTCTGACCTAGGGTGGTGTGGAGTGCAAATAAACGATGGATTTAGGCCCAGATCTTTGTACTGGGGTGAATGTAAGACATTGTTCTACATTCTCTCCATCAACTGTGTTTTTTGCAATTTTCACCCCGAGTCGGCTGGGTATGCTCAGACGTGAGTCCCAGGCTCTCCACATCACTGTAGTCAACCTATCCAGGCTGAAGAAGGCTGATAGCCAGAAACCGGTCCTTGGATGCTTGATTCCGGTCTAGGAAAGACATGGCTTGGTAGTTCGGGCTGGACTGTTCCCATGAGGCACAGGGTCAAGGCTGATTTGCATATAGCCATTGTCTGACCTAGGGTGGTGTGGAGTGCAAATAAACGATGGATTTAGGCCCAGATCTTTGTACTGGGGTGAATGTAAGACATTGTTCTGCATTCTCTCCATCAACTGTGTTTTTTGCAATTTTCACCCCGAGTGGGCTGGGTATGCTCAGACGTGAGTCCCAGGCTCTCCACATCACTGGAGTCAAGCTATCCAGGCTGAAGAAGGCTGATAGCCAGAAACCGGTCCTTGGATGCTTGATTCCGGTCTAGGAAAGACTTGGCTTGGTAGTTCGGGCTGGACTGTTCCCATGAGGCACAGGGTCAAGGCTGATTTGCATATAGCCATTGTCTGACCTAGGGTGGTGTGGAGTGCAAACAAACGATGGATTTAGGCCCAGATCTTTGTACTGGGGTGAATGTAAGACATTGTTCTGCATTCTGTCCATCAACTGTGTTTTTTGCAATTTTCACCCCGAGTGGGCTGGGTATACCAGTTCCTTCCTTCAGGGTTCAGTCTTCGGGGTACGATCCCGACTTTGGTGCGAAAATCGCGTCGGACACCGGAGGGGCAGCGCTTTGCTTTCCACTGCTCCGGATTGGTTTCACACGATCTCCTGGTCGTGGGATGACTCCTCTACCGCTGGCCTCGAGCTGTAGGCGGCGGTGATTTCGGGGTACAGACGTCGCAACAGCGATCACGTCTCGTTGGTGCCCGGGACAGGGCAGTTCTTGCTCTTGCTCTTCTACAGGACTGGCAGGTCACTTTGATCCCACCCTCGTAGCCAGTTGTCATGTTGTGGCAGCAATAACGACATACAAAGTGTGTGTATATATTCACAAGGGCTTTATTCTGCTTCTGCCCATGACCCTGTCCCTACTCTAACTGCCCCTTTCCTATTGTCGCTCCTCCTCTTCCTCCAACCCCGAAACTCCTCCCATCTCAACTACTAGACTGCATACAACACTACATTATCTTGATGCTAGACCTGAGACTGTGCTGAAACAATCAAGTATGTTCCTGATCAGAGTCAATCCGGAGATGACGTCCTTCAGGTATAGCAGAATTGTGTCCGTGTATGACAATATAGAGTGGTTATGAGCTGATATCTGCAGTCCATACCTTGCACCCCAAAGGCATAACTTGCATGTCATAGGCTCCACTGCAAGAGCAAGTGGCAGTGGCAACAATGGGGCTGAGTATTCCTGCCTCGTCCAGACCTGCGCAACTGGGTCAGTATAGTATCTCAACCCTAAAGCCCATATGTCTCTGCACCCCAAATAAGTGTGACCCGGAAAGGCTGTCAAAGGCTTTCAACATATCTATGGAAACTACTACGGCTCAAGATTGTCCATCTGACAGTCTGTACAGCCTATAATACAGCTGTCTGATGTTCGAGGACAAAGCCACTCTAATTAGGATGGACCAAGGAAGCCAAGTGTGGTTGGACCTGGTTCACTAGTACTTTCCCCAGGATTCTGCAATCCAAGGGTAAGGCTATGCAATGGGCGATATAAACCTTTGACCAAGGGGCCATCCACATGCTTGGCAGTGTATCTGCCTCTTGGGCCACTTTGTCAGCTGCTTGTAGATGTCCACCTCGAAGCATTTGAAAAACTCTAGTGGTAGTTTGTCATTCCCTGAAACTTTCCTATCCCCTGGGTCCAGCACTCACAAGGGCATGTCATCAAAAAATTGTACTGAGTGGTCCTCACCTAAATGCTGTGGATCGACAGTAGTCAGTGAACACTGTATTTATGTCTGCCTGTCTGTGCATGCAGTGTCCACCGGGAGTGCTCACTGATCATCAATGATCTGCCTGTGCGCCCCTCACAGTGTCCTAATCGGTGCCATCCTCCAGTGCTGAGCACTGCAAGCACCAAGTGGGTATCTGTGCCCTGGAAGGACCCCAGCACGGAAACAGCAGGAGCGGGCAGTGGTTCGGGGAACAGTTCATGTTATGAGGCAGACTCTGAATGATGGACATTTAGTCTTCGACTCTCGGAAAGGTTTCTAGGCCTAAGAATCATGGATACTTTTTTCTGTCTTATCTGTTTACATTTCTGCTGGAGAAATATGAAGCTTGGGTTGGGCATGAACTGTACCCCGAGGATCCAGGATAACTCATTGATTAGATAATGGGGCCACTGCCTTTTTTAGTGTGCACTAGGACTATTTTTCCTCAGAACTGTGACAGATGATCATGAGCACCTTCACAGAATCTTGAATCCAGATTTCCTAGAGATCTACTAAAGAGTTTGTGATTTAATTAATTCAGTTTTTTTAAATAGAAACTTACCTGGACAACAATAGCAATGTATCGGGTGGCATTCCCAATATCAGAGAATTAACATACACTTATTATTACCATAAAAGTTGTTTTAGGCTTTTGCATTTTTAATCTTTGCATGGGATACTCATGTAGTATTTCCCGAGCACTGAAGAAGTCTAGTAAGACGATATATTTGTTGGCTGTGCTGATTGATTGGATATGTTATGCTAAAACATAGATTTTATCTGTATGTGTATCATATACTGTTTGATTTCTTCCATCTTCGTGAATATCATAATTTTTTTATATGTATGCCATATATTTTGTAATAAATGGAAACAAAAAACCTTTTTCCGATACTGATTTGATTTGTGCATCTTAGAGTACTCCAGACTTCTATAGAATGGCCTGTAGGATAACATTGCAATCACAAAAATGTAGCAGCTTAGTCACTACATGTCTAGGCAGGCTACAAGCGGCCTCATCTGTACCCTGCGTGTCCTTTCCATAGAGATGAAAAGGGACAATGCCTGGGGAATCAAGGTATTAACTAGCTAGTCCTCCAAGAAGAACACCATATCTGCTTTTCTGTGCCCTTAGGCAGCCCCACCAGTAGAATATTGCAACGTGTGACTGCCTCTCAGCATCCCCTGTTCGTTCCTCAAGGATGTGAATGATATCCATGAGATCCTGGACCTTGTGATGAAAATCCTCTTACCTTGGCTGTACCTGTTGTATTGCGGATTCCGTCAAGGTCAAATTCTCTTTCAGTTTCATCTGGTTCTCATTGAGAAGATCTACCCCCACCGTCACTGCATCGATCTTTGCCTTGAATGAGGCTCTGGAGGAGTTAACTTCATCCAGGATCTACACAATTCAATCTTGGCAAGGATCTGTACATGCCAGTGCCAGTGCTGGTACCCAACCAAGGGCACCCAATGCCATAGGGCCACTCCAGGGATAGTAGGTAGTCTGGTGAGGATGTGCTTAGCCTTGGAGGATGTGATGATGAGGGACCTTTACGTCATGAGTCCTGGTTGAAGAAGTGCAGATTTTCCGAGTGTCAGATGGGGAGGCATCTCACTCGCAGCTCAGCAGCTGCTAAGTCTGCTGCCGGCCTTCTTACTGGCCAGGGCTGGTCATTCAGCATGTGCAGCCAACCTGTCAATGTCTGGGACACCCCGATGTCTCTACTCATGTATCTGTAGAGGTATGCGATGTGGCAGGCAACAGCCAATTAGCAGGGGCACCCGTACTTCAGAGTCAGTTGTGCCCTTGCCCAGTGGAAAGCAAAGCAACTCGAGGAACTTCCAGGTGAAGAAGGGTGGGCCAATGTCAATGACCCTGAACAAACGGCACCACTCGGAACCAGCGGACAGTCATAAAGGGTGCACTCCTTAATGGGAACCTGCAGGTTCTAGTGTATTCAGTTACTAGCAGTTATCAGGTATTAGCAGCTCTGGTCACTTCAATTGCATGGGTCAGTGAGGTCCCCCTGACAGTTGCCTTCGCTAGGTAAACAACAGCACCAACTTGGAGGAGAGGTTTCAGAAAGTCCTCGTCGGGTCAAGGTGTGAAACAATGATAGAGAGGAAGAACAGCAGTCGTGGGAGCCAGGCGGCAACTGGATGAAAGGGGAAGAGTCAGGGTCACCCCGCCAACAATGTGAAGTCCAGTTCCTGTGGCCCCACACGGTCCAACCCGGCTGCATCTACAGCCGCTTATGGTGAGGTCCACTAGTTGTCTCACTTCCCGCAGGTATCAGTCAATTCCATTTAAGACACAGAGGGTAGCCAGAGACTCTTCACGCTCAACCTCTGCACATGCGCTGTGTCTCATCAGGTAATGCTCCCAAATGACTAAAAGATGTTCCCTGAGTGGCCCTTTGGCAGCACCCAGGCAAAAACCACTATAGTTCCAAAGACAGGCCCCCTGTCTTCACCAGCAGAGCTGCCCACTGCTGCAGCCTGGGACCAGCCCCGGGTGCCATCTTTGACAGAGCAATCAGAGTGACTAATATTCCATGGGCTCCCAAGCTCCAAGCTGGTTCACCTTCAGAATTAGGATCAGCCCCTGCCTCCACAGAGCCCATAGGCACCAGGTGATGTGAACTAGACCGAGCAAAATTCTAGATGATGATGAAATAGAGTGCCGGCCCAACAAAGCTTTTCAAACTGCAACCGCCAATTTCGCTGCAATCTCCGCAACATTTCATTTGATTATGTCTGTCCGATTTGGTATCAAACAGGAGTATCTGTAGGCTCCTTCTGGTTTAAAGTCAGGACAATGAAACTATCAGCAGACAAGTGTGGTTATTCTCAGAGAGTGACTCTCAAGTATCCATACAGGAGCCAGTCTCATCAACTAAATTAAGCATGAAAAGAAATATGGAAAGTCATAGCGTTGTAAACTAAACCTGATTCCTCATGAATGCTTATGTTGAGACAAGCTTGAAAATGCTGCATGACATATTCTTAACTGGCAAAGTGACCCAGGAGTACTTCTGAGACCATACTCGACTCAGGGGAGGAATTATGTAATCTGGTAAATACATAGCCTTCAGTGGTGGAAGATCTAAAATTCACCACAACGCAGTCACACCATAATTATTTCATTAAACAGCTTCCATGGTGTTACCCACCCATTTAGACAGCCAATGCAATACCTTGTTCTTCAACTTAGGGCAGCTCTCTAACTGATCACCCCAAAAGAAGAGAGTATCTTTAGAATTATGACATAGGGTGTCACCTCCAAAGGTAGCTGTCATGTGAGAGACGCGGATGTTGCCTCCTGTGGTTGATCCCATGTAATGTCTTGATCAAAGTTTGAAAATCGGGAGAATAACAGGTTCGAAGGCTAACTGTTATGTCTGTGGTAGAGATAACAGATTCGATACAAGGGCAGCACTTGTAATTGCCCTTTTTTCCCTACATTCCGAAAATTCCATGGTGGATCGGTCCTGCACCACCATTTAAGATCTTTCCATGTTTGCTGAAACAGCTGACCTTTAGGGCCAGATGTAGGTAAGTAACATTTACCGAATCTTAATTACCGAAAATTACCGAATTTTACCGATTCGGTAATTAAGATTCGGTAAATGTGAGGGGTTGGTATGTAGGGAATCCAGATGTTCCCTTTTACCGAATCGGTAAAATTCGGTATTTACCGATTCGGTAAATACCGAATCGGTAAAGCCTATTGATTCCTATGGGCTTCAAAGCCCATAGGAATCAATAGGCTTTACCGATTCGGTATTTACCGAATCGGTAAATACCGAATTTCACAAGGGTGCAGGGGGTGTCACTTTGACACCCCCTGGCACCCCCTAAACAGGCGTGGGTGCCATGTGGCAGGCAGACCTGCCCTAAGGGCAGGTCTGCCTGTCACATGGCATAGGTGTGCATGCACACATGTGCATGCACACCGGAATCGGTATTTTACCATGGATTTGTTTTCCATGGTAAAATACCGATTCTGTAAGCCATGTGCAGGAGGTACATTGCCTACCTACATTGCATTTTCGGTAATTTTACCGAATCGGTAAATATTACCGAATCGGTAATTATTTTACCGATTCGGTACATATTACCGAATCGGTAAATTTACCGATTCGGTAATGATACCGATTCGGTAAAATTACCGAAAATGTGCCCCTACATCTCAATAGCCCTTTACCGATCGGAATCAGCCGAAAATCGGTATTTTCGGCCGATTCCGATCGGTAAAGGGCTACCTACATCTGGCCCTTAGTCCTTATAATTTACATTAAATACACTAACAGTTTGATTTCTGTTCGTTTATAAAAATCTAGTAACACCAAGAGGGTAGATTCAAACCCCTTTAACCTACTGAGAAATGTTAGACCTGATAACCTTGCAAGGTAATCCCCCACACCTTTTGCCTTCATCACTCTTGTTTTGCTGAATTGGTTTTAAGGACTCTGTGCACGTTACAACTGCTAACCTATGCTAAAGCTCTTGCACTCTCTCCCTAAAACATGGTACATTTGGTTTACACCTGCCTGGCACATACGATTTTACTAATGAGTCCCTAGTAAAGTAATATACTATATACCCAGGGCCTGTAAATGCTAATAGTGGGCCTGCCACATTTATTGAGTCACACACTTAAGTAGCCTTTTTAAAATTCTCCACCCTGCCGTTTGCAGCCTGCATTGCAGTTTAAACTACCAGTTCAACTTGACAAATGACCCTATTGTCAAGTCTAAAACTCCCTTTCCCAAGGTAAGACCTAAAGAGCCCATAGGGCAGGGTGCATTGTGTTTCAAAAGTTGGACATGTACTTTTAAGTTTTACATGTCCTGGTAGTGAAAAGCTTCTCAATGTGTTTTTTTACTATTGAGAGGCTTACCTCTCCCATAGGATGGGTTACCTTATTACATTTAATAAGTGAATGCGTTTGACTAGGAGCATGTACCAAAGTCATGTTTATACTCAAATGATTTATAATTCACATCCCTCCTAAATAGTAAAGTCGGATATTAAGTCATAGATCTGAAAATGTCACTTTTAGAAATTGGCATTCCCTTGCCCTAACCCTTTGGTGCCTGCAGCGTGTTCCTGGGTCATATGACTAGGTGTAGTTGGCAGGTGGCCTTTGTGTATTCCTCCCAGACACTATCAGAAAAGAGGGACTTAGTGTTGGCATTGTGGGACATCCTGAATTAATGTAGGGTCAGGGCTGTCACCTACCATACTACAGTGGAGCTGCCAGAGACCACACACAAAGAACTTCACACTAGCCTTTTCTGAGCCTGGGACCAGTGGAACCAAGGCAGGGAGGCAGGAAATTCCAGACACAGTGCCAAAGAACTGCACTACTGCCTGAGGCTTGTCCTGCTGTCTGGCAAGGAAAACTGCTATCTGAACTCTTCAAGCCAGACTTAGGGGCCGATCGTGATGTCATCCGGAAAGCTCTGAACGGCATTCGATTTGTTCGAATCCGACTTGGAAGCCTTGTTTCTGACCGACTCAGAAACATTTCTGGACGATCGATTAGGAAGTCTGGAAACTGTCCTGACTGTCCGACTCAGTTCCAAAAGGCATTCGGAGTAAACGAGTCAGTCGAGGCCAAATCGTTGTGTTCTATGGACCGTGTTTATGAACGAGCGATTAGGATGACCGATTCAGACAGCTTTTCCAAATCGGTTGTTCTGACACCGATCGGCTGTTGGAATCTGACTTTTGAGGCACTTAGCAGTACCCCCTTCCTCCGGGGCCCACGGAATCTGGCCCATGGGGTTACCCCTGGGTCCCCCCTTTCCATGCAGGCACCATGTGGTGCCCGCAATAGGTGTCTTTCCCCAGTCAAGCATAAAACCACCAAGATGCCACTTCACTCATGAACACGGAGCAGCAGAGACTGACTGGGGAGGACTTATCCATAATCGGCAAGCCTACATGATTATTTTTTAAGTGCAGATGATGCGTTTTGATGTTTAGCATGTTTTTTTAATGTGTGCAAATGCTTTGGCCCATTTTGAGACTACGCATGAGCAGAACATGTATAAGCACTGAGTCTCTAACAAATACGACAGCCCTACCAGGCTGATGAGTGCTGATGTTCTAGAAAGACAGACTACTAATGCAGGGTTACACACTTGATGCATTTATATGTGGTGACACACAATTCCAAGTACACATCACCCTGACTTTATTTAGTATTACTTGTTTTTGCAAATCTATATGTGCATTTAACAAATGCAGCAGTTTCCCATGTCTTATGAGCACAATGCTCAACAAGGCGCGGTAATCCTACTGGGCAGATGAGCGCTACCCATTTACTAACGCAGTAGCATCGTTAAGCTCACAGACATTCCCTTAAACGATATACACTTGCACACACAGAGCCCAACTAGAGTGGCAGCAGTACCAGGCTGATTAGTGCTCCTCAAAGACCTTAAGTGGTGACACTCTCAATGACTAGTTGTTCGGGACCGACGATCTACGAACAATAATTTACAATATTTGCTGACCTGTTTACTTGCCTAACCAACCTTCTGCACATGCATTAAGTACAATAGCACCTCCAATATGACGGACACTCATTACCGACTGCCTGCAATACAAAAGATGGTTGCACGCCCTTACGCCTTTATGTCCAGCAAATACTATAACCCCCCATTTTGAGAATATTCATCTATTGGAGATTGGAGCCTGATAAGAGAGACCACATTGTAACTTTTCACTATTCAGCATATACAATCTTGATCTCATTTTCTATTTTCCAGGAAGCATTCTCAAGAGAATTGTGATGTCAATTACTAGCTAGTCTATCTACTTGTGAATATACAGGTAAAAATGTTTCAAACGACTTTCCATTTGTGTGCCAGTGTATTTAAAGTGAAACCTGAAACCACATACTGGCAACCATTTTAGGTTATTCTTCTAAGACTGTAAAAAACTCCATAACATCCTTTGATCCTTATGCATAAGGCACTATTTTTCCATCAGGGCTTGTCAATAGCACTTTTTAATGCCAGTTATTAATAAAAGTTAATCACAAAGTTACTTGGAGATCTTTTGCATGGGTTAAAAGTAAGTATGGTAGGAAAATTAGTTCCGCTCGCAGAATTTGCGAATTTTTGGCATTTTCGTGGTCCCCGAATCGCGCGAAATTGCCCAAAAATCTGCAATTCGCTAGTTGGTGGATTTGTTTTTCTTGTTCGCGCTTCAAATATACAATCTTGCGCGTGTGGCATTGACTTACCATGATTCTGCGTTCGCTGATGAGTTTTCCTCCCTGTTCACGTGCGCTGCAAGATTTTGGTAGCTGGCTGAGTGACGCCACGATCACGAACACGTCATTGCGACCCGAAACAGGAAATTGCGAACACGTCATTGCGACCCGAAACAGTAAAAAGGCATCGCGAGCTGGCTGGTTAATTGGAAACATGTTTATGACCGTTGTGACTGCATGCGCAAGTTCTCGTTCTCAAACTGGTACAAAAATCTTGCGAACTCGCAAAAAAAAAATTTGCAAGCTCGCAAAATTTGGCGGATTTTTGAGAATTGTGATTACAAATTTGCGCGAATTCGCCTATCGCAGATTCGCAAATTCCGCCCATGCTTAGTTAAAACCCCATAGCTTTAGAAAAATATGTAGTCACAACCCCCATAACAAAATGGTTTCCTTTTGCTTTTTGTTCTGTATACCTTGAAAAATACCTAGACTTGCATGGTTCTACAGAGCAAAACATGTGTTGGCTATACGATCATTGCAAAAGCAAGTATGGAACAATATTAAAATAACCAGGACCACATGTTCCTATGGACTGAATTATTTCCCTACTAAGATATTCCTGATCAGTCTTGCCTGAATTATCTTGGGATAACTGAATAATAAGTAAATACCTGGAGGATACACCCATTTCTTTCTCTTAGCTAGCATGAGAAGATGGCTGTGAGTGAGGATTTGAGCTTTTAGGCGCTATTTTAACAAAACACTTTAATACTGCATACATCTGGTTCTACTGATTGGATTTTTTGCATTCTAGTATCATTTTATTTATGACATTTTATTGTATTTTTCAAAATTGATTTGGGATTTTTCTTGTATTGCGTTTTCACTTTATTACTGTTTGTGTGCTACATAAATACTTTGCACATTGCCTCTAAATAAAGCCTGACTGCTTTTGTGCTAAGCTACCTGAGGTTTAAGCACAGGTTAATTTAGTGTACTTTTGTGATTTATCCTGACAAAGATTGTAGTTGTTACCTGAGTAGGCCTCAACCAATAACCCATTTTCTTAAACTAGGAATCAATTGATCATTGAGGGTTCTAGTGTTGTGTTTTGTTTGACTGTTTAGCTGTTTTTATGTTGTTTTGTGTATCCATATGACATTTTGTTATGTCCAGTTGTTTTTTTTTATAGCAATGTCAAACAAATGTTGCTATATCTCCCTCCCAAAGTAGCACAGGCCTTGTAAATATTCCCTTCAGTCTCTAGACCCGAATGTCTGTCACTGTCAAAAGTTAATTTTAACAGCAAAACGTCTGTGAAAATAGCCAGATCTAAGGTTGCCTCCACAACTAGTGCTTTGATGGGAATGTATTTTGTTTGTCTTTACATGTATGTAGTTAAATTAGGAAGAAAGAAAAATTCAAAAGCCCGTAAATTACATCTTACTTTGTAAATCTTTTTGCACAAACTACACAAAAAATGTGATGGTTGATAGCTAAGGGCCAACATATAAATGCTTTATGGAAAATGTATGATTCCTTTTCCTGAGTCTCCATAACATTTCTGCTCTGTTGTTGAGAATGACCATGAGTGAGTTTGTATTTCACTGTGTGAGGCTCACTTCTAATAAGTAAAACCGGTTTTCTGGCTGGATATGCGATAAGTGAAAATGGTAAACTGCTTGATGAAAACGAGAAAGGCATGTGATAAAGGTGCTTGCATGTTTAAAGGCGCCCTGTATTTCAATATTTCAAATGATATATGGTATTCAGGGCTAATAGAAATATACGTCATGGGTGGGTCTAATTATGCAGCAGTTTGGCTAAATTAAACATTAAGAAAAGACAAACTATGCAGCTAAACGTAACACATTTTGGGGTCGATTCCGAATCAGGAAAAAAAAAGTCAGACGAATCGTATTCGTAGCCGTTTCCGTACAAATCGTACCAATCCGTCCGAAATGCGTAGTACGATGCGTTGTCCAAAAATACGTCTGAATGTTTGCGAACCGTACGGAAAATAAGTGAAGATCCATACGATATGGCTTCGGAAATTGAACTGTACGATTCGGAAACATGCTGCACGACCCGACGAGTACGATCCGGACTGGGGTACGAGGACGCGATTCGTACGGTCCACGTCAGGTAAGGGCGATTCGTACGGACAACCACACAATCACATACACACACACATACACTCACATACACACCGTACACCCCATGATCTCAGGGGTACGGTACCCCTGCAATCATGGGGCGTATGCATCGTACCCCATGATTACAGTGTGTACGCACTGTACACCCTGCAATCATGGGGTACGGTACGTACACCCCATGATTACAGGGGTGCAGTGCGTACACCCCATGATCGCAGGGGTACGCACATACCCCTGCATACATGGGGTGTACGCACCATACCTGTTTTGAGGCGAACTCTGCTTCTCTGGAAGTTATGGGCTCCCCTAAAAAAAGTGTTGTACGGTGCGTACCCTACACGAATCGTACTTGCTGGGTCAGGAAAACCTGCTTCGAACCGTCACGTACAGCGGGTTCCAAGGGAGATTCGTGCGGAGATTCAAGTCGCATGGTCTTTGTACGATTCGTATGGAGTCCTGCTCCTGGTACGAATCGTACTTCATCGTACGCACGGGACGCAGCAGGGTACGATTCGTAAAGGAAAAACGCTCCGTACGGCTTTCGGAGTGGTTTTTCCTGAATCGGAATTGACCCCTTTGTGTTAGTATTATTTCCTTATTTAGTCCTTTTAACATAGGATAGCACTGTCATTAGTACCAGTTAAACACCCAAATACACAATAAGCAAAAGAAACGTCACAAGTCAATTTTTGGAAAGGGAATTTCACTGCAGGCCAGCGTGTACTGCCGTGCTATTAGTAACCTTTAATCCATTTGGGCTAGAAGCATTTTTTTGGAGCAAAATCTGCTGATTATGCGCCTGATGATAGATTATGTGGCAAATGCGGAGAATCCATAATTATGCATATTATAATTTTGCAAGGAAAAGCCCCTTCAACCAAAAACAAAAGAGCAGACCCCTGTGTCTAAGCAGAGGGGCTGGAGGGCCAGTACAAGTGCTGCCTGAGCTTTTCAAGCCTGAGTGGAGAGACAAAGTCATGCTCATGACAGCAGACCCCATGTCATCTACCGACCCAGAGAGCCTTTAAAAGCATTTTTAGTTAGACTCAAAAACGGACCTACCCGGTCAGAAGTTTTTAATTCCTTTTTTTTCCTCGGAGATTTATATAGTGCAAACTCGACTCGAAGGTATTGGAGCACTTTACATGAGCACCAGTTACGTTACACAAGAAGGCAATCATTTTTTATTTTTTTTGGTAGGCTTGGGGAGATTACGTCATTTGCCCAGGATCACAGGATGTGGAGTTGACCCCGAGGCTCAAACCTTGGTTTCCCAGCTCCAAGGTCTGCAGTGTAGCCATGAGACCACATCCTCTCCCCTATCACATTCCTTTATCTATTGTAAGGGTAAAAAAGATTTTTTTATACAATGTAGATGTCAAAAAGAACTCAAATGTAGACCCGAATTCGGCCCTGAATCCTCATCAGGAATTACTACTACCACAGGCATCTGTGATAACGAATGGGGATTACTCCTAATTACAGGATAACGAGGAATGTCATACAGATTTTCGCTGCGCATGTCCCACAGGAAACGAGCCCATGTGAAAAACTCTGAATGTGCAGCATTCCAACCAGCGACGTTATACAGGCCCTTCCCTTGTAGTCTCTGTGTGACACGAAGCCCCCAACCATTCCAGAGGACCAAGAAATATCTGTAGGATATGGGAGACCCGGGCCCCTCGTCACAATCTGTATGGGTCCTGCATCATATTTCATTGCGCCACTGGTCTCAGCTTTACTTGAAATCCGAAAGGGGCCATTCACTCCATCTGTCACCAGCAGCAGGATTAAGTGGAGAAGTGTGGCTCATTGGTTAGAGTGGCAGACTCTGAAGCAGAGATCAGGCCTGGGACCAGGGTTCAAGTCCCGACGCGGCAGGGTCTTGGGCTCAATATCCGTGGACTCGATAATTCTTGCCTCGGCGCCTACTCTAATCATGGGTCCCATGCTGCAACTCTGGGCAATAGCTTGCTTAATCTCCACAACGGCCCCTACAACACTGGGATGCCTGGCTTCACCTTGGGGGTACCCAGGAGGGGCATCTCACAGGTAGAGCCAGGAAGGGTTCCACAGCGTTATACAGCGCCGGGAAGCACTGTTGGGGCAGCTGTGCGCTTTACAAAATACAGTACGTTTAAGGGGGGATTTGAAAACGACATGTAAGAATTCAAGGCATCAAAACAGGTGTGCACAATAAAAGCATGGGATTGGAACCCATCTGTCCTCTATTTGCATTTTGACTGATGAGTAGGAGGTTTAACATAGGCACATGTAGTGCACACGGGTACTCACCCCTGAGAGTTCATTTTCCTTCCTCACTCCTTAGCTTAGGACCTTTGAGTATCTGTGATGTTGACAATCTAAGAACAAGTCTAGCGACCCTTCAGCAAACCTTTCAGATGTAGTTGAGGGTTTTTTATATTGCCTCTGGAGCCAGAATCTTTGGAAATCAGCAGCTAGATCAGGACTTGCACAGGAGAAGTAAGTATCGGGACAGTGCACACCTTGGGACACCCCTTTGTGTATGAGGGATACTCCTTGTTCTGCGCTTTGCAACATCTGGATCTGCCTCATGTGAACATATTTCACTTCGCTTTCCGAGTCTGTTCTGCACAAATAAAGTCGTGCAATAGAGTGCATCAATTTGTGGAAGACAATTGGCCATTTACATTTTGTAAATACAGTCTTGAACAATTCATTTTTAATTTTACAGTCTGCATGTATGCTTGTTGGAAAAAAACACTTTGTAGAATCTATACTAAGACATATCTTCATGTTAAAGAGCTAAACCATCTTTTATTATATTATAACACAAAGGTACAACTATTGAACTAGAAAAACACTTTTTTATATCCCTGTGCACGTGGGTACGTGTGAGCCTGTTTGTGTGTGTGAGTGTGTGTGTGTGTGTGTTTGACAGATATTGGACATCCTTGGCATATTTTTGCTAATATTGGTATTATGGTGACCATTCTTGGAATAATAATGGACATCACAGATATAGTCTTGGTAGTTATCCCTGGCATAATTGTGGTGTTGACCTTTTGTAGCCATTCCTTGGGCCTCATTTATGAAGGCCTTGCGCCACTGGTACGCCACTTTTTCCCATTTTAAAAGTAACGCACCAACGGCGCAAGACCTTCATGAATAAGACCCCTTGCATTTTGTGAGTATCATTTACATATTACTTGTCACGCCATATTTTTTTGTAGCTGTCCTCTACATAAGGATAGTCTTACTATTATGGTGGTCATCTTTTTCATATGTTGGGCATCCATAGTTTTGTTGGATTTTCCTATTTTATGGTGGACAATCCTTGCATCTAGTCAATTGCCTAACAGTGGGCATTCCAGGTTTATAAATGATGCATGGGATTGTGTGAAACAAAATTGGTTCATGCGGGGTGGAATACATCTGAATACGTGATGAAAATAACAAACACTTAGTAGCATAGTACTCATGTATTTACTAATCATTGAAGCTGTCATGTGGGAACAAAATGGTTATTTATGAACAAAAATAAACATTCATTGGAAAAATGGATTGTATTTACTCATTTTAAAAGGCAGGCATTTGACAGGGAAATTTCTTCTCAGAAAATGTCAAGCTGTAGTTCAAAGAAAAAAAGTTTATTTTAGTTAAGTAAAAGCGCTAGCCTTTGAGACCAGCGTTCATATTTTATGTACATAGCAGATGTTTGAGAAATGATGATTGCAGTTCCATGTTGTATTTAAATGTAATATTTTCATGATAATTTAAACTAAGTGCTGTATGCTAATAAACAATGATCTACCTTTTTTTGCTAAATTTGACTTAACGAATGCAATAAATTCATGAACCTAGTTGTGCTAAGGCATCTGGTTTAGTCCATTTTCACAGCCAATAGTGATTGGCAATTTTTACTTATTTTCAAATGACTTAGGGCCATATGTATGAAGGCAATTTTGGGATCGCCATCGCCGAATTTCGACGAATTTCGGCGTTTGCGATTGCAAATCAGCAGTGTCCAATGTATGACACAGAACACCCATCACAAACTAAGTAATCACAAATTTTGCGATTCCCTATTTTGCGATTGCATTACGATTCCTTAAATGCAATGTAAGAAGCACAAAAAAAGTGCAATGTGGACTTAAGAAATCGCAAATTACCACCAATTTCAAGTTGGTGGTAATTTGGGATTTCTTTGAACAATGCACTTCTTGTGCATTTGTCAAAAGTGCCATGTAACTCACATACATGCCGTTAGGGCAAGTATGTGCGCCACATCTGCACCCATGCTCATTTCAGGGGTGCTACAGGGTGTCCTTTTGACACCCTGGCACCCGTAAAATTGCATTCTCAATTTACGATTCTCTAATTGAGAATCGCAAATTGAGAATGTCTTCCCATTCATTCCTATGGACCTCTGGTCCATAGGAATGAATGGGGAAGTATTCCTTAATTGCAAATCGCAATTTGCGATTCGCAATTAAGGAATATAAGCGCCTTGAGACCCTTGTGGGTGAGTAGTGCGCTATACAAGTATCAACTTACTTACAATATGTAGGATTCGCACAATTTATTGCAAATCATATATACATAGCATTTTGCGAATCTCAAAAATTGATTCGCAATAAATCACTATTTGAGATTCGCAAATGGACATTTTCATACATGTGGCCCTTACTGTTTAAACGTTTCAGCAAGAACTTTTTCTCGCCTGAAAAACTCAAGCACTTCTCTAGGATCATCCCTGGATTCCAATACTTTGGATAAAGATGAACAGGGTCCCTATTGTCAAATTTCCCAGGCCAATTCAATATATAGATCTTCTTTTACATTGAAAGTGTTGATAAGTTTGTTCTTGAGGATAAATCATCCAGTTTCTTTCTCTGTTGCCTCGTTGGTAGTTTCTTTTCCATGGTCTCTATATTAAATCAACAAAAGGGATCATCCCATTCACTGGTGGCACAAGTGAAACTAATCGCAGATCTGGTTGATCCAAATTGCAGACACTCCTTGATTGTAAAATATATTACGACTGGATGAAGGGGGAGCCATTCCCTCAGAAAGATTTATAGTTGCAGGTGAGTAGAAATACCCAGACCATTAATTAGTAGAGATGCAAAAGCTGCCTTAGAATATTTCTCCACTGTCTGACTTAATAGGGGGCATGATTGTGTAAGGACATAGCTGTAGGGGCCTTCACTATACACCCTTCTATTATAGAATTACTCAATGCATCAATTGGATTGCAATATGAAATTAGGAGATAGAGGATTTAAGGTATTATGCTGAGATTTCAGATAATATATTGGCCTGCCAGAAGGGTCTAATGACATTATTGACTCTCCCTATGTAGCTTGCCCCAAGTCTTTCACTTTGAACGAATGCTATTTACATCCTTCGGGGCAGTACTCTGAATGGTCTTAACTTTTAACCACCATTTAGACTTTTGAAACCATGCCCTCTCAGAGTGCAAGGACTTTGTAATAAGAGTTAAAATCTAGCTCTAGAAAGAGAGTATCAAGCTGTTTCCTCAGATAGAAAAGGAAATGTTTTATGAAAAACATAAAAAGAAGGGACAGACAGAGAAAAGGGAGCAGTGTCAGCAATAGTAACAAGGATGGGAGAGTGTGCAGCACTGCATTGCGTCTCCTGGTACTTCAGAATATGATATAAATGTGCCTTAGCATTAGTACACCTGTTATCATTGGAAATAGGTTACAGAGTCCGTCAGGAATGTGAAAAAGATATATGCACATGTACACCAGTTGAGGTGTAGGAATTGGGAACCATACCCATCACACTTGATAGTATCAACAGGTCAAAGACTTCTTGAAAAACAAATTGATTTCTCCATAGGTGTCTTACATTCTGTTTAAGGAGAGGCACTCCTTACAATAGCCTTTGGTCTCAGAATAAGATCCAGACGGAAAGGGTGGCATTTGAAGCATTTATAATGTGCTCTATTTTGTATTTTTGATCTGACCTACAATCACTAGACTCCTTAAGCTATTAAAAGAGTAGAAAACCTTGAACGGATGGAAACTGTCTTCGGAATACAGTATGCTTTCTAAGCCACATGAAGGACAAGTAAATATGCTTCCCTTTCATCCTACCAAACCTCCAGCCAAAAATCCTCTAAAAGTGCTGCAGAGCTACTAGGTAAAAGATAAGTGAGAGGTTAAAAAATGCCCATCTAACCTGAGACTATGTGCAATATTGAAGAAGGTAAATTAAATAAATCAGTTCTCCGACAAAATATAAAAATCACAAATATCCTGGGACATAAACATTGTGTCAAAAATATATTGTTATACACTAATTTCAAACAAAAAAATATTGTTTTTTTAATATGAAAACAGTTAAACATAGTAAACTATAAAAGCCCATTTAAGAGTATGGAGGTCTGGGGACCACCGTACTCATGGTAGCGGTCTGACCATCGCTTCCTTGTCGGTCTGACCACCTGATTATGAGGTTGGAAGTAAACATGTTAAATTAAAACAAATAATAATAACAATATAATTAAAATACCACACTATATTTTCACAGCAACCAATAAATATATTGTTATTTACAATTTAGAAGCATAACACGATTAAGACATAACATAATTAATAACATATTTTTTAAAATAATAATTATTTGTATGTTTATTATTACTTAAATAACTTCCTACCCTATACCTCAATAAAGTAAACAACACACACCTAAAATATATCTTTAAATTATAATAATTGCATATTTTACATAAATATGTATCAATTAAAATATTAACAATAATTAACTAATAATAAAATAATCATATTTAATTAATGTCCCACCCTTTATCCATACAAACACACCACCTCACACCTCATATATAAAAAAAACAATTTCTTAATTATGAAATTTACATAAATAAATCTCAATTACATGATTATTGATAATAAACATTAATTATTAATTACAATAATTAATCTCCATCAAGCCTTTTACCCCTAAGAATAGCCAACATACACCACAAATATTAATAACAAATGTAATTAATTACACAATTGACAAACATATTTATGAATTAAATAATTAATAACAATCACAAATTAATTAATAATTAATAATAATTACATTACTTCCCACCCTCTACCCCTACAAACTCAACACGCACCTAAAACCTGATGTAATTAAAAAAAGAAATTATGTAATTAGCATAACTATCAATTAAATAATTAATAGTAACACATTATACCCTTATAAACCCCACAACATACTACGGCACTAAAAATACAAATAAACTATTGAGTTAAATTTACAAAACAACTAAGATTTACAAACTGGCTTAAAAAAAATTAGCAATAATTATAAATATAATTCACAACATATATAATTAAAATAATTACTAAAAATATAAAATAATTTTAAAAACAATATTATTGACAACATTATTTTTGTAAACGATATTAACAACATATATATTTTTAACATTGATATTAACAACACAGATTTTTTTACATTGATGTTACTTACCTTAAAATTGATATTTTTTCACAAATATATTGGCACCAGATATTTGTGCATCATGATATTTGAAACTCAATATATCTGTGTCTTTTTTTAAAATATTTTGTCTCAATGCCAAACAAATCCGAAAGGTCACATAAGAAGAGCCATTAGATTTCCTTATACCACACTCCTATATTCTTCCGCCACCAGGAGAAAATACTGAGCCTGCTTCTTAAGCACTCTTCTTGTCCTTCAAAATATGGCCATTCTTCTCACAACCTATGGAAAACACAATGAATAGTTAACATGGTTTTAATGACAATTGTACACTTGGCACTTGGAGTAATAGAGAGACTGCATGTCCCAGTCTGCATGGGGCTCCCGGAGGTCACCCCTTCAATCTGGCTCGCTTGTGCTGGCTGCTATGTAGCACATCCACAACAACCACAGCGTGCGACACTTGACACTCGGAGGAGTAAAAGACTGCAAGTCCCACTCTGCACGGGACTCCTGGAAGCGACTCTTGAATCCGGCTCACCTGCACCTGGCGCTACAAAGAGGATCCCCAAAACTCGCTGTGCAGGAAAAGCATGAGATGCGCCCAGGAAAAGGGTGGGCCTGTCTTAGCCCAATTATCGACCATAGGCAGCCGTGCCACCCCCCTTATATTTCTACCTCGGATGGTTCAATTAGTATCCTTGCCTCCACTGGCTTGAAGGACCATTGGTGAGTAGCCATCCTTCCTGGTTCCTGTTAATTTTTTCATCTACAATCAGTGACTTATCATTTCATTTGTTTTGAGGGCTTGGGAGAGAGCTGCTTCCTGGTAAAAGAAGCAGATACAGTTATTCTGAGTCATTACCATTCCGCCTTAGACAATGCAAAAAAACTCCCCAAAGAACTCTTTAACATCATTAGGAGCCATACATCCAAACCTTTGACAGCCAACATGGTGGCGTCCAAAATGCACTGCAACAACTTTGCCAGCTTTTTCAACGAAAAAATCGCCAAAATTGATCTATCGCTCAGCACTAACCCCTCCAATCCCATGGAAACCTCGACACTAGCAACAAAAAGCAACACCCCAGCGACCACACCAACTCTTTGGTCCTCCTTTTGCCCCATCCAGGAAGAAGAGACTAGCAATCTGATCGCCCCACTAAACCCTCATCCCACTCCCTAGATCAGCTACTCAAGAGCCTGGTGAAAGACCTGAAGCTTACCCTAGCCCCAATTTGGTGCAAGATCATCCATAGTTCTCTGAGCACAGGAATCATTCCAGACTGCCTCAAAGTAGGACAAGTCATACTGCTACTAAAAAAACCTGGCCTGGACACTGAGGATATGAACAACTTTAGACCGGTATCAAACCTGCCTCTTTTATCCAAAATTCTAGAAATATGTGTTCTTCCACAGTTAACCCAACATCTAGAGATTATCAAATTACTAGATCCACACCATTCACGATTACGAAAGGGATGCAGCACCGAAACCGCAATCTTAAATGTCCTAGAAGATCTTCACATGTCACTTGACTCTGACCAATGTAGCCTTCTCATCCTAATTGACCTATCGGCCGCGTTCAACACAGTTGACCACACACTGCTCCTTAAAGTCCTCCAGGAGAGAGCGGGCATTGAAAGGACGGTACTAAAATGGTTTTCCTCCTTTTTTCTCACCCGCACACAAAGAATAAAAATCAATAACTTTGAGTCTGACCCCCTTCCCATTAGCAGAGGAGTTCCACAAGAGTCAGTACTCTCCCCACAACTTTTCAACATCTACATGGAACCCCTCACCACACTTCTAAGGAACTCTAACATCCCCTTCCACCTCTATGTGGACGATACACAACTTTGCCTGGAAGCCACCTAGATAGAAGACATACACAGACTTAATGTCACGCGCAAAGAGGATCAACATTGGCTCTCAATGAACCACCTCAAACTCAACCAAGAGAAAACAGGAGTTCTCCTCATCTCTAATAGAGTTAAAAACCCTCAAATCGAAGAATGGCTCAAAGCCATAGATGCCCTCAATGGTGCCCTTGCGCCAACGGACTCGGTGAAATCCCTAGGGATTACCCTCGACCACAAGCTGGACATGAAAAAACACATCTCAAAGGCCGCCAAAAGTGGGTTCCTAAATCTGAAACTGCGGTACAAAATAAAACCCTTCCTCCCCCTGAAAGATCTTAAACAGGCCACACAGGCATTGGTGTTTTCCAGAATTGATTATGGAATCGCAGCACTGACCGGGACAGCAAAATCTAACCTAGGTCCCCTGACCACTACCCTCAACGCCACAGCAAGAATGGTCCCAGGAACTAAGAAATATGAGCACATTTCTCCGGCACTAAAGAAACTGAAGTGGCTTTCTATTGATCAACGAGCCAGCTTCCGCACAGCCTGTCTCACCGGCACTAAAGGAACTGAAGTGGCTTTCTATTGATCAACGAGCCAGCTTCCGCACAGCCTGTCTCACGCACAAAGCCTTGCACACAGGTAAACCAGAATATCTGGCCGCCAAACTCAAAAGGGCCGGTCAGTCCAGGAACATCAGAAGTTCCAACACGCTTCTTCTCATCCCACTGAAATCATGGAAACACAAAACAGCAAACAAATCCTTTGCGGGTAATGCGCCACCAAGCTGCCACCAAACTCAAACAATGGATCACTTACAGCGTTGAAGAATTAGCACCCTTGAAAAACCACCAAACCAAACAGGGTAGCAAAAAGGCCCCCTGGTTCAACGACGACCTTAAGAAATCCAAGAAACTATGCCGTACTCTCGAGAAAACATGGAGAAAAAACCCAACCACTGACAACCTGGCCACCTTCAAGAACGCCACCCGCAAACACCACCAACTGATCCGATCCACCAAGAAATCAGCACTCAAGGATCGACTCGACAACAACGCCCATAACAGCAAGGAACTATTCAACATCGTCAAAGAATTCACCAACCCCACCTCAGCCTCAAACGACATTACTCCCTCCCAAGACCTCTGCGACTCGTTATCCTTCTTCTTCTACAACAAAATTGCCGACATACATAACAGCTTCGAGAGCATGTCCAAAGAACAATCCTCTCCGCCCACCTCCGAACCTAAACCGCCCTCCAACAACCTCAGCGCCTGGAACCCAATCACCACTGAAGACACCATCCGCCTAATGAACTCCATCCATTCTGGCTCTCCAACCGACCCCTGTCCCCATCACATCTTCAACAAAGCAGACTCCATCATCGCACCCCATCTCCGCGATGTCATCAACTGCTCCTTCAACTCCGCTACCTTCCCAGAAAGCTGGAAACACGCCAAACTCAGCGCCCTCCTGAAGAAACCCAAAGCAGACCCCTCTGAACTTAAAAATTGCTTCCCCATATCCCTCCTCCCATTCCCTGTCAAAGTCATTGAGAAAGCTGTCAATAGCCAGCTCGCCGCCTTCCTTGAATCCAACAACTCCCTCGACCCATCACAGTCCGGCTTTCGAGCCAAACACAGCACCAAAACCGGCCTCAGTGCAGCAACAGACGACATCCGAACACTACTGGACAACGGAGAAACAGTGGCCCTCATCCTACTTGACCTCTCCGCCGCCTTCGACACAGTTTGTCATAGCACCCTAATACAACGCCTCAGCAACATCGGCTTACAAGGAAAAGCCCTGGACTGGATCATCTCATTCCTCGCCGGGAGAACCCAAAGAGTCCGACTTCCCTCATTCAAATCAGAGGCCACAGACGTCATCTGCGGAGTACCACAAGGATCATCACTCAGTCCCACCCTCTTCAACGTTACATGAGTCCACTCGCATCCATCGCGCGTCAACACAACCTTAACATCATCTCCTACGCCGACGACACGCAGCTGATCCTTTCCCTCACCAAAGACCCTAACACCGCCAAAACCAATCTCCACGAAGGCATGAAAGAAGTAGCCGAATGGATGAAAAACTGCAGCCTAAAACTTAACTCAGACAAAACAGAGGTCCTCATCCTAGGATCATCCCCCTCTGCCTGGGACGACTCATGGTGGCCCTCAGCTCTGGGCACAGCACCCATTCCCACAGACCACGCATGTAACCTTGGCTTCATCCCGGACTCCTCACTCTCGATGACCAAACAAGTCAACGCTGTCTCATCCTCCTGCTTCAACGTACTTCGCATGGTCAAAAAAATCTTCAGTTGGATCCCCTCCGAGACAAGAAAGACTGTCACCCACGCACTGGTCACGAGTCGACTGAACTATGGAAACACCCTCTACGCCGGAGTCTCAGCCAAACTACAGAAAAAACTCCAACGCATCCAAAACGCATCAGCGAGACTCATTTTGCACATCCCTCGCCAAGATCACATTACCGGTCACTTGAAAGACCTCCACTGGCTTCCCGTCAACAAGAGAATAACGTTCCATCTCCTCATCCACGCACACAAGGCCCTCTACAAAATAGGACCCGAATGCCTCAACACTCGACTGTCCTTCTACACACCCACCCGCCAACTAAGATCCTCCAATCAAGCCCTCGCCGCAGTTCCGCGCATCCAAAGATCCACCAGGGGAGGAAGATCCTTCTCCTACTTGGTGGCCAAGACCTGGAATTCACTCCCCACTCACCTCCGCCTTACTCAGAACCACATCTCCTTCAGAAAAGAACTTAAAAACTGGCTATTCGATAAATAATGAACCCCCTCCCTAAGCGCCTTGAGACCCTCTGGGTGAGTAGTGCGCTATATGAATTCCTGAACTTGAACTTGAACTTGTAGATTTGGAACTCCATTCCCCCCCACATCAGAAAGACCACCTCCTTCCCGAAATTCAAGATACTACATAAAGCCCTCTTCCTAGAGCGCTCTCGATTGTAAAGAGTAATCCACAAATAACTTGGGGAAGGACAACTAACTCCACTTCTTAAAACCTCACAGCCTGAAGATTTGTTCTGTAACTGTGTACATATTTCTTAAGCTGGTAAACTGAAGATTATTTTTTTTTTCGCTGTTCTCGTTTTCCGCCCACATTTTTTTTGTTCATGAATGTACATGAAGCGCTCTGATACCCTCGGGTCCAGCTAGCGCTATACAAAACTTCAATAAATAAAAGTTCTATCACAACGCAAGTCATTACAATGACTTGCTTTAGGAAAAGCTGAACTTTGGAATACTGTATCAGTAGGGAAGGTGTTGGACTTAAAATCCAACACCAGTCCAACATTGCATTATCTAAAGCAAGTCGCTGTAAAGACTTGCGTTGTAAAGGAACTGGAGGTAATATTGCAGTTGTGGTACTGACTGCTTTGTGAAGGCACTACGATGTAATTAATGCCTGTGTTGTAATAGATGATCCCCATCCTTTCCCTCTCAACTTCTTGTGACAGCTCGGTGACTGGAACATTTAACCATCCACCCTGAGCAAAGTATCTAAGATGTATTATGTAGAACTTTATTCTGGAATGTGGCAGGGCTATGTTGGAAGGTAGAATCTATACACAACAATGGATGTTGGACCTTACATGTACCAGCAGTTTCTATGAAACCTGGAAGAGCAAAAGGTGATCTAGCTGTTTCCAAATTAAATTATTTACCAATCTGCATCTGTATTTATCCTGGAAACCTCTTGGTACTATCAATTGATTAATATTGCTACTTCACCCACCTCTCAAGTTGTGTTGGCTAACTTTACAATAACGTTCCACCACATGAACTTTCAACTATCCTAGAACAATTCAAGTACAAGTTATAGATGATTTGTAATGGAGGTATGGAAGATGCTATTACCCTTGGGGTGGAAACCTTAACATTCATCTGTGCCCTCCAGGTAAGTACTGTGGCTTGATGAATATACACAGTTGTGTTTCATCTCACTTTATGCATACCAGTTATGGAGATAAACTAAATGAAATATTTAAATATGATCTTGTTTTTTGTAACAAAACATGTGTCTCCTGTGTATCTTCAATCGTAGAGGAGAAAATATTGTTATTGATTATGTTTTATCTACCTATAGGCACTCTTCTATGACGTCTAACTTCATTGCACATTAGGGCTTATTACGACGTCGGTCGGAGTTGCCTCCAACCAACACCGTCTCGGACTCTGGGCCGATCGACTGACATCCGGTCGGCGGTTCCAACCACCTAATTATGATGTTACCGACACTGTTCAGTTGCACACTCACTTTTCCCTATGGGAGCTTGTGTCACAGCCGTAAACCGGCCATAATACAGGCTCCTATCGAAAAATGGGTGTGTGTGTTAAACACTGAGCCCTGTCGCAGGCACCTCATGGCCACATAGTGCACAGTTGTACAGGGGAGTACCCTAGGCACTCCCTCAACTACCAACTGTAGACCGCGGAGGCAAGGGGGCCCTGCTAGGGAGCCCCAATGTTTCTTTCCAACAGCCTTTACTTGTCGGAAATGCTGTGGGAAATCAATATCATAATCCTGACGGCGGAATCGCCATCCATAGTAGATTACCGTGCAGTTACAACTGGCTGGAAGACTCCAAGAGCTGGTAGAAACTGAGGCAGAATGACCATCCGGTTTAGGTTTCGACCGCTGACATCATAATTGGGTGGTCAGAATGCAAACTGACCATGTCAGTCAAACAGCCTCTGACCACAGTCAGAAAGCTTCTGACTAGTGGTCGGAGGCTTTCCGACCGACATCATAATCGGCCCTATAGTATTTCTTTGACCGATCACTATACCCAAAGAATAGATATACAACTAAAACACTTGACCACTTAAATTATTCCAGTCACACGTTGAATTGTCAATAATATTGGGATTGCAACAAGTAATGGTCTTTCCCTTGGCTGGTTGCGGATTAAACCTGATGATGCATGGATAGATTGGTCTCCTCACTTAGATTATCTTTTGAAACAATCCAAGATGATACTGCCGACACTAGAGGCAGTATTAAGACCTTCTTTGGGATAACCTGGGGGGTCAAGGAAAGTTTACTTATCACAAGGCACCATTTTACTGGTGAAAGACAGGGATGTTTCAACTCTATTTGTACTAATCCCCATAAATGCCTAAAAGAAGCCTTACTTAACATGCCTGGGGATGTACAGAAAGTTCAGGAGAGGAGGAGTGAATATAGAGCTGCAGTGAAGGGGAGGAGAAAAGATCTAAGAAAGAAGCATGGGACTTACTTTATGAAGCTAGTCTCTCAAAGGTTATTGCAGTCTGTTGGTGCATGATTAATAGCCTTTATATGAGAAAGGACTCCTCCCCTAGATTTGAGTCTGCCATCACTGATACAGATTGGGTCGCTCAATTTAGAAACATCTATTCAAATCTCGATAACAGGCTAGGAAAGTCAGCATGTAATACCATGGATACCTCTTCTTCTGTATCCTATAGTGATATTTCTAGTCTAAAGTTCTCCCATGAGGAGGGCAATAGGGCCCTTATGGATAGTAAAGTTGAAAAAACGCCTGACCTGATGGTATTCCCGCCCGGATTTTTAAGCCTAATGTTCATATCTGGGGTTCTCCATTAACCCAGGTATTAGGTGCAGCCTGTTGTAAAGGCTTTTTGAGCACATGGCCAGAATCGCTTGTAGTCTTTAGGTACAAAAAGGTTGACCGCTCCTCACTGGCCTGGTGCAGTCCAGTATTGCTGCTAGATTAATTAGTGATGGTGGCAGCAGCATAATATTTTGGGCAGATTGGAGGAGTGGGCCATAAGTAAAGATATACTATCAGACCTGCAATATGATTTCCGTAGTGGTCTCAAAACCGTACAACAGGCTCTCAATTTAAATACACCAGTTAAAAAATATACCCAAATTAAGTAGAGCAATGTGTTTTTAGGTTTTGTTAACTTATCTTTTGCTTTTGAATGATTGCATAATATATGACAATTTGTGGACTATTATGTTTAAGCTTGAGGTGGATCCTCCCATAATTTTCTTTTTTTTTGTTATTCACAAAATGTTATTGAGAGAGAAGGAGTAACAGAGAGCATTACAGTCATGAGCATATATCAGGCATGGTACAGATATTTGACAAAAGTAAATAAAGAAACTAAGGAAATTGGACATTGCATCAGTACACTGTGAAGGTGTCACAACAACAAGAGGTGCGAATTAACCGTGCAATCTATTAAGACCAGCATCTTGGGAAGGGGAGCAAGAAGTTCTGTGAAGAAGTATGCATCAGTAATTAAAATTATGGGGTACTGAAAGGGCGATATCGAGAGAGGTGCATGTGTATATCAGACAATCACGGAGGCTTGACGTGGTCGAAGTGAGCATGGAGTGAGGACCATAGTTTCCTATGTGGGGGACGCCATGGTGTAGAGGCAAGCGCTATGTTATCGGCTCCTCTACGATTTGAGATCCAATTGAGCCAATGGGGGAAAGAGGCTTTACCTGTGTCCTTCCAATTATTCAATATGATTTTAACCGCCGCCGTCAGAAGTAGG
This sequence comes from Lissotriton vulgaris, assembly GCF_964263255.1. NCBI lineage: Eukaryota > Metazoa > Chordata > Amphibia > Caudata > Salamandridae > Lissotriton > Lissotriton vulgaris. The sequence goes on along the minus strand of NC_141697.1, from coordinate 293,819,669 downwards.
TCAAGTAGGGCTTTGTCATTTTCATTGAGAGTGACGGCATTGGTAAAACCCATGACTAAAGTTGCAAATTCTCTCGGGAGAGAAATATGTAGGACTTTGGTAATGAACTCGAAGATTCTATCCCAGTAGGAGGTGACACGAGGGCATTTAAATATTAGGTGTTCAAGGTCTCCACCCTCCGCCATACAGTTCCAGCAGGAGTCATCGTCTTTGATGTTGTGCAAGAAGAGTCTCCTGGGGGTCCAAAAGGCTTTGTGGAGTAGCCAGAATGTAGTTTGGGATAGTGTAGGGCTAATTTTGTGTTGTGTGGTTGACTCCCAGATTCTGTCCCACTCTACTTCCGAGGTTGTAGTGGATGAATATGAATCCCAGAATGACTGTGTGGAGTTAGTCAGGTTGGACCTCTTTGGGCGGATCATTTTGTATATTCTGGACACCTGATGGCCAAGTCTATTGAGTGTGTGTAGGTAGCCAGGGAGGGAGGGGGTGATGTCGTTCAGAGCTGCTTTGGTGAGTGACACCTTGAGGTGCAAGAAATAGTAGAATTCTATGTGTTGGAGTTGGAATCTACTTTGTAGTTCACAGAAAGTGAGTGGTAATGCACCTTCAAATAGTTGTTGAGGGAAGTATATTCCTTTCCCAATCCATGTAGGGTTATTTAGTGGTTTCCCTTTGTATAATAGGGTGTTATTCTGCCACAACGATTCCCACTTCGATTTACAGAATTGTTGAGGTAAAAATTTGCTTACATGAAGGAGGGCTGCTTTCGTGTGTATGAAGATGGTTCCTGAGTTTAAAGTTGGGTGTAGTTTGATGGTAAGAAGGGCGGAGGGATCAAGGCCATGAAGAAGGGATTTTTCCACAGATAGCCACACCGGGGTGTAGTCTGTGTGTGGAGTTAGCCAGAATGAACCCTGTCTGGCCAAAAAAGCAGTTTGATAGATCTTAAAATCCGCCAGATTGACGCCTCCCAAGGTTTTATCAAGATGTAGTTTTTTCAGGCTAATTCTGGCCTTTTTCCCTTGCCAAATGAAGGAGGAAATCAGTTTGTTAAGCTTGGAAAGCAATTCTTTGGAGAAGAAAAGGGGTAGCATTGTGCTCAGGTTGTTGATTAGTGGGGATATCATCATTTTTACAGTTTCTACCCGGCCCCACCATGTGATAAACCGTGGGGACCAGCCATCAAGGATTCTTTTAATTTTTGTTAGTGTGGATGTCTCTTTATGTTTGAGTGTGCTCAGTAGTTTATTGGTGAATTCTATCCCTAGGTATTTTATAACGACTGTTTGCCAAGCTAGACCCGAGTCACCAAGGACTTCGTTGGTGGTGAGGACATTTAGTGGTTTGACTTCGAATTTGTCCTTGTTTAACTTATACCCAGATAGGACCGAATATTTGCTGATTGAGGTCATGAGTCCCTCGATTGATTTGGACGGGTTTTCTGTAGCAATCAATATATTGTCAGCATATGCTGCTAATTTTATCTGAGTATCTCCGAAGGAGACTCCCTTGATGTCTTCATTCCGTTTGATGTCAGTTAGAAGGGGTTCAAGGGCCAGGAGGAAGAGTGCCGGTGAAAGGGGGCAACCTTGTCTAGTACCCTGGTAGAGGCGAAATGGGTTGGAGAGGGTGCAGTTGATTGCTATTCGAGCTGAGGGGGAGGAGTATAGGGCCATCATCATTGTGATGAAAGAGTGACCGAGGTTGAATGAGCGCATACATTGCTGAAGAAAGGACCAGGAAACCTTATCGAAGGCTTTTTCAGCGTCCAGGGTGATCGCGACTATTGGAGATTGGCAGTTTTTAGCTTTCTCTAGTATATGGCACAGGAGTCTGGTATTGTCGTTCAACACCCTGTGTTTCAGGAAGCCAACTTGCGACGGGCTTATCAGATTGGGGAGAACAACGTTTAATCTATTTGCTAAGATCTTGGCATATATCTTGCAATCAAGATTTATTAAAGAGATGGGGCGGTAGTTTTTGGTTTGGAGTGGGTCTTTCCCTTCTTTAGGGATTACAATTATTGTAGCCTCACTCATTGAGGGTGAGATACTCTCACTGGACGCGGTAGAATTAAAAACTGTTTGGAGCGTAGGGGTAAGTTGGTTTTCAAAGGCTTTATAAAAAGATGCAGAAAAGCCGTCCGGACCGGGGGCTTTTGTAGCTTTTCAGAGTTTTGATGGCTACTGAGATCTGTGTTTTACTGATGGGGGACCCTAATTGTAGTTTGTCAGTTTCTGATAATTCAGGGAGGTCGAGAGACTCAAGGTATTCGGTGCAAGCTGCTATGTCCAGGGGTTTGTCATTCTTATAAAGCTCTTCATAAAAGGTTTCAAATGTGTCTAAGATTTTGGTCTGGTTGGTGTGGGTGTTGTTTGCGGAATCTTTTATTGAAGATATGGTTGACAGCTTTTGTTTGTGTTTGAGGTATGAAGCTAGCAATTTACCCGCTTTATTCCCCTCGCACAACTTTAGGGCTTTGAAACGGTTGATCCATACACCCGCTCTTTTACTAGTGATGGCATTGTATTCATATTTCTTTTTGGTTAGGAGGTCGAGGGGCTTGGGATCTTGGGGGTTGGCTTTGTTTTGGGATTCTAGATTTCTGATTTCTTGTTCCAGTTGTTCCAGGTCTTTGTTTAGTGCCTTGTTGGCTTTGGCTCTGATATTTATAATGATGCCACGGATCGTGGCTTTAAGAGCGTCCCATAGGGTGTTAGGCGCGGTATTTGGTATATTATTTAGTAGTAAGTATTCCTCAATGGGGTTTGCTATCAGAAGTTTGTCGTCGGGGTTATTTAGGGTTTCCTCATTAAAGCGCCATCTTCTAGGTGGACGGATCGAGCGGGAGCCGGCAAGCTTGGTATGGATACAGGCATGATCGGAAACCAGTTTGGGGGCAATGTCGGTTTCCTCAATCAGGTGTGTGAAAGAGGTGGAGACTAGGATAAAATCGATACGCGAGTAGGAGTTGTGAGGAGCAGAGTAAAAGGTGTAGTCTCTCCCATCGGGATTCTAGAGCCGCAATGAGTCCTTTAGGCAGTAACGCTCACAGAGACGTAGTAGGGCCTCATGCGAGCGTGAAGGGTGGAATGAGCACTTGGACTGCCTGTCCAGTATGGGATCGAGGGGCAGGTTAAAGTCGCCTCCCACTATCAGAAGTTCATCTTGTGGGATATGCTCCATTGAACGAGAGACTGAGTCCCAGAACTCGGGGTCATCTGAATTAGGGCCGTAAATGTTCACTACGTGGATGGGGTCCTCCTCTCTGCGTAGATGGGTCACTAATAGTCTACCTTCCGTGTCATGAGTGTGTGATATTAGTGTCAGATTGGACTTTTTCGATAACAGGGTGATTACTCCCTTTTTGTGTGGCGCAGGAGAGGACAGAACATGGGACGACCAGTGGATGTTAAGGAAGCGCAAGTCATCCTCTGATAGCTTGGTTTCCTGCAGTAGGACGATATCCCCTTTTGTTTTAGCGAGATATTCAAACACTTTCCGCCTTTTCACAGGATGATTAAGTCCTTTGACGTTTAAGGAGATTATGTTAAGATCGTCTGTTAATGAATTGGTGTTAGACATTGGTATTACACTTTAGCGCTAGATGGAGAGCTGGCGGAGAGACGTGTGATGAGCGAGTTGTCGTGATAGACTCACGCGCATTGAGTTTGAAATGCAGGTCAAGTTTTAGTGTGAAACCTAAGAGTAGGCTGTATATGGCAGTGTGATGAGATGCAATCCTACAGACAGGGATAGGGATACAATAGGGAAGCAAACGGACTTGGTGTGCTGGGTTGTGAGTGTTATCTCTGTAAAGAACAAACACCATTAAAAACAGAAAATAATACAAAATGAAGTAAAAAGCTCTTAAACTCTGACGTGTTTTAACTCCTTCATACTCTCTGTTTTCCAATTCCCCCAGATGACCCCTCCCTCTCCCCCCACCCTCCCCCCCACCAAATACATACGTAGGGAGTACGACAACAGTACCTTGCTACGCGAAAACAGGAGTAACAATAACAGTAGCAATGACATATTAGCAATCCCAATGTTGAACGTAGTTGGGTTGTATATCAAACAAGCATATGTCTCACAGTAAACTTTGTTAACATAAATACCATTAAGCGAGACATACTTAGGTATTGGTATAATTTTGAAAACAAGTAGGCAATGATCTATTCTGTAAAGCAAAGGAGCTATGTAGGCAGCGATCTACTTGATATGTGAAACGCGCGTTATCACGCGCATAATGTACCGGCAGAATTAACCTACCGACATCAAAGACAAAGTTGGTGAAGTATTAGACATAGGTATGTGGGAGCTACCTGGAAGTGAGTATATTGTACTAGTTGTAACAAGCTGCACAAAGCAAGATTCAATAAGAAACACAAGCAGTCTTCCATTACAAGAAGTCACTGGTTTGGCCCTGGTGGCCTAGTCTATGAACTCACGGTACTGAGGACTCGGCGAGACTGAACGTCGGGCTTTATGGCCGGAAGTCAGGAGCCGGATAGAGTTCTTTGAGGAAAGGTCCATCATGAGGCAGCCGGTGAGATTCCGCAGGGGAAACAACAAAAGTCAATGATTCAAATGGGCTGCGTCGTGTTGGTTCAGACATGTGGTCTTCCTTTTGTTGGACAGACCAATTGATTGGTCCATTTCTTGAGTTGGGCAGTCTTCGAGATGGCGTGCCAGGTCTCTCGGTCCATGAAGAATCTTGGGCAACCATTGATCGTGACTTTGAACCTGGCGGGCCCTGCGAAGGAGAAGGGGATGTTCTTGGATCTAAGCTTGGGTCGGAGGTCCAGGAAACCCTTGCGCACTTCCACCGTATCTTTAGAGAAGTCCTGCGTGAAGATGATCTTGTGGCCTTCCCAGATGATGGAGTCGTTTTTTCTCGCATATTGGAGAATCAGATCAACGTGCTGAAATCTAAGCGGTTTGCATATCATCGGTCTGGGCCCTTTAGTATGTTTGCTCGTGAAAGTAGGGATCCGGTGCGCCTTGTCCAGTTCGAGGTCATGTGGGAATTCAGTCTTGGTGATCATGTGGATCCATGATTCTAAGAAAGCCACGCAAGAGTCAGCATCTTTTTCTGCGTTTTCTGGTATGCCGAAAATTCTAACGTTCCCCCGTCTGTTGCGGTCTTCCAACTCAGCATTGTGACGTCTGAGGGTGTCGGTGACATCTTCCACGCGTTGTATTCTGGATGCCGACTGGCGCGATAGATCTTCTACTTCGCTAATGCGTTGCTCTGCTGACCCCAAGCCTGAGTTTAGAGCACTCATGTCAGCCCTGATCGCCGTTAGTTCGAGTTGCATTGAGTCCGTATTAGCCTTGGTTGATTTGGAGATATCAGTGAGGTCTGCCAATTTCTTTAAGATCATTTCCATCATCGCCGCCATGTCCGTTCTGCTTTTAAAGGGAGAGCCAGAAATCAAAGGCTCTGGTCTCACCTTCTTTGTGTTGTTCCTGTCTTCTCTGTTCGCCATTATAGTAGGGTAGGTTAGCGCTAGTAGCAACCGCTAATTTGCGCAGAAAGAGGATGAACTCAGGAGGACCCAGATAAAGAGTGAGGGTACACAATGGCCATTGACCGGTGCCTGGACGAGAGCTGGTGACCAAGGTCCCAAGGATGAGACGGAGGTACGAACAGATCGCCGGAAACACAGGAGCATCGGGCAGGTGAACACTTTCCGTTCGTGGTTGTTTTGTGTTAGGCAGTTACCTCTTCAGTAGAGTACAGTAGTATATGATCTTACTTTGCAGGTGACTGCCTCCGCGTGGCTCGAAGATCAGCAGTGTGGTTGCATCAAACAGTGTGGGTGCCCATGTGCTGCGGACGCGAGGTAAGTACTGAGCTCACAATGTACCTGAGATTCATAGCAGTAGGATTCGCACCACTCTCCTCATGCTGGAGGCAATGGGGCTATTGCTGGGCGGAGGGCCTATGCTGGCAGAGGTTTCTGTCTTAGATTCCGCCTTCTGGTAATGGTTCGAGGGCTTGGGAGGCTCTCTTCATGTTGATAGTGGTGAGGGCTCTTAGACTGGGAAAAGAGCTTCGCTTATGGTATCGGAGCGGGCCGCTATTTGGGAGCCGAGATCTGAAGTAATCTGACCAAGGGCTGGGCAAAGGCATCGTTTAGTGTTGGGGTAAGCTGTTCGCTTCTCGTTACTTTTGATTGTATAGGTATTAGGCGAATAGATTAGGCGATCGCGTATCGGGAGGAGCCGCCATTTTAAAGTCAGGCAGGACGTGCAGATCAATGAGATGCCGCGGTTGATTTTGGCAATACTCCTCACCTTTTAAAGAGGTTGTTGAAAGGCTTGGGTGAGGTTTTCTTTCCCCCGGTCACGCCAGCCTTGGTCTCTGGCATTGGAGAGCAGAACCAGCTCAATCCGTCAGGCTTAACTCTTGTGACGGTGCAGCGCCATTTTGGGTGTCTTCTGATGTCGGCGCGTGGACGGCTGACGTCCTGCTAAAAGTCCTCAAAAACGGGTCCACGGAACCAGCTCAGGCATCCGGAGGGCTCCACATATCGTGGAACATCAGATTCCTCGATTTCCTTCCAAATTGTATCGAGAGTACACCGGGAAAAGTTCGTAGTCGCTCTCCTGTATTGCGGAGCTCCAGGTTAGGCGGCCATTCCCACTGCCGTCCTAGCCACGCCCGATCCTCCCATAATTTTGTTCTTCAGGAGCTACACTCAGGAGCAGGCTCAGGGTCCATAGGGAACTTAAGAGGAATGTAACAATTTTTTTGTGTAGAACGGTGAGTCAGACAGGGGTGCGTTCCCGCTCCCTTCCTGTTTACTGTATATATCAACAATCTAGGTATCGTTTTAGTAGAAAACTGTGTTGATCTCTTCCAAGCAGGCCAGTGGCCCTTTTATATGCAGACAATGCTGTTCTAATGGCCCGCTCCCTTTTGACTCTGTAACATTTACTCTCCTGTAGACTACATGAAAGGTTTGGGACGTTTAATCAAAATTAGCAAAACTTTCAGAAGGAAATGTTGGAGGGGAAAAATTAGTTGCAGTGATTTTAAAATTGTGGACACCAAAATACATGGTATTTTTTGTTTTTCTTATTTTGGGAGTGTTTGACAGACAGGGGTCTTGTGAAACAAGCAATCACCACTAGGAAACTTCATGTCATGAGGGCAATAAATTAATAAATCAATCAATTGGGGGTTTTAAAGCGCACTACTCACCAGTGAGGGTCTCAAGGCGCTGGTGGGGTGGGGTTGCGTGCAGCTCCATAGGTTATTAGAGCAGGTCTCGGGGTCCTTTCTCAATTGGTGCAGTGTCGGCCTTCATCGGATGCGGAGGGGGCGTTTGTTCCAGGTCTTGGCCGTCAGGTAGGAGAAGGTTGTTGTTGTAATACTTTATTCGATAACAGAGTATCATAAAAGTAAATACAAATTCATCACAGAAGGTAAAATTAGATAAAACAAGTTACAGGATATAAAAGCGAAAAAGCAGGTTTAAAAACCAATTAAAAGACACGCCAATGATAAAAACAGGTCAAATCTAGTTGGTTTAAAAGAGATACTAAAAATGCTAATTAATATGTCGACACAGTTATAACACTTGATGTCCTACCCCGTACTTAGTTTAGCAAGCTTTGTACGTAGTTGCCATGCTTTCCCCAAAAATTTTGCAACTCCGCAGATTACCATCATGGATGTGGTATCTGTTGTTAAAATGCGGAGGGCCTCTGAATAATGCCTTGTTCCCAGTAGGAGAAGGATCTGCCACCTGCGTTGGTCTTGTGGATGCAGGGGACTGTGACTAGGGCGAAGTCGGCAGAGCAGAGCTTTATCTTGGGGGTGTGGAAGGAGATTTGTTAGTTGATGTATTGGGGTTCAGTGTTAAGGATGGCTTTGTAGGTGTGTGTGAGCAGTTTGTGCTACGGAATTTAACGACTAGACAACATTGTTTAACAGTTCAGACCCTGGATACCTTTCTGAAGGGCCCTGGCTGAGCAGCTCAGAAGCCCTAGGGCTGTTCACAAGCCAATATGAATGTGGTTAGCAGATGCAGCTAACAGACATATTTGTGGTGTTGCTGCTTGGAGGTAATCCCTCACAGGGACTTATAGTTGAACCAGTGAAACAGACCAGAATTCTGCAGACTTCCCCCATACAACTAATACTTCAAAATGAGTTGGATAATTTTGCTGCAAAACTCATATTCTTGGTGCTTTGAGGCACATGCTGCTATTGTGGTATTTTATGATGAATGTGGACTCATTTTCTCATCCTAATTGATACAGCTTTTCTATGGCATTAATATCACTACACACATTTACATCTGTTGTATAAAAAAACGCCCTGGCTCTGGAACCTTAGTGCTAAGTTTAGTGTCTGAGCCATTGCATGATGTTTGATGTAGTGATGCATGTTGTAGTGTAATCTTTAAATTCTTCTTATAGGGGAACCACCCTTTTGATACCACCTAGTGGGAAGTCTGGCCTCCTGTCTTGGAGCAAATTAGAGCAGCGCATCAATGCGTTAGCACGAGGGCCAGATTGACCGTACCCCAGAAATGCTGCTTGGGATCAGCAGTGGTGGGGCAGCAAGGGTGGGGGAGGGGGAGACAAAAATAAGGACAACATTTTTTTTGAAATCTTTACTTGCCTGCCAATGCGGTTGCTACATCGCTCTGCTCCAGATCCTCACCTCCAGGGCTCGTGCACACAGTGTAGACACCCAGATGGCAATCCTCTCATTATGGGAATTCTATCCCCAGCATGAGAGCAGCGTCAGGTTTGGTCTGAGAAGCCTGGTTTGCAGCTTGTCTGTGGCTTTTCTCCACCCAGCTGTCTAACACAACGGGGTGTCAAAACGCTTAGTGTGCATGATGGTTGGGCCTGCCTAAGATGGGCGGCCAAACAGTCATGCGCACTTAGTAGTGACCATAACCTCACCTCCCTCTGTTACACATAGAGTGCATGGCTTCACCCTGCCTTTGCTGGCATCCTGTAGGTAAGACAAAAAATAAAATGATAATAAAATTGTTTTTTATAATTTTAGTTTTCATCTGTTTAAATCTGCTGCATCCTGGTGAGGTGATGCTCCCCCGCCATTATGGAGGAGCCGCCCCTGCCGTTCGAGGAAGGCTGGGAGGGTGGGGCCAGTTTTGCAGCAGTTGGGGACGGTTTTGTTACTGGGGACTGGTTTTGCAGCAGTGCTGCAATTTCGGCCCCCAGTTTTAAAAGCAGCAGTGCTTTAAGCCTGCACCCCCCCTCTGCCCCGGGGCTGATCTGACAGAATTGCCAGGGCTGTTTTGGCTTCTCAGTCCGGTCCTGCCCACCACTTTCGAAGCTCAGCAAATTCCACTAATCTGTATATACCTTTGAACGGTAACACAGAAACCTATGAGGGCAGGAGAGGCTTATACTATTGTTCATCCAATACAGGACGGAAACATGGCCCTTGAAGCCACCATCTAACACCAAACTCACATTCACTCACAAATTGTGTAAATTAATTGATTTACACTTGACGGGCGCAGAGGTTCTCATTTATAACCCGCTCAGCCCTGATCTCCTTTTTATGAGACCATTAGAAGCATTTACAGGTTCATTGCCTTCATATCATCGAGTGAAGTCCTCCCACCGCACAATGTTTACTATTCTGAGGCTGGTGACAGAGAGCCTTTTACAGGGCTGATTCATTCAGAAATGAGCCCTTTGCGGGGACGGGGTAACCAGTTAATTCTGTGCTTAAACAATGAGCATGGTTTCGAGTGTAAATGATTGAATACACTTTAAATATGAGTGAACGGGCCTGCTACATAAAAATGTTAATGCCACTTGGAGGAAGGAGGAGGATCACCCCCGTAAATTTGCCAGAACCGGGAAACAATGTTGCAGATTTCCCACTCGTCAAATAATCTGGAAAACAGGATTATGCGACAAACGTCAGAAAATTGTTCTAGTGGGTCTTCAAAGCTGGTTGATGAGGTGAAGGAAACGCTATCCAAAAAGCCTTTTGTTGAACCGCGGGGCGTTGACATCTTCCGCCGCTTCCCGAGGTGTTTGCGGTTGTCTGCTGTTCTCCGAGACTGACATGCAAAACCTAAGCAAACTTTTAAAAGAGATGAATCAATGGTATACGTCAAAGCCAATTAAGGCAACAACAGAACCACATTAGAGAGACATCCCCTTTCCATGAACTCAGAGAGGCACAGAGATTGTACAGAGGAACAACTCAGATCCAGAATCTCATAGCCTTCCATATACAAAAGAATTATGCACACCTACTGCCTGTTCCATTAAAAGCAGTACTTTATAAGACCTACAATATAGGTATAACTACATTTTCGATTCATCATAGTTTATCCCAGATGTGAATCATAAATCTAACCAGAGAAAAAACATTTGGATCTATCTATCTATCTATCTATCTATCTATCTATCTATCTATCTATCTATCTATCTATCTATCTATCTATCTATCTATCTATCTATCTATCTATCTATCTATCTAGCTATCTATCTATCTATCTATCTATCTATCTATCTATCTATCTATCTATCTATCTATCTATCTATCTATCTATCTATCTATCTATCTATCTATCTATCTATCTATCTATCTAGCTATCTAGCTATCTATCTATCTATCTAGCTATATATTTTCGCAATACTCCATCCTTCATTTCCAAAGACAGGCACAGGACCACAAGTAGGTGCAGATTTTTGTTTTATTAATTCAAACAAGCCCCAGCAGCATGACGTGTTTCAGCTCAGAGGAGACTTGATCACATGTATATATATATATCTATCGGAAAATGCAGTCAGAGCGAGCATTGGTCATCCCCTGATTGGAAGGTTTTATGGATTGAAATCTCCATTTTTGTTAGTTTGAACCATATGGGGACCTAATCTCTACACCCTTAGACAGAAAATTATATTTCCAATTTAGGACAGGTAAATCAGGTAAATTGCTCCTCAAGTCTTCTACTGCCAGATTGGGCCCCCGATAAAGATAAAGTGCGCCCAATGTATAAGGCTGCTTCCAAATCTGTTGAACATGTTTTATTCGTTTGCCATGGGTATGATGGTATTCACCATCACTTCTAAAATAGGCATATGTCTGCGCAGCTTCTATGTTTCAAGGACAAATGTGGGTTATATGTACAGAGGCATTGACAACTATGGCTTAACCCTACTTGCTTCTCCCCAACTGTACAAGAAATTATTACACCTATTGTCTATGTTTGCTCACTATGATTCCATGTGTTGTGATTATTGTCCTATTACTTACCGATAATCTTCATTACTACTGGTCCCGTTGTCCTCATCCCATTCCTGAACTAAGTGGAGATGACCATCTCCCCGTCAGAAAAAAAGAACAGGAGCAAGCTGGGATACCCAATCCACTCCCTCCCACTGGGAGTACTTAAGCAGTACCAGCCAAGCATGCATTCTGAAAATACCAAGCCAACAACCGGAAGGCCAGCCGCCAGGGAGGGAGGAGCGGAAGGAATGGGACGAGGACAACGGGACCAGGAGTAATGAAGATTACCGGTGACTAATAGGACATTACCCCCAGGTCCTTCTTGTCCCATTCCTGAACTAAGTGGAGAATACTAAAGCAGACAACCCGGCCTTCGGGATACCCACCAACGCCAGGGGCACCAGAACGAAAAACGATACCCCACAGGAACAAAAGGACCCCACAAGAAGGGAGAGAAACGCAGGAAGGAGCACACAACCAACCACACCCCCAACCAAGCGGACAGAGCCAAGACCCCAAAACCATCAGGGGACGGCCAGCAAAAAAGTACAAGAACCCCCCCAGGCAAGCCAGTATGAGGCCCGCACGCAGAGCCAAACCACAATAGAACAACCAGAGGGGCCAAAACAAAGCCCCTCCCTCCCACACAACTATAGGGAGCCCAGGAGAAGCATAAGCACCCCAACGGAGCAACTGACGGGCAACCGACCAGGGAGAAACCACCAAGGGCGAAGCAAACAGCCCAAGGCACCACCAGGCAGCCACCCAACCATGTACAAAACAAGCCAACCCGGCCCAATGACCAAGAGCAGAGGAGAATAGTCCGCACAGGGCGGCAAGGTCGGAGGCCCCGGAAGGAACACATCAGAGGCATGACAGAGAGCGAACCGCCCAGAACTGGGAAGAAGGCGACCAACAGGCGCAGGAACCCACAAAGGACCTGCGCGTGAAAGCGAGGGGAAGGAAGGCAAAACCGAAGTGGCATGCCAAAAGCAAGAGAGCAGGGAAAGACGTTACAAACCACAGGACCAACCGCAACACACCAGGGGAAGCCACCAGTAGAGCCGCAGAGACCAAAGAGGGCAGAACCAGAAAAAAAAACAGGCACCGACCAAGAGGAACAGCTAGAAGGAAAAGGGGGCAGGGAACTCAAGCAAGGCCCCCCGAGGCGACAACAGCAGCAACAGGGAACCCGGAGGCGCAGAAACACACAGAAGGCCTAGGCCACAGGGCAGGAGCAAACAACGGCCAACCCCAGCAGAGACACCGAAGAGCAGCAGGAAAAAAAGGCCGCCACAGCGGGAGAAAAACCCGGGGCACAGGAACTGGCCAAGCGGCGAGGCCCGAGTCACACCCCCAAAGCAGGAGACACTGGGACATGAAAACCAGCAACCCGCCCAACGGAGGTCAGGGACAGCAAAGAAGTGCAACCCAAAGCAGACCTGGTTAAAACCTGGGCACAACCAAGAAAGACAACAACAGAGGCTGAACATGGAACCAGGAAACCAAAGCCTAGAACCAGGAAGGAGGAACTCCACCAACCAAGATCTGGCCCGGAGGACAAAGGAGGACACCAAAGAACCACCGAAGGCGAACCCCAAGAGGAGCGGCAGAAGGGCAAAACAGGAAAGACCAACATGGAGGCCAACAGCCCAACCCTGCAGGTGACCCACAAATGCCCAAGAAGCCAGCCAGAGAAACCAGCAGGCCAGCCAGCCAGGAGGCACCCTGGCCCAACGACAGGCCCCCAAAGGGGAAAGGCTAGAGCCCCAGACTGGAGGCAAAGCCAACCGCAACCCCAAGGCGGAAAGAGAGGAGCGGGAAGCAGCAAAGCAGCCCATAAAACAGAGGAGGCCGACACCCAACCCTACTAAGCAGGGAAAGGGCACAGCAGACAGGGCAGGGCACAGGAGCGGGCACCTGAAGAATCAAGGGGCCACCCAAGGCAGAGCCCAAGGAAGAACAAAGACATCCAGCCACCACAGGAGGCAAAGGGAGCAGCAGGTGAGAGGCAAAGCCCAAAGCGCACCAAGCCACCAAGAGAAACACAAGGAGGGAGAAGGAAACCACAACCGGAAACCAAACCCCAGCAGGCAACACAACCCGGCAGCAGGCGAGAAGCAAACCCAACACCAGCCAGAACCCACGGGGAGCACAAGCAGCACCGACCTGGAGACAACAGCCCAACAAGGCAAAAGGCCCACCAGGACATCGGGAGGGCACAACAGCCACCCCACCCATGGAAAACAAGGGGGAGGACCCATCAAACCCGCGGAAGGACATGAAGAAACCAGGTACCCTGAGTACGGGCCAAGCAAAAGTACCCGGAAGGATGCAAGAAGCGCCCAACAGCGAAAACTTCAGGCAGGCACCCAGACAGGCACGCACCAGACCTGAGCACACAGAAAGTGCAGAAACCAATGGGTAGACGGGCAGGAGGCTGCCGAAGGAAGCCCAAGAACAACAAGGCACCAGGACCCAAAAAAGGGCAAAAACGCCCGACAAGCAGTCAGTGACGACCAGAGCAGGCCACAGCAACAGGCAAACACAGGCAGCACCTCAAACAGGCACCAACCATGGCCGACAGGGGAGAACAGAAGCCCACAGGGCAGGATGGCTGGAGGCCCAGAGGACAGAACAAAGAGGTCGCAAGAAGAAGCCGACAATTCCCGGGAGAGACCACACCAAAGCGGGCCACGGCCCAGCAAGCAGACACCACACCAGGGATGAAGCAGGGATGAACCAGGGCCGACCCGGCCGAGCCACAGAGCGCGTAGCAGGAGTAACAGAAGCCAAGGCCACAGGCTAGCCCAGCAGGAGAGCACAGCAAGCAAGGAGCCGCCAGCCCTCCCGCACCAGGGGGACAGGCCCACAGAGACCGACACCCAGCCCAGACGCCAACCAGCAACAAGCGCAGAGCAAGCGAAAATCCAGAAGGCCTGGGAACACACAACCCATGGAGGAAGCCCCCGAAGGACCCGCCCCAGGCAGAACCTGCAACAAAAGGCATCGACAGAGCAGAAAGCACAGCCCAAGACAGGACAAGGGACCCGCAGCGAAGGCAGGGAAGCCACCAACGCAGGCCGCTGAAGATGCTGAAGGGCCACGACGACCCCGAGAGCAGGGGGCAGCAAAGGCAGAGAACCAGGCCGAAGAGAACAAGGGCCACGGACCGAGAGAGCACCCGGACCCACGCAACTAGCAAAGCACAGGAGCTTGAAAAGAAAAGCCCCCAATAGGAAACCACCAGCACCGGGAAAGACCTGAAGAAGACAGAATCCAACAGCACCTGAAAGAAAGCAAGGAACCCCTATTGGAAATATCAGAACTACACTACATGGCGCACAACCTTTGGTAAGGCACTAATGACCCGGATGCTATAATCATCCCAGAAAACATGAGAAAAACCATAGCTATAAAGCTTATAGAGAATGGGCTTTCATGGAGAGGTGGTACGGTTATATTTGTCATAGAGGCACATGAATATCGGCAGACAGAGGTATTCTATTCATGGATTGTCTTTCCTTAGGCAAATCAAACAACACATGTGTTCCACTTCTACAAAATGGATGAACATCCAGCGGAATACGTTCCATTCGAGGACGTTGAAATTCCACTAACTTACCAAGAGCATCAGTTCAGGTTTAAAGGTGCCCTACAACATCAAAATCAAATCACCAGGCTCGGTCCAATAGGTAGACCAGGAGCTACATGGCCGGTACTAGACAGCTATACACCACATCCTAATATTGAAAGATTGTCAGATGTAGAACTGTTAGCTCAGCTAAAACAACTAATAAAAATACATAGACAATGGTACAATATGTCATGCGAACTTTAACAGTCCAACCTGCTAAAGGAATTCCACAGCAAGCCCCTCATCAGGGGAACACAAACAAAATTACACCACAGGCTATACAGTCAGTAATCGGTAAATTGCCAGCAAAAAGGGAACAAATTACATTCTGGTTAGCCCAGAAAATTACTCAAATAGAGGCAGTATTTCCCAATAGTACACCTCATGAGAAACACAGTATTCTAACAATCTGTTTACAAATGGGGATTGCACCACACGTAGAGGACTGTGACACTTGGGGTACAGTCTTTGCTTCAATCTCTATGGCGGTAATACCAGAGGTTCTGAGACAGATTCAAAATAAATACTGTCCAGAACCGGCCTTGAGTCTAGGTATGAAATTACTGATAGATTTCAAACAGGTCTCAGCTATCTTATTAGCTAACATTAAAGGTGAAGCAGCATCAGTGGCAATACACCAAAAATTAAAAGAACTAGATATTACTGAGCAACCGTATGAACTTGACAGAATTATTGAAAAATCCTATGAAGAACTAGGAAGAGATAGCTTGGGAAGGAAACCTGTAAAGCCTGAACTAACAGAAAATCCTGAAAAAGTTTTTATCAAAAACAATCTAACTACTCCTAAAAAGAAATGGGAAAATAGTAGACAGTCACTTCCTAAAGAGAAGCGCTCTCAGTCCAGAGGTAGATCTCCTCAAAAGGAGCACTCTGAAAAAATATATAATCTTAGAAATAGGGATAATTTAAGAAAACCTTATAGATATCAAGATATTGATACACGATCCTCTCGCACCTTTCAGACTTCCTAGCAGAAATCCAAAAGAAGAGGACGATCAGAACAAAAAGAAGAACGCGTGAAGCCCAAAGACGACCAACACGTTTCAAAAAATAAGAAAACTCAATTCTCCAAAAAGAAGGTAGCAAGTATTAAAACCAGACATGCCGAGGATCTTGAGGAGACAACTCAAGAACGGGGACTGGGCCCAGACAATGCTGGACAGCGCAGCAGAGGGCACCATAGCTCGCAGTATCCTGAAAGATCATCTTGAGACAGTGGATCGGAATTAATGCATTCAGGTTGAAACTGCCGACACCAGGGTTAGTTTACCCCATAAGTTATATGAAGTAACACTCCGAATAGAGGGGGATATAACTAGGAAGATAAAAGCACTCTTTTGGGAAAAATTATCTAAAGGTTATGACATCCTTCTAGCTGAAAAAGATTGGCCACCTGAATTTGTCAGGGAGTGCCCACATGGCGAAGAGATCATTATGCCAGCCATCTCTAATCATATTCCTATTCATAACAAACACACCTATGCCAGAAAAAGGGCTGTAGTCCAGGCTCCTGCATTATATAAAAATCATGTAGGATGGGATGAGGATTCTCCTCACCATAAAATCCAGTTAGAAAATCAACCTACTGCTCAGAAGCAGTATCCAGTAAAGCAGGAAGCTAAAAAACAAGTCAGGGAGATCTTAGATCAACTTGAATACCAAGGGGTGATTGAAACATGCACCTCGTCAATGAACAATCCTTTGTTTCCTGTCTCCAAACCAGATGAAACATATCGTCTAGTTTTGGATTACATACATTTAAACTCTTGTTACAAAAGTTATGCAGTACAAAATTCACACAGTGCAGCACTGATGAATAATATAGTTCGGAGGAAATATAAAACTACTATAGATATTTCAAACGGTTTCTTCTGTCAAAGCATTGCACCAGAAAGCAGGTACTTGACCGCTTTCTCAATAATGGGGACACAACGACACTTCTGTCATCTCCCCCAGGGATTCAAGAACAGTCCTGGATTATTTTCAGCCAGAGTAACAGAGTTACTACAAATGTATGATGATGAGGCATTATCCTATGTGGATGACATCTACCTTACAGATGATGATTTGGACAGGCACTTGAACACGGTAAACACTATAATACTTGGGTTCGCCTCAGAAGGGTATAAATTCAACTTTAAAAAGTCCAGAATTGCCCACCTCAACGTCTTATTCTGGGGATACAAACTTTCAAGTGAAGGCAAAAGCCTGGCAGCAAACTTTTTAGAAAAATGTGCGCTGCTCCAAACTCCAAAAACGCTGAAAAACTTACAGTCAATTCTAGGATTCCTAAACTTTGGAAGAAATTACATTCTGAATTGCGCAGAAAGGGTTAAACCTCTCTACAAACGAATCAAACCTGATTTCAAACCAACTAATTGGGCTCAAAAACACACAGAAATTTTGCGTTCAGTACAAACAGACATGTTGGCAACAACACACTTACAAACACGCGACAATGTATGCAACCTTGTTATCCGAATCATCCCAGGGAGATGCAGATTTACATACCTAACCTTTAATGAAGGTGAAAAGGTACCAATAGCTTTCAAATCACACTTGTACACACAAGCTGAAATGAAATTCACTTCAACAGAAAAAATTCTGACAGCGGTTCAGACTGCTGTAGCAAAGGAGAGGGCCCTCCCACAGGGTAAACGCATTAAAGTCGTTACACCTGTACCTGCCTTAGAGGCAGTGACGAATGCAAGCATTCCAAATGCAAAAGCTATACATCCAAGATGGATACAATGGGTTAATTCTCTTGCTGCAACAGACGTTGAATACATTTTTGACCCTTACCTGAAGACAGAAGAATTTCTCCAATATGAACAAGAATGTCCTCTGCCTACTGAAATTCTACCTCTTGAACATTACAGCTGTATAATATATACAGACAGATCAGCACAGCCCGCAATTGGGGGTCAACAAGCCTATAGTGGTGCAAGCGCAATTGTTAAAGGTCGCTGGTAAATTCAGACCTATGGTCATAAAAACTCAATCTCTCGGAGACTGTACAGCTCAGCGAGCTGAACTACAGACATTCAAGATGGCGCTTGAAAATACCGATCGCGAATTCCCCACAGTCATAGTGTGCGATTTGTATTACTGCGTCCAGTCTTACAATGGATATCTCCAGACCAGGATTCAAAATGGTTTTAAAGATGCAAAAGGTGGTACAATCAAGCATAAAATGCTTTGGGAACAAGTAGTTCTTTTACAGAAAGAACTACAAAAGACTCACGTGATTCATACACTGAGTCATTAGCTTGATCGCGTTCATGTTGCAGGGAATTCATTGGCTTATGTAGCCGCAAATGCAGCTGTGCAAACGGCTTCCGTAGCTACAATCAATTGTTCAAAAACAATGATAGACGGTGAAACCATGCTCGCTGTCAATGCCACGAGCAAAGGCAGTGGAGCAATGTTACCTCTAAATTATCCACTCGAGTATACATACATAATTGATGCAAACTCTGTTCCTTTTGCTCGAATCCCTGGAGTGGGGGATAGGGTAATTCCAAACAAGTACAGGAGAGGTGCTCTCATTTTTGAAGCACATGTGGGAGAGGGTCTGATACATAAAGGGATCTCTAAATCTCTCTACTAGAATTAGAAGAGATGTACTGGTGGCCAGGGATGAAAGCTCATGTATACGAATTCGGAATTAATTGTGATGACTGTTACAAATACCACAGCTTTGAACACCACCAGATTCCTGACTACAGCGTAGCCAGCTCAGTACAGACACCACTGTTAGACAGCCTAAGGCTATCTACATGCGGACGTCCAACTGGACTGATGCAGTCCCACAAAAAATGAAGACGAGATTTATTTGGATGTGGCCACAGTGCTCAGCTGACGCCCGAACTGTTCTTAAAGATTTGCGAGTCTTTATCGGCACATACGCAATCGGCACGCTACATTCTGACCTGGGTCCTGCATTTAGCTCTAGGGCTTACAAGGAGGCCATGGCCAGCATGGGCGTTACATTGCGATTTTCGAGTCCATTCCATCCTGAGGGAAATTTGGTTGTGGAGAGAAAAAAACGTGTTTTAAAGCAATCTATAACAGCTAGGGTATAAGGTTCGGGTGATGGTTGGGTCAAACATCTAATAAATGTCCAACGTAGTCTTAAAAACCGGCTAAGAAATTCTCTGGGTGGATCACTCCATATGAAATCCTTTTTTTTACTAGAATGTTGGTTGAAGATCTCGATCGTCACACTTCAGTGGTGGAACAAAAACCTTTTGATATCAAAGATCATTTGGCAGTTTTACAGGACTTAAATGAAACAAGACGAAGTGTAAGCAATACCAGCGAAAAACAAACAACCACTGAAGAAAAAACACCTGTCCCAGCAAGACGTGTCTGGATTCCAAAGATTGGGGATCTGGTCAGGGAGAAGATAGCGGGCAAGAAGGAATTTGGGCCTTCTTACAGAAAACCAGTACCTGTGCTAGCAATCAATGGATTAAGAACAGTACTACTGCCACCCCTTGCTGGAAAAAAGGAGAACCGGTCTCTGTCAATTGACCTGGTAAAACCACACCATGTGGCCAATAATAAGTAGTAGGACCCGTGGGCTCCCAAGATGTAGCAGATGACCAAATCTTGCTACTATCCAAGAGGTTCAAACTGAAAGAGTCATCACCTTTGAAGATTCTAAAGTAAGAAAAGAAGGACTATGCAATAAAGCCATGGAACTTGTGCCTCTTGAAACCCAAACAACAGTTCGTCATGAAACTACTGTCTACAATGATGTAGCATCTGACTATACAAACATATCAAGGGAAAAAACAGCTCCAGCGATTCCAAATAATCCGGATGCAATACCAACTATTGACAGAACTGCCTCTGGCTATTTTATCCACTTCTATAACTTTTCTGAGGATCCCAGTGAACATGAAACTACGCCAGAAAATAAAACTTTCAAGGAAAAAGTAAAGGTCAAGAGCTTACAACTACATATCTGGTTTCACCATGGGTTGAACTTTGGATTGCGTTAGGTGTACTTTATCTCCTGTTATGGCTCATTCTTGCGTTAAGTTTGGGAAAGCCGATAGATGGAAAACACATTAAAATGGACACAGCAAGTAAGAACATCAACTTGCTCCTGAAGCCACACAAATCATCTCATCGTGAACAACGAGACCTGTCATCAGTGAACATCACATCAGTCCCACTACCTGGTGGAATAGCATGGGATACAACTGATTATGACATTTATGGCCCTGTTGAGCTGCTAAAGATTCCTTATCAATTTAAGGTTTCCTTGAGTGATTTCGTTTCGCCCAGCACATTTTCTGATGATTGGGACTTTGAGACTGTTAATAACATGATGGCAAGACTTAGAAATGTCAGCAAAATTTACAAAATATGAATACTTAGAAGGTTCATCAAATTATGAAGAAATGTATTGTTTTAATCATTTTGGCCATCATTACTTCCAGAAATCTGCAAATCCTAGAAATGTTTTAACTTATAATCAATGGGAATATTGTCCAACTCCTCCAAAGGTAGTTCTAAAACGTTGCTTAGAAATTTTCCATATTTTAAAGGTTTTAATGTGACAAACTCAGACAGTTTTTACTTTAAAAATGTGAATAAGACAGGCATGAAGAGTATGTTAACAAGTACTAAACAAATATATTCTGCTGCCTTTAATGCTCAATTGTCCACCTTAGGCTTTGACTTTTGGAAAGACAACATTGAGACAAAAACTATTTGGGGCACAAAAGACTGGCAAGCACAAGGTTTAGAAGCATTGTTCAGAGCCTGCATCATCCCAGAACAAATGATGTTCCTAAATGACACTGTTCAACAGACATCTTGTCTTGGCATTGCTGAGATAAAAGATTTAAACAAAACCGTCCATACCTAAGTCCACACCTGATAGTAATTTAACTTCAGATGAGGAGGTAGACGTAAATTATATTTTACAACAGAACAAAACAAATCCTGAATGGAAAAAATGGTTAATCTGGCCGACAGACACGCATAACTGTCAAGATAGATTCCTGATCAAGACACAAGGGTTCACAGTAACTCGGCCAGATCTAAGATATATCCAAAGACAACATCCAGGGATAATAACAACTTATAGTGTAGGAAAACTATGCCTTGAATGGGTACAGAAATCCACACTCCCGGAAATAAAACAACACTTATCTTTGCTTAAAGATGGAGTTGATTTACGAGAATTCTTACTTGGACCTCGTAATCCACGTCATAAATGTTTAATTTACGCCGGTATATACGCTGCTTACAATGAAGCTTGGAAAGTCACGCAAATGGAAACAGCTGAAAGAATACAAGACATTGATCGTATTAATTTAGAGAAATCACTCTCTGTAGTTGACAACGGATTAACAACTCTGTCGTCCAGAACTTATTCTTTGGACAGCATTGTATCATCTGCCATAATGGAACAAGACTTGATAATGTTACAACATGGCCAGTCCCAATTACGTTCTATAATGCTACTAGGCTGTACTTTGCAAAACCTTCGTTCTGGCTATGGGCCCTGGCGTTTAATCAACACTACGTCACTGTTTACTGTATTTAACCTTACAGATAAACAAATCTCGATGGCACAGAGGGGAGCAGACTATACGGTGCTGAGCATTGAAAAACTGGAGAGATTACCATTGACCGTTTCTGAGAAACCATCAGTTGAATGGATAACACATGGCACCATCACAATACCAGTGACGACTTTCCAGTTTCAGTACTGCTTAACTCATAGACCAGCAGGCCTGTATGAAAGGTTGGGTAAAGAATACATTAAGTCGACCTGGGATTTACCATATACACACAAATGTTGGATTGGGGAAAGGAAATATTTCTTAGTGGTAAAAATTGTGAAAGCTCACTAAGCGGTATACTATTGTGTCAAGGTATTAATTTACACGGAGCCTGCGAAGGTTCTTCCAATAACCTTTCTTGCCACCTGCAGGGTTCGCCCACAGCGGTGATAGATCCACTTTTCAAGAATGCTTTCCAATTGTAGCTACGTTATGTTAAATGATCACATCTGTTGTGGAATGATGCCAGGAATAAGCTACCTCGTTACTGTGTCAGCCAGGGTCACTTGCTGTATGCAAGTATTGTTTACTAAAACTAAGACAGATGGGGAGTTGCCACTATGGCCTTCACTGAACATCTCTTCTATACGAATTTATACTTGAAGCAGAATAAAAGCCATTCTTTTGCAAAAAACGGTGCCACTGACCTCGTCCAGAGAGACCTATGATCTGCAAGTTGCAAGGTCCTCTGCAGAGATACATGCATTATTATCAACCAACTGCCCAATACATTTCGCAGAAATCTTAGGTCATATCTTTACCATGTCTGATACCAGCGGTATTGCACATGTATTTGAGACGATTTTTTCGGGACTGTTAACACCCTTTGAAGCAGTCCAGGGCATTTTTCGTCTTCGGCGGCCTGCCTCTCATTTTGGGACTTGTAGCAGGGATCTTATTTTTATTCCTCCTGCTTCGTTATGGCAAATCCGGCCACCAGCGATACCCAAGTCAGCATGGAAAATGTGCTGCAGGCTAAGAGGTACCGTGACAGAATAACACAGATCCTTGGTTTGGCTTGTTTGAGAGATCTGAATACCACATGGTTCCTGTCATTCAGACCAATCTGGCAAGATTGCATCTTACCTGTTCTACGATGCCTGCTTTGTGGAGAGGAATGTGTGTTAGATGTCTTTCTAACGGTTGTATGACGTTTCAACGCATGCTTTTACCATGCACGTCTTTACAACGCAGGTTTTACAACGCAAGTCGTTACAACGACTTGCGTTGGGGGGCGCTGGATAGTGGAATAGATTAATTTTCTATTCCAACTCCAGTCCCCGTGAATAGTAGGGAAGGTGTTGGATAGAAAATTAAACTATTCCCTATCCAACAGCGCCCTCCAGCGAAAGTCGTTGTAACGACTTTCGTTGTAATTCCTGCGTTGTAATGGTAGTGCGTGGTAAAAGTTTGGTTGTAAATGATGTTCCCCCTTTCTAACACTACCATTGGTAATGCCAACGGATGCTGATGCATTACTGGGTCCGGTAACGGCTCATTTGTTATGTTGCCCCCAACGGCTACCAATCCTGATGACAGCATTCATTGAGATCTCACTGGCAAATCCAACTGGAGGTGAGATACGAGGATCAACAGGCACACAGATCCCATTTGCTATGAACATTGTTAACGCGGCAACCGACGCTGACGGCGATGCTTCACAAATGTGCACAATTGACCTTCTTAATGAAGTAGTCAAATCTGAATACCACATGGCTCCTGTCATTCAGACCAATCTGGCAAGATTGCATCTTACCTGTTCTACGATGCCTGCTTTGTGGAGAGGAATGTGTGTTAGATGTCTTTCTAACGGTTGTATGACGTTTCAACGCATGCTTTTACCACGCACGTCTTTACAACGCAGGTATTACAACGCAAGTCGTTACAACGACTTGCGTTGGGGGGCGCTGGATAGTGGAATAGTTTAATTTTCTATTCCAACTCCAGTCCCCGTGAATAGTAGGGAAGGTGTTGGATAGAAAATTAAACTATTCCCTATCCAACAGCGCCCTCCAGCGAAAGTCGTTGTAACGACTTTCGTTGTAATTCCTGCGTTGTAATGGTAGTGCGTGGTAAAAGTTTGGTTGTAAATGATGTTCCCCCTTTCTAACACTACCATTGGTTATGCCAACGGATGCTGATGCATTACTGGGTCCGATAACGGCTCATTTGTTATGTTGCCCCCAACGGCTACCAATCCTGATGACAGCATTCATTGAGATCTCACTGGCAAATCCAACTGGAGGTGAGATACGAGGATCAACAGGCACACAGATCCCATTTGCTATGAACATTGTTAACGCGGCAACCGACGCTGACGGCGATGCTTCACAAATGTGCACAATTGACCTTCTTAATGAAGTAGTCAAACTTTCACCTACTGTGGTAGATGATTTCTTTGCCAGCCTTGATGACTTAATGTTTTCTCCTGACACCAAGAATAACTTTTGAAATTAGCACATAGCGTTCTTTCGAACTCTGAAATAAGACCTTCACTTTTTTCAAAACAAAAACTACCAGGTTTGGAACTCTATTTTAACTACAGATTTATTTGACTTTTTCCAAAAAACAAAATGAACTTTGGTGCAAAAAGTAATCTGCTTAAAGTAGAACTATTCTTAGAGAACAAGAAATTCCTCGAACACTTCCTAGAAACAATATTAGCCTAATCCACGAACAAAAACAGTTTGTATATTCTGCTATGGGATGGTCTCGCCCTTTTTCTTCTGTAACTAAGAGCCATTTCATGAATGTAATTTTCGTGATTCATTCAGTTAGCATTGCTAATATCATATCATATGCTTACAATGAAGTAATTTCCTTTAAATGTGTACTGTACAAAAATGCTTATTATTTCGTGTACAACCGTTTCAAATGCATTTTACATGATTTTTTGGGGGTTGTAAACACATGCTCTAGATTATATGTTTTAGTATTTACTCTTAGATGAACATATAGCGTGGAGTGGGTGTTATGTATCATTTAAGGACCCTATTGTAAGTTTCACGATTCATGCCCTTATATAGGTATAAATCACCATATCCTTAAATAGGCATAGAAATCATAACCATATTTAGGCATAGCTCATGCAACCCAAATACGGCAGGACTACTTCCACTAGTTCCGAAAATCCACAACGATTTCTTGGAAAAACCCGCCTTCAACAGTAAGGGACTTGCTTGAGTATTGATTTATCCAAGAACTCAAGGAGTTTTCAAAGAACTGAGACTCTTTGATGACGTTATTATGTCCAACTGTATGTCAAACTCGGCACCTTCAAGGTATAAATATGCCCACACTCGCCCAAGCAAAAACACGGTGGTTTGGAGCAGTTCGACTATCTACTTGCCCGACGCGCCCTGCTACAGCAAGTGCCAAAGGAAGCCGACCCTCCAGCAGACACACTGAAAGAGATGCTGTCTTTTCTCCTGCTGAGAAATCCAGCTCCATTGTTTCCAAGCTACCCTTGCGGGTTGTTGGGAAATCGAGTCCCGAGACCAGCCTTCTCCATTCTAAACTAAGGTACGGAGCTGATTAGACCCTTAGAGAAATCTTGGGCAGATTCTTGGCAAAAGAATACTACATTTATGCTACACCTCACTTACTTCTTCCCTCGTACTAAGCTTAGGTTAGGTACACCGGGGTAGGCGTATTTTAGAAGCAACAGTTGAGAACTTTTAGCCTCTCTTATTTATGTATGTATTTATATATGGTTTAGGAACCATACAATGCTCTTACAGTATTATTTTATTATACTATTTATACTGTATGCATTATATTTTACAACCAGTTTTACGATTGTAGCAGTCATTTCTTAAGCTTGAGAAAGAAGACTGTTCAATAAATCCTTTTATTGAAAACGCCCGTCTATCTATTTCTGTGCACCTCTGGTGAAACGAAGCATGCACGATTGACTGAGTGAAATATCTATCTATTGTTTCCACGACTTTGAAGATACGTTTTATCTTGGGGAAACAAAGTTGTCATGTTTATGCAGTTGTCAGAGACTAATCCCTTCTTGTGAATTCGAGAAAGTTTCTAGTGACCTCTGAGCCTGCTGGCACACACAATTAAGTCTAGTATATTCAATAGAGACCTAGTCGAGCTCAGTCCTACGTCTAATCTATAGGATATATTATTCCAATGCGCAGAGCCTATTAGGAATATAGGAACTACACTACAGCGCAACACAAAGTGGGTTCATCCACAAATCCAGTGCACGGTCCCAGGTCCCTGGAGAAAGAGAGCTAGGCAGATTCAAACACAGACAACAGCTGGATGTGCAACTGAATGTTGCAATGGCATGCATCCATTCCCACCATCAGCATGAGAAAAAAAATGGAACTGCTACGCGGCACTCACCAAGGGGGCAGGAAGAGTGCACCACAAGCCCACTGCCCCCCAATAGCCAGCCCAGGAGCCATCCAGGAAACCAGCGCCGGCTGGAGTAGCCCACCGAAAATGGCCTCCTAGGGCACTGCAAGGCCCGCTCCAGCAATGTCCCAAATATAAAATATATATATATATACATATATATAAATAAACACAAACTCAGCTTTCTCTCGCCAGGAGCCCAAACTCGGATACCAGCGGCGCAGAAGAAGAGAAGGAGACCCAAGTGCAGGTGAACGGTGATTTATTCAATCAGGTGGAAGGCGCACCTCAGCATATAAATATATATATATTACCCACTGGCGGTCGCCAGTAGGTAGTCATAGTTAGGACCTAATTACCATAGGAAAATCGCAACATTCTATTCCCAATAACTTTGGCGCCGATTGATGAATCTTTTCAAAATTTTCAAAAATTTGAGGGGTGCTCCATTCCACTCCTATCTTCAACGTTTTGGGGTTATTTGGGAAGTGGGGACCGAGAAAAAAGGGGGGTCCCAAAACATGTTTTCTTCATGGAAATTCCTATAGGAAACTTTAGACACAGCTACAGCCCGAACTGCTGAATGGAATTACACCAAATATGGCAAAAAGGTAGCCCTTGGTTCAAAAAGAACTCTTTTTGTTAAATGGTGTAAATCCGTTCAGTAGTTCCTGAGAAATTTGAAAAAGAAAGAATATCGATATCTGGGCGGAGCCTAACCATACATGTCATCGTGAGATCTGATTGGCTGTCAGCACTTTATCCTGGAGTTGCTGGCAGCCATCTTGGGACCAATATACATGATAGTAACCCATTGAAATGCATTGCAGTGAATCGAAGATTTTGAGGGTTACCAAAAGGAGAATTATAAAGGGTGATAACATACTTTAGTTACATTAGAATTCATTTGTTGATGGTAACATACTCATTTCAGGAATTGTGGTGTGTTCTAAGGTGATTTTACCCTGTGAAAAACCTTCTGCTTGAAAATCATGAATCATGTTTGAGAGAAAACTATTTTCACATGCTTGTCCCATAGAGCTTTGGAAGGTGCTACAGAAGCTAAAATGAGAGTATATTTTCTGTAAATTCACATTATCTTTCTCAGTCATGTGAGAATGAAGTCTGACATTCTCAGTAAAACATGTACATCCAACAAGGACAGAGACTGTCAGTTGATTCTTTTGTGTTCTATTGCAGCTTCCCAGAGTGTTCTAAAGAACAACTAGAGCGCTAACAGTCTTACTTATGACAACATTATGGCACACCTAAATCCATCTTGATTGGAATAAACTGGTAACTCTTAAAACATTTAACTTAAAAAGGAGCAAAATGAGGGGGTTAATTTTGTCATAGAAATTATGGTTAGTGCTGTAGAAAGTAAAATTAGGACATGTTTTAAGTGAGATCTCAAATATCTTCCTTTTATATTTCAACAGGAGCAGATTGTCAGTTGATGCCTTTGTGTTCTACTGCAGCTTCCCAGAGTGTTCTAAAGAACAACTAGAGAGCTAACAGTCTTACTTATGTCAAAATTATAGCACACCTGAAGCCACCTTGATTGGAATAAACTGGTAACGCTTAAAACATTTAATTTAAAAAGGAATAAAATGAGGGGGTTCATTTTGCCATAGAAATTATGGTTAGTGTTGCAGAAAGAAAATGTAGGGCATGTTTTAAGTGAGATCTCAAATCCTCTTCTATTTCATTAGAGAATTCTGACATGCAGACTGAAACAATCACTTTCAATACCAGCAGTAGACTTCCAGTTAACTTCCTGATGAGCAGTAGCTTTACTACAGTGATCTAATGAACAACTAGAGTGCTAACATTCTGAATTTATGGCAAATGTGTGACACATCTTAATGCCTTCTTGATGGAATCAAAGTAAAAAATTGAAAGCATTTCCTCCTGAGGAGACTGACGTAAATGTGGAAATAAGGAAACTTAATAACAAATAAGTCTCCCAAGATGGCCACCAGAGAAAAAAGAGCCTAATGACAGAAGTGTGCAAAACACTTTTTATTTTTAGTTTTTCTGCAGTTTTATATAGTGCAGACTGATTAGGTATTGGACCGTTACATCTTACTTGGACTCCTAATTGCGTATTTTGCATGAAGTACATGAGACTGATCTTGCGAAACATTGAATTTTACTATTCTGTTAACCTGAAGTTGCTCTGAACCGGGCATTGTAACTCCCGTTTTTACCTACTTGTTTTAAATTATTCTCACTGTATTGTATTAGGAAAGAGGATTTACTGGTTTTATGTACACTTTTATGATCTATGTTTCTAAATCAGATCGAATAAAGTTAAATTAATTCTATGGCAGGACGAAGGCAAGGATTATGCATATCTTTCCTCACTTTGTTTGCATAGCAGTTCAAAGAAAACGTAACTCAACAATCATTAAACAAAAGACTACACAACCCATGAACCATTAGGGGGGTAGTCTCCAAGGCAACTATAGTCCAATCATATCAAAGTCCATCGTATATAATATCGTGACGCCCCTTCTGCTTCCTCTTTCTTCACTGCTCGTCAATTAAGTGCATTCCTTACATTCTTGGCTTAATCTGACATTGTTGCTGTTTTTTGTATAGCGGTTTCTTGTGCATGTTATTAGCATTATTGCCTTGATATTGTTTCAAACTCATGCCTGACCGCGTTCTCCCCATCGTTGTTCCTCCCGCTGCGTGCTCTGCGCGCGGTGAAATCCTGTCAGGCATGTCTTGTCCTATCGAGGCAGCTCCGTCGAGCGCTCCCCCTGGTCTTCACGAGCGTTTGAGAATCCGGTCACTCCTTTAGTGTCCGCTTGATTCGCGACCAACCCTCGCCTAATTTTGACACCGCTACGCTGTGATTTCTCCACACGGCCACGTTAGTGACCAGCGCCACCTGGTGGTGGTAATTGGTATTGTGCCTCAGTCTATTCTTATAACAGCATCGGGGAAAGCCCAGCTGTTGGAGCACTGGCGAGGGGACTACCTTAAGAATTTTAAGGGCATTTGTTCTATGCTCACACCCTCTGTTATCTTGTCTTCTCCGGAAGACCATTTTTACTCCTCCTACCAGGTAGTGGAGGAGGAATGGCCCGCCAACTTCTTTCCCCAGCAGTGGACCAAGCCCTCTTTCTGGCTATTTCTAGGGCGCTTGCTCCTCTTAGAGATCAGGTTGATAAGCTGGCGAAAAGAATCCCTGGGGTGTTCAGTGACCCAGACCTGGTGGTGACAGGTCCCAGTAGCTCCCAGGTGGGGAATAAAAGGGCCGTTAAGCATAACGCGGGGCACTTGGAAGGAATTGATAAACTTACAGAGACCTTCCTCAAGAGTGCAGAAATGCTAAAACATGCACCCTGCCGTGAGTAGGAGGAGCCCAGAGTAAATTGTGACGCTGTCACCACTACTGTAGACCACGACGGCGGGTTTCCCTTAGATGGAGAGCGTGTATCGGAGGACGATTTCTCCGATGAGGATAAGGACTCGGGCGTCCCTGGCGTCCAGAGTCCCACTCCTCTCAGTCCCCGGTTGGGGACAGGGTCCACTTGGACATGTTCGAGCATACCCAAATTTGCCTATCATCTGAATGCCCCTCCGAGAACTCCCTCCAAACCCCTTCTTGAGCAACTGCATTGGCTCCCAGTCAGACAAAGGGCCAAATTTAAAATTTGTTGCTTAATCCACAAGTGTCTGAACGGACAGGGACCTACTTATCTCGAACGGAGATTTGTTTCTTATGTCCCAGCGCGGTCCCTCAGATCAAGTACCAACCTTCTACTTGTGGTCCCCCATGTTAAAAAGGCCAGGCATGGAGGTAGAGCTCTATCCACTCTAGGACCAAAGATGTGGAACGAACTGCCTCTGACCTTACGACAATGTAGTGAACATCTAACATTTCGTAAGCAACTAAAAACCATTTTATTCAAAAATCAAATTTAAACATCTCACAGTATATCAATAAATTCGTGGAGTTACCGGTCAAAAGCGCAGAGATACGCCTGATGGAGTGATTCTAGCGCTATACAAAACCACAAATAAAATAAAAATAGGTCGGCGGAGTGGACCCCTGACGCCAAAGTGCCAGAGTATGTGGTGGAGAAAATCCAACAACCCCTTGAAAGGGTGGTCAGGAATAGGATAAGGGGAGAATGCCCCAGGCCCTCACTGAAGGGGAAGGTGGCCCACACGCCTGAAATTGATGAGAAACTATGTACCTTTTTCTACAAGTATATGAGGGATCCCAAGAAAGGAATTGATAGGTATTGGACATGGTAGGGCCCTTAACCCAAATTATTCAATTGGCGGAGCGTTCAAAAGACTCAGGATCCCCTTTGTCCGCGGATACTGTGGCTGGTTGGGCGCACTACCCTAAACCCTAAAACTCTACCCCCTCCACTACCCAAACACCACTGCCCTACCCTAAACCCTAAAACACTACCCCAGCACGACACCCTACACCACCGAAAGATAACTGCACTACCCTAAACCGTAAAACACTACTACCAGCACGACTCCCTACACTACCCAAACACCATTGCACTACACTAAACCCTAAATCTACCCCCAGCACAACCCCCTACATTACACAAACACCACTGCACTACCCTAAACCCTAAAACACTTCCCCCAGCATGACCCCTTCACTACCTAAACACAACTGCACTACCTTAAACCCTAAAACACTACCCCCAAGACGACCCCCTTCACTACCCAAACACAACTGCACTACCCTAAACCCAAAAACAATATCCTCCAGCACGACCCCCTACACTACCCAAACACCACTGCACAACCCTACACCTTAAACCACGACCCCCTACAATACACAAACACCACTGCACTACCCTAAACCCTAGAAAAGAAACCCCCACCCATGCCCAATCCCCCTTACTTCTCACTCCTCGTGGTTCCTATCTCCTCATGGTTCCTGCTTCATGCCATCTCGGAGGGGCGGTGCACATCGTTGTGAGGAAACAGAACAGCCTCTGTTTCCTTACCACGACGTAGATCGTCTACATTTTTTTTAGAATGCATGCTCATTTACCATACTGTGGTTCTGAAAATTCCGGACCCTGCCATAATGGTGTACCAAGGCCTAAACACTCGTGCAGAAAATATCATCATACCACAACGAATTTGGTATCAATAGACCGGTAATGATCAGGACATTATGCCTGTGTATTTTCATCACGATACAATGATGCATGCAGGAGTTATTGGCAAATTCATTCTGAGCCCACAGGCTCCAAGGTTGTGAACAAGCGTCCATTTTAGTTGTTGCCCTTTACATAGGCATATACATGAGCCAATGATTCTTAAAGGACACGTATTCCTTAGCTTGAGTTCTTCCTGACTCCCATTTGACCTGAACAGGCTGAATCTGCCTACGTGATGTTGGCCTCACCAAACCAGTCCATGCCCTCTAGTCAATCTATATTAAAGATCTGAGCAACTTGTTGTGTACATTGGCCTGAGCAAGATTAGAAGGCCGAATACAGTAGCCATGCCTGTTTATGACCCACAAGCATCCCTTATCCTACATTTCTATCTTCCACACCTGGCTCTGTTTCTCTGCTTCTGGGCTTTTACAATGGGGAGGTGACTGTTTATATGATGGGGAGGAAACCAGTCTATTGTGAGCTTCTCCGGCCTGCACAGGAAAATATGTGAAGTTTGACATATGTTCATGATGGAAGATGGGTTGGTCAGTTTGGGCAAGTGGAATGGAATTCATAATTATAGCCTGCTTTGTTATGGTACCATGGGAGCGACCTACAATGATGTGTTTCACAGCAAGAATGTGAGCCTAGGGCCAAACTTTTTGTATAAAAGGCCTGCCTGAGAAAGCTCAGGCAGGCTCCCTCTTTCAATTGTAAAACTACGGTTGGACGACGAAGCCTCATGATAATTATAATAAAGATGTCTTTTGATTTTACAGATTGGCTGTCAATTCCTATTCTGCTTTATTATGCAAACTGCTGGATAGATCCCTGGTGGGGAGAGTGAGTCATTTTCACTTTTCTTCAGTTGGCGCCCAACGTGGGGCCTTATCATGGAGTGGTTATCTGCAGGAGTGTTTTGTCAAAGGATGGAAAAACTGCTGGGGAAGACAAGACAGAATTCTACCAAAAAGAGGTACTCTGGGCACAGGGTTTTCTGGGGGATTATCTGTCTCTGTGGCCTAGTATGTTTTTTTGATTTTTCTGACTTAAAACTCTCCTAAAGATGTCACTCCTGACTAAGGAACCCATTCTTTTTTTGCTGTAAGTATTTTTTAACAGACTGTTAGTGCAGTGGGGAATTGACAGTTATAATCTGGACAAATATTTGTGTATATGCAAATTGCAATTTGTATAGGCAGTTGAAGAGATATTTTCTCCATCTGTTTTAGTTGAAGAATAAAAATGGGTCGCTCCCAGTCCTTTTTTTTGGTTCTGAGTCCTTGGTTATTTATTGGTCGCAGAAATGTGACGCAGTCCTTGGTTATTTATTGGTCGCAGAAATGTGACGCTTTGGTTTGGGTACCGGTACATTTGGTTCAGTTGGTAGGCCTTTTGGTTGCTGTGGTTCAGATTATCGTTGGATAATCTTCCTCAGTATTGGTTCCTTGGTTTTATTTGAACACTGCAGTATTCAAAAACCGTGGGTCACGTACATTTGCGTGTATATCGTTGGAGATAGCCCCATGAAGTTTGAAACCCGACTAGTGAGCGCAGATGCCTGGTCGCGGTATTTTGTTTTGTATTAGTATTGACTAGGTTGCAACAAAGGATTCCCGGTTGGAGGATTCGCGTCTGATACCTCCGGTTGGAACTCCAATTTATGAGCTCTCTCTAAAGGTCTGTGAGGCTGTCTCTTTTGCAGCCTTCTGGAAATCTGTTGAAGAATTTTTAAAAAAAACAAAAAAAAAAAATAGGAACTAAAACGTTTTTGTTGTAAATATGGTTTACAACTAGCATTGGCAGGTTATTTTTGAACACAATCTGTAGGCTGTTCCTTGTTCCTGTCCTAAGTGTTGACCTACGGGTTAAAATGTGTGTTTAAATGTCTATGTTGTTTGTGGGTTTTGTTGTAAATTGCGACGGCGCTATGTACAAGAACGGCGCTATGTACAAGAAATAGTTAGAGCGCGCTGTTTGGTGTGTCCTGAGTGTTTGACCCCCCTTCTGTTTTGTGTCTGGAATGAGCTCAATGTATGTATGTGTATGGGTCACCTTCAATAGATGTAAATAAGGCTCCAAAGGAAAAAAAAATGAAAAAACGAAATTGCCTGTTCTTTAGACGCACAGTGTTAGATGTTCACAGCCAAGTCTTTTCAGCTGCAGTATATCTAATCATTCAGCCAGCACCTCTCTAGTTAAACACGGGTGGTGGAATTTTGCAAACAGTCCTTTTTAAATAAATGTGGCGCAATCATCTCACGCATTCCCAGTTAGGCAGCTGCGCCTAGGCTTGTGTGTTAATATGTATCTAAATAATAGGCAAGGGATGTAGTGAGCATTTTATATGTAGAACAGTCACAAATAGCAATAATTAGGCTTCATTAGAATTTTTTTTTTATTAATTATGAAAAATAATTATTAAAAACAAAGTGCTACAAAAATCGTTTTTTAATATTTGTGAAGATTAACACTCATGCTATGACCCCCTAGCATTAAAATGTTTGATTTAAGTTATGTTGTACCACGAAAATGACCAAAAATGTCTGTGCGCAATTTCCCTTACCCTAGGCGCAAACAAGCTCATTTCTATAAGGTATAACTTAGTATTTTCAAAAGTATGGCTCATAAATTAGGTATTAGACATTCTAGTAATACCCATTAAGCAATAAAATTACAGAATATTTATTTCTTAGTATCCAGAATGCAAAAGTCGATTTTCAGACAAATAGACTGTTTTGAATGGTTTCAAGGCCCTTTTTAAAGCGTCTCTTTAGTAAATGCATACATTTAGATCTTAATATATATGTTTGCAGGTTGTGCCTTCTTATGATTCAGCGAGTCAATGTGTCATAGAAATTGTTTTAAATATAGTGAAATATTGCAGGTTATGTGGAAGTGGTTAAACCTACTGGCCTTGTCAGCTTCAGTTACCAGGAGCAGGGGACTGGCAGAACCTGTATAACGTGTTTCCAGCAGTAGCGGCTGAGATGTTATCTTGTAAGGCTGTCTTGTTGACATTTGTGACCTTTTAATTAGGGCCTCGCCTGTGGAATGCAGCATGCTTTGTATTTAAATCCCTGCCCCTGCCATGGTCCTGACCTGAGGTCACTTGAATAGACTGACTTGCTCCATAAATGTAATTCCTGCTCATGTTCATAATTTAAAAGCATCTTCTTAGAGCGTTACAAATCTGACATTAGCTGGGATGGGATTTTCGTTTTTGGGAACTAAAATGAGCAGAGGATGCAGGGCCATGTACAGCAATGATGATTGCATTTTAGCCAAAGAATAAATAATAGCTCCAGCATGTTCCCACAAAACGCTTGTTGTTCGGTAAATTATGTCATCAACACATTTATCTCAAATTAGAAATACGGCAGGGTTGACACAGCATTGCATCCCGCTAATAATAATAAAAGGAACACTATTTAATTTGTAAAACTACAGCCTCATTTGTCAATACACTGAAGGATTGTAGAGCCCACACGTGGTTTGCATAGCCCTCAATTGCTTTCAAAATGCTGCACACAAGTGCTTTATATGAGATGTAGTTGATTGTATATGATTTAAATCTGTAACCTTCATTCATTGCAGGCTGGCTTGTTCTCATTTGCCGCATTCACATTACATCTGCGTTAAAAGCGCACATCTGAGATAATAAACAAATAGGAAAGGTATTCCTCATGCAAAATTGTAGCACCTGCACCTCATGTCTTACAAATTAAGCACTGTGTAAAATGAAGGAACATGATTTAAAAAGGGCAAATGCAAAAGTGATTTCTTTGAGAAGACAAATATCAAACATTCTGCTAAATGATCTGTAGAACTGGTATATGTGTGTCTCCATGCTAGGAACTAATTTTTTTTTAGTTAAGTTTATTTGACAAAATGAAAAACGAAGTGTTACATTAAGTTTTAGATAGGCAATAAGTAGAAGCCCTTCCCCAAAATTCTGCAACTTAAAGACCTTAGGCCTGAGTGAGAATGGGCGTTTTTGCAAGGTACATGGACAAAAAGTTACAGGTAAATAATGAAAAGTTTTTTATATGTCACGTTGTGCCATGTTTTGTAGTCTGATAAAAAGGGTTATAATTGATGTTGTGTTATGAAAAATGTGTGTGTTGTGTATCTTTTCTGCTTCTTCCTACAGATGATTCATGGATTAATTCACAAGACACGTGAGTTGGCTGGTTGAAGAGAAATGTTTTTTTTGCGTAATTTCTTTAAGGAAAAAATGTATGTGTTTATGTTTCATTTATACATTTGGTCCACTGAAACGCGTTATTTGACACAGCGACATTATATTTTACAGCCGAGTATCAATTACCTGATGCCCTGCTGTCAAAAGAAGGGAATACTTGACAATTGAGATTGAGCTGCAGGTTTATAGTGTAAAGTACATATGCCATAATATTGTGCATGACCGTTTATTCATATATGCTGTTTGTTTGTCTGGGCTATTTTTTCCTTGTGCTTGATATACAGCAAGTATATCTTATGGCTTGAGATGGCTTGATATGTGTATTTATTTTTTTTGGATGAATTTGTATTAAGATAAATTTCACAGATATGGACCTCATACTGTGAGCGAGTAAGGCAGCAGTTTTTTTCAGTGCATGCCTCGATTTGGCTGTAATGATTTTTTTAAGAAAACTAAAATGATATACTAAATCAAAGATTGCCATCCGTTGTTAGTCACTTAACTGCCCTTTTTCCTTAAGGACAGGCAGCTCTGCATTTATGTATCCTTGATTGGGCCTAAGGATGGAATTATAGATCCGTGACTAAAGATGGCCTAATTTCGATATCGCATTTTTTTGATCGCATTTTTTGATTCCTGAATAAGCCTATGGATTCATTTTTTTCCCTGAAGAGACAACTGAACATTAGTTAGAATTACCCTGTAGGGTATAGATTGTCAGCGGTAGAGTTAGACTTCTGTAACATTGGTCTTTCATGTATCCCCATGCTCTTGGTGCTGTGTCACATGCCTTAGGCCACCCAAGCAAACTCTTGTCCTTCCTATAGATTTTTCTTTTTGCTCCTTACCTGACCAATGTTGCATCATGTTTAGTTATTGAAGACTTTTGTTGTGTTCTACTTCCATTTTCCCTTCTCCATCTTCCTTTCACCTGTCAGCCCATTTATTATTATGGGTGTATTGTTCATGTTCACACTTTTAGGCAGTGATGTATTAGGAACCCCCCTTTTGCTACACACCATTCCCCTTTGTGTGACCAGACTGCTTCTCAAGAATTTTCTTTAGGCCCACTTCAAATGCCTTTTCAGACTGACTGTCAGGATAGTGATAGCCTGGTTAAATGACCCAATACAAGTTTTCCATCTCAATAGGAGATATCTCAAGTTTACATTCTTTTTAGTACGACATATTTTTAATGTCTATTTTTAATTTTTCAGTTCTCCTCTGTTTCTGCTGTTTCAATTTTTTATAAGATGTGTTCTAATCATGCAGATACCAGGACTCTCTAGTTCTTGTCCTCTTGTCTGCACAGTTGATCATTAGCCTTTGTATTACATAGCGCACTTGATGCACATTGTTTTAAAAAGGGACTTTTCTTCATGTCCTTGATAATGTGTATTATGCCATTGCTCTATTTGAGATGTTCTAGATAAGGAGTTTAGGAACACCTAGGCTTCATCATTAAGGAGAATATGTATTTACCCCATTAAATAATGTATCCCATTAGATAATGCCACTGTGTGAGGGCATCCATTTAGGTTCCCATGACGAATTGCCACTCCTTTGCAGATTGCAGGCCACTTGCTTGCAGCTCTCTTGTCAAAAAGCCAACCCATGAACTGTTTTTATATCTGACTTGAAGGAAACTAACAATTGTGTTACACTTCCTATATCACTAGGTTCTGCGGGAATCTTCCAGAGTCAAAAAGGAAGAATGTTACCCTGCAGACCGGTAATCAAAAAAGCCTGGTCCCCATCAGTAAACATGGCAGACGACTACAGACTTCTTGGCCTTGCAATTCCTGACAGCAATCAGCAGCGTGACAGCAATCAGCAGCATGAACAGCAATCAGCAGCGTGACAGCAATCATCAGCATGGACAGCGATCATCAGCGTGCCTCCAGTGGTACCTCCTAAGCAAGCCATTTGTTTCATCAGAAGGCGTTGTAAAAAGAAAAGAAAAAAGGAGCTGATTTTCTGTTTTGCCTCAGAAGTTCAGTGCAAAGATGCGAAGGATCCCTGCTTTTGATGGCAGGACTGTCATCCACTTTGTGCAATTTGTTCAAACTGTCATGTGCTTGAACCTCTGGCAGCGCGCGGTCCCCTGACCCCCTTGGCCTGAGTTTTTGGCCTTTCCCCACACACACCTCTTTTCCCTTTGCTCCAGTAGAAAGGCAGTGCACCTGAGAATCCAAGTTTGGAAAAGGCACTACATTCCGGTGCCCATGAGAAGAGCAGCTTGATCGTCCTCTGACACTAAATGATGAGTGTTGGAGTCTGAAAGGAGCTACTGATCTTGAGAGGTTGATTGTCAGTGGTGCTTGTTTCTGCACAAGATGTTTTGTGCCCTTGATCAATGAAGAGCACATTTCCTGAGGTGTCACAGAGAAGAGACACTGGTGCATTTGTTTTAAGACATTGAGACTTTGAATGAACTGTGGGTGTTCCAGGAGGGCACTCCTACTGAGCATGAAAAAGGCCTGGATCGAGAGGCCCAACGCGAAGAAGACACTGGAAGCGGATTTGATGGATAATAGAAGCCTGCCAGGAGAGGCTTTGACGGACTCTGGGTATTCTCTGTGAGCTTGCAGAGAATTGGAGTTTGGAGACTAATTTTTGCTGCTTTGCTGGCATTTGTTTTAAAGTACTATTCCGTTTAGTAAAAGCAGAATGAAGTCTCTCTGTGGAAGTGTATCCCTTTTTCATCTGAGAGCATTGATCAGGAACGCCACTGTTTCACTTGAACATATAATAGATTACTGAAATGCATAGGAAGCTATATAGAATGTTATTAGATAATTCTAGGATTTGCCTTCTGCTTAGGATTGTGGAAAATTATGATTTCATTCGTAATAATGGTCACTACTTCCTACCGTGGTTTATATGTTCTCAACAACGTGTTCCCTAGTGTTATTCTAAAATGACATTGGCTTTTATGGGTGGGATTGTTTTGTTGCTACCCAATTGACATCTGCACCCACCTCCCAACCTATGTATCTTCCTACTATTACCTCTTTGCATTTGACCTTTGTTTCTCCTTTTCTCTCTTGCTTTTTCTGAAATTGTATTATGTTTTTTTTTTTTTGTTAAATTTTTGATTGGTTACCATTTGCCAGTTGCAGGGTCACGTAGGAGTACCAACGGTTCAGTTTGTGACCTGAGTAGTGGCAGTAGGCCTGCAGGACTTGCAGTGTCCCTATGACCTGCTAATAATCACAGCTGAAGTACTCTATCAAGATCGCGTGAGCGACATTAGAAAATGGAGATTGTATTGAGGAATGACGATGAAAAGCAAGAGATGAAAAACCGAAATTATAGAATGTTGTTCTCTAAGTGCGGTATAACTTTATCTATTTTAATACTTTTATGTATTCTATTAGTTATTATATTACGTCTGCACCAACTTCTCAACCTACTCTTTCTTTACTGTTTCTTCACATGACTTTCATATTTTACCTGAACATACATTGGTTAGGCCAGAGTTTACTGATAGACCCTTCTGTACAGCTTCTACATCAACACTAGAACATCAATAATTGTTGGGTGGGTGATCTTATACCACGTACTACAGATAGAGGAGTTCACTATTTGGTCCTGCCATATATGGCCTTTGTACCACTACGTGTGTAAGAAGACTTGTCCCGAGAGAGTTGCTAAGTAGTAAGATAATACTACAGCAACCCCTTTGATGATCTGATAAGTATAGACCTAGATTCAGACTGACATGGGTTTAGGTTATTGCCTATATAAGGGCAAAAGGGGCGTCTGTGGTTCTGAAAATTCCGGACCCTGCCATAATGGTGTACCAAGGCCTAAACACTCGTGCAGAAAATATCATCATACCACAACGAATTTGGTATCAATAGACCGGTAATGATCAGGACATTATGCCTGTGTATTTTCATCACGATACAATGATGCATGCAGGAGTTATTGGCAAATTCATTCTGAGCCCACAGGCTCCAAGGTTGTGAACAAGCGTCCATTTTAGTTGTTGCCCTTTACATAGGCATATACATGAGCCAATGATTCTTAAAGGACACGTATTCCTTAGCTTGAGTTCTTCCTGACTCCCATTTGACCTGAACAGGCTGAATCTGCCTACGTGATGTTGGCCTCACCAAACCAGTCCATGCCCTCTAGTCAATCTATATTAAAGATCTGAGTAACTTGTTGTGTACATTGGCCTGAGCAAGATTAGAAGGCCGAATACAGTAGCCATGCCTGTTTATGACCCACAAGCATCCCTTATCCTACATTTCTATCTTCCACACCTGGCTCTGTTTCTCTGCTTCTGGGCTTTTACAATGGGGAGGTGACTGTTTATATGATGGGGAGGAAACCAGTCTATTGTGAGCTTCTCCGGCCTGCACAGGAAAATATGTGAAGTTTGACATATGTTCATGATGGAAGATGGGTTGGTCAGTTTGGGCAAGTAGAATGGAATTCATAATTATAGCCTGCTTTGTTATGGTACCATGGGAGCGACCTACAATGATGTGTTTCACAGCAAGAATGTGAGCCTAGGGCCAAACTTTTTGTATAAAAGGCCTGCCTGAGAAAGCTCAGGCAGGCTCCCTCTTTCAATTGTAAAACTACGGTTGGACGACGAAGCCTCATGATAATTATAATAAAGATGTCTTTTGATTTTACAGATTGGCTGTCAATTCCTATTCTGCTTTATTATGCAAACTGCTGGATAGATCCCTGGTGGGGAGAGTGAGTCATTTTCACTTTTCTTCAATACATACCTTCACAACAAAATTCGGTGTAAAGGCATGCGTGGTAAATGACCATGCGTTCTAAAAAAATGCATAGTAATGACTGCCCAATATACAACGCATGCGTGGTAATGCATGCGTTGTAATGATATCGCAAAGTAAAATAGTCATTGTTACGGCTGTTTACCAATCGAAGCTGGCCCCTGTTCTTCAGTGAGATGTTTATTTGATTAATTAGGAGGAAAAAATGTGTTTCTTTTACCGAAAAGGGCATTCCCGGCTGTTGTATTTTGAAAGTGTCAGCGTGGCCTGGTTTCACTTCCACTGGGAGAGTGGAAGAGTCTGTTTGGATCTAAAGGAGTTCTGTTGTTGGACGCGGCCGGCGCGACACGTCATCAGAAAACATAGCTAATGGAAAGTGTCCTCTATGAACTGTGGAGCAGTGCCATCAGAGGTCAACGAGTGTGCATCCCACCGCAGTATGACCGTACGCGTGACCCATGTGCTGCCTCGAGGGTACAAGAGGCAGAAGCGGTATTGCAGGTCCTCTTGAAGACCGTTGTAGAAGTAATTCTACATTTTGGTACTAGGGCATTTTAACTTTGTTGTTCCTGCCTGATACAAAGAGAAGATCATGTGTTATTCAGTGCCCTTGTTACCTTTTTTTGGGTTGTGGTGCTTGTCACTTCGCTGCCCCGCTGGTGCACATGACTGGGCACCCCACCTCATGTGCCATCTGCAGGGCCTCTGCCCTCGGATCACTGGTTTCGGTTTCTGGAGTGGCAACATAAACAGTTGCTCCCACTGGACTAGCCTGAACACTTAGGGGAATATTCCCTGCACCAGCATTTCACAGAAATTCTTTCCTAGCTCTCCCACGTCAACTAGGCCGTCATAATAGCACGGCTCCGCTTGCGACACCGTATGATGTCATCAGAGCCATAGGAGGACCTCGTCGGCTTCCTGATATCAGCTCCACCCATTTTTTCCGTGTCACAATGGCAAACAGGCAGACCGAGACATTTTCACATGTATACATAGTATAATAAATATATATATATTCACTGAAAAAACCATAGGTTTCAGGCACGCTATAGTTAGAAATTAGCATTTAAAAAAACTTCGAAATTCACTGAAAAAAACATAGGTTTCTGGGGCGTTATAGTTAGTTGGACATTTCACTTGTACAAAACCATAGAAATTCCCCCGTTATAGTTAGTTATGCTAACTATAACCTGCGCGCCCGCAATGCACTGCTGATGACATCACACATTACATCACTCATGACATGGTGAGTGACATCACTCATGACATCACTGAAGACATCATCCAGTGAATGTGTGTTTTTCTGAAAATTAAATATGTTTTATATATGTATTTTTTTTTTTTTTTTTGTCCTCATTTACGTGCATAGCTCCAATCTATCAAAACCAAAGAACCGCCACAGAGCAAAGAAAGAGTGGTCGCGTGCAGTGCTGTCTCAGCTTATAGCTGGTAGGAGAAAGTACATTCGGGAGGGAAGAAGACCAATTCCCCACAGCACAAATCACTGCAGCCAAACATAATCTTTGCTTAGGGATGTGCCTCAGGAGATAGTGTCCAAATTATCGAGACCCCCATAGCTCCAGGACTGTCAGTCATGGCAGCAAGGATAAGCAATGTACGTGTTAATCATAGGACTTGGGGGGAAAAAAAAAAAAAAAAAAAAAAAAAAAAACCCCAAGTTTATCACTGCTATCCTAGCAAAGCCCAAAAGGCTCTCCTATTGGGGTTACCTGCTCTGGCAAGATCGAGTTTGGAAATTTGAAGAAGTGAGGCTCGCCATTCATGCTCTGTAGGTGGTTGAGCGTCTTTCCAATGCCTACATATCTCCCTACGGGCCGCTAGAATGGAGTAGAATATTAGATTAGTTGCGGCATTGCGGATTTTACTCCTGAGACCAAATATAACTAAAGCAAGGTCTATGGAGATATGTTCACCCAGAAGTTGAGAGAGCTTATTACCAATGGCTTCCCAATAACCGGATAGGTTTGGGCATTCATAAAACATATGGGTGTCTGATGCTGCGATTAACCCACATCTTGGACATGAGACTGGGCCAGTTAAAGAAAACTTAGTCAACCTCTGAGGGGAATAGTATGCCCTGTGTATAGTAAATAGATGGTTTCTACGAAGCCATGCAGGTTTAACTAAATCCCAGAGCATTGAGCAAGAAGCTAACCAAAGTTCTTCAACATCTACACCTGGCATAAGTTCAGCCCATAATGACGTCGGTAGATGAAAGTTGGCATCTATTTCATCGATTATTTTGTTATACCAACATGAAATTTCTTTTTTAACAGCTGGGCTGTCCAAGAGGCAAGTTACCAAGTCGCTGTTGCCACCTATAGGCAACTTTCTAACCCGTGCTGGCTGCTCTTTGTATGACTGTAACCAGCTAGAGATCTGAATATACTTAAATCTCGAAAATCTTGTGCCTACTCTATTTATTAGATAGTCCCATGGAAGTAATGTCCCATCCATAAACAGGTCATCCCATTTATTTATGCCCGCCTCTATTAGTGGGTT
The DNA here is from genome assembly GCF_964263255.1 of Lissotriton vulgaris. Lineage (NCBI taxonomy): Eukaryota > Metazoa > Chordata > Amphibia > Caudata > Salamandridae > Lissotriton > Lissotriton vulgaris. The sequence continues at coordinate 293,777,147 of NC_141697.1, read as the reverse complement.
AGTAAGGGCATCTGTTGTCCATGAGGGGGGGATGGGTAGACCCCATATAGGAGCCCTCCCAGAGTAGTATCCAACATTTGTCGCATGCCTCACTTTATACCAAGTATATGTAATCCCTTGTAGAACTTTCAGTTTTATTTTTTTGAAAAATTTGGGGTCACCAAACTTAAACAAAAAAGCTGATTGGTCTACTCCTTCACATTCAAGTAACGTTGAAAAAAGAAGGCCCAGCCCTGTTAATGTAGGGGTTTTAAGTAGCATACGGGTGTGCGTAAGCTGAAACGCCCATGCATAAATTTGGAGATCTGGGCCAGCTAACCCTCCCTTCTCCCTCCGTCGCCTGATTTTTTTCCACAAAATTCTTGGGCTCTTACTATTCCAAATAAAGCTGGTAATCGCGCTCTGTAGCTTTGCAATCAATTTTGAATCAAAAAAAAGTGGAATAGAGTTAAACAGAAAAGAAACTTTAGGTAAGATACTCATCTTCACTAGGTTAACCTTTCCCAAAACAGTGAGAGGGAGATGTGACCAGTCTCTCATATGTTTCCGGCACTCTGCGGCTATTTTATTAAAGTTAAGTGAAGCTATCAAATTAATGTCTTTAACTATATTGATCCCCAGATACCGAAATTGGGTTTTGGATGTCCCATTGTTGCCAATTGAATTACTATTCCAAGACATAGACTCTGTCTTTTGGGCATTAATCTCATACCCAGAGACTTTTCCAAATTCCACAGCCTGGTCAATTATTTCCGGGTATGCCTCATCATAGTTCGTTGTGAAAATCATAATGTCGTCTGCGTAAAGTGCAACTTTTTTGTTCCAACCACCAAAAATAAAAGGTTTAATAAGTATGCTGTCTCTTAAGGATTGGGCAAAGGGTTCGATATATACATCGAAAAGAAGGGGCGACAGGGGACAACCCTGCCTAGTTCCCCTCGTGACCCTAAAAGTCTCAGTCAAACCCCCGTTTATCAAAAGTGAGGCAGATGGGCACCTATATAACAAATTCAAAGTTCTCCGAAATCTGTCCCCCACATTGAACTTCCTCAAGGCCTCCGACAGGTATAACCAATTCACCCTGTCGAAGGCCTTGGTTGCATCCAACGTGAGGACATCCAAGGGGATAACCTCCTTTATAGCGATGTCTATAGAGCCTAATAATTCATACGTAAGCTCACAAAGCTGTCTCCCCTTTATAAACCCTTTTTGGTTATGTGCGATAATATCTGGCGCCACCCGACCCAACCGTTTTGCCAATATGGTGGCAAAGATTTTATAATCGGCGTTTAATATAGAAATGGGCCGATATGAACCGCAGTCTGTAGGGGGTTTGCCGGGCTTCAGAATAAGAGTTATGGAGGCATTGTCCCATGATTCAGGTGGTATTTCGCCGTATCTTAGAATTTGATTAAAAAGAATAACTAGAATTGGAGAGACCTGAGTGATAAGTTTTTTATATATTTCGCTTGGCAGGCCGTCAGTGCCAGTAGCCTTTCCTCCCTTTGCTTTCTTTATTGCCTCTTCTACCTCTGTAATAGTTATCTCCTCATCCAAAGAGTGGCTCTGTTCTGGTGTTAGGGATGGTAGAGAGATACCTTCTAGCCAACTCGTGATGTCATTCTGGGTAACATTTAGGTCGTCCGTATAAATGGCTTGAAAGAAATTTCTAAAAACTGCTCTGATTTCATCATCTCTCGAAAAGGTGCCCTCCGGGGATATAACAGACGAGATGTTGTTGCGAACCCGGTCAGATTTAGTTTTCCAGGCGAGTAATTTCCCTGCTCCCTCCCCATATTGGAAATGCGAAAGCTTACTTGCCTCCCATCTCTGAAGGACACGTTTCTCTAAAACTGCTGATAGTGAGTGCTTTAGTCTGTCCAACTCAGCGTGTTTTCCAGCGAGGCCGTTATCATTACCGTTGTCGATTACACCTATATTATCTATATTATCTATATCGGCCTGTACTACTAAAATGTTGTTTTCGATAGCGGTTACTTCCTCTGCATATTGCCTTCTTCTATAGGCGACTTTGTTTTTAATAAGACCTCTCAATGTACATTTAAATGCATCCCATAGATTTCCTATTGGAGTTGTACCTTTATTAGTATTAAAGAAGTGGCAAGTTTCTGACTGTAGAAATTCGATATCCTCTGTTGTTGCTAGTAGAGACCTATCAAAGGACCACATTCTTGTTGGAGGTGCCATGCCCAAATTTAGTTCTAACACAATTGCGGAGTGGTCAGAGAGATGCATTGGATTATAATGTATTGAGGTAATATTGTCAGCCAGAACTCTACTAGCAAGAATAAAATCAATTCTTGATTTGTGTCTGTATTTAGAGTTCCTGAATGAGAAGACTTGCCTCAGGCCTTCCCTAAACCGCCAAATGTCGATAAAGTCGTACTGGTTCATTAAGCCTAATAAGCACGATCTAGATTTAGAGGTGGTTTTTTGTCTACTGTTAGGGGATTTATCTAAAAGTGGATCTAAAGTGATGTTAAAATCCCCAGCTATAATCACCGGATCAGGGAAATTTAGCAAGTGACTGAAGAGGGTTTTCAATACAGAGGGGTCATCGATATTTGGACCATAGTAGCCCACTAATGTTACCTTCCTTTCTCCTAACTCAACTGCTGCAATGACCCAGCGCCCTCCAGAATCCACTTTTTGTTGTTTTATCTTAAACCTTACTGATTTTTTAAAGAAGATCGAGACCCCCCGTATGTTAGAACCTTGTGTTGTAGAAATGGAGGATTCTATCCATCTATTCCTTTGGACCAGGTCGTGTATCTCACTTTCTGTTAGGTGTGTCTCCTGGAGGATAATGATCCCCGCATCTGTATCACGAAGATATTGCATAATTTTATTCGCTCGGGGCTTGGTGCGGAGACCATTAACATTCCAGGATAATAATTTGAGTTTACTCATTATGTTGTGGTTTTGCGTTGCTTGGTAAAACAGACTGTAGGACTAGTGAAGTGTATGACTGCTTGGATAGATTCATGTTATCTGAGATGAGATGAGTATAAAACCTTGTATCCACACACTTAATTAAACACAAAGAAAGGAGCTCTTCTATGAAAATGTGCTTATGCCCCACCACCCCCCGTGCCCCGCCCTCCCCCCCTGGGAAAACCCTGTACTCACCACCCGGAAGAGTTTCCGGAAGTAGTGCCCCTAGCTCTTCCCCGTCTCGACCCTGTGTGCCTCTACTATATTTAGTGTGAACTCGCCATTAAAAGTTCTGCACATCTTATGGGCAAATACTATTCTTGTGTGAAATTCTTAGTGAATTGCTTTGTTTGTGTTTTTTTTTTTTTTTTTTTTTTACAGATACATCTTTTTTTTTTCCTTTTTCACCTTTTTACCCTAATCCGTTTTGTGGTTTTTTTTTTCTCCTTCTTTTTTCTGGTAATTCAATGTTTGATACCATTCCAATTTTTAACAAGACTTTTGTGCACAGGCATTCAGAACTGTTGGTGCTATTATTATGCGTTTTCAGCTCCTCAAATTTTTTACTCCCTCTGTTTCCTGTTACCAAAAGATAGTAGGAGGTCGTCGGCTGCTTGCACTGATCTAATGTTGTACATTTTGTTATCTAACATTATCTTGAGCGATGCAGGGAAGCCCATCTGTACCGTAGCACCAAATTTGCGAAAAGCATCCATCCTCCGGCCTAACTCCCACTGTTTGTCTAACGTGAACCGGGACAAATCTGAACGAATCTGAAAGTTAAACCCTTTATATGTTTGTGATTTGAGCCTAAGCGCTTGGTTTAGAATATGCTCCTTCAAAGAGTAGGTATGAAAGTTTACCAGAATTTTCCTGGGTTTAGACCGCTGTGGGTTGAGTCTGAAAGGATCCCGGTGTATGCGCTGTATGTCCGTTGCTAACTCCTCAGTAGAATGGGAAAGATTTAAGGTTTCCTTTAATAAAGTAATTATAAAACTCTTGATGTCTGTGCTTTCACTTCCTTCTGGAACATTCAAAATGCGTATGTTGTTACGCCTCGCATTATTTTCTAATGTTTCCATTCTATCCGACAGAGCTTGATCATCTCTTTTCAGTCTGGTAATATCTTCGGCAGTGCCCTCGGCCCTCATCGTTACTTGGCCCACAGTTTCCTCCAAAGCTTGGGTTCTCAGTGACAAGGTGACTATTCTTTCGTCAAGAGATTCGCAGAAACTCCTTATCTCTCTTTGATTAGAGGCAGATTCAGCAAAGCCTTGTTTAATCTCCGCTGATAAAGCTGTGAACATTGATTGTATTGAGGCCATAGAAATAGGTTCTGAGGATGAGGATGAGGATGAGGATGAGGATGACCCTGCCACTCCACTTGATTCTTGAACAATTGTAGGTGGCTCGGGTGGTTCAGAAAATATGCCAGCCTCAAAATTATCTTCCATATTGGCAGGATCAATGCTAATAACATCACTGGTAAGAGCACTAGCTGCTTGTGATAGAGAGGGAGGTACTGCTTCACCTTCACCTACTTCCCTTGTCAAATCAAGGTTTTGTATAGCTGGGTCGGCTAAATCTGCGGTGTTTTCAATCATCAGATTCTCTACGTTAGGCGCGGCAGATGAAGCCTCTTCTAGTCTTGTTATGTGGGAGAGGTCGGAGTTAAGGGATTGAGGCTGAAGTTCTGAGGAGTTCATAGAGGCAAACTCTATGCCCTCTATCACAGGAGGCAGAGCCTGCCCGCTGCCTGCCATGATCTCTGCACCTGGCAAAGTTTCCGTGATGTTGTTGCTGTGTTGCGGATGTTCTTTACCAATACTCAATATCTGCGGGACCACCTTAAAATATGAGCGCACAGATGGGGTTATTTTGGACGCAGAGTGCGTGGAGGATTTAGCTTTAACTTTAGCTTTACCGCGCCCCCTACCCCTTTTGGCTTTAACCTCAGTTGACAGATAAGAGGATGTATCCCGACCAGCGTTTAAGTTTGGAGAGTTTGGAGAGTTTGGAGAAACTAAAAGAGAGCTTTTCCCAAACTCAAAAACCTCCCTACCAGCCTCCTCCTCCGATACTTGTGGCACTTGTGGCGCACCTTTAGCTCTCTTTTTACGGGGTATGCTAGATGTATTAACCCCCAACACGCCCTTTACTGCAACCTTACCTCTTAGCTTCCTAGCAGTCTCTGCAGTGCTCATGTGTCCCAAAGAAAAACTTGCAGCCTTACGATGATTTCTGGTGTTTATTTCCGCTTTTGCGTGTAGGTCGCTTTCTGCAATAAGCCCCTTGGTTTCACCCTCCTGTGCTGCCTGGGAAGAAGGCAGGACGAGACCGTCAAGCGAGACCTCAGGCGGAAAAACCAATCCAAATGCCGGGGTGTTTTTGTAGAAGGCGCCGCTGGTTAGAGTGGCGCTGCGGAGGCTCAGAATCCGTCTTGACTTACGAAGCTCCAGGGCTGCTAGCTCCCAGCGTAGCAGCTCAGCTGTGAGCTTGCCTTGGCGTGGGCGTTCACCTCCACCTCCGCTGCTTGCAGACTCCGTAGAACCGCCGCGCCCGCTGCGCCCTTTCTCCTGCGCGCCGGGGCTTGCCGTCTTAGTGAGGCACATCAAAAATTTGGATGAATAACGGAAAACGAAAAAAGGCTCGGGACCCAAATGCCTCACAAACCAACCGAGATGAAGCTGCGCGATGCAGCCCAGAATGTTGGTAGAGCTGGCGAGCTAAATTCAGCTGAATTCAGGCATCAGGAGCGGAGACAGGAGCGGAGCACTGCAGCAGTCAGCCGACTGCCGCCATGTTTTCCCTCCCCTCGAAACTTCCCCTCCAGGACCGCATGTTTTATATATGTATATCTCAAGGTCGATGGAAGAATAAATGGGTATATAAGTGTCTAAATTGATGTTTTTTTGTAAAACTGATTGTATAACTGACTGATTAGGTGTATCTTAGTGAATACATGGGTTAGTGAGTAATGTTTAAATATGTAAATATCTGTATCAGTCTCTCACTCTGTGTATAAGTGGCTGCATGCGTTGGTGAGTAGCTACATGAGTGTCTATATGGGTTATTAGTTGTTTTTTTGAGTATCAGTATGAGTGTCTGAGTGTCTGTATGGTTTGGTGGAGGTATTACTTAGTGCTGAGATGCATGAATGAGTGACTCACTGTTTGTATGTGTGGAAGACAGCATGTGTGCAGGACTGTATAGGTGGATGAATGTGTTTATTGGTGTGTTAGTGAGCGAATGACTGTCTCAATAGTGTCTTTATGAGTAACTACATATGTTTTAAACTAATATATGTGAGTATTTGTGTATATAACTGAGAATATGTGAGAGTGGGAGATTGGGAAGAGTTCCTGTACAAATAAGTAGGTGTTTCTATAAGTGATTGTTTAAGAGAGTATCTATGTGTAAGTTTCTTTAGAAGTAAGTGTGGTAGTGTGTGTATAACTGTATATGCAAGTAAATTGATGTTTGATACTTTGTTTGCATGTATGACTATGTTTGTGAGTAACTCTATGGATAAATGGCGGTGTGTAACAGGATGTATAGGTGTATGAGTACATATGATGAGTGAGTACATGTATGAGTGACTGCATAGGGACTGTTGGTAAATGAGTGGATGTGTGTGTAGATGTTGGAATTACTGAATAGGTGTGTTGTAGCTGGTATTGGTATGTCCATTGTTTTAAAAATGTTAGTTTGTATTTTTGAGTGTGTGTATCAAAGGTTATATTAGGGTGAGAGGAGGTCTGCCACTCTATCACAAGGATGATGCCATCAGTGATGGCATGAGTGATATCATGAGTGATGTCACTGACCATATCATGAGTGATGTAATGTGTGACGTCATCAGCAGTGCATTGCAGGCGCGCAAGTTATAGTTAGCTGAACTAACTAGATTGGGTGAATTTTTATGGTTTTGTACAAGTGAAATGTCCAACTAACTATAACGCCCCTGAAACCTATTTTTTTTCAGTGAATATATATATATATATATATATATATATATATATATATATATATATATATATATATATATATGTATGTAGGCAATCGGCGAAAAAAATCGAAAAAATCGCGGGGTACGCACACCGTGCGCGTACGGTACGCGTACCGTGCGCGTACCCCGCGATTTAAAAAAAAATAAAACAAATTTGCACTTGGTGGTCCTTCTGGGACCCCCTGAGAAGGGCTAGGGGGTCAGGGGGTCTCAACCCTGCCCCCTTTTCGCGTTTTCCACTCTTGTTTTGTGCTCTCTTGTGCCTCACTTATCCTGAGAAACAAGATGACTGCTCAGGTGGTCCCAGAAGGATAATAACATATAGAAACGTTATCCGCTAATAGAATTAGCACTTACAAAACCTTTGAAATTTATTGAAAAAAAATATAGGTTTCACGCCTGATATAGTTAGGAATTTGCATTTAAAAAACCTTGCAAATTCACTTAAAAAACCATAGGTTTCAGGCCTTATATAGTTAGGAATTAGCATTTAAAAAACCTTGCAAATTCACTTAAAAAACCATAGGTTTAAGGCCTTATATAGTTAGGAATTAGCATTTAAAAAAACTTGCAAATTCACTTAAAAAACCATAGGTTTCAGGCCTTATATAGTTCTGAATTAGCATTTAAAAAACCATTGAAATTGCCTCTATATAGTTAGTTGTACTAACTATTTTTCGCGCACCCACAATCCACTGCTGATGATGTCACATATTACATCATTAATGACATCGTCAGTGACATCACTGATGACATCACTGATAACATCTCAAATGATATCACCGATGACATCACTGATGACATCTCATTTGACATCACTGATCACATCACTGATGATATCATTCATGTGATAATACGATGCACCTCCTCACACTCTAATATAACCTTTGATACACCCAGTGTTAAATACAGACTACCATTCTTGAAACCATTGACACACCAATACCAGTTACTACATACGCACTCACTGATTCCTAGGTCTACACACACATTCACTCATTCACCCATAGAATCACTCATACATACAGTCACTCATTAATACAACACTATCAAATACACTCATACACCTATACAGACACTCACACACTGCCACTCATCCATGGAGTTACTCACACACCTTGTCAGTCATGCAAAGAATCAATCACACTTCCATTTCCTCAACTATACAGTTAAACACACAACACCTTACTTATTCAAACATACACTAACACATACTTACTCTCTTATACAATCACTGATACAAGTACACAATGATCCATACAGCCACTCACACATTCACTGGCTCTCATGAATAGTCATTTATATATGCCAACTCTCACATGCACTGTGTTTTACATATGTACTTACTTGGACATGTAGCACTGAGATATCCATTCACTCACCAACACACCCATGCACACAGTCAACCGCCCATATAGCTGTTTCCACATGCACTCTTGAACTCATACACCTAGTGAATCAACTGCTCACACATCTATGCACAGAGTCACACACCTCCCAGCCACCCACACACACACTCAGTCTCCCATTCAAATACTTGGGCAACCAATCAATAACCCATATAGACACTCATATAGCTACTGATCAACACATGCAGCAGCTTACACAACAACAGACATACTGATGCACACATTCAGACAGTTTAGTCACTAACCCATGCATTTAGTAAGACACATTTAATCACTCACTCATACAGTCAGTCACGCACCTACTAAATCCTTCATCCAGACACTTATACATCCACTCATTCTTCAATATGTAAAACATATTTAAACTTTACAGAAACACACAGTCACTGGATGATGTCATCAGTGATGTCATCAGTGATGTCAAATGAGATGTCATCAGTGATGTCATTTGAGATGTCATCAGTGATGTAATCAGTGATGTCACTGACCATGTCATGAATGATGTAATATGTGACATCATCAGCAGTGGATTGCGGGTGCGCGAAATATAGTTAGTACAACTAACTATATAGGAGCAATTTCAATGGTTTCTTAAATGCTAATTCCCAACTATATAAGGCCTGAAACCTATGTTTTTTAAGTGAAGATATATATATATATATATATATATATATATATATATATATATATATATATATATATATATATATATATATATATATATATATATATATATAAATGTTAGCACACACCTCCGTAGTCCTTGCGAAGGTCAAGAAAGGACGGCACTCCAAGTTGTTGTTTTTTCACCAACAATGGTTTATTGGCAGACCCCCCTGCCCCCCTGACATACGCGTTTCACCGATTTGGCTTCTTCAGTGTCAGCCATTCTTTGTGTACACAGTCATTAAATCCCCTACCACTTCCCCAAACATAGAAAGTGTACTATTGTTCGCCTTGGTGGTTTTGGCGGCCATATTCAAACGTGCAATAATACAATTCGTTCATAGCATTGTATCATCATGTTAACATGGGGTGTAAAATGACATTTGGAAAAAGTGCCCGTGCGAAAGTGCATATAATGATAAAAATATTAAAAACACTTAGTTGATTGTTAAGGCAAATTATCAGTGAACATTCATTCACACACATGCAAGAAATGTTTTACTCTATCTTTGTGTCCACCTTGTTTAGCATGAATTCATTGTGGCAATTTCCAGAAGATGTAAATTTCTCTGGTATTCATGTGATTGTTGGATTAACACATTGTATATAGCCCTGAATGGGCTAAGTGGACGGTTTCTGTGTATGCCTTGTTTTATCAACACACATTATGGAGCCCTGTATGGGCCAGGATCCATATTTGTCAATTCATAGTACCAGTTTTTTGAGCTGCAGACTCAAAAAATACATGTTTAAGATCACAGGTCTTACTTGTTCTTATTGCAATTCAGATTTTCTCATCCTGAACCAATCTGGGAGTGGATTTTAAATTTATTCTAAGTGCACCCAAAGTTCTTCGTCATTGTTGAGCCCTTTCGGCTGCATACTCTGGAGGTCAATGATGTACCTGGACTCCATTGCCCTAAGGAGTCTTATCCTGTCCCCACCACGTTCCTTTCTATCAAGTTGATCTATAAGATAGAAGGATAGTAGATCCCTGTTGCTATCATGGTGGGTCTCGAAATGGCGTGCCACCGGGTATTTCTTGTCCTTGTTGGCGATGGCACGCATATGTTCCAGGATACGTTTTTTGGCTTGGTTGATGGTGCTGCCGATATATCTTTTCCTACATGGGCATACCAGGCAATAAACTACAAATTCTGAATTGCAGTTCAGAAATTTCTTAATTTCTCTCATTGGCCTTGGCTCGTTCATCCTCCCTTCTGATCTTGAAATATTGGAAGTTTTCTTGGTTAGCTCCGGACTTTTCTTTCTCATTTTTTCCATATCCTGTAGGATAGCGTCATTGAACACATCTATAGCATCATGTGTTACATGGGGTAAAAATCTGGATTTGCGTTTGCAATGACTTGGGTCTCTAATTTGTGTGACTTCCTCCCTTCTTAGAACCTCCAGCGAACTTGGGATGTCTTCTGAGTCCGCGAGTTCATGGGCCACTCTGAGGGCTGGGAGATCATTGCTTGCTAGGCATGGTTCTAATGTTAGAGTTGCCGCCATATTCTCTGTGTTTTCTGAGAGATTCTTGTTTGCAAAGATTTTCTGTAATTTAAGTTTTCGAACAAACTTGAAGATATCAATCCTGGTTTCGACTGGATCGAATTTGGCAGTGGGGCAAAATGTAAGTCCTTTTTTGAGGACACTCTCTTCGTGTGCTGTTAGAGTCCTCTCTGAGAGGTTGATGATCGTATGTTCTTCTTCTATTGCCATCTTCCTCTCCTCCCCCTGCTCCGAGTCACCATTGGTGGTGCGGCTTGAGCGTCCATTTAAACACATTTTTTTCATTTTTTTTTTTTCTGAAAAAAATGTGTTTAAATGTTTGTGGGTGGGGCAAACCCAGTGATCGTGAGCAAGGTGGAGTGACACCGAAACGCGTAGATCTCTGCGCCTGTTGCCCTTTGAAAAGAAAGAAATAAAAAGGATTACTGTTTGAATCCAGGTTGGCTGTGCGACCCGTTGTTTTTCCCTGCTGGGAGAAGTTGTGGCAATAAATAGCGGCTTGGTTCTGCCGCAGGATACCGCACATACGAGAGCGCTGCGTAAACTCCCGCGAAGGAACCGCTTTGGAGGCAATATATATATATATATATATATATATATATATATATATATATATATATATATATATATATTTATATTGGTATTGAAATGTAGATTCCATGCTACTCAGTATTTCCACTCCTAAGTCCAAAAAACTCATAATGAGGGTCACACTAAATACAATTCCTCCTATGCGGACCACAAAAGACAAAAAGATTACATCAATTTGCTCCTATATCCTCAAGCGCGTGATCACATAACACTGTGGACATAGTCCTAGCTCTTCCCAAACTCTCTATATTTCACACTGAACACTCCATGGTATAGGTCATATCCTCCAGCACTCCAAACTTCAAACATATCATCTGAAAAGGAAACAAATATTCAAATCAGCGCTTCTACTGTTTATTTACTGGTACCAACAGTGTTGCAAGGACGGGTCGATCTCTACAGTAAAGACTCTGAAACTCTGCAACACTTCAACCCAAATGAGACCATCAGATGTAGTAGACATTTCAGAAAACAATAAATAACTGATAGTTCCTTCCTATTTCATGAAAATCACCTCACCAGCAAAGATGAACTAGACCTGATATGTAACTCATGATTACAGAGAATCTATGTCAGGTAACCAATAATACCGTGAAGATGAGGTACCCTTCCCACGAACCTCTAGGTCTGGCCACTTATTGGATACATGTATCCAGTAACCATGCTGCCCATTCAACCGTACACCTATTCTATGACACAGATGTACCTAAATGTGAACTTTACCAATCATAAATTGAAGTCCGGGATTGGAGCAAAGTTCATGGAGTGTGAGCCATATTAAACTTAGGAAGTGTTACAAAAGAATGCATTATAATACTATAAAGCTAGCCTGTGTCTTTCAGGATGGAAGTACAGTATTGCACCCGGACGTTGTATTTTTAGTCCTGCTTTGGATCCATGTTTCTAAACACAGCCAGCACTAGTGGACCAGCTTGTTTCCAAACAGTTGCAAGTGGAATGGAAGCTGAACACAGAGGGCAAAATATGTATGTCCTAAATACCATTTTTAAAATATCTTGCCACTAGAGTTAATGATAGAGAATCTATACTCAATGGGTTAATATCATTTAACAAGTCTTCACACTATAATATTTATGTCAGATGATGTCAGACAGTCCACAGGGCTGCCATATGCAGTTTCTTTATGCATGCAGAGTAGTGGCCTATACACAGGTGCCTCCTAATAAGAAAAACACTTATTCAAGTCAGTGTGTCAATTGCATGTACACTGCTCTGCAATGCTCAATCAATCAATCAAACATTTGTAAAGCACGCTACTCACCCGTGAGGGTCTCAAGGTGCTGAGGGGGGAGCAGCTACTGATCGAACAGCCAGGTCTTGGGGAGTCTCCTGAAGGTCAGCAGGCCCTGGGATTGTCTTAGGTGGATGGGAAGGGTTTTCCATGTCTCGGTGGCGAGGTGAGAGAAGGATCTGCTGCCGGTGGTTGTTCGGTAGATGCGCAGGACGATGGCAAGGGCGAGGTCAGCGGAGCGGAGCTGGTGGTTGGGGGTGTAGAAGGTGAGTCGCTTGTTGAGGTATGCTGGTCTGGCGTCGTGGATTGCTTTGTGAGCGTGGGTGAGGAGCTTGAAGGTGATCCTCCTGTTGACTGAGAGCCAGTGCAGGTCCCTCAGGTGGGTGGTGATGTGGCTGTGGCAGGGGATGTCGAGGATGAGGCATGCGGATGTGTTCTGTATGCGTTGGATTCTCTTCTGGAGTTTGGCTGTGGTTCCCATGTAGAGGGCATTGCCGTAGTCCAGCCTGCTGTGAAGAGGGCCTGGGTGACTGTTCTTCTGGTTCCAGTGGGAATCCATCTGCAGATCTTGCAAAGCATACTGAGGGTTTTAAAGCAGGAGGAAGAGACGGCGTTGACTTGTTGGGTCATTGACAGAGAAAAGTTCAGGATGAATCCCAGGTTGGTGGGTCTCGGCCCAGGGTGGTGATTAGCTAGTCTTCGGTGACCTTGTTCCGGCTGCGGTGGGGTATTCTTTGTGGGTGGTTGTATGCAGTGGCTTTTATGAAGGAGAAGTGGATACAGCGGTGGTTGGTTCAGTGGAGTTCGGTGGTGTGGCTGATGGAGACTTGGCTGCTGGAGGAGAAAATGGGGTCGAGCGTTTGTCCGGCGGAGTGGGTGGGTGTCGTGATGAGCTGTTTGAGGCTGAAGTAGGCGAAGTTGTCCAGTAGTTTGGTGGAGTTGCTGTTGTTGTTGTTCTCGAGCTGGAAGTTCAGGTCTCTGAGGAGGATGTGGTCTGTGGAGGCCAGGGCGTGCGAGCTGATGGCGTCTGTGATGGAGTCGATGAACTGTGGCCGGGATCCAGGGGGTCAGTACACAAGGGTTCTTCTGAGGGTGGTGTTGGGATTGATGTGGATCTGGAAGTGCAGGTGTTCGGCGGTGCTGAGTGTGTCTTCGGTGTTGGTTGAGACTTTGATGGTATTTCTGTGGACTATGGCGATTCCTCCTCCCGGTCTGTTGGTACGGTCCCTGCAAGTGATCTTGTAGCCATCCGGGATGGCTATGGCAATGTCGGCGCTACCCGTATAGACGCCGACAGGACCCCCCAATCGGAAGGCGAGCAAGAGAAAAACACCAGTGACTCCAAGTGTCTCCGCACTGCCATCAACATGAGGGCACCTGCGTGTTAACGCCCAGAAGCCTACAGACCCCCAATGTATATGCAGTTGACGCGAATCTAAGACTGCCAATGCGACCAGAACCGTCAACAGACCCCCATCTTGAGAACCATTAATCCCAGTATACAGGTTATCAACACATCACCTACTGGGCATCAGCAGCACGTAGCCTCTCATCAAATAGGAGGTACCTCACAGCTTAATACCGGAAGCTCACTCTTAAATAGCAAGATATGTGAAAATAGAAAACCGGAAACAGATAGATAAAACACATTAAAGCGCTCAAGTCCTCAAGACAGACTATCCATTTCTGATTACAACCGTGTGAGAACCAACACCAATCACACGGTCAGGTCCACTTGGATACCTACATGGCTCCCTGACGAAGGCCCTCAGCCGAAACGCGCGTAGAAGACATACTTAGCCATGTTTTAATGTCCATATGTGCCAAAACAAACCTCCGCTTTATCAATCATGAAATATGTATAAGATTTAACAATATATGTCTGTATATGTAGATAAAGTCACATATATAATGGAGGCATGCACACAATAATCATGTATATTTAAACAACAATGTTTTTTTACCATAATGAATATTTAATAAAATAATTTTGTACCATGCATTTTGTTTAATCACAGTTTGTGCTGTCACTAGTCCGCTTATGTCCTTTGTCTAAATATTAGTTCCTAATTATTTCTTTTCAAATACCATACCCATCCCGAATTAGGAACTCTAGTCGGGGATACCCCTTCTTCCTTACATATATGGCAATGTCGGGTGCCAAGGAGGTGTTCATACAGGTCTCTTTCAGGAAAGCGACGTCCGGGGAGGATGAGTCAAGCAGGTCCCAGAGTTTGATGGCGTGCCTGTGGACGGAGCCGGTGTTGAGCCATATGCATCTGAGGTGGTTGTTGCCTGCCTTTGTGGGGGGGCAGGATGTGCTGGTGTACGCTGGCTGGTGAATCTGCAATTTCAGCAGGTGAATTGTCTGTGGGTGTGCTTCAGGTGGCATGGAAGCAGGCGGTAGCTTGGCCGGCGTTGAGTGCGTGGAGGATGTTGGCGTCGTAGCGGGGTCTGGCGTTGTGGTGCTCGTGGGGGCCAGGGGGTCAGGCACTGGGCGTGGTCCAGGCTCAGACGGACGCAGATGGGCTTGCCTTAGGCGCGCCAGAGGTGCACCCGCTGTGTGTGACCGTGCAGTGTTTGGCATTAAGTAGGGGAGGGGGCCGGGACCAGAGGTGGGGAGGTGGGAGCGGAGGCTTTGTCGGGGGGCAGAGCCACAGGGGAGCAGTGGCAGGAAAAGTACACAGAACAGGTTAAGACAATGCGTGCACAATAACACTGGGGCAAAAAAAGGAAAAAACACAAGTATCAGGCAAAATAGCTGTTGGGAGGAAGGGGATTACAGCACAAAACCAATCCGCAGCAGCAGGCAAAAAATGGAAGAATTACCTGAGGAGCGCTGTGGGTGCAAACATCTGCTGGGGAGGCCTTCGAGCCGGAGCGGAAGCGACTGCTGACCTCAGCTGCTAGGGAGTGCTGGCCTGGACCAGAGGTCAGGGCATCACAAGCGCTCCCCTGCAGCGGTTGGCATTAAGTAGGGGGGGCAGGACAAGAGGTGGGGAGGCGGGAGCGGAGGCTGTGTCAGGGGGTCGGGCCGCAAGGGAGCAGTGGTGGGAAAAGTACATAGAACTGGTTAAAACAATGAGTGCGCAATAACAGTGGGGCAAAAAAAGGAAAAAAAAACACAAGGACCAGGCAAAATAACAGTTGGGGGATTACAGCCCAAAACGGATCGGCAGGCAAAAAATGCAGGAATGTCCTGGGAAGTGATGCGGGCACGAACTTCTGCTGGGGAGGGCTTCTAGCTGGAGCAGAAACGACTGCTGACCTGAGCTGCTGGGGAGTGCTGGAATAGACCAGAGGTCAGGGCATCACCTGTGTGGTCTGCTACTCAGCCTTACAGGAGACTCCTCCTTCAGACTTGATAAGTACCATCAAGCTTTGCTGTTCAGGCTAGGCATGTATGAAAATTTCATTACTCTGGCATAACTCACTTAATTTCGAGAATTATGCATTACACTTTGTTGGAAAGTTGGTTACTGGATGAGCGGGAGGAGGTAAAAGCCTACTCAAGCAGAAACAACAATCTCTGCCAGGGTGAAACACAAAAAAAACTCTAATTAACCTATGCTTAACCCTCTGCAAACTTTGCACAAAACAATTGGGCTTAACTTGGAGGCAATGTGTAAAATATTTATACAGCACTTCAAACAGTAATAAAGTGAAAACACAAATCAAGAAAAATCCCACACCAATTCTGAACAATAGAGTCAAATTGAATACATTATTTGACACCAAATCACCAAAAATCCAATCAGTAGAACCGGAGATATGCAATTTTAAAGATTTCAGGTTAGTAAAGCACCTAAAAGCACAAAGTGCCACTCATTGTTATCTGGTCATAGTAGACAGGGAGAAAGTCACACATTCAGGCCAACCTCAAAGGAGTGCTGGATGGATACATGGACGAGGTAAGTATAACTGAAAGAGTTATCGTCAAAGTCCAGCGCAAATAGTCCCATTTGCTGTGGAAAGGGCCGGGAGGAGCAGGAAGAGCATTGTGGATGATTGTCCTATAGCGTGAAGAGCAGGCCGGGCATCATGGATGGTCGCAGCTGTAGCATTAGGATCCTGTAAGGCACTGGTTGTTGCTGGATCTTCACGATGGAAGTCACAAGATGTTGATGCTGTAGTGAGAAGTGCATATCTCGCATTGCTGGGCACCACTGGTAGCCATTGCGGCATGACAAATCAGGTTCACCTTCTTCAAGTCACCAGCATATCGCATTTTCAACACCAGCAGCAATAACGATATCATCACAAAAATCCCCCCCCAAAAAAAGACCCAAATGACCAGCTTTTAGTGGACCTGTCATTTTTCTTCAAAAACACTCAAAATTCCCCCAACCATGCGTCAAATACTAAGTCCAACCAAGAAGAGCCCACGGCAACCGGCGTCTGGCCTCAACTTCTTCAAACCTTTCAACAAACAGTCAATGCACTGAATTACCACTCGGACAAACTGGACGCGCAGGTTGACCTTTTGAATACCTTAGCGCTGTTTACGGCAGGGATCGCCAACAAGCTGGACAAACTGAACAATTTACTAGTAGGTGCGCAAGCCTCGACAAAGCTCATACAGTCGGTCTGTTGCTGCTGCCCAATCATTGACTCACTTTCTTCGCTTACAGCCTTTCTATCCAGTGTTATAAAGGAAGTCAAGTTGCTGAAGGGAGGCAACTCACCTACTACTCCATGTCCACAACTGCAAAAAATGCCAATCATTACTCAAGTTTCAGCTAACCAGTGGACCACCACAAATAGGGGCATTCATTCGAGGGGGGGAACAGCTCACTGTCCAAACCAGCCAAATGAACAGTCAAAACTCGGTCCACCTCAATCTGCGCCAACGGGTTGTGAGCCGACAGCAGTGACGACTAAAATCACCCGGCCTTTAAGTGGGCGCACAACCTGCAAGGACCACCTTGAGGCGGAGCTACTGGAAAGCCCCGTGGCATTGGCACCCTCTAAATCGGAAGCGCTGCCAGCTCCCTTACCACCTTGCAGCAAGAGAGAGCGCAAACGTCAGCGCAAACATAGAAATAAAACAAGGACAAAAGCAACATCTGTCCGTCCAGAATTTTTTCCCCTCTCTGCAAAGGCAGCTAATAAAAAAGCCCTAAGTGAGATCGACGCGCCATCACCCTTAGTAAATCCCAATGCCACTGAACAAAAAGGGGACCTACCCGCATCCGGTATTCAACTGACCTCGGGGAGTAACCAAGATCCAATTGAGCCAGTTGCGGGAACAGTAATAGAAGAGCCCAGCACTGTTATAGAAAAACTAAGGATCAAAATCAACGAACCTAACCTATCTAGGTCCACAGTGACCTCAGTAAACTCCCAACCAGCGTTAGTTTCGACCTCATCTCGGCTGGATATCGCAATAACAAGAATGAACTTCACCAAAACAATCTATAATCAAAAAACAATTTTGCCCAAAAACAGTCAGTCCTCGTGGAAGGCCCCCCATTATTCGACACAACAGGAGCATGAACCTGTTGCAGGCCCGTTATCCAATAAAATCAATAAGACGGCTCCAAGCTCACATAGCAATGAGAATAAAAACGATTCGCCATACTTCTACATTCTATTAGCACCCGAATATAAATCAAAGGGCCGTCAAGACATCCTTAATAGATTGAACATAATAAAACTAGTGGATGGCACCCCGGGGTTTGCAGGCCTGGTATCGGACGATATTGAATCAATCGAATTCCTCCCACCAAGAGGCTCCCAACCGTCTGAGGTAACCCTGGTGTCATTCAAGTCGGCCAGCTGGGCAGGAGTATTTTTGAATCACAAGGCTACTTTGCGGGATTGGGGCATTCGAGTGTACCCGTATACCACCCCAGGCTACCCCACAGCATTACTGAGCCAGCCAACACCACCTCCAAAAGCCGGAACCATCAGACCCGAGGTCCATTCCAGACCGTATTCGATTTTAAAAAACGTGTCAGTTTTTGAAGAATAGAATAAAACCTCTCCAACAGTGGTCTCCAACGTCGACACAAGTCAAGGATGGAGTTGGCTCCCAGCTATCCTGTCAACTAAAAGCTCAGAATGACAACAAGGAGTAGAGTTCACGGATCAAGTCCGTAAACCCATGGCAAAGACAATCCCTCCAGTAGCCTGATCAGTAACTGTGCCTAATTCACAAGTAGATTCCACCTTTCTAATGTGCTCTTGGAACATCAGCGGCCTTCACCAGAAAATTACGAAACCCGACACTTTTTCCTTCCTATGTGAGCACGCAGTAATAGCCCTGCAGGAAACCTGGGCCACACAAGACTGTCCCGTCATTGGTTTTACTGAATTATGGAAACCACCACTTAGGGACAGCCGTTACGGTCACCCTAAAGGTGGCCTGTCAATATACGTATCAAACAACTTAAAAGGCCTAACTACACGATTACATCTTGACGAAGACCGGCTACTCAGGGTCAAAATTAACTCATGGCGGAAACAACGTGTACTTTTCTTCCTAAACGTGTATATTAACCCAAGCACACATAGAAAAAAAAGCACACCTGTCACGTCTAACCGAAACTATGAGTGACCTAGCTGCGGAACATCCCAATTCAGATTGTATTGTCACTGGGGATTTTAACACCAACCTATTCCAAGGAAAACTAGCAGAAACTGAAGGGCCTTTCCTATTTTCCATCGCTGAGGCCGTGACACAAACCAAACCGGCAAACCAACCTCACTGCAGACTGGGTGAACTCTGCGTGATCCGATTTTACAGTGCAGGCTACCTGGTAGTGAATGGAAGGTCTGTGGGTGATACTCCTCTCAACTGGTCCTGGTAAAATGGCAATAAACAATCCAATTTGGATTACACCATCTGCAATTCAGCTTTGCTCCACTGTGTGGCCAGCTTCTGCATCCATCCACAAACGGAAAGCGACCACAGGCCCCAAGTTATATCTTTCAACACAAATCCAGTGAACCATAAATCTGCACCCCCAACCTGCAGGGGAATATACACTGAAAACCTAAAGCGCCTTAGATGGAGTGAAGACATCAGCCCGAATATTCTACATGTAAGCATGGACCTTATAAGAGGTGGAATCGATCAAGATGCCTCTCCTACTGCGACATGGACGACGCTTTGCTCTCACCTGACCAACCTCTTTCCAGCAAAACAGCAGGCGCAAAGGACATTCCAGCCTCACAAGTTTATACTTTCAATACAGACAAAGTCACTTAAGAGAGCCAGAAACAACGCTTTGCGGCTACTTGCAAAATCTCCGGGGAATAGTGAATGTTTAAAACTCTACCAAGCAGCCCAAAATTCATTTAGGCTGGCAACCATCAAAGATAAACTGACGCACGAAAATCAATTCTGGTGCAAACTGGTGTGGAAAAGCAAGAGCAGAAACTCAAGAAAATGTTGGGCCCTAATCAACCACCCCAACCGGACTATATCGAGCTTCGGATCGGCAAATATTCAAGAATCAGACTGGGCAACATTCCTTATCGACCACTTTAGGTTCCCAGAACATCTAGGAGTTACAGAATGCTGCCCCCCAAGATAGACTGAAACAGACCTCAGCAATAGGTGGAGTACACTCACTGAGTGCACACCGTCAGCGAGGATTTTCAGGTGCCACAAGAAAGGGTTGCTACAGCAGTGTCAAAAGCTAGATCAGACGGAGCACCGGGCCCAAATGGCCTGCCACAGAGCCTGTTTAAATCTGACATAGCTTTCTGGTCAGGAACGCTAACAAATCTTTTTAATTATGCTCTGAGAACTGCAACAATCCCAGACTCGAGGCGGGGTGCAATAATCCACCCAATTTATAAATCAGGATCTCGCGCCTCCCCCAGTAATTATAGACTCATTGCTCTTTTGGATATTGAGGCTAAGCATTATGCAGGTCTCCTCCTGGAGGAGCTGAGTCTATGGGCAAAGGAACACAAGCTGATACCGAATAACCAAACAGGGTTTGTTGCTAACTCTGGGACTATGACCAATCTATTAGCAGTGTCAACTATTGTCGACAAAGCACTCTCAACATCCAGGTCAGTCCTCTGCTGCTTTGTCGACTTCAAAGCTGCGTTTGACAGCGTCCCAAGGGCGGCTTTATGGGAAAATCTAAGGAAATGGGGGATTCCTGACAAATTACTGGAGGCAATCATTCAACTTCATTCATGTACTTGGGTCCGGGTGAAGTTGGGGTCCGGCAAGCATCTCTCGCGGAAAATTATGACAACTAGAGGTGTGAAGCAGTGATGCGTGCTGGCCCCGCTTTTGTTTAATTTGTTCATAGCGGATCTGTCGATGACTCTGGATGAAACAAAAAGTCATCCCCCAAAGGTGGGAGGCACGGCATTAAGTAACCTTCTATATGCCGATGATCTGGTTCTTTTTAGCCTCACTAGGGTCGGGCTGCAACGGCTCTTTGACAGACTGCTTAGTTACACGACTACGAACCAACTGGAGGTTAACTTAAAAAAAACTCAAGTTGTCCCCTTTGGAAGGAAACACCGCTGCGGCGGTGGGGGGTTATACAACAACACAAGCGTTGCTATAGGTCACTCGTACAAATATCTAGGTGTCCAACTGGACTCCAGGGGTAATCTCATTAAACAGTGCAACAAGATCGCAGTCAAAGCTACGACCCTTGCGGTGTCGCTAGCCAAGCTCTCGAAAAATCTCTCTGGTCCAACTCTCTCGCCTCTACTGGAAGTCTTAAGAGCGAAAATTGGCCCTACCCTATCTTATGGCATAGAGATATTCAGGGGCAAAATGAACTCTGCTTTAAACCAACACACGATTAAAATCTACAAAAAGGTCCTTCAGCTGCCAAATTCAGCATCAGCAGCACAGATAAGGTTAGAGCTGGGGCTAATAAATTATGAGGCTTCCAACATCGCGCATACCTAACCCTCTGTCACAAATTGAGACAAGCAGATTTAGGCACACTAGAATCCATAGCCTGGGTAGAAATCACCCAGAAAAATCCAGGAGGTGTCTTTGGTCGCCTTTTCAAGGACTCCATTCAACAAATGTCGGCGAGTGACCTATGGGCCCTAAACCCCAGTCAGACAGCTTTTAAAACCAGCATTAAAAATGTGTGAGAATGAGCTCCCTCATCATAGACAAAGCACTCTTTTCGAAACGTAGCCATGCCTGGGCTCTCGTAAATTCTTATAGACGGTTAGCCCCCGTCACTTACCTGTCTTGCACATATTTACTGTATTTAAAACGCAGCCTCATAGCTATTAGAATGGGTGACTGGCGATTCCTGCAAGATCTGCCCCCCTGGCGACTCACGGCAGAAAACCTTACTTGCAGAGGGTGCGGCAAATCACCTGAAACCCTGTTGCATGTGGTCTGCCTCTGCCCAGCCCTCAACTCCCAACGCAGGCGTAAACTTAAAGTTGAGTGGAACAGGCTGAGTGTTCGGACCTGAAGGCAAGCCATTATTGTGGCTCTGAACCCTGAAAACACAGGCTTAAACATAGGACTAATACATTTTATTCAGCAAGCATACCGTAATTGTAAGCAAAAGAGGTCCTTTTAATGCTTCACCTCTTCCTCTTTTAATCACCTAATACACATTACACCACACCCCAAAACTCTAAGGAGGATGAAATGAAAAGAACATGAGTCGTAGCCCTAAGAATACTGGTCTATCTACTATATGTATGATGCCGCTGACTGCAAGAGTAACAAAAAATGGGGTGACCATTTTTGAATATCACGTTTTAAATTTCTTTTAACAGTTTGTACACAATGTGAATATTGTAATCTGCTTTTAAAGATATCTGTGTCATATCTAAATAAAGAATTTGATTTGAAAATCAGGTTCACCTCAGCTTCATGTTGGCGGGTGGCACGGGCCGTAAGATCTTGACGTAAATGGGCCCAATTGCTTTTGCGAAGAGCCAATGAATTCAGGCTTTCTCCTTTTCTCGTGGAGAGAACTCCACTGATGCCACACAAAGGGTCCAAACCTGAGGCACTCCTTTTAGGGATCAGGAAGTCACTATAGCAGAGGCCAGCTGTTTCAGGTCCAGGCAGAAGGTCAGCTGGGCAGTTACAGGGGGCCTCCAGAGCTTGTTATGGCCCTGTAGCTCAAAACAGATGGCCAGTATGATGACCCTTGGAGTCTTTTCAACCTGAGATTAAGGGTGCACGTCCAGTATTCCTTCTCACTAAGCAGGTCAGGCAATAGAGCAGCAGGGTGTCAGTCCTGCTGACAACCAAGCCGCACACCAGTCCTTCTTCCATAGCATCCACAGATCCAGGAGTAAACTGAAGAGTTGGGTTTGAGGGTCCAATATTTTAAGCTGGTGCCCTCTTTGAAGTAGCGGAAGGTTCTTGAGCTTTTCCTTTGAAGTCGTAGATTTTTCTGGCCTCCCCTGCTCTGGCTCCAAGCTGGCTGCAGAAACAGTGCAGTGGTGACATGTCCTTCGTATGGAAGGCAGTGCATAGCCTTTTCACTTTCAAGTGGAGCAGTGTCCAGCTTGCCTCCCCATCCTGCCTGTTGATGGCCCATCCAGACACACCTAATTCCTCTATTGTGTGGCTGTCTGGGAAAAATAAACAAAGCCCAACTGTCAACTACTCC
The DNA here is from genome assembly GCF_964263255.1 of Lissotriton vulgaris. Classification (NCBI taxonomy): domain Eukaryota; kingdom Metazoa; phylum Chordata; class Amphibia; order Caudata; family Salamandridae; genus Lissotriton; species Lissotriton vulgaris. The sequence goes on along the minus strand of NC_141697.1, from coordinate 293,754,167 downwards.
CAGTCATGTGGCCTAGGAACAGGCTTCAAGCATCAAATAGTTACAGCAGGAAAAAGCCAACTTTCTTGAAGTGGAATTTGCATAATTGTAACTTAAACTCTGACTGTACCATTAAAGAGGACTTTTAGTTACCATTTCCCAGACACAATACATTATTATTATTAAACTCATTTTTAAGGCGCACAAATCATCCCCCAAGGGATCTCTCAGTGCCTGAGAAAGAAACAGCTAGAGGAGAAGTGCGCAGTCAGTTTTCAAAACAGCCAGGTCTTAAGTAGCTTTTTAAAATGAACACAATTAGTGCAGGCACAGAGAGACTCAGGAAGCTTACTCCAGTGTGTCGGGCCAGGTAGGAAAAGGCACATCCTCCCATTTTGATCTTCTTGATTCTCCTGCCGCATAGCAGGTTGCGGTTACTCGACCTGAGTTGTCTTCCTGGTTGGTAACGTTCAATCTTGTTAGCCAAATACGACGGACCCAGCCCATGCAGAGACTTGAAAACCATGCAAAGCAGTTTAAAAATGGGATGCTTTCTTATGGGCAGCCAATGCAAAAGTCGCAGCAGGGGAAGGGAGAGAGTTCGTGCTGGTTTATCCAGTGCCAGGCGGGCTGCGGTATTCTGCACCACCTGGAGCATGGCCAACAAATCCTCCCTCACGCCCACCAGCAAAGCATTGCCATAGTCCAGGCGACTCATCAAAAGTGCCTGGATCAGGGTTCTTCTTGCCATCAGAGGGATCCAAGGGAAGATCTTTCTGAGCGACCTCAAGGTCCCATAGCAGGTGCCTGCTAAAGTTTTGACCTGCTCTTCCATTGAAAGATTGTTGTCCATTTTGATCCCTAGGTTCTTTGCCCATCCCCTAGAGACAGGGGTTCCCCTAATTCTGTTGGCCACCAGTCGGTGCTCCACAATTCTACTGCCTTCCCAAATAACTGAATCTCCGTCTTGGAGGAGTTCAGCTGTAGAAAATTGTCTTTTATCCATTTGGCGATGGCCGTCATGCAGCCAATAAATTTGGCCTTCGTTTCGGCTGGATTGTCCCCAATGTGTATTATCAGCTGCGTATCGTCAGCATAGGAGATGGTTTCAAACCCATCATTTCTGATGATACTGGCCAAGGGGGCAACGTATTCCTATCTGTTCACAGCTGAAAATGATCACTTATTAAGTTGAATAATTTAACCCAATGTTATTCTATGGGATAGGTAAGCCTCACACTAGTGAAAAATGAATTTAGTAGGTTTCACTAATAGGACATGTAAAATGTAAAAGTACATGTCCAACTTTTTTAGTACAGTGCACCTCTAGATAGGAGAAGTACACTCTAACACCAGCTGAGGGTCCAAGACCTGCAGTGCACCTCTTGAGGGTTAGCACTCACTACAGCAGAGGCCAGTAGTGGGGTCCAAGGCACTTCCAGTTGGAACTGGTCAATAGGAAAAGCTCAAAAGTTGCAGAAGATGGCCTCTGCAGCTTGCTGTCTCCCTGTCGATCATGCAGGAGGTCAGCAAACAGACCCTTGGAGTCACTTATGGGGTCCTAGTTTCAAGACAAGCAGGTCGAGTCTTTATTCATACAGCAGGACAGTCCTTCCTCTGAGTCTCTACAGACCCAGGAGTGTTCTAATTTCAGGTTTGGTGGGTGCTACTTTTAAACCCATTACCGCCCTGCAGGTGTCTAACAGCCTTGGTCTCAAACTAATACTATCTCTGGTAATGTCTTCCCCTTTCCCAGAATTCTGGGGAATCAAATGGCAGGCCCAGGTGTGGACTGCATTTGCCAGTAAAAGGGCAGGCATCTTCTGAAGTCAGGAAGGGGCTAGGTATAACACACAGGGCACTCTTTTAAATTCAAGCAGGGGCTGGATACAACCCCCCATGGCCATCCTGTTCAGGAGAGGTACATCCTTCCCCACACTCCAGGCACTTCTGTCCCGATCTGGAAGGAATACACATCACAGCGTAGGAGAGAGATTACCATGACATATGGCATTGGACACTCGCAGAAAGTCACATTCGGATTAGGCAGAAAAAAGGAAACTTTCTAAAAGTTGCATTTTCAAAGTATTAACATAAAACCTGACATCATCATTAAGTTCAATTTTAAACTAAATGTTACCATAAAATTATTTAAAATTACAATTAACATGAGTGGCAGTAGTATTTTTCTAGCTGTAACCTTACAGAATGTATCGCTTATTAAATGTAATAGGATAAACCAGTGTTAATCTACGTGAGGCTAGTCTTGCCACAGTGGAAAACGAGCTTTGTGGGTTTTCACAGCCATGACATGTGTAAATTAAGTACTCATGTCCTACATTTTAAATTACCATGCACTCTGGCCTAAGCGGGATAGGGCCTACCATTGGGGTGATTTGGACGAATAAAAAGGAAGGTATAGACCAAGCAAAATGTTTATTTTGCCATATCTTATTGTCAGTATTAAAATTGCACTACAGGCAGCAGTGGCAGGCCTGAGTGACATTTTACATTGCTGTTTTAGTGAAATGACATAATGAGTGCTGCAGCCTACTTTTAGTATTTAATTTGCAGGCCGTAGGTACATTTAGCAACCTTTATAGATTACATATTAGTAATTTAAATGTGGCAATTAGGTGTGTATTGTATTGTATTTATATAGCGCTTATCACCCAGGGGTCTCTAAGCGCTTGCCTTGGGAACCCGTCCTGGCTTTTCCCTGTGAGATAGCCCCTACAGGGCATCCCCAAGGTGAAAGCCAGGCATCCCGCCGCGGGGGGCAGTTGTGGAGATGAAGCAAGCTTAATGCCCAGAGTTGCAGAGTGTGAACCCATGATTAGGTCAGACACCGAAGCGAGAATTATCGAGTCCGTGGACATTTGAGCTCAAGATCCTGCCGCGTCGGGAATTGAACCCTGGTCCCGGGTCTGACCTCTGCTTCAGGGTCTGCCTGCTCTAACCAGTGAACCACACTTCTCCACTGTGTACTAATTTTACAATGTTTGAAAAGGAGAGTGCAAAAATGTTACCACTGTTAAGCAGGAGTAAAGTGAGCAGAGTCCTAAAGCCAACGAAAATGGGTTCGGCAAAAACTGGGTAGTGAACGTCAAAATCCTGGTGAATTCCAAACAACCGATGGTCATTTCTAATAACCACCCTGAAGGCAACCATATCCCTTCATCCAGCCATGGCACTCTATCTCCACAGAGGAAAACATTGTGCTCAAACCGATATACTAAGACTAAAATACTGGTCTCTAGTTACACACATTACCTGCTTGTCTCTCATTATCTATTACAGGGTTCTTCAAAGTTGGTCCTGAAGGGTCAGATCCATGACAGATTTTTAGAATATGCCAGATTAGATAAATGGCGTTAAATTAAAAATCTCACAAGGATCCGTCCCTCCTGGACCGACTTTGCCGAACCCTGCTCTAAACAGTCATAACTTGCACGTTTTTTTTTCACCCCGGGACTGGAAAAACCTTTGCCAATGACAAGGACTTTCCGAACACTGTAGAAATTATTAATTATTTGGGGCCTTCTAAAGTTCTTCTCCTGCTCATGTAGAATAGTTGGCAACATGAGGGGTTACTTCATTGGGGAGCTTTGGAATTGATCCCTAAATGTGAAAAATCGCGCAGCCATACCTACTGGTGGTTGTGATGTTATTATGTGGCACATCAACTGACACATCCTACTGCGTGTATTCTCTGGCGCTATATTTGAAGCCGATGGGGGAGTGTGTTTTCAGTTGACAGCCTATTTCTCTGTTCTTGGTGACTGAAAAAATAGTGGCTGTCCTATGTGCATGTGTGGTATTGTCTGTTTGGTATAAGACCAACGCACGTGCAAATAAATTCATTTCAACAGAAGCAAATGCTGGATGCAATCATAGTATAAAGGAGCAGAGACACAAGTAAGATTCTCCTGGTGGTGGAATCTTTGTTTATTTGGCATCTTGTTAGCATTTTCATTGCAACATAGAAAAACCCTGGAGCAAGTCTTACAATTCCCTCGTGAGGTCTACTTCTTACCCGAGCAAAAGGAGTTAAGCTCATGCACATGCTGATGGAAGAGTAGGATAAGAGACTGTAAGATATTGTGTTTGAAACTATTGAATTGTTAAAAGTAAGGAATAAATCCATTCCCTGAGTGAAGCTCCAACTCAAAAACTTTTGATTCTGGTGAGGGAGGAATAGAGGTGGCTATGGTAAATCAATGGGGTAGACACATCTTGAAAGATCTTCCTTCTAGGATCCTACCGCTCATTCAAGATTATATGGATTTTTAGGATTCTGATGCTCCTGACATATCCTCTCTTACCCTACTATGACAGTCCAATTGCTCACCTCGGCTGGGCCTTCTGATTCATCATTAAAAAGCGGTGGAAGGGTAAGGGAGTAGGGCGACCCTATGTAGAGAGATATGGAGGACAAGGCTGAAGATTGCTTTTAAAAGCATTGTCAGACATGATCTACAATCAGCAACATACATTTTAATTTTGTAATATACTTGGATAGAGAAGGTTGTGGATTTCACTTTCTGACTCATGTTCCAAGCACACAATTTAAGGAGCAAAATTTTTCCCCTCCTTTACGCCCAATCCGATCTCATGCTGATATGCTTTGCTTGCCTCTCTTGCCAACAGCTTCCGATGGTGTAATTACATTTATATTGCAAGAACAATGAGATGATGGACGGCGCGCTGAAACTTTTCAGACACTCACCACCGGTCACAGATCTGGGTTGAATCCATCATCATAATTTATCCATCATTAGCTCACTTCACCACCCCAGTTCAGACCCAGACGGTGCACAGACAAAATATCGACTCCAAAATATCGACTGGACATAATATCGAGTTTTAAATATAGACTGGACAAAATATCGACTGGACATAATATCGACTACAAAAATATCGTTTTTCAGGTAAGTGAAGTAATATCGACTGTATAAAATATAGATAGCAAAAATATCGAATTTTTAATAATATATAATATTTTATAGTGTATTTTTATGTAATAATATGTGTGAAAAGTGTGTATTAATGTTATAAAATATTTTATTAAATGAATTTTGTTTTTTTAATAATTGCGTAATGTAATTCTGTAGCGGGTTGTGGGTTTATAGGGGAATAGGGTGGGAAGTAATTTAATAATAATTAATTAATTAATATATGTTTGTAAATATTTATAATTAATAATTAATTGATAATTAATTAATAATAATTAGTTAATTAATTGATATAATTTTGTACATATTTTGTATTAGTAATTAATTGGTAATTAATTAATTGTAATTAGTTAATTACATTAATTAGAGTACATTTGAATATATATAATTTTGTGTTATTGTTAAGTAATTAATTGGGAAAAAATAATATTAAATATTAAAATAATTACAGCTAATGTGCTAATATATTTACTTTATTGTTATTGTTAATTAATAATTATTTGGTAATTAAATAATATTGATAAATTTTGGGTAAAGGAGTATTTTTAGGGTTCAGGGTCAGTTTTCAGTTTTTGGGTAAAGGGGCATTTTTAGGGTTCAGGGTCAGTTTTTAGTTTTTGGGTAATGGGGCATTTTTAGGGTTCAGGGTCAGTTTTTAGTTTTTGGGTAAAGAGGTATTTTTAGGGTTCAGGGTCAGTTTTGGGTTTTTGGGTAAAGGGGTATATTTTAGGGTTCAGGGTCAACAAATAATATTGTAAAACATTATTTTTATTATTTTCATTTATTATTTAATTATTATAATTTAATTTAAGTATTGTTAAGTATATTTTAGTAATTAAAATTTAATATTAATTTAATTTAACACTGTTTTTAATAAAGTCGATATTTTTTCCATCTATATTATTGTTAACGATATTTTGTACTCGATATTTTTGTACTTACCTGTTTGTAGATACAAACTCGATATTTTGACTGTCGATATTTTGTCCACGATATTTTGGCAAGTCGATATTTTGTCCCTCGATATTATTTCAGTGATCCGACCCAGACATATGCAAATCAGTCTTGACCCTGTGCCTCATGGGAGCAGTCCAGCCCAAACTGCCAAGCCAGGTCTTCCCTGGACCGGAAACAAGCATCCTGGGATGTGTTTTGAGGTAACACCCCAGAATCTCTGGGTGTGAGTGTCTGTAAAGTTTCAGCACTCCGTCCATCATCTCTTTGTGTTTGCCTTATTAAATTTATGTTCCCAATTCAACAATTGCTAAATGTCCTCCTCTATGATCTTGAAAAACAGAAGGAAGCACTTTTGCTCCCAGCATTTGCTGAAATCCTTCAAGAAAGTGTCTCAAAATGTAATTCTGATATGTTGGTGTTCTACTATTGTCATCCAGGTACAGGATAAGTATTTAGGAACTTCTGATACCTTCCTCTTCACTTTCTTGGAGGCAATATAGGCTTTGATATTATTCTCCACTATTGGGATTTACTCCACAGACTGAGACATCATACAAAGGAAAATGCGCTTTCTGAAAAAATCCAGGTGTCCGAAACATCCGCGAATCCCTCAGTTAGGACGGAGATATTTCCCGACAGGCTCTATGGCAAAGACTCTTGGTCAAACCCAGGCAACGAATGAGCTTCAGAATGAAAAAAGGTGTGAAACACCAGCAATCTGTACAAAGGTTAACCCTTACACACATGCCTTCATTATGAATTAAGGGCTAAATTCTGATCACTGTAAAAATGTGTTGGCACGGGTACCATAACTATGAGTTGTGTGATAATTATCACACCCTCACAGTTTTCCTCTGATAAATTCCAGCAGGTCATACCCTCTGAAATGTATCGGGAGAAAATTCCTGGAAAAAAGGAATAAAATGCAGAATTCAGAGTACTAATACCTGATACTGCATGTTATGCTCCATTTACCTTTTAAAAACTGGGCATAGATGGTATTGAACATGGTGTGGTAAAAAAATGCCTCACCCTAAGTTAATGGTATTTACCATGTGATGTATATACCGGACCCTAGTTTGACAAACTCTAAATGAGGGCCTTATAAGGGGATGGGCCACAGAGACTAACATGAACAGATGGCATTAGCTGTTGGTTTACCGTACCTGGTGTCCTTCGCCTCTGTTTTTCTTGTTGCCATGGCATAAATAGCTTATGTTATTAAGGCCAAGAGGTTTGGTTGGCTTGTGAGGTATCATGGGACTTACTTTGTGCCTGATTATATTTTCTTATGCAAGTGCAACCATAGGCAAATGGATGCATCCCTGATTTGGGCACACCTTTGGAGAAAACAAGACTCCTCACAAATTGTAATTGCTTGTATGATATCAGTTTGCAGGTTTATTGATTAATCATCAATATTTCTTCATGATATAAATGTTCAATTTCACATTAATTCCATGGTGTTTATCTCACTCGCAGTAGTATGTCAATATTCATAAATGCTCCAATGCATTTCGGGCGAAAACGCCCTTCGTCTGGGAGCTTGAGATAAGTAGTGAAGAATCGATGCTATGGGTCCGCAATGTTCTGTTCCGGTGAATCAAACCGCCAAAATATTTGGCGTCTTGTTTTCTCCAAGAGCCAAAGGTGTGCCCAAATCAGGGATGCATCCATTTACCTATGGTTGCACTTGCATATGACTATAATTTTGACGTGGCAGGACGGACACGCTACCTGAAGGAGCACCCAACCTCTTTAACCTTCTGATTACATTTACGATAACAAACCTATAACAATTGAGATACAAATTAGGCTGTGCACTCCCCATCTACTTGTTTGATTATATTTTCTGCCATCACAGTTCTTATTGTGGTGCAGCATGGAGCATCTACGCAGCCTGTCACGGGCTGGTTTTCTTGGACTCAGTTCTCTCTGTCATATTCCCAATGCCCTTTCTCTATCTCCTTTGCCTTAATAATCCTGCCCTTGCGTGTTTCCTTGTGGTATGGTGCTATGTAACAGGACAGGCCAGGGTTACTCAATTGTCTCGCTCTCCATTTCTTTACCTCCTTTTACTGTAGTTGTGCATCAGTTGTCATCATGTCATCTGACAGCCAGGCCCAGGTTCTGAAAACTATCACATAATGCAGCGCAGCCCCTAAAGAGGCTGCCCTGAGATGCTTGAAAGGGAGAGAGCAGAAGAGCGTCATATTCACAGAGATATGGCACTCTCCTACTGTCTCCCTATCATTGGTGCTGATTTAGTCTACCATGCACCAGGTACACACCTTAGTGCCATTTTGTTAGGGTGTGTGCCGGAGTATAGCACAGGTTTTGTACAAGAAAGGTAGCCTTCCTGTGAAAACACTATGCCTAGACACACTTCAAAGCTTTTCCTTCTGTGTATGTGTGCTGCACAGTGCAGAACACATGCAAAGTTGGAAAATAAAGGAGAAATTACACTTTTTTTCTTTAAACACCTGATTTAGAGCATCGTTAATTTTTTGCACTAAACCCTGCCTACTAATGTTTTTAAATGTTGCTGTGGCGCACATGGCTTAGCCATATCTATAAGGCCACATAAAGCCACTCTTCGTGGCTTTTCATGGCCTTGTAGAGGAGTAAGGCGAGGCAGCACAAGTCGCTGCTTTACGTTACTCTGCGTGAAAGAGGCATTCCATGGATGTTGCTGTGGGTGTTCCTACTCAACACCCATGGTATTTGACGCTGGCCCAGATTTTCAACATCAGATGAACCTGGGGCAGTGGTAAATCTTTGCACGTCCCAAAAGCAGGCTTAATCAGGAGAAATATTTACATATCTCCGTGTCTTTTCTGCAGCACACACAGAAAGAGGGAATGCCTCTTGTGATTGTTTTTTTGCAGGAAGGTACTCCTTCCAGCACAAAAACAATTGTGCCAACAACACAGACACTATTGCACCATGGTGGAAGGGTGCCTGCGTTTGCGCATGACTGCAGAATGTGCGCCGGTGTTGTCTGAAAGAATAGAAATGCACTGTCTCTTGTAAATACGGTGCATTCCAGTCCTTTCAAATCGGGATAGGGCAGCTCAGCAAAATGATATGCGATGCTCCCTACCCCAATTCCATGTAAATATGCCCCTTAATTGATAGGGCTCAGCCTTATTAAGCATGGGTGGTTGCATGGCAATGCACCACCCATGTAACGCCCCATTGATGCAAAGTAATGCAACGCAGCATTTCACAGTGCTTTGCTTTACTCCTCTATACAAACTAACACTATGTATTGCGATTGCAACTTATATAGCGCACGTATCACCCGAAGGCATCAAGGCGCTTGCCCTGGGAACCCGTCCTGGCTTTTCCCTGTGAGATAATCCCTACTGGGCATCCCCAAGGTGAAAGCCAGGCATCCCGCAGTGGGTGGGCCGCCGTAGTGGAGATTAAGCAAGCTATTGCCCAGAGTTGCAGCGTGGGACCCCATGATTAGAGTAGGCACCGAGGTGAGAACTATCGAGTCCGTGGACATTTTTGGGCTCAGGACCCTGCCGCGTCGGGAATTGAACCCTGGTCCCGGGCCAGACCTCTGCATTAGGGTCTGTCGCTCTAATCAGTGAGCCACACTCCTCCACCAATAAGAGTTGCTTTATTAATCCCCAAATAGGTTTACTGTCAGATTAGCATTACCGGTGGTGGCTGTTCCAATTTTGGGGTGGTGGGTCAACGCGGGAGATATGGGGGTGCGGGGAAAATCATTTTTTTTAAATGTACCTGCTCCTGCGGCCACCACCTCAGTGCTCCTTTTCCGAAGTTGCCCAGGCCTCCAGGGGGAATTACAGTGCTGCTCTTGTGCTGATAATACCAATATGAGAGCAGCACTGTGGTTGGCCTGAGCGGGCTGACTTGACACTCGCTCAGGGCCAGGCAGCCTGGGACTTTTCTCCAGCCAGGCTGTACAACACAGCTGCGTTTGAGAAACACTAGTGCGCATGTCTGTTTGGGCAGCCTGAGATGGCTGGCCAAGCAGATATGCACACTTACAAGTGTCCAAACACTCCTCCTACAGACAGCTTGACGCTTGGCAGGATGGCCCCACATTATCTCGGCTGGGAGGGATGAAAAATAAAATGATAATAAAGTGGCTTTATTATCATTTTAATTTTTTTTCAGTAGGGTGACGCTCTTCAGCCATAACGGAGGAGCCACCCATGAACCTTACAAAAATAAAGCTAACCCGGAGCTAAACCTTGGTGAATCTGGGACCCGGTGTCCTGCAAGTTATTCTTGGCAACTATGAAAAGTATATATTCACTGTCATGTGCCCTTCCAGATGTTGTAAAATTCACCTTTGTGCCAGAGCTAGTGGCTTGAAGCTGGATTCATATTGAGGAGGTAAAACTGGCGTGACACTCAAAATGGATGACATTTACTTGGGTTCCAAAGGTCCCTGCATCCTGGGCTTCAGCTATCTTTGGTAATCCACTGTCAGAGTGCCCAGAAACTCTGTCTCCTCTCCATGGCAGAACGTTTCATATCTCTCAATCCTCAATCAGCTTGAGTAAATGTGAAGCATTGGAAGCCCTGATTTAAGGCACCGGGCCTTTCAGCTGGTTTACGCATTGTCTTATTAGCCGTGCATTTTTTATTGGGAGGCTCTCCATGGATTCTGAGCGCTTTGCAGATGATAGTTGACTTACGGTTCCGTGCACCATTAATGACCATGGGGCATATTACCAAGGGCATTTTCGCCGCATTAGCGGGACTTTTTCCTGCTAATGCGTCGATAATTTTATCGCCCTATTACCAAGCTGTCGCTAACACCAGTTAGCGACAGCTGGTAGGCGATAGCTGGCATTTAGGGGCCCACTTTGCATGTCAGCGATAATTATCGCTAATGACATGTAAAGTGGGCGTGCCAAGATGTTAGCGACTGAAAACAACTTTTGGAAATATTTGCGCTAAGCGCGAATATCTCCAAAAGCTAACGCCTGCTAAAAGCAGTTCTTAGCCATGTTATCCAATGGAAGGTGGATAACATGGCTAAGAGCATTGTCACGATAATGCATGAATATTGCTGATTTTTCAGCAATATTCATGCATTTCGCAGGATTTTTACCGCTTTTGAGATAAACCTTGATAATATCAAGGTATCTCAGCGGTAAAAATCCTCGGTGCTCGGCGATATTTTTTTTACCGCTAACCAAGCAATAGCGATAATTATCGCTATTGCTTGCTAATATGCCCCCATATTATTAGTCTACTTGTACACACACACACACACACACACACACACACACCTTCACCTAACTAGTAAAAGTTCCTCTCTCACCACTGCCAAAATCATTACCTTGCCCAAAAGGCTACCTATTATTGAAAACTCTTTACATTATCCTTCGCTGCAGGTTTTCACAGTTCCCACTTGTATCAAATCTGAACAGTGCCCACCTGCCCCCAAAGCCCACCAGTGTCAGCTATTTGCCTTAGCTACATTTAAGACAAATTAACATTCATGTGGTCACATTGTTTCTGTGTGTGCCTCCAGAAGTTTAAAAAAGCCCACTAAAAATAGTCAAATCTAGCCAAAAAACAGTTAATCTAGCAATGATATTTGTGGTCACAAATGTGACGAGTGTGGCAGATACAAGACGTGTCAACAAACGGCAGATGCTTTGGCCATCAAACGCGAGATTACTTCGGTCAATTTAACAGTAGGAGCATAAGTAGAGTTTCAAACAAAGGAACACATACTTCTTTCATTGTTGGAAAACCTTGATAAGATGCCACTTAACTGCCAGTGCAGAGTCGATAACCCTGCCGGGTCGAGAGAATGGCACTGAAGTTACCTGCCTGCGACTGTGGTGCAAAGCATATCCCAACTCGCTGATATCCATAATCGTAGCGAAAAGAATTATTTAATGTTTTAATGTATTATTCACCTAAAAACACTACCTCCCTTGTTTGTTCATCTGAAACCAAGGACCACTGTAGTTAAAGACGATTGGCACAGTTCCTACGTGTTAGTTTTATGGTTTTATCTAATAGTCGCTGCCTTTAATACTTTAAAGGACACTTGTGATTTTTTCGTTTAGCATAAAATGTCCTGCACATAATCTCTAATCCCATTTCAGTTGCTCTGATACGTCCTTAAGTGTTTTGCTAAGCACCGCTTTAAGACTTAAGGAGACATTTACTAGGCTAATGAAATATCAATTGATTGTTAAAAGAGCATATATTGAAGTTTCATAACTATGTCGGAGACAAATCATCTCACCGATGCAATTATAAGGAAATTGAATTAGCTACACCGGTACAGCCGAATTTCTCATGATACATTAAATTTGGGAGGACCGGTGGTAGGTATAATTGGCATTTAATAAGCGATCAGTATCATGTTAATTATATATCAGTTTGCACATGCAGTAAATGTCAGTACTCTTTAGCAATTACAGCTGAATGATTAATAAAACTGGTTTGTGAATTGAAGTTTGCAAATTGATCATTTGTACAAAAATGGCATACCGAAGGAATTAGAAGAAAATTGAGAGACATTCAAACAGCATTTCACATTCTCCAAGGTAGATGAAAGAATGAAAAGATAAGCCACATCGTGGCGGCTCCCATGCCAAATTAAGAATTGAAAGTTAGATTTTTAGGATTTGAAACAGAGCAAAGTAGTGTAATATGGGATCAGATTATTCCCATGACTATGGAGGAACGTCTGGTGGCCTCAAAGCTACCAAATCGTACAGCAGGTCAAAGGGGATTCGAGTATGATGCCAAGAAAGAGGAGCCAGAGGGAAACAAATGATACTTGTGCTTTATCTGCACAAAACATAAGTGAAAACAACCAAGAGGGAAGATCAGTATTGGAACAAAAAATGGTCTCATTTGTATCAGTCCATGGAGCTGAGAAATTCTTCATGGTCAGGTTTCAAAGGGAGGATGGTTCAGCAATAGTGCATATGGAGGTCAATATCCACTGTGTACATCATTTCACCAAATATATTAGTGCGATACATGTATCCTATGGCAGGGGCCTCTTCAGAGTTACTGAATGTGAAATAGGCCTTCATTAAGAGAAGGGAGATCTTTCGCAGAATATTAGTCATCTTAACCATCCCTTCAGACACAGTGAGCATCTTTAGCCCCTTCAAAGGACAGTCCACTAGGATGAATATTCTAGCAGAGAGGGTAGCCAAGGAGATGCGGAAACTCTTAAAATAGTATTTGACAGTGATGTTCCACTAAATAGGGTAAGGAGAAATGTGAGAGCTTTAGCAAAATAGCTCATCCTCGTCGTACTATCTCTAGAATTTGCACTCAGCTTAGATCAATCACTTCCGGTTTTGATCTGAAATGTAGGAAAGGCAAGAGAGAGAAGAACACATCCATCTGTATTTAAGGCACAAACATAACTACACTCAGTAGGCTGATTCAAGGGAAATTTTGACTGACGTACAATACAGGTTTCGCACTGGGATAGGAACCCTTCAACAGAGAGCCTTAACCTGAGTATGCTAGTAAGTAAATATATCGCGATGAAGGACGGGGTACATATTCTTGGGGTTTGTTGACCATTTCTCCGCCTTTGACTGTGTAAACCACTCTAAGCTATGGGCAATAATGTCAAATATGGGTGTTGTTACCACTATTATCTCCTTCCTGAGGGATCTCTACTCTGGCACGAAAGCCCGGGTCAGATATGGGATGAGAGGAGATTGCATACAGCCATTTAACATAGAAAGAGGGGTGAGACAGGGTTGCATTCTTGACCCCTTTTTATTTTCGCTTTATATTTATAACGTTGGCATTGCATTAACCCTGCAACCTAAAGATCTTGCTCAAATTGAACATTGTCCGCTGTCCGCCCTCCTAAACGCAGACGATGCCGTTTTGACGGCACGCACCACAATTTCCATGCAGGAGGTGCTTAATGACTTTTTAAAATATATGCAGGACCTTGATTTGCAGGTGAATCAAACAAAAACGTTTATAATGAAGTGCAGCAAACGGTAATTGCCACCCTATTGGAATCATGGACACTACTAATGAATTTACAAATAACTTTTCGTACCTGGGTGTCCTTTTTAATAAAGATGGCACGTGGAATCATACCATTAAGACCCGGGCACTGTTATTCAGAAGTGCGTGTATGGCCTTACGGAAATTTGCCAACAGATTTGGCATAAATCCCCCTAGAGAGATAAGGTGTTGGTAAAGCATTATATGGGGCTGGCATATGGGAGTATGCAAACTCTACTGCCCTACAAATAGTGAAAAATGAATTTTTGCGATACCTGCTAGCAACGCGCAAACTGCTTCACCTTTTGTTTGCCACATGGAGCTAGGTATAGTGTTTATTGCTGACTTCAGTTCATTCAACTACTTCTGTTGTGACACAAAGTTTGGTCATCTGAGTACACTGCCCTAAATCGTTCTGTTATAATGGATTGCTTAAAATCAACCTTATATACAAGAATTCCATTGTTGAGATATATAGAAACCTTTCACCAGGATGTGGGGAACCCTGACTATTTCAATAAACCAGAATCTCTAGCTGTAGTCAGCAGGAAAGATTTTAAAGGTGACTGTATAAAACACTTAGGGCCAGATGTAGGTAATTCTAATTTACCACTTCTAAAATACCGAATCATACCGATTCAGTATTTAAGAAGTGGTAAATTAGAGGGGGGGAAATGTAGGTAATTCAGAATCGGTAAATACCGAATCGGTAAGATTCGGTATTGACCGATTCTGTAAATACCGAATCGGTATCCCCCATTGATGCCTATTTGCCTTGAAGCCAATAGGAATCAATGTGGAATACCGAATCAGTATTTACCGATTCAGTAAATTCCGAATTTTGCAAGGGTGCAGGGGGTGTCACTTTGACACCCTCTAGCACCCCAATTCCGGACTTGAGTGCCATATGGCACACAGACATGCCCTAAGGGCATGTCTGTGTGTCACATTGCACAGGTGTGCATGCACAGATGTGCATGCACACCTGTATTCGGTATTTTACCACCCAATAGGATTGGGTGGTAAAATACCGAATCTGACTGGCCTTCTGGGACTCAGAAGAGTCCCACCTACATATGGAAGTTACCGAATCGGTAAAAATACCGATTCAGTATTTTACCGATTCGGTAAATCTACCGAATAAGTAAAAATAGGCCCCCTAGATAAGGAATGACCATTTACCGGTCGGTAACGGCCGAAATCGGCCGCTACCGGTCGGTAAATGGCCACCTACATCTGGCCCTTAGAGAACATAAGGATGTCCGTTGAATTGTTAAAGCCAACTGTTTTAAGAAACCAGCTTATTTTTACTAGTTATGATTTGCAATCATATTTGAGGGTAGTACCAACTCAGCAGCATAAATTTATTTTAACCTGTTTTAGAATGGATGTTTTTCATTGTATGGTCACTTTCCCAGAACTAAATGACTGGTCCTCAAATCTGTCTAAATGCTCCAGTGACGGCTCCTCAACACAGACCACAATGCATGTTGTCTTGTTTTGTTTATTGTATAAGAAGGGGAGGGCATAATATTTAATAAATCTTTTAAAACAGCAATCATTTGCTTAGTGTCGGCAAGCATATTTCTTTCTACAGTCAATACCGACCATTGACATGTGTAAGAATGTCATGCTTTTTATGGAGCGTTTTTTATGCCAGAAAAATATTTTGCGGGAGGGTATAAATACTCCAGATGGATAAGGAAAGGGTGACCCAAGATCCATTTACGCTAACGTAATCATTCTGCCCTTTCGAAACATCAACTCAGTATTTTATTGGTAACATGACTTATTATAAGTGTGTGGAAATAGGATGGTATGGCAGACCCACTAGTGAAGTTCTTATCCCACTGTATTCTATCACTATTATTGATTATTTGTATGTATTTTAATGAGTGTGAACCAATATAAGGTATAGTTGAATTTTAGATCGGTACACACTGTAAAGATGGATTATTACTAAGAATGTGTTAAGACTTGACAATGCTTGATATTTTTAATCATGCTTATTTACCTGTGTGATAATGAAATGATATTTGATATTTGATAACGTATTGTATTGTGTATTTATATATGTGCATTTTATAATTGTTGTGCCTTTATGGTCATATATATTTGACCAAATAAAGATGATTGATTGATTGACTATGCTTCCAGTGATAAATATGTGTAAAACTGTAGGCCATTTTATGGAGTTCATCAGAATATTCTTTTAGTTTGAGATTGTTCTGGGTGTCATTCATATGTCAAAGAAGTAATATAATATTCAATTTGATAATTAATTTTATTGGAAAATGCTATCGAAATCCTCACATTTTGAGAAGACCCTGCTCTGCACCTTTCAAAAGAACAGGTGACATACAGCCTGATTCATCAAAGACCCGTTTTGTGAGTCTATAATAGCGATTCATAAGGAATCGCTATTACAGACTCGCAAAACGGGATTCATGTAGGAATCCCAAAAAGAATTGCGATTCCTACACATTCCTTATTTGCGATTAGCAAATTGCTAATCGCAAATAAGGAATAACACACCATTCATTCCTATGGGCCAAAAGGCCCATAAAAATAAATGGGGAGTATTCCTTATTTGCGATTAGCAATTAGCTAATCGCAAATAAGATAGCGATTTTAAGGGTGCCAGGGGTGTCCAAAGGACACCCTGTAGCACCCCTTAAATGCAAATTGAAACAGGTGTTGCGCACACACATGTCCTAAGGACATGTGTGTGTGCAACATGCAACTTAGAAAAATGCTTTTCAAAGCATTTTTTAAAGTTTTCGCTATTTACCACGAGGTTTGACCTCGCGGTAAATAGCGGATTCCTTAAATGCAATTCCTCTCAAAATAGCGAAATCGCTATTACCGATTTTTGCATTTGGGATGATGAATCCCAAATGCAAAAATAGCGCTCGCAAAGGGCCAGATTCTCAGAATCTGGCCCTTTGCGAGCTGATTTCGGCTTGATGAATCAGGCTGATAATTCCCACTATTATAGAGATAACTTCCCTGCTGCCTGTCATGTGGAACATATGTGCCAGAATTTGATCTGTAACACATCTTCACATGTGAAACAGAAGCCAAGCAGACTTGATGGAGACAAGTGAACCACCATTCATTGACCCCGTTTAGACTGAAGTCAGTAAGTCAATTTTTAACTTTGCTCTGCAAGTATTCACCATTTTTTATTTTTTTGTGAATGACTACTGGAATGGTCTTGATGTCATGAACAAAGTACCCAGGACAAAAAGTGCATCACTTTGTTGAAAAGTGTGAAGCCTGAGATTTTTTATTGAGATTGGCTAGACCTCACCACTAAAGGTTGACTGTTTAACATTTTAGAAGAATTATCGTGGCCCACTCTAAGGTGTAACAATGCCTGATGCGGAAGAGAAACAATACCCCCCTGCGTGCTGCAATGTAAACATTATTTATGCCTTCCAAAGACTAGTGAAGACAGTTCTCTCGTACTCTGCCAGATTGTCTACCGGTAGCAGAATTATAGGTAAACAGACATAATATCGAATCCAAAATATCGGTTGGACCAAATATCGAGTAAAAAATATAGACTAGTCAAAATATCGACCAGACATAATATAGACTTCAAAAATATCGAGTAATATCGATATTAATATCCAAAATATCGAATCAAAAATATAGACTAGACATAATATCGAATAGATAGAATATAGACAAAAAAAATCGAAAATAAGGTAGTTTTTAATATTTTTTAATAATTGTGTAATATAAATCTGTAGCGGGTTGTGGGTTTATAGGGGAATAGGGTGGGAAGTAATTTAATTATAATTAATTAAATATGTAAATTAATAATAAGTGTTAATTAATTATTAATTGGAAAATAAATAAAATATAATTGGTAAAAAATAATAATTGAATAATAATTCATTTTTAGTAAATTAATTTCTGTAGCGGGTTGTGGGTTTATAGGGGAATAGGGTGGGAAGTAATGTTATTATAATTAATTAATTATGTAAATTAATAATAATTGTTAAATAATTATTAATTGGTAATTAATTAAAATATAATTGGTAATTCATTATAAATATTTAATTGATAAATAATTAATAGTTAGTAAATTATTTTCTGTAGCGGGTTGTGGGTTTATAGGGGGATAGGGTGGGAATTAATTTAATTATAATTAATTAATTATGTAAAATAATAATAATTGGTAATTAATTATTAATTGGTAATTAATTAAAATATAATTGGTAATTAATTATAAATATTTAATTGATAAATAACTCATATTTAGTAAATTATTTTCTATAGTGGGTTGTGAGTTTATAGGGGGATAGGGTGGGAAGTAATTTAATAATAATTAATTAATTATGTAAATTAATTACAATTGTTAATTGTTATTTAATTAAGAGTCCTTTTAACCACTACGCTATCCAGCACTTTCCCTACTGTTGCACCCACTGGAGTGGGAATAGTAATTTTAACCCCTACGCTTATCCAACGCTTTCCCTACTGTTGCACCCACTGGAGTGGGAATAGTAATTTTTACCCCTACGCTATCCAACGCTTTCCCTACTGTTGCACCCACAGGAGTGGGAATAGTAATTTTTACCTCTACGCTATCCAGCGCTTTCCCTACTGTTGCACCCACTGGAGTGGGAATAGTAATTTTTACCCCTACGCTATCCAACGCTTTCCCTACTGTTGCACCCACTGGAGTGGGAATAGTAATTTTTACCCCTACGCTATCCAACGCTTTCCCTACTGTTGCACCCACTGGAGTGGGAATAGTAATTTTTACCCCTATGCTATCCAACGCTTTCCCTACTGTTGCACCCACTGGAGTGGGAATAGTAATTTTAACCCCTACGCTATCCATCGCTTTCCCTACTGTTGCACCCACAGGAGTGGGAATAGTAATTTTTACCTCTACGCTATCCAGCGCTTTCCCTACTGTTGCACCCACTGGAGTGGGAATAGTAATTTTTACCCCTACGCTGTCCAACGTTTTCCCTACTGTTGCACCCACTGGAGTGGGAATAGTATTTTTTACCCCTACGCTATCCTGCGTTTTTCCACAGTTGAATTCACTATAGTTGTTACAATAAATTTTAACCATTTTGCTATGCTACGGTAAAAAGATTATATATGTTTAGTTAATAATATATATTTATATATATATATATATATATATATATATATATATATATATATATATTTATTATTTTTGTTATATATTTTTGTAATTTAAATTAATTATTTATTAATATTACATTTATTTAATCATTTTAACTAAGTTTATAATAAATATATTTATTATTATATTAGTTTTAACTTAATTTAAAGACGTATGAAAAAAACAATATTTTGACAGTCTATATTATTTACAGTCGATATTTTAGAGTCAATATTTTTGTACTTACCTGTATGAAGATAGAAACTCGATATTTTGTCCCTCGCTATTTTGTCATCGATATTTTTGTAACTCGATATTAATGGGCTCGATATTATTTCAGTGATCCAGAATTATGCTTACCCATAGCTCTGTGCCAGTTAAGCTTGCATGACTGTGGGAAACTTCCCTTCTGTGTCTAGAAGGTGAAAAATGTCAAGAAATAGGAGACACAGTTTCCCACTTGGAAGACTACCAATCACCGAGCATTTCTTATGGGCCTGGATCTAAGTTGCTAGGATCCACCCTGCATCTCAAGAAAACAGATGGGCGTCGAAGGAGAAAGTTCTGAAGATTGGGAGACTTTTCTTCAAGTCAGTACTATTACCAGAAATAAAGAAAAAACGTTGGATTTTGCATATCTCCTACTGATACCCAGGACTCTTTCAACTGTCGCCAAAAATGGAATTTTCCAATTTAGAGTTTTCTAAAAATTAATGTTGGGACTATAGATGGAAAATGCAGTCATTGTATCTAAACTTCGGGAACCTTCGTTAAATTAAGTTGTTGAACCAATACCACCTACTTTTTCTTTTAGGAAGGTAAAGTCTTCAACCAATATCAATAGAATTTTTCGAAAACACAAGATCTTCCTCCTTAGTATCTTCCTCTAGAACAGAGATTTATTTTGATCAGGTCCAATCTTGACATGGAGATCACAGTTGAATATAACTAACTTTTCTTGAAATAGATTGTAGCCTTCATCATAGCAATGTTGGCCATATCTGACGTTCCCAAGAACAGTTTATCATAATAATCTTTCTATTGCCTGAATGGCCACTCTGTTATTGGGACAAGGGACCAGGGCTGAAACATGTGACCCGACCCTAACAGCATTGCATCCCCTTAGTGGAGACAGGTCACATACACTACACAGTTCCCCAGTCACCAGTGATTACCAGGTATGTTCACCCAGTATTGGTGCTATAATAAGAAAGAAACAAAAGAAACATTCAAATATAGACCAACATATAATAGAAACCAAATATAATAGATATTGTACCCTTTTATACTAATGAACACCAGCACCACTCTTGAATACGAGAAGACAGTGTACCATATGTTACCCTACCATAGACCCCACGCACATTTAGCCATCATTGTCCCACCTGAAAGGGTGCACTATATGTATGCTCTATTAGCAGTGAATAATGACAAAGCAAGTCGTATTACTCTATCACACTTGTCGACTGGTGTCCTAATAAAGGTGTTATAAAATAAACTGTCAAGAGCAAATACAATAGAGAAGGAATTCTAGTAACCAATACAGCACAAAAATCACTATTTGTACCTCTAGTGCCTAGTGGCCGAGTTGTGACCTGCCGCTTTCACGGAGATATTCAATATACTAATTTAAAATTAGATTATAACTAATAAATACCAGAACAACCCTTCAAATTGTACTGTGTAAAAAAGGACACGGGTAACACTTTGTTATTTAGGCAGTGGCTTGTTTTGTGGCGTTCGGGAGAGCATTCTTGTGACAAGGCAGACAATGTCAACATAAGGAGAATAAAATGAGGTCACTGGATGACTCAGGGTACTCGATCATGCATCTCCCACAATAGATATTGCTTTTCCCAATTACCATCTCAGTGAAGAGCCCTACAACTAACATAATTTCCCCCAATCTTGGTCAGGACTCCTCCGTCCATACTACTCCTTTCACTTAATCTCCCTCTTTGCATGGGAACAATAAAAGGCACACATGATGGTTTGTGGGCGGCAAAGGGTGTGGTGGATGTGTGGGTTCATGGTGGGTTTGACCCGCAGCCTTCTGTGTGGTGCTGACCTCTGATTCCTGTGAAGCTTCCTTCTGAATAGTGCTGGGCTATGCTTTCTGTGAAACTTCTTTCTACATGGTGGTGATCTCTAATTTCCATGAATTGTTTTGCCCTTACTCTGCTACTTTCCTTTAAACACCTGAAAGTATACCTTGAACTCGGATAAATTCTGGCTTGAACTGTAAGTATCAGCATGTCTTAAGTAGATGGATAATTGCAAGTTCTTAGATCTGGGGGTCTCTAGTTGGCAGAGGTAGGTACCAATTTCCAAATAGGGACACTTGCTTCTAGTCAGGGTAAGGGGTATACACTCTTTGGATAACCCCTGATCACCCCCTTGGTAGCTTGGCACGAGCAGACAGGCTTATCAAAGGCAATGTGTAAAGTATTTGTACCAACACTCACAGTAACACAGTAAAAACACCACAAATGGACTCCACACTGAAGAACCGGGCTTTTAGAACCCAGCGGCGCCAGGGGCACGCCCAAAGTCTTCGGATTCACCTGTCTTGGTTTACAGAGACACGGAATACTTCTAGGTGGCATCAGAGACCAAGTTTATTAGCTGCAGCCAGTAACAGTGATCCCAGAAACACAGCACGGAGTATTTCAGGAGACTGCTCAAATTTGTAGAGCAAGACATCTCCTTTAATACACAATATTCACATTTACAAACATACTCCCACTGCGCAACAATCTAACCAATGGGGTACATTCTCAAACAAAGTATCACATGGCAAGAAAGTTCAGTTTGCAATGTCCCAACCCAAAGTTAATCATTGGGAATGTCCCAAATCCAATCTCCACAAGCCGGACAAACCCATAATTGAAAAGCACAATGCATGTAGTAAAGAGCATAGAAAAAAGAAACAATGTCTGATAGTGAGCAAGATAAGGCATGCGTAAGTTGACTAAAAGTTAACGATGTCCTGAACAGTGATTGGCAATCTCAGACAACGATCAAACCAGGGAAATTGACTCAGCAGGGTCAGTTTCAGGTGAAGGAATCAGATCCTTGCAATTCACCTCAAAGCCAAGAAAGACCCTGTTAATGTATACCAACACATGAATGCCAGGCCGCTTCATTCGTTCGAGCACACTCGTTGGCCTGTGTGATGGCAGCACAAAATGGAAACTCAAAAACAAAATGGAACCCATGTTCGAGACGAAATCTCCAAATACGTAATGAACTCGCTAGTTAACATGACGAATTCACTCCATATTAGCCGAACCTACTAAATACGGTTCAACATCACCAAAATCATAACGGAACCATGACCTTACGAGACAATGCCCGTTTTGTCAGAACCACAACACCAGTTTAGAAAATAAAGTATCTTTATCTAAACTACACAAGACCAAAACGACAAAAATCCAACGTACACTGTTCCAAAATAAGTCTTTAAAAAGAGTTCAAGTGTATGCACCAAAATAATCCACAGTTGCGTCACTTTTAGCCCAATGTACCTGTAGATGCGTCAACAGTTCCAAGCGGCAGCTGCAGTGTCAGAAAACAAGCAATGCATCACTCCTGAGTCCCCGGGGAGGCGATGCGACAACCCCGCTGCACAGGGCGGGCGGGTTGCGTCGAATCCTGTCTGTATGGGGAGCCATGCGATACCTTGTATGTAGGTTCTTCGGTAGGAAGCGTCTCACACAGGCACGATGCGACGATCTTCGGTGCAGCGGCGATACGCGGTGCAGTATTGATCTTCTTCTGTCGCAGCCCCTCGATGCATTGACTGCAACGATGTTCGCAGCGACGGGATGTGGTCCACAGGCAAGCGGTGCGACGGTTCTCACAGGGACGACAGGCTCTGCAACAGTATTCGCAGCGACAGGAATCTTCCCGCACCAGGGCGATGTGCTCCACAAGCCGACGATGCGTCAGTTCTTGCAGCAGCAACAGGCGCTGCGACGATCTTCGCGGCAACGGGAATTCTCTTGCACTGTCGGCGATGTGCTCCGCAAGCGAGAGATGCGTGCAAAATTGTGGATCTTAATCTTTTCTTCTTTTCCAGCTCCTTAACAGCAGGCAACAACCTCCAGAGGCCCCACAAATGGATGGCACAGGCAGGTCAGAAGATCTCACACAGCAGAGTTCAGGGGGAAGCTGGGGTTGAAGTCATTTTGTTCCTGGTACTTCTTAAAAGGAGGGAGATTGGATAGATGCACAGCTAATTTGTTGGAATCCGGTTGAGATTAGTTTTGTAGAATTTTATGGTGCACCGAAAGGTGGTGTCGAGGGTCCAACGACGCCAAAAACATAAGTGGAGAAGTGAGACTAGAGATTCTCTAGAATCATCCCTTTACAGGCACACATTTTGTTGTCTTCCCATTAAAGAAGACTTCCACTCCATTAATTCGATTGTTTACGTGTTTTTTATTTCATTAAACTTTCGTTATATTGATTTCAAGCATAGTTTGTTGTCCTTTTTAAGTTTTTCAAACATATTTGTTCTTCAGGCAATGTCATTACAAAATTTCCAATGCATTTCGGGCATTTAGGTCATGCCCTTCATCAGGGAATCGACACTTTCTCAGAGTGTTTGCTACGGTCTGAAAAGGAAGTTAGGATATGCTCGGGTCCGATCCTCGTCTTCGGTAGCGTCGGCACTACCGAAGACGAGGATCGGACCCGAAATGCATTGGAAACTTTGTAATGACATTGCCTGAAGAACAAATATGTTTGAAAAACTTAAAAAGGACAACAAACTATGCTTGAAATCAATATAATGAAAGTTTAATGAAATAAAAAACACGTAAACAATCGAATTAATGGAGTGGAAGTCTTCTTTAATGGGAAGACAACAAAATGTGTGCCTGTAAAGGGATGATTCTAGAGAATCTCTAGTCTCACTTCTCAACTTCTTAAAAGGAGGCCAGCTCTTCTCAGGCACCTGGAGATCTCTTCAAGCAGGGGACACAGCAACAGCAAAGTCCTTCCCCTCTCCTTGGCAGAATAGCAACTTCAGGTCAGCCTACAAATACACAGCAGGGCAGTGGGTCCTCTTCAGTCTTCCAGCTTTTCTCCTGGCAGAGGTTCCTTCTTGATTCCAGGATGATCTAAAGTTCAGGGGTCTGGGTATTACTTTTTATACCAAAATACTCTTTGTTCTCTGAAGGCAAAGAGGCCTTTGCCTAGTCCAAACCCTTTCTGGTCAGTCCTGGAGCACTCTGTGTACATGACTCTTTTTTTCCTTTGAGAGAGAGGGGCAGGGTTGTCAGCTGCCCAGCATGAGGTGAAGCCAGCATTGTAGAAGGCAGGCACAGCTCTATTCAGGCCCAGGTGCTATCCCCTCCCACCACTCAAGATGCAGATGAAGCTATTCAGTCTAGTGCTGACTCACCCAGCCTCCTGGAACCACGTCAGCCCCTGTCACTCCTAAACAAGACAGTCAATTCACAAACAGGCAAAGTCCCACAGAACGGTTAGGCGAGAAAACAGCCACTTTCTAAAAGTGCTCTTTTCAAACACAGGATTTAAAAAACATCCTTCCTAAAAGATAGATTATTAAATTCTGAGTTCAGGGATGCCAGACTTCAATTTTCTATCTTGATCCTATGGGAAGTTATGCAGGTAAACATTATTATATACAGCTTTCCCAACTCTAGCCCAGGGGCAAAAATTGTCTTACAATAGTGAAAAACAAAACTGGCAGTATTTCACTATTAGAGCATGTCACCCATACTAGTGCATGCTCTACCTTTCACATACACTGCACCCTGCCCAGGGGGTACCTTGGGCCTTCCATAGGGGTGTCCGATGTGTACAGAAAGGGAAGGGTTAGGCCTGGTCAGTGAGGACACTGGTCAGGTCATTATGTCAGTTAGCAACTGCACACAGGCACTGCCGTGGCAGGCCTGAGACACCATTTTTGGGCTACTCATGTGGGTGGCACAATCAGTGCTGACTGCCCACTAGTAGCATCTGAATCAACAGCCCTGGCTCACTCAGTACACTTTACTAGGGACCTACTGATGAAACAAAACTGCCAATCATGGATAACCAATCATAATAGCAATTTACACAAAGAGCATATGCACTTTAGCACTGATCAGCAGGGGCAAAGTGCCCAGAGTCGTATTGCCAACAGCCACAGGTCAGGAAAAACAATGGAGGAAGAAGCAAAAAGTTTGGGGACAACCCTGCAGAAAGGGCCATTTCCAACTCAAGTGTTGCCTTGAACGAGTCTTGTGACATCCCAAGTGTGAAGGGTATCCCCAGATGTGGGTCCCATTCTCACTGTGCCACAGAAACCAAGCTGTACCTGACTGAAGAGGCCCAATGAGGCCGAAACCGGTCTTGGATTACCTGTGTTCTGGCTCAGAGAGGCCCTGGCTTAACACTTTGGTTGTATGATGGAACAACACAAGTAAATACTCTGCATGCCTTTAACACACATTTTTCACCCTGCATTTTTTTAGAAAGCATATGCGTTTACAATGTATGCCTTTATCACGCATTGTTTATATATATATTTATATATATATCAACAATGTATTTGTGGGGGAGACCCCTGAACTTATGTTAATTGAGTGGTAAAGACATACTTAGTAAAACGTTGTAAACCCAAACGTGTCACAATATATATGATAAAGGTACAATGTGGTAAAAACCTTGTTGTCAAAGCGGTTTCCTGGCAGTTTGACCTGGACTGTTCCTAATAGAGTAAAATCACAGCTCATTTACAAATGGTTGGGTCTAATCTGAGGTGACCCAGTGGGCTAAAAAAGATGGGCTTATTTATATGCGGTCCTGGGATTATTTCACCTATTCCATCTATCGTTTTTGAGTATTCCTCACTGAATTACTCTAGGACCAATTTACTGAAATCCTGTAATTCATCTAGTACTTATAATGTAAAACCGAATACATGAACATATATATTTTCTTTGTCCCTACTCAGCAGGTGTTTCTGGTCTGCTTTTATAATGCATTTTCGACCATTAACATAATTAATGATTTGGTCTTTGATGACATTTTGTGCGCGATTGGATATGGGCTCAATTGAAAAAAAATATGATAATGAAATATTGCATAAAGTTCAAGCCTATTGCAGAAGAAGAAGGTGCTCTGTGGGAGGGCGATAAGAAAAGACTGATATCAGGAGCTTCAGAAGAATTGTAAGGACACATTTCTGGCAGTTCAGAGCATACTTCACACAGGGGGTGTCCCCCCTACGTGGTAATGTACTTTGACTTGTTCTAGTCTTCATGGGTTTTCCTCAAGAGAGGGACGATTTATGCACCTTGACAGATTGCAGCATTCTGTGTGAGCAGCACGAGCTGTGAGATATTATTGACTTTCTGAAACTGACTGGGTGACGAGTGCAGGCTTCAGAGAATGCAATCAGCTTCGTGGGTGCCATCAGCAGACCTAACAGCAGAGCGGACTCTGCAGAGAACTGGTTACTGGGTCAGCGAACCCACGGCATCCAGGAAGCAGCACATTTCACAGAAGGCGCTGGAAGCTTTATTACCTTGATTTTCATTAATTCTCTTGTGAGGGGTCAGAAAGCGAGAGTATAGTGTTGTTATTCATGCATTGTGGAAGCATTATCAAGCGACAATTTGGAGCAATGTACTGGATTCATCAACTTTGCTGTCCATGCGAATTTCCTTCTGAGTGGCTTGTTCTGGTGGGTGGCCGAGCCTGATGTGTAGAGCACTCCCTAGCTAGGCATCTTTGATTGAATTAAACTTTGCTTCCTAGTATGTGTCCATTTAATCTTCAGCGCAGTATTGTAGTCCCCAGAAGTCTAACTAAGAAAGCCTTGCACACACAGACAGTTTCTGCCGCCAAGTACACACTCCATCGTCTAAGAGCACTTTACTGGTTAAGGCTATCCAGTTTCTCAAGGCCACTTTGCGCTCTGCGCTGGAATGAGGTCATATATTGTAAAGGCACAGCAGGAGCAGTAGTCTTTTCGGAAGAATAATACAGAAAATAAACAACTGATGTGCATTTTAACCACACTGCGGCATAATCCAGCATTCCCTCAACATTAAAGTGCCTTTGACGATATGAGGTGGCTGATACAAGCAAATAGCTTTATATGTAAATATAGCGTAATAAGCTAGTAGTTTCCCGCATCTCCCAGCCTGAAAACACCAACAACCATAGATGTTGTTTGTAGCAGAAATTGAGGTAGCACATGGTTTAGTGTCATAAGGTCTTATTATGAGCACGTTCGACAGAGACTCTGTCACAAGTGTGGTGGTTGTCACATTCACGTTGACTATAATGCGCTTGTAACATGGAGGCAGAGACAATTACGACATTTGTGATGGAGTACACTGTATGCCAAACTCTAAGAAAGACCCCTATTTAGCAAATTGTATAGTGGTGCACCACGAGGGCATAGAGCTGTGTACTGAGACCGGTTGTGTGTACTTCATGAGGGCAGTGTTCTGTAGCCTTGGACTCAGCTGCTGTTTTGTGGACTCCATGGGATAGGTGGGGGTTAATCGGAAGGCAGAGTCTCATGTACGTTATAGGTGTGGGGTATAACAGCCTCTAATGAGACATCATGGGGGTTGAATATTGCAATCTTAAGGCAAGTCACATGTGCATGACAAAACATGGGCTTTGTTGCCAAAAATGTTGTATTGTAAAAATAAAAAAAGGGAAGTGCTTCAGATTCAAGTGCTGTTTGATGTGCATCAATATAGTGGATTGTCGTAGACTCAGACCGTCTAATTTAAGTTGAAAGGTTTGGTTGTTGTCATTTGTGATGGTGTCTCCAGTCCATCACGAAGGTTGTGTGTTGTGACCAAATGCAAGTCATGAGTGTGCAGTGCTGCAAAGTGAATTGGAACAACATGGATGGGTGGTTTAGCCTCAGAAAGTGACCTCTTCATTTATGGACAGAAAGTTTTCGTTTCATTTTTATTGCACTTGTTTTTGATGTCCGCACCTTTCCAGTAACGCACAGATAGAGAAATGTAGCAGTCAGGCCCCATTTACAACATATATATCCTCTTTGACTTACTGAACATGCACCGTTATTAGTTCCATAAGCCATTCCCCTCCATCAACACATTTCTTGTCTACTGTCTCATCCCGTACAATCCCCATTGCTCTGGCCCACTCAAGTCTCAGCCCACTGCATAATCTCATCACTTGCCATACGATATACTGCCGTTTCTACATACAGGATGTCCCACCCACCATGGGATAGATGTTCTGTGCTTCAGACACAGGTGGGTTAACCTGCACTAAAGCAAATTCGAGTACAGGGATGTAACCTCAACTACTTTTAACAGAGGCAAATTAGCATTGCTTCGCAAGCAAGGAGAAAATGGTGTCTGGCCAGGCCTGCCAACTCACATCTGGACATCAAGTGGGTCATGGTTGCATCACGCAGTGAAGAAGCACAATCACCAGGGGAGCTGGACACCTTGTATATAAGGAGTTTCAAGCTCAGGTGTGTACATGCTCCATAGCTGGACAGTCCTACTAAAATTGTCAGTCATACGTTAGTTTTCTAAATTCAGTCATACGTTAGTTTTCTAAATGAGACCACTTGTGAGTGTAGACGAGTGGTGGGATTCCTGAAAGAACTCTTACTGCATTTATGTAGATGACAGCATGCAAAATAAAGAAAAACAGAAGAATTCTAGAGTACTTTTGCTCTAAGCACTATTAAAGATGGGTTGATATTTTTATCTGGCAATGTGAATTTCTGTGTCTGCTAAGCTGAAATCCTACTCTTCCCGACAGTGCCCTACTTGACACAACATGTATAATCCCGATGATGTAAATTTCCGTTAAAAAAACACTTAATTCTTAAGAGACTCGGTGCTTGTGACGAGCTCAGCTCGTCACGCTGCACAGTGGATAGGGGTACTCCTCCACCCACACAATGGAACGCCCAGCATAACAGGAGGAATTATCCCCGCGTGGGCGCACGGTGGCAGTCATGACGAGCTACAGCTCCACTGTGACTCATGACGAGTTGAGCTCGTCATGAGCGCTGAAGGGGTTTTAAAAGAACCTCCTCCTTCCTTTTCATTCACTGCATGCCTCTTCCCTCTGAGACCAGGCTACTGTCACATGGATGTTTGACTTAATCTGTCCTATTGTATTTCTGCAATTCGCCCACAATTCATTAAGAGGAACAAAACCGCTCGTTACATTAAAAGGCACACCCCTCCTACCCTAAATTCCTAATTTTCTCTAGCTCATCTGTCAATCCCACCAAACATGTAGGTAAGCTGACATATCTCCCTCCATCACTAATGATCACAACTAACGCCTAATTATTTAATCCACCTCAATAAAAGATGAGTGGTTAGCATGGTCACACAAGAACAATCCTAGTAGCCAACAATAATCCTTAGTACTGGACTAACCACTAACGTTGGGTTCTGAAACAGGGTGCTGCCTGGCATAGGGCACCTCAGCACCTAGTGAGTGGTAGTAAGCACTATTTAGAAAAAATTGCAATATGTAAGTTCAGGAAGTGCGCTGTACAAAAATATCTTGTGTTTGATATAACAGACTATAATGTTGTTTTACCTGTAAAATTCTTGTCGACGTATAGATTACCTATCACTGACTAGTTCACTAGTGGCATTTTTGTTGTGATAGGAGTGCAGGAATGTTTCGAAGTTCATGTTTAAAATCTATAATTTTTAATGCACACCCATTAATGCAGTGTAGCTAAACCGTAAGCTTCCTATTATACCTTTGCTGCCACGATTAATCTGGGGTAAGGAGAGGTATGCTATATAGGATGTATATAATACTTGAACAAGCTATTCAGCCAGCAGTCATCAGCCATTGGTCTCTCCTTAAGATTCACATTTTACATACACCCTAGAGTGTATAGAATGAGCCACTGCCCAAGAGTCCATGTGCAACGAAAGAGTGCGGTTTCTGGTACCAAAATTCATATTAAAGAGGAAGAATCCTATAAAAACTGCTGCTCATCTCAGTGAAACTTAATTGGTGTGCATGCTTGCTAGTTTTTCATCTTTAAATTAGCCCAGTTACATATAAATGTGTGTTCAATACTGGTAATGTATTATACAGACTAAATAACATAAACCTATTTTGAATTGTACTTGTTTTAGGTGTATATTTACTTACTTAATAAAATATTGTATGACTTCCACGTCTATTTCAATAAAATAAACCGTGTGACCAGAATTTTTGGCCTGATTTTTTACACCCGCGGTCCAGAATGTGCCTAGATTGCATGAGGTCACCATAGCTGGATTCCAGTCCAAACCTCCCAGGCAGGACATGAGAGCAGGCCCGGACACCAGACATTTCCCCTAGCTTAGCTATAACTATTGGAGTTCGTTTTTTAAGGCAGGGGGATTCTTTTGGCGCTCGTTCACTTTCTCCAGCTAACATGTCTATTGATTTCTATGCTGGATATTGCAGCCATCTGTTTTTTCTCTCCGACATATCGAGGGTAAGTTGTGTTATCGAACTTCGCCTTTGTTAGTCTCCTACCAAATCAACTGCACAATATTCAAGATTCAAGAGCCATAAATAAGGTGAAATCCAACTGTGACTGCAGACCATCTTTGAGAGATGCTTGTCTTTAGTTATTATCACATACAGATTAAAGACAGTTATCTAAACTTGTATTTTAGATACCTGCAATGGTGTGTTGCATTGCACTATGTTGTGTTGTATTGTGCTGTGTTGCATTTGCCGTGTTATGCTGTGCTATATTACAATAGGTTTGTTATGTTATTCTGATTTTATTGAGTATACCATGTCAATAAGTGGCTTCGTACAACAACTCAAGTTGCAAGGATTAGTGCAATGACATAACAAAGATTTTTAAGCAGGAGGAGAAGACGATCAGTTGTTATTCTGAATTTTAGCAGCAGGAACCTAATACCAGGCTCTATTATTCTCTTCGTCCCTGATAAGGTTCGAAAAGGCGGCGCATGGAGCCAGTGTTATTTATCATCATTTGTCAGCTCTGATCTTTTAAGAGGCTGGTTTGCATGTGGTGCTTGGGCCTCTGCGGCGTCCGTTGCTGGGCTGAAGGCAAGGGAGGCACTTGCTCATTCTGCTCAGATCCGCATTCTCCAATCAACAGCGACATAGCAAAGCATCCCAAGACAGGAGCAAGGCGACCTCTTGGCCTCACATTTGCTCTGCGAGACAAAATGCAAAATATCTCGGGGCAAAGGATCTCCCAGGGTGCTCCTTTGACACATCCTGCTCTGCAGCGTTCAGGCTTCCTTCCTCCAGCAGAGCGGCAGAGAGGATGAACAGCGCAGCTTCCAAAGTTCAATTAACCTCGCCCCTCGTGCTGATGGGAGTTACTGCGCCAGAGGTGAGGGACTTCGGAGTTGGGGAAGGTTAATTGCCAATTATGCAGAAAATTAAGTAGAGAAGCGAATCAAAGACCTAGTTATGGAACGGCTGTACTTAGCATTCTGGTGCCAAGATGCTTTGCATGAAGAGTGCTGCATTTTCAAAGTCTGCACGAGCCCAGCCTTGCATGTGCTCCAGTGTGGACAGTATCACTCTAGGCTATGAGACAGTTCTACCCCATGGACACTGAAACATAAACAATAATCCTACCGTTTAGTTTTTTACGACAAAAAGTAGACTCTATTTGAGAACAAAAATGGGTCGTTTTTTATTCAGCTAAACATCCCGACTTTGAAATGTAGTCTAATGCAAGTTAATAGAGGTCCGTGTCAAAGTGAGCATTGAAAGGGGTAATTTAAGGTAAGTCTCTGACACTGGTTTGTGCTGCCTGGTGTATTGTAATGGAAGGGATTGGTTGTGCTGTGTGTCAAATGCAAAATGGGATGAAACATTAGCTGGGAAAGTGGAATAATTGCTTAGCGAGCTGAGTGCTCCTGGCTGAGCACCAGGCATGGTCTGCAGGCTTCTGGTCTATACTCTGAAAAGACTGACTCAGAAAATCATTCTTCATACATATTTTATTGATATATTGGGTGTATAATTAACATACTTTTTTATTATATATGGGTGTGCTAGAGGGCTCCCATAGGCACTCATAAAGGCCAATAAATTGCCTTATAATGTGTTTTTCTCAACATGCAAGAATTCACAGATCACCAACGTTGCTCAGTGCGACCCCGGTCCCCAGATGAACTGCGAATTCTGATGCAGCTCATCAAAAGTCCACCTCGTTTGCTCACCTGAACACCCGCTTACTGGTGTACTACGTCTTAGGGAGGTGAAGTCCCCTCGGATACTGAGGGTGTTTGAGGCCAAACGCCCTCCTGTTACCTCCAGTAAGTCTTACACAGATTACTGAGAGGTAATCAGAGGTCTACCCCCTTCCCCCACCACTTTGCAAACACACTTCCCGACTCATTACTGGGTGGGGAATGAAGTCCATTGAATGCTGAGGGTCCTTTGGGGCCAACAATCCCTCCTGCTACTTCCAGTAAGTCTCAAACAGTGGGATTGCTGAGAGCTCATCAGAGGCCCGCCCCCTTTCTCCACCAGTCTGCATAACTTCCTCCTGGCACAGTACTGGCTGGGGGATGAAGTCCCCTTGGATGCTGAGGGTCCTTGGGTGCCAAAGACCCTCCAGTTACCTCCAGTAAGATCCACATAATCGGATTGCTGAGAGCTGGTTGGTGGCCCCACGGCCTTTCTCCGCCACTCTGCAGATGTGACTCCTGGCACACTCTTGGTTGTTGGGTGAAGTCCCATTGAATGCTGAGTGTCCTTTGGTGCCAACAACCCCTTGTGTTACTTCGAGTAAGTTACACACAGTGGGATTGCTAAGAGCTCCTCAGAGGCCCGCCCCCATTCTCCACCAGTCTGCCCACCTACCTCCAGGCACACTACTGGCTTGGGGAGGAAGTCCCCTTGGATGCTGAGGGTCCTTGGGGGCCAAAAACCTTCCTGATGTCTCCGGTAAGTTTCACACAGTGGTATTGCTGAGAGCTGCTTGGAGACCCCACCCCCTTTCTCCACCACTCAATAAATGCGCTTCCTTGTGAATAAAGTCCCCTTGGATGCTGAGCGCCCTTTGGGGCCACAAACCCCTCCTTGTACCTCCAATAAATCCCACACAGCGGAATTCCTGAGAGCTCATTGGACGCCTGCCCACTTTCTCCACCACTTCACAAACGCTCCTGCTGGCACACTACTTGTTGACGGATGAAGTCTCCTTGGATACTGAGGATCCTTTTGGGCCAAGAACCCTTTCTGTTACCAACAGAATGTCCAACACAGCGGTATTGCAGGGATCATGTCGGAGGCTCAGCATCCTTTGTTCAGCACCCTAGAACCAAGCCTCCTGGCCCTCTAGTAGTACAATAGTAATTCATGGGGAGGTGGTGGCCCCCAGGGCAACATTAAGCCCTAGGAGGGGGCCCTTACACCCACTCCTTTTTTCAGAAAAGACTGCATGCTCCCTGGACTAGGCCCATCAGGGGCTACAATGTCAACAAGCGTTAGATTCTGCACTTGTTTTTTTTTTTTTAATTTCGCAGGAGCTGCAGATCCACAAACATTTCAGGGAAAATTCAAGAACAATAAAAAAGCTTTTTGGCTCTGAAGTGGTCCCAGGGTGACCTCTTGTCCACAGCTGAGGGAGTCAGATTATTCTTACCTTTCCCCTTTTCCATTTTTCAATAGTTTTTTCAGGGCCACCACTGAAGCCAAGTCCAAAGATGACTGCCAACACTTCCTGGTTAAGGTAATAAAAAGGGTACTTTCTGTAACAAGAGCTACTTTTCTGCCAAATTTGGTGTAATTCCATCCAGTGGTTTGGGCTGCAGTCTTGTCTAAAAATCTCAATGGAAATTAACATTGGAAAAACACTTTTTTGACCCCTAACATTTTTCTCGGCCCCCACTTGACAGAGCACCCCAAAACTTTCAATGCGCAACATAAATCACTGGTGGACTTTGTTTGGAATTTTTTTTTAAGATTTCTTCAAACACCACCAAAGATATAGGCAAGTCAAAAAATGCTTTTCCTATGGAAACATGGTCCATACTACAACTACCTACTGGCGGCCGCCAGAAGGATATATATATATATATATCTATATATATCTATATATATCTATATATATATCTATCTATATATATCTATCTATCTATCTATCTATCTATATATATATATATATATATATATATATATATATATATATATATATATATATATATATATATATATATATATATATACATATATATATATATATATATATATACATATATATATATATATATATATAAATATATATATATATATATTCACTGAAAAAAACATAGGTTATAGACCATATATAGTTAGGAATTAGCATTTACAAAACCTTGAAAATTCACTGAAAACACCATAGGTTATATACCATATATAGTTAGGAATTAGCATTTACAAAACCTTATTTTACTCACACAAAACCATTGAAATTCGCATATATAGTTAGTTGCACTAACTATATATCGCGCACCCGCAATCCACTGCTGATCATGTCACATATTACATCATTCATGACATGGTCAGTGACATCACTGATGACATCACTGATGACATCTCAAATGACATGACTGATGGCTTGAATTGGCTGAAATTTTCAGGAAAATGGCACATTTTGTTTCTGAGCGTCCCCTGAAAGATTGGGGGGGTTTTGTCAAGCGGGGGCTGAGAAAAAAGGGGGGTCCCAAAACGTGTTTTTAACATTGAGTTTTCCATAGGGCAGTTGGACTCACTTTTAGCTCGAACGGCTGAATGGATTTCCACAAAACGTGGCAAAATTGTAGGGACTGGTAGCCCGATGTGCCTTTGCTATGTCTCAAGATATATGCTCCAGTGGTTTTTACGAAAATTAACTTTGAAAAATATATATTGGGCTATTAGAGCCCAAATGTAGCCCAATGTAGCCCAATGTAGCCCAAAGATGGCCACCAGAGACAAAAAAAACCAAATGTAGCCCAAATATCAGCCAGATGTAGCCCAACTATAGCCCAATGACAGAATGTCCCAGAGTGTTCTAAAGAACAACTAGAGCGCTAACAGTCTTACTTATGACAAAAGTATGGCACACCTGACGTCATCTTGATTGGAATAAAGTGTTAACACTTAAAACATTTAATTTGCCAAGGAACAAAATGAGGGGGTTCATTTCGCCATAGAAATTATGATTAGTGCTGAAGAAAGAAAAATTAGGGCACATTTTGAGTGACTTCTCAAATCCTCTTATATTTCATTAAAAAAATTCTGATATGCAGTCTCCCAAGATGGCCACCAGAGACAAAAGAGCCCAAATGTAGCCCAAATATCAGCCAGATGTAGCCCAACTATAGCCCAATGGCAGAATGTCCCAGAGTGTTCTAAAGAACAACTAGAATGCTAACAGTCTTACTTATGACAAAAGTATGGCACACCTGAAGTCATCTTGATTAGAATAAAGTGGTAAAACTTAATACATTTAATTTGAAAAGGAACAAAATGAGGGGTTTCATTTTGCCATAGAAATTATATATATATATATATATATATATATATATATATATATATATATATATATATATATATATATATATATATATATATATATATATATATATATATATATATATATATATATATATATATATATATATGAAGGAGGGTTCTTTTGGATATATATATATATATATATATATATATATATATATATATATATATATATATATATATATATATATATATATATATATATATATATATATATATATATATATATATATATATATATATATATATTCACTGAAAAATACCATAGGTTTCACACCAGTTATAGTTAGGAATTAGCATTTAAAAAACCTATTAAATTCACTGAAAAAATCATAGGTTTCACACCAGTTATAGTTAGATGGAAATTTTACTCGCATAAAACCATTGAAATTCCCACGTTATAGTTAGTTGGACTCACTATAACTTGCGCGTGCAATGCACTGCTGATGACGTCACATATTACATCACTCATGACATGGTCAGTTTATAACTGGTGTGAAACCTATGGTTTTTTCAGTGAATATATATATATATATATATATATATATATATATATATATATACACATACATATATATAAATGCATATATATGTGTATATGTGTGCGTGTAGAGAGAGGTAGAGAGGTAGAGGTGTAGAGGTAGAGAGTTAGAGGTAGAGAGGTAGAGACTTGAAGAGAGAGAAGTAGAGAGAGGTAGAGAGGTAGAGAGTAGAGAATGAGTAATAGAGAGTAGAGAGTGAGTAGTAGAGAGTAGTAGAGAGCAGTAGAGAGAGTAGCAGAGAGTGAGTAGTAGAGAGTAGTAGAATGAATAATAGTGAGTAGTAGAGAGTAGTAGAGAGTGAGTAGTAGAGAGTGAGTAGTACAGAGTAGTAGAGAGTAAGTAGTAGAGTGAGTAGTAGAGAGCAGTAGAGAGTGAGTAGTAGAGAGTAGTAAAGAGTGAGTAGTAGAGAGTAGTAGAGAGTGAGTAGTAGAGAGTGAGTAGTATAGAGTAGTAGAGAGTGAGTAGCAGAGAGAGAGAATAGTAGAGAGTAGTAGAGAGTGAGTAGTAGAGTGAGTAGTAGAGACTAGTAGAGAGAGAGAGTAGTAGAGAGTGAGTAGTAGAGAGTAGTAGAGAGTGAGTAGTAGAGTGAGTAGTAGAGAGTAAGTAGTAGAGAGTAGTAGAGAGAGAGTTGTAGAGAGTGAGTGGTAGAGAGTAGTAGAGAGTGAGAAGTAGAGAGTGAGTTGTAGAGAGTAGTAGAGAGTGAGTAGTAAAGAGTGAGTAGTAGAGAGAGAGTTGTAGCGAGTGAGTAGGAGAGAGAATAGTAGAGAGTAGTAGAGAGTGAGTAGTAAAGATGAGTAGAGAGAGAGTAGTAGAGAGTGAGTAGTAGAGAGTAGTAGATAGTGAGTAGTAGGGAGTGATTAGTAGAGAGAGAGTAGTAGAGAGTAGTAGAGTAGTAGAGAATGTGTAGTAGAGAGTGAGTATTAGAGAGTAGTGGAGCAGGAGAGAGTAAGTAGTAGAGAGTAGTGGAGAATATTCCAAAGTTTGGCACAGCACCACTTGCACAATAAGTCCAATCAAATCATATCACTTAGAGTCCTTATTGACGCGCTGAATCTTGGTGTATATTCAAATGCTTTTATTTTCCTTAAGTTTATGTACCACAGACAGCCGAAACATTTCGTTTTGTACAACAGAACTTCTTCAGGGCGTTCTTATTTCATTCAAGTTATGTCGGTATCCTGTTGTCATATAACTAGATATTTCTTCCAAATGTTAGACGAGACGTAAGTACATTCTTATTCAAAGTGACTAGGTATCAATTTTACCCACACAATTCGGGCAGACTTGAGTAATTTATAGCGTCCTCAAAGTCAGTCTTTCAAAAATTCCAAAGTATAGGACGTGATAATCCAAATCCAAATGTTTCTCAAGAAAATTCATTTTCAATCGTTCGGAATATCGGTGTTTGGGCAGATATGACCCAGGGACCCCCAGTATGCAAGGGAATTAGTTCCCCCTCTGCAAACACGGCAGGGGGCTGCGTTGCAGAGAGGTGTAACAAGGGGCATAGCCTCATTACACCTCTGCAATGCAGCCCCCTGGCTCATACTGGAGGTTCCAGGTGGGCTAGTTGGCCCCCAGGGGGCCCCAGTATGCAAGAAGAATTAGTTCCCCCTCTTCAAACATGCATGGGGCTGCGTTGCAGAGAGGTGTAAAAAGGGGCGTGACTTCATTACACCTCTCTGCAAAGCAGTCCCCTGGCGCATACTGGAGATTCCTGGTGGGCTTTCAGGCCTTATATAGTTAGGAATTAGCATTAAAAAACCTTTGAAATTCACTGGAAAAAAAACATAGGTTTCAGGCCTTATATAGTTAGGAATTAGCATTTAAAAAACCTTGCAAATTCAGTGAAAAAACCATAGGTTTCAGGCCTTATATAGTTAGGAATTAGCATTTAAAAAACCTTTGAAATTCACTGAAAAAACCATAGGTTTCAGGCCTTATATAGTTAGGAATTAGCATTTAAAAAACCTTTAAAATTCACTAAAAAAACTATACGTTTTGGGGGTGTTATAGTTAGCTGGACATTTCACTCATACAAAACCATTGAAATTGCTCCTATATAGTTAGTTGTACTAACTATATTTCGCACACCCGCAATCCACTGCTGATGATGTCACATATTACATCATTCATGACAAGGTCAGTGACATCACTGATGACATCTCAAATGACATCACTGATGACATCATCCACGTGACAATCACATACACCTTTTCATACACTAGTAAAATCCTTCATCACTCTTTGTAAAAAACAGAGTATGATATTTGAATCCATTGTTACAGCAATACAAGTATCTAAAAACCCACTCAGTGATTCATAGATGTATACACACATCTAATCACTTACCTATAGATTCACTCATACATGCTGTCAATGAACCATTGAACACTATCAAAAATACTTATACATCTAAATCGACATTACACACCAGCACACATCCTATTCACATATGAAGTCATCCTACTCACTTATACAAACAATGGATCATACTTACATATTTACTTAGCTACACACTTATACAAACACAAATACATCTATTCATTTAGATAGTAAGTCATACTTAGTGAATCATAAAATCATTATTACAAGTATAAAGTTATCTATACAGTCACTAAAACAATCATTGAGTCTTATGTATACTTATTT
Organism: Lissotriton vulgaris; assembly: GCF_964263255.1. Classification (NCBI taxonomy): domain Eukaryota; kingdom Metazoa; phylum Chordata; class Amphibia; order Caudata; family Salamandridae; genus Lissotriton; species Lissotriton vulgaris. Next base: position 293,715,384 of record NC_141697.1, on the reverse strand, counting down.
ATATACAACAACTGATACATACACTGCCTTTTATTTTTCTAGTTAGTTGGACATGTTCCATTGAGAAATATATTTGCTCATCACCACACCCATAAAGATATTCACTCACCCAAACAACTGTTAGAACATGTAGTTTTAACTTCATATATCTAGTGAATCAACTATTCACACATATTTGGGCAGCCAGTCACACACCCCCCACCGAACCACACACACACATTCACTCTCCCATACAAATACTCAGTTAACTAATCAATAACTAATACAGACTTTCACATAGCTAGTAAACAACTGGAGTACCTGTTACACAACAACTGACAAAGTGATACAGATATTCAAACAGTTTAGTCACTATCCACTATATTTAGTGAGACACTATAAATTGGTCAAGTAAACAGTCAATTACACTGCTACTAAATCCTCCATCCAAATATTTATTTTAATATATCCACTCATTCTTCAATGCAAATTGCTGTATATATAATGCATATTTAAATAATGAAGCAAACCACATTCACTGGATGATGTCATCAGTGATGTCATTTGAGATGTCATCAGTGATGTCACTGACCTTGTCATGTAGTGTAGTTCCTATATTCCCAATAAGCTCTGCGCATTGGAATAATATATTCAGCAGTGTAGACGCAGGACTGAGGTCGACTAGGTCTCTACTGACTAATTTAGACTTAAGGTTTGCCAGCTAGCTCAGAGGTCACTAGAAACTTTCTCCAATAAACGAGGAGGAGTTTAACCTCCCTGGATAGACAAGAAGGGATTAGCTTCCGACAACCATATAACATGACAACTCCCCCAGAATAAGAGTATATCTCTAGAGTCGTGTGAAAACAATAGACAGCTATTTCACTCAGTCATTGTGCGTACTTAGTTTCACCAGAGTGCAGAGAAGAGAGAGACGGGCGTTTTCAATAAAAGGTATAATTTATTTAGCAGTCTTCATTCTCATGCAAGAGAAATGAATTGCCACAATTGCAATACTTAATATAAAGTAGAGTGCGTACAGTAAAAACAGTATTATGAAATAATACTGTAAGAGCATTGATATGGTTTCTTAGCCATAGGACACTTTAAAATGGATAAAATATATACATACATATATACATTGACTAACGTACTCAACTGGTGCTTCTATATACGCCTACCCCGGTGTACCTGACCTAAGCCTTATACGTGGGAAGGAGTAAGTAAGTAGCAGTTTAAGTTAAGTTGGTTTTGCCAAGAATCTGACTGAAGAATTCTCATTAAGGGTTTAGTCAGCACCGTACCTTAGGAATAGAATGTTGGATGTCTGGAATCTCTTTCCTCAGGACTCAATATTACAGCAACCCGCAAGGGCAGTCTGGAAATGCCAGAGCTGGATTTTCTCGGCTGGAGAAAAAGACAGCGTCTTTCTCAGCGCGTCAAAGAGGAGGGGCAGCGTCCGTGGGCTCTCGCATCAGCTGGGCTCTTGGCAAGTAGATGGCTGCTCGGTTCAAAAACCACCACTGTGTGTTTGCTTAAGGCAACGTTGGTATATTTATACCTGAAAGGTGCCGAGTTTGACGTAAGGTTTGGACATAAGACGTCAATAAAGATGTCACTAAGAACTGACTGTTCCTTTAGTGTTCGCAGGAGTTTTAATGACAAATCAAAACAAAAGCAAGCAGGGATTTCCCAGGTCGCGGGAGGTTTGGTGTGTCGAAAGAACTCGTTGTGCTTTCTAGGAATCCAATGAAGTAGCCCCTGTCTTGCTGTGGACTGCACGGGCTATTTACTAAACCTGGATCGGATTCTTTATGCCATTATAGGGATATTATTGATTGTAGCCGTACAAGGGCATAAAATAGCTATATTGATTCGGGTTCCAGGATAAAACATATCACCCACTCCACGATCTAATGTCCATCTTTACTAAAACTAAACAATAGTAAAATGTGCATGTGTATTTCAACCCACCCCAAAATACATCTTATGCATTTGAGATGGTGTATGCAGAATACACAAACAATTATTATTGGTACTGTACGCTTTTAAAGCAGTGTAATCATTCAGTTAAGCATGCTTATATATATTTAGCTAAATGATTTGCGAAAATTACACATGAAATGGCTCTTAATACAGAAAAGAAGGTCGAGACCATTCCATCACATATAAATACAGTTGCTGTAAAATGTGCTAGAGGCTGAGGTAATATATTGTCTCTAGAGTTTCCTAAAAATAGAAGCTCTGTTCTTTAAGAATAGTTCTACTTTAAGCAAAGTTCATGTGCCAGAAAAAAAGGTAAATATTTTGGAAATTTAAAATATTTATTTCGCTTTCAGGGGAAAAAATAGTTCCAAATGTATTCACTAGCTCTTGTTTATCAAAGCTGAAGGCCGAATTCAGAGTTCAGGGGAACGCTGTGTGCTTGTTGCTTAAAAAGTTATTCTTTCGGTTCAGGGGAGAACATAATTTCAGACAGACTCGCAAAAAATTGGTCTACGTATTCAGCAATGCTCACAGAAGGTCGTACCTGGGTGATGCTGCTCTCATCTCGTACTTCTCATCTCGTACTTCACTGCCGCCTTCCTCGAAACCAACAAATCCCTTGACTCCTCACAATCTGGCTTCCGAGCCAAACACAGCACTGAGACCGCACTCATCGCAGCAACAAACGACATTCGAACTCTACTGGACAATGGAGACACAGTCGCCCTCATCCTCCTCGACCTTTCCGCAGCCTTTGACACAGTTTGTCATAGCACCTTAATACAACTCCTCAGAAACATCGGAATCCAAGGAAAAGCACTGGAATGGATCACCTCGTTCCTTGCCGGAAGAACTCAGAGAGTCCGCCTTCCACCAATCAAGTCAGAGGCCACTGAAGTCATCTGCGGCGTGCCACAAGGGTCTTCACTCAGTCCCACCCTCTTCAACGTATACATGAGCCCCCTCGCGGCCATCGCACGCCAACACAACCTCAACATCATCTCCTATGCGGATGACACTCAACTGATCCTCTCACTCACCAAAGACCCTAACACCGCCAAAACAAACCTACATGAAGGAATGAAAGAAGTAGCCGATTGGATGAAGCACAGCCGTCTGAAACTGAATTCCGACAAAACAGAAGTCCTTATCTTAGGAACCTTTCCCTCTGCCTGGGACGACTCCTGGTGGCCAGAGTCCCTTGGAAAAGCACCCATCCCGACAGACCACGCACGTAACCTGGGCGTCATCCTGGACTCCTCACTCTCGATGACCAGACAAGTCAACGCCGTCTCATCATCGTGCTTCAACATTCTTCGCATGCTCAAAAAACTTTTCGCTGGATCCCCACCGAAACTAGAAAAACGGTCACTAACGCACTGGTTACAAGCCGCCTGGACTAGGGAAACACCCTATACGCTGGCACCACCGCAAAACTCCAGAAAAAACTCCAACACACCCAGAACGCATCAGCCAGACTTATACTAGACATCCCGCGTAACGACCACATTTGGTCACCTGAAAAACCTCCACTGGCTCCCCGTCAATAAGAGGATAACATTCCGCCTCCTAACCCATGCACACAAAGCACTTTACAAACTTGGACCCGAATGCCTCAACACACGACTTTCCTTCTACACCCCCCCGCCAGCTACGCTCCTCCAACCAAGCCCTTGCTGCTGTACCTCGCATCAACAAAACCACCATGGGAGGAAGATCCTTCTCCTACCTGGCGGCTAAAACCTGGAACTCACTTCCCACCCACCTTCGCCTCACTCAGAACCACCTAGCATTCAGAAAGCAACTTAAAACATGGATATTCAACAAGCAACTCCCCAGCCTTCTCCAAGCGCCTTGAGACCCCCTGGGTATGTAGCGCGCTATACAAATTAACTGAATTGAATTGAATTGAACCTAATCGTAGTGGTGAAGTCTCAACGAATGCCGTCATCAGGATTGGTAACCGCTGGGGACAACATGATGCATGAGCCGTTACTGGACTTAGCAAAGTATCGATATCCTAGTGTAAGACAGGTGTCCAACACGCATTCTTCTCCGCATAGCATACATCGAAGCACAGGTAAGATGCAATTTTGCCAGATAGGTCTGAATGAAAAAAACCAGGTCATATTCATATCTCTTAGCTGGGCTAATCCAAGGACTCTAGTTATGCGGTCCCGATAGCTCATTGCTAGGATCGTTTCTTCCATAGTTGCTGGAGTCTTGTCTGCGGCTTGGCTTGCACTATCGGAGCAGAAGGGTCAAAAATAATATTCCTGCTACGAGTCCCAAAAGTAGTGGTAGGCCGCCACAGACAGAAAGGACAAAATTGGGAAAGATGCCCGGAACTGCTTCGAAGGGTGTTAGCAGTCCCCAAAAAATTGTCTTAAATATATGTGGGAGGCCACTGGCATCAGACATATTTAGGATTTGGCTTAGCATTTCTACGAAATGCACGGGGCAATTTGTTGATAAAAGGGTATGTATCTCTGCTGTTGTCCTTGCAACTAGGAGATCATACGTTTCTTTTGATGACGTTAAAGGCACTGTTGTCTGCAAAAGAACAGACTTCATTCTGCTTAAAGTATCAATTCGTATAGAAGAGATTTTCAAAGAAGGCCAAATCGTCGCCTCCGTATCTGGAGAGCTGTTTGGATACAATACTTGCATACAGCAAGTGACCATGGAAGTAACGCTTACGAGATAGGCTTTTCCTGGCACCATGCCACAACAGCTGTGGTCCATTATTAGAATATAGCTCCCGTTAGAAAGCCGTCTAAAGAATGGCTCTATCTGTGCTGCAGGTGTGCCGTGCTGGTGACATGAAAGGTTATTTGAAGTCCCCTCACAGGCCCCATGCAAATTAATACCTTGGCACAGATGTCTACCGCTCATGGATTGTTTACAATTGTTACCACTAAGAAATACATTCTGTTTCTTTTCACTATAACATGTGTGTGTGTAAGGCAGTTTCCATGATGACTTAATGTACCCTTTACCCAACCTTTCATACTGGACCGCTGGTATATACTCTTGACAGTATTTAAATTGAAAAGTTGTTATCGGAATTGTAACTATCCCATGTATTATCCATTCAATGCCAGGTCTTTCTGACATTGTCAATGGTAATCTCTCAAGTTTTTCTTTTTTTTTTTTTTTTTTTAATTTTTATTTGGTGATTTACAATTGCAGATACATAAAGAAATAGAGAAAAAAAAATCGTACACATTTCAAAGAAAGAGAGATGTTAAGGATAAAACATAAAGAATAAAGAGCAGATAATTAAGGCAGTATAATCTTGATTACATACTTTTAGCCACAATCACTATTATCATTACTCCAATTTTCAATTGGTTTCCAAATCTCGATACCACGCGCTCTAAGCTTTATCCCTTTACATGCAAAAATCGCCTTTTCTTGATTGTACATACCTAAAAGCCTAGACAACCAAATCTGAAAGTTAGGGGGATCAACATCCTTCCAGCGGGCTGTTAATATGATTCTATATACAGCTGTACTCAAGAAGAGTGATACTTCTTCCGCCTTAGTATGTTTCAGAGTGTTATCGTAGCCCAAAATATAGAGGGTTGGAGATTCGGCTACTGGATGCCCAAACACCTCCTGCCAAAACTCAGCAATCATTGTTCGCAGTGCTAGCAATTTATCACAATCATAGAGCATATGTAATAGATTTGCCGCTGCTTTGCCGCACCTTGGACACTCTGAAGTAGGCCTTATCCCCCAAGCGAAAAGTTTAGCGGGAGTGAAATACAAATCAAAAATAGTTTTATATAGTTGGGCTTTCAAATTGGAGGACATAAATAGCTGTGACGATAGTATAAGAGACATGTCGATGTCTACATTGGGATTATTTAGTTTCCTTGACCAGCCCACTTCGGTAGATTCTAAGTCATCTTTTTGGTTTTCAATTAATGTGTCGTAGATGGTACCTATTCTAGTTGAGGCATTAGACAGACGATCGATTAGAGGAATATTATCCAGACAGATATTAACAAGTTTTGAATTTATGATTGTGTTGATTTGTATAAATTTGAATACACTGTTATTAGTGATAGCAAATTTAGATTGAAGTTGTTGGAATCTACTACCATTATTGGGGAGCATAAAATCTCCTATTGTTAATACTCCTAAAGTTTCCCACCGTCTGGAAGTAGCGTCATATGTTTGAGGTGGTAGTATTAAGGAGTGCCACAATGAGATATATCTATTATATTTGGGAATTTTCATATATCTCGAGATTTTCTTCCACGCTACCCAAGCGTTTGTTATAACCTTAAATTTAATTTTCTTATAATATGAGGGTTCAATCTGTTTCAGTAGCAAGCCATTAGCAATATCACCGATAGACAACTCGTAGATTGAAGGTATGTGATTGCCCCCCACCTCATATCCCAGTGGTTTAACATGAAATAATACCATCATCTGTTGCAGAAAGGCAGCCCATGAATAAAATCCTAAGTCAGGCAAAGCCAAACCTCCTCTAGTGATGGGTAGGGAGAGCTTCCGGATAGATCTCCTAACCTTACCATATCCCCACACAAATTTACCCATTTGACATTCCAATCCCCTTAGAATACTGTCTTCCACAAGAAGAGGAATCGCTCGAAACAGATATAGAACCCGGGGTAGAACATTCATTTTGAGAAAATTGCCTCTTCCGATGATTGAGAGATGTAGTCCATCAATCCTTTTGAGTTCTTTCTTTATCTTTTGGAGCAGTGGTTCGTAGTTAATTTTTACAATCTCTTCTATTTTGGCCGATATTCGAACTCCCAGATACATTGCAGATTCTACCCTTCTAGGATCTGTAAAGTGGATATTATTTGTGCAAATTACCATCGTTTTATCCCTGTTTAAGGAATATCCTGATAATTGACCAAAGGCTTGGGTAATTTGTTCTATTTCTGATATAGCCTCTGTTGGCTGTGGTGTTATTATAGCCACATCGTCTGCGTAAGCTAATATTTTGGTTTTATAGGGGCCCAGTATAGCTGGTTTAATTGCCTCAGCCTGTAAAAGTTTAAGAATAAGTGGATTTATGTAGAGGGCAAAAAGAATCGGAGAGCAAGGACATCCCTGCCTAGTCCCCCGAGATATATTAAAAAATCCAGATTCCTGGCCCATTACCAACACCTTAGCCTTGGGTGAGAAATACATTGCTTTAATTGATCTCATAAGGCAAGGTCCAACATTATTCTGATCTAATATTGCCCATAGGAATGCCCATGAAACCCTATCAAAAGCCTTCTCGGCATCCAGGAGGACCATCGACAACTGGCCCCCCGTAGCATTTGCGGCATCAAATAGTGCAATAGCGCGTCGGGTATGGTCCGTAGTATCCTTACCTGGAATAAAACCATGTTGCCAGGGGGAGACCAGACGTTCGATGATCCCCCTGAGCCGATTAGCCAAAATCTTTGAGTACAGTTTTGAGTCAGAATTTATTAGAGAGATAGGTTGATAAGATGAGGGCAGCTGAGGAGGTTTATCTTTCTTTTGAAAAATTACAATATTAGTTTCCTGCCAAGACCTTGGTGGAATGCCACTAGATTGGATCCCAACAAATAAATCGTGGAGTAGAGGCGTTACTATATTACCCAATATTTTATAAAACTCGAGTGGTATTTTATCAGGCCCTGCTGCTTTTCCCGCGGCTAACTCTGCGAGAGCAGTTTCCACTTCTATTTGAGTTATTTCTCTTTCTAGATCAAACCTAGTAGCATTATCCAATCCTAGACCGTCTTCGTGCTCGCTTGCCCATTTTGATAGTGTTTCTTCGATTACAATTGATTTTAGAGAGTCCTCATTTTTGTACAATTTCCCATAATAATTTTGAAACACTTCTAAGATAGTTTCAGGTGTTGTAAATACTTGGCCTTCTGATTCAATGCGCGTAATTGAATTAAGAGATTGACTTTGGCGAGTTCGAAGTGCCAATTGTTTACCCATCCTATCTCCCATTTCGTAGATCTTGTTCCGGTGGGATTGATATAATTCGGCCGTACTTTGGGAGATTTTACTGTTTATCTCTGCTTTTAGTATCGCCATATCTCTTAAAATTGAGCTACCATCCGCATTTTGTGCTATTAGCCTAGTATGCTTCTCTTCTAGTTCAGCTAATTTTTGTAGTTGTAGTTCATTAAGCCTTGTCACCTCCTTCCTCTGTCTGACTACGTAACTGATTGTCTCCCCACGGGCTGCAGATTTAAAGCAATCCCATACCATATTTCTGGATGTGCTATATCGGTTAGAGTCAAAAAAATCCTGTGACCATTTTTTCATATGTTCTACATATTCATTATTTACAAGCAGTCTTTTGTCAAAAGACCAACTAGAGCGAGGTCTGGCCATGTCATTTAAGTAAAGAGTGAGAGATAGAGGATTATGGTCCGATATAATTTTTGGTAGTTTACTTATTTGAGCCAAACTTGCCCGGTTATTCGACATTAGAATATAATCGATACGGACATATTTATTGTGGGGGTGAGAAAAATATGTATAGCCAGGGTCTTGACCCTGTTTTAGATCCCATAAATCAACCAGACCTAAACTTTCTTTTAATTGGGAGACAGCATTAAAAACTTTAGGCTTACGACCAGTATATTTAAATCGCACTTGTTTTTGTGGTGCACAAGCTCTGGGTAGAGAAATATTCAAGTCCCCACATAGGATCATTACCTGAGGCCAGGATGCTAATTCTATCTCCAAGTCGTTAAAGATTGCGGGGTCATCTTGATTAGGGGCGTAGATGGAACATATAGTAATTCCGCACTTGAGCTCCACAATCACCCACCTGCCTAGTGGATCAGCTATTTTACGAGTTGCCTCCCCCAAAAAGGATCTTGCTACTATAGCGACCCCCCTTGTCCTCGTAGTTTGGCTAGTACATACCAGTAAATTAAACCCTGAGATCTTCAATACATCCCGCTCTGCCCATGGGATGTGGGTCTCCTGAAGACATATTATATTGAATGCATTTGCCCTTATTAGTCCCCACATTCTTTCCCTTTTGCTCCTATCATTAAGTCCTGCCACATTCCAGGAGCACATTTTTATCTTAGCCATATCAGTGTGTTATTATATTTAGCTCCACATCTATTATGCATATAGGAGAGTAGAAACAGATCAATCAACTCCTTAACATCATTGACACATTTGTTATACGGAAAAAAAAATAGAAGTAAATCAGACAAATCCTTAACATCATTGACATTTGTGTCATCATTTATGTTCCTCATAATGCATCTGGAACTGTAATCACCATATTTCTGCATTTTCTTCCCCCACCCTACCTCTTGACCCCAACCCCTAACCCCCCCCCCCCCTTACCGCCCTTAGAGGCAACCTGGGTTTTGCCTCACCCAGTTGTTGATGGCAGTGTGGTCCGTACGCCTGAGCTTGAACCTTGCCTGTTATTTTACAATCCTAGAAAAAGTCAACCATATAGCAAATGTGAATAGCTTATCAGTACTATCATATTCTTTATATTCAATTGCCAATTATTTAAGTCATTATTGATCTATAAAGTGTTCATATATTTTTTACTAGATAGTTTGAATCATATCCAATCCGATCTAATCCTCTTCTTCCATTTATTTGCCATTATTTTGTTTCGCTTTCTCTGTGACATCCTTGAGGTAGGCCTCTGCCTGGATTTCGCTTGTAAAGCTCTTTGTTATACTTTTATAAATTACTTTTAATCGTGCCAGATTTTGCAAAAAGACCGTCGCTCCTAGTTTTTCAAAGGGAGCGAACAGTTGTCTCATTCTCCATCGTCGTTCTACAGTAGCGTGCGCAAAATCCGGTCTTGTGAAAAATTTAGATCCCTTGTATTCTCTTTGAGCTGTGGGTCTAGCCAGGTCATATATAGTATTGCGTACTAGATAATTTCCGAAATTGACTAGAAATGCTCTGGGGTATTGAGGTGATTTATCCAAACGTTTAGGTAATGACAAAGGGAAGCGATGTGCACGACACACTTCCTTGTCCATATCCCAAGATTTAAGTTCCGGAAAAGATGATTTTAAGAGATTGGACATGAAGCCTCTTGGGTCGCTTCCTTCTGAGCCCTCGGGAATTCCAAGAAATCGGAGATTATTTCTTCTTGCTCGATTCTCTTGATCTTCGACCTTTGACATTAGGTCCTTGATTAGTCCTTCATGGTCTTTAGCCTGCATTTGTAAATTACTAACGTCTGATTCCAGATTTTCCGCCCTAACTTCCATAGAGCTCATTCTGTCTGAGATCTCCAAACATGTACTCCCTACTTTATTGATAGCACCTTCCAATTTTTGGATAGCGGCATGATTCCTTTCACTATCTTTTTTCACATCATGGTGAAAAGTTCTAATTGAGTTGAGGACTTCACTCAGTGAGGGCTCCCTGGACTCCGTGTGCCTCAAATTCTCATCTTCACCCGGAGTGTCAGTAATATTCTTGTTCCTTTCAGATTCCAAGGTTGCTTTTCGGTGGGGACTTTTGCTCAGTTTTGTATAGTCTGCTCCTTTTTGTGCCAAACTGATTTGTTTATTAGTAAGGTTAAAGATAGAGAATAAAGATGTTGTGTTTATCAGACGCCATGGCACGTAGCCTGAACGCAGATTTTGCAACGTCCAGCCAAGCTGTACAATACAAGGTAATTGGGACTGACCGTGTTGTATCATTAGTAAGTCCTGATCTATTATTTCGATAGCAGATGATACAATACTGTCCAGTGAATATATTCTGGAGGACAGAGTCATTAACCCATTGTCCACAACAGAAAGTGATTTTTCCAAATTAATACGATCAATTTCTCGTATTTGTTCTGCTGTCTCAATTTGAGTTACTTTCCAAGCTTCGTTGTATGCACCGTATATACCGGCCGCTGTGAAACGTTTTTGACGCTGTTTACAAGGTCCCATTATGAAATCACGCAAGTCAGCACCGCCTTTAAGTAAATTCAAGTGTTGCTTAATTTCAGCCAGTGTGGATGTCTGTAGCCATTCAAGGCATAGTTTCCCTACACTGTATGTTGTTACTATCCCTGGATGTTGTCTCTGGGAGTATCTAGGGTCTGGTCTGGTCATTTGGAACCCCTGTTTTTTGTTCAGGAATCTATCTTGACAGTCTACTGGCCAGATCAACCATTTTTTCCAATCAGGATATGTTCTGTTTTGGTGTAAAATATGGGATACGTCTATCTCAATATCTGAAGTGGTATTATTATCAGGCATTGGCTTTGGAATAGACGGTTTGTTTAAGTCTTTAATCTTAGCTAGGCCAAGACAAGTAGTCTGTTGAATGGTGTCATTCAGAAATAATATTTGTTCTGGGATCATGCAGGCTCTAAATAATGCTTCTAAACCTTGGACCTGCCATTCTTTTGTACCCCAGATGGTTTTTGTTTCAATGTTGTTTTTCTAGAAATCAAAACCAAATGTAATCATTATTTCATAAAATGTTTCAGCATAAAACAATTTAGTATTTGTCAACATTGTTTTCATCCCTGTCTTATTTAACACTTTAAAATAAAACGTTTCTGCATCACTTGTATTAAACCCTGAGAAGTATGGGAATTTCTCATAAAATGTTTTTCAACTGGCTTTTGGTGGAGTTGCACAATGTTCCCATTAATTATACATAAAACATTTCTAGGTTGAGCAGATTTATGCAAATAGTGATGTGCGAAGTGGTTGTAGCAATACATTTGTTCATAGTTCGAAGAACCCTGTAAATAATCATGTTCAGTAAATTTTGCTGACATTACTAAATCTGACATCATATTATTTATGCTTTCAAAGTCCCAATCATCAGAGAATGTACTTGGTTTTACAAAGTCACTTAATGAAATCTTGAACTGATGTGGATATTTCAAGAGTTCGACCGAGCCATAGATTTCGTAATCCGTTTTTTCCCAAGCTACCCCACCAGGTATTGGAATGGCTGTGACATTTACTGATGATAGTTCTCTTTTCTCGATGTGAGATGACTTGTTTTAGGACCAAGTTGATGTTCTGACTTGCTGTGTCCATTGTACTGCATTTTCCCTCAATGAATTTTCCCAAACAAAGTACCATGATGAGCCAAAGCAGGAGGAACATACACCTAAGACAATCCAAAATTCAATCCATGGAGAAATCAGACAGGTTTCTTTGAGTTAATAAAAATGTTCAGTTAATTTCTCTTTGAAAGTTATTGTTTCTGGCATTTCTTCAGGTTCGCTTGTATCTTCAGAAAAGTTATCGAAATTTATGAAGTAGCCAGATGCAGTTCTGTCAATTGTTGGAATTGCTTCTGAATTTTCTTTTGCTTTTTCATTTTTTCTTTCATTAGCATAGTTTGAGGCTACATCGTCGTAGACAGGTGTTTTTTGTCGAACTGTTTCAATTTGGGTTTCAAGAGGCACTAGTTCCATGGCATTGTTGCATAGTCTTTTTTTATTCACTGCAGGTTTATCAAATGTGATTAGTCTCTCAGTTTGAACCTCTTGGATAGTAGCACATTTTGGTATTCTGCTATTTCTTGGGAGTCCACTGGGCCTACTACTTATTATTGGCCACATGATTGTGGTTTAACCAGGTCGATGGATACAACTCTGTTCTCCTTTTTACCAGCAAGGGGCGGTAGTACAACTGATCTTGTTCCGCTGACAGCTAAGACAGGTACTGCTTTTCTGTAAGAAGGCCCAAATTCCTTCTTCACCGCGATCTTCTCTCTGACCAGATCCCTAATCTTTGGAATCCAGACAGGCCTTGCTGGGACAGGTGGTTTATCTTCAGTGGCTGTTGGCTGCTGTTTTAACTTTATGTTGCTCAGGGCCTTTCTTGTTTCATTTAAGTCCTGTAAAACAGCCAAATGATCTTTGATGTCAAAGCATTTTTTCTTATCTTCTACCACTGAAGTTTGACTATCTAAATCCTGAATATACATTCTAGTTCCGAACAATAGTTTGTATAGGCTGAAACCTTTTAGAGAATTTCTTGGCAGATTGTTAAGACTACGTTGGACACTTGTTAAATGTTGGACCCACCCGTCACCCGAACCTAATACCCTTGCCGTTATAGATTGCTTTATGTCCCGGTTTTTTCTTTCCACAATCCCATTTCCCTCAGGATGGAAGGGACAAGAGTATTGCAACGCAATGCCCATGCTGGTCATGGCCTCCTTATAAGCTCGAGAGCTAAAAGCAGGATCCTGGTCAGAATGTAGCATGCCAATTGCGTATGTGCCGATATAGACTAGCAAATCTTTTATAACAGTTCTGGCGTCAGCCGAGCGCTGGTGTCTAAATTTTTAAGTGTATCTAGTCTTAAAAGGAATGTAATGGGACGCTGGATTTTACGTATAGATAGCCTTATGCTAACTATAAGAATGGCTATGGCATTACTCCGGTCGGTTCACTGCTGCGATCTCTGTTACAGTTTGGACAGCTCTTTACAAATTTGTAACGTTGTAGGCTCATCCCCGGCCACCAGTATTCCGATTGTAATTCTTTCAGAGATTCTTTGATCTCTTGGTGCCTAAGACCCAATCCCATGTGTGCGTCCGCTATTAAGAAGACTCTCCTGTTCGTGTTTGGAATCACCCTATCCCCCACTCCAGGGATTCGAGCAAAAGGAACAGAGTTTGCATCAATTATGTATGTATAATTGAGTGGATAGTTCACGGGTAGTGCTGCACAGTCGCTTTTTGAAGACGTTTTTACCGCCAACATGGTTTCCCCGTCTATGTATTTTTCTGAACGCTTTTTTGTGGCTACGGAAGCCGATTTAGTTGCTCCCGCTGCGGCTGTATTAGCCAATGAATTCCCTGCAACGTGAACACCATCACGTTGATGACTCAGTGTATGTATCAAATGAGTCTTTCGTAGTTCTTTCTGTAAAAGATCTACTTGTTCCCAAAGCTTCTTATGCTTTATTGTGGTACCTGTATCATCCTTGTAATCATTTTGAATCCAGCTCTGCAAGTCATTATTGTAAGATTTGACACAGAAATGTGAATCTCACACTATTAGTGTCGGGAATTCGCGATAGGCATTTTCAAGCGCCATCTTTAAAGATCTGATTTCAGCTCGCTGAGCCGAACAGTTTCCCAATGATTCAGTTTTTGTTATTTTTGGTCTGAATTTAACACAGCGCCAGCGACCTTTAACAATCGCGCATGCTGCATTGTAGGATATGTTATCCACATCGTAATGTTGTGCAAGTCTGTCCATATAGATTGCACAAGAGTACTGTTGGAGAGGCAGAATTTCGATTGACAGAGGATATTCTTCTTCATATTTTAGATCTTTCAGTTTTTTCATGTTCGGGTCAAAGTAGTATGTCACGTCTTTTGCAGCAATAGAATTTTCCCACTGTATCCATTTTGGATCCAATGCCACCGTTTTTAGATTAACTGGTGTAAACATCGCCTCAAGGGCTGATTCAGCTGTGAAAACAGTTATTCTTTTGCCTTGGGCTTGGGCTCTTTCTTTTGCTACAATAGTTTGAACCGCATTTACTATATTTTCTGTAAGACTGAATGTTTTTTCAGCATGTGTGTACAAATGTGATTTGTAAGCTATTGGTACCGTTTCTCCCTCATTAGAGGTCAGGTACGTGAATCCCCATCTTCCTGGGATGATTCCGATTACAAGGTTGCATGTGTTGTCACGAGTTTGTAATTTTGTTTTAGCTAACATGTCTGTTTGCAATGATCCAAAAATTTCTGTGTGTTTCTGAGTCCAATTGATTGGTGTAAAATCAGGTTTTATTAATTCATAGAGAGGTTTATTGGAGTTCTGGACTTTTAATTACTGTCCAGAGGTGTCAGGGACAACACCCGAAGACCCCTGAGTTCTACCTGTCTTGGTGCACAAATAAACAGAAACACGGGCTTCTCGATGGTGGCGTCAAAGACCAAAGGTTTATTACTGCAGGGACACAGAAGTCACAGAAACTACACACGGGCAGAATCTAGGAGCCTGTTCGATTTGCACAAAGTGGGTTGCTCCTTAAATACAAATTATTTAGCTGGGGGCAACATTCTCCACATACTAGTATGTTTCTTAACTTTATGTCCTAAACAATAAATATTTGGCGTTGCACAGGAATCGTCAACAATATCTGATGTCAAAACATTACGAATGAGAGGTTCCCACTGTTCCATCATAATCCCATGTCATCTTTTCATTCAAGTGCCGGACCGCCTCATCGTAAATTTCGTTACCTCCCCCTAATAAAGGCCCAGAAGGAAAGGAGCAGAGCCAGGTGCAGAAGATAGAAAAACAGGATAAGAGATGTTTGTGGGTCGTAAATGGGCAAGGCTACCAGCTTCGGCCGCCTAATCATGATCAGGCCAACGAACACGAGAACCAGTATAGCAGGACTGGCCTCAGGCCGGGGAGGCAGCTTTTGCCAAGTCATGCGGCCACAGCGTTTCTGTCCTAAGGTGCACGTGTCACTAGCAAGGTGAATCGCCGGCTAAAGCTTACGTGTCCTTAAGTGAAATGAATTGATCAGAGGTCACTGTGTTTCCATTGACTATGTGAGGGCAAGAATACAAGATGGATGACAGAATCTAAAATGGATGCCATGGGTAAATCGGAAATGTGGTTATAACAGGAGTGCTCTTGCTCGTAGCGTAGCGAAAACACCAGGATATACTAAATGGATTATTTGCGGTTCACTGATACCAAAATTATGAGTTTAAGACAATGTTGAAAACACGGGTTCAAATCGTCACGGAACCTCAGACCCTCATTTTGCCCTTACATAGGCAATTACTCAGTCTATGTCAGAGTCTATCTCGATGTTCATTAGGTCAGTGATATGTTGTTTTTTTTTTTTAAATAATTTTTATTGCAGTCATGCCTGTACAGGCCCATACATGTGCAAGCAGCTTCATAAAATTGAGCAGGTATACAATATTAATTGGTGGTCAGTACACAGCCGTTATGCCCACAACCCGGGGGTCGGGCGGCGATGATATCTCTGCGCTCACATGCCCGACGTTCAGTTCAAAGGAGTAATTGGTGTCCGGATCGTGTGCATGACTACTTTTACAGTCCTACTTAACTTATGCGCTAACCCCCAACTCCCACCCCCTGCGCAAAACCTAGAACTCCCCCCCTTATCCCACCCCATTCACCACCACCCATCTAAGGCACTTATAGCGTTCGTTCCTGGAGTACTAGTGCCTGTCCCCCTGTTTATCTGATACTCTCGGGGCCTCAGCTAGTCACTGTCGCCCTTCCTGCCTCGGGGGCCTCTTCATCCTCATCTGCCTCGTTGTCCCTGAGTGCCTGTACCATTACTTCCCATGAGGTCGCTGTATCTGCCGCTGTCTGGCTAGGGGACCTGCGCGCAAGCTGGTACCTGTATGAGCTGTCAGCCGCCGCCCACTTCAAGAATTCCTGCCGCCACCTCCGTGGAGTTGGCCCCACCCTCGCCTTCCAGTTCCTAGTGATCTCCCTCTTAGCCACCATCAGTCCCATATCAATGAACTTGCTCGTGAGTTTGTTTTTGGGGGTATGGGGAAACCAGTGCAGGATGCATTCCGCTGGTCCATAGTCTATGGTCCTTTCAGTCACCTCGTTCAGCACCACCCCTATTTCCTGCCAATAACCCCGCAGGGCCGGGCACGCCCACAGCATGTGCACTAATTCGGCCCCCTCATCTAGGCACCGGGGACAGGACGCTGTTTCCGCGCCAAAATATCGCCTGATCCTTCCCGGGGTCATGTATGCTCTATGTAATATGTAGTAGTGGATTAGTTGGAATCTAGCGTTTCTCGTGCTGTTGCGGGCCCTTTGGATCAACTGTGCCCATGTCGTGTCTGGCATGTCCTTACCCAGGTCCGCCTCCCACTTGGCTTTCAGAGATGCAAGAGGAGGAATGTTCCCTTTTATCATCCGATTGTAAAGGCATGTTACCGCCTTGAGTGTTCCCGCCGCCATCATAGTGTACTGGCACGCTGCTGCCGTCTCAGGCTCCTCAAGTCCCGTGCCCCAGTGGGCCTGCATTGCCCTGGTTACCGCTGCATGAAGCAAAAATCCCCCTCTTGGGATGTCAAAGCGCTCCATTAACTCCTGAAACGGGAGCAGCGCGCCATTTTCGTATAGGTCCCCCACCACTTGCACTCCCGCTTCTTCCCATCCTTGCAGATGCGACCAGTCCCCGCCATGCGGTAGGGCTGTTAACATGCCCAGAGGGATCTCCGGTGCATACGGGCGCCGAATTCCGGCTCTCCTCTGTGCCCGGTTCCAGCATTGGCGGTACGTGCGCTGCTCCAGCGATAAATCCCTATTGTCCAGCCGCTGTTGGAGAGTAATATATGCCAGGACGTGCCTGGGCGTTCCCCGCAAGATGTCATCCTCCGGACCCCGAAACACCCTTGCCACCTCCTGCGTGAAGATCTGCAGTTGGGCCGCTAGGTAATAAAGCTCGAAGTCCGGAACCGCTAATCCCCCCTCATCTTTCGGGCGAGAGAGCGTGGCCAGCGCCACTCTACACCGTCCCGCTCCCCAAATGAACGTCGTGATCAGAGATTCAAGTAGTCTAAAGAAGGAGCTAGGGAGCCAGATCGGGAGCGTCCGGAAGTAATACAATAATCTTGGCAGTGCAACCATCTTCAGCAAGGAGATCCGGCCAGCCACCGATAGCGGCAATGTGGCCCAGAAGGTCATGCAGCCCCTCAATCCACGCACACATCGCCCCAGGTTGCCCTCAAGCAAGTCTTCCGCCTTATGGTAAATTTGGACCCCCAGGTACTTAATACAGGCAGGCTCCCAAGCTGCTTCCGATCGGTGTTGCGGCTGGGCAGCGCCCTCCTGCAGCGGGAACAAGCTCGTCTTGGGCCAGTTAACTTTCAGGCCCGACATCTTTCCGAAGCTCTCTAGTAGTGCTTCCGCTCCCTGCAAGTCCTCAACGCCGTCATGGAGGAATAGCAGTAAATCATCGGCATATAGCGAGATGAAATGTTGCCCGTCTCGGGCCCGCACTCCACGGAAGTGCCGCCCAGTCCTGGCCTGTGCCGCTAGCGGTTCTATAGCCAGTGCAAATAGCAGCGGCGAGAGAGAGCAACCCTGTCGAGTGCCTCGTTCAACCGGGTATCGGAGGGACACCGATGATCCCACCCTCACTCTCGCTATCGCCTCCGCATAAAGGACCTTCGTCCAATGAATATAGCCAGCCCCCAGCCCAAACCGTTCCATTACTGCATAGAGGTAGTCCCACTCTAGACTGTCGAAGGCTTTTTCAATGTCAACTGAAAGGACCAGTTCCGTCCCAGCTCCGCTGTTCAACCCGTCCATGAGACGGACAAGCCTTCTGATATTGATTGTGGTGTTGCGCGTTGGTATAAAACCATTCTGGTCCTCGTGCACGAGGTCCGTCATGTGTGGCAGGAGCCTCGCTGCCAGTATGGAGCTCAAAATCTTATAGTCTGCGGTGAGCATAGAGAGTGGTCGATAGGACGCCGGGTCACTACTCTCTCTACCGGGCTTCAGCAGTGGAACCACCAATGCCTCCCGCATTGACTGCGGTAATTGGCCCGCTGCCTTGGCCTCTTTATAGACGGTCAACAGTCTTGGCGCCAGGATATCTAGATATTTGCCATAGAATTCTATGGGGAGCCCGTCTATTCCCGGCGACTTGTTTCGTGCCATGCGTCGCACCGCCGACCTGATCTCCCCTAACTCAATGTCCGAGCCCAGGTCCTTCGCCTGCTCTGCCTCCAGCCGTCGTAGAGGTAGACCTGTCAAGAAGGGTTCTGCTAG
This sequence comes from Lissotriton vulgaris, assembly GCF_964263255.1. Lineage (NCBI taxonomy): Eukaryota > Metazoa > Chordata > Amphibia > Caudata > Salamandridae > Lissotriton > Lissotriton vulgaris. The sequence goes on along the minus strand of NC_141697.1, from coordinate 293,696,657 downwards.
TCCTGGCCGGTCTCCCGGGGCACTCTTATATAGGCCCTCGTAATACTCCCGGAAGCCGTCAACTATGCCCAACTGAGTGTGCTGCACTACGCCCGACGTATCTCTCAGTTGGAGTATGGGAGTGTACCGTCTAGTGGGGTTCGAAAGCCACGCCAGAAGGGTGCCCGCCTTGTCGCCGTCCACATGGGAGCGCAGCACATACCTCTTGAAGTCAAAGGCTCGAAGCCTTTCCACCTCAACTGCTACCGCCTCCCTAGCCGCGCAGAGTGTCCCCTGGAGTTCAGGGTGTCCGGGCCGCTCCCTTTCCGCTTCCCTCAGCTTAGTATCCACCTTAGCCAGATCGCCCAGCAACACTTTTCGCACGCCTACATAGTCTTTGATGCAGATACCCCTCACCACTACCTTAAAGGCGTTCCATTCCATCGCCCTGGAGGTCGCCGTCCCTTCATTCTCCGCGAAATATGAGGCCACCCCCTCCGCCAGGGCCGCCTCGAATAGGGGGTCTTCTAAGGTCTCAGGCCGTAGTTTCCAGAGCGGGATCCTGGGTTTCTCCGCCATCCAAGCTAACCGGATCAGGAGTGGATTATGGTCAGAGATCGTTCTCGACAGGTACTCCGATTCCGTGACGTATTGGCAGCACCTCCCGGGAGCAGAGTATCGTGTCCAATCGGACATGCAAGTCATGCAGTCCGGAGAAGAATGAGAAATCTCGGTCAGCCGGGTGTTGCCCTCTCCAGATATCCGTCAGTTCCCAACTCTCTTGCCACTCCCTTCTACCTCTAGATAGCCTGTGTACCGGGGAATCGTGTAGGGGGGGATGGGACCTATCCAGCAAGGGGTCCGCAATGGAGTTGAAGTCACCCCCCAGCAGGACCGGGCCCGCCAGGGAGTGAGCCAGCGTTCCTGATAGTGTCGTGAGGAAAGCCAGCTGGTCCGAATTCAGGGCATAAATGCTAGCTAAGACAACATCTCTACCTTCCAGCTTCCCCTCCGCCACCACATACCTCCCTTCCTGGTCCACCGATTGGCGCGTGAGCTGGAAAGGTGTGCCTGCTCTAATCCAGATTAGTACCCCCCTAGCATATGCTGAGTAGCTGGTATGAAAAACCTGTCCCCGCCACCTTCTCTGTAGCGCCGCCCCCTCCTGCCGTGTAAGATGCGTCTCCTGAAGCATGGCGATGTGCACTCCCCTCCGCACTAAATAGGCATGTACTTTGTGTCTGCGCTGCATGGTATGTAGGCCCCGCACATTCCAGGTAATACAGTTCAATTTATTCACATTAGCCATTGTCCCAGTGATCCGGTCGACACATTTCCTCCAGTTCCCGCCCTTCAATGGTGGTGGTGCTCCCCCTTAACAAAACAAATCATCTCAACAGTCCTACCCGTGGTGTACCCAGGGTCAATAACTTCAAAAAGGGTAAACAATCCCCAACTGTGGAACCCCCCCCCCTCCCCCAGAACAGGCCCCAATACCAAGATATCAGTCCCCATCCAAACTCCCACACCTGATTGACCCAGGTCTTAACTACACAGCCGTAGCCGTGGGTGCCTTAAGGGCCTACGGAGCGCGGCCTTGTCCAGAGGGGGGCTACGCCGCCTAGCTCCTCGCTCCCTCCCCAATTTCCCATGTCCTCCCTGCTATGAGCACCCCGGTGTGCCCCGGCCCCCGCTATATACTTAGGCATGGGTCTCCCTCCCAGCTTTCCAAACATTACCCATAGTCTTCTGCCAGCAGTTCAGACATTCAGGGTCTCGTCCGCCGTCTGCGGCGTCACCAGCGGCCCTCCAGTCCGATGAATCCCAGAAAGGTCCGATTCTGAACCTGAGGCCGATATAAGAGTGTCCGAGTCCGTGGCCCCCCCAGAACCGGGGCCCTCCGCTCGACTCAGCTTCCCCACTTCCAGTAGCGCGGCCTGCCGTTCTGCCTCAGTCTGGGAGGCCGTTGGTCCCAGCTTCCCCTGCCCTCGTTTCCTCAGCCTCTTCGACTTCCGCAGCCGCTGTGGCGAACGCTCCCGCTCCTTCTCCCGCTCCTCCTGTGCCCTGGCGCCGTCCGTCCCAGCTCTGTATGTCTCCCACCAGTCCCAGGCCTCTGCTGATGTGTTAAAGAAGCTCGCCTTGTCGTCCACCACCACTCGGAGCCTGGCTGGGAAAAGCAACGAGTAGGCTATCCCCTCATTCCGCAGTTCCTTTTTGATTGTAAGGAAGGAGGCCCGCTGCTTCTGTGTCTCGAAGGTGAAATCTGGGAAAAGTGTGACCCTGCTGTTCGCAATCTGGAAGGGGCCATCCTCTCGAGCTTTCCGCAGGAGCAAATCCCTATCCTTGTGATGAAGCAACTTGGCTATGATCGGTCTGGGTGGAAGCCCGGGCTTGGGATGCCCTGAGGGGACTCTATGTGCACGCTCCAGTGTGAAGAATGACGAGAGCCCTTCCGGCGCCACCACTGTTTTCAGCCATTCCTCCATGTAGGCAACCATGTCCCTCGTCCCCTCCGTCTCCGGTACGCCTACGATCCGCACATTGGTGCGCCGGCTTCTATTTTCCGCGTCCTCCGCCCGCCTTTCCAGGGTGCGTATGCGGTCCAGGGCTTCCGTTAGCTTCCCTTCCATCACCTTGTGAGCCGGCGCCAGGTCCTTGATCACCGTTTCAGCGTCCTTGACCCTGTCTTTTAATTTATCGTGGTCCGCCCGGAGCAAGCCCAGTCCTGACGCCACTTGCGCTATATCGTTGTGGAGCGCGTCTCGAGTGGCCATTATGGCTTCCAGAATCCGGTCCTGCAATCGCTGCAGGTACGTCTGCCCGGTGGGGCCCCCCTCCGCCCCATCAGACGTCGCTGCCTCCTCCGCCTTGGTCCTCGGCTTCCCCATTGTGGCTGACCTCGTCCTACTCGGCCTGCCCGGCTGGCTGAGACCCCCCCGGGCCACGGCCTCGCGGCCTGTCCCTGTGCGCTATGGGGTCGCGCTTCGCAGATGTCGCGCCCCAGAAGTGGCGCCTGTCGTAATTCTCGGCCCCCAGGATCTGTGGATGATCGTTCTTTCTTCCCTCGGGCCTCAGCCACGTGGCCGGCTCCTGTGCGCCACGGGAACTCGCTGCGCTGTTACCGCACTCCAGAAGCAGCGCCTGCCGTGCAGCCCGCCCCCTGGGGACTGAGGTATACCGTCTTCCCTCTCCTGGGCTAGCGGCTCAAGTGTGTCGCGCTATCGGGAGTTTGGCGCTGCCGGGGGACCTCCGCTGGCCTGCAGGGCGTCTCCGCTATGTCTCCATCCACCATTCGAACCTTCGCGGCGGGGGGCGACAAGAGGAAGGAGGTGGGGGCGGGGGGGGCCCGGGCCGTGCTGCACTAGTTCCCGTCCCCCGTGGTCCACCTCTCAGGGCTGCCCCCGCTCACCCGTCATCAAGTTCGGTGCCCAGGGCTGGGTCGCAGTTCGTCTCTCCGCTCTCCTGGCTATTGAAGCCGCCAGGGAGCTCCGCCTGCAGTGGCGTACCTGGCGGCCCTTTCTTCTAGCGATCGCGGTCGCTGCGCACCGCAGCCGAGGGTCAAGGAGCTTCTCCCGCTGCGGGGGGATCGCCGTCGGAATCGTCCGAGACGGCGGCCGCGCCCCTTCCGTGTGCTTCGGGTGTGTGGACCGCTGCGCAGCCCTCGATCAGTCAAGGCTCCGTCGCGGCCGCCATCTTGCGCGCCGCCGTCTCTCCCTCTGCTCAGGCGGCCGCTGCGATCGGCGGCCAATCTCGGCGCTGCAGTGCCGCCAGCAGCTCAGATCTCGCCCAGCCAGTCTCCTTCAGGTCCGCTACCGGCGCCGGGGCACTTGCGGGTTCTCTGGCCCCGTTTTCAGGAGTATTGTGGGGAATAGGCATGGAGCTCCGGGCTCACGCCACCATCTCCCTCGGCGCTCAAGCCACGCCCCTCAGTGATATGTTGTTGCAGCATCATCCTTTCTCGCACCTTGTCTCCAAACACAGGTGGTTTTCTAAAACAGGTTGCAGCACAGAGGCTCGATAAAGCGGGACCACATTGGATAATAAGGCAACACGAGAATAGGAATACTAAGATAATACCACCGACCATCAGAACCTTCCATCCCCACGCTGATAGTAGAGTCCAAAGCCATTCCATTAAGGACCAACTTCCCTTGTCTACGTGAATAGAGTCGGAAATCTTGTGTAGCTTAGAGATTGCTTCATACACTGTCGGAGCATTATTGGGAATATAAACACAGCAGCTCGATTGGATCATTCTGCATACCCCACCTCGATCTGCAAGTATTACGTCAAGAACCATACGATTCTGTAACGTCATGAGACGATCCGCCTGCAGCTCAGCTGTTAAATTACTAAGGGCACCAGCAGTTTCTGTAATAGTAGATTCAACTACCCGTGTTAGCTGACGTAGATTTCTACTATTGGCCATAGGCCCCCAGAACGGAAGGAAGCCTTTGAAGAAGTCTCCGGCTTCCTGACCAGCGGTATCTTCTTTGCTGAAAACACCTCTTGCTACTCTGGTCTTGTGATAATCTGGGGAAGCGGTGTATGTCGGAGGCAACAGTCGAGCAATATAGCATGAACCTGAAAAGTCGGCAGGCAACCATGTATATGCCCTATCCTGACAAATGAAGTAGGTACCCTTAGCAGTGAGGAAGGCAGGGGAAGAGTTTGACGGATATACGTAAGTTTCAACACAGTCACTCTTCCCTAGCCGAGCTCTTGGATTTCTCCCATTACCTTGCAAGCAGAATTGACCTCGGTGAGGTACGACCCAGACTGGAGTGGAGCTTTTACGCTTGCTTTCACCCAAACTAATGCTATACTCCGTAGAATTCCAACTCAGATAAACTCGTAGTTCATCTCTAGGGACAGATGGTGAGTTATTGATGTCTCTAACCATGTCAGTTATCCCCTTTATCAAGGCTTTATTAACGGAGTTATACTTAGCGGAACGTGGAGGACGCGGGGGATAGGTCTCGAGAGCATAGACAAATACAGTTTGGAAGGCCCGACATGATCCATTATAGCTAAAAGGCAAGACCAGGTAGGGAATGCCTTTATCCATGGTGTGTGGTATCAAACCACATACCCAGCAGTCTGTTGTGTTAACTACCAGTTGGTGTTGGTGCAAGAGTTGTACAAAAGTGTTATTTATAAATTCTGAGCGTCGAGCTTGCTCATGTTCAGGGAACGGATGAAAGGAATGAAAAGAAACAGTAGTAGGAGAAACAAGATTAAGGGGAGGTACTGTAGTTGTTATCGGTGACAAAATTAAATGAACACCAAAGACGATTCCACCCTCCAACGTTATTAAAACAATCAAAAACGTAATTGCACATTGCATCAGAAAAACATTTGTTATGAAGAATTTTGTAGAGTCTATTTCTGCGAACATAAATTACATTCTCTCGGTGCAGCCCAGGAAGCTCCATCTTCTACAACCGCTCGCGACCACTGATGATATGTACGTAGTTGAAAATGCCTCTATCAGCCCTGGGAGTTCCCAGAACTAACAGAAAGACCGACCTTGTGTCTGGCCCCCGCAGATTCAACTAGGCACAAAGCCACGACCCTACGGCGACCCAGACGGCAAGGTAACAGAAACAACAGAAACAAACAAAGAAATACAAAACATGAATAGCAAACTTCCTGGCTGGATGTAATGTGATAGATCAAATGTGAAAAAAATGCAGTTTCCTGCTTTATTTGTCCTTTGAGTGAGAACGTAAGTTGTATCTCAATTTTCCTGGAGTAGTTTGATCCGGAAATAGTCTATTTTCAGCAGGAGTGACAGTGTTCGAGTTCGCAGATGGCAAATGTTCGTTTGATGCAGAGGACAAATGTTCAGTGTTCAAAGGAGCAGTTTCAGAAGAGGAGTCAGAGTTCGGTGAATCAGTTATCAGTTCTGCATCGCTGAAAGGAACGTATCTAGGAACTGGTTCGGTTTCAGAGGCACCAATTCCTTTTCTTACCCAGTTATCATAAGGGAGTGGAAGGGGTACACGCTTAGCATGTGTCGCGTGGACCCAGTTCTTTCTACCAGCCACACGTATAGCAGTCCTTGTCGCCAAAAGTACTTGAAATGGTCCGACGAACTTGGGTTGGAGATTTCTGGTCCGTCTAAAGTTCCTAATGACGAGGTGGTCGCCGGGTTTCAGCTGATGACCTGGACTTTCCGGAGGCTTTGGCAATGCATCGAAAACCTGTTGGTGAATGAGACTCAATTTAGCAGTCAAGTCAAAAAGGTAATCAATTAGCATTGGGTATTCTAGTTGCTTGAACTCCCTCGGTCTAGGTACCCCCCAAACATTTGCAGGCCGACCGAACACAATCTCATAGGGGCTAAGCCCTACTCGAGAATGCACAGTCGCTCTTGTGGATAACAGGGCCAAAGGTAGTGCATCTGGCCAGGACAAGCCCGTGGAGGCTTGTATCTTGGCCAGTTTCAGCTTGAGGGTGCCATTGTAGCCTTCAACTAAACCTGCTGACTGGGGGTGATTCGCACTGTGAAATTTTTGTTTAATACTCAAACCTGCACACACACTCTGCATAACTTTCCCTACGAATTCACTTCCGTTATCTGACCATACAATCCGTGGCATGCCATACCTGGGGAAGTATTCTTTTAGGAGGATTTTGGCAGTGGATAAGGCAGTATTGTCTTTGAGTGGATATGCTTCGATCCACCTTGAAAAAGCACAGACTACCACTAGAACGTACTTAAGGTTGTTACAACGATCCATGTGAATGAAATCCAACTGAATCACTTCGAAGGGGCAAGAAGGAGGAGCGAAGTGACCAGCGGGTGTGGGGGTTCCCTTGCCAGGATTATGCATCAGGCATATCATGCAATTTCTCACCACTCTTTCTGCACACTTACTAATTCCATCATTCTTCCAGACTGGAGCCAACATCTTACAAATCCCTTTTGAACTGATGTGCGCTGCTCCATGCGCCATCGTTACCACTGCAAGCACATACGCATCAGGCAACATCCAACGCTGCTGTTCCGACAAATCAATCCAACAGCCACTCGAGTCCAATTTACCCGTATTCTCTCTCCATGCAAGCTTTTCCTCTTCAGTCGCTTCATCCTGAATTGCTTTCACACTTTCCACTGTGTCCTCACACATTCCTGATTCAGTGACCCATCTTGCAGACGTTGCAATATACATCCCACTCATGGCATTCCTAGCTGTCTGTTTAGCTGTCTCATCAGCAAAGGCATTTCCACGACCAACATCATCCGTGATTGCTCGATGAGCACTGCATTTTACAATCGCAACTTCCATTGGTAAGGTCAGAGATTCCAACAAGTCATTGACTAGCTGACCATGCTGGATTTTAGTCCCATGGGACGTAATAAAAACTCTTTCCTTCCACAAGCGGCCAAAACTATGCGCTACACCGAACGCGTACTGACTATCTGTGAACACATTCACTCTCTTTCCCTTAGCTAAAACACACGCTCTAGTCAATGCAATTAATTCTGCAGCTTGGGCAGAATTCTGACTCACTCTTGCAGTCTCCACAATCGTACTCAAAGTCGTTACTGCGTAGGCAGCTGTCACATCACCATTCTCCAATTTAAAACAAGACCTGTCAACATACAACGTGCCATCTGGATCTGATAATGGAGTGTCTTTAAGATCAATTTGTCCCTTTGTCTCCTCCTCAGTTCTGAAACAACAGTCATGTGGTTCAGAATCACTCGACTCCTGACTAGTCGGCAACAATGTTGCTGGATTCAAGACATTGCATCTTTTGATCTGAATATGGCTTGCTAGCAGTGTCAGCTCATAGCCTGATAATCTAGCACTGGTAAGGTGCTGTGTCTTGGTTCGGTTCATGAGGGTGTCCACGGCATGTGGAACCATGACCACTAGCATGTTGTTCATGACCAAACCAGCAGATTGTCGAATGGAAGCTGCAGCTGCTGCTGTAGCTCTCAAGCAGCTAGGCAACGCTCTAGCTACCGGGTCTAATGTTGATGAAAAATACGCACAAGGGCATTGTTTATCACCAAATCGTTGCGTCAGAACACTCAACGCGCAACCTTCTCTCTCGTGAACATAGAGTGTAAATGGCTTGCTGTAGTCGGGTGTTCCCAAAACCGGAGCTGAACACAGTGCATTTCGTAACTCAGAGAAACTTTTCTGACATTCGGCAGACCATGGCACCGGACTCGGAACACCTTTTCCAGTCAAGGCCACCAATGGTTTTGCCAAAAGAGAAAAATTTGGGATCCATTGCCTACAGTATGAGGTAATACCTAAAAAGGCACCCACTTCTCTCTGTGTGCTAGGAACATTCATCTGCGTAATTGCTTTTATTCTCTCTGGGGTCAACCTTCTTCCCTCCTTTGACAAGAGATGACCTAGGTAGGTCACTTCTTGACAACAGTATTGCATTTTTGAAGGTGACCCCTTGTGATTTAGGTCGGACAAATGATGCAATAATGAAATTGTAGCTGCTTTGCAAGTATCCTTGTCATCGGCAGCCACTAGAAGATCATCGACATATTGCACTAAAGCAGAACCAGGAGGAAGTACAAAGGAATCTAACTGACTTTTTAATGCTTGACTGTAAATAGACGGACTTTCACAATAGCCTTGTGGAGCACGTTTAAACCTGAAGCTTCGGCCTCCTAGGGAGAAGCCGAAAATATCTCTACTTTCTTCGGCTATCGGAATGCTGAAAAAGGCATTCTTTAAGTCGATAACTGAGAACCATGTGGCTGTGGCAGGAATCAGTGTTAACAATGCAGTAATGTCTGGAACCACAGGAAACTGTGGAATTACAATTTTGTTAACCTCTCTAAGGTCGATTACAAATCTATAGACTGGAGGTTTTGAAGGATCAGTGCGTTTTAGAATTGGCAGTACCGGGCTGTTACAAACATTTCCTCTAGTTTCCTCTATCACGTCTTTCTTGATCAAATCTTGCACTATCAATAAAAGCGCACGTTCACCTTCACTAGAAATCTTGTATTGTGGGGTTCGTGGAAATTTGACATTTGCTTTCAAAGTTACTACATAGGGTGGAATTTCCAACAGACCTACATCGTTAGGACCAGTCGCCCAAAGAGTATCAGGGAGAGAACGCAGCTCCAGTGGGAGCGCATCCATTGACAAGTACATCGGGGAGATGATTCTCTTACCCAATGTAAGCTGTACTCCTGACGGAGAGCAGTACAAGGTCGCATATAGGCGTTTTAACAAGTCTAAACCAAGCAGATTTTCATTACAACCGGTCATCAAAATGAGGGGTGCTTTCAATTGACAAGGCCCAACAGAAATAGACAAAGGACCAGAAACGGGGTTGTGAACAGGGGCGCCTGAAAAACCTACTGAAACATTTGTTAAGCTGGACAAAGGTGCGCCAGGGAGTTTTGCATGTATGATAGAACTTTTTGCTGCACCAGTATCCAACAGAAACGGTTCGACTACACCTGATGTTGCTACTGCGACATAAGGCCCACTCTGGTCTACTGGAACTGATACTACTCCCTCTCTTTGTCCATGGCTGTCCTAGTACTCACTTTGCTGGAATTACTCACTAACTTCACTGTAATCCTCAACATGATACTGTTGAGATCTAGTTGGTTGTGCAGATTGCCCATTTCGCTGATCAAAATAATTAGAAGGGCGATCATTCGTTTGTGGAGGCATCGCACCTCGTCCTCGACCTCTAGAATTTTGCGTAGAACCACCACGACCTCTCTGAGCTGCAGCAGCATTATTTTGTTCTAGTACTGGACACTCATTCTTATAATGACCTTCCTTTTTGCAGTAAGCACATTGATTCCATTGGTATTGCGGTCTCTGAGAACCATAGTCGGTCCTTTGGTATGGCCCCTGCTGTGTATTTGCCTGATTCGTGCGAGGCGGATATGCCTGCTGCAAAAGGACTTTAGTTTTTAAATCTTTTGTTTTCTTTTCTGACTTTTCCTTCTCTTCTTTATCCCTATTTTCATAATACTGGGCAGTTGCAAGTATTTGCGCAGTCGTAGAGACAGCCCACGCACTTTCAGAATCCTTTAATTTATTACTGAGCTCTGGTAACAGATTGTGCACAAATTTATCAACAAATAATCTCTGGCCTCCTTCCGTGCTCATATCCTGACCACTGTGATCTACGAAAGTTTCCTCAAATCTTGTGAAAAAGTCGGAGACGCTTTCGTCCTTCTTCTGCCTGCATGCGGACAATTTGTCCCAGTTAACGCGCAATGCTGGCATCAGAGTTTTCATTAAATCGATTATTCTACCAGGCAAATCAGCAATTAGAGGTTCAGGTTTAGAACCACCAATCTGTTGACCATCAGCCGCTATTTTAGCTGCCCAATCACCACCTAATGCAACTGGATGGTTTTCTTTACGAATTTTAGCCCAAATTGGTTGCGGTACTACATTGCCAAATAACATGTCAATGTCCGCTAAATTCATTACGCAAGCTTCAACCGTCTGGGCCAACTCTTTGTAATATCCAGCTGGATTTTTACGCGGATCTGGCAAGGCCTGTTTCACTGCTAACACTTCAGCTCGTTTCCATGGAATGTGTATCCATACTCTCTGGAATTGAGCCGGAGCGGCTGCAATACCATGGGCCGCATCAGCTTGCACAGCTTCGCGCCAAATTGGAGGAACTTCCCTCATAGGATATTGACGACCTTGTTTTGCGCTACGTTTCTCTAAATCTCTTGGAGAACGGAGGGAAGGATCAGACCTAAAATCTAAAATCAATTCCATTGCTTCTTTTATCTCCTGACCAACTATCATTCCTGCAGCGAATTTTTGTTGAACATGAATTAATTCATCCGGAATTTGTTCAGAATCGTTTTCCTCCCACTCCTCACGTAAAAGGGAACACATAACATCAAACACATAGCGCTGTGTTGGTTCATTCCATTGCATAAATGTATCTAATACATTTCGTACATTATACCTTCCAACTTTCGAAATCCACCTAAGGGCAGTAGAATCTAATATTCCTCGTTCTTCAATACTAGAAAGCTGACTACGTCTCTGAACAGATTCAGAGGCAGGACTCCTCATCAGAGTTTTGTAAAAGGGAGATAGAATGTTAGTGACAGAATCAGTGATTCTTCGATGAACAGAAAGCGGAGTCACATAGCTTGCGGAAGTTTGAAGTAAAGTAATAGTCGGAACAGAAGAAACAGCAATAGTAGGGGTAGCAGGCAAAATAGCTTGCGAAACAACAGGTATTAGTGGTACAGGCACAGGCAGAGGAGCCGGCAACCCTGGAAGGGGGGTGCCGGAGGAATATTGTTAACCACAGGGAGTGCAGGAGCTTGATTCAGGGGAGCAGGAGCAGGTACACCAGGCTGACCAGCAACCGGTAACAAAGCATTCGGCAAAGGTGGAGCCGTAGCACCCTGTGCATACGGTGGAGGTGACCTCAACAAGTAAGACAGCAAGGGATCCTTTTCAGGGTCCTCCACTGTCTTAGCTGCATTCAATGGCAAGGCAGGGTAGCAATTGTCTATCGCTAAGTTACGCTCTCTATTGGCTACCTCTATCGCTTTCTCGGATTCATTGAGTTGCAGCTGCTTGGCAGACTGTTCTAAAGTCAACTCTTGCTCTTTTTGTTCTTACTTCAACTTTTTAGTCTCTCTCTGTTTGGATTCTTTTCGCCAACAATGGAAAGAATCAAACATTGCCGGCCGGGCTTTCTTCTTAAACAATTTTATTTCTAAATTATCGAGAATTTCGGGTTCAAAGCTACCATGTAGTGGCCAACTAAGGACACCATCTTTCTCTGTGTAACGGATCCATACCTCATTATAAGATATAGGACCCACACCGTACTTGCAATAAAGATCATAAAGAGGAGTTCCAATCGGAGGAACCAGACACGAGTCCTCCAACCGGGAATCCCTGTTGCAACCAAAACATGACAACATACAGTTTTTCCGACTTACCATTTTTAAACCGGAACAAGAACAAACACAAACAAAGGTGCGCACTTGAACTTAAGAACTTAGGCCTACCAAAGCGAACAAGTGTATCGATACTCAAACTAAACCAAAAGATTATCGTAACTAGAACAACCAGTGATAATCTTACTAAACCAAACCAAACCAAGGAACTAAAAAGGATTATCCAAACAGGAGCAAACCCTTACGAAGCAACCAAACAACTAGCAACCACTTAATACTTAACTGAGGCACTGAAGACGTCACCAAGGAGAAACCCGTCTCGTCTCGCCGTACTAAGGTCTGCACCTCGGGTCCAAGACAGGGCGACAGTCAAGGCAGCGGACCACTGCAGCCCTCCGAACGGGAACCCTCGTGGAAGAGAACGTCGGGCCACTTTTGCGATATGCCGGGATCGATGAAGTGGGGCGCCTCCCGCTGGAATCTTCACACGAAGCTTCTCGAACTCTTCAGGCTTTTGGACCGGTACGGAATGACGTCGCCCCACGTTGGGCGCCAATTGGAGTTCTGGACTTTTAATTACTGTCCAGAGGTGTCAGGGACAACACCCGAAGACCCCTGAGTTCTACCTGTCTTGGTGCACAAATAAACAGAAACACAGGCTTCTCGATGATGGCGTCAAAGACCAAAGGTTTATTACTGCAGGGACACAGAAGTCACAGAAACTACACACGGGCAGAATCTAGGAGCCTGTTCGATTTGCACAAAGTGGGTTGCTCCTTAAATACAAATTATTTAGCTGGGGGCAACATTCTCCACATACTAGTATGTTTCTTAACTTTATGTCCTAAACAATAAATATTTGGCGTTGCACAGGAATCGTCAACAATATCTGATGTCAAAACATTACGAATGAGAGGTTCCCACTGTTCCATCATAATCCCATGTCATCTTTTCATTCAAGGGCCGGACCGCCTCATCGTAAATTTCGTTACCTCCCCCTAATAAAGGCCCAGAAGGAAAGGAGCAGAGCCAGGTGCAGAAGATAGAAAAACAGGATAAGAGATGTTTGTGGGTCGTAAATGGGCAAGGCTACCAGCTTCGGCCGCCTAATCATGATCAGGCCAACGAACACGAGAACCAGTATAGCAGGACTGGCCTCAGGCCGGGGAGGCAGCTTTTGCCAAGTCATGCGGCCACAGCGTTTCTGTCCTAAGGTGCACGTGTCACTAGCAAGGTGAATCGCCGGCTAAAGCTTACGTGTCCTTAAGTGAAATGAATTGATCAGAGGTCACTGTGTGTCCATTGACTATGTGAGGGCAAGAATACAAGATGGATGACCGAATCTAAAATGGATGCCATGGGTAAATCGGAAATGTGGTTATAACAGGAGTGCTCTTGCTCGTAGCGTAGCGAAAACACCAGGATATACTAAATGGATTATTTGCGGTTCACTGATACCAAAATTATGAGTTTACGACAATGTTGAAAACGCGGGTTCAAATCGTCACGGAACCTCAGGTTTAACCCTCTCTGCATAATTTAGGATGTAAGTTCTTCCGAAATTCAGGAAACCTAGTATTGATTGTAAGTTCTTCAGCGTTCTTGGTGCTTGGAGTACAGCACACTTCTCTAAGAAGTTGTCTGCTAGGCTTTTGCCTTCACTTGATATTTCATATCCTAAAAACAGGACTGTTAAACGGGCAATTCGGGACTTTTTAAAGTTGAATTTGTAACCCTCAGCTGCAAACCCAAGTATTATGGTGTTTACTCTTTTCAAGTGAGTATCCAGGTCATCATCTGTGAGATAGATGTCATCGACATAAGATAATGCCTCATCATCATATATTTGTAGTAACTCTGTTACTCTTGCTGAAAATAATCCTGGGCTATTCTTGAATCCCTGTGGGAGTCGACAGAAATTTTCCTGTGACCCCATTATTGAGAAAGCGGTTAAATACCTGCTTTCAGGTGCAATGTTTTGACAAAAGAAACCATTAGAGATGTCTACTGTTGTTTTGTATTTTTTGCGAACGATGTTATTCATTAGTGCTGCACTGTGTGAGTTTTGTACAGCAAATGTTTTGCAACATGAGTTCAGATGTCTGTAGTCCAAGACTAGACGATATGAGTCGTCTGGTTTGGACACAGGAAACAAAGGATTGTTCATTTGAGAGGTGCATGTTTCGATCACCCCTTGGTATTCAAGTTGATCTAATATCTTCCTGACTTGTTTTTTAGCTTCTTGCTTAATCGGGTACTGCCTTTGTGCAGTTGGTTGACATTTTAACTGGATTTTGTGAGGAGGAGAGTCCTCATCCCATCCTACATGATTTTTATATAATGCAGGAGCTTGAGCTACTGCCCATTTTCTTGCATATATGTATTTTCTATGAATTGGAATATGACTTGAGAAGGCAGGCATAATCATTTCTTCGCCATGAGGGCACTCCCTGACAAACTCTGGTGGCCAGTCTTTCTCAGCTAATAGGATGTCATGTCTTTTTGAAAGGTTATCCCAAAACAGACCCCTTACTTTCCTAGTCTTATCTCCCTCTATACGCAATGTTATTTCGTATATTTTATGAGGTTTGCTAACTCTGGTATCTGCAGTTTCCACCTGAATGTATTCATTCGTGTCCACTGTCTCCCGATGATTCATCAGGATCTTGCGAGCTATTGTCACTTCCGCTGCGCTGTCTAGCATTGTCTGGGCCCACTCTCCGTTTTTCAGCTGTGTCCTCAGTATTCTCGGCATGTTTGATTATTTTAATACTGGCTACCTTCTTTCTTGGAAACTGTAATTTTTTACTTTGAGCAGGTTCCTTGTCTTTGGACTTGGCGTGCTCTTCTCTTTGTGCTGACCGTCCTCTTCTTTCCGATTTCTGTGAGGAAGATCGAGAAAGATTGAGTGAGAAGGATCGAGAGGGACGTGTATCAACATCTTGATATCTGTCAGGTTTTTTTATTTTATCCCTATCTCTAAGGTTGTATCTTTTTTCAGAGGGCTCCCTTTGGGGAGACTTGTCTTCTCGGCCTGGAGATCTCTCTCTACGCTGTGGAGACCTTCCTCTGGACTGGAATCTTTTTCCTTTGGGAGTAGATTGTTTGTTTCCATCCCAGCTCTTTTTTGGAGTGTTTGAATTATTTTTAATAAATATCTTTTCAGGATTTTCTGTTAGTTGGGGTTTTACCGGTTTTTCACCCAGACTATCTCTTCCTAGCTCTTCATAGGATTTTTCTATGATTCTGGCAAGTTCAAATGGTTGTTCTGCTATATCTGTTTCCTTCAGTTTCTGGCGGATCGCCACAGATGCCGCTTCTCCTTTTATGTTGGGTAATAATATAGCCGAGACCTGCTTAAAGTCTTTTAGTAATTTCATACCCAGAGTTAAAGCAGGTTCTGGACCGTATTCATTTTGAATTTGTCTTAGTACATCTGGTATAACCGGCCTGGACGGAACACCATGTGTTTTCGTGTAAATGGAAGCAAAGACTGTGCCCCAAGTGTCACAATCTTCCACATGTGGTGCGACCCCCATTGGAAGGCAGATAGTCAGAATTCTGTGTTTCTCACTAGGGGTAGTATTCAGAAATACCGCCTCTATTTGAGTTATTTTTTGTGCTAGCCAGAATGGAATTTGTTCCCGTTTTGCGGGTGTTTTACCAAGACTTGATTGTATACTCTGTGGTGTAATTTTGTTTGTGTTTCCCTGATGATGGGTCAGCTGTGGAATGTTAATAGCTGGTTGGACTGTTGAAGTTCGCATTACATATTGGACTAATTGTCTGTGTATTTTAATTAGTATTTTTAGCTGGGCTAAAAGTTTCCGGTCTGACATTTTTCCGATGTCTGGATGTGGTGTGTAACTGGCTAGAACCGGCCACGTTGCTCCTGGTCTACCTAGTGGACCGAGCCTTGTTATGTGATTATTATGTTTTAGGGCACCTTTAAACCAGAGCAGGTGCTCTTGGTAATTTAGTGGGATTTCAACATCCTCGAAAGGAGTGTATTCTTCTGGATGGTCCTCTATTTTGTAATAGTGGAATTCGTGTGTTACAGCGTTTGCTGCTGGAAAGTTTATCCATGAATAGAATACCTCTGTCTGCCGATATTCATGGGCCTCTACCATGAATATGACTGTACCACCTCGTGGAGTCAGTCCGTTTTCTATAAGTTTGATAGTTATAGTTTTTCTTATGTTGACCGGAATGAGTATAGCATTCGGGTCAGTCTGTAGGAGACTCGTGTCTTCCTCTAGGAGTTGAGCTGCTATTCTAGCTGCCTCCCTATTGTCTTCACTTTCCACCATTTTTACTGGTTGAAAGTTTTTTGTTGCAGATCAGGTTTCAAGGAAACAAAGATTAGGTACACAATATTTTGGAAAACTGTATCCTTCAACGCTGACTAAACCAAAAACTATACATAGGAATCTCTTCTTACTAAGTTCTGGCGGATTTTTTAACCTTTTACCCACTCCAGACGTCTTTTGGAGTATTTACGGGAAAAAGGATCTGTGTGAAAAAGCAAGACTTAGTTACTCTAACGTCTTGTGTTAGTTTTATCGCCTTACCAAACGTTGGGCGCCATGTTGTGTAGTTCCTATATTCCCAATAGGCTCTGCGCATTGGAATAATATATTCAGCAGTGTAGACGTAGGACTGAGGTCAACTAGGTCTCTACTGACTATATTAGACTTAAGGTTTGCCAGCTAGCTCAGAGGTCACTAGAAAATTTCTCGAATAAACGAGGAGGAGTTTAACCTCCCTGGATAGACAAGAAGGGATTAGCTTCCGACAACCATATAACATGACAACTTTGCTTCCCCAGAATAAGAGTATATCTCTAGAGTCGTGTGAAAACAATAGACAGCTATTTCACTCAGTCATTGTGCGTACTTAGTTTCACCAGAGTGCAGAAAAGAGAGAGACGGGCGTTTTCAATAAAAGGTATAATTTATTGAGCAGTCTTACTTCTCATGCAAGAGAAATGAATTGCCACAATTGCAATACTTAATATAAAGTAGAGTGCGCACAGTAAAAACAGTATTATGAAATAATACTGTAAAAGCATTGATATGGTTTCTTAGCAATAGGACACTTTAGAATGGATAAAATATATACATACATATATACATTGACTAACGTACTCAACTGGTGCTTCTAAATACGCCTACCCCGGTGTACCTGACCAAAGCCTAATACGTGGGAAGGAGTAAGTAAGTAGCAGTTTAAGTTAAGTTGGTTTTGCCAAGAATCTGACTCAAGAATTCTCATTAAGGGTTTAGTCAGCACTGTACCTTGGGAATAGAATGTAGGAGGTCTGGTATCTCTTTCCTCAGGACTCGATATTCCAGCAACCCGCAAGGGTAGGCTGGAAACGCCAGAGCTGGATTTTCTCAGCTGGAGAAAAAGACAGCATCTTTCTCAGCGCGTCAAAGAGTAGGGGCAGCGTCCGTGGGCTCTCGCATCAGCTGGGCTCTCGGGCAAGTAGATGGCTGCTCGGCTCCAAAACCACCACTGTGTGTTTGTTTAAGTCAACGTTGGTATATTTATACCTGAAAGGTGCCGAGTTTGACGTAAGGTTTGGACATAAGATGCCAATAAAGATGTTACTAAGAACTGACTGTTCCTTTAGTGTTCGCAGGAGTTTTAATGACAAATCAAAACAAAAGCAAGCGGGGATTTCCCAGGTTGCTGGAGGTTTGGTGTGTCGAAAGAACTCGTTGTGCTTTCTAGGAATCCAAGGAAGTAGCTCCTGTCTTGCTGTGGACTCCAGGGGCTATTTACTAAACATAGATCTGATTCTTTATGCCATTATAGGGATATTATTGATTATAGCCGTACAAGGGCATAAAATAGCAATATTGATTCGGGTTCCCGGATAAAACACATCAGTCATGAATGATGTAATATGTGACATCATCAGCAGTTGATTGCGGGTGCGCAAAATATAGTTAGTTCATCTAACCATATAGGAGCAACTTCAATGGTTTTGTATGAGTGAAATGTCCAGCTAACTATAACACCCCTAAAACGTATAGTTTTTTGAGTGAATTTTAAAGGTTTTTTAAATGCTAATTCCTAACTATATAAGGCCTGAAACCTATGGTTTTTTTCAGTGAATATATACATATATATATCAATTTAGATTCACAAATCCGTTAAGAAGAAAGGAATGTCCGGGCCAGCTTGTGCAGAATTACGAGCTTGTATTTAGGCTCCACTCGACGCATTTCGAGGAGAAATCCTCTTGATCACGAGCTCACGGGCTCGTGATCAAGATGATTTCTCCTCGAAACGCATCGAGTGGAGCCTAAATAAAGGCTCGTAGTTCTGCACTAGCTGGCCCGGACATTCCTTTCTTCTTAACGGATTTGTGAATCTAGTTTGATATACTTGGGACTCGATATCCCGTCAAGGCCCACCGCCGTAAAGGGCAGGGGTTCAGAGCGACAACACAGCTTTGGGTATATATATATATATATATATATATATATATTCAATGAAAAAACCATAGGTTTTAGCCCATATATAGTTAGGGATTAGCATTTACAAAACCTTATTTTACTCGCATAAAACCATTGAAATTCGCATATATAGTTAGATGCGCTAACTATATATCGTGCACCCGCAATCCACTGCTGATGATGTCACATATTACATCATTCATGACATGCTCAGTGACATCACTGATGACATCACTGATGACATCTCAAATGACATCACTGATGACATCACTGATGACATCTCAAATGACATCACTGATGACAACATCCAGTGACTGTATGTTTCTGTAAAGTTAAAATATGTCTTACATATTGAAGAATGAGTGGATGTATAAGTGTCTGGATGAAGGATTTAGTAGGTGCATGACTGACTGTATGAGTGAGTGATTAAATGTGTCTCACTGAGTGAATGGGTTAGTGACTAAACTGTCTTAATTTGTGCATCATTATGTCTGTTGTTCTGTAAACTGCTGCATGTGTTGATCAGTAGCTATATGAGTAACTATATGGGTTATTGATTGGTTGCCCAAGTATTTGTATGGGAGACTGAGTGTGTGTGGGTGGCTGGGAGGTGTATGACTCTGTGCATAGATGTGTGAGCAGTTGATTCACTAGATGTATGGGTTCAAAAGTGCATGTGGAAACAGCTGTATGGGCGGTTAACTGTGTGCATGAGTGTATTGGTGAGTGAATGGATATCTCAGTGCTACATGTCAAAGTAAGTACATATGTAAAACACAGCACATGTGAGAGTTGACATATATAAATAACTGTGCATAAGAACCAGTGAATGTGTGAGTGGCTGTATGGATCATTGTGAACTTGTATCAGGGATTGTATAAGAGAGTAAATATGTGTTAGTATATGTTTGAATAAGTAAGGTGTGTATAACTGTTTAGTAGAGGAAATGGAGGTGTGATTGATTCTTTGCATGACTGACTAGGTGTGTGAGTAACTCCATGGATGAGTGACAGTCTGTGAGTGTCTGTTTACACTGAGTCTATCTAAGGTTATATTAGAGTCTGAAGAGGTTCATCGTATTATCACATGAATGATGTCATTAGTGATGTGCTCAGTAATGTCAAATGAGATGTCAAATGAGATGTCATCAGTGATGTCATTTGAGATGTCTTCAGTGATGTCATCAGTGATGTCATCAGTGATGTCATTTGAGATGTCATCAGTGATGTCATCAGTGATGTCATTTGAGATGTCATCAGTGATGTCATCAGTGATGTCACTGAGCATGTCATGAATGATGTAATATGTGACATCATCAGCAGTGGATTGCGGGTGCGCGATATATAGTTAGCGCATCTAACTATATATGCGAATTTCAATGGTTTTATGCGAGTAAAATAAGGTTTTGTAAATGCTAATCCCTAACTATATATGGGCTAAAACCTATGGTTTTTTCATTGAATTTCAATGGTTTTTTAATAGCAAATATCAAAAGCTGTCAAATGTCAAGTACATGATAGGTAAAAACATTTTCGTGTTTATGCACGCTGATGTGCTTTGAACGCTGCCCCCCCCTCTTTTCTCTTAGCAGTACTCTCTCTTTGCAGATAGTGAAAGGTAGTAAACGCAGGCCTTTGCCCCCGTTGTAATCCGTCGTGCCTGCTTCTCTCTCTATTTGATTGATTGCTATCCAAGCATTTACTGTTTTAGAATTGGTTCTCTTTGGTTCATTCTGTATTTACAAACAAGCACAGAGTCGCAATACTCTGTTTAGTCTTTGCAGATAGTGAAAAATCATTTAAAAAAACAAAAGGAATCGAGCAAAATCAGTAGGCCACTAATGGGATCTCTTTTTGACCTCGCTAAAATAGAAACATTAAGAACAACCCCTCATGAGAAAAACGAAACTAGTGAGATGAACTTAGCTCCACACCATGATGGCTGCAAGACAGCTCGGCTCCGCCACCCACCCCGCCCAAAATAACGACAAACCCTATGCAAATATTATAAATATATACAACACACCAGCAAAGTAACAGGGTAAAACGTTTTATTAAATAACTATATACATGGCAGCCTGCTGCAACATCGATCCAAATGCCTTTTGGTGACTCTTCCATTGTGAACATTGTCCCACAATCCGTTTGACCTGAAACGATTACACAAATAAAACATTTGTGAGTTTTAAATTTCCGGAGAAGTATAATTCACCAATAGTTTTCTCTGTAGATCTTTTTCCATTAACAATCCCAGTTCCATCACCCGCCCAGGATATCACTACTGTTAGTTGTCATTGTTGCTTCTGTTTTAATAAAAAATGTTTTAAGGTGTTTACTGTTTTTGTTGCGATGTATATATTTATAAGTTATTAAAGTGTTATAATCCTACTAATTTTTTTATCGATTATTGCTGTTTGAGATATTCCCTGTCTACAAACAGAGAAGAATAGAAATATTCTGTCTCCCTTTGCAGATAGTGAAGGATAGGTAATGCAGACTTTTGTCCCCCGTTGTAATCCGTCATGCCTGATTGATTGATTGGCTGGACATTTATTGTTCAAGGAATAGTTCTTTCGAGGTACTCTCTGTTTGCAAATAACGTGGAATAGAAATATTCTGTCTAGTCTAGAAACACACTTGAAAAGGAAGGGAAATAAATCGAACAAAATCAGTAGGCCTCTGATGAATTTTTGACTTCGCTAGAAATAAGAAACATGAAAGTGGTGAAAGAAGGGGGAACATCACTTACAACGCATTTATTACAACGCACTACCATTACAACGCAACCATTACAACGCAAACCATTACAACGCATTGTGCTGGGGGGCGCTCTAGGATAGGGAATATATTTAATTTACTATCCAACACCTTCCCTACTATCCACGGGGACTGGAGTTGGAATAGTAAATTAAATAAATCACTATCCAGCGCTTAAAAGCACTATGCGTTGTAGTGGTATGCGATGTAAAAACCGCGTTGTAACAGCAGGCGTTGTAATAGCCTGCGTTGTAACGACACCAATCCGAAAGAAGCCAAGCTTGACGTTACGGCAGCCACAAGGTAGCTAGGCTCCGCGACCCCCCCACTGCTCCAAGCATGTCTGTCCCACCGCCCGCCACGCCCAATAACGGTAACATGAAATAAATACAAATCAGCAGATACCTACCCCCATTCCGGAAACTCCCGAAGTGCAACAGGTTCGCGGCTACGCCCATCCGGAAGACGAGGCCTTCGGCACGTGTAGGGCAAGTCCTGCTGGCAGCCGTCGGCCGGGGAGGTCATCCCGTAAGGTGGGCCAGGAGAGGAGCCGAGGCCGACGGGATTCTTCTTCTTTCTTAGATAATGTCTGCGACAACGGGGGGGATGTCTTGCACATGCCACCGACCCCCCCCCCTCGTATCTCCTGGTCTGGCCCGGCTTGATATGAGCTCCCCGTTCGGGCCTGAAGCGGCGCCCTGCAGGCCACGGGGGGGGATGTCTTGCCTCTGACCCCCCCCTCTTATCGCCTGGTCCGGACATCACGGATATCAACGCCAGGTGTCGGTGTGGGGTGCGCTGGGAGGGAGAGGTGGCGCGAACAAGCCTCTCCCACCCCCACAGGTGAGGGCCCCTCAGCTGTACCCCCAACGCTCCACTCACCCAACAAACGGGTTCCTCCACTCTTGCGATACAGCGACGCTGCATTCACCCGACAAAAGGGTTCCTCCACTCTTGCGATGCAGCGACTCTCCACTCACCCAACAAAAGGGTTTCTTCACTCTTGCGATGCAGCGACGCTGCACTCACCCAACAAAAGGGTTTCTCCACTCTTGCGATGCAGCGACGCTGCACTCACCCGACAAAAGGTCTCGTCCACTATTGCGAGGCAATGATGCTCCGCTCACCCAGCGGGGGTCTCGTCCACTGTTGCGGTGCTACGGCGCTTCTGAGTTCAACTAGAAAATGAGTCCTGCATCCAGAAACGTTCTCCTCAACTTTGAAGATTCTATAAGAGCCACGGGGGCCCCCGACCCCCGATGGGGAATGACTGCCATGATCACCCACGGAACGACCACGACGTAGCCGCGGGACGTCGGCGCGCTCATGCCGGCGCCGGCCTCAGTCTTGAAATCACCAAAATCCTGCAAGACTACCAACTTGATCAGTTCCGGTGGGACACCAGTATGACCCGGTAGGAGAGATTTTGACCTCCCACCCCTCTTTGACTGATGGTTCATGTCGCCAGTCCCCTCTACTACCCTTCAACGAAAACTTTTAGACTGCCGAAAGAGGTCCCGGTCCAACCACGAGTTGGTGCAGACATTTTGACTATACTTGGACCTTCCTGACCTCACTCAAAATGGCGCCGGTACAAATGAAACTATTGTGCCCCGAGTGCACAGCCTTGATATCATGAGATATGTATGCAGTTTTTAGCACATGAATTGATATGGGATAAGACTGATTATATGTTCGGACAATTAATTGATCCGGGATGGGTATTGATTATACGTTCGAACAATAAATTGACATGGGACTTGTACTGATTACACATTCGGACAATGAATTGATATTAAGTTCTAATGCATCATTGATTACTGTATTTATTGAAGGTTAGAATTGTCGACACTTTTGGTACTTGCTCACAATGGATTATCGATATGATTTTGTTGCACTTGTCGCACTTTTTACTGATTATATATTCGGACAATGAATTGATCCGGGATGGGTATTGATTATAAGTTCGAACAATGAATTGACATGGGACAGGTACTTATTTATTATTTATTTAGAAGTTTTCTATAGCGCTAACAAGACCCGAAGGTAGCAGAGCGCTTTACAGTAAAGGCATGAAAAGGTGGACAAAAAGACAAGTAACAAATAAAGGTGATCATCAAATGACAGTTAGGGGAGAGGAGAAGTTCATACAGTAGGACTTCTTGGCAATAGGATACAGAGTTCTCACATAGTTCTGGGGATGGATGTTGATCCTAGTTACCCAGGACCTAGGGAACGGATGAGGAACAAGGATTTGAGGTGGCTCTTGAATTCCGCATAGGACGGTATGGTTCTGATATGCGGGGGGATAGAGTTCCATATTTTGGGGGCATTTCCTGAGAAGGAGCAGTCCGCAGTTTTCTTCTTTCTGGTTTTTGATAGGATGAGCAGCAGGGAGTTAGAGCTTCTCAAGATTCTACTTTGGCCAGCTTTTGTGAGTTTGTTTGCCAGGTATTCTGGTTTTCCGGTGTGGAGGGCCTTGTGGGTTAGACAGGCCGTTCTGAAGGTGCTACGCATATCCACCGGGAGCCATTCAAGTTCTTTGAGTGCAGGGGAGATGTGGTCGGATTTTTTGCATCCTGTGATCATTCTTGCTGCCGCATGCAATGTTGTTTTTAATGGAGCCAGGTGTGATTTGGGGATGCCTGTTAGGATTGAGTTCCCATAGTCCAGTCTAGATAAAACTAGAGATTGCGTGGCTAGTTTGAGGTCCTTGTTGGGAATGAAAGGTTTGATTTTGTTCAGCAGTCTGAGGTTAAAGAATGCGCTTTTTGCCGAGTTCTTAATGTGGTTTGTCAGGGTTAGTTTGGGGTCTAAGGTGAAGCCCAGAGATTTTATGGAATCAGCTAGCGTGAGAGAACCTTTAAGAGCATCGATCGACTTCAGCCACTCGATGATTTGAGGGTTGTCTTCTTTGTTTGAGATGAGAAGAGTTTTGGTCTTGTCGGGATTGAGTTTCAGGTGATTCTTTGTCAGCCAATCTTGAACATCATTTAAGACGGCATTTACTCGGTGGATGTCGTTAATTGAAGAGGTTTCCAGGAAGATCTTTGTGTCATCCGCGTAGAGGTGGAAGTGGATATTGGCATTCCTGAGTAGTTTGGCGAGCGGTTCCATATAGATGTTGAAGAGCTGAGGAGAAAGTACTGATCCTTGGGGGACACCCCTTGTTGACTTGCTGGGATTCGGAGGTGAAGTTCTTCATTTTTATTATTTGCGAGCGGTTGTGTAGAAAGGAGGAAAACCAATCGAGAACTACCTCGCCGAGGCCAGCTCTTACTTGTAGAGTCTTGATGAGGAGCTTATGGTCCACCGTGTTGAAAGCTGCGGATAAATCAAGGAGTATGAGGAGGCAGCATTTGTCAGCGTCAAGGGAACCGTGAATATCGTCTATGATGTTCAGCATCGCGGTTTCTGTTCTGCGGCCTTGTCTGAAGCCGGATTGGAGGGGGTCTAAAAATTTCGGAAAATGAATTGACATTAAGTTCTAATGCATCATTGATTACTGTATTTATTGAGGTAATACTGATCTCTCCGCATGAAATTAATTTTCCACATGCTACACAAGTCAATCTCATCTGCCCAAAGTTCTTTTGCAGATTTGGGACCGTTTCCCTTGCCTCTGACTCACTTATTGCTAAGTCATTGGTGGATGTTTTTGCCGGTCGGGGGTTATCCCCCAAATCTCGAAGTTGTGCTTTAGAATAATTAAAATGTGCCGATGCATGGTATGATTACCATAGCAATATTTATTTTCGGTCCCTCTCAAGAGTTTTTTTTTTGCAGATGAGGCAGGTAACAAACCTGGCTTTAACTTTCTTTTCATGAGAAGGAAAAGAAAAAAATTGCCAGATAAAATTCACTTTCACATGGGACGTTCTTGGCATTTCTTTTAGTTTTTTAATATACATGTTCATAAAACGATTACACAAATGAAACATTTGTGAGTTTTAAATTTCCGGAGAAGTATAATTTACCAATAGTTTTCTCTGTAGATGTTTTTCCATTAACAAACCCAGTTCCATCACCCGCCCAGGATATCACTACTGTTCCCCATGTCATAAACCCTTAGGATGTTCAATAACTGAAACAGCTAATATGGGTTTACTTACAGGGGACATCTTTTGTTCTGTTTTGTAAAGTAAAACTATTGTGAACGCAAGTATTATACATAGTAAGTGTTTAATATAGCATTTGTCAGTCATTGGTTAAGCAGCTAGGACCTGTTCACTCTTGACACCCCAGGTGCTGTGTATGTTGCACTATAGTGCTGCATCGGGAATACGGACAACCCTATTGATGTTGATTTTTCATTATTGATTATTGTAAAGAGATGGCGACTCCCCCCTTTAGCAGATTAGCTAAATCTTTGCGTAATTTGGGCATAAAAGTTATATTATTGGAAGTAGATGGTTATAGTTCTGGTTAATTTCCATTCAGAATGTCCTACACAGCACCACTCTAGGTAAATATGCTGCCTTGGGACTATTCGCACAACAGACCGCTACTGACCATTGTTGCTTCTGTTTTAATAAAAAATGTTTTACGGTGTTTACTGTTTTTGTTGCGATGTATATATTTATAAATTATTAAAGTGTTATTTTCCTTCTACTTTTTTGTGAGTGCTATATATTTTTAATGTGACACATAATTGTGAAGACTTTGATGTACAAAAAGGCATCCCTGGAATCTTCCGCTTCAGGCTCGGTCCCACACACCCTCATTGTGAGAATCCCCTCTCCAATCACAATACAGGATGGTTATCAGATTGCAGGAACGCGTGTAGTGTGACGGATCTCATCGGGTGGGGGCCTTGATCTACTGTAACTTCTTTGAAGAGGGGTGATTCTTTACAGTTGAGGCCATAAACTACATCTGCAGGGCTAGGTGATAGCCTGGGACGGGCCTGGACAATCGGACACAGAGGAAGAGGAGTGTCAGAGGGTGCGGTAGTGAATAGGGTGAAAGGCAGGTGTCGGGCGGGCACAGGGTGTGATTCTCAGAGAAGAACAGCGCAGATGGGAGGAGGTTTCTAGCCCATACATGAGAAAGAGAGCGGGAGTGACCAGTGCGTGGGGGAGATGCTTGCGAGGGTGCAGACAGTGGGTCTGGTCAAGGCATCTAAAATGGCTGCCGTGCTCAACAAAAGTGTGGCATTGCAAAAAAGACAAGATGGCGCAGACAATGTTTATCAATAAGGA
Organism: Lissotriton vulgaris; assembly: GCF_964263255.1. Taxonomy (NCBI): domain Eukaryota; kingdom Metazoa; phylum Chordata; class Amphibia; order Caudata; family Salamandridae; genus Lissotriton; species Lissotriton vulgaris. Next base: position 293,670,352 of record NC_141697.1, on the reverse strand, counting down.
TTAATTTATAACAATTATTTAAAACAAAATATTTACTCGCAGTGACAACATGGCGGTCAACAGTTCCTGATTTCCATCGAATCGAACGTTAACAGACGTCACGCAACAAAAAAAAAAAACGCTCACGCACAGCCGCTGGAAGACATGTATCAACAAATATGAGCCTCCTCAGCCACCCTCAGAAAACAAAAGGGGTCAGGATACGTCTCCCGTACCCCCTTCTACCTAGTAATTTAATGAAATCGAAACACAAAATGGCGAATTCACGTTTCGCTACCAGTTTGCGAACCGAGAAGCGCTTCTACCGCGAAAAATCAAATTTTTATTATTTGCCCCACGGGACCCTTTAATAACCCCAACATCATTCCTAGGGGGTCAAGAGAGGTCTACCTAGCTCCCTTTCATTAAATTCCCCCTTCGTTTTTCTCCTCCTCTTGTCTATCGATCCTACCGACAGACAAGATGGCGGCCGCACCGGACTGTTTAGAATGTTGACAGACACCGGAGAGCCAATCAGCTTCGCTACGCAAAGCTCCGTTACGCGAAAAGTACACGATCTGGAGCGCTATCTGGGACGCTGTCACAGATATACCTGTTTTTAAACATTAATTTCTCAAAATCCACTGGAGCACATATATTGAGACCCAGCAAAGGCACATCGGGCTAACAGTCCCTATAATTTTGCCAAGTTTCGTGCAAATCCATTCAGCCATTATTTTGCGAACCGAGAAGCGCTTCTACCGTGAAAAATCATTTTTTTTTAATTTTCCCCACGGGACCCTTTAATAACCCCAACATCATTCCTAGGGGGTCAAGAGGGGTCTACCTTGCCCCCTTTCATTAAATTCCCCCTTCGTTTTTCACCTCTTCTTGTCTCTCGATCCTACCGAGAGACAAGATGGCGGCCGCTCCGGACTGTTTAGAATGTTGACAGACACCGGAGAGCCAATCAGCATCGCTTCGCAAAGCTCCGTGACGCGAAAAGTACGCGATCTGGAGCGCTATCTGGGACGCTGTCACAGATATATAAATTTTTTTAAACGTTAATTTCTCAAAATCCACTGGAGCACATATATTGAGACCCAGCAAAGGCACATCGGGCTACCAGTCCCTACAATTTTGCTAAGTTTCGTGCAAATCCATTCAGCCGTTCGAGCTAAAAGTGGGGCCAAACGCCCTATGGAAATTAACATGGGAAAAACGCGTTTTGGGACCCCCCTTTTTTCTCGGCCCCCCCTTGACGAACCCCCCCAAATTTTCAGGGGCTGCTCAGAAACAAAATGTGCCATTTTCCTGAAAATTTCAGCCGATTCCGTCCACAAACGCCAAAGTTATTAGACATAGAATTTTCAAAAGTTCCATAGAGAAAAAATCCTAACTATATATACCTACTGGCGATAGCCAGTAGGTAATATATATATATATATATATTTATTTATTTATTATGTATTGGCGGTCGCCAGAAGATCATTATAAACTAGTTTCCATAGGAAAAGCGATTTTTCTTTTCCCAATAACTTTGGCGCCGGTTGACGAATCTTCGTGAAATTTTCAAAACTAGTGGGGCACTCTGGTCAGCTCCTGTCTTGAAAGTTTCGGGGGTGATTTGCCAAGCGGGGGTCAGAAAAAAAGGGGGTCCCAAAATGTGTTTTCTCCATGTTATTTTCCATAGGAAACTTTAGACACGGCTACAGCCCGAACTGCTGAACGGAATACACCAAATTTTGCAAAAAGGTAGCCCTTGGTTTAGAAAGAGCCCTTTTTGTTAAATTGTGTAAATCCGTTCAGTAGTTCCTGAGAAATTAAAAAAATGGAGGTCGGAAAAATAAATGGGAGTGTGAATAATTCTTTGCATGACTGACTAGGTGTGTGAGTAAGATTTAATAAAAATAAAAAAAATGTGGCCAAGCCCCGAGGGATGGTGTCCCCAGGGCCGAAATTGGCCTTGGGGGGGGGGGCCACATGGCCTCTTCTAGTTTTTAGTTTTTAAAAAACAGGCCCTGAGGGATGGGGTCACCAGGGCCCCAAATAATTTAAAAGGAGGAGTGCCACACAGCCACCTTGATTAAAAAATAAATACATAAAAAAGCTGGTATGGTGGCAGAGGCCACGCCCCCTAATAGCAGCACTCAGCAAACACGGCCACATGCGCATTGTAGGTGGGGGAATTAATTTCCCTTGAATTCTAAGGGTCCCTGGGGGCCAACTAGCCCACCAGGTACCTTCAGTATGCGCCAGGGAACTGTGTTGCAGAGAGGTGTTCAGAGGCCACGCCCCTTTTTACACATCTCTGCAACACAGCTCTATTGTTCTTACCGGGCGGTACCTGGAGGGCTAGTTGGCCCCCATGGACCCTCAGGACTCAAGGGGAATTAATCCCCCAATTTACTATGCACCAGAGGGTGCATTTGCACAGTGGTGCACAGATGGTGGGGCCTGACATACCAAGTGTGCAAATGCACCCCCTGGCACATTGTAATTTTGGAGATTAAGTCCCCTTCAATCCTGAGGGTCTCTGGGGCCAACTAGCCCACCAGGTACCTCCAGTAAGTGCCAAAGTGCTGCATTGCGAGTGGTGTAAAAAGGGGCCTGGCCTCTGAACACCTCTCTGCAACACAGCTCCCCGGTGCATTCTGGAGGTACCTGGTGGGCTAGTTGGCCCCCAGTGACCCTCAGGATTCAAGGGGACTTAATCCCCAACTTAAAATGCGCCACAGGGTGGATTTGCACACTTGTCACATCAGGTCCCGCCCCCTCCCTGCACCACTGTGCAAACTTGCCCCGTGGCCAGTTGTAAGCTGGGGAATTTGGTCCTCTTGAATCCTGATGGTCCCCAAATTATAACACATCAGGGGTGAGTTTGCATAGTGGAGCAGAGAGAGGGCATGGCCTGATGTGACAGGTGTGCAAACGCGCCCTGTGGAGCGTTTTAAGTTGGGGAATTAAGTCCTCTTGAATCCTAAGGCTCCATGGGGCCAACTAGCCCACAAGGTATGTCCAGTAAGTGCCACAGAGTTGTGTTGCAGAGAGGTATAAAAAGGGGCATGGCCTCAGACCACCTCTCTGCAACGCAGCTCTGTCCAATATCGTGATTGGTAATGAAAACGCACTCACTCGTGTGTCTTGTAAAGAATTACAGTGGCTTTATTTACCAAGTTTTAGCCAAAGCCCAACGCGTTTCACCTTATCCAAAGGCTTGATCACGGGATGTTGAGCCCTGACATTGAGCCTTCTTTTATTTTTGGTGCGCAGTGACTTCCTATTTTGCACACTCATGCATGCTGGTCATTGTAGTCTAATGACTAAAGTGGAAATGTAACCATTCCTGAATTACAGTGAAATATAAGTGCTCAATGTGCGTGCAAACATAAAAATAAGAAGGCAGGGGGCGTGGCTAGCAGCCGACTAAGATGGCTGTGTAGTCGAAGAGCTCCGGGGACAACGCGGCCCTTCACATTAATCTGCATGCTAATCCGGCAATAAACGCAGCTCCAGGGGCTGATTCCGAGGTCCAGGACCCGGCGGCGAAGACCGGTAAAAGTCCGGAACCGCTCCAGAGCCGGGAACTGCGGAAAACAAGGGACGAACATTGGCGGCCTACACAGCAACCAAAGACCACGGCCTAAAGTAACTCAAGGCCGGGAGCGGAAGCGAAGGTGTATCGGACTCCGGCGAATCAAAAGACCGCCACGCCTCAAACATGAGCGGAACAACCGGAAATACTCGGCAGTAAGCAGCAACACAAGCATAAAGGCTACAAGCGGTGAGGGAGGAACTGGAGCACCCAGACAGCGCAACGGGAAAAATAGACACCGGGGACTTATCGTGCTCACCGCGCAATACGGCAAGGAACAGCGACATATCCGACGCAGGTGTACACAAGTACAGCATTACTAACAGCACGCTAGGAATGAGCGAAGGACGCGCCCCCGAAAGTGAGAAGAGAGCGGCATAAGCAAAGGGTGAACCAACAGCGACCTACCTCATATGCCGAGACCGGGGCAAAAAGTAAACTGAGGCCGGAGAAGGAGGGGAGTGGGTGTGGAAACACAGCAACAGCAGAACCGGTCATACCTGGAGCGCAGAGACAAAGCTCAAGTGAGGAGTGCCCAGGGTCCAGCAAACGGCAGAGTGAGACGAGGCGACAGGCGCGAGCCAGGACGGAGCGAGGGGGAGGCCCGACATCGAAGGTGCGATCAGGAGCCTGAGCACGAGGGTTTCAACAAAGCCAGAGGATGACTGACCCGAAACACACACTCTGCACATTCGGCCGTGGCTGACCTTAGGAAGGTGGACACAACTGGAAAGCCGAACTCGCCCCCCCCTACAGAGTGGGTACCAGAGAATGAGGTGGCCCGATGGGCACTGATTAAAGGTCGGAACCACATCACTCATTGACTGTGGTGCAACCAGAAATGCTTGAAAAGAAGAAAGTTTTCCCTTTTCTTGGTTATAGAGGATAGGTCAGACTGTGAAAACAGTCCTACTATCTTGCAACCTAATTTGAGGTCTAGTTTGCTATGAGACACCCCATATGGTAACAAATTTACAATTTATACTGGAAGATGTCACACTATTTCTATGGATTAACGACAAAAAAAAATTTCTAACACACAAGGTAAAAAGTAAAGAAGTGAGAGGTCAAAAGATAATGTACTAGAATGATTCTTGTATTTAAAACAATTTTTTACATTCATTTACATTACATAAGAATAAATCATTACATTCAATTAATAAAAAACATGATACATTTTTTATAAAAAGGAAAAAAGCACAATAAATGTTGACGCGGCGTTTCGGTGAACTGGCTTGAATACCTTCTTCAGGACAATGCTTTTTGTACGGTTAAAAACAATCTATGTGAAAGTACAGATAAAAAATATTTTTATTAGTTTTACATTCTAGTACAAATGACCTCTTAAGCTTTAGTAAACTTCGCACTATAGTTCGGTTGGTTCTTTGACTTATTGTCTTATAAACTCTATCTACGTCCTTCCTTTGTCTTTAGGTACATCTCAAAACAGGGTGATTTAATTAAAACATCCTTTCCATACAATTAACAAAAAACCAGAAATGCAACATTGGTGGACCAGGTCAGCACTACAACAAGGTGACCCGGGACACGCAAGAACCCGAGTCGGCGGCGACCATCTTCCAGGAACTACAGACGACCTAGAACCGCAGCCCAGTTCAACCGCCGAGTCATATATAGGGCTAAGATTAATAACTAACAGCTCGTGGGCTCGGCACCCAAACATGCAAACGTAGTGAAACAGCTGCCTGATTAACCTACCAGCGGGGTCAACATGTCTGGCAGGGGGCCTAGAAATCAAACAACGCAGGCAAAACTGAACAAATATGCATACGACAAAAGTTTCCCGCCCCTGACGGAGGGACGCCCATCCACGGGGAAAACACCGGAAGGCAAAGGGGCAAAGAAAGTGACGCTAGAGGACATTATGAAAGCACTATCGAGTGTACAAACAACGGTAGGGACAATCTCAACAGATGTCTCGCTGCTGCGGGCAGACTTCCACAAAATGGCTGAACGGGTTAAGGAAGTGGAGGTGGTCACCAAGTCTCTGGTGGAGTACACGTCGGAACTGCAAACGGCGATGGGCCGAATCGAGGCAAAAAACAAGCAACTAAAGGAGAAGTTGGATGACCAGGAAGGATGTTTAAGAAGGAACAATGTACGCATTCTTGGGGTTCCTGAGACCGAAGGCACCCAAGCAATGGACCTCTACGTGGAGGAACTGATCAAGACAAGACTCCAACCCAAGGGACTGTCAAGTTTCTTTTCAGTAGAGAGAGCACATAGGGTTCCCGGTGGCAAACCAAAGCCGGGAGCTGCCCCGAGACCACTGCTGGCCTGATTATTTAACTTTTGAGACAGGGACGTGATCCTACAAATGGCAAGAATTTCCCCACCATTTCGAATACATAACTCTACGATCGCTTTCTTCCCCGACTATACAGCCGAGGTTCATGGAAGTCAAAAAAGAGCTAAGATCACACGAACTACCCTACTCCATGTTGTTTCCAGCACGGCTTAGAGTAGCAGCTAAAGGGAAAACATGGTTCTTTGAAACACCGGAAGCTGCTTATAACTGGCTAGAGGGATGGAGATGAGTAGAGGGCCCCAGTCGTGGGAACAAAAATCACCGACACCAGATGGAAGACGAACACCCCGGGTCTCAAGCATCAAGGCGAGAAGATCCAGGCCGCTCACCGGGAACAAGAGCTGAAGGAAACGAACATGGGCCAGACTCTTGAATAACCGGCTCCCGAGATAATATCTGTTGACATGAACAATGAAGGTCGGGCCGACTATGGACACTGGACTGAGGTGGGCCTCGGAGAGCAGGAAGGGCCGCTGCTCCCACGGGACCTTTTACCCTGACAAGCAAGTACTATGGTTTGGGGAGGGGAGAAGCACTCTGCTAAGTTGGGGTGGCGGGCGGTTGCAAGTCCGTTAAGCAGGGAGGCAGGGAGGAGGGTGGGAGGGATGGAGGGTGAAGTTATTGTTTTTTTGTTCTTTTGGTTTATGGCAGGTCTCGACAGTGTGGACACATCACAAGCTCGACTAGTTGGCAGGTACATTAATGTCTTAGCACAGAAGCGATTCCTCATACCTAAGCAAGTCACTCATGGCGCTAGATTCGCAACTTAACAACACTTATGAAATGACACAGGAGAACCCAGTAGCACCTCTACGGATAGTAACATGGAATGTAAGCGTGTTAGGCGATAAAATAAAGAGGGGTCTAGTACTACAGGCTCTAAAATGACATGGCCCAGCACTTGTGAAAAAACAAGAGACGCACCTCACGGGGAAGGCATGCAAGGCTCTGGGTAGATGGGGTACAAAATGGCGGCACACTGCAAATTCTCCTAGGGATCAAGGAGGACGGGTATCCTGGTAAAGAAAACTTCTCCACTCATAATACTACAGAGTAAGGTAGATGACCAGGGACGTTTTGCGGCGACACAGGGGCAGTGGGAGGGCAGACTTCTGAATATAGTATCAGTCTATATACCTCCGGCGCTCCAAGCAGTGGCACTGCCTGCACTGGGAGAATTCATTCTAGCCCTACCAGAAGGTGACCTTATTATGGGAGGAGATTTCAATACAACAATAAACACTAATGTGGACAGGTTCCCTGCTCGACCTCAGACATCCGGACCTTCCCGGATCCAGGGCTTCTTAGAGGCAATGGGATTGGTAGATGTTTGGAGAATCATGCGTTCGCAGCTTGCCAGTACACATACCACTCTACAGTGCACAATAGTCTATCACAGATAGATTACTTCCTGAAGTTGGGCGCTAGACTGCAAAACGTTGAGGAAATAGAAATAAAGCCCAGGGGCATCTCGGATCACTCCCCGGTGATACTAACACTCTCTTGCCAAGAGAAATCTGGTAAGAGGTTATATCCTATCTACCCTAACTATCTTAGGATTCCCAGCATTAGGAAGGAACTTAAGAAAACTACTAAACATTATTTTGAGGAAAACACAACGCCAGTAGAATCACCGTCAATAGTCTGGGAAGCATATAAGACAGTCCTTAGGGGTCAAGTTATAGCCTCTATCACCAGATATAAACGGACACAGCAGAGGGAGATGGCAGAATTGGAACTAACTTTGCAGGCAGCGGACTCGGCACACATGGCAGACCCCTCACCAGAAACAGCACACTCCCTGAGCATACATCAGCAACAATAAAGGGACCATCTAAAAAACCGAACTTTTGATAACATCAAGGCAACAGCACACAAAATATATGATGTAGGAGACAAAGCAGGTAAAATGCTGGCTTGGTTGGATAAAAGAGGGGGAGGATCCAGGGGAATACAGCAGTTGCGAACGTGGGAGGAGACACTCCAGACACATCCTGAGGAGATAGTATACACACTGGCGAAATATTTTAGAGAGGTATACACTTCAAGCCAAGAATTGTCGGAGGCTGAAGCAATGGACTCACTCAGACACATAGAGACACAGACAATTACGCCTGAAGCAGCCTTAGAAATGCAGGCAGACCTGACGACAGATGAAATTCAAACTGCAATTCTTTCGGTTCAATCCGGAAAAGCGCTGGGCCCCAACGGGATCCCCATAGAATGGTACAAGCTTATGACCGAGACTCTAAGCACACCCCTGTTAGCAATGTACAATGAAAGTTTAATAAATGCAGCGCTCCCACTAGACCAACGAATCGCGACAATAGTGGTGATTCCAAAACCTGGTAAACCCCCGACAGAATGTACCTCCTACCGCCTGATATTGCTGCTAAATGCAGAAGCCAAAATTTTAGCTAAACTATTAGCAAACAGGTTGATGTCCCCCCTCCCGCAGTTGATTCACCCGGATTAGTCGGGCTTCATGCCAAATAGGAACACAGCCCTCAATCTCAGGCGCGTGCTCGGGGTACTAGCACGGGCTTCGAAATTATCGGAACCGGTGGTGAAACTGTCATTAGATGCGAAAATGGCATTTGACATGGTAGAATGGCAATATCTTTTTGCCGTCCTGTCCCACATGGGTTTTGGCCCAGAATTTAGTGCTTGGGTAATACTCTTATACTCTAAACCGTTGGCTCAGGTTACGGCTAACGACCACATATCCCATAAAATACAACTGGCAAGGGGGACACGCCAGTGGTGTCCCCTGTCGGCGTTGCTATTTGCTATAGCACTGGAACCGCTGGCAACATTAATTTGGACGACCCCGTTGCTGAAGGGAATTAGCTGGAAGGAGGGATGGGAAGACCGTCTCTCGCTCTACGCTGATGACATGTTAATATACATGATGGACCCGGAACACAGCGTACCAGAGCTCCTTACAATTTGCGATACACATGAGAAAGCGTCGAGATACACAATAAATTGGTCCAAATCGGTACTTTACACTCTGAAGGGACCGGAGCCCTCACTCCCCGCTGAGTGCCCACTGGTGCTGGCAGGAGACTCCTTTAAATACTTAGGAATTCTAATTACTAGGGACACAACAGACTTCTTCGCGAAAAATCTGGCTCCACCTCTGGAACTTTTGAGACATGATGTCGCGCACTGGGCGTCTTTGCCTCTGACGCTTCTGGGTAGAGCAGCATTATACAAAATGATGGCACTGCCGAAATTTCTTTACGCACTTGATAATGCGCCCTAGCCGGTCCCACCCCGGTACTTTAAACAAATAGCGGCGCAAGTCTCAACCCTTCTATGGGGTAACCGCCCAGCACGTATAGCACAAATCAAACTGTGCAAAGGTTGGTATGACGGCGGGATAGCGTTACCAAACTTACAATTATATTTCTTGGCAGCGCAACTTAAAACCCTCAGTCAATGGATCCACCCACCTCAAGATGATCCAGCATATAGGGCGGATAGGGCGCAGTTGGGCACGAACAACATGCTAGCAGTGCTCTACAACAAAGGACTCGCCTCGAAACTGGAGGGGCCCACAAAACAAACGGTCACACTATGGTACACAGCGAAGGCAAAACTGGGATGGAAAGGGGTTATAACTAAACTTACCCCACTTTGGGACACCAAGGCTTTGGGGCATCTGAGACACAGTAAGGGCTTCACACAGTGGGATAATATTGGTATCACCACAGTGGGAGACTTATGGGATAAAGGAACAGTAATTCCATTTGCCTAACTTCAACAACAATATGAACTGGGCCCGACTGAAACATATAGGTACGTACAAATTAGACATGCGTTATTAGCAGCACTTCCACCAAACACTGACGTCCCGGAAGCCTCCCAACTGGAAGACTGTCTACTCACTGATTACATGCAAAAACGAGCAACGTCACTCACATACCGAAAGTTACTCAACAACCTACCTGACCCTACATTCACACTGCGGGAGAAGTGGGCGGTGGAAGTGGGGGAAATAGAACATACAGAATGGATAGAAGCACTGGCGTCCCCTAAGGAAGTACGAATTTCAGCCAAGCTTAGACTGGTGCAGCTTAAAATCCTACATCGCATATACTATACCAGAATCACCTTACAGAAGCTACAAAGAGCACAACATCCATTTTGCCTTCGAGGATGCGGGGAGGAAGGTGCCTTTTTCCACACTATGTGGGAGTGTCCAGCAATAGTAGAATACTGGCGTCAGGTGCTACGCACAATATCACAAACACTGGAGGTATCCCTTCTGCCAGAGCCACGTAAATATCTCTTAAATTAATGGGATCCCAATGATCTCACTCGCCATGGGCAAACCTGGGTAATGGTAAGCCTCATGATTGCTGAAAGGGATATAGCGCAGAAATGGGGTGCGACAGACCTGCCCACGTTGGCAGCATGGTGTAGGAACATATACCTTGCAATGGTTATAGAGCGCACAGTATATTCAAACAGGGGAAGCCCGCGCATATGGAACAAATTCTGGGCGGCCTGGAATACTTTCCGAGGAGGAATATGTGACCCGTTGCCGGAATCTGATGTAGATAGCTCAGATGAAGAGGTAGAGGGAGAATGAGGATAGGGAAAAGACACGAGAAATAGTAAAACCGATGCAGAGAATATACAGTACTAATGCCATCATAAAAATTGTATATCCGACCATGAATAATTGTATAGATGTGAAATCACTGTCTAATTATTGTCATGATTGCCAAAGAGAAGTTTGGTTTAATAAAAACATTAAAAAAAAAAAAGAAAAATAAATAAGAGTGCAATGTTACGGTAGTTTCTTTGCGGAGCAATTAATGTCCCAATTTCTCAGGTGATCAAATTAAGTTTCAATACAGCCTCTCTAGTGAGTGTTTGTATTCAGACTGCTCTCATTTTTGTGTCACCAGTTTTTGTTGTTTGGTTGGATCTTAGGCACTTGTAAGATGTTAACGTCCAATGAATGATGGTAATTTATTTTTGACTCTCTAGTTAGTTTATATCTTTTATTATTCTTTGGTGAAATAGTGTCCCATCTAACCAAATATTATTCACAGATGGACGTACAATTCTTCATTCTGGTTTGACGCTCTGGGGTCCAAGGTTCTAAAAGTGATGATGTGTTTTGATTCCTTTTGTCTGAGGGTTTTTATTTGATTTCCACCTCTTTCAGATGCTGGTACTTTTTCAATGGCACAATATCGCAAGGTCTCCCAATTGTTATCATGGTGTTTCCCCATATGTTTTACGATGGCGTTTGCTCGGTCTTTGTGGGTAGTGGCCCGTGCATGTTCCAGAATTCTTTTTTTCACCTCAAATATTGTGCTGCCGATGTATCTTTTATGACAAGGACATTCTACCATATAGATTACAAATGTGCTCTTGCATGTGAGATGTTGTCGTATTGTCCATTTTGTTCCCTTTTTGATTTCGATCTCCTTAGTTGGGGAAGCGATTTTGCAGACTTTACAGTGCTTGTACGGCCAAAAACCATCTCTCTGCAGCCAAGTTGTGTTTGGTGATTCTCTGAAGTGACTGTGAACTAGTTGATCGCCTATATTTCTGGCTCTTCTGTAAGTTATGTTCGGATGGTCACCAATTATCTTCGCCATTTTTTGATCTGATCATAGGATTCCCCAATGTTTTTGAATTATCTTTGTCATTTGTTTGTTTTCTGCACTGTATGTGGTGGTTAATCTAATTGTGTTGTCATTTGTTTTGTCCTCTCTTTTCTTGTGCAGCATTTCTTTTCGATCTTGATCCATTACTTTATTGAGACATTTCTCAACAACTTTTTTAAGATATTTTCTTGTGAGAAATCTGGTTGTGGCTTTCTTGCTGTGTTTTTGAAATTCTTTTTCATTTGAGCAGTTCCTTTTCAGTTGCAAGAACTCCCCATATGGGAGGCTCCACTTGAGTTTTTCATTATGGAAGCCTTCCCCATGTAGAGTATAATTCGTTGCTGTTCTCTTCCTGTGCAATGTTGTCTGTAAGGAGTTGTTGTCGATGTAGATTTCAGTGTCAAGGTACACTACCCTTTCAGAGCTAATTTCAAAAGTAAATTTGAGTTTGGGCAAACTGTTGTTCAATTTCTCAAAATATTGTTCAAATTCTTCTGTGATGCATTCCAGATGATTAATAAGTCATCTATCAACCTGAGCCATAGTACGATTTTTTGTTTCCATTCATAGTTTTCTGTGTTCCACACCTGATTTTGTTCAAACCATCCCCTTTTGAGGTTCGTGTAATTAGGGGAGAAAGAAAATCTCATTGCACATCCTCGTATTTTGTTTATAGATCTGCTTATTAAATAGGAAGATATTGTTATTTAAGCACAATGAGATCATTTCATTCAGCATTTTATTGTGTTCTCTGTATTTGATGTTCCGTTTCCCCAAGTAGTATTTGCAAGCATTGATGCCTATCTGATGTTCAATGTTGGGATATAGCGATACCACATCCATAGTTATTAATTTGTAGGTTGGTAGCCAAACAACATTCTCAAGCTTCTTTAAGAGGTCTGTTGTATGTTTCAGGTAGGATGCAAGGTCTTTTACCAATGGAGCTAGAAATTGATCAATAAAATTCGATGTTCGTTCTAACAATGAATTGTTCGCAGACACTTTAGGCCTGCCTGGTGGATTGTCCCGGCTTTTATGGACCTTTGGAAGACAGTAAAAGGTCGGTAAAGTTGGATGTTTGTTGTCCAGATATTTATATTCATCATCATTTATCAAGCCTTGTTGATGCCATTCTTGAAGATGATTTGTCATTCTTGTTTGTAAATCTTTTGTTGGATCTTCACTTAACAGTTGATAACATTCTTTATCCATTAGTTGGCGCTTGGCTTCCGCTACATAATATTTTTCGTCAATGATGACAATGTTACCGCCTTTATCTGCCGGCTTTATTTCTATTGTCCTGTCATCTTGTAGAGTTTTTAGGGTTTCTCCTTCTTTTTTGGTTAGATTGTTATGGCATTTCTTTGGTTTCATTTTATATAGTTCCTCCACTATTATCTCGTGGAACATGTCTATCTTGTTCCCAGGAGGTAAGTTCGGATAGAACTTTGACTTCAATTTCAGGCCGCTTTCAGTAGCTCCTTTCATTTGTAATGTTTCCTCCATTTCCATCAGTGCTTGTTCTTCTTGGGACAGAGATGTTGTGCCCATTGTCGTTAATTTGGTTAGGCCTGTTATGTCTTCCACATTGAGCATGCTCGTCGATTTTTTGCTGATCATATCTTTTCCTAATCATGGTTTGTCGGCATAGATTTTCGCTAATTTTAGCTTTCTTGTATATTAATATAAGTCAATGCGTGTTTCTGCAATGTTCAAGTGGGAGGTGGGACAGAAATTAAGGCCTTTTTTTTGTATTTCGTTTTCCGTTGATGTCAAGGTTCTTGTTGAAAGATTTATTATATTTAGCTCTTGTGACTCTTGGTCTTGTGTGGTTACTTCCAAGGTTGTCTCAGTCTGTCTCTCGACCATGTGTCCTTCTTTGGTTCAGCCCTGGCCTCTCTGGCCTTGTCTGGTCTTCCTCTTCCTCCTCTGCCTTGTCCCCTGCCTCTGCCTCTTTTAGGGTGGTTGCCCTTGTTCTGTTGCTCTAAGGTCAACCGCATTTCAACTAAAAAGTTAGATTTTTTTCCCCAATTCTGTTATTTGTTGGGGATTGTACTCCGTCTCACTTATATCCTTGCTGGATATAGATTCAAAACTTGAGGTGTCTTCTCCTGTTTTGTCTGATTGTGTTTTATTTTTTCTCATCTCATATTGTTTGCCAAATGTGAAAATTCGTCCTTCTTCAAAGTCTGCTTTATCCCTCTGAAATTTGAAATGTTTCCGCTGTTGCCTCATGTTTTTCTAATTTTTTAAGGATATCAGATTTGAGTTTTTGTTGTTCGTCCTTTAAGGTTAGTTTATTTATTTCTTCTTCCACATTTATTAGTTCTTTTTTGATTTTCTTTAATGCCTTATCATTATGTTTGATGAGAATGATCATTAATCCTGTTGATGATACGAGCAGGTGCTCTCCCCACTCTTGGATTAGTTCTCCACTTGTGTCCTGGTGGCTTGGCATCAATGTGAGGCGAAGGGCTCTTGGGATTCTTTTGACTTCAACATACTTCAATAAGGTTAATAACTCCCAGCATTTATTTATTTATTTTTTCGAAAGTCTTTCCCAGTATCTTAATTTTTCATTATTTCTGTTGACAGGTGTTACAATTTGACCCCTCTCTGTTCCAGGTGTAGTGGTGACTGTAAATAAATCATAAATTTCCGCTATCCGTTTTGCTTCTCTTTCCTCCATGGCCAATAGTTTCTCTGGTTGTAAAATTCTAGTAAGGCGCTGTCTTTTTAACACGAGTCCCAAAATTCAAGAGCTGCCCAGTTCCAACTTGTTAGTACAACGTGGATGTTTGTGCTAAATATCTCATAGAGTTAGTTTATTTGCACAAAACTTTACTAATTGCAGATATTTCTTGAATGATAATATCGTGATTACAATATTATTACTGGGGTGCTTTTACTCGCATCAGTTTTCTTCGTACGCCGTTGTTAAAAAGCCTATGGAATTTGCACTGCAGTTGTGAATGCTCTTACCGGAATCAGTGAAACTGAGCGGTTTCCTACTCTCCGGCAAGACTTCTCGGCCGTACGCTGTCTTCAGTTATGTTAGTTTCCAGAGCGTACGCTGCTTCACAGGTTCGTCTCTCTTTTTCCAAGGCTTTGTTTTTTCGGCTACAAATTGGCCATTTTATGGTGGTAGCTGCCTCGCCTCTCTTTAATTATCAAAGCAAAGTTTGACCCACGTTGACACCGGCACTCTCCATCTAGCGCAGTGCATTTTCTGACGACAGGGTCAGTCAGTGAATTTCAGCAAAGAATTACAGCGGCTTTATTTACCAAGTTTTAGCCAAAGCACAACGCGACATGTATGTATTTCGCGACAGAACAGTTGCGCAATTCCGCGCGACGTCATATGCGTATCAGACGCGGTGCGCGCACGACTCCCACAAAAATGTTTAATAATCAAAAACTTATATATATATTTAATATAAATATTAGGACAAGACATTATCTGAGCTAATCATAAAAATAATATTCTTTAACTTTTAATAAAGTTACATTACTTTTAAATGCAATTTCATGAAGTCACGTTGGGTGCGAGTTGGGTGCGAGCTGCGTACCCCATGTGACCAGAAAAAAAGAGATTTGATTGGTTTATTAGACTTCCTATTGTAAGTATTGAAGGACCCCACCCATTTCAATCATTCATCTTAGAACTTCTTTGGAGGAACAACTCTCTACTGAGAAAACCCTCTTTTGATTGCATAATTTTGTGCTATTTTTTCAAAAGTGCAAAAAATGGCTTTAGGACAGCAGCTATCATCAGACTGAGACCCCTCTTCGAGTCATGATTTTTTTATTTTATCATAAGCACTCATTCCTTATGTTTATATTATTTAAGTCTTGCCCCGTCATCTTTATTTAAATGATTTGGCTTTTTTTACTTTGAGATTAAGTAGAATAGAAGTGCTACGACAAATACTCGCACACTACTTCATCTTTCTTTTTTAATGTACATTTCATTTCATTATTACATTTAACAATCATATTTAACAAATAAAAGCTTTATTAATTAACATTTCAAGGCACAATTATATTATTTTTTTCTTAAGAAGTGCTTGCAAAGATAATCCTCCTGTTCTCTAAGAGTGAAAATTGGTAAAAGCACTACTCAATATATAATACATACTTTTAACTCATTTTCAAGATAAAGAGTATTCTTCCTGATTCCAAAGTATTTCCTTTTTGCGTCAATCATTGTAATATACTTGCATTCTTAAAAAAATATTATTTATTATTCTTTCAAATCGTCTGTTAAAAGTCATCCAAATCCACTTGAGGGATCATAAAGTTGAATATAAATTAAATTATACATCAACAATAAGTTCCCTCTGTGGAAATGAAAGATAAACTCAAGATGATACCATCACTCCGAATCATTACCTTGCACAAAGTAATTCCTTAATTCACCTATATTTCTTGTAACGGTTCTTTTGTCAACTCGTTTTTATATTCCATTTAAACTTAAACATACTACATTCTATAGGCATTTAAATAATTTTGCTTTCTTTTAAAAAATATCAAACATATACCTTTCACATAATTAATTTACCTCTCTTCGATAATCTTTATTACTCCGTCATAATTCATCCAACTACTCTGGAGGGAACATAATGTTTTATGTATTGTTAAATATATATTAACAATATGTTCCCTCTGAGGAAATGAAAGGTATTCTCAAGATGCTTCTGCAGTCCCGTATCTTTACCTTCCTCGTAGTTTCTTCACCCGTATTGATTCTCTGAAACAAAACTAATCATCCCACGGGTGTGGTTTCTATACTTTTTGGTTAGCTAGCACTCTATGTGATCAATTAGGTGCTCTCATTTCCACTGTTGTAGTACGTCACGTGTTTATGTAAACGTGCCTATTTCCATACTTTTTAACTTTCGATTAATTTCCAAAATGCTTTATTTGAACTTGTTTTTCTTATAAAAGCATTTCTATAGGCTACTCTCTTTTTTTAATACGAGTATTTACATTCATTCCCCTTTTTTTAAAACTTATTATTCTATTAACTGCCTTTTTTTCTATCTTTTTTTAATACTCTTCGCCACCCAAGACCTCCATTTTCCCTGCATCCCGTGCAAGAGATACTCTCATTTATTTATTGAGTATTTTAATTTATACCTGAGTATTGTTTTAACTAATTCCACTAATGTGTTAATAAACTAAATTGTATATTATAAAATAATAACTATATATTTTTTTAAAAGCGAGTACTTATTTTCATTTCAAAATTTTTTGCATTGTAATGGCATGCGTTGTAATTGAATAGGCGTTGTAATGCATGCGTTGTAATAACATGCGTTGTAATGGAATACACGATGTAAAAGTTTCGTTGTATTAGCATTATGATGTGTGGTCCAGACAGGCCACCCTGGGGGTAAGGTTTTTTGACTACTGAATTTTCCCTTAATAATTAAAATCCAAACCAGATTGCTTTTCCACATGCATGTTAGCAGCTCCCCATGTGGAAAAGCAATGCTGGCTCCCGAAAGACGTGGGGAGCAGGCGGGACCATAGGCACATTGGGGCTCCCCCACCATTCCCAATGTTTTTTATAAGCCCCAGGTGATGGGGTCCACGGAGATATTAGAAATTACTGATAGGGGCTATTTTTTTACAGTAAAATTAGAAGTTGCGCACCCAGCGCAGCACTCAGTGTGGCCCCCTGGTGTGCACGCTTTGGATACAAGGCTCATAATCTGTAGGGTGCGCGACTCCAGCGCGTTTGGTGCAAAACTTCTACGCGCTTGGGAGCCGGCATTGCTTTTCCACATGGGGAGCTGCTGCCATGCAGCTTCCCATGTGGAAAAGCAATCTGGTTTGGATTTTGAAAGAGAGAACAGATTTCCCTTCTCTCTCTTTCAAAATCCAAACCAAGTTTGCAATGGGAGGGCGGGAGCTGCGAGACTCCCACCCTCTCATAGCAAATAGCAGTGTCCCGAGGGTACCCTGGGACACTGCAGGAGCAGGCCCTGGTGGGTGGCGGTTCCCAGGGCCCTTGAGGGCTCCAGGATGGGGGCCAAGTAGCCCCATCCCACAATACAGAAAGCCCAGGGGGGTGGTGGTCCCCAGGGTTTGGGGGTCATTGAGGCCCCGACCTCTAATTTTACAGGGGGGGCCTTGGAGCCCCCCAATTATTTATTTTCTATCCCCAGGGCTAGGGGGCCCCTCTGGGCCCCCATATATTTTAAAAATTTGCCCCCTGGAATTTACCCCCCTGGGGGCTAATTATAAAAGAAGCCCTGTTATATTTATTTTATTTTTTAAGGTAGAATCTGCGCACCCTGCGTGCACCTGCTGGGTTTAAAAAAAATATATGTATATATATATTTGAGCCCTGGGGGTCCCCTAAACAAGTCTAGAGGAACAGGATATTTCTACCCCCCTTTATACATTTTGCACACTTGTTCCACTGGCTTCTTCAGCCTCGCTTCTACAGAGGCACAAAATGGCTGCCAACAGTTCCTGGTTTGGAATGTTGACAGTCAATTAGCTTTTAGCGCGTGATTGGAAGGGTGCGCTTATGGTGCGCTCATGGAGCGCTCATGCTGCGCTCAGGGTGCGCGGATCCACCACGGCCATAGATATATAAATGATTTTAATTGTAATTTTCACAGGAACTACTGAATTGATTGACACCATTTAAGCAAAAGACACGAGTCTGAACTGAGGTCTACCTTTTTGCCAAATTTGGTGTAAATCCATTCAGCAGTTCGGGCTGTAGCTACGTCAAAATGTCCTATGGAAAAGCAAAGATTCATTAACCGGCGCAAAAGGTATTTCAAATAGAATGTTACGGATTTCCTATGGGAAATAGCTCCTAACTATAACTACCTACTGGCGACCGCCAGTAGGTAATATATATATATATATATATATATATATATATATATATATATATATATATATATATATATATTACCTACTGGCGACCGCCAGTAGGTGATATATATATATATATATATATATATATATATATATATATATATATATATATATATATATATATATATTACCTACTGGCGGTCGCCAGTAGGTAGTTATAGTTAGGATAGTTTTCCATAGGAAATCTGCAATATTCTATTGGGAATAACTTTGGCGTTGATGGACAGAATTGGCTGAATATCTCCATGAAAATGGCCAGCTCCACTCCGCTCCGTCCCTGAAAGTTTGGGGGGGATTCGTGAAGCTGGGGCCGAGATAAAAGGAGGGTCTCAAAACATGTTTTCCCCATTTTAATTTCCATGGGGCGGTTGGACTCACTTTTAGCCCGAACGGCTGAATGGATTTCCACCAAACTTGGCAAAATTGTAGGGACTGGTAGCCCGATGTGCCTTTGCTATGTCTCAAGAGATATGTGCTCCAGTGGATTTTGAGTAATTTAGGTTGAAAAAAATGTATATATCTATAAGCGCGCCCCGGTACGCGCACCGGGGCGCGCTACGCGAGTTCGCGAGCAGAAAGCTGATTGGCTCTCGGGTGTCTGTCAACATTCCAAACAGTCCGGAGCGGCCGCCATCTTGTGTCTCGGTAGGATTGAGACACAAGAGGTGGCAAAAACAAAGGGGGAAATGACCAAAAGGGGGCAGGGTAGACCCCCCTGACCCCCTAGGTTTGATGTGGGGGCCATAAAAGGGCCCGTGGGGGGAGCGGGCCCCGCGGGGGTAGTACGGGGGGATTGCCCAGTACGCGCACCGCGGAACGTACCGGGTAGCGTACCATGGGGAAAAAAGGTACTAAAAAGAACTGGTTTTTTTATTCTTTATGTTGTTTTCATATTTTTTTATTGTTTTTTGGAACATTTTTTACTTTTTTTGGCTTTTATGAACAATTTTAGATTGTCATTTGAGATTTCATCAGTGATGTCACTGACCATCTCATGAATGATCTAATATGTGACATCATCAGCAGTGCATTGCCGGTGCGAGAAATATAGTTAGTCCATTTAAATATATAGGAGCTATTTCAATGGTTTTGTATGAGTGAAATGTCCAGCAAACTATAACACCCCTAAAACTTTTTTTGAGTGCATTTCAAAGGTTTTTTTAAAGCTAATTCCTAACTATATAAGGCCTGAAACCTATGTTTTTTTCATTGAATTTCAAAGGTTTTTTAAATGCTAATTCCTAACTATATAAGGCCTGAAACCTATAGTTTTTTAAGTGAATTTCAAAGGTTTTTAAATGCTAATTCCTAACTATATAAGGCCTGAAACCTATGGTTTTTTAAGTGAATTTGCAAGGTTTTTTAAATGCTAATTCCTAACTATATCCGGCGTGAAACCTATATTTTTTTCTAAAAACTTCAAAGGTTTCGTAAATGCAAATTCTATTACCGAATAACGTTTTCATATTTTAATATCCTTCTGGTACCACCTGAGCAGCCATCTCATTTCTCAGTAGAACTGAGGCACAAGAGAGCACAAAATAAAAGTGGAAAACGCAAAAATGGGGCAGGGTAGAGACTCCCTGACCCCCTAGCCCTTCTCAGGTTGTCCCCGAAGGACCCCCAAGGGCAAAATTATTTTTTTTATTTTTTTAATAAAATCGCGGGATACGCGCACGATACGCGCATGGTACGCATACGTACACGCGCCTATACGCGTACCGTACACGTACCCCGTGATTTTTTGATTTTTTCTTTTTTTTTGCCCTTGGGGGTCCTTCTGAGACCCCCTGAGAAGGGCTACGGGGTTGGGGGGTCTCTACCCTGCCCCCTTTTCTTGTTTTCCACTCTTGTTTTGGGCTCTATTGTGCCTCAGTTCTCCTGAGAAACAAGATGGTGGCCAACTCTTCCTGGTTTTGACAGTTTGGAATGTTTACAGTCGACTGCCAGCCAATCAGGATCGCGCTCGCGCACATAAGGGTACGCGCACATACGCGTACTGTACGCGGACGGTACGCGTACGGTGCACGGACCCGTAAGCTTATATAGATATATATGTGTTTTTGAAGCTAATGTTCATCAAAACCACTAGAGCAATTTTCACCAAACATAGCAAAGGCACATCTGCGTACCAGTCCCTACAATTTTGCAAAGTTTGGCGTTATTCCGTTCAGCGGTTCGGGCTGTAGACTTGTCAGTCCCACCTTTGGAAATTAACAGGGGGAAAACACGTTTTGGGACCCCCCTTTTTCTCAGCCCCCACTTCACTAATCCCCCTGAAACTTTCGGGGAAGGAGCGGAGCGGAGCTGGCCAACATTTTGGAAAATTACACGCAAATTCCTCAACTGGCGCCAAAGTTATTCCCAATAGAATGTTGCAGATTTCCTATGGTAGCCAATCCTATCTATATATACCTACTGGCTATCCCCAGTAGGTGAATATATATTACCTACTGAAGGTTGCCAGTACGTAGTGATAGTTAAAACCCAGTAGGTAGTTATATTTAAAACCTTGTTTCCATAGGAAAAGCGTTTTTTGATTTCCCAATAACTTTGGTGCCTTTGGACGAAACTTCAGGAAAGCTTCAAAACAAACTTTTGAAACTTTCCTGAAGATTGGTCAAACGGCACCAAAGTTATTAATATATATATATACATATTCATATATTCACCCCAAAAAAACCATAGGTTTTAGGGACGTTATAGTTAGAAATTATCATTTAAAAAACTTTAGAAATTCACTGAAAAAACACAGGTTTCAGGGACATTATAGTTAGTTGGACATTTCACTCGTACAAAACTAGAGAAATGTGGCCGTTATAGTAAGTTGAGCTAACTTTAACTCACGTCCCCTCAATGCGCTGCTGATGACGTCACATATTATGTCATTAAAGACATGGTAAGTGACATCACTGATGACATCACCGATGACATCTCAAATGACATCACTGATGCCATCACTGATGACATCATTCAGTGACTGTGTTTCTGTAAAGTTTAAATATGTTATATATAGATATATATATATATATATATTTTTTTTTGTTTATATGTAGAAGAAATGCAAAATTAATGATGCACTTTAGTAATGTTCAAAGTTAATATTAACTGTGAGGTATTATCAGTCTGCTGTCATATGTTTTTTTAAAAAGGGTATGCACTAGAGCACTTTATTTAAGAAACGCCAGAAAGAAAGACACTAATGATATATTTAAAAGTAACATACTATAAGATGGCAGCCACTACGGCTGCACTAAGGTATTACACCTTCTTTTATGTTGTTGCACAGTAATGTGAATATGTTTTTAAAATGGCTCCAGTACAAACATGCAAACTGACACTGACGAAGCTCGTTCCGAGCGAAGCGCGTCTGTTAGGGGTGATGGGGTTGCAATAAACATTCTGGAATCGGAGACCTGTGTGCTGGCCTGTTTTTCAGCCTAATTGAAGTGAAAAGGTGTTCGAGTGTGTAGCGGTTCACCACTGCTGGCTGAGGCACCCGGGGGAAGGAGGAGCGACGGCGGTGAAACAGAACTGTTCATGAAGCTAATATGGCCGTTAGCCCCGAGGCGGATCAAACCACTGATGTAAACACGGAGAACCTGTATTGAACTCCTAAGAAGCAAGCAGGATCCATAGAAATCACCCCGCCCGCGTTCTCTGAACCGCAACACTGGCAGCGTCGGCTGGTGCCTCCGGAGGTCCCCGAAGAGATCTCGGTGAGTGAAGCGGCGAAGTGGAAAATAAGTTTAAATGGTTTAGTCTCTGTCCCGCATTTGGTCCCGTAAAAACATTGCATACCCCACAAGTGTGATAATCCACCACCCTACGTTAAGAATATACCACATCAATAACTTTGAGCAAAGGAATTTACAATTATGTCGAGCGCTGCGGAGCTCAGAGAAGAAAGGGAGACAGCAGCGAACTTAATGTTCAAATCAGCCACGGAAACCTTGGCCAGTACTAATGGTGCCACAGCATCAACTACACTGACCAGCAACTTGAAGATACTGTACCAAAGGCTGGAAAAACTGCTTGAAAGAGAAGTGAGGAAATGGTGGGAGGCTACTTCCCTCCAATGATATGTAGATTGCGACCGGGTCCCGAGAAGACTCCGCATCTTCACCGTCCCCTCATATGAGAAACCTAATCCTGCCCTACTCAAGGAATGGGCGGAATATACGGCAGAATTGGCAAAAGGAATGGTGCGCATGCTAATCAAGTATGCCTGGATTGACAGGGATGAATGCCTCAAAGAAATAAATGAACTGGAAGAATCAACTAAGAAAGAGAAAGACACAAAAACAAGCGAAGATCTGAGGAAATTAATGACTAAAAGAGTGAAGGACTATGAATTGGGAATCAGGAAAAGGAAGCAAACTAAATTCCAATGTGACGAGCAGAAGTACATGACGGGGAGAATTTTAACTTTTGCTCGCAAATTTGACGCAACAAGAAATCGCCTTGCACAAGGAACTGCCGCACCAAGCAATTCAGAAACTTCGGAATCTGAAGTATCGGACGAAGAAGTAACAGGAGCACGAGCAAACAAAGACCAAGGGAAGGAAATTCCTCCTTTTTTCGCCGACTATCAGGTCATCAAGGAGACAAGACAAAGGCCACAGCAACGAAACCACCGCCCCAACAAAACCAAAGAGAAAAACGAGGAGGGGCAAGAGGGGAAATGCAGCAACCGCTTCTCCAATGGTCACGAGAAGTGCATCGAAACACAAGAAGTGGTAAATACTATAGAGGATAACAGCATCATAAACCTCTCTAACCGAGTTCTAACGAAGGATGAAATGAATATCTTTAAAAAAGGACTAAGCTTTTGTCCATCAGCTGACCTTGATCTGGTAAATACCTGAATTGACCTGTTTAAATACATACGCAAATTGAAATTTCAAAAATATTTTGCCTTACAATCTAAAAACCAAATGACTGATGAAAACAATCTCACTGGAGTCAATTTAGAAACAATGGATGAATTCCCAGATACACCCCCTAACATAAGTATGCTGTCGCAGGAGAATTTGGAGGAGCACATCCTTGGGTCACAAATGGAGAACACTGCACAAACACAAATACGTGAACCAAGCAATATGAAAAACAAATCGAGAAAACTACCAACTGCTCCTAATGATGCAATTGATGTCTTTAACGAAGCCATCCAAATAGACCTGGAGAAATTAACAAAAGAAAAAATGGACATGAGGAATTCAAATATTTCGAGAAAAGAATGGGAAGCAATAAAATCCCTAAAAAACGACACCTCAATAGAAATTAAACCTTCTGATAAAGGGGGAAATATTGTGATCTTTTCTAAGGAACATTACGAGCAAGAAGCATAAGACAACTGAGAGACCCGGATTGTTATACCATCATAAAGAGACAAGAATATGTACAAAGCACCATGGATTTCCAGAGGATGCTGGAAAAATGGAAAGAAGACGGCGTGGTACTGAAAATTCTGGACCCGTGTTATAAACATCGTCGTATAATGATGATTTTGGTATCAGAAGACCGAGAATGATTAGAATACTATGCACAAGCATTTTCGTCATATTCGGGTGACGAAATCACCCTGAAATCAGAGTTTCCGTCCTGAACCCTCGGGTTCCATTTTGTGAACGGCAGCCATTTTGTGATTGCCCTCACATAGGCCAAATGACTAAGGTCAAAAACGAGTCTGAAGGACACGTACACCTTTGCTGACTCCTCTGTGACCTGGGCAAGCTGACTCCACTGCCTGAAGCCAAACCTGTTCGGCCAGTTCCTTTCCCAGTGGCCGAATGAGATTAGTATCAAGGCACAACATATCATAAACCTTTCATCGCACACAAACCATACCTAATCTTACACACACCTGTCCCTGTTTTCTTTCTTTATGACTTGCTTTACGAGGAGGAGGTGCCCGTTTTTATTGGGGGTCCGTCGATATCTGATGAAAATACTGGGCCTTGCCGGGTAATTGATTGCGGGCTGGACAAACTAAAATATGGGCTTGTCATCATGACTCTGCTTTTTCTTTGTAGTGAGAATATGTGAATGGTCAACTGTAAAATAAGGAATGTTTGCCTAAAGCATAACATTTTGTATAAAAAGAGAAGGCTGGCTTTGTAAGATTGAGCAGTCTCCTGAGAATATACACCGTGTTGTACTTCTAGGATACCTGTTACTAGCTGCAGCCAATAAATACGATCTTTGACTTCACCAAGAAGACTCTGTGTTTCTGTAGTCTGAAACAGGAAGGACTCAAAGTCTTAGGGTGTGTTCCCTGGCACCGCTGGGTTCTTAAAAACCCAGTACTTCAACGGGATGCTCAACTCGGATGAATTCCTTTACCTGCAATGTGAGGCACCGGTATTACCAATGTTTTACCATTTGCCTAAAGACCATAAGAACCCCAAAAGGCCACCGGGAGGCCCGATAGTATCATCTATTGGGAGCCTGATAGAGAACACATCACGGTTTACAGACATCTTTTTAGCACCAATTGTGAAGGACTTACCCTCTTATTTGAGGGATACACAAGACTTCCTGAGACAAGTGGATAATATCATCTGGGAACCAAACATGCTCCTAATCACACTAGACGTTGTTAACCTCTATACATGTATTGCCCATGAGAACGGTCTAGCTGCAGTAAAATGGTTTTTAGATAGAAAACCTGAAAAATTCAAACAACACAATTCTATGCTGCTAGCTATGATTAGATTCTGCTTGTACCACTATATCTTCCTCTTCTCTGGGGAAATTTACAAACAAACCAGGGGCACTTCAATGGGCTCGTGCTTCTCCCCCAGCTACGCAAATTTATTTGTGGGTTGGCGGGAGAAGCACGAGGCATGGGGTGAGGCCAATGATCATTGGACGGACAAAATTCTTTTATGGCCAAGGTACATTGATGACCTTTTTGTCATCTGGCGCGGGGATAGAGCCTCGGCTGAGGACTATATCTCTTCACTCAATGACAATAGTTGGAATCTAAGATTCACGAGTACTATCAGCAACAGCAGTGTATGTTACCTTGACTTGGAAGTCTATATAGAAAATGATAAGATCCAAACAAAACTATACAGAAAGCCTACGTCCAGGAATGCTGTGCTTCTTGCAGCAAGCCACCATCCAAAAAGCTTAATCCACAACGTTCCCTAAGGTGAATTCTTACGCCTAAAACCCAACGGTACAGAGACAGCAGAATTCACATCAGCAGAAGAGGAGACCATCAAAAGATTCCAAGTCAGGGGCTACAGCAAATACACACTAAAACAGGCTGATGAAAAATTATCTAAAATAGACAGGAGGGATCTCCTAGTAGCCAAACCAATTCAGAAGTCAGAAGAGCCTACTAGAATGATCACAAACTACAGCACTAAAGCAGGAAAAATTGTGCAAATATTTAAGAAAAACTGGCACATCCTGACAACTGATCAAGTACTCAAAAGAATCCTTCCTGAGAAACCGTTGATCACATATCGACGCAGTCAATCTCTGGCAGATCACCTTGTCCATAGCCATTTCTCCCCAAAAACACAACCAATGAAACTATCCAAATCAAAAGGCTTCTTTCCATGTCTACGGTGCAAGGCCTGTAAAGATAGTAAAAAAGTATCAAGCTACCCAGGATGAACAAATAAAGATACACCGAACAGGGAGATCAAAAAACTGCTAAACTGCAATGCAGAGTAGACTATATATTGCTTGGAATGTCCCTGTGGGAAACGATACATAGGGAGCACTATCAACCCCACAAAACTAAGAATTTTAGAGCATATCCATGTCATAACAAAAAAGGATAGGTCCTATCCGGTAGCACGCCACTTTGCAGAAACACACCAAAGCAACAGGGATCTGTTGAAATTCTACTGTATCGACCAAGTGGAGCGATCAGAAAGAGGGGGTGATAGAATAAAAGCTCTACGTACTCTGGAATCAAAGTATATAATTGATCATAAGACCCAGGCACCATGGGGGCTTAACAGCGATGAAGAGATTTGGGTCCATCTGTAATGCCTGAACCACCTGACATTGGATAGAACAAGATTTGAAAATAAAAAATAATAAATCGTAAGAACTGTTTAATCATCGGAAAAGACTCAAACCAGAAAAACTCATTAATGAACTCTGCAAAAGCAAAGACATTGTGTTATTGATGAATTTGAAGGAACTTATGCCCATCCAGGGCCACAAAACTACTACACAATAACAAATATGCCCATTCAGGGCATGATAAATGTAGAACAAATGAAAAATAATGATGCACTTTAGTAATGTTCGAAGTTAATATTAACTGTGAGGTATTATCAGTCTGCTGTCATATGTTTTTTTTAAAAAGGGTATGCACTAGAGCACTTTATTTAAGAAACGCCAGAAAGAAAGACACTAATGATATATTTAAATGTAACATACTATAAGATGGCCGCCACTACGGCTGCACTAAGGTATTACACCGTCTTTTATGTTGTTGCACAGTAATGTGAATATGTCTTTAAAATGGCACCAGTACAAACACGCAAACTGACACTGACGAAGCTCGTTCCGAGCGAAACGCGTCTGTTAGGGGTGATGGGGTTGCAATAAACATTCTGGAATCGGAGACCTGTATGCTGGCCTGTTTTTCAGCCTAATTGAAGTGAAAAGGTGTTCAAATATATATAGAGCACCATTGCATATGAAAATCTATTGAAACAATGGAAGGATGAAGGCATGATCAGCCATGATGAGTTTACCTTTCTACACTGTGACTCTCCTATGTTGCTCACCTTCTATCACTTGCCTAAAATCCACAAAAACGCCAAAAGACCACCAGGGAGACCGATTGTGTCGGCAATCGGTAGCCTCTTGGAAAACACCTCACGCTTTATATACATCTTTTTAGCACCGATTGTGAAGGACTTGCCGTCTTATGTAAGAGATACACAGGATTTCTTACGCATCATGGACAACATCACATGGGGCGAAGACATGCTACTAATAACAATGGATGTCGTGAATCTATACACATGTATAGATCACGAACAAGGACTGTGTGCGGTAAAATGGTTTTTAGAACAGAAACATTCCAAATTTCAGGCACACAGCAGCATGATCCTATGTATGATAAGATTTTGTTTGTTCAATAATTACTTTTTGTTTGCAGGCCAGCTATACAAGCAAATCAGAGGGACCTCTATGGGATCGTGCTTCTCCCCCAGCTATGCGAATCTCTTCGTGGGCTGGTGGGAGAAGCACGAGGCCTGGGGAGGGGAAAATGAAAAATGGAACCAAAACATACTGATGTGGACACGTTATATCGACGACCTGTTCATAGTTTGGAGGGGAAACAGGACCTCGGCCGAGGAATACGTCTCAACTCTTAACATGAATAACAAAAATCTTAAATTCACCAGTATCATCAGTAACCAAAGTGTGTGTTACCTAGACCTAGAGGTATTTGTGGAAGAAGATCATCTCCACACAAGGCTATATAGAAAGCCAACTGCGGGCAACGCTATATTGCATGCAGCAAGCTACCACCCTAGGAGTCTAGTGAAAAATGTGCCGTATGGTGAGTTTTTAAGACTCAAAAGAAACTGCTCTGAGAGCAAGGACTTCAGGAAAGCACAGGTAGAAGCTAGGGAAAGATTCCAGGCTAGGGGATATTCTCGCAATGTCCTAGATCAAGCCAGTGCAAAAGCAGAAACTATCAACAGGAGGGATCTCCTGCTGGTGAAGGAGTCTAAAAAGAGTGATGATCAGGTCAGAATGATAACAACTTATAACAGCAAATCGGGAGAATTGGTCCAGTCATTTAAGAGAAACTGGCACATTCTGCAGACCGACAACATCTTAAAACATTCGTTACCAGAGAGACTATTGGTAACCTATAGAAAATGCCAGTCCCTATCGGACTATCTTGTCCACAGCCATTATTCCCCTGAGAGAATGATTAAACCTGCTAACCAAATAGTTGGCTTCTATCCCTGTTTGCGTTGCAAGGCGTGCAAATTCAGTAAAAAGGTGAAGGAGTACCCATGTAGATCAGGGGAAGACAGACCCAGCAGAAAGATTTTAAAGCATCTGAAATTGCAATTCAGAATACACGGTCTATTGCTTGGTGTGTCCGTGTAACAAACGTTACATAGGAAGCACCATAAAACCGGCAAAGATGAGGATCTTGGAACATATGAGGGCTATCGTGAATAACGATAAAACTTATCCGATAGCCCGGCATTTTGCTGAACAACACCAGAGCAACAGAGACCTCTTGATGTACTACTGTATAGACCAGGTTCTGAAATCTGAAAGAGGGGGGAACCGGGAGAAGGCCCTCAGAGTAATGGAATCTAAGTACATCCTGGACCTTAAAACGATGACACCTTGGGGTCTCAACAACGATGCTGAGATGTGGGTACACCTATGATAAAAACCTGATCCAGTATTCCACCGAATGTACTGATACATTGGATGGAGTACTCCAAAACCCTAAATTGAAAGAGCTAGAGTAAAGTTTATTGAATTTGACAAATGCCTATTTTATAACATGTGTTGAGAAATCTGGTAAAATCATAATGGTACCAAAAATAAGAGAGAAAGAAGGCGAAGTGTGGTAAACCAATAGCCCATACAGGGCAAAACAACTAACTAACTAGCTTAGTCCAATACCATCAATACCTACATAAATGACTTAATCTCTGAAAAAAATGTATGTGTGTATGTGAGACGTATTAGAGTCTTGCAAATAGTGGGTGTGGGACAAAAGCTAGAGTGTTATTTTTGTAGATATTGGACCTGCACACATTTATGATGGAAATGAAATCGGGGATACACCCCCGCATAACTTTTGTAAATAGCCTGTACAAATATGTAAAAAATGAGATTTTTGGTACCATCAAATGCTAATTAATTGTTCAATGTGATAGTCAAAACAATCATTCAGTCAAATGTCGAACTTTTTTTGTATATGCACTGTGCACTTTATCTGTCGCCATTTTTGAACAGTAAGAGAAAAGCGAGTATTTGCACACTTAGAAATGGCCACCATGAACCATGTACCATCTTCTATGTTTACTAACAGTAAAGGGCGGACTGTTTAAAATGGTGAAAATATCTGTTCACAAACGACACTGACGAAGCCTTGAGCGAAACGCGTCTGTCGGGGGTGTAGGGGGTTCGGAAACAGAATAAAAAAGAAGAACACTTCATCCGTGTGCTGGCCGTTTTTTCTGGTACGGAATACTGGAATTGTGTGATGATATATATATATATATATATATATATATATATATATATATATATATATATATATATATATATATATACATATATATATATATATTATATATATATATATATATATATATATATATATATATATATATATATATATATATATATATATATATATATATATATATATATATATATATATATATATGTGCCAAGGTGTATTGAAGTATGAGTGGGTTTCTGAGTGTCTTGTCTGAATAGATGATTTAGTAGGTGCGTGACTGACTGTGTAAGTGAGTGATTAAATGTGTCTTACTGAATGAATGGGTTAGTTAGTAAACTGTAAATATCTGTACCAGACTATCAGTTGGTGTGTAAGCAGCTGCATGGGTTGGTGACTAGCTACATGAGTGTAGCTCATGGAGGATTTTTTATGGTAATTTGTACGAGTGAAATGTCCAACTATAACACCCCTGAACCCTATGTTTTTTTCAGTGAATTTCGAAGGTTTTTTAAATGCAAATTTCTAACTATAATGTCCCTCAAACCTATGGTTTTTTCAGTGAATTTCTGTGGTTTTTTTAAATGCTAATTTCTAACTATAACAAACCTGAAAGCAATTGTTTTTTCAGTGAATTTCAAAGGTTTTTTAAATGCTAATTTCTAACTATAACGTACCTGAAACCTATGGTTTTTTTCAATGTATTCCATAGGCTTTTGAAATGCTAATTTCTAACTATGCCTACAGAGGTAGGACATGTGCAGAAAGAAGAAAAAAACACTGAAATAAGCAAGTGGAATGCAGAAAGATGCAACAGAAGTCCAGAGATACGATGAAAATTGCAGAAAGAAGCAAGAGATATGCAGAACAAACCAGTAGGGCTGCAGAAAGAGGCCTTGTTGCAAAATCATCCTGTGCCCCCAAGTTTTTGCTGACTGGTACTGGTGGTAACTGACTCTGACTAACCAGGCCTGGAGCCAGTGCCTAGCTGAAAGACACTTAGAGTACAGTGAAAACACTTACATACACTAGGGTACACTATGGGTTGGGGTACCCCTGTGATTGGCATGTTCTCCCCTGTAAGGCCCTAGTACATAATGGGGCAGGGGGATTAAAACTACCACTAACTCAGAGCTGCAGAAAGAGGAAAGATAAGTGCAGAAAGGAGCAACAGAGGTGCCGAAAGAGGCAAGAGTGGTGCAGAAAGAAGCAAGTGAAGTACAGAAAGAGGCAAGAGAGATTCAGAAAGAAAGAAGGAAGAGAAGTGCAAAAAGAGGCAAGTAATGTGCAGAAAGAAGCAAGAGCAGTGCAGAAATAACTAATATAAGTGCAAAAACAGGCAAGAGGGGTGCAGAAAAAAGTAGGACAGGTGCACACAGTGGCAGGAGAGGTACAGAAAGACGCAGGAGGGGTGCAGGAAGAAGGAAGAGAAGTGCACAAAGAGGCAAAAGAATTGCCTAAAGAAACAACAGAGGTGCTGAAAGAGGCATGAAGGGTGCAGAAAGAGCAAGAGAAGTGCAGAAAGAGGCAACAGAGGTGCAGAAAGAGGAAAGAGAGGTACAGAAAGAAGCAAGTGAAGTGCAGAAAGAGGCAACAGAGGTGTAAAAAGATGCAAGAGAGTGAAGAAAAAAGCAAAAGAAGTTCAGAAAGAGGCAAGAAAATTGCTGAAGAAGCAACAAAGCTTTAGAAGGACCAAGAGAAGTACAAATAAAGGCTAGTGATGTGCAGAAAGAAGCAAGAGCAGTGTAGAAAGAACGAACAGATGTGTAAAAAGAGGCAAGAGGGGTGCAGAAAGAGGTTGAGGAGGTGCCCAAAGAGGCACAAGAAGTACAGAAAGAAGGAAGAGAAGTGCAGAAAGAGGCACCTAATTTGCAGAAAGAAGCAAGAGCAGTGCAGAAAGAACTATAAAAGTGCAAAAAGAGGCAAGAGGGGTGCAGAAAAAAGTAGGACAGGTGAACACAGAGGCAAGAGAATTGCTTAAAGAAGCAATGGAGGTGCTGAAAGAGGCATGAAGGGTGCAGAAAGAGCAAGAGAAGTAAAGAAAGAGGCAACAGAGGTACAGAAAGAGGAAAGAGATGTACAGAAACAAGCACATGAAGTGCAGAAAAAGGCAACAGAGGTGCAACACGATGCAAGAGAGGTGCAGAAACAAGCCAAATAAGTTCAGAAAGAGGCAAGAGAAATGCTGAAAGAAGCAACAAAGCTGTAGAAGGAACCAAGAGAAGTACAAAAAAAGGCAAGTGAGATGCAGAAAGAAGCAAGAGCAATTTAGAAAGAACAAACAGAGGTGTAAAAAGAGGCAAGAAGGGTGTAGAAAGAGGTTGGGGGGTACCCAAAGAGGCAAGAGAGGTACAGAAAGAGGCAGTAGGGGTACAGAATGAAAGAAGAGAAGTACAGAAAGAAGCAAGAGAATTGCTGAAAGAAGCAACAGAGGTGCTGAAAGATGCGCAAAGGGTGCAAAAAGAGCAAGAGGAAAGAGAGGTGCAGAAACGGGCAGGTAAGGTGCAGAAAGAGGGAGCGGGTACAGATAGAGGCAACAGAAGTGCAGAAAGAGGCAAGAAATGTGCAGAAAGAGGAAACAGAGGTACAGAAAGAGGCAAGAGAGGTGCAGAAAGAGAAAAAAGGAGTGCAGGAAGAGGCAAGAGATCTGTTGAAAGAAGTAACAGAGGTGCTGAAAGAGGCGCAAAGGATACAGAAAGTGCAAGAGATGTGCAGAAAGAGGCAACATAGGGACAGAAAGAACATAGAGAGGTGTAGAAAGAGGCAAGAAAGGTGCAGAAAGGGGGAACAGGGGTGCTGAAAGAGGCAAGTGAGGTACAGAAAGAAGCAGGAGAAGTGCAGAAAGAGGCAATAGAAGTGAAGAAACAAGCTGCAGATGTGCAGAAAGAGGTAAAAGGGGTGCAGAAAGAGGCAAGAAAAGTGCAGAAAGAGGCAACAGAGGTACAGAAAGAGGCGATAGAGGTGCAGAAACAGGCAGGAAAGGTGCAGAAAGAGGGAACAGGTGTGCAGAAAGAGGCAAGAGAGGTGTAGAAAGAGAAAAGAGGGGTGCAGAAAGAGGAATGAGATCTGCAGTAAAAAAGCAACAGCGGTGCTGAAAGAGGCAAGTGAGGTGCAGAAAGAGGCAAAAGATCTGCAGAAAGAAGTAACAAAAGGGACGAAAGAGGTGTAAAGGGTACAGAAAGAGCAAGAGAAGTACAGAAAGAGGCGACAGAGGTATAGAAAGAGGCAAAAGAGGTGCAGACAGAGGGAACAGGGGTGCAGAAAGAGGAAAGAGAGATGCAGAAAGAGAAAAGAGGGGTGCAGAAAGAGGCAAGAGATCTGCAGAAAAAAAATCCAGAAAGAGGAAAGAGAGGTGTAGAAAGAGGCAAGAGAGTTGCACAAAGAGGGAAGAGGGGTGCCCAAACAGACAAAAGGGGTGCAAAAATAATCAAGTGAGGTGCAGAAAGAGGCAAGTGAAGTGCAGAAGGAGGCAAGAGAACTGCAGAAAGAGGCAATCGAGTTGCAGAAAGAAGCAAGTGAGGTGCAGAAAGAAGCAACAGAAATGCAGAAAAAAGAGACAGAAGTGCAGAAAGAGGGAAGAGGGGTGGAAAAAGAGGCAAGAGGGGTGCAGAAAGAAGCAAGACAGGTGCATAAAGAAATAAAAGAAGTGCAGAATGAAGGAACAGAGGTGCAGAAAGAGGCAAAAAGGGTGCAGAAACACGTAAGAGGGGGTACAGAAATGGCAAGATAGGTACAGAAAGAGCGAGGAAGGGTGCAGAAAGAGACAAAATACAGCAGAAAGTAGAAGAGATTTGCAGAAAGTGGCAAGAGAAGTGCAGAAAGAGAAATGAGGGGTGCAGAAAGAGACAAGAGATCAGCAGGAAAAAGCAACAGAGGTGCTGAAAGAGGCAAGTGAGATGCAAAAAAAAGGCAAGAGATCTTCAGAAAAAAGCAACAGAGGCTCTGAAAGAGGCAAGTCAGCTGCATAAAGAAGCAAGAGACGTGCATAAAGAAGCATCGGAGGGGCAGAAAGAGGCAAGAGGAGTACAGAAAGAGGAGCGAGAAGTGCAGAATGAAGCAAAAGAGGTGCTCAAAGAGGCAAGAGGGATGCAGAAAGATGCAAGAGCAGTGCAGAAAGAACCAAGAAAAGTGCAGAAAGAAGCAACAGAGGTGCTGAAAGAGGCACGAAGGGCACAGAAAGAGGCAAGAGAAGTGCAGAAAGGGGCAAGAGAATTGCTAAAAGAAGCAACACAGGTATAGAAAGGAGCACACAAAGTACAGAAAGAGGGAGGACAAGTGCAGAAAGAGACACCAGGGGTGCAGAAAGAAGCAGCACAAATGCAAAATAGAAGCATGGAAAGTGCAGAATTAAGCAACAGGGTTGCAGAAAGAGGCAAGAGAAGGGCAAAAAGAGCAACAGATTTGCAGAAGGAGGCAAGAGAACTGCAGAAAGAGGCAAGAGAGTTGCAGAAACAGGTACAAGAGGTACAAAAAGAGGGAGCAGAGGTGGAGACAGAGGCAGGAGTTGTGCAGAAACTGGTAAAAGGGATGTAGAAAGAGGTATGAGGGGTATAGTAAGAGGCAAGTGAGGTACAGAAAAAAGCAACAGCAGTACAAAAGAACCAACAGAGGTGCAGAAAGTGGCAAGTGAGGTG
The DNA here is from genome assembly GCF_964263255.1 of Lissotriton vulgaris. Classification (NCBI taxonomy): domain Eukaryota; kingdom Metazoa; phylum Chordata; class Amphibia; order Caudata; family Salamandridae; genus Lissotriton; species Lissotriton vulgaris. Next base: position 293,636,067 of record NC_141697.1, on the reverse strand, counting down.
CAGAAGGAGGCAAGAGAACTGCAGAAAGAGGGTAAGAGAGTTGCGGAAATTGGCAAAAGGGGTGCAGAAAGAATGAGCAGGTGGGAAGACTGAAGCAAGAGAGGTACAGAAAGAGGGAAGAGGGGTGCAGAAAATGGCATGAGGGATGCAGAAATATGGAAAAGAGGTACAGGAAGAAGCCAGAGAAGGGCAGAAATACCAAAAGATGTGCAGAAAGAGGTAAGAGGGGTACAGAAAGAGGCAAGTGAAGTGTAGAACGAAGCAAAAGAGGTGCAGTAAGAACCAACAGAGGTGGAAAAAGAGGCAAGGGGGTGCATAAAGGGGTAGCAGAGCTTCACAAAGAGGCACGATGGATACAGAAAGAGGCAGGAGGGGTGCAGAAAGAGGAAGAAAACTGCAGAAGGAAGCAACAAAGGTGCTGAAAGACACACAAAGGGTGCAGAAAGAGACAAGACAGGTGAAGAAAGAAGGAACAGAGGTGTAGAAAGAGGCAAGAGAGTTGCACAAAGAGGGAAGAGGGGTGCAGAAACAGACAATATGGGTGCAGAAAGAATCACGTGAGGTGCAGAAAGAAGCAAGTGAAGTGTAGAAGGAGGCAAGGGAACTGCAGAAAGAGGAACTAGAGGTACAGAAAGAGGCAGGTGAGGTGCAGAAAGAAGCAACAGAAATGTAGAAAGAAGCAGCAGAAGTGCAGGAAGAGGGAAGAGGGGTGGAGAGAGGCAAGAGGAGTGCAGAAAAAAGCAAGGCAGGTGCAGAAAGAAATAAAAGAAGTGCATAATGAAGGAACAGAGGTGCAGAAACAGGCATAAAGGGTGCAGAAACACGTAAGAGGGGTACAGAAAAAGGCAAGAGAGGTACAGAAAGAGGGAAGAAGGGTGCAGAAAGAGACAAAATACAGCAGAAAGTAGAAGAGATTTGCAGAAAGTGGCAAGAGAAGTGTAGAAAAAGGAAGAAATGTGCAGAAAGAAGCAACAGAAATGCAGAAAGAGAGGTGCAGAAGGAATCAAGAGTAACTTGTACATCATAAGTACCAATTTAACACCCACGTTTAGCAGTACGTAACAGTTGACCATTCTAGGTTTTCAAAGGGTCTTCCATCATTATTGGTACTGTTTGCGCCGTTTGAGCTAGAAACAAGGCATTTTTTGTTCAAATCTGCAGATTAGGGAGCAGATGATGAATTATGTGGCTAATGCAGAAAATGTATAATTCTGCGAAAGTCGGTACAGCCAAACAATCACATAATTCCAGTTTCCCTGCTCATATCTCTGACTAGGTCCATAAGTGCTCCTCAGTGATTCCTTCTCTTTTTGTCTCACTGAGTTCATAGTTGAGCTTCTAACGAAAAGAGGAAGACTAAACCAGAGGTTACCACTCCACAACACAAACTACAATAATACATAATTACTCTCCATAACACATAACCCTACATAATTCCTATACACTAAATACCACATAATTTCTGTCCACATAAATTCCTGCACAACATACCATATAATTCCACTACATACAACATACATACACTCCACTCCAAACAGCATTATTAAAAAAACTTTTACATTTACAATGCCAATAGCTCTAACTCTAGGCAAATGCGAAACCTTTTACATTGAAAACACTTCTTTAACGAGAATTCTCGTTTGCAGAGTGGTGGAGGAAGGGTGCTGGGCCACCGACCAGTGCTCAGGAATTCCACTGGGTAGGACTTACAGTAGGTACCAGTAGGGCTTCTTCGCCCCCCCAGTCCCTCAGCAGTAAATTGGAACTCATCCCCCATCCTGTAGCCTGCCAGGAGGCATGTTTGCAGAGTGGTCACACTGTGCAGGACTTACTAGAGGTAACAGAGGAGTAGTTGGCCCCCAAGGATATACTTTGGGGCCAACTACCCCTCCTATAATGTCCAGTAAGTCCCACATACCAGGATTGCTAAGTTCTCATATCAGGCCACACCCCTTTGCCCACCACTCAGCAATAGCACTCCCTGGCTCACTCTTAGATGGGGATTGAAGTCCCCTTCGCTACTGGGGGTGCTTTAGGGGCCAACAAGCCTACCTCTTACCTCCAGTAAGTCCCACACAGTGGGATTGCTGAGAAGTGGGCACCGCCATTCCCCCTTTCTCCAGGACTCTGCAAAGCTGCCTTCTGGCATGTTCTATGTTGAGGGATTGAGTCCCCTTTCCTCCTGAGGGTCCCTGGGGACCAACTAGCCCTCCTGTTATCTCCAGTACGCCCCATACAGCTGAATTGCTGAGAGTGATCCGAGTCCAGGCCCCTTTTTTACACCACTCTGCAAACGCACCTCCTGGCGCACTGCTACTTGGGGGATGAAGTCCACTTGTGTCCTGAGGTCCTCAGGACACAAGAGGTTCTCATTGCCCCACAAGCAATGCACCAAGAAGAATGTTTGCAGGGTGGTGTAAAAGGGGCATGGCCTCGGACCACCTCTCTGCAATCCAGCTGTGTGGCACCTACTGCAGGTACCTGGTGAGCTACTTGGACCCCAGAAACACTCTGTATTCAAGGTGACTTACAGCCTTATTCATGAAGGCTAAATCGGCTCGCAAAGGGCCGGATTCTGAGAATCCGGCCCTTTGCGAGTGCGATTTTTGCATTTGGGATTCAGCATCCCAAATGCAAAAATCGGTAATTGCTAAATCGCTAAATTGCGAGGAATTACATTTAAGGAATCTCTATTTGAGATTCCTTAAATGCAATTCATGAAGCATTTTAAAATTGCGAAAATGCAATTTTAGGCCGCTATTTACCGAGAGGTCAGACCTCTCGGTAAATAGCAAAAACTTAGAAAAATGCTTTTAAAAGCATTTTTCTAAGTTGCATGTTGCACACACACATGTCCTTTGGACATGTGTGTGCGCAACACCTGTTTCAATTTGCATTTAAGGGGTGCTACAGGGTGTCCTTTGGACACCCCTGGCACCCTTTAAATCGCTATCTTATTTGCGAGTAGCAAATTGCTAATCGCAAATAAGGAATACTCCCCATGCATTCCTATGGGCCTTTTGGCCCATAGGAATGCATGGGGAGTTATTCCTTATTTGCGATTAGCAATTAGCTAATCGCAAATAAGGAATCAGTGGGAATCGCAATTAATATTGCGATTCCTACATGATTACCGTTTTGCGAGTCTCAAATAGCGATTCCTTATGATTCGCTATTTGAGCCTCGCAAAACGGCCCGATCATGAATCAGGCTGTTAATTCCCCAACTTAGAATGCACCAGGGGGCATGTTTGCAGAGTGCTGCAGGGAGGGGGTGGGGCCTCCGATAAGATGCCAGTTTTAAAAAACAATTGTTAGATGGGGGCTGTGTGGCCTCCTTTCATTCAATGTTTTTTAGGCCCTTGGGACCCCATTCCATAGGGCCTGGTACTTTAAAAAAAACAACATGAAAAATAGGAAGGGGGCCGCATGGCCCCCCTCCCGAGGCAAATTCCGACCCCGGGGACCCCATCCCCCAGGGCATGGCCACATATACATATTATTTTTACATTTTAATAGAGGAGGGCTGTATGGCCTCCACCTAAGGCCAATTTTGCCCCTGGGGACCCCATCCTCTGGGGCAGGGCAACATAAAAATCTTTTTAAATTATTATTGGAGGGGGGCCGCGTGCCCCCGAGGCCTTTATCTGCCCCCGGGGACCCCATCCCCTGGGGATATTGCCTCTTTTTTTATTCAGGAGGGGGGACACTGAGCCCGCCTTCCCTGGGCCACTTCTGGCCCGGGGGACCCCATCGCCCGAGGCGTGACCTCTGTGATGGGGACTGTGGGGGGAAACCTAATGCCCCCGCGGTTCCAGCTGGTTTTCCAGCTCCCCGCCTCCTGCGGGAGCCGGCATTGCTTTTGGGCAAGGGGAGCTGCTAACATCCAGCTCCTCTTGCCCAAAAGCAATTCTGCTTTGCTTTTTGGAAGCTCTCACATCCAAAAATCAAAGGGCTCCTGCCCTGCCATAGGAATAAGCAATGTCCCGGGGTGGGCATCTCAGGTTATTGCAGTAGCCGGCCCTGGGAGTGGCGGTCCCCAGGTGCATTAAGAGCTCCTGGAGGGGACTGCATGGCCCCTTTCCCAATGTTTGTAAATCCCCAGGAAGGTGGTGGTCACTGGGGCTGTGTGGGGGGGCTGGAGCCTCCCACACTAATGATTTATTGCAGCCCAGGGGAGTTGGTGGTCCCTGGATCTTGGGGGGCCCATGACACCCCCACACAATTTTAATAAAGCCCGGGGAACGGTAGTCCAGGGGATTGCGGGGGCCTGTAAGGTCCCCACCCTTATTCAATTAAAGCCCTAGGGAAGTGGCGGTCCCCGGGGCTTGGGGTGGCCCGTGAGGCCCCCAAGTTATATTAAAACAAAGCGCCAGGGAAATGCTGGTCCCCGAGGCAGCAGGGGGACGCATGCCCTCCGCACATTATGAGGAAAGCCCAGGGAGGAGGTGGCTCCCATGGCTGTGGGGGCACCCATGGGCACTCACACCATATTATTAAATTGCCCTGGGTCATGGCCCACCCAGGGCTTAAAAAAAATGAAGCATGGGAGCCCACTGTTCATTTTTTTAAAAAATGTTCTTCCGGATTCGCGAACCCAGCACAAATTTGACCAATTTTTACACGCAAATTCCTCAACCAGCGCCAAAGTTATTCCCAATAGAATGCTGCGGAATTCCTATGGTAGCCAATCTTAACTATATATACCTACTGGCTATCGCCAGTAGGTGATATATATATTACCTACTGAAAGTTGCCAGTACGTAGTGATAGTTAAAACCAAGTAGGTAGTTATAGTTAAAACCTTGTTTCCATAGGAAAAGCGTTTTTTGATTTCCCAATAACTTTGGTGCCTTTGGACGAAACTTCAGGAAAGCTTCAAAACTAACTTTTGAAACTTTCTTGAACATTCGTCAAACGGCACCAAAGTTATTAATATATATATATATACATATTCATATATTCACCCCAAAAAAAACATAGGTTTTAGGGACGTTATAGTTAGAAATTATCATTTAAAAAACTTTCGAAATTCACTGAAAAAACACAGGTTTCAGGGACATTAAAGTTAGTTGGACATTTCACTTGTACAAAACTAGAGAAATGTGGCTGTTATAGTAAGTTGAGCTAACTTTAACTCGCGTCCCCTCAATGCGCTGCTGATGACGTCACATATTATGTCCTTCAAGACATGGTCAGTGACATCACTGATGACATCACCGATGACATCTCAAATGACATCACTGATGCCATCACTGATGACATCATTCAGTGACTGTGTGTTTCTGTAAAGATTAAATATGTTATATATATATATATATATATATATATATATATATATATATATATATATATATATATATATATATATATATATATATATATTATATAATATATATGTATATATATGTATCGCTACACAATGTGATCCTTAAGCCACACGAGAGCGCTCCGCAGTGTGTGCTCTGCCCAGGGGTCGGATCCAGACCCAAAGGAAATTTTCATACAAAGGAGGCGGCACAGCCAGGGTACTTTGTCAAGCCTTATTTATTTTCTGCTTCACCCCACCAATGCGTTTCAGCCACAACTGGCCTTGCTCACGGTCGGTTAGTCCCTCCACAGTGTTGCTTTTTGTACTATCCCATACATGACTATTAGGAAGCATTCTGGGAATCGTAGTTACAAACATTTTGAAATAATAAAAAAAGAAAAGAAAGACATCGTGTGTGTTTCTTCATTACACCATTAGTATGACGTGACTTATTGCTCACTGTGGCATATAGATTAGTGTTTATCATTGTCATTTATTGGGTATAGTACCCTTTTCATGATCAGTTTGTTCATTGAACATTTATTCAAGCTGAACATGGAGGTCCTCCCCAAAGTTCATGCCTCTGGGGTGTTTTGTTCTGAGTCTGACTATCATTCGAGACTCCATTTGACGGAGTTTTCGAACTGTGTCACTGCCTCTTTCCATTTTGTCCAGCATTTTTGCTCCGTAGAAGTGCATTTGTCTAGAACAAGATTTGAAAATAAAAAATAATAAATCGTAAGAACTGTTTAATCATCGGAAAAGACTAAAACCAGAAAAACTCATTAATGAACTCTGCAAAAGCAAAGACATTGTATTATTGATGAATTTGAAGGAACTTATGCCCATCCAGGGCCACAAAACTACTACACAATAACAAATATGCCCATTCAGGGCATGATAAATGTAGAACAAATGCAAAATTAATGATGCACTTTAGTAATGTTCGAAGTTAATATTAACTGTGAGGTATTATCAGTCTGCTGTCATATGTTTTTTTAAAAAGGGTATGCACTAGAGCACTTTATTTAAGAAACGCCAGAAAGAAAGACACTAATGATATATTTAAATGTAACATACTATAAGATGGCCGCCACTACGGCTGCACTAAGGTATTACACCTTCTTTTATGTTGTTGCACAGTAATGTGAATATGTCTTTAAAATGGCACCAGTACAAACACGCAAACTGACACTGAGGAAGCTCGTTCCGAGCGAAACGCGTCTGTTAGGGGTGATGGGGTTGCAATAAACATTCTGGAATCGGAGACCTGTATGCTGGCCTGTATTTCAGCCTAATTGGAGTGAAAAGGTGTTCGAATATATATATATATATATATATATATATATATATATATATACATATATATATATATATATATATATATATATATATATATATATATATATATATATATATATATATATATACATATATACATATATATATATATATATATATATATATATATATATATATATATATATATATATATATATATATATATATGTTGATACCAAGTGCCCTAAGCATTGAGAAGGCACACGCCATACTCCGCCATCCAGCCTGATTGTGCTGCTTGCATCTTTGATCCCCGGCATTCAATTACCTTCGCCGACGCGTTTCAGGGCTCCCGGCCCCTTCCTCCTGGGCGTGAAAAGCAAAACTCGAAACCTGCACTTCATCATGAATTGCTTTATTCCACCGCATCCCCGCCTCTCATGGTCATGTGATTATTTAATTGTTCCTCGGGGTGTTGTGGGGCATGTTGTTTGCCTTGCAGGTTCGAGTCTGCTATTCAAATTTAAAGTTCATTATTAACTCTAAGTGAGTTGCAGGGAAAATGATGCAAACCCATTATGCACCTTGGAGCATGGCACTGTTTAAAGTTCAGAATAGTTCCGAGCTACAGCTCCGTGCAGCCGGTGGAGACCGTATCCCTCAGCTGCCGATGGTGCTCTTCTCCACGGCCGGGCCGCCGTGCGAAATGTGTTGATACCCAGTGCCCTAAGCATTGAGAAGGCACACGCCATACTCCGCCATCCAGCCTGATTGTGCTGCTTGCATCTTTGATCCCCTGCATTCAATTACCTTCGCCGACGCGTTTCAGGGCTCCTGGCCCCTTCCTCCTGGGCGTGAAAAGCAAAACTCGAAACCTGCACTTCATCATGAATTGCTTTATTCCACAGCATCCCCGCCTCTCATGGTCACGTGATTAATTAATTGTTCCTCGGGGTGTTGTGGGGCATGTAGTTTGCCTTGCAGGTTCGAGTCTGCTATTCAAATTCAAAGTTCATTAATAACTCTAAGTGAGTTGCAGGGAAAATGATGCAAACCCATTATGCACCTTGGAGCATGGCACTGTTTAAAGTTCAGAATAGTTCCGAGCTACAGCTCCGTGCAGCCGGTGGAGAGCGTATCCCTCAGCTGCCGATGGTGCTCTTCTCCACGGCCGGGCCGCCATGCGAAATGTGTTGATACCAAGTGCCCTAAGCATTGAGAAGGCACACGCCATACTCCGCCATCCAGCCTGATTGTGCTGCTTGCATCTTTGATCCCCGGCATTCAATTACCTTCGCCGACGCGTTTCAGGGCTCCCGGCCCCTTCCTCCTGGGCGTGAAAAGCAAAACTCGAAACCTGCACTTCATCATGAATTGCTTTATTCCACCGCATCCCCGCCTCTCATGGTCATGTGATTAATTAATTGTTCCTCTGGGTGTTGTGGGGCATGTAGTTTGCCTTGCAGGTTCGAGTCTGCTATTCAAATTTAAAGTTCATTATTAACTCTAAGTGAGTTGCAGGGAAAATGATGCAAACCCATTATGCACCTTGGAGCATGGCACTGTTTAAAGTTCAGAATCTTTAAAAGAGGAAGAAGGGTGCAGAAAGAGACAAAAATACAGCAGAAAGTAGAAGAGATTTGCAGAAAGTGGCAAGAGAAGTGCAGAAAGAGAAAAGAGGGGTGCAGAAAGAGACAAGAGATCAGAAGGAAAAAGCAACAGAGGTGCTGAAAGAGTCAAGTGAGATGCAGAAAAAGGCAAGTGATCATCTGAAAAAAAAAACAGATTTGCAGAAAGTAGCAAGAGATGTGCAGAAAGAAGCATCGGACGGGCAGAAAGAGGCAAGAGGGGTACAGAAAGAGGAGCGAGAAGTGCAGAATGAAGCAAAAGAGGTGCTCAAAGAGGCAAGAGGGATGCAGAAAGATGCAAGAGCAGTGCAGAAAGAACCAAGAAAAGTGCAGAAAGAAGCAACAGAGGTGCTGAAAGAGGCATGAAGGGTACAGAAAGAGGCAAGAGAAGTGCAGAAAGGGGCAAGAGAATTGCTAAAAGAAGCAACAGAGGTGTAGAAAGGAGCACAAAAAGTACAGAAAGAGGAGAGACAAGTGCAGAAAGAGACAACAGGGGTGCAGAAAGAAGCAGCACAAATGCAAAAGAGAAGCATGGAAAGTACAGAATTAAGCAACAGGGTTGCAGAAAGAGGCAAGAGAAGGGAAAAAAGAGCAACAGAGGTGCATAAGGAGGCAAGAGGACTGCAGAAAGAGGCAAGAGAGTTGCAGAAACAGGCAAAAGAGGTACAAAAAGAGGGAGCAGAGGTGGAGACAGAGGCAAAAGATGTGCAGAAACCGGTAAAAGGGATGTAGAAAGAGGTATGAGGGGTATAGTAAAAGGCAAGTGAGGTACAGAAAGAAGCAAGAGCAGTACAAAAGAACCAACAGAGGTGCAGAAAGTGGCAAGTGAGGTGCAGAAGGAGGCAAGAGAACTGAAGAAAGAGGGTAAGAGAGTTGCAGAAATTGGAAAAGGGGTGCAGAAAGAATGAGCAGGTGGGCAGACTGAAGCAAGAGAGGTACAGAAAGAGGGAAGAGGGGTGCAGAAAATGGCAAGAGGGATGCAGAAATATGGAAAAGAGGTACAGAAAGAAGCCAGAGAAGGGCAGAAATACCAAAAGATGTGCAGAAAGAGGTAAGAGGGGTACAGAAAGAGGCAAGTGAAGTGTAGAACGAAGCAAAAGAGGTGCAGAAAGAACCAACAGAGGTGGAAAAAGAGGCAAGGGGGTGCATAAAGGGGTAGCAGAGCTTCACAAAGAGGCAAGATGGATACAGAAAGAGGCAGGAGGGGTGCAGAAAGAGGAAGAGAACTGCAGAAAGAAGCAACAGAGGTGCTGAAAGACGCACAAAGGGTGCAGAAAGAGACAAGACAGGTGAAGAAAGAAGGAACAGAGGTGTAGAAAGAGGCAAGAGAGTTGCACAATGAGGGATGTGGGGTGCAGAAACAGATAAAAGGGGTACAGAAAGAATCAAGTGAGGTGCAGAAAGAAGCAAGTGAAGTGTAGAAGGAGGCAAGAGAAATGCAGAAAGAGGAACTAGACGTGCAGAAAGAGGCAGGTGAGGTGCAGAAAAAAAGCAACAGAAATGCAGAAAGAAGCAGCAGAAGTGCAGAAAGAGGGAAGAGGGGTGGAGAGAGAGGCAAGAGGAGTGCTGAAAAAAGCAAGGCAGGTGCAGAAAGAAATAAAAGTGCATAATGAAGGAACAGAGGTGCAGAAAGATGCAAAAAGGATGCAGAAACACGTAAGAGGGGTACACAAAAGGCAAGAAAGGTACAGAAAGAGGGAAGAAGGGTGCAGAAAGAGACAAAATACAGCAGAAAGTAGAAGAGATTTGCAGAAAGTGGCAAGAGAAGTATAGAAAAGGGAAGAAATGTGCAGAAAGAAGCAACAGAAATGCAGAAAGAGAGGTGCAGAAGGAATCAAGAGTAAATTTTAATTCATTAGTACCAATTTAACACCCACATTTAGCAGTACGTAACAGTTGACCATTCTAGATTTTCAAAGGGTCTTCCATCATGCTGTAACACTTGTCGCTGCATTATTGGTACTGTTTACGCCGTTTGAGCTAGAAACAAGGCTTTTTTTTGTTCAAATCTGCAGATTAGGGAGCAGATGATGAATTATGTGGCTAATGCAGAAAATGTATAATTCTGCGAAAGTCGGTACAGCCAAACAATCACATAATTCCAGTTTCCCTGCTCATATCTCTAACTAGGTCCATAAGTGCTCCTCAGTGATTTCTTCTCTTTTTGTCTCACTGAGTTCATAGTTGAGTTTCTAACGAAAAGAGGAAGACTAAACCTGAGCTTACCACTCCACAACACAAACTACAATAATACATAATTACTCTCATAACACATAATCACACCCTACATAATTCCTATACACTAAATACCACATAATTTCTGTCCACATAAGTTCCTGCACAACATACAATATAATTCCACTACATACAACATACATACACTCCACTCCAAACAGCATTATTAAAAAAACTTTTACATTTACAATGCCAATAGCTCTAACTCTAGGCAAATGCGAAACCTTTTACATTTCAAACACTTCTTTAACTAGAATTCTCGTTTGCAGAGTGGTGGAGGAAGGGTGCTAGGCCCGGAATTCCATTGGGTAGGACTTACAGGAGGTACCAGGAGGGCTTCTTCGCCCCCCCAGTCCCTCAGCAGTAAATTGGAACTCATACCCCATCCTGTAGCCTGCCAGGAGGCGTGTTTGCAGAGTGGTCACACTGTGCGGGACTTACTAGAGGTAACAGAGGGGTAGTTGGCCCCCAAGGATATCCTTTGGGGCAAACTACCCCTCCTAATATGTCCAGTAAGTCCCACATACCAGGATTGCTAAGTTCTCATATCAGGCCACGCCCCTTTGCCCACCACTCAGCAATCGCACTCCCTGGCACGCTCTTGGATGGGTATTGAAGTCCCCTTCGCTACTGGGGGTGCTTTAGGGGCCAACAAGCCTACCTCTTACCTCCAGTAAGTCCCACACAGTGGGATTGCTGAGAGGTGGGCACCACCATACCCCCTTTCTCCACCACTCTGCAAAGCTGCCTTCTTGCATGTTCTATGTTGGGGGATTGAGTCCCCTTTCCTCCTGAGGGTACCAGGGGACCAACTAGCCCTCCTGTTATCTCCAGTAAGCCCCATACAGCTGAATTGCTGAGAGTGATCCGAGTCCCGGCCCCTTTTTTACACCACTCTGCAAACGCACCTCCTGGCGCACTGCTGCTTGGGGGATGAAGTCCACTTGTGTCCTGAGGTCCTAAGGACACAAGAGGTTCTCATTGCCCCACCAGCAATGCACCAAGAAGAATGTTTGCAGGGTGGTGTAAAAAGGGGCGTGGCCTCGGACCACCTCTCTGCAATCCAGCTGTGTGGCGCCTACTGCAGGTACCTGGTGGGCTACTTGGACCCCAGAGACCCTCTGTATTCAAGGTGACTTAATTCCCCAACTTAGAACGCACCAGGGGGCATGTTTGCAGAGTGCTGCAGGGAGGGGGTGGGGCCTCCGATAAGATGCCAGTTTTAAAAAACAATTGTTAGATGGGGGCAGTGTGGCCTCCTTTCTTTCAATGTTTTTTTGGGCCCTGGGGATCCCATATAAAAAAACAACATGAAAAATAGGAAGGGGGCCGCATGGCCCCCCTCCCGAGGCAAATTTCGACCCCTGGGACCCCATCCCCCAGGGCATGGCCACATATACATATTTTTTTTACATTTTAATAGTGGAGGGCTGTATGGCCTCCACCTAAGGCCAATTTCGGCCCGGGGGCCCCATCCTCCGGGGCAGGGCCACATAAAAATCTTTTAAAATTATTAATGGAGGGGTGCCGCGTGCCCCCGAGGCCTTTATCTGCCCCAGGGACCCCATCCCCTGGGGATATTGCCTCTTTTTTTATTCAGGAGGGGGGACACTGAGCCCGCCTTCCCTGGGCCACATCTGGCCCGGGGGAACCCATCGCCCGAGGCCTGACCTCTGTGATGGGGACTGTGGGGGGAACCCTAATGCCCCCGCGGTTCCAGCCGGCTCTCCAGCTCCCCGCCTCCTGCAGGAGCCGACATTGCTTTTGGGCAAGGGGAGCTGCTAACATCCAGCTCCCCTTGCCCAAAAGCAATTCTGCTTTGCTTTTTGGAAGCTCTCACATCTAAAAATCCAAGGGCTCCTGCCCTGCCATAGGAATAAGCAATGTCCCGGGGTGGGCATCTCAGGTTATTGCAGGAGCCGGCCCTGGGGGTGGTGGTCCCCTGGTGCATTAAGAGCTCCTGTAGGGGACTGCATGGCCCCTTTCCCGATGTTTGTAAATCCCCAGGATGGTGGTGGTCCCTGGGGCTGTGTGGGGGGGGGCTTGAGCCCCCCACACTAATGATTTATTACAGCCCAGGGAAGGTGGTGGTCCCTGGATCTTGGGGGGCCCATGACACCCCCCACAATTTTATTAAAGCCCAGGGAACGGTGGTCCAGGGGATTGCGGGGGCCCGTAAGGCACCCACCCTTATTCAATTAAAGCCCTAAGGAAGTGGTGGTCCCCGGGGCTTGGGGTGGCCCGTGAGGCCCCCAAGTTATGTTAAAACAAAGCCCTAGGGAAATGCTGGTCCCTGAGGCAGCAGGGGGACGCATGCTCTCTGCACATTATGAGGAAAGCCCAGGGAGGAGGTGGCTCGCAGGGCTGTGGGGGAACCCATGGGCACCCACACCATAATTTTAAATTGCCCAGGGACATGGCCCACCTAGGGCTTAAAACAAATGAAGCATGGGAGCCCACTGTTCATTTTTTTTAAAAAAATTCTTCCGGATTCGCGAACCCAGCACAAATTTGACCAATTTTTTTTTTAATACTTTTTTGGGCCCTGGGGGTCAGGGTGTTTCTACCCTGCCCGTTTTCTTCATTTTCCACAGTTTTTTCCCTTTTTCTTGTGACTTGGTTACTGAGTCACAAGATGGCTGCCAACACTTCTTGAATTTCTCAGCAACTACTGAATGGATTCACACCATTTAAAAAAAAGAGTGTTCTCTGAACCAAGAGCTACCATTTTGCCGAATTTGGTGTCATTCCTTTCAGCAGTTTGGGCTGTAGCCATGTCTAAACTTTTTAGGGACACCCCCATTTTTCTCGACCCCCGCTTAACAAATCATCCCGAAACGTTCAAGACAGGAGCTGACCAGAGTGCCCCATTAGTTTTGGAAATTTCGCAAAGATTTGGCAAGCAGCGCTAAAGATATTGGCAAATCAAAAACGTTTTTCCTATGGAAACTAGGTCTTAACTATAACTACCTACACTTGACCTTCAGTAGGTAATGTACATATATACATATCTCCTTGAAGACCAAGTACCAAGTAACAAACTCTCAGGACACAATGAGGTCATTGTTATGAACCCCAATGAACCCCTATAGAGGTCTAGGGAGTTGCACAACTTTTTTCCTACATTTGTATTACCTTGCTCTACATAAAGGCTCTGGCACTGACCTTTTACTTAGTTGGATGCCGAATAAATGTTGTGTGGTTTTCTTCCGAAACTAGCCTAATTTATTATGTATGAGGATTCTTAGTATCACAGCAGGATCACCATCTTCTGCATAATAACTCTGTACAAAAGTCATTGCTATCGTCATCCTTAAACGACTAGCCTACAGTACCATGACGCATCTAGGTAGAGCCCCTGAGGGTACCCTTCGGGTATATAAGTACCACATCTTCGCTGGGCAAACCAGAGAAAAAGCTTCCATGCTGACATGAGACACTGAAGTCTTTCACACAGACACTCCAGTACGCAGTGGTCTGATATCCCTTTCGGGGTGTCCAACTCGAGACAAAGACAGGGTCCTTCATTCTCTTTTATCAGGCTCTTTTCTAGGGTGATTATTGGCTCTATACCTACATACATGCTAAGTATACTTAGGTACACCTATTTAGGGTTTGCACCACATGATTACTGCTCTCTATTTGTCTGCAAATGTTCACTGTTTTAGCACCATGGTAGAATTCTACCTTTTATCAACTCTGTTAATGCTTGTAATCCTATATATCTGTTACTGTCTAATGGTTGTTGTAGCACACGTATTTTATACTAGAATGACGCTGTTTCAATTAATACTTATTGAAAATGCCCCCACAATTTATTCTGTGTATATCTCTGAGACCAAGTGAGCACGAGTGACTGAGCTAAAAGTACTGTATTGTTTCCACGATTCCTGAGGGATCAGGGTTGTCATGTTTGTTAATTGCTAGGAACTATTTGCTCCCTGGAAAGGTTGTGGATCCTATAATGGTACTGTGAGCAAGCTGGTCTACAGACTAACATATCCTTTGCGGGTGTTTGGAATTAGTCTGGACACCAATCTCTTAGTTTATGTTGTCTAAACGTGCAGATCCTATATAGATTTCTAGGAATTACATGACAGTATTACTACAGTAATAACCTCATTGTGTCCTGAGAGTATGTTACTTGGTACCTGGCCCTCAAGGAAAGTATTTGTGGGAGTGCTCCGCTAGTGCACGCACCACCTCCTATGGGTTTTCTGTTCAAGAAGGTGCTCTTTGTTTATAAATATATATATATATATATATATATATATATATATATATATATATATATACACATATATCCACACCTCATTTCGCCCACATGGAGCAGCGGACCTCTATCCTGGGCGGTCATAGCGCTGGGGGCGGGCAACCTCCAATAATTTCAAAACAAAACCTCCCATCAAAGACAAGAAGCACGCTTGACCAGGACTTCGTGGAGTAAATTGTGCTTTATTGAGCCAGGAAGAATGCCTTCATCTCCAAACCTAACGCGTTTCAACTGCTTAAGCAGTCTTGATCACAGGTGAGCTCATTCTGCTTGCGGCGTGTCATGTGACCTAATGTGCCAGCGTCAACCTCATTAAATACACCGAAGTTGCGTGCATGCAAGTCCCAGAATGCATCAGGTAAGCATTAGTTTCTTTATAATAAAATAGCACATTAGACTGCGTGCTTGTTCCACGTATTTCTCTTTCTGTGGGCACAATAACAGTCTGTGTTGTATTTCAGAGTCACTTACTTGATGAAATGTGCTCAATAAAAACTGGCTTTCTCCCTATATACGATTGATGCTGGCACTTGAAATATGTTATGTTATGTTATGTTAGGGAATACTTGTATAGCGCCTATCACCGCCGGTCTCTAAGCGCTTACCATTAAAAAAACATAACACACTAATGCCCCTAGAACCTCAGTTATTTCACCTCCTATAATGTCATGAAAGCCTTTCTGAAAAGATGAGTTTTTAATTTCTTTCTGAAGGGTAGAAGCTGCGATTCCTCTTTCAAGGTGGACGGGAGCTCATTCCGCAGTTGCGGGAGAAGCACAGACAGGGCCCTGCCTCCTTTGGTCTATAATTTGAACCTAGGTTGAAACAGGTTGGAGGTTGTTCCTGAGCGCAATGGTCTCCCGGGAATGTACCTCTTCAGACGTTGCTTAATGTACTCTGGGGCTTTCCCAAAGAGTGCCTTATGGGCCACACAGAGACATTTGAACTGGACTCGGAATTTCACTGGAAGCCAGTGCAGCTTCTGAAGCAGGGAGGTTACGTGCGCATTTCTAGGCAGAGAATAGATCAGCCTGGCTGCATCGTTCTGTATTACCTGCAGCTTCCTCAACAGCTTCCGTGGCAAGCCTAGGTATAAGGCATTGCCATAATCAAGTCTCAAAATGACTGTGGCGGATACGATCGATTGCAGGGTGGAGGCAGATAGGATGGGAACTAGCTTTCGCAGTTACCTCAACACACCTATGCAGGATCCGACCACAGCAGAAACTTGAGGGGCCATTGAGAGGTCTGCATCGATCCTTAAACCCAACCTTTTCACTACAGAACCAGGAGACGGAGTGGTTTCCAACTCAGGGGGCCAATACAGGTCACTCCAGGGATCCTCTTTGTTGCTGATCACCAGAACCTCTGTTTTGTCAGCATTCACTTTCAACAGATTGATAGTCATCCAGTTGCCTGTGAATGAAAGCAGGTTCCTCACTGATTCCTGGGCCTCTTTGGTGTTATCCAGACGGACTAAGAGCTGAGTATCATCTACGTAATTGAAGATTTCGCAGTTCATACGCATAAGCTCCTCCACCAATGGTTGTAGATAGATATTGAAAAGCAGGGGGGATAAAGCCGACCCCTGGGGCACCCCCCAGGTCACGTCGCAGACCTCAGACAGTTGGTCTCCTAGCTGCACTCTCTGGGTTCGACCTGACAGGAAGGATTCTAGCCACTTTAGCACCTGGCCTGTGATCCCCAATTTCGCGACACGGTCCAGCAAGATGGTGTGGCTGACCGTGTCGAAAGCCGCCGATAAGTCTAATAGAATCAGGGCACATGGCTGTTTGTTATCTGCCCTGACTCTCAGCTCATCGGCGACTGAGGCCATGACTAATTCTGTGCTGTGTTGGGGCCGGAACCCAGCCTGCGTGGTGTGAAGGAGATGGTATTCTGCCAGATGGCCGGCTAGAGTGCTGAGGACGTGCTTTTCTAAGATCTTGCTTAGAAAAGGCAACTGCGAAATGGGCCTGTAATTTTTTAAGGCTGTCGTGTCCGGTCCTGCTTTCTTCAAGAGTGGGGAGACCCTAGCTTCTTTCATCTGAGTTGTCAGATAACCTAATTTAAGTGAGTTATTCAAAAGACTCAGTATCTGGGGCTAAATGCCTGGCAGAGCCATTTTAAAAATTTTAGGGGGACATGGATCTATGTTAGAGCCTGATTTGATTTGACCGACCAGTTCCGCTAGGCAGTTGTCGTCGATGGAAGGGAAGCTGTTCAGAGTCATGGATGGCACCTGAGCCGTCTGGCTGGTCAGCATGGTTATGGCTGACCGTGCATTAATGTCAGTGATGATGTCGTGTACCTTCCGAAGGAAGAAAGTTTGGAAGGAGTCACAGTCAGGTTGGGCGCCCACCGAGATTTTCCCTTCTCGTTGTGTGAGTTCCCTTAGTATCGTAAAGGTCTCTCGCTGTAATATATATATATGCTGTCCGTTTGTTGCAGAATAAATTAACTTTTTACTCATGGAAATACTGGGTCTCCTGTTCTTTGGCGGCGCTGCGGTGATATTAAGACTACGGCGTTGTTCGTGAGAACCTGTGTGGATATCTGTATATATATATATATATATATATATATATATATATATATATATATATATATATATATATATATATATATATATATATCGTTCCTCATGCTGCTCTGGTCACGGACAAGGCGCTGCTTGCAGCTGTGCGGGATCTTCCGGCTGAGCAAAACCGCTGATTATTGCAAGAACCGTCTTCCTCACGGGAAACAAAAATAGATCGCACTCCGATGTGGTGCAGAAATTAAGAATTATTCATTTCCAGAATACTCCATAAGGAAAGAAGCACACAAATGCGTTCTTGATTACGCGATGGTGCGTTTGCAGAGTGGTGCAATCCTTCGCCTCAATCCCCACCCCCTACCTTCACCACTCTGCAAACGCGCCCCCTGGCGCGTTTGCAGAGGGGGAAGTAATTCCCCTTGAATACTGGGGGTCCCTGGGGGCCAACTAGTCCACTAGGAACCTCCACTATGCGCCAGGGGGCTGCGTTGCAGAGAGGTGTAAAAAGGGGCATGGCCTCTCTGCACGTCTTTCCACTGCTGATCATGTCACATATTACATCATTCATGACATGGTCAGTGACATCACTGATGACATCACTGATGACATCTCAAATGACATCACTGATGACATCACTGATGACATCTCAAATGACATCACTGATGACATCTCAAATGACATCACTGATGACATCTCATTTGACATTACTGATCACATCACTGATGACATCATTCATGTGATAATATGATGAACCTCTTCAGACTCTAATATAACCTTAGATACACTCAGTGTAAACAGACACTCAAAGACTGTCACTCATCCATGGAGTTACTCACACACCTAGTCAGTCATGCAAAGAATCAATCACACCTCCATTTCCTCAACTATACAGTTATACACACCTTACTTATTCAAACATATACTAACACATATTTACTCTCTTATACAATCCCTGATACAAGTTCACAATGATCCATACAGCCACTCACACATTCACTGGCTCTTATGAACAGTTATTTATATATGTCAAGTCTCACATGTACTGTGTTTTACATATGTACTTACTTTGACATGTTGCACTGAGATATCCATTCACTCACCAATACACTCATGCACACAGTCAACCGCCCATACAGCTGTTTCAACATGC
The DNA here is from genome assembly GCF_964263255.1 of Lissotriton vulgaris. Taxonomy (NCBI): domain Eukaryota; kingdom Metazoa; phylum Chordata; class Amphibia; order Caudata; family Salamandridae; genus Lissotriton; species Lissotriton vulgaris. The sequence continues at coordinate 293,617,651 of NC_141697.1, read as the reverse complement.
ACTTTTGAACCCATACATCTAGTGAATCAACTGCTCACACATCTAAGCACAGAGTCATACACCTCCCAGCCACCCACACACACACTCAGTCTCCCATACAAATACTTGGGCAACCAATCAATAACCCATATAGTTACTCATATAGCTACTGATCAACACATGCAGCAGTTTACAGAACAACAGACATAATGATGCACAAATTAAGACAGTTTAGTCACTAACCCATGCACTCAGTGAGACACATTTAATCACTCACTCATACAGTCAGTCATGCACCTACTAAATCCTTCATCCAGACACTTATACATCCGCTCATTCTTTAATATGTAAGACATATTTTAACTTTACAGAAACATACAGTCACTGGATGCTGTCATCAGTGATGTCATCAGTGATGTCATTTGAAATGTCATCAGTGATGTCATCAGTGATGTCATTGACCATGTCATGAATTATGTAATATGTGACATGATCAGCAGTGGATTGCGGGTGCGTGATATATAGTTAGTGCAACTAACTATATATGCGAATTTCAATGGTTTTGTGTGAGTAAAATAAGGTTTTGTAAATGCTAATTCCTAACTATATATGGTCTATAACCTATGGTTTTTTCAGTGAATTTTCAAGGTTTTGTAAATGCTAATTCCTAACTATATATGGTCTATAACCTATGGTTTTTTCAGTGAATTTCAATGGTTTTTTAATAGCAAATATCAAAAGCTGTAAAATGTATTCTTCTTTTAAAGGAAAAATATATTTTATATGTATTTAATATAATTTTTTTATGTATATAAATTTTTTGAGGGAACAAATTTATCAACTATCATGCTGAAGAAGAGAGTGGGGAAAAAAAACAAAGTGGAGGACTAAGAGGAAAGAACAGTCAGTTCGAAAATACAATTGCTTTAAAGCATGAAGTGCTTTTCCACACATTTACATTTAAATAACCCATATTAGAACATACAAAATATCTACAGAGGAGACAGTGTACATTGAATTTTAGACTCTTCATTGGTACCTACATATTGGTACTTACATCACCCATACAACACAACAGCTCTATTCAGAGCTACCCTACCTCAAAGCACTCTAAAATATTATTTTACTATTTCCCTATGTTTTCCCCTTGTTACGCTTTCCGGAACGCTACCCGGTGCGCGGACCGGGCACTAACCGTGCCAAAATTTGAAAAAAAAGGTGTTTTTTTTTTACATATATGGGCCTCCTCAGCCACCCTCAGAAAACCTAGGGGGTCAGGATATGTCTCCCGTGCCCCCTTATACCCATTCCCAACATTGTTTATCCTCCATCTTGTGACTAAATTCGTCCAAAACACAAGATGGCGGACTCCCGTTACGCTACCGGTGAGCTACCTGGTTCGCGTACCGGGTAGCGCTTCCACCGCGAAAAATCGAAAACAAAAATTATTTTATTTTTTTGCCCCGCGTGGCCCTTTAATAGCCCCCACATCAATCCTAGGGGGTCAGGAGGGGTCTACCTTGCCCCTTTCACTCATTTCCCCCTTCGTTTATTTCCACCTCTTGTCTCACGATCCTACCGAGAGAGAAGATGGCGGCCGCTCCGGACTGTTTAGAATGTTGAGAGTCACTGGAGAGCCAATCCGCTTCTCCTCGCGAAGTTCCGTTACGTGTCTGGTACGCGAACCGGGGCGCTAACCGGGACACTGTCACAGATATATATATTTTTTTAACGTTAATTTCTCAAAATCCACTGGAGCACATATCTTGAGACCTAGCAAAGGCACATCGGGCTACCAGTCCCTACAATTTTGCCAAGTTTTGTGGAAATCCATTCAGCCGTTCGAGGTAAAAGTGAGTCCAACCGCCCTATGGAAAACTCAATGTGAAAAACACGTTTTGGGACCCCCCTTTTTTCTCGGCCCCCGCTTGACGAAACCCCCCAAACTTTCAGGGGACGCTCAGAAACGAAATGTGCCATTTTCCTGAAAATTTCAGCCAATTCCGTCCATCAACGCCAAAGTTATTCAACATAGAATTTTCAGAAATCCCTATTCAAGTCCTAACTATATATACCTACTGGCGACCGCCAGTAGGTAATATATATATATATGTATATATAGTTAGGACCTAGCTACCATAGGAGATCCGCAACATTCTATTGGGAATAACTTTGGCGCCGGTTGAGGAATTTGCGTGTCATTTTCCAAAATTGTGTCCAGCTCCGCTCCGCTCCTTCCCTTAAAGTTTCGGGGGGATTCGTGAAGTGGGGGCTGAGAAAAAAGGGGGTGCCAAAACGTGTTTTCCCCATGTTAATTTCCATAGGACGTTCTGACACGGCTACAGTCCGAACCGCTGAACGGAATTATGCCAAACTTTGCAAAATTGTAGGGACTGGTACGCAGCGTTTTTTTCGAAAATTAACTTCAAAAATACATATATATCTGGGCGGAACCTAACCACACATCTCATCGTGAGATCTGATTGGCTGTCAGCACTTCATGCAAGAAGTGTTGGCAGCCATCTTGGGACCAATATACATGATAGCACCTCATTAAAAAGCATTGTAGTTAAGGGTTTTAGGACTTTAGTTACATTATAAATCATTTGTTGATGGTACCATACTCATTTTAGGAATTGTGGTGTGTTCTACGGTGATTTTACCATGTGAAAAAGCCTTCTGCTGGGATATCATAAATCATGTTTGAAAGAAAACTATTATCTCATGCTTTTCCCAAAGTGGTTTGGAAGGGGATCTATAAGCTAAACTGAAAGAATATTTTCTGTAAATTCACATTATCTTTCTCAGTCATGTGAGAATGAAGTCTGACATTCTCAGTAAAACATGTACATCCAACAAGGACAGAGACTGTCAGTTGATTCCTTTGTGTTCTACTACAGCCTCCTAGAGTGTTCTAAAGCACAACTAGAGCGCTAACAGTCTTACTTAGGACAAAAGTATGGCACACCAGAAGCCATCCTGATTGGAATGAAGTGGTAAGTCTGAAAACATTTTTTTTTTAAAAAGGAACAAAATGAGGGGGTTAATGTTTCCATAGAAAGTATGATTAGTGCTTCAGAAAGAAAAATGAGGGCACATTTTAAGTGACTTCTGAAATCCTCTTCTATTTCATTAAAAAATTCTGACATGCAGTCTGCCAAGAAGGCCACCAGAGACAAAAGAGCCCAAATGTAGCCCAAATATCACCCAGATCTAGCCCAAGTATAGCCCAATGACAGAATGTCCCAGAGTGTTCTAAAGAACAACTAGAAAGCTAACAGTCTTACTTAGGACAAAAGTATGGCACACCAGAAGCCATCTTGATTGGAATGAAGTGGTAAGTCTGAAAACATTTAATTTAAAAAGGAACAAAATGAGGGGGTTCATTTTGCCATAGAAAGAATGATTAGTGCTTTAGAAAGAAACTTTAGGGCACATTTTGAGTGACTTCTCAAATCCTCTTCTATTTCATTAAAAAAATTCTGACATGCAGACTGAAACATGCACTTTGAATACCAGCAGCAGATTTCCCTGGTGAGCAGTAGCTTTACTACAGTGATCTAATGAGCAACTAGAGTGCTAACATTCAGAATTTATGGCAAATGTGTGACACATCTGAATGCCTTCTTGATGGAACCAAAGTAAACAAGCATTGAAAATGCAATAGATCTCGCCCTCGTTTAAGTTAAAGCCATTCTGTTTGTAATGAGGTGGCTTTTTAGCTTTGCTTTTATTAGTGTTTTTAAAACTTTCATGTAAATAACATGCATATGTATGCATATATGTATATGTATGCATGCATTTATATTTGTATTTATATAGATATGCAGATTATATATGTTTATATATGAATGTATATATATACACACATACATATATATAAATGCATATGCATATATATATGTGTATATGTGTGCGTGTAGAGAGTGGTAGAGAGGTAGAGGTAGAGAGGTAGAGGTAGAGAGTAGTGAGTGAGTAATAGAGTTGAGAGTGAGTAGTAGAGAGTAGTAGAGAGTATCAGTGTGACTTAGTCCATGTAATTTTAAGAAAAGGATACCTGTTTGACACTATTTCTTGCCTAATGGTCAGGAATTATATGTGTCAACAGTGCCCAGCAGGTCGTCCATGAGGAAAAAAGCCTCTGTATCCAGGGTTCTATCTCCTGTGGTCGTTTCTGTGTGCCTACCCCTCTCCGCTGGGACCGGATCCCAGTGGAGAGGGGTAGGCACACATATTTAGATCATGTTTTTGTAGACAGTAGTGTAAACTCTACTTAGGTTCTGAAGAATCGCATGTCATTTTACTATTAAGCAAGAAACATGTCGACCACACAGCTCACATTCTAGTTTTGTCTCACGCTTGGACAACTTTAGTTCCAGAAAGTACAGACTAGTTCCTGTTTTTTAATTGAAGCAAAGGGCCACCAGAATAAAGTTGTTTTCCGGTACCTATTGCTGCATTTTACCTCACCACACCATTTACACTTTCCTGGCCCCTCACCCGCACTTCACCCATAGGCAGTTGGATAAAAGATCTCCACTAAAGAGCCCCTCCTTGAGGTGTTGCCCGTTGGTGATTGCACCACCTACCCAACGAGGAGCTTGCCTATGATGAAGCATGACACCTGCAAGGGTGTGTGAGGCCATTATATCAAACATATTGGATACCCACTGGTAGGTCTCTAACGAGCCCACCTCTACACACACAAGTGACCGCTTACACTCAGATTCCCCAGGAACAGCCCAGTTTCCTTTTTGATAATCTTACCTCGAGGGGCACACACTGTGGCTGGACCTTCCACTCATCCTTGAGTGGTAATATCTCGCCCTGCAGATCACACTTATCCATTCCCTCCCCCTTTTTGAAGACTATCTGCTACAGCAGTCATTGTCTAGGATCTCTGGGAACCCCCCTACCCCACTCTGTATCTGCATTCAGCCTGTCAACTATGGTCTGCCAGTACATATTCAGCTTGGGACAATGCCATATCATGTGCAGAAAGTCCACTTCCCCAGCCAAGCAACGGGGATAGATAGGCGCCATTCCAGGTAAGTAGCATGCTGTGTGATATACCTGATGTGTAACATTACAGTAAATTCATTTGAATCGCAAGTTGTCAAGGTGAATTTTGTAGTTGTTTGTAAATGTGCTTTTCTTTTGTGTTGGTTAGTGGTATCTGTTTTAATAAAAAAGGGTATTTGGCTGCTGCTGCTCACATTTTGATTTGTAAGCTAAACTGCAGTCACCCCCTCCTCCCCCTCCAACAGATCCCTGGTCTGCTTGGACCATACTATCCTGAGTCAAGTGAAGAAGTTGCACTTGACACTGTTCCTTAGAATCCGTAGTTTGTTTCCCGGTGCTTGCAAATAAATCTTTGCTCAGCCATTGCAAGATGAATCGGGTCTGACATGTTCCATTTGAAGGGATTGTTGAACGTTTCAAAATCTCTGAAAGAAGAAGGGAAGATGCCAACACATACTGGCAGTTTATGTCTGAGATCAAAAAGCTGTAGTTAAGGGACATTGAAACTGCTTGACACTCTTATCAAAGGAATAATAATTCCCACATAGACAGGCATGTGTGTGCAAGCCTAACAGGAGGAAGAGAGTATGGTCTGTTTGTACATGCCAAGCATTATAACGTAGGTGCTACCCTTGTAGATGCAGAGACAGTTTCATTTCACATCAGGGAAGTTTCAGAACAGTTCAATTGTGGAAAAGCTCCCATGTATGCATAAAGGATGAGCCTCACCACTAGCCAGATGCTTAAACCAGTGAGAAAGGTTGTGGGCCAGACTCACAGAGGGAACCAGTGTCCAGAATGAGGTTCCTACCTACCATGTTTGAAGGCAGTATCAACGAGAAGCACACGAGGTGTCATTACATGATGGGGAGTAGGCAGAGGAGGTGTGCATAAAGACTTCAAGCTACAGTAGGTAAAAGGGCTTCTGTAGAACAAGTATCAATGGATACTCTAGTGACTGGCCCATGCCTCAAAGCAGCAGTAGGACTAATGTTGTCTTTAGGAGGACTGACTTGTTCACAATACAAAGAGTGGATCCAAGTCACCATGCCTCTACATTTATCAGCAGTCAATATGGTCAACACCAGCAGGGCTATAGAAATGTCTTCCCCCGGTATATGCGGACATATACCTAGTTGATGGTTAGAGGGAATGGCAGGCCTCAGTTAAACACTCAGGTAAAGTATCTTGCACTTGTGAAAGGAAACTTTAGAGGCATTTTATGAGCTTTGTGCAATATTGTAATACAGCATCATCATTTAACTGCAGTTTTAGCTCTGGAAAAGACACAAGGGGGATTGAGGAGAGCATAGTGGGTCAGCCAATGACTATCTCATACAGGCTTAGTTTAGTCTTTCGGAAAGTGATCATGTTCAAAGATAATAGGGCGGGTGGCAAAGCATTCAGCCATTTTTTTTAGTTTCGAATGCTTTATTAAAATTGTGTAAGTGCAGCACTAAGACAACGTAAACAAGAACGTCAATTCAAGCAAACTACATGAACAAATGAAATAAGAAGAGTCAATAACGCTTCATCTTTAGTTTCCATCATGATGATGAGCCCCACATAACATGCCCCTAAGGATCACAGTGAGAACTGTCCATGCTAAAGAAATTATGTTAAATAAGTATACATGACAATGGGACATGCCTCCTTTAAGCAATTTATACTTTCGCATAATCAAGCAAGTACCCTATACTCTTTTCTCAGAGGTATATTCTAAAACACTCTTTCAATGGAACAGAACACAATGCAGTTCACCTTGCAGAGAATGTTTCTGTCCAGCAGGTTAGTCACATAAGTGGGACTACACAAGAAGGAATATGTATCAATGCTAGGTCCTACAGAAATGAACACAGGTCTGCAATGTGTGGGTAACACATAGATGGGAAATAGCAACTGCATCTCTGGACAAACCTGAGAGGGGTAAAGAAGGGATTTCAGGGATTTTAAGGGCCAAGGCAAGTGATGTGTTTACTATTAATGACCAGTCTATATAAGGATCCTTACAGGAAATAAAGTATTCATTTTACTGTTGAGACCTATTGGGCTGTCTTAAAATTCAGGATACGAATTCTGAACAGTGTTGAAACAAAAGTTATGTCACACCGGAAGTTGTGTTAGGACAATTTCACTTCCAATGCCCCAGCTGACTTGCATTTAAAGAAAGAAATATGTAGTTTCCTGCATATTATACTGTACGCTGTTTTATCTCCCCTGCTCAGCCAGTGCCTGTGGGTATGCACCTGTTACAACGCATTTTTTACTCTGCACTACCATTACAACGCGACTTTTACAACGCATACCATTACAACGCATTGCGCTGGGGGGTGCTCTAGGATAGGGAATAAGTATAATTTACTATCCAACACCTTCCCTAGGGTCCACGGGGACTGGAGTTAGAATAGTAAATTATACTTACCACTATCCAGCACCCCAAAGCGCTATGCGTTGTAATGGTATGCGTTGTAATGGTCGCGTTGTAATGGTAGGTAGTTGTAACGGTATGCGGAGTAACGTCATACATCCGTGCCTGCGCTCTGACTCATTAGAATGTTGGAGTCTGATGATGCCTTGGAATGTTGGGACTGAGAGAGGCAGAGCGACAGTTGGTCATAGGCTGAGCAGCTCCTGGTGGGGCTCTGATCTACCACATAACTACATGATGTCCTGTCCCTTACCACATTTTATCTTCATGGAATAAAGAATCTTGAAATACTACCTTACTGGGTGGACCTTCATCACTACATATTTTGGCGATGAGGATGGGATGCGAACCCACGCGTGCAAAGCACAATGGATTAGCATCCCTCGGCCCCTCCTGTTTCCCTTCCAAGTGCTGTTACTTGATTAGCCTTTTGTTAACTGCACATCACCACCTTCTGGATCTTGAGACCACTCAGTTTAACCTAAGACACAATTTATTTTTGTTTTCTTGTTTACAGTTTGATGTCTTTTTGAAAGAAATCAAATCTGCAAGTCCTCTCAACAACCTTCACAAGAAGGACCCATCCCTAAATACATCTATGGGGAACAATCACTCTGTGGCCTACCCTTCTGGACTGAAAAAAGGTGATTTATTCAGAATAATGCAGACAAGAGACTTTAGTGGTGAACCCTAAGTGATTAATGTTGTGGACATGATGGCGTTAGCTAAACCTTTTTTATTGTTTGTGAGATTAGTCATTGAATGTACATTCATCTAGTTGTTGGGTTGCCTGGCATTGCTACTAGATTTGTCTTAATTTAATAATATGCAAGTCAATCCTCCTCACTGTGACTCCTCGCGTTCCATATTAATCTCAACTTGCAAATACAACAATTGTCTTTTTACATTCTAGCATTCTTTTCCTCAGCAAGGAACCTCCAAAAAGCTCCTGTTCTGTGGTTAAACCCTGTTACAAAACAGACAATGCTGAAATGCACTTGCACCATTTTTATACAGTATTAATTCTTGTAATAAATCCAAATTTTCTGAATCATCAATCAGAGTCGTCACCCCATATTTTTCGCCTTTAACTGTACCCTATATTTGTGCTGGCTTTCGAAGTCTATGCACTTTAATCCTGTTAACTATGATAAATTGCCTGTGCTCCTCCTTTAAATGAATTGAAATATTCCTAATTGGTATATTTAACTTACCTATAACTCCCTAGTATATGGTACAACATTTACCCAGGGCCTATAAGTTAAATGTAGCCAGTAAACAGTAGCATCTATTGCACCTTCCACTATATTGTCAGTGTAAAATATGACTTCAGACCAACTATTAAGTCTGAATGTAGCAGTGTGAAAATTGCAAATTGAGCTGTTAAAATAAACTTTTTTGACAGGTCAAAACCCTCCTTTTAAATATGAATAGGTTATCCCTATGTAGGCATTGTGGCCAACAAAGACAGGGTTCATGGTATTTAAAATTAGGACATGTAGAAATATAATGTTAAAATTGTGTCAGAATTGTTATCCTTAGGGTGGTCTTTCCCCCAACGTGTTGCCCCCTGCCTCCCATTTTTGCTGTATGTTTTTGTTGGCCTTAGGACTCTGAGCACTTTACCACTGCTAACCAGTCTTAAAGTGCATGAGCTTCTCCCCTAAACATGTTGAAATTTATATATGCCTGATTGAAATATTTAGGTTACCTGTATGTCCCAGGTAAAATGGTATACCATATACCCAGGGATTGTAATCTAAATGCTACTATGCATATTGCTGGGTTCAAACTGGAATGGCATGGTGAGAAAAAAAAGCAATGGATTTAGGCCGGGATCTCTGTACTGAATGCATGACATTGTCCTGCATTCTGTCCATCAATTGCTGTTTTTGCAATTGTTACCCCGAGTGAGACGGGTATGCCCTGACGTGGGTCCCGTGCTCTCCATGCCACTAGAGTCAAACTATCCTGGCTAAAGAGGGGGGAAATCCCAAAACCGGTCCTAGGATGCTTGTTTCCAGTCCAGGGAGGACCTGGCCTGGCAGGTAGGGATGGACTGTTCCCATTGGGCACAGGGTCAAGACTAATTTGCATATGGCTGGGTTCAAACAGGAATGGCATGGTGAGCAAGACAACTATGGATTTAGGCCCATATCTCTGTACTGGGGAGAATTGTTCTGTATCCTGTCCATCAATGGTTAATTTTGCACTAGTGCGCATGCAGCACTGATTGTGCCACCCACACAAGTAGACTTTCAAACCTGTCTTGGGATTGCCAATGCAGGCCCTGTGTTTGCAGTTTACTGCCACTTTGACTTGGCATTTAAAACCACTTGCCAAACATCAAACTCCCCTTTTAGTACACTTAAGTCACCTATAAGGACGTCTTAGTGACCCTATGGGCAAGGTGCTGTGTAACTAAAAAGCAGGACATGTACTTTTAAGTTTTACATGTCCTGGCAGTGGCAAACAGCTAAAGTCATTTTCCACTGCTGCAGGGCCTACTCTTTTCAAAGGCTAACATTGGAAAGTCCTTAAAATACCTTTTAAGCTGTCATTCTTGACTTAGAAAGGAGCAGCTATTTCAAGTTTAATATATTTGGAATGAAGGTAATAAATCCTCTTTATTGGTAAAGTTGTATTTGGCATTACCATTTTAGAAATGCCACTTTTAGAAAGTGGATATTTCTCTTCTCATAACTTTTCTCTGTGTGACTGCAGCCTCCCTCTTGGTTGGCGATACTTTTTTGAATACTCTTTAGACAGCCACAATACTGGAAGTGCTGGGTTTGACAAGGGATACATCTGCATTCATCTGCATACTGATTGTCTTCCTGGGCAGGGAGAGGGAGAGGTGGTTCATACTTACATTTTAATATGTTGTGTCCTGCCCTCACACAAAGGGCTGATTTACCTCCTACTGGTAGTTTAGAGCCAGGGCTGGGTTGAAAGTTATCCCTGTGCACTTCAAAAACTCTTTTGAAGTCACTCCCTACATCAAAGGAACTTTTTGGTATAAGTACCAGGGCTCTGGTCTTATCAAATCAACACATTACTGGACCTGGAAAAAACTGCTGGAGTAAAGGCTGCTGTGCTGAAGAATAACCACCCTGCTGTGCCAGACTGTTCTGAGGAACAGCTTCCCTGCTTTGCTGAGCTGCCCTGCTGCCTGCCGATCTCTGCCCTACCAAAGGACCAAGGACTAAACTCAGAGTGACTCCAGGGGCTTGCTTAGACCGCTTCTGCCCAAGGTCTGTGGGACATCATAGACCTCATTATCTACTTTTCGGTCTGCTTCACTACTGCAGAAGCCATATTGAAAAAACAAGCATTCCGCTTTTTGTGGGAGTGTGGCTGATTGCCAGCTGGTGTGATCGAAGGCAAATTAATTTGATCAGCTCAGCACTCTGTGATTATTTTGGTCGTCTCCACTTTGCAGCTGTGCCTGCACCACTGCAGATGCCAGTGCTCCAAAGATCCAGCATCCCTGCGAGAGCCCGGAACTTGGGACTGGTTTGTGCCCGCCATTGCCGTTACGCCGTGGGAAAATCCCTGAATGTGGCCCCTCCCGAAAGCGATAGGCCAAAACCAGCCAATTGAGCCTCCGTGCTGAGTGAGGCATCATGTTCCTGCTTTCAAGTGGGAAACCACCGCTCTTGTTGAGAAATCTGCAGCTCAAGTAAAAATCTACTCGGGTGGCAGAAAGGAGGCAGTGCCCGCTTGCGCTGTGTGTGATGCTGTTCGCTATGATTGCACAATCTGGACAAGCACTTGGCACTGAAAATCACTGTGAACTGCATTTATCTAAAGAAACTCCACCGCTCATGGAGCTCCGTGTAGTGCAACTGAGTTTATTTGGCACTACGCGCAGATCCGTGTAGCAGAACTCCTTGAACTCCACCCAGGCTCATAATTTCCTAGCTACCTCGGTCTAATGACCAGCTTTGCACGCAAGACAGAAACAAAATGGTTTAACTGCTATGGAAGCAAAGATAACCCAAACCAAGCCATTAATGACTTTTAAAACACTGATTTTGCATTTATTCATTTAAAATTGATATCTCATGATCTACTAATTGAGTTTTGTCTTTTTGGCCTTAACTCAAAAACTGTGTGTAGTCCTTTTGTGGTGTTTTCATTGTGTTACTGTATGTGTATTGCACAAATACTTTACACATTGCCTTTGTTGATAAACATGCCTACTCTGAGCACATACTATCTTTGTGGCGTAACTGGCTTACTCTGACTAGAATGGTGGGATCTGCTTGGCTGGGGTACATACCTCAGTGAACCAGAAACTCCATTTGTAACACATGTGCTTACAATGACTAGCATTCATAAGCTATTTACGCTGTGGCACCGCTAACTGTCCTATGTAGAAAACAGAGTACAGATTCAAATCCTAATACTCTATCTAGGGAAATGGACTGGTTTGAAAAGTAGTTAAACAGCTGTGTTTAATAGGTCAATTGAGAAGTCTAATTTTAATATTGTCTTAAGATTTCCTTTTCTGTCTTACGTTCCCGGAAGCTAATTTGCATTTGCTATCAAACTTCTCCAAGCCAGGGATGAGCATTTGAAAATGTTTGAAGTGTGAAATGCTTCCCAGGAGAAAACAATAAGCTAACCTGAATGGGCAGAGATGACTCCTCTAAAACTCACTCAATGTGCAAGATGGTATGGAGGGATGAGCTTCCTTTTTGATATTACAGTGTACCATCCTGCTTGACAGGTCTGCTGGTTTTACACCTAACACTTTGGGGCCCAATTGAAAGGCAGAGAACAGGATGACAAGACAATACTTGTGCGTTCACTGTCTGGTTTCTTATCAACCCTGTCTTGTTCTACCAGATATGTGTCTCTTGGTTTTACATATAATTATAGGGCTGCACTTGAAAGGGTGGAAAATATGATGCCAAGGCAATTCTTGTGTATCCACTTGCTGTTTGCTGAAAAACCCCTACAATTGTTCTACAAGACTCCTATCTTTTGGTTTATTGTGGGAAAAGTGGCTGCCTCAAACTAGATTTTAGAGTTAGGTGTGGAAGGGTGCTAGGATTACCATGCTACAATCTCCACAGGCACACCACCTATTCAATAGGGTTGGCCCCCTTGAACCATTACGTCATTGATTAAGGCAAGCCCATATTTCAATCCCACTCACTAGTTCCTGACAGGCATCAATGTGGCATCTTCAGCCACCTACCTTAGAACCTGGAGAAGAGGAAGAACACAAGAGGACTGGACCTGCTGTCTGTGAACTTAGAGGTGCCCTGAAAAACTGAGATACAGCAAGCTACAAGACGCTTTTTCTGCAATTGCCCAGCTGACCATTGGATGGAACACGGCTGGACCCTTCGGTTCATTCCTGCCTGACTCCTCTAAATACCTCCCCTGTGTCACTGGAGAACTTTGAAAGAGTACCCTTGTGATGGATTGGGGCTTAAAGGACTATGATAGAACGTAAATTCTTTGGCCAGGACAAACCTCGTTGGTTTATCTGACCCACGCTTCTTCACAGTCAGCGTCAAATTATACCTAGGTTCCAGTCTAATGGAACCATTGACTATCTTGGCTATTTATGCTTCTTGGCACTGTTCCTACCTAAAATCATAGAAATTCATATCTCTGGTTTCCTGGATTGGATTTTTGTCATATTGGTGTTGTTTGGGTATTTTGCAATTTAGTCTATTGGTTCTAATTTGGATTGAGATTTTAATTGTTTGGCATTTCAACATTATTACTGTTTAGGAACTGCACACATGATTTACACTTTGCCCTAAGGTAAGCCTGTCTCCTCAGTGCCATGGCTACCAGTTGGTTGAGCTCAGGTTAATTATTAGACTTTGAGGGTTCACACCTCCAAGGACTGTGATTATTCCTTGAGGTGTTGAACCCCCCCACCCCCCATTATTAATTTAAGTTATTAGACTCCAATCTATTTAGTATAGCCATTTTTAAACATGAATTCCAGCCTAGAAAATGAACTTAGGAGTCTGTGGACTGCTAGACTGTTTGAACAGGTTAATTTAAATGTCAACATTCTTTCATGGCAGTTGTGCCTTCGTCATAAAGTTTGCTGAATACTGTTTGTGTTTCTCTCTCATGTTTCCTAAATTTTCCCTCCACTGCATTGATTTGTAATGTATTTCCACCATTAACACATCCAAAATTAACAAGGCAGATGTGGTGTGAACAACGCTAAACCTTTACATGAGAAGGGTAACAAAATTACAAAGTTGCCCACACCACCTCCCCTACCATGAACATGTAACATCTTGGTGAGAAATTAAATTAGAATATTTAACATTAGGCTAAGGTTAGGTAGTGTGTATCTATTTTCCATATTCTGCACCTAACAGAGACTTTTGATGCAAAGCGCCCTCCTCCACCAGACTTGTACACAAGATTAAATTTATAATCAATAACAATTAAGTCTAAATGTGTCTGTACACTGTTTTGATTGATGTTGCCTCTGCCTTGTATTTGTCACTCACTCTGTCCTTTCATTTCATGTTCCATAAGGAGAATCTTTTTACTGGTTCACCTGCTCCAGTCAGAATCAAAAACCTTGTACCCAGCTACTTCTTCCCTATTTGGATCAGTTATGGCTGCCAGCAGTTAATCTGTTTGGCAAGAGTTCATGCATCAACTGCTACTCGGTGGTGGACATTCCTAAATAGGGAAGGAATGGTTTTGGTTCGGGATGGCAGACCTATATGCCATCTATTCAAAGTGTTGTATTCCTTAGTGTTGATTGTGGAAGGGAGAGCAGTACACAACTATTACCAGCAAAGAGGAATCAAATAACACATCCTATAAGAGGAGCATGCTTGGGCACGGTCATATTTCCATCACTGATTGCATAAGGATAAAGCCTATTTGAGGGTTGCTGGTAAGGCAGCTCATATACAGAGAACTTGAGAGATGACATTTTCACTTCTTTGTTCTTTGTCATGGTCGTGATTATGAGTTAGACCATACACTCCACCCGCAACAGACTCATCCCCTACCTAAAAATCTGTTCCTCAACTTGCTACAATAATAGACCCACCCAATGACAAAACAAAAGCCCTCTGTATTGGTGTGTTCTTCTGTCCCTGCCTAGTCTTCTCTTGTCCCCTCCTCTGATTTTCTAGTCTCTCATGGACCTTGTGGAAGAGGATTTGTGCGAAGCGGGTGGATGAAGAAGTGACTGACTGCTTGGCAGATAGCAGAGGGTATACAACTTGTTTGCTCATTGCAGCTTGGGTGTACCCCTAATTGGCTGGGAGTAATATGATTATCCTACTGCCTTCTCCTTGTTCAGGTCCCCCATTAAGTGGAAGTCCACCATAGGGTCCTCAGTTTTGGCCTAGGGTAGCTGACTGGCTATCTCCTGCTGGTCCATTTTCTTGTTTCCAGCAGCAAGACAGTCTGAAGAAAGAAGAAAAAACATGACTTTAATTGAGTAAAAGCACATGGTCATATATTCTCAGTCATGTCCTATGTAATGGTCCAAGTGTTACTTTGTTAGATAATGTTGCCTTATTGCCAAGGTGTGGGCCAAGGTTAGGGATGACATAAGAAGAAGGCATGGGCGAAATTAGGCATATTCCAGGACAGGGTGGAACTTGATACTTGGAGTTGTGTGTGGACACAGGGCACAAAACCGCTTCTACCCATTACATTTGATAGCTGAGAGGCAGAGACAGAAACATAGAAAGGTCTATATCTTAAAAGGTTGGCTTCAGGGCTTACGGGCAAGGACGGAATACCTTAATAAATACAGCAGCTGACAATGAGAAACAAATTAACTTACCACTTACCTTAGTAGCTACTTGCTCCTACCTTCGATCCTGGTCATCCGCCTCAATGGTCTCCCGGGCAAGCTTTGAAAAATAACTTACTTAGTAATATCAATACAAACTGATTTATTTGCACAGGTAAGAAACAAACAATTAAACAACTTGAAATTATTTTTGGCCAATGAATCTCTATGAAAGGTTTACTTCTTCATTTTGAAAATCAAATAATCAATCAAGTAAGGAAAAAGTTAAAAGAATATAAAATAAGGAAAATAATGAAGGCCATGCTGTATAATAAAAAGATTAAATTAATCAGTGTTAATTAAACAAAAGTAGGAAAACACGGCTAGGAACTCAAGAAATACCTTTAGGTGTTGTGGCGGAGGCAGCTCGGTCCTAGCTCCCTAAATTTCACTGTTCTACAAATAATTGATACCCACAAATGATATTGCCCCCCCCCCCTCAACCATCATATATGTTCTCTATTGTCAGACTAAATCTCTCTGCCCGGTCACAAACGTTTCCCCTCACTGAGATAGAGACTTGTAGTGACAGAGGAGTCATGGGCAATTCCAAGGAGAGGAGTGACTTGAAGACCATTTCAGACACCCACCCTGACATGACTCACTAGTCTCTCAGCACACAAAACAAGCCAGACTCCACATTGACACAGTCTAAAAGGAACCTCATTTAGTTCCTTCATTTTAAGTGAAATAAAAATAACATATATGCAAAGTATGTAGGCAAAATATAATATTTAGTAGAATAATAAAAGCCCTTATTATTTTGATATTTCTCTGTTACAACACACACACAAACAGCCACATACACATGCCAGTGCTTAATTTGTAAAAAAAAAAAAAACATAAGTGCCAGGGCTCTTGTCAGGAGGCCACTGCAGCTTACACCACAAATAGCCACTGCCATTCTGCCAATAATAGTAACAGCACAACTACTATCCATCACACTCCTACAAATGTGACAATTTGGACTATTCCAGGGTCCCAGAGCTGTGAGAGGGGGCTTTTAAAAATATATATGTTGAATTAATAATTTAACTGTTGTGGTCATGTTTAAATTAGCCAGACATCACAACCTTGTGGCAGACAGCCACAAGAGCCAATGTTGACAAATAAGTGCCTGTGGCAAACACTGGACAACACGGCTCGCTTTGAGCACTTACACACACAGACATGGTTATAATAAGGTAAAGTTAATAAGAGAACTAGTAACAACATTTATCACTTAAATAAATCAGAATGTAGTAAATGGGAAAATTACACATGAAATAAGTGGCTTGGAAATAACAATAACAAAAAGGAAACTGGTAACTTCATTGTACAGGAATGCATCTACAGTGAGTTGCAGTTTTACATGCTAGAAGTAGTCACCCAGTCCACCTGAAGGGGGTGTCCCATATGGATAGCTCCAGAAAGCTGTGTACAAATAAGCCATTTTATAGAGATAACAACAATGATCTGAATAATTAGAAAGAAAGGAAGGATACCAGGCAAAGGTTTGGAAACAGCAGTAAAGAAAACATACTACATTAAATGAGAGTATCTCTTTTTTGACCCAAAACAAAATGCTAAGGAAGAACCAGCAGTTAGTATTAATACGACTTATAATGACCAAACTAAATACTTGAACCCTATCCATAAGAGACATTTCAAATAGGTGCATCAAAATTAAAATAATGCTAATGAACGTTGCATAATTTCACTTTATGCTTGTTATGCAAAATTCAAATTGCAACCATTATGTCAAATCAGGTATTTACACCGCTGCTTGTGGCAAAATTATAGTGCGGAAGCCAGGAACAATGTGAACATCTGTTGTTCACTTCAGTTGTGTTTTTCGTGATGTATTTTTATGTTATGAAGCATTCTAGGTTAAAATATAGCTGTAATTGAAGGATTTGCCTTTCGTGTAATTATGCGTAATCTCATGTTATTTCCCTAAAATTTCATGTAATTGCACACTAGCAAATTACGTGAATTTTGTACATATCAAATTGGAAGGTCATTGTTATATACAGAAAATCTCCATCCTTAAAGGACATATTGGTGAAATGCTATGGATAGATCTAATGAGGCGACATGGCTAGACAAGCAGCAGTCTTTAGGAGGTGTTCACAATACAAAACATGCAAACACTCTAGAGACCATATTATGTGTAGTTAACCTTTCCCTGAAGAAATGTGGAGAATAACTAAAAAATGCAACAGATTTTCTGATTTTTCTGTTTACATCCTACTATGTACGTGCAACAAGTAATAAGGAATAAGTGCTATAAAAGTAGGACCCCCTTGTCAGTTATATAGCAAACGGCAAGGTAAATAGTAAGGTCTCCTTGCTACCCACCAAAAGCTCATCAACCCGAATGAAACAGCATTCAAACTGCAATTCACCCCCTTGGGGACAGGTCATAAAGTGAAGAAAACAGCTTGCAAGCAATTCAGAGATAGACAGATGCATTGCAAAAATATATCATTGTCCATTACATACCTCATTGCTATGACTGACTGGTCTATTTGTCTGTTCCATTCACAGGTCAATCCTACTACTTTGGCAAGCCTTAAAATCCATTACCTTATAAACGGAAAGTCAAAGATACCATTTCACTGAAGTTATATTTGGTAGGCCCGCTCTAATCATAAATTTGTATTCAATGGATGTCCACTGCAAAAGACTCCAAGTACACTTCTAAATCGACTGTGTCCACATAAAGTAAACAACCTGGTCTTTAAATGAAGTGCTCAAGGCTGACTCTTCTCCTGAACACTGGGATTTATTTCTGTTAGCACAGGGCTTATTCACTGCCTTTAAAAAATGTAATATTACAGTGTAGCAACATCTGCTGCTGCTTGTGTGACATGAATTGAAGGAAAATAGAGACATTAAAAAAACAGAGAAATAGACATGGAAATATCTATCTATCTATCTATCTGTCTGTCTTTCTGTCTGTCTGTCTGTCTGTCTGTCTGTCTGTCTGTCTGTCTATCTATCTATCTATCTATCTATCTATCTATCTATCTACTATCTATCTATATATCTACATAACTGCCTTTATAATAAGTGAGGACATAAGCAATGCATGGTTCGAGCGCAAGCTATAGTTATCTTCAGTGGTATTTGGAGTTTAAAAAGGTATTTTTAACTGATATTTCCACCTAATTATAACCTCACTTTATCCTTTGTGTTGTAAGAGATCTATCTGTCTATCTCTCTCTCTATATATATATATTTATATATATATATATATATAAATATATATTATATATATATATATATTCACTGAAAAAAAAACATAGGTTTCAGGACATTATAGTTCAAAATTAGCATTTAAAAAACCATAGAATTTCACTGAAGAAACCTTAGGTTTCAGGGACGGTAAAGTTAGTTGGACATTTCACCTGTACAAAACCAGACAAATTCGGCTGTTATAGTTAGTTGAGCTAACTATAATTCGCGCCCCTGCAATGCACTGCTGATGATGTCACATATTACATCATTCTTTACATGATCAGTGACATCACTGGTGACATCACTGATGACAACTCAAATGACATGGCCAGTTATGGCCCCGGGGACCCTATTCCATGGGTGCCTGGCCAGCCTTTTTATTTTTTGGAGGGGGCGCCACGGGCCCCCCTCCTTAGGCCTAATATGGCCCCAGGGATATCATCCCTCAGGGCCGGTCTTTCCATATTTTTTTTTAAATTGTTTAATTATAGGGGGGTCGCGTGGCCCCCCTCCTGGCCCCGGGGACCTCATACCCCGGGGACTGGCCTCTCCGTTGGGGACCATGGGGGGAGACCCAATGCCCCCATGGTTCCACCGGCTCCCCCCCTCCTGCAGCAGCTGACATTAAGCCCCACCACACTAATTACTAGTTATAGCCCCGGGAAGGTGGCGGTCCCTGGGGCTTGGGGTGGCCTGTGAGGCCACCCCACCCTAATTTAATGAATGCCCTGGGGAGGTGGCAGTCTCTGGGGCTGTGGGGTCCCCCACGCCATAAACAGTTTTCTCCCAGGACCCGGCCCACCGGGGTTTTTTTAACAAACAAAGCGCGAGAGACCGCGCTTCATTTTTTAAAAAATAATTTCATCCGGATTCGCATCCCCAGCGAGAATTCGGACAAATTTATATTTTTAAAATACTTTTTTGGGCCCTGGGGGTACTTGTGGGACCCCCTGAGCAGGCCTAGGTGTCAGGGTTGTACTACCTTGCCTCCTTTGCTTGTTTTTCACCTTTTTTTGTCACTTTTTTCTTGTGACTCGGTTACCATATCACAAGATGGCTGTCAACACTTCCTGTTTTGGAGTGTTGGCAGCCAATCAGAGTGAAGCTTGTGCCCGGGAGGAGTCGCGACTCCTCCTCAGTGCTCAGATATCGATATTTTTATATTTTAAATTACTCAGTAACTACTGAACAGATTTACACTATTTTAAAAAAGGGATCTTTCTGAACCAAGACCTACATATTTGCCAAATTTATTGTAATTCCGATCAGCAGTTCAGGCTGTTGCTTTGTCTAAAGTTCCTATGGAAATCAACATAGGGAAAACGCATGGGTCTGATGGCGCTGGGGGCGTAGGCTGACCTGCTGTCGGACTCGGGGAAAAAGCTGCTGAACTACTGACCCCTACTGATCTGAAAGTTCTGGGTACGGAAATTAAGTGAGGTATTGCCTAGAGTGTCATGCTCCTAAATTGAGCTGCTGCTGGACTCGGGGATGAGACCGTGAGCTCAAACTGTGTGTCCTATGCTGTGAAGTCATGTGCTCTGGGTGCTGTGCCACACCTGTTCAACTTGTATATGGTGCTTAGGTGGTGTTATACAGGGACTGCAAAGGTAAATCAATACAGTAATTGAAAAGCGAAAGCTACTCACCAGTATGGGTATGAAGGCCGTCAAGGTCGGCGTGGAAATTTTGTAAGCTACCAAGCGAACTATTGCCTAGAGTCACATGATGCTGAGCTGAGGTGCTGCCGGAGAGGGGATTAAATTGTGAGCCCTGTGCTCTGAACTCATGTTTTCTGGCCGCTGCGGCACACCTGTTCAAGTAGTGTCAGCATGTATGCATACGTACTATGAGGAACTTTTGTTTAAAATACTATGATGTCTGTAAGGCAATTGGGGAGTGCTACAGAGAGAGTGTGGAGGTCCATTGTGCCGGGTCGAATCAATACTGTATTTGTAAAGTGCAAACTACTCACTCATATGGGTCTGCAGGCTCTGGTGGCCGGCATGGATATTACGTGAGCCATTGCCTGGAGTCACATTGTGCTATCCTGAGCTGTCGCTAGATCCGGGGATCAAAGTGAGAGCTCTATGCTGCAAAGTCACATGGTCTGGACGCAGCGCCTCAGCTGTGTGGAGAATACATTTTGGCGAGGGTCAGGGAGATGCCGTTACCTGGCCCTAAAATAGCGGGCCTAAGTTGTTAGTTATAGGGTGGCTCTAAAAAGAGCCCTTGTGTTCACTAGTTGGAGCTACATATAAGTGCGGATGCACAGCTTCAAGTTGTTCAGAAAAACTCGATTTCCCTGATCTGTGAAGTGTACTCCCTCACTTCTGTACATATCAGCCATATCAAAACATATGTTGTTGTTGTAGATGGGCCCCATTCTATGGTCTCTGATTTATGCAGACACAGCTTTGTTGACTTTCTTCCTAGATTTTTCAATCTGAGGACAGATTTGTTTTCACCATTTCCACTTCTGTCTTTGGCATATATTGGAATATACAAAGACAGTTTGAGGCAAAAGTAACATCAATTGTCCAAAGGTGTCCTTCAAAAGCATTTCCAAACCTACTCCAGTCAATGTGCCTAGGTAATTTCCACCACAATGCATAATCATAAGGTCAGAGTGTGGAAGATGCAACAAGGTTTTAACCAAAATCAACAATTGGGGCCACTTCAATCCTCACTGTGCAAACCATTTAATGTCCACATTTTGGAAAGCATATTTCTAAGTCAAAATGTCTCTGTTCTGCATACCTCTTGCACCAGAAAATATAGCTATGTCCTAAGATCCCCACTAGCATTTTGAAGGTATGGCTGGAAGGTCTGGAAAGATGTCTGTAGCTCATGCAGTTCCTTCGTAGAATAAGAGATATGTTTAAAGATCAGGAACTACTTTTTTTGCCATACAAAGCGATACCTGATTTGGAGATGAAAAGCATTGTTTTTTAAAAGTAGGGTGCACATTCGTTTTGTGGAAAAGCATCTTTGTGATTGGTTAAGAAAAAGCAGTTTCAACATGGAGTATATATCATATCAGGATAAACAGCCCGATTCATTATCGGCATGTTTTGCGAGTCTGTAATAGCGAATTATAAGGAATCGCTATTACAGACTCGCAAAACGGGATTCATGTAGGAATCGCAAAATAAATTGCGATTCCTACCCATTCCTTATTTGCGATTAGCAAATTGCTAATCGCAAATAAGGATAAGAATAGATAATAGAGAATAGATAAGAATAGAGATTCCTTAAATGCGATCGCAATTTGAAAAATCGCATTTTTTTGCGATTTCTCAAATTGCGAGTACATGAACCAATAATGAATTTCAAATGCCATTTTTGTGGGCGCAAACGGCCGAATTCTGCGATTCGCACCATTTGCGCCCGCAAAAATGCTTCATGAATCTAGCTGTATATTTACTCAACTCAACCACACCTGTTACTTGCATTTGGAAGGCACTGTCCGAACTTTAAAAAATCGTGAACTTTTAACCTGCATGTGTTGTTAAATGTTTGAGAAAATGTTGCAAAAAATATCGTTAGGTTTAAAAAAATTGATGAACTTTAACCTGCAGGTGTTGTAGAATGTTCTCGAAAGTGTGTTGATAGAATACGTTGCACTGCTGACTTCTATGTGTCATTGAATATGAAAAAAACTGTTTAAATGGGATAACAAAAAGAAACTAATAGAGGGAAGTTTTGAAACCTAAAAGAATCAATGAAGTATTCTAATTTGTTTTTTATATGTATTTATGTGTGGAGGAACAAAATTATAGAAACAACAGCACCAGGAAGAGGAAGAAGCAGGGAGTGGGGGGACGGGTGGAGATGGGCACAATGGCACACATGCACAATTAAGTTCAGCACACGTACAGACAAACAATGGCCAAAATGAAACACAACAACAAGGAGCACAAGTCACACAACCCGCCAACATCACACCACTGAATGAGCATTGAAGTGAAAACCATGCTGTAATCATACAGGATGTGTACATAGGCCGGTCGTGGGTGTTGTGAGATGTCTGCGACCATGGTAATCATGGATGAGATGCCCAGCACGTGGCACATGGGCAGGTTTACTGTGTGTTACGTTGCCAAACAGCTGCTCCTCCCTCCCATGAGCCCCCACACTTTTGTATGGTGTGCTGTTGTATCCCGTGCACTCGTACAGCATAGCATTGTAATGCCTATTCGGGCATGTCCTGCGGCATTCCAACAACACCATGAGAGTACCGTTTGGGGGGTGGTGCATGTCACTTTACAACTTCGTCCGCTGCGGCCCTTGTGGTAGGCCACACCAGAACACAGAGACACACTTACTGTACTTCCTGCACACGGACATGTCTGAGACACTCTGTTCCCCTTGCCGGATAGGCACACCCCTGCGCTGACCTGTGTACGCCGGACCAAAAAATGCCAGTTTTGCATGCCGGGGGAATGCGTGTGTAGCTAAATGTCCAGGGTCACTGCCAACGCTGAGTTGACATGGTACCGTCTATTTAAGATAGCAGACTGTGATGTTGCAGGGCCTGTGCCTATCATGCTAACACAATGACCACAGGGACACACTTGCTCAAATGCGGGTTTAAGGGGCGTTGAAGGTCCTAGGGCTGTGGCGATGAGTCTTGTGGCCCTCACGGGTATCCCTGTATCATGCTTATTGACTCTATGGCACCTGTGGGTGTTTTGGTGTGGCTCTTGGCTGTGTTTCCTTTCATGCTGCAGGAAGTCGTCCTGCTTAACACCAGCAGAAAGCAGTTGTAAAATCCCTGGTGCTAACATGGGTTATTGCCGGAATTTGTTTCGCATTGCAGTTGTGAAAGTTGTGATGTGATTTTTTCGTATGCAGAACAATATACGAACTGGGCAGTGTATCCCGTCAAGATCCAGCACCTGACACACTATTCCCAATCATTATAAATACAATGAGATTTCTTCATTGATTTTATGTGTACACTGTATGTGCAGCCACTGCCTCAGTGCAATTCAATAATGGATTTTAGTATTTAAAATAAATCGCAAAGGTGCACCTAGTGTCTTTTTGCATGGGAACGGCTACTCTGCATTTCATTATTAGCACTTTAATGCAACTAAAGTTGAGATAAATCTAACACAGTATTCAGAAGTTGGTGCAAACTGCAGACATCACCAGTATTCCTGAAATAAGTGCCCCATAATTTAACACCATGGTGGATACCACCGAAGAACAGTAATAAGAACACGAAAGAGTCACACAGCAGTTAAGAAAACAACCAAAAACGTTATTAATTTTTTTTGTCAAACTTTATTTTTTTATAAACATATATAAATGAGAAACTATTTTCAAACTTCATTTTTTTATTAACATATATATATATAAACGATAAACCAAGGGGATGGTAGGCCCCTGGCGGCCATACAGCTGAGAGTGCGACTAACCTTCTGCGCAACTTTTCATGGACTCTTTAAGGTTGAGACCTGTGGAGCGTCCGCCATCCATTTTAGCACCGGCAATAAAGGATGTGATGTTGTCGATGTATTATATTTGCTTGGTCACATGGTCTGTGATGCATGTGCGTGATGGGTGTGGTGTGTGTGCAAACCTGTGCTCAGGGAGTGGCCATGAGATGTTGAGAACTAGACCACTGACCTGCACACCAACAGCAAGTACGCCTGCGACAGATAGCTATTTGGGGCCAACATCAGAACGTAATTGGAGTGGGTTGGCGTGGTGTACGACAGAACAGAGCAGGGATAGCCACAATGATGCAGACGGCTCGTAGTACTGCATCTGTGAGCTGAGCAGACGGGCCACAGCTGTCCCTCAGCAAGCCTGGGTATGAACAGTTCATATCTCACACTACATAAGTATTGAAGAATCATTTTGTGATTCAGTTAGTAAGCTGGCATCTGTCCGAGGCATTTGTGAAAACATATCGGAGTTCTTTCTGTGAGAGATACCCCTTTGCCACACCCTATTCCCACATTACCAACATACCCCCAACAACCTTCTTTGCCCCGGAAGTGTCCCTGAGCGGTTGTACAAAGAAGAATCTTAGTCAGTATAGATTTACATATAAAAAAAATGTATTTGAAGAAAAGAACAACAAATAAGACTGAAGGGAGTCTGGTGCTGTGGTCACTGCCACAAAGTTGTGGTCACTGCCATTGAGGACTCAGGACACAGTTACACATGTGGGATTGGCTTGTGTTAAAGAGGGTTAGTGGGACTACGTGTAGCCGGCTTTGCATATCGAAACATGCCTCCCTGATCGAAGGGAGTGTGGTGCTGTAGTTGTTGCCATGGACTTGGGGTCACTGCCATTCAGGACTCATGACACAGTTACACATGTGGGATTGGTTTGTGTTAAATAGGGTTAGTGGCACCAGAAGCATTGAGACTGTATGCGCCTGTGATGGTGCTTGGTGTGAACGCCCTCACTGGGAGTAATGTTTGTTGCCTACTGGACTGCATTATGTGGAATCAGGACTCTATCTTAATTGTGAGGCCTGCTGACTGTAGTGTAGGCTAGAGGTAGTGTTGAGGAAGGACCCACAGCCATGTGTATATGTTGGTGGCCCCACCGGCCTGCGTAGTGCAAGTTCAGTGGCACCACATGTCGCCGGCCTTCCATATGCAAATAACCCTCACTAATCGAAGGGAGTGTGGTGCTGTGGTCACTGTCACAAAGTTCGGGTCAGTGCCATTCAGGACTCAGGACACAGTTACACATGTGGGATTGGCTTGTGTTAAAGAGGGTAAGTGGGACTACCTGTAGCCGGCTTTGCATATCGAAACATGCCTTCCTGATCGAATGGAGTGTGGTGCTGTAGTCGGTGCCATGGACTTGGGGTCACTGCCATTCAGGACTCAGGACACAGTTACACAATCAATCAATCAAGACATTTATAGAGCGCACTACTTACCCGGAGGGTCTCAAGGCGCTTGGGGGAGGGGGGGGGGGGGTGCTGCTACTGCTCGAACAGCCAGGAATTGAGCTTCTTCCTGAAGGAGAGGCGGTCTTGGGTCAGGTGCAGGTCGGTCGGGAGGGAGTTCCAGGTCTTGGCGGCCAGGTAGGAGAAGGACCTTCCTCCTGTAGTCGTTCTTCGGATGCGGGGGACGGGGGCAAGGGCGTTTGTGTTAAATAGGGTTAGTGGCACCAGAAGCATTGAGACTGAATGCGCCTGTGATGGTGCTTGGTGTGAACGGCCTCACTGTGAGCAACGTATCTTGCCTACTGGAATGTGTCATGTGGAATCAGGACTCTATCAGAATTGTGAGGCATGCTGACCGTAGTGTAGGCCAGAGGTAGCAGTGAGGAAGGGCCCACAGCCACGTGCATACCTTGGTAGCCCCACCGGCCTGCGTAGTGCAGGTTCAGTGGCACCACGTGTCGCTGGTCTTCCATATGCAAATACCCCTCACTAATCGAAGGAAATGTGGTCGCTGTCACAAAGTTCGGGTCACTACCATTCAGGACTCAGGACACAGCTACACATGTGGGATTGGCTTGTGTTAATGAGGGTTAGAGGGGCTATGTATCGCCGGCTTACATATCGAAATATGCCTCACTGATCGAAGGGAGTGTGGTGCTGTGATTGGTGCCACAGACGTGGGGTCAAAGCCATAGACCTGTCATCAGCTTTTGACACGGTAAATCACGAATTACTAATAACCAGGCTTCAAGACAGGATGGGTTTGTCCGGAAACGTACTGAAATGGTTCAACTCTTTCCTACAGAACAGGACTCAACTATTCCTGATTAACCAAGCAACCTCCTCCCCATGCCCTAACACAATCGGGGTCCCACAAGGCTCTACTCTATCCCCAGATCTATTCAACTTATATGTAGAACCCCTTACGGAGATTCTTCAAAAATCACGGATATCCTATCACATGTATGCAGACGACACGCAAATATATATAAAGATCGCCTCCCATGATGACATCGACCGAATGAATGACACACTAAAGAAAGCGTTGCAATGGTTAACAACTAATCATCTGAAACTAAATGCCCAAAAAACTGAATTCCTGCTAATCTCACCAACAAGGAGCCAACCTGAAGTAAAGGAATGGGTGAAATTGGTGACTGCGTTAAACTGCACTCCGACCCTAGTTAACTCAGCGAAATCACTGGGAATCACGTTAGATGAGAACCTCGACATGAAAGCCCACATTAACTCAATGGCTAAGAGCGCCCGCTTCCATTTGAACTATCTGAGAAAACTAAAACCCTTTATCTCTGAGGCGGATCTAAAACTGGCCACTCAATCGCTAGTTATCTCGAGGATTGAATATGGTTGTACCACGTTAGCTGGCCTACCCAAAACATCCATAGCACCACTAAAAGCCTGCCTCAACGCAGCGGCAAGACTCATCACGGGAACGAAGAAATACGATCATATATCGCCCCACCTGAAAGCCCTAAACTGGCTACCTTACGAGGCCAGAATTCAAATGAAAATGGCCTGCATTACCCACAAAGCGGTTCACTACAACATGCCTAGATACCTAGCCAAGAAAATTAAACTTTCGGGAGGCAACAGACCAAGCAGAAGTGCCAAAGAGCTGCTGTTGCGACCAGCCTTCTTCCGCAAGAAAAGGACATACGATCGGGCCGTCTCCGGAGCTGCACCCAGAATCTGGAATTCACTCCCTCCAAACATCAGGAAGATTCAAAATACGGAATCATTCAAACGGGAACTAAAGAGCCACTTGATGAGTAAATACCCTACGTAGAGAAACTACAGACTATTGATATGAACATCTACACCAAAGAGGAGGTACTCATCTTGAATAATTGGAAGTTCAATATCAAACAAATGAAAGACTCCCGTCCGAGCCTCGGCTACACAATGTACTGCTACCTCATATATTTGGGAGCTTATATACTGTATCTCACAGCTCAAACTATATAACCTCTACCTCACTTTATTATGTTTATGACTACTATGACAAGCTATACCTCACTTTATTATGTTTATGACTACTATGACACTCTAAACCTACGCAACTCCTAATTGCTAACTATATAGGCAATTGTTTTGATTATGTTATATAACCCTACCTCAACGAGCTTGAAGATACGACTATGACACAAGCTGAGACCAATGCACCTCTCAATGCCTTTTAGCTAGTCACCCTTTTACCACACCGCTTCTACCTCATAACTGTTTGTTGTTATAATTGATGTGATAATTGTTCAAGTCTATAATCTTTTTATGTTCAGCGCTCTGATACCCACGGGTCTTGTTCGCGCTATACAAAACACTATAAATAAATAAATAAATAAATAAATTCAGGACTCAGGACACAGTTACAAATGTGGGATCGGCTTGTGTCAAAGAGGGTTAGTGGGAGGGCGTGTCACTGGCCTTGCATATCGAAATAGGCCTCACAAATCAAAGGGAGTGTGGTGCTGTGGTCAGGGCCACGGACTTGGGGACACTGACATTCAGAACTCAGGACACAGTTACACATGTGGGATCGGATTGAGTTGAACAGAGTTAGTGGCACCACGTGTCGCCAGCCTTGCTTATGGATGTATGCCTCACTGATCGAAGGGAGACTGGTGCTGTGGTCGCTGCCACGGTCTTAGGGTCACTGCTATTCAGGACTCAGGACACAGTTACACATGTGGGATCTGCTTGTATTAAAGTGGGTTAGTGGCACCACGTGTCGCCTCCGTTGCTTATGGAAATATGCCTCACTCATTGAAGGGAGCTGCTGTGGTTATCTCATGGAGTTGGGGTTACTGCCTTTCAGGACTCAGGACACAGTTACACATGTGGGATTTGCTTGTGTGGAAGATGGTTAGTGGCACCATGTGTTGCCGGTCTTCCACAGTGTAGGCCGGAGGCAGCGGTGAGCAAGTGCCCACAGCCACGTGCCACCGGCCTGTTTAGTTCAGGTTCAGTGGCACCACGTGTCGCGGGCCTTCCATATGCAAATATCCCTTACTGATTGAAGGGAGTTTGGTGCTATGGTTGCAGCCACAAAGCTGGGGTCGCTGCCATTCAGGACTCAGGACACAGTTACAAATGTGGGATCAGCTTGTGTTGAACAGGGTTAGTTGGCACCACGTGTTGCCAGTCTTCCACAGTGAAGGCCGGAGGCAGCGGTCAGCATAGGCCCACAGGCATGTGATGTTGACTCGAGCTGCACAGATTCGGAGCATTTGGTCTTCTTAACCCATTATACTCTCTTACACAATTTGCGTTCCTACTAATCTTGAATTGTGAACCGTGGTGACCCCAGTGTAGGCCGGAGGCAGTGGTTGAGATGGGCACACAGCCACATGGTGTTGAGTTGAGCTGGGCAGTTAGTGGCACCTGGAGCACTCAGTGTGTGTGCACCCTGCGATGATAAGTGGTCCTGGCGGGCCACACTGGGAGCAATGTCTTTTGTCTAATTAGTTCTGCCTTGATAAGGCCACATGGTGATGACTTATGGTGCAGAGAGTTAGTAGCACCTGAAGCAAACAGTGTCTGTGCAGCCTGCGATCATGTGTGGTTTGTGCGGGCCGCACCCAGAGCAACGTGTCTTGCAAACTGGACGGCGTTATCTGCAATCGCCACTGCATCTAAATTGGGAGCCCTGCTGTCCACAGTGTAGATCGAAGGCAGTAGTCAGTAGAGACGTAAGTCTGTGGAGCTGTGCCGCTGGGTTCGCAGGGGGCCTGTGTCGAGAAGGCCACGGTCATATCGGCAGCCACGTGGCAGGGTGAGGGCCGTCACTCTGGCAGAGTTTTTGTTCTTCCCACAAGTGATCCACGCCCAGGGCCTGGCGTATTTATTCATACTGCTATGCTGGAGTGGCGTACTTTGGACCAGCCCACTCTGCTTCCATTTCCAGGGGGGGACAACACAGCTACATGACCAAGATCTTCCCCATTGCATGAGGTAACGTGGTTGCTTTCACTGTGCACTACACTACAAGTATCAATACTATATCTTCAAATGGAGAGGTTTGTGCTTTGCATAGTGAGGTCAGTGCAGCACATCACCGGTACACTTGGCATTGTGTGCATTATTATTGATGGGAGACTTGCCTCCTTCACACATACTTGGTTGCCACATCTCCCAACATTCAGCTATGGTGCGGCTGAGGGGCCATGTAATTTTGGGAAGGTCCGTTGTCCTGTTTTGCGCTGCCTCGGTGATAGTGGCCTTGTTGGGTGTCGGAGGTGCATGATCAGTAGCTCTATCATGTGTTGGGCTTCAGATGTTGCTGTCATTTGGGTACAATTCACGCAGTAGATAGTCGACCTCCTTACACCAGTTAAAGGTTGATGTTAATTTGTTACTGGTAACTGGGCTTATCGCCTGCTTTTTGGATCACATTGCAGATTTGGCTGGTCGTTGAAAATATGGGGAAGTGGTGTTTTAGTTTTTAGTTTGCACAGGAACTCTTACTTTGCATATCATTAGCGTTAGTTGTGGCTCTTGTTTGTGTCGATTGTTTTGGCGGAAGGTATAGAGGGAAAACTGGCGTGATTTGCAGTTTTCATCAGGTTGAGAATGGGATGATAATTTAAGAGCACAAAAAAAATAGGTTTAATGAACATTATAATTAGAAATTAGCATTTAAAAAACCTTTTAAATTCAATGAAAAAACATAGGTTTCAGGCACGTTATAGTTAGAAATTAGCATTTAAAAAACTATTGAAATTCACTGAAAAAGCCATGGGTTTTAGACATGTTATAGTTAGGAATTAGCATTTAAAAAACCTTAGACATTTACTGAAAAAACCATAGGTTTCATAGGTGTTATAGTTGGCTGGACATTTCACTCATACAAAACCATTGAAATTCCCCTCTTATTGTTAGTTTAGCTAACTATAACTCGGGAGCCCACAATCCACTACTGATGATGTCACCTATTACATCATTCAAGACATGGTCAGTGACATCACTGATGACATCTCAAATGACATCAATGATGACATTACTGATGACATCATCCACGTGACAATCAGATACACCTCATCATACACTAGTATAACCTTTCATCACTCACTGTATGATACGGAGTACCATATTTGAATCCATTGACACACCAATACCAGTTTCTAAAAACCCACTCAGTGATTCTTAGATCTACACACACATCTAATCACTCACCTATAGATTCACTCATACATGCTGTCAATAGAACACTATCAAATATACTTATACACCTATATCGACATTACAGATAAGCATACATCCTATTCACTTATGAAGTCATCCTACTCACTTATGCAAACAATGGATCATATTACATTTACTTAGCTACATACTTATACAAACAACACTTCATCTATTCATGTATATAGTAACTCGTACCAGTGTGTTATACAATCACTATTACAGGTATACAGTTATCCATACAGTCACTCATACAATCACTGAGTCTTATGTATACTTATTTATATACAACAACTCACACATACACTGCCTTTCATTTTTCTAGTTTGTTGGACATGTACCATTGAGAGATATATATTCTTATCACCACACCCATAAAGATATTCACTCACCCAAACAACTGTTATAACATGTAGTCTTAACCTCATACACCTACTGAATAAACTATTCACACATCTTTGGGCAGTCACACACCACCCACCGAACCACACACACATTCACTCTCCCATACAAATACTCAGTTAACTAATTAATGACTAATATAGACTCAAACATAGCTAGTAACCAACTGGAGAAGCAGTTTACACAACAACTGATAAAGTGATTCAGATATTCACACAGTTTAGTCACTATCCAATATATTTAGTGAGACACTATAAATTAGTCAATTAGACAGTCAATCACACTGCTACTAAATCCTCCATCCAGATATTTATATTTATATATCCACTCATTCTTCAATGCAGATTGCTATATATATAATGCATTCTGCAGCTGACTCTGCCGTGTCTCCTGTTGATCTTTGAAATCATTTGCCCGACGAGGATTGCTGAAACTTGATTATCTGCCCACCCGCCTCCCGCCGCCTGACCCCATTACCATCTCGGGGTCCGGCCGCCGAGTGGAGCGTGGTGCGAGGGCCAAAGACTACATAACCCATCAGCCTTAGCGGCACCCGCCGCGACATTTGCGCGCCAGGAGGCGCTGAAATACAGCGTCACCCCGGTCGAGGGGGTGGAACTCTGAGCATTCTGCAGCTGACTCTGCCGTGTTTCCTGTTGATCTTTGAAATCATTTGCCCGACGAGGATTGCTGAAACTTGATTATCTGCCCACCCGCCTCCCGCCGCCTGACCCCATTACCATCTCGGGGTCTGGCCGCCGAGTGGAGCGCGGTGCGAGGGCCAAAGACTACATAACTCAGCAGCCTTAGCGGCACCCGCCGCGACATTTGCTCGCCAGGAGGCGCTGAAATACAGCGTCACCCCGGTCGAGGGGGTGGAACTCTGAGCATTCTGCAGCTGACTCTGCCGTGTCTCCTGTTGATCTTTGAAATCATTTGCCCGACGAGGATTGCTGAAACTTGATTATCTGCCCACTCGCCTCCTGCCGCCTGACCCCATTACCATCTCGGGGTCTGGCCGCCGAGTGGAGCGCGGTGCGAGGGCCAAAGACTACATAACCCAGCAGCCTTAGCGGCACCCGCCGCGACATTTGCGTGCCAGGAGGCGCTGAAATACAGCGTCACCACCGTCTCGTGGGACGCCGGGTGAAGCCTGGGCAAAGGGCGGGCCCTCTGTGGCCCTCGGTGGCCGAGGTAGGCTGGGCTGGGCCCTGTTATTTGTATTTTGTTTTCTAAGCAAGGCCTATTAGTGACTGGAGATGTGTAACCTTTGAAGGAGATATTTCTGTATACTGGCCGAATATTTACCCTCAATTTCTCTGTGGATTAATTTTTATGGACTAACTATCGTTATTTATATATATCCTCTGTGCAAAAGCCTGCTGCTTGGTTGGTTACTTTTCTGTTCAACATGACTGCAAAGAAATTACGCTCTGGAAGAGTCCTAGGGGGGAGGTCATGTATAAAAACTAGATCTAACCCCTTGAGGAATAAACATGACAATAGTGTATTACTGAAGGGACAGATGCAGCTACTGAAATTATGGGAAAAACCTGTTGATAAGACTGTGGCAGTCCCGATAGCTGCTGATTCTGAGATGATACTATTGACGGAGGCACAGTCTGATGTAGAGAAAGATCTTAATCTCGAGCCAGCTCCGGAAAAAAACTTGCCTTCTCTGTCTACAACTGCCGATGCTAACCTCCTAGTAGGTTCGCTAAGAGGAGAGCATCCTGATAATATGATAGCAGATACAAAAGTCCCTCTGCCTAACATTCTTAAGATTGCAGAAAGTCTGGACGTGGCTATAAAAGAAGAGTCCTTTCCGTCGAGTATTGATCTTGAATTGTGTGGTCGCTACATGGACGACAGAATTTTGAAACATCCTGATCCTAGTAAGACACCAAATGGAGCCACGCCGTCAGGATTATTGCTATATAGCAGCACTCCATCTATAACTCCTAATGACATCCCTTCATTGCAGAATGATTCTAGGACTCCACAACTTAATTTATCCGGTATCTGCCCTCTTACTGCTTCTGGGTTCCCTAAAGTTGATAAACCTATTTCTGATTCCCTGATAGCACTAGAACATTTACTGGCTTCCATATTGTTTTTATTGGGCAAATTTGTTGGGAGCTCTGATTGCATCTTGGACTCAGTTACACAGATATTGAAAGTATTATTGGCAAAAAATACTGAAAATGGTACTACTTCTCCCCTGGAGACTGTTGTGCAGAATGTCCTGGACAGCAATAACTTACTGGTAAAAAATGCGCCTGTGGGTATGCCAGTAGTGGTTGACATACATGAGCCCTCAGGGATGCCTACCCCATTCGCCTCAAATTGCAGGAAGAAATCTGAACCTTCCCTAAAGGAAGAAAGTTTGGTGGATGTTAACCAGAACGCTGGAAATGAATTATTTCCGATCTTCAACCAGGATAAAAAAGAACCTGAAGGGAGTCTCTTTGTAAATGGAAAAGTAAAAGAAAAAAAGCAGAAAGAACAAAGGGAAAAATAGGAAACCTGTTTGCAAGTATAAGAAGAAAAGACAGAGGCAAATTATTTTCCAAAAGCATATAAATACAGAAGCGCTTGATGTTGTAGAAATTGAAGATAATTCTTTACTGGACACTTCTTCTAATGAGGCTGCTGTTTGCACTACTGGCTTTGTAGTCGAAGGTCCCCTTGATGTTCATGCTAATGTTGGGGGAGCCCCTTGTCAAGAGGATAATGGATTAGTGCCCCCAGCCCCAATGGAAGAGGTAACAAGAACTATTCCTGCTGCAACAGGGACACTTAACCCATCAGCGCCTATTTTTCGACTGCCGGCTGTTGTGGCCACAAACTCATCCCCTGTACTCTTTAAAGCCCCTAATTCTTATGTGGATACTTTGACACTGGATTTTCTGCCCTTATTTGATTCTGACCTATTCTTAAACAGGTCATGGTTGGTTAATTGCTTTAAGGATATTGAAAGTTTAAAACTTATTCTGTCGAGTGATATTGACTTGGTTTCCTTAATAAGATTTGAAAATGGGCTACGAGTACGGGTAAAATTCTGTTCTAAAATAATTGCTAACCTTATCCTTCGACAGGCGGAATCATTTCAATGTAGAGGGATTGATGTGTTACCCTTTTTTTAATAATGGAAAGGATATTTTCTCTAGAGAAGGGGCCACAAAGTTGGGTTTTAGGCAGGAAGACCCGTCCCCATACAATAAAGACGTAAAAATCTGGGTCTCTAGAGGTAAACGTATGGTTTCCCAAGTACTACCTATTCCCATGAACTTGACTATTCCTACAACTGAAGATAATCATCGGTGGAACTGGTTGCCAGGAGTTTTATCTAATAATATATTGAATAAACCAAGACTGTTTCAACATCTTTAACAGTCACTTAAAAGTCATATCCTGGAATGCAGCAGGGCTACATAATCGACCAGAGAAACTTGATTTCTTATTCTCTTTGAATGCAGATGTGATATGTATTCAAGAAACCTGGTGTAAAAATATCCTATACGGGGGGAAAGATTATTTTGTGCTTGAGGCTGCAGCTACACCATTGAAAAAAGGTCATGCAAAAGGTGGAATTGCTTGCCTCTTGTCTAATTCATTACAATGGCAATTTTCCCATTATGTTGACACAAGTAACCTTTTTCAAGCAATAACTATTAATAATCTAGCTAGTGTAAGTAGCCAGTCCTTTCTGGCAATTATAAATGCATACATTCCACCTGAAGATATTTTTAGTACTGTTTTGAAGCGAATGTTTTCCTATGTTAAACAACTATTAGAGCTTGACCAGCCCCCTTATATTTTACTTGTGGGTGATTTAAATAGCAAAGTTTCTAACTTAAGCATAGACTTGTTTAGAAATAAGTCTAAGGAAGAGGCATACAATATACCCCAATCAATCTTTCCTAATAAAATAAAAACTAGCAAAAGAGGAAAGATACTGCTAGAAGAACTTAGCTATTTAGAGGGGCTAATTGTAAATGGTAGGATGCCATCTGATACTCCCGCTAATTTCACTCATAGGTCCCCTAAGGGTGAATCCATCCTGGATTATGTAATTACGGACTATGACACTTTCTCCTTTATTCAGGACATAATGATTTCTCAATCCTACTTGAGTGACCACAATGTGATCAGTATAACTGTCTCATTACAACCTCCGGACACTGATTCTTGGTCCTTAAGTAATAGAGGAGTTTCTTTCCATTGTAAGTCCGGAAGATGCTTCTGGAACCCTACCACTATGAAGGATGTGCAAAACATTCTTGCACAAACTTTACTTGAACTAAAAGAATGGCAGGGCAGGGAATTCTTACACTTTGAAATCTTTATGAAGAAGCTTACTGCGACTGCGAAGAAGCCAAGATATCCTAGGAAGTTGAACTTCGTTCCTAGTATAGTACTACCCTTAAATAAAGAAATAAATAAACTTGTGAGGCAACAGTTCCTATTTAGATCCAGGGAAAATGATCATAAGTTAGCCTTACTAAAAAGAAGGAGGACCAGACTGAGAACAAAATTAAAAAAAGAAAAAGAAGACTCACTCTGGATTAGTTTAAGGGAGGCTTCTGTCTTTGGTAAATCTAGAGAATTCTGGTCCATAATTGGTAAAGGATGTGGTGCAAGAACTTCCCCTATTCCCATCTATATTCCTGAAGATGTCTGGATTTCATTTATATCGAATCTGTATGCGTCTAATGGCGTAGAGGGTGAAGATTGTGACCCTGTCTTGGATAGTGGGTATACTATGGAGCTCCCGTCTGAGAAATCCATTGCTTCCGTGATCAAGAGTATGCGCTCATCCGGAGCAATGGGTCCGGACGAGTTGCCCATTTCAATACTGAAGCAAGATGTCACCTCATGGAGTAGGATTCTCCTTCCTTTGTTTAAAGCCTGCTTCTTATTGAGATTAGTTCCTACATCTTGGAGGGGAAGTATACTAATACCCATATTTAAGAAGGGAGAGCGGAATAAACCCATGAATTACCATTTAATAGCTTTACTGGATTCTATAGGGAAAGTTTTTGCTAAATGTCTTTTAATATTAATCACTGATTGGGTGGAGGCAAATGGAATCTTACCTCTGGAACAAACCGGGTTCCGTAAAGAGCATGGTACACTTGATAATTTAACAGCTCTTCAAGTGATTCTGGACAAATATGTACGAGTTCGAGGAGGTGGAATATATGCGGCATTCATTGACTTCTCCACAGCGTTTGACAAGGTGGACCGTCCGACGCTGTGGAGAAAGCTAGCTGCATTGGGAATGCCACCACAGCTACTCGAACTTGTAAAATCCCTCCACTCGAACACATGGTGTAAGGTGTTACAAGGCGGAGAAAGGGGCCTTTCACAGTCTATCCCATCTCCGAATGGATTAAAACAAGGGTGTATATTGGCCCCTATATTGTTTTCACTATATACTGTAGACCTACCTGCTTCCATTGCTGCATGTGGTGGGTTAGCCCCGGTAATTGGAGGTACATCCATTTCGGTTTTAATGTATGCGGATGATATTCTCATCTTAGACTTAACTCCGAAGGGCTTGTCTAACCGCCTGCAAGTATTACATTTTTTTGCAGAAGCACATTTTATGAAGATCAATGCCTCTAAAAGCAAAATCATGTGCATTTTTGGAAGGAAAAAATGTAGGTCTGAAAACTTTGGATAGGCTATAGGAGGACAGATACTAGAGGTGTTTAAAACTTACACCTTCTTAGGTAAAATAATCTCAGCAAACCTAGGTGAGAAACCCCACATTGAGCATAATTTGCGTAAAGCAATGGCTCATGGTATGGGGTTATGTTCCTTGTATTCTGCTACAGGAAAAAGACACTTTGCACGATTTTTGGAAGTATATAGAGCAAAAATCCCTGCAACTCTACTGTATGGAATAGAATTGGTGGAGTTAAGGCATTGGGGATTCTTGCAGGTAATGGAAGGAAAGGTACTAAGAAGAATTTCTTCCCTTAATACAGCTTGCTCTGTGTCATCATGCAGGCTGGAATTTGGTCTCCGGAGCTGTTGGGTACAGGGGTTGATTGCCCTAGTAAGGTGGGTGGCCTGTTTGGCCAGAGGTAAATCGGGTTCCTTACGGGGATCTATTAAAAACGAACAACTGGGCAATCTAAACGAGTTTTCCCTATTAGTAAAAAACTTTAGAAAAGCGGTAACAATGTTAGAGTTGTATGCAAGTACTTTGTTCTTACTTTCTCCTTCTCAACTAAAGTCTCAGCTGAAATATGCATCTTGGGAACTCTGCTTTAAACTGGATATGACTGCCCTACACGGAAAAAAAGGAAGTGATTTACTTTTAAGCACGTACTCACTAAAGCAGGCCCAGCAGTATCTCTCTTGGAATATCCCTCATAGAGTCCGTAGGCTATGGTACCTTTTAAGACATGATTTGCTTCCTCTAAATTCTCTCTTAGCAAAGTGGTACGGATCATCTCCAGTATGTAACCTCTGTAATAATGCAGTGCAGGACCGAAATCATGTTTTGTTTATTTGTCCTGCATTATGTCCACTGTGCTCTAAATGGTTAAAATCTATTTGTCTACAATTAGGAATCCTAAATGTAAAAAAAAATTTCCATGCACTTTATTGTCCACCTAATGAAATGTTCTGTTTCAAAATTTTTAACTTTTTTAAAGGGTTTTTAGATAGTTATTAATGATACCTAGAGATGTTGTTGGATAATTGTTCGGCCAGTGCTTATGATGTGATTTTCTATTTTGGTTGTTTGTGATTTTATTGTAAATAGTGGTGTATAACTATGTGATTGTTTTATGTGGCCCTCTTTTGAGAGCCAAAAACATAATAAACTTAAACAGGAAAACTTGAGGAATTTCAATGGTTTTGTACGAGTGAAATGTCCAGCTAACTATAACACCCCTAAAACCTATGTTTTTTTCTATGAAGTTCTAAGGTTTTTTAAATGCTTATTCCTAACTATACCATGTCTGAAACCAAAGATTTTTTCAGTGAATATATATATGTATGTGTATGTATATATATATAAATATATTCTCCAACCACACCCGATTTTCTTTTCAAGAACCGGACACCGACACAGGAGCAGAGTAGATCATCAGCCTTTTCAGGGTTGTTTATTTATTAAAGCATATATAAATGTATATATATATGAGCCTCCTGCTTGATTTCGTTTGCGTGAGGAGCACTCGAGCGACAGCACGGGGCTCCAAGCACTGCCCAATCTCTGTGCAGGAAGGTGGGTCAGTCAAACCCTTTCACAGTTCTGGCATCATAACACTGCTGACGTGTTTCCAATAATCAGAAAAAGGGGGTGGTGATGGACAGAGCATCTGAATTAAGCAGAATACTCGTACCCAGTCAACAGATCAGGGCTTGATCCATCACCGTTTTTTAGCTCACTGCACCATCCCAGCTCAGAACCTGGCTACATGCAAATTAGTCTGTCCCTGGCCCAGTGCATCATGGGAACAGGGCAGACCAAACTACCAAGCCAATTCTTTAACTGGAAAGGAAACAAGCTTCCGGGGACCGGTTTCTGGCATTACAGCCGTCTTCGGCCCGGCTTTCTTGAATCCTGATGGTGCAGTGAGCAAGGGACTCATGTCTGAGCATACCCTACCACGCTTATGGTGGACAAAACGATTCAGAAAAAGGGGGTGGTGATGGACAGAGCATCTGAATTAAGCAGAATACTCGTACCCAGTCAACAGATCAGGGCTTGATCCATCACCGTTTTTTAGCTCACTGCACCATCCCAGCTCAGAACCTGGCTACATGCAAATTAGTCTGTCCCTGGCCCAGTGCATCATGGGAACAGGGCAGACCAAACTACCAAGCCAATTCTTTAACTGGAAAGGAAACAAGCTTCCGGGGACCAGTTTCTGGCATTACAGCCGTCTTCGGCCCGGCTTGCTTGAATCCTGATGGTGCAGTGAGCAAGGGACTCATGTCTGAGCATACCCTACCACGCTTATGGTGGACAAAACGATTCAGAAAAAGGGGGTGGTGATGGACAGAGCATCTGAATTAAGCAGAATACTCGTACCCAGTCAACAGATCAGGGCTTGATCCATCACCGTTTTTTAGCTCACTGCACCATCCCAGCTCAGAACCTGGCTACATGCAAATTAGTCTGTCCCTGGCCCAGTGCATCATGGGAACAGGGCAGACCAAACTACCAAGCCAATTCTTTAACTGGAAAGGAAACAAGCTTCCGGGGACCGGTTTCTGGCATTACAGCCGTCTTCGGCCCGGCTTGCTTGAATCCTGATGGTGCAGTGAGCAAGGGACTCATGTCTGAGCATACCCTACCACGCTTATGGTGGACAAAACGATTCAGAAAAAGGGGGTGGTGATGGACAGAGCATCTGAATTAAGCAGAATACTCGTACCCAGTCAACAGATCAGGGCTTGATCCATCACCGTTTTTTAGCTCACTGCACCATCCCAGCTCAGAACCTGGCTACATGCAAATTAGTCTGTCCCTGGCCCAGTGCATCATGGGAACAGGGCAGACCAAACTACCAAGCCAATTCTTTAACTGGAAAGGAAACAAGCTTCCGGGGACCGGTTTCTGGCATTACAGCCGTCTTCGGCCCGGCTTGCTTGAATCCTGATGGTGCAGTGAGCAAGGGACTCATGTCTGAGCATACCCTACCACGCTTATGGTGGACAAAACGATTCAGAAAAAGGGGGTGGTGATGGACAGAGCATCTGAATTAAGCAGAATACTCGTACCCAGTCAACAGATCAGGGCTTGATCCATCACCGTTTTTTAGCTCACTGCACCATCCCAGCTCAGAACCTGGCTACATGCAAATTAGTCTGTCCCTGGCCCAGTGCATCATGGGAACAGGGCAGACCAAACTACCAAGCCAATTCTTTAACTGGAAAGGAAACAAGCATTCTTCTTCATGGGCTGATGATGGCAGAAAAACACAAACCAGGTGATGCCTCCATTTATGCACATTTAGCGTGCCTTCTTTCTGGCCTCATATATATATATATATACTGGAAGGTAATATTGTACTTTGATTAGGAACACAAGTCCTAGTATGCATTGAGAAAGTCACGGATACAGCGAGGCCCACTGGGTGTATTTAAATGAGGCATGCTTTGAAAGAAGTAATCAGATCCATCTGCTGAGTATATGAAAAGATCCATGACTAAGAGTCAGGACCCTTGAAACGCGTCGGATATGAACTTAATAAACTGGATGGTTTCTTCTGAAATCGTGTGCGCTCTCATTGCTTTGGGCAGCTTGGTTGAAATATATATATATATATATATATATATATATATATATATATATATATATGTGTATATATATGTGTATATATATATGTGTGTAGTAGCAGATTAATCACCTAATATGACTTTAGTGTCTAGAGGGACTGGGCTCTCCATGAAGACCTGTGTACTGGGCGAAGACTGTGTGTAGAAAGAGCTTTGGTACCTAATGGGAATAGAATGTCTGGAAGTAGGGGACTCTCTGTGAAACCTTCACACATATATATATATATATATATATATATATATATATATATATATATATATATATATATATATATATATATATATATATATATATATATATATATATATATATATATATATATATATATATATATATATATATATATATATATATATATATATAACACTAGCCCCAGTAGGTGGCCATGCCCTAGTACACACATCCTTTGCAATGTGTGAATGTTTCACAGAGAGTCCCCTACTTCCAGACACTCTATTCCCATTAGGTACCAAAGCTCATACTACACTCAGTCTTCCCCCAGTACACAGGTCTTCATGGAGAGCCCAATCCCTCTAGACACTAAAGTCATATTAGGTGATTTATCGGCTACTACCTTTGCCCTGTTAACTGTTCTTCAAAGAAAGGCCACTTCTTCTAGACACCCAAGCTCCACTGGGTCGCCTAGCCCCTTTGACGCAAAACTGTTGTCCTGTGTACAACCTTTCACAGAGAGACCCAAGACTCCAAACCCTTGTAAATGGTGAAACTCCTTGTACGCACGGCCTTTGCCCTAAGGACAACTTATCACTGAGAGCCCACATTCTCCACACATGTATGCCCCATTAGGAGGCCAAGCATGTTGTAAATGAAGACACACATTGGCAGTACAGAAGCTATAGAAAATTTGCTCTTGATGTAATTCACTAAATGCCTTTTAGTGTCAGAAGCATGTGGCAAACTGCCACAGAGAGAATCTCGGTTGCTGGATAAGTAGGGGTTTTTAACCCCCCTCAAGA
The DNA here is from genome assembly GCF_964263255.1 of Lissotriton vulgaris. Lineage (NCBI taxonomy): Eukaryota > Metazoa > Chordata > Amphibia > Caudata > Salamandridae > Lissotriton > Lissotriton vulgaris. The sequence goes on along the minus strand of NC_141697.1, from coordinate 293,576,379 downwards.
AACAGCAAAAATCCCAGTCAGGGTGAACTACAAAAGGCATTAAATTAACCTGTGCTTACCCCTCTGGTAGCTTGGCCCAAAGCAGTCAAGCTTAACTTAAAGGCAATCTGTAAAGTACTTATGCAGCACACAAACAGTAATAAAGTGAAAACATAACACAAGGAAAATCCACAAATTTAGAAAAGCAGAGACAAATTTTTATAAATTATTTAACACCAAAATGACAAAAATTACATTAATAGAACTAAAGTTATAATTTTTTTTACGTATAAGGTAAAAAGTAGCATCTAAAAGGTCTAAGGGTCAGCAATTAACATCAAAGTTGAAAAATATAGCCGACTTTGACACAGTGGGAGTTGGAGCCAAGATGTGGATTAGGCCTGGTCAGCTCTTACCTTCAGACTTAGAAGAAATCTGAACACAAATGTTCTGAGAAGGTAGGAGTTCAGCAGGGCAAGGTTGCAAGCGGTGTCCGAGGAGCAAGCATCGTCATGAAGTTGTGATGAAGATTTCCACATTTACACTTACGGGCTAAATATGAGTGCAGTGGTCTTCTGTTCATCGCATTGACCGTGACACAGCAGTGGCAATCCACCAACTGCCGGATTATGACTTTCAAAGTCGTACCTTTGGTGGATCGCTGCCAGCATCAGGGAACCATTGTTCCCTGGGGTGGCAAGGCAGATGCCAAATTTAATATGGTGAGTGGGACTGGCGCAGTCCCGCTGAGCATATTACAAGTTCCTTCACTGCCAGCCATTACATGGCAGGCTTCCCGCCATGAAAAGGCTGACGGAGGAGGAACACATTGAGCCCTATTGGGCCCCTATGCCCCCGCCCACCATGGTGATGCATTCAGGGGGAGAACAACATGTGCCCCCTGTATGCTTGCACACCCAATTCCAGCACAGCATGGACATTACCATCCATGCGTGCTGGAAATCTTTTGCCGAACACAGTGCCTATTTTTCTGGTGCCACTGTGGGAAAGGAAAAAGGACTATCTGCAGAACGAGTTGAACTTGTAATTAGGCCGGCGGCTCTTGTATGGCTTTTGCACAGCCATACCTGCGTAGAGCCGGCGTAACTGCACCAAAGTCGCATTCAGCCATTTAGTCTCTTTTTTAGAAGTCAAAAATCTCCGTCGGGACAAGTCTGGAGGCTGTAGCCAATGAGGGTTCCACAAACACAGATTACCTTTCTAAGAAGGACCGCTGAACAGAGTTGGTCTTGCACAGAAGTAGGTATCGGGAGCTGCTGCAAAGTCAGGTCAACCAGCGATGCACCTAAGGTAGATAGACGAGCAGGTTGGTCCTGGTCTCTTCTCGGTTCTCAGAGCAGTTTTTAGCCCAAAATATTCTAGCTCAAAAGTTTTGTATTTTGAATATCTGAGCACCTTTAACACTACTTCCAAGGGCCTGGGATTGAAGGGGCATCACATGGAGGGTTGGTACTTATCAAGGCTGGGTGAAGATGCAGTTTTATGAAGACTGGAACATGTTCTGTCCCTGAGCCTCAGATCAGGAGTCCAGCCAACTAGTCCTTGGAGTCACTTTGGTATCCATGGGTTCAAGCAGTCGAACAGAGCTCAAGCAGCTGGACAGCCCTCTAAGTGTTCGAGGCAGGTTGTTGGCAGTAACGCAGAACTTCCAGGTGCAGCAAGGCAGTCTTATGCAGTCACAGCAGGCCACTGCAGCAGTCAGTCCTCTAAGAGTCCTTCCGCAGGTCCAGAAGGTGAACTAAAGAGTGGATCTGAGGGTCTTATTTATATACCTGGTGCCTTCTTTGAAATAGGAGACGTTTCTAGCGAATTCTCTTTGAAGTGCTTGGAGTTTCTTGCCTTCCCTGTCCTGGCTCCAGCCTGCACGGTTGAAAAATAAAGTGATGTGAAGTCCTTTGTGTGAAGCCAGGACACATCTTTTTGATTTGCAATTGGGGCTGTGCCCAAGACAGGCCCCCCCATCCAGCCAGCGATGGCATACCTAATCTCTCTAATGTGCATATGTCTGCTATAAATAGAAAAGGTCCAACTGCTACCTACACCCAGTCATGTGACCCAGAAATAGTCTGCAGGCACAAACTAGCTAGGAAAATGCCATCTTTCTAAAAGTCACACAAACACACCAATGCCAAAGCTGACTAGACCTTTTTAACACAAACTCATCTGTGGTTGCTATATTCAATAAACACAGTCACTACTTATTCTTTTTAGAAACTTTATGCAAATTGTTTTGATTTTTTGGCACACACAGATCACCAAATGCAAAATTAAATCATAAACGTTCTTCCCCCCACCAACATCAATTAGTACACAACAGTGGATACCAACAAAAAATAATTGAGACAAATAAATGTATGTGAATGCTACAATACACAAAGAACATTGATACAATACCCCAATTATCAGTTCTTATTTTACAATGTCCAGAGCAAGAGCCGAAACTAAATACATTATATATACAAATATAGGACACTTCAACAAATTCAACTGCTCTCTTTTTTATGGTACTTTTGAGTACTCCTTTATTCGATTTAAAGCAAAAAATGTAATGTTGCTTGTTGTGTGTGTCTGTTTATGTTAGTGCATCATATATATGTCTGCTGTAGCAGTCTGTATATAAAGCCTGCCATCTAATCTTTTGTCTTGCAATCCGCCCCACTCGGACAAAATCCCCTCAAGTCTACATTCAAAATTAAATTCAGTGCTTAGGAGACATTCCAAAGGTGCAATGGGGAAGGGAATGACAAAGAAATTAGAATTGGATGGTCCAATGTGCAATTTCTCTTAATAGGAACAGTAAAGATAATAAACACATCACATTATCATATGGAAAGCAATAGGAGAACAGTGGAAGTGAAAGTAGATTAAACCAATACTAAAGGTCAAAATCAAGTAGAAAAAAAAACATAGAAACACTAACAGCCTAATTCATGAAGCTGAATTCGGCTCGCAAAGGGCCAGATTCTGAGAATCTGGCCCTTTGCGAGTGAGATTTTTGCATTTGGGATTCATCATCCCAAATGCAAAAATCGGTAATTGCGTTTTTGCAAATTTGCGATGGATTACATTTAAGAAATCTCTATTTGAGATTCCTTGAATGCAATTCATCATCCATTTAAAAATTGCGAAATCGCAATTTCGGGCCGCTATTTACCGCGAGGTTAAACCTCATGGTAAATAGCGATAACTCAGAAAAATGCTTTTAAAAGCATTTTTCTGAGTTGCATGTTGCACACACACATGTCCTTTGGACATGTGTTTGCGCAACCCCTGTTCATATTAGCATTTAAGGGGTGCTACAGGGTGTCCTTTGGACGCCCCTGGCACACTTTCAATCGCTATCTTATTTGCGATTAGCTAATTGCTAATCGCAAAAAAGGAATACTCCCCATTCATTCCTATGGGCCTTTTGGCCCATAGGAATGAATGGGGAGTTATTCCTTATTTGTGATTAGCAATTTGCCAATCGCAAATAAGGAATTAGTAGGAATCGCATTTTTTTTGCATATTCCTACATGAATCCCGTTTTGCGAGGCCTTAATAGCGATTCGCTATGAATCGCTATTAGGGGCTCGCAAAACGAGAGTATGATGAATCAGGCTGTTAGTGCATGTTGTAGTCCTTTTGCCAAATCAGGAGTTAGCACTTTTTTGTGCTTTTCCTCGATTTTTGTCTTTAACACTAGTTCTGGACAACATGTTGCATGGTCTTTTCTCTGAGGACAGAGATATCTGTGCATTTATCTAACCGACCATTGCTCCAAATGTATCTATCCACCAAAACACTACATGTACAGGTATAAATCTCAGTAGTTTAGAAAAGCCCATAAATGTGTTCCTTCCTGTGGAGAGGGAGTCACTGCAATTTGTGTGGGTCTTTTAAACGGACGGGGTGACCTGCTGCCCCAAGTGTAGACCACATATTGCTGAACAACATCGGCTGGCTCATACTGAAGTTTGATAGCAGAAGGAGCAAGCTCTGAAGGCCACGTGATAAAGCATCTGGGCCATGTGGTGAGAGGAGGTTCATCCCGCTGAATAAGTCATGGCATGGGAGAGAGAGAACCTTTTGATATGGGGTTTGAGTGGCGTATTTGGGGGGGGGGCTGAAAATAGAATGGTATCCAACAAAGAGTATAAGGAAGTGACACTTAAAGAAATGCTGATGAAAGCAGGGTCAACCAAGCTATTGGTATTTTGGTAATTACATATTTTCTCCCCAGAATAGGGAATACCTGCACACCATGTCTTACCAGTTCTGCGAGACATTTTCTGCCTGCTCAGAGCAGTTGGAATTAGTCATCAAGAGGGCTGGTGGAAGATGGGAGCAGGGTAAAACACAGGGAGTCATGGCATGCTTCTGCCAGACAGGCGAGAGCAATGTCTGCTCCCCCCAATGCAGCTACAGGGGTCAGGAGGGGTAGGAAGTCTGTTCTGTGGCATACAACCTTTGCGCAGTCCTTTGTAAAAGTGTCCAGTGTCTCCCAAGTTCAGAACTCTCGAATGCGGAGACACTTGTAATCAGGGTTTTAAGAGGGATTATAAAACTGTTGAGGTTCTCAAAGGGGCATTGTTAATGTAATTAGGGGCATGGCTTACAAACTTAAGCTAAAAATCTGTGCTTAGCATAGTGTGCCGCCCAACATCTATTTTGCTGTTTCGGTCATTGCATCCAGATATATGATACAACAAGTAACATCATACCTAATACAAGTCAGGACCATTGGCTTTGCCAATGGCCGTTAGTTGCATAAGATAAATAAGCAGCAACTATGGCTTGTATATATTATTGAAAAGCTTCGACTTAAAGTCCTGGTGGCACCACGACAATGTTGCTGCTCTTGAGTTTCAAAACTAGAAGGGAAATCGAGAGAGAAAATGACTCGCTCTAAAGGATTTTCCTTCCCCTACAATGCTCACCTGGCATAAAGTCATGCCCTAACTTCGCCACTAGTGAGAAGTGAGCAGAGGGAGCACATGCACATCGAGGTGCCTGCTATCACTGCAGTTCAGAAAAAAAACGGACTGCCTGTGCCAGGGCACAAATCAGCGCCCGATCGAGACCCCTTTCAAGCCCCCTTTGAGAAACTGCCGGTGCTCAGACCCGGTGAGACCCAGCCAACTTAAAGCCCTGCTTGTAATTGCTAATAGCAGAATTCCAAGGTGAAACTGTGTCCCTCTAAATAAGGCCAGAGTCTGTTCGGCTGGATGCACCTGAGCAGCATACTCCCTCTCAAACGTAATGATTCAAATTATGGGTTATTTTAAAAAACCTAAGAGAAGAAGAATTTTCTGTACTACCCCTTCAAACTGTGGGGGACATTTACTAAGTTTTTGCATTGTGCTTGCGTCACAAAAGTGACGCAAAATGGCGCAAAATCTTTTTTTCCTAATTTACTTTCCAGCGCTAAACTTGTTTAGCGCTGGAAATAACATAAAAGTAAATACGCTGCTTCACATTACTTTGCTCTATGGGGGCACACCAAGGGTGATCCATCGGCACTCTCATGCAACCACCCAAAGTTTTTCATGCTAAACCCAATTTACCAAAAATAGTAGATTGGGTGCAAAGTGGGAAAAGCTTTGCTTCGTGCCTAGCACAGTATTTTGTACAGGAAGGGTGCCCTTCCTGTTCAAAACCTATGCTATACTAACCCTGTGCGAAGCGCTACGCTACGCTCGCGTACTTTGCGATGTTGGCGCAACTTCGCACTACGCGAGCTGCACGTAGCACAGTGCGAACACGCGCAGTGCAGCGTAGCGTAGTGTAGCGGTCATTTTGTGCTAGGTTGCGGTCCTCAACGTCATGTTCGCGACCGCGAGCAAGCAAAATGACATCCCGGCGAGATTATAAACGCGGGGAGGTCAGGTTTCTCGTTGCGAGTGGTTGCGCGTGCTCGCAAACGCTCGCAAAGAAAAACTACCAGTTTGCGTTGAAAAAGCTGCCGCTCGAGTAACAATCTACTCGAGCAGCAGAAAACTACAGCTCGCACTGTGCAAGATGCCATTTTCAATGATTACACAGTGCCGGATGCTTGTCCGCACTGTGCAATCATTGAAAAGGTATCTTGCACAGTGCGAACATGCTACTACGTAGCTTGCGTAGTGCTATCTGAAGTTCGCGAAGTGCACTTCGCGTAGGTTCGTGTAGCGCTACTTTGCGAACTACGCCCACCCTTATGCTATACTCATACACACACCCTAGCACTCCGGCGCTAAGGTGTGTGCATGGCGCACAGCAGCTGAAATCAGCGCTGCTGCAAGGGAAAGGGGAGGAGAGGGCCATATCTTTAAAAATATGGCGCTCTCCTGCTCCCTCCCTGTCGCACAACGCAGCGCAGCCTCGCAGGGACTGTGGGGCATTGAGTGAAGATTTTGTATATCTCCCCCAAAGAGTCATGCTATGCATTCACTTTCTAATTAGTCTCTCCCACGGAAAGTATTTCTAGGGGCTGGTCTATCTCACATATCATCCTCTTTCCTAAAATGCATTTTATCATTCATTCTCCTTCTACTTCTCACACACAGGACCCACACACGCTCCAATTTAATACCTCCACACCCCCTTCCTCCAACTCACATGCCCTTTTCTCTGATCATACTTTCTCGCACCATCTTCTTCACACTTCCCATCTCTCTCCATACTTTGGCACCCTGCTCTCTCTCCTGCCTACTTTCATTTCACTCACTCCTCACTTTCCGCACACCACACTCATTTTTCATCCTCCGTTCACAATTTCTGTAACACAACTTCTTGCTACGTCTTCTCAAAAACGTTCACTTTCTGTCATGAATTAAATCTTTATCATCCTCTCTCTAAAGTCTAAATCATTTTCTTTCACAATATTTTCACCGCTTTTCACTCTCTTTCACCATCGACTGCCTATTTGCTGCAGAAAGGACGGAGCGAGCTCAGGGGGAGTGGTACCTGCAGGCGGAAACGTTGTCCCGAGAGCTCTGCTTACTTTATTTTCCATCTCCAAGACCAGCGGTAACAAAAGAGCAAGAAAGCAACCGAAGCTGCTAGTCCTCACTTCGCACAATTGACGCCCATGCTTGCCAGTGAATATTGTGACATAGAAGAGACTATCTAAATTATTTGAACATTGATCGACGCAGAGTCAATTTTAGAAATAGATAATCATAGTAAATATATACGTTGTCGACCGTCGCTAGCATAGACAGTCTTCGTGCAATCTGGAATGATAACTGCATTGCGCTGCGTTATTACTGTAGGAAATGCTTTATAAACTGCTAAAGATGTTCTGCTCTAAAAATACGTCTTTGCACATATTACAGTGCTGATTCTTACGTGTTTTGTGCTGTCATCTGCTTTATTAAAGTCCTGTGGGGTGCCCAAGACTTTTTCCGGCTGGAAATCGTTTTATTTGATTTTCAAGGATCATTTCTATGCAAATACGGCTTGAAGGGCCCCTTCCATATGGGTGAGCACTCCTCTGGGGCTCTCTGTAACCTGCACTAGACCTCCAGGGTGCCACTCAAACCCCAAACACATCACTCTGCAGGAGAAGCGCTAATGATAATTAAAGTGTGCTGCACCTGCTTTGGCCTCGTCTGATGGAGCGTCCCAGGGATGCTGAGGTGATGGTTCCAAGGTGGGCTTGCTTCGTGCGTGCCAGGGGTCCCATCTGCGAGCTCAGGTATCTCATAACACACATGAAATGGAAGCTGTTAATTTAAATTAGCTGCAGAAAATAGCTCTGTTCAGCTGTATCCTATTTTTAAGTGCCAGATCCACTCGGGCTCTTTCCTTCCTCAACCAACTGAATGGGACAAAATTGCCAGGAAGCAGAACCGCTCTCGTGTGATTTGCAAGACAAGGGCACAATCATTTTCAAACTGATTACTACATCGCTCCCAAAAAAAGAGCTGACAAGGAAAAGTGTTGGTTCCTTTTTCTTTGCTGATGTTCACACTCCGGATTTTATTTTTGTGAAACTTAACTTTCTATATTGATTTTTTTCTTCCTCTTTCTCTCTGTTTTCCTTTTTCTATTTCTGTCAAGTTCACTTAATAGTTCTTGGCCTCTTTTTCTACTTATGCACATATATTCAGGTTTACTTCCTGTGTTTACGTTGGGATAATGTGTCATGCACTTGCTACTTCAGAAGAATTTGTTTATGAGACGCTTACAACCTTGGTTATCACAATTTCCTAATTACTTTGTTAATAAAATTAAGACTCTGATCACATTTTGGGGTAAATTCAGTTTCCCCGTTTTGCGACAAAAAACTTGCTGCATTTTCTGCACCTGATAACTTCTGAAGCTTCTGCAGAATAGACTTGCTGGTTTTACCTTCCTACTCAAAATCAGAGCCTGAATCGAATAGTGAAGGTCACTGTTAATTTGGTTTCTAGGTTGTGGGCCAACAGCACAGGAAATGAAAAGCTGTCTCTGTGGGGGCGAGAGGTAACTTATACGCATTTTTGTAGCCAGAATGCAATGTTGGTCTGATGTCAAGCTGTAGCTGACCACGCTGTGATATCCTATCAGATTGCAAGCTGCAGATCAAGTTTACATAGAGTCTGGAGAGGACACAATGCTGGTCCTCTGCTGGGCTTTATCAAATTGTTGAACTGCATTATGCCATTATGCACACAGGCTCTTTTCGAAGCACAACGGGCTCTGGAAAATATTATGTAGGGTTGTCAAATGGTGCCAAAGTAATTAGTAATCCACATTTCAACTATCGGTGATCTAACCCTCTCAGCCATAATAGGGAGGACACTAAAGCTTTTGTAGTTTATCTGGACATTTAGGCTAGTACAATAAAATGTGTTCCAATGAAACTCGAGCGTTTTAACAAATGTAATAACACTCATTTTTGCGCCAGCTGAGCCCACACAGTTAATTACCTCCTGAGCCAGTTCAATTACTTGACAATCCTAGGCCATTTAAAGCGAGACGCCAAACACTGAAAACAATGACTACATGAACTTAAAAACGACGCAAGAGCATTGCTTTGTTGCATGATTATGTATTATTAGGTAAACATGCCCTTTTTTGTTGCAGATTTATATAGAGCAAACTCGACCCAAAGGTATTGGAGCGCTTTACAATAGCACCAGTCTGTTACACAAAGACACCTTCATTTTTTGATAGGCACAGTGAGATTAGGTGATATGCCCAGGCAGTCTAGCCGTGAGATCAAATCCTCTCCCTTTAATAAACGAATAAAGCCTTCCTTTGAATGACAGTATTTGTCCATGATGCAGATCGCTTTCCAAGTTCAAAGTGCGGCCCTTACCAAGCCCGACCCACCTGCACAGTTGAAATGGAGAATGAACATACAACTGACATATTGTGCCCTATGTTCCTCGAGGGTGGAGACAGTTGCCGACATCCTTTTTGAATGTCCAGACTATCGTAACCCAAGAAAGTGTTGGCTCAAACCAGTGTGCAGATCATTTGGCACCCGCCAATATATAGTGGCCCTACGCATTCTACTAACAGACACTTCCCCCCTTGTAGTTTGTGGCGTCTCAAAATTTTTAAAATGGTCTTGGTTGATCCGATCAAATATGCTTTCTGTATCAATTTAATCCTTTTTTAACTGTATATATCCTAATGTTTTATTGTCCTTTTTATCTCTTTGGATGTATTGTTATGTACATTTGGGGAATGCCTCTTTTAAATATTTATTGTATGTACTGCTTTTAAGATGTTTTTATGTATCGAAAGAAAGCATATCAACCAACCAACAACCAACAACTGACATATTATGGCAACAGACGGTGGTGCTGGTTAAAAAACCCATCCTAATTTACCCCCCAAAACTGTGTTGTTACAAATTCTCAGGCAGCCCATGCTTGAAACTGCAAACCTCTTTACGCTTCACTTAGCTGCAGTGTGGAGTTCTGCAATCTTTCCATTTCCGTGTTGTTTATACGTTTCTTGGCATCCATTAATACTTCTTGTTTTCACAAAATCTCTAATTGCGTGTTTTTGACCAGTCTTCTTCAGCGGACAGTCCCATAAATTGACCCCCTGGCAACGGGTCCTTCTTCTCTGCCAGTGCTATTCTCATGCTAGTAGGTTTTTGGTTTTCGCTACTTAAATAGTAACGCATCTATACAAGTAACACCTATCAAAATGTCTGTTCTCTTACACTCTGACTCAAAACTTTTCTTTTTATCCTTGCTAAAAGAAGGGCAATTTTATCATCTTTGGTATGTATATATAACGTGTGAAATCACTGCTTACTTTTTTACAGATTCCACGTCATAAATCACTTCACAAACAAAAAGAAATGAGCACATAGTCAGATTATCATCATCATCATAAACCTTTCTTCGGAGTATATAAACATTCATAAAAGCACATACTCAGATGTGCTGTTTGATAAGATTTAATGTCACTCCATTGCATAGCTTAATGTCTTGAATTGGTTCCATATAAATGCCTTTGTGAGAATGGTACAGGCCATTTATGCAGAACTTCAAGGATTAGCACACTATTCATCAACAATAATAAAAGGTATGGGAGAGGCATCCTGATCCACGTAAGACTCCAGGTTTTGGGAGTAATATTCAGATTATTATGCCTCCTTTCTATATCATTTTCCTTTTCCACCGGTCAAATCCTTTAGATTTTTGCTCTCTTTCTCACCACTTAATACCACCTTAAAAATCTGTCTCACCTCTCTAATCATACCTCTTGTTCTCTCCCATTTTCTTGACTCTCCTTTCCTATCCCGCTCACTGTCGGTGACAAATGTCTTTACTTCTCTTTTTCTCTGCATATATATTTATGACCGATCCGGATTTAGGAAAAGTCTTAAATGTTGAAGTATCATGTCTAGCTACAGTCTTTACATTATTTGGTATTTACTTTTGGGTCAGTCTTAGTGTTTGAAGTATTTTTCTGAAAATGTGTTTTCTTTTCGAAGGGTTTTGATCTTGTGTGAAGGTAAGTGGCAGAAGTTAGTGAGTGGTTGGTCAGCACTTGCCATGTAAAGTCAGCTTGTCCGGTCAACGCAAGTGATGCCAGAATTGGCTTGAGTCTAGAGTGAATGGATTTTGACTGAAAGTCCCACTTTCAACCATGAGAGGAAAACATCAGGAAATATGTGTGTGTCTGACTTGCAAGATGCCAGAAGTTGCCTGCTGAGGTACACAAATAAGTGATGGATGGATTGTTTGAATTATTTTCAGCCACTGCTCCTTATGGCCACTTCATAATCCATTGTTATTTTGCATACCATGCCATTCAATTTGACCCAGCCTTATTCAGATCAGTCTTGACCCTGCTCCAATGGAAACAGTCATGCCCGAACTGCCAGGTCAAATCTTTCCTGAATCAGAACACAAGCCACTCAGAACTGGCTTCCCCCCTTTAGGGCTTATCTTAGATACAGCTTAGTTCCATTGGCACAGGCTGCACGAGACCCACATCTGAAAACACCCGTCCTACATAGTGCAGTACACCGTAGTATACAAAAAAGTGATGGATGGAATTTACCTTCTGGCATCAAAAATCCTTGGCTACAACATATTCAATGGATTATGAGAGGACATTCTTATGTTAGGCACAGTGTGGTCATTGGCTCAACAGACTCATGCCCCAAGCAAGATGAACCCCCCTCCCTGCCACTCTTTAAAAGTGGATTGCCTGTTGAGAAACTAACTCTGTAATGACAGGATAGAAAATGGTTTTTCAAGACCCATTATATTGAAACTGTTAAATCAGTATTACAGTGCTGAAAGATGACTAGCAGAATGATAGGATGATTCAAAATAGGGGCAACTTATTATGCCCAGAGAGTTGAAGAGTTCTTACATTTAACTAGACTACGGTAAAAGAAAACTAGAATTCCATACACATCCTTCTTGGTGATTACCCCATTAATTAGTCAGGATATGCATTTTCCTTTTTTTTTGTAAAATATTTTTATTGTTTTTCTTTGACAGAATATATACATACATATACCATTTAGTACAATTCACTAATACAATCGCATATTCGGATTACATAAAGGGTGAAGGGACCACAGGGTGACGATGGCGGCTGCTTTCTAAAGTGACCGGTTATTCAAGCAACGGAGGGTGCTCAGGGCGGCTTTAAAATGGATTTGTTTGGGGACTTGCGGAGCATGAACAAACTGCAAAAAACACAGTTGATGAACAGAATGCAGAACAATGTCTTACATTCACCCCAGTACAAAGATCCGGGCCTAAATCCATCGTTTTTTTGCACTCCTCACCACCCTATGTCAGACAATGGCTATATGCAAATCAGCCTTGACCCTGTGCCTCATGTGAAAAGTCCAGCCCGAACTACCAAGCCATGTCTTTCCCAGACCGGAATCAAGCATCAAGGACCAGTTTCTGGCTATCAGCCTTCTTCAGCCTTCCGGTCCTCGGAAGCTTGTTTCCAGTCCAGGGAAGACATGGCTTGGCAGTTCGGGCTGGACTGTTCCCATGAGGAACAGGGTCAGACTGATTTGCATATAGCCATGTCTGAACTGGGGTGGCAGAGTGGGCTAAAGAACGGTGACGGATTAAACCCAGATCATTGGACTGGGTGTGAGTGTTTGATTGATTCAGATGCTCCGACCATCACCACCCCCTTTTGTACCGCTTTTGGCCGCCATAAGTGTGGCAGGGTATGCTCAGACGTGAGTCCCTTGCTCACTTTTCCACTGGATTCAAGCAAGCAGGGCTGAAGACGGCTGGAATGCCAGAAACCGGTCCTCGGAAGCTTGTTTCCGGTCCAGGGAAGACATGGCTTGACAGTTTGGGCTGGACTGTTCCCATGAGGCACAGGGTCAGACTGATTTGCATATAGCCATGTCTGAACTGGGGTGGCAGAGTGGGCTAAAGAACGGTGATGGATTAAACCCAGATCTTTTGACTGGGTGTAAGTGTTTGATTGATTCAGATGCTCCGTCCATCATCACCCCCTTTTGTACCGCTTTTGGCCGCCATAAGTGTGGCAGGGTGTGCTCAGACCTGAGTCCCTTGCTCACTTTGCCACTGGATTCAAGCAAGCCGGGCTAAAGACGGCTGGAATGCCAGAAACCGGTCCTCGGAAGCTTGTTTCCGGTCCAGGGAAGACATGGCTTGGCAGTTCGGGCTGGACTGTTCCCATGAGGCAAAGGGTCAGACTGATGTGCATATAGCCATGTCTGAACTGGGGTGGCAGAGTGGGCTAAAGAACAGTGATGGATTAAACCCAGATCTTTTGACTGGGTGTGAGGGTTTGATTGATTCAGATGCTCCGTCCACCACCACCCCCTTTTGAACCACTTTTGGCCGCCATAAGTGTGGCAGGGTATGCTCAGACGTGAGTCCCTTGCTCACTTTGCCCCTGGATTCAAGCAAGCCGGGCTGAAGACGGCTGGAATGCCAGAAAACGGTCCTCGGAAGCTTGTTTCCGGTCCAGGGAAGACATGGCTTGGCAGTTCGGGCTGGACTGTTCCCATGAGGCACAGGGTCAGACTGATTTGCATATAGCCATGTCTGAACTGGGGGGCAGAGTGGGCTAAAGAACGGTGATGGATTAAACCCAAATCTTTTGACTGGGTGTGAGTGTTTGATTGATTCAGATGCTCTGTCCATCACCACCCCCTTTTGTAACGCTTTTGGCCGCCATAAGTGTGGCAGGGTATGCTCAGACGTGAGTCCCTTGCTTACTTTGCCACTGGATTCAAGCAAGCCGGGCTGAAGATGCCTTGAATGCCAGAAACCGGTCCTCGGAGGCTTGTTTCCGGTCCAGGGAAGACATGGCTTGGCAGTTCGGCAAGCTGGACTGTTCCCATGAGGCACAGGGTCAGACTGATTTGCATATAGCCATGTCTGAACTGGGGTGGCAGAGAACGGTGATGGATTAAACCCAGATCTTTTGACTGGGTGTGAGTGTTTGATTGATTCAGATGCTCCGTCCATCACCACCCCCTTTTGATGAGCACGAACAAACGGCAGTTGTACTACCAAGTACTACATTTTGCAATGATTGTATCATCTGCCCTTATGATATGGAAATGACTGATTGCGGTTACTGGAAGTGAAAGTCCCATTGTTGTTCTGAGCGGCAGCATGGAGCCAGCATTTCACAGAGGAGACCTGTTGTTCCTGACAAATTTCCAGGATGATGCTATCCGAGCCGGTGAAATCGTAGACTTCAAAGTGGACGGCAGAGATATTCAAATTGTTCACAGAGTCATCAAAGTTCATGCAAAAGAGAATGATGACATTAAAGTTCTTACAAAAGGTGACAATAATGATGTTGATGACCGTGGCTTGTACATGGATGGTCAAAACTGGCTTGAAAAAAAGGATGTTGTTGGAAGAGCAAGAGGGTTTCTACCCTATGTAGGGATGGTTACTATTATAATGAATGATTATCCAAAGTTTAAGTATGCGGTATTGGCAATAATGAGTGCTTTTGTGTTACTGAAACGGGAATCTTAACAGAAGATGAAATGCTTGTGCCTACTGTGGATGGAACATTATAGAAACTAATATATTTGCCATGGCGTGCTTTCGCTACAAAAATAACAGCTGTATGAACAGGTTCTCAACCAGTAAATATTCTTTTGGATTAAAGAACGGACCATTAAAAAAAAGAAAAAGAAAAGAAAGGATATACATTTTCCATTATAAAAATTAGCTTATATCAAATAGACTGTGACTCTGTTTGTCTAACGTGACTTGTAGGGAGTCAGCTAGAGGCTCTGAATTTGAAGGAGTAACACTACTGAGAGAAATGTATTTTCAGTTATAATCTTCACCTCTATGAATAGGCGAAACAATTTGTGATAAGCTGGTTTATATTTTACAGAGCACCGGATGGCACTTTAAAGTAGTTTTCCTAGGTAATTAGTATCCCTGTCACAGAAGCAAATCACTTAAGTGGTCAACCTACATGATTGTGGGAAAGTGAGGTCCCTCGGCTATTTGACATCACATCTCAGGCACCTTTATTACTGCCCATAATGAGTCATCTAGAAATACTACTTGCAAGAGGCTGCAAAATTTCAAAGGTATATTTCTTAGCTCTCCATCCGTGTGCATGCACATTTCAGTAAATACACAAGCAGAGTGAAGTACCAATTTTAAACATTTATAAACATTTTTAAATTGTTCGATATTATTTTGTAACTCATCAGGCAAATTAAATTCCAATGCACCTCGTACTGTTGTAAAATATCACCTTCATTCCACCTTCCACCAAGACGCCACCGTATGAAAGTGGACTGTGTCTGAAAAAGTTCCATATTGGTGTGTTGGGTAAGATTTTAACATTTTAATCAACTGCCCTCTGTGCTAGTCCACATTGTGACTGGCTCTCCTAAAGCCCTCCATGCCCTTTAATGTCTGTAAGGTAATAAAATGTCTTAAAGTCTAATAACACTATATGAATGGTTTAATTTTTTCTAATTAATTTTCAGTTAACTCCTTCTGACGATGATGTTAGGTACTACTTAATATTAATAAACTTTATTCGATTCATAAAATGAACCATAAAAGCATACACATTCAAAAAGTTACATAAATACAATACATAAAAAATGTATATAAATACTGTGCGATCCATCGACACAAGATTAAAACCAAGATCAATTAGTAAAAATATATATATGAACTCACTTACTCAAGTTGCATTGTAATACATGATCGCACAGCTGTGCGCAAAAATAGATTTACCCAGAGATCTGATTCGTCATCTGAGCGTTGCTGAAGGTAATAATAAGCGTGTTTGCACTGTTTAAAATTCCAAAATTTAAAAAAAGGAATTAAATACTTTTTGGGGCCATATAACAATAAGAGCCCTTGGTGCGCAACAGGCGTTTGCGGCCGCTTTGCACGCCCCCGGGCACTTTGGTATTATAGAAGGGGGTGATACGATTGTGCGTCCCCTTTTATAATACAGATAGCGATGGCGCACTGAAAGCGCCAGCACTACCTTCAGAGGGAGTTCCCTCATATGCATATGGGCATGCCCTATGCAAATGAGTGAATTCCTTTGACTCTGCGCCCGTGCCAAATTACATATGCGGGAGCAGAGTCGAAACAGCCCTCAGGAGGCACACTGATAGTGCACCATTTGAAATGCGGCGTGACCTCCCTATCCTCGTGAAAAGAGGTCGCTCCCCCACGCTCCCTGACCGCACTTCGCAGCGCTCGCTCTGGCTGCCTGGTATTTCATTGGGACTGCTTCACATTTGCCTGATTACTCAATCATTAATAGCGCGCTCGCATTTGCCTAATTTAAATTGCTCTTTAATACTATTATTGTGCGCTAGCATTTGCCTCATTGAAGTGCTGAGTTGTTTTAACATTATTTGAGCGCGCGCATTTGCCCATTTGATTAGCTGAATATTTTGCCATTGACTGTGCGCTCGCATTTGCCTAAGTGTTTTGTTGAACTGTTGCGTGCATTGTAGATCGGACTGGCCGCCTGATTTGGTATTTGTTTATAGTACACGTCCATTTTGTTTGTTGTGCCTCATAGCGAGGCTCCCAAGCACGCACCCGCCTCCCAGCTGCCCCTCCTTCGCCCCTTCCTCCACTATCCATTTATTATAGATGCTCTTACGTGCAGCGGTCGCGCCCCATGCGCGCCAAAGGTGCGCCAAAGGTAAGCCTGTCTGCGCCCATCCGCGCCTGGACCGCGCCCAGCACCATACCCCCTGGTCCCCGCCGCTCCCAACCCTCTAGAATCACATATGATGCCGCTACTCTCCTCGCCCTCAACCCCGGACGTACACCACTATGCTGCGAAGCTACTCCAGGACGTACCCACGGCCCATTTGCCTGCCTCTCCTGCAAGTTCAACTGCTTCAGGACCCTCACCAAACCCACTTCCTCCACACACAGCTCCGAACCCAACCGCCTGAAGAGCATCCTACTGAACACCCGCTCGGTCCACAGACATGCAACAGAACTCTGGGACCTAATCGACACTACGTCACCTGACATCGCCTTCCTTACTGAAACATGGATGAACACATCTTCTGCTCCCGACAACGCCATAGCCATACCGGACGCTTACAAGATCATTCGAAAAGACTGCACCAATCAAACAGGAGGAGGCATCGCCATCGTCCACAGAAACACCATCAAAATCACAACCAGCTCCGACGACAATCTTGCAACCGCCGAACATCTCCACTTTCAGATCCACACCGACCCCAGGACCACCCATAGAGGCACCCTCATTTACAGGCCTCCAGGCACCCGCACTCAATTCAGCGATGACATCACGGACTTCGTCAGGCCGCACGCCCTCGCCTCCGAGAACTACATTCTTCTAGGAGACCTCAACTACCACCTGGAAAACACACTCGACAGCAACACCACCACCCTTCTGGACAAACTGGCCAACCTCGGACTCAAACAACTTGTTGACACCCCCACTCACACAGCCGGACACACGCTCGACCCTATCTTCACCTCCAGCAAGCACATCTCCTTCGATCGCACTACAGCTCTCCACTGGACGGATCACAGCTGTGTTCACTTCAGCTACAAAACCACCCTGACCCACAACCGTCCACAACCTCTTCCTCGGAGAAACTGGAACAAAATCACCACCGACCAACTCCTCACATCACTCAACCAAAACCCTCCCACCCTCTCAATGGACCCAGACCAAGCAGCCACCAACCTCAGGCAAATGATTACCCACAGTGCGGACGAATTAGCACCCCTGCAAAAGCACCAGTTGAAATCAGCCAGCAAAAAGGCTCCCTGGTTCAATGATGAACTTAAAAAATCCAAGAAGCTATGCCGCACCACGGAGAAGAATTGGAGAAAAAACCCAACCTCAGACAACATGGCCTCCCTCAAGACAGCCACCCGCAAACACCACCAACTGATTCGATCTACCAAGAAATCAGCATTCAAGGATCGTCTCGACAACAACACTCATAACAGCAAGGAACTCTTCAATATCGTCAAAGAATTCACCAACCCCACCGCAGCATCCAACGACATCACTCCCTCCCAAGACCTCTGCGATGCGCTATCCTCCTTCTTCTACAACAAAATTGCCGACATCCACAACAGCTTCAAGAATTCTCCCAGCGATCAACCCGCCCCACCCCCTTCAGATCCTACTCCTCCAACTAACAACCTCAGTGCCTGGAACCCAATCACAACTGAAGACACCATTCGCCTCATGAACTCAATCCACTCTGGCTTGCCTTCTGACCCCTGTCCCCACCACATCTTCAACAAAGCCAACTGCATCATCGCACCCCAACTCCTCTTTCAACTCTGCCACCTTTCCAGAAAGCTGGAAACACGCCGAACTCAGCGCCCTTCTGAAAAAACCCACAGTAGACCCCTCAGAACTGAAAAACTACCGACCCATATCCCTCCTCCCTTTCCCAGCCAAAGTCACCGAGAAAGCCGTCAACAGCCAGTTCGCCGCCTTCCTCGAATCCAACAACTCCCTCGATCCATCTCAATCCGGGTTTCGAGCCAAACACAGCACCGAAACCGCCCTCATTGCAGCGACCGACGACATCCGAGCACTCCTGGACAACGGAGAAACAGTGGCCCTCATCCTACTCGACCTTTCCGCCGCTTTCGACACAGTCTGCCACAGCACCCTTATACATCGCCTCAGCAACATCGGCCTCAGCAACATCGGCATACAAGGAAAAGCCTTGGAGTGGATCATCTCATTCCTCGCTCGGAGAACTCAAAGAGTCCGACTTCCCCATTCTACTCAGAGGCCACCGAAGTCATCTGCGGCGTACCTCAAGGATCATCACTCAGTCCCACCCTCTTCAACGTCTACATGAGTCCTCTCGCCTCCATCGCGCGTCAACACAACCTCAACATCATCTCCTACGCCGATGACACCCAGCTAATCCTTTCCATCACCAAAGACCCCAACACCGCCAAAACCAATCTTCACGAAGGCATGAAAGAAGTAGCCGAATGGATGAAACAGAGCCGCCTCAAACTCAACTCAGACAAAACGGAGGTGCTCATCCTAGGATCTTCCCCCTCAGCTTGGGACGACTCTTGGTGGCCTTCCACTCTGGGCACAGCACCCACACCCACAGACCATGCACGTAACCTTGGCTTCATTCTAGACTCCTCTCTCTCGATGGCCAGACAAGTCAACCCCGTCTCGTCCTCTTGCTTCAACGTCCTTCGCATTCTCAAAAAGATCTTCTGCTGGATCCCCCTCGAGACAAGAAAGACTGTCACCCAAGCACTGGTCACAAGTCGACTGGATTATGGACACACACTTTACGCCGGATTCACAACAAAATTAGAGAAAAAACTCCAGCGCATCCAAAACGCGTCAGCGAGACTCATATTAGACATCCCGCGCCAAGATCACATCACCGGACATCTAAAAGACCTCCACTGGCTTCCCGTCAACAAAAGAATTAGTTTCCGCCTTCTCACCCACGCACACAAGACCCTCTACAATCTAGGACCCGAATGCCTCAACACTCGCCTGTCCTTCTACAAACCCACCTGCCAACTAAGATCGTCCAATCAAGCCCTCGCCGCAGTCCCCCGCATCCGGAATTCCACCATGGGTGGCAGATCCTTCTCCTTCCTGGCTGCCAAGACCTGGAACTCACTCCCCACCCACCTCCGCCTTACTCAGAACCACATCTCCTTCAGAAAAGAACTGAAAACCTGGCTATTCGACAAATAATGAACCCCTTCCTCTAGCGCCTTGAGACCCTCTGGGTGAGTAGTGCGCTATACAAATACCCGAACTTGAACTTGAACTTAATTTGCCTCTGGAGAGCAGCCCTCTGCAGTGGGTTGCATGGACACCCCCAGAAATCCCCTTGCAGGCATCCCCTTTGTAAGTGCAGGCGGGTGCCGCCTGCAAAGTGAAAACAGGGAGCGGCTGCTCCGTTTTTTCACATGAATGCGCTGCCACAACATAATAGGACGCATTGTAATTGTGTGCACCTGGTTCACCTTTTAAAAGGTGCGCTGGGTGTAAACAATCACAATGCGTAATACGCCCGCTGGTGTACATCCTAAAAGAATCGCAAAAAATAAAATAAAAATGAAACGTTGATTGGCCAGAAACATTGTGACAGGGACAAACCTTGCTTGCCAAGTTTTGTTGATATCAAAACGGAAAGTACAGTAGGTATTTGCTCATATCTGCTCTAAATCGGAACGGAAGTGAACTGTGTCAATGGCCCTTAATATTCCCCAAATATGTAGTCAGAGATGTTCCGGATTAAGGTCCACATATTTTACAATGGATACTTTCCTCTATTCTTCATCATCCTTAACCTCCTAAAAATGGGCAGACAATAATGTATGCATCTGCTTTCTGTTGAGGCCAATACAAGATGTTGTATCAGTAAAAATCTGAAAAAGACAAATCTCAGCTAATGAATTTTTAACGTGCGCAAACCATGAAAGCATTTCACTCCTGTCACATATCACACAATCCCCGATTATATCCCTAGTGAGACCCACCTCCTCATTCTTCCATATAGATAGCCACAATTAACAGGGATTTATGCAAATACGGTCAACTCCCAATTCTATGTGGCAAATATAAGGGGGGGGTGGTAAATATACAGCCAGGAGTTTTTTAAGAAAGCATTTTTCTTCCCTCTGAAGGGTTCATCATCTTTTAAATCCCAAATCTCACCCCGTTATTTCACTATAGGGCTACATTGGGCGGCATTAATCTGTAACATTGGGGCAAGTGCCTTCCATCTTGGTGAACAGGGGCGGCTAAATAGAGAACCAACACCCTAGTTAATTTTAATTTACAGTTTGACATATGTGTGGCCCAGGAGCCTGATGAACTAAAAGATATGCCCAGATAAGAAAAAGTGTCAGTCTTGCTAAAACAGTGGTTACCTGTATGTGTACTCACTAGTTTGGTACGCTGAGGGCCGCGGGTCATAATAAAAAACCTAGAAAAATGTGTTCTTAAATCAAGATTTGTCATAAAAGAAACAAATGAATGCACTATCAGATGTAACACTTTAAGGGTATGGGCAATAAGTAAAGCACCATCCACATATAACAAAACGGGTAGCATGCACCTTTAATTTTGGGAACATCAGGAGTACTTGAACTCAGTTCAGGGATCAATTTGTTAATGTAAAGAATGAATAGCAGTGATGAGAGTACACAACATAGCCGGACTCCGTGACCAATGCAAAATGTATTTGAAACCTCCCCATTCTGACCTAACATAACCCTTAGCTTGATGTTAATATGTAGCAATGTCAGTAAGTGCAGACATTTTGAGTCCAAACCCATTTCAAAGACCAATTGCCATAATGAATAATTTTAAATGGGTTTGACCTAAAAAGAAGATATTGGGTACTAGTTATCGTAAACCATGTTCAGAACTTCTCAGACATTGTCTTTTACAAGACCCAAGATGCTGATCTTGGAAAACAACTGAATGAAACTGAAAGCAATGTGGGTAAAAATCGTCTGCCATCTGCTAGATTGAATATATCCAGAACATGAATTGTGGGGTAAATATGATGCCCAATCGTCACTGACTATGGTTTGTGCAAATTGTCTGCCATTGAGAATTCAGGGATTGTCTGCCATTTAGAATTCGGAAAGGCATGGCTGCAGAGTTTGTTCATTTGTTACCCTTCTTCAGGGGACTTTATTAGGCCAGTACCTCATGTGCCCAATGAAAGGCACTTCAAAATAAAAGATCTCAGAATTGCAATCCCTTCACCCATGCCTTTTTTCTTTTGATGTGCATATAATTAACAGCCTTGATGAAGTAAGCGTCATGTACTGAGGGTGCCTCGTTGACTCATGCCATGACATTCCATAGGAGTAGTTGTGAACTGAGAGGTACCATGGGAAAGCACTACTCCCAAGAGTGTGACACTTTTTGACTCATGGAAATCATTTTCTACTTCAAATCAAACCAACAAAACTGAATTCACCTTAAATGTGCATAAAATTACATAGTATTTAATTACAAAAAGTTATTGATTCATTAGTTCCTCCTTTTAATTTTGGGTAAAATATGGCACATTTCCTACTTCATAATTGTACAATTAATTCGACCTGCAGGCCTACTTCTTACAACCTGAAACCTGCTGCTAATTATACAGTAATGTTAGTTGAACTGATCCCTGTGAGCTTCACGTTTGCACCGGCCGCCATCACTCCAGTACGTAAATGAGGCGATAGTTATTCTTCTCCAGTCGGAGCTTCTCCCCGGAGAACCTGAATGATCCGAAACAAGAAGATCAACAACATTTCAAGACGCTGTGGCCAACGAGGGAGGCCTTAAAGTACCTGCAAATGCAAAGTGATTTGTAGGCTGTCGAATGATCTATCGAGGGCTTGTGGTTATCAGACGGTGAGCTGGCCCATGTCCTGCGTATTGATCTTCTTTGCGGGAGAATTAAATGCACCATAAATCCCCGCAGTGGCCATCGCTTGCAAACTCAGCGAAGGGGCGGGTGGGAGAGCTTTGTCTTTTGTTCAAGCACATCCGGTTTTCAGAGCGGCGCCCAGCCCCCTCCCTGAAATCCAACAAACGTTTTAAGTGCATTAGCACAGTAATTAATGGCAGAGATGCTGCACAATGCTCTGGAGCCCGAGAAGACAGAGCGTCCATATTAAAGAGGCACCGTCACCAGGAAGGCAGCCATCTTCTGCATCGCGATGAACCCTGTGATTTGTCTTCGTTGAATGATCTCTTGCCTTTGATTTTTACACAATGTACATTTGCTGTTTGTTATCAGAATATCAGCAACATCTTGCAACTGCAGTGTGCAAGGATTCAAAGACTTTGATAGCACGGAGATTTTTGAGTTCAAGTTTCTTTGTTATACATTTTATAGAAAACAAATTAAAGGTACATCGAAATGCTAAAATCACAAAAATATAAAGACTGTAGACGCAATCCCCTGGAATATACATACGATTGTCAGATCTTCGTTGTCATAAGTCATTGTAAACAGTAGGAACGTTTACATGTTCTTAAATTATATTAGAAGACAAATAGTTTGAAATGAGCAGTATATTATGATGGTGTTGTCTGCTAAACGCAGGAGAGAATAAAAACAAGCCACAAACTTCAGATTCTCAAAGGATTCTTTATCATAACTGGAAAATGCAGCATTATATATTGATTTAGGCAGCAAATATCTCGAACGAAGCTTGTTTCCGTGGCTATCTGTGAATTATTCAGGGAAATTTAGGGGCAAGTTAGGAGTAAGTCATACCCACCTACAGAAAAATACTCGTGAATTGGGTCCAAAGTACATAAATGATAACTGCAAGTAACATCTATAGCATACATGCCAACATTTTAGGACAGGGAAGTGGGACATTTAAAATAAAAAATCGGAAGATTGAAAATTCCCTTTTGACTTCTATTGTAGAAAATGCAATTTGAGGTAGGAGACAGCTCAAATTGAAAAATCGGTAGTCTCCCACCTGAATCGGGTCTATTGGCATGTATGCTATAGAAGCAGGGCTCGAGTCGTGGGTACCCGCAGGTACACGGCTTCCACCCACTCTTTTCACAGGGTGGACGTCGTCCCCCTGCCAAGAAGCTGGGCCCCACAGAAATATGCTGAACGTGTACTGGTGTAATTTTCAGACACCGGAACACGTTCAGCATGTGACGTCATGGGGTCATTGGCATATTGTCAGTCCCCTCACTTCTTTTTATAGGACTTGTGCCCTGTATAGAAGTTTAGTTCTTTATTTAAGTCTTTGAAACAAGCGCCTCAGCAGCAACATCGAAGGGTGGGGGTGAACTGGAAGAGAACGTAGGCAGTATATAACAGATTAGGGGCTATATTTATGGCCAAGTCAAGAAGCGCAGCAAATCACCTTGCTGCGCTCCACTGCATGACAGGAAAAGGGCGAGAATGTCCTGTATTTAAGTAAATACAGTACATTTCTGCCTTTTCCTCTGCGCTCGCGCTCCTTTGGCTGCCTACCACTAACACAGGTACCCTAGTACCATGGTGCCAGACCTGCGTTGTATGGAGGATTGTTTTCGTGCAGGAAGGGGCACAAAAACAATCCACTGAGGCTTTTTTCTCTAACTATGCTACAGAATACAGCACACATAGAAAGAGGATAAAACAAGGAGAACAAAACATATTTCACCTTGTTACACATCACCAGGGGAGGCAACGGTTGTTCGTGGATTCCCAGGTCTACCACTTCTAGTAAATCTGGAAATGTGTCAAAATCTATGGATGTATGTGGGAATACCCATGCAACACCCATGGAAACGCCTCCTTGGCGCAGAGTCATGCAATGCAGTGATTTGCACTGCATTGCATTATTTGAGATTTATGGAGCCACTCAGGGGCATGTAAGGTGGCCTTGCGTGCCTTCATAAATCTAGTTTTGGGTTTGCTTGTACTTGCACCACATTGCATGGTGCAAGCATGACACAAGCCCCTTTATAAGTATGCCCCTAAGTATTTGCAGGGCTTGTTGAGCATGTGCATTTATAATGCCCATGCTAATTCAGTGGTCTATTCGTACTGCACAGCAGTTCTATTGCTGGATGTGGTAGGGACTGTTTGGTTACATCCCTGTTAATGGCAAAGGTTTACAGGTATATTTACTAACATTTTGCATCGTGGATGCATCACATTTTTGGAGCAGCAAGAATGAACATTATTTGTGATTTAGAAAGCCACGCATGATTTTCATGGCTTTGCATGAGACTTTTCCCAAAAGTAACGCAAGGCAGCGCATAGTGCTGCCTTGCATTACTTTGTGTCACGGAAGCGTTCCATTTGGGGAGCATGGATGTTCTCATGCATTTACCAATGGATCTTTGCACATTGTCAGATTTGCTAAAGGTAGTGAATCTGGGAATGCATCAAAATATGCCGCCTGCCTTAACAAGGCATACCAAGGAGAAATATTTGTATTTCTCCTCATTATTTCCTCTTTCTACATACGCTGCAATCTGCAGGACACACAGACAGACAGACAGAATGACTGACAGAACTTATCTGAATATCCACCTTTGAACTTTTTTAATACATTTTGAATGATTCAATGTCTACTTTCCACCAAATTTGGAATCATTACCTGGCATCCTATATTAACCCTAAAGGTTGGGATCACATTTTGAGTTGACTCTTATCATTGTCCTGCCCATGGTGAAGGATGGCTTTTGTTGGTTCTTTGCTAATTAGCGATTAAATAAAGGGGCAGATTTTCTAATACTTCACATAATGCAGCACAGCAAGCAACGTTGTTGTATTGCGTTGCGTGAAACTGAGCCAACAGAAGTGTGTCTTGCTGCATGGATGTTCGCGTTATTAGCAGGATTGTTATTGTGCAGGAAGGAGTTCCTTCCTTCATAAAACATTCCTTAAAGGTATTTTCCTTTTTCTATTCTCCACCAAAAATCAATCAATCAATCAATCAATCAATCAATCAATCAATCAAAGCATTTATATAGCGCGCTACTCACCCGGAGGGTCTCAAGGCGGTTGGGGAGGGGGCGTCCGCTACTGCTCGAACAGCAAGGTCTTAAGCTGCTTCCTGAAGGCGAGGTGGTCTTGGGTCAGGCGGAGGTGGGTCGGGAGGGAGTTCCACGTCTTGGCAGCCAGGTAGGAGAAGGACCTTCCTCCTGTGGTGGCTCTTCGGATGCGGGGGACGGCGGCGAGGGCGTGGTTGGTTGAAAAAAGCTGGCGTGTGGGAGTGTAGAGGTTGAGGCGGTTGTTGAGGTATCTTGGTCCTTGGTTGTGTAGGGCTTTGTGTGCGTGGGTGAGGAGTCGGAACGTGATTCTCTTGTTGACCGGGAGCCAGTGCAGGTCTCTCAGGTGTCCGGAGATGTGGCTGTGTCGGGGGATGTCCAGGATGAGTCTTGCTGAGGCGTTCTGGATCCGCTGGAGTCTCTTCTGGAGTCTGGCAATGGTTCCGGCGTAGAGGGAGTTGCCGTAGTCCAGTCGACTGGTGACGAGGACCTGGGTGACCATCTTCCTGGTCTGGGTGGGGATCCACCGGAAGATCTTACGTAGCATGCGCAGGATGTTGAAGCATGACGAGGAGACGGGGTTGACTTGTCTGGACATGGAGAGGGAGGAGTCCAGGATGAAGCCCAGGTTGCGTGCGTGGTCTGTTGGTTTGGGTGCGCTGCCCAGGGCAGGGCGCCACCAGGAGTCATCCCAGGCAGAGGGCGAAGATCCCAGGATGAGGACTTTCGTCTTGTCTGAGTTCAGTTTCAGGCGGCTGTTCATCATCCACTCGGCTACGTCTTTCATCCCTTCGTGTAGGTTGGCTCTGGCGGTGGCGGGGTCGTTGGTGAGGGAGAGGATCAGCTGGGTGTCGTCGGTGTATGAGATGATGTTGAGGTTGTGTTGGCGTGCAATGGCCGCAAGGGAGCTCATGTAGACATTGAAGAGGGTGGGGCTGAGCAAGGAGCCCTGAGGAACGCCGCAGATGACTTCGGTGGCTTCTGATCTGAACGGGGGAGGCGGACTCTCTGTGTTCTTCCGGCGAGGAAGGAGATGATCCATTCTAGTGCCTTCTCTTGGATTCCGACGTTGCTGAAAATAGAGGCGAGTAGCCAGTAACTAGCCGCATCTGTTTCCTTTGTACTAAATCTCTCCAATCTTCTATGAGTGAAGCATGTTTTCTGTTCCAAGCACACCATAATAGGACATATATCACTAAGGTGTCTAGTATTAAATAAAAGGTCATAAATTGAACATCGATACAGCAATAGCTTGCGTCTGGATTTTCGAATATCCATTTAATCTCTCCCTGTAATATATAGTTGTCTACAAAGTGATGTGCATCTCTCCAAAACTAACCCACAAGCCCATGTTTACTAAAGGCATGGGCAAGTTGTTTCACCATGCAAAGTAAGGTACTGTGCATCAAAGAACAGACGACTGAACCTCAAGCAGGACCAAATCCTCTTTTTGCCACCATCACGTAATATATGCAAAGGGGGAGCCTGCCTGGGGTGGTACAATACCTAAAGTCTTGGGGCATATTACCAAGGGGGACGATAGACAATTATCGACGATTTAGCGGCCGTTTTCGGCCGCTAACCGGCGATAATTCTATCGCCCTATTAGCAAGCTGTCGCTAACTGATGTTAGCGACAGCTTTTAGACGATAGCGAGCGGTTTGGGGCCCGCTTTGCATGTCAGCGATGTTTATCGCTAATGACTTGCAGAGTGGGCGTGCCCAACCTGTTAGCGACTGAAAGCAGTCGCTAACGTCGCTATCGCCCATTATTAAGGCAGGCGTAGCGTTGGAAATATTTGTGCTAAGCGCAAATATCTCCAAATACTAACACCTGCCCAGACCAGTTCTTAGCCATGTTATCCAATGGGAGGTGGATAACATGGCTAAGAGCATTTTGTCGCTAATGCGTGAATATCGCTGTATTCTCAGCGATATTCACGCATTTCGCCGCTATCGCTGGATATTTTAACACAATGGAGAAAAACGTTGCTACTAGCATGTTTTCTCCACTAACATATCCAGCGATAGGCAGCGATAATAAAATTGTCGCTAAGCCTATTTAGCTATAAATATCGCTACTTGTTGATAATATGCCTCTTAGTGTTTGGTGCTAAGTCAGATCTACTAAAGTAGCATGATGTATCTTTGCCCCAAATCCTAATGCCAAGTAAAAGCAGGCGCAAACAAGAGGTCAAGCATCATAAGCCCTGAAATACCTACTTATGATGTGTGCTTTACCATAGAGCACCCATCTTACACATCTCACCTCCGTCCTGCTGTCTATCCTTAGGAATTCGCATTGGAGGGCATACCTTGAGAACAAACCCTAGTGCTTCCATGCCTATACATAACAGTGCGAGGGCAAGTCACACACGGCAGTCAGATTTAGCACTAGCACTGCCAATGATGGCATTGGCAGGTCAGTTTTAGTAAATGTCATGCTATCCTATGCTCTCTGCTTCACCAACACAGAGCACTAATATTTTAGGCTGCATAGGTTTGTGTGAAGCAAAGTAAATTTGAGCCTCAGTTCCTTACTCGAGTAAGAAACTATATTTAGACTGTATTCGAGACAACGCTATAACTCATTTTCCTCCTGAAAGTATGTCTCACTGTGGACTAACTGGGAGTTTTGCCCATGTAAGAAGCCAGTTTACTTGCCCTTCCCTACCTAACAATGGAGAAACAAATTGCTGCTTAAACTGCGTTCAGACAGTGTTCAAATGACACATTGCTATTACTTGGTATCTCTACCTAGATGTTAGCAACATTCTGGAAACTTCACTAAGGGATGTAAGAACCTCCTGAGTCATTTAACCTCACATCTGTGAGTATCAGAGGAGGCACTGGAGACAATAGACAAGCATAAGCACATAAGTGCAACACAAAACATTACACAACATATATGACAACATCACTGCATTGTTGTACTCTCTGGATATACCGACATTACCTTAGAAGGCATCCTGTTACGGGAGCAAAAATAACTATGTCACTGCAGTAATACCCATCCGACTGTACTTCAATACTCATACCACCCAGAAGGCCCTCATCCTTCCTGAGTGAGCAAGGGGGTGCCCAGACTTGAACACTCTGGGGTATATTATTAAGCAGGGCGTTAAAAGTTATCGCTGTTTTAGTGGCAGAAAACTGCAGCTAAAACGGCGATAATGGGCTTGATATTATGGCCTTGTGAATTCCAATAGAAACCCATGTTCTGGTGTGAACATGGGCTTCTATTGGAATTCTCTAGGTCATATTATGCTAAAATGGTGATAATTTTAACGCCCTGCTTGATAATATGCCCCTCTATTCCTCGTAATTGAGTGTTGGTATTCACTGCACCCTAAATTGGAGCCAATGCCCAAGCTCATGGACCTCTATCATCTCACTCTAGGAAATGGTTGAAAATGTTCAGACAATAGCTTCACTTCTTAACTGTGGGAGACCCCCTTCCATGACCCTGGAAAAACTGGTGTTATATTTTGCTCTCCTTCCATGCACTTTACATTTTGAATATGTAGTGGCAGCCATTGCTCCTAAATATTCTGCGTCCTAAAATGTCTCTCTCTTACTAAATGGGTGTTTAGAAATCCAGATGCTCACAAGGGCCAATAGTCTAAAAAAATCCTATTCAAGGATAAATCTAAAGGGGTTGCTTTCTGTACATGATGGGTTCTTACCCAAATTTGTCTGCCAGGTTGAGCAGGGTCTCTCTTTCCAAACACTGTGTTGCTGCTCCTTGTTCAGCTATCGATGTTACAGAGCTCCTAGCTTCCTTTCAGTCATGAACATACACAGTCGTCCTGCCACTCTTACTTCATCATAAACATTTAACTCACTCTCCAGTCTTTCCTCTCCCCCCCTTGACAAATCATTATTATTGTTGGACCTGGCCATTTTTGTGTGGTTATCCCCAAACCTTTGGCATCCCTTTGCCAATTTGTCTGACATTCTTTTTGTTGGCTTTTGGTCTCTGGGCACTTAAACACTGCTAATCATTGATAAAGTGCATGTGTTCTCTCCTATTAACAAGGTATGATTGGTCTACACCTGTTTGGCATTTTTGATTTACCTGTAAGTCCCTTGTGCAGTGGTATCTCATATACTTAGGGCCTGTAAGTTAAATGCTACTAGTGGACCTGCAGCACTGCTTGGGCCACCCACTGAAGTAATCTTTCAAACCTGTCTCAGGCACGCTACCGCAGGGCCCGTGTGCACAGTATACTGCCACTTTTATTTGGCATTTAAAAGATCTTGCCAAACCTTAAACTCCCCTTTTATTACACCTAGGTCACCCCTAAGTAGCCCTACGGATGGTGTTGTGTAAGTAAAAGAGAGGATGTGCCTTTATGTGTGGCATGTCCTGATAGTGAAAAACAACCTATTTCATTTTTCACTGCTCTGAGGGCTACTCATTTCATAGGCTAGCATTTGGAATTCCCTTATGTATTTTTAGGTGGTAATTCCTTATCAGAAAGGAGTGGCATTGCCAGGTTTGGTGTATTTGGAATAGTGGTGATAAATCCTGCTTACTAGTGTTGGTAGATTTTACATTACTATGTTAGAAATGCTAACTTTAAAAGGTAAAAAGAACAATTTATGCACAGAATGCAGAACAATGTCATACATTCACCCCAGTACAGAGATCTGGGCCTAAATCCATTGCTTTTTTGCTCACCATTCCATTCCAGTTTGAACCCAGCCATATGCAAATCAGTCTTGACCCTGTGCCTCATGGAAACAGTCTAGCCTGAACTGCCAAGCCAGGTCCTCCCTGGACTGGAAACAATCATCCTAGGACCGCTTTTGATTTGACTGCGGGTGAGTGCTTGCATTGTTCAACACTCCGTCCATCATCGCCTTTAGTTTTGCTTTCAGCCCTCATCAGCCAGTATCGCTTGACTCTAGTGGCATGTAGACCCATGCCTAGGCATACATGTCCCACTCGGGGTGACAAATGCGAAAAGAACAATTGATAGACAGAATACAGAACAATGTCATACATTCACCCCAGTACAGAGATCTTGGCTTAAATCCATCGTTTTTTCGCTCAGCTTGCCAGTCCAGTTTGAACCCATCCATCTGCAAATCAGTCCTGACCCTTCGCCCATTGGAAACAATCCAGCTGAACTGCCCGTCCAGCTCCTCCCTGGACTGGAAACAAGAATCCTAGAACTGGGTACGGGCTTTCAGCCCTCATCAACCAGGATAGCTTGACTCCAGTGGCATGGAGAGCACGGGACCCATGTCTAGGCATACCCGTCCCATTGGGGTGACAAATGCAAAAAGAACAATTGATGAACAGAATGCAGAACAATGACATACATTCACCCATTCAGCCAAAACGAAGACAAAAAAAACCTGGTCTTATAATGGCACAATGAGGTGAAATGCTTTATTTCTCCTAGTTTTTGCTGTTTCTTTGTGTGCTGCATTGTTCAGCAAAACGTCATGCATGATTTTTGATTTGCAGGAAAGTGACCCTTCTTGCACATAAACAATCATTTTAAAAATGACGAGTTGCAACTTCTTTGTGTGCTGCACAAAGCAACACACAAAGAAATTACAAAACGCCATTTAAGAATATTTATGTGCAGGAAGAGGCACCTTCCTGCACATAAACAATCATTCCTACAACACAGGCACCCTTGCACTATGGTACTAGGCAGCTGTAATTAGCACCCGCACAGGGGGAAACGCAGGGCTGCACCGTATAGTTGTAAATAAGGTGCAGCCCTGCATTTCAAAAGTGGTGAAGCGCGCCATTAAGCCAAGAAGGCTAATGCCAGGCTCTGTCAATTTTCGTGTAAATGTGCCCCTTTTTACTTTGCAGTCAGACTTCAATAGATGTCTCAGCTAGGTGACAACTACACCTGGTGCATACTTTCCAGACAGCCACCACACAGGAAGGACTGGGTGTGACAGAGGATACATTTGCATTCATCTGCATAATGATAGTCTTCCTGGTCTGGAAAAAGGAGAGGTGGTTTAAACTTTACATTCGTAAAGGTTGTGTCCTGCCCTCACAAAAAAGGCTGATTTACCCCCTACTGATCATCTAGAGCCAGGGCTGGTTAAAGGGGATTTATGCACACTTCTAAGGGTCTCTTTGAAGTCACCCCTTCATCAATGACATTTTTGAGTATGAGTAGAAGTACTGGGTCTCTGTCGCCATGTTTTCAGACCCTGCTAGGACTTGTAGTCAGACGTCTCTGGCTGTACAAACTGCACATTGCAAGAGGACTTCTTTCCTGCCAGGAGAAACCGCCATTGGGACAACTTGCTTTTTTGCGCTGACCTGCCTGCTGGAGAGAATGCCACTCTGCAATTGCACTTGTGTGCCGGCTTGCCTGCCTGCAACTCTCTTTGTGCCCCAAGTGTTCTCCAAGGACATGTTGGCTTACCCCCTGTTTGGAATTTCCACGAAGAGCTGTGACCAGCCAATTCATCTAGCCAGCGTGTGCTGAGCGCTTCTTGTTTACCTTCCACCACATGTTTAGCACTTAATTCTGGGCCACTTTGAAGTGCAGCCACTTTTGTAAAGGTTCTGCACCCGAGTATGTGGTGAGCGCTTGATTTGGATGAACGCTGTGTCTGGCTTTTCCAAAGGCGGTGAGTTGCCGCTGCATTGAGGGGAAGCCCCCATCAGTGCAAACCAGCATGCTCATAGGCGGCATCTGTCCTGGTCCCCAGAGACCCATGGAGTCTCAGTACCTTCCTTGCTGCCTCCTTTATGCTGAACAGAGGTAATTTTCCTCCTCCACGTCTCACAAGGTGAATGTGAGCGAGCTGGCCAGCATTCCTTTGCGGGGATGACTTGGTTGCTCCCTTTACCATAGAAGGAGGAGTAAGGGCACAGGGTGATTCTGCACTCTATGCTGTCTGTCTACATGCAGTAATTCCGATAGAGCTAATAGGAAATTACGTGATACAGTGAAATAGGAGTGCAGGGTCACTGTGTCCGATGATCCCATTATAATTTGTATGATTACCATAACAGTCTGAATTCGTTGCACTGTAAGAGATTTTCCCTGATCCTGCAGGGGAGTTACACTGACGAATTACTGTAAAGTGCCTATTAGAAGCAAAGGTCCTTCGGAGCTTGTTGTTTATTTGTTGCATTCCATGTGGTCTTAAGGTCTCTCAATGAAGTGGATGCATATTTAAACACTGTGTGCCCTTTAGGTATTTATTGTGATAACTAGAACAGTACTTGTGTGATATTTTTATTATCTTTGTCTTGTGTGGATGACAACCCAGAAATTACCATATAACTGTTAATAGGAGCACAGCTGCCCCGGTGCCCACGCTTTTCCTGTAATATAGGTGAGTATTCCTAAAAGATACTGTGTGCTGGGGAAAGTGCCTTTATGTTACTCACATGTAAATGATTATTTATGCAATTGTTATTTTCTGCATCGACTGGGACATATTAATCCTGCATTAATTGCACTACTTGTGTAACTCATGTCATTTTGGTCTTGTGATATTACAATATAGAAAATATATTTCTTATATAATCCTGTTTGGAGTCTCTTTTTGTGGTGTATTCATTGTGTCGCTATGTGTGTGTGTGTGTTTCACAAACGGTTTATACATTGTCTCTGATGATAAGCCTGCCTGTCCAACGCCAAGCTACCAGAGGGTGACCCGAGGTTATCTTGGAGTGTATCTGACTTGCCCTGACTAGAGTAGTGGGTTCTACCTGGCTTAGGTGCACATTTTAGCCAACCAGAAACCCCATTTATAACAGTTTTGTCCAATGTAACAGGGACTTCGTGTTTCCTGTCAATTATGTATGTCACCATGCCCTTTTGCTTGCCAGATCTTACTCTCCCTGGTTAGAATCTTACTTCACAATGAGATCCATGTTGGGCTTTTTTTGCTGAATTAATACTAAACTTTCCATTTATTGCAGACTTATTCATTCTTAGTTCATCACTGCAAATGGCTTGTCTACCTTATACATATATATGGCCAGGCTTGCCAAGAATATCTGTGATTTTTCTAACAAAAATGGTGGTCTATAAAAGAAAATAGTAAGCACCGAAGTAAACTGTTAAATTTAGCCACATGAAGGTGTTCTAGAAAACAAATATGAGAATGAAATGTAGACTTGGGAGGGAATTTATATTTGTACAGAGAAGACAGTTGCTGATGGTCTATGGGGTTTCACTTACCACCATTAATTAACCATCCTTACTTGTGTCATCTTCTTGCCTTTTGTTGACAATTTTAGCATTCTGATCAACATTTTTGCACATCACTAGCTGTTTTTTACTAATTTGCGTTTAAATAAATATTCAAGTTTGCATGTGGGTGAGAAAAACCCTGACAACCCTGCTATCCCAGGCTACCACAGGGCATCATGACTGCTGCCATACCACTTATTTGGTGTGCAGTCATGGTAAGAAATCTAGGCATTGTCATTGAGTCCCAAAGTCCCCTCCATATGGAAGCAGACAGTGAGAGGCCTGCCTGCCAAAACATCCCGGTGCTGGTGAGATGAGCTTGCCTAGCTCTGCCACAAGGTCCTTGGGTGACCAAGCTGGTCTACGTGCAAATGTTGGAGATATGTTTGCCTAGTGTGAAGCATGGAGTGTCAGTGCACTTTCGTCACCTCAACCACAAAGTGACGTCAAAGCGTTGAAGACCATGACACAAGGCTCCCCTCTGTCAAGCTAATCAATGTAGTTACATCCGTGTATTGACAAGCTGCAGTCTGGGGCAACCCGAGTCATCAAATGTCAGCTGCACCTTGACAAGAATGCATTGCTATACTGCCACAGTGTGCTGAGGGGGAGCTCCAGGTATCTTCTGCAGTGTCCTCTGAAAGGAGTGATGCACTTTCACACAAGTCGTTCGTGAATCTTTAAATGGAACGCAACAAACCGAAGTGCCTTCTGCTTCATTGGTGGCACTGTGAGGAAAAACAAGGAAAGACACATTTTGATATTTCCAATAAGTATTACTTCTACTGATGCTTCTGGAGTGCCATTGAGGTGGGTGGTTCACATGTGTACTGTCCATTAGATACTGAGCAGAACCTGTGTTGCATGTGTTGTACAAATATTGGCAAAAGTGACATCTTTATGTATCTTGGCTAATTGTTTTACCAGTGGAAACAACTATGCAAGTCTTGCTATTATTGGTTGGCAACAGGCATTGTTGCCCATTTTATGTGTGTCAGTTGATTATGTTAAAAAAAAAGCACCAAATAGAACTAGTGCTGGTGGAATGCAATCTGTGGTACTACCTGCTGCTTTTCTTTTGAAACCAGGGGAGCCATACCTGCTGGGAGGAATTAACCCCTTCCCTGCTCATGACGGAACCACGCCGTCATGAACCACGGGCGGCGTATGCTCCTGACGGCGTAGTTCCGTCATGCTGAGGCCTCTCCACCCATGCGGCACTGATTCCCCGCCTCTGCGGGCAAATTAGTGAGTGGGCGGAACCACGCCGTCATGAGCACAGCTCGCCCATGGCGCATGACTGCGTTGTTCCGTCACAAGCATGGCTGCACTGCTTAGAGAATAAGGGCCACAAAAAGTTGAACCAACTCCAAATACCGTGGTGTGTGGTGAATTAATATGATGTTGTGGATATGAAGGGCATGACGATGATGAATCTCATAGAGTAAATTGGAAAGAATTGCAAATCCAAAGTTAATGTGGGTGTTGAAAGGCTAATTTGGGGGGTGGAAGGCTAACATGTCTGGAGAAATTTTAGACCTTAGCTTTAAGGTCTGAGAACATTAGTTGCATCATGTAAGTTCAGGGACTCGCATGAGGAAATTATAAAAGATTAGTTAGTGTGCAGAACCTACAATCTGAAACTTGAACACTTAGGCGTAAGATAACCCTCCTTGCAGAAGGCCATTTTGTTAGTCAAATGAATCGAGAAAATGTTAGAGTATGTTAAGAAATTGAATACCAAAGACAAAGCAATGAACGTAGGGAATGGTGCTGGAATAATTCCTATTAGCACAGGGCGGGGGGGGGGGGGGGGTTATCTGGGAAACTACAGAGTTCATGGTATTGGCCTGGAATGGCCAGATCCATACCATCTTTTCAGGAATCATCACATAAAATAAATATATATTCATAAATGGAACTCATTTACATAGTTGATGGTTCTACTGAACATTTGGCATGGGTTTTACCTTCCCGCAACTATGTTGGACACCACAGCTATGAAAGGAGTCAGTGTGGATCATGAAACATATTTGGGAGTAGATATTCGTGGGTAATGTCAAATCGAATTACAAGATTGAACTGCAATGGCAAACATGATTAATCAATTTAATTGATTAGCTGAAAATAAGACAGTTGGTCCAACTATGTGTCGGGAAATGTTCTGTCTCGGAGGAGGGATAGGCTTGAAAACAGATAAAATAGGGATTCCACATAACTCTCCTCTTATACATTCAGTAGCAGAGGGTTTTCCTTTTTTATGGCCATTATGAAGCTATTACGGAACCTTTAGTCTAACTGATTAGCCAAATGGAAAAGCAAACGTTACCCAATAATGCTAGTGGTTGCAAAAACATATACACACTCTACTAGAAAAGGAAATACATTCTTTGTAAACTCAAAATGTATGGATGAGAGCGCCAGAAAGGAGTTGGAGTTTGGAATGGTGAAGTCATGAGAAGTCATTTAAACATGAGTCTATGTTGCGGTGACACAGAATTTTTGCCAAGAATTCTTCCACTATATTATGGTGACCTTCTGTTCATTATTATTACAGTAGGAAATCTCCAATGAAAGCACATCTGCAATGTTTCTGACTTGCTGGGAATTTCCGATCTGTTTCGGTGGGCCAATGTGTTTTTTTTAACCCCTTAGCTGCGGCGGCTATTCCGACTCAGTGCTAAGGGGGAGGGGGGCCGCGCGGTGCTCCTGTACTTATGACGGAACCGCTCCATCACGAGCCTCGGGTGGGCTGTGCTTGTTACGGAACGGTTCCGTCACGGCCCCGCCCGCTCAATAGAACGCTCAGCGGAGGCGCGGAATATGCGCCGCGCAGGCACGGCGAGCGGGCCGTGACTGAACCGTTCCGTCATCAGCACAGCCCACCCGAGGCTCGTGACGGAACGGTTCCGTCACTAGCACGCAAGGGGTTAAGGCTGGTGTTAGCAACGACCTTTTGGATTTAGTAACATTTGAAAAATGTACTTGAATATAGTGGCTTTCATCTACCCCTCTTTATGCATTAGTCTGTTGTTTATTCATATTTTGCTTCCACCACGACAGCATATAGCATGGGTCAGTGGGTACTTAAGCCACTGGTTTACTTCACTTTAAGTGACTGTATTTTGCTCTCTGACAATCAGTACAACTGAACACAAGCTAGTCCTCTTTAGAGCCAGTGTTTTTGTTATGACTTTATATTTACTTTAGCGATGTCTTTGTGTTTGGAGCCTGATGTGATAGCAGGACGCTTCTAATGCACATTCCCTTTTTATCAGATCCTATCTCCTGCTAATGCTGTTGTAAATTGCTCAGAGGATGTTTTGCTTTTCAGACTGCTCCTGTTGACTACAGTTATTCCACCAGAACTCATTCATATAAAATAAATCATTGCTATTGAGATCATAGAATAACATATGAATTTGTGTACTGACTGCGCTTTCTGTTCCATTTAGGAGCTGTACATGATGGATTTGACCCTTGATCCCATGGGTCTACCATTAACAGTGGAAGCTACTAAATCTTTCTCTTACTTACTGGGCACTCACACCCGTAAGTAACTTTGTTTACTCATAAAGTGGTGATTTATTTGTGGTCGGCATGCTGTAATTCACCGCCTGCTCCAAGGTTACCTAATTTTCTCTGATCACTGAAAGGACCCCCAGGTATTCCCCACTCCTAATGAGATTCTTGGATTCTAATTATGATCGAAATGTCATTGACACGTCACAAACAAACTCTTTCGACATTCCATTACCTGCATCTATTCAGGCAATGGTGGACCTGCTCTAATGGATTAATTGATATGAAGTTGTTTGTCCTCCAACATACCTTTAAATGTATTTACTATGTACTCGCGTTTTTGGTTGGGATTTTTGCACACGGGCATCACTTTCCACTAATGCTGTTAAAACACCTGTGATGAGAAAAGGTTAATGCTATGAATAAATTGGCTTTATACAACGGAACTTGCTGAACCCTACTCTTTTTATTCCTTTGTACGAATTTTGTCACTTGCAGTAATCTTGCTGTTCTATATCCATGATTTTGATCTGAATGGGTTATTTGTGAAACCCTGTAAGTTAGGTTGAATTGATTGCCCAGGTTCATACAAACATTTGAGTTACTCTTCTATGTAAAATAATGCTGCTATTTTATAGCAAACCAGATTTTGTCCATTTAAAACTGTTATGTATTGTTATCTTCTTTTTACTTCTTTCTTTCCTTCTTTCATAATTTACTTTCTTCCTTCCTTTCTTCTTTTCTTGCTTCCTACCATCTTTCTTTTTTTTCTCTTTCTTTTCTTCTTTCTTTTCTTCTCTTTCCTTCTCATTCCCTATTTCCTTCTCTCATTCTCTCTCTTTCTTTCTTTTTCTTTCTTTGTTCTATCATGTTTCTTTCATTCTTTCTTTCTCTCTTTCTCTCTTTCCTCCTCTCTTACTTTTTTGTTTGTTTGTTTGTTTCTTTCTTTCTTTTTCAAATTCAAGAGGCTTCCAACCAATGTCAGACTGATTGATTTTTAAGTAGTTCCTTACTGCTCCGGGGAGTTCTATAGTAAATTGTGTTTTTGTAGACCCAAAAATATTTTTTGCCTGTAGCAAATGTTTTAATTTAAGATTGATGAGGGCTCAGCATATTCTCAAACAATAAAGTTTTGCAAAAACAATGATAAAGCAAAGCAAGAATTGCCAGAACACTGACAGCCAAAGCCAGACCTATTAGCTTTACCGATGCTTGTTCTTATTTGCAACCAGCATTATTTTCATTGCATTTGGGAAGCGGGAAATTGGTGGGCCTGCCAACGCTGTGGATGAAGCCATCCTGCAGTGGTTGACCTGCCATCAAGAGGTTTCAAACAGCAGAGCCAACTGAGGCTTTTACATTCGGAAACCAAGAGGTTTCTAAATAAAGGGGTAGGGGAGAATTGTGAGTGTGGTCGAGTGTGGTTTCCACGGATTTTCAGGAGATGCCACACTCTAAATATTCCCTGACTGCTAGCATGTACATATGCAACCTATTTTTCTTTTACAAAGTTTGATACTAAATAGTTTAGCAACAAAGAGAATGCAATAATAAAGCTGCTATGGCTGATTTTCTCTTTTTCAAGCATATTATATTTTGAGGTAGTTTGGGGTGCTAAGGCACCTTTTGGAGTGAACTATGTATCTAGGAAGCCTGTCGGATTAATTCAGGTAAAATTGCTGAGGTAACAAATCTGCTTGACACAGATTTGACTCATCATATAGAAACATTCAAAGTTAATGTGTTTGCTACAGAGCACTTAGGGCAAGAACTAAATTTACTGATTCTGTAAAATAATGCCCCTACATACCATTTCTGTAATACTAGTCGGTAACGGCCGAAAATACCGATTTTCGGCTGTTACCGACCGACCTACATCTGGCCCTTAGTGCTCTTGCGGGCCATAGCTTTGTGTCCTTATAAGGTTCTGCATTTGTTCCTGAGACACGTATGTAACTTAGAGGGTACAATGCACAATCACCTACTTCAGTTAGCATTAACGATACGTTTGAATATCTGCAGGATTTAGCTTAATCTTTTATTTTTACTCGACTAATAAAATGACTGGTGTTAATTGAAGACAAATGACCAGCTATAATTAAATGCCAATTTCAATTCAATTTGTAGTTGCTGAACTATAAAAGGACATTATCAGCATAACACATATGGACATGCACATAAATAAGACATTACAAAACATGTGGGTAAAATAGCCATTTTATTTACTTTTCATATCTTGAAGACAGAAAATAAAACATCATGCTTCAATTGCATCTTTCTCTCCCTCACTTCTAGTATCATCACACCTATCAGTACTGCACTATTAGTTGGGATATTTTTAGTTCTTGTTTAATCAGAATGAGTAAGTAAACTACTTACATATAGTCACCAATTAACTGCGAAAATGAGAGTCAGCAGCGGTCCGTGCAGGTACGCGTGGTGGGGTGGGGCGGGGGTGTGTGGTTGTCGACAGAGGACGGAATATGATTTATTTATTTATTCGTTTGCCCTATTCCATCGACTCCCCCCCCCCCTCACTTCCACCCTGCCTCACCAGGCTTACAAGCAGGGACAGTCGCTGATGACAGTACATGAAGTATTTTTGCATTCACTGATGGGCTGCCGACCCTGGAAACCAAGTGTGTCAGGGCCCAGTTGTGCTGCATTTGACTTCTGACACCTACTCCCAAAAGAACACAACTTAGTCAAAAGTAACCTTTAAAGTATGGCAAAAGAAACTGCCTGACAGAACAGAAATCTGGCCAATTACCACTTCATGTGAGCTCTCTAAATGTATTACATATTCATGAACCCGAATGCTATATGATTGATTCCTGAAGTCAGTAAGGAAGCATTGTATTGTACTGCTTGTAGGTGAAAGAAAACCCGTTGCCGACGGTGTCATTATTCTGCACTGAATGTCGAGATGGCCCTGCTAAACTATAGCTAACCCATCATACATCAATGAAAACCTTTGTGAATCAGGCCTACAACTCACTGCTTAGGATATTTTAAATACTTTTTTTAAGTGTTGGTAGTTCTTAATATATTGTGCCGTTATTGCTTTCATTAAAATGTTCCAATTTTCCAGGAATGAACTTAGGCAAAAGGATACACAACGTAAATTCCAAGGGCAACTTCAGAGTAAATATCACAATAAATTATAACAGTTCTAATCTAAGGAGAGACAAGGACAAAACGATATATATTGCAAAGTATAAAAATAGTTTTTTATTGATAATAATATATTCAATATTCAAGCAATTAAAACTAAAACAAACCATACACACACTACATCAATCTCATCATTCATACTCAGCAGTCATAATGTATACATCACAGGTATGATAAACACTTGGTATATTAATAAGGCAAAACATTATGTACATAGTCAGAGGTTTTATATTGCCATCAAGGTATTAATTTAAACATTTTCTATGAATGAGCCATTTATACAGGCTTTTACTTCATTGGTATGTATCTGTGTCATAGAGTGGCTGCAACTCCCGGATGGTTTCCTACGCGCGTTTCGGCATAAAAATGCCTTCTTCAGGAAAAGCTACAGCAGATACAGGCATAATCATATTTTCTGTGCTCTGAGACTCTTGAAGGATATCAGACGATGTGTCTCGGGTCAAACTCCCCACGTGTTAAAGGATGCAACACGAGTCGTGGTGAAAGCCGGGTGATGCGATAAAAAGGCAAAAGCGATTCCCTAATACAGAAAATGTATCATCTTACGGTTTAAATTGAACAATTAATCACTGACTACACTCTACCCAAAAACAATCTAATAAGATAATGCACAGACATAATTTATGCAACAATGCAAAATCCATAACATCATGCAGACAATTGCACTGTCCGTATACCCTGAGCATCGCAACTGTGTATGCGGGTTGTATACAATCTAGCCAATGAGTCAAGCCGTGTCTTCATCAAACCAGGTGTTCCAAACATTACCCTTACAACTGACTCCCTTTCATCAAGAAGATTGCTATAATCCCTCAAAAACTTTTGTTCATAAGTTCTGGTTGGCAGTAACAATGCTGGGCATGATCATCTTCACAACTCTGAACATACTAATGCCGAAACATAGCTTTTCAATAGGTTCCCTGCTATATGGAAGCCAGGATCAAATTCACGGTTCGCTGCACTGTCCAAAAAGCATACTGGTGCACTTGCCCAGGTAATTGACAGAAACCTGTTCCTCACTACATATGAACCAGAAACCTTCAGTCTTCATCTCCTACCATGATCCATTAACAACTACTCAGGAAGATGAAACATCTAGGCATAATCTTGGGATTACAAGGCCTTCAAATCTATCTTGCGTTTTGAACATAACTGTTTTCGGGAACTTCTGAAAACGTTATATTTAGACTCAGTTTCTTATTGAACTCTTCACAGTCCAGGGTGTGTGAAACACATATATTTAGTCTGGACAGACCTGTTACTAGTGCTCTGAAGTTAATGAAAAATAACATGCATTGCTTAAC
This sequence comes from Lissotriton vulgaris, assembly GCF_964263255.1. NCBI lineage: Eukaryota > Metazoa > Chordata > Amphibia > Caudata > Salamandridae > Lissotriton > Lissotriton vulgaris. The sequence goes on along the minus strand of NC_141697.1, from coordinate 293,534,730 downwards.
AAAATCCAAAAAAGAAACAAGCACTGACAAAGCCAGTTTGTATCTCCTTTGGGATCTACTCGCATTCCGAATGTGTTTTAGTGATCCTGAGCAGGGTGATTAATAGCAAAATGCTTTGCTGATGCTGTTTAGCATCGTCCAAAAACAACCAAAAACACAAAAGATGCAATGATGCTTCCACTATTAGAGATTTCATCATTTGTTACCAAGCATATATATGCCTACAGAATTACACAAGCACCATTTTGTTTTACGTTTTATTGACTGATATAAAGTGGAGAGTTTCACTTACATCAGTCAGTAATAATTTTAAGCATGTTAAAATGCTTTTGTAAAGGACAGCAGCCGTTTGCTGAATGGTCCTCCAAAACAGATATATATGTGTGTCTGTGTATCTGTGCGTGTCTGTGCAGTGTGTCTGTGTGTATATGTGTGTGTGCACGTGCATGTGTGTGTGTGTGTGTGTGTCTGTTTTATTAAAGAAACATCTGTTTTGGATGAGGAGGCAATGGAGTAGTGGACGGTGCTTAAACAGAAAGAAAAAAAATAAGTTTCCCAAAAGTGAGCAATGGAAGGACACAAGTCAGCCTGTTAGGAGAATGATAAAGAGACTATTCTCCAGAAGAGGGAATACAATGAGATGGTAGAGGATGTGCAAAGGAAACCACTGAAATAGGAGCAAAGCAATGAGAGTGACAATAAAGCCAAACAATAGAAAGCAATAGGTAGACTCTAAGCCCCTGTAAGTTCTTGCTAGGCTCACTATAGTTTTTTTGCAACCAGACAGTTGAGTCGTCTGGTCAGATCGGCCTAAAGATAAAATACTACATGGGCTGAAATTTATCACCACTTTATGGCAGATATGTGTCACAAAAGTGATGCAAACCTAAAGCAAAATATTGTCTTTGTATTGTATTGGAAAGTTGGCAAAAGTAACACAACAAAGAAGTGCTCTGTTTTACTTTACCCTATGTTGCTTTAAGGGGGAATTCCATGGTAGATACATGGATGTACCCGTGCAACCACCAATGGGTTTTAAGGCAAATCTCTCCTTAATAATAGTGGCAGACAAGGATTGGTGCCAAAAGTGTATGCCTCTTTGAACCAGGCAGAAGGTTTGAAAAACATTTTCTTTTCTCAAAACTTTCTAACTTTGTATATGTGCTGCACTGCACAGCACACATATAAAGTGGGACTTTTTTCTTTAGTTTTGTACTGGAACGGTCTGCTTCTAGCACATAAAGAGGGCCATATCTTTGTAAATGTGCTGATGTTTTTGTCTATCTCATTGACGCAACATAGTGCAGCAACTTTGGTTTCTGAGCCGCCTTGCGCCAGCATTTTCTAAATCTGCCCGGTATTGTGTAGCAGCGGCGTAGCCAGTATGTCATGAGCCCTAGTGCAGGGAAGGAAATGGGCCCCTTGGCCATGTTTGAACCATGAAATATAGCAATAATCAGAGTTCAATGGGTCCCTCAGGATTCTAGGCCCCAGTGCCACAGCACCTGCAGCATCAATGTAAGCTGCTCCCCTGTTGCCACTACATTCAATCATATTGAATAGCAGTCTCAGGAGACCAAAATATGGGGCTTTTAATACGAAAGAAAACCGAAGTAAGTCCATAAATAAATACATACATGCAGAAAAATACATAAATACATAGCTTAACCAGTAGGAAAGCAAGATTGTATTCTGTTTCACAAAGTCAGGCCTGAAGTAGACATCACCCAGTGTCTAATGTATTCATTAGCATGTTTTGTAAGATATTTTCAAGAGCTCACACTTCTAAAAGACATTCTTCTACTGCTAATTTTCAGCCTTTCAAAATGCACATCATATTCTGTGATTTTTATAACAGATTCACCAAGGGAACCAAGATGCACATGCTTATTCTGTACTAGTGTGAGGGATGAACTTAACAAGAATCTAAATTCAATCAGAACAATGTTCCCAGTGGGCGCAGAGCTGCTGTAAATCTGGAGATGAAATGAAAGATTAATTCACATAGATGGCTGTTTGGCAGTCGCAGATAAATGCTGTTATTTTTAGATAACACTTTGTGTTCATATGCAGCCGCCCCCTCCCACCCACTGATACCTTCACTGCAGCACACAAGCAGGCAAATATATGTTCTTGTCATTTTAGCAGAGTTTTGGTGAGTTTTGAATGAATTTATTAGACACCCCTGATATTGTCATGGTGTACTCACCGTTAACCATAATTGTACTTATGTCGTGATACACTCCACTATGATCTATCTGATACGCAGTGATTTCAAATAATTTGTTTTCAGCCCAATAAACAATTTTACATGATTTGAAACTAATTCTGGGACTATTTTGCCATTATTGATTTACAGAGAAGATGAATTTATATATGATGTCTTTACCTTCGTTCTTTAAAGTCACTCTTTCTTAATTCAGATGTGCTTGATTCCCTTCCAAAGATGCTCAGACTGGGGGAGGCAGGGGGCTGTTTAGACTTCTGAAGTAGAATTTAGCATATGTCCATCGTTGTAAATCTCCTCTGTGACATTGCTGTTTTGCCGTAGATGTGTGTATATATATATATATAATCTCAAATTGTGTCTCCTCATGTGGTTACATAGGCCTCAGAAAGGGAACAACACCATTTTACATGTCCACATGTTAGGATGGCATCTTTCTTAACCCCTTGGACGCTCATGACGAGCTCAGCTCGTCATGATGTAGACCTCCATACACTCATGACGAGCTGAGCTCGTCATGAACAATGGGAATCCAGAAAAGTCAGCATCCAGGAGAATTAGCTGTAGCATTCAAGGTGTTAAACACTGACTCTTGACAGTCATTTCGCTTGCATGCCCATATCAGAGAATATTTTGTGAAATGGATCTGCTTACATTTACACTTCTTCATAGCACATCATGAGGGCATTGAACATTCTGTGCCAGGCTTGAGTTCACTGCACAAAATATTGATGTTTGTTATTGTACTTTCGGCATCAGCCCTGCAAGGGTAGAATGAATAAAAAATGACAGCCTGACTAGAGCTCCGACATGTTAACATTGGTGAAATCTATTACATAAATGACACCAATCCTTTGTTTAGACAGAGGAGTATTTCACTGCCACTGTTGAGGTCGCCCCAGAATTCCAGCTCAGCTGAATCCTATTTACCTTCCTGACAAGGACAATGACCTGCTCTGCACAAGAACCAGCTCCCAGATGAAACATACCCATAGTTCACTGATAAGTAAGACTCCTTGAGATATTCTGGCAGATTCACATCCCCTAAATGCACAAGGTTAGGAAGCGCTATGTAGGAGTATAGATTAATATATATGTGTGCATATAATAAATATAACAGCACAATGGTTGAATTGTTTATCTTCTTTACCATTCCTACAGTACTGATTACTCTGTTCTGTTTCCTTCTATTTATCATAGCATTGCACATATTTTACTCAAGAACCTTATTGCTTCAATAAATATTTGACTTGCCAATTTGAGTATTTCTTCTTTTTACCTTTGGGCATGCATGAGTTATTAGCGAAAGGAGGAGCTATGTTTCCATGATTTCCTTGAGGAGTCAGTGTTTTCATGTTCCGAGTTTGCACATACCATCTAATACCTCATAAGGTTAGAGCTCCAGATGGTGCACTGTGAGCTAGCCAGGACTAAGGCCAATGCACAGTCTTACTGACATAGTATGAACCATAAGTAGCCTCTTTATGATGGCCCTGTATATAATATTTGGGCTGGTGAGAGGATTTATCACCCCCATTAGAATTACATGATCCACATGATTTCAGCAGGCCTTAAGCTTCTCATCCAGAGAATTCACCTGCTGAAATAGAGCAGCATCGTGGGTATGATTCTGGTCAAGAAAGAGGGAAAACATGCTGGGGGGGCTGTTTGACAGTAGTCAGTGTGGAAACACTGAACGTGTTCCCAAAAATCCTGTAATCAATAGCAATTCTTCTTGGAATTCCTGATGCCAAAAGAATCTGGATATCGGACTGAGTCCCATACCACTGATTCCTGCCTATGACCACATACCCATCCTAATCTGTAATGGTCTTGGTGGGTCGTTATCAAGGATCTGTAGTGGTCAAAGTTTTATTTCATGTTGACTGAAAGGCCATATAGAGATTACAGCTTTCGCTCACTATGATTACAAAATACTAGCAAATGCAGGCTAGGAAGAGGTCTGGCAGGAGTCATCATAAATAAAGTCATTATAATAGGACAGGATAGGCAGTGCCTCCCCCAATGACAGAGGAGCTGGACACTTTGAGGGTAGTCAATTACTGCTAAACAATAAAAAAACGTCATTGCGGATTCACTTTCATATTTTAAAGGATTAACTGCTGTCAATAAAGTAAAGATGACAAGGTCTGGCGTCAGCATTCAGATTTCAAACTCCAGAGGAGAGGTGGTATTTTTAGGAATCAGGACAGTTTTCTTCTTTTGCAGGGTGGTGAGATTGAATTTTTGCCTATAAAAACATTCTGCAAGATTTGCATGGCTTTCTGTGAATTGTAATAACAATACAAGGGTGCTGTAATAACAACAAAAGCAGAAACATAAATGCAAAGTGTTATGGTTTGAAACTGCATAATTCTTTTCAAACTAGGTGTAGTTATGCAAAGATTTTATCAGTTCATAATGTTTTGAAAAATGAGGAGCCACTTAAGAAAAGGGAATTGGCACCGCTTGTCGGCTATTAGGCATGTCCCTTAGTCTGACATCTTTCCGGACCCACATAAAGGTATGGTTGACCTATTGAAATGGGCCATCTGCTTGCCTGCCAGCAGAGGTATTAGACTGGCCTGTTGACAAGCTGCTGGCATCTTCAAATTCATTTTCCCCCACCCTCCCACTATTCAGGCTGTAAAATCAAGATGCTGAATGTCTAACCACCCCCATTTCCTGTTCCGTAAAGTCCTGCCTTCGGATATCCTGAGCAGTAAATTGTCTAGCAATGCTGGACATGCATAGTTAGATAAAAATAGTAAAGCCATACTTCAACAAATAGGCCAGAAATTTCGATTTTCACCAATTTAAAACATACAAATTTTAATATGGACACCAAGAGACGAAGCACAATGTATTGTTTCATGCTGGTTGGTGTTCGAGTTGTGTCCTAGTACTATATATGTTTGATTATACAACAGCCAGATAGCTTTTGGGTTAGCGTGCTTCCTCAGAATATTTGTGCATGACTGTGAAGTCACTCATTTCATTTCTTGGATATCCACCCAGGTTTGTATCCTTTCAACTTTGGTAAAAGTGAAAGACAATCACTTGAATTTTCGAGTGAGCAGGAGTGCCATGTCTGCAGATGCAAGCTACTATTGCTTTTTAAACACAGTATAGATAAATTATTACATAGAGTAGAACAAGATATAAGGCCCAAGTAAACCTTCAGTTCCAGAGTAGTAAGAGGGAAATATCCCTTCCTGCCTCCTTTAAATACTTACCAGAAAAATATTAGCAATTAGAATTATTTTTTGTAAAGAGACAGTTGCTCCCTATGCTGCTGCTCTGTAAATAAAAGCCAGATCAAGTCCAAAAGAGATAGAGCTCTATGTTAATGCCAGACTGTAATACCAGCAGGCAAAAGAGTGATAGCTTGAAATGTGCTACTCCATTGCAGAATCTGGGATCAAGTTATGGCATCTTGCCTTAGATCTCACTGTGATTTGGGACTGAGCGTTTCCACACTGTTACATAGGAAACAAATGCAAAGTGTGTCTCTGGAAACTGAATCACAAATGTATCACGTATTAATTCTCAAGTGTAAGGAATTAGGCTACTGGTTCATGGGAGTGAAATCATTCTCAAGCAGCAACCACAATCCTTGTCATGGTGAATTCACAAGCAACCCCAAATGAACGTGTGCCAAACTTTCTGGTAGGCAATGTGTAAAGTATTTATACAGCATTTTAAAGTATAGTAAAGTGAAAACACACCAAAAGAAGAATCCCACACCACATTAGAAAAATAGATTTGTTTTAATAACTTAGGGCCAGATGTAGGTGGCCGTTTGAGGCCATTTACCGAGCTGTAACGGCCGATTTTGGCCATTACCGATCGGTAAATGGGTGACAGGTATGTAGGGGACATTATTTTACCGAATCGATAAAATTATCGATTCGGTAATTTTACTGATTCGGTAAGATAAAAATTGGGTAATTTTACCGATTCTGAGGCACCCAGATGTAGGTGGGACTCTTCAGAGTCCCAGAGGCCTTACCGAATCGGTATTTTAGCATCAAATCCAATTTGATGGTAAAATACCGATTCCGGTGTGCATGCACATGTGTGCATGCACACCTATGCCATGTGACAGGCAGACCTGCCCTTAGGGCATGTATGCCTGCCACATGGATCCCAAGCCTGTTTTGGGGGTGCCAGAGGGTGTCAAAGTGACAACCCCTGCACCCTTGTGAAAATCAGTATTTACCGATTCGGTAAATACCAAATCGGTAATGCCCATTCATTCCTATGGGCTTCAAAGCCCATAGGAATGAATGGAAATTACCGATTCGGTATTTACCGAATCGGTAAATACCGAATTCTTCCGAATCGGTATTCCAGCATATCTGGAATACCTACATATCCATCCCTTAGATTTACCGATTTTTAATTACCGAATCGGTAAAATTCAGTAATTAAAAATCGGTAAATCTATTTTACCTACATCTGGCCCTTAAACATGACCAAAATGATAGAAATTCAATCAGTAGAACAAGGGATATGTAATTTTAAAGATGTCAGTGAATATACTGCAAAATTAGCAAACATCGTCAACTGTGGTTATCTGGCTGTGCCAGACCATGCCAAAGTCACAATTTCAGCCCAACTGCAATGGACCACAGGCTGACTGCAGTGCACCAGTTTGCTCACTGAACAAGAGTACCTTAAATCCTGGTTGCCCAGCACTACAAGGTTCCACTTCTAGTATGCTTCACGCAGCCGAGGCGATGCGAGGTCTGGGTCAGAGATGCATCATAGTGCATATTAATTTCCGGGAAGCCACAGGACTGCAATGTGAGGTCCTACAGTGTCTTTTAGGAGGTCATCAATGAGGGGGTTTCGATACAAAGTCTAGCATTGAGTTTGTGTCACACACCGGCTGATTATTAAGTAGTTGTTGGGCCTGCAATGCGGAGTCCTGCGTGATTCTTCAAGGCTGCCTTAGATGAGGAGCTTGTGATGCAAGGGCCTGCATCAAGAATGAGTCAAACAGTGGCGGTTCCAAAGAGGATTTGGGCTGTGAGTGTGGTCTGAAGCCCTGGCACTGTGAAAATCTATGCACTAGAAGCGATGCATGGTTTCTGCTCGGGTTGCATCACTCTGCAGAGAAGATGCATCAGTTCTGCTGGTCCCACTGTGGTAAATAAAGTTTACCTATGCAGAATTTCTATGCGGTAAAGTTCAATAAGAATAACTCAATCAAAAAAATGAGAGGCAGAGTCCGTGGCATCTGAGTTTATAAGGGTTTTATTCCATAAAATGGAATTGGTTCGAACCAGGTATCATGTTCCATCACCACGAAGGTTCAGGAAGGGATAGACAATGCTTTATTAACAGAGTACAATATATATAGTAAATGCATACAATGGTGATGGATACAGAAGGCGTAACAGCTGAGAGGAAAGAGATAAGAACACATGTACGTAACAGAAGGCGTGCACGAGGGCGTACACGGAGGTGTGTGCTAGACAACGTCACATGAGAGTGTCACAGGTGGGTGGACCCATAGAGGAATCCTGCAGTGTCAGCAGAAATATATGGTAGGGATGCGCGCGCAGCAGCATGACGTGTGATTGACGTGGAACTGGAGGGTGAAGGGGACTTGGCATTTAGCACTATACATGGAGACAGAAGTCTGGCGTGTCAGAACAACCTAAACCCAAATCATATCTAATATCTTGTGTTTGAGGAACTGTATTATCTAGAAGGAAAGGTCTCTCGGGCAGAGGCTATTCTATACTGACTGCTAGTGCATGCATATGTGACTACGTGTCTACGTGTAATGCGAGGGGGCCATGGGCCTACCATGGTAACAGGAGCAATGAATTACTTGCACGGAGACAGAAAGGCCGGGCCTTTTGCTCTGCAGCTGGGGAGATGTTTTCCTAAATCACTAGACAGGAATGTATTTTCGAGGAGCAGAGCAGATAACTTGAAGGCAAAATATAGTCTTGGCAGGCAAGCAGGCCGAGCCGGGCACCGCTCGCCGCACAGGGAGTAGGGTAAGGGTCATGGATGCAGATCCAGGCTGCAGCTTTCAGAGGCAGAAGGCAGAAAGGGCTTGATGGCAGAAATCAGGGCCTAGCTCACCAGAGCCAGGAAAACGTGAAAGTGCACCATGTAAAGACGGTGGCACGGCATACTTAGGAACTGAATTTTCGACCCATTCATGGTGGATCTGAAAGAGGACATGTTAACGTTGGACGCAAATGTATTTGCGCCTTCATAGCTGGTTGTGGAGGGAACATACATGTACTTGAAGCACGTACATGGAGCTGTTGGGGTCTACGTTAGGGGACACAATTGACCATAAAAATTCATATTACCTCATTCCCTCCTTGTCCCCTACGGACCCTTCATGATATATCGATCTTCATTAGTCCATCAATTTGTTCATATAACATCATTTGCTCTTCCTTTTTCTGGCGGGATTTAGAACGTGAACTTGAATGGGGAATACATGATGTGGCGCACAAACCGCAAATCGCTGGCCCACACTGTAAACATAGGCAACAACTGAACACTATGAGAAGGGCTATTCTGAGGAAGGATAGGACTTTCCATCCCCAGGCTGATAACACGCTCCAGAACCAACCGGACCAAGTCCAGGTGCCTGGATTCTGGTGTATCTGACTTGCAATCTTGTGGAGACGGGTTATGGCTCTATATACTGATGGTGCGTTTTCTGGAATGAAAACACAGCAACTCGATCCGATGACTCTACAAGCTCCGCCCCTATCGGCCAGGATGACGTCAAGAACAAGACGATTTTGAAGAACAACAATCCGCATAGCAGACTGCTCCTCTGTTAAGTTGCCTAGGGCGGAAGTAGTTTCATTCACTACTGCTTCGAGGGTTCTTGTTAATTTACGTATCAGTTTACTATTAAAGACAGCACCTAAATAGGGAAAGAAACCTTTATTGAAGTCTGTATACTGCTCCCATGCCGTTTCAGTATAGTCGACAATCGGGAGATCTCTCTGGGGTCTATTGTGTACTAGATGGGAGTCCCTATGATAATCAGGAGGGGCTAGGAAAACAGGTGGCAGAAGGAATGCAATGTAACAAGTACCATCCCAATCTAGAGGTAAGCGTATATATGCTGTATGACCACAAATGAAATAGGAATGACGGGAAGCTTTGAATGTAGACTTGCCTTTATCACTGAATTCGATCACAGTAGTACATTTACTATGACCCAGGTGTACTGAACCATTCTTTCTGACACATAATTCACCTTTGACTGGTAACACTGACATAGCGGGCAAGACTGGTTCGGCTTCGGACTGGACATTCAGAATCATGAGGTTAAGTGTAAAATTACCTAATCCATATACTTCGTTTTCTAGATCAGTCCATGTCCTTTGGGGAAGACCCTCCTTGTCAGGGAAACATACTTTATGCAAAACTGTGTTCAGATTTCCCCATACCCAATTGCCCTGGTAAACTACGGAATCAGAATCTAAGGAATTCATTAGACTAAACCATGCACCACAGGAACCATTATGTGTGAATGGATACGGAAAGAGGGGCAGAACTCCCTTGTACTTCTGATAGGGAGGGAGTCGGCCACATATCCAACAATTGGTAGCATTGCTGGTCTGATGGGAATGATGTAACATACTGATGAATGTATTGTTGCGCAGTGCAAGTCGGTAAGATAACTCGTGCGGGGGCAATTCACTGAAAGTATGCTCGACAGTGTCATTTGAAGAAGAATGTGCACGTGTGAAAATAGGAAAGTACATGTGTAGCAATATGCTTGCAGCAATAATCATAAGACTCAGAAAAAACATAATCAATAATGTCACAATGCAGTGACTACGGAGAGATTTACAATATTCATGTTTCTTGATCTGTTTCTGTCTATCTCTCTCTCTATTGGGGTCTAACTTGTACATGTCAGGAACCTGTCTAACTGCTTCACCTAGGGGAGGACTTAAACAATTAAACTGTCTGACTTGCTAGACCTCAACTTCATACGAAATTCTTGAGAAGGAGTTTTCTCTACCAGCGGGAGTTTAGTATCAGTCTCAGGAAGGGGGCAGGGCTGGGAGTCTGGTTTTGGCGGTAGTCCATAGTGTCTTTTCACGTGACTCGAGTGGAGCCAGCCCTTGCGGCCCTCCACCTTCACTGCTGTCCTTGTTGTCAATAACACAAGCTTCGGCGCCTGCCAACGGGGCTCCAGCGGACTCCTCCTGTCGAAATTCCGGATAAAAACGTATTCTCCAGGGACGATCTCGTGTGGCTTCACCTCGGTGTTGTCGGGAAAGGCTGCAGCTACCTGTGAACGACATGATTGTAGTGCAGACATCAAGGAGGCAAGGTAATCTGTCAGCATATTACAGTCAACATCTGTGATTTTACGAGGCAGAGGCGTCCCCCACATATTCGGTGGCCTACCAAAGACCACCTCATACGGGGATAGCCCTGTTCTTGAATGTGCTATCATTCTCATGTAAAAGAGTGCAACTGGTAAAGCTACTATCCAGTCAACGCCTTTCTCTATACATATCTTGGCAAGGCGAATTTTCAGGGTCTGATTATGTCTCTCTACGAGACCTGCTGCTTCGGGATGTCGGACACAGTGGAACTTCCACTGATAACCTAGCAGGAGTGATACCTGCTTCATAAGCTCGGACGAGAATGGCTGACCATTATCTGAGTACACGATACGGGGTAAACCATACCTGGGGAAGAATTCACGTACCAGCTGCTTGGCAGTGGTCGGAGCAGTGTAATCTGGGACTGGATATGCTTCTGTCCAACGGGAAAGTGCACATACAACTACGAGGACGTACTTGAATCCTCGACAACGTTCCATCTGGATATAATCCATCTGGAGGACTTCAAAAGGGTGATCGGGAGGATGAAATCCACCTTGCTCTACGGGAATGCCTTTACCTGGGTTGAATTGACAACAGATCATGCAAGTACGCACTTTCTGTTTTGCTGCTGCTCGTAAATGCTTATTGAACCAAAGGTTTTGAATACTGTCTAACATGGCTTTTTCTCCTAAATGTGCAGGACTATGTACTGTGTTAATGATAACTTGAACCATAGAGTCGGGGAGAAACCACGTAGATTTTCCCTTCGTCATCCATCCCTGTTCTGTCTGGATCCCTCCTAGTTCAATCCATTTCTTGATTTCGTCTGGGGTAGCATGTGTCTGTATGTCAATTACATCTAGGGCGGGATCCCTAACTGTCATGCAATGTGTCGGTGTCGGGACTACTGTCTTTGTCAGGTCAGTTGCGTGAGTCTGAGTCTGAGCTGTATGCTTGGCTGTTCGGTCTGCCAGGTCATTACCCTGGGAAATGGTATCTGTGACTTTCGTATGTGCCTTGCACTTCATGATGGATATCGCTGTAGGCAAATGTATTGCGTCTAACAGAGCTTGAATGAGGGGACCGTGCTGGATCTTGGCTCCGTGAGAGGTCAAGAAACCTCTCTCTCGCCAGAGTACACCGAAGTCGTGTACGACTCCGAAGGCATAACGTGAATCTGTGTATATGTTAACTTTCTTATTCTTGGCTCGAATACAGGCTTGGGTCAGAGCGATGAGCTCTGCTGCTTGGGCTGACAGGGTGTCAATACGATTCGTTTCTATGACTTCAGTTTCTGTCGTGACTGCATATGCGGCCACTAACTCTACTGTACTTGTTCTCATACATGAACCATCCACGTAAAGTGTCAGGTCTGGATCTGGTAATGCAGTGTCGGTCAAGTCTTGTCTGTGTTTCGTCGTAATGGTAATGACTTCAACACAATCATGTGCCAAAGGGTCTGTCTCACTTAGTGGCAAAAGTGTAGCAGGGTTCAATGTATTGCAACGTCTGATTTCTATGTGTGGCTGAAACAATGTTAATTCATAACCTGTCAGTCGTGCTATAGTCAAGTGCTGAGTCTGTGTTCGGTTTAAAAGGACTTCCACGGAATGTGGAACTTATACTGTCAATTGGTGTCCTAACACTATGGAATCACTTTGTCTGATTGCTAGAGCTGTTGCTGCCACAGATTTCAAGCAGGCAGGCAGAGCCTGGGCTACTGGCTCTAATGTACTAGAAAAATAAGCACACGGTTTGTGTGAACCTGCTTGATCCTGGGTGAGTACTGACAATGCAGTACCTTCACGTTCTGTGACAAAAAGTGTAAAAGGCTTGCTGTAACATGGTGTCGCTAAAACTGGTGCTTGACATAAGGCTTTCTTCAGATCGTCAAAAGCATGTGTATGTTCCTGCGTCCAAGGGAGGACAGTCGATGTCGCTGCCTCCTGGGTTGTCAACTGTATGAGTGGCTTGGCTAGAAATGCATACTGAGGGATCCATTGTCTACAGTAAGAAGTGAGGCCTATAAAGGCCCGTACCTCCTTTTGTGTCTTGGGTTGTGACATGTTTACAATTAACTGGATACGGTCAGGTGTTAGCTGTCTCCCCCCTTTGGACAGCAAGTGCCCAAGGTATACCACTTGCTGAACACAGAATTGCAGCTTCGAAGGAGACACCTTGTGTCCCTTGTCAGCCAGGAAATGTAAAACTGTCAGTGACGCTTGTTCACATTCTGGTTCACTACGGGCGGTGATCAATAGATCATCGACGTACTGAAGTAGGGCAGTGTTGTCAGGCATGTGAATACTGTCAAGTTGTCTTTTCAATGCTTGGCTATAGATGCTGGGGCTTTCTGTGAATCCTTGAGGTGCGCGTGCAAATTTGAAGCTTCGGCCATTTAAACTGAATCCGAAAAGATATTGGCTTTCCGGATCAATTGGGACACTAAAGAAGGCGTTCTTCAGATCAATTACAGTAAAGAACGTTGCCTCTGAATCAATAGCTGTCAATAATGAAGAGATGTCTGGAACCACAGGGTACTGTGGTACAATGCATTTGTTCAATTCTCGTAAATCGATCACTAATCGATAAACTGGAGGTGCATTTGATCAGTACGTTTAAGAATTGGAATGATAGGGGAATTACATAGATTCGAGTCGGTTTCTACAACCACTCCTTGTGCAATGAGCTCGTCAATGATTTTCAGTAAAGCCACTACAGCATCTGGGGGTAACTTGTATTGTCGGATTCGTGGTAGTACTACTCCTGGCTTGAGTGGGACACGATATGGAGTGATGTGCATACAACCTACATCAGTGGGACCTTGTGCCCATAAATGTGCAGGAACATTCTGTAATCTGGAATCAATATCTCTCAACACATAGTGACCCTTAAAGTCACGCAAAAACAATCTTACTCCTTCCGGAGAACAACAAATTACAGCTCCTATAGCCTTCAGTGTCTTGATACCTAATAAGTTTTCTGGACATGATTTCGTGAGCAATAAATCCGTAGTGCGAGACAACGGACCAACTGAAAGGGGAACTGGTTTCGATACTTCATTTACAATAGGCTTTCCTGAAAATCCAAGGGAGACATTCTGTGAGCCTGAGAGGGGTGCCCCTGGAACCTCGTCGTGACTGATTGTTGTTCTGCTTGCCCCTGTGTCAATCAAAAACTTTCTATCTTTTCCTAATACTTGACTATGTACGTAAGGACCCTCTTGATCTACAGGAACCTCAATAAGAGGCAAGCCAACCTCCCTCTCTAGGCTGTTTCATGTGTATCGCTGGTAATCGGGATAATCAGTTTGTGCATACTGGTACATCTGCTGAGTTGTATGTTGTGTTGTGGCAATCGGTTGTGGCTGTGGTACCGCTACGGTCTGTACTGTCTGTTGTGGAGCATGCATAGGCTGTACATTCTGTGGTACGTGTTGTTGGACCTGGTCTTGTCTAGGTTGACGTGGTCTTTCTTTAGTTTTACCTGTAGATATATTGTGTTTCAAAACTGCACAATCGTTTACATAGTGACCTGGCTGTTTACAATAGTTGCATGTCCCTTTAACAGGAACTGTCGGATTATTGGATTGTGTCATGCCCTTTTTCTGACCGTCAGCTGGAACTGACTGAGCAACGAGCATTTTCATTTTTGTGTCTTTCATACGTCTTTGTTCGTGATCATGTTCTTCTCTAATTCTGTTCTGGTGGTACTGTAACATTTGTAACATTTGTGAAGGTGTGTTTGCTTGCCATGTGCTCTCGACTTTCAGTACACGATTCTTAACTTGGGGCAGAGAATTCTCGACTAATTTGGATACAAAAAGGTGCGGGTATGACTCGCTACTTGGCTTCAGGCCACTATTGATAATAAAACATTTCTCAAATCGGGAATAAAAATCACTAGTGTCTTCATCGGGTTTCTGTTTGCAGGCTGAGATTGCATCCCAGTCCTCCTTTTTAGTTGCTAATAATCGCGGCAAGACCTGTACTAACAATCCTGGTAATGCTTTAGTTTTGTCCCCAAGACCCAACCCTGGGGTTCGGGTCGCTTCTTCAGTTTCTAATGCAGCCCAATCTATCTTTTGGTCTCCCACCTCCCACTCTTTTTCTTTGAGTTTCTCGTAAATACCGGCAGGCAATAATACTTTCAATATTTTCATAATGTCGGGATAGGTATAATCTCCCATGAGTAACATGTCTTTTATTTCACGGTGAAAACCTGCAGGGTCTTTATCATGACTGGGCACTAATTTCTTCATTTCCAATAATTCCATTTTAGTTATGGGCGTGTATACATACACACGTGTAAGGGTGTTATCATCATTCCTGACTGGATGTACTTCTCGCAAGGGATTTTGTCTGTCTATGTAAAACATTTTCCTTTCTGGGGGTGGAGCTGAAACAAACTGTGGATTCAGAAAGGCACTATATCTGTGTCGATGTTCTAAAATTACTTTAATTAAATCGGTACCCAGGCCTCTCCATTTATTCATGAGTAACTCTACTAGTACATCAGGTAGGGGACCTGGATCAGAATTGTCGGCCCATTGTACTGCTGACCTGGCTAATTCTTGTTCATCCATGGAATTGAGTACATGGTACCCCATTCGTTCTTGAAGTACTTTATCGGTAGCCTGAAATAGATGTTCAGGCGTCATCGGCTTTGACATGGCAGAGTGAAATGTTTCTGGTATTGGACAGAGGTAACGTTTCTTGTTTTCAAACGTTTCTTGTTTACGAATGGGTCTGTTGAAGGGCCTATCAAAAGGATGCGGTCTAGGGAGTTTCTCCCTGCCTACATATCCTATCATCTTTTTGTCTGACTGATGCGAAGTTTCTGCTAGATCCTCTGTATCATCCTCCTCCTGCGAGGAAGTCGGACCGTCTGATTCAAGTTGTTCTTCAGGTGCTCGCTGGGCATGTATTTCTATTATTTCTTTACGGATCTTTCTAACCATAGTATGTACACTGTTCTCCTTTTCGTGTTTACCATCCGCAATATTCTGGCTCCATCTATTCAGTCTATCCATTTCACTTTGCGGGAAACCGGACTGATCTTGTTCTCTTATTAAACAATTAACCATAAATCGCATTATTAAACCTTTGTTCTCTACTTTCTGACGTGACATGGCTTCAGCAACACACTCCTGTCCTTCTCCTGTTGTAATAAAATAATACAATTTGTCTAGATGTTCTGGCATTCCTGGTAGTAATATCAAATAATCTGTAACACGTCTCAAACGTAGGGACGCTAACAACCTGGGTCCTGTTGTGGGATGGGAACAGCTTCCTCGAGTATTCCTTTTCTAGTTCCTATCTGTCTCAGTTTAGAAAACAGTGGCATTCTGAACCTTGATACTTGATACTTGATACTTACTCGAACTTGGACACAACTAATACAATAAACACAGTAATGAAGATCAAACAATCACTCATACCACGACATTAAAACACATTACAACATTTCGGAAACGACAATAACTTGATAGCTGGATACTTGATATACTGCTAAACAGTACAGATACACTGCTAAACAGTGCAGACCGGGTCTGTGTACCCAAACCCGTCTTGACCGGACACAAATTAATGCACCCGTCTAGATGCGTCCCCAGCAACGGTACTCACCGGGAAGCACGGAACGGAAGGCCTCGGAAACTCGACACTGGACTGGACCGGACTCGACTCGACTCGACTCGTGACGTAGGTACTTCGGAACTTCGGAACTGGTGGGCCTCTGAACACCTTGGACCTTGCTCTCTCGGCTGGGCTCTGGTCGGGATCCTCCGCACTCCTCACCGCCTCGTCTGGGTGTCGATCGCAGCCTCAGTCACCTCCGTTGGCCTGAGGGAGATACAGGAAATCCTGCGGGTACGCGTAGTTGTCCGTCACGGCTGTGGCAGGGGGCTAGGCCTGCAACGCATCGCCGGCGCGTAAGGTGGGGGAGGGGTCCCTATTCGGGCGCCAAATTATGTGGTAAATAAAGTTTACCTATGCGGAATTTCTATGCGGTAAAGTTCAATAAGAATAACTCAATCAAAAAAATGAGAGGCAGAGTCCGTGGCATCTGAGTTTATAAGGGTTTTATTCCATAAAATGGAATTGGTTCGAACCAGGTATCATGTTCCATCACCACAAAGGTTCAGGAAGGGATAGACAATGCTTTATTAACAGAGTACAATATATATAGTAAATGCATACAATGGTGATGGATACAGAAGGCGTAACAGCTGAGAGGAAAGAGATAAGAACACATGTACGTAACAGAAGGCGTGCACGAGGGCGTACACGGAGGTGTGTGCTAGACAACGTCACATGAGAGTGTCACAGGTGGGTGGACCCATAGAGGAATCCTGCAGTGTCAGCAGAAATATATGGTAGGGATGCGCGCGCAGCAGCATGACGTGTGATTGACGTGGAACTGGAGGGTGAAGGGGACTTGACATTTAGCACTATACGTGGAGACAGAAGTCTGGCGTGTCAGAACAACCTAAACCCAAATCATATCTAATATCTTGTGTTTGAGGAACTGTATTATCTAGAAGGAAAGGTCTCTCGGGCAGAGGCTATTCTATACTGACTGCTAGTGCATGCATATGTGACTACGTGTCTACGTGTAATGCGAGGGGGCCATGGGCCTACCATGGTAACGGGAGCAATGAATTACTTGCACGGAGACAGAAAGGCCAGGCCCTTTGCTCTGCAGCTGGGGAGATGTTTTCCTAAATCACTAGACAGGAATGTATTTTCGAGGAGCGGAGCAGATAACTTGAAGGCAAAATATAGTCTTGGCAGGCAAGCAGGCCGAGCCGGGCACCGCTCGCCGCACAGGGAGTAGGGTAAGGGTCATGGATGCAGATCCAGGCTGCAGCTTTCAGAGGCAGAAGGCAGAAAGGGCTCGATGGCAGAAATCAGGGCCTAGCTCGCCAGAGCCAGGAAAACGTGAAAGTGCACCATGTAAAGACGGTGGCACGGCATACTTAGGAACTGAATTTTCGACCCATTCATGGTGGATCTGAAAGAGGACATGTTAACGTTGGACGCAAATGTATTTGCGTCTTCTTAGCTGGTTGTGGAGGGAACATACATGTACTTGAAGCACGTACATGGAGCCGTTGGGGTCTACGTTAGGGGACACAATTGACCATAAAAATTCATATTACCTCACCACAGATGGCCTGGCAGAGCACATTCTGGCCCATTTCCAAGGGTTCAGGACTGGGGGGCACCACCTGGCAGTGTAGGACTCACAGTTGCAGAGTCCAGGAGCTGGTTACAAGAGACTATCCTTTGCCCGCAATCTGATGATCCTGAGTACTACTTGCAGGTGTAGTCCTTCTCACCCAGGCAAGAGGGTAGCATGTCAGCACAGCAGGGCAGAAGTCCCTCAGGGCAGCAGTCCTCCAGCAGAGGCACTCCTTCTTCCTGGCAAAGTCTTCCACAGATCTAGAAATGTACTGAAGAGTTGGACTTTAAGGTCCAATATTTATGCCTGGTACCCACTTTGAAGTAGGACAACTTCCAGAAGCTTTCACCTCCAAAAGGTGTTTGGAATTTCCAGCCTCCCTATCCTGGTCCCAGCTTGCCTGGGTTCACAAAAAGTGACAGCTCCTCTCCCTTATTACCTCAGCCAACATCTATCTTTCCTCTGTCTCACTGTCTATTAACCCAGGAGCATGTGGCAGGCACCAATTAGTTAGGACTAGAAAATGCAAACTCTCTAATAGTTACATTTTCAGAATAGTGATTAGAAATCTGACTTTACCATTAAAGCTGCTATGCAATTACAACACTTTAGACACTAAACTTGGCCTGTCTACCTGCTCCAAATTGGAAGTTACAGCTTATTGAATGCAACAAGGTAACTGCAAAATTGTCTGATAGGAGAGGTTGGCCTTGCAATAGTGAAAAACAAATGTAAGAGTTTTTCACTACCAGCACATTCTATACTTAAAAGTACATGACCTACTTTTTCATTGTACCCTGCCATGTGGGCTGTTTAGGGCCTACCCTACAGTTGACTTGCATATATTAAAAAGGGCAAACAACACTTACAACACAACTTTTACAACGCACTACCTTTACAACAAAACTTTTACAACGCAACATCCATTACAACGCATGCCATTACAACGCAACCATTACAACGCATGTCGCTACTACGCATACCACTACAGCGTATACCTTTACAACGCAGTCATTACAACGCATACCATTACAACGCATTCCTACACTATCCAACACTTACCCTACTGTTGCACCCACTGGAGTTAGAATAGTAATTTTTACCCCTACACTATCCAATACTTACCCAACTGTTGCACCCCCTGGAGTTAGAATAGTAATTTTAACCCCTACACTATCCAACACTTACCCTACTGTTTCACCCCCTGGAGTTAGAATAGTAATTTTACCCCTACACTATCCAATACTTACCATACATGCAATGTAATGATATGTGTTGTAATGGTATGCGTTGTAAATGTAGTATGCGTTGTAGTGGAATGCGTTGTAAAGGTAGTTTCAAAGATTTCGTAGTAATGGCATGTGTTTAATGCGTTGTAACGACATACATCCATTAAAAAGGAAGGTTTTGCCCTGGCAAAACGTTTATTTTGCCAGGTCAATATGTCAGTTTAAAAACGGCACATACAGGATGCTACGGCAGACCTGAGACAACTGGCATTACAAGCGCTGCAGGCCCACCAGTAGCATTTAATTTACAGGTCCTGGGCATGTTGTTCCACTTTTCAAGGGACTTAAAAGTAAATTACATAGAACAATTGGGTGTAAACGAATTTCAACATGTTTAGATGAGAGAGCACTAGCACTTTAGCATTGGTTAGCACTGGTAAAATGTGCTGTGCCCTAAAGGCTAACAAAAACAGGTTCGGAAAATAGGTGATGGAAGGCAAAACAATTGGGAGCAACCCTGCAGAAATGACAAAGTCCAACATCACACATGCAGCACAATTAGAAAGTGGAAACAACGGGGAGAAATAAACACATTTTTCTTTGCTTTGTCTCCCTTGGGAAGGCGTAGCCTTTTGATTAGGGGTGGGCGGAATTTGCAAAATTGCCTTACGCAAAATTCTACGAAACTGCAAAAAATCACCGCTGAATTTCGCGTGCTGGCAGAGATTTTGGGGGCGGGGCTTCTTTGCTAGTTCACATGCCTCTTGCAGTAATCCCCGTGTAGTTCCTGTGACCAGGAGGCTGCTTTCCCCTCAACTGCTGCTCTGATCGGTCTCTGACCCTATCAAGAGTCTTGATAGGGTCAGAGACCGATAAGAGCAGCAGATGAGGAGAAAGCAGCCTCCTGAGGCATGTACTGCACGTTCCAGGATCCCTCAATGTGGAGAAAGTATTCAGCGTGCGCCTTATCGGCTGCCAGAGAGCGGTGGTATGTGCACGAATTAGTAAATGCTACCGCACGTGCTGCTTTGTCGCACATTTCAGTCGGAAAGAAGACACTGCTTTTTAGCAACAAAATAAGCGTAGCGTTATCGGGTTCTGTCTTTAACCCTCACCTCCTCTCCCTGCCCCACCACACCTAGGAGAGTAAAGCAAAACCCTGCAGCCCATGCGGCACGGGGGAAGAGGGGGGAGGCCCACAAATCCTTCTGGGGGCCCATTTCGACCTCATGGCCAATGAATATCTGTGAGATAGGGTGAACTGAGAGGACCCTATTCACATTCTGCAGCGGGGGCACACCATATTGCTTTACACTATTGACTAGTAATGCCCCCCTTCCTCAACATCACATCACGGACTCTGGGGTACCAAAATGTTCCCTTTGAGGCATTTCTCTAGCAAGTGACATCTCTCTTTCCTGGACTGGTTTTGATTTAGTGCGGCAGGCTGCCTCCATACCAGGAAAACATGCTGCTTCTCTCTGGCTGATAAAGTCTGATGATTGTTCTTGTTCTGTTTTCTTATTTGAGGAGACATTTTAAGATGGGCTACCCATCCATCAACTCTCTTTCTCTTCTTGGGTGCCATAGCTGAATGCAGAATTGAAAGTCTACAAAGAGATGATTCGATCAGCCAAAAAGGCTTTTTTCACTACCCGTATCCAGAATGCGAGTAATTCCACTAAGGAATTATTCCGCACAGTTACATCCCTTGCAGCCCCTAAAGCAGCACAAATGCCCCCAAGTGGGGAGATATGTGAAGACCTTGCTAACTTTTTTCAGGGCAAGGTTGAGAAGATCTTTTACTCTCTTGATCACCTGGTTATGGCCAATCCTCCAATGACCAATCAAGGCAGGTCGGAGATGGACAGTCATACAGTAGAACTTCACAGTTTCTCCCCGATCACCGAGGAAGATGTTATTATCTGGATACAGAAGATTAAATCAGGCTCTCCTGGTGACCCCTGCCCAGTCACTGTCTTACAAATTGTCCCTTCCATCATAGCAGCCAGACTCACTCCGCTCTTCAATAACATGCTGGAAAGTGGTGATTACCCTATGCGCTGGAAAAAGGCATCGATTCTACCTCTTTTCAAAAAATCTAACCTAGATGTGGGCGACCTGAATAACTATCGGCCCATCGCTAGGTTACCTTTACCAGCGAAAATCATAGAGGGTCTAATAAACACCCAGATGAGCACTTTTTTAGGGAAAGCACAACGTCTGGACCCATCACAGCACGGATTCCGGACATTGTACGGAATCAGCTCTGATAAAATCTGCGGAAGACATAAGACAAGTGATGGACGCAGGGGGTAGAGCCGCCCTGATCATGTTGGATTTG
The DNA here is from genome assembly GCF_964263255.1 of Lissotriton vulgaris. NCBI lineage: Eukaryota > Metazoa > Chordata > Amphibia > Caudata > Salamandridae > Lissotriton > Lissotriton vulgaris. The sequence continues at coordinate 293,513,403 of NC_141697.1, read as the reverse complement.
TCCGCGGCCTTCGACACGGTCCACCACAGGTTGCTGGTGGACCGGTTGAGAGACTGCGGAATCCGGGGAATGGCCCTTAAGATCTTGCAGGCCTTCCTTGCCAACAGAACTCAGGTGGTGGCCATGGGAGACTTTGAGTCGGCCCCTTTTGTACTCCCCTGTGGAGTCCCTCAAGGCTCGTCCCTGAGCCCGACCCTTTTTAACGTGTACGTCTCCACCCTGGCACCAGTTATAAGATCCTTCGGCTTTAACGTAACATCTTATGCAGATGACACTCAGATTGTAGTGTCTCTGCTACCGGGTGGAGTGGATGACACAGCGGACAGGTTCAGGGAATGCATGCGTGAGGTGAGCACCTGGATGGCCGAAAACTGTCTTAAGTTGAACTCAGCGAAGACGGAAATCCTGCTATTTGGGGCCAAAGACAACTTTTGGTCCCCAAGATGGTGACCGGATGAAATGGGGTCACCACACTCTCCAGTTACGAAGGTGAAAAATCTGGGGGTTCTGATGGATGACACACTCTCCTTCAGGCCCCAAGTCAATGCTCTGTCTTCATAGATCCATTATATCCTGAAAACCATACGTAAGGTGCTGCCCTTTATACCTGAAGCATTCAGAAAGACAGTGGTAACAGGATTGGCAATATCCCGTCTAGACTATTGCAACAGCTTGCTTTTAAATGCCCAACAGGGGCTACTAAACAAACTACAAATCTTACAAAATGCAGCGGCCCGTCTGATTACGGGAACGTCTAAATTCTCCTCGGTAGCACAAGATCTGGTAAAGCTTCACTGGCTACCAGTGCGAAAAAGAATAGCCTTTAAGACGCTTTGTGTAGTTTTCAAAGCATTGAAGGTGGTGGGCCCTCACTTCATGTCCGCACTCTTTTAATGGTACAAGCCGACAAGGATGCTTAGGTCCTCTGACCAAGGACTGACCCTAGTCCCTAGAGTCAGGAAGGCTCGCTGGGGGGAAGTAGTTTCTCCCTGGGGGCAGCAACGGCCTGGAACGCTCTCCCACTGGCCCTTAGACAGATATCCGACCTGCTGCCCTTCAGACGGGGCCCTGAAAACCTGGCTATTCATACACTAATCCACTTTGTTATGCACTCTAGCGGTCAACTAGCGCCAGGAAACCTTCTCGGTAACAGTGCGCTTAATAAATGTGTAAAATAAAATAAATAAATAAATAAATCCTGCCGAGGAGTGAAGTCTCCTGCTCTGCCTCTCACTATGTAAAGGTGAATGCCCCTTAGGCCATTGCTTTCATAACTAGGGGAGTTTTGGTGTGGCATTTAAGCAATGTACAGTCTGTGATGGTGGCGGCCATCTTGGCATTTGGTCCATTCTTCAAAAACAGTTTGTTGATAGGCAAACAATTGGCTGCCTCCATCCTGGGGAATTGATGCACCTGGAACAACTAAACCCTGGTGTGATTGGACAGCATATCGAGGGTACAAAATGGAGATTGAACTCTTTTAATGTGACCGGAGGCTGAGCTAGCTAGAATGAATCCTGCCCTGCATATTTATCCATGAAGAAGCCACCGTTTTGTGCAAAAAATTTCCCTTCCACCATGGATCACGGAAGTTTTGACATTTTCGCGGTCCACGAGGAACGCGAAAATGCCGACATTTCGGAAGTTCCGCGAGCGAAGTGGAATTTACCGACCACCCCTACTTTTGATGCATTCCCAGGTTTCCCGGTCTTCGTAAAGCTGGGATTGTGCAAAAATTCATGTGTGGATGCGTGGAAATACCCACACTCCACCCATAAATTTGCCTTCCTTGCGCAGAGTAATGCAAGGCAGTGAATGCGCTGCCCTATGTTATTCCAGCTTTACCAACCCACACAGAGCCACTCAAGGTGTCCTTACGAGGATTTGTAATTCTCATTCTAGGTTTTGCGTCACTTTTGTGGCTCAAAGTCGGTGCAAAACCTTGAAACATTTGGCCCAAAGTTTATGAATTGTTCTAAAACCTAGGAGATAGATTCTTTCTGCGTATTGGAAAATGTTGGCATGTAGGAAACTGAGGCAAGCAAGGTTTCCATAGCATCACACTATTGGGCCAACAACTCAAGCTATAAACAACAGCTTTTCCCACATAACAAATTACAAAAATTGCAAGAAATTTAACTCATCGCTCCCTACTAGAAATAAAAAAAATCACGTTAGAGGAAGATACAATTTGTAAGAAATAAGAGACAAGTTAGGCATAGAAATACATCGCGAAATACATCAAAACGGACGTGTGATTTCTGATAACTTTTCCCGCAAATGTAGAAGGGCGGTGCTGTGCGTCGTTAGGAGGCGCGCGAGGCAGAAAAACAGCTCTCCAATGCGTTCCTAATGAGCAGATCCGGCTCGAAAGGCTAGCGGCTCCCATTCCTCACATCCGCGCGCCGAGCAGACGACTAATTATGGTGTGGAACATTTCAAAGTTTGCCACAGGAAGATAATATGAGGCGATGATCATGCCTCTGCCAATTATTGTCGCGGTGCACAAATGTTCACTTTGTTCCAATCTGTGCAGGTTATGTTTTTGGGCCAACAGCATCAGAGGCGCTACACAAGGAAGAAAGCTGTTCTGTGCAGTGTTTATTTTGATGTTGGCCGCATTTGGACGTGTTTCAGCTCCGAAGCGTATGGTGCAGTGTTTGCACGAGGCAGACAAATTAGGGTTGTATTTTCTATTTTTCAGCAGCTTAATCATCTAGTGCCTGCGAAATACAAAGTACAGAAACTCAGTGGAGTCCACATTTGGAGCTGGCTGTACGTGAACAAGATGTGGGCTGTACAACGCTTGTATTAAACATCAGCGAATTCTCACATAAGACCTGATATGCAAAACAATTTGGAAGTTGCCAACACTGGGCTGTGCAACCATTATGAAACTTAAATAGGAAAGTTGTGAAAGGGGCCTCCAATTCGTATTAGGAATGTATCTATTTATTGCGGCGGCAAACCATTGATCAGATAATTATACCAACACCTTCAAGAGGGTAATTTCCAAATCACAAAGGGGAAACAATCCCTATGGGAAGATTCCCTTTTGGAAATTATGTGGGCAGGATTGTGGGTGGTCCATGAGACCCTTGTCTGCTGCCCCCACATGTATTTCCAAATGAGAACCCTCTATTTTTAAAATAATGCAATGGACAAAGGCTGGTTGATAAAATATTGACTTTAGAAAACAAATTTCAAGGATAGAGGCCTGCTGTCCCTAGCAGGCCACCATCCCAGCATACACTGCCATTTGCAACCATCCGGACGGGTCACAAATTGTGACCTGCCTAATTAATACTGAACAACGGGGGGGTTGGGATCATAGTGCCTGACATCCTAGCAACCAGCTTGCCCAGCAGCATTATGGTAAATGCAGTCCATGATAACCTGAATTAAAGCTCTTTTGTTTGCACCATGGTTATTGCAGCTGGTGCTGTGTATCTCTAAATATGTTTCAAGATAATTGTCCTTCTTCAGTAGAGAATAGCCCTTAATCTAAGCGTTCCACAGTCTTCTCACGTCTCTGTACCACTCACTGAGCACAGGTGCATCAACCAGAGCTCATCAGCTCACCAGATCACCTGCTCAAAGGAGCCCAATCAAAGAAAGGTGTATGCAGCACACTGCCTGGCATCCCAGCACACTGTTTGCTCAAATGCATTATGTTAAATGTAGTACATGTGGCACACAAGTATATTTGTCATGCTCAATGTCCAAGCAAAAGCAACACAAATGTAAAAGCCATGTGGACAGGGATTCATTCACGTTCACTGCATAGCTTAAAAAAGCACCTTAAAAGAAATTAATATATTAATTTATTTTTCGTAAGCATTTCTCTCAAAGCAAAATTTGTTTCATATTTTCCAAATGTACTGCAATGGAAACACGTTTCTCATTTGCGAAGAATAGATGGCTGAGACATACTTGCGATATGTAGATTACATACAGCTGTTTGTAGTCCAAGCATATGTCCTTTAAAGTGCATGATAGATGCTTTGCTGTCAGATATTTTGAAACGTCTACTGGCTTACATAGAAAAGAAGCAGGGCAGGATTTATTTTGTTATCCGGGTTATCCGCTTGCCTCATGGCTCTGTAGTCAGCCCCGGAGATAGGGTTCTCAGTTTGATATGTATCATGTTATTTCATTTTTATTTGATTTGAATACATTTTTGTAAGCACTAACGATTGCTTGGAGGCGTCTTGGCGCCACCTATGACCGCAGGGACAGAGGAGAATTCGCTGTATGTTTATTTCAGATTCGTATCATTGTCATTGTTTTGGGATTTGCTGATGCACTGTCTCCAGGGGCATTATACTGCCTCACTGTGTCAAGTTTGATGCAAGAAAAAAAAATGCAGTGTGTACCCTCTTCACCACTACTGAATTCTGTAAATTGGTAAACCTACGTCATGCAATGCATATAAGAGAACATCAGCATAATAACTTTTGGGCATTCATAAACATTTTACAATGTATTCTCCTTACTCATCATTTATACCTCAATAGTCAACATATATATTGTGCAGAAAGTGCCCATTTGATCTCTGGGTATAAGAAGAAGGCAAGAGTTGGGGAAAACATTATTATCTGGTTTACTTCACCCTGCATATGTGTACTGAGCTCAATGCATGGGGCTGAGTCAGTAAAGTAAATACACACATACATGGACACACATAGGTGCACATGTGAGCCTGTGTGTGCACACACAGGCACTTCTACAGACACACACATTCAAACATCCAGAGGCACTTTATAATTCATCACACTCATTACACAGTGCATAATAAGTAAAACACTTAAATTATGAACATATTAATGTAGAAACTAATTACATTGAAGACTTTGGTGTATTGTCGCACCATGATGAGTCAGCCCACGTGAGGTTCTAGCTGCTGCCTCTCTCTTCTGCTTAGCAGTTTTAGTTTTTAACACTTTATTTCTCTTCCTGTACTGAACTCTAGTCTGCTGATTGTCCAGCTTCTGTTTTTTTTCCTTAAAGACTTCTTTCAAACCATTCTTCAACCATTCATCATCTCCTGGCTGTGTGTATAGTCAGTTTCCTTATGAGAGTTATGGGCCACTATTACGCCACATACTTAATTTTCTAGTGTTTATTCCCCTTGTTTTACCTTCCTTTCTGATGTCTCTTGCTTTCCTCTAAAAACTCGTATCTGGTCCAGTGCCTGCACTCTGGAGGTTGGTATTTGCTTAATAGACAGTTTTGTGATTAGTTCATTAAAATTGGATGGCCAGATTCCAATCAGAGCATCTGTAGTAAACACAGAAGCTGATTCAACAGAGACGCAGTCCTGTTGCCTAAGGCCTGAACCGGTGAGAGATTTGAAAACTTAAAATTTGCAGAGTCAAATCCTGGCAAGGTGAACGCTGACTTTAATTACTTCCTGCCTTTGCTAGTTATTGACAAAGTGTGAAATGATTTGTAAACAGTTTCCTGAAGCTAAATATAAGGCCTGGGTAAGACATTTCCACCGGGGTAGCTTAAGAGCATGTGAGATGCTAGATTTACCTGAGGGTGACCTCAAGAAGTGGAATTTCAAGTCGAGGCTCTACCAGGAGAGGATTGCAAATTTGCGAAGCACCCACATCCTGCTAGAGGGTTTGAGGCTCCCTTCCTCCTCCAACCACTGATACACGGACTGACAATAGATCGAGCAGGCATGCTTTGACAGCAGGGCAATGTTGACATGGGACCAGTGTTCAGTATTGTTTCATGTGTTCCAGCATCATGATAGTTTGGGGTGACTGGCGAGTGAAACACAGATGTGTGGGTTTGTGAACTTTATCCAAGATGAGGAGGGGTTGAAGATTTCTTGATTAAACAATAGGGAGTTAGAACAGTGGGGTGATGGGAAATGGTACCCTAATATCATAACCAAAATATTGTCTGTGAGAAATAATAAGCCCTAACTATTTTTTTGTAAAAATATTGTCCCATTGGAGCTGACCATGGAAAATCTACATCGTATGTGATAACTTATTGATTGATATTTAGGGCATGATAATTTTTTAGACAACATTTTTCTAATGATATTCCGATACAAAGTTTGAGGAAATGACGTGTCTGTAAGGGGGGGCAGGGTTGGGGTTGTCTTGAGGATTGGAAAGGAGAGCTTCGTGGTATATGTCTGTAGAGGTAGCATGATTAGGGGCAAGGGGTGTGGCTAGGTGGCGCCCAGTGCTAGATAACCGCACTGGAGTGTGTACTTTCGTTTAGCTCTGTTGAGCTCCATCACTGAAACCTTCAGGAAGAGGCAGATGCTGACAAAATGTTTATATTGCTGGCACAAATTCCACAGATAGAAATCTATCCTCTAGAAATCTATCCTCTTCTTATCAATAATGATGGTTGAGTTGGCAAAGGTAAATAAAGAACATATCTAGTTAGAATCCTGCTTTTGTTAAGAATACATGTCTGCTTCATGGACTTCTAGAAATTGTGAATGAATGCTCTTCTAGACCTGTAGATGAATGCTCACCAACCTGTAGAGGAGATGTGAGACTTCCTACTTCACTGCGTAGATGGAAAGTTATGGTCAGGTTACCCAAATGTGTATACAGACAGGCATTAATGAGCCCAAAAATATCATGACATTATATAGCCATGCCTCCAGCCGGTTATCAAGTTATGAGGGTGTGGAACCCACAGCATGCACTCAAATCACAAATGAAGATTCATACACAGGTTATAGGTGTAAGAATATTATTATTATTAGTTGTAGTAGTAGTAGGAGTAAACGTGATAATAATAATAGAACAGCAACAAAAATACTGACAGTAGGTATTTACTCAGGTTAGTGTGTGGTGCAGTTTCCTCAGACCTGAGAGGTCTACAGCTTCTCACATCTGGGTGACGTAAAGTAGCCTGAGTAAATGCCATCACACCACAAAAATCCCCTGGTGAATCTGCCGATACATTGTAACTCTCATTGTGCCTCCAATATGCACACTGATTTATGATCACAGGCACTTTTGCTTGGAGAATGATTTTGAACCATACGCATAAGTCTGGATGTGAGTATGTCATACATTTATTTCAAAATAATTAATATGAAATAACTGTACACATACCCTGCCATACTTTCGCAGGACTATCTCCCTTGAATATTCATGTTGCACATGAATATAGACAAGCAAAATGAGGAATTCCAAATGAAGTTAACATCAATTTTATCTCACCCTTTTAATGACAGTTGTTGGCCCATATGGCACAATCAGCATTAACAGATGTATGACTTTAACAACCGCGTTTCCATTGCACAACCTCCACTTTTCTAAACGTCAAATTCATGTAAAACAGTGCAGTGATTTAGACGTTATCTGTGAATTCTCAGATACAGAAATATTTTGCACTACCAGTGCATTCTCTCTCTGTCACTGTTCTTTACATTTACAACGATAAAGTAATGCTGCAGTAATTCATGCACAACCCTTCATTTGTTTTCCTTGGGCATTTTGCAAAAGAAATGATACCCATTTGCCTAGGTTTAGTATGTGGTCCTTTAGGAAGAGAGTATGGCGAGGAGGAGACGCACAGCCCTGCTCCTGGTGTGTGGCATACCCAGAAGAACCGTCAGGCACCGACCAGGGCGTGAAGCTTCGTCCTTTCTCTTTACTTGAGTCATCTAGTGAACTAAGGTCAGAAAACCTGCACCTCAGGAATCAAGACCAAGTGTCCTGTCGGGCATTTTCGCAATCTTTCCGAAGTGACTATTGCTGTCCAGGGGCGTAGCTTTTTTTGGTGCAGCAGATACAGTGGTACAGTGACCAGAGGCCTGAAAGGCCCTGTTAGATTTGAAATTTAATTTCTGTGTTGCTTAGGCACAAAATGTCCCCCCCTTTTGTATTTATAAGCGGTGTACTTTCTTATGTTAGCATTGATGCCACCATTTTTACTCATGCCATACTGTACTATGACTGAAGACCGAGCTTTCTGTCTCATGGTGCTTGCCTCAGCGTAGCCTCTGCTCCTGTGCCCCCCTCCACCCTCTGTTCCCAAGCCTGAAATCTCGCTGCCCTACTGAATGTATTGTCTGTTTTGCATACCTTTGCCATTGGATATGTTTGTTCCCACATCTTAGAATGGTTGGCCCCAGCCGAACGCACTTGGGGTCGAGATAGCCTGTTCCCGGCTTTGTAACATGACTCATCTTTGTGTGCCTCTTTGTTTCATCCTTGCCTGAAATGTAATTTTCCTGCGTGGGAGGACCCATGAAGGTGCAAGTTTGGTATAATTGTTACCCCCAAGTTGGAGAGAGTCATTCCCTTGGCTGTCTTCCCAGGAGACAAGTCAGACTGGGCTCTGTTGCAACTCAATTACTAATAAATGAGTGGTTTGTATTCTCCTCTGTCTGACATACTCTTCATTATTGGGAAGGCATAGATGCGGTCCTTAGTGACCCGAATGACCTGTTTTTCTGACATTTTTCTTCATTTGGCACCTGAACAGTGACTCCATCATTCGGGTATCCCATCTTCACCCGTAATCGGGTGAGGAGGGCGAGGGGTGCATTCGGTCAGAGAGGCGGATCGGGGATCCCCACATGATCGAGCTTGTTTCTCTCAGCTGCCCCGCATGTCTGTTCACGCGGTCCCTCTTTCAGTGGTCACCCTGACTGGAGTCCTGAAAGGCGAAACCCTGGGAGATGACCGTTTGGTCCGGAGAGTAGGCAGTGGAGATTAGCTTTGTTAGACCTGTGTGCACTAGGTGAGTTTGTCTTGGTTCTTGGGAAATATGGCGCATCTGGAGTAATTTGAATATGGTCAGGAGGCCATTCTTAGTCTGTTTGGGAATTGTTGTGTCTGCGGACTATTTTGGAGAATAAAGGATGTCCATCAGCGCCCTGCCAGGTAACTTGGTATTTCGATTTGTTGTTCTTTGAAAAAGCCTGGTGTTTGGTTGGGGTTTCGGTCTTGTGGCACAATGTCTGATTTGAAGAATTGGGGCGGTCTGTGGACCGGTTGTTCTTTGTTCCTTTTCCCGATAGGGGGGGGGGAGGAGTAGGTAACTTGTTGAATAGGGAAAGATAACTTGTCTCGTTGTGTCAGCTTGCAAAAGGAAAATGCAGTGCCTTACTAAATTCTGTTGTGTTGTGTGCCAGTGTTGTTCTGCTGATGCTCGTCTAGAGGAGATAAATAACGGTGATGGATCAAGCCCTGATCTTTGGACTGGGTAAGAGTGGTCTGCTTAATTCAGACACTCTGTTCATCACCACCCCCTTTCCTGAATCGTTTTTGGCCACCATAGGTGTGGCAGGGTATACTCAGACATGAGTCCCTTTCTCACTGCACCATCAGGATTCAAGCAAGCCGGGCCGAAGATGGCTGAAATGCCAGAAACCGGTCCCCGGTAGCTTGTCTCCTTTCTGGTGAAGAATTGGCTTGGTAGTTTAGTCTGCCCTGTTCCCATGATGCACTGGGCCAGGGACAGACTGATTTGCATATAGCCAGGTTCTGAGCTGGGATGGTGCAGCGAGATAAATAACGGTGATGGATCAAGCCCTGATCTTTGGACTGGGTAAGAGTGGTCTGCTTAATTCAGACACTCTGTTCATCACCACCCCCTTTTCTGAATCGTCTAGAGGAGAGACATGCTGCACCTCCAGAAGGCATTCCTAATTTTTACACGTATGTTAAGCACAGCCATGGCCCTATTATGTTTAGTACATTGTGGCACAAGTATACAAGGGACAATGCCGAGGTGCAGTGGCCCTTGATGGGCACTTTTGATGAACAGAAACTGAACTTCCTGCAGGACAAATTGTTTGTGAAAAGAAGTCGAAAGTCGATGTTTGATAATCTCCAGATTTGACAGAACGAAAGTGAGCAAAGGCTGATCAGAGCAGAGAAAGACCCAAGAAGAGGGAAGATGCAGACACTCACGTAAAAGGCTATAGTGTACGAGAGAGAGAAGGTAGAGAAGGCATCAAATGTGCTGATCAAACGTTCAGGTTGCAATGTGATAAGACTTATGTCACTTGTGAAGATGGTGACCTGTTTGTGGAGGATTTGTTAGATGTACAACCACTACCTCCTTAAGCCTGCAAGGTGCATATGTGGCTGTGCCACCTGCCCCCTGTCCTGCCTTCTCTGCTTTTCCCGCCCCTGATTCAGTCGCTCCTGATGGAGCAGTTTCATTTTCCTCTCTGCCCACACCGGCAACGGTTGTCGGAAATATAAGCCAACATGATGGATCCGTTGCCCATGGTTCTTCCCTGTCCTTCCCCGCTACCCCAGCCATTATTTTCTCCATTCCCCAACCCTGGGGCATCTCTGAGCGCATCCCCCCACTCAACTTCCTCCTTCACATCTGCCATACGACAGGACACCAGCCAGGGGTTCGATGGGAGAAGATCGGGAGGCAGCTAAAGAAAGACTGGGAAGAGTATTAATGGGATCTGATGTGAGGGACGTGGAGAAGAAGATGATGGCTGACCAGGCCTCTTAGTGTATGCAGCTGGAATGGCACCCAATGAGGTTTTCAGTAATGTTGCTACCTTGATTGGATACCAAGGTAGATTCATCCAATGATGCCCGATTGCTATTTCCCAGTTCCCCGCGAGGGAGGTGCATACCATTTATCACCCTGAAATACCGGAGCTCTGGGACGGGAATAATGTTTTTAGGCAGAGAGTGGAGGCCCGTCTCTAGGAGCAATGGGTTTATACTGCTTGGAAAAGAAGTGAGGTTTTGAATCTTAAGACTCAGTTACCCAACCCTAGGAAGAATCATTGGACCCTTATTGCTGGGATTTTATAATTCAAACAGCAGCTAGTCAGCTATTTCCTTCCTTCAACTCGGACCTATGACACACTGGCTACGCCGCAGCTTCTGCTGTTGCTCACTGTTGGACACGCCGAAAAGGACAACCTTTTTTTGCTATAGGAGAGAGCCTCCCAGCAACCAGGAATGCTACACTGTGCAGACTGGTGGATCCAGCAAAGAGGGAGGCTGCTGTCCTTGATAATGCGCCACTTGTGAGGATGCTACTGGAGAAAAATATGCAAGGTCGCCAGTCAGAGCTGTTACAGAAATGTCCCCAGCAAACAGGTAATAAGGAACCTGAAAAAATGAGCCCAAGACTGTATCTTGAATGGGAAACAACCTTCACAATGCAACTTTTACAACACACTACCATTACAACGAAAATTTTACAACGCAACATTCATTACATTGCATGCCATTACAACGCAACCATTACAACGCATGACACTACAACGCATACCACTACAATGTATGTTTTTACAACGCAGTCATTACAACGCATACCATTACAACACATAACATCACAACGCATAGTACCCTTACACTATCCAACACTTACCCTACTGTTGCACCCCCTGGAGTTAGAATAGTCATTTTTACCCCTACACTATCCAACAATTACTCTACTGTTGCACCCCCTGGAGTTAGAATAGTCATTTTTACCACTACTCTATCCAAAACTTACCCTACTGTTGCACCCCCTGGAGTTAAAATAGTAATTTTTACCCCTACACTATCCAATACTTATCATACATGCAATGTAATGGTATGCATCGTAATGGTATGCGTTGTAAAGGTAGTATGCGCTGTAATGGAATTCGTTGTAAAGGTATTTTATAAAAATTTGTTGTAATGGCATGCGTTGTAATGGAATGCGTTGTAATGGATGTTGCGTTGTAAAAAATGCGTTGTAAAGGTATGCGTTGTAAAAGTATGTGTTGTAACATCATACATCCATCTTGAACTATTTAAAAACACACACAGTCTGCCTCCAGAAGCACAGTGTGTTACACCGCTAAAGAATGAGGATGGATTAAACCCAGATCAATTGACTGGGTGTGAGTGCTTGCAATGTTCAACACTCCATCGATCATCCCCTTTGGTTTTGCTTTGTTCGCCCTAAGTTGGCAGGGTATGCCCAGACTTTGGTCCCTTGCTCACTTTGCCACTGGATTCAAGCTAGCCTGGCTGATGATGGCTGATTAGCCAGAAATCGGTCACAGGATGCTTGTTTCTGGTCCAGGGAAGACATAGCTTGGCAGATCGGGCTGAACTGGTCCCATGAGGCATAGGGTCAGATTGATTTGCATATGGCCATGTCTGAACTGGGGTGGCAGAGTGAACTACAGAATAATGATGGATTAAACCCAGATCAGTTGAATGGGGGTGAGTGCTTGCAATGTTCAACACTCCGTCCATCCTCCCCTTTGGTTTTGCTTTGTTCGCCCTAAGTTGGCAGGGTATGACCAGACTTGGGTCACTTGCTCACTTTGCCACTGGATTCAAGCTAGTCTGGCTGATGACGGCTGATGAGCCAGAAATCGGTCCTAGTATGCTTGTTTCTGGTCCAGGGAAGACATGTCTTGGCAGTTCGGGCTGGAATGTTCCCATGAGGCACAGGGTCAGACTGATTTGCATATGGCCATGTCTGAACTGGGGTGGCGGAGTGAGCTAAAGAATGATGATGGATTAAACCCAGATCAGTTGACTGGGTGTGAGTGCTTGAAATGTTCAACACTCCGTCCATCATCCCATTTGGTTTTACACCGCTAACTCCTTCAGCTCAAAATCATACAAACAAATCCAGCTGTCCTCTTGAAATATTACATAACTGGGGGAGGGGGGCACCATAGAAACAGGGAAGAGAACACTAAAGATAGTGAGGGGACTAGTGGGAGCCTTAGTCAAGAATACTGAACCCTGGGATCTATTTACTAAGACTTAACACAGTGGTTGTGTCACTAAACAGCATTACATGTTTTTTACCAATTTACTTTCCAGCACTAAACTTGTTTAGTGCTGGAAAACATTCGAAAGAAGCACAAAGCAGTGAATAGCGCTACTTTGCATGACTTAGCACCAAGGGGGGCGAATAATGATTGGTGCATGGTAGGTCCCATGGAACCACCAGTTGTTGATGCTAAACCCTATTTCCTTATAAAAGCAGACAGGGTTTAGTGTGAGAAAATAGCACCCATTTCAAATGGGCACTATGAAGGGGAAATGTTTTGATTTCTCCTTTCTTTTCTGACACCCTTGTAGACCCATGGTCCAACACCTCTCTGAGGCTTTTGTAAATTTAAATTGGGGCAGTGCAACACCGGGGACAACCACCTCGCCGGGGCTAAATCAAACAATGGAAAGGGGCCTCACTGCCCCCCTCCTGGAGCCATACATGCCCTGGGACGGCCACTCCCCAGGGCCAGCTCCTTCTATGTCCTGGGGTGCCCACCCCAGGTTCAAAGTGTTGGCTATGGCTTAGGGGGAGAATTATTGCTCCTGCCAATCCATAGAAAATGGTGCTCTGCTTTCAGCAAGCAAGAGCATTAACAAATGTTCTTGCTTGCTGAAAGCAGAGCAGAATTGCTTTTGGACATAGGCAGCTGCATGTTCAGCAGCTCCCTCTGTCCAAATGCAATGCCGGCTCCCGCAGGATGCCTGGCACTGGTAGGGACCGCGGGGTCTTCAGGCTCCCCCAGTTGACCCCAACAAAGTGTCTGGGTACCCTGAGTGAGACCAGGACACCCAGATTAAAGTGGGACCCCAGAGGATGGTGTCCGCTGGGCCGGAATTGGCCCAGGGGTGCGGCTGCTCAACCCCCCCCATTATTTAATTATAAAAAAAGGAGGTCAGGTCCAATGGGATGGGGTCCCCGGGGCTGAAATCAGCCTGGAAGGGGGGCCACTCTGCCCTCTACCTTTAATTTATTAAAAAAAGTTTTTTAAAAAAGGTCATTTCCAGGGGATGGGGTCCCTGGGTCAAAATCAGCCTGGGGAGGGTGGCAGAGTGGCCCCCCTCCTCTTTTGAAAGTAGGCCTGCCCTGGGGGATGGGATCCCCGGGGGCAAAACTGGCCCAGGGAAGTGGGCCATACGACCCCCCCTCCCAGATGAATAAAAAAGCTAAAAAGATCGGCAAGTCAATGGAGGTCCTGCCCTCTTCTCCACCACACTGCATGCAAACATGCATCCTGGCACACTTCTGATTGAGGGATGTATTCCCCTTGGCTCCAAAGGGTCCTTTGGTGCCAACAAGCCCCCGATTACCTCCAGTAAGTCCCACAGAGTGCAATTGCTGAGAGACAACTTCAGAGGCCATGCCCCTTTGGTCCACCACTTTGTAAACCTGTCTCCTGGCACACTTATTGTTGTAGGGGATGAAGTCCCTTTGGCTCTAGAGGGTCCTTGGGAGTCAACAAGCCCTCCTGTTGCCTCCACTAAGTCCCAGAGAGAGGGATTGCTGGGAGGACATTGGAGGCCATGCCCCCTTTCTCCACCACTGTGCAAATGCGCACATGCACCTCCTGGTGATCTTCTGGTTGGGGGAGGAAATTCCCTTGGCTCTAGAGTGTCCTTGTGGGGCCTACAAGCCCTCCTATTACCCACAGTAAGTCCCACACAGTGGATTAGTTGAGAGGTGTTTGGAAGCCAAGCCCCCTTTCTCCACACTCTGCAAAAGCACCTCCTGGTGCACTTCTGGTTGGGGGATGAAGTTCTTTTGAATGTTGAGGGTTCTTGGGGGCCCAGAATCCATCCTGTTACTACCAGTAAGTCTAAAAAAGGGGGATTCCTGAGAACTGGTCCACAGTCCGGCCCTTTTCTCCACCACTCTGACTACTAGTTAAAATAACACAGAAATTCACTTAAAAAATTAAAGGTTACAGGGATTTTATAGCTAGGAAATAGAATTTGAAAAACCTTAGAAATTCACTGAATAAATCCAAAGGTTACAGTGAAATTAAAGTTTGGCTCACATTTCACTCATGCAAAACCAGTGAAATTCAGCAGTTATTGTTACCTGAGCTATCTATAACTTACGTTCTTGCAATGCTCTGCTTATGACCTCACTTAGTGCATCACAGATGACATGGTCAGTGACATCACTGATGACATTACTGATGCCATTTCAAAGGACATCATTGATGACTTCACTGATGCCTTGATCCACACAATCACTTACATACCCACTCACACACTCTTCAAACTCCCCTACGCACACTCACATACCCACACAACCACTTACGAACCCATTTAAACACCCATACCAGTACTCATACACCCACTCCTTCCTCCATGGAGCCACTCACACATCCACTCACTCACTTGTACAGCCACTGACACGACCATTCACTCACCCATACAGCTGCATATACAACCTGACTCTCACCTGTACAGCCACTCAGATAGCTACACACACATCCATTCAGCTTCACACACATACCTATTTAACTACATAGTCACTCACACACCCACTTACTCCCCATACAACCTCTCAATACGGCCACTCACTCACCCATACAAACACTAACACATTTACACCAACTTACTTAACCAAATACCCAGGTAAGCAGCCACTCAGTCAATCAAACAGCCACTTACATACTGAGTTACTCGCTCATGTAACCATTCAGGTACCCACTCCCTTAACCATACAATCACTACACACCCACATACCTACCCATAGAACCACATACCTCACCACTCACTCACCCATACAGCCACTGACACACCCACTCATTCAACAAAACAGCCACTCAGTTAGCATCTCAGACCCAATAAGCTACTCAGTTTATTTGCTTTCCAGATATCATTTGCATTTAAAGAAGAATCACAATGCCTGACAAGAGACAAAGAAGAAAGAAACAGAAGAAACAGTACTACATGCTTAAAACTGAGAGTGAAAAATATGATAAGGTGGGGAACGTGTAGACGAAAAATAGAGTAGCTGGTAAGAGTACTAAGGAGTTTCTGAAAGAAATATGTCATAAAATTCAGAATGAAGGAAAAGTGGTAAATTGTAACTGAAGTTTGAAATCAACTCACAAACAGCAAAGAGTAGATGCTTTTGAAATTAGGAAATGTTATAAGAAAAAAGGCAAGTTGACATGGAGACTGAAATACTGGATTTTCTACAAAGGATGAAGAAGTCTAAAAGGAGAAATATAGCACAAAAGCATCATATTGAAAGAACAGTTAACAAAGCATTTGCTGTGAGAAGCAAACTATTTATCTTGATATTGAACAGAGTGAGGACACTACACAAAACAGTATTGTGTATGAAGAAAAAACCCTAAATTTAAAGTCTTATTATTAAAACTAATATTTGCAAGATTTTTAAAGATGAATGGAAGAACATCCCTTGTACAGAGCCTTTTTTAATGAAGGAAGCTAATAACAAGAGAAGACATTACTGCATGCAGTTGATGCAACTGGTTGTTGTTATACGGTAAAAGATGGGACTCCTAATGCAAAAGAGGAGATGATTCCTAGAAATGTAGAGGAAGTGATAGCTGAAGTAGAACAAGGAACACGTAGACAGGTCCCTGTGTACAAATGGAACTGTAGTAATATTTGAAGAGTTCTTCAGGAATCAACCGATCTATTGAGAAGGTTCCTATGTGAGGAAAATCATACAAAAGTGTAAAGCGGAAAACAGAAAATTTCCAAGGATTGGAAGGATCCATGCAAAGTGAAAAAGTATACTAATTTACAGGGACATTCACCCGCATGTCTTTCAAAGAAAGTGTGTAGAAGCACCTTTCATCACTTCAGAATGTTACCTAAAATGTGAAATTTGGTATAAGAGACTCTACTTTGTGAAAACGCCTGCCTTATGTTTAAGAAAGATGAATAGAGCTCTAATGCCTGGTACACTAGCTGAGGTAGAAAGTGTTTGTGAAGATGTTCTGTTTTGTTTCTTTGGTCCAAAAGTGGAGTCTAAGGAAAATGAGGAGTTGGTTACTGGAGGTGTAGAGGAACAGGACACAGGCATTAGTACTGATAACTTTGCACACAAGATAGAAAAGTTTCACACACTATCATCAGAGAAACCAAACAGTGTTTGCCTTTTTTGTCGACACACTCACTGCAAAAGCCATACTCACAAAGTAGTTGTATTCTCAAAAACTGAACAGGAAAACAGAGATAAGTGGCAAGAATTTGGTGTATATTTATTTGTAGAGAAACACTTTAATCTGTAAACATGGCAAATTATATGCAAGTATTGCTATGGTAAGTTAAAGGTTAACAAAATGCCAGGCGGAGCTATAACAAGCAAGTTAGAATCTAGAAGAACTTTAAGATTAAATGTTTATGAATCAATTCTCATACAATGTATGTACCCTTTTTCAGCAATAGTTCATATGGAATCAAAGACATGAACATTACCACCAACAGACCTACAGAAAGTCCTTAAAGGAAGAGTTGCCTTCTTACTTTTAGACTTTAAATGGAATATTGAATGTATGGGGTAGAGAAAGATATTGATGAACCACTTATTCTTGTATATGATATACCACCCAAAAATTAAAAAAAAATCTGGCAAGAGTTAGATGTTAAAAAGTAACAGAAAAAGTTATATTATACCTAAAAGAAAACAATATTTATTACAAAAATTTTGTTGGAGATGTCAGTTCTATGGATGAAGACACATTGCCATCAAGTGGACAAATTGAAAAGGTAGATAGATCCATAACAGAATAAGTTATTGGCAATGCTATTGATCTCTTTCAAATGAAACAAGCAAAAGGAGATCCATTGTGGAGTGTGTGGGAAAAAAGTTTAGAGGCTCACTGTTTTTCACAAATCTTTTTCCCCCTGGAGTTGGTGGCCCATATGATGACTGTCCCATACAATACCAGTAGCTGAGCACAGGTCGACTAGTCTATATTCAGAGGACCATAGATTTCACCAGTTTATTTCATACGTATTTCATCAATTTGTTTTAGAATAACTTGTCCGGCCTATCAAATGTTGTAAATGACATACTGAAAACAGGAGTTATTCTACAAAATCTCTCTGCAAAGGAATTCATTGACAATGTTCATGGAAAGGATGAAAAGTTAGAATACAATTTGATTCATTTGATGGCCTACCACCATGGCACCAATGAGGTTTGATCTTGTTGTCATGGAGAACTGAAATGTATGTTGAGAAACCTAGGTGCACATACTTGGTTGTGGACACTCAGTTGTGCAGAGTATGCTTGGAATGATTTACTTGAGTTTTTGAGATAAGCAAACTCAAACATTAAGAACATTAATGTGAAGACAGGAAAAGAAATTTGCTCTTTGGATCGTGCTACTGTTGTTAGATATTTTAACCATAGGTTTCAAGTAATGCTTTCTTTCATCTGTAAAGGGTTAATGGTGCCTGCAAGGGGATTTATTTCAAAACATTGCTTTCCAGTTTAGGATTCAGTAATACAATTGTTTTATGATCCTATCTGATTTAACCAGAGACTGTAACAATATCTTTTCAAAGTCAGTGTAGTCAGAGACAATCATCTATCTTAGACGCATGAATATTTAGAGGAGCAAATGACAGAGACACGAAGCAGTAAATCTTTTGATAAAAAGTTCATTAGTTTATATATTGCTTCATAAAGTCAAAAATCGGGTACAAATCAACAATTACTGGTGAAGACACAGTATTGAACAAATGAAATAAAGAATTGTGTAATCTAATTAACTAATTAAATTTTTATCAAAAGATTTACTACTCCATGTCTCTGTCATTTGCTCCTCTGAATATTCATGCATCTTGGGTGTATTGGGTCTTCCCACTCTTTGTTTTTCTTCTTTCATCTGTGACAAAAGAAATCCTCCTCTTCGCAAAGTAACTAATTTCTTTTGGTGTAAAGAGTACCAAGCAAGAGGTGCTCCACATATTCACATGCTGTTATGGATAAAAGATGCCCCAACATTTAGAGCAGACAGTGATGACTCTGTACTGTCTTTCATTAAACAGTATGTGATGTGTACCATCCTGAAAGACAATGATGAAAGAGGCCTGAGACAAGTTCTGTGTTTTCAAACACATCGATGTGGCAAGTACTGCTGAAAATACCGGTCTAAAGGACACATTTATATAAGGTGTCATTTTGGTTTTCCAAGACCTGTTATTTCCGAAGGAAGAGTCAATATGTTTTTATCAGCAGTCGGAGATACATTGATGCAAAAATCATAGAAAAACATATACATCCTCAGAAGAACTGAGGCCCTCACGTATTTTAATAAATATAATTGTGTGATTCTCAAGATGTGGAATGCAAATATGGATATACCATTATTTGCAGACAACTCCATTGCTCATTATGTGACTTCGTGCATTACAAAATTAGTGGAGACCGAGATGAAGGAGATGTGGGGGAAGAGATTTCTGTAGAATAGATTCTAACCAGGAAAATATACAGATTCAGCTTACAATGCTTTCCCATAAAGACATAGGATCCTAGAAATGCTGTGATCGTGTGAGCTCTGTCTGTTTATAATCAAAATCAGGGGGTAATGTTTGGGTAAGTCTAGGCCTTGCAAGCAACCAAACAGAGTCTTGAAGTCTTTCCCAGAAAATCAGTATGTAGCAGAGTTTGACTCAGAAAGTACAGACATTGTGAAAACAAATATATTGGATACTTACTATCCCAGAAGGAATGCGCACCTTGAAAACGTGTGTCTTTATGAGATACTTCAACACTGGAGGAATAAAAATAATGAAAGAGAAAACACAGATGAGGAGAAATATGTAGTACTTGGATGCAACAGATGTTTATTTCCACATACAAAAGGAAGATTAACAAACCACAGAAAACATAGGGGCATATTTACAAGAAAGTGGCAGAGAGTGGCGTTAGCCTGCTTGGCCTAACGTCGCGCTCCACCATTTCTGAAAGGCCGGGCTGCACCGTATTTACAAGAATACAGTGCAGCCTTGCATTTCCCCATGCACTGGTGCTAATTTTGCTGCCTAGTTCCAATACAGGCACTCTTGCACCATAGTGCAAGGGTGCCTGCATTGATGGGAATGATGGTTTATGTCAAGGAAGGTGTCCCTTCCTGTACATAAATAATCTGATATGACATTTTGAAACTTCTATGTGTGCTGCTTAATGCAGCGCACATAGAAGTTGCAAAATTTCATTATTTTTAATGATTGTTTATGTGCAGGAAGGGACACCTTCCTGCACATAAACAATCAATGGTAGTTGGCTGCTTCTATGTGTCCTGCACAATGCAGCACACATAAAAACAGCAAAAACTAGTACAAAGAAAGCATTTCTCTGTGTTTCACCAGGGAAAGGCCAGGTATTCCCTGGTCTTATTTTTGGCGCTGCCCCATATTTACACCATCCTTGAAAATATGAGGCAGCATCAAAATCAATAGGTGTTGTGGTGGAACATCACCAAAACACCCATTGCCTGTCCCTTTCATGCTAAGTATAGAGTGAAATAGTGCCTTCTTTACAAGGCAGCGTTAAGCAATGTTAAGTTGCTTAATGCTGCCTTGTAACTAAGGGAAAGCCCATATCACCACAGGAACGTCACTAAAAGTGATGTTCCTGTGGCGATAGGGGCTTGTAAATATGACAACCTCCTGATAAAAGAGAGTTTTTCTATTTGACACTTCTGCAAATGTTTACACCTTGGCGATCTGAATCAAGGTTACTCAGACACTTTGACCGCTACAAAGATTCTTTCAAAGCGGTGAAAGATACCATTGAGTGTTCTGTCTTTCCCAACTACATGAAAATGTTAAATGATGAGATTGAACAGGAGGTAACAATTTCTGCTGAATTAGCTAAGGACAGTTCACAAAGCAGCCAAAGTTCAGGACCTCTAAGTTAACATCCTTTTAGACTATCAATTATTGAAAAAGAAGCTGCCATCGCCATAAATGAGGTGGAAACAGCAATGCAACAAATGAGACAAGAACATTTTGATTTGGAGCAGTTAGTTGGACAACAGACCGATGAGCAGAAAGAAATATACAGAGAAGTAAAAGAGAAAATACAGCATGGATTCCTCCATGAGAAGAAGGAATGTAAATGCTCATCATTTAACGAAATAGTATTATGTGTTAGTGGTCGAGTTGGCACTGGGAAACGTTTTTTAATTTAAGTTCTCACTGCTTACTTACAGAGAGTAGTTTTAAGCACGTAATACTGTTTCCTCTCTTTGTTTCTTCTTTGTCTCTTGTCAGGCATGGTAATTCTTCTTTAAATACAAATGGATATCAGGAAAGAAAATAAACAATAAATACATTTACCTCTACAGAACATAGTATTAAATGTGGTACCATAAGCAGGTAACTAAGTACATAAGTGGGTATTTCAGTATCTAAAAGATTGTATTAGTTTCTCGGTATAGACCTATACATGTATTTTTTACTTAGTATATAGAAAGCACGATAAGTGTGCTAGTTCTATATAAAATATAATAAGCAATTATATTACCAATTCACTGAGTAATTGCGTTGTAAAGAGTTACACAACTGATAATTTGCATTGCTTAATTGCTCTGTTTCTTACAGTAGGGTCATCTAACTGTCTATGGAACTACCTCTCTTACTGATAGGTTTTATTGATAGGCTGGGTGTATCAGTGTATGTATTTGTGTGTGCGGGTGTGTCAATGGCTGCATTAGTGTTTGAGTGGGTCCATTACTGTGTGTCTCAGTGTATACCCGGGTCTCTAAGTAGCTTAATTATTTTTTAGCTGTCCCTGTTTGTAACTATATTATTCTCCACCTGGGTCAGTATGCTTCAGTATGTCTGGGTGTGTTAGCCAATGCATCAGTGTTCTTCTGGGTGTATCAGGGTATCCTTCAGTATGAGTCAGCATGTGCATCAGTGTCTGCCTGGATGTGTCAGTGCAGGCATAAGTGTTCATCTGGCTGCGTTACTGTATGTATGAATGAATGAGTGTGTGAGTGGTTGTATCGGGGTGGGTGTATGAAAGTTTCTATGGTGTGTGAGTGGGTGCATCAGAGATTCTGTGGTGTCACTGACCATGTCATGACTGTTGTAATGTGTGAGGTCATAAGCAGTGCTTTGCAAGGAGGCGATTTAAAGTTAGCTCAGCCAACTATACCTGCTGAATTTCTCTGGTTTTGTACAAGTGAAACCTGAGCCTAGCTAGAATGTCTCTGTAACCTTTAGTTTTTTTATTACATTTCCTAACTATAACGTCCCTGTAACCTTTGTTTTTTTCAGTGAATTTCTAAGGTTTTTTTAAATGCTAATTTCTAACTATAACGTCTCGGTAACCTTTGGTATTTTCAGTGAATGTCCATGTTTTTAAAAATAGTTTTTAATTATTAAAAGATACCTCTAATCATTCTTCACAAAAAAGTGAAATATTTTCTATGTATTTTTAAAAAGCAAATACTTTTGTTTAATAATCACTTATTTAAAGTATATGTAAGGTCAGCTGATTACATATTGGTACAGTTAATTATTGAAAAGTTTAGAATTTCTAGAAATGTAGATGTATTATTTATAACTTTGCAGATTATGTTATTTGAATGTAAAGTTAAGCTTAGAAACAGAATGTGATATAAGTCACCTGCTACTTATGTGGGAACGTCTTGTCAATTGGGTTGGTGAAGAAATATTCCTCTGTAGAAATCATCGATGAAGAAACACCTGGATACATTGCACCCAACTCGCCTTGCTCACAGCACCACACCCACAGATCTTCCCTGAGTTGGAAGATGCTGGTGTGCACTGTAGAAAGCACCAAACCATTTTATGTGTTGGCGAGTAGTCAATCTCTGCTAATATTACTTTTCTAAAAGGACACAAATATTAATTTTTATGTTGGATTTCCAGCCTCCTGTTACACAGTTTTTTGCAAGCACTATGTTTTAAAGATTGAACTTTGAGGGGCATATTATCTACAAACTGCGATAAATATCGAAAAACGCAGTTAGCGCATTTTACATCATCGCCCTCTATTGCTGAATTACATCGCTGTATGGGCGGCGTATTAGCAATGCTTTGCTAACAGGCAAAGTGCAATCCAGCAATAGACTGTGATAATCCTCATTAGTGTGTGAAATCCAGCGATGATTTCACAGCGTTAATGAAAAGCTTGGTAATAGAGGAGTGTGTACTTAACCATGCACTCCACCTCCCATAGGCAATAATGGTAAGTCAGGTTTTTTTCAGGTATTAGGATCATGCGTTAATGGGGGCTTAGGGCACTGTTTCTCATTGCTACATGGGTCCGGGGCAGTGTTGATAATACAGCAAAGTTGTGTTAGCAATGTTTTTCAATGCAGTGATTGTAAGGAATGCTTACTTTACATCTCATTAGCGATGTATATCGCTAAGTTGTGTAGCGATAGAAAATCAGCTGCTAACATGTGCTGACGCATGTTAGCGCTGCCTTGTTAATAGGTTGATAAGAATATCGCTGCTTTAGCGGCAAAAAGTTCAGCTAAAGCGGCAATACTGCCCTTGATAATATGCCCCTGTGTTTTTTTACCTAAAAATTTTAAAAACATAAAAATAATTAGAAAATACAAAAAAAGCTTGAAATAATTCTAAAAAACGGTTCATACGGAACCACCTATTCTGGTTAAAAATAGAAAAATTATATGTTGTGAAATTGATTGGAAGGATACATGTGTGGGTGGGAGAGTGATTTGTATAATAGTGTGTCTATATGTGATAAGTGCATTGTTAGTGTGTGAAAGATTAGTTGAGTTGATCAATAGTGCATTACTAATTGTATGAGTACATAAGAACTGACAGTGCCATTGAATGAGCGTATAAGTATTGTGTGAATGATCATAGAAGTGCATGAGTAGTGCCTGGGTGATTGGGTGAATGCATGAGTCCTGCTTGGCTGATTTGTATTTGTATGAGCTGTGCTTCACTGATTGGATGAGTGCATGAGTATTGCATAAGTGAATGTAAGCGTGCATGTGTAGTGCCTGGGAGGTTGTTTGTGTGCATGAGTACTGCATGGGTGATTGAATGAATGCATGAGTACTGCCTGGACGATTGGATGAGTGGAAAGATAGTACATGGGTGACTGTAAGAGTGCATGAGCAATGTATTAGAGATTGGATAAGTGAGGCAAGATGGCTCCCAAGCGAGTGGACGTGTAGGCTAACCGCTCCCTGACTCACCTACAGGCCAGCTAATTGCAGGAGTAAGAAGCGGATACGGGAGAGGCTGAATTAGCAGGACTAAACTCACCGGCGTATGAAGTGGTTGGAGCCTCGGTGGAGTTGACGGTGTTGCTGGCTACGTTAAGCGGTCACTGGTTAAGGAAGCGCGTTTCGTTCTACCGCGGAGGGGCATTTCACTGCGGAAGGCTCTAAGCACAGCTGAGCCGTTGAACGGAGTGATTGGTGTGAGGTGGGAGCCCTGCAGCTGTGGACGGCAGAAGTCGCTGCTCTCCCTTCTCGTTTTGATCTGTGCTGCCTGCCTGCGAACCTGCGAGTCGGAGAGTCAAGAGCTGGGATTCTGGACTTGCGCAGAGCAGAGCTGCAGAGCACCAGAGGTGTGTTGCAGTCATGCCGCCCAAAGGAACACGGGGGAAGGCGCGGATACCGGAGGAGCAAGGGGAGAATGACGCTCCACCTGAGGTGAGCAGAAGTGTGGCTACCCCATCGCAAGTGAATGCTAAAAACTCTAAAGGCCCCCAGGACAATCTTAAAGTTAAAGTAGGGGGGGGGGCGGAAAAAAACAAAATCATACCGGCGATATTTGCGGCTGCAAAGGACAAACATAAAGGGGGCAATAACCGAACTTCAGCTGAAATAGAGAATGCTCTTTCTACTGACAGAAACGCGGGAAGGGGAGCTGAAGTGGTAACAGACAATGTTTTACAAATTAAAAAGGCTCTAGAATCCGTCAAGGGAACGGCTGGGATGGTTGCTGTAGAGCCTTCCCCACCCACAGTCAGCAATGTCAGTATTGTCAGTAATGTCAGTACTCAGTTAAACCAACACAGTTGTGAGGATGTTCCTCTGGATGTTGATGAGTCACTGATACTTGGAGGCAGTGGTGTGGGGGAAGATCAAAATACACACCAAGATGCGGATTCCGGAGATTTCTATTCTTTGTCGGAACAATCATTGCCTTCCTCTTGTGAGGATTTATTTTCACAATATGCTCAGCATATGACTATGGAGGGGGCAGCCCATCCAGCAGCATATGTTTGGATGATTCAGTGGATATAGTTGAGGACAGCCCATCTACAGTGCGCAAAAATCAAGGGAAAAAGGCAGATAACTTGATTGAAGATGGCACCCTGCATCAACTACAGGATGGCTCCCCCGAGTCGGGTGGAGGTGTATTATTCTTGTTGATCTACGAATATATAATGTCACTACGCAACGAGACAAGGAAGAAAGCCAGAGGGTTCAAACCCTTTGTCGTAAGCTACAGAGTTCGGTTCGCAGACTAGCAAAATCACAGGCGGACTCTGCAATTAGATTCAATGAGGCTGAGACCCGCATTTCAAATCTAGAAGATGTGGTTGAGCAGCAGAAAGCGGCGACAGACTAGTTGCAGGGAATAAAGGAGGACACCCAGTGGAAATTAGCGGACTTTGAAAATAGAGCACGCAGAAATAATCTTAGGGTCCTTCAAGTATCAGAATTGAAAGATGGTCAAGATCCACGCAAATTTATAGTGGACTTATTCAAGAACGTTTTTCCGGAGTTAAGCAAATGGGACTGGGACAGGAAAATCGAAAGAGCACACAGTTTCCCTTTTCATATTCGACCACTCACAGGACAATCTACTCGTAATTCGGGTGGAAGAATCCTGGACAGACCCAGGGCACTGCTAATTTCATTCAATAGCTTTTTGGCTTTTTGGCCCAGAAGGATGTTTTCAAATTAGCGGAGACCTGGCTCAGGCTTTGAGTTTTTTGTAAGACCGGATTTCTGCAAATACACTATGGAAAACCGTTTGCAACTTCGCCAATTAATTACACCGCTGCAGGCCAAAGGGGCGCAAGCCTTCTTATTGAATCCTGCAAAACTAAAGATTATATACAAGGAACGCACACAATTTTTCACTACGGCAGGTCTGGCCAAAGAATTTTTGAACACTTTTTAGGAAAGCTTCGCTCAACCGCCCAATCATCCAATTGACTGGATTATTGAATGTGAACTGGACTATTCAATCTATGGAAAGTTGCATGTCAATTTTGGTATTCTCTCTCGTTAGCTTGTTTCTTGCTTGGTTTTTTTTCTTCCCATTTTTCCCTTTTCTTTGGTACTTGCTAATATATGAGACAGTCAACTCGGGTTGATGAATATTTTTTTTCTCTATTTCAGACGTAGCTCTCCTGCATAAAATTGAAGATACATTTTCTTTTCTTCTTGGTTTTTGAAGGCTTGTGGTGAAGATAGGGAAGCTGCCAGTCGGCATCTACAGGACCATAAGTCCTAAAGCCTTGTTAAAGGGAAGGGTAGGGGTAGGGGAGGAGGGTGGGGTCCGGCTTTTTGGGTGGGAAGGGAGTTAGGGCACTTATTGGTGGTGGGGTAAAAGGGGAGAAAAAATCCACAGTTTCAGGTAAAAAAACTGAGTTAATAGATAGAAACAAATTCAGATTTTTTTTGTGGGGTAAAGAAACTGCTTAGATTTGTCCAATGTCAATGTGTAACCAGACTGGTGGTGTATGGCGTCTCGAGATATTCACCTTTGTTCTTTAAATGTTTCCGGCTTAAATAACATTAACAAAAGAAGGAGAGTGGCTGCTGAGCTACGCTATATTCATCTGGACATTGTCTATATTCATGAGACACACTTGCCTTGGAACAAGCACCATGTGTTAGTAGAGCTGGGTTTTTCTGTTCTTGTCTCTTCACAACAAACAGGAATGACTCAGGGGTGTCTATCTTAGCTAAAAAAAACATGTTCACAGCTCGGCGGAAATGAACAGATAAACTAGATCGATGGGCTATAGTGGAATGTGTAGGGCGGCTCAGGACATTCACGCCATGGAACATTTATGGGTCTAATATAGATGAGCCAGCAATTTTGGAAGAATTGCATGTGGAGCTTGCAACATTATCCACCCCGTTAATTATCTGCGGTTACATGAATATTAACTTAACCAGCCATGACTTCATGGGAGGGATAAAAAACTATAAAGGCCGAAAACCACAGGTATTTAAAGCCCAATCTGATATATTAAAGGATTATAGCCTGGTAGATGTATGGAGTACACTATTTAGAATAGACCCCGGATATACTTTTTACTCCTATCCCCATAAAAAGAAAGTGAGGTTGGACTATTTTTTTGTGGGTGTCGCACACTTGGCTACTGTTAAAATGCAGATTTACACCAAAATTACATCCGATCATTCTCCTATTGTGTTAACACTGTCTGGGTGGGGGGAAATCGGCACTTTTAAAAAATTCTCCTTTGACTGGAAGCTGTGTGTAAATGATAACTTCATAGAGCATATGTCAGGGTGGTTAAAGGAATAGAGATTCAGATAGCATTAGTATAGTGTGGGATACCTTTAAATCTTGCTTCAGGTGAAGGTGTTAAGTTTTGGGCTATTTCAACAAAAAAAATTAAAAACAGAGATGGAGGGGTACTATCATGAGTTGCAAATAGCCGAGGAGAAACTGACGCACGGTTTCGCTGTTCAGGGCAACATAGTCAACTTAGAGGATGAGGTTTCTAGAAAAAGGGCAAACATTTTGGGGGCCTGGGATAAGGAGATCACAAGAAAGTATTTGACACAGAGGAAAATATGTCATGAATTTGGCGAATCAGTTGGAAAATCCTTAGCTCTTAAATTATGTATGAATGAAGCCAGTAGAAACATAGCTGCATTAAAAGATAATGCAGGGGTCGTAAGGTCTGATCCAAAAGAGATTTTGGCTATATTTAAAAAATGTTATACCAACCTTTATACTACTCAGCAAGGGGGCCCAGTGGAATCAATACCGACTCTGTTCGGTGAGATCCTTAAATTAGACTCAGCAGTGGCGGACATGTTAGATGCCCCTATAACATTAAAGGAGGTAACAAACGCAGTCAAAACGCTGGCGATGGGGAAGGCCGCGGGCCCTGACCAACTACCTGGAGAGATTTATAAAGTTTTTTTTGACCACCTAAAAGGGATGATGTTGGCTACGTTTAGGGTGGCTCAAAAGGGGTCAGCACCAAAGACATGGGATGAAGCTACAATTGTACTTTTTAGTAAAAAAGGCAAAGACATAGAGCTATCTGGCTCTTACCGCCCTATATCTCTTTTAAACTGTGATAGAAAGATATATTCAAAAATTTTAGCCAACCGTCTTTCTAAAGTTATATCCTCCTTGGTATCTCAAGATCAACATGGCTTTATCCCTGGCCCGGGGACAGTGGCACATATTAATAAAGTAATTACCTTGTTTGATATAGCGGAGCTAAAGAGGCGTAAATTGGGGTTGATTCTGTTAGATGCAGAAAAAACGTTCGACCATGTGGAATGGCAGTATTTTCGGTCACTAATGGAAACTATGGGTTTTCAGGAAAATTTTATGACAGCATTGCAAGCTTTATATGTAACTGCTATAGCTAGACTTGCATGGGATCAACCTCAGAAATAGTGCGGATTACTAGAGGTACGAGACAGAGTTGCCCCTGTTCTCCTCTTCTTTTCGTGTTATATATTAACCTCTTTATTGTAATGCTTTCTAGAAGCCAGTTAACTAAGCCTTTTGTGGTTTGTAGTATCCCTTTTACAGTATTTGCATATACGGACGACATTGCGATAACATCAGAGGACCCGGCTACCGCAATCTTAGAGATTGAAAGGCTAGCTGCGAAATTTGGGCAGATATCGGGATACAAGCTGAATGTCACGAAGACACAACTGGTATGTACTGACACTGGTATTAAATGATCCAAGAGTTGTACCGGAAGCCACATACTTAGGGGTGAAGATTAGGGCCTAAATGACCGCAGTCCTGGATGCAAATTGAGGATCATTATGCAGTAATATTGCAGACTCTTTGGAGAGGTGGGGGAGGCTGCATTTTACTTTGATTGGGCGAGTGAATATCCTAAAAATGAATATGTTACCGCAGGTATTATACCAATTTAGAGCAATGCAGCTAGAAATTTCGTCAGCCCAATTGCAGAAGCTACAGGCACTTTGTTCTACATTTTTATGGGCTCCCGGCAAACCCAGGAGAGCCATGAGATTTAAGTCTTTACCAACTGCAAGGGGCGGCCTAGCAGTACCTGATTTTGCCCTGTAATACTATGTCTGTTTCTTACAAAAAATGGCTGTATTATTTGCGGCCCGGATGATGGTAGTACAACATTGACAACAAGTAGTCCTCTCTTTTACTTAGTTTTAGGTATTGAAGCTAATCGCAGATCATTTCGGGAAATTGAAGGAATCTATTTTAAAAGGACCAGGTTCAAGTTTTTGGATGCAGCGATAAAAACATGGAGGAAAGTACGCAAATTATTAGATTTAGGTGCGCTCTCTTACTACACCCCTATGAACGCTATTAAACTGCTTCCATCTATATTCAGTGACAGGGCTGCGAGGGGTTAGGAGATTTATACGACCAGAGGGGAAATATTAATCAGTTTGGAGATCTGGTAAAGGCATATAATTTACCAATTAAATTTTTTTACGTTTTTACAAATACGTGATTTTTTGTTAAAAAGGAAATTAAAATGGATTTCTAATCCGTTGATTGAGGCTATTAAGTCACAGAGTAAAATTGGAGTAATGTATAATTTCTTAATTTAATTTAAAAAGGATGATATGGAGAAACAAACCTTACAAGGGTCAGTGATATTGGGGGAAGGCAAAGCTGACATAATAATTGTAGACGCACTCATAAGATCAAAGGAAGTTCTTATGTCAGCAAATTAAAAAGTTCAATTTTTTAAAACTTTATTTAGACTGTATTGTACACCAGCACGGATGCAAAAATGGGGTTATCGCATAAAAACATATTTTCTTTAGCTGTACCAAACTGAATTTGTTTCTAGGTGACAAAGAAAATTTCTTATTTTTTATGATAGGGGTCCCCTTTCATATCACTCCAGCATTAATGCTCCTAGGGATGGGGCATTCAGTCAACAGAGGTAGCATTTTGTACAAACATCGGCTGCTTTTATTTGTTGCAATGACTGTCGCCCGTTTATGAATTGAGGGGGATTGGCTATGTCCTGAGGCACCAAGGTTTGAAGTTTGGAGGGCGAAAATGTATCGACTAGCCAGCCTGGAGTTTAGTTTATATTCAATAAAGGGGGCCATGAAACGTAAATTAGGGTTGAAGATCTGGGATCTTTTTTTGGCTCATATGAATTCCTGATTCTATGAACGTCTGATATTGATATTTTATTTATGTTTAATATTGAAGTTCTATTTCGCTTGATTTTCGGACTTTTAACAATACTGGTTGTATTACCCCTGTTTCTTTCTTTGTAACTCATGTATTCTAGGATTCATTTGTGTATTGGATTGGATGGGTTTCGTATTGACAATTGATGTTTCTGAACTGTGGAAAAAAAAAAGAAAAAGAGATTGGATAAAATGTAAATTGATACTTGTATAGCGCACTACTCATCCGCAAGTGTCTCAAGGCGCTTGTATGAATACCGCTGTGGAACCCATCCTGGCTTTCCCTGTGAGGCGTCCACTCCTGGGCACCCCCAAGGTGAAGGCCAGGAATCCTTAGCTTTGGGGGTGCCGTTGTGGAGATTAAGCAAGCTATTGCCCAGAGTTGCAGAATGTGACTCCATGATTGGAATAGGCACCGAGGTGAGAATTATAAGGTCCGTGGAATTTTGAGCCCAAGACCCGCCGAGACGGGGAATTGAACCTTGGTCTCGGGCTAGACCTCTGCATCAGGGTCTGCCGCTCTAATCATTGAGCCACACTTCTCCACTCATTGAGCCACACTAAGTGCAAGAGTACTGGCTGGATGATTGGATGAGTGGAAGAGTAGTGCCTGGGTGATTACGCGAGTGCATGAGTAGTATCTAGGTGATTAGATTAATGTATAGGTTGTGTCTGGGTGATTGGATGAGTGTATGGGTACCACCTGAGTGATTGGATAAATACATGGGTACTGGCTGGGTGATTGTATGGATGCTTGGGTAGTGTCTGTGTTTTTGGATTAATGAATGTTGATTGTATGACTGCAATGGGAGGTTTTGGGAGATAGGATAAGTGAATGTGTAGTATGTGTGAGATTGAAGTAGTGTAGGAGTAGTGTTTGGTTGATTGCAAGAGAGCTTAGGTGCTTCCTGGGTGACTGTATAACTGCATAGATAGTGTCTGAGTGATAGTAAAAGAGCTTGGGTAGTGCCTGTTTGGTTACATGAGTGCACGAGTACAGTCTGGTTGATTGCATTAGTGGACAGGTAGTGTAAGAGTGCATTAGTACTGCATAGGTGATTGGATGAGTGCATGCATTTTGTATGGGTCGTTAATTGACTGCATAAGTAGTGGCAGGGTGATTGCTAGAGTATGTGAGCAGTGCCTAGCTAATTTTATAAATGAATGACTAGTACCTGGGTGATTTAATGAGTGGATAGGTAGTAGCTGCACCACATGTCTTACATTACATGTAGGAGTTCAATCACACATGACTCATGGAAGTAGTCAGACATAGAAACTTGACAGAATATGTTTCCAATTTCTAGCACAAACATTGCTATCTATGGCTTACTTTCAGTCTACCTTTGCAGAGATGTATATATTCTAGGATAGTGGTTAATACAGTTAAGAACATGTTTTCAACCTTATATTTCTCTTTCAGTTTGAGTAGTGAGAGAAAGTTCATAGAGCGAGGCCTGATCCAAAATGAAATGCTGTCTCCTCTCATGTCAGTCTTATGAGTGTCAGCATCTCTCCAGAGATCTCAATGAGTATGCTAGTGCCTTTTAGAGGTGAGGTGACACATGATAATTAGCCTACATGCACTACACTACCTCTGTTTCAGACTGAAAACTCTGTAAACATGTGTGGAAGAACCTGCATGGATGACCTTCTGATTATTATACAGGAAAGTGGGTTATGAAGCTATGTGTTTTAGTGCTTTCACAAGACGTGTTTCAAAGGAGATGTGTGCATTGTGGGGGTGTGAGTTATAGTTAGCTCAATTATTTATACCAGCCAAATTTCTCTGGTTTTGCATGAGTGAAATGTCTAACTAACTAGAACGTCCCTGAAACCTATGTTTATTTTCAGTGCATTTCTCTGGTTTTTTAAATGCTAATTTCGAACTATAGGGTCCCTGAAACCTATGTTTTATTCAGTGAATTTCAAAGTTTTTTTATATGCTTATTTCTACTATTCCTACAGAGGTAGGACGTGTGCAGAAAGAGGAAGAAACATGCAGAAAGAAGCAAGAGAATGCAAAAAGAGGCAACAGAATTCCAGAAAGACAAAGGAAGGTGAAGAAAGAACCAAGCGATATGCACAAAGAACCAACAGAGGTGCAGAAAGAGGCCTTGTTGCAAAGTCATCCTGTGCCCACCACATTTTACTGACGGTACTGGTGTTATCTGACGCTAACTAATCGGAAAGACCTATATACACTAGGGTACATTATAGGTTGGGGTACCCCTGTGAGTGGCATGACGTCTCCCGTAAGGCCCTAGTACATAATAGGGCAGGGTGATTAAAACTACCTCTAAGTCAAAGGTGCGGAAAGAGGCAAGAGAAGTGCAGAAACAAACAACAGAGGTGCACAGAGAGGCAGGAGAGGTACAGAAACAGGCAAGAAAGGTGCAAAAAGAGGGAACAGGGGTGCAGAAGGAGGCAAGAGGGATACAGGCATTTGCAACAGAGGTAGAGAAAGAAGCTAAAGCAGTGCAGGAAGAAGCAAGAGAAGTGCAGAAAGAAGCAAAAGAGGTGGAGAAATAGGGAAGAGGGTGCAGAATGAACCAACAGAGGTGCAAAAAGAGGCAAGAGTGGTGCAAAAAGAAGGAAGAGAAGTGCAGAAAGAGGCAAGAAAATTGCTGAAAGAAGCACCAGAGGTGTAGAAAGAAGCAGGAGAAGTGCAGAAAGAGACAAGTGAGGTTCAAAAGAAGCAAGAGCAGTGCAGAAAGAACCAACGGAGGTGCAAAAAAGAGGAAAGAGGGGTGTATAAAAAGGTAGAAGGGGTGCATAAAGAGGTAATAGAGGTGCAGAAAGAGAAAAGGGATGCAGAAAGAGGCAACAGACCTGCAGATAGATCAACATAGATGCTGAAAAAATCCAATTGAGATACAGAAAGAGGCAAGAGGTCTACAGAAAAAAGCAACAGAGGTGCTGCAAGAGGCAAGAGAAGTGCAGAAAGAAGCAAGAGAAGTGCAAAATGAACCAAGAGAAGTGCAGAAAGAAGCAACAGAGATACAGAAGGAGGCACGAGAGGTGCAGACAGAAGGAAGAGAAGTATAGAAAGAAGCAACAGAGGTACTGAAAGAGGCTAGAGTGTGCAGAAAGAGGGAAGATAGGTATAGAAAGAGCCAAGAGAGTTAGACAAATAGGGAAGAGGGGTGTAGAAAGAGGCAGGTTGGGAACAGAAAAAAGCAACAGAGGTGGAGAAAAAGGCAAGAGAGGTGTAGAAAGAGGCAAGAGCGTTGCACAAAGAGGGAAGAGGGGTGCAGAAAGAGGCAGGATGGGTACAGAAAGAAGCAACAGAGGTGGAGAAAGAGGCAAGAGAGGTATAGAAAGAAGCAAGTGAAGTGCAGAAAGAGGCAACAGAGGCACAGAAAGATGCTAGATAGGTGCATAAACAAGCAAGAAAAGTACAGAATGAGTTAAGAGAATTTCTGAAAGAAGCAACAGAGGTGTAGAAAGAAGCAACAGAAGCGCAGAAAGAGGCAAGTAAGGTGCAGAAAGAAGCAAGAGTAGTGCAGAAAGAACCAACAGAGGTGCACAAAGAGGCAAGAGGTGTGCAGAAAAAGATAGGAGGGGTGCACAAAGAGGCAAGAGAAGTAAAGAAAGAGGCAGGAGGGGTGCAGAAAGAAGGAAGAGAACTGCAGAAAGAAGTAATAGAGGCAAGAGAGTTGCACGAAGAGGGATGCAGAAAGAGGCAACAGGGACGCAGAAAGAAGTAAGTGAGGTACATAAAGAGGCAAGGGAGGTGCAGAAACAGGCAAGAGAGGTACAGAAATAGGCAAGAGATGTGCAGAAAGTCAAGAGAATTGCTGAAAGAAGGAACAGATGTGTAGAAAAAAGGCAAGAGAAGTTCAGAAAAAGGCAAGTGAGATGCAGAAACAGGCAAGAAAGGTACAGTGAGAGGGTGTGAAGAATGCAGAAAGAGGCAACAGGGGGGGGGCTGAAAAAAGCAAGGCGAGTGTAGAAAGAAGCATGGGAAGTGCAAGATGAAGCAACAGGGGTGCAGAAAGAGGCCAGAGAAGTGCAGAAAGAAGGAACAGAGGTGCAGAAGGCGGCAACAGAACTGCAGAAAGAGGCAAGAGAGTTGCGGAAACAGGCAAAAGAGGTACTGAAAGATGGAATAGAGGTGTAGACAGAGGCAAGAGAGGTGCAAAACAGGTGAAAGGGGTACAGAAAGAGGCAAGAAGGGGTACAGAAATTTGCAAGAGAGTTGCAGAAAGAAGCAAGAGCATTGCATAAGAATCAACAGCGGTGCAAAAAGCGGCAAGTGAGGTGCAGAAAGAGGCAAGAGAACTGCAGAAAGATGCAAGAGAGTTGCAGAAACAGGTAAAAGTGGTGCAGAAAGAGGAAACAGGTAGGCAGACTGAGGCAAGAGAGGTAAAGAACGAGGGAAAAGGGGTGCAGTTAAAGGCAAGAGGGATGCAAAAATTTGGAAAAGAGGTGCAGGAAGAAGCCAGAGCAGTGCAGAAAGAATCAGCAAATGTGCAGAAAGTGGCAAGCGGAGTAAAGAAAGAGGCAAGTGAAGTGCAGAACCAATAGACGTGGAAAAAGAGTTAAGAGGGGTGCTGAAAGGGGAAGGAGAGGTGCAGAAATAGGCAAGAGGGGTACAGAGAGAGGCAGGAGGGGTGCAAGGAGGAAGAGAACAGCAGAAAGAAGCAATTAAAGTGCTGAAAGAGGCACAAAGGGTACAGAAACAGACAAGACATATGAAGAAAGAAGTGCCGTGAGAGGCAAGATTGGTGCAGAAAGAGGGAAGAGAGGTATAGAAAGAGGCAAGTGAGTTGCACAAAGAGGAGGTAGGGGTACAGAAACAGGCAAAAGGGGTGCCGAAAGAAGCAAGTGATGTGCAAAAAGAGGCAAGAGAGGTGCACAAAGAGGTAAGAGAGTTGCAGAAAGAGGAAAGTGAAGTGCAGAAGAAGGCAAGAGAACTGCAGAAAGAAGCAAGATAAGTGCAAGAAGAAGCAACAGAAGTGCAGAAATAGAAAAGAGGGGTGGGTAGAGAGGTAAGAGGGGAAGAGAAAGAAGCAAGTCAGGGGCATAAAAAACAAAAGAAGTGCAGAAAGAAGGAACAGAGATGCAGAAATGAAAAAAAGCTACCGAAAGACATAGGAGGGGTACAGAAAAAGGAAGGAGAGGTTCAGATAGAGGGAAGAAGGGTACAGAAAAAGGCAAGAGGTTATAGAAAGAAGCAAATGAGGTACAGAAAGAGGCAACAGACTTGCAGAAAGAGACAACAGAGATGCGGAACGAAGAAAAGATTTACAGAAAGAGGCAAGAGAAGTGCAGAAAAACAAAGAAATGTGCTGAAAGATGCAACAGAATGCAGAAAGAGGCAAGAGAGGCGCAGAAGGAAGCAAGAGTGGCTTGCACACCAGTAGTACCAATTTAACACCCACAATTAGCAATAAGTAACAGGTGACCATTCTAGGTTTGCAAAGGGCCTTCCAACACGCTGTAACACTTATCGCTGCATTTTTGGTAACATTTCAGCTAGAAACAAGGCTTTTTTTGTTCAAATCTGCAGATTAGGGAGAAGATGATGAATTATGTGGCTAATGCGGATAATTTATATTTGTGCGAAAGGCAGTGCAGCCAAACAGTCGCATAATTCCAGTAGCCCTGCTCACACCCCTGACTAGGTCCAGAAATGCTCCTCAGTGATTCCTTCTTTTTTTTGTTTCATTGAGTTCATAGTTGAGCTTCTATGGAAATGAGGAAGACTAAACCTGATATTACCACTCCACAACACAGACTACCATGCCACATAATTACTCTCCATAAGACATAATCCTACTCTACATAATTCCTATGAAATAAATACCACATACTATCTATTCACATAATTTCACTGCACAACTTACCACATAATTCCACTACACACAACGTACATCCACTCCACTCTGAAAAACCTTAAAAAACGTTTACATTTACTCTCATGCCTTAAAAATAGCCTCTTCTGTTGGCTTCACTGACACAGAAGAAGGCTTTCCACCGAAACGCGTTTGTCGCTGGCTATGGAATAAAGTATTGTTTGGTAAATGCCCCTGTGAGTGCGATGTTCTTTCTAAAGTCGGAGGAGCAAGAGCGACCGACGATAATTTGCAGAGTCTACGTCCGCATATCGCACCCGCCCATGAGTGCTTCGGTAAAAGGTGGAGTTGGAGCAGAATATATATATATCTATATATCGTCTATGAAGCAGTGTGTTCAAGTGCTTCTGTGACGCCTGCCTAGCTAAGGGATTTGTGCTTCTGGGACTGAATGCTGAAGTAGGTCTGACAAGATTTGTGCAGGGGCAGGATAGACTGTAAAGTTTTTTACTTAGGTCATCAGCTGCACCACGCATATCAGACTACACTTAGAGGTACAGACATACCTGAGACATGGTAGAAGTCGGGCAATCAAACTTGACAGAGTACGCTTTCAGTTTAAAGCACAGACATCACGGTCCATGACCTACTTGAAGTGTACGTTTGCAGAGATTAATGTGCACTAGGATAGGAGTTAATACATCTGCTAACATGTTTTAAACCTTGCTTTTCCCTACCAGTTTCATTAGAGAGTCAGAGCTCACAATGCCAGACCTAAGCCAAAATGAAAGGCCAACTACTGCCACGCCACACTTGTGAGTCTCAGCATCTTTCTGCAGACCTTAATGAGTGTGTCTGTGATTTTTAGGGGTGAGATGACACATGTAAAGAAGTCTATAGGTACTTGACTACCTCTGTTTAACACCGCAAGCTCTCTAAATGCGCATAAAAGAAGCTGCTTAGATCACTTTCCATTAGTTATAGAGAGCAGTCGGATATGAAGCTGCGTGTTCAAGTGCTTCTGTGACTCCTGCCTAGCTAAGGGATTTGTGATTCTGGGACTGAATGCTGAAGTCGCTCTGACAGGATTGGTGCAGGAGCATGATAGGTTGTATAAATTATAAGATAGGGTCATCAGCTGCACTGCATGTGTCAGACTGCACATAGAAGTACAGACATACCTGAGACATGGTAGCAGTCACACATTCAAACTTGACAGAGTATGCTTTCAGTTTGAAGCACATACCTCACTATCTACGGCCTACTTGAAGTGTTCTTTTGCAGAGACCTCAATAGACCAGGATAGAGGTTAATACATCTGCCAACATGTTTTAAACCTCACTTTCTCTATCATTTTCATTAGAAAGTCAGAGCTCATAATGCCAGGCCTAAGCCAAAATGAATGGCTGACTCCTGTCATGCCACTCTTGTGATTCTCAGCATAATTTTACAGACCTTACAGGGTGCCTTGTAAGGGTGAGATGACACATGTAAAAAGCCTATAGGTACTAGATTACCTCTGTTTCACACCACATGCACTCTAAATGTGTGTGGAAGAAGTTGCATAGATCACTTTCTATTTGTTACACAGGGCAGTGTATTCAAGTGCTTAAATGACGCCTGCCTAGCTAAGAGATATTTGCTTCTGAGACTGAAAAATGAAGTAGGTCTGACAATATTAGTCCAGGGGTATGATAAACTGTATAGTTTTTTAAGTTAGGGTCATCAACTGCACCACATGTGTCAGACTACACATAGAAGTACATACACATCTGAGACATGGTAGCAGTCAAACATTAACATTTTAAGAGTGTTTTTCAGTGTAAAGCACACACATAACAATGTGCGACCTACATGCAATCCACCTTTACAGAGAGTACTTGCAGAGTACTTTTCAACCAATTTATATGGACTACAATAGTGCTTAAAAGTTCTGTAATAACATATTAAACAACACATCACATCACTATTTACACACTCCTTGCAGAGTATCTTTGCAAAGAGTACATACAGAGTACTTTTTAGTCAAGGTATGTGGACTAGGCTAGGGTTTAAAGCTTGTAGAAATACATTTTGAATGTCTAATTTCCTTACCAGGCTCATTAGAACAGAGAGGGCCATATGTAGGTAAATTCCAAATACCGACTCCGTAATACCGAATCATACCGAATCGTTATTAAGAATGAGGTAAACGTGATGTAGGTAAATATTCGTTAAACATTACCGATTCGTTCCTAATCGGTATTAAATACCGATTGTGACCAGATCGGTAATAAAAATGCATACCGAAAGGCTAATACCGATTCGATGTTACCGAATCCACACCCAAAATCGGAAATACCGAATCGGTAATTCGAAAAACAGCATTTGGGTGAATCAGCCAATCCTGATACACCCATTTACTTCCCAAACAGGAAGTTGCCACACCCAGCCAGGTGCACAGGGCCTGGAGCTCACTGTGAGGCAGACAGGCAGGAGAGCTGAGGAGGCAGCAGCAACATAGACCAGAAAAAGAATAGAGAAAAAAAACAGAACAAGCATTGCAATGGCAAGCCAGGACAAGGAGAAGGAGGGAGGTGAAAGAAAAAGAAAACTCAAGTTCAGCGACAAGGAGCTTGAGATCCTGATTGAGGAAGTCACCCAAGTGTACCACAAGCTGTTTGGAGCCCAGTCCCACCAAGTGCCAGACGCACAGAAGAGGCAAATATGGAGTGGCATTCGGGACAAGATCAATGCCATAGGTGTGACCCTGCGCACCATAGAGGACATCAGAAAGAGGTGGTACGACCTCAGAAAAACTGCAAAACAGAGGATGGCAGAGAGACATAGGCTGGCAGGGAAAACTGGAGGAGGAAAAAATCGAGCCCCAGTACCAACACCACTGGAACAGATGGTGGAGTCCACCATCCAGCGGGAGAGTGTGAGTGGCATAGGAGACGCAGACAGCTCCACCAGAGCAGCTAGAAAACAAGGTAAGAAGCATGCCCAGCATGCTGCCCTAACCCCTCCCAAACCCCAACCCCCATAGTGGTAAAAGTGCTCCCACTCCACACCATGTCTTACTGCTTACCTGCAATGCATACTGGGTGATGTAGTCAGTGTGAAATCATGATCAGGACTGTCAGGGCAGCTAACACAATAGCATGGTAACATAATTGGACAGGTCAGGATAACCACTGTGCACTGTTGGCATGTACTTTAATGCAATGGCATAGCAGACAGAGCATTGAGAAAATTTACATTTGTGTCATTTCAGGCGAGTCATCTCGCAGTGCAGCTGAGGGCAGCAGAGGCAGGTCAGCCAGGCCAGAGGGGAGTGAACACGATGAAGACAGCATGGCTGCAGGGAACACCAGCTCTGCGCCATCGCAGCCAGCCAATCGTCCACCACAGACATCACCACAGCGCCAGGGAGGGCCGCAATCCCCTCTCACTCAGTCACCACTGCGACGTTCACCTACACCACCACCACCATCACCACCACCACCACCACCACAGTCAGGCAGGAGGCATGCCGTGATCACCCTCCAGCAGATGGAGGAGTCGGAGGAGGAGGGCAGCCAGCGCCAACAAAGTCCTATTGTAGAGAGATCCAACAGGGAGCGGGCTGGTTCAGCATCCGAGGGTGCGAACATCTCATCACGACGCCGTAGGGCAAGGCCGGTCAGTCCAGTGGAGTTTGAGCAGGGTGGCAGTGTGTTTGCTGGACTGGAAGGCAACATGCTGAAGGTCCAGCGCCTGCAATGGAGGGAGATGAAGTCGTTACACAGGGAGGTGGCAAACATTAACAGACATATGCACAAGATGGAGGAGGGTATCAGTGCCATGGGGGAGAATATGTCTGCAGGGATGGAGAGGGTAGCAACCTCGGTGGACAAGCTGTGCAGCCAGCTGGAGCAGGACCGTGTTGGCATGCGCCGACAGAGACTGAGACTCCAAGACTATACTTCGTCGGTGAACCGGCTGGCCAGTACGACAGCACTGATGTGTCGCCGGTCCATCGCCATGCAGGAGGAGATGGCGCATTGCAGCAGGGATGTGGCCAGGGGGATGGTGTCCATGACCTCAGTGCTAGAGCTCATGCAGAATGCTAAGGCCTCAAATATGGAAGGGGGGGGGGGCAGTGAGGAGGCTTCCAGCCGTGGTAGCGTCACACCCTCACCCACCGAGTGCAGGAGGCGTAGTGGACGTACTGTCCCAGCACAGGAACGGTCCAACTCACAAGTCAGTGTGGATGGGGAACATGCACGTGCAGCACGGGGACGCAAGAAGTGAAGGACTCTGGCTGTCCACATGCATGTGATGGGTGATGTAACCCATGTCCAATTGGACATTGCTCAGAATGCTGTAGGTGTGCCAAATAAACACCTGTACATGTAATTTGAAATGCCTCAGTGTCGTTACTCACTCAGAAGTAGTGTGATGTTATCTCTGCCCGTCTATGTCTCCCATCATGTTCAATTGCAGCACCAGCCGCGCTGTGCTCTGGCTGAGGGTTGTCCTCGTCTTCGTCCTCTGACTCAGTCAGTTCCACTGCAGTTCCTTTTTTCGTGGCCAGATTGTGTAGCATTGCACACGTAGCAATAATCTTGCAACATTTGATGGGGCTGTACAGACGCGCACCTCCTGTTTTGTGGAGGCAACGGAATCTGCTTTTGAGCATACCAAAAGTGCGCTCCACCACGTTGCGTGTGCTCCTATGTGCCACATTGTATCTCCTCTCCCTTCGGGTGGTTGGGTTCAGATATGGTGTGAGGAGATACGGCCGGAGGGCATATGCGCTGTCACCTATAAAGAGAAGTAAGTGGCATTGATTGGTGTGACCAACAGCTTGTGGCAGGGTGTACATCAGGGTGTGTGACATTTACTTACCTAGTATGTATCCGTCGGCAAATTCACCAGCAAGCAGACGTGTATGTATGCCACTGTTCCTGAAGATGTAAGCATCGTGGGTACTCCTGGGGTATTTGGCCACAATGTCTGTGATAATGTGTTTGGCATTGCAGATCACCTGCACATTGATTGAGTGGGTGGATTTGCGGTTCCTGTAAATGTATTCACTTGCTGCAGGTGGGCAGATGGGAATGTGGGTCCCATCGATGCAGCCGATCACGTGGGGGAAGTGGGCAAGTTGATAGAACTCCAGCTTGGTTCTCTGCAGCTCCACCTGCGTACTGGGGAAGGATATGTAATGTTCCATTCTGTTCATCATGGCGTCTAGGAAGGTGTCGAAGATCCGGGAGAGGCAGCTCTGTGATACTCCACCCACTGCTGCTATCACACCCTGGAAACTTCCTGATGCTAGCAGGTGCAGGCAGCAGAGTACTTGGACATGGGGGGGGATTGCGTGGGCCCTTGGTTTCTGATGCTCCAGATAGGGTGTTAGGTCCCGTATTAGCTCCAGGATGGTGTCTGGGTGCAATCTGTATCTCTCGTGTATTTCAGCGTCTGTCAAGTGGAACAGAGTGATGCGTACTCTGTACACCTGCTCCTCACGTCTCCAGATCCTCATTCCTGCTGCTCTCAGCCGTAGGCGCCTTGCTATGAGATAGAGGCCTGCCATTGTGGTCATACAGATGCATTTTGGGTGTGTTTATATAGACTCCTCCTGATTACCACATGCTCCAGAAACGTGGTAATTAGCGAATCGTTATCACCGATTTTGGCCAAATTCGGTATTACCGGGGTTTGCTACATAGCATATTTAGGGGTTTTACCGATTCGTTTCTACCGAATCGGATCTTATTGTTTTGGTAATTCCGATTCGGTGACGTAAGGTTTTTACTGATTCGCTATTATCGATCCTATTCGGTATTACCTACATCTCACATGGCTACATATTTGTCGGTAATACCGAAAATGAGCCTTTTTCGGTGTTACCGATCGGTATTTGGCCACCTACATATGGCCCAGAGTGTTCTACTGCCTCTCCTAAAGCAAAATGAAACTGACTCCAGTGTATGACTGTCTTGTTACTGTCTTACAGATATATACTAGTTTAACTCCTTACTCATACTATCATATTCTCCATTATATCATTCCTCAAACATGTTAAAAATCCAACTTTTCCATAGAAATAACTACTTACTACATGTATACTATTAAATATTTAACTATTCATCTCTTTATATATTACTATGTATTTAACTCTGCACATATCAAACAAAATACACATACCAGTATTTACACCAATACAAGACACAGTTAATAAAGTATATTTTTTTCTGATAAAATGAATGATTTACAACTTTACATTGGCACCAGACGGCTGTTCGATGCAGCAAGTTAGGTGACAAGTGGGTTCTTGACCTTGATGAAAGTGTGACCACAGGAGAGACCCACCCCAAACAGACCATGAAGCACCTAGCTAAATAGTTCCAGGTTATCACTAATTATGATACCAGTTGAGATGTAGGTCATCTGTATATATGTCAGCCAGCACTTACTAATTGCAGTGTAGGGGGCATAGACATGGCCCTGACGACTTCCTTAGAGCCACGGCTGATTAGAGATAGAAACATGGTGGCATAATTATTTGCACAGTGACGCATACGGGTCATTACACCTAAGTATGCCTACAGGAGGCATAATTATTTGTACAGTGATGCAGACAGGTCATTACGCCTAAGTATGCCTCCTATATTTATTCCTTGGTGATCTTTTAATCAAGCAGGGATACCACCAAATTAAATGATACTTTAGTTACTATCCCATGGAATTTTAAAGTCATAAACTGGACCTAAATCATTGTCCTGAGAGAAGAAATGTCTAAGAACTCCCTCAGAAAAACCCCATTCTGAAGGCGAGCCTGCCCTGGTAGTAACATCTTACCAGGGTGGGATTAGGTGGCAAATGACGAAGCATGTCACATTACATGAGTGAATAAAGTTAAGGAAGGTACCTCCTAGTATTAATTACAGGTCCTAGAGGGAGGGGGAGAGAAAAGCAAAGCCTATATAAAATACTCTATCTGACCTACATTTCTTTCCGGCGTAGCCTATGGCTTACACATGCCCCACAATGAAGAGAGTATCTTGTCCTAGCTATAAAGAAATTATATAGATAAGACATTATTCTTTTATTTTTTATATATATTTTTGATTATTTTTCATTTTTCAAAAGTCACACAACAATTCCAGTTAAGTACAAGAGTCATACATAAGTATTTAACATAGAATTACAAAATTGGACTCTAATATGCATCTATTGTATGTAACTAACGTACCCCAGCACACTCATACACATGAGCCTCACACTCACTTCATACCATACCATTGATTCGCCTAACATACAAAGTACAAGATAAAAATGCAATTTGAACAACACCCTAGGGAACCGACCAGGACAGGAAAAAGCAAGAATTGTTGAAGAATTATTGTAACTGCAACATCAAAACATTTCCTAAATTCATACAATATGTGCAAATCACTAAATAATTTCATTATCATATGCAGCCATCATAACTATTGGTTTACCTGTGTATATCTCTAGACGGATTCCAAAGGAGGAAAGGTCGACGTACGCTTCGGTGGTGTACAGGTACTTTTCACCACCTTCATCAGGACCAGTGTTAAAATTGTACAATAGTAAAAACAGGCAGAGGTAGCTCAAGGAACAGTAGGCTTTAATCATCAAATGCCTGTGAGTAGGAACTGAGGACACAATGTCTCTTTATGCAAGTGGAGTCCATAAGGATGCAACCAGGAACAATCAATTCATAGATTTGAAAAAAGCTTCACTTATAAATTTTAAAAAAATGGTGCTTCAAAGGTATGTCCATCATGCAGAGAGTGAAATCCCCCACTTGTTGAGTGTCCAAAGGTCAAGCATATTCCTCTAAGCAGAAACTTGTGACTTGTGTGGCATTCCAGCCGAGTATCACAGACGCCCATGTAGAAGACATTAGGTGAGTGAGCCATGTTCGTCCAATTCTTGGAATTGCCTAGAAATTGGGTAACAAACAACTAGCAGCACACAGAAAACTAATTTGGTCTCTGGTACTAACCTGCTGACTTGCTGATTAAGCAAACAGCATTTCTCTGAGGGTATTATGCCAATTTGTGTGTTTGTTTAAGTTAGTGAGGGCAGGCGTGAGCCCCATAACACCCCTCTTGTCCCCCCTTTCTTCTACAACAACATAATTAAGAAATTAATTAAAATCACTTAAAAGGTCCCCACCCCATTGATCACACTACTTACACATTTTGTAACTACCTGTGGAATTCCACTGTAGAATCTGAATTTATCAGAATCTCTTAGATATTTTTCTTTTCCACACAATAAGCGTGATGCACCACTCTCTGGTAGGAAAAACCAGTATTGGCACATTTTCCATCTCATTTTCCACAAAATGAATGTAAGTAACAATCAAAGTATTCCCTTATTTTTTCAAAATATAAAACCACTTGCCACTGAATAGTTGTATTAACCCTTCATTAGGCTCTTCTAAAGAATCTGGTTGTGTAAGTTGCTGGAGTCGCGATCTGACCGTCGCGCCCAGCACGATCCCGTGTGTAGTGCCGCGATGGAGTCACGGATCCCTATGGGAGTTCAAAAAGCCATTTCCAATAATACAACTATACTTTTTTATCAACATATTACGCTCAAACATACTGATGAATTGGAAAAATTCACTTTTAAAATGTATAAGATATATAAAATACTACATTTAATTTCTTAAAAGTACATTTTATTTTAAATCCCTCCCCCACA
This sequence comes from Lissotriton vulgaris, assembly GCF_964263255.1. Taxonomy (NCBI): domain Eukaryota; kingdom Metazoa; phylum Chordata; class Amphibia; order Caudata; family Salamandridae; genus Lissotriton; species Lissotriton vulgaris. The sequence goes on along the minus strand of NC_141697.1, from coordinate 293,468,766 downwards.
CTGCTTCACCTCAGTTTCCATAGCAACAATTTATGAAACATTCAACTGTACCAGTAAGACAAAAGTTCAACATGTTTTTAACTACAGCACATCAGCTTCCCATTCAACAGTAGCACGTGTGTTTGAGTACTTAAAAATGTAAGCTTATCCAGTGAATTGAACCTTTTAATGGTTTATCCACAGCCAATCAGAAAAATAATTATTTTGCAAGCTAAGATACAACCTATTTTTAAGTATGAAATGTCTATGCACACACAATCACTTATTTTGTTTTCTTAAACCAGATTCTGTCCTCCATTTAAGATGCCTTTAATTATCAGAACTGCCACATTCAGCTACAGAATTCTTCTGACTCCTGCTGATATGCTGTTGCCGCCCCCACTGACAAGAACGCCACGACGCCACAGCGTCCAACGAAGCACCGCCCCCTGGAGTCTTCGGACGAGGAGTGAGGAAAACTGAACACAGAATACGGTCGTGAACTGCTGGACCGCACCGCTCCATACTGAGCTGCAGTAAAGCACAAAAAAAGCAAAAAAAGGCCACGCAGGTGGACTTGGCAGGCACTTGGGACCATTGATGTGCCACTGAGAGTCTGCCGGTGTCTCTCGGGGTCTCCCGCTTCCTGTTTTCTACTGGTAATCTCCTGCTTATAGAAAAAATGCGGGGAGCTGGAACAGGAGTAGGAGGGGCAGTCCGCCCTGGGAACTCCAGGCAGCTGGAAGGAGGCTGGAAGGGGGGGAAGCAAAGCAGAAAAGCAGAGAAGCCTCCACCCCCGAAGCCAGGTGAGGTGAGGAGGTTCCCCAGTATACAAATCTAGGGAAGTACACTGGAAAGAAGCACAAGGTGGCAGGCGTGGTGGGCGCGGCGGGCACTGCGGAGGTAAGTGTGTGGATGGTTGTAGAGCTTTAACATTTTAAAATAAAGATGAAAAACACAGTATTATTAGTTAAGATTGAGTAAGGTGTAATAAATTGGAACCGGTCAGAGAGCAAGTGGATTGCCCAAATCTTGATACACCTCTAATAAAAGACTAATGGCACCAAAAAGGAAACAGAACATTTGCAAGGCGATCATAGAGCAAATCCCTGGGAGAGGAGAGCCCTCTATTGAGAGTAGAACCATAGAAGAAAGCCAGGAGAGCCCGGAAAGCCCCAAAGAAGGGGTAAAAGAAATAGCTCAAAGGAGGAAAAATAAAAAAGTTAATAAAGCTACAAAAGGAGCTATGCAAGATAATAAAGGTAGTACATCAGCCTACAAATTAATAAAGAACTTTGTAGGGAAGCACTACAAAAAAGTAGTTTTATCCACTAAGCCAATGGAGGGTGAAGAAGAGTAGCAGAATGAGAATGTTTCAGTAGAACCCTGCGAAGAATTATTGAAGACATCACAATTGAAAAATCATTCCCTTTTCAGTCAAAATGAAATAACAACAGGACCACGGTTGTCCTCGTCACCCAAGGTGTTCTCACTGCAGGAATTGGCGGATTAGGAAGTATCTGGCTTAGCGAAGATCAACAGCGAAGGGCCGAGATCAGATTGGGGGGATGTGTCGGTCCCAAAAGTGCTATGGCCACAAACGAATATAATCCAAAATCACCAGCAGACTTCAAGAATTGAGGGAAGAGACAATTCCGAGAGAAACAGCCTACAAGACCTTGGCATCTCTGCAACTCCCTCTTCCTCAATGATGGACTAACTCTTGATGCTTCAAAAAACCCTTCAGGGGATATTAGAGGTCACAATGTTAAATAATGGGGTGCTGAAATCGCAAAAGGTACATTTACAAAAGATTGAGGAGGAATTGCAAGGAATCTGTGGGCAAATGCCTTCTATGATGAGAACTGTTTTAGACCCACAGTTGATAGAAAAGAATGGGGGTACAGAAAAAATAGAACCCCCACATAGTGTATATGTATCCAAATGCCCAATGTTGATAAAAAGAAGAGGATGCAATTTGAGATACAGTCTTTTGAGGCCGAGTGGTCTTTTAAAAAGAAAGATGTATAGAAAGAGAAAAGAAAAAGTAGGTATAAAGGAAAGTAAAAGGGAAAAGGTGGAAGAATTTAATTTAATAACAACCCCACGGAAAATTATACCTCCTAAGTATGCGAGAGAAGTGAATAAGATAAATGGCCTAAATCCCAATGAAAGGGAAAGCATTAGCAAGAGACCTAACAAGGAGATACTAAAATCAAAACCTATTTTAAAACCAACCAATTCGGGCTATAATATACAAAAACAGAAGAATCAAAATCAGGATAAAGTAGCCCTGGGGCAAGGGAAAATGGAAGTAAAAAGTAAACAAGGGGGGTTTGGATGGAAGAACACTGGGTGGTCAGGTATGGAATTCCCTAAGATAGAAACAGAAATGGGATGTAATAGGTGGCTGCACTTCGAACCTGCTCAACCAAAAAAAAGGGGAAAAAAACAAGAAAGCTTGTACCTTTAAATAGATCCCAACTCCTATACTCATTCGCAAAATGTCCAAGTCTGAGGGGTATTGGAACAAAAGATCTGAGACAGGTGGGATTTACAGAAAACATACAAGAAAAGAAAATCTCAAGAGTGCTAGTTTACTCAGATCTAGTAAGATTGGCTATCTGGAAAGCAGAGAGGGAGATACTGAAGGAGGGTGTTAGACCTGGCATCTTTGGCGTGATTACCCTCATCTTTTTGCCTCTGCCTCCTGTATTTTTCGATGCTGTGCTGGATTCGTTTTTTGCTGGTTTAGATGCTTTGGACACTCTGCCACTGCTGATCAGTGCCAGAGTGTAAGTGCTCCCTATGTAAATTGTTATTCTGATTGGATATACATTTTTGGCATATTTGTATCACCATGAAGTCCCTAGTAAAGTGCACTGGGTGTGCCAGGGCTGGTGATGACAAATGCTACTAGTGGGCCTGCACCACTGATTGTGCCACCCACAGGAGTAGCTCTAAAATGGTGTGTCGGGCCTGCCACTGCAGTGCCTCCGGGCAGTTTAGAACTGCCATGTCCTCCTGGTCCGCGTCCTCGCTGACCAGGCCTAACCCTTCCCTTTTCGTGCACATCAGTCACCCCTATGGAAGGCCCAAGGTACCCCCCTGGGCAGGGTGCCGTGTATGTGAAAGGTAGAGCATGTACTAGTGCAGGTGACATGCTCTGGTAGTGAATTACAGCCATTTTCGTTGTTCACTATTGTAAGGCTATCTTGTTCCATAGGTCAACATGGGGGATGCTGGCTACAGTGGTTAACAGCATTTCTTCCCATAGGAACAAGATAGGACATAAGTATCTAGTATCCCTGAACTCAGAATTTAATAATACATCTTTTAGGAAAGGTGGTTTTTAAATCCTGTGTTTGAGAACAGCACTTTTAGAAATTTGCTGTTCTCTTGTCTGACCCTTCTGTGTGCCTGGGCCTGTTTGTGTATTGACTGTCTGGTTTGTGAGTGACAGGGGCTGGGGAATTCCCCCAGAGGCTGGATGAGTCAGCACTAGGCTGAATGAAGCAATTGCAACCTGAGTGGTGGGAGGAGTTAGCACCTGGGCTGAATAGGGCTGTGCCTGCCTGCCACAATGCTGGCTCCACCTCCTGCTGGGCGGCTGAGGACCCTGCCCCTCACTCTGAAAGGAAAGATGCAGCCAGCAAAACAAAGTGCTCAGGATCCGCCCAGAACTGGTTCAGACCAGGCTCAGGGCCCACATGCACAGAGAGAACAAAGACTTTAGGGGTATAAGTACAGGACCCCTGACAACAGAAAATTAGATCATCCTGGAATCAAGAAGGAACCTCTGCCAAGGAGAAAGCTGACTTTGAAGAAGGAAGACTGTCCTGCTGTTGCTTTGCTGGACTGACCTGCTGTTGCTTTGGTGCCAAGGAGAGGGGAAGGACTTTGCTGTGAGCTGTGTCCCCTGTCTTGAAGGAATCTCCAAGGGCCTGAGAAGAGCTGGCTCCCTGTTTTTGAAGTCCCAGGAACAAAAGGACTTCACCCCCAGTCTCCCTGAACTCTGCTGAGAGAGTTCTGTCCTTCCTAGAGTGCTTGATCCAGTTGTGGGGCCTCTGGAAGTTGAACCTGAGCTGGGAAGCTTGAAACTAAGCTGAGAGACTTTTGAAGCTGAAAAGTGTCGCATCGCTCGCTTGCGGAGTACATCCCCGACAGTGCGCGAAGTTTCCCGCTGCTACGAAGGTCAAGATCGGCGCAGCGCCTGACGCCGCTGCCGGAGCCGTCGCCTCCTTCGTTTGCGGGACGCACCAGACCGGTGCGGGAGAATCGAACATCGCTGCGAGTGTCGTCGCAGAGCCTGACGTCGCTGGGTGAGATCGCCGCACCGCTTGCTTGCGGACCGCATCACGTCGCTGCGAGCATTGTCGCAGAACCAGCGCATCGAGGAGCTGAGAGAGAGAGGATCACCGCTGGACCGCGCATCGTCGCCCCGGAGATCGTCGCAGCCCCTACGAGATCATCGCATCGTGCCTTTGCGAGAACAGACTTCCTACGGAATCTACGCACCGGAATCCACGCAAGCGGCCTTCCTCCCCATACAAACCGGATTCGTCGCAACACGCCCGCTGCTGCAGCGGGGCTGTCTCATCGCCTCCCCAGGGTCTCAGGAGTAACGCATCGCTTGTTTCCACCGCACCAGCTTCCTGCTTGTGGAACTTTGTTGCATCTAAAAGGTACTGTGAGTAAACGTGACGCAACTGTGAACTTTTCACGCATCTGTGGATTATTTTAACGCAACTTAAAGAACTTTGATTACAACCTGAAGAACTCTTTTGAAACCATATTCTTGAACTGTGTATGTTGGATTTTTGTCGTTTTGGTCTTGTGTAGTTTAGAATAAATACCTTTATTTTCCTAAACTGTTGTGGAATCAGTTTGTGGTGTTTTCACTGTGTTACTGTGAGTGTTGGTACAAATACTTTACGCATTGCCTCTGGTTAGCCTAGACTGCTCAGGCCAAGCTACCTAGAGGGTGAGCAGGGGTTATCTAAGAGGGTTATCTCCTTGCCCTGACTAGAAGCAAGGGTCCCTATTTGGACAGTGGTACCTACCTCTGCCAACTAGAGACCCCCAGTTCTAACATTGGTGGTCAAGCGGTGGGATTTGAACTTGTATTTGTACTTGACCCTCAGTAATTGGTGTACATCACTAGTGAGTGCAGACCACTACGCCTCCGCATACTATTGGTTTTTGAGTTTTTGAATTCTATTTTTGAGTAACTCTTCGAAAAGCATCATGTCTCTGAATGGGAAGGCGCCCAGTGAGGAGGCAGATATAGATTTGGAATTCTCGATTGGAGATCTGTACTCCTACCCGGTAAAGCATCTTAGGTACTTCTGCCAGAAGTTTGAGTGCCCCATAAAGAGCGCCTACAGGAAGGAGGAGCTGCAGAGAATCTTGAAAACCCATTGGGAGGCAAAAGAAGGAAATAATGTTGTGGATACAGAAAACAGTTTTCAAGGCACAGATCTACCACTGGGCAAACCAGGTGCAGGAGCTGGCAGCATTCATTCCAGCAGGAGCCTCTCCCCAGAAGAGTTACAGGAAAATCAAAGAATACGAGAATATGACTTGGAGGTCATGAAAATGAAAATGAAGCAATTGGAAGTAGAGAAGGCGGCGGAGGAGAGCAAAAATGCCCGCGCCTTAGAGGAAAAGAAATTGCTTTTGGCTCATGAGTTGAGCATGAGAGAGCTGGATCTGAAAGCCAAGGAGGTGGATGCCAGTTCAAATGGTGGCAGCGCGCAGCCAGTGCATGGGGGTAAAGTATATATTCCCAAAGACCTGGTACAGAATTACCATTGGAGTGAGGATATTTATGCCTGGTTCACTTCGTATGAAATTGCATTGAAGATGAATGGTGTGCCTGATCAGCATTGGGGGCGGGCCTGTGGAAACATTTTGAGGCTTCTGGGAGGAGTGCTCTAGAGCCCTTAGAGTTTGCAGGTGCCATGACCTACCCCAATATGAAGGAGGCCTTATGTCTCAGGTATGGCCTTACTCCAGAGCAGTATAGACTGCAGTTTAGAAACTCCAAGAAGAAAGAGTCTGAGACTTGGATGGAGTGTGTGAATGGGTACTCGCATGCACTGGAAGGTTGGATGAAGGGCAGTAAAGTAACTGATTTGAAGGGGTTGTTGCATTTAATCAGTTGGGAGCACTTGAGTAGTCTTTGTGTTCCAGAGCTGCGCCAGCATCTTTTAGACAGCAAGCTGACAGACCCCATTGAGCTTGCTAAGGAGGCGGACCGCTGGACCAGTACCAGGGTCCACAGAGGAATTGTGGGTACCACAGCCAAAGGTGGGCAGGGTCCCCAGCAGAAGAGTGGGGGGGACAAGGGTAACCAAAAGGAGTTCTCACAAGGGCCCCAAAATAGTTCCCAGGAAAAGGATTCCCAAACCCTCAAATCTAAACAGCCATGGCCCTCTAAGGCAGGCGGGACAATAGAGACAGGAGAAATAACCAGGGTCCCCCTACCTGCTATCACTGCAATGAGGTGGGCCATATTGCTCCGAAATGTCCCAAGAAGAAGCCCGCACCCACTGGTGCTCCCGCCCCAGCGTTAGCTAGTGTTTATTTGGGTGGGGATTTGGTTTCTAGTGACTGGGGAGAGCTAGCAGTCATGACCCTTGTCTCTCTAGGAGACCGAGAGATGGTCCCGGAAACCTTACTGCCCTCTAACATTAAGAAATATGGGCAGAAGGTGACCATCAATGGGAGGGAGGTTGAGGCTCTGAGAGACACCGGAGCCAGTGTGACATCCGTGAGGTGTCAGTGGGTGTCGCACGAGCAAATCATCCCTGGCGTACTCCGCCCTGTAGTGGCCGCTGACAGCTCAGTGCGCCTCTGCAAGCTGGCAAAGGTTTCCTTTGAATGGGGAGGAGTCTCTGGTCTTTTGGAAGCAGTTGTCAGTGATGCCTTGCCTGTGGATTGTCTGTTAGGCAACGACCTGGAGAGTTCTCCATGGAAAGACATAGAACACCGAACTCACTTGGGGATGTTGGGTCTGCCTGCGTGGATCTGCGTGACCACGCGTGCTATGGCAGCCAGTAAGGGTGAATCAGCAGAACTGGAGCCTGAAACAGTGGCCCAGAGACCTGTCAGGAGAGGAAGAGGCAGAGGGCGCAGGAAACCGGCCCCAGCCGTTCCCACGGTCCAGGAGGAAGCAGAACCTGAGGGGGATGCCCTGGAACCTACAGGGGAACAGGTGGCCGAACTGGGAGACCTACCTGAGCTGACCCATTGGCAGCAAGAAGTTGGTCCCTCCAGGGAGGAGTTCTGCCAGGCGCAGAAGGAATGCCCTTCCCTCATTGGTCTGTGGCAACAGGCTGTATATCAGGCAGCAGGTGGAGCAGTCAAAGATCACTATGTCTACTGGGAAGGTGACCTACTTTATAGCGAGCCTAAGTTTGCTGAGCCCGGTGCAGCCCGTGTGCTGGTGGTACCCGAGCGCTTCAGAAACTTCCTAATGGGTCTGGCTCATGACGTGCCTCTTGCAGGACATCTGGGGCAAGACAAGACCCTAAACCGGCTTGTCACCCACTTCCACTGGCCCCAGATGAGAAAGCACGTCGGTTCCTTTTGCAGATCTTGCCAAACCTGTCAAGCTAGTGGCAAGACTGGAATGAAGTTGAAGGCCCCCCTTCAACCATTCCCAGTGGTGAGCACCCCTTTCAAGCGGGTGGGCATAGATATCGTCGGGCCCCTGGACCCCAAGACAGCCTTAGGCAACAGGTTCATCCTGGTCTTGGTGGACCATGCCACCCGGTACCCGGAAGCAGTCCCTCTCAGGACAATCACAGCACCCATGGTGGGCCGTGCATTGATGGGGATCTTTTCCCGTGTGGGGTTCCCCAGAGAGGTGGTCTCCGACCGGGGTACCAACTTCATTTCTAAGTACATGAAGTCTCTGTGGGAGGAGTGTGGGGTAACTTATAAGTTCACCACTCCTTACCACCCTCAAGGAAATGGGCTGGTTGAAAGGTTCAACCGGACCCTGAAAGGCATGATTATGGGCCTAGCGGAGCCCATGAGACGGAAGTGGGACGTCTTGTTACAATGGCTGTTGTTTGCCTACAGGGAGGTGCCTCAGAAGTCCTTAGGGTTCAGTCCCTTTGAACTCCTGTGTGGCCACCCTGTTAGAGGACCTCTCTCACTGGTGAAGGAGGGTTGGGAAAATTCCCGTGGGAAAACCCCCCAGGATGTGTTCAGCTATGTGCTGGCCATCCGCAACCAGACACAACGCTTCAGGAAACTCGCTCAGGCGAGCCTGGAAGCAAGCCGGGAAGAAATGAAAAGATGGTACGATCAGAATACCACTCTGGTCGAATTTCAACCTGGGCAGAAAGTGTGGGTGATGGCGCCAGTGGAGCCTTGCGCGCTCCAAGACAAGTGGTCTGGGCCATATGAGGTGGTGGATAGGAAGAGCGAGGTAACCTACCTGGTTAACCTGAAGACTCCCAGGCAGCCCCTGAGAGTCTTGCATGTGAACCGCCTCAAACCCCACTTTGAGGGGTCTGAAGTAACCATGCTCATGGCTACAGATGCAGGAATGGAAGAGGATAGCGATCCTCTCCCTGACCTCCTGGCAGTTAAAGAGCAAGATGGGTCAGTGGATGGTGTGGTCCTCTCGCCCACCCTGACCCCAGAACAGCAGAGTGACTGTCGCCAAGTGTTGGGTCAGTTCTCCTGTCTGTTCTCCCTGATCCCAGGAGTCACCAACTGGTGCGTCCATGATGTGGACACTGGAGACAGTCTGCCTGTGAAGCAGAAATTTTACAGGGTAGCTGACAAGGTCAGGGCCAGCATCAAGGAAGAGGTTTCCAAGATGTTGGCGCTAGGGGTGATTGAGCCCTCCAGCAGCCCCTGGGCTAGCCCAGTGGTCTTGGTCCCCAAGAAAGCTGCTACCCCCGGTGGCCCTCCAGAACTCCGGTTTTGCGTGGACTACCGTGGGCTCAATGCGGTCACGAAGACTGACGCACACCCTATCCCCAGAGCTGATGAGCTCGTGGATCGGTTGGGAGCTGTCAAGTACCTCAGTACATTTGATTTGACTTTGGGGTACTGGCAGATTGCCTTAACTGATGGGGCCAAAGAGAGGTCAGCATTTTCAACGCCAGAGGGGCACTTCCAGTTCCGTGTCATGCCCTTTGGGTTGAAGAATGCCCCTGCCACGTTCCAGAGACTGGTTAACCAGGTACTGTCCGGGCTGTAGGAATTCAGCGCCGCATACCTGGATGACATTGCGGTGTTCAGCTCCACGTGGGAGGAACACCTGCAACACCTCTGCGAAGTGTTGAAGGCTCTGCAAAAGGCAGGCCTCACTATCAAGGCCAGCAAGTGCCAGATAGGGCAGGGATCTGTGGTGTATTTGGGACACCAGGTGGGTGGCGGCCAGGTGGCGCCCCTGCAGGCAAAGATCGATACCATTCTGGCTTGGGAGCCCCCCAAGACCCAGACAGAGGTGAGAGCCTTTTTAGGACTCAACGGGTATTATCGACGGTTTGTCAAGGGATATGGCACCATTGTCGCCCCCTTGACAGAACTCACTTCCAAGAAGTTGCCCAAAAGAGTTGACTGGACAGACGCCTGCCAAACTGCTTTTGATGCCCTGAAAACTGCGATGTGCACAGCACCGGTGCTCAAGGCACCTGACTTTTCCAGTGAGTTCATAGTTCAGACGGACGCTTCAGAGCATGGTGTGGGAGCAGTACTCTCACAAGCCACTGAGGAGAATGGAGACCAGCCAGTAGCTTTCATTAGTCGGAGGCTACTCCCCAGGGAACAGAAGTGGAGTGCGATTGAAAGGGAGGCTTTTGCTGTGGTCTGGGCTCTGAAAAAGTTGAGGCCCTACCTGTTTGGGACTCACTTTCGTGTTCAGATCGACCACAGGCCCCTCAGGTGGTTAATGCACATGAGGGGCGAAAACCCAAAACTGTTGAGGTGGTCCATCTCCCTACAGGGAATGGACTTTACGGTGGAACACCGCCCTGGTACAGAACACGCCAACGCTGATGGTCTGTCCAGGTTTTTCCGCCTTAGTGAAGAGAACTCCCAAGAGGGTGGGTAGTTCTCCCCACTTTCAGCTGGAGGGGACACGTGTTAGACCTGGCATCTTTGGTGTGATTACCCTAATCTTTTTGCCTCTGCATCCTGCATTTTTCGATGCTGTGCTGGATTCGTTTTTTGCTGGTTTAGATACTTTGGACACTCTGCCACTGCTGATCAGTGCCAGAGTGTAAGTGCTCCCTATGTAAATTGTTATTCTGATTGGATATACATGTTTGGCATATTTGTATCACCATGAAGTCCCTAGTAAAGTGCACTGGGTGTGCCAGGGCTGGTGATGACAAATGCTGCTAGTGGGCCTGCAGCACTGATTGTGCCACCCACAGGAGTAGCTCTAAAATGGTGTCTCGGGCCTGCCACTGCAGTGCCTCCGGGCAGTTTAGAACTGCCATGTCCTCCTGGTCCGCGTCCCCGCTGACCAGGCCTAACCCTTCCCTTTTCGTGCACATCAGTCACCCCTATGGAAGGCCCAAGGTACCCCCCTGGGCAGGGTGCCGTGTATGTGAAAGGTAGAGCATGTACTAGTGCAGGTGACATGCTCTGGTAGTGAATTACAGCCATTTTCGTTTTTCACTATAGTAAGGCTATCTTGTTCCATAGGTTAACATGGGGGATGCTGGCTACAGTGGTTAACAGCATTTCTTCCCATAGGAACAAGATAGGACATAGGTATCTAGTATCCCTGAACTCAGAATTTAATAATACATCTTTTAGGAAAGGTGGTTTTTAAATCCTGTGTTTGAGAACAGCACTTTTAGAAAGTTGCTGTTCTCTTGTCTGACCCTTCTGTGTGCCTGGGCCTGTTTGTGTATTGACTGTCTGGTTTGTGAGTGACAGGGGCTGGGGAATTCCCCCAGAGGCTGGACGAGTCAGCACTAGGCTGAATGAAGCAATTGCAACCTGAGTGGTGGGAGGAGTTAGCACCTGGGCTGAATAAGGCTGTGCCTGCCTGCCACAACGCTGGCTCCACCTCCTGCTGGGCGGCTGAGGACCCTGCCCCCCACTCTGAAAGGAAAGATGCAGCCAGCAAAACAAAGTGCTCAGGATCCGCCCAGAACTAGTTCAGACTGGGCTCAGGACCCCTGACAACAGAAAATTAGATCATCCTGGAATCAAGAAGGAACCTCTGCCAAGGAGAAAGCTGACTTTGAAGAAGGAAGACTGTCCTGCTGTTGCTCTGCTGGACTGACCTGCTGTTGCTTTGCTGCCAAGGAGAGGGGAAGGACTTTGCTGTGAGCTGTGTCCCCTGTCTTGAAGGAATCTCCAAGGGCCTGAGAAGAGCTGGCTCCCTGTTTTTGAAGTCCCAGGAACAAAAGGACTTCACCCCCAGTCTCCCTGAACTCTACTGATAGAGTTCTGTCCTTCCTAGAGTGCTTGATCCAGTTGTGGGGCCTCTGGAAGTTGAACCTGAGCTGGGAAGCTTGAAACTAAGCTGAGAGACTTTTGAAGCTGAAAAGTGTTGCATCTCTCGCTTGCGGAGCGCATCCCCGACAGTGTGAGAAGTTTCCCGCCGCTACGAAGGTCGAGATCGGCGCTGCGCCTGACGCCGCTGCCGGAGCCGTCGCCTCCTTCGTTTGCGGGACGCACCAGACCGGTGCGGGAGAATCGAACATCGCTGCGAGTGTCGTCGCAGAGCCTGTCCTCGCTGGGTGAGATCGCCGCACCGCTTGCTTGCGGACCGCATCACGTCGCTGCGAGCATCGGCGCAGAACCATCGCATCGAGGAGCTGCGAGAGAGAGGATCACCGCTGGACCGCGCATCGTCGCCCCGGAGATCGTCGCAGCCCCTACGAGATCATCGCATCGTGCCTTTGCGAGAACAGACTTCCTACGGAACCTACGCACCGGAATCCACGCAAGCGGCCTTCCTCCCCATACAGACCGGATACGTTGCAACACGCCCGCTGCTGCAGCGGGGCTGTCGCATCGCCTCCCCAGGGTCTCAGGAGTAACGCATCGCTTGTTTCCACCGCACCAGCTTCCTGCTTGTGGAACTTTGTTGCATCTAAAAGGTACTGTGAGTAAACGTGACGCAACTGTGAACTTTTCACGCATCTGTGGATTATTTTAACGCAACTTAAAGAACTTTGATTACAACCTGAAGAACTCTTTTGAAACCATATTCTTGAACTGTGTATGTTGGATTTTTGTCGTTTTGGTCTTGTGTAGTTTAGAATAAATACCTTTATTTTCCTAAACTGTTGTGGAATCAGTTTGTGGTGTTTTCACTGTGTTACTGTGAGTGTTGGTACAAATACTTTACGCATTGCCTCTGGTTAGCCTAGACTGCTCAGGCCAAGCTACCTAGAGGGCGAGCAGGGGTTATCTAAGAGGGTTATCTCCTTGCCCTGACTAGAAGCAAGGGTCCCTATTTGGACAGTGGTACCTACCTCTGCCAACTAGAGACCCCCAGTTCTAACAGAGGGCATACGGTTAGTATCTGAGAAAGAACTAGAGGAAAATATCAATCCAGGCAGTGTCTTCTCAAATTGCCATGCAGGGCTCGGTAAGAGACAGGTGAGGTTATGGGAGGAGAATGAAGGGGGAGCAGGTATCTGAATATAGTAGTAAATAACTCGGCTCTCGACAACTCTTGGGGTAATTGGAGCCAAAGAAGTAGCCACTTAGAACCCTCTCAGTGGATTACGTAAGGCATGGAAGAAGAGGGTGGTTTAAGTGAGGTAGAATAGGATGAGGGAGAGTCGCATAGCCTTAAGTTCATATCGTGGAATATAAATGGCCTTGGAGAGATGACAAAACAAGAACCTATAAACAAGTTAGCAAAAAATGGTGGAATTTTATGTCTGCAAGAAACTTGGCTATTCGACGAAACCCCAACTTTTGATGGGTTCATCCAGCTTAACTGACCCGGTAATATAAAAAGGTTTGGGCGCCCAGCAGGAGGAAGTATGACCCTCATATCCACGAAAGTTGCAAATAATGTGATAGTATTAAATGTAAAATGTAAACGGTTACTTGCATGTAGGTTATCCTTGCTGATTTTAAACAAAACATATGGAAATGTTATTGTTATAAATGTGTATATGCAATGGGGGGACACCAAAGAATATGAAACTGAATTAGAATATTTTAAAGAAGACCTTGAATTTTTATTGGAAAGGTATGGGTCAGATACATTTTTTATCATGGGGGATTTTAATCACAAATTGTACCCAAAGAAGGTAGATCTTTGGCATAGTGAAATTTTGGAGGCATATGAAATAAAACAAGCACACTTTCTGGCCTGTGAAACTTCAAGCCAGGACATTGCATTAGGAAATTATCTAGGGACTAAGGGTTTGTTCTGCCTGAATGGAAGATTAGAAATGGATATCCCCGCACAGAAAACCTTAAAAATAGGCAATCAAAATTGTCCAATAGACTATATGTTCATGTTTGCATGGAATTTGTCCCTCATAAAAGGGTTTGAGATACTCCAAAGTCAAAGTGACCACAACCCCCTGCAGTTGGAGTTGCAAGGGTGCTCCCCGTACCCCCGAGACAAAGTTATCCCACAGAAAATCGAGTACCCTAAAAGAGTGACCACCAGACTAACGGCTGAATATATAAACAAATTAGGGAAGCTACAGCAGAAGGTAGTTTTGGGAGCAATAGAGAGGCAAAATTTAGAATGGTATGAGGAAAAAATAGATCAAGTGGTGCAATGCCTTAGAATTGAACTAACAAAAGATAAAATAAATAAACATCCACTAACAGTAAGACAACATAAATGGTTTTCTATGGAATACCTAAAGAAAAAAAGAGAGATAACGAAAGTAACTAGAAGTATTAAAGTAAAACATGATGGGATAAGACAATTACGTCTCAAAAAATTGAAAAGAGAATATAAAAGGCTAATTACCGCAGCAAAAAGAGTGTATAAGGACAATTGCTGGGAAAACCTTCTGGAAGCTATTGAAACAAAAAATATATGACAGTTCTGGAAGCTGGTACAAACAGGTGCCGACCACAGGGTGGGGGCAATGAACTGTGTAGTAGAGGAGGCTGCATGGGAGAAATATATGAAGGAACTCATATAGCCCTCGCAGAGAATCTGATGAAGGAAGGCCTCAGCCCTGGCAAGGGTAAATGGAAGAATTAAAAGCAGACTTCACCGAAATTTATGTAAAAAATACAATAGTGAAACTAACGCTAACCAAAGCAGCAGGACCAGATATCCTTCCAGCAATTATAATAAAAACCGGATTGAATTTGTGGACAAGTTTTTTTTCCCACATGTTTTTGGTTATCCTTGAGTCAGGCAAAATACCTGAAAACTGCAAAGAAGCAGTAGAGAGACCCGTGCATAAAAAGGGTAATATGAATGCACCACAAAATTACAGATTAATAAACCTATTGAACATAGGGGAAAAGGTGTTTGCGAAAATAGTGTTGCTTAGACTGAAGGACTGGGTGGAACAGTTTTCGATTGTACCGGTGGAACTGGGGGGCTTTTAAGAAGAACATTCTATGATCGATCACTGCTTTGCCCTATGGGCAGTGGCGCGTAAGTCAGTTGAACAAAACGGTAAACTGTGCTGCTGTTTTGTAGACTTTCGAGCCGCGTTCGATTCAGTCGACAGGAACTGCCTTTTTGCAGACATTAGTAAATAAAAATTTCCCAGAAAATTTGTTGGCCATTATAAAAGAACTACATAGCGGAAATTGGGCACAGGTAATTAGAGACACAGGAGGAGCACTGTTGCCAAAAATAGCTATTGAGAATGGGCTCAGGCAGGGCTGTGTACTGGCCCTCTTGCTCTTTGCAATCTTTTGGGGGATTTACCAGCAACCTTGGAAGTGGATAGAAGCGCTAGCCCGAGAATGGACGGTAAGAAAGTGCCCTGTATATTGTACGCAGACGTTCTGGTGATAATGGACCAGACCGAAATTGGCCTCCAGAGGAAGCTAGATGCCTTCAGAGAGTATTGTGAAGGTACATTTTAACTATAAATATGGACACAACAAAAAAGTTATGCTTTGGGAAAAAGAATTCCAGCTTCACTTGGTTTTTAGGAGACTTACAATTGGAAACAGTCAAGGAATATGGACTGTGGTTTGATAAAATTCTTAAGTGGTGCACTCACCTTGAAGCACAGAAAGCTAAAGCTTTTGCATTAATCTGTGGGCTGAAAAAATTCAACCGAGACTCCGGAGACATGTCCCACAAACCGTTACTAAACGCTTTTAGCACGATGATACCTCCACAAGTTTTCTATGGAGCAGAAATTCTTTTCTTAGTGGTAAACGTGACTGGGATTTAGAGGGAGGGAAGTGTTTGAAAACATTTCTGTCCCTACCACGATCATCAATGATCCAGGCAATAAGAACAGAGATAGGTTCAACCGCCTGGAGCATACAGTCTCAAATGCTCTTAATTAGATTTTGGAAACGGCTAGACATAGAATCAGTCCAGAAGGTATCCCAATGGTGCAGAAAGGAGATGAAATCTAGCAGCCTAAAGTGGGCTAGGGAGGTAAGAAAGAAAGTTTTGATGGTTAGTGAGAATTTAAAGGTGCCAATCTGCCAGTCTTTATTAAAGGTTGATTTTACCAAGAGTGATCTTAGAAACCAAGGTCAAGAAGTGTCTAAAAGAGCTGACTTAGAATACCTGAATAAGAAAAAATCAGTCTAATTCATGAGAGAATCATGGCTAAAGGAAAACTGGTTCCCTTATTTGGATATTCGACCTAATCTTGGATTTAGTTAGGAGATTTTAAGATCAAGAATTGGCATTAATCCTTGGTTGATTAATGAAGAAGTAAATTTGGAAATGTTAACTCGTGATGGATTATGTAAATGTGCGCTAGGCACTAAAGGTGATATAATGATAAACGATACCTCTGCCCAATATTTTTAATATATGACAAAAGGCTAGGGTCTCAAGCGGCAACTTTACTTATAGAACTGCCCAATATCAAGATAGCAATTGCATTGGGTAATTATATGAAAGCAATTGAAAGCCCTCCTAGGGAGCCCTACCTAGCTTTTTAAGAGTTTTAAAATCTGTTTTGATCTCTATGTCAGGTTTTATGGATTTTAGATATATGAATTGATTGTGTTTTAGAGCTTGAATTAAGTTAGATGTACATTTTATAAAAAGTTGGATGGCTTTTAGCTGAAAATTGGTATTTATTTCTCTGTTGACAGTGTATTAAGTTCCTTGGTGTGTCGAGAATGTATAATCTGTGCAATTTTAATAATTGTAATGGGCTTTGCTTTTGTTTGTTGTTGTTCTAAATAAACTTTGTTTTTGTCTTGACTTGACATGACTACTGCTCCTTACTTCAAAATGCTCACAGTATGGCGTGTGGGTCACAGCTATGTTTACTGGGGCAACAAGTATGCTCGAGACGGAGGTGTTGACTAAGACTTGGTTTTGTATAATTTTGATATGCAATTTTTGTGCAGAGATGATTAAAGTGGACCCAATTGCAGACACTGGTTAAAATCATTTTGAATTTCCAAAGCCCTGACCTCATGAGTGTGCACTGTGGTGGCGGTGACCTAGGTACACTGACTGGGCCTGGGCCAGACTGGCTGTAGTGGGCACTTGGCATTTCCCTGGTGGGCCGGGTGGATGGGGGCTGGTTTTGTGCCTGTTGGGGGCGGTTTTCTCACTGGGGGCCTGTTTTGACCCAGTGATTCAATATCAGTCCCCTCTAATGAAAACCGGAGTGGTGCTTCTTGCTATCAGCTCACCTCTAGGTCGGTTGGAGCAGCAATCTGCCAGGGTTGGTGGCTGTTTCCAATCCGTCACTGGAATGGGGTAATATTAGAAATCCTAATGAAGGATACTTTTGCACAACTAGTGTCACTTTTCCCCCACACTATCTTTATGTTCTCTAATATTTGCCAAAGAGAAAAATGGAAGTGGTCAAACCAGTTCTGTCCACAGATTGACAAAGCCAGGAAGCATGCTAATAAAGCTGTTTCTGCATACATCAGAGAGCATAACATGGGCTCTATCTACAACAACAACCTGCGTTTTCTTATGGATAACATCTATCAAAGTAATGGAGTTCACTTCACAGATGAAGGAAACAGGGTATTTCTCAGCAACCTCAAACTGTGCATAAACACTTACATGTAGCTGCAACAAAGTCATAAGGTACTCAAAGGCTCTTCTCAGGGCCACCGTATAACTAAACAGTGAAAAGTAAGGGCCCGATTCACAGAACTAACTTAAGACAAAATCCTAAACGTACTACTTTTGGTATTCACAGAATGCACTTACTACTTTTCGTATTCACAGAATGCACTTACTACTTTTCGTATTTACAGGTGGAAATTTCAGTCATGGGTAAATCTCTGCCACCGGCCGGAATCCCCACCTCTGGGCTGGAATCCCCACCTCCTTTATCACAAATTTGGCAACTTGAACTATTCCATGTTAGGTGCTTAAATCCGTTTATTTCCATCAAACGTATATGAAATTCTATTTAATGTTGTAAATCACATCAAATGCATTCTTGCTTCAAAGTACAATGGTCCCAATGCATTTCGTGCCAATGGAACTTCATCAGGGGAATCTAAAATCAAAAATGTGTAATTAGGACTCACACTATTGATAGCCAAATGTCTAATTAACATAAACCAAATTCGAAGTGGGTAATGTGCTCTTGAGTAAGAATTCACGATGGTGCGAATGTCACTAAGTTCGTGATGTGGTTCGTGATGGTACTAAAAAAATGTGCGGGTGACAAGCATCTAGTATACTTATCGGTAATCCTCACTAACATGCAAGAGGCGTGTGAAGTTATTGAACGTGCGGTTTGAGAACCAAGATCATGGCATCAATAAAGTTACAAGTGAAACTACAAAACCGCTAGAAGGTGAACCTTGGAATGGGGTTTAAGAAAAAAATGTGCAAATGAGCTTATGCCGTCAACTCGTGCAGTATCAGTGAGACGTTATTAAACTAAGCATCGAGTGGCTCGTAATCTAAGTAGGTAACACAAAGTGTATTCATTCTTACCGGTAATGCCCGAAGGCAAAGATTTCAAAAAAGGCGATGAGTCTTCTCCGGTGTGTTGTGTGCGGGCGTCATGCTCATTGCTTGTTAAACCCTGAGAGCAGTAAACATAGATGACGCCTAGCTGAACCACGGTGTGCCTCAAACAAAAAATTGCGGCGGCCATTTTCAAACGGTGTGTCATGTGCAGGGTGTCTTGAGTGAATGTGAAAAACTGAGGGTAAACTGTCAAAAGGGTGCAAAGAAAGGAACATATGTGAAAAACAACAATATCACACTCAGAAATATACAACAAATAGTGTCAACAAAAAAAATATATCATCGTGAAGAGATCCTGAAAATTTGAACTAGCGCTTTTTGGGTTATCAAACTAGACACTAGGTGTAATTTACTGAGATGTTGAAGTGAGCTAAAGAATGAGGATGTATTCAACATAGATCCATGACTGGGGTAAGTGTCTGCCAAGTTTCAGCACTGAGTCCATCTTTCCTTGTGTTTGCTGTGTTCACCCTAAGTTGGCAGGGTATGCCCAGACGTGGGTCCCTTGCTCACTTTGCCATTGGATTCAAGCTAGCCTGCCTGACGAAGGGTGTTACCCAGAAACTAGTCCCAGGATGCTTGTTTCCGGTTCAGGGAAGAACTGTCTTGGCAGTTCAGGCTGGATTGTTCCCATGAGGCACAGGGTCAAAACTAATCTGCATATAGCTGGATCTGAACAGTGGTGGCGAAGTGAGCTAAATAATGATGATAGATTCAACCCAGATCTGTGACTGGGGGCGAGTGTCTGAAAAGTTTTAGCACCCTGTCCATCCTCTCCTTGTGTTTGCTTTGTTTGCATAAGTTGGCAGGGTTCCGTCCATCCTCTCCTTGTGTTTGCTGTGCTTGCATAAGTTGGCAGGGTATGCCCTGACGTGGGTCCCTTGTTCACTTTGCCACTGGATTCAAGCTTGCCTGGTTGATGAAGGGTGTTACCCAGAAACCGGTCCCAGGATGCTTATTTCCGGTTCAGGGAAGACCAGTTTGGGGTGGACTGTTCTCATGAGGCACAGGGTCAAGAGTGATTTGCATATAGTTGGGTCTGAACTGAGGTAACGAAGTGAGCTAAAGAATGATGATGGATTCAACCCAAATCTGTGACTGGGAGTGAGTGTTTGAAAAGTTTCAGCAATCCATCCATCCTCTCCTTAAGTTTGCTTTGTTTGCCCTAATTTGGCAGGGTATGCCCAGGCGTGGGTTCCTTGCTCACTTTGCCACTGTATTCAAGCTAGCCTGGCTGACGAAGGGTCTTACCCAGAAACCGGTCCCAGGATGCTTGTTTTTGGTTCAGGGAAGACCTGTCTTGGCAGTTCGGGCTTGACTGTTCCTATGAGGCACAGGGTCAAGACTGATTTGCTAACAGCTGGGTTTGAACTAAGGTGGCAAAGTGAGCTAAAGAATGATGATAGATTCAACCCAGACCTGTGACTGGGTGTGAGTGTCTGAAAAGATTCAGCACTCCATCCATCCTCTCCTTGTGTTTGCTTTTTTCGCCCTAAGTTGGCAGGGTATGTCCAGATGTGGGTCCCTTGCTCACTTTGCTATTGGATTCAAGCTTGCCTGGCTGATGAAGTGTGTTACGCAAAAACTGGTCCTAGGATGCTTGTTTCCGGTTCAGGGAATACTTGCCTTGGCAGTTCTGGCTGGAGTGTTCCCATGAGACACAGGGTCAAGATAGATTTTCATATAGCTGGCTCTGAACTGCGGTGGCGAAGTGAGTTAAAGAATGATGATGGATTCAATCCAGATCTGTGACTGTGGGGGGAGTGTCTGAAAAGTTTCAGCACACCATCCATCCTCTCCTTGTGTTTGCTTTGTTTGCCCTAAGTTGGCATGGTCTGCCCAGACGTGGGTGCCTTGCTCACTTTGCCACTGGATTCAAACTATCCTGACTGATGAAGGGTGTTACCCAGAAACCGGTCCTAGGATGCTTTTTTCTGGTTCAGGAAAGACCTGTCTTGGCAGTTTGGGCTGGACTGTTCCTATGAAGCACAGGGTCAAGGCTAATTTGCATATAGCTGGGTCTGAGCAGAGGTGGCGAAGTGAGCTAAAGAAGGATGATGGATTCAACCCAGATCCATGACTGGAAATAGTGTCTGCCAAGTTTCAGCACTCAGTCCATCCTCTTCTTGTGTTTGCTGGGGCTGGGCAGGCCCCCCATCATAATTTTAAGTGACCCGGGGAGGTGGCGGTCCCTGGAGCAGCAGGGTGAGCTGTAGGGCCTCCCCACATTTAAAAAAAATAATATATTTATAATTAACAAAGCACTGTAGCCAGCGCTTTGTTTTTTTATCCATTTTCAGCAGGATTTGCGAATTCAACATGACTCAGGACAAAATCTTTTTTCTTTACTGTTTTTGGGGGCTTGGGGTGTCCCTTGGGGACTAGGGGGTCAGGGTCTTTCTACCATGCCCCCTTTTATTTTTTTAAATCTTGTTTGTTGTGACTTGGTTTAGTGACAGAGCCACTAATGCACCCACTCACAGAACCAGCCAGACACTGATGCACCCAGTCATAGCCCCACACAGACACACATGCAACTCTCACAGACCCAGACAGACACTGATGCACAGACGTACGGTCCCACTCAGAAACTCATGCTCCCACTCACATAGCCACTGAAACACTCACACACCCACTCACATACCCACACAGACAGTAAAGCATCCTTCACAGACCCACTCAGACACTGCTGCATCCACTCACAGACCCACTCAGACACTAACACACCCGCTCACAAACCCCTCAGACACTTACGCACCCAGTCACAGACCCGTAGTGTGACAGACACCCACTCAAAGGCCCACTCAGACACTTTCACACCTAACTGTCCTATACAGCCACTCACACACCTACTCTCAAAGGTTATAGGTTACACTTAAGAAATAAAATGTAAAAAAACTGGTGCAATTCACCCAAAAAACAAAGAGTTAGGAAATAGAATTGAAAAAACCTGAGAAATTTACTGAAAAAAGTAGAAGTCACAGGAACATTATAGTTAGGAAATAAAATGTTTAAAAACGTCAAAATGATTTACAAAAAAAATTAGTGTTCTTGCCATGCACTCATAATTACCCCACATATTACATAGTTCATAACATCTTCTATCATGTCATTAATAATGTTACTGCAACATTTGCTGTGAAATGATTGATGAGAAAATTGTGCGTAGTGGGGGCTCGCATTATAGTTATCTGAAGCACGAGTTATAGTTACTGTAGATAACTTTAACTAGATTAATGCCGCCTTGTAAATAGTCTCCTTTCACTATATACTTAGAGGGAAATGGGGTGTGCAGTGGGTTTTGGGTGGGCGTTATGCCGCAACAAACATTGATTTTGACACGGAGCGATTAGACGAATTAGCTCCGGCGATTGCTCCCTGGAAAACCTCTAGGCGGACCTCTGCTCCTTGGTTCACGGAGGCTTTGGCGCTGTCCCGGTGCAATTGTAAGGTAGCAGAGAGACTCTGGCACCAGCAGTATGATCCTGGGGCCAAGGCTGCCTATAGGGCTACCATCAAGGTCTATCATGCGGACATTCTGATTGAAAAGAAGAACTATTTCTCTGCTAGAACTGAGACTGCTTCAAGTTCCTGCAGGGAAATTTTCACTATTGTGAAGGAGTTTATAACTCCTAGAGCAAATGCGTCGCATCATGAGTTTTCAGAGCCGTGAGTGATCTCGCTAGCTAGCTTTTTCACCACTAAGATCAAGCAGATTCAGGACTCTTTTTCTTCTTTGGGCTGAGTGTTGTCACCTTCCCGGAGGACCAGTATAATTTGGCAACTGGATCCGGACCCTTTCTCTCGGAGTTTCCATCTCTCTCTGACTCCGCTTCTCAGGATTTCCTGATCAAGCTTAAGTCACACCTTCTGACCCTTGCCCTGCTAAATTTCGGGCTAGGGTAGCGGAGGTTCTGAACCCGCTGATTAATCCCATTCTTAACCTGTCACTGACTAGTGGTGTGGTTCCCGCAGTTTGGAAGCAGGCGATGGTTGTCCCACTCCTTAAAAAGTTGGGTCTAGACTCCGAGCTCCATGCCAATTACAGGCCGATTTCCCTCCTGCCTGCTCTCGCAAAGATAGTAGAAAAGCATGTGCACACTGTGCTTTCTACTTTCCTTGAAACCCACAGCTTGCTGCACTCCACCCAGTCTGGCTTCCGGTCCAACCTAAGCACCGAGACAGCACTTTTGGAGGTCAATGAGGCCATCAAGGAAGTGCTGGATGCAGGTGGAAGGGCCATGTTAGTAATGTTAGACCTGTCGGCGGCTTTCGACACCGTCCCTCATGAGGGTCTCCTCAGCAGGCTCCATGACATCGGTCTGAGGGAGACGGTGTTGAGCTGGTTTCGATCTTATTTAGCCGGTCGCCGGCAGGTGGTCTGGGCCCCCCCATACTCAGCTGAAGTACCGCCTCTGGAGGTCGGAGTCCCGCAGGGCTCGGTGTTGAGCCCGACTCTCTTTAATATCTTTATGACCCCTCTGGCGGTTCTGGCGGAGTCTTTCGGGGCTCAGATCGTGTCATACGCCGATGACACCCAGCTCCTTTTCACCTGTGGGAAGGGGGCCGAGTTTGACGGAGACAGCATCCGTGGGTGTCTTGGGGCTGTTTTCGAATGGTTTCAGCGAAACAGCCTCAACTCAGATAAATCGGAGGTGCTCTTCTTCGGGTGTCAGTCTGACCCAAGCTGGCAGGATTGGTAGCCGGTGAACATGTTCCCTCCCGCGTCTTCCTCTCTGGTTGCCAAGAACTTGGGGGTCAAAATTGACAACAGCCTGTCGCTTAAGTCTCAGATCCTTGGTTTGACCGGCACTTGTTATGGCCTCCTTAAAATGCTACGTACGTTCTTTCCCCTGCTCCCGCTGGCGCATTGAAAGACTACCGTCCAGGCTGTTATTGGCTCAAGGCTGGACTATTCAAATGTCTTATATTTGGGTCTTCCTGAATACCTACTTCAAAGACTCCAGGTGGTCCAAAACTCGGAGACACGGGCGATTTTTGGACTACATCGCCGAGCGAGAGCCTCGGATCTTTTACACTCCCTACACTGGCTGCCTATTTGGAAGCAGATTGTTTTTAAAGCACTCCATGCTGTGGGAGCTGATTATATTCAAAAACGTCTCGCTTTCTACAAACCAACTAGATCCTTAAGATCGGAATCTCTCAGCCTTGCCGTTGTCCATGTTGTCAGGAAAGCAAGGGTGGGGGGACGTTCCTTTAAACACTTGGTGCCCCAGCTATGGAATACCCTTCCTCTGTCACTCTACAGTACTTCGAACCTGCAGGCCTTCAGAAAGGGTCTGAAGACGTGGCTTTATGAACAGTAATTTGCTTGCCCATTCTCTCCTTTTTTGCCTGCCCTCTGTAGTCTGTTATGGGTTAGAAAGTGCCGGGACACTCCTCGGAGTAGCCGAGCGCTATACAAGACACCCATAACATTAACATTAACTACCCACTATTTACAAGTGTGGGGTAAATAGGTGGCAGTGCCAAAATTAAGAAGAGGTGTTGGAACTGGCCCTTTTTTGGATTATCTCCAGGCCTATTGCGTTCTTCCTGTATTTTTTCTGACCTTTTTTGATGGTTTTCTGACTCTGGGCCCTTTACCATTGCTGATCAGTGCTCTCTTTAAAACTTGGTTAGATTGGTCTACACCTGTTTGGCATTTTTAATTTACCTGTAAGTCCTTTGTATGGTAGTATCTCATATACCCAGGGCCTGTAAATGAAATCCTACTAGTGGGCCTGCAGCACTGCCACTGTTTACTACTACTGTGATGTGGCACTGAAAGTGTTTGCCACATCTTTAACTCTCCTTTTACTACATATAGGTCATCCCTGAGGTAGTCCCTAGGTAGCCCTATTGGCAGGGTACTGTGTAAGTAAAAGGTAGGACATGTGCCTTTGGTATTCTGCATGTCCTGGTGGTGACAAACAGTCTATTTGTTTTCTCACTACTGTGAAGATGCTCCTCTCATAGGTTTGCATTGGGATTTCCCTGATATTTGCTTCAGTGGAAATTTCTCCTATGAAAGGGGTAGAGTGACCATTTTTGGTATGTTTGAAATATTAGTAATAAAGCCTTCTTATTGGTGAAAGCGTATTTGTTATTACTGTTTTAGAAATGCCACTTTTAGAGGTGGGCATTTCTTTGTGCTTATAACTCTTTCTGCCATACCTGGTTGTGTATTCAACATCTGGTTTAGACTGGCAGGACCAGGGGGGTGCATTAACTATAGACAGTCACAAGAGGGGTTGAGGTGTGTCCTGCCTTTCCTGGGTGACTCATAGTGTGCTGAATAGGCCTTGTCTGCATTTAGAGTGGTGGGAGGAGTTGACACTTGCACCTGAATAGGGCTGTGCCTGCCTTTCAAATTGCTTTCTCCATCCTCTGTAGTCTGTCTGGAGACAGGGCTGGGGCTTGAATGGGGGTGTTGTGCACTTCTAAAGGTTGTTTGAAGTGCCCTCGGAACAAAGACTTTAGGAGTATAAGTACAGTGGCTGTGACACCATGATTTTAGACACTGAATGGACTTCTAACCAGACGCTGCTGACTCTACAAACAACACATTACCAGGCGGAGCTGTTATGCTGTAAAGAGTAACCACCATGGGACTTTACTTATTGTGCTGACCGCCCTAAATAACTCTGTGTGCTGGACTACTGCCTGCACTCCTGCTTTGATGCCCAAGTGCTCTCCAAGGAGTACTGTTATGCCCCTTGTCCTTGCAAACACTAGCGCATGGCGATGCACTTTATCTATTGTTGCTGAAAGGCCTTCCGGTGCCTGATTGTTGGAGAAGCTCCTGTGTGCTTCCGGAGTAGAATCTGAGTGCGCCCTAATACACTGAGGACATTAGTTGTTGGAAGTCCAGGCATATTTTTCTTTTTAAAAAACACTGTATTGATTTCAACAGCTGCTCCATACGATTACGAGCAGCTGCCTGAGTGGCACATACCTTGGGGAAGGACCGCTGCTGTTGGCCGACCGGGGTGAATCCTTGACAGAGGTTCCCAGTGCGGTAGCAAGGATAACTGTACTTACGTTAAAAGGCACCCAGGTGCGTCTATGCCCAACACCTGGTGCCTCAAGGACCGTATTACCTAAAATAGGAGCACAGAAGAGATGTACCCTATGTGATGATGAGGTTGGCAGAATTATATATGCATATGGTGATGTTTTTGTGGCCCGTTCACATTCTGCACCCAGCTGCTTTCCTTTTTTTTTTGTTATGCCCTGATGTAATGTTGCAAAAAGTAGTGGTGATTCATGTTCATGTTCCCTTAGGTAAACAGACATAATATCGATTCCAAAATGTCGATTGGACAAAATATCGTGTAAAAAATATAGACTGGACAAAATATAGACTAGACAGAATATAGACAACAAAAATATCGACTAGAATAGCTAAAATATCAAATCAAAAATATAGACTAGACAATATAGACTCGATAAAATATAGACAACAAAAATATCGAAAATAAGGTAAGTTATTAATATTTAATAATATTTGTGTAATATAAATCTGTAGTGGGTTGTGGGTTTATAGGGGAATAGGGTGGGAAGTAATTTAATTATAAATAATTAATTATGTAAATTTAATCTAATTGTTAATTAAATATTAATTGGTAATTAATAAAACATAATTGTTAATTAATTTAAAATGAATAATTGATTATTAATAAATTTTTAGTAATTGATTTTCTGTAGCGGGCTGTGTGTTTACAGGGGAATAGGGTGGGAAGTAATTTAATTATAATTAATTAATTATGTAAATTTAATCTAATTGTTAATTAAATAATAATTGGTAATTAATGAAAATATAATTGGTAATTAATTAAAAATAAATAATTCAATTTTTGTAGTT
Organism: Lissotriton vulgaris; assembly: GCF_964263255.1. Taxonomy (NCBI): domain Eukaryota; kingdom Metazoa; phylum Chordata; class Amphibia; order Caudata; family Salamandridae; genus Lissotriton; species Lissotriton vulgaris. Next base: position 293,442,826 of record NC_141697.1, on the reverse strand, counting down.
TATTTTCTGTAGCGGGTTGTGTGTTTATAGGGGAATAGGGTGGGAAGTAATATAATTTTAAATAAATAATTATGTAAATTATTTATAGTTTTAAAATAATTATTAATTGGTAAATAATTAAAATATAAATGATAATTAATTTAAAATATTTAATTGGGAATAGTAATTTTCCCCCTACGCTATCCATCGCTTTCCCTACTGTTGCACCCACTGCTGTTGGAATAGTAATTTTTACCCCTACGCTATCCAACCTTTTCCCTACTGTTGCACCCACTGGAGTGGGAATAGTAATTTTTACCCCTACGCTATCCAACGCTTTCCCTACTGTAGCACCCACTGGAGTGGGAATAGTAATTTTTACCCCTACTCTATCCAACGCTTTCCCTACAGTTGCACCCACTGGAGTGGGAATAGTAATTTTTACCCCTACGCTATCCAACGCTTTCCCTACTGTAGCACCCACTGGAGTGGGAATAGTAATTTTTACCCCTACACTATCCAACGCTTTCCCTACTGTTGCACCCACTAGAGTGGGAATAGTAATTTTTACCTCTACGCTATCCAACGCTTTCCCTACTGTAGCACCCACTGGAGTGGGAATAGTAATTTTTACCCCTACGCTATTTAGCGCTTTCCCTACTGTTGCACTCTTTGGAGTGGGAATAGTAATTTTTACCCCTACGCTATCCAACGCTTTCCCTACTGTTGCACCCACTGGAGTGGGAATAGTAATTTTTAACCCTACGCTATCCAACGCTTTCCCTACTGTTGCACCCACTGAAGTGGGAATAGTAATTGTTACCCCTACGCTATCCAACGCTTTCCCTACTGTTGCACCCACTGGAGTGGGAATAGGAAATGTTACCCCTACGCTATCCAACGCTTTCCCTACTCTTGTACCCACTGAAGTGGGAATAGTAATTTTTACACCTACGCTATCCAACGATCTCTTTGATGTAGCACCCACTGGAGTGGTTACATTAAATTTAAACCTTTTGCTATGCTATGGTAAATATATTCTATATGTTTTATTAATAACATTTATTTAAATATATATATATGTATTATTATTATTAATTTTTAAAGTTACATTAATTATGTAATAATGTTACATTTATTTAATAATTTTAACTATATTTATATTAAATATATTAAATATTATAATAGTTTTAACTTATTTTAAAGACATTAAAAAAACGATATTTTGACAGTCTATATTTTTAACACTCGATATTTTAAACTCGATATTTTTGTACTTACCTTAGTGAAGATAGAAAGTCGATATTATGTCCCTCGATATTTTGGCATCGATATTATGGCAACTCGATATTTTGGCTGTAGATATTATTTCAGTGATCCGTTCCCTTACATGCTGCAGTCCATGTTCCCAGTTATAGGTTGTTTTATGCCTTATAATGACAGGATAATGAGTATTATGACAGAGTATACGTTATATGTGCAGTGATGTTTGATTTATAACATGTGCAACCTATAAGCGTTTACTTGATTGCCCTACATTGTGAAGTTATGACTATTGCCGGATTGGAAAAATGATTTTATGGTCTATGTTATCGCATGACAGTTGCCTAGTTGGAAAAGTTATTTATGTGATTATGGTCTAAAGTGTTTTAAGTATAGTACAAAGGACATTTTTATATAACCTTGTGTGAAGTCTCTTTTTGTGATGTGCTTAGTATGTCACTGGTTTGTGTGTTGCACAAACCCTTTGCACATTGCCTCTGGGATAAGCCTGACTGCTCTGCCAAGCTTCCAAGGTGGTGAACAGGGGTTATCTTGTGTGTGTAACTCCCTTACCCTGGCTTGAGTGTTGGGTTCTGCCTGGCTTAGGTGTATAACCTAGCCACCCAGAAACCTAATTTCTAACATTAGGGAAAACCAGGTCTTAACATGGTGAAAAGAGGAGAAATGCTTAATTTCGCCTTGTTTTTGCTGATTCTATGTGTGCTGGATTGGGCAGCACTCATAGAAACAGCAAATCACCATGAATGATTGCTCATGTGCAGGAAGGTGTCCCTTCCTGTATATAAACAATCATTTAAAGAATGACGGTTCACAACTTCTATGTGTGCTGCACAATGCATCACATAGAAGTTACAATTCCCCTTTCTGGGTTGTTTATGTGCTGGAAAGGATATCTTCCTGCACATAAACAATCATTCCCCTCAACGCAGACATCCTTGTACTATTGTGAAAGGGTGTCTACGTTGGTGCTAGGCAGCTAGATTTAGCACCAGTGATAGGTGAAGCGCAGGGGTGCGCTGCATTCTTCTGAATGGTAAACAGACATAATATCGATTCCAAAATATCGATTGGACAAAATATCGTGTAAAAAATATAGACTGGACAAAATATAGACTAGACAAAATATAGACAACAAAAATATCGACTAGAATAGCCAAAATATCGAATCAAAAATATAGACTAGACATAATATAGACTAGATAAAATATAGACAACAAAAATATCGAAAATAAGGTAAGTTATTAATATTTAATAATATTTGTGTAATATAAACCTGTAGCGGGTTGTGGGTTTATAGGGGAATAGGGTGGGAAGTAATTTAATTATAAATAATTAATTATGTAAATTTAATCTAATTGTTAATTAAATAATAATTGGTAATTAATTAAAACATAATTGTTAATTAATTAAAAATGAATAATTGATAAATAATTAATTTTTAGTAATTGATTTTCTGTAGTGGGTTGTGTGTTTACAGGGGAATAGGTTGGGAAGTAATTTAATTATAATTAATTAATTAATTATGTAAATTTAATCTAATTGTTAATTAAATAATAATTGGTAATTAATGAAAATATAATTGGTAATTAATGAAAAAAAAATAATTGATAAATAATTAAATTTTTGAAATTTATTTTCTGTAGCGGGTTGTGTGTTTATAGGGGAATAGGGTGGGAAGTAATATAGTTTAAATAAATAATTATGTAAATTATTTATAGTTTTAAAATAATTATTAATTGGTAAATAATTAAAATATAATTGGTAATTAATCTAAAAAAATTAATTGGGAATAGTAATTTTCACCCCTACGCTATCCAACGCTTTCCCTACTGTTGCACCCACTGGAGTTGGAATAGTAATTTTTACCCCTACGCTATCCAACGCTTTCCCTACTGTTGCACCCACAGGAGTGGGAATAGTAATTTTTACCCCTACGCTATCCAACGCTTTCCCTACTGTAGCACCCACTGGAGTGGGAATATTAATTTTTACCCCTACGCTATCCAACGCTTTCCCTACTGTTGCACCCACTGGAGTGGGAATAGTAATTTTTACCCCTACGCTATCCAACGCTTTCCCTACTGTAGCACCTACTGGAGTGGGAATAGTAATTTTTACCCCTACGCTATCCAATGCTTTCCCTACTGTTGCACCCACTGGAGTGGGAATAGTAATTTTTACCTCTACGCTATCCAACGCTTTCCCTACTGTAGCACCCACTGGAGTGGGAATAGTAATTTTTACCCCTACACTATCCAGTGCTTTCCCTACTGTTGCACTCTTTGGAGTGGGAATAGTAATTTTTACCCCTACGCTATCCAACGCTTTCCCTACTGTTGCACCCACTGGAGTGGGAATAGTAATTTTTAACCCTACGCTATCCAACGCTTTCCCTACTGTTGCACCCACTGGATTGGGAATAGTAATTTTTACCCCTACGCTATCCAACGCTTTCCCTACTGTTGCACCCACTGGAGTGGGAATAGGAAATTTTACCCCTACGCTATCCAACGCTTTCCCTACTCTTGTACCCACTGAAGTGGGAATAGTAATTTTTACACCTACGCTATCCAACGATCTCTTTAATGTAGCACCCACTGGAGTGGTTACATTAAATTTAAACCTTTTGCTATGCTATGGTAAATATATTCTATATGTTTTATTAATAACATGTATTTAAATATATATATGTATTATTATTATTCATTTTTAAAGTTACATTAATTATGTAATAATGTTACATTTATTTAATAATTTTAACTATGTTTATATTAAATATATTTAATATTATAATAGTTTTAACTTATTTTAAAGACATTAAAAAAACGATATTTTGACAGTCTATATTTTTAACACTCGATATTTTAAACTCGATATTTTTGTACTTACCTTAGTGAAGATAGAAAGTCGATATTATGTCCCTCGATATTTTGGCATCGATATTATGGCAACTCGATATTTTGGCTGTAGATATTATTTCAGTGATCCCTTGTGAATACGGCGCATCCCTGTGTTTTCAGAATGGCAGAGGGTGGTGTTAGCATTATTTGCTTAACGCCACAGGTTGACATTCCCCTATGAATATGCTTCATTGAGCTAAATTAGATTTTTTGCAATTTTTAACTTTTATTTTAACTTCACATGGAAGGCCTGCATTGGGAAACACAATTATTCACCCAAAAGCAGTTCCTTTTAATTGTTTTCAATGCATTACGTCCATCTCCCCTTAGTTGCCCTGTAGAATAATTTGTTCTGCCTTCACGTGCAATTATGATTTTGCATCGGTTGGATGTGTGAATGGAATGATTCTGGGATATCATGACATGGCAAGTGGTCATTAAATGATTCTGCTGCAGAATAAATTGCCCCGTTTAGTGTGACTGAGCAGCGACAGCCACAGCACGAACACTCTTTCGCTGATCTGCTCAGCAAAGGCCTGGAGACGCAGCTCGGTTCCTGGCTCACTTATATTAATTCATTCTGAGCAGCTTAATTATCTGCCATTGTGAAGTCGCCTGTGACCTCACGTTCTGAAATGAAACGCTCTGATGAAGCAAAGGAGGAGATGTGAAAAACCTGGTGTTCCTGATTCTTTGAATGCCCCTATACAGAGCAATCCTGCATTGTCTGCATTGTTCAGGTTTTGTTGTGTTTTATCAGCCAGACATAGAAGATATTTGCATAGAATTGGTGGCAATTCCATTCGATTGTTTTGTAAGTTCTGTGAGGAATTCAGAATGTCAGGTAGATAGTATCCTTTTCTTGGCCCGCTATCAAAGTAAAATGAGCAATAGGAAGCCATTTTAGGTGCTTTTATGTCAATCTATTATTAGTTTTTATGCAAAACGGCTCCTGCAAAGTAAAACACGAACCCTTGTTGCTATGTGGAGGAATCTCTCCATCTGCATAGAAGGAGAACAAGAACTTCCCTTAGCTAGCCTTTCTAGCAAAGAGAACAAAAGAGAATGCAATACCTTCACGAGAGGGAAACTAATTGATCTTCTCTGAAGAATGAGAACTGCTCTTCTCTTCCTGAGAGTACCCATAGACCTCCCAATAGCAGCAGTGCTGAATCTGAGCTGGCGGTTCTTGGTGGGGCCCACTGGCACTCATTCTTAGGGACCAGCACATTTTTCCTCATCAGACGTTTTCCAAGAACAAGAGAGGGAAAGACACACAAAGAGGAAAGAAGGAGAGACACAGAGATAGCTAGAAAACCATCACAAAGGGATAAAACAGGAACCTTCAATTGTGAAATAGAGAGGCAAGGCGTGTCTGGTACAGGATAAAAGAGGTGTAAGGTGGGATTCAAGACTACACAGACTTGGGGCCTCAATTATGAGAAGGACGCAACGCTGCGTGAAAGCAGCGATGCATCACTTCTCAGTGTGCCCTCTTTGTGACATGATTGATGCATCATATTTACTGCATGACGCATCATGTCGCAAGATGTTACAGATACGTTAGTATTTCTGATGTATCTGTAGGTGCAAAAGTGACGCATTGCTGGAGTGTGTCACAAAAGTAACGCAACTCCAGCAATGTCTCCTTTCACATGGGGCAAGGCCCATGGGAAAGGGCCTGCGTCAGTCTTACGCCTGCTGTGAGGCAGGTGGAAGATATTGATGCATTTGCACCCTAGAAGTGACACAGTGAAATCTCATAGATTTCACTGCGTCACTTCTACGAGGCTTACATACGTGGGAACGCCAACCCTGCATACATTATACCTGATGCAGGTATAATGTAGCGCAGGGGTTTACAAAGTGACGCATCTGATTAGATGCGTCACTTTGTAAATAGGGCGCAACAGGAGGCATGTTTTACGCCGCTGAAGCATCACAAAAAGTGACGCAATGGAATTACAAAACTGTCACAATGCCTCATTAATAAGGCCCTTGGTATTTAGCAGAGGCGCCTGAGCAGAACTTTGGGCACTCATCCTACTAGAAACTTAAGCACTGAAAATCACCATCTGCTCTTCCACAAATGCACACCCCTTACCTCATGAATCCCCCCCCCCCCATCCTAGGCACACCTGCTTCCTCCCTTTTCCCCTTCTACTCTACCACTCAGTAAGGCTCGTTTCTCTATTGGTGCTCTCTCTTCCCCACCCCAGACATTCTCACTTACCCTCTCAGAATGGCCCCCTGACACATTCTCTTTTCCTCTGCATATTCCTTGGAGCACTGATAAGGGGCAGGAGTAGGGTGTGCGAGGACTGCAATTTAGCAGCAGAATTTAAGCTATAAAAAAACTATTTTGATATTTTACCTTGGGTCTGTGAGTGTGTGTGTGTCAGTGTGTGTCTGTTTGTGTGTGTGGCTATGGTGTGTTATGTCTACTGCCCTTTGCAGTGAATTGCTGGCCTTCACAAAACTGTGGCTAGTATTGGCAGCTTGTGCTCATTCATAGGATGATGCCCACCATGGTAAAATGCTGTCCCCTACATAATGGTGGTATTTTATGGAAACCTGAGGGCATCCATGAGACAACACTCCTTGTACACGCTGGTAATACTGAAATGTTGACCCTGGAACAATTGTGGTAGATCTTGGCTACTGGTGAACACCATGGGATGATGCCCATTGCCCACCCTTGTAGTATACTGACCCTAGCACTAAAGTGGCAATTCTTGGCAAAGTGCAGTCTTCAATGGTAGAGGTGGGTGAGTCAACAAATTAACAGGGGGAATCGAGGCAGAGCCAAGCCAAGAGTTTGGCTTGTTTGAGCTCGTAATAGGCTCAAGGTTCCAACAGAACCTCTAGCTAAGCTTGTTTTCAGTGGCTCTCCCAGATCACATCAATGAACTGTGTCCATTGTGAACCTGTGACAAAATGCTGGCCTTTACATAATTGTGGCAATCTTGGTAAATTGTAGTCATTCATGTGATTATGGACTGTCAACTCCTGGTAATGTGCTGGCCCTTGCATAATGTAACCATTTCTTGGTAGATTGTTGAAATCCCTGGCGCCCTTCATTTCATATTATTACACCGACTTAGTTGTAAACAAAGATCTTCCATTAGAATGCTGTATATTGTAACAAGGTGGCGCGCTACAACGTAGGTTGTAGAATTATTTCGAGTAGTGGCGACGAATGAAAAAATAGAACAACAATACATTATACATACTCTCATTGCACTTATTTACATTGTTAGGCAGATTGTAGCTTAAAGCTTCTCCTAGAAGCATGCAGGATTCTGTCTTCCTTCATGCATAGGACCTCCCTTCATTAAGTACAGTTGTGGGGTTGACCTTAATCAGATATAGGGTGTGTATGAGGCAGACCAGTAGGTCCCAGCTGAAGCAAATAATTATCAGTACATTTTTATGGAATGGTATGCCCAGAAGTTGTTGCTGCGCCCCCTGTGCCATAGGACTGAAGTTGCATCTTACTGAAGATGCCTAAAAATTCAAAAAACAGTCATGGGGCTGTTTGTTTCCCGGTCTAAGATAGTGGGCAAATAATGATGGACTAGAATGTGCCCTGAATAATTACCAGAGGCTGAGATCAATTTAAGCATTGTAACCATCTCTTTGTGGTTTTTTTTATCGGTGACTGCTGACACTAAGCACAGAGGCGTCAAATTGTCACCTATGTATTTTCTTGTAATTGGAGGCATCATATTGTCACGGATGTCTTTTCTTGTAAATGGGGCTATAAGTCTTTATTTTCTGCAAAAGAACGTAGCAGCACATTAGCATTCATCGTGGTGCTCGTGACGGAAATGGCATCCCAGTTTGCCTCTAGATATGAAAACACATGGGTGTTTAGACTCACCTGCCAGGAAGGCTGAAGGAGGCACAGGTCATCAGCACACGTTGAAAAATAAAAACACCGCTTTTCATTTTTCCAGTCCAATGAAAGCTCCAGTGGCAAGCAAAAGCAATCTGACCAGAAATCTTCACCTAAATAGGCTGAACATTTGCATTTCAACTTCATTTCTGTTTCTAATTACTTTGAGAGGAAAATACATTCATTTTCATAGTTGATTGCAAACCCGGTCTGCCAAACACCTGTGGCTGCCACAATTCAGATTTCCTTATTTATTTACTTCAAAGCAATCCCATTATCTCATGATTCAAAGCATCAAAGCCTCAATTATGGAGTCTCAATTAGACGAGGCTCCACTGGCATGTCATTGGCTGAAGGCTCTGCTGTGTGCAAACATATTTCCAAAGCAGCTGCAGCAGCACACTTTTACAAGAAGAAAGGGGGGGCGGGGCGCCCACCTGCCTCTAAGTGCCCTGGAATGTTATTTCTTGGCGATTGCTAGTTGAGCTACACAATATAAATAACTGACAGCAGCATTCTTTAGACTAACTGGGTGACTGGCTAGTTCTCATTGTGGAGCAGCAGGTTGGATTTTTTGTTGTTAAAACAATATTCTAGCAGCCATGGAATTATGAGATGCACTGACGTCACCAACAGACAATAAGGCAGCGGAAGGGGCTGGCAACATCTTGAAAATGGTGTAAAATGACATAAAATAAATTCAATGACAAACCTAGGGGCATATTATCAAGGGGGTTTATCTCCCCTTTTTTGGCTTTAAAAGCCAAGAAAGCGGAGATAAAATTATCTCCCTATTACCAAGCTGTCGCTAACACCAGTTAGCGACAGCTAGTAGGAGATAGCGACCATCTTGGGCCCCACTTTGCATGTCAGTGATATTTATCACTAATGACATGCAAAGTGGGCGTGCCAAGATGTTAGCGACTGGAAACAGTCGCTAACATCGCTATCTCCTATTACCAACTTTTGGAGATATTTGCGCTAAGCACGAATATCTCCAAAAGCTAACACCTGCCCTGAGCAGTTCTTAGCCATGTTATCCAATGGGAGGTGGATAACATGGCTAAAAGCATTAGCTCGGTAATGCATGAATATCGCGGACTTTTCAGCGATATTCATGCATTGCGGCTGATTTTTATCGCATTTGCGATAAACCTTGGTAATACCAAGGTTTATCTGCGATAAATTTTTGTCTCCAACCAAGCAATAGCGATAATTATCGCTATTGCTTGGTAATATGCCCCTATGTGGTAAAAAAAAAGTAACATGAGACACCGCTTGAGGGAGATTCAAGGAGATAACGTCTCACAGCCATGATATTAATGCTGGTGCACAACATCTCCTGCTTAAACGAGTGTGCCTTTGGAGAAAATCACATCAAACCTCACACTTACAACATTTCAGAAAATTTGCATAAGGCAACTTATGCATATTTTAAAAGCTTCGCACTCATAGAGAAAATTTGCTGTGGCCAGGAAAGATAAAGAGTCGGTTGATTTGGTTACTTGCCAAAAAGCCCAGTTAATTTCCTAGTTCATTGACGCATCTGACTGGTCAGCAGAAATGTGGCAAGGCCCCATCCCTGCCCCTGCTTATGACTAACAAAAAGCCGAAAATTTGCATTTTACCGCGAGGACTGTTCTATGATATACATTTATATACACATTTATATATATATATATATTTTTAGGATTTTTATTAAAGCGTGTTCATCTAAGGTTTCATTAGCACCGAGCCAGAAAAAAGATCTTTCAAATTAACTCTCAATAAGAGAAAAGTAGAGGAATGCTGTCAAATGACTCATACTTTGATTGCAAGTTATGGATCAAATGCCAGACTTTAGTGGGAAATGCCAAGTCTGCAACCTGTCAGTCGTGATATTTGTCGTCATCTCAATAATGTTCAATAACATGATTCATTATGGTACCAAATTAACCACATTTGTCAACTATTCCTACATCAGCCAGGGACAGAGAAATGAATGCCTCTACAAAGGGAGAAAAACTGTCTGTTTATTGCATTACTAGCTACACACAGAGAAATGAATGTCTCTACAAAGGGAGAAATCTGTCTTTCTATTATATTACACTATTAGTTAGCTCAGCAAGGTGAGCATTTAATGCAGAGCCAATAGTAACCTAAAGTTTCTCATAAAGATGAGTTCATTATATTTAACACCCCTCCCTGGCCAACAAAATTGTAGTTGGTCTTTTGGGTTGTTACCGCCAGTGCGTCTATGGTAGTAATTCTCATTTTTCACCTGCGGCCTAAAATTATTTATTTCCTTGAGATCCACATGTGTGAAAACAACTTTTGCATTATTTTATTTGTTTTTTCGGGGTGTAGTCTTTTGAATTATGTATTGTTAATTGTTCTGTGTTTTTTAATGTGGTTCCAGTATTTTCTCTTATGTTTTGGGTTTGGTTTTTAGAATTTCTCGTCGAATGTCAAGAGAAAAAGTACATCACGGGTCGGGTGTTTATAATTGGTTTTACAACAATCACTAGATATTCTTATGGTATTTTGGATTTAAGACGTTTTTCTTTTTTGTCTTAAATGGTTCAGACAGTCGGTATCCACTAAAACCTTAGATCATTTGTTTTAACATGTAACTTAATCGGAAACTCTATTCTCATATTTTTCCCCACTGCTGCCATAACCCTAATCGAATCCTTAGTAATAGATTTAGGGGGATATTCTCAAGAACATGCGATAATCATCTCCAACCTAGGTTAAAGCAATTTTACAAGACGCCGTCTATCGAGGGAAACTAACACTGTGTTAACGGTGTATTCTGAACACTCCGGCAACAGGCGATAGTTCCCAGATAGCACATCAAATTGCTGCATTAAAATTACCGGGACGGCGATAAAAAAGGAAACCAAAACGTGAAAAAAGTTGCAATTAAAACATCAGCAATAAACAGCGCCAGGCTTGTCATTCCCACGTCAGACGGGAAAACTCACCATAAAAGCTGGTATGAAATTGTTTAATAGTTTTTTTATCTGTATAAAAATGTTCTTATCCTCTTTGTATGATTTTTAACTAAATCGAATAAAGATTCTTTGACTGACTGTCACCATAAAAGCTGCAAAAAAAAACTCCTCAGAAGCACCCTGGAGGAAGCTGGAGCGACTACAGAGGCCAACCAGAACCCCACAAACCCCCTGGAAGACCAGCCAGGGACCTCGGGGAAGTCGAAGGGCAAGCAAAAGAAGAGGAACTTGTGATTCAGTCCTCAGGAAAACAAGTTCCTGATTACGAAGGTGATAGAACACCACCACCAACTGTTCATTACCGCCACTGTGTCTTTGGCAACTAAAAATGCAATATGGCAGTCCATCTTGGCCAAGGTGAATGCAGTCGGAGTGAAGTGCCAGAAGTGCTGGAATAATGCGATGTGCAAAACCAAGGTGAAACTCGCTAACAACCATAAAGCAGCAATGCAGACTGGAGGTGGGAGTCCCAAACTTGGTAACAGTTTCCCAGGACGTAACTTGTTGTAGCAATGTCTTTTTCCCGCCCTGCAAGGAAGTTCAGATTCTTCACTATGGCCTTCCATTCCAACTTTGAAAGCAGAGTTCAACAAGTTGGGCAGGCTCAAAGCCCTTTTAGTCCAACAGGAGGTGGCCCTCACTCCCAGCAGAGAAACCTTCAGATTGCAGGTGCCTTGGACCTCGAGTGAGATGCAGTTGCTTCTTAACACTAACCTCCCACTTCTTTTTGGGGAACTAAGTCACCAAATATTTAATGCATCTGAGACGACAGTCCTTGCAAATGTTTTAAAATGTGTGGGATCTGGCCTTGCTCTTCTTGTCAAATTGTATTTGGGGTAATATGATCTTTTATTCATTCTATATTTTCCAACCTTTTTTGGGGGGGTTCCCCTTAATATGTGCGCTAGGAGCTAGTGTCCTGCTTTTCCTCTTTGTGGTTTGTAATGGCTGCTCACTTTGTGGCTCTGCACAGGCTGGCCCAACTACAACTATACAGCAATCGCCTGTATGAGGCTTTTGGATGCTTGCCTTTAGCAATGCTTGGCGTAAGTTACGACTTGACCTTTCTCTTTGCATATTATACTTGCGTGCAAACTGTGCTACATTGCAAAAGATCTAATTTCTCCAGGGCAATGGAACTCTGCTTATCGAACACGTGGTGTCCAATTCCTGATTTCAGTCGGTTGATGGGTCCCTTAGAGGCGCATGACGAGGCTTGTTCTGTGGATTGTCAAATTACGCGTGTAGCTTTACTTGGAATCTTGGCTCAATGGGATATATGTGCAGCTGCGCAGACTTTCCTACAATGTTGTTTCATTGAATATCACAAACGTTTCCCACTTCTACTTTTGGATGCTCCTGCTTATGAGGAACATAATTGTTGCTTCGACTTACCTAATTGGATGTCATCGCTTTTTTCCCCCAATGACAATGATGAACTATTGGAGGGAATTGTATTTCTTTGCACATATACCTTCATGGATTGACTGCTTGCGTTGTCACAACTCCACTGTCTGGATTACAGACTCTGTTTTCAAGCTCAAAGTGCCTTTAGCTTTTTCTTCGAACTTTCCCTTTTTCTCCGATTTGTTTTTTTGGAAAGTTCCTCACCAATATCTCGAATACTGCCTGATTTTTTAACTCTATTTTTGTTCTTCTGTTTATATACTACTGACATACAAAGGGGAGGGTGTTATGTGGCCCTTAGGATACATTGTTGACATTGCTAAGTTAGCATGAGTTTGCTTGCCCTAAGCTGCTGCTTTTGCATTTGCCTCTGCTAAAGTTTGTTTTCCCAACACTTGGCCTCTGCCCTGTACATGATGTACATGATTTTTTTACGTTCTCAGCTGTCCCTTAAAGTCTGTCTGAACATTATGTGCAAGGTCGATCAACAATGCCTCTTGTTTTTCTATCCTGGTCAGTTCATATAACCTAGACAAAACATGTTATCAACAGCTGCAATATGGAAGAATTGTGCTTTGACATAGCGTTGTTACATGTTTATGAAACACACTCGAAGAAAGCCGTTCCATGGAGCTGACTTCTGCTGTTCCTATGATGTAAACCTTTACGCTTTCCGGTAGGGAGTCTGCAAATAACGCCTAAAGATCTTCTGTTATATGATATAACTTCTTACTGCCAAGGGAAGGGTGATTAGGCCTAATAATTTTGCCTTTCTCACAGTCATTATGACATGACGACTACTTTTGTATTCTATGGTATTGTAGCAATGCTGATGATGATGCTAGCTTTATGCATTTTGATGCTGGTCATGGTTCGCGTACTGTTTCATGAATCGCTATAGTGAAAATAAACATTTTGCACTTATTTAGTGACTGATCATTCTTATTGTGGACAAGTACGAGAGAGCGAAAGATTGTCTTGTTCCCGCGACTGCCTCAGTGGTAGTCGGGGGGGTGGTCCTGGGGGAGGTGGCGGTGGGGGTTGTGGCCCTCTTGGGTCTCCAAGCTGCATGATTATTCGCTCCATGGCATCTGTTGGTCTTCAGATGTGGCTCTGGGCTGGGCTCCCTTTCTACTGCAGGTTTTCGTCCTACTTTAAACCTATCTTAAGTCCCTGCTGCTAATGTGCCTTATCGCCTGTTTTTGGGCCACATCGCCGATTTGGCTGGTCGTTGAGAATATCGCGAAGTGGTGTTATTGTGAGTTTTTGGATGCATATGATTAGCATTAGTTGTCGAGGTCAGCCTTGGCGATGTTTTTGGCGGCAGCTATAGCAAGTAAACTGGCGAAGTCAGCTGTTAGCGCAGGCTTGTGAATAGGGCGATTATTTCTATTGCCACTTTCATGGCAGAAAAGTGGCACGAAATTGGCGATGTGTCCTTGAGAATGTGCTTCACAGTCTTACCCCTTATCTTAAACTACTATTTCGTAACATTCCTATATTTAATCAACCTAGTCTTTAAGTAATGAAATGCCTGACAATAACACTAACTCTAATCACATAAGTCTCACAATGCCCAAATGTAACTTTATACATCAACCTGTTTCATCCCCTAAACCTTAATACTGACATAACAATGTTGGAGAAATATATACTGGCTTATTGTGCTAGCTTTTATTTTTTTATCATAACCTTGGAGATCTGTTTTGAGTCAGGTACTTGTTTGTTTTATTTTTATAAACCACTGATCGCATGATTCATATTAAAAAGGAGCTATACACATATTTACACTTCCAAATACAGCACAATGGCTTAACTGACTCTGTTCTGTGAAAGCTAGAGTCATGATGAATATTCATTCCTTGCTGAGTGAAATAAACAGACATCCTGAATCACAGACCAAGTTAAAAGAGAGCTCAAACTTGAGCTCTTGGCCTCATCTAGCTCAGCAAGAGGAAAACCTCGACCCAACAGCCTGTCTGCCACTGAGCCATCATGTCACAGTGGAGTTTACTTCACCCCATTTAAGAAGGAGCAACCATAGCCCATTTTCCTTGCCAGGGTTGGTCAAATGAGGCATGGATGACACGGACATTGAGAAGGCCATCGACTTTCTGTTATTCAGAGTAAACAATTTTAAAGCGGGCTCTCTTTGACCCTTACTGCCTTACCGTTTGGGACACAGCCACCAGCAAATGCCTGCCGTCATAAGCCCGTCTCTTGCGTTTGTCTCCCCCCGCAGCCGCAGCCGCAAGGACACCGCAGCGAGGCCGCCGGGAGGGGATACTACAGCCCCCAAGATCCATAGCGGCTGGACGCCGCTCCCTGACATCACTGTGTGCCCGGTGGAGTTTAAAAACAGAGTGGAACCTCGGGGGAGCGGGAGCTCTCTTTGACCCTTACTGCCTTACCGTTTGGGACACAGCCACCAGCAAACGCCTGCCGCCATAAGCCCCTGTCTCCTGCCTTAGTCTCCCCCCCGCAGCCGCTGCCGCCAGGAAACCGCAGAGCGGCCGCAGGGGGGGGACTACAGCCTCCAAGATCCTTAGCGGCTGGACGCCGCTCCCTGACATCACTGTGTGCCCAGTGGCGCTTAAAAACAGCGTGGAACCTCCGTGTCGCGGGACACGTGCGGGAGAAGCCTGAGACAAGGGCGGGACCGTTTGTGGCCGTCCGGGGCCGGATAAGGCCGGGCCGAGCCACCTCCCTTGGCTCTTATCCTAGGCATCTGTGATATTTAGGATTAGGTTTGGAACACTGACTGCTTTATGCTATTGACTCTGCCAGATTATTACTAGTACTAGTACTAGGTTTGGCCATTTGATCTATGAGTGGCCGGGCCTGTGGGATTGTATTGTTCCTTCTTTTTTGAGACGATTTGTATGAGCACCTGTGGTTAACCAGGGATTCTTGTTGCTCTTTGTCTATTATCCCTGATAATAGCTGGGTTCCAGTTGTTGTGGCATAGTTTCCATTATCTCCTGCTATTCACAGTAAAATTTGGCGATTATCTTAGCACAGTTAGATAGATAATTATTGAGTGGCTATTGAATATTTGGGCATTAAAATGAACATACAGAAATGCTTAGCCGGAAACTTGGATGTTTTTTTCCATCGTGCAGATTCTCTTATTAGCATGAGATTGCACTCGTGGAAAAAAGGCTATCCTTGGATCCGTCAGCTTTAGCTTCTTACTAAGCCATTAGCCCACTAGCCTCTATAAACACACCACAAGTACCATGTGTACATATTTCTTCTCCTGTGCGTTCACCAGATATGATAACAGTGGTTTCCACCCAGATTCCAGATAGATACCAGTCAGATTCTGAGGTTTCTTTATTACAGCCGATGGTGACTAGACAGAGGGGGGCTCGCAAAGGGACTTAGGAGAAAATTAAAGTAAAACCCTTGCTGCAAAGAAAAAGTAAATATAACAAAAAAGGAGATGTGGGGGAAAAACAGAATCCAGTGACCAGTCAGCCGGAAGTAAGAGACAATTTAAGCCACAAAAGTAGATCGTTCGGAACACAAACTGGGATGGCTTATTCTTCGCCTACCATTGGTGCCGATCGTATAGTTGATTCAAAAAGGGGGTGGTGATGGACAGAGTATCTGAATTAAGCAGAACACTCCTACCCAGTCAACAGATCAGGGCTTGATCCATCACCGTTTTTTAGCTCACTGCACCATGCCAGTTCAGAACCTGGCTACATGCAAATTAGTCTGACCCTGGCCCAGTGCATCATGGGAACAGGGCAGACCAAACTACCAAGCCAATTCTTTCACTGGAAAGGACCAAGCTTCCGGGAACTGGTTTCTGGCATTACAGCCGTCTTCGGCCCAGCTTGCTTGAATCCTGATGGTGCAGTGAGCAAGGGACTCATGTCTGAGCATACCCTTCCACACTCGTAGTGGCCAAAACGATTCAAAAAGGGGGTGGTGATGGACAGAGTATCTGAATTAAGCAGAACACTCCTACCCAGTCAACAGATCAGGGCTTGATCCATCACCGTTTTTTAGCTTACTGCACCATCCCAGTTCAGAACCTGGCTACATGCAAATTAGTCTGACCCTGGCCCAGTGCATCATGGGAACAGGGCAGACCAAACTACCAAGCCAATTCTTTTACTGGAAAGGACCAAGCTTCCAGGGACCGGTTTCTGGCATTACAGCCGTCTTCGGCCCGGCTTGCTTGAATCCTGATGGTGCAGTGAGCAAGGGACTCATGTCTGAGCATACCCTTCCACACTCGTAGTGGCCAAAACGATTCAAAAAGGGGGTGGTGATGGACAGAGTATCTGAATTAAGCAGAACACTCCTACTTAGTCAACAGATCAGGGCTTGATCCATCACCGTTTTTTAGCTCACTGCACCATCCCAGTTCAGAACCTGGCTACATGCAAATTAGTCTGACCCTGGCCCAGTGCATCATGGGAACAGGGCAGACCAAACTACCAAGCCAATTCTTTTACTGGAAAGGACCAAGCTTCCGGGGACCGGTTTCTGGCATTACAGCCGTCTTCGGCCCGGCTTGCTTGAATCCTGATGGTGCAGTGAGCAAGGGACTCATGTCTGAGCATACACTTCCACACTCGTAGTGGCCAAAACGATTCAAAAAGGGGGTGGTGATGGACAGAGTATCTGAATTAAGCAGAACACTCCTACCCAGTCAACAGATCAGGGCTTGATCCATCACCGTTTTTTAGCTCACTGCACCATCCCAGTTCAGAACCTGGCTACATGCAAATTAGTCTGACCCTGGCCCAGTGCATCATCCCCCTTTTCTGAATCGTTTTGTCCACCATAAGCGTGGAAGGGTATACTCAGATGTGAGTCCCTTGCTCATTGCACCATCAGGATTCAAACAAGCCGGGCCGAAGATGGCTGTAATGCCAGAAACCGGTCCCCGGAAGCTTATTTCCTTCCCAGTATAAGAATTGGCTTGGTAGTTTGGTCTGCCCTGTTCCCATGATGCACTGGGCCAGGGACAGACTAATTTGCATGTAGCCAGGTTCTGAGCTGGGATGGTGCAGTGAGCTAAAAAACGGTGATGGATCAAGCCCTGATCTGTTGACTGGGTATGAGTGTTCTGTTTAATTCAGATACTCTGTCCATCACCATCCCCTTTTCTGAATCGTTTTGTCCACCATAAGCGTGGAAGGGTATACTCAGATGTGAGTCTCTTGCTCATTGCACCATCAGGATTCAAGCAAGCCGGGCTGAAGATGGCTGTAATGCCAGAAACCGGTCCCCGGAAGCTTGTTTCCTTCCCAGTATAAGAATTGGCTTGGTAGTTTGGTCTGCCCTGTTCCCGTGATGCACTGGGCCAGGGACAGACTAATTTGCATGTAGCCAGGTTCTGAGCTGGGATGGTGCAGTGAGCTAAAAAACGGTGATGAATCAAGCCCTGATCTGTTGACTGGGTATGAGTGTTCTGTTTAATTCAGATACTCTGTCCATCACCACCCCCTTTTCTGAATCGTTTTGTCCACCTTAAGCGTGGAAGGGTATACTCAGATGTGAGTCCCTTGCTCATTGCACCATCAGGATTCAAGCAAGCCGGGCCGAAGACGGCTGTAATGCCAGAAACCGGTCCCCGGAAGCTTGTTTCCTTCCCAGTATAAGAAATGGCTTGGGAGTTTGGTCTGCCCTGTTACCATGATGCACTGGACCACGGACAGACTAATTTGCATGTAGCCAGGTTCTGAGCTGGGATGGTGCAGTGAGCTAAAAAACGGTGATGGATCAAGCCCTGATCTGTCGACTGGTTATGAGTGTTCTGTTTAATTCAGATACTCTGTCCATCACCACCCCCTTTTCTGAATCGTTTTGTCCACCATAAGCGTGGAAGGGTATACTCAGATGTGAGTCCCTTGCTCATTGCACCATCAGGATTCAAGCAAGCCGGGCCGAAGACGGCTGTAATGCCAGAAACCGGTCCCCGGAAGCTTGTTTCCTTCCCAGTATAAAAATTGGCTTGGTAGATTGGTCTGCCCTGTTCCCATGATGCACTGGGCCAGGGACAGACTAATTTGCATGTTGCCAGGTTCTGAGCTGGGATGGTGCAGTGAGCTAAAAAACGGTGATGGATAAAGCCCTGATCTGTTGACTGGGTATGATTGTTCTGTTTAATTCAGATACTCTGTCCATCACCACCCCCTTTTCTGAATAGTTTTGTCCACCATAAGCGTGGAAGGGTATACTCAGATGTGAGTCCCTTGCTCATTGCACCATCAGGATTCAAGCAAGCCGGGCCGAAGACGGCTGTAATGCCAGAAACCGGTCTCCGGAAGCTTTTTTCCTTCCCAGTATAAGAATTGGCTTTGTAGTTTGGTCTGCCCTGTTCCCATGATGCACTGGGCCAGGGACAGACTAATTTGCATGTAGCCAGGTTCTGAGCTGGGATGGTGCAGTGAGCTAAAAACGGTGATGGATCAAGCCCTGATCTGTTGACTGGGTATGAGTGTTCTGTTTAATTCATACACTCTGTCCATCACCACCCCCTTTTCTGGATCGTATAGTTGAGTCGATGGAATCTGTTTTTCCTGACATTTTTAAATCTACCCTCCAGACTATACAGGAGCAAATAAATGACCTTATGGTTTCTAGAATGAAGGACCTTGACGATAAAATTAAAGGTATAAATCTGGGTCTAATGGATCTGGAGGTTATGATCAAAAAGGGGAAACATGTCTTCGAGGAAGGTACTAAAGCCTTTGTGGAGAAAACTTTGAGTGTAGCTAGAAATAAAGAAGTGCCCATAGGTATGAATGCTTTGGCTAACCCAGTGGTAGTTCCCTCGTCTGTAATGGCTGACCCAAGTGTGAATACTCGATCCTTAAATGAGTCCGAACCTCGAACTAACATCTGGAGTCCAGGTGGTAGAAGGCTGGATCAAGTACCTGGGAATTTGTACATTTCTAGTAATAGCAACTTGCCTAGGAACACCCTAAAGTCTAGTGATCCTAATGTCACCCCTAATAGTGACAATCTGAGATTACCTCTAGCAGCATGTCCATATGTTTTAGTTCTGACAGGAGTACCCCCGCTAAAGAGAGACCAATCTGAATCCTGGCATTCACTTAGGAACAAAGCTGTGGATTGGTTACAAAAGTTTAAAGGATTTAGCCCGCATAAAGCCAACAAGATCATTATGGCCCGTAGGTTAGGCTGGGTTGGTGAACAAAGGAAGGATATAGAAGGGGACTGCATTGTCATAAGTTTTAATCGCCCTAATACAGTACGTCACTTATTGAGAATATGTGATGAAACACAGAAGGCAAACACTAATATTCATGCTTTCCCACTTGGGTATTTTTATCGATCAACTATCAAGGGTGTATGTAGAACGGTGGAAACACCATTGCCACTTCATATCTCCAATAGATTCTGGGATTTACCAACTCTGGAGATGGTTGATTGACTAACCTCATCAATGTCTTTAATTCCTAACGATGAGGCAAGTGGAGTAAAATGCGGGGGTAATGACCCTACTGATCCCCAACCCGAGACAGTTGCCCAGTTGGTGATCATGGAGGTATTAGATACTGACGTACAGGCGAGACATGATCCCCAATCTGAAACAGTTGGCCAGCTGGTGAACATAGAGGCATTAGATATTGATGTTCAGGTGAGACATAATCCGCCTCTAATATTGGGTGCTACAGTAGAAATATTAGGAGCAACTACTGTTCTAATGGAAGGTTCTCAAGAGATAATTTTGGATGGACCTAATGAAGAAAGGTTGGGTTGTATTCCATCAAACATAAAAATAATATCCTGAAACATAGCGGGCCTGAGGAAAAATCTTTGTGATCCTGAATGGAGCAGCTATATAGACTCCAGTGACATCTGTTTTCTACAGGAAACATGGGTTTGGAAATGCCGCATAGAGTCGGATATATGACCTTCAATATAGAGGCAGTACCCTCAGTTAGAGGTAGGCCCTCTGGGGGACTTACCATATGGGTAAAGGTATCCCTGGAGATTTGTATCATGTCATTAATTATTGATTCAGCTGACATACTCGGGTTGAAAGTTAGTACGAAAGACGGGAGATGTCTCCTCCTATTGTGGAAAATGAGGAAAAGTGATGTACATAAGCAGTGTTCATTTGCCCTTCCCCATTCCCTTCCCTGTACGTTAACCACACCACTCCGCCAGTAAAAGCCCGTGCCCACATGTACCTGATAGCCATTTTAGGCACCATGGCCTTTTTGCCCGCTCACCGGAATCCCCGGCTTCCCTCCTGCGCGTATTTGAAACCCCCCCCCTCTCACATACATAGACCATGAAACCCTCTCCCTCTGCGCGACCCTGCTACGAAACGCAACTCTCCTGCTTGACCCACGCAAAGTCCCCCATTTCCTCTTGAAGAAGCATCCCTCGCCTCAGCTGACATAACCCCCAGCTGTATCTGACTGCCCCCGTTCTCTCATGTGCGGGTCATAAGACCTCTCTCTCTCTCTCTCTCCGTGCGACTCTGTCCCTGTGCGCACCCTGGCTCTCCCCTCCTCCCTCACATGGACAAGTCATAAACCTTCTTCGTCTGCAAGCCCCTGTCCTTGGGAGTCACGGCCGCGCCTGACCAACACCTCCTCTCCTTTCATGAATAACCCCTCTGTCAGTAACCCTCCCTCCGCAGTGGACTATCCACACATGTCCGAGGCCATCACCTAAGCCGGGAGACACTGTTTACTGCCCCTTATTGTATGAAATCGCTCCTCCTCAAAGGACCCACTATTGATTCTGGCCTCCCCACCCCCTGGGCTATGATCAGGCGCACATGTCCCAAGGATCGGCGGAACACTCAGCTGCTTGATTACCCCCTCCTCTTATCAGCAGGTCAAGGGTTTCTATTGTGGATGCATGTGGGGTGGGATTGACACGAGGATCAGGGGGATGTCGTTTTCTTGTTTCACAATGCTGTTGTTGCAATAAGGAATGTTCTGTAAAGGTATAAAAGGCGATGCCTCCGAGAACTTGTTAGAGCACCTCCCGAAAGACACTGTGTTTCGTGTCCGAAATGACAGGCTCTCCTCATGAGTAATAAATCCTGTTCTTGTGATTCCTGCTTTCAGCGCCCGTCTCTTTATTTGGTAACTATTCAGAATGGGAACTAGGAGGCGCCAGCAGCCCGGGCATCGATAGTAATATGGGCTCACCTTTTACACTATTTAATGTATACAACAGACCTTGTAGTCTATCCAAGGAGTCTCCGATCTTGGAAAAATTAGATAATTTCATAAACAGTCTGGAAGAGACTCTGAGTATGATAATATGCAGGGATTTGAACTGTAACTATGAGCCAATTGCGAGTTTCGGCGATGTTTTTGATGAATAGGAAAGGGCTAACAACATCCCATCCCTATCTAACACTGAGGTGGTGCGTTGTACTGCCTTAGCGGTTCAAATAATAAGGTTGGTGACCGCATATAGGCTAAGGGCTTGTAATGGTCTTCTCCCTTCTGATTCCCCAAATGCTGCGACTTTTGTAAAAAACAATTCTCAAAGCAGAATAGATTATATTTTAGCATCCTTTGATATCTGGCCTTATTTGATTGACCTGGAGGTTATGCCTAGGTTCGAAAGTGACCATTGTCCCCTCCAATTGTTATTTGACCAAAGCATATTCCCCAGCGGCAGTTTAGAGAAGGAATACTGTGCTTTAGATAATATTAACAATGATGCTTCATTGTTAAGCAATAACAGACGATCACTGAAATGAGCACAAATATTAGACCACGGAGAAGTGTTAGCAAAAATCTATTCGCTTTTAGCTGAAACATTCTTTAGTTAAATGAGTTTACCGGTAGGGGATAATGTTTTTATTGATCTCAATTATGAGTTTTTTAAATCATTAATACCCTATGTTACCAAAATGCCTAAAAAAATCGCCAAAAGAGAAATAGTTTAGCAGGCACACAACCGTGGTATAACAAAGACTGCCGTCTAAGTAAGACTTTACTTATAGAGGCAAGAAAAATTAAGGTACCAGAACTGATCAGGGTGACAAGAAAGCAATACAAGAGGACCCAGGCAAAAGCAAGATCAAACTGGTATGAGGAATGTTGGGAGAATATGTTAGTGGCAGCAAAGACAAAGGATAACGTGGGATTTTGGAGACTAGTGGTGAATGGGAATCATGCAGGTAGGCCATCTCAATACGTGTTCATTGATGAACAGACTTGGGTGGATCACTTTTCCCACTTATACAAAGCCCCAGAACATTTGGAGGGCAGGCGTAAGGAGCGTCCCTGGTATACAGCTTGCACTTGCACTCTAGAGTTTGATTTAGAAGAAACTGAGTTAGCCATTCATTTAGTTAAAAATGGTAAGGCACCATGTCTAGATAAAATCCCATGCAATCTTTATAAACATGAGATTAATGTCTGGGCACCCTATATTAATCGACTTTTTAATATTCTAGTTACTGGTGCAGGTTTTCCTGACAGCTGGAGGGGTGCCGAAATCATTTTAAGTTTTAAAAAGGGCGATAGGAATGACCCGTCAAACTATCGTCCGATCAGTTTAATGGATATTTTACAAAAGATATTTGCCAGGCATATTTTATTATGTATGAATTCTTGGATGGACGAGAATGCCATACTTACAAAGTTCCAAGCTGGGTTTAGGAGTAGTATAAGCACGATTGATCAAGTTTTTGGATTTTGTTGCCTTTGTTGGAAGTATGGGGCATATTATCAAGGGGGTTTATCTCCGCTTTTTTGGCTTTAAAAGCCAAGAAAGCGGAGATAACATTATCTCCCTATTACCTAGCTGTCGCTAACACCAGTTAGCGACAGCTAGTAGGAGATAGCGACCATCTTGGGCCCCACTTTGCATGTCAGTGATATTTATCACTAATGACATGCAAAGTGGGCGTGCCAAGATGCTAGCGACTGGAAACAGTCGCTAACATCGCTATCTCCTATTACCAACTTATGGAGATATTCGTGCTAAGCGCGAATATCTCCAAAAGTTAACACCTGCCCTGAGCAGTTCTTAGCCATGTTATCCAATGGGAGGTGGATAACATGGCTAAGAGTATTAGCTCGGTAATGCATGAATATCGCTGACTTTTCAGCGATATTCATGCATTGCGGCCGTTTTTTATCGCATTTGCGATAAACCTTGGTAATTCCAATGCTTATCTGCGATAAAAATCGCCGCAGCTCAGCGGTAAATTTTTGTCTCTAACCAAGCAATAGCGATAATTATCGCTATTGCTTGGTAATATGCCCCTATGTTTTTTTTATGGAAAAGGCATATTTATGTGGCATTTGTAGACCTAAGGGCTGCTTTTGATTTATTTTTACCTGATTGTTTATGGGATTGTCTGTTTTTGCAGGGGCTGCCCGTCTCCTTACTCCAACAGATCATAAGACTTCATGAAAATAATTATGCAAGAGTGCGTTGAGGGCCAAATGGAGAATTGTCAAAACCTGTTCCAATAATGCGTGGAGTCCGCCAAGGGTGCGTGTTGGCTCCCACGCTCTTTTCATTGTTTGTTAACAATATCCCAGCCCACCTAGAGGAGTGCAACAATGATTCACCCAAGCTGAAAGGAGAAAGGGTCCCTGCACTCTTATTTGCGGACGATACAATCCTAATTATACAGACACCCAAACGTCTGCAAGCCCTTTTAAATTCATTCCAACTATACTGCAATAAAAAAAGCCTAGAGATAAATACAAAAAAAATAAATGTATGGCCTTAAACCCGCACAAAACTTTTAAGGGGAACTTCTTTTTAAACAACCAGAAATTGGAAATAGTGTCACATTTTACCTACTTGGGTGTTTCCCTTGATTCAAAGAATTCATGGAAAACCCAAGCAGAGAAGAGCAAAACACTTTTGACTCAGAACACTTTAGCTATTTTAAAAAACATGGGGCGAGTCTTAGTAAATCTGTATCTCCAGCACTAGAAGTGTTTACGTTTAAGGCCCAGTCTCGGGCACTATATGGCGCAGAAATTTGGGGCCTAACAGCAGGGAATCTTTTTCAGAAAAGCGAAAATAATTTTTATAGAAGTCTTTTAAGACTACCTAAACGCACCCCACTTCAACCTTCAATGCTTGACCTAAACATGAAACGCATAAACCATTATGCAATCCTACGCCCACTTACATATTGGGTGAGACTCTGGTGTACACCAGAGCTCGGAGATTACAGAGATGGTCTTTCAGAAATAATGAGTTTGGATTCGCATAACTCTAACGCATGGTTGAAACATGTGCGAACATGGCTTTGTAGAATTGGGCTGTCTCATTTTTGGGAAGAGCCCATATGTCTGACGCAAAGTTGTAAGAAACTGGTAAAAATGAAATTTTGGGCTTATATAATATGCAACCTCTCCAATAGTCATGCAAGTGGTTCTATTACTAACAGTTTAATGGCTCATAAGGATTTTCCATACTTTGAGGATTTCTTAGATGAGGTCAGACCAACTTTGGCCAAAAGCCTCTATTGAAATTTAGGTATGGAATGCTAAAAACCAATGTAACCCTAGCAAGATGGGTTAAGTCAGTGGAACCAACCAATGTGTGAGACATACATGTGTTGTCAGTTTAGTACCAAAGAAGATGATATTCATATTCTCTTCTTTTGCGCAGCGTACGTATCAGCTAGGAAACGGTGGATTAAGCCACTGTGTAATGTTATAGGTGTACGCTCGTACAAAGAAGCATATAGGATCATCAAAACTGACACCAGGCAAGTGGTTGTCTTTTGAATCAGTAGATTCCTTTTGGCAGCATGCTTTGTACGCAAGAAACTGGGTCTGGACTTATAGTTGTTTAGGCTTGTATTTGTGTATTTATATTTGACGTGCTTCCTCTGATTCATCAAATAGTTGTATAATAATTAATTGCTCCTACGATACCAATTACTGGAACTGTATAAACTAATTTTATAAAATGTTTTTAGATATTGCCTTCTTATCTAATTTATGAATTTTATTGTATTGTCCCTAAACCCCATCCACCTGCATGTAAATCATCTATTCTTCTTTTTGAATGTGCTATGAATTGTTGTTTTTATGCATCTTTTATGGCCACAATGTGCCGAAATAAAGATTTATTATGTATGTAAAGCGGCCTCCTAAAGGAAAACACCAGTGCAAACCGCTGCACTGGTACTTTGAACACTGTGAGCCTCACCAGGAGAGCATGGATCTCTAAATGCTGTGGGTGCTCCTCCAACAGAAGATAGGAGGTCAGTTACCCTGCTAAATTAACGAGCTGGTTGGCTATTCATCAGTGTCTAAAAGACCCCATCAGAGTCTTGTGTAAATAAGAGAAGAAACATATTCTTTGACAGCTGTGGCAATGTAATTTTAATCATTAGTGTAATTTTCAAGAGTATATTATTAACCAGAGAGAGATTCACTGCCAATCTGTAGCATGGTACAGAATTTCCCTGAGTGTATAATTTCCACTGGATACTTCTCTGCCAGTGCCTTATGGGGTATTACACAGTAACACATTTCTCTTAATCAGGCCAGTTGTACAACACTATGGAGCCGATTACGATGTCGGTCGGAAAGCCTCTGATCAGCTGTTGGAGGCTTTCTGACCAACATCCTCGGCTTCAAATCTTATCGGCTGATTACAATACAGCTGGTCACAATTGAAACTGGCAGCACATTCCAGCTGGATCCCAAGGAGCCCGTTGGCCAATTGGAACCAGCCCATAATCCATATGGATGGCATTTTACGGCATACGGATTAAGATGCATGGTTTCCGGCAGGTTTTCCATACCGGGCTTTCTGACATGGAAAGCCTGTTGGAAAGTCTGTTTTAGGCCTCCGGTTGGGCCCCTTGTTGATCCCTGCACCTTGCGGTAGGCACACTGAGGTGCCTGCAACGGGGTGCAGGGATTAACAACATCTCCCATTTCTCTATGGGAGCTTGTATTACTCAGGTTTATGGCAGTAACACATACTCACCTAGAGAAATGTGGGAATGCGACCACACCATGTGCGGTCAATCAATCAATCAATCATTCATTTATTTGTAGAGTGCACTAATCATGCACAAGGGTCTGAAGGCGCTTAGCGGGGGTGGGGGTGCAGCTACTGCTCGAACAGCCAGGTCTTGAGAAGTCTCCTGAAGGTCAGCAGGTTCTGGGTCTGTCGCAGCTGTGTGGGGAGGGTGTTCCATGTCTTTGCAGCAACGTAGGAGAAGGATCGGCCACCTGTGGATGTGTGGGACGGTTGCGAGGGCGAGGTCGGCAGAGCAAAGCTGGTGGCACGGGGTGTAGAATGTGAGACGCTTGTTGAGGTATGCTGGTCCAGTGCTGCCCCTTCAGGTGAACCATCAATGCCGGCTTCAGATGTTGCGACATCCTAATAAACAATCTTTGTTGGCGCCTCTCCCCCCAACAAATATTATTTAATAAGTTGAGTTGTATGGTTTCTCAGCCACACACTAAATATATACAGGATACATTAAGAGTATATAAAATTTAAGCTCAAATATCATGTAAATGAAATAAGGATTAAATGGGCAACAGATTTTGTGACATCATCAGTAAAATATAAATTTTATTTTATTGCCTACAACAATATACATATCTTGTCTATGTGATTATAACATTTTCTGTGTTAATTTTGTAAAATACAATTTTAAATTTCAATTAAATTTAACTTCATGGGCTTTTGTTTTTGCAAAAACCAAGATTGATATGGATAAGTCCTGCTGTTGTGCAATATCATTTTGAATAGATGGGTTTACCAAATATGATAGCCTTTCATATGTCATTGTGGGTCTTGAATATGTTTTAATGAACTTTAACTTAGAAAAACAACTAACCCAACCCCCTGCCCTGAAAACTATCCCCAACCCCTACCCAGCCCAGAAAACTACTTGTGCAACCCAGAGAACTACCCTCGACCCTCCCAGCCCAGAAAGCTACTTCGTCTCTCACAGCCCAGAAAACTAACCCCCGATCCACCCTCCCAACCCAGAAAATGGCCCGACCCCCCAGCCCAGAAAAATATTGCCAACCCATGTAACTACAGTCCAGCCCCACATACCTCACTGTGGATTTCTTTCTGGTGAGGTCTTCCTGCTTCCATCCCCAGCAGCCAGCAGCTAGACCGTGCGCACAGCCTTAACCACGCATATGCGTGGTTAAGGCAAGAGTGCTTTAGGTTAAGCCAGCGGTGTTCCAACATTTTACTAGTTAGGATAGGTACATGATTTAGTAAAATCATCCATTGTTGAATAGAAGCAGGAACAGAGTTATTTACAGTACTCCAAAAAGTGAAACAGCTTCTATACATGCTGTGGCTCCATCCAATATCACTACATTCAGGGAATGACAATCAGATGGAAGAAACAATGATCTTGAATGTATTCTAAGTATTCTGGCCTCGACATCTTTATATTGACCTTTCCTGTTGGCACCATTAGTATAGCCTTGTCCTCGTAGATCTTGTAAATTCAAATCATGCTCTTTCAGCACTCCTAATAACAGTTCTGTTAGTCCTTGACCTGCTGTGTCATTCACCTCTTTAAAACCAAAAAAATACTCCTTTCCAGATATTTTTATATTGTGATGTCAGTAAACCATCTGGTCATTGATAATTTTTTAGCATGGCTTATATCAGGTGTGCAGTCTAATATAACAGAAATATATTGTGCTGTCTTTGCTCGAAGTGGAATATCGTTAAGCACTTGGTTTGCTAAAAGATTGATTATTTCGTTCTGTATGTTTTTCCAAGATTATGATCGGTTTTATCCTTGAATAAACAAGCCATCTGCGCTGTATTCTTTCACCATTGCCCAGTTTCCAAGTCCCAAAAGAGTTTAGGAAAATTATGTTTATTTTTATCTAAAGGGAATGTTATATCCTCAATTTCTGGTGGTCCAGAAGTTACAATATTATCCACAAATGTAGAATTTAATTTAGCTGGCCACAGTGCTGGATCAGCTGTGTTATATATGGAGGATTACGAGGCATTGTGCCCAGCTGTCAGTGTACTAGTTTGTTGACAAAAGTTGGAAGCGAGGTAGAGGTAAAAGGCATAGGCTCGCCCTCCAGAAACTAGTAAGTAACAAACGATCGTATAGTGTGTATAGTAATAGAAAAAAGAGTAGTGCTCTTTCTCTTATTGTCCCCTCACTCACCAGGGTTGTGCAGGTTTTTTTGTGCAGGAAAACGTTTTTAGTAGACACTGGTTCGGACCACATAGAATATAATCATTGTTCACCTTGGTTCGTCATATGTGTGTGAATTTGAGTGCATAATTGGAGGTCTGGATTACCCCTTAACTATTATGTTATGTTTTGTCTTACAGGAACCACGTGATTCATTTTGTTACGTAGGTACTGGATGCATGCATTAATATTTGCTGCAGCATTTTTTTCACTATTAGATTTTTTACACTATTAGCTTATTGCGGCATCTTTTAGGAGTGGCGAACAAAGGGCTGGCCCCTGTGTAGTCCTGAGGAAGTGCTTGGGGGATGCACGAAACATGTTGACAGACTGAAGTTCATAGGTACACCTAAACACATTGTTATTTAGGCATCCTACTATTTCTACCCCAGTTTTAACTCTACCACCTGGAAGCAAGAATAAACTATTTAAAACTTACTAGGCAGGTATTATTAACTATTTACACACACCCCACTCCATCACATCACAACTCTCGCACCACACATAGTCAAAAATTGTAAGTGCTCCTATGTAATTCGCAAGTCGCAGCACGCCCCAGTCCGCAGCGGACTGGGATGGCCCCTATGATGAAGCATATCACCGTGGAGCAACCCTGGTGAGTGAGGGGACAACAAGAAAAAGAGCAATACTCTTTTTCTATTACTATACACACTATTCCAACTCCAGTGAGTGTTTCGAATAGGCCTATAGTCAATAGCTAGGCTCTTGATCTCTGCTTCTCAGAGATCGTTTAGTGTACTAGTTTGACCATTTAGAGCATCAGGTGAGTTGTCTTCAATTTCCTATTCAACTGAAGCAAAAGATGACTCTAATTCAAAATTTGTAGAATCCTGACACTCTGAGGAGGATGAGGAGGTATTGTCCTCAACAGACAGAATGTTAGCATTTTGTTCATTTAGCACAACTACCACAGTGTCTTCACCTTCTTTGTCAGTTGAAGCAAAAGATGATTTGAATTCTAAATTCATAGAATCTCAACACTTAAACTATGATCCTGCTCCTTTATAACATTTTTTGTTAGATGGTCCACCAAGTTATAAACATTTCTCAAGGCTTATTGCAGCTTTCTGTTTTTGTGCTATACTTTCCTCCTCCGCCTTTGTGCTCCTGATAGCTTTTTTGGGTTAAATATTTCAAATTACAGTTCCTGATGATAGCCTAAATATATGCTTAATTTCTGCATCATTTGTATGTGCTAATTGCATATGGTAATGCTAGGATGGGGGATTCAGATCTTGAACTTCATTATAACTGCACCAGGTGTTGCATCATATTGCTACCATCCAATCCACATTACAGTTTAATTGTAGAAGGTTACCTGGTGGATCAGGGGCACCACAAACTAGAGACCATGCAACTGGAGAGAATATTTTCATAATAAAATGTGTTAGGTGTTCAAACAGTGCTAAATAATTAATAACACGTGGCAGCATATTATCAAGAACAGCGTTAAAATTATTGCAGCACAAAATATAGCAACAGGAAACTCCTTCTAAAGCAGCGATAATGGGCTTGATAATATGCCCTTGAGAATTCCAATAGAAGCCCATGTTCACACTAGAACATGAGCTTCTATGGGAATTCACAAGGGCATATTTTCAAGCCCATCATCGCTGCTTTAGCGGCATTTTCCTGCCGCTAAAACAGCGATAATTTCAACGCTGTTTCTTGATAATATGTCCTTCTTCATATTCACACTTACATACTACTCACAAAATGCAAACTGCAACAGAAAGAACTGAATAATAGTACAATGTGACTTATCATCAGTAATGCATTGAACTTACTAGGAATATTGAAAGATTAAAAGTGGCACACCTTTGTTGCAAAGTAGAATCTCTGTACATAAACATGCCTGTAGTCATCTTGCAGTTGCTGCTTATATGCATATGGCCTGTGTATTCCTTTCAGTCTAATATTCAGAGTGTATACATTTCATGGATTCAGTGAAAATTTGTGGAAAGATTTCCAAATTACATGTTGGTACTAACATTTTGAACACACATTTGGGTCAAACTAGGATTGCCACTTTTCTCAAAGAAAAATACTAACCATTTGTGCACGGTTTGGGGTCCCAAAAGAACCCATAGCTGGTGCTTCACTAACAATTTGTGCAAAATCCTTTTGTTCTTTTTAACACAGTGTTGACATCCTACAGGCTGTTGCACATCTCATCTGGTGCCTGAAAAAATATGATCACCTCCAATCAATTAGGTCCCATTACTGCTTGCATCATCTTCAAAACCAGGTACATCATTTACAAAGCAATTGAAAGCACCACCCATACATATCCTGAGACAAGCTCACCATCTCTGGTGACTCTAAGCATAACCACAGCCAGCACACCATCAGACTGGTGACTAAGATGTGTGTAAAAGACAAAAACATGGATAACTTTTTCATTGATGCACAGGATCAGGGACAACATATCATCCCTGTATCTATTAGGATAGCCCCCCAAACGCTGCTCCAATGTAGGCAAGCATTCAAGATGCACCTCTTTAAAGAATCCTACATCACAGTACAATAATAGTACAATGCTGCACCAAGAGCACAGCTATCTCTCCTGTCACTTGTTGCTTGTATGCTTGTCATTGATCATGTACAGTGCCTTGCAGACTTTTTGCTAGGTATGTGCTACCCAAATATTACAAACATACCCATGTTTCACAGACCCCTTACCAAAAATTAACATAATTCCCAATGTCCTTGTTCGCATAGCAATAGAAAACAACATTGAAGCCCTAAACCGTATTGCACAATAGGACTTCAATCCATATGGGAGATACTGTGTAGCAAGATGTGAGACACACACATAATATGAGTGCCTGTGCAGAATGTGTGAGGCACACAGATGGGGATATTGTGACCCAGTGATCATAATGAGCCTCGGACCTGAAATTCTTTGCCAAGAGTGAAGCTCATTACAGCTATTACACAAACAGAAATGGAGAGTATTTATCGAGAACAATGTAACCATGCCTTTTCAATTTTACAAAGACAATCCTCACATTTCATTTTGATTGTCTCTCCCTGAAAAGCTGATGCCGACCTTGAGATGCCTCAGACTAAAAGAGAAGATTGGAGGATCCCCTTTGAATCTGAAGGAGTGACAGAGTGCTTAAGAAATAAACAAGCCCTCTCATCAGGGCTCCTGCTACCTGAAGAAGTTAAATGTGTGCAACTGTTAAGCAGCAGATCTAAAGGCTACTTGGGAGCCAGTAGAGGGTGTAATTTATGGTGTCACCTGAAGCTTAATAGTGACAAAGTTCTTCTTAATGAGCCATATGTATCAAAAAAGAATTTTGCGATTCTCAATTTGCGATTTTTAGTGAATCGCAATTTGAGAATCGCAAAATGCAATATATGTAGGATTTGCCCCAAAATTTGCGAATCCTACATATTCCTTATTTGCAAATCGCAAATCGAGATTCGCAAATAAGGAATGCCTTCCCATTCATTCCTATGGGCAAGGAGGCCCATAGGAATGAATGGGAAGACATTCTCAATTTGCGATTACCAATTAGAGAATTGCAAATTGAGAATGCAATTTCAAGGTTGTAAGGGTGCCAAAAGGACAGCCTGTTGCACCCTAGAAATATGCATGTGTGCACAATTTGTGCACATACATGCCCTAGGGGCATGTATGTGCGAGATATGGCATTTTAAAAAAATCAAAAAAGTGCCTATTTCAAGAAAATCGCAAGTTACCACCAACTTTAAATTGGTGATAATTTTCAATTCCTTAAGGCCAAATTGCAAATCTCTGGTGCTTCCAGAACTGGATTTAAGAAATCACAATTTGGTAGTCCTTAATTACATTCACAAAACAGAGAATCGTATATTTTGCAATTCTCTATTTTGCAATGGCTTTTTGAGATGATACATCCCAAAAGGCTTTTACCAATTCGCAAATGGGCCGATTCTGAGAATCTGCCCATTTGCAAACGGGAAAAAGGCTTGATAGAATGGCCCTTTGAGAGGTAATGTAAGGGTATTACCAGCTTAGTTCTGGGATGTGTCCTTTTGAATGGGCACATACAAAAATATTTGCATTTGGTACAGTCTAATTGTGTATTTATTTTTTCTTAAACACTGATGCCTAGATTTACTAAGCCCATGTGATGCTTTTGCTTTCCACGAGTCGATGCAAGGCAACGTAAGGGCTTAAGCCAGATTTACCAACCCACCTTGGTGGTCCTGCAGGGTTTGGTAAATCCAGATCAACTTAAGGCAGCGTTCAATCACTGCCTTCCGTTACTCTGCATTGAGAAGACATTCCATTGGTGGAGTATTGATTTTCTAATGCATCCACCCATGGATTTTGGAACATTCCTAGATTTACTAAGGATAACAAACCTGGGAATGCGTAAAATGTGGCTCTATCCCAAAAGAGGCGTAACAAGGAAAAATATTTTCATTTCACCTCGTTATTTCCTCTTTCTATGTGTGCTGCATTGTTCAGCACATGTAGAAAGAGGAAAAAGCCTCTGAGGAATGTTTGCACAAAAAGCAATCCTGTCTGTAACGCAGGCACCTTCACACCATGGTGCAAGGTACCTGCATTGGCGCTAGGTAGCACACAGTGCGCTAGTGCAGAGAGACAACAGGAATGTGCTATATGTTAGTAAATATGACACATTCCTCCTCTCTCCATTTGATTCAGTGCACCAAGATGTCACGCTGCATTGCATCAAATGGTTTTAAATCTGGCACTGAATATTTTTTAACATTTTGCGGCAGCCTATCTTGTGCTATATGTATGACAATTTTAAAATAATGACTTACATTATCACAGTGCTTTCAGTCACAAACGAGGCTCTCTAAGCACTATACATACATAAGTCAATATTCCTTTGTGCACCAACCAGGATTCAGTTTTGTTAGACTGTTAAAAATGGCGGTCTCTAGTTGGCAATGGCTTGCACCCTGTCCAGGTAGGGACCCTTCCTTCTACTCAGGGTAAGGGGATTGCACACCCAAGATAAACCCTGCTAACCCCCTCTGTAGCTTGGCACAAGCAGTTAGGCTTATCTCTGAGGCAATGTGTGAAGTATTTGTACACAACAAAGAATGTGGGGCTCGATTGCACCCCACGTCCAGACGCACAGCCGATCTGATGCATGTCGCAAATTCGTAAATGACTTCACAATCAGCTTTTTCGTTCTGTACAATAATACATCCATATGCTCCACGTGATTAGCCAATGTTAATACCACTTCTCATCCGCGGCATGAGAAGTGGTATTAACATTGGCTAATCACGTGTGGGAAGTTCATTGAAAATAAAAAGAACGTAACTCAACAATATGGAGCATATGGATGTATTATTGTACAGAACGAAAAAGCTGATTGTGAAGTCATTTACGAATTTGCCGATACAGAAAAGGGATTGGTGATGAACAGAGTGTCTGAATTAAGCAGACCACTCTTACCCAGTCCAAAGATCAGGGCTAGATCCATCACCGTTATTTATCTCACTGCCCCATCCCAGCTCAGGACCTGGCTATATGCAAATTAGTCTGTCCCTGGCCCAGTGCATCATGGGAACAGGGCAGACCAAACTACCAAGCCAATTCTTCACCAGAAAGGAGACAAGCTACCGGGGACCGGTTTCTGGCATTTCAGCCTCTTCGGCCCGGCTTGCTTGAATCCTGATGGAGCAGTGAGAAAGGGACTCATGTCTGAGTATACCCTGCCACACTTATAGTGGCCAAAATCGATACAGAAAAGGGATTGGTGATGAACAGAGTGTCTGAATTAAGCAGACCACTCTTACCCAGTCCAAAGATCAGGGCTAGATCCATCACCGTTATTTATCTCACTGCCCCATCCCAGCTCAGGACCTGGCTATATGCAAATTAGTCTGTCCCTGGCCCAGTGCATCATGGGAACAGGGCAGACCAAACTACCAAGCCAATTCTTCACCAGAAAGGAGACAAGCTACCGGGGACCGGTTTCTGGCATTTCAGCCTCTTCGGCCCGGCTTGCTTGAATCCTGATGGAGCAGTGAGAAAGGGACTCATGTCTGAGTATACCCTGCCACACTTATAGTGGCCAAAATCGATACAGAAAAGGGATTGGTGATGAACAGAGTGTCTGAATTAAGCAGACCACTCTTACCCAGTCCAAAGATCAGGGCTAGATCCATCACCGTTATTTATCTCACTGCCCCATCCCAGCTCAGGACCTGGCTATATGCAAATTAGTCTGTCCCTGGCCCAGTGCATCATGGGAACAGGGCAGACCAAACTACCAAGCCAATTCTTCACCAGAAAGGAGACAAGCTACCGGGGACCGGTTTCTGGCATTTCAGCCTCTTCGGCCCGGCTTGCTTGAATCCTGATGGAGCAGTGAGAAAGGGACTCATGTCTGAGTATACCCTGCCACACTTATAGTGGCCAAAATCGATACAGAAAAGGGATTGGTGATGAACAGAGTGTCTGAATTAAGCAGACCACTCTTACCCAGTCCAAAGATCAGGGCTAGATCCATCACCGTTATTTATCTCACTGCCCCATCCCAGCTCAGGACCTGGCTATATGCAAATTAGTCTGTCCCTGGCCCAGTGCATCATGGGAACAGGGCAGACCAAACTACCAAGCCAATTCTTCACCAGAAAGGAGACAAGCTACCGGGGACCGGTTTCTGGCATTTCAGCCTCTTCGGCCCGGCTTGCTTGAATCCTGATGGAGCAGTGAGAAAGGGACTCATGTCTGAGTATACCCTGCCACACTTATAGTGGCCAAAATCGATACAGAAAAGGGATTGGTGATGAACAGAGTGTCTGAATTAAGCAGACCACTC
This sequence comes from Lissotriton vulgaris, assembly GCF_964263255.1. Lineage (NCBI taxonomy): Eukaryota > Metazoa > Chordata > Amphibia > Caudata > Salamandridae > Lissotriton > Lissotriton vulgaris. Next base: position 293,407,370 of record NC_141697.1, on the reverse strand, counting down.
TTACCCAGTCCAAAGATCAGGGCTAGATCCATCACCGTTATTTGCGACATGCATCAGATCGGCTGTGCGTCTGGACGTGGGGTGCAATCGTGCCCCACTTTCTTTGTTGTTTATTCCAACGTGGCACTGGGCGTGCCACGTAGTCCAGGGAGCATGCGAACAACTTTAAATTAAGGATGAAAAATAATATAATGAACATGAAAATATGGTGTGCACGGCAACTTTTGACAGATAAGTATTTGTACACAACACACAGTAACAGGGTGAAAACACATCAAAACGACTCCACACCAGTTTAGAAAAATAACCGTCTTGATCAAAACCAAACAAGACCAAAACAACAAAAATCCAACATACATAATTCAGGTTATACAGTAAAAAAACTATAGCTCTTAGAAGACAATAGCTCTAACCGGGGCTAGCTTGATGTAGCGACAGGTACAAATCAACAGTATGGCGCTGACCATGAGGTGCACGGGCTGGACACTGAGTCATACAGTCCCCCCCAACATTACCTTGGAAAATGATGAAGTAAAAAGACGCTGCATGGTATCACAGAGGTGAGCCGTTGAAGGGCCGAAGCGGTGTCAGTTCCTTAATGACACAGGGGAGGTGAGGTGTTGAGTCCTTACTATCACAGGGATCTGCGATAGCTGAGTCCTGTGCAGGGAAGGCGAGGCGGCCTCGTCAGTGAGCTGTCAGTTCCGTATGATGGTGCAGTGTCAAGGAGTTCGGGTAGTCACCCACGTCGTGTATCGACTCAGCAATGGTGCGAGGGAGGCGCTGGTGTTGACAGGCATCAGGATGGTGCTTCATGTGCTCCACAAGTGGTGCACTTGGTACAGGTGTCAGCAGCGGCCTCAGTGATGAAGTCAGAGTCAATGCGGGGCAGGCGTCTGCAGGTGTTGGGACTGTGTTATCATTACAATGGGTTCTGTGCTCATCCTGTGATCAGTGACCACGGCATCGGTGCAGGCTGCGAACTGGAGTTGGCACCCCTTGGCAGGTCGGAACTCCCAGTAGAGGACACAGGCCCTTGGAGAACCTTGGAAAGGAGGATTTAAAAAGCAGAGTACAGTTCCTGCACTGCCCACAGAAAGAAGCAGCAACTGCAGGCCTACCCAGCAAAGCAACACACAGCAAAGGGGTTGTTCTACTCCTGACAGCTCTTCAGCTCTTCTTCTTGGCAGAGTTTTCAATCCAGAAGTCTTGTAAAAGTCTGGGGTTTTAGGTCCAATACGTATACCCCCTTGGCCTTTGAAGCAGGCATTCTTCAAAGGATTCTCTTTGTAGTGCACATGTTATTTTCCTGCATGGCCTAGGCTTCCGACACACTCCACAAGGGTGTAGACAGCATTGTGAGAGGCCAGGCACAGCCCAATTCAGGTGTAAATGACAACTCCTCCCACCACTGTAGCTCAGAAAGGCCCATCAGCCTGGTGGTGGGACATCAGGATATGTAGGGCACACCTCAACTCCCTTTGTGTGACTGTCTAGAGTGAATGCACAAACAGGCCCTTGTCAGTCTAAACCGGATGTTGATTCTACAGACAGGAAGAGGCACAGGATGGTTAAACAAGAAAAAGATCACTTTCTAAAAGTGGCCTTTTCAAACACACAATTTAAATAACATCTTTATAAAAGATGTGTTTTTAAATTCTGAGCGTAGAGAGCCCAAACTCCAAATTTCTAGCTGTTCAAAGTTATACTTGTAAAATGTTACAAAGCAGCTCCACTGATAGCCTAAGGGAGATCTAGAACTTGCAATAGTGAAAATCGAAATTGGCAATAGTTCTTTATCAGGACATGTAAAACACAGAAGTACATATCCTACCTTCACATAAACTGCACCCTGCCCATAGGGGTACCTTGGGCAAACCTTAGGGGTGCCTTACATGTAGTAAAAGGGAAGGTGAGGGCCTGGCAAGTGGGTGGACTTGCCAGATCGACATGGCATTTTAAAACTGCACTCACAGACACCGCATTGGCAGGCCTTAGAAACATTTAGATGGTGGCACAACTAGTGCTGCAGGCCCACTAGTAGCATTTACTTCACAGGCCCTGGTAACACATAATACACTTTAATAGGGACTTACCCGTAAATCAAATATGCTAATCATGGCTAACCAATCATCAATACAATTTATGAAGAGAGCATATGTATTTTAGCACTGAATAGCAGTGGTAAAGTGTGCAGAGTCCTAAAGGCAACAAAAACAGGCAAAAGGCAAAACATTTGGGAATAAACCTGAAAACAGGGCCAGTTCCAACAAAGACACTTTAGTTACATCCACAGACTTCACAGTAATCCCATTAACCAACTGAGGTTTCATAACTCAAAATAGTGCATTTCCCACTGATTTGTTTAACTTGCATTTTTTTAAGGTGGGTGTGTCATTTTAAATGCTGTTACTTGAAGGTGAAGGACTAATACAACAGCTGCAGAATATGTTGTTTTTAGTTATGCCTTTGACCGCACTCCCACACTCACTATCTGCATATCAGAATCAGGTGCACTCGCATAGTTCTTTTTATTATTTTTAACCCCTGTTTTATTGCGTAGCTAAGTTAGAGTGGAGAAGTGTGGCTCAAGTGGTTGGAGCGGCAGACCCTGATGCAGAGGTCTGGCCCGGACCAGGGTTCAATTCCCTGCCTCGGCGGGTCTTGGGCTCAAATTTCCCCGGACCTGACAATTCTCGCCTCGGTGCCTATTCCAATCATGGAGTCCCACTCTGTAACTCTGGGCAATAGCTTGCTTAATCTCCACAACGGCCCCTCGCAGCGGGATGCCTGGCTTTCACCTTGGGGATGCCCTGTAATGGGTTATCTCGCAGGGGAATACCAGGACGGGTTCCCTAAGCAAGCGCTGGGACGCTTTCGGGCAGCCATGCGCTCTACAAATCAAAATTTCATTTCATTTCATTTCATCCTATTACTTTACTCCTCTGCTTTACCCATTTCCAGTGGACCAGCTCTCTAATGCTGCTTCCCATTTCTTGGGTCATAGGTCACAAAATGGAAGCCTCTTATAGAACTGATAAAAATAAGGTAAATGGACAATTTGAAAGGAAATTCTAGCAATTGATAGAAATTAATATGTTTTAGTTTGTTGAAAAAAATTGTATGCCCACATTCATTGAGCTCAACAACAAAGTGGCTCATCCAGGGTACCATTAAGCCATCAATATTAATAATTTAGATACATCACTTCCTCTCACCTGCTCATAAGTGTACCTTATTGAGGTCAGAGTACTACTTCATTCATCAGATTCAAATGTAGAACATGATTGTCAATAGAATTCAACATTCATCTACATTATGTTTTGTATTAAAAAAAAAATCCCCGTAGAGGTATACATCATGTGCTGTATACATCATATGCTTACCACAAGGGTACCGCCTGGGTTTGTGCAGTTTTTTTTGTACTTGCTGATACCCTCTTCTTTTGCTTTCTTATTCAGGTATTCAAAAATTACTTATTCAAATCCACATTCAATCAATAGTGGAGCAAGTGTGTCACAGACCCCAGTGCAAGAGAGAAATGGGCTACCTGGCTGCCGTTTGAACTATATAAAACAGCAATATTCAGGGTTCAATGGGCCCCTCATATCCCGGTCCCTTGTGCCACTGCACCTGCTGCACCAATGGAATATATGCCACTGCATTCGATTTCTTTAAGGATGTCCTTAAGCAAGTGTTAAAGTGGACAAACAGAAATATGAGAACTAATGCTGCAAGTTACACAGAGAGAAAGAAAAGGGATTTATTCACTTTTAAAAAGTTTGATGGCCTGAACACATTACTTAAATAGAAAGTTACACATTTTCATTTGTATTACTTTTAACGGGCTATTGTTAACCTTGTTGAATGTTGAATCACTCTGACCTTTCATATGCTGGAGGGAGGGGAGCTCGGCTCTCTGTGCCAAGATCAATTAAATGAAATCACTGAATGTTTTGCAAAACCTTTTATTTTGCTTTCTGACTTCTGATAAGCAAATATTTTACTGTGCACATGGGCAGGGCCTACATGTCTCTGACGTGTGCCTCATGATCTGTTTAACACTGCTATCTCTTTTCTATTTTTACGAAGACCTAGTGATAAATGATTGAGGGTCAACAGTGCTCAACAATCCAGGCTTTTGTGCGATGTGACTGATGCCAATTTCAGAGCACAAACGCCGCCCCTGATCTTGGCACTTGGTGCGGCGGTATCGCTCACACCGCCCAAAAGACGGCACAGTGAGTCCTCCAGCATATTTAAAATAGCTACGTGATCGACAGATAAAAGTGGCAAAAAAGCATCCTCAATTGTGTATTCGAGGAGAAGCTGTAATGACAAGAATGCAGCTTGGTTTTCAGGCCTCCTCATCATTTTATTTTATATTTCATATACAAATCTTGAAAGCAGGGGTTTGTTTTCAAAAAGCAAAAAGAACAATCGATCTGATGCTGAGTGATATTTTTCCCTGCGTGTCTGGGTCATTGAATGTTTTCCCTGTTTTCTCTGCCTTGCATGGTGGACCTGGGCAGGGAAAATCAATGATGGTTGCTCTGGACTTAATAGGTCAGTGGCCATCACTGTGACCCCCCACCCTGTAGTGGATCGACAGCGCAGCCAGCTCAGGTTTTGCAGTCCAAAACCCATAAGTTACCTCACCGCCAAATTATTCATGGTAATCATGAGTACTGTAAGGCGGGAGCTAGGCCAAAGAATGACAAACTTCTTGTTAGACCTGGCATCTTTGGCAGGGTATACCCCTAGATTTTGCTTCCAGTCCTGTTTTTGCTGACTTTATTTTTGCTGGCTTTAGGATTCTGCACATTTTACCACTGCTAACCAGTGCTAAAGGGCTTAAGCTGCTCTCTAAACCATGGTAACATTGGCTTAAACCCAATTGCCACACTAGGGGTCCCCGACCCCCATGTCAAGGAGAGCAAGACCACTGACCTGGTCACGTCTCCCCCCACGCAGCTCCACCAGTAAGTGTTGCCTTGTGAGCTTGGGCTCTCCATTTGGCCGTAGTTTCAAGGCCATCCCCCACCTGCAAGCTCCTTCCTGAGCCTCATACCTCGTGGTCCAGTGGGAGAGCACTCTGCTGTTCCGCCTCTCTTGGCTTTTTTTTCTCTGCCTCTTCTTTTTCTCTTTTTTCTGTGCCTCTCTTTTTACACGTTTTTCTGTGCCTCTCACGTTTCTCTCTCTTTGCTCTTTTTGCTCTTTCTTTTTCCTTTTGGATTTTTACCCTCTTCTCTCATTTTTGCGCTCCCTGTTGCTGCTGTCCCATGGCCCCCTCCATCATATCCCTCCTGCTCCCACCCTCCCGACACCTACTTAATGGCAGCTGCTGTGCTGCAGGGACGTGAAAGGCAAGCCAGTCTGCGCCTGGTCTGCAACTTGACCATGACCAGAGCCTGGGAACCTGGTCCTTTGACCCACCTCGGTTACAACTCCAGACCCCTCCTTGCGCTCAACCCCGATGCAGCAATAACTGCCAGATTTTGACGCTGAGCGACACCCACGGTCCGATCTCCTGCTGACAGTGCCGCTGCACCTTTATCCACCTTCAGAACCCAGCAGCAGCACCCAGCCTACTGGACTTCATTGCACACAAACAACTGAACTGCATCCTCCTCAATGTGCGCTCCCTACACAGGCATGCCATAGAAATCTGGGACCTCCTCAACACCCACACGCCTGACGTCATCTTCCTCACTGAAGCCTGGACCAACGCCCAATCCACGTGTGACTTCGCAATCGCCATTCCCGACATATATAAGATTCTGAGCAAAGACCATCCCATCCGCCCAGGAGGAGGCATTGTCATCGTCCACAAAAGCTACCTCAGCATGAAAACCACTGACCAGGATGACGCTACGACACCCATGGAACATCTCCACTTCCAGAACCAGTACAACCTCAAAACAACTCTCTGCAGAGCCTTCATCTACAGGCCGCCTGGACCCAAACTCCCTTCACTGACAACATCGCCGAAATCATCACACCCCACACCCTCACCTCCACAGACTACATACTACTCAGAGACCTAAACTTCCACCTGGACAACCACGATGACCCCAATACCACCGCCCTCCTAGAGAACCTCGCCAAAATAGGACTGAAGCAATTTGTCACTGCCCCCACGCACACAGCAGGACACACACTCAACCTCAAATTTTCAGGCAGAAACAGCATCAACTATAGCCACACCACTTCTTAGGATCAACCACCACTTCATTCATTTCTCCTTCAGAAATCCCACTATACACAAGCACATGCACCGCCTCCTCTGCAGAAGCTGGAACAAAGTCACCTAGGAACAGCTCACCTCCGTCCTCACCAGAACCCCACCTCCAACAAAGCCAGATGCTAACACCATGCCTACAACCTCCACCACTGGATCATTAATTGCGCAGACACACTCGGTCCCCTCAAGAAAGCTAACGGACAACACAACAAGAAAGCAAGCTGGTTCACCCCTGCACTCCAAGAATCCAAGTGATCCTGCTGGTGGCTCGAAAAGACATGGAGGAACAGCAAAACCCCATAAACTAGCACCGCCTACAGAACAGCCACCACAGTACACCATCAACTCATCAAATTCACAGAGAAGAACTTCCTTCAAGAACAGAATCCTCACCAATGCCCACAACTCCAGGGAACTCTTTTCCATCATCCACGAATTTGCCAAACCCCGGAGCAAAACAACTGACTTCCCTCCCACCCATGACCTCTGCAACAGACTTAGCACCTTTTTTCACCTCAAGATTAAGACGCTCTACAACAACTTTGACAACCAGGACCTCTGCATCGCTTCAGCCCCAACAACCAGGGAGGCCACCCAACAGACCCTACTCACTAGGACCCCGCTCATGACAGAAGACACTTTAAGAGAGCATGAAGAGCATGCATTCCAGAGCACCCTCAGACCCCTGTCCCCCCACACATCTTCCACAGAGCCACCATGGCCATCGCACCCAAACTACGGTGGGTGGTCCACTGCTCCCTCAAGGCCACCACATTCCCAGATTACTGGAAACATGCCGAAGTCAACATCCTCCTGAAGAAACCCTCCGCAGACCCCACAGTCCTCAAGAATTTCAGGTCCTTTCACTGGTTCCATTCACAGCCAAGGTCATTAAAAAGGCTGTCAACTCCCAGCTAGCAAACTTCATTGAAGCCAATAACATCCTGGACATCCCCCAATCTGGATTCCTCAGCAACCAAAGCACCAAGACCACTCTACTCGCTGCCACCTATGACGTCCACGCCCTCCTTGACCATGGCCAAACAGCAGCCCTCATCCTCCTGGACCTCTCAGCTGCCTTTAGCACCGTCTCCCACTGCACACTAGCAACCAAACCTCACAATGCCAGCATCCGAGGAAAGGCCCTCGACTGTATAAGTTCCTTTTTCACAGGCAGAACTCATGAGTCAGACTCCCGCCCTACCTCTCAAAACCAACAAAGACCAGATGTGGAGTACCCAAGGTATCCTTCCTCAGCCTCACTCTTTTCAACATCTACATGACCCCCCTCACCACCTTCATCAGAAACCACAGGCTTCACATCGTCTCCTACACCGACAACACCTAGCTCATCTTCTCCCTCACCAAGGAACCCAACATCACCAACCACAACTTCCAAGAAGGGATGAAAGCTGTCACCACCTGGATCAAGGACAGCTGCCTGAAACTCAACTCTCAGAAAACAGAAGTCCTCATCCTTGGCTCCACCCTCTCCGCATGAGATGACACCTGGTGGCCCCCTGCAATCCTCCTACCCCAACAGACCATGCACGAAACCTCAGCATCATACTGGACTCATCATTCACTATGAACTGCCACATTAACGACGTATTCTCGGCCTGCTTCAACACCCTCCGCATACTCTGGAAAATGTTCAGATAATTCCCTTCCAAATCCAAAAAACGGACATATTTGCCCTCAACGCTAGCAGACTGGTCTACGGCAACGCCCTTTAAACCAGAATCAACAAAAAACTCCTTCGCAAAATCCAGACCGTCCAGAACACCGCAGCCAGACTGATCACAGACATCCCCCCCACAACCACATCAGCCAACACCTCTGCGACATTCGCTGGCTCCCCATTGAAAGAAGAATAACCTTAAAGCTCCTTACGCACACGTACAAGGCCCTTCACAATATATTGGACCAGCATACCTAAAAAACTGCCTCCGATCAGCCGACCTCTCTCTGGCCACCATGCCAGACTTCTACAAGATCAGAACAGATGGAAAGACCTTCTCCTACCTTGCAGCCAAGACCTGGAACAACCTCGCCCTCCACCTCCGGCAAAGCCCTACACTGCTCCAGTTCAGGAAGGACCTCAAAAATTGGCTCTTCAGATGACCCCAGCACCCTACGGAGCCACCCTCCCTACCGCCTATACAAACCACTGATTGATTGAATTTACTTATAAGCCCCTAGTTAAGTGCATTAAATGTGCCAAGAGCATGTGAATTAAATGCTTCTATTGGACTTGAAGCACTGATTATGCTACCCACTTAAGTAGCCTTCTAAACATGTCTCAGGCTTGCCATTGGCAAGCCTGTGTGTGCAATTTAACCTGCCATGTCGACCTGGCAAATTAAACCTTTTACTGGGCTGCAACCTTCCTTTTTAGGTCGAGCCTAGCGGCAGCGTGCATGCGCTGCTCGCTCTGCGAAACTGCTGTAGTAGAGTATGGGAGAGAAGCCACTCCTACTCTCCGACCATATTTTTCATTGGCTTGTGTCATTGTCTTTCGTAAATGCTGCCTTCAGATTCGTTAATAGGACTAGTTGTCCCTCCTTAGAAAGGCCTTGTCTTTATTTGGACCCTCCCTTGGGGACTGGCCTTTTTACTTCAGTTGTTACACTGGATCTGCTATTTAGTCTGTGAGCACTATTTACTTTATTGAGTTTCTCTTATTGCAGCCTGGACATGCGCTGCTTCAGCTAAAACTGCTTGTGTTTTTTTAAGGAGCACAGGCGCCTGCTTTCAATCACTTTAACCAGCATTATCTTGTGTCTGTTTCAACGCCCGCTAAGTAAAATGGATTTAGAAATGATTAGCTATTTAAGTCATGTGAATTCCAGGTTGCACATAATCCTGTGCTAATGGGCTGAAGCTGACGACAGCACATCTGTGTTACATGTCGTCTTACTAAAGCCACCTGAAGGGTTGTTTTCAAAAGCCTGCTTTATTCACAACAACACCACCACCAACACCATCACCACCAATACCACCACCACCAATACCACCCCCCCCACCAATACCACCACCATCAATACCACCACCTCCAATACCACCACTGTAAGAAATGGGGGTTACCCAAATCTCCAAGGGGGTAGCATGGCACCAAGCGAGCAGGCCAAACTTCGAGGACATGTGAAGCACTCGCGCAGTATCCACAGACGACACACCAATCACTCTACAAAAGAGTCACAACGCCACCTTTGGTTGGAAAAAGAATAAATTTAGTGATATCTCCAACCTGCAAGGTAAAAAGGAACAAAATAGTGGTAATCACAACAAGGCGCCAGCTGGCGCCGGAGCCAAGTACATCAGGGGAAAATTATTTACATGGGACAAAAGGGTTGAGTCCATAGTCCATAGCTGAAATAAAGAAAATTGTGATTAAGTTATCAGTAGACCTGGGGCCAATCTGGCGGGGCCAACTCAGGCTCTCTTCCTTAGGGGGTGGCTGTAATTTCAAAATCCCACATTAGCGCACATACATCACATGCGTAATACGCCAATCCCCACCCCTGTAAGGGAAAAACTTCATGGTACCTCAGCACGTATCAACAGACAGGAGTACCTGTAATAAAACAACAAGGCCTGCTCATTAACCTGGGATATAACCAGAGGCCTGGAAAACATATCAGGCCAGCACCGGGCAGGACCACATTAGCATAAAAACAGTAACCTCAGATAACTGTAGGGCGTGAGTAAACAGCTTCCTTTAGGCAGGCCTAAACACTTTAGTGAAAATCATGTAACCTCGTGCCGTCCTAATCCCTTAGCATTCAGGTGACATCTCATTAGGAGAACAAACGCTGCATTACTTAGCCATCAATATTTCCTAGCTGCAGGAATCATCCGGTCATTAAATGGGGTTAAACCATTACATTGCTGGTGAGGCTGGAATAAACGTTTCATTAATTAGAAGTAACCCACTCAGTAGATAAGGACCACCATTTCAGTAGGGTAAAGCCCACCCTTCCCAGACCCCCAGGCAGTAAGTTAACCTTTCCTCACTCAGGAACAAGCCGTGCATTACCCTGCGTAATCAGGCCTACCATTTCATGAGGTAATAACGAATTGAACGGATAAAAAAACATTCCATTAAGGCCAGGATGAGTATGCCACTGGGCAGGAACATTTCATTAAAGAGGAGGCCACAGTTCATTAGGCAGTAATGCAACTTTTATCAGGCAGGAATAGACAGGAAGCAAAACACTTCTTCAGATCCCAATATTTCTCCAGGAATCAAGCATTTTATCAGGCATAAACCTGATCTCCGCCTGTCAGGAACCAACCAGGGGTGAACTTTTATGGCCAGGCCGTCACTAAAAGGGCTTTGTCCCTGTTCTTGCCCAGTTCCGGCGTTTCCTTTGGCTAAGTAGGGCCAACGGGGCCCTTTCGCAGTGTTCCTCAGAGGGGAGGGGCGGCTCCAGGAACTCCACCTCGCTCCTAGGAGTTCCCGCTACTGTGCCGCTCACCGCTCTCCCCACCGGGCTTTACCTGACATCTTCGGCTCACACAGGAGCCCTTGCGTGGGTTTCCGGTGTGTGGAGGGTCCAGGCTTCTTTTGGGGCCCTCCGGCGATGGTGCTGGAAGGGAGGGGCTCTCTGGTTCCTCCGCGCCCTCCCCGGTCTCAGTACAGGCCCCGGTCTGGCGGCGGTGCTTCTCTTGTGGCGGCAGGGCTGGCACCAACAGTGTGCCCCGGCCCTGCCTCCTCCGCCACTTCAACCCTCGGCCGCAGACCGGCGGGGTAGGCTCCCGCTCCGGTCTTTCTCCGTCTCCCGGGCCGGAGCTTCTTCCTCCGGCTCCCTCCAGGCTGCCCGGCCGGCAGGCAATCCCTGCGCGGCGTGGCTGGGGGCGCGGCGATGACGTCACCGGCGCCCCAGCCACGTGATGCTGGACGCGCTGGCTTCAGGGCCTATCGCGGCCCTCACCTCCTCATCGGCGGCCCCCTCCTGGCACCGGGGGTCGCCGTGACGACGACAAACACGGCGGGGGTCCCTCCAAGCTGGCACTGGGCCGCGGCGGTGATCTGCGGCCGAAATAAGGGGTAGGCTCCCTTTTAATTAATTATTTACTTCACGGGCCCAGCGCAACTGCACGGGACAGCAATAAGGGGTAGGCTCCCTTCTGGTCAGTGTCTCCTCACGCAGAACGCGCGCCAAAACGAGGGGTAAGCTCCCTCAGCGCTGTTCAGTCAAAAACTTCCTCAGGCCACACAGCAGGCACAGCGCTATCACTGGCAGGGGTCACTTTGCGATCTTCTAGCGCTCAGGGCTTCTCAACTTCCAGGGTCCTGAGACACAAAGGACACAGTTCCTCCGGCAGGGCGCAATCCTCCCAGCCCACTGCCTCCAGAGGGGCCACAACTTCCTGGGGGCACCAACCTCCCCAAACAGCATCTGACAGGCGCACCTCATAGAGGGGAGGGGCGAACAGTAACCCTGGGCGTAGTTCGCGGAGTCGGACTCCGCGGAGCTACGCGAAGACGCAGTTGCACTCCGCGAACTACGCGTAGCTCCGCAGCCATGCGTAGTTGCTTGCTAGGCCCGTTCGTGCGCCGTTTTTCATCTTCGGGAGCGCGGTGCGCGTGTTCGGGGCGTTGCCTGCATGCTCGGGATGGCTAGCGCGCTAAGTTAGCCAAGAGGTTTGTCCCGCATGCTGGCGTTCCCTTATTTCCTGTTCCGGGTCACAAGTAACGTGGTCGCGTTGTGCAAGACATGTTCGGGAACTCATCTTCTCGTTCACACTACAAAAGTGCGTGATCGCGCTAAATATCGCGCGAACCTACCCACGTGGTCGCGATGGGCGCAGCCATCTTGGATCACACACTCTGGCTATGGTTTTGGGCCTACTTTTGCATCTTGGTGAAATCTCTTCAATCCTGGTCTTTTTACCCACTTTTTCAAACTTTCTTTAGTTATTACCTATTTCTCTCTGTGCCTAGGTTTATATTTTTCATTTTATTTCTACTTTTACAACTTTTCTATTGTTTTATTTTACTTCCTTCTTTTACCTTGCTTCTTCTTTCCCCTACCTTTTTGTCTTGAACTTTTCTTCTCCCCTACACCCAGAACCATGGTCAAGGGCGCCAGCAGCAGCGGCGGCTCAAAGGGCAAGGCGCCTGTGCCCCAAAAAACCCGGCTGCCTTGCGGCAGAATGCGCCCCCTAGGCGTGAGGCCCCGCCAACTTTTTGGGGAGGAGGAGGTGGCTGCCCTGGTGTTTTTTATCCAGCGCCACCTCCCCTTGATGTTGGCAGCAGGCGGCAGGCCCGGCTCCGGCTACCACCATATTGAAGAGCGTCTCCGGTGGTGGGTGAAGGTGCGCCGGGCAGTCTTCCGCTGCTCCGGTATCCAGCGTACCCACCATCAGCTGACCCACCGTTGGGCAGACATTTTGGACCGGGAGCAGGACCTGTTGGCCATGCTTGGCGTCGAGGTCGTGGGTCTTGGTGAGTGACTACCCTAAAAAAAAAAAAGTGTGTGTATAATATATATCTCTATAGTAGTATAAGTATTGTTATTGTATCTTTGTAAATCTTGACTGAATAAGTAACGCGATGACTGGTGCTCCTAGTTACATTTCCGATGTATTCCGTTATTATATCTACTGTAATTGTATGACACTGGTCTGTGCTGCGCTTCTTCATCTTCACTGACTCTTGCGTGTTCAATTTGGCGCTAGCTTTTGCTGTTTATTGGTGTGAGATTTTCTTTATTGTAGAGAACTGAAGTTAGTTAATGCTATTAATAGAGTCTTGTCCTTCCTTTGTCCGTCAGTGAAATAGCCGTTGATGGATAATTGTGTTTGCATATTGTATCATTTTTTTTTCACGGCCTTCTCTTCTGCATGAATCCTCCTCTGGCAATGAATGCAAAAGTTACTTTGTTCTTCTTACCTCAGCCAGGGCCGGCTTTAGGCATGTGCAAGCTGTGCAACTGCACAGGGCCACCAAACGCCAGGGGCCACCCCACCAATATATAACCTTAATTTAATAATCCTCAGAGGATGGATACATATTTGCGTGGCGGCCCCTGGCAGGGATTTGGTGCCTCCGGCTCTGTTCCACTTCTAAACACCCTGACTTCCCCCTCTTCACTGGCCTCCGTGCTCCGCCCATCCTCCTCTTCCGGGCCCCCCACCTACGCTCCCTGGCCAGGAGTCCAGGACCACCATGAGCCTAGAGCCGCCCCTGCCTCAGCCCTCCATAGAACTGATGTAGTTTGTTTATTGAGTGGGTAGGGCAGCAGTAGCATTCAGTCAGTAGCAAAACAAAATATGATGCAATGAACGTACAATTTCGTGTTAGTATGCACAAAGTTAAGCATGTCTCCTCCTTGTGATCTATGCATTTTGCTGGCAAAAAATTAAAAAGAAATGGCTACTTACAGATAATTGATCACCCCATTCTTGAATCGGTGGTGTTGTTCAGGTGTTACTGCCTCTGTGTTACTTAGTAATCTGCAATCAGAATGTTTATTGAACATTTGATTTGTTTTCTCCAAGTATATATACACTAGTCAGTGAATCATGCAAGGCAGTAGTCATTTGGTAGACCAATGTTTGTTTCTTTTAATGTTGTAGCAGTGGTTTTTGAAATGCTGTCTATGTTTCACAGCACTCAATGTTTTTCTCTTTCTTTATTATTTCTTACATGAACCACAGAACCCAGGGGCAAGCAGAAAGCTGGGACCGAGTCGGCGGGTGAACGTGAACCACAGGCACAGAGCTCCTCTACTGAGGATCCTGCTGCTGTCCCCATTAAGTCCAACAGTGCTTTCTTTTGGAACAATGACATTTCCCTAACTTTCTAACGGAGCTTTTTTTTCCAACCGATTAATGACATTTCACCTAACTAAATTTAGACAAATGCTTGTTTGATTTTGATTATGTTTTCAAAATTTTGGGTATTACTATCTGTCCCTGCCTTTCTGTTCCTTCAAAGAGCCTCTGCTATGACTCTCTGTGCTACTACTAGACTGTCTGTAGGTAAGCTTGCCCTGTTGCCCACTCTTTAGTTAAGGTATTAATCTTTAAAAAAAATCTGTGATAGAATAGCGGAAGGCACAGGGTCCACTCCTGTCTTATGTTTTTTCCTTTGTAATGTCTCTTCTTTGCCAATTGACACCAACCAAGTATGCATCCAGATGTTGGTCTAGTATTTTGTAAGCGTTAGTATACTACTACTACTCTTGCGGGTATTCTTCTATGCAGTCACATACATAACTATGTATGCACCACAAAATTGGATGTTGTTGATAGGCAGGTTGGACCTTACTTACTTACAGTCTTACACCTCAGTCACAGAACTCAGAGGAACCCACAATTCAATGAACGACAACCTATATGGGCTCAGTCATTGGTCAATTATTCAATTACCCCTTTCCTGAACCCCAATACGAAGATGCCAAATGCTTTTATTACACAATCCATAACCTAAGTAACCCCCTTTTGCTCACTCTCTCGTGTAAGTCTACAAGACAACAGACACAGAAAATATACTTCCGAGTCAATGTGGTACTTCAAAACCTTTATTTTGTTAGAAGTAACTAAGTAAGTCAATCAATGTTTTTAAGTTGTTCCGTGAAATACGTCAAGGGCCACCAGAAAAAATCCAGAGTTAAAAAAGGCTGAATAAAGTAATCTACATTTGTACAGCTACCAGTGCACGATAGGGAAATGTGGGAAATGTCAGAGACCCCTCACCATTGAACGTATACTGGTTGCATATGCCTCTTTTTGGTAAGCTCTGGAAATCTTTGCTTCGTAGAAGGAAATCTTCTCATCTGCCGAAAAATAATGACAAAAGTGGTGCACGTTAGACAGTATGAAAAAATTAAATACATTTATGCAAGTTTTTAGCTGTCATGCTAAAAAAAAGGTGTAACCTGAGGCTGTAAGCAAACTCGATTCCACAATACACATTCAAAAATGTAAATACGGGCCTTTTTATTTTCCAAACTCTTCAGGTGTATGCTTTGAACAATCATGTGGCCTCAAAGGCGTCTTCTCGTACTGCGCAACAAGCTGTGAGGTAGCATGCGCAAAACTGTAGACATTGATGTACAAACTGGTTAGGTTACATGGTTCAGTCTAACTTTCCAAGGACTAGAGTAGCAGTATAGATGAGATGAGCTTGGGTACCATACCATAACAAATGAATGCTAATCTGTGTAGTGAGTTAGTTACTCTGCTGTACTAGGCAATGCGGACTACTACTGATTACGTTGTACTTAACTGTTTTTCAGAACTCCATTCTTGGTGAACAAGTACAATGGGGGCTGTGCATCCATCTAAAAAGGTGTACTTATTTTTATTTGTGCAGAACCGGTACCATCCACCAGTGCCGAAGGGGACAGCGGCGCTGCGACGGCGTCAGCAGAGGCGATCCCGGAGGGGAATGGAGGACCAGAGGCACCTACAGCAGCACCGGCAGCAGTGGGGGAGGAGCCAACAACGGTGGGCGATGGTAAGTTACATTCAATAGTGATCCGCATTACTTGGTGGGTGGGGAAAACTTCCTCACTGTACTCTGATATTTATAATGAACTTGAAGTTCTACTGGACAATATATGACGCCACCTTTGTCATTACCAAGCTTAGCAATAGCATTACCACCGGCGAGAATTGATAAAATAACAGGCCTCTTCTATGTGACTACAACTCAGCTGTGAAAGGTTGGTGGCAGACTAAAAAAGTCTTATCCACAACATTACATGACCGCGATGGATTAACACTAAGGAGATTGATTTTAAGTATGATGAAAGGAGCAAGGAAAAAGCACCAATCATATAATATAGAAGGATACTTTGGAATCAGCAATGCAGGTGGCTGATAGCAGTCGGATGCATGGGTTGTTGTGGAAGCATAGAAAGGGGAAACCACAGCTGCCTGCGTGGGTGGGAGACACATCCAATATCGGTGGGTAGTGGATACTAGTGTCAGCAGCGGTGTTTTGGTTAAACCCAAAGGCAAGGGAAGGAGGGGACGACTGGATGCATTCCGGGTCGTTGCTGGTGAAACACAAACCACCTAAGGTTTGTTGCGCGATATAAAGAATGATAGTCTCTACTAGACATTTACTAGTACTAGCTGGCCCCTGTTAATTAATGTTAGTTTGAGACTGTCACTGTTCCCGGAAGCACAGAGTATATGATATAAAAAAACGAGATATGAAAAAGACAGGTGTTCGTATGTGTGTGACCGTTGAAGTACACCCATGCTATGCTACTAGGGCAGGCATAATGCCGTGCCAAAAAGTCAAACAAATTAAGTATATAAGCCGTAGAATGTTCAAGATAGATAAAACAACATTTTTTGTACTCAGCTTGCTTGCTAGTGCTACTGTACTGTGCCGCCCACTATGTGTTGAATACATTTTGTGTTCTTGATTTGCTGGGATTTTGGATTACAACAAAGTCTGTCTCTTTCTTTATAGTTACTCCTTCAAAACCAACGATGGAGGAGTTGGCAGTCCGGGCCCGGCAGCGGAAACTGCAGGCCATCGTTGAGGCCTACCGCCGGCTGGTGGCTCAGGCCGAGGAGGAGGAGGCGGCGGCAGCAGCTGCTGCCTCTTCCAATGCCCCGGCCCCCAAGCCTGCAGGAATACGTCGGCGTGGTCAGGCAGCCGCCCGCCGCCAGATTTTTCAGGCATCGGCCACCCCCCCCAAAACATCATGCATGCCAATGTAGGTGCCGCCAGTTCCAAAGAAAGATTCTCCTCCGGGTAGCCAGCCTGAAGGCTCAGAGTCAGACAAATACTCAAATAGAGGAGTGTGTGAAGATCATGGTTGATAAACACTTAAAAGCCCGCCGGCTTTGAGATGGACCCTGTTTGTTGTTTGCCCCTTTTTCAATCCTTTTGTTGGTGGGTGGGAATTGGGTGTTGGGGTTTTTAACATTACATTGAACGTGGGAATTTGGTTGGGGTTAGGGGAGGCGGGTAGGGACAGCTGTGGGGTAAGATTTATATATATTTTATTTTTGTGTCATCTTTATGTTTATTATGTTAAAAATAAACGAAACACAAAGTTATGTTCAAAAGAAAACATTTGAAGTTCATTTGCGTTTCTTGGGGGGTTGGAGGGGGGACTGTTTCACCAAATAATGTACGTTGTGCAACATCGCAAGGTTTAATTGGCCATGCAGGTCGGCGGACAGTGCTTTCTAATAAAAAAATATATTGCCCACATCTTTAACATGCAGACAGATAGATGCGGTAAACCCTCACCGAGTTATATTTGTAGTATTAGAAGAACTACCAGTCTGTCTTGCGTTATACCTCACTGCAAACTTATCTTACCTGTGATTGCTAATGATGATTTATGATGAAGTGTGGCACTGCAAGGGCTGCATTTGTTTCCCAAGACAATGGAGAAGAATCTGTGGTTCTGAACTTCTGTGATAGTAGTAGTAGACAGACCCTGCCAGTAGCATTTAGAGACAAAAAGAAAGAGGCAGTCATTTGCGTGACAGACAATGTGGGGGTAGTATAAGTAAGTACAGTACATTACACGGCTGACCCAATATTGCAACTGCTAAACTGAAACAAAACAATGGTTCTGGGGACTGGAAACTAAGTGCAAGAGAAGATAAGAAATTCAACTGTAGTTGTAGTACTCACGGCAACGTCAAACTTTTCTAAATCATAATGCTTTAAACTTAAACCCAAACAATTACGCCAATTCATTAGATGTATTCGTTGTTTGATGTTAATGGTAAATTATTTGGCATTATACACAGAGCTTGAGTTGGGAAGCCGAAGAAGATCCTGGCCATGCCTTGTTGACATTTCACTATTGTTGCTTTCACCACATCTGCCCCAGCAAGCGCGTGATCAAATTGTTGGTGTATATTTAATGTAAGAAACATCACACCTCAATGTAACCACGCAGCCCGGGGGAAGAGGGTTAGGGTTTGTTGAATGGATGGGTACGGGGGTTTTGGGAAAGGTTTGAGAAAGAAAAACAGTACGCATGGAGATTGGAGACAACAAAAGCAAAACAATGAAGACGATGATTTATGATGTTGATCCGCTAGCCAATGAATGTAAGGAATAAACGTAAGAAAAGGACACGCTGAATATCATTCCTGGTTTCCCGCCATCCAATTGCTTGATGATGAGGATTTGTGGTAAGGGTGAGTTGATGCTCATAGTATAATAGCAGTGGGCGAAAAAGGTCCAGCCTGAAAAAGAAAAGGCAAATACAAAAGAATGTGAATGACCTAAACAAATTGTAATACAGTGAAGATAAAAAAAATAATACAAGAGGAGTAGTCGTATGAGAGGACTTTCAGACTGAGGCGGCTTGGATACAATATGTATAAGTCTACTAGTTGCACATCATTATTAATCTAGAAGTACAAAAAAAGACAGGAGCCAGCACAGAACAGGCCCACGACGACACAGGGTCGCCCGTAATACAAACTGCATTTCCCTAAAAATTTCACAGAGCCACAGAAAGGTGAATGAAAAAGCAACCTAGCATTTACAAAATTAATCAACAAAATCAATGCGTCATTCTCAGTCGTCAATCATACCACTATTGTACTCTACCCCTGCACAGTACACACACATGTAGTAGCCTGGGTCTACTGTGCTGTGCCTCTTATTTGTATTTATTATTACCTTGTATTCCACTCCAAGAAACATTGTACATCAATCAGCTCAGATCCAACTGCCTGACAGCAAAGATATGGTGGTCACCATCATTATCAGCAACAGCAACTCAGTCTGTAGTGAGTGACTACGATAAATTAAGTCCTGACTGCATCTGTAGTAGTAGGAACACAAGTGCGTAAATAATTTATATTATTAAATAACATGGAAAAATTGGCTATCACGTGAGTCTGAAGTTACTAGTATACTTCAACTCCATGCACATTTGCTCAGAGCCAGCAAACAATACATCCAATGCAATGCATGGCATCATTCATTTAATATACCTGTTTTGCTCTTCTCTTTCACTGTCAGATGATTGATCACAGATGCTGCCGAGCCTTTGTAATGCGAGTCACAACAAGTTGACTTCAGTTGTGGATGCCTGCTCAAGTTTCTTTTGACACTGAAGAGTCGTCTATGAATGCCTGCAGACAGAGGTGGTAGCCTTAAGACTCAGTAAGGCAGTGATGAGTTGCAGATTTCAAATGAAATAGAGGATGGCTGTAGTCATGTACGGTTCACTTGTTATGGAGGGACTGTTAAAGGCTACATTATTGTTATTGTACTATACTCCATCTACAACATCAAATGTATGGCTGGCAAGATGGAATTGTATTGACTTGAGTGGGAGTCAAGAAGATGGAGCAAGAATCTGAGGAGTGCAGTCAACATGGAACATAAATGCACAGGCGTGCAACTCCAGGAGGTAAATAAAAAAATACAGTGAAAATAAATGCACAGGCGTGCAACTCCAGTAGGTACATAAGAATTTTAATATTAGCAGTTTTGCACCAGAAAGCCATTTTTAATAAGAAAATAAATAACACAAATAAAAGAATTGAGAAAGTAACAATTTAAAAGCCTATTGGTCAGGGAAGAGGAGCTCGTCCTCAAACTCTGGGGGTTCAGACAGAAGTAGGTCATGTAACACAGTAGTGATGATATCTTCGGGCTCGCTTTCTTCATCCTGCTCTGATTCACGTACAGTATAGTCTGGTGGTATGAAGTGTTGATTCATTTTTATCATTGTCAGCCTCTCCACGCTTTTGGGGGAGAGACTGGTCCTTTTCGATGTCACAATGGCACCAGCAGCACTGAAAACCCACTCAGAGGCGACACTGGCTACAGGACAAGCTAGATACTTTATCGCCAGCCTGCTCAGCACTGGCCACTGTCTCCTTCTTTCATACCAATAGACCAATGGGCTTTGCTCCATGAACACCTCTGTTGTGTCATCCAGATAGGCCTGAACCATCCGCTCAGTGTTCATTGGTGCTCGGCTTTGCTGGTCCTCTTTCCCCTTTGCAAAAGCAACGGACTTACCCATCCCCTTTTGTAGAAAAAAAGCAGTTATGCTTTTGGTTGTGTCTGCTGAATCAGATCGTGTAGGTGCTGCTTTTGGTACTGTTGGTGCCTGCTGGGAAGCGGACGCACTGCTCTCATGCTCTGATGAACTTGCCTCAGGAGGATGGCCTGGAGTACTTTGACTGTCCTGGGCTGGCACTGACAGGCCTTTAAGTAACAGCCGTTCAGTTTCAAAATCATTAGCTTCCACAGCTATGGAAGTTTTGTAATTGGCAACATCCCCATCTGAAAAAGGAATTACTGCGCTACTGCTGACAAACAATTTGTACCGTGGATCCAACATTGTTGCAGTTATGTAATTTTGATCTGACACAATCATTTGAAGCCTTGCATTTCCAGATAAGCGGTTGGCTAAGGCCTTGGCCAAGGTATATGCATCAACTTTTTCTTCGTCACCTTCGTATGTTTCACAGACCTCCTTCAGCTGTTGCTCGAGCATGTACAACAATGGGATGGCTTGGCCCATAGTACAGTCCTCCCTGCTAACTGCACGTGTGAAGACCTCAAAAGGTTGTAGCATCTCTGTCAAGCATTTAATGATGTCCCACTGCCACATCTCAACGGTCAGGGTTTTAAGATTAACAGTAGGATCCACTAATCTTCTTGACATTACATAAGCATTCAGTGGTATGTACTGCTCAAAGAGACGCTCAAGCATGAAATAAGTAGAGTTCCAACATGTTGGGACCTCCTGGATCAGTGCTTTGACTGGCAATTTATGCTCCCGCTGAATGACGCGTAGCAGCTTCCGCGCTTTCAAAGAATGGTTAAAATGCGTGCATATTCTTCTGCAGATGGTCAGTATGTTGCTGACTTTGGCTTCAGTTTTCAGAAAGTCTTGCACGACTAAGTTAATGCAGTGTGCCAAACAGGGTACCCTGAAATACTGTCCATCTCTCATTGCCTTCACTACATTACTGCCATTGTCGGTGGCAACAAAACCAATCTTAAGGCCTCTTGGTTTCAGCCATTCAAAGACCTTGCTGTTAAACTCAGACAAAATGTTTTCAGCAGTATGATTTTTCTCCATACCAAACATGGCTACAGTTGCATGTCTGCGAGTATCATTAAAAATCCCAGCAACGTCAAGAAGGCCTGAAGTTAACTTGTCTTTAACACCTGCAAAAGAGATCCAGTGTGCGGTGATGCACATGTAATCTGCTGTGGCTTCGCGACTGCTCCACATGCCTGTTGTCAGGTGGATACAATGGACAACACTCTGTTGTAAGGCTTTCCCAATCAATTCCAGCACGTCGTGGTGTAGTGCTGGAATAGCAACTCTTGCAAAATAGTAGCGACTGGGAACGTCCCATTTTGGGGCGAGTGTTGCCACTAATTCCCGAAATCCCACTGCCTCAACAAATGAAAATGGGAGAAGGTCGAGTGCCAACATTTTTGCAAGTTTCGCATTGTACAAACGTGGTATTGGGTGGTTCCGCTCGTACTTTCCCTCCTGCCTAAACATGCCAGTAATGGTAAGCTGCTTGGTAATTCTTTCTGTTCTGCTAGACGGACCACCTTTCAACGCAGACTTTGCACTCCTTGGTGTCTCCGGCTGACTCTGGTGCCACTGTGAAGTTGCTGATGCGGAGGATTTGGACTGCACCACTCCAGTGCTTGCGACAGGGCTCATTTGTATACCACTCCCAGATAGAAGGTCATTGTCTCCCTCTTCTTCCATGAGTGGACCTTGTAGTACTGTATCCCCACCAACACCAGTGCTTACATTTTTTAAGCTTGCAAGGTGGTTCTCCCACTGAATTACGTGTGTTTTTTTCAAATGGGTCGTTTGGCCTCCAATACCATAGTTTGTACCAATCTTACCACGACTAACATTGGCATGACAAATGGTGCATATAGCAATGTTCTCCTGATGTGGGTGAACCGTAAAAAAATCCCAGACTGGGGAGCTAAACTTTTGTCTCCTGCCATAGGAAGAGGACCCACTTCCAATGCCGGATGAACTGGAGGATTTTTGTTGAATTTCCCTATGTGACAGCTCAGTACTAGTACTGCCACTACCTCCTTCTGTTGAGATGGCGCTTGTGCTGGATGTCGCACGCTGCCGGGCCTTCTCTGATGAAAAAATGGGAGCTGGTGTTACTTTGGGTGCTGAGTGTGTAGGAGTTATACGTGCTACCTGCTCATCACTAATCGCAGCCCTTCTGGATAGGGTGAAAATGTTGGTCTCTACATCCTCGGCACCAGGAATAACGCTTGTGATGATGACATTGTCAGACCCGTCTTTATCACCAGCAGTATCCTGCTCACCTACATCGACCTCCATAAGTTCAAGCCTTGAAGGATCCTTCCTTTTTCCTAGCCTGGTCTTGGGATGTCTCTCCTTTGAATGCTCAGATACTCGTGGTGGATGCCATTCCTTATCAAGGTCATCTGAAGGGATGCTTGGCGAAGAACTCGATGCACTGCCACTAACCCTCCTTTCCCTTGGTAAAGTGAAAGACAGTAGATCACCTCCAGAAGTGGCTTCCTCTTCTTCTTGCTCGAAATGAGGCTCTACTTCCTGAACTGCCCCGACATCGGGAGGAACAACTACTACTATTGCGTGCGGAGATGGTGGTTGTTGTTCTTGAGGAAGTACTATAGCGGGCTGTGGTTCTTCAACAACTACTATTGTGGGATTTGGTTGTTGTTGTTGAACAACTATTGCGGGCGGTGGTTGTGGTTGTTCAACAACTATTGCGGGAAGTGGTTGTGGTTGTTGAACATCTACTGCTGGCGGTGGTTGTTGAGCACTTTCATCTTGCGTGGATTGTGTACTACTTTGAGACAGCGATAAGTTTAGTTCAGGCTCAGTATCACTGCTTTGTAACACTAGGCTGGCTACCTCTTCGACCCTCATGTGCTTGGCCCTGGGTTGGTGGCTTGCCGACGCTAATGTGGATGTGCTGGCCCCAGCTTGCACCCCGGACACCGCTGCTGCAGGCATACCTTTTGGGGGCCCAAAAAAGGTTTTGGGGTCCATACCAGACTTAAGTGACACTTCCTTCTTCTGTACCTTCTTCTCAGCAACTTTCTTGGTGGTGGAGGACCTGGTACCTGCTTTCTTAGGGCCCATCTTCTTCTGATGTCAGCACACAGCAGCACTCAGTAGCACAAATTGCAGAGATGTGTGGTCAGATGAGTCACACACCACACGTGGCGTACAACTGAAGGACGTCCGTCTGGCAGTAGAACGGGCGATGGATGAAAACAACCAGCACCTCCTCAGTCTTTTTTTGTGCACCTACAAGCAAAGAAGACAGAACAACATCAGTCAAACAAGCAGTAAGCCAACATGAACAATTGAAAGACACACAGGCCAATGTATAAAACACAAAACAGAAGACTAATACTACCAGCACCACAGCTCCCAGCCACATGAAGTCCAGAAAGAACCAATAATAAAGTCAAGCAGGCCTATATACCAATATGGACAGAAAAAGGAGGATGCCTGCAACACATGACAGGTTAATGCAAGGAAAATACCCCATGGCTAAGAGGTTGGAAACCTACACTGCAAAAAGACATACAAGGCATAAAAATATTACACACACAAAAAAGTTACCTACACCCCTGCCCAGACAACAAATTTGGGAATGCAATGGCATACACACATGCCCTAATGATGGTAATTGAATAGACCGAATAGAAACAGCTACATAAAGCAGCCCCGCTAACTACTACCTCTGGGACTCTGGCCTACTGTCAGATCAGACCAAAAGCAGGGAGGCCAATGATAAATGCACAAAGGAAGTACCTACAAAATGGCCGCCACCACATGGCCTGTCCACCAACAACAACATGGCAGAATCATCACAAAGGAAGTACCCAAAAAATGCCCCCCACCACATGGCCTGGCCACCCACAACAACATGAAAAGAAAGAGAAGACAGACAATAAATGCCTATGGCAAAGGGACAATGCTTAGCTTCACAAAATGGACACACCACCGCCCAAATTGGTCACCCCAACCATAAACAAGAAATCATTACATAGAGGACAGAAAGAAACTGGAAGTGGTCCATGCTCCAATAAGACAAAACTACAACTAAATGGCACATAAATGAGGACTTTTTGTAGCACAAGAAACACATTAAACATTTTCGAGGAACTTTTATGCAACTCTGGACATATTGTTTGCGAGATTGCAAAATCGGCGTGTTCGGCAGCGCGAATCGAATGAAACGTCGTTATCGCGTTCCCGAGCCAGTACATTGAGCGCGCGAACAAAACAAAAAAGGTAATGTCGCGTGTCCACACTATGCGACGTTACCAAAAGTACGCGAGCAGTATTCCTAAGGTTACCTACTGGCAGGGAGTGCCATATTAGTTACACACAAGCAACTAAAAGCTGAAAGTACCAACATAAAAAAAATGTGAAGCAATCCAAAGCCATACACGATGTAATTAAAGATACACCACAAAAAGAGTTGATTAACTTGAATGCACCTATGGCTGTGAGTAGTAGTACCTCTGCCCTACTGCCAGAATAGTCAAAATCCTTGGATGCCTATGGCAAAAGCACAAAGGAAGGACACACAAAATGGCCGCCACCATAGGGCCTGGCCACCAACAACAACATGGAAAAAGGATGTACCCAAAATGGCCTCCACCACATGGCATGGCCACCAACAACATGGCAGAATCATCACAAAGGAAGTACACACAAAATGGCCCCCACCACATGGCCTGGCCACCCACAACAACATGAAAAGAAAGAGAAGACAGACAATAAATGCCTATGGCAAAGGGACAATGCTTAGCTTCACAAAATGGACACACCACCGCCCAAATTGGTCACCCCAACCATAAACAAGAAATCATTACATAGAGGACAGAAAGAAACTGGAAGTGGTCCATGCTCCAATAAGACAAAACTACAACCAAATGACACATAAATGAGGACATTTTGTAGCACAAGAAACACATTAAACATTTCCGAGGAACTTTTATGCAACTCAGGACATATTGTGCGCGAGATTGCAAAATCGGCGTGTTCGGCAGCGCGAATCGCTTGAAACGTCGTTATCGCGTTCCCGAGCCAGTACATTGAGCGCGCCAACAAGACAAAAAATGTAAGGTCACGTTCTCACACTGTGCAAAGTTACCAAAACTACCCAAGCTGTATTCCTAGGGTTACCTAATGGCAGAAATTGACAGATTAGTTAAACACACCCAAAACCTGACATACCCCACACATAAAAATAAGATTTTCTAAATCAAACCAAGCCATCCATGATTTTATAATTAGGGGTACACCACAAAAACAGTTGATTAACTTTCATGACCCTAGGACTAGTACCTCTGGCCTACTGGCAGAGTAGGCCACAAGTTTGGAGGCCTATGGCAAGAGCAAATTGGCTGGGAAACATAAAATGGCCGCCAACACATGGCCAGGCCAACCACAGAAAGTTAATACAATGAACTCAAACATGCCTACACACTAACTACATGGAGTACTAGGGTCAGCTATTGGCTTAAAAAAATAAAAAACATTTCAATTACACAAATAGAAATTCCACAACAGACATTGCTATTGCATAGTGATGACCATAATCCAATGCCAGCCATGATGTTTGTTTACAAACTTGAATAAAAATTTAAACACAGACCACAGAATTATGATTTTACCCATGGGTACCTCTCTATGTAGCCTGGATGAAATTTAAAAAGAAATACAAGTTGGGACCTCATAAAAGTACAGGCACCCATCAATAATTTAAATCCAGGAATGAATACTGTAGGTAAAAAATCTAAAATCAAACAAACACAAGTCTACAACATCATACTCACTCATACATTACTGAAACTTACTTGAAAAAGAGAATTCAAAATCCAAAAGTCCTCAATAAAATCCCAAAAAAAAGCAGTAATGCAGCCAACACACACAGAAAGTGATCCTGCCAGCTCAAAATCCAAATGAAAGTGAGCACCTCATGGACAAAGCACTGGGAGGAGCCTGGTGGACAGGAACAGGAAGTTGTAAACTCCAGAGCCCTTCCTCCTTAATCTTCAAAAATAGAGTAGAAACAGAAAGAGGACTCCTCCCCCTCCAAAAATACAGCCAAAGGTACAACTTTAAGGGGTTTCTCACTTTTTTGCTAACCAAAATGGTAATTTATTATTATGGTTTAACTTTTAACATGCTCGCGAGTTATTCTGTGCAAGATTGCAGGTTCTGCGTGTTCGGCAACTCGATCTTACCAACAAGCATCCTCGCGCGTCCTTATGGCGCTATCGCGCATCCAAATGACGTCATCGCCTTCGCACAGTCGCACGGGAGGGTTTACAAACATGGTGGCACACGCGACCGGGAAAAAGCGAACGCAGAACCAAGGTAAGCCATTGCCGCGCACGCGATAATGTTATTCAGCGCGCGACAACTACGCTACGCACCGGATCGCGGAGTAATCAACAGCTACGCGTACTCCGTGGAACGCGGAGTTGACGATACTCCGCAAACTCCGCGAACGGAGCGTAGTTCTTCGCCCAGGGTTAGCGAACAGTTCCACAGCCAGCCCCAGGGGCACACTCCTCACCTCCTGGGGGGTTCAAGCCCACAGCATTCCTCCTCTTCTGGGCACCTCTTTCCCTCAGCGCTGGCGTAGTTCAAGGTCCCACAGCGTCAGGGACCTAGGGGGGCTCTCCTTTGGTCAGGGGCCCTGGGGGACAATGGAGGGGGGGTGGAATGGGTGCAGGGCCCAGCTCACAGGCCCCTGTGGCGGTGACTCCTTGCAGCAGGTCCCCTCACATCCCTGTCCCAACTTTGTCCGACTTTCTGGTGGCACTTCTCCCTATTTATACCCTCCTCCCTCACAGAGCCAGCACCTTCCGGAATGTTGGGGAAAACTGGTTCACACTGGCTCAAGGGGGGGGGGGGGTTTGAGCACCCTGGGTGCCAGGCTTCCCTCCAAAAGCTAGGGGTAGTTGGGTAATATTATCTAGTCCGCTGACCTATGGCAGTCCAGTGGCAAAACCCAGGGCCATGGCATCCATTTTAAAAGCACTACATTTCAGTCGGGTGCAGTTTAAAAATGGGGAATTTTACAAGTGCTCACATTATTACATGTCATTACATTTTCAACCAGGTGTTTCACACCACTCATGGCCTATACAGGTTTAATCCCATGGGGGAGACGTCCTAGATAAGGGGGTCAAAAGCGAAAACTTTTGGGGGAAAATGCCAAGTCCAACAACCACCAATACCACCACCACCAATACTACCATGTCAGTACCACCACCAATACCACCACCACCTATACCACCACCAATGCCACCACCAATACTGCTACCAACACCACCATAAATACCACCACCATCACCAATACCACCACTGCCAATAGCACCACCAATACCACTACCACCAATACCACCACCAATACCACCAACACCACCACCAATACCACCACCAATACCACCACCACCAATAATATCACCACCAATGCCAATACCACCACTACCAATACCAACACCACCAATACCACCACCCCAATACCACCACCAATGCCAATACCACTACCAATACCACCACCACCACCAATACCACCACCGCCAATACCACCACCACCACTAATACCACCACCACAACCACCAATACCACCAACACCAATAAATAACACCACCACCAATACCACCACCAATACCATCCTCACCGCCATCAATACCACCACCACCAATACCACCACCATCATAAATACCACTACCAATACCACCACCTATACCACCACAAATACCACCACCACCAATACCACCACCACCAACACCACCACCTATGCCTCCACCAATACCAATACCACCACCATCAATCCCACCACCTCCACCACCACCAATACCACCACCACCACAAATACCAACACCACTAATACCACCACCACCACCAATACTACCACCAAAACCACCACCATCAAACTATCACCAACAATACCACCAATACCACCACCACCAATACCAACTCTACCAATGTCACCACCACTAATACCACCAATACCACCACCAGTACCAATACCACCAACAATAGCAATATCATCACCAATATTACCACCACCAATACCACCACCACCAATACCAAAACCACCACCAGAAATACCAATACCACCACCACCACTAATACCACAATCACCAATACCACCAACAATACCAACACCACCACAAATGCCAATACCACCACCACCATCAATACCACCACCAAAACCACCATCCCCATCAGTACCACCCCCTAATACCACCAATACCACCAATATCACCACTACCAATACCACCACCACAAATACCACCGCCACCAATACCACCTTCACCAATACCACCACCACCAAAACCACCACCACACCAATACCCCCATCACCAATGCCACCACCACCAATAACACCACAACACCAATATCACCACCATCAATACCACCACCTCCACCACCACCAATACCACCACCACAAATACCAACACCACCAATACCACCACCACCACCAATACTACCAACAATACCACCACCATCAAACTATCACCAACAATACCACCAATACCACCAGCACCAAAACCAACACTACCAATATCACCACCACTAATACCACCACCAATACCAAAACCACCAATACCACCACCAGTATCAATACCACCCACAATAACAATACCATCACCAATATTACCACCACCAATAGCACCACCACCAATACCAAAACCACCACCACCAATACCAATACCACCACCACCACTAATACAACCATCACCAATACCACCACAATACCAACACCACCAATACCACCTCCACAAATGCCAATACCACCACCACCATCAATACCACCACCAAAACCACCATCACCACCAGTAACACCCCATATACCACCACCAATACCACCAACACCACCAACACCACCACTACCGATACCACCACCACAAATACCACCGCCACCAATACCACCACCACCAATACCACCACCTCCAAAACCACCACCACACCAATACCACCACCACCAATGCCACCAATAACACCACAACACCAATAGCACCACCATCACCAATACCACCACCACCAACACAACCAATACCACCAACACCACCAATACCTCCAATACCACCACCAATACTACCACCAATACCACCACCAATACCACCACAACAAATATCACCAATATCACCACCACCACCAATACCAGCAATACCAGCAACACCATCACCAATACCACCACCACCAACACAAATACCACCACCAATACCAGTAATACCACCACCAATACCAATACCACCACTACCAATACCACCATGACCAATACCAATACCACCACCACCAATTCCAGTACCACCACCAATACCACCAATAAAAACACCACCAATACCACCACCACCTATAACAATACCACCACTACTACCAATACCACCACCTCAATTCCTCTGGCTCACTAGTATTAGCAGAGGCACTGTACGAGCCCAGAGCTGCAGCCAAGACCATCCCTCCCTCAATGCCTGCCATAAAGCCCAGCCTGCCCTGCACCAGGTGGTAAAGCCAGGGCCCTACTACAGCTGGAGTTTTTTTTAGGTCAAAGATAGCAATGACATTACGCAATGCCACACTGCACACTCAAATCACAGAGAGGGCAAGAAATAGCCCTCCCTCCGGCTCTTCCTCCTGAGCAGAGACAGTGTAATTACAGAGTAAAAGGTGTTATATATATATTACCTACTGGAGCCCGCCAGTAGGTAGTTATAGTTAGGATTTTTTTCAATGCAAAATCTCAAAATTCTTTTTGGAATAACTTTGGCGCCGGTTGACGAATCTGCTTGAAAACCTCCTCAAATTGGCCTTGCGGAGCTCCGGCCCTTCCCCATGTTAATTTCCATAGGGCGGTCAAACTCACTTTTAGCCCGAACGGCTGAATGGATTTCCACCAAACTTAGCAAAATTGTAGGGACTGGTAGCCCGATGTGCCTTTGCTATGTCTCAAGATATGTGCTCCAGTGGATTTTGAGTAATTTAGGTAAAAAATATATATATATATCTATAGGCAGCGGGCGTGCAACGCGACTTGCGCGCGGAAAGCTGATTGGTTCACAGGTGTCTGTAAACATTCCAAACAGTCCCGAGCGGCCGCCATCTTGTGTCTCGGTAGGATCGAGACACAAGAGGTGGCAAAAAAAAAGGGGGGAAATGACTATAAGGGGGCAGGGTAGACCCCCCCCTGACCCCCTAGGTTTGATGTGGGTGCTATAAATAGGGTCCCGCAGGGTAAAAAAAAAAAATAATTCGATTTGCGCAGGGGGAGCGCCCGGTACGCGCACCGGGGAGCGGACTGGGGAGCGAAGCATGGGGAAAACCCAGTTTATTCACTGTGTCACCTCTAAGACCCTTTCTTGTGTCAATACGTCCCTTTTGCATACATTACACCTGACGTAGGAATAATGTGCAGCAGGGGTTTACAAAGTGACGCATCTACCTAGATGCGTCAGTTTGTAAATATGACTGAATAAGGTGCATTTTTTACAGCACTGGTGCATCACAAAAAGTGACGCATCGGTGGCGTTAAAGTAACGCATGGCCTCATAAATGAGGCCTTCAGTCTTCTACTCATGCATCATATTAAATATATGACTTATTACGTCGCAAGTACTTACAGATACGTCAGTATTTCAGACGTATCTGTAAGCGCTAAAGTGATGCATTGCTGGAGTGTGTCTCAAAAATGAAGCAACTCCAGCAATGCATCCTTTCACATGGGGCCAGGCCCCATGTGAAAGGGCTTGCACGCCTGCTGTGAAACAGGCGTAATATTTGGACGCAACAGCATCATAAAAGTGACGCAGTGATATCTCATAGATTTCACTGCGTCACCTCTAAGACCCTTTCTTGCGTCAATACGTCCCTTTTGCATACATTACACCTGACGTAGGAATAGTGTGGCGCAGGGGCTTACAAAGTGACGCATCTACCTAGATGCGTCACTTTGTCAATATGACTGAATAAGGTGCATTTTTTACAGCACTGGTGCGTCAGAAAACGTGACGCTCCGGTGGCGTAAAAGTGACGCATGGCCTCATAAATGAGGCCTTCAGTCTTCTACTCATGCGTCATATTAAATATATGACGCATTATGTCGCAAGTACTTACAGATACGTCAGTATTTCAGACATATCTGTAAGCGCAAAAATGATGCATTGCTGGAGTGTGTCTCAAAAATGAAGCAACTCCAGCAATGCATCCTTTCACATGGGGCCAGGCCCAATGTGAAAGGGCTTGCACGCCTGCTGTGAAACAGGCGTAATATTTGGACGCAACAGCGTCATAAAAGTGACGCAGTGATA
Organism: Lissotriton vulgaris; assembly: GCF_964263255.1. NCBI lineage: Eukaryota > Metazoa > Chordata > Amphibia > Caudata > Salamandridae > Lissotriton > Lissotriton vulgaris. The sequence goes on along the minus strand of NC_141697.1, from coordinate 293,375,808 downwards.
TCTCATAGATTTGACTGCGTCACCTCTAAGACCCTTTCTTGCGTCAATACGTCCCTTTTGCATACATTACACCTGACGTAGGAATAATGTGGCGCAGGGGCTTACAAAGTGACGCATCTACCTAGATGCGTCACTTTGTAAATATGACTGAATAAGGTGCATTTTTTACAGCACTGGTGCGTCACAAAAAGTGACGCTCCGGTGGCGTAAAAGTGACGCATGGCCTCATAAATGAGGCCTTCAGTCTTCTACTCATGCGTCATATTAAATATATGACGCATTATGTCGCAAGTACTTACAGATACGTCAGTATTTCAGACGTATCTGTAAGCGCAAAAATGATGCATTGCTGGAGTGTGTCTCGAAAATTAAGCAACTCCAGCAATGCATCCTTTCACATGGGGCCAGGCCCCATGTGAAAGGGCTTGCAGCCTGCTGTGAAACAGTCGTAATATTTGGACGCAACAGCGTCATAAAAGTGACGCAGTCATATCTCATAGATTTCACTGCGTCACCTCTAAGACCCTTTCTTGCGTCAATACGTCCCTTTTGCATACATTACACCTGACGTAGGAATAATGTGGCGCAGGGGCTTACAAAGTGACGCATCTACCTAGATGAGTCACTTTGTAAATATGACTGAATAAGGTGCATTTTTTACAGCACTGGTGCGTCACAAAAAGTGACGTTCCGGTGGCGTAAAAGTGACGCATGGCCTCATAAATGAGGCCTTCAATCTTCTACTCATGCGTCATATTAAATATATGACGCATTATGTCGCAAGTACTTACAGATACGTCAGTATTTCAGACGTATCTGTAAGCGCAAAAATGATGCATTGCTGGAGTGTGTCTCAAAAATGAAGCAACTCCAGCAATGCACCCTTTCACATGGGGCCAGGCCCCATGAGAAAGGGCTTGCATGCCTGCTGTGAAACAGGCGTAATATTTGGACGCAACAGCGTCATAAAAGTGACGCTGTGATATCTCATAGATTTGACTGCGTCACCTCTAAGACCCTTTCTTGCGTCAATACGTCCCTTTTGCATACATTACACCTGACGTAGGAATAATGTGGCGCAGGGGCTTACAAAGTGACGCATCTACCTAGATGCGTCACTTTGTAAATATCACTGAATAAGGTGCATTTTTTACAGCACTGGTGCGTCACAAAAAGTGACGCTCCGGTGGCGTAAAAGTGACGCATGGCATCATAAATGAGGCATTCAGTCTTCTACTCATGCGTCATATTAAATATATGACGCATTCTGTCGCAAGTACTTACAGATACGTCAGTATTTCAGACGTATCTGTAAGCGCAAAAATGATGCATTGCTGGAGTGTGTCTCAAAAATGAAGCAACTCCAGCAATGCATCCTTTCACATGGGGTCAGGCCCCATGTGAAAGGGCTTGCACGCCTGCTGTGAAACAGTCCTAATATTTGGACGCAACAGCGTCATAAAAGTGACGCAGTCATATCTCATAGATTTCACTGCGTCACCTCTAAGACCCTTTCTTGCGTCAATATGTCCCTTTTGCATACGTTACACCTGACGTAGGAATAATGTGGCGCAGGGGCTTACAAAGTGACTTATCTACCTAGATGAGTCACTTTGTAAATATGACTGAATAAGGTGCATTTTTTACAGCACTGGTGCGTCACAAAAAGTGACGTTCCTGTGGCGTAAAAGTGAAGCATGGCCTCATAAATGAGGCCTTCAGTCTTCTACTCATGCGTCATATTAAATATATGACGCATTATGTCGCAAGTACTTACAGATAGGTCAGTATTTCAGACGTATCTGTAAGCGCAAAAATGATGCATTGCTGGAGTGTGTCTCAAAAATGAAGCAACTCCAGCAATGCATCCTTTCACATGGGGCCAGGCCCCATGAGAAAGGGCTTGCATGCCTGCTGTGAAACAGGCGTAATAATTGGACGCAACAGCGTCATAAAAGTGACGCTGTGATATCTCATAGATTTCACTATGCCACCTCTAAGACCCTTTCTTGCGTCAATACGTCCCTTTTGCATACATTACACCTGACGTTGGAATAATGTGGTGCAGGGGCTTACAAAGTGACGCATCTACCTAGATGCGTCACTTTGTAAATATGTCTCAATAAGGTGCATTTTTTACAGCACTGGTGCGTCACAAAAAGTGACGCACCAGTGGCGTAAAAGTGACGCATGGCCTCATAAATGAGGCCTTCAGTCTTCTACTCATGCGTCATATTAAATATATGACGCATTATGTCGCAAGTCTTCAACTCAAGCAATGCATCTTTTCTTACCCTTCCACACCCCTGTTCCTTTTCAACATTTTCTTTGAATATCCACATTCCCCATATTCACTCTCCTTCTCCTTTCTTTCCTTCCCAACACTCACCTTCTTTCAGTCCCCCTACTTCACTTCCTTTCTCCATTCGTACTTTTCTGTTCTTTCGTACTCATTTTCCTTTCCATTATCAATGCACTCCACTTCACTTACTCTTTTTCTTTTTTTTAAGAATATAGCTCTTTGATGAGAATTGGAGGTAGTTCTGAAAATAACTTTTTTTTCTTCTTTTTTCTTTATAAAGAACATAAACAAAAACAGGGAATGGAAACTGCTCAACAGGAGCAAAGAAAAACAAAAAAAATTAGGGCTGGGAACGGCAGTGATAGTTCTCCAATGCTCGAACCATGAGCAGGACACTTTGCTCCCCTAAGGTAAGGAGTTGATCGCAGTATCTGCATTTCAGGGCAGCTTTGTTGAAAGCAGGTTGAATATTTGGAACGAGCTCCTGCGATCGCCCCCTCCCAGAAGTAGTTGCTCCTCCGGTGGATGTAGAGGCCCCATCACTGTTGTGCCAGAGCCCTGACACTTTCCCGGGCAAAATTCAGGGGGTGCCTCCTCTCCACATGGCGTATCATTAGTTCCCAAAAGAATATTTCTTTTTTGGGGTCACCCCGTGAAAGGACTTGTTTGCAGATCCTGCACTCCACTTTTGGAGCATTCACCTTTTTCTGGTTAGGTGGTATTAAAAAAAAATTTCCAAATAAAATGCTCCTTCACCTTTGGCTGAGGAGGCTCTTCATCGATGAATTCAGGCTCATCTTCACTGCTGGATGGTCAGGCAGCCATGATTAATCCAGAAAGATGCAAGAGCAAAAAGCCAGGCCTTTCAGTCACAAAAGTGAAAGAAGAAGTGAAGGAAATGGTTGGGGATTTCATTCTTTGTAAAAAAAAACTGTTAGCAACCAATGAAAAGTGTTATTTTAAGGTCACATGACTTGACGCGCTGACGCTGCACGCACCGGAGCGCTTCCGGGTGCGCACACACGGCGGTAACGTAGGCGCTTCTGGGGCGTATACGCGGCGCGAACGTAGGTGCTTCCGGGGCGCGAACGTAGGAGCTTCTGGGGGTGACGTTTTGATAGTTTCACGGAAATGCAAAATCATTATCATTTCCTTATTTAAAGAAAACTGCTTTTATATGTATGGTACTAAATGTCTTGCGTTAATATTTACTTTTCATTCATATTTTTTTTCACGAACAAAAGTAGCGCTCTGGGTGCTCTTTCCAGAGAGCTTACCGGAGCGCGCAACCAGAGCGCCCCAGGAAAAAATTATTAAAAAAATAATAATAATAATAATAATAATTAATACTTACTCAAAAGAGCAAATTTATAAAAAAAATGTAGGTTAGAACCTTGATATAGAAAGGAATTAGCTTTTAAAAAACCTATGAAATTCACTGAAAAAAACCATAGGTTTCACACCAGTTATAGTTAGGAATTAGCATTTAAAAAACCTATTAAATTCACGGAAAAAACCATAGGTTTCACACCAGTTATAGTTACCTGGAAATTTTACTGACATAAAACCATTGAAATTCCCACGTTATAGTTAGTTGGACTCACTATAACTTGCGCGTGTAATGCACTGCTGATGACATCACATATTTCATCACTCATGACATGGTCAGTTACATCACTCATGACATCACTGATGACACCATCCGTGTGACAGAGTGACTGACCTCCTTTCACTGTAAAGTAACCCTTGAAACACATATTCAAAAATAGAAACTAACATTTACAAAAAAGTGGAGATACCTATACTAGTTACAACAACGAATTCAGTAATTCCACCATCTATATACAGTCCACTCATTCACCAACAGTTCTATATAGTCACTCATACATATACTCACTCATCATATGTAGTGATACACCTATACATCCTGTTACACACTGACAGTCATCCAAAAGTTACTCACACACATACTCACACATGCAAATAAACTATTGAACATCCATTTATTTGCATATACAGATATACACACACTACCACCTTACTTTTAAGGAAACTTACACATACTTACTCTCTTAAACAATCACTTATAGAAACACATACTTATTTAATCTAGATGCTCTAGAGGCAGTTAAAAAATAATAATATGAAGCGTATTTAACAAAACACAGCACTATATAAAAGGAAATAACTGTCATTGTAATATTTTCATCATTCAGGCTCACTTGATATGATAGGTGTTCACATGCTGTTAGTATTTCTTTAGGGTCTTGTACATCATGAAGACATTTCACCTAAATAGAAGGACCTAACAAAAGACTCAAAAACAAGTCATGGGAAATTGTAATAATTTTTGCAAAAATCATGGAAAGTAATGAAGGTAAAAAATAAAACAATTATAAATTAGAACTTGAGTTAACACAATCTGGAAGTCATGTTCAAAGAGTAGGAACATTGTTTTCACTACTTACAGGATTACCTCCATGTTTTGTCATAATGCTGAGTCACTCAATGTGGAGTTTGTGTTGTAAAAACACTGTTTTCCCATACTATCAAGATGGCCGCCACATTGCATCTTCACACTGTTTCATGTAATGTGGAGGCTATGTTGTGGGTAAAATTCTATACTTTCAATGACTGTTGCATTTTGTTAGCTCTTTGCGATGTATAATGGTTTAGCCACCTCAATAGTATAGAAAACAACTTTTTAAATTCTTTTAAGTATAGTTTTAAGATGACAGGTCCCCCTTTTGGTTTTACCTATGTTTGCAGCATTTTAAAGGTATCCAGCATTGCCATGTCCCGCTATTAGTTAGCTGTGAATGTGATTGTCTTTGTCAAACTTTTTTAGTCCAGAAAACTAAACAGTATGGTCATATATTTAAATTACTGTTTTCAACAAATGTTTTCCTGTTTAACAACAGTTACACATTATGGGGCATATTATCAAGATCGGCATTAAAATTATCGCTGGTTTAGTGGCAGAAAACTGCTGCTAAAGCGGCGATAATGAGCTTGATAATATGCCCTGGAGAATTCCAATAGAAGCCGATGTTTACACCAGAACATGGGCTTCTATTGAAATTCTCAAGGGCATATTATCAAGCCCATTATCTCTGCTGTAGCAGCAGTTTTCTGACGCTAAACCGGCGATAATTTTGAACCTCGTTCTTGATAATATGAATTTGAATTTAAATTTGAATTTAAAATATTTATATAGCGCTACATTCACCGTGCGGTTTCTAGGCGCTGTGGAGGCTAATTTAGCAGTAGGAACGAACATACCAGTGAGTGGGAGCAAAAGAAGATCAGTTTACATTAGGAAAAGCTTGGGTGAACAGAAAGGTCTTAAGGTCTTTTCGGAAAAGGGAGTAGTGTCCGGCCAGACGTAAGTGATCGGGGAGGGAATTCCAAAAGGATGGTGCCAAGAATGAAAAGTTGGCTCCGCCCCATTTCTTACTTCTGTACCGGGGTACCTGAAGAAGTGATTGGGTAGATGAGCGGAGCTCACGAGCAGGGGTATACTCATTTAGCAAAGAAGAAATGAAGGAAGGGGCAGTGCCCTGGCGCGCCTGAAAAACCATGCAACCAGTTTTAAAAAGGGATCGCTCCCTAACAGGTAGCCAATGTAATGCCTTCAGTAGGGGAGTAGCATGACGGGAAGGTGGGAGTCTGTACACCAATCTGGCCGCCTGGTTTTGAACCAGCTGGAGCTTCCGCAGACTATACGCTGGAATGCCGTTGTATAGGGCGTTGGCGTAGTCCAGCCGGGAAATAACCAGAGCAGACATGATTAGCTTAAGTGCAAGGGGAGAAAAGAAACGAGAAACAGAGCGGATAGTACGAAGAACAAGAAAACAGGAGGAAACAACAGAACTTATTTGTGAATGGAGATTGAGATGATTATTGATTTTAATGCCCAGGGTCTTAACTGAGGGAGAAGGTGTAGGAGGGGGTCCTAAAGAAGAAGGCCAGAAAGAAGAAGAATATACCCCTATATGTTTTAAATATATGTATATATACATACATGGGAGAGAGAGAGAGAGAGAGAGAGAGAGAGAGATATTTCTCAGAGAGAGACAGAGAGAGAAAGTAATATATCACTTTGGCGACAATAGGGCCAGAGTAGTTATAATTAGGTCAGACATTTTACTGGAAATTTGTTTTGTTAACTTTGCCACCATTAAACACATCTGCATTAAACTTTTCAAAACCTAAACAGTTCATCCACTGTGGCTCCTTCATGGAATGGTTTGTGCTGACCCATTCAGGCAAAGGCCAAGAAAAGAGGAGAGCTTCAAAAACATTAATCTCTCAATTTAATTCCCAAAGGAGAGTTTGCTATTCAATACAAAAAAATGGTTGAATGGAGTTATACCAAATTTTGCTGAAAGTTAGAGCTTTACTCCGAAAGCATACTTTTCAATATTTAGTTGTGTGAAAAATTTCATTGAAAAAAATGCTTGGTGGGCATGAATAGGTAAACCACTACAAAACGTTAGTGATAGCTGGACTGTTTGTGTCCAGATATGCTCTGATTGGCCAATGTAAAGGGGACTGGTCAATCCTGATTGGCTGATCACAACATAAACAATATGTTATGGCAGCCATTCCAAAAGTCAGGGACATAGTCTATGCATCCTGAAAATTAATTAATTAACCATATATGGGATCTGACGGAGCACCCCTTGACCCTCACAGCCATGTGGGGAGTCCTCCTTATTGGCTGGGCACAACACAGACTACATGTGGTGGCAGCCATTACAGGTCTTGGGGACATGGTCCCCATTTGAAACACATTGTAATTAAAGCCTGTTTTTGAGGGGGATAAAAAGCAACACATACGAAGTGTGCTAACATATTTTAGTAGTAAGAAATCATTACCTGGAGGCACAAAACAAATTTTAGCAATTGCTGAGTTTTTTAAGATGATTTTATTCTGAGAAAAAATACTGATCCTCTCCTGGGATTTGATGAACCATGTTTGAGAGAAAACGCTTTTCTCATTACTTTCGCATTGAGGTTATAGAAGGTGCTCCAGAAGCTAAAATGAGAACACATTTTCCATTTTTTCACACTATCTTTCTCAGTCATGTGAGAACATGGTCTGCTATTCTGAGTAAAATGTTTACTTTCAAAAGCAGCAGCCTATCAAGTGACCTGCAGGGCTCTACTGCAGCTTAACCACAGTATTTGAATGAACACCTAGAGACTGACATTCTATATTTACAAATGACAAAAGTATGACACACCTGAACACCATCTTAATGGAATCAAGGCTATAAAATTTAAGGCATATCCTACAGATGATAATGCAGTAAATGAACAAAATGTGGGGATTATTTTTGTCATAGAAATTATGATTAGTGCTCAAGAAAACTGGAATGAGGAATATATTTTCTATAAATTCTCAAAGATCTTCGTCACAAACAGCCGTGGTCGGTAGTGGGATGACCTGCAGGGCGGTGATGTGGAGAGGGGGAGGGGCGGGGTAGGGGGTAGTAATGTATGGATTACGGAGTTTTACATGTAAGTAAACATATAAATAAATAAAACAAATTTTGTTGCTCGCACTGCATTGCATTTGGTGATGCAGTGCACGCAACGAAATTCGTTTTATTTATTTATATGTTTACTTACCTGTAAAACGCCATAATCCATACATTACTAACCCCCACCCTGCCCCTCACCCTCCCCACGTCACTGCCCTGCAGGTCATCCCACAACCGACCGCGGCTGGTCATAAATGATAGATACAAAATCTGGTATAATGAATGAAACATGCCATTGATTCCCTGAAGTGTGGCACATCAAAACATGATGTTGATGGCATCAAAACTATAAAACTGAAAGCATTTCTTTTAGAAAAGCATGACATTACGCGCTTTATTTTATGATAGAAATTATAGTTAGTGCTCTAGAAAGCTAAAATGTGAACACCTTTTCTATAAATTCCTAAATATCTTCCTCATATATGTCAGAAAAAAGTCTGGTGTACTATGTGAAATATACTTATGACAAATGTGTGACACGCCTAAACACCATCCTAATGCATTTAAAGGTGTAAAACTGAAAACATCTCTTATAGAAGACACAGCAACATGAAGAAATTATGGGTTTCTTATTGTCCTAGAAATTATGGTTTGTGCTATGGAAAGCTAAAGTCAGGGTGCATTTTCCAGGAATGTTCAAAGATCTTGCTCATCCATGTTAGTAAAACATTTTGATATGCAGATTTAAACATGTACTTCCAACATCAGCAGCAGTTTGCCAGTTTACGCCGTAGAGTTCAACTGCAGATTTACCTTAAAGTGCTAAAGAACGAAGTACAGCACTAACATTTTATATCGAACAAAAGTGATACCATTGGAACGGTTTTGTTGGAATAGGAACTTTTGAATATGAAGCCTTTCCCGAGGAGCAGGCTGAAAGAAAGTAACACTGAGATGTTAATACAGGTAATAAAACATTGGTTGAAAATGTGAGGGAGTGTACGGGTTCTTAATTATTTCAGGCATAATGTATTTTTGGCAAACACAATGGTGGACAGAGCACTGAAATTTTTCAAACACTCACTCACAGTCACAGATCAGGGTTTATTCCATCATCGTTCTTTAACTCACTTTGCCACCCCAGTGCGGACCCAGCCATATGCAAATCAGTCTTGACCCTGTTCCTCATGGGAACAGTCCAGCCCGAACTGCCAAACCAGGACTTCCATTGACCGGAAACAAACATCATGCACTGCTTATGACCTCACCTATTACATCAGTGTTGGAATATGGCCCTCTCTGAAGGATCACCACAAAATGTTTGCCTTCCTCCTCCCCTTTTTGCTAAATTGGTTTTTGTTGGCTTTGGGACTCCGAGCATTTTACCACTGCTATTCAGTGCTAAAGAGCCAGTGCTCTCTCCTCTAAACATGGTTTGATTGATGCATCCACCTGTTTTTTGTATTTAATTTAACTATAAGTCCCTATTATAGCGCACTACAGGCGCCCCAGGCCGGTAAACGCAATGCTAGTGACTTAGGAGCCAGCTGCTTCGAAACCCGTTGGGCAGATTTTGCTGCTATTGTGTTTAAAATAAACAAACAGAAATGGAATTGAGCCTCGGCCTGTTTCTCATAATGTGCGTTGGAAGAGACGTATGAAGGGATTTCGAGTGGAGGGTGTATTAAGGGGTCTGCTACCCCACTGCAAGCTCACCGCATTAAGAGGCAGAGAGTGTCAGAGAAGTTGTGTTGGGATGTATAAAATATATATATAATTATATATCTGGAGGAAGCACTCCAGCCAGCCACCTCATTGTTGTTTGTGTATTTACAGCTGGCGAGTCCCCGAGCACCATTTTGGATCTATGTATGGAAGCAGGGATACAGGCAGAGGAGCGAGTACGACGCTGGGAGCTTTGTGCTACCCTTGGAGGGGACTTCCTTTTTCTATGCTTAGCCTTTGAAATCTTGGATATGGAGGTGGGCACCTTGGTGATACTTTTGCCAACTGGTGGGAACGTGAGACTGTGATATTCTGGATGTAGCACTTGCATTTTTAGTGTCACCATGCAGCTTAAAAATGTACTGTGACCTCCGTGCCAATGGACTTGAATATCTGAATACTATACACCTAAATACCCAGAGTTCTCTGCTTCTTTTTTGCTTAATGTATGCATCACTCTATGCCTTAAAGCAGGGGTCTCCAACCTTTTCTGTAGTGAAAGCTACTTCTGAGCAGTGAAAATTGTAGTGAGCTACTGAACGCTAGGAAACTCGCACATTTTTTCGAGAGACCCCTCCCACGCCCAGTTTCATTGACTTTAAGCCTAATTTCTTCCAAGCCCATAAGGTGGTTTGAACAAAAGGGGGCACTCTACCTCTTTTGAAGGTACAGACAGCTGCAGGTTGTGCTACCTTAAGCAAAAGCTTGTCTTGCTTGGAAGCATTCCTGGAAAGTGTAACGAAATACTGCAAGATACAAGCCTATGACCTGCTTTGGTTATAATTGTTCACGCACTGCAAAAGTTAAACCTCAACATATCTTCCATACCAAATGTGAATTATTGAAGTCTAGCTTAGATGGGCAGTCACTAGATTTTAAAAAAGAGACTCATTTTATTGTGAACAACCTCAATTATTTCCCCTTCACCACATACTTTTTTTTATTACAGTTTTAAAATGTCCCACCCTGGTTCAGGTTCAAATAATTTTTAACTAGTGTTATTCATTAAGGGTTTTATTTGGAATACTCCAGATCTGTCCATGATCCGGAACTGTGCTACCCAAAGAAACTGCTGCAGTGTTGGTGTTGATTGCCACATGCACTGGGAACAGACGTTTTAAGCCAGGCATGGACAAATTGGGCTTTGGCTCAGAGCTCCACCCATTCAGGTACCCCGATACAGCTAGAGTTGTAGCCAACGTTGTTCTGCAGAGAGCCTTGCCCGGATGACCTTTAATAATTTTTAAACTGATTGATTTATATATCATTTTCATTTAATTAATTTTGAATGTGGCTGATATGTGAGTCTATTACAGAGTATTTGCAGAGAAATGTGGCATTATGTTTCATGCAACATCCTTAAAAATGTTTCATTTAGAACAGATTGAAAAAGGACATCATATATTAGAAATTTGATGGTGTCATAGAGATTATTTGCAGTAACGTTAGTGAGCTGCTGCTGTGTTAAGCATGTAAAACACACACCACTATCCCTGAATATTAAATATAATCACATTTATAATTTTGACGAGCGTGCCTATGCTGTCAATGGCTTGTCCAAAGAGGGGATTGAAAGAGTTAAAACTGGATCAGAAATTCAAAGCTCTGAAGAGTGGAACAACTTATATTCTTTTTAGGAGTGCAGATGGGGGATTTTTTTTAATGTTGTGCCTTTGGTAAAGGAAACTGAAACTTGGCAACACCCTGCTTCTCCCGATATAAAACTCAGAGCTGGAAAGCAAAAAAATACATTCTTGATTGTGTCTGTTAGTCGTCATTTTTTAGCTGCTTCCAAACTGTCAGGCAATGTTGCTGAAGGCATCCTGTGGGCCTCTTTCACTCTTAAATGCCCAGATAAGTAGTTAGCATTAGCAACAATTTATTTAGCATAGATAGTTCGGGAGCAGATGGGACAAGGCAGGCTCAGACTTCGCTATAAACAAGACCCGTGGCATATCAGCGTTTATGTTTACAGTACAGAAGGCCCACATCACAGCTCCATTCTGGAGAACAGCGCATTAAGAGGTATAATGCTTGCCGATTGATCTGCTCCTCGCGTGTCTCTCACTCATCTGCCTTTCTTCCTCCTCCGCCCTCCCTTCTTACAGCTACCTCCTTCTCTAACTTCCACGCAGCCCAACCTGCCTCGACCACCCTTCTCATTCGTCTTAGTTCTCTCCCTCCCCCCGGCTGGTATTTAGACCCCTTCACCACTCGCACTACCCACCGCTTCACTGCCCCTGCTCGCCACTCCGGACAGTGTCTTTTGTCAGCTGGCCCATCAATCGCACCGCGCTATACGCCATGTGTCCTGCCCCTATGATGAGACCTGCAGGCACTGGCCTGCCAGGGAGAGCTCCTCCTTGGTGTCTGAGGAAGCAGCTGTGCTCCCTCTCTGCCAGGATGCAAAGTAGAACCAGACAGACTGCGCGACCTGGGGACCCCCTATCACACACACTGCAGGGCACAACTACCGCACAACCACTCTCTGGCCCATAGACCACACCACCACTTAAGCGCATAGAAGATCCGGGTTCCACTCAGACACCTGCTGTTTAATTACTGACTGGAGCACATGTATTCTAGTGGCTGTTGTTGGTCTTTAGAACTGCTCCCGGCTTTACCGCTTTCCCAAAATCTTGTGATCTGTGGCAAAACAGTTTAACGCCTATTGCCTTGCATTCCTCATCTGCCAAAACTTGGAGCGCTCTGAAACAGATTATGTTTAACATATTTAGGCAATAATCGGCCAATCTTTTGAGGGTGGGTTTAGTTTAAGGTAAATATTGCTCACGCAGTTACCAGCCCCCCTCACTGGCAGGCTCAGAATAGCCGGCAGGCTTGGGGTGAACCGGGGCTGGGCCTAGACATGGGGTGAATCGGAGCAGGGCCTAGACTTGGGGTGACTCCATCTCAGCAGCCTTTGGGGCGGGTACCCCAGGGAGTATTCACTGCATTCACAGCCTCAGGCGATCACAACGCTCACATCTGCCCCCCTCCGGCCGGGCAGTTAAAGGCCTCTGTCCTGATGGGTCTGCCTCTGAGGCCCAGACAGAGCCGAGTCCGCGGCCGCTTATTTTATCACGTGGCTGCCTCCGAGGCCACAATAGTAAGGCGTGGGCCTGGCAGTCCACAGTCCGCCTCTTCTGGAGCCAGCGCAGAGGCCGAGGCCTCATTTTCTACTCTAGGGCCACTACCTCAGAGGCTTAGACGGCAGAGTTACCCCACTGGACTGGCTCGGGCTATCTACCCAGGGCGCCTCCTCTGGAGCCCGGGCAGAGCCTGAGCTGAAGGCCGCCCGGCATCCCTCGGTGTCACTGCCCCAGAGTGCGGAGTAACCCTGCTGGACCTGCACTGGCCTCTATCTCTACAGCACCCCCCCTCTAGAGCCCGGGCAGAGCCTGGCCTGAGGGCCGCCTGCTCTTCCTCGGTGCACCGCCTCAGACAGGCCAAAAGAAGCCTCTGCAGTCCACCTCCTCTGAAGCTCGGGCAGCCCTGAGCCCGGGCTCGCCTTCCCCCCTGTACTGCCTCCGAGGTCACTGGAGCAGGGAGCACGGCCTTCGAGACCCTCCTCTGGGTCACTGTCCCCCAGAGGCCCTTCCGGGTGTTATACAGCACCATCGACTGGAAGCCAGGGCCGCCCTTCATCTCTGCTGCCTCCAGCTATCAGCATGCAGCTCCCTTCGGACCTTGGCTCGAGCTGAAAAAGCAGATGGTGCGGGTTCGTAGCAGTTCAATACTGCTTGCACCACCTGCATGCTAGCAAGGTTTTCCAGGACCTGCAGCTTCGCACCAGCACACGTCGTGCTGGAATCGGATCAAGAGCGCGGTGCCTGGCTGTGAAAGGCCGGTAGCGTGCACTGGAGGCGGAGATCAGCAATAGCGTCATCATGTTTGGCTTGCCCCGCCCCAACTAAGCTCAGTTAGGCGAATCTGAACAGTTGGGTTTGGTGAGGGCAGGCAACGGCTGTAAAAAAAGGCCCAAGAATAATAAATGACACTAACAGGCTACAAATTTAAATGCAAGGCGCGAGCTACTCAAGGGGGTTCAGCGAGCTACCGGTAGGTCGCGATCGACCGGTTGGAGACCCCTGCCTTAAAGGGTATTGGTTTGACTTATACTGGGTGCTCCCTTGTGTCTGGAGAAAGCTACACCTCTTTGAGGTGCTCCAATGAAAGTGAAACATGTCAGGGGTTGCTTTTATTCATGTCAGGCAAAGTATTCCGTTCTGCCAGCTCAATTGACAGTGACTCTGCGATACTCTTGTAATGCGGATTTCCAGTCAAATTCTCCCAATCGCTGCATGGTGGAGTTTTTTCTCGTAATTGTAAATTGGCAACTACGAGCGAGATTCGGTGTCCCATAGAGTGATTTTCAATCACTTCTAGGACATCCAGGAGGATTTTTCCAACGAGGGCAGTGGTGACCCTTCTCGACCAGAAGACTGACAATCGTGTAGAAAATCTTGCACTTGCACTGATTTTTCAGCACTAAACGTGACCCCAGCTCTAAATCACAGCGCGAGCAAAGCGACATGCCTATTACCAACCATTGGTGAAACTTTGTGGCTAGCTCGCACAATTTATTTGTAACTCCGAGAATTTCGTGAGGTCAAATTCTGCGTGTTCCACCCACCGTGATTATGTGTAAATATACATTTATTTATAGAGAGAGTGAGCGAAAGGAAGGGGAGGGAGAATGAAAGTAAGAGAAAGAGAGAGAAACATAAAAAGCCCAGCCCTGCAGCTTTAACTCCATTGCCAATGAGTAATACACTTTAAACCTAATGAATAGCTGTGAAACATGCAATGAGGGACGCAGCACTCACAGAAGCTCCCAGTTTAATCATCCATATATGCTTTGACGCACAGTGCTAGTGGGAATCAATTTCTTGTGTTGGCTGCACAGGATTCAAAAGCAGATGTAAATCTAATTTGCTTATTTTTCTTCAGCAGACAGAGCTGTAATTTCTCCTTCGATCTAAGACAAAGTGTTTTATGAAGATAGGCAATGCCGGCAGGGTATGCAACTGGTATAGTTTACATATTTCTAAACTGTTCTCTGAATCACAGATTGTCTAAATGTATGCTGAGGCTTCTGTTTGTTTGCTTGAATAGTACACACTGCATAACCTAATAGTTGCTAGCCATCCAAGAGAGCCTCCTTCCAGGGATAGAGGGCCACTGTTAAAATGACTGCCCCAAACCCAGGTTGTGTGTGTGTGTGTGTGTGGGTTGGCAGTGTGAGAGTGTGGGGGCATGAGCAAGAAAAACAGCTGTTACAATCACATCAAAGCACAGGGACGGCTCCTGCATTGTGGCGGAGAAGCATTGCCGCACTAGGTGGCACCAGATTTAACCACATGAAAAATAAAATAATTAATAAATAATAAACCAATTTTATGAACATTTAATTTTTTTTCTTGCCTGCAGGCTGCCAGTGAGCCACGTCATAGGGTGGGGCCATTCAATCTATGACAACAGTGGGGAATGAGGGGTGATGGACAATACTAAGTGCGCATGACGGTTTGGCTGGCCGTCTTAAGCGGGACAATTCGGCATGCGCAATTAGCATTTCTCCACCCGGCTCTAGCATAGCTAGAATAGTATTGCCAGAAAGAGAGCTGCATTTGGATTGTCATCTGGGAGTCTGCACAGTGTCCACCAGCCTTGAAGTCGAGGATCAGGAGAGGAGCAATGCGACGACCGCAGAGGCAGGTAAGCAAAGTTTTATAATTTTTCTTTTCTTTTTTTGTCTGTGCATCTTTTGGTATCCCACACCCCCTCCGCTGCCCCACCACTTCAGATCACTATAGGCTGCCACTGCATCAAAAGTAGGATTTTTGTGTCATATGAATGAAGCCCATGGTCTCATGGTTATGAGAAGACAGTAGATGGAATTATGGCATAGGGATAGAATACAGAAAAGTACAGGCAAAGACAGAATAGTGGTATATCAGTTACACTTATTGTAGGAGAACACAATTATTAGAGATTATGGCAGGTAAGCCCATGAAATGCTGGGTTTTGGAAATGTGGAGGTTGTGCTAGTATTTGAGTGAAGGTCTTTTCAGTTTGTCTCTGAAGTGGGTGGGTTGTTTGGTTTTCTACACTCTCTGAGAATAATCTGGGGGGAGAAGACCATTAATTAGTTTTTTGGTTGCACATGCGGCCCGTGGAGGCTTGTTGGCAGGCTGTCCAATATGGTGCTAAGTCTGGAGCTGAATCGGCCAGCTGAATATAGGGCTTTTTTCAGCTTCTGAGCCATCTATGCTAAGAGTCACATATAATACATTCCATAATCAAGGTGGGGCTTGAATAGCCTCCTGCTACCAGCGGGTGGTTTCCTGGAATGATTTTGAGGAGGGATTTCAGTAGTTTCATCTGGAATAATGCGGTGTCCAAAATAACTTCAAGATTTCTTTATTTTGTTTTGATGGGTGTACAAAAAGATTTGGCGGATGTGGGTCCATTTCCATTTGGTAGAGCATATGTTGTGGGTCTAAGAGAGGAGTTCCCGGTTTTGATCCATTAAGTTGAAGTCTGCTGTAGCCAGTCCAGATTTAAATGTCCTGTATTCCGTTTAATCAACTGAACGCACTCCCTTGACAAACTTAGGCAGATTTTGTATGTTTTGTACATCGGAGTGGAATAGGTGGTTATCAGTGTAGATAGGTCGGTGAGCGGTTTGATATACATTTTGAATCATAAGAGGACCTGGGGGATCCATGTGTAATTACTTAGTTGACAGAACTCATAGGTGGGAGAGGTCCCTAAGCCTCACCTTTTGATTATGGTATGGTCTATCTCGGTATAGTACTGTGCACTGGAAGTGCACCCTTCCAGTGCGCAACCTATGCTAGATTCGCACAGACACCTTTGTACAGTGGTGCAAAGGTGTGTGCGTGGTGCTCTGCAGCCTGATCTTGCACTTGTGCTCTGGAGAGAGGAGGAGAATGCCATATTGCTATACATAACACCAGTAGCGGCTCCTCCAGGGAGCGCTAAAGGACAGTGGGGCAGGGGAGGGGCAGGGTGGGGGTAGTAAACTCCGAAATGCCACCAAACGGAGTTAAGTAAAGAAATAAATCAATACAACGAAATACAATGCACGCTGCATCGCTGATTTGGGGTTGCAGCGTATTGTAGTTCGTTTTATTTTTGTTTTGTAAAACGTCAAATTAGAAAAATAAAAGAACTCCATTTGATGCGGCGTTATTTCCCACATCATCCTATGTGAGAGTCATGAATGTTGCCCGCACAATCTTGCCACAAAAAGATAATTTTGTGGCTGCTGTATTGCAATGCAAGGCTTTCAATCTGCACTGAAGAAAAGCATTTAAAGGGGGGCCTCAGGGAGAGAACTGGCAAATCCTGACCCACAGGATTCTAAGGTGTTTAAGGGTCAAAGAGATCTGTACAGCCCTCTAAATGTGAAAAATAAAATGTTATTACTGCTAAGTTGTGTCCTCTGGCCGAAAATATAAGTGCCTAGTCTGCAGCTCTTTGGGGTTACAAGGATTCATGCAAATAAACTGCACACAAATTAAGCAACCAGATGGTGGGCTGAGTAATGTGCCTGGCCACAGGCCAAGCCTTAAATTCTCAGGGCCCTCATTTACAAGACCCTAGTGCCCTAGTGCTGCTTGCACCGCCATTGCATCACTTTTTTTACGCAATGGTAGTGCTTCATTTGCTCCATATTTGCAATGTTGGAGATATCTCACTTTTGGTCTGGATCTGTCGGGTTTTCCAGTGACGGAATTGGCTGTGTCGCAGTAGTTTATAATATAGGCATGGTAGGCGTTCCATTGGAAACTCCCCTGTAAAACTGATACAGTGGTATTTATGACATTTTTCTAAAAGTTATGCATGTTCAGGAAGCAGTCCGCTGCACTTTAATTGCATTTAAATCCATACGCCTGTAAAACTTCCTGAATTCGAAATCAAACCGCGGAAGTCCCTTCCAACAACGTAATCTGCAAGGACATCACATCCCCCCAACAGGTAAGAGCACATGAAAGGTAGGCAACACAGTACATGTCACACTACATGAATTATTTATGTCACACATACGTTGGCATAGTGGTAAATATAAGTACACTATGACCACTTGTATGGTTGACATAAAGGACCAATGTAATAGAGCGTAAGATGAGTTTTTCAACTGTTGAAACACTATTACATGGTCTCCATACAGTAGGCTACTCGCGTCAGTGTTAACGGACTCATCACCTCTTTTTTGACTCATTCCTGTAGTTGAGTTCGTTTTCTGACCAACTACAGCAATGCATCACATTTGCGCATGATGCCTTGCGACATCCTTCACACAGATACATCAGAATTTCTGAGGTATCCTTCAAAACTTGCACCATGAATCTCCATATTGTAAATACCACGCATTCATGGTGTCTTAAGGGTTTCTGCCGCAGGAGCAAGAAAGTTTTTTCAAGGGGGCCCTCAATGGGAATGAAAGAAAACAATGCATAGTGTGGTTGGATGGATGGGAATTTGGATACATGGCCTTCTGTAGTGTGAAGTCTGGGCAAGCCACAGCCTGGTCACCTTTGTCCATGACCCTTGGAGGGGACTTCCTTTTCCTATGCTTAGCCTTTGAAATCTTGGATATGGAGGTTGCTCGGAGCTGGGCACCTTGGTGACATTTTTGCCAACTGGTGGGAACGTGAGACTGTGATATTCTGGATGTAGCACTTGCATTTTTAGTGTCACCATGCAGCTTAAAAATGTACTGTGACCTCCGTGCCAATGGACTTGAATATCTGAATACTATACACCTAAATACCCAGAATTCTCTGCTTCTTTTTTGCTTAATGTATGCATCACTCTATGCCTTAAAGGGTATTGGTTTGACTTATACTGGGTGCTCCCTTGTGTCTGGAGAAAGCTACACCTCTTTGAGGTGCTCCAATGAAAGTGAAACATGTCAGGGGTTGCTTTTATTCATGTCAGGCAAAGTATTCCGTTCTGCCAGCTCAATTGACGGTGACTCTGCGATACTCTTGTAATGCGGATTTCCAGTCAAATTCTCCCAATCGCTGCATGGTGGAGTTTTTTCTCGTAATTGTAAATTGGCAACTACGAGCGAGATTCGGTGTCCCATAGAGTGATTTTCAATCACTTCTAGGACATCCCAGAGTTTTTTTCCAACGAGGGCAGTGGTGACCCTTCTCGACCAGAAGACTGACAATCGTGTAGAAAATCTTGCACTTGCACTGATTTTTCAGCACTAAACGTGACCCCAGCTCTAAATCACAGCGCGAGCAAAGCGACATGCCTATTACCAACCATTGGTGAAACTTTGTGGCTAGCTCGCACAATTTATTTGTAACTCCGAGAATTTCGTGAGGTCAAATTCTGCGTGCTCCACCCACCGTGATTATGTGTAAATATACATTTATTTATAGAGAGAGTGAGCGAAAGGAAGGGGAGGGAGAATGAAAGCAAGAGAAAGAGAGAGAAACATAAAAAGCCCAGCCCTGCAGCTTTAACTCCATTGCCAATGAGTAATACACTTTAAACCTAATGAATAGCTGTGAAACATGCAATGAGGGACGCAGAACTCACAGAAGCTCCCAGTTTAATCATCCATAGATGCTTTGACGCACAGTGCTAGTGGAAATCAATTTCTTGTGTTGGCTGCACAGGATGCAAAAGCAGATGTAAATCTAATTTGCTTATTTTTCTTCAGCAGACAGGGCTGTAATTTCTCCTTCGATCTAAGACAAAGTGTTTTATGAAGATAGGCAATGCCGGCAGGGTATGCAACTGGTATAGTTTACATATTTCTAAACTGTTCTCTGAATCACAGATTGTCTAAATGTATGCTGAGGCTTCGGTTTGTTTGCCTGAATAGTACACACTGCATAACCTAATAGTTGCTAGCCATCCAAGAGAGCCTTCTTCCAGAGATAGAGGGTCACTGTTAAAATGACTGCCCCAAACTCAGGTGTGTGTGTGTGGGGTGGTAGTGTGGGAGTGTGGGGCCATGAGCAAGAAAAACAGCTGTTACAATCACATCAAAGCACAGGGACGGCTCCTGCATTGTGGCGGAGGAGCATTGCCGTACTAGGTGGCACCAAATTTAACCACATGAAAAATAAAATAATTAATAAATAATAAACCAATTTTATGAACATTTATGTTTTTTTCTTGCCTGCAGGCTGCCAGTGAGCCACGTCATAGGGTGGGGCCATGCAATCTATGACAACAGTGGGGAATGAGGGGTGATGGGCAATACTAAGTGCGCATGACGGTTTGGCTGGCCGTCTTAGGCTGGACAAACCGGCATGCGCAATTAGCATTTCTCCACCCGGCTCTAGCATAGCTAGAATAGTATTGCCAGAAAGAGAGCTGCATTTGGATTGGCATCTGGGAGTCTGCACAGTGTACACCAGCCTTGAAGTCGAGGATCAGGAGAGGAGCAATGCGACGACCGCAGAGGCAGGTAAGCAAAGTTTTATAATTTGTCTTTCTTTTTTTTGTCTGTGCCTCTTTTGGTATCCCACACCCCCTCCGCTGCCCACCACTTCAGATCCTTATAGGCTGCCACTGCATGAAAAGTAGGATTTTTGTGTCATATGAGTGAAGCCCAGGGTCTCATGGTTATGAGAAGACAGTAGATGGAATTATGGCATAGGGATAGAATACTGAAAAGTACAGGCAAAGACAGAATAGCGGTATATCAGTTTCAGTTATTATAGGAGAACACAATTATAACAGATTATGGGCGGCAAACCCATGAAATTGCTGGGTGTGGAAAATGTGAAGGGTGTGCTAGTATTTGAGTGGAGGTCTTTTCAGTTTGTCTCTGAAGTGGGTGGGTTGATTGGTTTTCTACACTCTCTGAGAAGAATCTGGGGAGAGAAGACCATTAATTAGTTTTTTGTCTGCACATGGAGCCCGTGGAGGCTTGTTGGCAGGCTGCCCAATATGGTGCTAAGTCTGGAGCTGAATCGGCCAGCTGAATATAGGGCTTTTTGCAGCTATGCTAAGAGTCACATATAATACATTCCATAATCAAGGTGGGGCTTGAATAGCCTCCTGCTACCAGCGGGTGGTTTCCTGGAATGATTTTGAGGAGGGATTTTAGTGGTTTCATCTGGAATAATGCGGTGTCCAAAATAACTTCAAGATTTCTTTATTTTGTTTTGATGGGTGTACAAAAAGATTTGGCGGATGTGGGTTCATTTCCATCTGCTAGAGCATGTGTTGTGGATCTAAGAGAGGAGTTCCCGGTTTTGATCCATCAAGTTGAAGTCTGCTGTAGCCAGTCCAGATTTCCATATCCTGTATTCCGTTTGATCTGGCTGTGAACTGAACGCACTCCCTTGACAAACTTCGGCAGATTCTGTATGTTTTGTACATCGGAGTGAAATAGGAGGTTATCAGTGTAGATAGGTCGGTGAGCGGTTTGATATACATTTTGAATCATAAGAGGACCTGGGGGATCCATGTGTAATTACTTAGTTGACAGAACTCATAGGTGGGAGAGGTCTCTAAGCCTCACCTTTTAATTATGGTATGGTCTATCTAGGTATAGTACTGTGCACTGGAAGTGCACCCTTCCAGTGCACAACCTATGCTAGATTCGCACAGACACCTTTGTACAGTGGTGCAAAGGTGTGTGTGTGGTGCTCTGCAGCCTGTTCTTGCACTTGTGCTCTGGAGAGAGGAGGAGAATGCCATATTGCTATACATAACACCAGTAGCGGCTCCTCCAGGGAGCGCTAAAGGACAGTGGGGCAGGGGAGGGGCAGGGTGGGGGTAGTAAACTCCGAAATGCCACCAAACGGAGTTAAGTAAAGAAATAAATCAATGAAACGAAATACAATGCACGCTGCATCGCTGATTTGGGGTTGCAGCGTATTGTAGTTCGTTTTATTTTTGTTTTGTAAAACGATCCAAATTAGAAAAATAAAAGAACTCCATTTGATGCGGCGTTATTTCCCACATCATCCTATGTGAGAGTCATGAATGTTGCCCGCACAATCTTGCCACAAAAAGATAATTTTGTGGCTGCTGTATTGCAATGCAAAATAAGAGGAAGGGGTCCCGTGACCAGAATGCAGAAATTACAAATTTACACCATTTGTATTCAACATTTCAATAAAGAGAAAACTGTTTTAAGGAAGCAAAAAAGAATTTAATTCGAGATTGCATACATCCTAATCAATGGATATCTCACTTATTTGGTACATCCTTTTGGTATCACAATTTATATACAATGCGTGCCCACATTCACAACAGGAGGGGGGTGGCGTGAGGGAAAGTGTGGGGGGTAGGATATGTGTGATCTGATTCATTCAGTGACAAGTCTTATTGTAAGCTTCTAAGACAATGTACATGCGGTCCCTGAAAACAGGGCCACAATTAGTGGCTCCTAAAAGAGTCCAAATTTATCAATGATAAAGATCGGCCTAACTCCGTTATAGCCGTTAGTGTCTGATTGGGGGCCGGAGTTGGTTGTGGGTGATGTCGTCGTCTACGTTTCGACCCAATACATGTAGGTTTCTTTTCCTTACAGGAGGGTCTTCTTCAGGACAAGCAGGGTTGTGGGTGGGCAACCACCTGGGGAGTAATTGGAAAAGCGAATTAGAAAACCACCAATCCTGTATTTTGTTTCAAAGGATGGTAGTTCCAGATAAATAAATTAACACTACGTTAAAGAAGGGGAGACAGCCGTGTTGTCTGTCTCTGTGTAAATCCTAAAGGTAAGAATGAAAGATATGGACTCACGCTCACCTTTCACAAAGGGGCGTTGGGGTTGGACTTGAAGGTAGTTATTCTCTTGGTCCAAGTTGGTAAGTAACTCTAAATTTTTAAAAAAAGAAATAGTGTTTTTGTATACAAGTTTAACAAATTAAGAGCTAGTACATGTTATCCGAGGTCTGGTTTCCAAGATTGGAGATGTGTACATTCATCTTGGACGGATAACAAAAAAAGGAAAGGGCTAGTGCTAGTTCATCCATTTATTGTGAACTAAAATATTCCTCTATATTATTACCTGTAAACCTTACACGGTATGGAAGCAACTAGTTAGTGGTGTGCAAGAGTTCTCCACCTGCAAAGATGAAAGACAGGATGTCTGTTTGCACAGCAAAAGAACCAGATATGCAAGTGATAATGGTGTACTGACATTATTGTAAAGGAGCTTACCACAAACAACAGTTTTTTAGTTCTATTGTACACAGTATAGTAGACCTCAATCGGGCATTTTTATTCTTTCCAGGGCACCCACGAGTTAGGGGTAGGAGACCTAAGTTTGGAAAGAAAACTCATCCAGTAAATATATTAATCGTCTGCAGAAGGACAGGTTATTTGAAGTATCTATGTTTTTAAGTCACATATCATTACCAGGAAACGGCAGCAGGAGATTTGATAATATTATGCACCTTCTTATGAATTCACCAATGTGACTTGTACATTTCAATCTGAAACAGGGCGGCTTGTAAATCTGCTTTGAAAAGGAGAGAATTCTGACATTACTAAGATACTAAACCGTGCAGAAATATGCACCTAGCATTCAAAGGGAACATTAGCAAAGGTAACGTTACCAATTAGCCTGTTCAGGAAGTTGTTTGTATGCATTCACTGAGCCATCTGGTGGAAGGGGTGATTAGTTCGCCTAAAAAGAATGCGGAGAATAGTCTGTGATTCTCAAATAAAGCAGGGAGTCATTACAGATTGTAAGGAGACTTGATTAAATCAAAACGCGTTCCTACCTGTCACCGCCTGGCGGACTTGAAAGTTCTGGGGAACTGAATCGCCGTGTGTGTATCCCGTCTCCTGGAGACCAAAAAGGAACACACGCATTAAGAGTGTAATCCGTCACTCGTTCTCGCCGTCCACAAAACCAAAGGCAGGGGGAGGGCTGTCTAGTTTTTACCTGATTTGAAAGTCCGGAGTCAAACATTCAACTCGTCCCGGCGCTACCGCTACCGATGTGGTTCCTATCTCGGTGACCGCGTTAGTGAGACACTTCCTGGTAACTCTCAGCCAGGGGGGCGGAGCCTCGGAAATTTTTAATGGGAACCGAAAAAAGACTAATAGGAGCTCGACAGACAACTCTCCAATCATTTAGATTGGAGAGTTGTCTGTCGAGCTCCTATTAATACCATATTTACATTGGCAAAGCACTTAAAATCCAGACGGGGGGGGCAACAAATCTCGCTATGTATTTTACGGAAGGGGTACAGAACATGTTTTGAAGTTCGAGGAAAGCGCATTACTCCTGTGTTGGTATAGGGTGTTATATCAAATCATTTTTGACACTGATGCTAAACATTGTTATCTACCACATTTAGAACACAAATCAGCATTTTGTTGTATTTACATTCTTATCATGAAATAAACTCACAAAAGAGTGCACAAATGGCGTGACATTGTATAGACTCCACTTATATTTTGGCAATAAGGAAAAGGAATTAAATTCAATAGCCCAGCTTAAGATGCTCCAATGAAAAACAATGTATAACATATTTACAGACAAGGGTGTGCACCAATCACGTAGGACAGTGTAAACTCCACTTGCATTTGGCAATAATGAGGAAGGGCATTCCATTTGCGCCAATCACAGTTATATGGATGAAAAGAGCATTGTGTAGTACATTACCCTAAAGAATGGCCAATTGCGCAAAACTATTTTCGGATTCATTGAGGCCCTCAATTACAGAGTTAAAGGTATGGATCCACTTGAGCTCTCTGATATTCAGGATGTTGGATAGGTCTCCTCCCCTTGGGCCTAGCATGATATGCTCCAAAACCACCCATTTGAGTGATTCTGGTGGATGGTTGTGTGTGGTACAGTGATCTACCAAAGGGGCCCCTGGTACTTTACATCTAATCCTGCTGCAGTGTGAAAGGAATCGTGCCTTGACACGTTGTTGCGTCTGACCAACATAGATAAGGTCACATGGACAGATAATACCATAAATCACATTTTTGGTGTTGCAATTTGTGTGTTGTTTGAACACGTGTCGATGGTTTTTATAAACAAATTCTTTGGATTGGATCGTAGATGGACAGGCTTTGCAATTCCCACATCTATAATGTCCCACCACCCGCGTTTGGTTCCAACATGAGGTTATGGTGGGTTCTGGTGGGCATTCCAAGAATGATGAGACTACATGGTCTCTGACATTGCGTGCTTTTTTAAATGCGTGCATGGGTACATTTGGTACATCCAGATCCTTCGCAATCAAGTTCCAATGTTTGTTTATGACCTTTTTAATAGAATGGCTCTTGGTCGAAAAAGTTGTCACACAGATCATGCGCTCTTCAGATTGACTACTGCGTTGTGTTAGTTCAAGGAGTATATCTCGGTGACAGAACCATGCTCTTTTCCTAGAGCGTTTGATGAGTCGTTTGGGATAACCTCTCTCTATTAAACGTGTCATCAGGATCTCAGATTGTGACATGTAATCTTCCTTCTTACTGCAGTTCCTACGCACACGGAGGAACTGTCCGTAGGGTAAATTATCCCGAAGGCTCCTTGGGTGATGGCTGGAATATTGTAATAAGGAATTCCGCTCCGCAGGTTTTCTAAATAAGGTGGTATGTAGAGTACCTCCCTCTGCCACTATCGTTATGTCTAGAAAGTCAATCTTATTATTGCTGGATTGTTTTGTGAATTGGATGTCTGTGGACCGTGAGTTCAACCATTCATAGAAAAGTTCCAGTTCATTGTTGTTCCCCTTCCAAATTAGCAGCACATCATCAATGTACCGTACCCAAAGTTGTATATGATGATGGAATGGATTCTGAACGTTGATGACAAAAGTTTTTTCATAGAAGGCCATAAACAAAATGGCTAGGTCTGGGGCAAAGGCCGCCCCCATTGCCACACCTTTCGTTTGCAAATAGAACACGTTCTGAAACATGAAATAGTTCCTCATCATGGCAATCTTGAGTAGAAGAGTTATAAATGTGGTAGGTACTCGTACTGGGGCATCACGCCTATCCAAAGCTTCAGTTGCCACCATTAGGGCCTCCTCCTGAGGGATGCTTGTATATAGCGACACAATGTTGCACGTAACCAGAAGCTCTTCATCTGTGTTGAAGGATTTTCCATCAACCAAAGTAACTGTATGTGTGGTGTCTCTCAGGTATGTTGGGGTAGACTCAGCTAATGGTTTCAGAAAAAAGTCTATGTATCGGCACAAAGGCTCCAGAATGGACCCGCATCCGGACATAATAGGTCGCCCTGGAGGGTTGTGTAGATCTTTGTGTACCTTAGGTAAGGTGTAGATTGTTGGTATTCGCGGGTGACTTTGATTCAGATAACGGTATTCTTGGTCCGTGAGAAAGCCTTGTTGGATACCTTCTTGCGTAACCCGTAGAATCTCAGAGGCTAGGTCATGTGTTGGATCAGATGGCAATCTCCTATAACTTACTCCATCGTTCAGTTGACGCAGGATCTCCTCCTTGTACTTAGATACATCTTGAATGATGATGGCTCCGCCCTTGTCGGCTGGCTTGACGACCACATTAGGATTGGATTTTAGGGTAGTCAGCGCTGTTCTTTCATTTTTACTGATATTGTATCTTACGTAAGTCTTCTCCTTCAGAATCATCTTGACCTCTTCAGTAATGATGCTTTCATAAGCCAATATCCGGTGGCTCATTGTGTTGGATTGGGGTACAAAAGTGGATGGCACTCTGAGTCCCTCCCAATAGTTTCAACACTTTAATGGAACTTTCAAAATTTTTTAGAAAGATAAGATTACGTTTCTTCTTCAAGAACAGACCACCAATGTTACAGACATCTGTAACCGGACTCAGAGTGCCATCCACTTTTGTACCCCAATCCAACACAATGAGCCAATCCAATAATAATGTCAGTACACCATTATCACTTGCATATCTGGTTCTTTTGCTGTGCAAACAGACATCCTGTCTTTCATCTTTGCAGGTGGAGAACTCTTGCACACCACTAACTAGTTGCTTCCATACCGTGTAGGGTTTACAGGTAATAATATAGAGGAATATTTTAGTTCACAATAAATGGATGAACTAGCACTAGCCCTTTCCTTTTTTTGTTATCCGTCCAAGATGAATGTACACATCTCCAATCTTGGAAACTAGACCTCGGATAACATGTACTAGCTCTTAATTTGTTAAACTTGTATACAAAAACACTATTTCTTCTTTTAAAAATTTAGAGTTACTTACCAACTTGGACCAAGAGAATAACTACCTTCAAGTCCAACCCCAACGCCCCTTTGTGAAAGGTGAGCGTGAGTCCATATCTTTCATTCTTACCTTTAGGATTTACACAGAGACAGACAACACGGCTGTCTCCCCTTCTTTAACGTAGTGTTAATTTATTTATCTGGAACTACCATCCTTTGAAACAAAATACAGGATTGGTGGTTTTCTAATTCGCTTTTCCAATTACTCCCCAGGTGGTTGCCCACCCACAACCCTGCTTGTCCTGAAGAAGACCCTCCTGTAAGGAAAAGAAACCTACATGTATTGGGTCGAAACATAGACGACTACATCACCCACGACCAACTCCGGCCCCCAATCAGACACTAACGGCTATAACGGAGTTAGGCCGATCTTTATCATTGATAAATTTGGACTCTTTTAGGAGCCACTAATTGTGGCCCTGTTTTCAGGGACCGCATGTACAATGTCTTAGAAGCTTACAATAAGACTTGTCACTGAATGAATCAGATCACACATATCCTACCCCCCACACTTTCCCTCACGCCACCCCCCTACCAAAAGGATGTACCAAATAAGTGAGATATCCATTGATTAGGATGTATGCAATCTC
Source organism: Lissotriton vulgaris (assembly GCF_964263255.1). Taxonomy (NCBI): domain Eukaryota; kingdom Metazoa; phylum Chordata; class Amphibia; order Caudata; family Salamandridae; genus Lissotriton; species Lissotriton vulgaris. Next base: position 293,348,492 of record NC_141697.1, on the reverse strand, counting down.
GAATTAAATTCTTTTTTGCTTCCTTAAAACAGTTTTCTCTTTATTGAAATGTTGAATACAAATGGTGTAAATTTGTAATTTCTGCATTCTGGTCACGGGACCCCTTCCTCTTATTCTATATTACTACCCAGGTCCCTACTGACTATATTGGGTTCAACCCTGTTTCTTATAACAACGTATTGCAATGCAAGGCTTTCAATCTGCACTGCAGAAAAGCATTTAAAGGGGGGGCCTCAGGGAGAGAACTGGCAAATCCTGACCCACAGGATTCTAGGGTGTTTAAGGGTCAAAGAGATCTATACAGCCCTCTAAATGTGAAAAATAAAATGTTATTACTGCTAAATTGTGTCCTCTGGCCGAAAACATAAGTGCCTAGTCTGCAGCTCTTTGGGGTTACAAGGATTCATGCAAATAAACTGCACACAAATTAAGCAACCAGATGGTGGGCTGAGTAATGTGCCTGGCCACAGGCCAAGCCTTAAATTCTCAGGGCCCTCATTTACAAGACCCTAGTGCCCTAGTGCTGCTTGCACCACCATTGCATCACTTTTTTTTACGCAATGGTAGTGCTTCATTTGCTTCCATATTTGCAATGTTGGAGATATCTCACTTTTGGTCTGGATGTGTCGGGTTTTCCAGTGACGGAATTGGCTGTGTCGCAGTAGTTTATAATATAGGCATGGTAGGCGTTCCTTCTGAAACTCCTCTGTAAAACTGATACAGTGGTATTTATGACATTTTTCTAAAAGTTATGCATGTTCAGGAAGCAGTCCGCTGCACTTTAATTGCATTTAAATCCATACGCCTGTAAAACTTCCTGAATTCGAAATCAAACCGAGGAAGTCCCTTCCAACAACGTAATCTGCAAGGACATCACATCCCCCCAACAGGTAAGAGCACATGAAAGGTAGGCAACACAGTACATGTCACACTACATGAATTATTTATGTCACACACATACGTTGGCATAGTGGTAAATATAAGTACACTATGACCACTTGTATGGTTGACATAAAGGACCAATGTAATAGAGCGTAAGATGAGTTTTTCAACTGTTGAAACACTATTACATGGTCTCCATACAGTAGGCTACTCGCGTCAGTGTTAACGGACTCATCACCTCTTTTTTGACTCATTGCTGTAGTTGAGTCCGTTTTCTGACCAACTACAGCAATGCATCACATTTGCGCATGATGCCTTGCGACATCCTTCACACAGATACATCAGAGGTATCCTTCAAAACTTGCACCATGAATCTCCATATTGTTAATACCACGCATTCATGGTGTCTTAAGGGTTTCTGCCGCAGGAGCAAGAACGTTTTTTCAAGTGGGCCCTCAATGGGAATGAAAGAAAACAATGCATAGTGTGGTTGGATGGATGGGAATTTGGATACATGGCCTTCTGTAGTGTGAAGTCTGGGCTAGCCACAGCCTGGTCACCTTTGTCCATGACCCTTGTCCATGTGCAACAATCTGACTTGTGCCAGTCCTTGAGCCTAACCCAAAATCCAATGCAAAAAGAACAATTGTGTGTCTTTTGCTTTTTTGCCCTAAGTGCATCAGGTATGGACAGACGTGGGTCCTGGGCTCACTGTAGCACTGGAACTAAGCTATCCTGGCTGAAGGCATAGGGGCTGGGTCTCCGTCGGCTCACTCCTGCCCGCTCCTGCCTGCTGCTGCGGCCGGAGAGTGGGGCTTCGGGCTCGCCCATCTGCCACTGCGACTATCCCACCTGTTTCCAGCTTGGCTGCTTTGGAGGCCGTTTTGGATGCAGAGGTTAGGATAGGCGTGGTGAGTGTGGGTGGACTGCACTCTTGGGGGCCTGTGCTCTGTTCGGTGCTCTGTTCTGTCTGTACTGCTGTGCCAGATCACCGGATCATCGAGGAGAGGAACAGGTGGGTGGGCGGGCAGGCAGCACTGGAGGTTGGAGGCTGGGGCTGGAGGCTGGGACCTTTGGTTTTTTCGCCAGGTCTTGCAGAGGAGCCTGATGTGAGCAACTGGCTCAGCCCACCCGATTTCTCCCCTGGTGGTGATCGTATGATCGGAAACAAAATCGCTAAAAGGGACAGATATTCTACACTTGCAATACAACAAACTATCAGGGTCCAGCAAAGTCCAAAACAGCTTTATGATAGATCGAAAAAGCGTGTACAGCAGGTCCCAAAGGGTTTGATGGAGAGCACAAACATGCAAAAGAGTTTGCAAAGAAAGAACATATAACTATTGAAGTCAATAGAAACAATAAAACGTCAAAGGACAGTAATGCCTGACTTAAATTTAACCCACAATTTCAGTCTAGGGGTAGACAAGGTATTTTAAATCGAGGAAATATTTTAAGACTTTTTAATGCAATCCCCTCTTTGGAAAAAATTTAGAGCAAAAATATAGAACCCATTGAATTTGCACCAAACAAAGAAGATAATCATGAAATTACATTAATAACTCCCAATTCAACATATATATTAGAATTAATTATCAGTAAGAACAAAACGTTTTTTTAACAGGGAATAATAGTTAGTAGACCAACCCCCGTTAGCATACCAAACCCCATTTACATCACATGAGAGAGCAGTATATTAACCAAATATAAAACAGCAGGTATTCTCAATAAAGAACCCCGAGGATAACCAATCAATAATAGTGAATCAGATAGAAGAAGCAACGCTGATAACATTGAAGATAGGATGGATAACAGCAGCCCTCCATGGGGTAGCTCAACCTTGACAGAATCACATAAAGCACTATAAGGCAGAAATACATACCCATAGCGAAACTATTAGACTATTAGACTATGCTATTTAAATATAAATGAGGTACACTCTAAAATACAAAAGGAATATCTTGCTACAATGATTAACAACGTTCAGATTATATTTCATCAAGAAACCGGGCATCCAAATCAATAATGCTGGAAGGTTTTAAAGGATATTTTGCGCCGGCAATTAAACATAGCATATATGGGTGCACAATTGGGGGCTTGGTTCATTTATAGTCCTAGATTTGAAACTGGATCACAAACAAGTAGTCCTAATCGAGAATATGGAAGTTAGGATACATGGAAAAAACCCAGAGTAAAAACATTATTACTCGTAAATGTATATATTCATCCTAACTTAAGATCAAGGAAGATCATGGCTAAAAATCTCACTAACTTTGCATTACAGCAAATGATTGAGGACCCACATACTGACTATATAATTTCAGGGGATTTTAATCTAAACCTGCTTCTGTCCTATCCAAGAGATGGCTCAATTGAACAGCAGAATCATTTATGAGCAATACCCCAACAGTCATCACCTATGGTAAGAAGTTCCCAAGGTGGTAAAGGCGAAGTAAAATTTTGAAAGGATATAGAATCGCCGGGATTTGAGAATTCTAAATGGGAGGATCCTACAAGAAACACCAACTGTATGGACATATCAATCACATGGCAATAAATCAAGGATTGATTATACAAGTACTCTATTCAGATACCTGGGTTAGAGCACGAATAGCTGATGGTTCTTGAGTTTCAAGAAAAATCTTAACTACTTTGGGTCTAAAGCAAGGGTGCATTCTCACACCATTGCTTTTCAATCTATTTTATCAGACCTAAAACAAGTCTTGGATGAAGTGAATGCACATCCACCAAAATTAGCTATACCTGCATTTCAAATCTATTATATGCAGATGACTTTATTCTGTTAAGTCAAACTAAGGCGAGACTACCATGGCTGATAAACAGGATATCAAGTTATTCTCAAGCAAATGTCATGGTTATAAATGACAACAAGGAAACATGAGCGGGACCCTGAAAAACTAGTTCAAGGGCAACATGCAAGCCAGGGAAAATACAAGAAGAAATATATGCGGAAATCCCCACTGAGTTCAAAAAATGGGCAGTAGCTCCAAGTATAAAAGTTGTCACCCACAGAACAATTCAAATCACAGTTATTCATTATCATTATTTTTTGATAGAAACATTTTTTCATAAATATTTTAGATACATAAATAGAAACACATAATCAATAACAACAGTCATATATACAGTAAATTAATGATCACAGGACAGAAAATGGGCCCTAGAAGGAGGACAGTCTAACCACACTAAACAAGAAACTAACTAACTAATAAATCACCATGACCAGAAAACATCAACACATCAATATACAGTAAAGTAACTACATAATACAATAAAAAACAGTAAACTGGAAATTTACAATGACAATGCACAAATCATGAATACTACAACAGGGGAGAAAAAGCGCTGACGCGCGTTTGGGAAATGTCACTGCTTGAGACTTCCTTCATCAGGGCGCAGGCTTCATAGTTTTAAGTGGCCAGGAAGCAGCCATCAACCATAAAAATGCAAACTATAGTGTAGGGCCTGGATATACAAACTGTCTCAGAATCAATAAGAGGTGGAGAATAAATAGAAAATACAAAATATAGCTAAAATAAATCGACACCGAGCACTAAATAACTATTGGAAACAAATCCAAGCTAGGCCTAAAGCTGGAGGCACATTACAAATACAGAAGGCCATGGAATATATGTCAAGGCAGGAACACTGATAATAATGGAAAATCCAGTAAAGATTACTATGGCATTAAAGCACTAAATATTGCTGGGCAGCAACTATCTCCAAAGTTTTGACGGGGGCCAGAGAATGGAACGGGGCGATAACTCGGTCCCCCCGAACGTATGGTTGGGTGCCCCGATCCTCCCGGGTAAACCGTTTTGGGCGGGAGGCGTGTCTCGGCTGGTATGCCCGAAGCGGCGTAGCCGGGGCGCGCCTTTTCCCGCCCAAGAGGGGTTGTCCTAGACACCTACACCGAAGGCCACGCCCAGTAGGCGTACTGGGGGAGGGTACACGCCCTGCCGAAGAAGAATAAATGGAGCGGGAATCCGAAGAAGCGCCCTCTTGTTCCTGTGCTTGGAAGGCTGCACCCACTCGTTGCTCGTGAGCCCTCGACGGAACAAGGAGCAATTTTGAGAACTTGTAATTCTTGTATTTCTCTTTCAGGGACTTTACAGCGAAGGGTTCAAACCGTGTGGATCGACCCGGAGTGGATAATCGAAACCATGTCTGGCAAGAAGGCAGGAAAGGGTTCTGAGACAGACCAGGTGCTTCGCATGTTGGTGAACAGAATAGCGAGAATGGAACGAAGCATCGGACAAGTCCCAGCGCTTGGTCGGGATATGGCGGGCATCAAGAAACAACTGGCCGCAATGAACAAGCCTGGTAACCCGAGGAAGGTAATAGGCCCGGCATTGCCGGGAGTCATCCCCGAGGGTAGAGGGAAACGGGCCAAGAGGAGGGCGGGTGCAGGGGAAGTCCCAAGCCCTGAGGTACCCCCAGTCATCCCTGCCATACCATCCGATGACCCAGTACCAACCCCAGATGCGGGTCAACCGATTCCGGTTGTGATCACGCCCGCTAACGAGGAGGATATGCCTCCTGAATTGGCTACCCAGTTGGCCGCATGGCTTAATAGGAAAGCAGGGGGTGCTACGGCGCCTGGAGACATGGCCGAAGAGGCCAAATTACTAATGCAGCAGTTGCGGCAGTCGCAAGATGCTGCGAAGGCGAATCTCCCTCTTGTTCTCCCACAGGTGATACCAGAAGGACCGGCAGCTGGTCTTGAGAAAACGGCGGGAACAACGACAGAATCTGGTAAGCTCGCTTTGCCAGTAGCTGGGGAGGGCTCATTACCCTCTAGGCGGGAAAGGGTGGTTCAACATATACCGCTGGCCACGAAAGAATTGATATGGGCAGACAAGTATGTCAATATGTTTTCGTTGTTGACTGACCATCGCGAGATGGAATATGCTAAAACCCAGAAAGATCTATGGCACCCGAGCGTCTGGCGCGCCAAGATGGCGGAGTTCAGGGTGGAGGAGACTATAACGAATTGGGCAAAGGCCTTTGCAATGTTTACGGCGATTATTGGTGAACGTAAGCCCGAGGTATTGACCGAACTGTCTTGTTATCAGGCACGTATAATGGATTTTTACGGAATGTATGAGGGGGACGAATGGAAAGGTTACGACATGAAATTTCGTAAAGCAAAAGAGTATGATTTCTCTCTGACATGGGATTGCCTCGACTCTATTTCTTGGCATAAGCAGCTCCTGCCTGGGGCGACAGGGACATCCGCGCCAGGCGGGAATAGGTCGGGTGTTTCCGGCCAAAAGCCCGCGGTGCCCTTTCGTGCAGGCACCGGTGGTGATCACCAGCCGAGAACCGGCGGGAATGGTGGCGGGAATGGTGGAAAGCGGGGGGTCTGTTGGGGCTTCAATAGGGGCAACTGTAACAGACCGCAAGGTACTTGTAGGTTCAAGCATGTGTGTGCGGGTTGTGGGAATTCCTCTCACCCGGAGAGTTCTTGCAGATCAAAGAATAGCGGGTCAGGAGGAAAAGGAGGGCCCAAACAAGACTGAGGTGGATTGTAGTGTGCAATTGCCTACTCCCGTTGATATCATGGCTATGACTCCCTGGTTAAACAAATACCCTGATTATGTCTCTGCCGGGGTGTTGAGGAAGGGATTCTTATATGGCTTCCACATCCCGGCGGGGGATTTTCGTGGGGAACCGTTTTGTAAAAACCAGCTTTCGGCACAGCATAATCCCGGTGTAGTGGAGAGAACAATTGCTAAAGAGGTGAGCCTAGGCCGAGTGGCGGGGCCTTTTCAGCACCCGCCAGTGGCGGATTTCATCTGTTCCCCATTAGGGGTGGTCCCCAAGAAGGACCCAGGGGAGTTTAGGTTGATCCATAATCTGTCTGCACCAAGGGGTTTATCAGTAAACGATGCTATTAACCCAGAAGTTTGTTCGGTGCGGTACGCATCATTCGATGTTGCCGTCACCATGTTACATCGCCTGGGCCCCGGGGCGCTGATGGCGAAATCTGATATCGAATCAGCGTTCCGGTTGCTCCCGGTACACCCACAGGATCAGCGTTTGCTAGGTTTTGCGTTCCAAGGGCGTTTTTACATGGATAAATGCATGCCGATGGGGTGCTCCATCTCTTGTGCTTATTTTGAAAAATTCAGCTGTTTTTTAGAATGGGCATTCACCGAGGCCACAGGGCATAAGCATGTTATGCATTACTTAGATGATTTTCTGTTCTTGGGAGCAGCCGGCGACACGGGATGTGCGCAGGCGCTGCAGGAATTTGGCAGCCTCATGAGTGAGTTTGGAGTCCCATTGGCACCAGGTAAGACGGTCAGACCATCTACTTCACTTGAGTTTCTGGGGATTGAGCTCGATTCCGTGGAGGGATGTTTCCGTTTGCCAGTGGAAAAGGTAGCTAAATTTAGGGCTTCCCTGGAACTTTGCCTTAGTAAGGGGAAAGTGACCCTGCACCAGTTGCAGCAAGCAGTGGGTCAGCTTAACTTTGCCTTGAGAGTGATACCAATGGCCCGCCCTTTTTCACGCTCTATTGCACAAGCTATGGTTGGTCTCAAGGAAGGGCACCACCGCACGAGACTGTCCGCAGAGGTTCGCCAGGATATGCGCATTTGGTTGGCATTTCTGGCGGATTTCAACGGTCGAGTAGTGTGGAACAAGCCGCCAGCGTCTTCGGACGAGCTGGGTCTGTGGACTGACTCGGTGGGGAGCGTGGGATTTGGCGCCATCTTTGGTAATCGATGGTAGGCGCGAACATGGCCGACGTGGTGGCACACCAGCGGTCTCACAGGTAACATAGTGTTCCTTGAGCTATTCCCTATCTTTGTTGCTCTGATGGCATGGCCAGACAAGTTCAGGGACCGCTCTGTGGTATTTTGGTCTGATAATATGACTGTTGTAGAATGTATTAACCAACAGGCAGAACGCTGCAAATGGATCTTGCGATTGTTGAAAGAAATTGTGCTGCTTTGCATGAGACTGAATGTACAGTTCAGGGCGAAACATGTGCCGGGTGTACTGAATCATGCGGCTGATGCACTCTCTCGTTCCGTGAGGCGAGAGTTTTTGGTAGTAGGGATCTGACACCGGTTAAGACCTTGCCGTTGGCCCTTAATGCTAGGTTGTACAATTTTAATTTAGAATGTATGCATTTGCAGGATGTTAGACTCGGCTAGGAAACCTTTGTATTAGAGATTTGTTAAGGTTAGCCAAAGAACATGTCTTCATCAAAATGTAATAAATGAAAATTGTACATGATTATGAAACTTTTATTTAATGTTTTAAATTTTGTTTCATATTTTAATAAATACGGCCGGGAGGGTGACTCCCTCCCGTCTTCCAAAAGTTCGAAGCTGTGTCCGACTTCCCATCCTTGGGGATTGTGTTGGGAGGGGGTGACGGGCATCCCGGCCATATGGAAAGGGGCGACCACTCGGTCCCCCCGAACGTATGGTTGGGTGCCCCGATCCTCCCGGGAAACCGTTTTGGGCGGGAGGCGTGTCTCGGCTGGTATGCCCGAAGCGGCGTAGCCGGGGCGCGCCTTTTCCCGCCCAAGAGGGGTTGTCCTAGACACCTACACCGAAGGCCACGCCCAGTAGGCGTACTGGGGGAGGGTACACGCCCTGCCGAAGAAGAATAAATGGAGCGGGAATCCGAAGAAGCGCCCTCTTGTTCCTGTGCTTGGAAGGCTGCACCCACTCGTTGCTCGTGAGCCCTCGACGGAACAAGGAGCAATTTTGAGAACTTGTAATTCTTGTATTTCTCTTTCAGGGACTTTACAGCGAAGGGTTCAAACCGTGTGGATCGACCCGGAGTGGATAATCGAAACCATGTCTGGCAAGAAGGCAGGAAAGGGTTCTGAGACAGACCAGGTGCTTCGCATGTTGGTGAACAGAATAGCGAGAATGGAACGAAGCATCGGACAAGTCCCAGCGCTTGGTCGGGATATGGCGGGCATCAAGAAACAACTGGCCGCAATGAACAAGCCTGGTAACCCGAGGAAGGTAATAGGCCCGGCATTGCCGGGAGTCATCCCCGAGGGTAGAGGGAAACGGGCCAAGAGGAGGGCGGGTGCAGGGGAAGTCCCAAGCCCTGAGGTACCCCCAGTCATCCCTGCCATACCATCCGATGACCCAGTACCAACCCCAGATGCGGGTCAACCGATTCCGGTTGTGATCACGCCCGCTAACGAGGAGGATATGCCTCCTGAATTGGCTACCCAGTTGGCCGCATGGCTTAATAGGAAAGCAGGGGGTGCTACGGCGCCTGGAGACATGGCCGAAGAGGCCAAATTACTAATGCAGCAGTTGCGGCAGTCGCAAGATGCTGCGAAGGCGAATCTCCCTCTTGTTCTCCCACAGGTGATACCAGAAGGACCGGCAGCTGGTCTTGAGAAAACGGCGGGAACAACGACAGAATCTGGTAAGCTCGCTTTGCCAGTAGCTGGGGAGGGCTCATTACCCTCTAGGCGGGAAAGGGTGGTTCAACATATACCGCTGGCCACGAAAGAATTGATATGGGCAGACAAGTATGTCAATATGTTTTCGTTGTTGACTGACCATCGCGAGATGGAATATGCTAAAACCCAGAAAGATCTATGGCACCCGAGCGTCTGGCGCGCCAAGATGGCGGAGTTCAGGGTGGAGGAGACTATAACGAATTGGGCAAAGGCCTTTGCAATGTTTACGGCGATTATTGGTGAACGTAAGCCCGAGGTATTGACCGAACTGTCTTGTTATCAGGCACGTATAATGGATTTTTACGGAATGTATGAGGGGGACGAATGGAAAGGTTACGACATGAAATTTCGTAAAGCAAAAGAGTATGATTTCTCTCTGACATGGGATTGCCTCGACTCTATTTCTTGGCATAAGCAGCTCCTGCCTGGGGCGACAGGGACATCCGCGCCAGGCGGGAATAGGTCGGGTGTTTCCGGCCAAAAGCCCGCGGTGCCCTTTCGTGCAGGCACCGGTGGTGATCACCAGCCGAGAACCGGCGGGAATGGTGGCGGGAATGGTGGAAAGCGGGGGGTCTGTTGGGGCTTCAATAGGGGCAACTGTAACAGACCGCAAGGTACTTGTAGGTTCAAGCATGTGTGTGCGGGTTGTGGGAATTCCTCTCACCCGGAGAGTTCTTGCAGATCAAAGAATAGCGGGTCAGGAGGAAAAGGAGGGCCCAAACAAGACTGAGGTGGATTGTAGTGTGCAATTGCCTACTCCCGTTGATATCATGGCTATGACTCCCTGGTTAAACAAATACCCTGATTATGTCTCTGCCGGGGTGTTGAGGAAGGGATTCTTATATGGCTTCCACATCCCGGCGGGGGATTTTCGTGGGGAACCGTTTTGTAAAAACCAGCTTTCGGCACAGCATAATCCCGGTGTAGTGGAGAGAACAATTGCTAAAGAGGTGAGCCTAGGCCGAGTGGCGGGGCCTTTTCAGCACCCGCCAGTGGCGGATTTCATCTGTTCCCCATTAGGGGTGGTCCCCAAGAAGGACCCAGGGGAGTTTAGGTTGATCCATAATCTGTCTGCACCAAGGGGTTTATCAGTAAACGATGCTATTAACCCAGAAGTTTGTTCGGTGCGGTACGCATCATTCGATGTTGCCGTCACCATGTTACATCGCCTGGGCCCCGGGGCGCTGATGGCGAAATCTGATATCGAATCAGCGTTCCGGTTGCTCCCGGTACACCCACAGGATCAGCGTTTGCTAGGTTTTGCGTTCCAAGGGCGTTTTTACATGGATAAATGCATGCCGATGGGGTGCTCCATCTCTTGTGCTTATTTTGAAAAATTCAGCTGTTTTTTAGAATGGGCATTCACCGAGGCCACAGGGCATAAGCATGTTATGCATTACTTAGATGATTTTCTGTTCTTGGGAGCAGCCGGCGACACGGGATGTGCGCAGGCGCTGCAGGAATTTGGCAGCCTCATGAGTGAGTTTGGAGTCCCATTGGCACCAGGTAAGACGGTCAGACCATCTACTTCACTTGAGTTTCTGGGGATTGAGCTCGATTCCGTGGAGGGATGTTTCCGTTTGCCAGTGGAAAAGGTAGCTAAATTTAGGGCTTCCCTGGAACTTTGCCTTAGTAAGGGGAAAGTGACCCTGCACCAGTTGCAGCAAGCAGTGGGTCAGCTTAACTTTGCCTTGAGAGTGATACCAATGGCCCGCCCTTTTTCACGCTCTATTGCACAAGCTATGGTTGGTCTCAAGGAAGGGCACCACCGCACGAGACTGTCCGCAGAGGTTCGCCAGGATATGCGCATTTGGTTGGCATTTCTGGCGGATTTCAACGGTCGAGTAGTGTGGAACAAGCCGCCAGCGTCTTCGGACGAGCTGGGTCTGTGGACTGACTCGGTGGGGAGCGTGGGATTTGGCGCCATCTTTGGTAATCGATGGTAGGCGCGAACATGGCCGACGTGGTGGCACACCAGCGGTCTCACAGGTAACATAGTGTTCCTTGAGCTATTCCCTATCTTTGTTGCTCTGATGGCATGGCCAGACAAGTTCAGGGACCGCTCTGTGGTATTTTGGTCTGATAATATGACTGTTGTAGAATGTATTAACCAACAGGCAGAACGCTGCAAATGGATCTTGCGATTGTTGAAAGAAATTGTGCTGCTTTGCATGAGACTGAATGTACAGTTCAGGGCGAAACATGTGCCGGGTGTACTGAATCATGCGGCTGATGCACTCTCTCGTTCCGTGAGGCGAGAGTTTTTGGTAGTAGGGATCTGACACCGGTTAAGACCTTGCCGTTGGCCCTTAATGCTAGGTTGTACAATTTTAATTTAGAATGTATGCATTTGCAGGATGTTAGACTCGGCTAGGAAACCTTTGTATTAGAGATTTGTTAAGGTTAGCCAAAGAACATGTCTTCATCAAAATGTAATAAATGAAAATTGTACATGATTATGAAACTTTTATTTAATGTTTTAAATTTTGTTTCATATTTTAATAAATACGGCCGGGAGGGTGACTCCCTCCCGTCTTCCAAAAGTTCGAAGCTGTGTCCGACTTCCCATCCTTGGGGATTGTGTTGGGAGGGGGTGACGGGCATCCCGGCCATATGGAAAGGGGCGACCACTCGGTCCCCCCGAACGTATGGTTGGGTGCCCCGATCCTCCCGGGAAACCGTTTTGGGCGGGAGGCGTGTCTCGGCTGGTATGCCCGAAGCGGCGTAGCCGGGGCGCGCCTTTTCCCGCCCAAGAGGGGTTGTCCTAGACACCTACACCGAAGGCCACGCCCAGTAGGCGTACTGGGGGAGGGTACACGCCCTCCCGAAGAAGAATAAATGGAGCGGGAATCCGAAGAAGCGCCCTCTTGTTCCTGTGCTTGGAAGGCTGCACCCACTCGTTGCTCATGAGCCCTCGACGGAACAAGGAGCAATTTTGACCCACCCACCAGCCCCTTATGGCAATGTTTGGTTTTGCAATAAAGTTTTGCTCTGATAACCCCCTTTTTTCCCTCCGTATAGAAGGAAAATGAATGTCGAGTTGATGATGTGACTTCTGTCTGTAGGTTACTGTTTTTCTTTTACGAGTAGATAGCTTGATACAATTGGACAGGCTGATATTTTCTTCCTTAGTAGGTAAACAAATGTCGTATTTATTCTTTGGTCGGGCGGTAAGGTCATGATCGGTGAGCAGTAATTTCAAGGTCCCTAGAGGGGGGTGCCACCCAATATGGATAGGAGCGCCCGGGGGAGGCGGCCATTGGCTCCTCCCACTGGGAGGCGGCACCCACTAAGGATGGGTCGCCTAAGGGGAGACGGCCATAGGCCCCTTCCAGGGGAGGAGGCGGCTATATGCCCCTCCTACGAATTTCCCGGGGCCCGGATATCCGCGACGGCGGATGTGATAGAGAGTGTCGGGGTGGGGGGGAGTCCACGCTGTCCTACCTACAGATACCTCACACGGGTGCTCGGACGACCTTAAGATGGCGTCGAGCGGAAAGGAGGGCCCCCGACAAGACAAGGGAAATTAGAGTTGGCAAGGAGGGTACAGTCCTCTGCGCGGCCGCCACTCACACCGTGAGGCGAGAGTTTTTGGTAGTAGGGATCTGACACCGGTTAAGACCTTGCCGTTGGCCCTTAATGCTAGGTTGTACAATTTTAATTTAGAATGTATGCATTTGCAGGATGTTAGACTCGGCTAGGAAACCTTTGTATTAGAGATTTGTTAAGGTTAGCCAAAGAACATGTCTTCATCGAAATGTAATAAATGAAAATTGTACATGATTATGAAACTTTTATTTAATGTTTTAAATTTTGTTTCATATTTTAATAAATACGGCCGGGAGGGTGACTCCCTCCCGCCTTCCAAAAGTTCGAAGCTGTGTCCGACTTCCCATCCTTGGGAATTGTGTTGGGAGGGGGTGACGGGCATCCCGGCCATATCTGTAGTGGAATATATCCAGGAATAATCCCCAGAGGATGTAGGGCCAACAATAGGTAACCGAGATTTCAAATGCCAAGTGTGCCGCCCACGAAACAGCCCCAGGGGTCCTGGCGGTCCAATATGGTTATAAATGACAACAAGACAAAAATTATGGAAGTCATCAAAAAGCCAGGTATAAAGAATAATCACAAAAGGTATCTCTAGAATCTGCAGCTAGAGCAAGTTAGATTGTATAAATATCTTGGAGTTCTTTTTGATGATAGAGGTTCATTTAACCTGCATAAGGTCAAAATGCAAAGGAAAACTAACACTTTACTCTCAGTTTTTAGAACTTTGCAAAAGTCCAGGGGGACCGAGTTACTTCCCATTTTTTAAAGTAATATTGGCAAAATTATTACCAGCGCGAACATATGGTAGTGAAGCATTGTGTGTGAAAGACTCTATAACTATCAATAACACTGTGACAAAAACCTTCAAATCACGTTTTCACCTTTATCACAACGCATCGCCTGTCCACATTAGATTAGAATTTGGGCTAACTAATCAGCTAATTGCAAGGCAAGACCAATTTATTAAAATGTGGAATCAAATAAACAGGGATAATGTCAATCAAATGTCAAATTGGCTGTGGCAGGAAATACAAACAAATCAGGAATCTCGATTTTGGAAATATTTACAAGCTGCCTTGAATGAATATTCAGTTCATGAGATTTGGGATATGCCTATAACCTCAGAATCATTTAAAACAACTATTAATAAAAATAACAAATCACCTATCGTTGTATAAAGACAAAGACATCTTTGCAAAAAGATGTGACGCATGGTCACTAATGAAGGGGTATGCTTTACTGAAGGTTCAGTCATATTTAGAAACCCCATGGTCTTTGAAGCTAAAAAAAACTTTTTTTAAAACACATTTTGGCCTCTTTCCAGGATAAAGTGATGTTATACTATGGCTTCGATCAATAGAACCAATGCTTTGTCATTTATGTAAATTGGGAGAAGAGAATACAAATCTGAAGGAAGAAAGAAATACTGTGCTTAAGTGGCATTTTAACATCCGCAGAATACGGATATGTAGACAAGCACTTATAAGATGTTTACAACCAAATGACTTAGTTTTGAATTTGGCTTTTGCTAAATTTATATTAATGATGTGAAAGAAATTAGATCCTTCAGACTGATCGGAAAAGAGAACATGAGTTATTAATGAATGATTTGTCAGTATTATGAAGTATGTATTATTAATTGATGCTTTTATAATATACATGATTTTGATTAACCTAATATTGTGTATTTTTATCCTAAAGTTATATATTTTTTTACTGAATGTACTGCTATAATATGAATTCTTGTTATTTTAAAATATTGTAAGATTTTAAATAATCACACAATAAATACTTTACTTACATGCCAGGAGTTTCAGAGAACAAGGTTCACAGGGAACTGATAATTTTCATGAACACACTTCACATGTCAGTACTTCCTCTAAACGTACCCAGTGTGATTCTTCTCAAAATAATAGTGTTGCCGATCAAAATACCAAATATGTTATTTAAGGTGTATAATGGACTGGGGTTCCATTGCACTTTTGACTTGAATGCTGCGGTTCCAGTACTACAGGTGGAACTTATCAAACAAGAATGTGTACAACACTTGGGATAATTCTGCACAAGTTACTATGTCTTGATTCTTACAAAGCCCAGGGAGCTTCCCAATTGCTGGAAATTCTTCTGCTCAGGTCCAAGTTGTGTTGCTTTCCAGGTAACAAATGCCTTCAGAGTTCCACTGGTGCTATTCTGGTGTAAGACATTCTGTAGCATGGGTATAGCAGCTGTTGATCAGATTCATGGGGCAGGACTCCTTAAGGCACAAAGAGGGCTGTTGATAAAAAGTGTCAAGGTACTCACTAAAACTTAGCGGGGGCACTATTGCAAGATTTAAAACTCATTTGTTTTAAGTCAGAAGTGATGTAGCTATATCTTCTTGTTGAACCATTGAGAGAGGCTTTTTGTTGTGGAGTAATTTGTTTTGAATGCCCTTCCAAAGGAGCTCAGAAGACTGAGTAACATATCCCACATGAGCAATGACAATATTTCTTGTTATTTTTCAAGAGAGAATCCATTTTCCATTAAACCTGAGTTTGTCATGTACAGCTTTTACAACTTAAGGTCTATCTGAAGTCTATTAGCCACAGAGACGCAGTCTTAACCACTTTGGTACTCTTGATATATTCTGACAGTGGAATAAAGTGGTGCTTAACAAGATATCTTCACATTTTCTGTAGTCGTTTATATAACTACACGGAGAAATATACTGCCAAAATAAGTTATCCCTCCTATAAATGAATGAAAATTGGAAACTTTAATCGTCTTGTGAATATGGAATTCACTCTCTTAATGTATTTTTTAAGACGATAAGTAACTGGATGTCAATTACAATTTGAGCTTCTGCTCTCTGTGTTCCCTCTTATTGTTCATCTAGTGCACACCAGGACTGTGTGTCTGATTACAAAAAAACAAGTGGTCTTCTCAGTGCGAACATGAACTCAAAGTTTGTATCTGGGCTTGTATTACAGATAGGTAACTGTTCTTATTTACACCGCGGCACACCTTTAAACAGGTTTCCCTGGTGCAAACATGAGCATTGCACTCTATTACATTTGATGTGCTGCCCTCAGTGTAGCGATGAAACTGCACCTTCCATGTCGAGAGCGAATTCAGTGAAATACCGACTGTCTTTTTACAATCTACAGTGTAAACAAATTGGCAGATTATCGACATATAACAAAGGAGAAATCGTAAGGAAGACACCAAAACTAAGTAAGTAAAAAAATATAAAGTTTCATTTAATATATAAATGAATATTTATGGTTAAAAACAATTAATAAAAATACACGAAGTGAACCTGTTATATAAGCAGCAAAATAACTCAAAGCACAATATATTCCATTAAAAATACATATAACATAGCATATATTAGTGGCAAACAGATTGTATTATTCGACGCGCGTTTCGGCGTTTTTCGGAACGCCTTCTTCAGGAGCCACAGTAATATCTGAAAAACATATTAAGTATGTAAAAAAAGAGGCAAATTATTTTATTTACAACAAAAAAGCCAATACATTCATAATCCATATGTAACAGATTGCACAATTAATATGGTGTCAAGATCACAATAACTCCCTACTTATACAGCAGGATATTACTGTATAAGGAACAAACTACATAATTATATTTTGAGCAGTGGTAAATCTGGGGAGGGAACTATGAATGTCTCAGGACATGAAATAACTAGACATGTGTATGGGGCACAGATGCATCAACACAGCTAATGGTTTCAGCATGACTATTTATTCATATAGAGTTTCATCGGAGTCTATGTTGAGGGGCTCTGATGTTCAAGGAATAGAGCTCCGATGTGAAATGCAAAACTGGAATAGACACTACAGTTATAAAGGTTCCCCATTATAGTGTTGCAGCTCACTTACCAATACCACAGGATGTTGCATATGGAAAGCATAATAAATTCTTCCTTTCTAAATCAAATTCTTGGAGAAAAGAAAAGGTAAGAAGAACTGTCAGTGTTAAATTTACTGAAGTAGCTGTGCAAACATGATTATAAGGCAATATAACAAATTATTAGCGGGAAGGGTCATTGTTGGGTGAACTCCTCGGAAAGGGAAGGTGAATGCCATATTTATAGTGGACCATATTTTTTGTTCCCGCTATCTGTATTACAGGCGCCACTGATCTAATAAAATATATGGTGGACATGATCACTGGTACCCTGCAGTGTAATGACCATGAATAGGAGGTCTAATGTGGGTAATTATTGGAAGCTTACCAAAGTAGGTCGTTACTGGCTTTCCTTATAGAAAAAAACTTCTTTGTATGTAGTCAAGATAGAGGATGTATCTATCTGGCCTGTAGTTCATCCAACGTTTATATCTGTGAATCAAGAAACAATTCTACTTCAAAAATGATAAAATGGTATTTTTATTGGACTCTAGTGTCATGATCAAAAAACAATTCTACCTCAAAAATAATAAAATGATATTTTTATTGGACGCTAGTGTCATGATCGTCTATATTAGGTTCATCACAGGACTAGAAATGAACGGTTCCTAGATACGTTTAGTCTTTTATGGGACCCAGATCAAATAAATAGATCAACATTTAATAATCTACATGATCGCACGGATCTTGGTGTGGATTGAAATTCTTACCGGAATTGCCCAATAATGATCGAAAAGGTGCGCTCTTGCTTTAACATGCGAAGGACTTTGAAGTATTGCAATGGTGTTTATATCGGCTGCCCGGTATTGGGGAATATATCAAAAACTCTTGCGTTGCTATGGAAAGAAAATATGGAGACAGAAATTAACCTAATTAAGATTGATGTATATTGTAACATAGAAAACGTACATAAATGTATGGTGGCGGTAGCTTAGATAGAGTGGTTACAAATACGTCTTCTTACCAGCACGTAAAAAACGTAAGAATGCCCTCTTTCAACTTGTTGACTGGATACAAGCAATAATTAAAACTGCCGTCTCTGGTCGGCCGTTAGGGAATATCTAGCCGTATCTAAATGAAGAGAAAAGGAGAATGGGGAAACTGGGTAACGAAGTAGCCCCATCTATAGTCAAAGGAGAGACGGATATGCAGATAACTATATCACGAAGGGTATAGTCAAGGCTTCGCAAATCTTACCTCAACGGTACCGATGTGTCCGTTTAGAGCAACCTGCGAGAGCCGCGCTAAGACAGACTGCTGGCGTCTCACAGCCGTTGCGGAGAAAGAGTGGCTCAAGGCATGCATCCACAAGTCTTTTTGAATCAGCGAGTGGAGATAATTGAAATGACGTATGAGTACGGAGTTTCCGCCCCTTTAAAGGGGAACCCCTTTCGAATAGAGTCGAACTACCGCCAAATGTTCGGCAGTTGTTAATAGGGGGCGAGAGGCCCATGATTACAAGTAAACCGGTACGTGATGTATTAATTTGGTAAAGAATGAAAAAAGATTCGTTATTAGCAGCTCCTGTATGAAGCAGTCCCTGACAGGACAGTGAAAGTAAATATACGCCTACCGGATCACGTAAACCCACATTGGGTGCTGCAAATGGAATAATAAAACAAGTGAAGGCGCTGGCGAAGAGAGTAATGTAACAGGCAGCTACAGTAATGCCTATGATGGACACGATATTATATGAGCCGATGGGGGATAAAGGGAATTCCGATGTACCTGTAAAGATATACGTAGATGTGGTTATTGCATTGAATGTTAGCATCATGTTCAGAAGCCTATATAGATATCCGCACATTATGAGAAAAGAACTTTTATTGAATCCTAGTCTGCATGGGGAATGAAGGTATAAGTAGCATTGATAATGATACTGGTATTTTGTTAGTATCTCATAAGATAAAATAACTATAGGATACAAACAAATAACTACAGGGTACAAACAAATATAGCATAGGGGAGCGCCGTCAGAGTCTATGGGCTAGCGCAGTCATATGGTGGGTGGGCAATATCTGGATGATCACAAAGATTATTACAATATCTGAAGATATACGGGTGAAAAAAATCACTAATTGTTGATGCATTATTTCAGCTTACCGTGTGCAGAAGAGAATAAAATGTATGGAACTAATACCTAACATGACATGGACACTTCATTTATAATGGGAAGTTATTGCAGTGCATTTTCACAAGGGATTTCACTGTTAAGTCTTTTTTTGTATGTGTCCAGAACAAAAATCCAGTAAACTTCTCTCTTTTTGCGGATGGCGCATCCTCCATTACTATCCGCTGTTTTAATTTTCTCTAAAACACGCCAATTTAGATCTTCTGGCTTATGGTTATTGTCGATGTAGTGTTTTACAAGGGGTGCATTCAGTTTTTTGGTTTTGATGGCTGATCTATGCTCAGTGAGACGTGTTTGTATTGATCTGCAGGTTTCGCCAACGTAGCCAAGGCCACAGGGGCAACTGATAAAATAAACCACGTTAGTGGTTTTACAGTTCCATAAATCCAGTGCTTTTGCTGTGAAACCATTATGGACCAATGTTTCACCACCTAGGATTTTCGCACACGATTTACATGAAGAGCAGGGGACAGTTCCTCGAACTGGTAAATTAGTTAGCAAGGATCTTTGTACGCAGTTAGTATTTGCGTGGCTAACATTAAATTTTGAGTGCATTATCTTGTCTTTCAGGTTTCTATTCCTTCTATAGGCATATAGTGGTTTAGGAAGAGCTGATTCACAAGTTGGATTACAGTTGAGGATATGCCAGTTGGCATTGATAATTTGTCTAATGCGTTCATTCAAGGTGGAATGAGTGGTTACACATACAAGTTGGGTGTTGGCTGAGCGTTCCTTAGGGGTTAACAGGGCATCTCGGTCAAAGAAACGGGCACGTTTGTAGGAGTTTTTTATGAGTCTGTGTGGATACCCACGATCAAGGGGGTCCTTGGTATTTACATTTTTACAATCTACTCCATGTTTCACAGTGCAGGTGTCATGGTACCTGTACTTTAAAGAGGTAGGCGAGATACTAAGTGTAGAGAGTGACTGCATCTGTCTGTAGGGGGATGCCTCCTGGGTCCATCAGATCCCCTTTCCCCATCCAGGGGGCTGGCGAAAAGGAGGCGCACTGACAGAGCAACATGCCTCTTGTGGTGCACTGTCAGTGCTCCTCCTAGGGGCCTGTATGCCTCTATGCCCACATCCATAATGCAGCATGGACGAAGTGACAAAGTGATTACCTCATTTGCGGGGGTCCTCGTCTTCATGCAAATGAGGGAACGCCCTTTGAAGATAGCTCTGCTTGCTGCCTTACTATTTCAGAAGTGGCTATGCAAGCATCTGCAGGATTTTTAGTAATAAAATAGTGCCCCAGAGTCGCAAAAAACTTGTACACATGCCCCTCCCCCACAGGGATGTAAAGTGAAAAATCGCACCTAGACTACAAACTATAAAAGCAGACAAGGCAGGCAGTGGTTCTTTAACGGCTTCTCCGTCTTTGAAAGAAGTTATCCTGTACTTTGAGTGGGCAATGAGCTGTGTTGTGGTCAGTAGCTGCACTACTCTGCCGCTTGTGATTATGCATTGATAAGGCTACTTATGGACCTAAAAAGCAGTACTCTGGGCTGGACTTCCATGGCATATAGCAGAATGAAAAGGGTATTTAAAGAACGTATGCCTCCTCTCTCTGCTTGTAATGCTCTATGGCCAGAATCTGTAGTGTTTGGGAAATAACACAGCAGCCATCGATACTCTATACACCAATGTTAGGCTTGGAACTATTTTCAATTTAAGAGAATAGAGGATGCGCCAACAGTCCACCATCCTTCTGGGAAATATCCTGATACCATGGTAGGGTGTCCACAAATGGACTTGAAGCTTAAATGACAAAAAGGAAAGTTTTCTTTCACTTAAATCTAAAGGCATAAAGGTGGTTTAAAAATATGACAGGGCAGCAAGGAAAGCAAGATACATATTTGAGTGCATTATATGATTTATGACATGAAGAAAGAACCACAGGCAAAACCAATAGGTCTGGACTTGGCAGGTTGGTGGAATGGTTTTGTTTTTTGATACTTTTTTTTATTGCACGGATATGCCACAAAAATGGAAAATAATACATATCACCACGTAAAGGTCGCCATCACAGGCATGCAATGAAACTGTTGAATTTAAAAACAAATTCATTGATGTGTCTGGTTTTCTAGTGATTTTTTTTAAAGCTTGCTTTTCAGTTGTGCAATGAATTTTACCATTACTTTTTATGAAGCGACAGGAAGGAATCATCACCCAACAACTCACTCAAATTACAGGCAGCTATAATGTCACAAAGTCAAATAAATACTTTTTAACAGCAACATGAAAAAGGAGGAAGGAAATATATCACTATATAACTGGGCATCTGAAGTGAAAGCAAAATATATAGCCGCTTTTTAAAAAATATTATACAAAAATAAAAACATGAACTCTCTGTGAAAGAGCTTTGTAACTGAGGAGGAAGAAACAGTTTTTAAGCAGATGTGAACAATGTGCATATACTGTGTGTCATCTCTCAAAATGAAGGGAGCCAGTAGCTAAGGCTGACCCATTGCCCCATGCTGTATGCTGGGGTGGGTGGGATAACATTTGAATGAGAATTCAAAAGATCAATGAATGAAGCCAACTGACCAAAAGCCCTTCAATGTATGCATATGATGTATATATTTTTTAGAAAAAAATAATCTGGAAAGACAGCTAGAGTTGTTTCAAAGGCCAGACCTAGAAACAATTTGCGATCCATGGTATACATTAATAAGGTGTCATCGGCAGGTTTATATGTAATTTCATTAGAAAGATAAATAATGTTATTGAGGCATTTCATAGGCAGACTTCCAATAAGGGTGTGCTCATTAACCACTAGCGATGGAGAATAGTTTAATTGATATACCTACATATTGATCAGATATACGCAGGTGATATGATAGAGACATGCAATTTGCCATGGGGAATAAGCCCAGGAGTAAGCTGCTTTTTTCAGTTGAATTGCGCCCATAGAAATAGTGGTGATGCTACATTAATGGGGAGAAAATGAGGGGTAAATATAAATTATAGGGATATGGAAAGGGTAGTGAATGCCTGAAACATAAATATAAAACATAAGTGGTTGAGTCAAACACAGTGGTAAAAATGAATGAATATGATAGGATAAAGATGGGGAGAATATACAGACTGTGTACAATACTTTGGCATGAAATGTGAAAATGAATAGGCCTGGTGCTCCTGGAGACGAATTATAGAAAGTGACCCAGATGTGCAACTTTGGTATTATAAAAGGGGCCGTAGATGCTTTTGCGTCGCCTTCCGTAACAAAGATAGCGCTGGCACACTAGTAGTGCCAGCACTATCTCAAGAGGGCATCCCTGGATGGCATGGGCTTGTGACCCCATGCAAATGAGAAAACCTCTTTGCTTCTGCACCCATGCTGTATTATGGATGTGAGCACAAAGGCAAACAAGCTGTAAGGAGGCGCACTGAAAGTGCCACACCAAAAGATGGAACACTGTCAATGTGCCCCCTGATGACAAACTCCTGAAAGGAGGCAAGGGGGTCCTTTGGGTTCCCAGACATCCCCTTAAAGGCCAGTACAGAAGTCCCTTACTGCAACCTCATGCAAGGGGATTTCTGACCGCTCTGTAGGTGCAGGTGAGTTGCTGCTGCTCAGTGAAACATGGGCAGCTTTGAAACAGCTGCTCTGTATTTCACTTGAATGTGCTGCCCTGAGGGCAGCATGAGCTTGCGGCTGCCCTGAGGGCAGTGCATTCTTCATAATAGGATGAAATTTCCCTGATAGGTGCACAATGTGAAAACAGGGATAGCGACCCCTATTACAGTGAATGAGCGGGCACAGCGGTAAAGGGATCCCTCAATCGCAGGGGGCCACGCCCCAATGAAAATGAGGGAATGCCCTTTTGGGATAACACTTGCGCTACATGTGTACCGGGGACTAGGGGTGCACAAAGCCGGCACACTTTCTGTAATACGGACCCTGGTCTGCCATTAGAAAATTAATGCTTCTACCCATAGTTGTCACAAGCTACCTATTGATCATTTTCACACTAAGAAGGCAGGTTTTCTTTTTTGAAATTACTATGTAAAGTTGATAACCAACATGTAATTGGCCCTAGTCCGTATCCCTAGCCAAGCACTGAGAGGTTACCATCTGTGTGACTGTCAGCACTGCATCCTCGAATGATCCTCCACCCAGTACTACCAGCAGCCCCCTCCCCCCCACCCCCAAGCGCCTTGAGACCCTCACAGGTGAGTAGTCGTGCTATAGAAGACCCTGATTGATTGATTGATTGATCGATCATCGTTTGTCAGCAAAGAGCTCACTTGGAAACAAAAAACACAAGCACAACTGTTTCATGCTGGCTAGCATTATGCACAGTAATCTACTTCTTTCCAAGACTCAAAATGCACTTGTTGTAGGCAGCAGGCGGTGGTGCCGTGTAAATTTCCTAGAGCAAGTGTGGACTCCCTTCCTTGCCTCTCTAATGAATTGGAAGAATTTAGAGCTCCAGTGGGTTTTCCAGGTGGATTTATGCCTCTGTTCGTTTAACTTTCCTTGACACCTTTTCCTTTTACCTTATGAGTTCCTCTAAGCACTGAGGAGCCGTCATTTGCATCTTTGACAGCAGAGGAGAGGCTGACGGATGGC
This sequence comes from Lissotriton vulgaris, assembly GCF_964263255.1. Taxonomy (NCBI): domain Eukaryota; kingdom Metazoa; phylum Chordata; class Amphibia; order Caudata; family Salamandridae; genus Lissotriton; species Lissotriton vulgaris. Next base: position 293,324,972 of record NC_141697.1, on the reverse strand, counting down.
AGCGAGTCTATATTTGAATAATGCAGGCCGTTGTGACACTGACAGCGGAACGCTCTAAATAATAGGTCCTGCATGATACAACTTCAGAAATATTCAGCCTCTTGTCTGAGGCACAGAAGGTGCCGGTACCCTCGTTCCTGCCGCAGTAGTGGGGCTGTGCTTCATCAATCTCACTGACAGCGCACCCTTCGGAGACTGCTTCTTCCCGGTGCCAGCACTCCGTGTCTCCCCAACCATTGTCGCTGTATTAAAAGTGGGTTATAGGAGAATAATGCCAGGCTGCTGCTTCAAAAAAAAAAAAGAAAAAAGAAAAATAAGCGGCGCCACCCGCGCCTAGAGGCGTGGCGCCCTTAGTGGCATCCGGGTGCAGAGCTGGCAGGGATGTTTTTAAAATGGTAACCAATCAGGGGCAGGGAAGAGCCAGCAGACGACGTCAGGGAGGCAGGGCTGACCGTCCCTCCCCCGAGGGTACAAAGCCCCGGGGGAGGCTGAACTAATCCTCTTTGTCCTCTTCCACCAGCTCCGGCGGCAGCAGACCAGCAGTAGAATTACAGTGTAGCTGGGTCTCTGCACATGGAGGAAAGAAGAGGGCCTCACAGCGTGGTCGCTAGGTGAGTCTTCCCGTGCCTACCAGTGTCGCTGATTAGCACAAGGCTCATCAAGTCAAGCGGCGCTACAAAGCAGTAGCGCAAGATATGTAACCTAAACGATGTTTCCTCTTTTTTCTTACTCCGAGTTAATGCTTCATGGAGAGGAATGCAGTCGAGGAGAGTTCCAATCGGAAGCGGGAGCGAGGAGTTGGCTTGTCCGGTAATATACAAAATTAAAAGTTGATTGCAACTGTAGCGAGGAGTTGGCTTATCGGCTTGGGCAACATCGGACCTGGGGTTCAGGGTTCGACTCTCGGTATAGATGCCAAACATCCTCGGTTTCTGGGTAACTCACTGATCTCCCTGTGCCTAGCAAACAAATGTATGTGCCCGCATGTAACGTAAATTGCGTTATACAAGCAACACACAATGTTAGAATACCGTTGATATGAAATAATATCGTCACAGCTATTGTCGTCATAGCGTCTGGGTAATACAATTTAAACAGACATCGTGAATGCCTTCGCGCCGCTAGAAGTGGCGGCAAGCAGGTTATAGCGCTAGGCGTTTCCGACAGGCAGCCTGGTCTTAGGGGATGCAGTCGTAGGGGTCAGGGCCAGGTGCGGCCATTTTGAGGGCTCGTTAGTCCACTTTGAATGAGTGGATGGCTCTTCGCGGCCATCTAACAAAGACTTTCACCCTCTAAACGGTAATTTTTACAGATGTTGTGTTTATTAAAATAAAGTATTTTGGGTCCGTAACCTTCCCCTACCAGACAACAAATCACCCAAAGTGAAATCCAATCTGGCCCCCACCCCTGCTCTTCGGGAGGTTGTCATATTGTTCTCTGGTTTGTTTCTTAGATTCATTGGGTTTGGCTCTGGCAGCGCTTTTAGGATTGATTGGAGCTGCTGTGGACAGACACTTTCGAAAATCCCCATGATATGCGTGCTACCATCCCGATCCATAGTGCGAGATGCGATAAAAAGTGCTCATCAGTTAACAGCTTACACTGCCATGAATAAGCGGTGCCACCCGCGCCTAGAGGCGTGGCGCCAGCGCTGTAGAAAACGTACAGGCTCAAAAGAGGCAGCCGGCCAGGGCGCTTGCTCAGATTGGTGTAAACTATGTGCTTTGGTATCAGAGCGCTTGCCAATAAGGACAGAACTTTACATGAGGACATTTCAGGGGGATAAAAAACAAGAACAGGGTTAGCTTAACGGCTAGGGCGTTCGACCGCGGTCCTGGGGATCTGAGTTCGAGTCTCGGTTACGACGCCAATAAAAAATCTTGTTAATGTGGTTGTTGGGGGCTATTTAAGTGATATGTTCGGTCCGTTGCCATACTGCAGCTTAATGATGTTATGCATGTCTTTTTTATTTCTCTTTGGAAAATCGGTGTTCTTTGCTTGCCTGTCATTGGGAGTGAAAAGAAGTCAAAAATTAGTGAGCATTAAGCAGAATGCAGTCGGGGTTGTGCAGGGAGCGCTGTATTGCTTATTTAGCTCTGTCAAATTAGATCAATGGCTAATTTCCGCTTATCACGTTGCATCCGCAGAGCCTGTTTTCTGTTCAACGAGGTGTCTTTTATCCTTACCGAGCATGGGTTTTGGGACGAACATTTTGGGCATGCCAATTACATATAGTATCATTCCGAGGTTTCTAAATCAACAGAATTGAAAGCAGCTTTGAAATAAAGCAAATATACATGGTCAGCATTAGTGGACAGCGGGTTGTCCTTGACAAATTGCTACAAGGCGCAGACGAGATCAGCTTTGAAGGGCTTTGATGAAATCCATTTGGTCAGCCATCACTGGTTCCCAGCGGAGGGGTATTGTGTTCATGCATAGTGGAGGCATGCACAGAGTGCCTTTGAGTGGCTTTGCCAATACACCTTCTCTGATCATGATATTATGTGCATGCATAACGGAGGCATGCACAGAGTGCCTTTGAGTGGCTTTGCCAATACACCTTCTCTGATCATGATATTATGTGCATGCATAACGGAGGCATGCACAGAGTGCCTTTGAGTGGCTTTGCCAATACATCTTCTTTTGATCATGATAGGAGCAGCCCGAGCGCAAGTCAGAGATGTTTAGCAAACATTGCGAACTAATCATCACTAGTCTCCGACTTTTAATATCTGTCCTGAGTGGTCCCGTTTTAAAAAGATGAGGGCACAGCGTGAAGCGCACATCACACTAATGATTTAAAATGAGATAAAACCCACTACAGGTTTCAATAGAAGTGCCCGAAATACATGCGCTAATGTTTTCCATGAAATGGCGAATAGCCAGAGACTTGCAGTGCATATTTAATGTTTTCTCAAGATGCGCAGCAATTTGGTGATTAATTCTGCAGCTCCCAGTCTAGTGTCACAAGCATAATTGTGATGCATACATGGTGCGCGTGCTGCCCGCTACTGGGTCTGGGTGAGTGGAAGGGCATACTTGTTCCTCTAGCCACCTATTTGTACTGTTAGCTCTATTGACTTATCCGTTATCTATCCTCCTTCATGAACCCCTACTATGTAATGCGCTCTGATAGCTGCAAAGATCTTGTCCGCGCTATATAAAACTCTCAAGATAAAATAAAATAAATAAATACAGTCCGATATCCCTCCACCGAGCTCCAGGATCCATTTACTCCAGTTAGCACAACCAATCTATAGGCAGAAGGTGGCGTAATTTCTTGCAGCAGAAAGGGGGTCTACCCCAAATATGGACTGATTTACTTGAATTTTCCCCTGAGAAGGGGGTTTAATATGTGAGCACCGGGCTGGCAGGAGGGGAGGGGCTGACCTGTTGGTGGTCCCGGACCTTTCGGCCCTACCCCGGGATACCTAAAAAATTGAATCTTTTGGGGGAGTTACCGAGTGGTAGGTAACTCTGCCAGGGATGGACCGCGTTGCGGTGCCCTGGAAGTTATTAATATGCATAAGGTAAGGGGCCTGCTGGCACTTGCCATGAACCTTTGAAATGTTACTCAGTAGAGGAAGGTCGAGATACTGATGTGTTGTCTACACAATCGATGAATCGTTTTTCTTCCCTATATCCTACTTTCAAACAATCATGTGTGATCTGGTGGATCTTATTAATGGTGTTCTCATAACAATGTATGAGTTACTTTGACGAAGGTTGTCACTTATCATTGCACAATGAGTTGTGTCGTTGTGATTAAAAAAGGCTACGCCCTTGGTTGAACCATTAAGCATAAAGCATTATCACAAACTACGGTGATTGAAAAGAACCTTTGGAGGTGTACGGGTAAGATTAGGGGCAGCCTTTACTTGATACCTAATATATGATGCGAAACATTTAGCATAACAGAGCGGTTTAAGAAAACATTGGGGCATAGTACCAATAACTAGCGATTTAAGACAGGTTGCATGACCAGAAGTAACGGGCAGTTAGACACTCTTTACAGCAGCATAGCAGTAGACTTTTTCTCAATATTGCAAATGTTTATAACTGCCTTTATTTAAGTTTTCCTGGCGTCATTTAATGTCTTGGCGTAAGATGTCAATTTATTTAGGCACAGTAAGTACCCATAGGCACACGGCTATCTGATTCATTACAAATGGGTGAACAATCATTTAACAGGTGAAGGGACTCCATTGTTTCCCAGTTTCAAGTTCGGCATTGCAATGCATTATATTATTCGGTTACATCAAGGAAACCGGGACGAGTTATTGCTGGCGTTGTTTCGACTCAACTCCACGATTTCTTTGGTAATCATATCCCTTGAATCAGGAAATTGGCTTACACATGATGATCTCGGTATGCTTATTAGTCCTTATTAGGTGGTTCAACATGAACTCGGAGCCTGTTTTTTATATGCTACAGGTGTGCAGCAGCTCTCATGATGCCACTCCCTGATGTAACATTTATACCTTAATAAAGACTGGCGTTCTAAATCCCTCCCTGGTAGCCTCGCCCCCCGGCATCACCCCACCTATCTGCCCTGAATATGACTCCCTTTCCTTTGTAGCTGATCACCTTACTTCCCCTCCTCATGACAGTCAGTTCTCTAGCATGTTTTGTATACCTAAGTGAGGCTTCCTGCTAAATACCTAAGTGAGGCTTCCTGCTAAACTGTGACAGCTATTTTGTATGACTCATAGTATCTAGCAATTGTTCCAAAAGTAGGCAAATGCGCCTTACTGAAAGGTCCAGGTCACGTTCGGTGAATGGCTTTTTGTTGACCCCCCGTGTCCATACTCACTGGCGCACTCATTAGAAAAACTAAACAAATGAAATTGGACAATCAATGGAGAACCAATTGCACTTAATTTGAAAACAGAGGTTTGTGTTAGGTCAGGGCCGTCCCTCCTTAAGGGCAACCCTTGCGCTAGGAAGATCTACATTGCCTGACAATACAGGTTGACTCCTAGTATATAGTATGGACGTGTGGTGTTCATTCTAAACCTCGCTGATAGCAGTGGAATTGCATAGCTAAGTCACCACCATGAATATACTCCTGGGAAATTTCGGGACGGCATACCACTCGCATCACCTTCCTGTTTTCTCCAACAGTCCTAATGTTGTAGTTTAGGTCGCTAGAAAGTTTGACTTGACTCACAAGGTAATTATGATTCCTTGTATGAGTAATTCTGTGGGCTAAAAGCCCCCCCCCTAGATCCATCGCTAGTTCCGTTAAGGAGCAACAGCGTTGGTAAAGCCAGTAGGTTGACCCAGGACCTATTACTGGCCGTGGAAATTGTTAAGGCAAGAATACGCCACTCAATTATATCTCTACCTAAGAATAGTGACAATGGTATATAATTCTGCTGGAACGGTACAGGTGTTTCCAGGCAGGGGAACGTAGAACACATAGGTAGTTCTTTAATTTTTTATCAGGAGTATATGATTCTCACTTGGAAAGATAAGAGTTACTAATTGAGTTACTACTGCTTAAAGAGATAGACTCCATGCTCAAGCATGACTGTGAAAGGATCTAAAAGCATCACCTGCAGCCTATGGGAAGTGCTGATGGATGGCCCAGTATGCCATCAGCTGTGTATTGTCACGTTTTTGGTAAGAACGGGGGTTGATCCGCAGGCACCGTGGGTTCCAGGATTCCCAGGCTTACATAAACAGGTGTGCGGTGCCAACTGAGAAGGCTGGTAGGTCGGGGGGAGGGCGAGCCCGCCAGTAAGCTACTCGCCCTGTGGCGGGGTCCCAGGCAAGAAAAGGGTGTGGACTTCCCCTTTTGGTATGGACTGGCTGCCCATGGAAAAGGGCAAGCAGTCGTTGTGGGACTCTTGGCTGGTGGGAGAGGTGGGACTGACCTGCTGGTGGTCCTGACCACTCCTGCCCTACCCGTATGACGGGGTGTCGGTTTAAACATTGGAGGGGGTATACCCCGGTATGTTGGTCACCAGTAGTGACAGATTATTTACCTGCGGCTCTGTTGACCGGAGGGCGGTCAACTTAAGGAGAGCAGGCTATTTTGGTTGTGGCCTGCTGGCACAGCCCGAAGGACAAGCAAAAGGCCCCCTTGGAGAGTGGGGTCTAAATATAATGGCAATCTATAACTTTGAGATTATCTAATAATGTGTGTTGATAAGCAAGTAATTTTAAAGATTTACCTTAAACCTTAATCAAGAGGAATAAAAGATTAATGACACTGCTTGAAGTTTAAGTTTAATAAATAAAAGACTACGCGGTGAATGACAACAACCTGTTTCATGTCTTTTATGGGAAGGGGGGCGACTTGCACCCGGTAGGCACACTATAAGCGGCGCCACCCGCGCCTAGAGGCGTGGCGCCCTTAGTGGCATCCGGGTGCAGAGCTGGCAGGGATGTTTTTAAAATGGTAACCAATCAGGGGCAGGGAAGAGCCAGCAGACGACGTCAGGGAGGCAGGGCTGACCGTCCCTCCCCCGAGGGTACAAAGCCCCGGGGGAGGCTGAACTAATCCTCTTTGTCCTCTTCCACCAGCTCCGGCGGCAGCAGACCAGCAGTAGAATTACCCACCCACCCATCCCTGCAACAAGGAAGAGAACGGCGGGGTCCCAGGAAAGAAAAGGGTGTGGACTTCCCCTTTTGGTATGGACTGGCTGCCCATGGAAAAGGGCAAGCAGTCGTTGTGGGACTCTTGGCTGGTGGGAGAGGTGGGACTGACCTGCTGGTGGTCCTGACCACTCCTGCCCTACCCGTATGACGGGGTGTCGGTTTAAACATTGGAGGGGGTATACCCCGGTATGTTGGTCACCAGTAGTGACAGATTATTTACCTGCGGCTCTGTTGACCGGAGGGCGGTCAACTTAAGGAGAGCAGGCTATTTTGGTTGTGGCCTGCTGGCACAGCCCGAAGGACAAGCAAAAGGCCCCCTTGGAGAGTGGGGTCTAAATATAATGGCAATCTATAACTTTGAGATTATCTAATAATGTGTGTTGATAAGCAAGTAATTTTAAAGATTTACCTTAAACCTTAATCAAGAGGAATAAAAGATTAATGACACTGCTTGAAGTTTAAGTTTAATAAATAAAAGACTACGCGGTGAATGACAACAACCTGTTTCATGTCTTTTATGGGAAGGGGGGCGACTTGCACCCGGTAGGCACACTAAGGAACACGTCTTCCTCGCAGAAAATCCCCCGCATGCTTCGTGAGTGGGATCTTAAATGTCGACTGATGCGTGCAATGGGTGCAATCCGAGTAGTCTTTCCACAGTCTCTTCGGGGACTGAACTGCGTCATGAGAATTTGATCAGCCCATTGGACATATCCCCACATGCAACATGCCATACGGCAGGCAGAGAAATGACAAGCATTGGCGAAGCCAGTGGATCATGTGAGAGCAGAGCAATTGGATTTGTCAATGCATATTTGTAAAGTATTATTTGGGTTGGGGGGGGGGGGGTGAGGGAGTAAAAGAAAACACATTCCAAAATCCAGATGAAATTCTGGAGAAAAAACAGACATATCTGAAGGTATCTTAAAACTGAACATTGACTTTAATATTTGCAGTCTTTATAAACCACAGGCTTCATTTTCTATGTGATTCAGCTTAAATGTAACACAAAGGACTGGATGCAGGTATTTAAAAAACATAGCTTTTTGAGGAAGTGTCAGAATTTCAAGGAAAACTCTTGCCCTTTACTTTTATAAGGAACTGAAAGAAATGCTCTGGCCATTTGGTGCCTGGCAAACATATATCTGTCGTTGTGCTTTTACAGATGGAGGGGTGTTGAGCACAAAACAGAGTGCCTGGGGCCAGGGAGTGGGGGGGGGGGAGGGGGCAATCAGCAAATGGGGAAAGAACAGTAAAACATATACACTGCCAATGAGCGGTCAAAAAAAAGGCAAAAGTAGTTTTCTGAAAGTAAGAAATGGGGTTGTTGGTTGAGTGGGGTGTTAACCCTACTCAAGCATCAGCCACAATCCCTGTCAGGGTGAGCCACTAGAGTCACTAAATTAATTAAAGCAATCAGGCTTAATTTAGAGGCAATATGTAAAGTATTATACAGTACACAAACAGTAATAAAGTGAAAACACAACACAATAAATTATTTGACACCAACACAACAAATATCCAATCAGTACAATCAGACTTATGAACTTTGAAAGTTTAAGGTAAAAACTGGTGCCTAAATGATCAAAGCACCAACCACAGACATCAAGTCGCATAAGATCGGGTGGCAGTTGAAAAATATGTCCGATTGCGATGAAGCTAGATGGATACACAAAGTGGATTGGACAAAGTCAGTTCTTACCTTCGGACTTAGAAGAAATTTCAGTAAAAGATGTCTGAGAATGTAGAGGATCAACAGGGCAAGGCTGCAGATTGCGTTCAAGGAGGAGTCGTCACTGTCAGGAAGCTGCTTGACAGAGTCACAGTGAAGATTTCCATGTGTGCACTTACGGGCTGGTTTAGATTGTGATGGACAGGTTACTCCATCACAAAAGTGACGAATATCCCTTCTGAGGAAATATAAATCCCATTATATCCTATGGGATTTATTTTTTGGCAGACGGGATAGCCATTGTTGTTGTGATGGAGTAAACCGCCGGACAAGGTCTAAATCACCCCAACAGTCTCTTTTTTGGAAGTCAAAAATCTGGATTGGGATAAGGATGAAGGTTGTAACCGAAGAGGGCTCCAGAAGGTTGCATACTCCTTCTGTGAAGAACCACTAAACAGGATGTGCTGCTGTGGAGACATTGGAGTCACTCTGATAGTCTGAGTACAAGCAGTGGAACAGGGAACAAGCAGCAGGGCTCTGAGGGTTCAATACAGGCATCAGGCAGCAGAGCAGTCATTCCAGGTGCAGCAAATCAGTCCTCTGAAGTACACATCAGGTCACAGCATAGGAAGTCATCCAAGATTCCTTCCGCAAGTCCAGAAAGTGAATTGAAGTGAGGGTTAGAGGGTCCTATTTTTATACCTGGTGCCTTGTTTGAAGGATGAGAAGATTCTGGAGAATTCCTTTTGGAATGCTTGGAGTTTCCTGTCTCCACTGCCCTGGATACAGACTGGCTATATGAACGATTAAGTGGTGACTAATCATTTTCTGTGAAGGCAGGGCACAGTCTATTCATTTGCAAGAGAGGCTGTGTTTAGCCCCCCCCCCATTTTGCCAGTTATGCCCATACAGGCACAGCTAACCCTCTATTGTGTGGCTGTCTGGGAGGAATAAACAATATCTTTAAATACACTGAGTCATGTGACCTAGGAACAAGCTGTAAGCACCACTTAATGCAAACCTACAAAAAGTGGTATTTTCAAAATTGTAACTTACAATCTGACTTTGCCACTAAAGAACATTTCACATAACAATTCTCAGACACCAAACATGAAATCTTCACCTGTTCCCAATCAAATATTCCCACTTATTAAATGTACTAAGGTTACTCAATGTTATCTTATGAGAGAGGTAGGCCGCACAGTAGTGAAAAACTAATATAAGATGTTTTCACTACCAGGACATCTAAAATGTAAAAGTACCAGTCTTTTATTTATAATGTACCCTGCCCTTTGAGCTACCTAGAATTCACCATAGGGCTGGCCTATATGTAATAAAATATATTTAATAAAAGGGCAGTTTAAGGTTTGGCAAGGGGTTTATTTTGGCAAGTCGAATTGGCAGTTCAAAACTGCAACCAGGCTGCAATGGCAGACTTGGGACGTGTTCTTAAGTGGTTACTCGTGTGAGTGGCACAATCAGTGCTGCTGGCCCACCAGTAGCATTTAATTTACAGGGCCTGGGTATATGGCATACTGCATTACTGGGGACATATACAGAAATTAACTATGCTATAAAACCAATTTTACCATGCATTAGAGAGTGAGCAAAAGCACTTCAGCACTGGTTAGCAGAGGTAAAGTGCACAGAGTCCTAAGGCCAACAAAAACAAATTCAGTAAAATATGAGGGTGAAGAGAACATGTTTGGGGGAAGACCAGCCTTAAGCTGACTGGTCCAACACTGAGCATAAGCAATGGAAGGATAATAGTCATCCATTCAAAGATATGAGAAATAAGATATGTAGAGTCTCTAGTTCTCTAAAAGTAGCTGTGAATCTAGCTATGCCTGTAGACTGACTCCTCAGATCCCATATTGAAATGTTGGGATTGCCGGAGTGGGTGCTCTTGACCTTACGGTCCATGGAAGCCCACCAAGGGAGTCAATAGGACCCGGAGTCTGCACAGTGGCTGTGGTTCCTGCCATATAGAGAAGGAGCGGATGGTTAGGAAACCAAGCGCAGTAGTTTCTTTAAAAAAAAAAAATATTTTTATTAAAAGATTTTAAAGTTTTTCCCCAGTGTTACAACACAGCACACAGCAGAATACCATACGAAGTATACAAGATATACCTTCTTTTTACATATTTTTCACATAACAGTTTATGCAATTAAAAGATCCCACCTGTGGCGGGAAGAAAAAAGAAAGAGAGCAGGAAAATAAGCATCTGGTAACATCTGGTAAGGGGGAGAGGAGATCATCCCTCCTAAGGTATGTTGTTAAGGCACTCTTTCCACTGCTCAATGGGTCTCCAGATTTTCTTCCCGAGTATTCTACCCCTTCTGTCTTTTCTTGCATGAATTGCATTTTCTAGATTGAATGCAACCTGGCTAGCCAATGGTGAAGGGTAGGATGCACTTTATCTAGCCAAGCCTTGGCCATACAGATGCGCAGCACCGCCATAGCCATAAATAGAAATTCCGCATGAGTACCCCCACCTCTTCATTAACCCCAAGGATGATCAAAGCCCTGAAAAAGTAACCTTGATCCCCTGAAAGGTATCAAGGAACTTCTCAACTGCTCTGTGAAGTGTGTAAAGCTGCAGAAGTTTCAATGGTCCTGAAGGAGGTTAACACTGATGGGGAGGTCCGGGTACCTCCAGGCAAGATATCTGACCTAGGGGACCTTACTGTGTCATGGAGCTGATGCCTCGTGGAGTATCTTAGATCAAAAACCCTGGTTTTCACAGTTCATGTCTGCCAGAGACATGGGGGACACCTTCCACTAGCCTCATTGCTGCAAACACAAATAGCTGCAAAGCAGAAAGTGCCTTACGGAATTGGTCCCAAGAAGAAGAAAAAAGCCCAAGGGTCGAAAACCTCCACGTGGACTGCAAGACAATGGAGCTGGACTGGAAACATAATTCAAGGAGGAGATGATGGATGAAAAAAGACTTAGGAGCCACAGCAAGGGAACAGAAGAGTCTGTAGAAAAATAGGAAATTTGTATTTGTATTTGTATTTCCGGTTTATATAGCGCCAACTCACCGGCAGGTCTCAAGGCGCTTTTGACCAAAAGACAGAGAAGATCCAAGAGAAGGACTGGCATGTTGGAACACTCCACAGGAGACCTGGAAGTGTTGAAAGGCAAGCAGGGGATAGAGCGCCTTCTATATTATAGGGAAAAACAAGAAATTACCTCACTGAGGATAGGCCACCATTCTGGATTGGGAGGGTTCTATACATTAGAATGATGAACAAGCCACATTGGATTGTGCAGAGTAACTTTCCCAGAGATCCTCATCCAAGGAGTCTGGCATGGAGAAATGCCAGAGATTGGAGATGCAGAGAATGTCTCTGGCTGTCTTTAGGTAAGCAAGTATAGGGACTGCGAAAGTCTGTGTCGCTCCCACAGACCTCCCTGCAGGACCATGCATCCTACCTGTCCTTCATGACCTTAAGTGCTGTGTCAGGGTGAGAGGCTAGCATGAGTGCCACAGTCTGAGCTGGCTAGGTGGCAAGCTGCAGGAGGACCATCCCATGCAGAGTTCTCCAAGGTGCAGAAAGAGTGCCCCATTCCTGACTACCCACAGAGGCAGGTCAAGTCCCAGAAACATTTTGATACCTCTGGTGATCAACACATCCATTCGATGAATGGTTTGCTGTATAGTGAGTCTAAAGTTCCTGAGCCAGAGTGTTGTTGGTCTTACAGTGCTACACGGCCTTCCTACTGGAGCCGGCCCATTACATGCCCTTGGTAGGACATCTGTGGCAGGCCACAACCTTTGACCTCCTGGTTACCTGCTTCTATTGGCCCCAGATAAGGATTACGTCAGGTGTGCAGACCCTGTATGACTTGTCAGATCAGTGGCAAGTCAGGGGGAGGGGTAAGGTTCCCCTCCAGAATTTCCACACTATGGGTAGCCAGCCAGGAGTGCTGATAGATCCAACAACAGCCCTAGGGAACAGGGTTATCCTGGTGGATCATGCCACCCGATACCCTGAGGGCATACTTCCCAGGACAGTGACTTTGTCCGTGATGGGCAGGGCACTGATGAGAATATTTACTGGAATGGAGTTCCCCAAGAAGAGGTCAGGACTGACAGAAGTGACAACTTCATTTCAGTGTTCATGAATGGCATGTGGAATGAGTGTGATGTTACTTACAAGGTCTCCATATCATACCATCCCCAGTAAAGTGGGTATGTTGATAGGTTCAACAAGACCCAATCTGGGCCCCTGAGACGTAAGTGAGATGTCTTGTTGCTGTGCTTTATATTTCCATACAGGACAGTACCACAGTAGGGAAAGCTTCAGCCCCTTTGAGCTTCTGTTTGGGCATCCTGTGAGAGGATTAAGGTTGGGCAAAGCTTGCAGAGTTACATAAAAACTGTGTGATATTCCACAGACTGAGGGCGGAAGCCTCATTGTTTTACCTTACCCTAGAGCTCACTAATTGCTGTGCCCATGACATTGGTACAGGTAGCAGCATGCTTGTTAAATACAATATTTACAGGCTGTGGAAGCCAGCAGCAAGGAGCAAGAATGAGATTCCCAAGATGCTGAGGCTGGAGGTGATTGATCCCTCCTGTAGTCCCTAGTCTAACCCTGCAGTGTAAGTGCCCAAGGCTGTCCCATGGGGCAGCACCCAGAACTGAGGTTCTGTGGAGAATACAGGCTCCTTCTTTGTTCCCTTGTCAGTCAGGCTCCAATCTCAACGGGGTGGGAGCTACACACAATACTAGGTTAAAGTCACCACAGAAGATGGGTAGATCATTTCCATTGCCACTCCTATGAGATGAGCACACAGGCTCTGAACAGAGGGGGGCATGGCTTCATCATCTTGGAACTATACAGACACTCTGAGATTGTTTATAGTTGGGTACACAGGGAGTTCTGCAAAAGTGGGTAGGGGTACACCTGGGCATTTTGTCCTACTGGATATTGAGGATCCAAGAGTCACACCCACCCACATGTTGGTGCCAGGCATTAATGTGGCATTCACAATACCCTCCTCAGAACACTTTCTGGACCAGAGAAAAATCAGAAGAGGACTGAACCTGTGGTCTTAGACCTGAGTAAAGCCCTGAAGGACTGGACTTGCTCTCCTTTTTGTACCCAGGACAAATAAGTGAACTTCAAGGGTCATGAGGCTGAATGCCTGCGCAAGCTACATGGAAAAAGTGAGCTAGTAGAGGCTTTCCAGCAACTGCCCAGATGACCGGTTTCAACTCACCATACACAGGATCCAGCTGGTGGCTCCTGCTGGAGTGAATATTGATACCCATATGCTGTTCCTGAGGTTCTGGAACTCTGGGCTGTATCAAAGTGTAGTCCTCCTAACATCCCCTGAAACCTGGGTGAAAGAACAAGGAGCAAAGAGGGAGACTTAGGATAAGCTGTATTCACATCTTAAAGCTCTCCTAATGCTGAGGAGTTGATCGCCAACGTTCCTTATTATCAAAGTGGGAGAACCCAAATGGAAAAGTGAAAGGGGAGGAAGAAATGCATTAAGGAGAATAAACAGAGAGAATGAGGGAATAAGGAGGTACTAAGTAGATAAAGCTTACAGTATTTGGACTTAAAAACTATTCGGCTATAAAGACTTCCAGAGGGACAGACCAAACCTGCCAAGGTGATCAGATGAAAATGCTGGGCTGAAGATTTAAGTTTCCCCTCCTCAGACCTTTTTCACACTAGCAAATCTGATTCAGTGGGTCTCATGGAGAATTTATCTGGCCTTGGGGAGTCCTCTTCACCAAGCACCATAGTTCATCCCTGATTAGGATTGTGATTACTTCCTGAGGTAAGTAGTTACCCCCTCATTTAATATACCAATTTCTTACAAGAATGAAATAATTTGGGAAACTGGATATTTGTTCAGAAAAATATATACATAACATCAGGAAATTCATGCTAAATGAATGCTGACAGGGAGATAAACAGCAATCACAGGGCAAAACAAAATAAAGCCTATCACAAGAAGTCGGTGGTAGGCAAATCTTTATTTACACTTCTAGAAAGCAGTGATAAGCACACTTTAGCACTTCAAGCAAGATGATAGTCAGTAGAAGCATTTTAAACGATTGGACAAGTGGTAAATATAGCAAGACTATGTGCTAGAGTGTAGGAAATTGGGCTGTTGGTTGAGTGGGGTAAAACCGTACTAAAGCACCAACCACAATCCTTGTCAAGGTTGAAGGCACAAGAAACTCTAAATTAACTTGTGCTTAATCCACTGGTAGCTTGGCAGAAAAGCAGTCAGGCTTAGCTTAGAGGCAATGTGTAAGGTAGTTATGCAGCACTTCAAGCAGAAATAAAGTTAAACAAAATACAAGAAAAATCTCATTCCAATTTAGAAATATGGAGCAAAATGTAATAACAATCTGATCATTAGAACACGTGCGTGAAAATAGCATCAAAAAGCACAAAACGCAAACTGTGATCCAGAAAAAAGTCACAAGTTTGGCCTACTGTGACAGAGTGTGGGCCGTCTATACGGATCCAGTTAGGCCCGCTGAACAAAATAGCTTAAATCCTGGTGCGCGATCTACAAGATGTTGCTTTGCGAGGTTTTTCATCGTCCGGTGCCAACTCTGATGAAGCTGTGAGACAAGGCTTTTTGTGCTAATTTACATTAGTTCTGGTTTGCTGTGCAGGGTAGCTTTTTCAGGCCTTTGTGTTGCTTTGGTTCTTATGGGGCTGCCAGCGATGCTGCAAGGCTTTGTGCTAAACATCAATTCTCATGAGGCTGGCAGCTGTGAAGTGAGGCTTCGAGGGACTTTGTGACGCTTCGCATTGGTTCCGGTAAGGACCACAGCTGGGTTGAAAGAGAGCTTTAAAGCCCACTTTCAGGGGTCCAGGGCTGGGGAGGGCAGGACTCACAGCTAACAGAGTTCAGGTCCTCAGCTAAAGATGGAGGTAGCCTGTTCTGTTCCTGGGTCTTCTGTTCAAAAGGCCAGTCAACTATCCCTTTGAGTAACTTCAATATACAGGTCTAGTCCTTCATACTCAGGTAGGAGGGCAGTAGAGTGGCAATCCTTCTTGCAGCAAAGCAGCATCACAGTCCTTCTTCTGAGTCTTCCACAGGTCCAGATGCGTACGGAAGAGTTGGGGTCTGAGGTCCAATATTTATACCTGGTGCTCTCTTTGAAGTGGGAGATTTCTAGAGGAATCCACCCCCTGGAAGTGCTTAGAATTACCTGACTCCCAGCCATTTCCCCAGATTGTCTGGGTCGCAGTAGACTAATATCTAACCATGAGAGTTCTCAGGCAGTACCTTTGTGGTGTGCAAGTGTGGTAGGTGACAGCTCCTTCCTCTTATTAACTTATAGAGACTCATGGTGCCAACACCTAACTTGTCTTTGTATAACTCTCTGGGAGCAATACCCAAACTCCAAATGCCAACTACATCTAATCATGTTACTCAGAATACAGATAGCAGACACAAAATGGTTGGGACAATAAAATGACAACTTTTTAAAAGTAATGAACAAAGATATTTGCCAATACTGTGCAATAATTTATACTATTCACTAGGTATTGAGCAGAAATGTTACTCAAACCAAAGACCACTAGTTCAGTCTGAAAATTATGTACCAAAAATGATTTTATTTCATTTTACGTTTTGTTTTCTTTTTCTTTTTTCTTTTTACTTGTTATAAAAACCAAGATAACCGATCAATTTAAACAAACGTATAGTTTGGATAGCTGTTGACAAAGAATTCATCTAGAGGTCAACATTTAACATATTTGTTTGGACAGATTAATTGAATCCACAAAAACCAAAAGACAAAAAGAAGGTGTCAAAACCTAGACCATTAATCAATAATAAAACATAGAAAATGACGCTTTTTAGACAACACTCAGACAATAGACAACATATAATAGTGATACGGTTAGAACCTGTATTGTTTAAATGCAAACCCTTTGCGCTATGGCTTATTGCAGAAGCTCTGCATTGATCATAGATAAGCCTATACACACAAATGAAAACAAGCCTGTGTAAATATCTCTTTTACATATACGACCACACGTTAATTCTATATTTGCAATTATTCAAGAAAAACAAAGGTTGGTCGCAGTTAGGATGAATCAAAAATGAGAAGGGAGGGGGTCGACGCGTTTCGAAGCCCTGTTTAATTACAGGGATTCTCTTCAGGACCGACAGACAAAATCTGAAAAACATAAATGAAAACAAACACTCAGTCAAAAAACACACACTTGAAAAAACCTCAACTCACGTACTGATCAGCACAATCTATTGTTGTACCTGTATTATCAAGTAGCGGTGTCGCAGTCATAGAATCTGGAATAAAAGAGGAGCCAAACTAAGTCTCTTGTTGGGCTTTGGACTTGTATACAGACTGTTACAAAACGGGAAGTGACTTACATGGTTCTTGGCAAGGTCAGTCACAAAATTAGTTTGAAGTCATCCAGCTTGGGAATCCCGAATTTGTAGTCGATTTGAATTGTTCTGAAAAGGGGGGGAAAATACCGAGAGGAAATTAACTGTTATTGAGAAGTCAAAACGATTTCCCAAAAGTAAGCAGATTTGATAACTGATGTGGGACCAGAAGGACTTGTCCGTAGTATTTAATTAGGGCAACGGGTGAAAGCTGGCGTGGAGCGGTAGTTGTTGCACGGACTCAGCGGTAGAATTCAAGTAGTGCTGTCAATACTATTTGCGCTCATGCGTTACGCATTCCGTGTTGTTAGGTCAAGGCAACGAGTGATTGCTAGCGTGCAGCGAGGGTTCTACATGGGCTCTGCGGCAAGACGTGATTGGCAAAATGGCGAATTAAGGTGATGCTGTAAATACGATTCGCGCTCATGCGTTACGCCGTGCATTTAGGCGTAATGGTGAAAACGTTGTCGTTTACCTTTTTAGTAGCTCTATTCTCCTTTATTCACCTCTCTCTTTCGTACGGAAGACGCCGCATTACTCTGGCATGTTCAATTTCAAGTGAAAAGCGGAAGCGGATATAAAGAGCGTCCGGTGCTCATGGGAGATGTAGTCTCCACTGGGTATTTTGCTCGCGTGCGAGGGTGAATTGAACTACAATGAAGGGTTGGATCACACCCTACGTGTATTTCATTGGACACGTTAAAGTTTCTATGTCCTCATCTAGTCGAGCGGTCGATTACATACAATTACATGAGTCATTAGTTTACAGAAGAGACGCCTCTAAGAATGCTATATTTGAGGGAGAAAGTGTTTTTTTTTTTTTATATTACAAGAGTGTAAAAGTGGGGGTGTACAAAACATGTTTTTTCCATCTTATAAAATCGGTATTCCAGCCTATTAGTCGTTGTGCAGTTGGGCTCACAAATGAAACAATTCAGACATCTCATTTAGGCCAGTGACAGTGGAATTGAACTTAAGAATTAACATTGCTTCCCTCTGTCTTAACTTGGCCTCTAGATCTCCACCTCGTGGATCTGGTTCTATTTTTGATATGATAGTCCACTTGAAATCCTCATCCCCATGCGATTCATCTATCCAGTGTTGGACAAGTGGAGCTGTTAAGACTTTCTTTTTAATGCGGGATTTATGTTGTGACATTCTCTGTCTAGCTTCTTGATTAGTTTTTCCAATATAGACCTTATTACAAGTACAGATGATGGCGTACACTATATTCCGCGTTTTACAATTGGTGAACTGGTCATGTTTCCATGACAAGCCACCATGTTGAAAGAGATCACCTTCAATTGTTGAATTGCAACATAAGCAAGTGCCACATTTGTGATGGCCTTTGATGGGGGGTAGGCTGACATAGTCTCTTAGAGTCAATGTCTTGGGTTTGGGTACGGCCGCTCTGACGATCTGATTAGCTATACATGTGTCTTTTTTAAATGCAAAGAGTGGCACTTCTTTCAACTGTTCATTGATTTCTTTTACTAAATGCCAGTTTTGATTAATTGTTTTTTTCAAAAAATTGGACGAGGGACAGAAGGTGGAGACACAAACCGTCCGGTTTAGATCTTTCTTCTCTCTCTTCTGGAGTAATGCTTCTCGTGGAGTCCACCATGCTCGTTTTATTGCGTTTTTCAACAGTTTGGCTGGGTAACCCCGATCTAGTAGTCTCTCTCTTAGGATGTTTGCATGTGACAGATATTCATCCTTAAACGTACAATTTCTCCGGATTCGGAGGAACTGCCCTATCGGTAAATTTTGTTTTAGGTTTCTAGGATGATTGCTGGAATAATCCAAAGCTTTATTGCGGTCAGATTTCTTCCTAAATAGGGTTGTTACTAGTTGGCCGTCTGCACAATAAATTTCAACATCCAAAAAGGAGAGGCGTGTTGGAGATGATTCCAGACTAAATTTAATGTTTCTTGTTCTGTCATTGAGCCATACATGAAATAGCTCAAGCTGTTCGTTGTTCCCAGTCCATGTAAAGAACACGTCATCAATGAAACGAAGCCAACCCCCAATCCACTCCTGGAAGGGGTTGTTATTGTGTATGAATGTGTCCTCATACTGACTCATGTATAGTATAGCTAGCTCAGGGGCGAAAGGACACCCCATAGCTACTCCTTGGGTTTGAAAGTAAAAATCGTCTTTAAATTTAAAGTAGTTTTTTGTGAGGGCCATTCTTGCTAACTCCAAAAGGAATTCTGTTGGAATTTTTGAGGGCATCTCTCGTTGGTTCAGGAATATCTCAAGGACTTCTAGAGCTTGATCCTGGGGGATTTGGGTATATAATGAAACAATGTCCATAGTCACTAGAAGATCATGTTCTGGGTTGAATGGTAGTTCATGTAGTCTATTCAAAAAATCTGTTGTGTCTTGAAGAAAAGATTTAACTTGAGTGCAGAATGGTTTAAGAAAGAAGTCGATAAACTTGGAAACGGGTTCAAATAATGAACCGCACCCCGAGATGATCGGTCTCCCTGGTGGAGTTTGTTCGTTTTTGTGTATCTTGGGGAGCACATAAAACAGAGGGATCCGAGGGTGTTTATTGCAAAGATAGTTGTATTCTTGTTTCCCTAAGAAACCTTGTTCCAGTCCTCTAGTCAAAATTTCCGATAGTGTGTTCTGAAGTTCCATTGTTGGGTCATAGTTGATTTTCCGGTAGCATTTTTCATCGGTCAATTGTCTTGTGGCCTCCGCCACGTATTCTGACGTTCCCCAGATGACGATAGCTCCGCCTTTATCGGCTTGTTTTACTATGATGCTTGTGTCATTTTTAATTGAAAGCAACGCCTGTTTTTCTTGGCGGGATAGATTGGGTGAAACAAAATCCTTATTCTTTTTTTCGTGTGAGGCAATGGCAGATAATACGGTTTTTTCAAAATACAAGACCTCTTTGGGCAATTTGTGGATAGGTGGAGAAAAGGTTGATTTTTTCTTTAATCCCGTGGTCTCTGTCTGTGGGCCCATTTCTTTATCTGCGAAGAATATGATCAAGCGTATCTTCCGGCAAAATTCAATGAACTCCAGTTTTAGTCTCACGAAATCGGTGGCTTTGGATGGAACAAAAGTGAGTCCTTTTTGAAGTGCACTTATTTCACTTGAGGTAAGTGTTTTTTTTGAAAGATTAAAGATTGACGTTTGATTCAATTCTTGTAGTTTTGTCGCCTCGTCGACATTTCCCACGGTTGTTGGAATCTTGTTTTGCCTCGGGTCTTTTGTTGGTCCTGTTCTAAAAAAGGTTGTTGTTGTTGCTGTAAATTTGCTTGCTGATAGTTTGGACGAAACCGTTGTTGGTATTGATTTTGGTTCTGATAACCACCTCTCCGTGTGAATTGAGGTCGCGAATTTCCTTGATCTGACTCACTCCCTGTGGATGACGATGAGGTGTCTGAAAAGGTCAGATATTTGGTGCGTGAGCGTCCTTGATTATCTGTAAGGAAACGACGTGACTCTGGGCGGGAATAGAAATCCTGTTGAAGATAGGGATATGTTTTTTCGTAACTGAAATTGCGTTTGTCTCGATCGAAGTTATTTTCTTTTTGCTGTACTGTGAAATCTTTAAATTCAAGGATCTCCTTTTCAACTCTATCTAGTAAACTTTTTGAGTCTTGAATAGTAGGGTTTGCTTTTATTTCTGTTTCTAGGGCTTCTATTTCTTCTAGTTGGAGTTTTGATAACCTCTGCGCAGTTTCTATGGTTAGCACCATGAGGTCCCTGCTACATTTTGTTTCAATGTAACTGAAACCTTTTTTGTAAATAACGTCTTCCGTGAAGATCACCGGTATGTTTTTTACAATAAGACCAGATGGTATTGTGCCAGATCTGAGGTGTTGAAGAAGATAATGGCCGTGTAAATCTGTACGTATTTGTTTTTTCTTCATACGTATGAGTTTGTCTGATTCATTACTTGTTTGAGCACTGCTACTTAGAGTGGCTGATCCGAACTGAGGAGGATCTCTCAGTAAGTTCTTTATATGTTCTTCGCTATAAGCAAATGTTTGTTCCTCTGACATTCTAGGAGTAGTAACAAGTCAGTGGTAGAAGTGGGGGTTAATTAAAGAGATTCATTCAAAATTTGCCATCCATTCACAAATCCGATACATTCATACAAATCAAGAAATTACACAAAACAAGGGGACATAGATCATGGGAGTTTGGGGGTGGGCCTAAGTGTGGTCACCAAACGGGAAGGTTTTAATTAATGTAATCTGAAAAAACCTCGCGAGCAAGCGCCCGCCAAAAAGCTATATAACAATGGGGGTTTTGGCAAAAGCACAGTAAGGCTGTGCCAGATATGCAATGAACAAAGATATTTGCCAATACTGTGCAATAATTTATACTATTCACTAGGTATTGAGCAGAAATGTTACTCAAACCAAAGACCACTAGTTCAGTCTGAAAATTATGTACCAAAAATGATTTTATTTCATTTTACGTTTTGTTTTCTTTTTCTTTTTTCTTTTTACTTGTTATAAAAACCAAGATAACCGATCAATTTAAACAAACGTATAGTTTGGATAGCTGTTGACAAAGAATTCATCTAGAGGTCAACATTTAACATATTTGTTTGGACAGATTAATTGAATCCACAAAAACCAAAAGACAAAAAGAAGGTGTCAAAACCTAGACCATTAATCAATAATAAAACATAGAAAATGACGCTTTTTAGACAACACTCAGACAATAGACAACATATAATAGTGATACGGTTAGAACCTGTATTGTTTAAATGCAAACCCTTTGCGCTATGGCTTATTGCAGAAGCTCTGCATTGATCATAGATAAGCCTATACACACAAATGAAAACAAGCCTGTGTAAATATCTCTTTTACATATACGACCACACGTTAATTCTATATTTGCAATTATTCAAGAAAAACAAAGGTTGGTCGCAGTTAGGATGAATCAAAAATGAGAAGGGAGGGGGTCGACGCGTTTCGAAGCCCTGTTTAATTACAGGGATTCTCTTCAGGACCGACAGACAAAATCTGAAAAACATAAATGAAAACAAACACTCAGTCAAAAAACACACACTTGAAAAAACCTCAACTCACGTACTGATCAGCACAATCTATTGTTGTACCTGTATTATCAAGTAGCGGTGTCGCAGTCATAGAATCTGGAATAAAAGAGGAGCCAAACTAAGTCTCTTGTTGGGCTTTGGACTTGTATACAGACTGTTACAAAACGGGAAGTGACTTACATGGTTCTTGGCAAGGTCAGTCACAAAATTAGTTTGAAGTCATCCAGCTTGGGAATCCCGAATTTGTAGTCGATTTGAATTGTTCTGAAAAGGGGGGGAAAATACCGAGAGGAAATTAACTGTTATTGAGAAGTCAAAACGATTTCCCAAAAGTAAGCAGATTTGATAACTGATGTGGGACCAGAAGGACTTGTCCGTAGTATTTAATTAGGGCAACGGGTGAAAGCTGGCGTGGAGCGGTAGTTGTTGCACGGACTCAGCGGTAGAATTCAAGTAGTGCTGTCAATACTATTTGCGCTCATGCGTTACGCATTCCGTGTTGTTAGGTCAAGGCAACGAGTGATTGCTAGCGTGCAGCGAGGGTTCTACATGGGCTCTGCGGCAAGACGTGATTGGCAAAATGGCGAATTAAGGTGATGCTGTAAATACGATTCGCGCTCATGCGTTACGCCGTGCATTTAGGCGTAATGGTGAAAACGTTGTCGTTTACCTTTTTAGTAGCTCTATTCTCCTTTATTCACCTCTCTCTTTCGTACGGAAGACGCCGCATTACTCTGGCATGTTCAATTTCAAGTGAAAAGCGGAAGCGGATATAAAGAGCGTCCGGTGCTCATGGGAGATGTAGTCTCCACTGGGTATTTTGCTCGCGTGCGAGGGTGAATTGAACTACAATGAAGGGTTGGATCACACCCTACGTGTATTTCATTGGACACGTTAAAGTTTCTATGTCCTCATCTAGTCGAGCGGTCGATTACATACAATTACATGAGTCATTAGTTTACAGAAGAGACGCCTCTAAGAATGCTATATTTGAGGGAGAAAGTGTTTTTTTTTTTTTTTTTTTTTTTTTTTTTTTTTTATATTACAAGAGTGTAAAAGTGGGGGTGTACAAAACATGTTTTTTCCATCTTATAAAATCGGTATTCCAGCCTATTAGTCGTTGTGCAGTTGGGCTCACAAATGAAACAATTCAGACATCTCATTTAGGCCAGTGACAGTGGAATTGAACTTAAGAATTAACATTGCTTCCCTCTGTCTTAACTTGGCCTCTAGATCTCCACCTCGTGGATCTGGTTCTATTTTTGATATGATAGTCCACTTGAAATCCTCATCCCCATGCGATTCATCTATCCAGTGTTGGACAAGTGGAGCTGTTAAGACTTTCTTTTTAATGCGGGATTTATGTTGTGACATTCTCTGTCTAGCTTCTTGATTAGTTTTTCCAATATAGACCTTATTACAAGTACAGATGATGGCGTACACTATATTCCGCGTTTTACAATTGGTGAACTGGTCATGTTTCCATGACAAGCCACCATGTTGAAAGAGATCACCTTCAATTGTTGAATTGCAACATAAGCAAGTGCCACATTTGTGATGGCCTTTGATGGGGGGTAGGCTGACATAGTCTCTTAGAGTCAATGTCTTGGGTTTGGGTACGGCCGCTCTGACGATCTGATTAGCTATACATGTGTCTTTTTTAAATGCAAAGAGTGGCACTTCTTTCAACTGTTCATTGATTTCTTTTACTAAATGCCAGTTTTGATTAATTGTTTTTTTCAAAAAATTGGACGAGGGACAGAAGGTGGAGACACAAACCGTCCGGTTTAGATCTTTCTTCTCTCTCTTCTGGAGTAATGCTTCTCGTGGAGTCCACCATGCTCGTTTTATTGCGTTTTTCAACAGTTTGGCTGGGTAACCCCGATCTAGTAGTCTCTCTCTTAGGATGTTTGCATGTGACAGATATTCATCCTTAAACGTACAATTTCTCCGGATTCGGAGGAACTGCCCTATCGGTAAATTTTGTTTTAGGTTTCTAGGATGATTGCTGGAATAATCCAAAGCTTTATTGCGGTCAGATTTCTTCCTAAATAGGGTTGTTACTAGTTGGCCGTCTGCACAATAAATTTCAACATCCAAAAAGGAGAGGCGTGTTGGAGATGATTCCAGACTAAATTTAATGTTTCTTGTTCTGTCATTGAGCCATACATGAAATAGCTCAAGCTGTTCGTTGTTCCCAGTCCATGTAAAGAACACGTCATCAATGAAACGAAGCCAACCCCCAATCCACTCCTGGAAGGGGTTGTTATTGTGTATGAATGTGTCCTCATACTGACTCATGTATAGTATAGCTAGCTCAGGGGCGAAAGGACACCCCATAGCTACTCCTTGGGTTTGAAAGTAAAAATCGTCTTTAAATTTAAAGTAGTTTTTTGTGAGGGCCATTCTTGCTAACTCCAAAAGGAATTCTGTTGGAATTTTTGAGGGCATCTCTCGTTGGTTCAGGAATATCTCAAGGACTTCTAGAGCTTGATCCTGGGGGATTTGGGTATATAATGAAACAATGTCCATAGTCACTAGAAGATCATGTTCTGGGTTGAATGGTAGTTCATGTAGTCTATTCAAAAAATCTGTTGTGTCTTGAAGAAAAGATTTAACTTGAGTGCAGAATGGTTTAAGAAAGAAGTCGATAAACTTGGAAACGGGTTCAAATAATGAACCGCACCCCGAGATGATCGGTCTCCCTGGTGGAGTTTGTTCGTTTTTGTGTATCTTGGGGAGCACATAAAACAGAGGGATCCGAGGGTGTTTATTGCAAAGATAGTTGTATTCTTGTTTCCCTAAGAAACCTTGTTCCAGTCCTCTAGTCAAAATTTCCGATAGTGTGTTCTGAAGTTCCATTGTTGGGTCATAGTTGATTTTCCGGTAGCATTTTTCATCGGTCAATTGTCTTGTGGCCTCCGCCACGTATTCTGACGTTCCCCAGATGACGATAGCTCCGCCTTTATCGGCTTGTTTTACTATGATGCTTGTGTCATTTTTAATTGAAAGCAACGCCTGTTTTTCTTGGCGGGATAGATTGGGTGAAACAAAATCCTTATTCTTTTTTTCGTGTGAGGCAATGGCAGATAATACGGTTTTTTCAAAATACAAGACCTCTTTGGGCAATTTGTGGATAGGTGGAGAAAAGGTTGATTTTTTCTTTAATCCCGTGGTCTCTGTCTGTGGGCCCATTTCTTTATCTGCGAAGAATATGATCAAGCGTATCTTCCGGCAAAATTCAATGAACTCCAGTTTTAGTCTCACGAAATCGGTGGCTTTGGATGGAACAAAAGTGAGTCCTTTTTGAAGTGCACTTATTTCACTTGAGGTAAGTGTTTTTTTTGAAAGATTAAAGATTGACGTTTGATTCAATTCTTGTAGTTTTGTCGCCTCGTCGACATTTCCCACGGTTGTTGGAATCTTGTTTTGCCTCGGGTCTTTTGTTGGTCCTGTTCTAAAAAAGGTTGTTGTTGTTGCTGTAAATTTGCTTGCTGATAGTTTGGACGAAACCGTTGTTGGTATTGATTTTGGTTCTGATAACCACCTCTCCGTGTGAATTGAGGTCGCGAATTTCCTTGATCTGACTCACTCCCTGTGGATGACGATGAGGTGTCTGAAAAGGTCAGATATTTGGTGCGTGAGCGTCCTTGATTATCTGTAAGGAAACGACGTGACTCTGGGCGGGAATAGAAATCCTGTTGAAGATAGGGATATGTTTTTTCGTAACTGAAATTGCGTTTGTCTCGATCGAAGTTATTTTCTTTTTGCTGTACTGTGAAATCTTTAAATTCAAGGATCTCCTTTTCAACTCTATCTAGTAAACTTTTTGAGTCTTGAATAGTAGGGTTTGCTTTTATTTCTGTTTCTAGGGCTTCTATTTCTTCTAGTTGGAGTTTTGATAACCTCTGCGCAGTTTCTATGGTTAGCACCATGAGGTCCCTGCTACATTTTGTTTCAATGTAACTGAAACCTTTTTTGTAAATAACGTCTTCCGTGAAGATCACCGGTATGTTTTTTACAATAAGACCAGATGGTATTGTGCCAGATCTGAGGTGTTGAAGAAGATAATGGCCGTGTAAATCTGTACGTATTTGTTTTTTCTTCATACGTATGAGTTTGTCTGATTCATTACTTGTTTGAGCACTGCTACTTAGAGTGGCTGATCCGAACTGAGGAGGATCTCTCAGTAAGTTCTTTATATGTTCTTCGCTATAAGCAAATGTTTGTTCCTCTGACATTCTAGGAGTAGTAACAAGTCAGTGGTAGAAGTGGGGGTTAATTAAAGAGATTCATTCAAAATTTGCCATCCATTCACAAATCCGATACATTCATACAAATCAAGAAATTACACAAAACAAGGGGACATAGATCATGGGAGTTTGGGGGTGGGCCTAAGTGTGGTCACCAAACGGGAAGGTTTTAATTAATGTAATCTGAAAAAACCTCGCGAGCAAGCGCCCGCCAAAAAGCTATATAACAATGGGGGTTTTGGCAAAAGCACAGTAAGGCTGTGCCAGATATGCAATGAACAAAGATATTTGCCAATACTGTGCAATAATTTATACTATTCACTAGGTATTGAGCAGAAATGTTACTCAAACCAAAGACCACTAGTTCAGTCTGAAAATTATGTACCAAAAATGATTTTATTTCATTTTACGTTTTGTTTTCTTTTTCTTTTTTCTTTTTACTTGTTATAAAAACCAAGATAACCGATCAATTTAAACAAACGTATAGTTTGGATAGCTGTTGACAAAGAATTCATCTAGAGGTCAACATTTAACATATTTGTTTGGACAGATTAATTGAATCCACAAAAACCAAAAGACAAAAAGAAGGTGTCAAAACCTAGACCATTAATCAATAATAAAACATAGAAAATGACGCTTTTTAGACAACACTCAGACAATAGACAACATATAATAGTGATACGGTTAGAACCTGTATTGTTTAAATGCAAACCCTTTGCGCTATGGCTTATTGCAGAAGCTCTGCATTGATCATAGATAAGCCTATACACACAAATGAAAACAAGCCTGTGTAAATATCTCTTTTACATATACGACCACACGTTAATTCTATATTTGCAATTATTCAAGAAAAACAAAGGTTGGTCGCAGTTAGGATGAATCAAAAATGAGAAGGGAGGGGGTCGACGCGTTTCGAAGCCCTGTTTAATTACAGGGATTCTCTTCAGGACCGACAGACAAAATCTGAAAAACATAAATGAAAACAAACACTCAGTCAAAAAACACACACTTGAAAAAACCTCAACTCACGTACTGATCAGCACAATCTATTGTTGTACCTGTATTATCAAGTAGCGGTGTCGCAGTCATAGAATCTGGAATAAAAGAGGAGCCAAACTAAGTCTCTTGTTGGGCTTTGGACTTGTATACAGACTGTTACAAAACGGGAAGTGACTTACATGGTTCTTGGCAAGGTCAGTCACAAAATTAGTTTGAAGTCATCCAGCTTGGGAATCCCGAATTTGTAGTCGATTTGAATTGTTCTGAAAAGGGGGGGAAAATACCGAGAGGAAATTAACTGTTATTGAGAAGTCAAAACGATTTCCCAAAAGTAAGCAGATTTGATAACTGATGTGGGACCAGAAGGACTTGTCCGTAGTATTTAATTAGGGCAACGGGTGAAAGCTGGCGTGGAGCGGTAGTTGTTGCACGGACTCAGCGGTAGAATTCAAGTAGTGCTGTCAATACTATTTGCGCTCATGCGTTACGCATTCCGTGTTGTTAGGTCAAGGCAACGAGTGATTGCTAGCGTGCAGCGAGGGTTCTACATGGGCTCTGCGGCAAGACGTGATTGGCAAAATGGCGAATTAAGGTGATGCTGTAAATACGATTCGCGCTCATGCGTTACGCCGTGCATTTAGGCGTAATGGTGAAAACGTTGTCGTTTACCTTTTTAGTAGCTCTATTCTCCTTTATTCACCTCTCTCTTTCGTACGGAAGACGCCGCATTACTCTGGCATGTTCAATTTCAAGTGAAAAGCGGAAGCGGATATAAAGAGCGTCCGGTGCTCATGGGAAATGTGGCACTTGCTTATGTTGCAATTCAACAATTGAAGGTGATCTCTTTCAACATGGTGGCTTGTCATGGAAACATGACCAGTTCACCAATTGTAAAACGCGGAATATAGTGTACGCCATCATCTGTACTTGTAATAAGGTCTATATTGGAAAAACTAATCAAGAAGCTAGACAGAGAATGTCACAACATAAATCCCGCATTAAAAAGAAAGTCTTAACAGCTCCACTTGTCCAACACTGGATAGATGAATCGCATGGGGATGAGGATTTCAAGTGGACTATCATATCAAAAATAGAACCAGATCCACGAGGTGGAGATCTAGAGGCCAAGTTAAGACAGAGGGAAGCAATGTTAATTCTTAAGTTCAATTCCACTGTCACTGGCCTAAATGAGATGTCTGAATTGTTTCATTTGTGAGCCCAACTGCACAACGACTAATAGGCTGGAATACCGATTTTATAAGATGGAAAAAACATGTTTTGTACACCCCCACTTTTACACTCTTGTAATATAAAAAAAAAAAAAAAAAAAAAAACACTTTCTCCCTCAAATATAGCATTCTTAGAGGCGTCTCTTCTGTAAACTAATGACTCATGTAATTGTATGTAATCGACCGCTCGACTAGATGAGGACATAGAAACTTTAACGTGTCCAATGAAATACACGTAGGGTGTGATCCAACCCTTCATTGTAGTTCAATTCACCCTCGCACGCGAGCAAAATACCCAGTGGAGACTACATCTCCCATGAGCACCGGACGCTCTTTATATCCGCTTCCGCTTTTCACTTGAAATTGAACATGCCAGAGTAATGCGGCGTCTTCCGTACGAAAGAGAGAGGTGAATAAAGGAGAATAGAGCTACTAAAAAGGTAAACGACAACGTTTTCACCATTACGCCTAAATGCACGGCGTAACGCATGAGCGCGAATCGTATTTACAGCATCACCTTAATTCGCCATTTTGCCAATCACGTCTTGCCGCAGAGCCCATGTAGAACCCTCGCTGCACGCTAGCAATCACTCGTTGCCTTGACCTAACAACACGGAATGCGTAACGCATGAGCGCAAATAGTATTGACAGCACTACTTGAATTCTACCGCTGAGTCCGTGCAACAACTACCGCTCCACGCCAGCTTTCACCCGTTGCCCTAATTAAATACTACGGACAAGTCCTTCTGGTCCCACATCAGTTATCAAATCTGCTTACTTTTGGGAAATCGTTTTGACTTCTCAATAACAGTTAATTTCCTCTCGGTATTTTCCCCCCCTTTTCAGAACAATTCAAATCGACTACAAATTCGGGATTCCCAAGCTGGATGACTTCAAACTAATTTTGTGACTGACCTTGCCAAGAACCATGTAAGTCACTTCCCGTTTTGTAACAGTCTGTATACAAGTCCAAAGCCCAACAAGAGACTTAGTTTGGCTCCTCTTTTATTCCAGATTCTATGACTGCGACACCGCTACTTGATAATACAGGTACAACAATAGATTGTGCTGATCAGTACGTGAGTTGAGGTTTTTTCAAGTGTGTGTTTTTTGACTGAGTGTTTGTTTTCATTTATGTTTTTCAGATTTTGTCTGTCGGTCCTGAAGAGAATCCCTGTAATTAAA
Source organism: Lissotriton vulgaris (assembly GCF_964263255.1). Classification (NCBI taxonomy): domain Eukaryota; kingdom Metazoa; phylum Chordata; class Amphibia; order Caudata; family Salamandridae; genus Lissotriton; species Lissotriton vulgaris. Next base: position 293,295,589 of record NC_141697.1, on the reverse strand, counting down.
CAGGGCTTCGAAACGCGTCGACCCCCTCCCTTCTCATTTTTGATTCATCCTAACTGCGACCAACCTTTGTTTTTCTTGAATAATTGCAAATATAGAATTAACGTGTGGTCGTATATGTAAAAGAGATATTTACACAGGCTTGTTTTCATTTGTGTGTATAGGCTTATCTATGATCAATGCAGAGCTTCTGCAATAAGCCATAGCGCAAAGGGTTTGCATTTAAACAATACAGGTTCTAACCGTATCACTATTATATGTTGTCTATTGTCTGAGTGTTGTCTAAAAAGCGTCATTTTCTATGTTTTATTATTGATTAATGGTCTAGGTTTTGACACCTTCTTTTTGTCTTTTGGTTTTTGTGGATTCAATTAATCTGTCCAAACAAATATGTTAAATGTTGACCTCTAGATGAATTCTTTGTCAACAGCTATCCAAACTATACGTTTGTTTAAATTGATCGGTTATCTTGGTTTTTATAACAAGTAAAAAGAAAAAAGAAAAAGAAAACAAAACGTAAAATGAAATAAAATCATTTTTGGTACATAATTTTCAGACTGAACTAGTGGTCTTTGGTTTGAGTAACATTTCTGCTCAATACCTAGTGAATAGTATAAATTATTGCACAGTATTGGCAAATATCTTTGTTCATTGCATATCTGGCACAGCCTTACTGTGCTTTTGCCAAAACCCCCATTGTTATATAGCTTTTTGGCGGGCGCTTGCTCGCGAGGTTTTTTCAGATTACATTAATTAAAACCTTCCCGTTTGGTGACCACACTTAGGCCCACCCCCAAACTCCCATGATCTATGTCCCCTTGTTTTGTGTAATTTCTTGATTTGTATGAATGTATCGGATTTGTGAATGGATGGCAAATTTTGAATGAATCTCTTTAATTAACCCCCACTTCTACCACTGACTTGTTACTACTCCTAGAATGTCAGAGGAACAAACATTTGCTTATAGCGAAGAACATATAAAGAACTTACTGAGAGATCCTCCTCAGTTCGGATCAGCCACTCTAAGTAGCAGTGCTCAAACAAGTAATGAATCAGACAAACTCATACGTATGAAGAAAAAACAAATACGTACAGATTTACACGGCCATTATCTTCTTCAACACCTCAGATCTGGCACAATACCATCTGGTCTTATTGTAAAAAACATACCGGTGATCTTCACGGAAGACGTTATTTACAAAAAAGGTTTCAGTTACATTGAAACAAAATGTAGCAGGGACCTCATGGTGCTAACCATAGAAACTGCGCAGAGGTTATCAAAACTCCAACTAGAAGAAATAGAAGCCCTAGAAACAGAAATAAAAGCAAACCCTACTATTCAAGACTCAAAAAGTTTACTAGATAGAGTTGAAAAGGAGATCCTTGAATTTAAAGATTTCACAGTACAGCAAAAAGAAAATAACTTCGATCGAGACAAACGCAATTTCAGTTACGAAAAAACATATCCCTATCTTCAACAGGATTTCTATTCCCGCCCAGAGTCACGTCGTTTCCTTACAGATAATCAAGGACGCTCACGCACCAAATATCTGACCTTTTCAGACACCTCATCGTCATCCACAGGGAGTGAGTCAGATCAAGGAAATTCGCGACCTCAATTCACACGGAGAGGTGGTTATCAGAACCAAAATCAATACCAACAACGGTTTCGTCCAAACTATCAGCAAGCAAATTTACAGCAACAACAACAACCTTTTTTAGAACAGGACCAACAAAAGACCCGAGGCAAAACAAGATTCCAACAACCGTGGGAAATGTCGACGAGGCGACAAAACTACAAGAATTGAATCAAACGTCAATCTTTAATCTTTCAAAAAAAACACTTACCTCAAGTGAAATAAGTGCACTTCAAAAAGGACTCACTTTTGTTCCATCCAAAGCCACCGATTTCGTGAGACTAAAACTGGAGTTCATTGAATTTTGCCGGAAGATACGCTTGATCATATTCTTCGCAGATAAAGAAATGGGCCCACAGACAGAGACCACGGGATTAAAGAAAAAATCAACCTTTTCTCCACCTATCCACAAATTGCCCAAAGAGGTCTTGTATTTTGAAAAAACCGTATTATCTGCCATTGCCTCACACGAAAAAAAGAATAAGGATTTTGTTTCACCCAATCTATCCCGCCAAGAAAAACAGGCGTTGCTTTCAATTAAAAATGACACAAGCATCATAGTAAAACAAGCCGATAAAGGCGGAGCTATCGTCATCTGGGGAACGTCAGAATACGTGGCGGAGGCCACAAGACAATTGACCGATGAAAAATGCTACCGGAAAATCAACTATGACCCAACAATGGAACTTCAGAACACACTATCGGAAATTTTGACTAGAGGACTGGAACAAGGTTTCTTAGGGAAACAAGAATACAACTATCTTTGCAATAAACACCCTCGGATCCCTCTGTTTTATGTGCTCCCCAAGATACACAAAAACGAACAAACTCCACCAGGGAGACCGATCATCTCGGGGTGCGGTTCATTATTTGAACCCGTTTCCAAGTTTATCGACTTCTTTCTTAAACCATTCTGCACTCAAGTTAAATCTTTTCTTCAAGACACAACAGATTTTTTGAATAGACTACATGAACTACCATTCAACCCAGAACATGATCTTCTAGTGACTATGGACATTGTTTCATTATATACCCAAATCCCCCAGGATCAAGCTCTAGAAGTCCTTGAGATATTCCTGAACCAACGAGAGATGCCCTCAAAAATTCCAACAGAATTCCTTTTGGAGTTAGCAAGAATGGCCCTCACAAAAAACTACTTTAAATTTAAAGACGATTTTTACTTTCAAACCCAAGGAGTAGCTATGGGGTGTCCTTTCGCCCCTGAGCTAGCTATACTATACATGAGTCAGTATGAGGACACATTCATACACAATAACAACCCCTTCCAGGAGTGGATTGGGGGTTGGCTTCGTTTCATTGATGACGTGTTCTTTACATGGACTGGGAACAACGAACAGCTTGAGCTATTTCATGTATGGCTCAATGACAGAACAAGAAACATTAAATTTAGTCTGGAATCATCTCCAACACGCCTCTCCTTTTTGGATGTTGAAATTTATTGTGCAGACGGCCAACTAGTAACAACCCTATTTAGGAAGAAATCTGACCGCAATAAAGCTTTGGATTATTCCAGCAATCATCCTAGAAACCTAAAACAAAATTTACCGATAGGGCAGTTCCTCCGAATCCGGAGAAATTGTACGTTTAAGGATGAATATCTGTCACATGCAAACATCCTAAGAGAGAGACTACTAGATCGGGGTTACCCAGCCAAACTGTTGAAAAACGCAATAAAACGAGCATGGTGGACTCCACGAGAAGCATTACTCCAGAAGAGAGAGAAGAAAGATCTAAACCGGACGGTTTGTGTCTCCACCTTCTGTCCCTCGTCCAATTTTTTGAAAAAAACAATTAATCAAAACTGGCATTTAGTAAAAGAAATCAATGAACAGTTGAAAGAAGTGCCACTCTTTGCATTTAAAAAAGACACATGTATAGCTAATCAGATCGTCAGAGCGGCCGTACCCAAACCCAAGACATTGACTCTAAGAGACTATGTCAGCCTACCCCCCATCAAAGGCCATCACAAATGTGGCACTTGCTTATGTTGCAATTCAACAATTGAAGGTGATCTCTTTCAACATGGTGGCTTGTCATGGAAACATGACCAGTTCACCAATTGTAAAACGCGGAATATAGTGTACGCCATCATCTGTACTTGTAATAAGGTCTATATTGGAAAAACTAATCAAGAAGCTAGACAGAGAATGTCACAACATAAATCCCGCATTAAAAAGAAAGTCTTAACAGCTCCACTTGTCCAACACTGGATAGATGAATCGCATGGGGATGAGGATTTCAAGTGGACTATCATATCAAAAATAGAACCAGATCCACGAGGTGGAGATCTAGAGGCCAAGTTAAGACAGAGGGAAGCAATGTTAATTCTTAAGTTCAATTCCACTGTCACTGGCCTAAATGAGATGTCTGAATTGTTTCATTTGTGAGCCCAACTGCACAACGACTAATAGGCTGGAATACCGATTTTATAAGATGGAAAAAACATGTTTTGTACACCCCCACTTTTACACTCTTGTAATATAAAAAAAAAAAAAAAAAAAACACTTTCTCCCTCAAATATAGCATTCTTAGAGGCGTCTCTTCTGTAAACTAATGACTCATGTAATTGTATGTAATCGACCGCTCGACTAGATGAGGACATAGAAACTTTAACGTGTCCAATGAAATACACGTAGGGTGTGATCCAACCCTTCATTGTAGTTCAATTCACCCTCGCACGCGAGCAAAATACCCAGTGGAGACTACATCTCCCATGAGCACCGGACGCTCTTTATATCCGCTTCCGCTTTTCACTTGAAATTGAACATGCCAGAGTAATGCGGCGTCTTCCGTACGAAAGAGAGAGGTGAATAAAGGAGAATAGAGCTACTAAAAAGGTAAACGACAACGTTTTCACCATTACGCCTAAATGCACGGCGTAACGCATGAGCGCGAATCGTATTTACAGCATCACCTTAATTCGCCATTTTGCCAATCACGTCTTGCCGCAGAGCCCATGTAGAACCCTCGCTGCACGCTAGCAATCACTCGTTGCCTTGACCTAACAACACGGAATGCGTAACGCATGAGCGCAAATAGTATTGACAGCACTACTTGAATTCTACCGCTGAGTCCGTGCAACAACTACCGCTCCACGCCAGCTTTCACCCGTTGCCCTAATTAAATACTACGGACAAGTCCTTCTGGTCCCACATCAGTTATCAAATCTGCTTACTTTTGGGAAATCGTTTTGACTTCTCAATAACAGTTAATTTCCTCTCGGTATTTTCCCCCCCTTTTCAGAACAATTCAAATCGACTACAAATTCGGGATTCCCAAGCTGGATGACTTCAAACTAATTTTGTGACTGACCTTGCCAAGAACCATGTAAGTCACTTCCCATTTTGTAACAGTCTGTATACAAGTCCAAAGCCCAACAAGAGACTTAGTTTGGCTCCTCTTTTATTCCAGATTCTATGACTGCGACACCGCTACTTGATAATACAGGTACAACAATAGATTGTGCTGATCAGTACGTGAGTTGAGGTTTTTTCAAGTGTGTGTTTTTTGACTGAGTGTTTGTTTTCATTTATGTTTTTCAGATTTTGTCTGTCGGTCCTGAAGAGAATCCCTGTAATTAAACAGGGCTTCGAAACGCGTCGACCCCCTCCCTTCTCATTTTTGATTCATCCTAACTGCGACCAACCTTTGTTTTTCTTGAATAATTGCAAATATAGAATTAACGTGTGGTCGTATATGTAAAAGAGATATTTACACAGGCTTGTTTTCATTTGTGTGTATAGGCTTATCTATGATCAATGCAGAGCTTCTGCAATAAGCCATAGCGCAAAGGGTTTGCATTTAAACAATACAGGTTCTAACCGTATCACTATTATATGTTGTCTATTGTCTGAGTGTTGTCTAAAAAGCGTCATTTTCTATGTTTTATTATTGATTAATGGTCTAGGTTTTGACACCTTCTTTTTGTCTTTTGGTTTTTGTGGATTCAATTAATCTGTCCAAACAAATATGTTAAATGTTGACCTCTAGATGAATTCTTTGTCAACAGCTATCCAAACTATACGTTTGTTTAAATTGATCGGTTATCTTGGTTTTTATAACAAGTAAAAAGAAAAAAGAAAAAGAAAACAAAACGTAAAATGAAATAAAATCATTTTTGGTACATAATTTTCAGACTGAACTAGTGGTCTTTGGTTTGAGTAACATTTCTGCTCAATACCTAGTGAATAGTATAAATTATTGCACAGTATTGGCAAATATCTTTGTTCATTGCATATCTGGCACAGCCTTACTGTGCTTTTGCCAAAACCCCCATTGTTATATAACTTTTTAAAAGTGGCCTTTTCAGACTTGTGACTAAATATCTGAAACCATTGGAGAGAGTTTTTAATTACAAATCTTTAGACGCCAAACTTGACCTGTACACTGGCTCCCAATTGAAAGTAATCACTTATTAAATGTAATATTGAAACCCACTATTATCCTATGGGAGATGTAGGCTTTGGAGTAGTGAAACAAGAATGAAGGTGTTTTTCACTACCAGGACAATTAAAACTTAAATGTACATGTCCAACTTATTAAATACACAGCTCCCGGCCATGTGGGCTGTTCAGGGACTACTCGCAGGGTAACTTAAATGTATTAAAAAGAAAGGTTTGGGCCTGGCAAAAGGGTTCTTTTGCCAGGTCGAAATGGCCGTTTAAAACTGCACACACAGACTACAATGACTTGCCAACGACAGGTTTGCAGGGCTACTTAAGTGGATGGCACAATAAGTGTTGCAGGGCCACTAGTAGAATTTAATTGACATACCCTGGGTACACTTTACTAGTGTCTAACATGTAAAATAAATATGCCAATTGGGTGGAAGCCAATATTACCATTTTTAAAGAAGTGAGAACAAGCTATTTAGCTCTATTTTGCAGTGGTAAAGTGCTAAGGCCAACAAAACCACTATCAATAAAAATAGATGGGGTGAAGGCTAAACGTTTGGGTGAAGACCACCTTCAGGCTGACATAGAGTAAAAGCTAGGAACAATGGAAAAGGTGACACCTCTTGTGTTTTTTTGCCCCTGACTGCTGGACCAACATTATGATGGGGCAAGTGGAAAAATAGTATTTGTGAATAATTTGAAAGATTAAGGGGGACAAATATGAGTGGAGATTGTAAATATTCATCATTATTACATTGTCTAGGGAAAGAGAGACAGGAAGTGTTAGACAATTTGCCTGAATTGAGGCAGGAGGAAATAAGAATTCTACATGAATATGAAAAATGCATTCATAAATAAGATTTACATTGCCTAACTTGTGCCAGTACGATACTTGAGCAGTAGTTTTTAGGTTTGTGCCTATAGGATAGAGACCAATATTTTGAGAATGATTCAATGAGTCTAAGAAAATTAGCACCCATCTGTAAATTTGGACCATCAACTGGTGAGAAGGATAGTGTTAGACCTGTCATCCTTAGGGGGGAACTTCCCCCAAACCTTTTTCATTTTGCCTCTCATGTTTTTCTGATTCCTTTGGTTGGCCTTAGGTCTCCGAGCACTTTATCACTGATAACCAGAGTTAAAGTGCATGTGCTTCTCCCCTAAACATAATGACACTTGTGTTAACCTGATGGCAAATGTTTTGTACTGGTAAGTCCCTTGTAAAGTTGAATACCATATACCCATGGCCAGTAATTAAAATGCTACTGGTAGGCTGCCGCACTGATTGGGCCACCCACAAAAGTAGCTTTTTAAACCTGTCCCATGCATTCCACTGCAGTGTCTGGGTGTGGAGCTTTCTGCCACTTTGACTTGGTTTTTAAAATACTTGTCAAGCCTTAAACTCCCATTTTGTTACATATGTTACCCCTAAAGTAGTCCCTAAGTAACCCTAAGGGCAGGTTGCTATGTAATTGTTAGATTTGGGGGTCTCTAGTTGGCACAGGTAGGTACTTGTGACAAATAAGGACCCTTGTCTCTAGTCAGGGTAAGGGGGTACACTCCTAAAATAACCCCTGCTCCCCCCCCCTTGGTAGCTTGGCACGAGCAGACAGGCTTATCTCAGAGGCAGCGTGTAAAGCATTTGTGACCACATACAGTAACCCAGTGACAACACTACAGATGGACACCACACAAGGTTTTTATAAAAAATAAGAATTATTTATATAGACTTAACATAAGACCATTAAACTACAGAAATCCACAATACTATACTTAAAATTGTAGTTTTAGCTTAGTTCAGTTCAGTTCTTAAGATGCGACACTTTATGCCAATGTACCTTATGATGGGTTGCGCTTCCACAACAAGTAATGTTGTAGCGATGGAAATGCTGCAAAGTTCCGGTGCAAAGAAATAAAGACGTGAAGATCTTCCAGATGTGGCAGTGCTTCTCTGATGATGCGAGAAGTCTCAGTTCGATGTGTCAGCTGCAGCGGTGACACCCTTGTTCAGCGATGCGACGGCAACAGCTTCAGCTGCGACACTCTTCTCCGATGTTTGCGAGAAGCTTCCGCACAATGTGACAACTACAGTGCCGACATCCTTGTTCAGAAATGCAATGGCTGCAGCTCCGACGGCGGCGCGCTTCTCCGGGGATGCAAGGCGCTTTCCTCGAAGCATTGCAATGCGACATTGACAGCGGCGGCACCCTTGTTCAGAGATGCGACGGCAGCCCCAGCGACGGTGACACGCTTCTTCCTCGTTGCGAGACACTTCTCTCGATGCAGTGCAATACGACAGATCCACCGGCGACACCCTTGTTCAGAAGTGCAACGGCAGCAGCAGCGACGGCGACACGCTTCTTCCTCGTAGAGTCGCGCTTCCAGCTCCTTGCGACACGCAGTCCCACAGAAGTCCCAAAACAGCAGCAGGCACTTCCCAAAGGACTCTGGTGAGCTGGTGGGTGAAGTCTGTTGTCCCTGAGACTTCAGCAGCAGGCAAGCTCTTTTCCAAGCCCTTGGAGATCCTTCGCAAGTTGAAAGGAAAGTACACACAGTTCTTTCTGCTTTCTTTGGCAGTCAGGCAACCACTGCAGGCCAATCCCCTAAGCAGCACTTCAGCTTAGGAATACTCTGTCCTCAGTTTCTTCAGGTTCCTCTCCTCAGCAAAGGTTTCTTCTTGTAGTCCAAAGTAATCTAATTTCATAGGATCAGCATCCCAATATTTATACCCCAAACTCCTTTGTCCTCTGAGGGCAGAGGCGCCTTTTCCCAGTCCAAACCAGTTCTGGAACACTCTGTTTACATGACTCCTTCTTTCCTTTCACAGTGCAGGGCAGAAACATCAGACGCCCCAGAGGAGGTGGAGCCAGCATTGTGGAGGGAAAGCACTGCCCTGGATCACTTTGTTGACATGATTCTGTCTTTCCTTTCACTGAGCAGGGCAGAGACATCGGACACACCACATGGGATGGAGCCAGCACTGTGGGTGACAGGCACAGTCCTATTCTGAACGCAGGTACAACTCTTCCCTCCCATCTAGATGCACATCTCTCTATTCACCTCAGGGTGGACTCATCCTGTCTCCTGGAATCCCCCAGCCCTATCACTCAAACTCCAGACAAGGAATACACACCCCAGCAGAGGCATGCTTTGGATAGTTAGACAAGAAAATACCTACTTTCTAAAAGTGGTATTTTCAAACACAGAATGTTAAAACCGACTTCATTAAAATATGCATTTTATCATTCTGAGTTCAAGAATACTAAACTTGAATTTCCATAATGTTCCCTGAGTCAATTAGGATTATAAAATGTAATAATCTAACTGCCCATTCTGGCCTATGGAGAACAGATAGCCTTACAATAGTGAAAAACGACAATGGCTGTAATTCACTATTAGGACATGCCACACACACAAGGGCATGTCCTACCTTATACTTACAATGCATCCCGCCCTTGGGCCTACCTAGGGGTGTCTGATATGAAGAAAAGGGAAGGTTTAGGGACTGGCAAGTGGGTGCACTTGCCCAGTCGGCATGACAGTACAAGACTGCACACAGGCTCTGCAAGGGCAGGCCTTAGACACACTTTTACAGGCTGCTTCTGTGGGTGGCACAACCAGCGCTGCAAGCCCACCAGCCGCATTTGGTTTACAAACCCTGGGCACACTCGGTGCACTGTACTAGGGACTCACAAGTAAACCAAACCAGGCTAATCATGGAGTCATTAATCCATAGATCAATTTACAATAGGGAGAACATATGCACTTTAGCACTGATCAGCAGGTGTAAAGTGCCCATAGTCATAAAACAGCCAACAACAGGTCAGAAAAACTAAAGGAGGAAGGCAAAAATGTCAGGGATGACCCTGCAAAAAGGGCCAAGTCCAACAGTAAGAAAAAAAGGTAGGACATGTGCCTTTATGTTTTGCATGTCCTGGTAGTGTCAAAAAGCCTATTTTGATTTTCACTACTGTGGGACCTACCCCTCTCATAGCCCAGCATTGTGAATACCTTCATATACTTTTGAGCTGCAGGTCCTCATCAAAGTGTAGTTTTCCAGGTTCCATATGCATGGAATGGTAATGATAAATCCTCCTTACTGGTAAATTTGGATTTAGCATTACTGTTTTAGAAATGCCACTTTTAGAAAGTGGACATTTCTCTGTACTTACTGCTCTTTGTGCCTGGCAACTTATTTCCAGTACATGTTTGAGTTGGGTGAAAGCTACACATTGTGCATTCCCTCTAGTTTAGCCACAAATACATGAAGGTGAGGCTCATCTGCATTCTTAGCACTCATCTGCATTTATCTGCATCGTGATGGGTCTACCTGGGCAGGGCAGAATTGGAGGGGCTGACACTCACACTTCAATAGGTACTGTCGTGTCCACACATAAAGCCCTGATTTTCCCCCACAGGTAGCTTGGCAGACATGACTTGGTTGAAAGGGATCCTTGTGCACTTCAGAGAACTCATTTGAAGACACCCCTACATTAAAGACATGTTTTGGTATAGGTACTAGGTCTCCGACCCCCTAAAACCAGACACTCCTGGATCTTGAATTGACCCTCTCTCAGAAGGAATGCTGTGCTGCTTAAAGGACCCAACTGGACTGTTGTTATGAAAAGACTGTTTTTTTGCTTGTTGCCCTGCTACCTGCTGCTCCCTGACTCTGCTGGAATGACTCTCTCCCTTCCCTACAAGTGATCTTCAAGGGCTTGCTGGTTTGCCTCCAGGTTTCTGAAGTCCCAGGAACACAAAAAACTTTCCACAGTTATGCTGGCGTTGCTGGACTCTGCTTTCTGTGAGTCCTACCTTTGCCTAAGGTGTCCCCTCCAAGCTCTGAGCGTCAGAAGTGGGTTCTGCAACTATTTTAATCAAAAACTGATTCATTGTTTTGACTGCAGGAGAAAATCTGCCGCATCACCCTTCGATGCCAACGCAGAGGGTGCCTGATGACAGCGGTTTCACAGCCTGCGTAGCCCGACGATGATGCATTGCATTCATTTCAATTGAGCTCAACAACAACACATAACCCCTTTTACACGGCTTGACGACTACGCACTTGGCTCTCAACATCAACGAAAGCTCCATCCAAGGTATTTCTTTAGTGGTACCTTTCTTGGTCCTGTAGCCTGCCTGCGTTCCTTCAATCGTGATCAGCCTGAACTTTGGATTTGCACCAGTCTCTCATGACCTCAAGTAACCTTTTAACGGCTAATGACTTCTAAGCACATTGGGGCATATTACCAAGGGGGGCGATAGGCAATTATCGCCGATTTAGCGGCCATTTTCGGTAGCTAAGCGGCGATAATTCTATCGCCCTATTAGCAAACTGTCACTAACTGATGTTAGCGACAGCTTTTAGGCGATAGCACGTGGTTTGGGGCCCGCTTTGCATGTCAGCGATGTTTATCGCTAATGACATGCAAAGTGGGCGTACCCAACCAGTTAGCGACTGAAAGCAGTCGCTAACGTCGCTATCGGCTATTAGCAAGGCAGGCGTAGCGTTGGGAATATTTGCGCTAAGTGTGAATATTTCCAAATACTAACACCTGCTCAGACCAATTCTTAGCCATGTTATCCATTGGGAGGTGGATAACATGGCTAAGAGCATTTTGTCGCTAATGCGTGAATATCGCTGTATTCTCAGCGATATTCACGCATTTCGCCGCTATCGCTGGATATTTTAGCACAATGGAGAAAAGCGTTGCTAATAGCGTGTTTTGTCCGCTAACATATCCAGCGATAGGCAGCGATAAAAAAATTGTTGCTAAGCATATTTAGCGATAAATATCGCTACTTGTTGGTAATATGCCCCCCGGTAGGATGGTATTCGGAAAAAATACAAAATATTGATTTGCAGCAATATCAAATTTTAATATAGTGATCCACAAACATTGTGAGGCAGGAATATCATTGACAAGAATTTCGATTTTCCAAGGTAAGTAATATCATTATTAAAAATATCTATGTTTTTAATATCGTTTACAAAAATATCATTGATAATAATATCATTTTAAAATGATATTTATGTATTTTAGTATATGTTTTATTGTATATGTTACAAATTGTTTGTATAATCATATTAAGGATTTTTAATATAGTTTATACATTTTTCATTTTTTCATTCAATTGATTTGTTTATTGTAATTGTTCCTATCGTAGCGGGTTGTGGGTTTTGCAGAGGCATTGGGTAGTAAAATGAAAAAGCAACTATTCATCATTAACTTCTTTCGTGCTTGCGTCGGCCAACGGCTGAAGCAAGCACTCCCTCCCTTATGCTGCGCACGACCGTTGGCTGACGCAGCCCCGCCCACCCTTTAGAACGCCCTCACCTCGGCGGAATGTTCGCCGCGGTAAACGGCTTAAAAGTGCATCACATTAGTCCTGTATATATTGCAAGATGTAAAGCTCAAATTCTCAATAAAATCCTCAAGTCGCAAAAGCATTACAGTACATAACACATCCATAAAGTGATGTTGTGCAAGTTCTCTTTCAAGTAAAGGGATATGCTAAATTTTAATATTCTTTATCCAAACCAGCAATAAATCTCGCTCTACTTGATGTAAAGTGCAAGTAGTCCCACAAATGTCTTTAAAGTGCAAGTGCATTTAAAGTGCAAATGCATTACACGCAATGTCAAATCAAGAGAGGGTTATACTGCCCAAAATAATCCATATACAATACACTTTCTTCATATTTCTGGAAAGTGCTTGAATTACACCATCTCTAAAGGATCTATATATGATACACTTTCTTCACATTTCTTTATACCATAATCACAAAAATTGTACTATTCCGTTTCCTCCTTTTCTTATTTCAAATGCTCAGTTCTTTCAGATACTATTTAACTTTAGCTTCCAAAAGTATACACCAACATTCTAAATAGATTTAAAATAGATTTAAAACCCAAATTTTGAATTTTAAATAAACTTGAAAGTGTTTAAATACATTTTTAAATAGATTTCTAAATAGATTTCATATAAATAATAAATGTACACAAAGCACAGGTTTCAGTAACCAGACAAAATTGAACATGAAGTTCAGCATCTCTGTTTTGAGATCTACGGTGTTCTGTCCACATTAATATTATCCACCCTGATTCAGTCCTACATAATTCAAGTTCTCCATTGACACCTCTAACCTTTTTTGACATACGGTGAACTCCATATAACTTCATGTTATTTATTTCTCCATTATGTGCATCCCAAATGTGCCTTGCCATGTTATCAGTGAAATCTTTATTTCTTATTGCACAAAGAATTTCAATTTGTTCACGGTTCTTCCAATGCAATTCTGACCACATGAGCAATGTAGGACGTAAACCGCAGATATTTAAGATTTCCTTGGACTGTCTCAAATTTGGTTACATTGAGTCTATACGCACATGCTTTGCATCTTTGACACTTCCAGAAACCTTGTTTCATATTGGATATCCAACTTCCAATCTTGGTCTTATTTATTGATTTATTATTATTGTAGAAACTTCTTGTTAAATGATCTCCAAGCGATGCTGTTTTCCTATAGGCAATATTGGGTACTTCTTGAAATAAACCACTAAGGTCATCGTCCACTGAAGAATTTTACAGTTTTATTTCAATCGTTTTTTTACGTCAAAGTTGAAGGTATCAGAATCCACAATATACCTAGTTGTTTTGCACCCTTCTTTTTCTGTTAGAAATGTTTTCTTTTCTTCTCCTTCTATCTTTGAAGTGCATAATCAAGACTTGGCTGGGGTATCCTCTATGTTTAAAGCGATCATACATCTCCTTAACTTGTTTTTCATATTGTTCCTCCTTGAGTAATTCCACTTCACCCGGATGAACTCTCCATAGGGGACACTCCACTTTTGACTCTGAGAGTGTCCAAAATACTGTTAGTTCCGGTTGCCTCTCTATGTATCTTAGTGCAGATTTTGTTTTTGCTAATATAAATTCCATTGTCCTACTAATTTATTTCCTTGTTGATGATTCCATATGTGAACCTTAAGCTTTGTGTATTATTATCTAGGGATTGTATGTTTAGTGGGGCCGGTTAGCTCGAGCTGTGTTGGTGAGATGTAAACTGCCCTTTATTACCTACTACTTGGTAAAGCCAATTTATCCATCCTGTATTCTGATTTATCGTGGGGTCTATGTAGCCAATGATTATTCACCATAAGTTGTGATGCCCAGTTGTATTACCAATTTCTGTGTAGCTATTCGTGGGCTTGCAATCCTATAAGAGTGTTTTCTGTTCACTCTCTATGGCTTTGAAATAGGAAGCTGGGTGTGGGCTAGCCATGGTGCATTTTGTAATATGTTTAGAAAACTGGGGAGTTGCCATCATATTAAACAGTGCTGCACGACCCAGCAAGGAGAGAGGTAGGGACCTCCAGTGCTGCGCATCTCCCTTGGGACGTTGTAGTGAGGGTAACATAACGAACTTGGTGGTCCACTGGCTACACATATGAATATGAGACAGTACTGTGTGCATATAAATTGCATTTATTTCCACTTGCTGAAATGTGTTTTGCACCTACAGAAAATGACTGACTGCAGTTCAGACAGCAATTATAATGGAAAGACCATTGGCTCAGGGGAAACATAATTGTGGCCACTCCAATTCCAGCCTTAAACAATGTAACAACATCCAGTTTCCCGAATAGTGCTTTAATAGCTCCAGAGACTGAAAAGTGAATGCTTTAGGTATAAATTACTTTGTGGAAAGGTGGCAAATCTCACAGTATGTTTGCCATGGGGTCATGTAATTCATATATTGAGTCACAAAGTGAAGGAATACAGTTGCTGGAAATCCCCTGGCAGATGAAGCAGCGGTTAAGACTGCTGTAGTAGCTTCCCTTACTCATTATCATATGAAAGTGGATTTTGACATCTTTCGGTTGTTCTCAATGCTTCATACACTGGCACACGTTTACCTAAAAAATATCCAGTAAAATACTCCTATCTTTTGAGTGCACAAAACATACCTTTTGCTTGTATTCCCAGAATGTCATATCGAGTGACATCAAACTAAGACCGCAGACCAGAATTAATCATAGAAGATCATGAGGGATTAGCTTCAGCCTATATCGGTGTGGCGGCTACAGTTTCTTGTTACAGAAACGCTGTTGATGACATGGTCTCTACAAGTAGACAACTCAATATGTCCTTAGCTGTGTCATTTGTTAACAAATGAACAGCACCACTGCGGCATGCACATCGTTGACACCTCTCATACTTCTCTCTAAATTGTGCATAGCTTCACCACTGTGGACCGCTAAATTCAGATGGTTCATTTAAATTAATTCTCTTGGCAGTGGATTCATGCTCTAGATTTCTATGGGTGTAGCCACAGCGATTGGCTAATGCTTGAACTGTTATAAAAGATTTGCAAATCTTTTTTCAGGACATATGTAGTCATTGCATTCCAATAGGAACAGGGACCAGCAGCATTTGCCTCTAGGTCTTACTGGGATGCCATGGGAACCCTAGATGTGGCTATGCATTTTTCCTTTTTCCTCTCCCTATCATCCTGAGGGTAATTTGATAGTGGAGAAGAAAAACAGTAATGTAAAAATATCTTCAATGGCTAGAGTATTAGGTTCAGGTCATAGTTGGATCCATCACTTTTACAGAGTACAGAGAGCTTTAAATAATCTGCCTAAAAGATCCTTGGGTGACCGGATTCCCTAGAAAGTCCTGTTCGGCATTAGGTTGTACATTCTAGATCCAGATACATCTGGTACAATTGTTGCAGATATGCCATTGACATCAATTAGTGTTGTGCTGTCTTGCAGCAAATACAGGACTTCTGAGATGAGCACTCAAATGAACACACTAAACGTTCTTCCACTGAAGAAGTAGAGGAGCATCAAGTAACTCATTTTTGGATTTCTTTATTTGGGGAACTAGTTTGTGAGAAGACAATGGAGAAAACATAGTTGGCCCATGATACAGAGCACTGGTGCCAGTCGTTGGCATTGCAGGTACTAGAATTATGATTTTGCCCCTGTATGCTGATTGTAGAAACAAAAGATCTGTGCCCATTGACAACAGCAAATGCAAAAACCACAGTTGATGGAAAGAATGCAGAACAATGTCATACATTTACCCCAGCACGGAGATCTGGGCCTAAATCCATCGTTTTTTTGCACTCCACACCACCCCAGTTCAGACATGGCCATATGCAAATCAATCTGACCCTGTGCCTCATGGGAACAGTCCAGCCCAAACTGCCAAGCCATGTCTTCCCTGGAACGGAAACAAGCCTCCTGGGACCGGTTTCGGATTCATAATCCTCATCAGCCAGGCTATCTTGAATCCAGTGACCAAGTGAGAAAGGGACTCACGTATGAGCATACCCTGCCAACTTAAGGCGAACAAAGCGATACAAAAGAGGATGATGGACGGAGAGTTTGAGCAAATCAAACACTCACCCCTAGTCAACTGATCTGGGTTTAATCCATCACCATTCTTTAGCTCACTCAGCCACCCCAGTTCAGACATGGCCATATGCAAATCAGTCTGACCCTGTGCCTCATGGGAACAGTCCAGCCCAAACTGCCAAGCCATGTCTTCCCTGGACCGAAAACAAGCATCCTGGGACTGGCTACCTCAGTTCAGACATGGGTCTGAACTGGGGTGGCTGAGTGAGCTAAAGAATGGTGATGGATTAAACCCAGATCAGTTAACTGGGGGTGAGTGTTTGATTTGCTCAAACGCTCCGTCCATCATCCCCTTTTGTATCGCTTTGTTCGCCCTGAGTTGGCAGGGTATGCTCATACGTGAGCCCCTTTCTCACTTGGCCACTGTATTCAAGATAGCCTGGCTGATGAGGATTATGAATCCGAAACAGGTCCCAGGATGCTTGTTTCCGGTCCAGGGAAGACATGGCTTGGCAGTTCGGGCTGGACTGTTCCCATGAGGCACAGGGTCAGACTGATT
Source organism: Lissotriton vulgaris (assembly GCF_964263255.1). Lineage (NCBI taxonomy): Eukaryota > Metazoa > Chordata > Amphibia > Caudata > Salamandridae > Lissotriton > Lissotriton vulgaris. The sequence goes on along the minus strand of NC_141697.1, from coordinate 293,278,612 downwards.
TGCATATGGCCATGTCTGAACTGGGGTGGCTGAGTGAGCTAAAGAATGGTGATGGATTAAACCCAGATCAGTTAACTGGGGGTGAGTGTTTGATTTGCTCAAACGCTCCGTCCATCATCCCCTTTTGTATCGCTTTGTTCGCCCTGAGTTGGCAGGGTATGCTCATACGTGAGTCCCTTTCTCACTTGGCCACTGTATTCAAGATAGCCTGGCTGATGAAGATTATGAATCCGAAACAGGTCCCAGGATGCTTGTTTCCGGTCCAGGGAAGACATGGCTTGGCAGTTCGGGCCGGACTGTTACCATGAGGCACAGGGTCAGTCTGATTTGCATATGGCCATGTCTGAACTGGTGTGGCTGAGTGAGCTAAAGAATGGAGATGGATTAAATCCAGATCAGTTGACAGGGGATGAGTGTTTGATTTGCTCAAACGCTCCGTCCATCATCCCCTTTTGTATCGCTTTGTTCGCCCTAAATTGGCAGGGTATGCTCAGACGAGAGTCCCTTGCTCACTTGGCCACTGGATTCAAGATAGCCTGGCTGATGAGGAGTATGAATCCAAAACCGGTCCCAGGATGCTTGTTTCCGGTCCAGGGAAGACATGGCTTGGCAGTTCGGGCTGGACTGTTCCCATGAGGCACAGGGTCAGACTGACTTGCATATGGCCATGTCTGAACTGGGGTGGCTGAGTGAGCTAAAGAATGGTGATGGATTAAACCCAGATCAGTTGACTGGGGGTGAGTGTTTGATTTGCTCAAAAGCGCCGTCCATCATGCCCTTTTGTATTGCATTGTTCGCCCTAAGTTGGCAGGGTATGCTCAGACGTGAGTCCCTTGCTAACTTGGCCACTGGATTCAAGATAGCCTGGCTGATGAGGATTATGAATGTGAAACCGGTCCCAGGATGCTTGTTTCCGGTCCAGGGAAGACATGGCTTGGCAGTTCGGGCTGGACTGTTCCCATGAGGCACAGGGTCAGACTGACTTGCATATGTCCATGTCTGAACTGGGGTGGCTGAGTGAGCTAAAGAATGGTGATGGATTAAACCCAGATCAGTTGACTGGGGGTGAGTGTTTGATTTGCTCAAACGCTCCGTCCATCATGCCCTTTTGTATCGCTTTGTTTGCCCTAAGTTGGCAGGGTATGCTCAGACGTGAGTCCCTTGCTCACTTGGCCACTGGATTCAAGATAGCCTGGCTGATGAGGATTATGAATCCGAAACCAGTCCCAGGATGCTGGTTTCCGGTCCAGGGAAGACATGACTTGGCAGTTCGGGCTGGATTGTTCCCATGAGGCACAGGGTCAGACTGATTTGCATATGTCCATGTCTGAACTGGGGTGGTTGAGTGAGCTAAAGAATGGTGATCGATTAAACCCAGATCAGTTGACTGGAGGTGAGTGTTTGATTTGCTCAAGCGGTCCGTCCTTCATCCCCTTTTGTATTGCTTTGTTCGCCCTAAGTTGGCAGGGTATGCTCAGACGTGAGTCCCTTGCTCACTTGGCCACTGGATTCAAGATAGCCTGGCTGATGAGGATTATGAATCCGAAACTGGTCCTAGGATGCTTGTTTCCAGTCCAGGGAAGACATGGCTTGGCATTTCGGGCTGGACTGTTCCCATGAGGCACAGGGTCAGACTGATTTGCATATGGCCATGTCTGAACTGGGGTGGCTGAGTGATCTAAAGAATGGTGATGGATTAAACCCAGATCAGTTGACTGGGCGTGAGTGTTTTATTTGCTCAAACGCTCCGTCCATCATCCCCTTTTGTATCGCTTTGTTTGCCCTAAGTTGGCAGGGTATGCTCAGACGTGAGTCCCTTGCTCACTTGGCCACTGGATTCAAGATAGCCTGGCTGATGAGGATTATGAATCCGAAACCGGTTCCAGGATGCTTGTTTCCGGCCCAGGGAAGACATGGCTTGGCAGTTCGGGCCGGACTGTTACCATGAGGCACAGGGTCAGTCTGATTTGCATATGGCCATGTCTGAACTGGTGTGGCTGAGTGAGCTAAAGAATGGTGATGGATTAAAACCAGATCAGTTGACTGGGGGTGAGTGTTTGATTTGCGCAAACGCTCCGTCCATCATGCCCTTTTGTATCGCTTTGTTTGCCCTAAGTTGGCAGGGTATGCTCAGACGTGAGTACCTTGCTCACTTGGCCACTGGATTCAAGATAGCCTGGCTGATGAGGATTATGAATCCAAAACCAGTCCCAGGATGCTGGTTTCCGGTCCAGGGAAGACATGACTTGGCAGTTCGGGCTGGATTGTTCCCATGAGGCACAGGGTCAGACTGATTTGCATATGTCCATGTCTGAACTGGGGTGGTTGAGTGAGCTAAAGAATGGTGATCGATTAAACCCAGATCAGTTGACTGGAGGTGAGTGTTTGATTTGCTCAAACGGTCCGTCCTTCGTCCCCTTTTGTATTGCTTTCTTCGCCCTAAGTTGGCAGGGTATGCTCAGACGTGAGCCCCTTGCTCACTTGGCCACTGGATTCAAGATAGCCTGGCTGATGAGGATTATGAATCCGAAACCGGTCCTAGGATGCTTGTTTCCAGTCCAGGGAAGACATGGCTTGGCAGTTCGGGCTGGACTGTTCCCATGAGGCACAGGGCCAGACTGATTTGCAAATGGCCATGTCTGAACTGGGGTGGCTGAGTGATCTAAAGAATGGTGACGGATTAAACCCAGATCAGTTGACTGGGGGTGAGTGTTTTATTTGCTCAAACGCTCCGTCCATCATCCCATTTTGTATCGCTTTGTTTGCCCTAAGTTGGCAGGGTATGCTCAGACGTGAGTCCCTTGCTCACTTGGCCACTGGATTCAAGATAGCCTGGCTGATGAGGATTATGAATCCGAAACCGGTCCCAGGATGGTTGTTTCCGGTCCAGGGAAGACATGGCTTTGCAGTTCGGGCTGGACTGTTCCCATGAGGCACAGGGTCAGACTGATTTGCATATGGCCATGTCTGAACTGGGGTGGCTGAGTGAGCTAAAGAATGGTGATGGATTAAACCCAGATCAGTTGACTGGGAGTGAGTGTTTGATTTGCTCATACGCTCCGTCCATCATCCCCTTTTGTATCGCTTTGTTCGCCCTAAGTTGGCAGGGTATGCTCAGACGTGAGTCCCTTGCTCACTTCGCCACTGGATTCAAGATAGCCTGGCTGATGGGGATTATGAATCCGAAACCGGTCCCAGGATGCTCGTTTCCGGTCCAGGGAAGACATGGCTTGGCAGTTTGAGCTGGACTGTTCCCATGAGGCACAGGGTCAGACTGATTTGCAAATGGCCATGTCTGAACTGGGGTGGCTGAGTGAGCTAAAGAATGGCGATGGATTACACCCAGATCAGTTGAATGGGGGTGAGTGTTTGATTTGCTCAAACGCTCCGTCAATCATCCCCTTTTGTATCGCTTTGTTCACCCTAAGTTGGCAGGGTATGCTCAGACGTGAGTCCCTTGCTCACTTGGCCACTGGATTCAAGATAGCCCGGCTGATGAGGATTATGAATCTGAAACCGGTCCCAGGATGCTTGTTTCCGGTCCAGGGAGGACATGGCTTGGCAGTTCGGGCTGGACTGTTCCCATGAGGCACAGGGTCAGACTGATTTGCATATGGCCATGTCTAAACTGGGATGGCTGAGTGAGCTAAAGAATGGTGATGGATTAAACCCAGATCAGTTGACTGGGGGTTGAGTGTTTGATCTGCTTAAACGCTCTGTCCATCATCCCCTTTTGTATCTCTTTGTTCGCCCTAAGTTGGCAGGGTATGCTCAGACGTGAGTCCCTTGCTCACTTGGCCACTGGATTCAAGATAGCCTGGCTGATGAGGATTATGAATCTGAAACCGGTCCCAGGATGCTTGTTTCCGGTCCAGGGAGGACATGGCTTGGCAGTTCGGGCTGGACTGTTCCCATGAGGCACAGGGTCAGACTGATTTGCATATGGCCATGTCTGAACTGGGATGGCTGAGTGAGCTAAAGAATGGTGATGGATTAAACCCAGATCAGTTGACTGGGGGTTGAGTGTTTGATCTGCTTAAACGCTCTGTCCATCATCCCCTTTTGTATCTCTTTGTTCGCCCTAAGTTGGCAGGGTATGCTCAGACGTGAGTCCCTTCCTCACTTGGCCACTGGATTCAAGATAGCCTGGCTGATGAGGATTATGAATCCGAAACCGGTCCCAGGATGCTTGTTTCCGGTCCAGGGAAGACATGGCTTGGCAGTTCGAGCTGGACTGTTCCCATGAGGCACAGGGTCAGACTGATTTGCATATGGCCATGTCTGAACTGGGGTGGCTGAGTGAGCTAAAGAATGGCGATGGATTGAACCCAGACCAGTTGACTGGGGGTGAGTGTTTGATTTTCTCAAACGCTCCGTCCATCATCCCCTTTTGTATCGCTTTGTTCGCCCTAAGTTGGCAGGATATGCTCAGACGTGAGTCCCTTGCTCACTTGGCCACTGGATTCAAGATAGCCTGGCTGATGAGGATTATGAATCCGAATCCGGTCCCAGGATGCTTGTTTCCGGTCCAGGGAGGACATGGCTTGGCAGTTCGGGCTGGACTGTTCCCATGAGGCACTGGGTCAGACTGATTTGCATATGGCCATGTCTGAACTAGGGTGGCTGGGTGAGCTAAAGAATGGTGATGGATTAAACCAAGATCAGTTGACTGGGGGTGAGTGTTTGATTTGCTCAAACGCTCTGTCCATCATCCCCTTTTGTATCGCATTGACAACAGCAAATCACAGTCCTACATATTAGGTCTAGGAAAAGTAGAAAGGCAGTTCTTTAAGAACAGCAGTCAAGCAGGGTGGCAATTCTTGTAGCACAGCAGTTTTCACTCTTGGCAGAGTTCTTCACTGGTCAAGTAGTGTACTGTCTTGATAGGGTAAGAGGCCCAGTACTTATACCCAGTTGTTCCTTTGAAGTAGGGGTGACTCCAAAGCAGGCCTTTCAAGTGCACAAGTACCTCTTTCATCCCAGGCTTGGGTAGAGGGTAATCAGCCCTATGTGTGGGAAACAGGACATTGACTATTCAGGTGTAAGTGTCAGCTCCCTCTCCTGCTTCCCACCCAGGAAGAGCAATCAGAATGCAGATGAACGCAGATGAGTTCTCTGTAACACCTACCATTCCTGTGTTTGCTGCTGTCTAGAGCGAACATACAAACTGTAGCTGTCACCCACCCCAGACGTGCATTGGAGACAGGCTGCACATTGGGCCAGATGTACGACCAAATTTTTCAGTTGCAAAGGAGATAGCAGCCCCTTTGCGACCACAAGAAACTGCCAGGCCAATGTACTAACCCTAATTTGCAAGTCGCTAATCAATTAACAACTCACAATATAGGGTTAAGTCCCAGGGACCACTGCCTCCCCTTAAAAAATTAAACTGAAAAGTTTCATTTTTATTTTTCAAAAGAACCTAGTTTTCCTTTAAGGAAAACAGCTGCATTAAAAAAACTGCTTTATTTAAAAACAGTGCCAGACATGGAGGTCTGCTGGCCCCAGCAGGCCACCATCCCTGGGAGGGACAGCCATTCCCAATGGGGTCGTACATTGTGACAGCCTCATTAATATGCATGAGGCATGCATTGGGAATCACAGTGTCTCAGACACAGTTGTACATTGGTAACTGCAACTCGCAAATTGCAACTTGCTATTTACCGCAATTTGTGAGTCTTAATTACCAATGGTCCATAGAGCAGTGCGAGCAGAAAAATGCATACTTTCTAAAGCAGATCAACTAGCGCATCACACAATATTCTTCCAGGATCAAAAAAAGGTGGTTACTGCACCAATGGTACAACACTTCATGGATAACTTGCACAGTGAAAGAAACTTTAAGTGGACAGTCTTGTCAGGTCTGGATACAACTAAACATATGATAGACATCGACAACGCGTTGCTACAAAAAGAAGCTTACCTAATTCTAAAGTTTGATAGTGAGGTAACTGGGTTGAATGGGATGACAACAATTTCAAAAGTATAGCTCGGAACTGCAAATCCCAGAATGCACTAGCCTGGGCTTAACCACAATGGGACCTGAACTTCAATGTGATTGGTCCAAAACATTTTCCCATGATTCATAGGGTAAAAATACAGGAAGTGTTCACACTGGGAATGCCTAGCTGAGAGTGAAGTTACAGTTCATATCGAATATAAAATATGGATGTGCTCAGACTTAAAAACAGTAAGTGTGCTCCATGCTAGGATCTAGCATGTTTACAATATCGCTGACAAGTTGATGGCTTCCGTAATATGTCCCCCGTTCGTTTGTAGGGTTGCAATGATTACAGAAATAGACGCCTGCCTCTGAGCAACTTGGGAACGTTTGAAAGGTACCTTTTGACCTTGTGCCGTCAAGTTGCCCAATGTCCATGTATTTAAATATACTAAAATAGACCCAATCATTTTAACGTTTAGTAGAAATTCCCCCCGGGCATAAACTACAAAGCGCACTACAGTAATATTCTGTTGAGAGATTCGTGTTACCACGCAAATAGGAGTCAGAGCAGCAGCTCTGTCCATCAATGAGGTACAGAAAATTGAATTAAGCATTTTTAAGGAGAGTAGTGTTTAGTTTTCATTTTCACTGATGCAGAGTTTGCATCATTCATTTATGTTTTTTAGAAATTGCTGACCATTAACATGAAGCCTTGATGTGAGTCCTGGTACCAGAGGACTGGCTCTGGAAACGCGTCGGCGCTGTTTTTCAACACAGAAGAATTTAAATAAACTTGTTGTGACGTGAGGGATTTGCATTGAATCATATGCCCCACGAACACACTCTAAATATTTTCCAGTGTTTGGCCCCAAAAACAAGATAGCGATAAAAGTATTCTATTTTCTGATGTTATGATACAAAAGTTCAACATTGTTGTATAAAAATGTGTCTGTATATAAGTATTTCATGCACTGTCTATTGTGAATCGTCATAAGTATTTTTCATGTTTTGTATATTAATTTGAAAAATGTGTGTCTCTTCACTTTTCATGCAACTAAAATCTTTTTGGTAAATATAAACAATTGCAAAGAAAGGAATGGTTTAATAAAAATTCCATTCAAACAGAAAAGATAGTGGTCTGTTTGTTGCTCAAAAATTACAAGAGCATAACGTCAAATGGAGCCAGGTTCCTCTTTTTGTATTCTACTTTATAAAAGTGGTACTACTAAAATAGTAATGTTAAATCCACCTTTACCATTAAAAAGGTTTTGTAGTTACCATTCCAAAGATACAAAACATGATGCAGCTACCCTTTCTGGTCAGGAATTACAGCCTAAAAGTGTTTTAAGGAACTCCCAAAGCTAGCCTATTAGAGAAGTAGGCCTCACAGGTGCGAAAAACAAATGTAGCTGTTTGTCACTACCAGAACGTGTACAACTTAAAAGTACATGTCCTACCTTTTAGTTACATAGCACCCTGTCCTTAGAGGTACCTCTGGCTTACCTTAGGGGTGACTTATTTGCAATAAAAGGGTTGTTTAAGGCTTGGCAAGTGGTGTTAAATGCCAAATCGAAGTGGTAGTGAACTGCACTCACTGGGCTTACAATGGCAGGCCTGGGACAGGTTTTGAAAGGCTACTTGTGTGGGTGGCACAATCAGTGCTGCTGGCCCCCTGGTAGCATTTACTTTACAGGCCCTGGGTATATGGTATACCACTTTACAAGGGGCTTCCAAGTAAACTAAACATGTCAATCGAGTATACACCAATATTACCATGTTTATGGGAGAAGCATATGCACTTTAGCACTGGTCAACAGTGCTAAAGTGCTTAGAGGCCCGAGACCAACAAACGATACAGCAAAAATAAAAGGTAAGCAGGCAAAAGGTTTGGAGGAAGACCACCCTAAGGATGATGGGGCCAACACTAGACAAATGATTCTTCTTAACAAAACAGTACAGCAAACCATCTGCCTGGGTTTGGCTAAAATTAAAGACATGAACAACCCGACATTCCCTCTTTTGCTCCTTTTGACAATTTGCAACACCTTGCAAATTACACAGAGGAGCAGTTCAATAACATGATACAGAAAGGTACATATAATTCTTCACTTTCAGGTTCATAAGAGTGGTTAGGGTGGCCAGTAGACAGTAATGGTTGTCATGAACATTTATTAAACACTGTAAAGGGATTTAAAGCGAGCAGATAAAGAACCCTGAAATTTGGCAACGCAGCACTCAGGAATGGTTACTACGTACAGTATAGGGCAGTTATGACAGCAATGGTTACAACATGAGACTTTACCTGCAGTTAAGGACCACTTATCTCTCCTTTCTGATTACATGGATTTACAAGATTTCTTGTTTGGTCCTAGATCATCAAGTTCTAAATGTTTCCTAAAGGCCATATACAATGAACTTTGAAAAGTGTTTCAGCAGGAAACTGCTGAAATTCTGAGAGAAATTGACAGGGCAAATTTGGAAAAGGCTTTAGCCGTTGTGGATTAAGCCATGTCCACATTGTCAACTCATATTTTTTTCTCTGAATAACATTCTGTCATCTACATTCGAAATAATACAAAGGAGTAGATTTGCAAACATTTTGCGCTGGGATAGCCACAAAGTGATGCAAACCAGCAAAAAATATTTTTTTACCAATTTACTTCCCAGCGCAAAACATGTTTTGCGTTGGAAGGTAGTACCCTACAAGTAACACAAAGCATCGCAAAGCATTGCTTTGTGTTACTTAGTGCCAAGGTGGCATTACATGGGTTGTACATGGGCATTCCCATGCAAACACCCATGCCTTGCCTTTTGATGCAAAATCCTATCTGCAAACAATTGCAGACAAGGTTTAGCGCCAAATGTTAACACCAACTGAAAGAAGGCGTTAAGAGGAGAAATGATTTCATTTCGCATTTCTATTCCCAATTTGCATGCGTCATGTACATACTCATGTTCACTAAAAAAACTAAGGTTACAGGGATGTTATAGTTAGGAAACAGAATTAAAAAAAGCCTCAGACATTCACTAAAATACCAAAAGGTTCCAGGGACATTATACTTTAGGTTCAGATTTTACACACACAAAACCTGACAAATTCAGCAGTTATAGTTAGAGTTATCTCAAGTAACTATAACTTGAGGCCCAGCCATGAACAGATTTCACAGGAACATTTTCTGCGAAGAGTGATGTAATCTGTGGAGTAATTAGCAGTGCATGGTGAGGGCGCACCCAATATCTCTCTGTTGCGACCAGGATCGGTACTTTTGTTCAGCGGGCCTTGTGTGGCTCTATGTCCGGACTGGGCTCCATCAAGGTCGTCCTGAACTCTTGACTTTGCCCCAGACTAGCGAGACCAGATAACCCCATTGGCCCTTATTGCTTCTAAGCCTTATTTTTCATTTAGAATCTTTAGAAATTCATAACTTGACTTCTACTTATTGGAATTTTGTTGTTTTGATCTTGTTGCATTTATACAATCCAAATACATTTTTCTAAACTGGTGTCAAGTCTTTTTGTGGTGTTTTCACTGTGTTACTCTTTGAAGGGTTGCACAAATACTTCATACATAGCCTCTTAAGTTAAACCTGACTGCTGTGTGCCAAGCCACCAGAGGAGAGTGTGTTGTGATTTATCCCGACTAGGATTATGGTTCCTGTTTGGACATGGTGCATACCTCTGCCATCCAGAAAGCCAATTTCTAACATTATCTATATATATTATTTTTAAGTGATTCTTAATAAATCATGATATAGATATAGCCCATTCTTTCTTAAAAAATCTACTACTCTCCCTCAATTGACCAGAGGCCATGTATTCAAATTCGCAACATTTTTTATACCAATTTTCTCTCTTATTCAAAATTCTTTCATTACTAGATTTAGCCTTACCCTTCATTTAATCTATGTGATTGAGTACCTGAACTACTCAGGTCAGCAATTCTTGTTTCGTTTATAAATTATATTTTATATTAGTTATTGAATTAAAATTTCCCGATCGATATTATGAAATTGTTGTTTTGTAATTCGCTCTACCTCTAACTGGATATTGGCAGTGCTGTACAAAACTGTTTATAAATAAATATTCAAATAGACCATCTCAGCAGTGCCATTCAGTGCCTTGTAAGTAAAGTGTTATCAGCACTACCTGCTTGAGAAGGATGAAAATTAAAATCTGACAGCATAGAAAGAAAATGTAATTACCTGGAGTGACCCCAACTGCTCGAGAAAATAAGAAATCCATTTTCTTTTCTGCAGAAAAAACAGGCTTTTGCATCTGTATGATTCTCCGATACTGGCTCGATGTTAATCTTCCACATCACACTCAAAGTGACCCTGACAGATGTTTGATAAGGAGTTGCTTTGAAATTTCTCCCGAAAAGGAAAGTCTGCTCGGGGAAGCAAAGGGAATATCTCACTTCACATCAGCCAGGGTCCAGCTAATGTAATTATGCATGTACTCTACGCCGACGCCACAAATAGAAGCACAGAAAATAATAAGGGCATACTGGGAGCATGGTGCCAACCTGCACCGACACATCAGCACTCACCTTTTCTTCTAGCCGTAGCCAGGTAGTTATATGGACTTTCTGATTTCTGACAAAATAAAATATTGTATTTACTGCACTAATTTTTTTTTCTAATGAAGAAACAGTAGCAGTGCATTAGGAACAGTTTTATTATATTTTGATGTGAAATTTAACATTATTAAATACGCTTTAAAATTATTGATTTTAACATTAAAAAGTAAATGGTTATCGATACTTTTCATTGTACATTTTCCCTGGGATACGACCAGCAGCGAAGTCAGAGCTCATTTTCAAAACTCACATAACATCTCCCTTTGGAGGAGTGAGGAGAGCAGAATGCGAAAATAAAACAATACAGGACACGAAAATAGAACCCAATAGCAGAGCATCACACTAGCAATGAATTAAGCACAGCAACACAACAGTCTACAACCTAAACACAGCCGAAAAACAATCAACAGAACAGTCCAATGCAATAAAGCAACACTGCGGTGCTTAAGGGATTTACCTATGTGCAGGGAGATGGGTGGTGCTCTCACATATCGAGCCCCTGAAATAGGCGGGGATATTTCTTCAGTACACTGTCCACACTTCTGGCTTAAATTGGTAATGCAAACTTAATTACTTGAAGTTCTTTGGCTGTGGAGCAGCATTTCGAGGCCACTGGTTGCGATGAAGACTTGGTGACGTATATGGCATGTGCTTGAGATATAGGCCTAGATGTATCAAGCATTTTGCTATTCGTTAGGGCCGAAATTCGCAGAATTTCGGCCTTAACGAATCGCAAACGGACATTTTGCATCTTTTGGGATGTATGTGAAATTAGCAAAATAAGGAATCGCAAAAAATTGTGATTCCTTATTTTGCTTAACCCTTTCGCTGCTGATGACGAGCTCAGCTCGTCATCACCCACGGGTGTCGTGTGCTGATGACGAGCTGAGCTCGTCATAAGTGAAGCAAAAGAGCAATTTGCAGCACAGCGCAAAAATCCCCGCAGCAGCCATGTGGTTAAGCATTTAAGGAATCGCAATTTTGCGATTCCTTAAATGCCATGTATGAAGCTTTCTTAATTTGCGAATTCAGGTTAAGGAATCGCAAATTAACACCAACTTGAGGTTCGTGTTAATTTGCGAAAACCTTTCAAAAACCAAAATCTGGCAATTTTGAGGGTGGCATGTGACACACATACATGCCCATAGGGCATGTATGTGCGCCATATGCACACACATGTAAGTTTCAGGGGTGCAGCAGGGTGTCCATGAGACACCCCTGCACCCTTGCAATAATTCTCAAATTGCGATTAGCAAATTGCGAATTCGCAATTTGAGAATTATTTCGCAATCATTCCTTTGGGCCTCCTGGCCCATAGGAATGAATGGGCAATTATTCCTTATTTCGCAAATTAGGAATAATAAGGAATCGCAAAAAAATAGCGATTTACAACATACATCCCATTTTGCGATTTCTTAATAGCGATTCGGTACAAATCGCTATTAAGAAATCACAAATAGGAACGAAGATACATCTAGGCCATAGAGAATTAAAATTCCTCTTCAAGAGAGATTGGTGTATCGCTAACATAAATATTCTTGGGTTCATGGGGCGTAGATGTGGACTTGGTTGTTGGACACTCTATAGCTTTTTGCTCGTTATGTGAACATATGCCCAGTGTCAATTGGTGGGTGTCCCAACTACATGGCTACAACAGGTCGGTTTTAGCCTCCCGCTCAGCAATTGAGGGCCTTATTTATGAAGACAGCTGCATTGCTGCGTGAAAACAGCAATGCAACATCTGCCTAGATGCGTCACTTTGGAAATAGGGTGCAACATGGTGCATTTTGTGCGCCATTGGTGCGTCACAAAAAGTGACGCACCGGTGGCGCAAAAGTTTTACAAGGCCTCATAAATAAGGCCATGACTGTTTAACATGCCTGAGGCCAGGAACATGTTGCCTTGGTCATTTTCTTCTGGATCGAAGTATGCGAGAAGTCATCCCATTCTGTCACTGCAAGATTTTGTGCAGAGGATACAGCTTGAAACCCTTTATGGCGGGTTAGGCCTCTAGTACATCCTGTCTGTGACCTCCTCTGCAGAGTGAAATGGTTCAGGCGCTGGTAACTTGAGTCCACTTTGACTTTCACTGGGCAGTCTTGAGGAGTGCATGGTGAAGCTGCAACACCTTCATGCCTTTTTAGCTGGAATGTCCTCAGGTATTGACTTCGGTGGAGTTCGGGGTGACTGATTACATGCCACCAGTCCCTCTGATTAGATGAGTCTGGGCCAAATGTTTCAGCCTTCTTGGTGATCCTGGTTCATGTCATTTCCTTCTGCTCAGCTCTCTCTTTCAGTAGTTCATGGGAGAGCACCAGGATCAGAATATCTTTGAGTTTTATGGAATGTTGTCTGGGGATGGGTCACTTGAGGGCACTTGGCCTGCAGTCTTGGATAAGCTGACCTCTTAACTCCTTCTGGGGATCGTTGTCCGTACATGTGCTTGGGAGTTCACACATTCTGCGGTAGAGTACATCGACTGATTCGCCCTCTCACCGGTGGGCTTAGCGAAGCTTCAAATGCTACATAAGGTTAATTTTGGCATCAAACTGTGTAGCGCTGATATGGCTGCAGAGTAAGTCATTGTCATCACCAGTGTTTGGTAGGTTTTTGAAAAAGAGGAAATTCACCATCTCCCAATAGTGGATAAATTGGTTTCCATTAACTTCGCCATTATTCTCTCTTGTGGCTTTAAAATAATTGTTTCATCTGACAACCTAAACACACCAGTATGGAGCAGCTGTCACTGGGCCATTAAGCATTCTAAACGGGGAGTGGATTGTTCCCTCCTCCCAAAGGCAAGAGGGTCCACCCCACTGAGGGGTGTGTTGAGCATTTGCCTTTTGTTGCTGCTGTGCAGGGTGCCCAACACCCCGTGTTGCAGCTCCAGTCTCGCCATCTGCCTCATTCTGTGATTGTGATCACTGACAGAGGGATAAGCATTGAAGTGTGATCTAAGGGCATGCACAAAGGGTGCATTGAGCACATTGTGCCAGGCTTACTACTGTCAACTGGGATAATACCAGTTCTTCCCGGCGGTGTGGTACTGTTTCCACCCTTCCTGGTTGCCACTGAAGTGCAGAATCACCTGAGTGGTGTTGGTCAGGTTAGGAGGTAGACGCACCAGTCACCTGGAATTGGACTGGGCTGAGCTGCCACGCTGAAGTGGGCCCGGTGTGCGGCCGGTTGCACACCATGTGATAGATGGCTTCAGATTAGAGACTGGCAATGGAGGACCACTAAGGTAGAAAGGCGTAGGCGACGATCCACCTCACCAATATGAGAGACCCAGAAAGTCGCACTGCATGCACAACAAATGACTGAGTTGAGACCAAGTATGCACTTTGAGGATAGCCGTACTGTCTGTTCATGTTACAGCTGCACTCTCTGATGAATATCCCCTGATGCTGCACCTTGGATATGTGTATGCATCACTGCTGTGTGTCATGTGACACAATACAACTGCCATATCAGGCAAACCAGGAGGACGCCTGTTAGACTTGGCAGCTTTGGTATGGTTTCCAAATACTTTTTGCCTCTACCTCCTATATTTTTGATAGTATGCTGGATTTCGTTTTTGCTGGCTTAAATACTTTGGGCACTTTGCCACTGCTGATCATTGTCTACGTGCAAGTGCTCCCTGTATAAAGTGTTAGTGTGATTGGTTATCCGTAATTGGCCTATTTGATTTACTTGTTAAGTCCCTAGTATGGTGCACTGTGTGTGCCCAGGGCCTGTAAATCAAATGCTAGTAGTGGGCCTGCAGCACTGATTGTGCCACCCACACAAGAAGCCCAGTAAATCTGTCTCAGACCTGCCACTGTAGTACCTGCGCATGCAGTTTTAAACTACCATGTCGACCTGGCAAGTGCACTCACCATAGGTTAACATTGGGATTGCGTTAAAACATATTTTAAGTGTCCTTTCCAAAAATTGGGAAAAGATAGGGATGTGGAGTTTCATGTCTCTGGACTACCAATTTAAAATCACAACTAATGGTGAAGTTGGATTTTAAATTGTAAGTCTGAAAATGAAACTTTTGGAAAGTTGGCATTTTCTTACTTTAACCATTATCTGCCTCTGCCTGTCTCTAAATACACATCTGTGTTGGGTGAAAGCTGGGCTTTGTGCATTATCTCTAGGCAGTCACACAAAGGGAGAAGGGGAGTGACATGTGCATCCTGATGGTCCAACCACTTCATTTACACTTCACCTGCGCCGGACCTCCCCACACCTCCCAACTGCCACAGCGCCCCCTTCAGCAATAGGAACATGGTCACACAGCACCAATGGACAGACACCCTCCGAAGTAACAAAGCCCAACATCACCACCGACCTGAACCAGTCAGGAGAGAACTTAAATGCCTGGATCACCAGCATCGCCAACCGAGTCACTCCCACCAAACCTGCCTAAATGCACAGATCCACCAAACAACCCAGTTGGTATAACCTGGAACTTAGCACGTCAAAATACAGATGGAAACAACTCGAAAGAATATGGCGAATCAGCAGGGAGAACATTAAGGGCTGAACCTTAAGTTGGTCCTCAACGACTATCAACACCATCAAAGCCATGAAAAAAGAAGTCAAAAAGGAAATCAAATTCAAGAAAAAGGAGGCCGTGACACACCAGATTAAGACATGTACAAACCAAACCAAGGAACACCTGACTATCATCAGAGAGTTCACCTGCCCATCAGCCACGAAAAACTCTATCCCCACCTCACAAGAACACTGCTATGCCCTCGTCGAACACTTCCACAAGATAATAACCATCTGCAGAAACTTCGATCCACAACACACCGACCTCCTCAGCATTTCATCGAACACTGCCACCGACCACTTACTCACCACATGGGATCAACTCAGTACACCGAAGACAACCACGCTAATGAACTCCATCCACTCAGGAGCACCCACTGACTCATGCCCCCGCCGACTCTTCAGCCTCGGAAGAGATGAGACCAGCCAACTGCTCACGACCATCATCAATGCCTCCATCGCCAAAGCCACCTTTCCCAATGCCTGGAAGCATGCAGAGGTCAAACTCCTCCTCAAGAAACCCTCAGCAGACCCCAACAGGCTTCAGAACTACTGTACCATCTCACTGCTCCATTAACCTGCCAAAGTCCTGGAGAAGGCCATCAACCTCCAACTCACTGACCAGCTGCAGAGGAACAACCTACTGGACCCTTCCACATCAGGATCAATCAATCAATCAAGACATTTGTAGAGCGCACTACCTACCCGTAGGGTCTCAAGGCGCTTGGGGGGGTGGGGGGGGTGCCGCTACTGCTCGAACAGCCAGGTCTTGAACTTCTCCCTGAAGGAGAGGTGGTCTTGGGTCAGGCGCAGGTCGGCCGGGAGGGAGTTCCAGGTCTTGGCGGCCAGGTAGGAGAAGGACCTTCCTCCTGTGGTGGCTCTACGGATGCGTGGGACGGCGGCGAGGGCGTGGCTGGCAGATCGGAGGTGGCGTTTGGGAGCGTAGAAGTTGATGCAGTCGTTGAGGTAGCTCGGGCCTTGATCGTGGAGAGCTTTGTGAGCGTGGGTAAGGAGGCGGAAGGTGATTCTCTTGTTGACCGGGAGCCAGTGCAGGTCTCTTAGGTGTCCGGAGATGTGGCTGTGTCGTGGGACGTCGAGGATGAGTCTGGCTGAGGCGTTCTGGATGCGCTGGAGTCTCTTCTGGATCTTGGCGGTGGTTCCGGCGTAGAGTGCGTTGCCGTAGTCCAGTCGGCTGGTGACGAGGGCCTGGGTGACAGTCTTCCTGGTCTCCGTGGGGATCCACCAGAAGATCTTCCGAAGCATGCGCAGGATGTTGAAGCACGACGAGGAGACGGCGTTGACTTGCCTGGTCATGGAGAGGGAGGAGTCAGGATGAAGCCCAGGTTGCGTGTGTGGTTCGTCGGTTTGGGTGCAGTGCCCAGGGCGGGGGGCCACCAGGAGTCGTCCCAGGCTGAGGGCGAGGAGCCCAGGATGAGGACCTCCGTCTTATCTGAGTTCAGTTTCAGGCGGCTCGTCGTCATCCACTCGGCTACCTCTTTCATCCCTTTGTGAAGGTTGGCTCTGGCGGCGGCGGGGTCGTTGGTCAGGGAGAGGATCAGCTGGGTGTCGTCGGCGTAGGAAATTATGTTGAGGTTGTGTTGGCGTGCGATGGCCGCGAGGGGGCTCATGTAGACGTTGAAGAGAGTAGGGCTCAGCGAGGATCCTTGAGGGACGCCGCAGATGACTTCGGTGGCCTCTGACTTGTACGGTGGTAGGCGGACTCTCTGTGTTCTTCCGTCGAGGAAGGAGACGATCCATTCCAGTGCCTTCTCCTGGATTCCGACATTGCTGAGGCGCTGCACTAGGGTGCGGTGGCAGACCGTGTCGAAAGCCGCGGAGAGGTCTAGGAGGATGAGGGCCGCTGTTTCTCCGTTGTCCATCAGGGCTCGGATGTCGTCGGTGACGGTGATGAGGGCGGTCTCGGTGCTGTGGTTGGCACGGAATCCGGACTGCGATGGGTCGAGGGATCCATTCGTCTCGAGGAAGGCGGCCAGCTGTTTGTTGACGGTCTTCTCGATGACTTTGGCTGGGAACGGGAGTAGAGAGATGGGGCGGTAATTCTTGAGTTCGGTGGGGTCTGCTGTAGGTTTCTTGAGTAGGGCGCTGAGTTCGGCGTGCTTCCAGCTCTCGGGGAAGGTGGCGGTGTCGAATGAGGTGTTGATGATGTCCCGCAGGTGGGGTGCGATGACAGCGTCGGCTTTGTTGAAGACGTGGTGAGAGCAAGGGTCGGTCAGAGATCCGGAGTGGACGGAGTTCATCATGCAGACGGTGTCCTCGGTGTTGACCGGGGTCCAGGCGCGGAGGGTGGTGGTGGGTGGCGTAACTGCGGTCGTGGCGTGCGTCGGTTGAGTGCTGAAGCTGTTGTGTATGTCCGCGATCTTGTTGTGGAAGTAGGAGGCGAGGGAGTTGCAGAGGTCTTGCGATGGGGTGATGTCGTTGTTTCCGGCGTTGGGGTTGGAGAGCTCTTTCACGATGTTGAAGAGTTCCTTGCAGTTGTGTGCGTTGTTGTCCAGTCGGTTCTTGAAAGCCGTTTTCTTGGCGGTGCGGATCAGTTGGTGGTGTTTCCGGGTGGCGAGCTTGAGGGTGGTCCTGTTGTCCGGCGTGGGTTCCTTTCTCCAAGTTTTCTCGAGGGCTCGGCAGTTCTTCTTGGAGCTCTTGAGTTCGTCGGTGAACCATGGGGCTCTCTTACTGCTGGGTCTGCTGGGCGGGATCCTCAGAGGGGCGAGTTCGTCTGCGCAGTTGCTGATCCACTTCGTGAGGTTGTCGGCGGCCTGGCTGGGGTTCGCTGAGCTGGCGGAAGGGTGCTGACTCCGGGAGGCGGCGAGCTGGTCGGCTGTGATCTTGTTCCAGCTTCTTCGGGCAACCTGTTGCTGGTGGTGGTGGATCGTCGTTCTTCTGAAGGTGAAGTGGATGCATCTGTGGTCCGTCCAGTGGAGTTCTGTGGCGTGGCTAAAGGTGATGTCTTTGCTGGATGAGAAGATGGCGTCGAGTGTGTGTCCGGCGAGGTGGGTGGGGGTGGACACCAGCTGCTTGAGTCCAAGGTTGGTGAGGTTGTCGAGCAGGGTGCTGGTGTTGCAGTCGTTGTTGTTCTCCAGGTGGAAGTTGAAGTCCCCCAGGAGGATGTAGTCAGCGGAGGGGAGGGCGTGCGGGCTGACGAAGTCGGCGATGTCCTCGCTGAATTGAGTGCGTGGTCCCGGAGGTCGGTAGATCAGGGTGCCTCTGAGGGTGGTCTTCGGGTCGGTGTGGATCTGGAAAAGCAGGTGTTCGGAGGAGGGTGAGGTGTTGTCGGTGCTGGTCGTGATGCGGATGGTGTTCTTGTGGATGATGGCGATGCCTCCTCCCACCTGGTTGGTGTTTCGGTCCCTCTGGGTGATCTTGTAGCCGTCTGGGATGGCGATGGCGATGTCGGGCGCTGAGGAGGCGTTCATCCAGGTCTCCGTGATGAAGGCAACGTCAGGGGCTGTGGCGTCTAGGAGGTTCCAGAGTTCGATGGCGTGTCTGTGGACGGAGCGGGTGTTGAGCAGGATGCACTTGAGGTGGTTGCTGTTGGTGTTCGGCTTGGGGGGTGCTGGTGTCGGGCAGGTCCGGATGCAGGTGAACTTGCAGGTGTTGCAGCTAAAGGGTCCGTGGACGCGTCGTGGGGTGGCTCGGTAGCATCCCGGGACTCGGCCGGTGTTGAGTGCGATGAGGGTGGCGGCGGTGTACGTCAGGCGGGGTCCTTGTGGGCCAGGGGTCCTGGCACTGGGTGCGGTCCAGGCACGGACGGGCGTAGACGGGCTTACCTTTGGCGCGCCTTCGGCGCACAATCGGCGCGCCCGCTGCGCGTGACCGCTGCGCGTTCGCACGGTCGCCATATATGGCGAAGTGCGCGGGTGGGCGGAGCAGCTGGGAGGCGGGAGCGGGGAGGGAACAGAAGGAAAAAAGGGGCGGGGTCAGCGGTGGAGGCGGGAAGTGGGGAGCGGGGAGGGAAGACGGAGGGTGGCGACAGGCAGGGAGAGACAGGCAATACAGAGGGGGAAACAGCAATGCAAACAAATACCAATACAAATGATACAATTAACACAGTAAACACCAGGGGCACAGGGAGAAGAGCGCCGATCACGGACCACGCCGCTCGAAGGAGGGGGCGTGGTCACGAGGCGGCAGTCGGGCGGCGAGGCACAGAGGAAGGGGAGGCACACGCAGCAGCTGGTAGCCGTGCGGCGCGGGAGCGTCCTAGAGCTAGGACACACTCACCTGCGTCGCACGGTCGCCATATATGGCCAAGTGCGCGGGTGGGCGGAGCAGCTGGGAGGCGGGAGAGGGGAGGGAACAGAAGGAAAAAAGGGGCGGGGTCAGCGGTGGAGGCGGGAAGCGGGGAGCGGGGAGGGAAAACGGAGGGCGGTGACAGGCAGGGAGAGACAGGCAATACAGCGGGGGAAACAGCAATGCAAACAAATACCAATACAAATTATACAATTAACACAGTAAACACCAGGGGCACAGGGAAAAGAGCGCCAATCACGGACCACGCCGCTCGAAGGAGGGGGCGTGGTCACGAGGCGGCAGTCGGGCGGCGAGGCACAGAGGAAGGGGAGGCACACGCAGCAGCTGGTGGCCGTGCGGCGCGGGAGCGTCCTAGAGCTAGGACACACTCACCTGCGTCGCACGGTCGCCATATATGGCCAAGTGCGCGGGTGGGCGGAGCAGCTGGGAGGCGGGAGCGGGGAGGGAACAGAAGGAAAAAAGGGGCGGGGTCAGCGGTGGAGGCGGGAAGCGGGGAGCGGGGAGGGAAGACGGAGGGCGGCGACAGGCAGGGAGAGACAGGCAATACAGCGGGGGAAACAGCAATGCAAACAAATACCAATACAAATTATACAATTAACACAGTAAACACCAGGGGCACAGAGCGAATCACAGCACTAAGATGGCCCTGATCATCACAACAGATGACATCCACACCATACTCAACAGAAGAGAATCCCCTATCCTGATCCTACTTGACCTCTCTGCAGATTGCGACAGTCTCCCACCACACACTCATCGATCGATGGGGTGCGTTGTAAAGCCCTGCATTGTAAACGATTTTGCTGAGTAAAAAATGCGGGGTAAGGGCACGCATTGTAAAAGCGTGTGGGGTAAAGTGTCCTATTCTTGCCACACCAGAGAGCACTCCTTCCCCCACCTTGCCACCAATTCCTTGAACACATTTTCCCTCCAATCTCTATAAGGCACCCTAGTTGATTCAGTTCAGGAAGGGATTCAAGGCCTGGATCTTCGTTTGATACCGCAGCATAGCACCTGGAAACCCTTCTGGGCGATAAGACATGCTATGTAAGTACTGCCTGATTGATTGATCACCAGGCTGATGGACCTTCCTGAGGTAGATACAGAGTGAGGAGCTGACACTTGCACCTGAAAAGGGCTGTGGCTGTCCCCGCACAAAGAGCCGAATATCACCCTGTAGTGAGTCTGGAGCCAGGGCAGGAAAGGTGGGATCCTTGTGATCTTCAAAGGCCTCTTTGATATCTACCCCACTTCAAAGGCACATTTGGGTACATGTACTGGACCCCTGACACCACCTAAGCAGAACTTTGTTAGAACCAAGGACATTCTGCCTGGAAGAAGATCTACTGTGCTACAGGAAGGACTGCAACTTTGCTAACTGCTTTGCTGTGTTGGCCTGCTGCCTGCTGATTCTTTCCTAGGAGTGTGCGGGACAGAACCTGCTTCCTACATCATTGAACCCAAGTATCACCAAGGGCTTATTGGCTTGCTGCCTTTTCTTCGAATTCTCAGGGGCACAAAAGAATTCTTGCAACTCTGCTGGTGCTGCTGGACACAGCCGTCTGTGAGTTCTACCCTTGCCTGTGGTGCTCCCCTCCACTTCTTTCCCTCAGAAGTGGGTTCTGTAGCTGCTTCTTCAAAAATTGATGCATCATCACCACTGCATCAATAGGAACATATGCAGTGCCCCCAATGTAATGCTGATCCGAGGACATCCCTGCTCAGCTCGACGGTTGAGGTGCCCTCTAGAACAAGAGAAACTTGTGACACTGTACTAAGTTATCATTTCTTTACGTGTGCTATATTTTCTTTGACAAGTTAAAGGGAATAAAATGTATTTTTGTATTTCATGAATTGTAGTTATTATGAGGTGCGGTAGTATGCTAAGTGATTGCTCATATTCCTCTTTTGCTGGTTCCATGGCAGACCTCCACAAAACTCTAAGTTCCGCAGAGTGTGATTGCACACATTCAATGATAGACAGGAGAACCCGACCGAAACTCTTCCAGAGGTGCTGTATCTTTATTGATTCCTATTCTCTGAACTTGGTCTCTTATCCCACTCTGGGCGGGTCTTCCCTAACGACAGCTTGCTATTCATTTGAATTCTCACAAGTTTCCCAAAGCCCACATAAATGTTTGTAGGAAACATATGAAGATTGACCTTTTTAGGTACTAAGAAGTTAAGCAAGTCAGGAGCCCACCCCAGCGAGCAATGCACATAGTTATACTTGTTGTCTGCTATGTGCACTAATGTTACTTTTATTAATGACTTGGGTTTGCCTAGTCCCCAATTATTTCATCACTTTGTGAAGGTGTTCCTCTTGAAAGTGCCCATTTTGGTCTCATGGGTGTAACTACTCTCCAAGTGGTGATCATTGACCCACTTCTGTCATCCCCAATTGATCCCCAATTGCTTATGCTTCGACAGCAGCACCCATGGTTCGTGTCTGGATTCAGGAAACCCAACATCGGATGACTAGTTTATCCCCAGCTCTGGGCATGTTCAGTCGGCCACAACTGATGCCCCCACTACATCTTCAATTCTTCATATCACAGACGGGGCCAGTAGGTTGGCAGAGATTAGCCCAGGCATCATGGAAGGACATCAATTTCCCCAGTGGAGACATTGTTGTCATCCATGGAGCCTGTGACTCGTTCACCCACCAGGGTTTCTCCAATGGCCTGATGGATAACTGCTTGTAGGGCTGGTCTAAGAGATGAGAAATTCTTGGTAGGTCTCAAAGCAAGTAGCTCACGGAAAGGGAATGGAAAAACGACAATCAGATCTAACTGACTTCTCTGCTCAGTTCGCCCCTGGCATTCATAGAATCCTACACAACTCTCTATCATGGGGGAGAAGCTCCCAAGTGTGGACACTTCCATAATTTAACAAAAGTACCTCAATCCATAGAGACCTGCAGTCTTTTGCTGCAGTAACTCACAGGTGGCAAAAGTATACAGAAATCTGCAGAGTGGGGCTCTAGCTTTATCCACATGGCATAAGGGAGAGCTGAAGGTGCAATGCTAACCTGTAAGCCTGGAGGCCCTCCCAAGGGTGGCAGTAGATTAAAACATCTGTCCAGTGACTGTAAAGGACTGGATCTCACTAGGACCACATAGTGGACACTTTCGAGAGGGAAGCTGCCTACAACAAGTTTACCCCATGCAGAATTTGCTGAAATGCATGCTTCTTTGCAAGACAAAGTGATACAAAAGGGGGTGGTGATGAACGGAGCATCTGAACCAATCAAACACTCACACCCAGTCAAGAGATCTGGGTTTGATCCATCACCATTCTTTGGCTCACTCTGCCACCCCAGCTCGGGCTGGATTGTTCCATGAGGCACAGAGTCAAGGCTGATTTGCATATGGCCATGTCTGAACTGGGGTGGTG
The DNA here is from genome assembly GCF_964263255.1 of Lissotriton vulgaris. Taxonomy (NCBI): domain Eukaryota; kingdom Metazoa; phylum Chordata; class Amphibia; order Caudata; family Salamandridae; genus Lissotriton; species Lissotriton vulgaris. Next base: position 293,255,885 of record NC_141697.1, on the reverse strand, counting down.
TGGTGAGCAAAAAAACGATGGATTTAGGCCCAGATCTCTGTACTGGGGTGAATGTATAACATTGTTCTGCATTCTGTCAATCAACTGTTTTTTTTGTCTTTGCAAGACAGACATTCTTCCACTTCTTATCATCAGAGTCGTCAAAATTCCATCTGCTTGCTAGGAACGATGAAAAAGGATTGCTTTACCTTTTCATACACAGAGTTTGATAACAGCGAAAGAAGAGGTAGAGACAGACCATGCATACGTGGAGAGATAATTCAACCCAAAAGACTGCCAAGCATTTATTTTTGACCTAAACAATATTCCAGACTTTTGTGCTCCCTTACCCCATGGAAGTGTTTTTCCAAACCTACATTTTTGTGCATTAATCATTAATGAATAGAAATCATTTTTATGTTCGATTCAATACATAAATGATGCGTTGACAGGATTTCAGTTGAAACAAGTTTATTATGATGTATGGAAGAGTGATTTATTATTAGTATTTAGCTATGCCACATTTATGTGAAAATGCCATCTCGGATAAAATAGATGCTGTTTCGGTCATTCATCCAGAATGCAACTCTTCCCTTCCTGTTCGCCTACGCATCTTCTCCCCTCACAGTCAATTCATTTTCGAGTATTCTTGATATGTTTCAACTTTCAATGACTTTCTACTGTAGTTCTGAAGTGTAGACCGTTCCGATTAATGTGTGTGCAGTGATATTGTTGAAATGTTTCAGATTTTGTAAGCATGGGCTGAAAATTAGATTTTCCGCGATTTCGCGATCCGCGAATCTCGCGAAATCGCGGTAAAATCCGCAAATCAGCTGGGACGAATTTTCAGCCAAGCACTTACATGGTTACAGCAGCAGGTGCAAAATTTGAAGCTACTTTTTTGTAACCTTTTACAAAAGGGTTACAAAGAAATTAACTTCAACTTGGGCACCTGCTGCTGTAAGCCTGTAAGTGCTTCCTGGTGCCTCATTGCCTACTTGCATCTATTCTCTGACCCTGCTCTGGCTCTTGAAGCAGGGTCAGAGAATAGTTACAAGTAGGCAATGAGGCGCCTGTCACGAAAATTAAACCTCAACAGGAAGCACTGACAGATATAAAAACAAGCATTTGCAATGCAATAAGTCTCACATTAGGAAAGTTTGAGCTATTGGTCATGTAAATAACAATTTTTTTATGTATGTGTTGGTTTTGAAAATAGCTAAATTAATAGCTTTGTCATTTACAATGCCAATAGTTATAACTTTCACAAATGTGATACCTACAGCATTTGTAATGCAACATGTTTTGTATTTACGTGACTTAGCTGTATTGATATCACAAATTACAATGGCTTTTATTTTTTTTAAATAATTAATACTTAAATAAAAGTGATTTTAATTTATAATGGCAATAGCTTAAACTTTTGTAAATAACTTTTGTGAAGATTATGTTAAGTGTATTTTATTTTGACGAAAATCCAAGAACAGAAGTGAAATATTAACATCTTTTTGTGACATTTGTAATACATTTTGAAACATTGAGAGAACATATTTGAACGAGTTGTTGTTGAATGGTTGTGCAGATTGATGCTGGAGTGGCGCTGAGTGGTGCTGTGGTGGTGCTGAGTGGTGCTGTGGGGATGCTGAGTGGTGCTGTGGTGGTGCTGAGTGATACTGGGATGGTGCTGAGTGATGTTGGGGTGGTGCTGAGTGGTGCTGTGGTGGTGCTAAGTGGTGCTGTGGCAGTGCTGAGTGATGCTGGGGTGGTGCAAAGTGGTGCTCTGGTGGTGCTGAGTGATAATGTGGTGGTGCTGAGTGATGCTGTGGTGATGCTGAGTGATGCTGTGGTGGCGCTGGATGTTGCTGTGTTGGTGCTGATTGGTACTGTGGTGGTGCTGAGTGAGGCTGTGGTGGTGCTGAGTGATGCTGTGGTGGTGCTGAGTGGTGCTGTGGTGGTGCTTAGTGATAATGTGGTGGCGCTGAGTGACGCTGTGGTGGCGCTGAGTGGTGCTGTGGTGGTGCTGAGTGATAATGTGGTGGTGCTGAGTGATAATGTGGTGGTGCTGAGTGATGCTGGGGTAGCGCTAAGTGATGATGTGGTGTTGCAAAGGGCAGAAAGGCACAAAAAGCAGTCTAGCAAAGGGCAGAAGGGCATAAAAACAAGGGAAAAACGAATCTAACAGAGGGCAGAAGGGCACAAAAAACCAGTCTAACAGAGGACAGAAGGGCAGAAAAACAAGGGAAAAATGAGTCTAACAGAGGGCAGAAGGGCACAAAAAGTAGTCTAACGGGGCAGAAAGACCCAAAAACGAGTCTAACAGAGGGCAGAAGGGCACAAAAACAAGGGAATAACAGAGGGCAGAAGGGCACAAAAAACGAGTCTATTTGAGGGCAGAAGGGCAGAAAAACAAGGGAAAAATGAGTCTAACAGAGGGCAGAAGGGCACAAAAACTAGTCTAACAGGGGGCAGAAGGGCAGAAAAACAAGGGAAAAACAAGTCTAACAGAGGGCAGAAGGGCACAAAAACAAGAAAAAAACAAGTCTAACAGAGGGCAGAAGGTTACAAAAAACGAGTCTAACAGGGAGCAGAATGAATCCCGCCCTGCGTGTTTGTCCACGAAGATGCCACCTTTTTGTACAATACCTCTACTCAACTGGAGTACTTTCTACTGTCTAATCAGTAAGTGCTCCTTCCTTGGCTAAATGTATAGGGGGAGATTTACAATAACTGGCGCATCCCCAGGGATGCGCCTGTTATTGTGCGCAGCAGCTCCGCTACCCATGGTGCACCGCATTTACAATGCAGCACACCATGTGGCAAAAACGGCACAGATGCGTCACGCTGGTGGTGCTGAGCGATGCTGGGGTAGCGCTGAGTGATGATGTGGTGATACAGAGGGCAGAAAGGCACATAAAACAGTCTAACAAAGGACAGAAGGGCAGAAAAACGAGTCTAACAGAGGGCAGAAGGGCACAAAAGACCAGTCTAACAGAGGACAGAAGGGCAGAAAAACAAGGGAAAAACGAGTCTAACAGGGGGCAGAAGGGCACAAAAAACTAGTCTAACGGGGCAGAAAGGGACAAAAACGAGTCTAACAGAGGGCAGAAGGGCACGAAAAACGAGTCTAACAGAGGGCAGAAGGGCACAAAAACAAGGGAATAACAGAGGGCAGAAGGGCACAAAAAACGAGTTTAACAGAGGGCAGAAGGGCAGAAAAACAAGGGAAAAGTGAGTCTAACAGATGGCAGAAGGGCACAAAAAACGAGTCTAACAGGGTGCAGAAGGGCAGAAAAACAAGGGAAAAACTAGTCTAACAGAGGGCAAAAGGGCACAAAAACAAGGGAAAAACAAGTCTAACAGAGGGCAGAAGGGCACAAAAAACGAGTCTAACAGGGGGCAGAATGAATCCCGCCCCGCGTGTTTGTCCACGAAGATGCCACCTTTTTTTGCAATCCCTCTACTCAACTGGAGTACTTTCTACTGTCTAATCAGTAAGTGCTCCCTCGTTGGCAAAATGTATAGGGGCAGATTTACAATAACTGGCGCATCCCCAGGGATGCGCCAGTTATTGTGCGCCGCAGCTCCGCCACCCGGAGCAAACACGGCATGGATGTGTCACGCATCTGTGCCGTAAAAGCAGTACATTGCTGGAGCTGCATCGCACTTGCGACGCAGCTCCAGTAATGCTCTGGGGGGCCCTATCTCCCCAATGCTGCATCAAGCCTTGCGCCTGCTTCAAGCAGGCGCAGGGTTTTGACGCAGCATTGGCCTAAAAGTGACTGAGTGAATTCTTGTAAATTTCACTCAGCCACTTTTAGGAGGCGTTCCTGCGCAGGAACACCCTCCCCTGCGCCGGAACGCCTCCTGATGGCGCAGGGCTTTACAACGTGATGCATCTCTCAGATGCGTCACGTTGTTAATACCCAGCACCATGGTGCATCTTTTGTGCTGCCGCTGCGTCACAAAAGGTCTCGGTAGAGGGTGGGAGTGGTGAACCAGAGGGTGGCAGTGATGAACCAGAGGGTGACAGTGATGAACCAGAGGGTGGCAGGGGTGAAATGGAGGGTGACAGTGCTGAACCAGAGGGTGGCAGTGCTGAACCAGAGGGTGTGTCAAGACTTGCCTAGCCACTAGTCAACGTAGTGGGAAAACCTCTAAAATCAGGTCAAGAGGTCAGACGCAATGTAAACATACGCGTTTGAAAAGACGTCATGTGGTTCCAGTAATTTTCATTAAGCGGTGTTTGATTGAACACCAAAATAGCAGCGGCCACATGGCGGAAGAAACGGGACGCGGCAGGAAGCAAGGTTGCCGGTCTAGTGTTTCTTCGCCCGCAACTGATGCTGCAGGTGAGGCGCGCGCTCTGATAACACACTGCGCACTTCAACTGGAATCGGCCACGAAGTCAGAGTGAAGTTCCGGAGTTCCGAGTTTTCCTGAGAAATCTTCGATTTCATCATCCAAAGATATTCAACTTTCGCATGCGCAACGAGGGACAAGAAGTAAGAACCTTCAAGCCTCATTCTAGACTGTATTGAATCAAATTTTGACGCGCCTTGCGTCCTCAATTTAAGGCGTTTACAAGTGACTGAACTTATACGCCGGAAGCTGTTTTTCTTTCCTCATAGTTTACTCATAGCTAGGGTTTGTGTCTTCTTGGAACTATAAATTTATGTTGTGAACTACAGAAAACTACATTTATGGACTACGTTTACAGAGCACACCTCAACTCTGTCAGGTACACCTTTATATAAGAAAAATCGTAGAGTCACGCTAAATAATTCCCATAGAGTATTCTTGATAGCTAATGATACTGTGTTTTACGTAGGTCAATAGAAAACCTGGTTTCAGTTGAAAATTAGTGAGAGAGAAGCAATTGCCTGTGGTCCATGGATAAGCGTATTGATAGTGTAAAATATTACTCTGAATGTTAAACAAATTGCATGAAATTAAATAGGATTTCCTTGCAGGTGATACCAGAAGACCCAGAAGACCAATTCAACAAGTGTACTCCATCACTCGAGGGCAGTCTCTCTTCTCTTTTGTTATTTTATCCACTTCCCCTTTCCCTTCTGTTTTAGGGGTTACCTTGACATTGCAGTGTCGGGTGGCTTCTGAGGCAGAGCGGCGTTGGGACTAAGCGTCGACTCTTGTGGATCCAGCAGGCCTTCCTGACAGATTGAAGTGCCCTAATTATCCACCTGAGTCGACATGGCCGAGGGGTTAGACTTAAAGGCGTTGGCAGGAATTCTGGAGGGGTTGCAGAATCAGTTAACCGATTCAGTTGAGGAGAATAGAGCCTTAAGAGAGGAGGTTAAACGTTCCAAACAGGAGACTCACCAAATTAAATTAAAAATGGAAGAGTTGTTAGCAGGTGCTACCCCATTGCCTGGAATCCATTCTAGTATGGGTTCAGCTTCAGAAGTAGCCACACAAGTAGTTCATTCAGTAGCCCCTGTAGTGGCATTGGCAAACCCAGAGAGATTTAGTGGGGATCCACATAAAGCCCAGATTTTTCTCACCCAGTGCTCATTACATTTTCTATGTCGGGCTGTGGTGTTTAAAGAAGATCAAGTTAAGGTTGCTTTCATGCTGTCGTATTTGAGCGGTGATGCCGCTGCCTGGTCCATGCCTTTGGTCTCTCGCAATGACCCAGCCCTGTACAATTTTGATCTTTTCAAAAAAGAGTTCTTGAGAATCTTTGACAGAAGAACTGCAAACCAAGCTATCGACAATGAACTATTAGACCTCAAACAAGGGAACCGTGACTTGGTGGCTTATATTGCACAGTTCAACAAACTGATTGTAGAAACAGATTGGCCAGAAGAAAAGCGCTCAGCAATTTTTTATCGAGGGCTCAAGGACGAGCTGAAAGACGCTTTGGCTCAAATACCGAAACGGCCGCATGACATATCAGAATTGATTGATTTAGTCCTCCAACTTGACCACCGTCAATTCGAAAGGAGATCCGAGAAAAAGAAGGATTTTAAACCCTACGTTCCTCATTTAGACCGGATCAAGTTGGAGAGCAACAGGACCGAAGTCAACGGAAGCGAAGAACCTATGCAAATTGGCTCCATAAGGGGGCCTTTCTCTAGAGAAGAGAAGGAGAAGCGGCGTACCAATCAGCTGTGTTTGTATTGTGGTACTTCGGGGCATTTTGTAAAAGAATGCCCGAAAAGGCCAAAGACAAGTCAAGGGGTAAAAGACAGATCCCATCAGTAGAAGGAGTTGCCCTGGTGGGATGTTGCAATGAGTCAACTCAGGAACCGCAACAATTGATTAACACCTTACAGTCGACGGCCCCTCATCTTACAGTCTCATTCACGGTGAAATTCGGACTCCAAGAAATCCAGGGAGTCTCGATCATGATCAACTCTGGGGCCACAGGAAACTTTTGTGATTTGCGTTATGCTCAGGAAATTGGAGTCAGAACCATCAAGAAGAGGCATCCCGAAGTAGTAAAAGCTGTAGATGGTACTAACCTCACCTCCAGTCCCATCATTAACGAGACAGAAACTTTGGAATTGGTTGGGTTGCAGGGACACCGTGAATTCATAAGATTCAATCTTATAGACGTCCCACAATTCCAACTCATTTTAGGATTACCATGGTTGTCGGAACACAACCCTTCCATAGATTGGGAACGAAGAACTGTAAAAATGACTTCCGAACATTGCCTGAAGAATTGCTTTTTGAGAATTAAGCCCAAAAGTGAAGACTCACCGGCTTCTCAGCTCGCTCAACTAGGCAACAGGATTTCTGCCACTATAACTCAGGAAATTCCCCAAGAATATAGTGATCTTGCTAGTGTGTTTGATAAGAAAAATGCTGAGAGACTCCCACCTCATAGAGAATATGACTGTAAAATTGAACTAGAACCCGGGGCTGTGTTACCGTGTAGTCGCATCTATGCATTAACAGAAGCCGAGAATGTGTACCTGAAGGAATACTTGGACGAATAGTTGAAGATTGGATTTATCCGGCCGTCCCAGTCCCCTGTGTCATCGCCTCTGTTTTTCCGTCCTAAGAAGGATGGCAGTCTTCGAACCTGCATAGATTACAGAGCGTTAAATCAAGTTACCGTAAAGAACAGGTACTCCCTTCCCCTAATATCTCAGCTGTTGGATCAAGTTAAGGGGGCCAAAATATACACCAAACTTGATCTTATGGGCGCGTATCATTTGGTAAGAGTGACCGAAGGCAACGAGTGGAAGACGGCCTTCCGGACCAAATACGGCCTGTTCGAGTATCAAGTGATGCCCTACGGATTGAGCAACGCTCCAGCAGCGTTTCAGCACTTCGTTAACGATGTCCTGCGGGAATTCTTGGATCGAGTGGCGGTCGTCTACATCGACAACATTTTGATTTTTCAAATAACTTCCAGGAGCATGTGCAGCACGTACGTGCTGTCCTACAGAAGTTACTTGAGAACCATCCCTACGTTAAGTTAGAAAAGTGCTCGTTTCACGCTGATCGCGTGGAATTCCTGGGCTTTGTGTTATCAGCCCGACGGCGTGGAAATGGATGACTCTTAAGTTCAGGTCATACAAGAATGGTCTTCTCCAAGAAGTGTAAAAGAAATACAAAGTTTTATTGGGTTTGCTAATTTTTATCGTAGATTTATACCCAATTTTTCAGATAAGGTTTCGCCTATCACTCGACTATTAAAGAAAGGAAAGAAGTGTGAGTGGTCGGGAGAGGCAGAAAAATCGTTTCAGACCCTGAAGAAGGCTTTTGTTACAGCTCCAATTTTGAAACACCCCGACTCTGAACAACCATTCTATGTGGAAACCGATGCGTCAGACTTCGCCACAGGAGGCATATTATCTCAAAGAGATAAGTTAATGGGGCAACTCCACCCGGTAGCCTACCGATCAAGAAAATTGTCAGAGCCAGAATGTAATTATTCCATAGCCGACAAGGAATTGTTAGCAGTGAAAGAAGCTTTCCCGGATTGGCGTCATTATCTGTTGGGGGCCAAACATTGTGTGACTGTATTCACAGATCACCGCAATTTACAGTTTTTGAAGTCCGCTAAAACTCTCACGCCACGACAACTGAGATGGTCCCTGTACTTTTCTGAGTTCGACTTCGTCATCACCTACAAACCGGGATCTCAAAATGGCAAGGCAGTCGCTTTGTCAAGATTGAATTCTCCAGAAGAAACTAAAACATCACGTCCAGAATTAATCATTCCCTTGGAAAAGGTAATAGGAGTTATCCAGCTGGAAGAAATTACAGAAGAAATTTTGAAGAATCACTCCACGGAACTCACCAACTGGTCGATGTCCAACGACAAGAAAACCTTGATTAATGGCCTCCCCTTTTATGATGGCAAGTTGTACCTACCGTCCAAAGAAATGCAGGAAAAGGTTTTGAAAAGCTTTCATGATGATCGTCTTGCTGGTCATAAAGGGGTCAAAAAGACTCTGGAACTAATGAAACGGCATTTTTGGTGGCCAGGCATGGCAGCTCAGGTGGGACAGTATGTTGCAACCTGTGAAGTGTGTATCAAAGGGAAATCTAATTGAAGTGCTCCTCAGGGGTTATTACAACCTTTGCCTAATGCTCCAGGCCCGTGGCATACGGTGTCGTTAGATTTAATCGTAGATCTTCCACCTAGTTTGGGGCATACAGTCATTTTGGTGCTCGTTGATTCCTTTTCAAAGATGGGACACTTCATTCCCCTAAAGGCTGTTCCCACTGCTCCTCAGTTAGTTCAACTGTTTAATCAACACATTGTGCGGGCCCATGGGATTCCACAAATTCTTATATCAGATAGGGGTACGCAATTCATATCCAAATTTTGGAGAAAATTCATGCATAGTCTTGGAATCGACACACGATACTCGACCAGTTACCACCCAGAAACAGATGGTCAAACGGAGAGAGTCAACCAGGAGCTAGAACAGTATCTTCGGCTCTTTCTATTGGAACAGGAGGGTAATTGGTCCGAGTTGTTGTGGTCGGCAGAGTTTGCCTATAACAATGCTGTGCATGACTAAATTCAGGAAGACACCCGAGACTAGTTCTGGGCAAAATGGATACAACAGTGCCAGCAATCACTGAAGTCATAACTGATTTAAGGGTTGCATATGATAAGGCCCAGAAGAATCTAACTAAGGCTAAAGAGTCATACAAAAGACAAGCAGATAAAAAAAGAAGAGCAGGGGCAAATTATGAGGTGAATGATGAGGTGTGGTTGTCCACTAAATATTTGAGATTAAAAGGCAACAGGAAGTTTCAACCCCGATATATCGGACCATTTAAAGTGCTAAAATTCATAAATCCAGTGGTAGTTAAGTTACAACTTCCAAAATCATTAAAAATACATCCAGCCTTTCATGTTTGTCTACTTAAAAAGAATCCAAAAAATGTTAGACTTAAGGTGGCTCCTTCCCCCATAGATGTAGAATCTGGAGATGAGTTTGAGGTTAGCAGGATTCTAGACTCTAAAATTTCCAGAGGGAAGTTACATTACTTGGCTGAATGGAAAGGTTATGGACCTGAGGAGAGATCCTGGGAACCTTCTTCAAATGTACATGCTCCAAGGTTAGTCCAAACCTTCCATAGAATGTATCCTACAAAGCCAAAACTGGGGGGGGGATGGGCTAATTTGGAGGGAGGTACTGTCAAGACTTGCCTAGCCACTAGTCAACGTAGTGGGAAAACCTCTAAAATCAGGTCAAGAGGTCAGACGCAATGTAAACATACGCGTTTGAAAAGACGTCATGTGGTTCCAGTAATTTTCCTTAAGCGGTGTTTGATTGAACTCCAAAATAGCAGCGGCCACATGGCGGAAGGAACGGGACGCGGCAGAGTGCAAGGTTGCCGGTCTAGTGTTTCTTCGCCCGCAACTGATGCTGCAGGTGAGGCACGCGTTCTGATAACGAACTGCGCACTTCAACTGGAATCGTCCACGAAGTCAGAGTGAAGTTCCGGACTTCCGAGTTTTCCTGAGAAATCTTCGATTTCATCATCCAAAGATATTCAACTTTCGCATGCGCAACGAGGGACAAGAAGTAAGAACCTTCAAGCCTCATTCTAGACTGTATTGAATCAAATTTTGACGCGCCTTGCGTCCTCAATTTAAGGCATTTACAAGTGACTGAACTTATACGCCGGAAGCTGTTTTTCTTTCCTCATAGTTTACTCATAGCTAGGGTTTGTGTCTTCTTGGAACTATAAATTTATGTTGTGAACTACGGAAAACTACATTTATGGACTACGTTTACAGAGCACACCTCAACTCTGTCAGGTACACCTTTATATAAGAAAAATCGTAGAGTCACGCTAAATAATTCCCATAGAGTATTCTTGATAGCTAATGATACTGTGTTTTACGTAGGTCAATAGAAAACCTGGTTTCAGTTGAAAATCAGTGAGAGAGAAGCAATTGCCTGTGGTCCATGGGTAAGCGTATTGATAGTGTAAAATATTACTCTGAATGTTAAACAAATTGCATGAAATTAAATAGGATTTCCTTGCAGGTGATACCAGAAGACCCAGAAGACCAATTCAACGAGCGTACTCCATCACTCGAGGGCAGTCTCTCTTCTCTTTTGTTATTTTATCCACTTCCCCTTTCCCTTCTGTTTTAGGGGTTACCTTGACATTGCAGTGTCGGGTGGCTTCTGAGGCAGAGGGGCGTTGGGACTAAGCGTCGACTCCTGTGGATCCAGCAGGCCTTCCTGACAGGGTGGCAGGGGTGAACAAGAGGGTGTCAGTGATGAACCAGATGGTGGCAGGGGTGAACCAGAGGGTGGCAGTGGTGAACCAGAGGGTAGCATGGGTGAACCAGAGGGTGGCAGTGGTGAACCAGAAAGTTGCAGTGGTGAACCAGAGGGTGGCAGTGCTGAACCAGAGGGTGACAGTGGTTAACCAGAGGGTGGCAGTGGTGAACCAGAGGTGCTGTGATGAACCAGAGGGTGGCAGTCATGAACCAGAGGGTGGCAGTGGTGAACTAGAGGGTGACAGTGCTGCACCAGAGGGTGGCAGGGGTAAACCAGAGGGTGCTGTGATGAACCAGAGGGTAGCAGTGGTGAACCAGAGGGTGGCAGTGGTGAACCAGAGGATGGCAGTACTGAACCAGAGGGTGACAGCGGTTAACCAGAGGGTGGCAGTGGTGAACCAGAGGTGCTGTGATGAACCAGGGGGTGGCAGTCATGAACCAGAGGGTGGTCATGGTGAACCAGAGGGTGACAGTGCTGTACCAGAGGGTGGCAGGGGTGAACCAGAGGTGATGTGATGAACCAGAGGGTGGCAGTCGTGAACCAGAGGGTGGCAGTGGTGAACCAGAGGGTGACAGTGCTGTACCAGAGGGTGGCAGGGGTGAACCAGAGGGTGCTGTGATGAACCAAAGATTGGCAGTGGTGAACCAGAGGATGGCAGGAGTGAACCAGAGGGTGGCAGTGGTGAACCAGTGGGTGGCAGTGCTGAACCAGAGGGTGACAGTGGTTAACCAGAGGGTGGCAGTGGTGAACCAGAGGTGCTGTGATGAACCATAGGGTGGCAGTCATGAACCAGAGGGTGGCAGTGGTGAACCAGAGGCTGACAGTGCTGAACTAAAAGGTGGCAGGGGTGAACCGGAGAGTGGCAGTGCTGAACCAGAGGGTGGCAGTGGTAAACCAGAGGGTGGCAGGGGTGAACCAGAGGGTGGCAGTGGTGAACCAGAGGGTGGCAGTGCTGAACCAGAAGGTGACAATGATTAACCAGAGGGTGGCAGTGGTGAACCAGAGGGTGACAGTGGTGAACCAGAGGGTGCTGTGCCCATACACGACCACATGGGTAACTTTGCCATTCAAGCGGCCCGCGAACTTGCAAAAAGCCCCGCATAAACACAAAAATCCCTGCGAACATGCAAAAAACCCCGCGAACACACAAAAATCCGCAAATTCGCACGAATTTGTGGATTTTGCGGATTGCTAATTCGATTTCGCATGAATTCGCGGAACGCGAATTCGCAAATTTCACCCATACTTAATATTTTGTTCAAACTTCTCTGGATGGCAGTAGCATGAAAGATGCTGGCTAGATGCTTTCCTGAAATGTGATAGTCCTTATTTGTTGAGGTAATATAATTCTGACTTATAATTGGCTAAAGAGTTGTTATTTGGGATACAATGAGGAATTTGCGTTTCTACTACATTGTCAGAGAAGAACCCCTGGATTTTGGGATGAACCAGAAGACTTTTCTATGTGTCAGGGATGCTCTGCTACCCTTTTCTGATTTTGCGGCTCATTTGGGACTATTCGTTTTAACGCGGCATTACTCTGTATCGCTTGATTATGAGATTTATGTAACAGAATCCTTTAACGTTCCCACGATCTACAACTCAATTATTGAGTGTTCCTGGATACTTGTTTTGCTACTCTGCTAAATTTATGGCGGGAAGGGTGCCTTTTTGCACAATTCCTTATGGTGGGTGAACCGTCTAAGGTGACATTTTGAGTTTTCTAAATTTTTGGGTGTCCTGAATATTGGGGTACAGTTTTGTTTCCACACTTATGTCCTTTGAGTACTGCCCTCTGTTGTAATCCTGCTGCAGTCCGATTTTTGCAACTTTCCAGCCTAACTATTCCTTTGTTTTTGCTCCTCTGCCTATTTGTTTCCACCTTTCATTGGTCTGTCACCCAGGCACCTTCTCCAACACCAGCAATCACTGTACAACATTTACCTTTATCATTCTTTGCCACATATTATGGAGAATTGTTGAGGAGCAGAGAGCAAAATACACAGATTTTCCATAAAGTTTAGTAGCTACCCAAGTTTCACAAACATTCTGTGGATTTATTCAAAATGTCTTGAAAAACAAACAGATTCATGGTATCGCTCATGAAAATTTAAAACAGCTGCATAGTTCAAAGTTCATGTGGTTAATAAGCAACTGGTATTCTTTGAGACAGTTTTTGCTTGACCCACCATGTTCCTGAGCAAACTGGAAAAATTCTCTGACATTTCACGGATATGAAATGTGCAAATTTTTGCAAATTTTATGTAATGTAAAATTCAGGAATGTGCAAGGAAAGAATGTTCAAGATTGTAGGATGGATAAAAATGCAAAGGATGGATGTGGCTTTTGCGGCCATGAAGATTGCCACATAATCAAAGATCTGCAGCTATGCCAGACTGGGCTGAAAAAGAGGTGCCAGGACAGCATGTGCTTACGGTGAGTGAGCAGCCATCATTCGCCCTGGGGTGAGAACCACAGAAGGCTTGGATTGGGCTCAAGGGGCTGCAGCCCACAACATGTCGGAGCCCGTCATAGTGCAGAGTTGAACCGGACTGGCAAGTGCGACTAAGCAGAAGAGAAGCCGGATCCTGATAGGGGCCCAGAAGTGTCCGGAGTAGCACTGAGGCCTAGGAACTCGAGGCGGCGCCAGTGGGTGCGACGCCGCTGCCTGCCCCAGAGTGCACACATAAGAAGCAGGCTGAGACGGCTGTGGTGTTATGACAGGGCCCTAATGATTTATATCACAGCCAGATGTGGCATTGACCGATGAGGCCAGATGGTGGTCATAGGTGCACAGAAAAGGAAAAAGATGAAGCAGGTCCTGTATGAGGATTCCGAGCAGGCCAGTAAATGATAGTCAAGGAAATGAGTGTTCCTGGATTCAAGAGCTGTCCTCCTACCACAAGGAGAGTCTTACCCAGAAAGATGGGTAGAGACGCAACACCTCAACAGAAGAGCAGTAAATACCCAGGCTCAGAATTTGAGGATTGGTAGCCACGTAACGTACACAGTGACACCAGCTTCACAGAGGACTTAGACTCCAAGGCCCCACTGGGGGGGTAACTGAGAGTACCGCTGGGGAAGGCACAGCCTCAGAGACCCTTGTGGATTGACCCCGCATGGCCTCCTGAGTATTGGAGAATTGTAGCCTGGGCTCCCGAGCCACCTGTAAAAGTTGCCCATCTATTTCCCAATGTCCATGGGTGACCCATCTGCACCTCCTCCACCAGTCTTACTCTTTCTGATTCCACAAGATCTTTTGTAGGGGTTACCCTCGGGTGTTGATGAGGGCAATGCTTTTGAGGTGAGAGACACCTGGGGATGACGCACATCCACTAAAAGCACAACTTAACAACTAATACTGATGTGGAGGATTTAAATAATCTCAGGAGCTGGTGCATCCCTCCCTTCCAGAGGAAGCCAGTGGCAGAGGAATTACCGTAAAGTAACTACCATAGGATCAGGATGGCCCCCAGCTTGTGATGGCTCTGGAATGGTGCACCCAAGCATGAAAACCTGGTGCAGGAAAGCAGAAGATCGCACCAGATAATGGCCAATACAGCAAATAAAGAGGGAGAATCAGACCTGGCAGCACACATGGAGAGGACTCTAGCAGCAATCCATGACACCAAGACTAAGCTCAAGCAAAGAATAGAGGGGCTAGCAAAAGACATAGGTCTGCTTCGAACTGACCACAAAAAGTTAATGAAAAGAGTGAAAAAAGAAGAAGTATGGTCAACGCAGGTCAGGTTCTTAGTTGAGGACAGAGTGTCTAAACTGCAACAATTACAGAAAGAAGTTAGCATAGTGATGGCCAGGCTAGACAATGTAGAAGCCTGCTCCAGGAGTTACAACATGAACCTGATAGGAGTACCTAAAACAGCTGAAGGTCCCAAGACTGAGTTATATGTGGAACTATGGCTGTTAAAGACAGTTTTGGGGGCCAATCCTCTAACCTTTTTGCAGCTGAATGTACACATTGTGTCCCGGAAAGGCCTTCTGTGCTGGGGATTCAGTTCGGCTGTGGCTAATATTAGCTAGATGGCTTAACTTCCATGACCACATTATGCAGGTGGCACACGCACCTGGCAAATCGAGGAGAGCCCGGTAAATATCTACCCTGACTATACCAACTCAATCCAGCAGCAAAAAGAACCATTTCTAACGGTGAAGAAACGTCTCTGAAGTTTGAACCTATAGCCTAATGGCTAGTACGGTAGCCCCCAAATCTGAGGAACAGGTTTTGAGTCTCTGCAACGAAGCACAACGTCCTGTGATTTTGGTCATATCACTTAATCTCCCGATGCCTAACGAAAATGAATGTCTCCTTGAAATACAACTGGTGCTCATGTAAAGCATTCTGATAACCCATGCAAGAACAAGAACAGACTTGAAAGACAGGTTGGCAAGTAGAAAACCAAACCACCACAGTGGGTGACACCTGAGGGTGACCCTACAAAAGATAGGTGAAATTAGAAAGAGCAAGAGTGGGGCAGGAGGTGCATTGGGGTCACCAATGGACAGCAAGGAATATATGGACAACTTTGACAGGTGACTTAGCGGAGTCTAGCAAGAGTAGTGGGACCTTTGGTGAGGATGCAGAAGATATTGGAATGAAGATGGTTACCTCAGTGATTGCGGACAATATAGCCTGAGGATTTCTGAGGTGACTACTGGCTGAAAGCAGCTACTGGGGTTTGTATGCCAGGGTTTGAGGACTGGCCTCAGCAAGGTGAAGCATGCAAAAAGAGATGGCCCGAGGTGTTGGACCCAGTAGGTGCACCATGTTATCCTTTGCTATAGTTCAGTGATGAATGGGTTGTTTATGGTGGAGTGACAGGTGTCTCAAGCAATGCAGGGGTAGGTAATTCTAAACTTACCACACGAGGTGGGAGGGAGTTTTTAAGGGGGCTCATCTGAGAGTCCTCAATGCAGGCAGTCAATAACATGAAAGGAATGGGTCAATAATCAACTACATACATACACCCCCTCATGACAGTGACTCCAAGATAAGGTGAAGTGGCGGACACGTCACTCATGATCTAATCCTGGAGTAAAATTGGGTCAGGCAACAAATTAAGGCAACAAAGGAGTGGTGATGAATTACCTAGTGCGTTACTCTGCCGGCTTGATTCTTCTACAAAACAAAGCACACGGCGGATGGAGTAACAACTGCATTTTTTGGGCAGAGGCAAATTCAAAACGTTTGTGCATGTGGGATTCTCTACGGGCTACAGTGGTTCAGGTATACTGGCACATAAATCCCTGCCATTCCAGATATCCTAGATATGGTCAGATTTCCAGGCATGTTGGGCACATGGTGTACATGGCAGGGAGAAGAAATGGTGATGGCCTCCTGGTATGTCTCCTCCTTCAGATCTACAAATGCCTGAAGTGGCAGCAATAGGGCTTTGGATTACAAAAGCACCAGAAGCTCTTTTGATACTGGGAGGGGATCTCAATTTGACTCTGCAGCAAAATATCGAAAAGACTGAAGGCCAGCCTAGAAAGGATACAGGGTTGCAATAATTTTTAGATGCCCGTGGATGGTGCAGTAGATACCTGGTAGGTCATGTTAGTGATGCACTATCACAGTACAGAGCTAGAATATCGATGTATAAATATCGATGTACAGAAATATTATGGTAAAAATATCGTGGGATAGAAATATAGATGGAAATAATATTCTGGCCAAGAATATCGATTGTTAGGTAAGTAATATTGATTGCAAAAATATCGAAGTGTTAAATATCGTTTACAAAAATATAGTTGTTAAAAATATTGAACTATTATTAATGTTATGTATTTTAGTATTTTGTATGAGAAATGTTTGTAATTTTAGTATATGTGTTAACAATTTAGTGTTTTTAGTTCTGTAGTGGGTTGTGGGTTTATAGGGGAATAGGGTGGGAAGTAATTTATTTTGATATATTTCATTTATTATTTATAGTAGTTAAAACATTTGTTTAAATTAATTTAGCATTTTTAGTTCTGTAGAAGGTTGTGGGTTTATAGGGGCATAGAATAGGAAGTACTTTAAATATATGAAATATATTTAGTAATTTATATGTATTCATAATTGTATAGTTGTGATTTTATTGAGTTCAATGTGTACATTAATTTATTAATTATTTTTAGATAATTAGTTGTTAATTAATTTTAATTAATTTATTATTAATTAATTATGGTAATTGTTTAATTATTTTAGGTGTGTGTTGTGTTGTTTATATGTGTAAATGGTGGGAATGGAGGGAAGTAAATTATTTTTATTGATGAATTAGAATTTATTTGTTAATTAATTTGTATTAAATAATTAGTAATTATTAATTGTAATTGTGTAAATAATTTTAGGTGTGTGTTGTGAAAATTATAGTGTTAAACAATGCGTAATTAATGAATGTTTATTATCTTTTTATAATAATAGGTTTTAATTTGAATATTATTTATGTTAAAAATGGAAATTAAATTTAATAAAAATGTTGATGGTTTTATTTTTTATTGGTGCGGTAACCAGCACTTTCCCTACTGTTGCACTCACTGGAGTGTGAAAAGTATTTTTATCCCTCCGCTATCCAACAGTTTCCCTATTGTTGCACTCACTGGAGTGGAAATCCCCATTTTTACCCCTGCGCTATCCAACACTTTCCCTACTGTTGCACTCACTGGAGTGGGAATAGTAATTTGTACCCCTCTGATATCCAACACTTTCCCTACTGTCACACTCACTGGAGTCGGAGTAGTAATTTTTACCCCTTCGCTATCCAATATTTTCCCTGCTATTATAATTATTGTGTTGTGAAATGTATGTTTTTTGTGTTAAATAATTATAGGATGTTTTATCTTATTTTAAATATTTCATATATGTATATATTTTATTTTTATATAATTAAACAATGTATAAATTAAATAAAGATAATAGTTAATAAAATATATTTTACTAAACATATGTATATGTACACATTTTTGCATGTTTATTTTTTTTAAATTACGTCTATTTGTCATATTTAGTTAAAATATATATTAAATGTAATTTATTTTGTTAAAAATATTAATATTATTTAATATATTTTGTTTGTTACATATATTTTTAAGTCGATATTTTTTACATCTATAGTTTTTACTTCAATATTTTTGATTCAATATTATTGTACTTACCTGTTTAAGTATGGGGAGTCGATATTTTTGTAATCAATATTTTTACATCAATTTTTTTGTAAACTATATTTTTTACATCGATATTTAAACATGGAACCACTATCACCAAGGAAGCAGCAATACTCGTATGCCACAAACTTGATGCAATCTCTTTCATGGCTGGACTACATCCTTTTACTGGCATGACAATGAGCAAATGCCAGGACACATGATATCTGCTAAGGGGAACATTGGTTCACTCGCCAATGAGCAAGAAACTAAGGGAACCCATGCCTCGTCTCATTATGGCTTGGAGATTAGACCCCCTGGTTACCGACAAATAACAAAACTGTTTACCCAAATGGGCAACAAAGTGGTTTACTCAAAGGGTGATGGAAGGAGAATGAGGGGTCAGTGAAGTCGGGGGTAGTCCTCTGAGAGGCACACAAGATGGTGGTGAGGAGAGGCCAGTTGATATCCCACACTACATTCCTGTCTGGTTACCTCTGCTGTGTTGTGTTCCACCATCTCCTAAAGCGCCAGGACACCTCTTGGCTGCGGCATCTGCGCGCTATATAAAATAAAATAACATAACATAACATAACATAACATAACATAACATAACTATAATGCAAATTACTGTCCTGAAAGGCACAGTATGGGGAATGCCCTGAGACAAACCTAGCCATCCAGATAGAACACATGCAGGATTAATATAGACAATTGATGCACTAGCCAGTAAGGACTCTATACAGGCAAAACATTACACGGTATACGATGTGGGAAATACGGCTGGGAAACTTCTGGTCCTGATGGCAAGACAAGAGCAAGGGCTGGGAGGGGTACAAAAAGTATACATGAAGGGAGGGGACCTAGTGGCGAGAGAGATAGCACAAACCTTTGCGGACTGTCTGATACTATATACCCCACACACCCGCAGTAAATGGGGGCGGGGCTGGAGGCTTTCATCAATTATATCCCTATCCCTAGGTTTCGCAGGCTGGCTAGGAAGCTCCCAGATGGGGATAATCAGGACGGCAAAATCACAAAATCCAAGGCTCAACTAGAGAGATAGAAGACCTGTGGTCTAATTGGAATGCCCCCGGAATTCTTCATAGGTCTACAGAACCAGAAGTCTTCAGGACCAGATAGTGCAGCCAATTACAACCATGTTCTATGAGTCACATGAGACTTTAGAGAAGTGCCAATAAGGCTTATACACAAATGATGGAAACCACGGGAGAAGTACTCATCATGTAGGCCAATATCTCTCCTGAATATCAAAACAAAGATATTAGCAAAGGGTATAGAACACCATCTACTGCAAGTGGTACTTAGCGGTATAGCCCGGATGAATCAGGTTTTCTGCCTTATAGATTGACTAGTCAATTTGGATGCCTGGAGGCATCGGAGAGGGAAATTGCCAGTACTGCTTTTAGCACTAGATGCTGAAAAAGTGATTGGTTCTTTGAAATGATCATACATGATGGCACTCCTAGATCAAATTTGGTTCACCCTCTCCTATTGGGCATGGGTGCAGACTTATTTTACCCACCCAACAGGCTCGAGTTCAGATCAACGGCCTGTTCTCTGGAAAGTTAGAACTGGGGGGTGGGACTGGACAGGGATGTCCCTGTTCCTGTTTGTATTGGTGATAGAAATGGTGACTACCTGGATTTGGCAAGGCACTATGGTCGGCGGACTCCGCTGGGACCATGAGTAGAGGATGTCATCTTGCTCTACGCTGATTATATCCTTTTGTATCTGGCAGATCCAGAGACCTCCATCACCAGGATTTTTGAAATCCTGCAGACCTTCAAATACTTTTCTGGGATCTGCATGTATTTATTAATCCTGCCTATACCCTCTAGCACTGTGGCAGCCCAGTAATGGATACAACTGTAGTATGCCCAGAGAGAAAAATGACATCACCTATCTGGGGATACTTGTAATCTTGGACCAAAAATACTTCAATAACTGCAAATTGGGAAGGTTGTTTGAGGAGTGCCACTGTCCTTGCTGGGTGGGGCGGCCTTCCATAAAATGATATACTTGCCCACTTTCCTGTATGCACTGCAAAAACTCTCTTATTCAAGTCCCTGAGCCATCTTCTTTGGGATGGTCTTAAATCAGGCTGTTGCTGTGCTTTTACTGACTAGGAAGCCCTTCAATGGTGACATAGCTCTACTGGTTTTATGCCTAAACTGTTGGGTGACTCAACTGGTGGTGGTCAATGACTGGTCATTTGTGAAGCAACAGAAGGCGTCGCCGATGGCGGACTGAAGGGCTGTGGACCCTCAGGGGTTTATTTAGCAATTGTATGGAAAAAGAAAGCTGACTACTATACAGACTGCAACTGCCGACAATGCATGGAGAAGGGCAACCCATAAGATGGCACAGCTGGGTAAAATTACATTAGAAATGCCATTATGGGATGCAGAGGCCATGGTGCCCCTGTGAGTGGAGGAAGAACACAGTAAGTGGGAGGTGCTGGGCATCTCAAAGATGGGGGATCTTTGGAATGACAAGGGGTGATACCCTTTGCAGACCTACATTTACTATACAAGCTGCATGAGAGTCATTCAATATTTTCAAATTAGACATATCTTGAGAGACTGCATAGACATGGACGTATCAGATGAGAGTCCCTTGGAAAATATATAGAGTACTAGAGGCCCCCCTCCAGTGGCATGCAATATCCATAATATGCAACTCACCACTAGCAAACAGCTTGCCACCACCAAGGGAGAAGTGAGAAGAGGATCTTGGTAGATTGAATGATGATGACTGGGGAGCAGCATGCCAGTACCCATGTGAGGTGACTCTCTGGGCTGGATTCAGGCTGATACAACAGAAGCTCTTCCACAGAGTTTATTATACTAGGACTTGACTGTATGAAATTGGTAGAACAGCCACAGATCACTGCCGTACAAGGGCATGCTCCTGCTCAAGATTAAGGAATGCCTTAAAGTTTGGCCATTTATGGAGAGGTATACAGCGCAGAATGTTTCAGACCCTAGAATGGCTGCAGGAACTAACTCCTCTCCATGAAGATATGTAGGTGTACTTATATAAACCATTATGTAGGGGTACTATGATCCTTCTTTCGATTGTCGGATATGAAAGCTGTCAGATGGTGGGTTGTGTTTTTTTGTGGTTACTTATCTGTTGTAAACTAAAGAAAATAAAATCGCTTTGTAGATATATAAAAATAAAATACACAGGATGAGGTTTAATGTAACACATAGGAAAATGCTGCCATTTATATAGCATAAACAAGTGGTGTAGTATATACCACCTGCGCCACTTATACTCTGCACCAGTCCCCAATTCAGATACTTAATCACATCTTAAATTTTACTCCATCACATACACCTAAGCTTGTCCTATTGTGATGTGGCGGTCTATGGAATGCAGAATCCCAGATGAGGTATTGGCATGTATTACTGCATCACAGACTGGCTTTTGAAATACAATAGACCACCACAACTGTACACTAGTATGACAAGCTTGTAAAAGCATATGTACATCTGCAGCCAGTGCAGTCAACTCAACCATAACATTATAATCGAGCTAAAAAGAGTAATGCAAGGCGAGCGGCAATGTATATCACGTGCTGGTAGTAGGGGTCTGTGAAGGTGTTTAACCCTTTGGCTGTGGCGGTAATTACGTGCAGCGCTGGGGGAGGGGGGTCGCGCGGCGCCGCCATGCTTGTGACGGAACCACTCCATCACGAGCCAGGGGCGGGCTGTGCTTATGACGGAGTGGTTCCGTCACGAATCCGCCCACCCACTAATTTGCCCACACAGATTCAGAATCAGTGCCGCGTGGGTGGAGCGGCCGCGGCATGACGGAACCACTCTGCCATGAACACACGCCACCCGTGGCTCGTGATGGAGTGGTTCCGTCACAAGCAGGGAAGGGGTTACATTTTTTTTTATACATTTGCAAAAATAATTTCACTGTATCTGAAGGTCTGGAGTTAGGACATGTGTACAAAAACTGTGATAGTTCATGTCATTTATATCCTTGTTTAGCTCTGAAAAGTGTTTATGGCATATAAACTTTTCAAAAAGCAGTTAGACCCTGATAGCAATGTAGCCTTTAATTCCGGTTTAGGGCAGAAACTTCTGTTTTCAACCAAAACATTACTACAATGAAAATAGCTGATGCTTGATCCTGCAATTTGTGGCAGGTAAGACTCAAAATGAAGGGCCTCATTATGATGGTGGTGGGACCGCCACTGTCAGGCAGTCTCTGGCGGTTCCACCGCCATCAAATCCTGGAGGACCACCCGCCGCATTACGATGGCAGTTGGATGGAGGGTGGGCAGAGAGACCGACCACCATGCATCTGACCGACTCAAGGAGCTCGTCGGAGGGACTGCAATCCCTACAACAGTGGCGATGCCTGCTCAGGTACCACCGTAGGGATTACAACCAATCCACTGGTCGTTTCATGACAGTTAAGCCTCTATTTAAAGGCAGGCAGAAAGTGACTTGAGGGCCCGTAGCTGCCCCCCTTTCCCTCTGGCCCTCCGATATGGACCCTGAAGGGCATCTATGGCACCCCTCTACATATCCCTGCACCATGTGGCAGACACCTTATGGTGTAGGTATATGTGCATTATGTTAATTTTTGGACTGTGGCATGTGCTGCAGCCTGCAGCACACACCACAATACAAAATTTACAGATTGCAACAACCTTGAAGGCAGTCGCATCCTAATCTCAATGGAGAAACCATCAACAGCTAGGCGACCGGTCCCGTTCCCGGCAGGATGGTGGTCGAACGCTCGTCCGACCGCCATCATAATCGGGCCCTAAGTGTGGAAGTAAAGAGAACACATATACCATTTGTGCACCTAGGAATATGGAAGAATATGAGCCATATGCACTAAATGTAGGTTTGGGTGCTAATAACACACCCTGTAATTTACAGTCCCCACTAATGCAAATTACTGAGAGAACAACTTTCACCTGCAATTGCTTGCTCATTATCAAGGGACCATAGAGACACACCTACTACAGGTTTATCCATCGCAAACAGGGAATTGGGCGTTTTGCGACTGTTAAGGAGACTTTTGCAATGCACTAACCCTATTTTGTGAGTCAGTAACTATTACTGACTTGCAAAATAGGGTTTGCAAGTCAGTATTAGGAAGGGGCTTTTCAAGGGTATCCCTTCCTAATAGCGGGTAGCACGGGCATGTATGAATGTTTTGTGACCAGAATGCAGTCGTCGCGAAACATTTATACTTAACCGACTCCGTGAAAGAGCTGGTAATCTATCCATAAACGGGAAGGGGTCCCTAAGAGACCCCCGGCATTTTTATTAATCTATCAATCATATCCATTCATCCTTTTCCCCATGTATTGATCTGTTCATCCATCTATCCGTCCATTCTTCCTCCTATCTTTCCTTTCATCTTTCTATCAAACCACCACCCTTAACCATCTATCCATCCTTTGATTTTGCATCCAATCTACTCTGTCCCCATGCGTCCATCATTTAACCATTCAGCCCATCCATCTTCCCATTCCATCCCACCAACTAACCATTTAGCTATGCCTTCTCCCTTGCGCCCACTTTTCTATCCACTCATTAAATATCCATCCTTTCACCTGTCCACACATCATCCTTTCATCCATTCAGTCTTCCATCCTTTCCACGTGCATCCATCTTTCATTCTTTTCTCCCTTTCACATTATTTTCCTTCTTACCTTTATTTCTCCTGCTTCCTCTTTATATTTGCCTCCCTCACTCTCCACCCCATTATCACAATGTATCTTTCCCCGTCACTCTACATGGCCTCTTTGGCAGCCTTTGGCCCATACCCCTCCTCTCTGTGATGATGTTCCCTTCTATATACTTGTTGCCAGATGCCCTGGCACGTTGTCCATCAATGCTGGTACAGTTTTGTTGCATGGTGTAGTGTTCAAGACACTGATTCCTTACAAGAAGGCCTGGCCTGAATTTCAATTAAGGAGGAATTTTGGTAATTCTGCGTTATACTGCATAATTAAGCCACTCCTACTAAGATGGGTGCTTAGCTGGGTGTTGTGGTGATATGCTCTGCCCCAGAGATGCGTATATGAGATCAGAGCTGTACTGTGGCTGGAAGTCAACAACACACCCCGGCTGGATGCCTATATGTGACATTTCCATGGTTTGGATCATGAATGCTTATGTTTGCCGTTTCCACGGTTTTTGGCCTAGCCCTGGCCTGGATGCTTATGTGTGACATTGCTACGGATTATGGCATGCTTTCTGGCCTGGGTGCTTATGTGTGATATTTCCATGCTTTCAGGCCTGAGGGCTTAAGTGTGACATTTCCACTGTTTATGGTTTGGGTGCTTGCTTATGTGTGACATTTCCATGGTTTATGGCATGGGTGCGTATGCATAGCTGCAAAGGTTTCAAATTGCTATGTGTGACATTTTTATAATTTAAGTGTAATTATGAGTGACATTTCAACCACTATGAGTGACACTTTTCTCGCAAGCAAAATCAAGCAGTATTGACAAGGGAAATTGATATAAACATTAGAAATGACACACATATGGGAGCAACAAAAAACTAAGAAAATCTTAAAACTGCTCCAAATCACAGAAATGAAAGGGCACTAACCTAGTGTCCTTGTAAAGTGATAGTAATTTTGGGAATACATGCACAGTGCATCATTGGTACAGTCAAGTGCTTTCAACAGGGACATTTAACCTCTCATCTGTGCGAAATCACTCTGGTAGCGTTAATTGTATAATAAATACTTCTGTCTCTAGTAAAGTCACAACACTTCACTGGTGCACCTAGATAGGGATAAAATTATAATAATGCAGCTGCCGATGTCCTTGAGAAGTGTCTCTATGTCTCACTCACTGGCTCAGCCGGTAGCGAAGTTAATCTGCCCCCAGTCATGTCGCTGGTGAGGAGCTCTGAATACAAAATTAGTCACTGTGGCACAGCTCTGCCAGAGTGAGAGCGCGTGCCCAAAACACCACAGGTTCAGGCTCTGCCCGACTCAGAGCAGACTTCTGGAGTTGCAAGGTGTGTCGACAGCAACAATTAGTGAGGGCCCCGGCTGGGGCACAGGCTGAAGGAGGATATAAGAATCAGCAATCTATACACTGCAGCTGGGGAGAAGTGTTTATAAAGATGTCAATGATAATTACAGTTTAGTTAATAGATTACCTGCTCTCTCAGGCACCGCACTTAATAATTATTCATGATCGTCACAGGGCAGCTGAGCCCAAATGCGGCCCGGTAGGCTTGGTCCCTCCCAGTTGTATGATATATTACTGCCGACGATGTGCCATCATTTATGCTGCAACCAGTGAGCACAGTAGCTTGCTGCACCCACTCTGACTGAGACTGCCCCACTGGCGCTACCTCAGTGACCCTATCTCATGAGCCAGCCTCTCTGGCCCTGTCTTTGGCTGACTGGTACAGGCGGGATCCGATACCACTATGTGTAACATTTCCATGCTTTCTGGCCTGAGGACATGTGTGACATTTCCATGGTTTATGGCTTGGGTGCCATGTGAGGGTGTGGGTGGAGCCAATAGATGAAGTGAGTGGAGATAATGAAGGAAGTGGATGGAACTGGGGAAATGGGTTTGGCCTCCAACAAACATTTAAGCACCTGGACTTCATATTTTACAAATTAAGCACTGGCAACAATT
Source organism: Lissotriton vulgaris (assembly GCF_964263255.1). Lineage (NCBI taxonomy): Eukaryota > Metazoa > Chordata > Amphibia > Caudata > Salamandridae > Lissotriton > Lissotriton vulgaris. The sequence continues at coordinate 293,230,355 of NC_141697.1, read as the reverse complement.
TATAAAAGGTTTGTGTTATAAAACAATAAAAACAAATATATATTTATTTTATTCTATACTCACATGAAGTATGGGCAATATTTGTTATATTTGTTTATTTTTGAAAACATATAGAGATTTTCTAAAAAAAAGTTGTTATTGCATTTCAGCTGTTAGCTAAAATATATATACGTTTAAATATAAACTGTATTAATTTTGATAAGTAAAAATGTAATTTTTATACAAAATGTGATTTAAGAAATAACACTTTGGATGCATTGTGGGATTTGTAGTTGTTATATTTAAAACTTAGCTACATAACCTAAAATATCATGCTCCACCTTTTTAACTTCATAACTATACAATTTGACTTTAAAAATAAAGCAAAATGTTTTTATGTTAATATATTCAAAATTTGGGGGAAAGATGGCCGCTGCTGGGTTGTATCGAGCAGTCGCATTCACTTCCTCTCCCTCCTAGGTCTATGCTGGAGCACTGAATAGGATGCTGCGCGCCTCCGATGGCTTTTGAGCACTGGGTACATGTGGGCTTAAAGGAATACAGAGCAATCAGGACGCAACTATCCCTGCTCAGCTCGGGCCTAACCTTAATAAAGAATACCATGAGCAGCCTGATCGCCATTATTTCTCAATCAAAGCTGGCCTCCAAGATGCCCCCTTGGCCCCACAGGCAAGAGAAGGGAAAGGACCAGCCGGAGTCAAGTGCGGTAAAATCCAACGTAGAAAATATAACAAAGAAGGACCCACCAAATACAGCTCTGACGCAGCGGTCCCTTGGAGCAGTACAGAAATCTACAACCCTCGCCTCGAAGAAGAAAACGGAGTTGCGGGGAAAAACATGCAAGCGAGGTGAGTGTGGCAGCCTGGAGGAGGATCCGGCCGCATCAACACAGGAATATAGAAAAGAGGGCGCCAAGCAGAAAAGTAAGGACCCCACAATGAGGCAACCTACTCTGGCTGAAGTCTTCAACCCAAAGCCCGCAGAACAACTGGACGTTAACCTGGCTGGAAACAAAGATGGGGCCGTCCTCGAGGACGCTGCGAGCGATGTTGCTAGGCAACGCCCCAGCACCGACGCAAGCTCATTGAAGGAAGATCCCGCGGCAAGGCAGGAGAGCAGCGAGGGGAACTCCGCTTCAGGAGAACTGGAATTTGTCGAGTGGGAGGGGGTAGTGAGCACCGCAGATGCAGCCAATGCTAACATGCTGAGTGCACTAATGCTGGTGGAGGCTGAATTGAATACCCCGCGCCAAACAGTGAGTACCTGGGGGAGCAGCATCAGTTTGTCAAACAAGGAAGACATGTCTAATGGTATTTCCCACGAGGGCCTGGACAGAGGGGCTGGAGGCTCACCAGAAGGGGACTGTTTTTTGTCTCTAAACGAAGACTCTGAATCTCTGCAAACTAGCGAAGTAAGCTCTGGGGAAGGGTCAGACACAGGGTCTAGTACCTCTGGCAAGGAGAACACGCAGAAGAAACGATATTCTAAAATAAGGATGCATGGCTCTGGGTCCCCTGCAGGTACAGATAAAAGGCTAGTTTGGGACTACTCAGCCACTTCACAAATTTACCAAGATGAAACCATTCTAGCATTAACGTCTGGGGAGGCTCCTCCTAATACCCCAGCCCAGCATGCTTCACTAGACTTAATATATAACACCCTTAAACAGATGCAGGGGGAAGCAAGATCAGAAAGCCGCAGAGCTAGACAGGCTACCAAGAAAATTAACAATACACTAAAAAAAGTGAACAAACTCTATGATGAAGTGGCAGATAGAGTTACGGAGGTGGAGGAGAGAACGGTAAAGCTGGAAGACGACGTGGGAAGCTGGCAGTCCTTCAAAACGGCACAGGAGAAACTAGCAGAGGACTTTCAGTGGAAACTGGAGGATTTTGAAAACCGCCAGAGGCGGAACAATGTTAGACTTTTGGGTGTGACAGAGGGGACAGAGGGGCAGGATGTCAGGCTATTTGTGGTAAACCTTTTGAGGGGGGCATTTCCTGACACTCACTGGCAATGGGAGAACGAGGTGCAAAAAGCGCATAGGTTCCCATTCACGATGAAGAAAGAGCGGGAGCAGGGGGGCATGCCTAGGGCAATATTGGTGAATGTAGGGAACTACCTACTCAGACAGGAGATCATTGACAAGGCAAGACCAGATGGCAGGCGGTCATTCGAAAGCACCACCTTCTTTGCCAGACCCGACTTCTGTCATGTCACGGTGGAAAGAAGGTGGAAGCTTAGACAGTTAATCACACCCTTCCAGGCTTCAGGCTCAGAGGCTTACCTCTTGTTCCCTACCAGGCTCAAGGTAATCACAAAGGGGAAAGTTAGGATGCTTTTTTCAGAAATCAAGGCACAGCAATTTCTGGAGGAATTAAAGGGACAGAAGGCCAGCTAAGTGGCCTAGGTATGTTCACAAGACATGACAGCCCCTAACGCTAGTTGGCTGTATAAGTAAGTCTTTCTTTTTTTTTTCTTAAAATGGGTTGCTTGGGGCACACCGCATGAGGGGGGTAGCACAGCAGGCATCACGGCGCTAGGGGGTAGAGGTATGCGATAGCTGCAATTCAAAAACGGTCACACACAGGTCATGTGTGACCTATTTGCCTGTAAGGGGGAGGGAGTGTTCAGGGTGGGGCAGGAGGGGCTGGGGGATGGGAGGAGGGCATTAAGGGGTGGTGAAAGGTTTACACAAGGTTGATGCACACAGCACACTGTAGCACAGTATGTTACAGATCAGTTATGCACTGATATATACTTGCTATGATAAAACTGGCACTAGGGCAGTAGGAATGCAATATAATAATTCTTAATGAGTATTAGAATCGTCTCGATAAATGTCTGTGGCCTTAATGATGGGAGTAAAAGGCAGAGAGTAGCTGCACTTCTAAGAACAATGAGGCTTGTGGTTCCGTGATCCCGAATTGGGTTCGATAGTTCCGAAACCCGATTTGTAAAGATTGTCGGAAATGGACGATCTTGGTGTCAGAAGACTGCAAATGACGAGTCTAACGTGTCTGAGTGTTTTCGTATGAATCGATATAGGAGAGCACCCTGCATTTGAGGATTTAGTTTGAACCCTCGGGTTCCATTTTGTATGTGGCAGCCATCTTGTATGGTTGCCCTAACATAGGCCCTATGATTGTGGCCGAACGAGTCCTTGACACGTACGCCTTAGCTGACTTCTGGTTGACCTGGCCGAACTGACTCCTCGCCTGGGGCGAATCCTGCTGAGCCAGTTCCTTGTTTAGCAGCTGCACTGATAAAGATCAAAGAACAGGACGTGGTCCGATTTTTTGGCCCACCGTTCCCACTCCTCTATCTCCTTTCCATCTATTTCTGCCTTTCCTTTACGACATGTTCATCGATCTGGGTTGAAGGTTTTATGATGGGTTTGTCCGGCCTGATCGAACAGGAAACTAACATATGTGCGATAGTTTTTGGTGGGCTGGACAACGGAAAGTGGGATTAAATTTGACTGTCGTGATTCGTTACTTTTTGAAATGCTACTTGTTCATTGGTTACTTTTGTATGCACCGAATGTAAATTGTGATGTAGCCAGAAGCGTAATTTTCGGCATAAAAGACCGAGTTTTGTTCATTGAGATGGTGCAGTCTCTGTCGAACTACCCGTGTGTACTTCGTAGACCTCTGTCCCTGGTTGCAACCATTAAACTTTGGTCTTTGACGTCATCGAGAAGTATCCCGTGTCTCTGTTTGCCAAGAAAGGGGAATCCGGGGTCTTTGGGTGTTGCCCTGACACCGCTGGGTTATCGTAGTAGTATCGGTTCCGAGAAAACCCAGTACCTCATTTGGCGCCCCACGTGGGGCGACTTCAGCGGTACCGGTCCAAGCCAAAGGTTCGTGAGGAACTTCGTGTGAAAATTCCGGAGGTTGGCCAGCCACTTCAGCGACCCCTGTATGTCGACGTGGTTCCAAAGGTCTTTGGTGCGAGGTTTCCCGCGTCCCGACGGCTACGAAGGACTGCTGCCCTGACTGTCGCCCTGTTTTGGAGCCTTAGACGTTTGTAGAGCGAGACGATTGACGGGTCTTCTGGTGACGCCATCGACAACTCAGTTAAGTATAAAGGGAGCGTCTCCTAGTTCTTAGTTTGTTTTGTATCCTTTAGTGGATAGCTTTGATTTGGTACCTGCAGGCCCCAAAGCCAAGGGATTTGTGTATTCACGAGCTTATCAATTTTAGATTACCCTTGTTGTTTGAAGCTAGACTAGTGAGCAAGATGCCTGGTTTTAGCAGTCTTAGGAATTTGTTTAGTTGTTGTACTTTGAGGGATTCCCGGTTAGAGGATTTGTGTCCGGTTCCTCCGATCGGAACTCCTACATACGAGTTGTATGTGAAGCATGGAGTGGGTCCTATTAGCTATAATGAGGTTTGGATTAGATACACGAAGAATGACGCTGTCCTACAGTGGCCCCGTTATGGTAGTTTCGAGACAGAAGTCTTAGATAATCTTGAAGTGAGGTTGTTTAAGAAGAAAGCCCGGCCGGCGATGTTTGACTCTTTCCGCATATGGCGCAAGGAAGCCAAACAGAAAGAAATTAAGTTAGCGAAGAAGAATAGAAAGGGTATGTCAATGGTGCAAGCCGCCGTTGCATACAGAAATGATGAAGAAGAGTAAGACAGTGAGCAGATGCTTAGAGTGAGGAAGTTAGCGGTAGACAGATGCTACCCAGTCTTGCCAGCTAAAGAGCAGAAAGACGAAAAGGATCTTGTGAAAGACCCTTTGATGTCGCATTTGCTAAATTCACCACCACCTTATGTGCAGAATGCTACGGCACCACCACAACAGATTGTGGCCGTGCAAGCTCCTGTTGCTTTGCCTCCTGTTATTCCTCCACAGCCAGCTTATTCGTTGGTTGTTGTTCCTAATGCGCAGCCTTCTCAAGGGTTGCCCACTTTGCCTCTTCCTGCTACTACTGTTCCTATGCCTGTTCCGACTATGGATCCTACTACTACTGTTTCGTCTCCTCTTGTTCTTCTGACTGTTCCTTCTCCTAGACAGCAGATGACCGCTGCCTTTTCTAATTTTCTAACGCCTATTTTGGGACAAATGGGTATGTCTCCTGTGAGTGAGCGTAGACAATCGCGTAGCCAATTGCCCGATACAGATGAGCGAGTGGTCCTTGACCATATGGCACGTAGATGGGTGACGTATAAGTCCCAGTATGATCTAGAAGGTATTATGGATGTTTTCCAACAATGGGAAGCACCAAAGCAGCATTATGTTTTTGAGCTTATGTGTGCATTTCTCCATGAACAATGGATGTACGAGTTGGGTAGAGTTCCTGTAGAATTGTACCAATTGCGTTCGGAGTTTGCCAAAGGAACGATTGTGAGTCTACCCGATGTTGAGAAAGCGGTATCAACGTTACTGTTGCTTTGCAGCGATGTTCCTACTGAACGGCTGTTTGAGCCAGATTCGTCAGTTAGGAGACATGCGCGTCAATAACCGATGCGAGAAGTTCCTCCGGTATGGAGACCTGCTGATGCTGCTGCTAATCCACCGGTTCAAGCACACTTTCAGCTTGTGTGGGTTCATGTACCATGGAAGCGTGCAGAAGTTCTAGCGCTTAAGCAGACTTTACCAGATCCGCAAAAAAATCCACCAGTATATTATAAAGAACTTGCGCAAACTGTGAGTTTGTGCGTTATGAATATGGCGGATATAGGTATGCTGTTTGGGAATGTTGTTCCACAGTCCATCTGGAATGTCATTCGACATACAGATCATGATAATGCATTGGGCGATTCATGGGTGAATCTCGCTGCAGCAAATGATAGACAAGTTGGAGGTGCTAAGCCTGAAGATGTTATTACTGAACTTCCTGGTAGGATTCTTACTCTCATGAAGACTTTAATGCCTGAAGTCCGTGTTAATTGGGACAAATTGTCAGCCTCTAAGCAGAAGAAAGAAGAGTCTGTTTCAGACTTTTTCTCGCATTTCGAGGAAACTTTTGTTGATCATAGTGGTCAGGATATGGCTACCGAAGGTGGCCAGAGATTATTCGTTGATAAATTCGTGCACAATCTTCTTCCTGACTAGTGTACTAAGTTGAAGGATTCCGAGAGTTCTTGGCCTGTTTCTACTTCGGCGCAAATTCTTGCTACGGCTCAGTACTACGAGAATAGGCGTAAGGATGAGTTAGAGAAAGCGGATAAGAAAACTAAGGAATTGAAGACTAAGGTTCTTCTACAAAAAGCTTATCCACCTTGTGTTAATAATCAGCGCGACTATCAGCAGCCTCAACAGTATTCGAGGAACTCGCAAAGAGACGAGATTCCTCAACAACAGCGTATTCAGTATAGGCCTAATCAGTGTGCATATTGTAGAGAAGAAGGCCATTATAAGAACAGTTGTCCGGTTTTGTTGCAATGTGCTAATAGTGCTCCTGGTGTTAGAGGTAGAGGTGCTCAACAAGCGCCTAGAGGTAGAAGTCGCAGACAGAACGAGCGCCCTTTGCCTCCGCAGACTTCAATGAACAGTTTCGATCAACAACAGAATTCTTATGGTAGGTCTACACAGTACTACGAAGATGATTACTATGTTGAAGGCGATGGAGAGCAAGGTAATGATTGTTAGGACAGCCATGGACAAAGAGAGGGAGTTGGTTCAGTTCCGGTAGATCAGAGTGGACCTTACGTGGAAGTGATTGCATCAGGTGTGTCAGAGCCTTATCTGCTAGACACTGGTGCTACGAAGAGTTCTATTATGCATTCTAAACTCCCTAGCGCACCTTTGTCTGGCTTCAATAATGTTTCTATAGGTTTTTCTGGCGCCCCCGTAATGAATCCGATTTCCGTTCCATTGTCTCTTTCTGTTGGTCCTCGTAGGTTTGAAGCACCCCTTCTTTTGACTACAGGTTGTAATGAGAACTTACTAGGCCTTGACTTGTTGAAGAGATTGTATGCGACTTTGTACTGTTCTCCGTCAGGAGTACATCTTACCTTAGGTGAGAATGTGATTTCTCCGATATATGTCTCGAAAGATTGTCTTCCACCTGAATTGTCTTTGCTACCAGATTCCTTGTGGGCTACGGGTCCAAATGATGTGGGCCTGTTAGACATTCCCCCATATGTTGTGACGTTGAAAGCGAATGCTCAGTTACCACACATTCCGCAATATCGTATTTCAAGTGATGGTGAACGAGCGCTTTTAGAGATCATTTATGATCTGATTGACAAGGGTGTTATTGAAGAGACTCGAGGTAATGTGTGCAATAGTCCGGTTTTGCCTGTCCTAAAGAGAACTGATTCTTCACAGCCTCCTGTATATAGGTTTGTTATCGACCTTCGTGAAGTGAACAAGATTGTTGTCCCGCAATTCCCTGTTGTACCCGACATTACTGCGTTACTGACATTGATTACAGCTTCTGCTACTTGGTTTTCGGTGATCGACTTGAAGAATGCTTTCTTAAGCATCCCGATTGCCATAGAGAGTAGAGATATGTTTGGATTCTCTTTAGGAGGACGAAGTTTCCGCTTTAAACGCGCTCCTCAAGGTTATTGCGAGAGTCCATCAATTTACAGTCAAGCTCTGAAGACGCAACTTGACTTGTTGGCCTTACCTGAAGGTGCGGACCTTATCCAGTATGTTGATGATTTGTTGGTCGCTGCCGATACTGAAGACATATGTAAGGATGCCACTGTGTCCTTGTTGTCTCATTTATCCGATTGCCATCACAAAGTTTCTCTTTCCAAACTGCAATTTTGTCGCCAAGAAGTTACCTACTTAGGTCACCTCTTATCGAAGGAGGGAAGGAAATTGACCTCAGAAAGAATCCAGACTATTGCGAGAATGAGTGTCCCTACGACACAGAGAGAAGTACGTGCGTTTTTGGGTATTACGTCGTACTGTAGACAGTGGATCCCAAATTGTTCTCTTTTAGCGAAACCTTTGATAGCTCTTACGGTTAAGGATACTCCAACTCCGATTCCTTGGACTGAGGAATGCCAAAAGAGTTTCTCTGAACTACGTAATGCGTTGTGTTCGGCTCCTGTGTTGGGAACTCCCGACTACAGCAAGCCTTTCACATTGTATGTCCATGAAAGAGAAGGATGTGCATTGTCGGTTTTGACCCAACAATTTGGCGGGACGCAACGCCCATGTGCGTACTTTTCGTCAACTTTAGATCCTGTGGCCAGAGCGTTGACGAGTTGCCTGAGAGCAACTGCAGCAGCGGCTGTTTCGATTCGACAATCTGCTGGTTTGGTTATGGACAATACGCTAGTGGTTATGGTTCCACATGCAGTGGATACCTTGTTGAATCGGACGAAGACACAACACTTGACTAGTGCTCGGTTGTCAGGGTATGAGCTTACATTGCTAGCGAGCCATGTGCACATCAAGAGGTGCAATACCCTAAATCCGGCTACATTGTCGCCGATTTCGCTTGAGACAGACGACGATGGCGAAGAGCAACACGATTGTTTCTTGAGAACTGAAGAAGAGATGAAAGGGAGGAAAGATCTGAGAGATACTCCTCTTCCTGATTGTAATGATGCCTTGTGAGTTGACGGCTCATGTTTTAAATTACCGAATGGCGATACCACTGCAGCGTATGCCGTGACGACTTTACATACAGTTGTCGAAGCTGCACGTATCCCGTACAATTCTGCTCAAGCGGCGGAATGGATTGCACTTACGAGAGCATGTGTGTTGGCGAAAGGGAAAAGAGTGAACGTATATGCTGACAATCAGTATGCATTCGGAGTGGCTCATAGCTTGGACGATTGTGGCGTGAACGTGGATTTTTGACATCGCATGGGACGAAAATCCAGCATGGGCAGCTGGTGAATGAGCTTCTTGAATCTCTTACGCTACCTTTGCAAATAGCGATTGGGAAATGTAGTGCCCATAGAAAGATTACGGATGATGTTGGTCGTGGTAATGCATTTGCGGATGAGGTTGCGAAAGAAACTGCTAGGAATGTGTCAAGTCGAATGTATGTTGTGGGACCAGCGAGATGGGTTCCAGAGAAAAGCATGTGCGAAGACACTATTGAGAGCGTGAAGATTATCCAGAGTGAGGCTTCGGAGAAAGAGTTGGATGAATGGAGAGAGAGTAAGGGTAGGTTGGATTCGAATGGTTGTTGGACTGATCTGTCCGAACATCAAAGATGGTTGCTGCCAAACGCGTATGTGCTTCCAGTTGTAACAATGGCACATGGATTGGCACACATTAGTGTGAAAGGGATTTGCAAGTTGTTGGCTCCGGTTTGGCAGAATGTAGGAATACCTAGATGTGCAGAGAATTTGGTTAAGAATTGTATAATGTGTTTGATGCATAATCCTGGCAAGGGAACTCCAACACCAGCTGGTCATTTTGCTCCTCCTACGTATCCGTTCGAGGCTTTGCAGCTAGATTTTATCCATATGGAAAGATGCAACAACTTAAAGTATGTGTTAGTGGTTGTTTGCTCTTTTTCTAGATGGGTAGAAGCTTACCCCCTTAAGGACAACACTGCTTTGTCCACTGCCAAAGCTTTGATAAAAGAATTCTTCCCTAGGTTTGGATTGCCGAGAATCATTTGGAGTGATAACAGAAGTGAGTTTGTGGGTCGAGTGATGAAGAGAGTGTGTGAGGCAGAAATTTCATGCTGCAAATCATCCCCAATCAGCTGGTTTAGTCGAGTGCTATAATGGCACTCTGAAACTAAAATTGGCCAAAATTCAAGAGAGCACTGGTTTACAATGGCCAGAGGCTTTGCCATTAGCACTTTTGTCCACCCGAATGACTGTGCATTCACGAATGGGTTTGAGTCTGTATGAGGTTGTGTTTGGTCGCCCGGCGAATATTTGGGGCGTACCAAGACCAACGAGATTTAGTGACCTTGAATACCCTGTTTTGCTCGACTACTTGCGTGAATTGACAACTAAAATGAGTGTTTTACGCCAACAGGTATATAATTCCCTACCGCAAGCTACAGAAGATCCAGGCCACGCAATCGAACCTGGCTCTTGGATCTTTGTGAGGAACTTCCAACGTACGAAGAACGAACAGCCCCGTTGGACTGGACCCTACCAAGTCCTGTTGTCGACGAGATCTGCGGTGCGAGTTCGTGGGAAACGCCACTGGATCCACGGATCCCATACGAAGAAAGCACCCTTACCTTTGCCGTATGAGAAGTGGGTTCAGGATGGTCTCGCAGATTCTGAAACTGACATACAGCTTCTTCATACAGCTTTTACACCAGCATCAGTTAGTAATCAATACAACGAACTGTTGGATCTGTGGTTTGATGCCTCATACAACTGATAAAGGAATTCCTTATTTGGTTTTGCCCTTTAGTTTGAATGGTTCGATCCGAGCTTACAGAACCATGTTCATATATGCCCACAGTGTTGATCCCTTACGTTCACCGAGACATAATCCGAAGAATAGTCCTATAGCTAAAGGCATAGTCGACATGATTAAAGGGACTGATGCAGTAGAGACTATTCCGAAAGACGAGAGGCAACCATATAGTGGTTGGAGCGTAAATGGATATGGAGTAAGTCTGAGTTTTTAACCAGCGTGCGAAAAGTCCTCTACCGATCTGGATAGTGCCCCATAAGGGCTACTATTATCTGCAGGGCAACGGTAAGAATCCGAAAGCTCAGTTAGGGAAGAGCGTTTGCGCTGAGACTTACGTGTTTCCGTCTCAGTCTTCCCCAGCGTTTTTAGCTGCTAAGGGTACCTACTTTGTTTGCTACGACAAAGCATACACATGTTTGCCCCATGACTTCTCGGGCACATGTTTTGTTTCCTTTCTGTTACCCCCCACTTTTACAGCTACGGCAGATTATCACAAAATGAGAATTGCTAGAGGTGTCTTTAGCCAAGAAGACACTGCAGGACAAGAATTGGGTGATTTCTTCAAGGGTTTTCTGCCGTTCTGGGGACCTATGGCTAACAGAAGGAATATTCGTCAGCTTACGAGAGTGGTTGAGTCCACCATAGTTGAGACTGCCGGTGCCCTTGGTAACTTGACTGCTGAGCTGCAGTCGGATAGACTTATGACACTTCAGAATAGAGTTGCCCTAGACATTATTCTAGCAGATCGAGGGGGAGTTTGTAGATTGATTCAATCGAGCTGCTGCGTTTTTATTCCAGACAACGCTCCGTCAGTCTTCCAGGCCATTTCTAAATTGCACAAAATCTCCATTTCTGTCCATCTGGACAAAGGGGATTGGTCTTTGATGGGATGGTTATGGGGATTGATATCCACTTGGGGCTGGAAGATTCTGATGGTCATTGGGATGGTTTTAGCGATTCTGTTCATGTTCTGTCTCTGTGTACAGTGTGCTCCGGCTATTTGTGGCCTTTGTGCTACTTTGTGCGTACGGAAGCCTGCCCGGAGAGAGATACATAGTAATAAGATGATGCTACAGCAGTATATCGATGACCTGATGAATATAGATCCGGATTCAGATTAAAATGGGTCTGGGTTTATTGCCTATGATAGGGCAAAAGGAGGGTCTGTGGTTCTGTGATCCCGAATTGGGTTCGATAGTTCCGAAACCCGATTTGTAAAGATTGTCGGAAATGGACGATCTTGGTGTCAGAAGACCGCAAATGACAAGTCTAACGTGTCTGATTGTTTTCGTATGAATCGATATAGGAGAACACCCTGCATTTGAGGATTTAGTTTGAACCCTCGGGTTCCATTTTGTATGTGGCAGCCATCTTGTATGGTTGCCCTAACATAGGCCCTATGATTGTGGCCGAACGAGTCCTTGACACATACGCCTTAGCTGACTTCTGGTTGACCTGGCCGAACTGACTCCTCGCCTGGGGCGAATCCTGCTGAGCCAGTTCCTTGTTTAGCAGCTGCAATGATAAAGATCAAAGAACAGGACGTGGTCCGATTTTATGGCCCACCGTTCCCACTCCTCTATCTCCTTTCCATCTGTTTCTGCCTTTCCTTTACGACATGTTCATCGATCTGGGTTGAAGGTTTTATGATGGGTTTGTCTGGCCTGATTGAACAGGAAACTAACATATGTGTGATCGTTTTTGGTGGGCTGGACAACGGAAAGTGGGATTAACTTTCACTGTCATGATTCGTTACTTTTTGAAATGCTACTTGTTCATTGGTTACTTTTGTATACACCGAATGTAAATTGTGATGTTGCCAGAAGCGTAATTTTCGGCATAAAAGACCGAGTTTTGTTCATTGAGATGGTGCAGTCTCTGTCGAACTACCTGTGTGTACTTCGTAGACCTCTGTCCCTGTTTGCAACCATTAAACTTTGGTCTTTGACATCATCGAGAAGTATCCCATGTCTCTGTTTGCCAAGAAAGGGGAATCCGGGGTCTTTGGGTGTTGCCCTGACACCACTGGGTTATCGTAGTAGTATCGGTTCCGAGAAAACCCAGTACCTCAGGCTGGACATAGTATGTATGCAGGAAACTCATATCAAATGGACTAAAAACTTCCTACTGGAACAACTAGGTTTTGCTGTACTAGCTAATACAAGCAGGGGACTAGAACTTGTGGTGTGACCATTTTAGCTAAAAGGGGGGTCTCCATTGTTAAAAGGAAAAAGGAGGATGCATGGGGAAGGTGGGTACTCCTCGAGTGTTGTATTAAGAATGAGACATTTACACTGGTTTCCGTTTATGGTTCTACAGAGGACGAGCCAGATATCTTTGAGTTTTTGGATTCTGAGCTTCCCCTATGGCCAGAACCTGTAATATGTTGTGGCGACTTTAACATTAATGGCATGGCTGGTCTAGGCACCGAGATTAGACATGTCTATCAGGGCCGTAAGAGGAGGACTTGCCAGGCAATTTTTAATCTGGCACATCACAATTCATTAGCAGATCTATGGGCACGTTTGAATCTAGTGGGGTCAGGCAGTACATTCTACTCAGCGCCCCATAGGTTTTCCGTTAGGTTGGATTACTTTTTAATCTCGACTTCCTTAGTCACAAGGGCAAGCTTAGAAAAACAGCCTAGAATTATATCTGACCACAACCTTCTAATTCTTACGCTTAAGCTGGGGAGAGTGGAGGCTATAGAGAATAACTGGACATTTTAGAGGGCACTATTGAAGGACGAGGATTACATTAAGAACATGCGCGAATGGCTTGCTATGTTCTGGGAGATTAACAGAGGTAGTGCCCCCTCAGGGGTAGTCTGGGATACATGTAAGGCCGGTATTAGAGGGGAGACGTTAAGTTATACACTACATAGGAATTAGCAGGACACGATTAGGATAGAAAGAAGTACCAATAAACTAATAGAACTAGAGGAAGAGTTGAGTACAGCAATAGATAGGAAGGCTCCTCTGGAGGATATTCTTCTCAGGATTATGTTAAGCAGAGGCCTGTGAGTGTATCTCTAGTAAGGCGGCTGTCAATTATCTAATTAAAAAAAAAAAACTGTTATCAACTTAGTGAACGAGTAGGGCACACTCTTGCGATCAGGACAAGGCAGAAAATGGTGGCTGGAGAAATCAGAGAGATCTCGGATGGTAAGGGAGGTGCGACATCTGACCCACTGGAAATAAGGGAGGTATTTAGGCGTTTTTATGCGGATATTTACGACCAAGATCAGATGGTAGATATAACACTCATTAATGAGTATCTTGAACGTATCCCACACAGGTTTATTTTGGAAGAGGAAAAGGGTGCCCTTGACCTTCCTATAACGTTACAAGAAAAGGTTATGGCCTTGGACAATCTCCATCAGGGAAAGCAGCGGGCCCGGATCAGATACCGGCCGAATTCTACAAAGTCTTTAAGGAGGCGATAGGTGAGGATATCTATACTACATTGCTACAAGCACAACAAGGCACATCAATTCCAAAATCCTGGAGGGGGGCTGATATTATAGTTATTTTAAAAAAGGGTAAACCTCCCTGGGTTCTTACAGGCCCATTACATTAATGAACGCGGACGCAAAAATATTTTCAAAAGTATTAGCAACAAGGTTAGGCAAGGTGATCGGGGATCTGGTTATTACAATGCAGCATGGCTTTATTCCCGGTAGGGGTACCACACAGCACATAAGACAGATGACAACATTATTTGATGCCACGGAGGTCTAAGGGGACCCTGCCGCAGCCATAATGTTAGAGGCAGAGATGGCCTTCGACAGGGTCACCTGGGACTACCTGTGGATGGTCATGAGGGGGTGTGGAATAGGAGAAGGATTTGTAGGGGCAGTGCAGGCCCTGTACAAGGAGCCGTTGGCTAGAGTGAAAATCAATAAAGGTTTCACCAGTCTGCTGCAGATTAAGCGGGGGACCAGGCAGGGATGCCCCTCCTCCCCATTGTTATTTGCCCCATATATGTACCCAATACTATGGAGGTTAGAACATAATAACAAGATCCCACCCATAGTAATGCATGGAAAGGAGTATAAAACACTAGCGAATGCAGACGATGATGCCGTCATCACATCATCCCCGTCTGTGGCAGTCAAAGAGATTGAACTAGAGGCCAGGGGTTTTGGGGTAATATCAGGCTGCGCAATCAATAGGGCTAAAACGCAGATAGTTAAGAACAGTATCACATCTTGTAACGACAATAGAGTGGTCCCCTCGGCTGTATATTTGCGTATAAGGATCACAGCGGATCTAAGTACTCTGGTAGAGCAGAATATGGAGCCACTATTAAAGAAAGTCAAAGGAGATCTTGAAAGGCTACATAACCTACAACTAACAATAGTGGGGCGTACAAATGTTATAAAAATGCTCATACTCCCAAAGTTCTTCTACTTGTTGAGGGCAATACCCCTGCTTTTTGAGTCAAAATGGTTTGATAGAATCAAACACATACTAAAGAGATTAATCTGGGCTCACGGCAAAAGAAGGAGAGCTTATCGCTATATCATTCTGCCAAGGAAGAAAGGGGGTCCCAGATTTTAGAATGTACTACTGGGCGGCGGCTCTTCAATACATGCAGGGGTTAATAGGTGGAACAGGGACAGGAGCAGGAGACTTGAGAGGTAGCTCCAGATACACCAATCTCTACGCCATCCTGATGGGGAGCGAAGCAGGGAATGGCTTTCTAAGTTGTATTGATTTTAGCTACTATAAACGCACAAAGTTTAAGACATTAGAAGCGGCTTATAAAATCTGGGCCACTTTCTCAAAGAAATGTGGTATTGGGAGATTTAATAGGTACACCCGTATGCTTGCAAATGTCTCCTTGCCAGCGGAGATATTCAGGGACTCAGTGATGTCGGAGTGGGGGAGGTGTGGCATTCAGAAAGTAGGAGATCTCCTGGGACCTCAAGGAATGCTTCAGTTTCCCGAAATGCAATCTAAGTATGGAATAGATAGTAGGAGTTTTTTTAAGTACCTACAGGTTAGGAGCTTTATGGCTAGTAAAAACGGTGGGCCCCTGGGGTTTGGTTGCAATAGTATATTAGACGCGGTTGAGGGAAGCAGGAACTGCACAATACGTCAGTTCTACTCCGAATTGATTGCAGCTAAACCTGATGATCTTGAGAAATACGCCACGAAATGGGCAGGGAAATTAGGCACTAGACAGGAGGCCTTCCATGTATCACTGGGTTTGGGACAAATAATACTATTCTCAGCCTCCTTACAAGCACAACATTACAAGACAATATATTCCCTGTACTACATACCCACAAGGATAGCTCAGTGGGGGGGCAGCGTGGGTATCACCTGCCCACCTTGTGACTCTAGTGAGGCAGATACAATACATATTTTTGCGACTTGCCCACAGCTCTATACGCTTCTCAGGGTGATTGAAAAATGTATGGACACCTCACTGGGGATCAAGACTACGTTCTCACCGGAGCTAATCATAAATGGGGTTAATGTAGAACCTGGTGGTCCGTATGCAGAATCCTTGTTTATAGCTTTGGCGGTGCTATGCATATGTGTAGCCAAGTATTGGTTATACAAGATACCCCCAAACTTTCAGCATTGGTAGCTAGGCTGCTTATAATTTAGAAAGCGCAATTTATGCTAGGAAAGGCCGCAGGGGCAGAATACTAGGGGGGAAAACTTGGAATCCCATTGAGCAGTGCAAATGGGGGCTGAATATCACACAGGGGTAGGGGTGCCTGTCTCTCGGGGTGAGACAGTTATGACAGTCTGATGGGAATAAACTGCTTCTGTAAGAGCTGTTATTACTTTCTTCTTTTTCCTCTTCTTTCTTCCTCCTCTTCGTTGGGGTTTTTTCTTTCTCCTTTTTTCGCTCTTTGATTGAATCTGCCTAACTTGTTTTTTTAAAAAGGAGCCTAAATTGTGCTTATTTTATGTAAAGAAGAAAGTATAATTTGTATAATCTGTATGAACTGTAAAGTTTTTTGCTGCATGGTGTGCTGTAACACCAGGTGGTACGGTTATTTGGAAAAATTATTTTAAAATTTAAAATAAAATAAAAAAATATATATTACAAATTTGAGTGCATGTATAACATAATTCAAAATATTTACATGTTCCTTAATAGTAAAAAATACTCTTTCGGCCTTAACAAAATGTGAAAAAATATTTTTGGCACACTAAATCAAGACATATACTTTTGAGTTTCCATAATAATTGTATTGAAGATATATATTTGTTAAAAGAAAGATTCAACTTTACATCACATTGTTACTCCTACACAATAGAACATTTTGCCAGGAAACATGTACATGTTTCATAGAAGTTAATTTTACATTGAATTCAGAAATATGTTAGAAAAGCCTTTTTGCTGCAAGCTTACATAAAATGTTGACATTAATTTGGTTCACAGCCTCTACTACAACCATTCCTTGGGCTCACAGATGCAGGGATGAGTTATATATACTGTTTGTGGAGTCTGAGTGTGGGGTGGAGTATTATACTCCATGAATCCACCAGCAGATGTCGGACTATAAACCCACGTCATCATTTTGACTGAGGTAGATGGTGGAGGCATCGGACAAATGAGAATGTTAATCCACTTACAGCCTGATTCATCAAGCTGATTTGCGCTCGCAAAGGGCCAGATTCTGAGAATCTGGCCCTCTGCGAGTGCGATTTTTGCATTTGGGATTCATCATCCCAAATGCAAAAATCAGTAATAGCAATTTCGCTATTTTGCGAGGAATTACATTTAAGGAATCTCTATTTGAGATTCCTTAAATGCAATTCATCATCCATTTTTAAATAGCGAATTCGCAATTTCGGCCATCTATTTACCGCGAGGTCAAACCTCGTGGTAAATAGCGAAAACTTAGAAAAATGCTTTTAAAAGCATTTTTCTAAGTTGCATGTTGCACACACACATTTCCTTTGGACATGTGTGTGCGCAACACCTGTTTGAATTTGCATTTAAGGGGTGCTACAGGGTGTCCTTTGGACACCCCTGGCACCCTTTAAATCGCTATCTTATTTGCGATTAGCCAATTGCTAATCTCAAATAAGGAATACTCCCCATTCATTCCTATGGGCCTTTTGGCCCATAGGAATGAATGGGGAGTTATTCCTTATTTGCGATTAGCAATTGGCTAATCGCAAATAAGGAATATGTAGGAATCGCATTTTTTTTTTTGCGATTCCTACATGAATCCCGTTTTGCGAGCCTGTAATAGCGATTCCTTATGAATCGTTATTATAGACTCGCAAAACGGGTCGTTGATGAATCAGGCTGTATGTCCCAAATTTTAAATAAGGCAACCAGAATTTCATTGTGAAGGAAAAATACAAACAAAAATCAGAGGGAGTAGGAAAACACAGTATTCTATAGGAGGATCTCAAACATAGATTCTTGTGAGACCGTCAACAGTGATGTTTGGTCAGTGACATGTTATTTTGCTGACGCACTAATGACCTTTAGCATCATCATCGGGTCTATCCTCCACCACGAGGAA
Source organism: Lissotriton vulgaris (assembly GCF_964263255.1). Lineage (NCBI taxonomy): Eukaryota > Metazoa > Chordata > Amphibia > Caudata > Salamandridae > Lissotriton > Lissotriton vulgaris. The sequence continues at coordinate 293,212,531 of NC_141697.1, read as the reverse complement.
TTGTCTTGTACACACCACAGACGTTATGGGATCGGTGGTTTCAAGATTGTGTCTAAAATTACCTCCTACTCCTTGGAACAGGAAATGTATTAAAAATTTAAAATTGGGGTGGTGGTAAGGTAAAAAGAAATGGAAGATGAGTATGGTTAAGCGTTAGATAATCCGTACATCTACTTAAAACATATAGGGCCAGATGTAGGTAAATAGCATTTACCGATTCAAAAATACCGAATTTTACAGATTCGGTATTTTCGAATTGGTAAATGCTATGTAGCAAATCATTCGGTAAAAATTACTGAATCGTTAACATTTGGTATTTACCGAATCGGTATTTACTGATTCTGTAATTGCCATTCATTCCTATGGGCCTGGAGGCCCATAGGAATGAATGTCAATTACTGATTCCGATTCGGTAAAAGGGGGAAAACATTGAAGGGTGGCAGGGTGTCACTTTGACACCCTGTTGCACCCCACAATTGTGTATGGGTGCACATGTTGCAGACATATATACCCAAAGGGCATGTATTTCTGCAACATGGCACCGAAGCAATTTGCATAAAATTGCTTTTTGGGGTGTTTTCGTTATTTACCACCAACTTGTAGTTGGTAGTAAATAACGAATCCTAACATGGGATAAGCACTCATTTGAGTGCTCCCTACATTAGGAATTTGGTAATTTACCGAATCGGTATTTAAGAAATTGGTAATTTACCGATTTCTTAAATTACCGAATCGTGAATTTTGGCCCCTACATCAGAAAAGTCTATTACCGGTCGTTACATCTGGCCCATATTCATATGATACAACATCAGATTTTGGTTGTTCATCCACATCTGCTAAACTATAAATAAGTCCTTCAGTCCGTATGTAAAACCTTGGAATGGGCGTATGTGGCAAACCTACCTCCACACCGAGGCTATGAAATCAATGTTTGCCACAATCAGAGCTTTTGATTCCAAAATGAATGACATCACTCGGAGCTCTACAATGACGTATTCCGCTTACGCTGCAAGCATGTGCATACATGGTTTATGGCATAGCATTTTTCTCCGATATTGGTTTTTAAAAAGGGCGTTTAACCAAAACCAGGAATAAAGGGGTTACGTTTATGGAGTAAGGCAAAATCAAAGGAAAAGGTATCCTAACTATTTAGAAGACCTGTTTCTACATGTTGAGTATTTGTAGCATGCAATGTGTGAGGCAGTAAACAGTAATTATCATTCTCTTTCTTCCTGTTGGTCAATGCTCTTGGCTCTTTTTTCGGTTCTCATGATGAGAGTGATCGCTTTGGGGCGAATGTTCTCATTGAGAAGCATTGATTTTTAACAGACACAATTTTCCATAAAAGAGAATAAGCAGGGTTTTCTGTATTTGAAACATCGAGTCAGCCATCCAAGATGTAATCCACAGATCAATACAAATTAACCTCTTGTTGTTTTTGTAAATACAAAGTATGTATCTGAAAAGACTCAGATGTTTACAGGGAAACAGGCGTGCTTACACTGCAGATCCATTAATACTTGCATTTTTTAAAGAGATGTGCAACAAAGGGGGCAGGTTAATGATTCACTAATCTGTGTTTATCCCAAGATCAACCATGTGACTGCACTGAGCTAGTGATTAAAAATAGAGTGATGAGGTTCATCATTGCAGAAGGGTTTGTAAGTGCATTGAACTGCCTTTTTACAGAGCTGGCGTAGGCTCCTTCAAAATGCGAACCGTCTCACACTGAAGAAGGAGATTAATCGCAGTGGTGAGAAAAGGCCTAACTGCAGTCCAAAGACCGAATCAGGGTCAAGTGGTAAATTCACATTAATGTGACAAAAGGGGTTTGCAGATGGGAAGGAATTATGAAGTGTGCGATAACTGCCCCACCCTTGCAATTTTTCCCTGTGACATACTTCATATTACAATGCAGGGGATTCAGTTCAACCTTGTGGTTCTCCTGAAAACTGGTGAATTACTGCATGAATTGGAATAACTGCACTCCGTTCATGAATGAATCCTCATTGTTCATCCAAATCTAACCCATAAATGTCAACAGCTTTTTGTTGGTGAAATATCTGGCGGGTGGAGGAAATTACAAGGAATAAAGTTATCATGCATTGCTTATAATTTCAGATGTGTCACAACACAACATTTCCAGTCTAAACCAGATTTACACGTCTTGTTATGGAATCCTAAATTGGTGGAAGTTATTGAAGCAGACAGGAAAGTGTTAGGTGTACAGACATTGGTGATGCAACTATTATGGAACATGTAGGGCCCTTCTTCCCTGACAATGAAACTATATTTTAATTGTCTACAAGAAATTTGGTGTCCTTTAGCTGTTGTCAACCAAATTGATCAAGAAACTCCATACCCAAATCCGCAGATACAGGCTGCAAAAAGTGGTTGCAAATTGTGCACTGACTTTTTGAGATCTGTCCCTGATATTGAGCAATTCGGATCATTATGATGCAAGATGGTCAGACCGCTGTCCACGGCGGTCCAGAGACCTCCCAACAGGCAGGCGTCATTCCGACCACCCAATTCCTATGTGCACACCAGGTTGGTGGGTGGAAAAGTGTTCTATATCACTGTGGCTTTGGCTGCAGCCCTAGTAAAGATGCCTGGCACACAGTGCATGAATATGCATGGTGGCACTACATGTTCCCCCATGACCACTAAACTGTTAGAGGGGTTACGGGGACCCTGCTTAGGGCCCCAAAAGTTCCTTTCTGTCTGCCTTTTCAAGGCGCTGGGACTGCCATAAAAAGGCAGTCAGAAATGGACATCGTAATCCATACAGCATTGTTTGCTCAGGCACCACCTCTATTGGAGGGTTAGGGATCCGACTGCCACCCCAACAGAATCTTGGATCCTGTCGGAGGCAGTGGTCCTACCCCCCTCCCCCCCCCCCCCCCCCCGTTCTCTGCAGTACGACCGGCTGCATTGTAATGCAGTGATTAGTCTGATGCACTGTATGTTGGGTGGGCCACCACCGATTGCCTGTCAGTGGTGTTCCGCCTGACATCACAATGAGGGCCAATGTACTGATATGTCACATCAAAAAATCTCTAGGCACACAGGGTCACAGAGGCATCTGCCTAATGAATATTCATTTGGCATTTTTGTTTAAAACAGCCTCCGTTACTTAATGGATCCGGTGGTGCTTTTTTTAAAACATGTTTTCTGTCACATCACGGGAAGTAGGTAGTGATCCTCTCGATGGCTTTCTGCTACCTTGAGGTTGCTCAACATGGCTCACAAAGGGCAAGGCATCCAACAGGGTGCATTACTGTTTGTTATATTATGTTATGTTTTAAAATGTTTCGTAGCGCGCTCTGCTACTGCAAAGTATCCTGGCACACTTATCATCTGCAAACTATTAAGACACTCCACTACAACATGGGAATAGGAGGGGATACTCATTTCATTCCACCTCATAATGGACTGCAAATTCCATTTTGCAAATGGGAAAGTGGGAAAAGCATTCCTGACTTGCAAAATTAATATAGTAGATTGCTGATAACACTTTTGCTCTCACAAAACCTTTGTTTTGCTAACAGAGCTGAGGCCCAAATCTACTAAGCCTATGCATTGTCCTTACATTGCTCAAGCTGATGCAAGGACTACACAAAGGATTTAGTAATCTTTACAAAGCCATGCAAGGAAAGATTTGTGCCGCATTGTGTGGCGTTGTATAAGAATATAACACAACACAGTAGCTTTCACTGCTTTATGTTATATTTTGAGCTGGGAAGCATTCCATGAGTGGAGCATGGGTGTTCCCCTACATCCACCAATGGATTTGACACAATTCCAGATTGGTAAATATGAAGCGTTTCTGTCAGTTTCACGAAACGCAGCACAGAACTTTGCTTGCTGTCCTGCGTTGATTGAAAGATTAGTACAAATGACCCATAGCACATAGTCTCTTGATTACTAACACTTTACTTTTAAGATGTCAAATCAAAGAGTCTGAAGCATTTTTAGATAAGAACAGTTAATAAATGTAACACATTTTAATTGTTTTCCTTTTCATACAACACAGAATATACTTCTGTGACACCTTGGATTTTTACAGCTAAAGGGGTGATTATGATGTCAGATGGACCTGAGTCCATCCGACATAAAGTCGGTTCTGGAACCGTCGGACCTCCTGTCGGCTGTCCCAACCCGCCCATTAGGATGCGACCGTACAATGTTCGGTCGCACTCCTATTCTTTACAAAGGGAGCATGCATTCCACCTGGAATGCATGCTCTCATTGTAAAGAGATGAGGTGCAGTTCATTCCTGCACCCTGTGGCAGGCACCTCAAGGTGCCTGCCACCGGGTGCAGGGATCAACAGAGGAAACATCATAGGCGCCCCCTCAGCCTCCCACTGGTGGCTGTGCACCCATGAAAGCCCTCTTGGGGGCCCCCAAAGTTGACGTCCCACAGCCTTTCTGTGTTGGAAAGGCCGGCACAGAAAGGCTGTCAGAATATGACATTGTAATCCCCGGGTGGGAAGAGGTACCCTTGGGACTAGTGGAGGCTATTCTAATGGCAGACGAGCTCTCCAAGCCCATTGGAAACCATTTGGAATCCGGTATCAGATTGCTTTCTGACCAACTCCATCCAATTGGGTTGGTCCGAAATGAATCCAAACAGATGGTTACGATGCCGTAGGAATGGCTCCTACGGAGGGTCGGACCTGTTTCCTACAGCATCGTAATCAGCCCCTAAGTTTACTTTTTGAAGAGAGGCCTCAGTGATGTCAGTCCATTCTTTTTGGTCTGTTAAAAGTGTACTAAAGGGAAACACTCTAATTTGTGTTGGAGAGAACTTCATATGAAAGAAAAAAAAAGGTATTTATAGATTCTTTCAGAAGTTTATATATTTGGTTGAAGACAGAACCCACTGAAAACCGTTCAAGGGAAATGCTGAGCCTACAAATCCATGCTTGGAGATGCTCTGAAAAAAGTGACTAGGTGTCTGAGTGAAAAAGGAGAAGACATGTCGCTAGCCATGTAGAGTTCTGTGTGTCTATGTGTTTGGAAGTTGGGAGAGATGAGGAATAATTCTGTCCATAGAAAATACGTCTCTTAAAACCAAAGTTCCCTGTGCCTGGGTAGAACATGAATGAAGGGGAGAAATATATAGGGTAAAGACAGTACAGTTTCCCTAAGAATATAGCAAATTGAAAGACATTGGGACAGATTCACAAAGGCAAATTACGCTTTGAGAAATTTACACTTTTGAGTAAGTCTACTTTTTTAGTTTTTCAAAAAATCAGTGCATAAAAGTTTACATGTCACCACTCCCTGACAAAGGGGGTGGAGACAACATTCTGAGTGTAAATTACTACTGCCAAATTAATAGTAAGTCCAGCATCCCATAATTGACAACCACTGTTACTGCAACACCATCTCATAGCAAATAATGGAAGTAGGGACTTTAAATAAATGCGCAATGATGACCCATAATGATACATTTATTTGAATTATTTCAAATTTCCTAAATATAAATAAATGTAATATAATGATAAACATATAAATCAAATAATTATATAATTTATGTTTAAAATATTTTATCAACAATTTTTAAAGAATTAAAAAAATATATTTAAATTACTCATAATCATCAATCATAACTTTATTCGACAGTTAAGTCATAAAAGCATTTCATAAAACATCCAATATTTACAAGTAAAATTGCATAAGATAACATGACAAAATACATTGATATAAATATTTTTAAAATGTAATTAAACTTTCAGATGACTACCGTCGGATATACTTGTTTGCATAAAACCCATAAAATCATAGAGCTATAATTTTAAAATCAACCAATCTCTTCTTTTATAATCAATAATTCATTATATAGATGTCCTCGCATTCAACTTTATTAATCCGGGGAGGTCAAGAAGGGGCTCAACTACCTTTCCTGAAATACTGCTTTGATCGAAAAACCCAGGCCCATTTCAAAAACTTTGCTACGGCTATAGCAATAGGGAGACTTGGATCTGTACATAAGATTCTCAATGCCTCCCTATATCTACGAGTTCCAATCAGTTGACAAATAGGTATCACCCACTGTTGGGGGGGTGCAGCATAAAGGGGACAGAAAAACAAGATATGACTTTCAGATTCTTGCTCGTCCCTGCACCACGGGCATTTATCATCATCAGTTATTCCTACCCATTTTGCTGTAAATACCTTTATCGGGAGAGTGCCTACCCTAAATTGAAAATAAAGCTTACGATCAATCGGATTCTCTATGGCGTCCCAATACAATTCCATCATCGGTCGGGCATTAAATTCGAGAAATCTACATGTCAGATGAGTTGAAAGGCCTTTTGTGCATGTTCTTGAGTTAATCATCTCCCAGTTTCTGGCTTTCAAGATTTTTTTAGAGGGAAATATTGCATTTGAGGGGTCATCCCACAGTTTTCTCATTCCCAATTTCACTAGCAGGGATTTAATTTCCTTCAGCCAGGTTATTTTTTGGAAGAAATCCTTTTCAATAATATCTTTTAGTCCCCAAGCATAATGCACGAGTTCCTCGGTAGTCCATATTCTGCGTCAATACAGTAATGGACGTAAGGTAGCTAAATCTTTAACTGCATTTCTCCCAAGGTCCCACAACAATGTTGTTAATGGAGTACTTTGTGAGACGCCTATAGCTTTTTGTAAAAACTAATTTTCTGCCAATGTCAGACTTTTAAAGTTTTCAAATCCCCATAGTTTGGATCCATAAACGGCCGAATTTAATACCTTTGTCCCATATATCTCAAAAAATGGACTTATAGGTTTAGTTGTTGAGTTCTTAAACATTTTTAGGAGAAGTCCAGACTGCTGCTGGTGCTTTAGTACAGCCAAATCAAGTTGGCTGTTCCAGCGCATGTCCCTCTGCAGGGTCACCCCCAAATAAGTAAAGGCATCTACCTGCTCTAATGGGCAATTGTCCATATATATGCTTCCTCTAAATAGTTTAGAAGACTTGGAAGGTTTACAATCATTAAGGGACATAAACTTTGTTTTAGCAATGTTTATTTCTAATCCGTGCGAGCGACAGAAATCTCTAAACCACCAGAGTGCCCGCTGAAGGCCACTTGGCTTCTTGGAGACTATCAGAGTGTAGTCCGCAAACATGAGGATTGGGACGCGATTTCCTGCCATCACGGGGGCATCAGTGGGGGCGGAGGAGAGGTAGTCCGCCACCCCATTCACGTAGAGTGAAAACAGGGTAGGCGCCATAACGCATCCCTGCCGCACTCCCGCTTGACTGGGAAGGTTTCCGTAACCTCTCCTCTTTGCCCCCACCGGACCCGAGCGAAATTGTCCTCATGTAGGCGCATAACCAAAGTCAACAACTCTGGGGCCATCCCCAACCCCTCCAAAACTCGCCAAAGTTTTTGGCGCGGCACTAGATCAAAGGCTGCCCTCAGATCGACGAACACTGCATACAGTGTCCCTTTCCCCAAAACCACCGTCCTCCAGTAGAGGATAGCAAACTGAAAAACCTGATCAATCGTGCTTGTTTTGGGACAAAAACTGGCCTGGAGTGGGCTCAAGATGTTATTGTCCTCCATCCAGGTCTGTATTTTTCCCAAAACAAGACGGCCCATACTTTTCTGGATACAGTCCATAAGGCTAATAGGCCTATAGTTGCCAGCTAAAGACTTATCCCCTTTTTTGTGCACAGGCACAATTTCTGCTCATTTCCAGGAGTGGGGTACAGCCAACCCTTGTGCTATAGCATTTGCTAAGTGTACAATATATTGTCGCCAACGTTGCTTATCGTTTAAAAACACGTCGGCTGGAACTCAATCCATAGCCGGGGCTCATCCCTCAGTTACAGAATCAAGCACCCTATCTACATCTCCTATGCTAAAAGCGGCATCTTTATAGAAAATAAAAGAAGGTATACCTTTACTTTCATCACCGCTACTACAAGCATATTGTGGCCCAAAATAATTAATCCACAAATTTTCAGCAACATTATTCTGCGGGCAGTCCGGGCACCCTCCCCTGTCCCATTCAAAAATGTCCTGAAAGGATTTAGAATTTTTGGTCGCACACGTCTCTTTGAGTTCCCGCCCTTTACCCTCTTTCCATGCTTTTTTGCGCTAGGCTGTGTTTTCCTATAACATCCTCGTGCCGCTCTTACTTTATTAGAGCCCCTAGGTTTTAGTGCTAGGCCCACCTCAGCACGTGCTTGCTTACAGGCAGTATTATACCAACCCTCAGGTTTTTTTCCTTTGTTTATTCCTAACTGGGCCAGATTTACAAAAATATTTTCGGAGCTGGGCAAATAAATTAGCGTGGATTTCCGAAAGGGAGTGATTAATTTCCCCATTAATCACACCTGTCCCCAGAATTTCTAATGCCCTGTCCACTTCGTTCTTAATAGCAGTCAAGGCATTGGGGTTCTTGATGACATTACACCACTTAAGGTGGCGTTCATCATTCACCAAGGCGATTTCTGGCCCAATATACCCTGGGTAGCTACTCCCCCTTCATCTAATCCCAGACTGAACAGTGAAGTCAGGGGATTATGATCACACTCTATGCGGGTTATTACCTCCATGTCCATAAGAGAATGCCACATTTTTAGGTGGACAAGCAAATAATTAATACGACTAGATCTTAAGCCATTATCGTAGGTTCTGGCACCCTTCCTATCTAACGATGTTCGGCCATTAGCTGCCCTTAACTGGTTCCCCAGACATAGCCCTTTCAATAGCATTGCAGCCTCTGTCCATCTATTTATGGGTTTCAGCTCAAGTTAAGGAACCCCCCATCTGGAGTCTTCCTCCTCCGTTAGGCTCAAGTCATCATGCCCTAGTGGCTCAAATGTCGTATTGAAGTCTCCTGCTATCAGGGGCAGCATATTACTTGGTAGGTCCTCAATTAGGACTTCTAAAGCTGTTATCACTTCAGACTTTTTCCCACCGGGTAGACCCCTAGCATAAACATTAAATATAACAATGTTTTGGGTAGAAGGTAGGGTAAGGCACACTGCAAGAATATCACAGTTCAGAACAGGAAAAAGCTGGATTTTGCAACTTAAATTTTGTTTAACCCAAATCACCAGTCCTTCTTACGGGGGTACCCTTGTGCCTTTTCACAGCAGTGACATAAAAATTTAAGGTAGCCCAGCTTAAACACTGACTCATCGGTCCAGGTGTCATCAAAGTTGTCAACAAAATCTGCCCAGTCTGGCAAGGCCACTTTTGACCCCATACCAGCCAGATTCCATGGCATCAATGATGTCACACTATTTTCATTGGAAAGATTGACAATATACTCAGCCCCCTCAATAAAAGGATCTTGACGGGGCAACATATTCGATTCAAGGAATGGCTGAGGGTTTTCCATTCTCAGTACCCGATGGGGTTTCACCTCATTATCCATCTCGGTAAGAGGTGCATTCCTTTCATTTAAAATAGTTTCAATTACATTTGAGCAAAGTGCCTCACCCCCAATACTGACGTTATTGGCCCGTTGGTCTATGTTCTTAACTTCATCATCCTCATTATAAACTACTATACTAGCCCTCAAATCGCAATCATATACTTGCTGTCAATCACAATCTTCCAACCCAGATAAGCCATTGAACCTATTGGATAGCATTATGTTCCCTGGTACGCACCATTTCTTTAGCCCCCCATTTGGGACTTTTTGCCCCTATAAAGAATGTACCGGCACATAAAAGTAAGTCAAGGGTAGTGATTAAATTAAAGATGATACATCCCTCTGGGGCCAGTCACAAATGTATTTGACAGCCCTCCTGTCCCTAAAATTGATCAGTATGCAGTCCCCACCACTGACTTTTTCTGTTTCCCCACCCAACCCACTCTTCTAGCAAAGAGGATTTCTGCACATACATGGGATGGCAATGGACGATTGTTATTAAGCCAAAAAATACACTTGTTCTTTAACTCCATGTACGTTTCCCCTTTACCCTGATTTAATGGAGGAACCCCCGCCAGAACTACCACATAAGGAGATGATTCTGGAGGGAGTTCTATGGTCGGTAGGCTAGCTACAATTTGGGCAGAGGGGTTTTTATACAAAACTTGCTGTTGAGTTACAGGCCTACTGGTCTCTATTAGCTGTGTCCTATCCTTTTGCACGGGTCATTCTGCCACTATCGAGTTAATAGGGGCAACTGCAGGACAGTGCACTAAGGGTTCGGTCAGGATAACACTATCACTCACTTTGTGCAACGCGTTAGAGTCAGTAGCTACTGCACTTGGCCCTGGATCACCTGTCTGCTTACTATTCCGACCCAGTTGCACGCTTTCCCTCCCTCGCCTGTGCTGAGGCAAATGAAAGTTCATGGCACACAAGTCTAGTTTCAATAGAGTGCAGTCTATCACATAGTGGGAGGCATGCCTTCTTAAGGAGGCGTTCCAGCTTTGCCCAGAACGACAAACCCATCTCACTCAGTACTTCATCCCCATCACAAGGTTGAAGATTATCTCCTTCATTAACTAGTTGTGATATTGCAGAATTGTGAGTAGGGCTTGTGGTCAAGGAATTATTAGTCAAGGTTGCTTTTCTAATTTTTGCCTTCCTCCCAATTGCTTGTGCTTGTGCCCCAGTGTGCTTCCGTTTAGTTGTCAGACCCAGTGATTGTTGAGCCAACCACGCCTTAGCGTTACTAGCTGACCAGGTCTTAATATTGGGTGAGTGCATAGTCCCTGCAATAATGCTGGAATTTGTCGTAAGTCTCGTATCCATCGAAGTGTTGGGACGAACTGGCTGGCATATCGAAGGCCCGACAGGCTGTGATGACCGGCTTCTCTCTCCCTCCCCGGGGATGATATTGGATCATAGATGTTAGTCTGTTGTTGGTCTGGAGACCGAGCTTTAGCTAAACCACCCATTGAAGATCTCTTATCAAAGGCAATGTCCAGAGGTTTTCTGTTAATTCATTATCCCAGGCTAAAGCTGTAGACACTCTCACAAGAAAGTTGTCCAGGGTGCCCTTTAATGACCCCCCAGTAGATTTTCTAACATTCCCGCCAGTAGTTGAAGAGGCAGGCATGATTTTTGCGGAAAATTTCTCAAATAGAAAATAGTGCCACAAATGAATGTATACAGCCACTCACTAACCTTAATTGAAGATGTTGAATGTTAGAAGGGTGGCCTGTCCCGTCCTTGTCCGTGCTAGAACGGGCTAAAACGGGCCGTCCTTGGCCCGGGCTTCGCCCGGCGCACACCTGCGTGCATCGGGAAGTGTACGTACTTAAATAGCCTGGTGGGAGGGGCAGCTGAGTCCCAGGTGAGCGTGTCCGGGGCTCCTGGTAAATGGAGTCCTTCGCCCTCCTTATTTCTCCTTGCGGTTAATCCCAAGTGTGCAAAATCGCGGCTGAGAGCGGCATATCAAATCTATACATCAATTTCAATAAATATTAAACCATAATTAAAGTTTTTTTTATATGGGTACTGTGTTATTAAAAAATAAAAACTTCAAAAAAATTGTAATTTATTTTAATATATCAATTGTTTTGTAAAATGAATTAAAATAGGTAAATATGTTGCATTATTTATTTGTTTTGTTCTACATTTGAAATAAATATATAAAATAAATTTAAATAAATATTTAATGCAAAACTATTTGAATTTTTTGGGGCTGAGTAAAGTTTTTTATGTTCAGTTTAATCTACCATATGAAGATCTTTGCTTTGACTATGAAGTCTCCCGATGATAAAGAATTGGGACGAGTAAAACGGTTGATTTAAATTGAAAAAACTATTGAAAATATTTGATGTTGGTTATTAACAAAATCCAATTGTAAGTTACTGCTATTAAAAAACAGTACTAATTCCAGCAGAAATGGCAATCTATTCATACTGCATCACTCATAACAACCTCCCATTGAAAATGATGGAGGTAGGGAATTTAAATAAAACTAAATATAAAATAATGTTACATTAAATTAAAAGATTTAAAATACATAAGAAAAGAAAATTATAACACATATGCTTTTATGATACAAAATGTATATGAAATAGTACATATTCTTTTTTAATTTTACAATATTTTAGTATTCTATTTTGAATTAAAAATTCACTTTAAAAAATGTGCTAATAAAATATATCTAATATTACTTTTTATCTATTCTATACACCACTTGTATTTATCATTAATATATAGGATTTATTTTTTACTTTAGGTGGGAATTTATTTTCCAATGTAAACTTAAGAATTTGTTTTATATAATATATGTAAATTAAAGGCAAATCAAAATAAAGGTATTAATGATGTATAATGTTTTATTATTTCCTACAAAAAATACATTTATAAAATTCATTTACATGAATATTTAATATAAAAATCTGTTGCACATTGTGAAGTGTGGAATCAGAATAATGAAAATTGCTGGTAAGTAATACAATCCTTTCCAAGTGAAATTGTGTGTAATTCAAAGTTTCTGTAGTAATCATATTTTGAGCATGTTATTCTGCTTTGTCAGTTACTTATTTCCATGTGACTTTAATTGGGGGTGGGGAGAAATCAGTGTTGTTTGGGAGTTAAAAACCATCATTGTAAAAAACACTAGGACCGGCTGGTCCAGTATTTAGAAAACTCATAAGTCATTGAGTTGCTTATATTTTTCCTCCCAACTCTAGTTTCTCTCATTTGCCGTTTGTAATAATTGTTGCTTGTGATGAAACCATTATCATTTTTTTGTAATTTTGTTGTAAATGCTTGATGTCAAAATGTTTTCTAATGTGTAAATAATGTTTGTCTTTTAATGTTTGTAGAAAGTTTAATTAGCCTTGTAAATATTTGAATTCATTGTCTTTTCCTGCTATGAATTTTTTGAAAACTTGAAAAAGGTATAAAATAATGAAAACAAAGTAATGTGGTCTAGGGAAGTGACAATAAATTGGTTTCTTACCCTTCAAAATACGTATTGAGTAATTGTGGTGTGGGCACTGTGTGCTGCTTGTTACTTATATAGGGTCTAGCCCCCACCACGTAAAGGACCTAACCCCTGTTGTTCACATCCTATTTTGATGTAGCATTGGAAATGACAACTCCCAGTGTAACATCACTGCACTAATGGGGGTTTCAATTGTGCTTTCACTGCAGTAAGTCAACATTTTGACGAGGTGTTAATGATGCTGAGATAGTTCTCAATGTCATTCAACTTACTTGTATTTGATATTTGAACGAGATCTGCAGATTGGTCAGTGAGGAAAGAGATTACATATCTCCATCTTAAACACACATATAGACTTCTGAGCTATTTTGGAATAATCTGGAGACATAAGCTGTTTGACACTGAATTCAGCTTCTATTTAAAAATGTATGTGGAATCTAATGAGCTTTTAGCAGCTGGACATTTAGCTCCATCTCTGATTGTGCCACCCATTAAGTAGCCCTTTAAACATGCCCCAAGCCTGCTATTGCAGCCTGTGTGTGCAGTTTTAAACTACCATGACAACTTTGCTAAATAACCCTTTTGCCTGGCCTAAACTTTCACATTTTACACATATTAGTCACCTCTATGGTAGGTTCAAACAACACAAAGGGCAGGGTGCAGTGGATTTAAAATGTTGAACATGTACATTTAACTTTTGCATGTTCCAGTAGTGAAAAACTCTTAAATTCGTTTTTCACTACTGCCAGGCATGCACATTTCACAGAATTTCACAGGATATCATTGGTAAAACATATTATATTTAATACTTTCACTTGGGAGCTGATGGGAATGTCAAGTTTGGTGTCAAAAGAGTTGTAGTTAAACGTCCTCTTTAAAGGTAAAGCCGGATTTTCTGTCACAATTCTGAAAACGCCACTTTTAGAAATTTGCCATTATTTTGTCCTACCCATTTGGTTTCTGCTGCCCTCATTCTGGGTGACATGACTAGGTGGAGCTGGCAAATAGTCTTTGTGTACTGCTCCTAGACAGTGAAGCAAAAGGTCATAGGTATTGAAAGGATGGACCATTTCTGACTTGAGCAGGGGTAGGAGGTGTCACGTACCACACTTCACTTGTACACAAAGGCTCTGCCTCCGAATACTCACAAAGGGTTTGATGCTAGGCCATTGTGACCTGAGACAATCTGGGGCCAGGGAAGGGAGGCAGGAAGTTCAAACACCTCTGTGGTTGGAAACCTCCAGAACCTTCTCCTACTTCAAGGTTTGCACCATGTATACATTTTTGGACCCTCAAACCTTACTCTTCAGTACACCTGGTTACATAAGGTCAGTTGTGCTGTTCTGCCAGAAGAACTGCTACTCGATTGCCCTGCTTCCTAAGTGAAGGACTCTACCTGAATCATGACCCCAGGATCACAAGAGTAACTGTATGTACAAGTTGGCTGGCTCCTGATCAGAAGCCTAAGGAACAGAACAGGCTCCAACCATCTTTAACCCAGCACCTGGGCTCAGTCTGCTATGAGGTATGTCTCTCAAGTGGTGCCATTCCAGTCCGGGACCCTTGGAAGTCGACCTGAAGTTCCCCTGCCAGCCCATCTGTAGTCCTGTGGGCAGAACCGATGCAGTGTGACACATCCCTTTGTAGCTCTGCTTCAGACCCACCACTGTGTAACACATCCCCAATACAGGACTACATATTGCAAGCCCCTCATCAACAGCCTCCTCAACGATGATGAAGGACCTCACATTGCATGCTACAAGCTTCTCGGAGCCACCAATGCACACCTCATCCGCAAATTGGGATCTCACAATGCTCTACAACCAGGATTTAATCCCTTCGGTGCTGATGAGGGCTCCAGGTTGTCATGCATTACGGTGGGCGTGTGCTGATGACGGCCAGGAGCCGTCATGACCACGCCCGCGATCGGAATCTGCCGCACAGGCGCAGAATTCCGGCCGCAGTAAGGTGGTTAAAATATTTTTCTAAATTTTTGTGGGTTTTTTGCATGCTGTGTTTTCACTGTATTACTGTTTGAAGTGCTGCATACATATTATAAACATGCCTGACTGCGTTAGTGCCAAGCTACTAGCGGGGGAAGCTTATGTTGATTTGAGGTCTACTTGTGTCTCACCCTGACAGAGATTGTGGTTCCTGCTTGAGGTGGGTTTCACTCCCCTTGACCAATAACCCAATTTCCAACAGGAGGTTTATACACTTAAGCTTGGGCTCTCTTTCACTTAACTTTTAAAATGTCTAACACTAGTGTTTTCTCCAGTTCTATGCCAAGGAAAGAGATGTAAACAGGATGCAGGAATCTGCTGCAACTGTAAAGTGCCCCAGCACAGCATCTTCACCATCACCAATGGAGAGCTGATTAAATTAACCTTTGAGCGAGAAACATAGGAAGGAGTAAGCATCACAGATACATCAGCACTTTGACTCAGAATACTAGGTAATTCAACTTTATATATTACCCAAAGGTAAATGGTGTAATTGAACCATGCATTCACTAATCAACAATAATCATACTTGCAGAAGTAATGGGCCCACATACTTCTTGCAAACAAAAATGTGGAACACCCAGTCCTTGTCTGGACCTAACACACCTAATTGAGAAACACCACATTTACATGTAGTCCAGTGTACAATGGCCATTATGCGCACTTCTAATATTAAGAAATCTTACACCACTGGGTATCAGCGAAAAAGCAACAATCACAGTAACCTTTGCTGTATTTTATGACATCATGACCTCATGGCCCCCTACCTCTGACTTGTTTCCACCACAACTGGCAGAAAATGTACATTCAGGCATGAGGTTCAATATAATTTACCATGGAGAATGTATTGGGAATATCAATCATGTATCCAACCATGTCTCATATTCCACCTGTTCGGCCTTTTGTTGCATCCTTTAACCCTTTATGTCCATGTATATGTACAGGGCTCAGGGAAGGGAGAAAACAAAACAGCAAAGAAACATTGGCAGGTGAAAGCATGTTGAGCAAGGGATATACTCACGTAATCACTTCCTTCCCCAATTGAGAGAGTCACTCAACATCAAAAGATAATACTCCCAAAAGGTGCTAATACTACAACAGCTACTTCTGCTACCTCATCTTTATCATGGCTTACTTTACTACAGGAAATTTCTACAGTATCTAAAGGACCATGTCCACATAGTCTAGTGAGAATAGCAGGGCAATGCCTGAGTTTGGAAGGCATATGGTCTGTAACTATGTTAAGGAGAACTGGGAAATTCATGCTTCATGTGCAACAAAATCAACACAAAGGAATGTATGATTTCTGTTGCATGGTTGGGGTCCTGAATCAAACAATGTTACAGAGATTTGAAAAATTCACAAATCGTGAAAACTCTATGCTAACAACAATGCCATTCCTAAAAAAAAGTTGCTTTCAATATACAGGTTGAATTAGCCCACCACAGTAGTAATTAATGGGACACTTGCTTTGATAATGGCCTCTAAAGTCGGTACTGGGATAACAACAATAATGTGTTTTTTTGTTTAAAAAGCTGTGAATTTGCAGATATTTGAAAAAATCCTTTTGATTCAGATTAAACTTAATCCTAAATTCCTCACATGAAACATACCCCTGATCTTGAAAGAGATCACCCAGTCTACATAATCCCGATTTCTCCCATCTAGCCCAACATGCATCCTGAAATGTTCCAGGGACTGACAGCCAGGTTCTTTTTAGCAGAGTGGACCAATTTTATCTCCTGACTCCAAATTTCTCTCTTAGGTCAGTCAATTATTTATAGTCTGCTCCAAGCACCTTCAACTTAATTTTCTTGTAATATAGCCTTATAGCCCGCCGTAGCGGGCTATACCAGCAATTAAAAGCCCGCTGAATCGTTAAAGGCCCGAGCCGAAGGCGAGGGACTTTAACGAGATAGCGGGACTTTAATAGCCGGTATAGCCCTGCTACGAAGGGCTATAAGGCTATTAGAACATTCTGCCACTAGAGGGCAGAATGATCTAACAAATTAAACAAGGGGTTGTCGAAGCTCGAGGGGAAATAAATCCCCTTTAGCTTCGAGAAGCCTTTGTAGAACATTGGAATGTTGCTCTGCGGGCCTTTACCGGCCCGTAGAAGCAGGGAGCACTCCATTGTCTGCAATGGAGCTCCCAACATTCCAATGTTCTAATAGTAATAAACTACCAGTTGCGTTTTTAGTCGATTGAGAGAATAGCATGAGCTTTTCCCAAATTCAATTGCTCCCTACTCCACTATCAATATAGTGGATGTTGGATCTGTTAATGCAACAAGAATATCCTCTGCGTAAGCTAAAGTTTTGGTTTCAAAGCCTTTAGGTTTGACAGGGACAAGAGCTGAATTAGCTTTTTATTTGCAGATAAAAGGGTCTATATAGATACCGATTATCAAATGAGAGCAGGGACATCCCTGCCTCGTTCCTCTCTTGATATTAATGAATCCTAATTGATTTCACAAGATTTGCAACCTGGTCACTGGACAACTATACAGTGCTTGTAATGCTTTTATAAAGCTCATTCCAAAAACTTTTCATAATTGCCCAGAAATATTCCCAATTTACTCTGTCAAATGCCTTCTAGGCATCCATCAGGACAACATCCATTTGTTTGCCCACAACCTCCGCTACATCAAAGAGCATATTCTATTATCATATATGATCTGTGGTATTCCTACCCAGGATAAAGCCATTTTTATTCCCTGATACCTACGTAGCTATAATTTGACTCATCTGGGTAGTAAGCATCTTGGAGTACAGCTTCATATCACTGTTGATCAGTGTGATGGGACGATATGACCCTGGGTCAACCGGTCTCTTAACTTTTTTTAAGAAAACTACAATATTGACACTCTTCCAGGATTCAGGAGCTATGCCTCCCTTCTGCAACTGAACAAAGAGTTCTATCATATCCGGCACTAAAACTGAGAAAATGGTTCATAAAACGTCAACGGGATTTGATCAGTCCCTGAGGCTTCCCCTAAGGATTAGATCTTTGAGAGATGCTCTTAATTCCGCTGCAGTAAACCCTAACCCTAGCATGTCTTGTTTCTCTTCTGTTCATCCTTCCATAGGCATTGAGGCCAGCACTTGTTCAATATTCTGTGCATCCTCTTGATATTGAGAATTATAAAGATTTGCATAATAGTCACTGAATACTTCCCGTATATCCTCAGGATCTGAGACCATTTTGCCACCCATATCTTTAATTTCCTTTATGTGTTCTCCAGCTACCTTCTATCAAGTGTGTATTGCAAAGAGGTGGCCAACCCTTTCATTAAATTCATAGCACTATTGTCTTTTAGCAATGACTTTTCCTGACATTTTCCTGGCTGTAATTGCATTGATTTGAGTTTTAACTGGAACCAACTGTTGTTGGGCCATCTCAACATTAACCCCCCCTTGTTTCCTTTCTGAGATTAGTGAGATTTCTGCTTGGATAAGGTTTTGATATAATTCTGCTATCTGTAATTTCTCCTGTTTTTGCCAATTAAGACTGTACCTCAAAGTTTCTCCACTTTTTCCTGCCTTAAAGGTGTCCCACGCCACTCCCAGAGTGGCACTCTCCCAGTTTGAATCATGAAATATGGGGAAACAAATATTCATACGGGTCCTATTGCTGGAGTCTACCAAAAGGGCTCTCTCAAAGGTCCCCCTAGTAATGTTCCAGGTGATATCATTCATAGGCAATTCCATTACTAGCAGGTTATGGTCTGACATTACTTTAGGGTATAGTTCGATCTTAGGATCCCTTAACTGTTCTGAACACAACAAAAAATATTCCAACCGGGCAAAAGTCCGGTGAGGAGCCAAATAATACATATAGCCTGGGTCGGATGCCCTTTACTCCTCCCATACTTCTGCCAAACCTCTTTCCCTTTTAAGATTTGTATGAGCTTTAAACACATGCAGCTTCCGTCCTACATTGTTGCTTGATATTTGTGGCTGCATACATCTTGATCCATTAAG
Organism: Lissotriton vulgaris; assembly: GCF_964263255.1. Taxonomy (NCBI): domain Eukaryota; kingdom Metazoa; phylum Chordata; class Amphibia; order Caudata; family Salamandridae; genus Lissotriton; species Lissotriton vulgaris. The sequence continues at coordinate 293,193,676 of NC_141697.1, read as the reverse complement.
ATTAAGATCCCCACAGATGATATAAGGGGCCGGCCAAACTGACAGATCAGCTGAAAGAGATTCCAGTATACCAAGATCATCAAGAGTCGCTCCATAAATCGTGCATAGAGTTAAGAAACCATTTACCATATCACTATTCCACAATAACCCACCAACCAAATATATCCACTTTACTATGTACACAATCTCCGTGGTAAGATTGCTACCCTTTTAGTTTAGTGGCTTAAGTGGTATTGACAATTATTTTTTAAATGCAACGCCGCCAACATCTTTGTTTTTGAGCGCTCTATGTGTGTTTCTTGCAAACAGTAAAGGTCCACATTAGGAGCTTTTCAACCCTGAGCTATCCTCTGTCTTGTTGCAACTCCAACCGGCTAACCGACCATTCCAATATCCTGCCCAATCCTTTTTGAAATAGTCTACTAGGCAGCCACCATTTCTGCAAACTGTTCTCCGTTCCTGCACTCATCAGACAATATATCTTAATGTCCCTCCTCAGATTAACTATGACATTCACTGCTTCCCCCTTCCCTTTGAAAAACCAAACCATATCCAACCATCTCTAACTCTTGTCCCCTCTCCCTTCGTACCCCCATCTTCCCTTCCTGCTTCACCTCCATTCTAACTCTCCCTTCCCCAGCCTTCCACTAGAGGCAGACAGGCACCCCCAAGACCGGTCTGTTTATTCCCTCACATGCCTCTGCCCACCCCCGCCCTCTGGCTCCCTATCCAAACACCCCCCATGATTATAGTTAAGAGTTTAATTTCAGAAGCCAAAAAACAGGCTTTCTGTATGCTGGCCTCTCCCCCCAGCCTCATCTTCCCTGATCAATATGGCCAATGTGCCTCCCATTACTTTAAAGAGATTATACCTATTCATATTTTAAGCCATGGTCGTGTTTTTAGGCTCCTGAAAGGAACTAGTGTTATGGGCCCAAACTATTTAAATATTCTTTACCCTGTATTTCAGAAAGTGAAGGTTCTGGTTTGACCCCTAACAATTGTTTTAGGTTGAGCAGGTGCCAATAAAATCGCTTCCCCTCCAGCCTCTTAAAAAGACTTTATAAGTTGCCTCAACTGCCATCCTTCGTTACACCGTGGCATCTCCAAAATCAGGGTTTACAAGAAATGATATGTTATGCTGGGCATCTAGTCGAGCCTTCCCAAAAATGATTTGCCAGAGAAGGAAATTCCCAAAGTACATCAGAACTGCCTGAGGTCTACTGTTGGTTGATCCTCCAGAAGAGTTCGGATTCCTGTGCATGAGTGGGCCTCTATGTATCCTTTGCACTTTCATCTCCCAGTTCCAAGACACAAGTTCTGGGAAGGCAGTTTTTAATAGGTCAAGCATAAAAGATCTGATACCACTGCCCTCTACCTCTTCCTTTATTCCAACAAATCATAGATTTTTTCACATTTGACGGTTTTAAATGTCCACCAATTGGTCATCATGCGTCTCAACCTGACCTTTGAGCCTTCCCAATTCCTCTACAGCCTCTTTTGTCCTCTCCTCTATTGAGCTGAGTTTCTCCCCAATCTCAACACATGCTACTTTTTTGACTGTCCCTTGTAGCTGTTAGCGACTCTGGCTCTACGGCCCTCAGATCTTGTCTCTGCTTGATGTTCTTTAAGCACATTCAGGATACGTTTTAATCTAGCCACATCCAACTCCTCCCCAGTATTAGCTGGGGCCTTCCCTATGGAGAGGTTGCAGCTCCCATGGTCCTCAGCCTGGCACCAGCAATTGAGTGCTAAAATAATCAAATTTTAGTGTGTCTGTCAGCTGGGAAGATTTTTCAGAGAGAGGCTTCCCCTGCTTTCCTTGAGCCTTCTGTGGTTTCAGATTCTTCTTTCACTGCACAGTGCCACTCTGCATTGTGGAGAAGCTACCACCACTAGCTCCCAGCAGGGAGTTGCAAGGCACCTCATCACTTGTTCCAAGGCTCTTATCAGAGGACTCAGATTCATCTGTGAGGAGATAGAAATTTTCAACCCCTTCATGGGCAGGTCCAGATTATCCCCTGCCCCATTGGGCTCTGTGCCCCCCTCTTACTTTTTGCGATCATCCTTTATTTTAGAGCAGATGGCAAACTATTCTCATATTCAATTGCCCTTTCAGAGACTGTGGAAAAAGGTAGGGCTAGGACCTTTCTCAAGATTTGCCCGGCGCTAACCGCCCTTGTACCATTCAAATTTACCAAGCAATGAGGCAGGCGCCGGAGACCAGAAGACAGGAAACAGAGGTTTTTATTCCGACAGAGCAGAACACGTCAGATCAGACAACAAGGTATCGTCTCGAGGTGCTCTAACAGCCTCTCTGAGGCCTGGCCTCTTATACACTGGTTTATGGCATGTGACCTTTCTTTATTACAATCATAACATTGTGAAACAAGGAAAAAGACATTCCCATAATCCTCGTGTCAATCCCACCCCCATATACCTTCACAATAGAGGTCCTCAACCTGCTGATAAGAGGAGGGGGTCATCACGCAGCTGAGTGTTTCGCCAAGTCTTAGGACGTGTGCGCCTGATCATATCCCAGGGGGTGGGGAGGCCCTGATCAACAGTGTGTCCTTTGAAGGGGGGGGGGGGGGCGATTCCATACAATGAGGGGCAGCAAATGGTATCTCCCGGCTTAGGCAATGGCCTCGGACCTGTGTGGACAGTCGGACACGGGGTAAGGGGTCATCAATGGAGTGGTATTCATGTCGCGTGGACAATTGAGCGCGGAGGGAAGGTTTATCAACAGAGGGGCATTCATGGGAGGAGAGGAGGCGCTGGTCAGGCGCTGGTGTGACTCCCAAGGACAGGGTCATGCAGAAGTGTTATGCTCAGAAGGGGGAGGGAGGGGGAGCCAGGGTGCGCGGAGGATGCTTGCTGGGTCAGAGGGCGCGCTGGCGGTCGATCGTGGGCAGAGTGACCATGATACCTAAAATGGCTGCCGTGCACGTCGTACGTGGGTGACAAGCTGGCGCAGATGATGTTTAGATCGCAAACTAAAATTCCACAAGACAGAGACACCCACTCTTGGAGAGGGATTTCCCGTAAGTGTTCAACTACAGATGTTTTGCTCTCCCTCAATATTGTCCAACCATCTGCCTTATATACAGTTGCTGATTCAGCTTGTATCAGTTTCAGCTCAAGACAACCTCTTCAGAGGTCTTATCTCTTCAGCCTGTGAGTTCTTCCAACCAGGCTTGGTTGATCCTGAAGACTCAGGGCTCACCAGCGCGTGTTCAGAAGAAATCTGTTATTGCTGATTGTGGCGTTATCCATTTTATTTATCCGCCTTTTGTAATCTGTGCACTGGCCTCTATCCTGCAGATGAATGCAGCCCCTTCTGCTTTGGCTGCTCCAGTCTTGCGCCAAGCTCATGTTGCCTCCTCCATGATCCTGCTTCACCCAGCTAGATGCCCCTGCTGTGATTGCTGTCACCCAGGAATTAAAGCCCTCCATCTTGTCAAGTGCCACTTTAACATTTTCAGATCCCATTACCTCTCCTAAGGTGTTCTTGAAACCGGCTGGTACTCTCATGCCGGTACGGATTTTCCCGGAGCCGAAGTCTTGTCAATGGAGACAATCAAGCAGTCCCGCACAGCTTATAAAGCACTAGAGGTTTTGAAACCGAAGGTCAATGCCCGGTTGGTCCACATCCCGATAATCCAGATCCACCGCTCTAGGTCGACTCCATTCCTTCAGTCAGTACGAGGAATCGGGAGCTCAGGTAGGAGCTGGCAAAATCTGGTATGACATCTTCAATGTAAGTGTGAAACATTTGCGTACGGTTATCTGCACCCAGGAATTTAACCCAAGAATAGAATACCTTTGTTCTGAATGCTTTGTGGTCCTCGATTATGAAGATAACGTCTCTACTCGTTGCCGGGATACCAAAGTGTTGTAATTTCATAGTAACTGCCTGTCTGCAATTTTCTGTAATATTTAGAATAACTACTTGTTAGCCATCGTTATCTCCGTGTTAGGACATTGTGTGCAGAGGGAAGACATTTAGTAAATGAATTTATGGAGATAGGGTTAGCACAATGTGGGAATTTTTTTATCCTACAAGCTTGGATAACCTACAGCCAACACATAGGGTATACCTACTCAGCTAGGGTAGATTTTCCTTCCCATCACAGATGTCTCTGGTTTGGAGATGACTAGGGGTCTCTGAGAAAAGCACAACTGAACTACTCAGATAGACTGTTAAGTAAGAACCCAACCAGCATTGGTGGTGCTATGTAGTACAGTTACTATTAATCTGTAGGACCTGCATGTTTGTTGGACAACATAAACTTTAGGAGAGGTGCCTAGACTGATTCTGGGCACCCAGCAGGTTATGTTGGCATTGAGACCAGCTAATTTACAGTTCCACTGTAACCCCCCTAACCTTACTAGGAAAAAGTGGTTTCTGGCAACCACTGAACATGACAACCCTCATCCCTCAGGGATCTTGGTAACATATTAGAACTTTTCTCTCAGGCACTTCTGCTTATTGTGCTCAGAGAAATATACAGAGAATACACACTGGGACGTTTTCAATATATTTATTGAACACATTTTATTCTTGTATAGATTACATGTGCTGCAATAATCAGTAGACAGAAGCAGAAGACAGTTATTACAAGCACCAAAACAGTGAACAGTAGATATAGTTCTTCCATAGTGCTAAAAGAGTGTATATATGCAGGCATATCAACAAGGCCGTAATCAGGTGTACTCCTACAATCCAAACCCTCCTTTGCGTGTACCTATAGTGTGTGTATGTGTGAAGCCAAGAATCCCCCCAAGGGATGATCTAACTCCATTTATCTGGCTGGAGAGAATGTAGGAGCCTGTCTTGGTCATGAACAGGACCTGCCGTACGGAGATATCAGACTGCGTGATGAGTTGTCAGCATGCAGGGACACTCGGTGTCAGCTAAAGTGCCTCCTCTGCTAATCTTTTGGAATGCTCATTATTTATAATAGAAAGCATCCTTGTGATGTACGTATAGATTAATAATGTTATGTAGATGGCCCTTTCACCTTGTGGATGATAGAACTACATTTGTGCATAGTGCATAAAAAGTCTTGTACATGGTGTTCGAGGCATTGTAATAATGTTATGGGAAGATAGATGTGTAAACAAAGTAGATTCAGAGAAACTAATCCATCATTGTCATGCGCGCAAATATGTGAAAAAAGGTCACAGCTGAAATATTAATGTGAAAAAGAGGACAATGTAAGAAATGAGCAGCTTTGCTACATGGGCCTAACCCGGTCACATAACACTGACATCTAGTGGGATGTCCATGACCCCCAGGAGACAGATTGGGGGCAAATCAACAAATTGGTTCCCAGAAGGGACAGAATGAGAGTACTGGACAATTTGGAGTGGGTGCATGGCCCTTTGCTTTTGTCCAGTTCCCTTTGGCTTTTAGCTTTTGTGTGTTGTTCAAAGTTTGATTTGCCTGAATGGGCTTTCATCAAGAACAGGGCATTTGGCAGATGGTTAGATTGTCCCATTTATGTTACCATTAGATTTTGATCATGGGACATCAGGGGCTTTATTATAGAAAGTGCCCATATGTACCGGTTTGTGCCCCCCTAGGGCACTTTGATATTGCAGAAGGGGCCGCAGACATTTTTGCGACACCTTCTGTAATACAGATAGCACTGGTGCACATGTAGCACTTCTTCATTTGCATTGGGGCATGGCCCCATGCAAATAAGGGAATCTCTTTACTTCTGTGTCTGCCCCATATAATAAACACAGGCACAAAAGCATAGTTGCTGTCAGGAGGTGCACTGACAGTGTGACATAAAAAGGTGGATCCCAATACAGGCAGGTGCAGTCACTCACTGCACCCATCTGCAAGGGGATCTTTCGCCCCTCTTAAAATTGCAGGCAGGTTGCAGCCTGTACATTAAAACATGGAGAGACTTTGAGGCAGCCGCTTTGTATTTTACTTAATTGTGCTGCCCCCAGGGCAGTATGATTTTGCACCTTCCGGGAGAGAAGGCATTCAACATAATAGGGAGCATACCCTCTTTGCGCATGGCATGCCTGTTTGAAACTGCAAAGTTGTGCAAACATGGAAGGTGTGCCCTATTTGAAATTGTGCCCCAGATAGTCCTACTGTTACACTCAAGCTGGTTTGCACCATTTGCTATATTCACATTGCTGATGCAAAAACATTTAACTACTGGTTTATTGCATTTTTTGTTTAAGAAGATTTTCCTGTCAGAATGTATTGTCATGGCATTAAGACACAGTGCTATTCACTAGTTGCCGTTGCACGTTCATTTGTTGTACTTTGCTTTTGTGATAACATATTAGATTTACAGCTTTTTTGTTCACAAAGATGTGAACATGCATTGTTTTTCTCAAAGATGGAGGATTCTGTTGAAAGTATCCAATATGCAATTTGTTCTGGTTTACATGTTATATTCACTTACCATGTGAGCTTAAATGTCTGCTGTCTTTTATAATGCTGTTGTTTGAGGGCACAGCTTCACGCTGTTAATGCCAGCTTTAATATTGTTGTAGACCAATATATTGTTTAACTATGGGAATTTCTTTCTAGGACAAATGGGAGCAATACTCACTAAGATGTCCATGTCTTACAGAACATGTCCCTTTAACAAAAGGCCAGTCTTATTGGCTTAGCCGGTGCTAGTTGTAATCTCCAAACAGAATAAATAAATCATATGATATTGATTTGGTTCATACTGGTAGGAGATTAAAATGACCTAGGAATATTTTTCAGTATCATTGTATTACTTTATATCATACACCTGTGACATTCATAATCATGTCAATGCAAATTCAAATACATCCTGTATCTGTTGAAATATGAGATGAGTTCGGACTAAAAATTCTACTCTGACATCAATGTAATCACATTAGCATGTGAACCAAGGGGCAGATTTACGAGCCCCTTGCGCCACGTTTATGCCGCTGTTGCGTCACGCAAGGCACCGTAAACGTGGCGCATCCCTACGAGGCATTTACAACGTGACGCATCTATGGAGATGCGTCACGGTGTAAGGCCCTGTGCCACATGAAACCTGCATCAGGTTTCATGTAGGCATTCCGGTGCAGGGGGAATGGAACTCAGTGAAATCTACAAGATTTCACTGAGTCACTTTCCCAAAGCTGCTACGTCAATTCCTTACACCTGCTTGAAGCAGGCGTAAGGAGTGACGCACCATGTAATGTATAGGTGGCCCCTGTGCATTGCAGGAGTTGCATCGCGCTTGCGACGCGACTCCAGCAATGCGCCGCCTGTAAACCAAAAGATGCGTCACGCATCTGCCCTTCCTTGCACCAGCTCCGCCACCCATGGTGCGCCGCATTTACAATGCGGCGCACCATGGGTGGCGGAGCTGTGGCGCACAATAACTGGCGCATCCCTGGGGATGCGCCAGTTATTGTAAATCTGCCCCTATATATATATCTTTAAATAATTTTTGGAATGATAGTGTTTCATATGGTTCTTGAATGTCTATCTTAAAATTAGATCATAAACTCTCTTCTCTCATTCTGTACATCTTGAGTCAGAGGTTATTCAATACATTGAAGATTTTGGGTGTGACGAGACACTTCTTTTGACTTGTTTAAGGGAATGGACGTTTGCACAACATTTAAGATGCAGCCTACTGTCCAAAGCTGACAGCTTTCTTTGGAACTAGGGACACAACTTAGAGTCTCGGCCTCCGCTAAACATTCTTTGACGGTATGCAAATAACTTAGGGCCTTATTACGAGTTCAACGGTCATTAGGATCACCAAACCTGTGGTGGTAGTTCAACCACCATCACACTGGAGGCCCTCCCACAGTATTATGAGTGTGTCAGTCGGACCACCACAGGACCAATGCGACCGCTGAGGATCAAGGATTCTGTGGCAGTTGTGCAGTGGTCAGGAGCACTAATATGCTGGCTGTGCCACTGTGGCACCACCAAGCATATTAGGAGTTGCCTGTCCAATGCCCTTTTCATGGAGTTGAGCCTGCTTTGAAAAGGGAGGTGGATAAGGAACAAAGGCCCACTGCTGCTCTTGGTTCTGGAGCTTCATGTGGGGGAGGCACATGTAGTGACCTTCTGGTTTTGCAACCCCAGTTCCCACATGGTGTGGCATGTATGACACACTGTGAAGGAAGGTGCAGTCGGCGCTCTGAGAACAGCGGTCTGCATGTTAGGTGCTTCTATGAGCCTACTAGATCACTCTGAGGCTGAGGACCGCCTGCCAGACTAGGATTTAACTCCTAATCTGGCTATCGATCGCACCATGACTTTGGCAGTCCCACAGCGGATGGCATGTTGCACCGTCCGCAGTAGGTCTGCTAAAGTCATAGTAAGCACCTCAATGTCCTTGTTCTCACAATAACCTATTTAAAGAAACCTGGTGCTCTTGTAATGTAGTGTGGTGCCCAAGCAAAGTGATCTAATCTTCTTGGGTCAAGTATGGGCAATTTAAAAACTAAAAAAAAAAAACAATTCTACATACTTTTGATTTTACGATTTGCCAGTGCTCCTATTCAGCCACACAAATATAACAAGAACTCATGACCACACATTAAGGTGTCTATGTGAGAGATGTAAACACTGCCATGGAAAAGGGCAGATGTCTGAAGAGATATTATTACCAACTATGCATAGGGTGATTTTGGCTCCACCCAGAGAAGTAGAACTCTCTCACCTCATGCAATTGCCTCCTGGGTTGTTATTCCATATTTTTGCCTTATATTTGAATGCATGAGAGACTATTGTACATTTTTAAATTGTACTCAATCTTCATATTCGATTCTCCATCTCCAATCTATATACATACCATAGAGAATGTTTTCTTGTTTTTTGCTTTTCTACTAGCTCTGGAAAACCAATACAACAGGCTTTAAAATCATTACATTACTGCATGCGATGCTTGGAATCCGCATTGTTTCAGACCCCATGGGGGGAGAACACATGCGGGGTGAGTCTACAGAGCAACAATTATCTTGGTTTCAGTAACTTGCAACTGGTGTCCTCCCGTTTGGACTAATGAGGCTTTGCAAAGTGGGCCAAATGCCCTCCTTACACAAATGAGTCTCAGGGTAACATGAGTGATTAGTCAGGTGGGTATTAGGGGAGGAGGGTATGAGCTTGGAACTCAAATTTCAAACAAAAGAGACAGCAGTGTATTGTCCAGCTCAGTGCTTATCTTAAAAATGAGTTAAAAAGAAAGTAGTTTATTTCACAGCACACTGCAATACCACTCACTCCAAGAATGGTACAGTTATAATGTTGTGACCTCACCTATGAGTTTCAGTGAAGCTATACACTCTCTATGGTGCCCACTCCCCCCTCTGGGGAGTCCCCAATGTATAAGGTAACTTAGGCAAAGAAACAGGTATAGGCATTGTTTAGGTAAAGGTTCAGATCTCTGCAGATCCTACCTATGGACAGTTTGTAGGTCTGCTCAAAAGCGTTTAGGTCCACAGAGTTAATATTTGCAAATGCTGGTGTTCAAGCAGCAATTTCGCCATAGCAGAAAATTGGACAGAGTCTCTAAATTTATGTGAGTTAAGCTGAGTATTAGCTACTCAATGCAGTTGTGGACTGGCAATGCTGGTTGGTGCAGTCAGTGATCACACACCTTTGGATTGCAGTCTCAATCCTCCCTTGGCCCCTGGTGTTGAACAGCATGGTAGGTCTGCTCAGTTGAATCATGTCTTCAGCAATTCTAACCTCTGATTGGGCCAGGCAGGCATTCATCTTTGGCATTTGTGGTATCCGGCCTGGTGAACAACAGTGCTTGTCTTACACAGTAGTGGGCTCCAGTACTATGGGCCTGAGGCAGGAATGTCAGGCAGCATTTTGATGGGTAACATCTTCACACAGCTCACTAGAAGCACTACATTGGAATAATATGGAGCCTTCATGATTCAGGTCAAGACTAACTTCTCTCCCTCAAGTCTGTCAACTACTTCTTGGTGTTCCATTTGCCAGGAAAACACTAGACTTCTCTTCATGGAAAGGTTCTTCTCCTGCATGGCCTACCACTCTCCGTACCTCTCTGAGCAGACAGGCATGCTTCTAGGTGGTAGGCAGACCCTCAGCTTTTCCAGCAAGTGTCGGATTTCAGACGAGGTCACCTCACCACTGGGAGACTGGCTGCCATGCAGACAGTAACCCCGGTCACACAGCAGAACTTCAATTACTCTGCAGAGCACTCCCTTCCTTGATCAAGAAGATCTGAAAATAGAACAAAGGGAGGTTTTGGGTCCCACTTTTATGCTCACTTTCAAGACAGGGGATGTGGCTCCAATGTCTATGTTTTGGCAACCAACTAGTGGTGGCTTTCTTCTAAATGTAACCTTTTGGCTGTAGCTCATATACAGCCATTGCATAACATGGTGACACTCACAACTGGAAGTAATGATGTTCGCTGATGCAGTAATCAGAAACAGGCAGACGGACAGTTCTTGCCAAAAGCCCTCATAACAACAGAAACGGCAGATGTACCCGGCATCTGCCATCCACCAAATGGCAGTGCTTAGGAAGAACTAATCAGCAGCAGGTCTTTGCTAACAAGGACCTCTTTGAATTTTTAAGGCTAGCCCTGACTCCATCCTCCCTCTCATCAGTACATTTTCTAGTACCCACTTGCCACAGGAGTGCAGTCACCACCACTGTATGTGGAAGCTGTATCTGCCCTTCAGTTTGTACTCTGCTGAAATGAAAGCCATTCCAAATAGATTCCACTGGTTCCAGTAGTCATACTAGACACAGTCTTGATATCTCTAATTACAAAACATCCACTTAATTTGCTACACACTTGTCATACACACGAAATTTCAGTGCAAGGGTCTAAGGGTCATACTAAGAAGACCTATACACAAGTGGGGTCAGTAGACCACACTGTCCTCTGGCACAGAAAAAAAATCTGGTCAAGAGAAATAATCCACAAAACATTGCAGAATGGAACTACAACTTCATGTGATTGACCCATGACATGGATAGTCATCTTATGTCAGTTTTGAGGGCATGATTGGTGAACCATCCAGATGACAGAAATGTCTCCAGGCCTTAGATTACCATTGGCAGGCATAAATCTCTGTACTCACTATAGATTTGAATGGATGTAGAATGCAAGAAAAATAAAAATCTGAGTACCAGTTTAACATTCAGATGGATACTCATGGCAGGGTTACATGCCCACGTGGTATGCAAATTCAATTTTCCATCAAAACACCTTGGCACAATAAAGCCAGGTCTATTGGCTTTTCCAATGCTGGCTTTGCATTGTGAACAGTAACGTTGTGTAGTGGGCTCACTTATTTCAACTTCTCAGAGTCTAATGGCTGGAAAGCCAGACCGGATATAATTCCGATAGGAAAGGAATTAGTTGGGACTAAGTTGTTGGTACGAATTTATAAAAGGGCCTGCTTCCGGGATTATTCGAATCTTCCTATTTGAAGACAAAACGTCCTTTCTTGGAACTAGACTGTTGAAACAATAATACTTTTTCTTTCACGAGTCATCAGCATAAAGCCGTCCAGATTTGACCACGAAGAAAGTTTAACTTGTTTCCTTCCAGTAATAGTGAGCATTTTCAAATTTGCAACTATCGTGGATCTGAATATTTACAATTGAAATATGTATGTCTCAGAGGAGAGAGACGATGTGGCTTAAAGGCGAGGTCGTTCGGCTGCTAAACTGGGGGTCGAGTCGCGGAATGGACGCTCAACATCTTGCGATTCTGAGCAAATCCCTTAGGGCCTCATTTATGAAAAGTGACGCATCGCTGAGTGGAAACAGCGATGCGTCACTTTTCACTGCGCTCTCCCTGCGACACTAACGATGCGTCATATTTACATTATGACGCATCATGTCGCAAGGAGTTACAAATACGTCAGTATTTCTGACGTATCTGTAGGCGCAAAAGTGACGCATTGCTGGAGTGTGTCACAAAAGTGACGCAACTCCAGCAATGTGTCCTTTCACATGGGCAAGTCCCATGTTATTAGTGCCTGCGTCAGTCTTACGCCTGCCATGAGGTAGGGGTACGATTTTGACGCATTAATGGGCAAGAAATGGCGCAGTGAAATCTCATAGATTTCACTGAGTCACTTCTATGACTCTTTCTTGCTTCAAAACGCCCACCTTGCATACATTATACCTGGCGCGGGTATAATGTGGCGCAGGGCTTTACAAAGTGACACATCTATCCAGATGCGCCACTTTGTAAATATGGCGCAACAAGGCGCATTTTTTTACTCCACTGTTGTGTCACAAAAAGTGACGCACCAGTGGCGTAAAAGTGACGCACAGCCTCATAATTGAGGCCCACAATCTCCCTGTGCATAACCAAAAAAAGATTGTGTTAGTCTGTAGCTCAGATGGTGCTCGTGTAAATCGCTCTGATACTTTCGGGTCTAGCTCGCACTACATAGAACTCCCGCTCCCACCCATCCTCCCCTCCCCCCCAAAAAACAAAAACAAATGTATTTATATGCATTGAAATTATGGTTTTTCCATGATTTTCAGCTCACAAAAACTGCGGAAAATGATGTTTGACCCTGCAATGCACAGCACAAAACAAATTCATTAGGTCACCCGCCCCCAAAAACCAGCTGATGGTAAAACATTGAGTCAATAGGAGATCTATACGTATTTGTCTCACGTTATTGATTAATATTACTTTAGGTTTTTCTTCCACTGGCTAGATCAATCCAATACTTCAAATGAGACAGTTTATGCCTGTTCAATTGCATTTAATGAAATCAGCTGTGAGATTCTGCCTGGGCGGAGCCGGCACAATTTATTGATAACTACATTGTCTCCTCCGTAATGCCCAGTCCAACTGCATGTTGAAGCACCGGTCCTGTGAGAGGAGCGACCTCTGCAGGCAAATGGCAGAATGGCAGGCAGTTTCTTTTAACGGGAAACGACAGCAATATATTACAAACTGTTTCATTTTCTCGACAAGTCAGATAACTCAGAACAGACAAGTATATGGAGTTCATAAAATGATTTTTTAAAAATGCAGTTTTATGCCTCACTTTTGCCTTTTCTGCGCCGTAGGTGTACTCAATTGTCTCCCCTGGTGACAGACAAACCTATTTTGCAGCTATCGGTGCTGTATTGTGAACTTGCTCAAGAATGAGGTAAATATCTCCCTCCTCCGGTATTGTCAAGACATCTGTTTTTTAACAATAGGTCCTATTCAAAAAGCTATTTCAATGTGTTAGTCTGATTTATGCATACAAATAACCGTTGTTAAAAAGGTAATTGCACTGAAAAGAATAAAATCACGTGGGCGTTTGTCAGCGTGAAATTCGGTATCAACTTGACTTGCCCTGTGTGCGCCAACGGCTCGGACCCGGACTTTGTGCTGCTCCACCATTGACCTGTTTCTGCTTCTTTTGTAAGGCTCAGTAACTAATTAGAAGAGTGACACTCTCAATAAGAATGACAGACACAGGTCAAAGTTTCAAGGTTTTATATACAGAACTATTGGCCAACATATATGAAATATCATCAGACATGTTAGTAGTAAGAGTAAAGATTATAAAAACAAAGGGGCATATTATCAAGGGGGTTTATCTCCGCTTTTTTGGCTTTAAAAGCCAAGAAAGCGCAGATAAAATTATCTCCCTATTACCTAGCTGTCACTAACACCAGTTAGCGACAGCTAGTAGGAGATAGCGACCATCTTGGGCCCAGCTTTGCATGTCAGTGAAATTTATCACTAATGACATGCAAAGTGGGCGTGCCAAGATGTTAGCGACTTGAAACTGTCGCTAACATCGCTATCTCCAAAAGCTAACACCTACCCCTGAGCAGTTCTTAGCCATGTTATCCAATGGGAGGTGGATAATATGGCTAAGAGCATTAGCTCGGTAATGCATGAATATCGCTGACTTTTCAGCAATATTCATGCATTTCGGCCGATTTTTATCGCTTAGGAGATAAACCTTGATAATAGCAAGGTTCCTATGCGATAAAAATCGCCGCAGCTCGGCGATAAAAATATTGCCGCTAAGCCAACATAGCGATAATTATCGCTAGTTGTTGGTAATATGCCCCAAAGAGTTCAGTAAAGTTCTGTAGTAATACCAACATAGATTTGACTTCTAAGAAAGGGAACATGGGGGTTCCATTGATGGGGGACAAACTGGTCGTCTTATCGGACTTTAGACAAAGGATTTCACACATTACTACGAGAATAAATGGATCTTAGAATATGCACCAATGAGGAACAGGAAACAAGAAACATTTAACGACAGAATACATTTGAATATTCTCTCATAATACTATTACATAGTATTCAGAGGTTCCCACAGTCAATTCTAGTGTTAGGAATTGTAACATTGTATGCAGAGCGATCTGGGACAGCCAGGATGGGAAATCACTAAGGGGCATGTTATCAAGAACAGTGATAAAATTTATCGCCGGTTTAGCTGCAGAAAACTGCTGCTTAAACGGCGATTTTGGGCTTGATAACATGCCCTTGAGAATTCCAATAGAAGTCCATGTTCTGGTGTGAACATGGGCTTCTATTGGAATTCTCCAGGGCGGATATATGACGTTACAACGCATGCTTTTACCACGCATGCTGTTACAACGCCAGTTTTACAATGCAAACCTTTACAACGCATAGTGCTTTGGGGTGCTGGATAGTGAATAGTTTAATTTACTATTCCAACTCCAGTCCCCGTGCACACTAGGGAAGGTGTTGGATAGTAAATTAAATCTATTCTCTATCCTAGAGCGCCCCCAAGTGCAATGCGTTGCAATGGTTTTCATTGTAAAACCTGCGTTGTAATTGCACTGCGTTGTAAAAGTTTTGTTGTAAAGGATCTTTCCCCTCCAGGGCATATTATCTAGCCCAATATCGCAGTTTTAGCAACAGTTTTCTGCCGCTAGTCTGGCGATAATTTTAACGCCATTCTTGATAATTTGGCCCATAATTCTTAGTAAGAGCAAAGGCGCCAACAATAACAATGATCACAAGATGAGGTGTGGTGTCATTTTCAAAATGGAAGACTGTACTTCTTTTGGTTATGTTAGAACAAGCTAGATTCCAAATACATTAGAAGCTTCGAAAAGATAAAATAACGTTCACACTTTAGAGGGTGGGGAGACTCTGAATGTTTGCGAAGACTCGCAAATGGCTCGGTTGTAGGTATTCCAAAATTTTCCTCTCTCATTTCCACCAGGGATACAGCCCAAGATTTACTTCTGATCATGATAAGAGAAACTCCTGTTGTAGGGTGGGAACAGGAGGGGAACAGTCTGAAAATCGGTGGTGTTGTACAAATATAGGTTTTGAAGAAAAAAACTAAGTAGGGAAAAATAATATTTGCTTAGTCAGTATTTGCATAAGTGTTTTTCTGCTAATGCAAAAATGGATTTCACAAATGGATTTAAACAAATCCTCTGGACACCTGTGTTTACGGCAGGTTCTGTGAATTCTTAAAAATCTGCAATAATCCTTTCAGAAAACGTGACAAAAATGTAGAAAAATGCATTCCCAAATATTTTTGGAGGTGAAGTGTTTCAGCAGAATGTGTTTCTTCTTCCAGTTCTAACTGCTGTCAAATGATCGCCTTTAGGTTTCTTGCCTGATCCATGACAACGAGTAGTTATTTCGAGTACTATGGGGCAGATTTATGTTGGGAATGCGCCACGTTTGCGTCACGCAACTGTGGCATAAACGTGGCGCATCCCTACGACCCATTTACAACGTGACGCATCTAGGCAGATGCGTCACGTTGTAAAGCCCTGCGCCACTTGTGGGCGTTCCGGCGCAGGGTGGGCGTTCCGGGGCAGGTGCGCCTCGCAAAAGTGGCTGAGTGAAATCTATAAGATTTCACTCAGTCACTTTCAGGCCAATGCTTGACGCAGGCGTAGGTCTTGACGCAGCATTGTAAAGATGGTGCACCCCCGAGCCTTGCTGGAGCTGCGTCGCGCTTGCGACGCAACTCCAGCAATGCGCCACCTTTACGGCACAGATGCGTCACGCATCTGTGCTGTTTTTGCCCCATGGTGCGCCGCATCGTAAATGCGGCGCACCATGGGTGGCGGAGCAGCGGCGCAAAATAACTGGCGCATCCCTGGGGATGCGCCAGTTATCATAAATCTGCCCCTTAGAGCCTAATTACAGCTTTAGCGGTCTTGTAGCTTGGCCACCAAGCCGACGCCTCTCTCCAAGACCGCTGAAGCCGTGTAAGCAACCCCCGCCAGATTATGACTTTTTTAGTGTCTTACAGGTGGTTCTTTGGTGGTCCCACTGCGGTGCCTATGAAAAAGGCACAGCAATGTGAGCATCAAAGGCAGTTCCTGCATGGGATAGACTAGTGCAGTACATGCCGTGCAGAAATTGGAGCTGCTTGCACACGGGGACTCAACATGTGCCCCCCTGCATACACCAACTTGCATTGGAGAAGGAGGGCCAAGGAGGCCCCTTTGTTTCCTGACCACCGGCAGTTCCATGGAGCAATAATCTCCATGAGACCACTGGAGGTCAGGAAACTCGTAACATGCATTACAGTGCCGCAGCAGCACATCCATCATATTGTGAGCCCCTGACCACCGCACCACAGCCAGGGAAAGTGGTTCCCTGAAGGTCGTGGCAGTCTAATAGTCGTCTGACCACCAAAGTTCTAACATGGCGGTCAGGCCACCGGTGCAGTGGTGGCCGGGTGGCCACCACCATGCACCATGAGTTTGGCGGTCCACGGACTGTCAAACTCATAATCAGGCCCTTAGTCACTATTGTATGAACATTTGTCTATGTTTTGCATTTTAGGCCACTGTTAGTTATGCTTCCTACTTGAAGTTTTGTAAGCATGACTTAAATCATGCAAGTTTGTTGAATTGCTCTAGGCGTGCTTCATGCCTGCTGTAGAAGAACTGATTTCCTGTTAGCTGCATAGATCCATGATTTAAGTACTGGTTGCTCATTACTGTGCAACCTGAGGATGCATTATTGGGCTGAGACAATCCTTGGGCTCCCATTCACTTTTTTACGCCAATAAATTGATTATATTACATTGGGAAATATTTAGGCTTTGGCGAAATTAGTGCAGTTTTCTTTGCAGATATTACGCAAAGTGCCCAAATAATCACACAAAATTGCTCATTCTTACACGAAATGCTGATCCAGCATGTTGCGCTATTTTCTACCTCGATATGCTTTGTTGTGATCATTTATATATGAGGGGATTCATTTCATGCTAAATCGCGTGTGACGCAAAAAGCAGCTGCTCACTTTCTTTGTTTGCATTTTTCCCGGGTTTCAGTAATAGGATTTTTACATGAATGAAATCTCAATTATGCGATGGAACGTAATGGCATAATTTCAGGCATTTCCTGTAACAATTGTAACACGGATTACTGGATTTTACACAAGCTTTTACATGATATGATTCTTCGTTTCAGTATAAGAAATATGTAGTATTGTTCCTTTTAAAACTTAATCAACAATGTCCTTTAAAAAAAATACACTTGGGAAGTGTTGTCCTCAATTTAAACACTCCTACAGCTACCTCTTTTTTCTTGTTCTGCAAGAATATTGAAGCTGCTGTTTAGGGGAGCTTTCTAACATTACCGGAACTTTATGACCCAGGCTAATAAAAAGTTAAATGAGCAAAGGGAACTTAATGAATTTTGGATAACTGGGAGCTTGGTTGAACTATCTTACTTGGGCTTGCCATAGAGTGTGAAAAGACCAAGCAGGGCGAATGCAAATTTAGTTAGCAGGAAGGGAGGAGATGAGTCGCAGTTAGCTATAAATGGTTTGGCTGTGTAATGAAAACAATAAGGGTTACCTTGAAGCCCTGAGGCTTTTTCGTACTAACCTGTCAGAGTTTATTGTGGTCGGTGTGGCCAAGTTCATAGGTTGGGCATGGATAATTCGTACCAGGAATTTGAACATTTTATGATGATTTTATATATTGATGCTGATTTATAATAGATAATGTCCAAAGGCATTTTATTGTAAAGTCTTTATCAATTGTTTAATAACTTTTTTAATGTTCCACCGACATGATGTCTTATTAATATTTCATGAATTGTATATTGTTTTTTATGAATTTTGTTTCGAAATAAAGACTTACTGAAACTGATGAAAACAATAATGATGCTTTTGTTTATAAGTACGTAGTGCAATGGCCTTTCCAATTAAATTATAAATTAATTGTTAAATAGAATTTTGCACCTATTTATGCTTCTGCTTTGAAAGTGGCCAAGACTGGAGAGGAACAAAGGCACACACATGGGCTAATTTGCAAATATGCATTAAGGAACAGTAGGTAGTAAGGCACGCTGAATAGTTTAAGAAAAAGACGCATTGATGCTATGCGGACTTTGAAGGCAGAAGTACCTTGTGGGATTGTGGGTGCTGAGCAGCAGCGACCCATGTAGGTAAGAGCGGTGGGGCCCAGTTAGGGGGGGTGGGATTTCGCAGATGATGAGGGGGAATTAAATAAATAATACATTTTCCCTCATCATCGTCCGTCGAAATCCCCCCCACTGGGCCCCACCTCTCTTACCTGCACGGGCCGCGGCTGTTTTTGAGGTGCACTGAGGTTTTGTTGGGTTCTCTGAAAAGGCACAGAAGCAAACTATGAGTCTTAGGGGTTGTAGTATGACGCGGATACTGAAGAGAATTGGACGTAGATGTATAGTGAGAGGGAGTGAAGTTCAGATGGAAATTGAAGGGCTGAGTGACAGAAGCATACTGAGGGGATGTGATATACAGAGACATGCTGAGGCACTGTTGCATGCAGAGGTACCCTAATAGATTGTGGGGCCAAAAGGAAGCTGGGATTATTGATTGTTGCAAATGGCCTCTTTTCCCATGGCTGGGTAGTAAAATACAGCAACAATTGGAATGCAGTGGGGCTCCTCACATCCATGGCCCCAAGTGCCTACGCACCTGCTACTGTCTTAATGATAGCTATGTCCCTGATGCGATCTGGTAGCAGTTCAAGACTGGCAAGTGTGTGATATTGGTATTACACATGTGTTTTATAAGGTAGAGGGTTGTTTCTAGGACACAATGGCAGTGACCGCTCATCCGCTAGGGAGAAGGAGCGTTACCCCACTGCTTTCTCACAGCGCGAGAAGCAAATATATAAAATGATAATAACTTTCAGTTATTACCATTTTATGTTTCGTTTGTGGGTGGGTGGGCTGGGCTGCTCTGCTAACGGAGCAGGGCAGGGGAAGAATGGTTTGAAAACTCATAAGTGCCCAATGACTGTTTGGTCAGCCCCCTCGGGCCACCCAAACCAGTCATGCGCACTTTCCTAGTTCTCCATGCAGGCTGTATTGCAACCAGCATGGAGAACATGCCCATCCCTCCGGCCCCTGGCTGAACGCCATGTCACGGCGTTCAGACCAACCACAACGCTGCATTGCAGCATTGTGCTTGGCCCAGTGGAGGGATTCTGGCTGCCTGCTTCCTGTTCTTGGATTCGGATACAGGAGAGCTGGATAGAGACAAGGGACCTGGCCTAAAGGTACTTTTTTTGTTTTTTTTATGCTCCCTCCTGCGCTACCCCCGTCCACCCCTTACACCCGAAACCCCCACCCGTGAGCCATGCCGGCTGCAACTGCTCGACGGCCTCCCATAGTCCAGTCGTAAAATGAATTTAACAAGAACATTTAAAAAAACTTTACAATTATTTGTACCATGCACACCCACTCATAACTCTGACATACAGAAAGCTTCAACTGTTTGTTGGCATACAGACTTATTAGGGGTTATTCAGAAAGGTTAATTAAACTTTTCAGTAATCTACATGTATAATCACGTTGGAGAAATGTTACTACTTTTGGCAATTCGCAAAATATGAGTATGAAGCTACTGAAAAGTGTAGATGTACGCGTCTCCAACATTGAAAAAAGGGAAGGAGATAAATGTACAATTGTAAGTTATGACTGAAAAGAATTCTGTGGTATTTTGAGCATCATATATGGCCAACCATTGGTACTGCAATATTCTCCCCTAGAAAATAGTGGCGTTCAACCTGACATAAAACCCCATAATAAATACTGTTGAAATGTGTGAATTAAATGAAATTACTTAAAATAGTTTAAAAACCTACAGTTGAATATTAGATCACATATATAATATTTTTCATGTATTATTTAATTTTAGAATATTTTAATAAACTTTAATAATTTAAATCAAAATTAACAATTATTAACAAAAATGTAATTTAATTACTTTTCATTCATTTTATACTTTACTTCTATACGCCACTTTTAATAATTTTAATTGACATTTTTTTATTTAGTTGGCCACATATTTTTTAATCAAAACTTCAGAAAAATATATATTTATTTTATTTACCTATATTAAGTAAAGATTTAGTGAAAATGAGGTTAATAGTGCTGAAGCATTTTTTCATTAGGTCTACATTTGACATAAATGTATACAATTAATTTACATTATTATTTAACATACAAATATGTTAACAATATTTTTCCAGGTTAAATAAACTTTTTTGATTTTCCATGTACTTCAGTATGTGCAGATTCTGGCCCCAACTGTGGATTCTCCCTATGGTGAATTATAGGGGAAATTGAAACACAGTATTTAAGTTGAAAAAACAATCTGTAAAGATATATATTTGTTGTAAATATAGAACTAAAGAATGTAATTGCTAGAACACTAATAACGTAACGAATATATCAAATGAAATAAAAAAAAATCAGAAATTTCCATTGAAAAATACATCCCCCCTAAAGTAAAAAAAATATGCATTAATGTTTATAAAAAGTGATGTATAGAATTCATTAAAAGCAATGTAATCATATTTGAATACGATGTATTGGTACATTTGTTTCTTCGAACTGATTTTATATTTTTTAACATTAAATTATAATTATTTATATTTCTTAACGTTTTCAATAATTGTATTTAACATTATTTGCTATGGGGTTTGATTTTAAGTCCTTAACTCCATTATTTGTTGTGGAGGGTTTTGCAGGACCAATTCTTGGCCATGTGAGGTGGTGGACTTATTTCAGCACTAAACTGAAGTAACTTCCTACTGTTTTTGGTCCTTTTTTGGCTGTAGTTTCTATGGAAGCGCAATTTGTGAATATTCATGAGCTTACTGTTTTGTGGGTGGGTGGAGGTCCCTTCCTAAACCCCTCCCTGACCCTCCAAGACTGTCCCTAAATTCCTCCTTACTTCTCCCTTACCCCCCTCCCATTAGTCAGACGGGTTTCCCATTTTCCAGCCACCCTCTGTGTCCATGATACACTTACCATTAAAATCTATTCCTAAGTGTGCAGAGACTTAGGGGGTCATTAAGATAGCGGGTGGATCGCTACCGCTCGTATGGCGGTAGCAATCTGCCCGTCAAAAACCACCGCCCACATTTTATTTTCCCCCACCACATTCCCATGGCGGGGGAGATCCCGGCAGATGGAAAGACCGTCCACCGGTTTTCCACCCGGTTGAAGAGTCGACCGGGCAAAAAAGCTGTTAACAGCGTTACTGTGTCTGGGAGAGACCGCCATCCATATTATCAGACATGCGGGGAAATGCATGCCGCCACCGAAAGGCATGCGGTTCCCAGCATTGGTACCCCCCTGCATTTGACAGTACAACGTGGAAGGCACCACGCGATGCCTGTCACGTTGTACTGTCAAATGCACAACTTGCATTTCTGGCATTGTGCTTCGGGTTTACTTTACCGGCAACCACGAACAACCCGGTCATTCCTCGGGGCACCTCCAGCCGGAACCAAGCAGGTTTTCCACCTG
Organism: Lissotriton vulgaris; assembly: GCF_964263255.1. Lineage (NCBI taxonomy): Eukaryota > Metazoa > Chordata > Amphibia > Caudata > Salamandridae > Lissotriton > Lissotriton vulgaris. The sequence goes on along the minus strand of NC_141697.1, from coordinate 293,171,922 downwards.
ATGATCAGAAGCTGCAAGTAAGTACTGTTGGGCTGACCAGAATGCGGAAATGATTTGCCACACGATCCCGCAGGCTATACATAATCGTCCGATCAAGCAGCCAGTAAACTTACACTGGGCATCTGTTCTTTATCATCTTACAGGAGACGGACGCTTGCCGTCTTGGAAACGCTGGTGCCCATGAAGCAGTAGTGCCGCAACGAAGCATAAGCTTAAAGCTATAAACAAGTCGCTATTCACGATAGCGACGTCACGACTGCTCACAATCCTTTGCAGCCGTCCACACCGCAGCACCATTAAGATCACTCTCCCATAGTACGCCCTTCCTTTTACACTATATTCCCAGACGCCAAAACCAGTCTGACACCTCCTTTTTGGCGCTGGTCCTCCACTGAAAGGCACAGTCCAGTAAAAACACTGAAGCACTGTTGCGTGATCGCAATAGATGGATCCTATTGTTTGATTCTAAATGCTGGCATGACCCCATCTATTGATCTGAATGGGGTAAAGACTAGCAATATATGTGTTAAATGTAGTACATGTGTATTGTCTACCCCGGTATGTGACCCCTTCCTGTCTTTTGTTTTCCTGTTTCCTTACAGGTTTTTTCTCAAAAAGAAAAACGCACTATTTTACACGAGTTCACAATTTGTGTACTCTAACTTGGACTAGGGCAGGACGCACCTTAGCGTGTGTGGACCACCCAGTTCAATAACACGGTCCTGACGAAAACCAATGAATATATACAATGGTTGAAACATGTAGACCTTTTTAAACCAATAGCATTGTAAATATCACATCTCACATAGCACACTTAGCTATTTTTAAAAAAAACACTACTCTTGACACCAAAGCCTACCTAATTAGGCATAGGTGCCACATAATTTTAACAAGGGTTAAAGCACTCGAGAATAAATACTTGCAGTGAGTAGTTTTGGCCCTTTTTAACTCACTTTTTTGATCGTTATGCTCATATAAAAGAAAATACTAACCAGCTCCACTGTAGTCAGGTGTCGTAGCACACCCTATAGGCACTCGGCCTATGGGATGGGACCCCGATGATGAAGCATGTCACCAACTAGGTTGGTGAGTGAAGGGTCTTCTACAAGGATATGCATTATCCGCTAACAGGTTGGGGCATAGTGTGCTGACTAGAGCACTTAAGCCTATGTCCAGAGAATTATTTCTCTGCCCTCGAGGGGATACTCCTCTATTGTTTTTGTAATTGTGGCAGGCTTGTCAGAAATGTGGGATGCGCCTACCAGTGTGGTAGGCGCATCCTAATGGGATGTGCAGGACTGCCGCAAGCATTGCGGGCGGTCCCATTTCCCAGGGGTATGGTGGGCGGACTTTGACCCCCTAAGTAGTTATGGTGGAGATCTTGGCACAGAAAAAAAAGGAGAGGAAGAGACAGAAACCCCGCAAGTATGTTTGTGAACAGCATTTTGAAGTATGTTTGTACTACTTTGGTAGTACTGCAAAACATACTGCAAAATGCAGTTTCTGAATAAGATCCTTATTAATCCATTGCGAATTTAGCTTACTATAAATAAACCCCGGATTCAATAGATCATTTTTTCTCTGTCTCACTTATCTGGTCCTGATTCAATGGTTTTATTCTCTATTCCTGCAGTTGTTTTTCTCAAGGAGCATTTCAGTCTCACGGTGTTTTAATTTGATGACGTGTATTTTCCTCAGTTGACATCAGACCTTTCATTGTGATGCACAAAAGGAACTTTCTTCTCTTCTTTTCTAACTCGCCTTCCTCCCACCTCCCTTACCTTCCCTTCCCAGCCCCACCTCACTCTATTTATTAAAATTAATTCCCATGCCAGAGACAGCTAGCCCTTCCCTAATCCTCTAGCACTACATAGCCATTCAGGTAAGACATCCATCGTAGCATGATTTTTCTGATTGCAAAAGAAAATCAACCTTCGCAAAGCCATTAGGTTTCGCTTATGCAAGATCTATTGGCTTCGTCAATGTTTTTGTTAAATGTTGCACAGGGGTGCAAGCTGTCGTGCTACAAAGCATAAAGTTAAACAAAAGGATATGACGTTGTGCTTTTTTTTTACCTCAGGCTATGCACGTACCAACACGTTTAAATTATTATTGTCCTTATACTTAATATGCAGTTTATATTTTTTAAGAAATGCCCATTGAGTTACCAGCATGTCAAAGTGTCGCTAAGTGGAACATTGCGCATGGAGAGGATGTGGTGTTACGGCCAGAACTGCTAACTTTGGAGCTGAGGAACCAGGTTTGAGTTTCAGCGCTGGCTCAACATCCTGTGATTCTGGGCAAATCACTTTATCTCTCAATGCCTGTAAAAATTAATGTGTGCTTGTGTAAGGTAACTGGGACTTATGTAAAGTGCTCCAAGTCTTTCCGGTCAACTTCTCTCAATAAAGAAAACAAGCTATCGGGGATGATGAAATGGCATGCAGTGAGGAGAGTGAAGTGGTGAGAGGGACAGGCTAGGAACAAATGAGAAAGGAGTATGCAGCGAAAGAATTGAGGTGGTGGTAGGGACTGGCAAGCTACAAACAGAATGCAGACGCTGGAAAGTACATTAAAATAAAAGTATGTTACACAGACACTCAAAGCCAGAAGCAGTACTTGGTCCAAGCTCCATAGCGAGGTTGAAGACCTGAAGCCGATCAGAAAGCTGGAGGTAGCAGGAGGCCCTCACCAGCAGGAAGAAAGAAAATGAGAGTGACGTGGGAGCGGACTAATGGTAAGTAAGGGTAAGTTATGGGTGGGCTCTAAGATTTTTTTTTCCATTATAAGTGATTTTGCAAGCACGGCGCAAACGCTATATAGGCGAATCCTAGTCATTCTAGAAACTTCATTCCAAGATGGCTGTCGCAACTATATTGATATGACTGGTAGCCATCTGAGAAAAGAAAAAGCCATTTCCAAAACTTATAGGTGCCATTGACGAGGGTTTTTGGCTATGCAAATGTATGTTTCTAAAATTGTCTTAGAAGAGAACCTCATTCTAAACACATCAAATATAATAGACTGTAATACTGATAGGATTTTAACAGTACAAGAATCCTAGTAAAGTTAACAGTAACAAGTCGTATTTATTTAATGACTCTTTAGTTGCTACTTGTGGAATGGCAATCGGGAAACAGCAGCAAAATTTCCATGGCCAGCACTGAATAATTTGTGTTTTCAGTGGCAGGAACACAGACGCAAGCAGGAAAAAAACGCAAAAAACAAGAGTCGTGCATGGTGTTTGAAGGATGATTAAGGGATTGATTTAAAGTTGGGTGGCTATGATTTCCAGAGTTAGTGGCAAATGTGGAATTCCATGTCTTATGGCAGTAGTGTGGCAGCAGGGCCAATTTTGATAGTGGGACTAAATCCTCCAACAGAGATACACCACTTTGTTCACAAATTAGTGGGCTATGTTACCACCCACCTCTAAAGTAGGCCCAAGTCCTGTTTGCACGGGTTCTGTGCATGGCGCGTAATTACATCTTGGAAAGTTAGATACACCGTTCTCATAAAGAGTTAATGGATACACAAGAGGGGCCTCTGACCAGAGCTGCTCTCTCCATGTTATTAACACTGCATCTATCTCCCTGTACCTCTGGCCCTTGCTGAACAACGTAACACTGATCACAGAAATCTCAACAACGACACAACGCATGCCAAACTATACAGCCATAAGTGATTAGAAACGAAATTCAATAAGGGAGACGGAAAAGAGAGGAGCGCGAGCCAGGCTCATCAGTCATTTCCCTTGGTTTTTTTTTTAATGTTTTTATTTCCTGTTTGGGTCACTTCGAGTGTTGATATAAATTAACTCGCTTCCGGATGCGATAAAGGAGCATGGAATTGGAAACGTCACCCTTGGTGATCCCACTAAGTCAAAGAGGCAATGTTATGATTGGAGGATTGCGCGCCCATTACATGCGTGAAGTAAGCGGAGCTCTAAGTCTCGGAATTTAAAATAGCGCTGAACTCTGTAAACAGCGCCGAGAAGGAGCACGAGCTGTTTGAAAAGGAGGCCGTTAATGTTTCTTGAGCGGCTGAGGCCGAGGTATTAATGGAAGCTGCCACCTGCCACCTATATTTTATTTCTCATGAAGGTTCGGCCATGGTAGAGCAGGGAATTTGGTGGTGATGGAAAGTTGAGCAGACATTTCACGGAAGGAAGCTCCTAGAGGCCATAAGTCGAACAAAAGCTGTTCGATGTGTGCGACAAGGCAGCAAAGGAAAAGATTATCGGATCAGGCGGGTGGCACTGTCTAGATGGCTGGTGCATCAGCATGAGTTTCCCACTCACTATACCTTAAAACAATCATTGTTAAAGCCAATAGGTCTCGGCAAGCCGAGAGCTATTGGCTTGATCAATGAATAATGTATTTTAGCTATGCTGAAAGCGAAGTAAACAAGCATTTACAATGCAACGGTTTCGCCTTTGTAAAAGTTTGAGCTATTGGCATTGTAAATGACAAATTTTGTATTTATGTGTTGGTTTTGAAAGCAGATAAATAAATGGCATTGTCATTTACAATGCCAATAGCTTAATCTCTCACAAATGCGAGACCTATTGCATTTGCACACAGACAGAGCCACACACACAGACAGAGCCACAGACACAGACAGAGCCACACACACAAACAGAGCCACCCACACAGACAGGGCCACACACACAGACAGAGCAACACACACAGACAGAGCAACACACACAGACAGAGCAACACACACCAACAGAGCAATAAATTAAGCGACAGGGGAGCAATGAATTATGTTTAAAAGTTGAATGAATTATGAGGCAAGATATTATGAAACATAATGCAGTCCATATTTTGATAGTATTTCATTATTTGGTCATTTTTGCACATGGGAATGATGTCTGGGCAAAGATTATGTGGTAAATCTTTAATTAAGAGAAAAAGAACTGCAGCCAAATAATTTCAATGGCCCTGAAGATAGTAGACGTACCAATGTAGGAAACGCAGCTCTATACACCCACTTCAGCAGCGTATCAAGTGACATCCCACAACATTTCTTTTCACACCAGCAAGATTCTCATATGAATAAAAATTAAAGGCACCTTTATTGTTCAATCACCTTGGGCTCCAGCACGGTTATTTGGCGGTGCTACAGCACCCCCTTCAAACCTACTTCCAGCGTCTATGTTACATATTAGAGATCTGTATACAAAGGTTGTTTGGTTCTGACTTTTCAGAGGGAGGAAGGTGTTATCCTCACTTCCTGCCAGAAGAGTTCCACAGGTGGCTGATCGGTCAACCTCTTTCTCCGGAGCAGCCATACTAGCAACATTGATATGTGGAAACCTGGCCAAGGGCCAGCCAGGGGTTTGAATGAAGCCCCCGAGGCTGAGAAGGAAACTGACAGTGGAGCAACTGTCAGATTCAGATCAACAACAACTCTCTCTCTCTCTCTCTCTCTCTCTCTCTCTCTCTCTCTCTCTCTCTCTCTCTCTCTCTCTCTCTCTCTCTCTCTCTCTCTCTCTCTCTCTCGAGAGAGAGAGAGAGAGAGAGAGAGAGAGAGAGAGAGAGAGAGAGAGAGAGAGAGAGAGAGAGAGAGAGAGAGAGAGAGGGGGAAATCAGGAGTCCTGCTCGGGACGGAAGGGTTGGGAAGTGGCTATGCCTTTCGATCAGTAGGTGGGGGTAAGAAGGGGTACATACAGTATTGACGACCACCCTAACCTCCTTTTCTAATAAAGGCTACTTCACAACACGATGACCGGCCCGCCTCTGAAACCGCATCTTACACTCACCAAAGCCTAAAAATCGGCTCAAAGAAAATGCCATGACTAGCAACGCCGAAAGTGGTTACACAGCGCATGTGCGACAAAAACGCAAACAAAACTTTATTACACAGCAGAGACGAACACAAAAGTACACAATGGGAATCGGACCACGAAGAAATAAAGAAGAAATGGTTAATCACGAGGTAACACTCAATGATACAACGTTTGAAACGTGAAACATTAATCTGGCTTCCATGGAACTGATGTGCATCTATCGCTCGCATACTTGCACCTAGCACCACCCACTGTGCGAGACCCACACTTCAGTAGTCACCACCAAACGACATGAACACAATTCCCCTATAGGTTCAAAACAAAGACAACTCCCATCCAATCACGCACCCTATACAATGCAGTTAGCTATTAGAGTGGGTAAATGCTTTAGTGCCCCACAATGGAATCATACGCGGTATACAAATGCTACAATACGACCCCTCCTCCAATCCATAAGGCTCCTCGACTTCTTGACCCATTAAATAGTTGTTGACAACTGTCAGACAGCTCAGCATCTGATGCCCCATCCCAGTAAATGCCCCTATATGCCTTAAAACCTAGTAGACTAGCAACAATCCACCTATCATAATAGTTTTTAGTGCTAAAGCCACCCTGTCCTTGATCCCCGTCCATAGCCTGGATCATAAGATGACCTTTAATCCTCCCTCTACATTTTCCAACTAATAACAACATTCTCGTCAACAGAACGACCCACTCACCACTCCCCACACACCAGTCCCCTTAAGACCTCCAACTTCGAAACAGCAACGCCAAAAGCGGTTGCACAGTGCATGTGCGACAAAAACGCAAACAAAACTTTATTACACAGAGAGACGGACACAATGGGAATCGGACCACGAAGAAATAAAGAAGAAATGGGTAATACTTAGGGAATTAAAAAAAACTAAAGCAATAAGTCAATGAAACAGAACAACTCCAACTAGAGGAAAATAAGCTTAATATTGAATAAAGTAAATAGAAGGCTACATAATTCCGGAAATATGTCATGGAAAAAGAAGACGGACTACCCACGAGGACGCTACTCAAGGAAATCGAAACACAAAAAAAGTGAATGGCAGTTAAAATTCAGAGACTCAACTCAAAGGAATAACGGACGCCTGCGCTTGGAATTGTATTTGTATAGGTTGTTTCAAAAAAGCAACACTCAGTTCACAATACCGGGCTCAGTTACTTGCCTTTCCTCTCCGATGAAGTCCGACGGTCTCTTTCTATTTTCAGTACCGTAGTTCTCCGTCTGACTTGAACTGGAAGTTCAAACGGCAATGCGTGCTATGTTATAAGCTGCAAAGTGATCAGCGAGGGGGGGCGGGAACGGGCACAGGACGGGGGGGCGGGCGGGAACGGCGTACGGACTGCGGGAGGGAGGGGGCGGAGGATAAATAAAGCACCACGAGCACAGGGAGGGAGGGGGGCGGGAACGGGCACAGGACGGGGGGGGGACGGTGTACGGACTGCGGGGCCATTCATGCCTAAAATAATAAATAAAGCACCACGAGCACAGGGAGGGGGGGGGGCGGGAACGGGCACAGGAGGGGGGGGGGGCGGGAACGGCGTACGGACTGCGGGGCCATTCATGCCTAAATAAACAAGCAGCGTTTCACTCTCCCCAGAAGCAGCGCTGATGTCTCTGTTGGTACAGCTGAGTGACTGCGCCACAGTACCCAATTCTCCAAGTTCCCTGAGAGGGAAAACCCATAGAGCAGAGTGAATTCGCAGGGTAAAGCGCGAGCCGGTGTACGCCACAGAGTGTCACAGTTACCACGCTATCTCTAAAGATGACATATTTTCTCCGGCTATGCAGTAGGTGTAGTCTGACGTGCATGGAATTATCATAATGAAGAAGTGCTACTATTAAAAGGCAAAACTGTATTAATTATAAACAGTCTTATATTCGTAGACATGTTTTTGTGCGTTTGCAAGTGCTTTTAATGCCTCTATGCCTGTCATACATTATTTAAATATTTGAATAACTGTCGGTTTTATAGCAGATTTAACAAGTCAGGTCCCGGGCCGTGCTGTGATTGGCTGACGTCACGGGGGTGTCCCGGGCCGGCAGCCAATCACAGCGCTGCCCAGGACAAAGGGGCGGGCTTAAAAAAAGAACGAGAAACGCCCCCGAATCGCGTTTTCGCAAGAAAGCGTGATTGACAGCCTCTGTCTCCCAATGGCTAGTCTCCATTTATGGAGCTAGCCAATTGGAAACAGAGGCGGTCTGAACATCCCTACTGAAAACAAAAGTTTTCAAACTGGGAGGGGCACTTCGTGCCCCTCGCCAGGTCGAAACCTAAAAAGCATGAAGCCTATAAACCAGTGGAATGGCTGTAAGTGTGAGCATGTAAAATAACTGGGTGTGTAATAATGTTTTAATTGCAAAATCGTTAAAACAAATATGAGTTCATGTCTATTTCAAAATGCATTCCAGAGTATTCAGAAAGAAAACCACAGTTTTTGCTTTTTTCAGTTTAATACAGCAAAAACCCGACCTAAGGTATCGGAGCATTGTACATGAGCACACATTGCATTCATTTAATTTTAGGATTGGGGAAAGTGTTTAACCCAAAACCACAGGATGTTAAGCCGAAGCTGAGACTCAACCACGGTTCCCCAGCTTCAAAGTTGGCCACTCACGTAGTTATGCCACATCCTCTCCTGGGGCCTCATTTATGAGAAATGACGCATCGCTGCGTGAAAGCAGCGATGCGTCACTTTTCAGTGCGCACTCCTTGCGACATTCCTGATGCGTCATATTTAATGTATGACGCATCGTGTCGCAGAAGTTACAGATACGTCAGTATTTCTGACGTATCTGTAAGCGCAAAAGTGACGCATTGCTGGAGGTGACGCAACTCCAGCAATGCGTCCTTTCACATGGACAAGCCCCATGTGAAAGGGCCTACGTCAGTCTTACGCCTGCTGTGAGGCAGGCACAAGATTTTGACGCAACGGCGTCCTAAAAGTGACGCAGTGAAATCTCATAGATTTCACTGCGTCACTTCTACAACCCTTCCTTGCGTCAATATGCCCCCTTTGCATACATTATACCTGGCACAGGTATAATGTAGTGCAGGGGTTTACAAAGTGACGCATCTACCTAGATGCGTCACTTTGTAAATATGGCGCAACAAGGCGCATTTTTTACGCCACTGGTGGGTCACAAAAAGTGACGCTCCGGCGGCGGAAAACTGACGCACAGCTTCATAAATGAGGCCCCCTGTATCTGATACCTCTAAAACTGTGGTTTATGATTACGAGGTTGTTTTACCTATGTAGGTTTGGGTTCGTGAGATTGTACTTCACTCTATGCTTTACGCCCCCAGGAGGTAGGGTCTAATGTGTTTAGACTAGTGAGGTTGGCGCAGGATGTAACTCATGCCTGATGTGACTGTGCATAATGTAGTTTATGTTACAGGTTGAGGTGGAGTACAGTGATAACCAGTGGCTACTGGTTGTAGGTTTATGATCTATTTTTACTTGTACCAATTTCTGCTAAGTTTGATCCTGACAGTGGCCCACGTGGCCCTGTCCTGTGTAAATAATCCCTTGTGAATATTGCCTGTGCCAGTTGGCACAACGTATATTGTGTGATTACTATCTGATGTGTTATGAGAATACAAAGGCTATTTTATATACCCTTGTGTGGAGTTCCTTTTGTATTGCGCCTGGGATGTTGTTGCTGTGAGCGTGCGCAAATGCTTTACACATTGCCTCCCGGATAAGCCTGTCTGCTCGTGCCAAGCTACTAAGGGGGTGAGCAGGGGTTATCTTTGGCGTGTAACTCCCTTGCCCTCACTAGAGTGGTGGTTTCTGCCTGGCTTTGGCGCAAGCCTTAGCCAACCAGAAATCCCAGTTCTAACATTGGTTGTTAGCGGTGAGGATTAGGACTTGTGTTTGCGCAGTACCACAGCGACAACTGGCTACATTAAAAAACTCTGCATTCTAGATAGTCACATGTTGGGGATTATTGTTTGTGATTTTGTTTTTCCTCAAGAGTGCCATTTTCAAATGGTGTTCCTGCGCTTTTATGTTTAGTGGCAGAAGAGAGAAACTGACAGGGCGGGACGCCAGTGGATAGGGAGTCCCTTGCTGGGCCAGTGCCCAATCCCTGTTCCTGTCCCCAGAGGTGTGGGTAGATAGGAGAGAGGGGGTGTGGAGGAGAAAGGGCTAGCTCAGGAGGGTAGTTATCGCCTGAGTGTAGTGTGTGTATCTGGATTCCCCAGTATGGTAGGATCCAGTGGTGGCAGCTAAAATGTGTCCAGTGCGTGAAATCCCATTCCCAGTTCCCAGAGTATGGTGCCTGGTGCTCAGTAAGAGGGGTACAGGTTGAGAGTCAGAGGCAGTGAGGAACTGTCTCACCAGTCTGGAGGGAGAGAGTGTGGATGAGTGGTGTGTTGCCCTGGAGGAGTAGGTGTGAGTTCTTTGTTTGATAAGAAGCTTGCACAGGAGGTGTACCTCTGGTGGTGTGCGGTAGGTCCGGCAGAGGCACTGGAGGAGTAGGTGTGAGTTCTTTGTTTGATAAGAAGCTTGCACAGGAGGTGTACCTCTGGTGGTGTGCGGTAGGTCCTGCAGAGGCACTGGAGGAGTAGGTGTGAGTTCTTTGTTTGATAAGAAGCTTGCACAGGAGGTGTACCTCTGGTGTGCTCCAGGTCCTGCAAAGGCACTGGACGAGTGAGTGTGAGTTCTTTGTTTGATAAGAAGCTTGCACAGAAGGTGGACCTCTGGCGGTGTGCTAGGGGTCTTGCAGAGGCATTGGGGAGTGATTCCAACGGGATTGACGTGTGTATCTTCTGGCCCTGTGTGGGAGAAGAGGTTCATGTGTAGCCCAGCTAGTTCCCAGTAGAATGGGAAGGGTTGTAGGGGCCCACGTCCTGTCTCTGAGGAGAAGGAGTGGGAGGGACTGCGTAGCTCCATGTGTCCAAAACTCTGTCTCAGGGCCTGGAGGGTTCCCTAAGGGAGCAACAGGATGGGGGCCTAGGCTGTACTTACAGGTCATTTGAGGAGGATCTTCCTGTGTCTAGAGGACGGGGAGTTTCTGTAACCAGAACTCCGGCGGTCCTGGTCTTGGGCAGTACGGCTCCTAAGTGGAGGGTGCAGAAGCCCTGGTTGAGGGGTAAGAGGGGTCAAAAAACCCCAGTGGAAAAGCTGGTGGGTCGGGGCCAGCCAGAAGGGCTGAGCCATCCGTGAGTGACCATGGTGACACCACTTCTGTTCTGAGAGACAGGCAGACTGTCGCACAACACATTAATGATGTGTCACCCTCAAGGGGGGGCATGCGTGCTCCCCGTGAAGTCCTGGTTCGCTGGGCATTTGGCCGCTCAGATTGCTTGACCAATTGTGGGGCCTCTGGAGGTCGTGCCCTGAGGAGGGGAAAGCCAGGTTCGGGTTGTAGCCTGACCTGGAAGGCAAAGCATCTGTAATCAGTGTCCTGGCCGGGTTGCCTTCTAGGGGTACCCCTGTGAACATAGGAAGGACCCATCTGAAAGGAGAGGGAACCTGTGTTTCCCAGAAGGGGTGGTGCAGGCCTCGCCGGGTTTCTTAGTGTCCCTGGCTGACTATGCTAGTACTACCCTGAGAGCAGGTAGGGCCCATCTTAAAGGAAAGGGACCCTGCTCTACAGTGGGAGGGTGCAGAACTCTGGAAGGGGGTGCAGAGGGAGGGAGTCCTCGCCTCTGACCCCGGTGCATCCAGTGACTGTAGATCCCAGGTGGTAGACCAGTGATGGAGAGAGGTCCTGAACTGGTGGGAGAGTTGTGTTCTGGAAGGTGCTTCCCTGGGAGGGTGCGAAACCCCAGAAGTAGAGGTAGGGTGGGGCATTCTTGCCCGTGACCTCTGGTCAGCCTGAGGGTGCTGACCCTAGGTTGAAGGATCATTGGTAGTTGTAGCTATACTGAGAGGGAGAGTGGAGAATGGCTATTGTGAGCCAGGTGTTACTGCACCCCACTATGTGAATTGGCCAGGACCTGTGACATCTGGATGGTCTAGGGCCTGGTCCTGGTTGTGGACACCTAGAGAGTACCAGTGGGGTATCCTAGTTGGGCCAGAAAGTTCTGGTTTGGAGGAAACCATGTGGGTTCAGAATGGCGTAGGACCGAAGGGTGTCCCTGCCGTGTGGGCCTTCGTCCGTGTTCCTGTGGTAAATAAAAAAACTAGTTATTTACGCCGTTCGGAATTTCTATAATTACCCAAGAAAATGGTAATGCATGAAATGAGGATCAGAGTCCGTGGTCTTCGAGTTGAAAGGGTTTTATTCCAGAACTCGAGTTAAGGGAGAGCTCCTTCACCAAGCGGGTTCAGGAGTAGTCTACTTTGCTTGAAACATAACAGCACTTATATACAGTACAAGTTCAATCAAAAAGAAGGAGTTTCCTTTAGACTTGATTCAATCATTTCATGATGTAATCATACAGAAGACATAGCATACTTGTTCTCGTTTAAAGAATAACCTGAATAGCATTTACACATAGACAAACATATTGCATCGGGGCGATTTTGGTGGCAAGTTACAGAGTTGCTAGTATCTGAGGACAGAGAATCGAGGCATTGTCACAGGGTCATTTCTGTCAGAAAGGTAAAGAGGACGAGGCATTGTGCGTTCTTTACTTCGTACACAAGGGCGGTGATGTCTCACAATAGTATGTGTGTGCATCTGGGAAGAAGGAGAATGGGCTGTAGTAAACTATTCTTCTTCGTGGCTGTCTCCTGTGTTTGATCAGGTTTTCCCTTGGTTGTTAACCCAACCCGTGGCTGTCCTCGCAAACTAGGAAATCAATGATGAGCGAGAGCTGCTCGGTCGGTGACAGAGTTAGGGAGGGGGGGTTTTCCGAGTCACCCATCCGACTGACTCCGTTCTTGTCTAAGGAAAAATATCGAACGGGACGGAAACCTGTAGGTTACATGGTAGCTGGACATTATTCTTTGCATTTGTCAGCTTTATCAGAAAGAGAGCAGGCAAGAGGGGGTACAACGGGGTTTGTGCTTGAAGTAGGAGGATCGGCTTGCCTGGTCGATGTCAGGGTGGATAGGGTGCATGATGGAACACCAGGGGAAAAGGGAGCTTTTTTAGTCAAATTCCACATTCCCTCCTTGTCCCATAGAAACCCTATTACAGAAATTCTCAATCAATTTCTATGTTCATCAGGTCGTATACTTGCTCCTGTAACATGATCATTTCATTTTTTTTTCCTCTGTTTCGTGGACGAGGAGTACAGGAAGTGGCACACAGTCCACAAAGGGCGGGGCCACACTGGACACAGAGGCAACAGGTGAAGATAGTGGCTAAAACGAGGCCCAGGACTGTTAGTGCCTTCCACCCCCAGGTGGAAAGGAGGTCCCAGAACCAGCCGGTCAGAGACCATGTGCCGGTGTCCATATCCAATTTGTCGGATAGAACATGAAGGCGGGAGATGGCAGAATAAACTGATGGGGCGTTGTCTGGAATAAATACACAACAACTGGACCCTATTACCTTACACACACCACCACGGTCGGCTAACAGGACATCTAAAACTATACGGAGCTGTAGTGTCACGAGTCTGTCTGCAGCGACCTCAGCTGTAATGTTATTTAAGGCGCCAGTTATTTCATCTATGGCGGCCTGAACTACACGTGTTAGTTGCCGGATGTGGCGACTATTTACCATAGGTCCCCAAAAAGGGAAAAAACCTTTAAAAAAGTCTCCTACTTCTTGTCCTGTAGTATCTTCTGTATCTATGACCCCCCTTCGTTGTCTTCTAACTTGGGTCAGAGGGTCAATCAGGTTGTAATTGGCGGGGGCTGTGTAAGTCGGTGGTAATAGGAATGCGATGTAGCACTTTCCGGACAAGCCTTGGGGCAACCAGGTGCGCGCATGGGGTCCACAAATGAAATAAGTGTTTGGGGCAGTTACTATGGTCGGAAAATCGGGAGCGGGCAGTGTCTATGTCCTATCACACTCGCTGTTCCCCATTACTTCTCCTTTTCCCTTCCCCCTTATGCAAAACCGGCCGTTTTGCGGTACTACCCAACCTCCTTGATCTGTCCGTCTTTGATCGACGGAAAACATTTCCCTGAAGGAAGCAATGCCATGGAACTGAGAGTAACTGATATTTTCGTGATTTTTGGCCCTCCCCCAGGTAACAGCGAGATCCACCATTTTAGAAACAGCCTTTACTATTTTGGTCTTTACCTCGTTCCAATTACTCTTGTTTTTCAATTTGGTCGGGGGAATGTTTCTGACTGAGGCAGAGAATATCATGGCTAAGTCATAGGCGGATCCTGAATAACCAAACGGGAGGGAGAAAAAGGGCATTCCCTTATGCACGGAATGTGGCATCAAGCCACAAACCCAACAGTTTGTCTTGTTGACTATGAGCTGGTGTTTATGGAGGGTGGAAATGAATGTATTATTTATAAATTCCTTTCTTCTGTTCTCGAGGTGTGGGGGAAGATCAACATAGGAATGCATAGTGGTATTCTTTACAAGTGTGGAAGAATGTGGAGGGAAAAATGTACATAAGATCCATCCCAGGCAGGCTGCTACACAGCAAAAAAGCAACATTGTAAACAGAAAGATCGAGAACCTGCTATACAGTAATTTTACATAATCAGTCTTTTTCCATTGACGCACCGCGTCATTTCTCCTCATGATGTCTATGGATTTAATATCAAGATGTCTCTGAACACAAGATCAAAACGTCTCCCAGCAGCCGCTTCACCAAGAGCTTGTTCCTGGGCTTAATTAGCCACTGGTGCGTTATGATCAGGTGCAATGTCTTTAGTCTGTTTTTGGTGAGATCGCAGCCGCGATCGGTATTCCTGTTGAGGAGTGAGTTCTGGAAGTGGTGAAATTATATCCGTGGCGTTTGTAGTTGTTGAACAAGGCACAGTGTCTGTGGGTGTAGGTCCCAAAAATTTTCGACAGTGGCTAGCGTGGAGCCATCCTTTGCGTCCTTCTACTTTGACGGCGGTCCTCGTGGTCAGGAGGACCAGCTTAGGAGCTGTCCATCTCTTCTCCAGGGGGCTGGTACGATCGAAATTTCGGATAAATATCCAGTTGCCGGGCCTGATGGTGTGTTCTCCAGACGTGGTGTGGTCTGGAAATGCTGCTGTAACCTGTGAACGACAAGATTGGAGTGCAGACATCAAGGAAGCCAGGTAATCTGTCAACATATTAGAATCAATGTCAGTCAGTTTTCTAGGAGAAGGGACACCGGAGATGTTAGGAGGTCTCCCGAATGTTATTTCGAAAGGGGACAGTCCCGTCCGGGAATGTGACACCATTCGCATATAAAAGAGAGCGACCGGGAGGGCAGTGACCCAGTCTATTCCTTTTTCTGCACATACTTTGGCTAGTTTTGTTTTCAAGGTCTGGTTGTGCCTTTCTACCAATCCAGCTGCCTGAGGGTGTCGGACACAATGGAATCTCCAGGAATATCCCAATAAAAGAGAAACAGCCTCCATTAATTTGGAGGAGAAAGGCTGTCCATTGTCTGAATAAATGACCCTTGGTAACCCATACCTGGGGAAGAATTCTCTCACTAATTGCTTAGCGTTTGTCTGGGCACCATAGTCTGGGACGGGATATGCTTCAGTCCATCGTGTCAGTGTACACACTACCACTAGCACGTATTTGTACCCTCTACATCTGTCCATCTGGATATAATCCATTTGGAGGACTTCGAAAGGATGATCAGGAGGCTGGAATCCACCTTGTTCTACTGATACACCTTTACCAGGATTAAATTGGCAACATATCATGCAAGTTTTTACTTTTTGTTTGGCTGCAGCTCTCAGATGTTTGTTAAACCAGATATTCCGTGAACTATCCAGCATACCTTTCTCGCCTAGGTGGGCGGAACTATGGGCCGTGTCAATTATGACTTGTACCATGGAATCAGGGAGAAACCACACTGTTCGGTCTTTGGTCATCCAACCTTGATCTGTCTGGACCCCTCCTTGTTCAGCCCATTTCTTTATTTCATCTGTGGTGGCATGGGTCTGTATGTCTAGCACATCTTTCAAGTGGTCTCTCACTATCATAGTGACAGTTTGTGTTGGTACCTGAGAGTCTGATGTGTTCACTGGACTCTGGTCTGTCTGTTTAGCAGTCCGGTCCGCTAAGTCATTTCCTTTGGATATGGTGTCTGTAGCTTTGGTATGTGCTTTGCATTTCAGAATAGCTATGGCTGTAGGTAGGTGTATGGCATCTAGTAGGGCTTGAATCAGGGGACCATGTTGTATCTTGGCCCCATGTGAGGTAAGGAAACCTCTTTCCTGCCACAACACTCCAAAATTGTGAACTACACCGAATGCGTATTGGGAATCGGTATAGATGTTCACTTTCAATTGCTTTGCCCATATGCAGGCCTGTTTCAGAGTGATGAGCTCTGCTGCTTGAGCTGACAGAATGTCAATTCTTTGGGTCTCTATAACTTTACAGTCCGTTGTTAATGCATAGGCTGCCACTAACTCTCCAGCACTTGTCCTCATGCACGACCCATCCACATAGAGTGTTACATCAGGATCTGGGAGTGCAACATCTGTTAGATCTTGTCTTGGTGTTGTCCCTACGTCGATCATTTCCACACAGTCATGTTGTGTCGTGTCATCTAAGCTTGAGGGCAAAAGGGCAGCAGGATTCAACACGTTGCATCGTCTGATCTCTATGTGTGGCTGAAAGAGCGTTAGTTCGTATCCTGTCAGTCTTGCTACAGTCAGGTGTTGGGTTTGCGTTCTGTTCAGAAGGACTTCCACAGCATGTGGTACTTGTAC
The DNA here is from genome assembly GCF_964263255.1 of Lissotriton vulgaris. Taxonomy (NCBI): domain Eukaryota; kingdom Metazoa; phylum Chordata; class Amphibia; order Caudata; family Salamandridae; genus Lissotriton; species Lissotriton vulgaris. Next base: position 293,155,364 of record NC_141697.1, on the reverse strand, counting down.
TATCAGGGGATGTCCTAACACTATTGAATCACTTTGTCTTATGGCCAGGGCTGTAGCCGCAACGGATTTCAGACATGCAGGCAAAGCTTGTGCTACGGGGTCCAATGTGCTAGAAAAATAAGCACAGGGTCTGTTTCTTCCTGCTTGGTCTTGCGTGAGGACGGATAGTGCTGTTCCGTCATGTTCTGTCACAAACAGGGTAAAAGGCTTGCTATAGTTCGGGGTGGCCAGAACTGGTGCTTGACACAGAGCTAGTTTTAGAGCTTCAAATGCTTGGGAGTGTTCCAATGTCCAAGGGAGAGTTGTATGAGTGGCTGCTTCCACTGTGGTTAACTGTATGAGTGGCTTGACTATGTGGGCATACTGAGGGATCCATTGTCTGCAATATGAAGTGAGACCAATGAATGCGCGAACTTCTTTCTGTGACTTTGGATGTGAAATCGTCAAAATCAGTTGGATTCGTTCTTGTGTTAGTTGCCTACCTTCTTTCGACAATAAATGTCCTTAGTAAGCTACTTGCTGTGCGCAGAACTGTAATTTTGAGGGAGATACCTTGTGACCATTGTCTGTCAGAAAATGTAGGACCGTGAGAGATGCTTTTTCACATTCTGGTTCTGTCCTTACTGTGACGAGGATGTCATCTACATACTGTATCAACGCTGTGTTGGCAGGCATATTGATACTGTCAAGTTGTCTTTTTAGTGCTTGGCTGTAGATGCTTGGACTTTCTGTAAAGCCTTGGGGAGCTCTAGTGAACCTGAAGCTTCGTCCTTTTAAACTGAATCCGAAAAGATATTGACTGTCGGGGTGTATAGGAATGCTGAAAAACACATTCTTCAAGTCGATGACTGTGAAAAATGCAGCTTTGGGATCTATGGCAGTCAATAGTGAAGAAATATCTGGGACCACCGGATATTGTGGGATCACACATTTGTTCAGTTCTCGGAGATCAACCACCAGTCGGTAGACCGGGGGTGCCTGAGGGTCAGGCCTTTTGAGGACCGGAAGAACTGGAGAATTGCAAATATTTGAATCAGTCTCTATCACTACACCATGCTCTATGAGTTCTTGGATTATTTTTAGTGAGGCTTGTTCAGCCTCGGGTGGAATCTTATATTGTCGTATACGGGGTAAGACTACACCCTCCTTGAGTGTGACTTGATGTGGGGTGATGTCCATGTAACCGACATCAGTCGCGCTTTTTGCCCATAAATGTTGTGGGATGTCTTTTAGTCTGGGGTCGAATTCTTTGACTGTGAAATGTCCTTTGAAATCTCGTAGGAACAATTTTACTCCTTCCGGTGAACAGCATATTACTGCTCCTAGTTCTTTGAGTGTCTTGATACCTAGTAAATTCTCTGGGCACGTTTCTGTAAGGACCAAATCAGTAGTACGTGTCAGAGGGCCTACTCCTAAAGAGACTTGTTCAGATACTTTGTTTATGATCGGTTTTCCTGAAAAGCCCAGAGATATATTATGTGAGCCAGAGAGAGGAACCTCTGGGACTTCCTTATGACTTATCGTAGTCCTACTCGCCCCCGTATCTATGAGGAATTTTCTGTCTTGTCCCAGTAAGTGAGCTTGTACATATGGACCTTTCTGATCTACTGGAACTGGAATAAGGGGCAAGTCACTTTCTCTCTCAAGGCTGTCTCATGCACATGGTTCAAACTCGGGGTAATCTGACTGTGCGTACTGGTACATCTGTGTGGCAGCAGTATCGGGCTTCTGAACCTGTGGCGGCGTAATGGTTTGAGGCTGCTGAGTGTTACCTGGTCTAAGAGGATGTGGGCGTTCTTTCGTCCTTCCCGTCGCTATGTTATGTTTCAGTACTGGACATTCTTTCACAAAATGGCCCTGTTGCTTGCAGTAGTTACAAGTACCTTTATTGGCCCCCACATTACCTTTGGGGCCTGTATTCACTGGTGCCGTCTGTGCAACCAGTACCTTCATTTTTGTGTCCTTTACTCTTTTCTTTTCCTGTTCCTGTTCTTCCCTTATTCTGTTGTGGTGGTACTGTAACATCTGTAACATTTGTGAAGGACTATTTGCTTGCCAGGTACTCTCAATTTTCAACACTCTATTCCTAATGGGGGGTAAGTCATTGTCCACCAATTTGGACACAAAAAGATGAGGATATGCCTCGCTGCTATATGCGAGACCGCTATTTATAGAAAAACATTTCTCTAATCTGGTGTAGTAATCACCTCTATCCTCGTCTGGCTTTTGTTTACAGGCAGAAATGGCATCCCAATCTTCCTTTTTCGTTGCCAACAACAGAGGCAAGACCTGTATGAGGAGACTGGGCAGTTTTCTTACGCGCTCACCTAAACCTTCACCTGGTTTTCTCTCTGTCTCTTCTTGTTGTAGGGCAGTCCACGTGATCTTTTTACCACCCACCTCCCAATCCTTCTCCTTCAATTTGTCAAATATGCCTGTAGGTAGAATTACTTTAAGGAGTATTATTATATCTGGATATGTAAAACTACCCATTTGGAGGATGTCTTTCAACTCTCTATGGAATCCTCCGGGATCTTTTTCGTGAGAGGGCACCATCTTTTTCATTTCCATTATCTCTAACTTGGTTAGGGGAGTATACACATGTATTCGTTGCAGTGTACCATCTGGCTGGGGTATGGGGTGGACTTCTCGTAAAGGATATTGGCCTATACTGTAAGGTTCATAATCTGAGGAGGCTAAGGTAAGTTGGAGGAAACGGAGGCGCAGATCCAGAATGGTGTTGATCAATTCCGGTCCCCGAGACCTCCATCTATCTGTCACTACTTCTTGTAACAATTTGTATAGCTTGTCTGGTCGGTGGAAGTTATTCTTGTATAAGGTAGCCAGGTGTTGGACCATATAAATACCTGCTAGTCGTTGTTCTGCTCGGGGGAGAGCCAAAAACATTTGCACTACTATGTCTGGGCCGTATACCCGGTGCTGTGATATCCAATGGGTGGCAGACCGGGCCAATTCTTTTTCTTGCTGTGTAAGGGGAGGCTCATTGTCCATCCATTCATCTAGGGCTCTTTCTGTGGACTGAAAAAGATCTTCCGAAGAAGGATCTAATCTTTTGATTTTCTGCGACATTCGTGGGGTTCGCCACTTGGAGCCTGGACAATGTCGCGCTACACCGAGGAAATTCATTCTATCTAGTGTCGGACTATCATTTTCCTCTGAGTCGTCATCCTGTGTGACTTTCTCAGAGTGAATAGTGACAATTTTCTTAACCAGTCTTTTAGTTATTTTGTCGATCTGGTGTCCCAGATCATGTGCTCCTCTGTGTATCTGATCGCTAAGGTCTATTAACTCAGAGTCTACGCTGCTATTACCCGGGTCTAGTTCCCGGATCAGACAATTTATGATGAACCGCAGGAGCAGTCCTCTGATGGGAACTTTTCTGTTTTTCATGACCTGGACCAGAGTATCCAGACCTTCACCTGTCCGTATGAATTCGTAAACTCTATCCAAATGCTTCCTTATATCAGGGACCTTTTGGAGTTGACCCACGGCTAGTCTTAATCTCTCTGATATCGTGGTCATTGGGCCACTACCGGGTTCGGCATCGTGAGGACACTCAAGAGGCGGGACATCGTCTTTATCCTCAGCCCCGTTCCCGGACACTCCTATATCAGAGGTAGAACCACCGGCTACTAGTTCAGGAGCACGTGTGGACGGGCGTGTTCTAGGCATGTTTACATAAGCGGGGGGTGGTTCGGACAGATAGGCAGGGAGGAAATTTTCGGGAGCAGTGGGAATTACTTTCACTGGGGACTTGGGAGGTTCTTCTACAATTTCTTCAGACAAAACGGGATAAATACCAGTAACAAGGGCGTTTCTCTCTCCCTCTACCTGTTCAGCTAGGACTTTCTCACCTTCTTCCTGTAATTGCTTTTCTTTAGCCTGTTCCGACATTCTCTTACTTTTCTCGACTTTCGCTAGTTCTTTCTGGGCCCTCCTATGCGCTTCCTTACGCCATAACTCAATGGCTTCTGTCTGTGAGGGCCTCGCCTTTCTTTTCCATAACTCTTCCTCCACTCTCATAATGCATTCTATATCCCATGTACCTGTGGCAGGCCACCTATACGCCATCTCTAATTTCTCGGTATAGTCTACCCAAAGGTCTAAAAATAATATGGCACTCAATCCATGCTTGTTGTACATGAAATATCCAGGAGTGTCCCTAGGCGGAACTTTAACTGGTTTTTCTAACAGATTCTTTTTGGTGCCAATTGTGCGTAATTTGGAAAACAGAGGCATTATTAAACTCAACAAATTACGATTTAAAAAGCCTTGGAATATACAAAAACAAAACGAACACTTTATACACTAGAATATAGTGCAACCATACCGGTTTCACGAATGAAACACGTCTTTACCGTTTTCCAAAAATGGAACCCGTCTTTATACTATCTCAGTGGTACTCACCAAGAAGCAAAACTTGAAGACCTGGTCATCGGACTCTTGACGCTTGCGCAGGAATTTGGGGCTCCAAAGACCTCGGACTCTGCACTCTCACTGGTCAGGCTCTGGATTGGGACGCTCCACTATCTTCTTCACCGCCTCGTGTGGATGATCAGTCGCAGTCTGCCTCCTCCTCGTCTCGAGGGAGTTAGCGAGAACACCCCGCTGTTGTGCACTTGAAGTCCGTCGAAAGTATGGAAGGGACAAGGACCCGACTTACATCGCCGGCGCGTAGGGAAGAGGGAGCGTCCCTGTTCAGGTGTCAATTAATGTGGTAAATAAAAAAAACTAGTTATTTACGCCGTTCGGAATTTCTATAACTACCCAAGAAAATGGTAATGCATAAAATGAGGAGCAGAGTCCGTGGTCTTCGAGTTGAAAGGGTTTTATTCCAGAAGTCGAGTTAAAGGAGAGCTCCTTCACCAAGCGGGTTCAGGAGTAGTCCACTTTGCTTGAAACATAACAGCACTTATATACAGTACGAGTACAATCAAAAAGGAGTTTCCCTTAGACTTGATTCAATCATTTCATGATGTAATCATACAGAAGACATAGCCTACTTGTTCTCGTTTAAAGAATAAGCTGAATAGCATTTACACATATACAAACATATTGCATCGGGGCGATTGTGGTGGCAAGTTACAGAGTTGCTAGTATCTGAGGACAGAGAATCGAGGCATTGTCACAGGGTCATTTCTGTCAGAAAGGTAATGAGGACGAGGCATTGTGCGTTCTTTACTTCGTACACAAGGGCGGTGATGTCTCACAATAGTATGTGTGTGCAGCTGGGAAGAAGGAGAATGGGCTGTAGTAAACTATTCTTCTTCGTGGCTGTCTCCTGTGTTTGATCAGGTTTTCCCTTGGTTGTTAACCCAACCCGTGGCTGTCCTCGCAAACTAGGAAATCATTGATGAGCGAGAGCTGCTCGGTCGGTGACAGAGTTAGGGAGGGGGGGTTTTCCGAGTCACCCATCCGACTGACTCCGTTCTTGTCTAAGGAAAAATATCGAACGGGACGGAAACCTGTAGGTTACATGGTAGCTGGACATTATTCTTTGCATTTGTCAGCTTTATCAGAAAGAGAGCAGGCAAGAGGGGGTACAACGGGGTTTGTGCTTGAAGTAGGAGGATCGGCTTGCCTGGTCGATGTCAGGGTGGATAGGGTGCATGATGGGACACCAGGGGAAAAGGGAGCTTTTTTAGGGAGAGTGGAGAATGGCTATTGTGAGCCAGGTGTTACTGCACCCCACTATGTGAATTGGCCAGGACCTGTGACATCTGGATGGTCTAGGGCCTGGTCCTGGCTCTGGACACCTAGAGAGTACCAGTGGGGTATCCTAGTTGGGCCAGAAAGTTCTGGTTTGGAGGAAACCATGTGGGTTCAGAATGGCGTAGGACCGAAGGGTGTCCCTGCCGTGCGGACCCTCGTCCGTTTTCCATCGCCCAAAGCAGGGACGCCCATCAAGGGAGTGATTGGTCTACCCTGCCTTTTGGGTGGAAGTGGGATGTGTTGGACCCATCTTAAAGGAAAGGGACCCTGCTCTACAGTGGGAGGGTGCAGAACTCTGGAAGGGGGTGCAGAGGGAGGGAGTCCTCGCCTCTGACCCTGGTGCATCCAGTGACTGTAGATCCCAGGTGGTAGACCAGTGATGGAGAGAGGTCCTGAACTGGTGGGAGAGTTGTGTTCTGGAAGGTGCTTCCCTGGGAGGGTGCGAAACCCCAGAAGTAGAGGTAGGGTGGGGCATTCTTGCCCGTGACCTCTGGTCAGCCTGAGGGTGGGGACCCTTGGTTGAAGGATCAGTGGTAGTTGTAGCTATACTGAGAGGGAGAGTGGAGAATGGCTATTGTGAGCCAGGTGTTACTGCACCCCACTATGTGAATTGGCCAGGACCTGTGACATCTGGATGGTCTAGGGCCTGGTCCTGGCTGTGGACACCTAGAGAGTACCAGTGGGGTATCCTAGTTGGGCCAGAAAGTTCTGGTTTGGAGGAAACCATGTGTGTTCAGAATGGCGTAGGACCGAAGGGTGTCCCTGCCGTGCGGGTCCTCGTTCGTGTTCCTTCGCCTAAAGCAGGGAAGCCCATCAAGGGAGTGATTGGTCTACCCTGCGTTTTGGGTGGAAGTGGGTTGTGTTGGACTTGACCCTTTTGGCAGGTTCACCCCGAAACTTTTTGCATTTGCTTAGCCTGTTTCTGTAACCTGGTGTTGGTGATTTTAGGCCTCTGCGCACTTTTCACTGTGGTCCAGTGTAAAGTGCATGCGCTCTCTGTGTATGTGTGGTGAGAGTGGCCTGCCCTCCCATAGGAATGCATGGGGAACATGTGTGACCGTGGTAGTTCCTGATGTGTGGGGAGTGCAGGGTCCAGTTTAGTGAGTGCGAACTTGTGTGATTAAATGCTGCGCGATGATGTGCGCAGATTCATTGTGTCTAGTGGATAAGTGCCACTTCTAGAAGTTGGCATGTCTGTGCAGTAAATGTGAATTGACTGTCTGGCTTGTGATTGGCTGAAGCTGGCTGGTGTGCCTGCCTCTAGGAGTCAGGATGGGTCTGCCCCGGTGGTGAATGGAGAGATCTGCATGTTGATGGCAGGGAGGAGTGTACCTGGGACCTGAATAGGCCTGGGCCTTCCCTCCACAATGCTGGCTCCACCACCTGTGGTGTGTCTGATGTCCCTGACCCATCCTGTGAATAGGCAGAGAGCAAAACAAAGTGCTCAAGAACCAGTTGCATCTGGTTCCCCCCTTGCCTGCACCTTTGAAAACAAAGGAAATGGTGTATAAAAGAGGGGCTGTGATCCCATGAAAATGTTCTTGTTTTCTAACTTGAAACTACCAGGGGTGTGCTGCTGCTAGGGCCCAGGGGAAGGCTTGTCTCCCTGGGCCCTGCCCTGCCCATGGATGCTGGAGGACGTCTTTCCCTGGAGATGGATTATAGCGCTGTGGGAGTGCTGTCCTTCTGTCCCCAGGAGCACTCACTGTTTTCTTCTTAGGAGCGCTGGGGCTGTGATCTGCTGAAGTGGCGCTGTGTTTTTGTTGCAGAGCGTTCCCCTTGTTGCCCCAGGCGCCTCCCTTGCAGCCTGCCTAAATGGCCACGTTCCTATTATTCCTAGCGGGTGCCAACCCCACTTCATGGCCGCCTGTTTTGCTTTTCTTTAGCAGGTGCCCACCATGCGTTATTGCCTCTGTGCTGATGTACATTTAAATTGCACTGTTGCCCACCCTGCGACTTTGCCCATATCCCTATTCTTAATTTACGGGTGCCACCCCGTTTATAGGTGCCTTAGCGGATGCCCAGCCCGCTTCTACTTTTATTTTGCACGCCGAGGGAGCCTACCCCTCATTTCCCTTGAAGAATCACCGCCGTGGGCCCGATCGGACCAACAGGAAGTCAGACAGTACGATGCCTGACATGGAGCGGGACTTCCATTTCCCAAGGGAAGCCCCACGCCCATGGCATCACCCGACGAAAGGAGGAAGCAGGGGGAGGTGTCCAGGGCTCCCGTGAGCTAAGGGAGCCCCACGTGCTGCAGCGCTAGCAAGGCCCCGGTCCCAGAAGAGGGACCGGGTGAAGCAGAGACCGGCAGCATTCAAGAGCCCCTTATGCTGCTGTGTAGCCCGGGTGAAGAGAGGCCCCTGGTCAGAGCAGCCCGTTGGCGCAGCGGGCCGCTCCAACATTGAAATAGTTGGTTAGAGGGTCCTGTTGGGGGTCCCGAGGTCCCTGTGTCTGAGGCCCCATTGAGGCGCATTGTCAGGGCCTGGACGGCCCCGCTGGCGAGAGGGCTGCCCCAACTACATGGGGCATGATTTGTTAAAATGGCCTTTTCTTCCCCAACGCTTGACAGTATTTTGTGGACATATTTACTTAAAGGGCCCATTGGGGTCCTCGGGGTCAGTGATACCCCGCTTGGGCATATTTGACTTTTAGAGACTAGCGGGCTCCACCAGGTGCATCATTATTCCTTTTACAGGGCCCTGTGTGGCCCCAGCCTGCGCACCTTTGTTTTGAAGAGCCAGATGGCTCCAGGGTGCACAGGCAGTGGTTCCTACGGGATAATGAGAGCTCATGCCCCCTTTGCCTTGTCTGACATACAGCTGCCCAGCAAGTAGTGGGCAGCTGCACTGTTTAGGCGCAGTTCCAGTGAGAGTCCCTGAAAGAAATAAAAGTGGCACAGAGGTGCCAGGCCTTCCACAGCTGCGCAGCACTTAGTGCCAGCTGCAGCGTTTGGTCCTGTTATTGCTCTCAGCTGCCCAGCAAGTAGTGGGCAGCGGCACTGTTTAGGCGCAGTTCCAGTGAGAGTCCCTGAAAGGAATAAAAGTGGCACAGAGGTGCCAGGCCTTCCACAGCTGCGCAGCACTTAGTGCCAGCTGCAGCGTTTGGTCCTGTTATTGTTCTCAGCTGCCCAGCAAGTAGTGGGCAGCTGCAACGTTTAGGTTTGCGCAGATGGCCCACCCCTGACTGGCGCTGCATTGGCAGCGACCCCTGACATTCTGGACACTGGGCATTTGAGCCCCTTCTTGAGATGGCCAGTTGGCCAGCGGGCTGATATGTGGATAGGGCGCAAAGCCCTAATGTGATTGACATGCTCTAAATGTGGTGCTAGGAAATGTACTACATTTAGTATGTTTTACGCACCCTGTATGTGATACCTCTAAAACTGTGGTTTATGATTACGAGGTTGTTTTACCTATGTAGGTTTGGGTTCATGATATTGTACGTCACTCTGTGCTTTACGCCCCTAAATGTGAGTTATACTTTGGAGGTAGGGTCTAATGTGTTTAGACTAGTGAGGTTGGCGCAGGATATATTTCGCGCCTGATGTGACTGTGCATAATGTAGTTTATGTTACAGGTTGGGGTGGAGTACAGTGATTACCAGTGGCTACTGGTTATAGGTTTATGATCTATTTTTACTTGTACCAATTTCTGCTAAGTGTTTATCCTGACAGTGGCCCACGTGGCCATGTCCTGTTTAAATAATCCTTTGTGAATATTGCCCGTGCCAGTTGGCACAACGTATATTGTGTGATTACTATCTGATGTGTTATGAGAATACCAAAGCTACTTGTACATAACCTTGTGTGGAGTTCCTTTTGTAGTGTGCCTGGGATGTTGTTACTTTGTGCGTGCGCAAATGCTTTACACATTGCCTCCAGGATAAGTCTGTCTGCTTGTGCCAAGCTACCAAGGGGGTGAGCAGGGGTTATCTTTGGCATGTAACTCCCTTGCCCTGACTAGAATGGTGGTTTCTGCCTGGCTTTGGCGTAAGCCTTAGCCAACCAGAAATCCCAGTTCTAACACTAACCTACACTCTGGTAGTCTTCATTATCTAAGTGTAAAGACCTAGAAAGTCCATCTACATTGACATGGGCAGTCCAAAGTCTGTGTTCCTCTGTAAAGTCCATACTCTGTAGGAAAATGGAACACTTCAACAGTTTAGGATTCTGAGAGGTCTATGGTCAGTGTGAAGAAGGAAGTGAGTACCAAACAGGAATGATCTCAGCTTCTTCAGGGACGGGACCACAGCAAATGCTCAATGGCACTCCATATTTGTTCTCTGGGAAGTAGTCACCTGCTAATGAAGGCAACTGGCTAATTTGAATCCTCTGTTTCAACCACAAATTCCTTTGCATAGTCAGGAGCCAGTAACACTGGTGCTGAACACATAGCCTCCTTCAGAGTGTCAACTACTTTCTGACTCTCTGGAATCCAAAGGACCTTTTTGGGCCATTTCTTTGTGGTGGGTTCTATCAGGGGTGTCACAATAGTCCCATAGTTCTGAACAAGTCCAAAGACCAAGAAAGGCCCTGACCAATATCTGGGTATTAGGAGACTTCCAATCAATGAAGGTCTGGACTTTTGGCCGGGGAGTTGTACAAAGCCTCAACCAACAAGGTGGCCTAAGTACACCACTGAACACTGCCCCCTGTGGCACTTGCCTGCCTTGATAGTCATTCCCATATCCTGCAGGGTCTGAAGCACTTCCTTCAGGTGTACCAGGTGGTCCTCCAGGTGGTACTGAATACAGACATATCATCAAGATAAGTTGCAGTGAAAGCTTCTAACTCAGACAGGACTCTGTTCACCAACCTTTGGAAGGTGGCAGGTACATTCTTCAATCGAAGGGGCATCACCTTATATTGAAAGTAACCTGAGGTCAAATCAAATGTACTCAGGTACTTGGCAGCCCCCAACCTATCAAAGAGCTCATCAGCTCTAGGAATAGGGTAAGCCTTAGTGACTGCATTCAAAACAATGTAGTCCACACAAAACCGTAGCTCCTTCTTTCCCACTTAGGGATTAGGTTTAGACACCAGCCCCACTGGGCTGTTCCATGGACTGTCAGAGGGCTGAATCAGCACTAACTCCTGCATCTTACCTACCCCAGCTTCGATGCTGGCTCTGACCTGATCAGACAACCTGTACAATTTATTTTTGACAAGTAGGGTGTCACCTGTGTCAATGTCATGTACACACCAAGTGGTGATACCTAGAGTCAAGTAGAACAGTCCATCAAACTGCGCCAGACACTTGCTTGCAGTCTTTGTTCTGCTGGCCTGTCAACTTGTGAGAGAAGACAACTCCCTTCACTGAGCCATATTGCACATTGCTGGAGAGGAGATTGAGTAATGGCTCACTCTCCTCTTTTCCTCCTTCATTTGTGACCATCAGAATGATCATGTCTGCCCTGTCTTGATGGAGTTTCAATCTGTTAACATGCCGGATCCTATGGGGATTCCTGGGGGTGCCACCTCCCCTTTCTCTGCAGAATTGAGTATGGCCCAGTCCATTTCTGCTGGAGGGTACTGGGAGCCATGGGCTCCAACATCCACACCAACTGACATGGATGGTATTCAGTCATCGTAGTCTTCTGGTCATGCTAGAGCTTCATGAGTTCTTGGCTGGCCTCCAGGTTGCTGCCTCCTCTGTTCATATACTCTGCCATGCGAGACCTTAGGCCTAGTACATCATCCAAAACATTCTGCTTGGATTCCTTGTCAGGGATCTCCCAAGACTCTCTCACCAAACACAATGGCCCTCTTACAGGGTACCCAAACAGTAATTCAAAGGGGCAAAAGCCAACCCATTCTGTAGCACCTCCCTGTATGTAAACACCAGGCATCGGATGAAAACATTCCATCTCCTCCTGAGTTTGTCAGACAAACCGATGATCACACCATTCAGGGTCTTATTGAACCTTTCCATCAGACCATTAGTCAGGGGAAGATATGGGGTGGTGAACTTGTAGGTAACACCACATTCATTCCACATTGCCTTCAGATAAGCAGACATAATGTTTGTGCCCCTATTTGAGACCAACTCCTTTGGGAATCCCACTCTGGTGAACACACCAAGTAAGGGCCTAGCCGCTGTGGGAGCAATGACGTTTCTGAGGGGTATTGCCTCTAGAAATTTCTCTTCCCTGAGCCAGTTGGCGGGTTCAGGGGACCAACAATGTTGATCCCCAACCTTTTTCAAAGGGTTCCCAACCACTGGCAGTGGTATTAAGGGAGCTTTTGGATTGCTCCCTGTCCTACCACTGGCCTGACAGGTGACAAAAGAGCTACATACCTCATTCACTTTGCCAGACATGTTGGGCCAATAGTAATGGTTAACCAACCTATTCCATGCCATGTTTTGGTCTGACGCAAATGTCCTTCCAATGGGATGTCATGGCTCAATGTAAGGAGGAATTCTCTATATTTCTGGGGGACCACAACTGTTTTTGTTGCCCCTTGTTTGAGTTCCCTGCATTAAAAAACTAGAGGACTCCATCTCCCAGTAGACCTTGTGGAATCCACTGACATCATACCTCTCTTGCCTGTAGGGAGTCTGCCTCAGATTCTCAAGTGTGGTACACTGACACAACTCCTCTCTGAAGGGTCCACCAGCTATTTGCAATCCTGCCAAGTCAGACAGATCTAGCAGGTGAGGAATTCTTACCTCAGAGGTCAAATCCTCCCCCTCTGGGTCAGATTCCAACTGTACCTCTGGAGATCTTTAGAATGGTTCACCAGACCCTGTGCCCTTTGTCTTTCTCTTGGAGGGTTGGCCCATTGTTCAAGGGTCCAACTATCCAACACTTTCTTGCTGTGCAGTCTGTGACCTGTTCACAGCACGTACCCACTCAGGTTGGTATGGCATCAGCACACAAACTTTCCTTTCCACTCCTGACAATTCAAAAATGTCAAGACCATTTCATAGTAGATGCTATATTGGGAGGGTAGGAGACATAACTATCTTCTTAGGGCCCATTACATCTCCCAGTGCTTAATTTGTAAAATATGAAGTGCAGGTGCTCAAACCCACTTCCCTTGGCTCCACCCACTTCAACCAATGGCTTCATCCACTTACTCTAGTTGCTCCACCCCACTGCTTAATTTGTAAAAATATGGGCCAGGGACCTTTTCGGGAGATCACGACAGCCTGCACCACACATTGCTTATGCCAGCGCTGCCAACGACAGTTCCAACACAACTACATACCATCTCACTCCTAAAAGTGATACAATTAAGGCTATTTTAATGTATTCTGACTTATTAAACACAGTTGTTGTGCTCTTGTGGGCAATATTTGGCAGGCATGGTTGGGATTTTAATTTTAAGGTAAATAAAAATAGAGAGAAAGTAAAAAAAAAACTGAGGAAATCAACGAAAACCGGTGTTTTCCCTTTTGTAACATACTTTAAATATATATATATATATATATATATATATATATATATATATATATATATATATATATATATATATATATATATATATATAATATATATATATATATATATATATATATATATGTATACACAGGAATAATACAATTCAAATCTGTTTTAGACCTGTCTCATCTATCCATAAATGATTAGTAATGCAAATAAAGACAGAACAGACTTGTTAAAAAAGTGATACAGGGAGAAGACTGTAAACAAGTTAGTATTTAACCTTCCAAATTTATAAATTAAGTTAAAGTAAAGGAATATTTATTTCACTGCGTAAGGCGCAGAGCTGGCCTCAGAAACAGCAAGAGAGGAGCAGAATAGGGAGAAATAAGGGGGAGAGATGATTGGAAAAAGGACTGTGAAGAAAAGAGCACTTGCAAGAGCGAGAAATATGAACAGAAGTGGAGCGAGGTGCAAAAAGAGGAATGAGGAAAATTAAGCACCCTTGCCATTGGGCTCCTCCGACACGCCCTAGAAATCCTTGAGACCCCTGCGCTTAATAGTTTACAAGACAAGCATTAAGCACAATGCACTTCAATTGTGTCCAGCAGCAAACCATGGCACCGACACGCAGCAGCTCTGCTAATGCACCTCAACAGTAAACTTGATTTACTCTGGTAACGAAAGCATAGGACTTCCACAGTTAATGCAGGGCAGAATAGAATGGTAAACAATCACAACTACAACGTGAAAACCAGCACAAACACCACCCGCCCAACATGGCAGCATTACACTTTATTAATCAAATGAAAAACTCCTGTTCCAACCCAAATTCAGCCTGCACTCTATGCGGGCCTCCCATGAAATCGAAGACCAATGAAATATTGTGAGATACGGGAGAGTAGTGTAGTCAGTGTGTTGTGGGTCCTAGTGCAAAGAAGGAAATGGGCCTTGGGCTGTTCTTCGAATTTTAAAATACATCATTTCATTAAAGTGCAGTGACCCCTTGCGCCGCCCGCTGCACCAATGGAAGCTACACCCCTGATATGGAAATCTCAAGGCCCCTTCATCACATTCTGCGAGTGAACCCGGCCACACAACCCATCACAATTGACTTGCCCCTTCAATGGGAACTCTTTTTTCATGCTGCCTTCCTAGGAGATGTTTAGCAAGGTAATTATGCTTTAAACGTCTTCTGCTGTGAAGCACCGGACAACAAGGTGACACCATGTACGTGGTGTGTTCAGAGAAATTTAAACACAAACAAATATTTACATGTCAGCCAATCTGCTTTAAAGTGACTTCCCCTATTGTGAATAGATGTCACTTTGAATTCTTGTTACCTTTAGAATTCAAAGTCCAAGTTTTCACACTCCACTGTCTTTTTACTCACACACACAATAACCACGGAGAAGGACTCCCTAGAACCATTAACTCGAAAACAGATTGAATTCATGCTCAAGCTTACCGGCACTTGAGGCCGCGCTTTCAATTACTGCCCCTGCACCCGTCTTTGGGAACATTCCCTATGCCCACGACTAGACCTCGTTCCCATCCCTTACTGCATATCAGAAACAAACATGACAGGCCTCTAGTCCACAAACACAACTCACGTTTTGTTGAAAGTAAAAGAAACCACGATGGCCAGTCTCCTTACCTGCAGCATGGAATCTTCTGAGACCGCCTTCAGGGCTGAGGCTGACACTGGCACGCGGGGAGAGAAACTACAGGAGAATAGCTACTCGCAGGCAGGTGACCCCTGGAGCCGAAGAGAGACACAGCTAGTTTCTACGAAACAGAGAGCACTGAAAGTCTTTGATTATACCAGGGTTTCAGAGTCAAAAAGTGTGTCTGTGATTCAGGCTTGGTGAGCAAAATAACAATGGATTAAACCCAGATCTGTGACTGGGGGTGAATGTTTTGCCATTGTGCAACATTCCGTCCATCATCTTGTGTGTTTTGCTGTTCACCCTATGTCGGAAGGGTATGCCCAGACATGGATCTCGTGCTAACTAAGCCACTGAAGTCAAGCTATCCTGGCTGAAGACGGCTGGTATTCAAACTGTTAGAGCCTCACCTACATGTAACAGCATCCACATAGAAGACCAGCAAGAACGGGGCTACTTATTATTAATATCCCCCAGGATTTGTCCAATAACATAAATCCTTAGGTCAAGATGCGTACTAATTATAAAATAACACAGGACCACAAGCACTCCACCACAAAAAAATGTGTGAAGAATAGAGAGAGTACCTCACGGTAGAACAAACCGAGGGGATTCCTGGTTAATAATTACCGGTATACCCACTTCTCATCATTGGCCACTCTCTCTATGTGAAAAGACAAACGTGCACTAGAAAAGAATAAGTAGTGCGGACAAGAGAATAGTAGTGAAAAACACAAATAGTGACAAACGTATCAACACTGACACACACCTGTAGTGTTCAGAAACAATTAAAAAGACCCCTAACCAAACACACAGAAAAATTGTGATGTGTAGTAGGGTTTGACTTGCTTTACCGTTTTATTCTGACGCAGCAAACCCCACTTGTTAAAAATGGTTATTTATATACCATGGTGATTTTTGTCCTCAAGCCGACATGTTTCATCGCTCTAAATTTTTGCGATTTCATCAGGGCGTAAGAGGGGTGAACTATTCTCAGTCTTTTCAGACAAATATGGACCTGTGTGAAGAGATAAAACAAAAAGACGCTGAAAGCGCCATTTAAGCCCCTCAAAAATAGGGGGCGTCACAAATGCAGCATGGAGATGGCACACAATCTAAGTGCATTTACCTTGAGGGTGCTACGTCAGCACATACCAGCACCACTCATTAGGGCACCGTGTCAGGCGTACACGTGTCCCACAATGTGACCGGAACTGGTCACAGTCACCTGTGCAAGTTCGGAAAACAAAATATGCATAGATTGGAGCGTTACAAGCTCATGCCCCTAGGAAGCAGATGTAGGATAAAAGCTGTAATATCCCCAGTACCCAGTCTAACAGTGCTCAAAATATTGTTAAATGCCTAAAACGTCCCCTCGATCCAGCCACCTGATCCCAAGATTTAGAGAACCAAAACTATGAGCACCAGGTAGGGGTTGTGCTAGTTGGTAAAATACCCCTGCCCGGCATTACCGGGTTCCACTTGTTCTTATGGCTTATAAAACTTCCAGGCAAATGTCGATAAATTTACGAATCTGACCCGCATTTTGAACCCAGTGAGAATCATTCAAGTCCATTCCCGGGTGCCCCGAGTACACATACGCCACACCCCTAAACCCATCTTACTGATGCCGAGTCCCCCCGGCGCTTCAGACGATCCTCGCGCTGGTTCTTTGCGCGGATCAGGAAGTAGCCGGAGGGAACGTGACTCCGCCCACCACGCCGCGCCTAGCGGCAATGCCATCTTAGAATGGGCTAAATGATGCATTAGCAAGCAGAATCCCGGTCTTCCAAACATTGAACAGTCTAAGGATTTTCATAATATCGACATACCCCACATAGGTTGAATCATGCAAGTAAATGACTCGCATTCTGGATAGAGTTGGATATAATCCCAACTACATATCCACATAAATACCACAAGGGTTAAGGCGAGTTCTGGATGAAGTAGTTTCCAGAAATTGTTAAAGTGATGGAGTGTCCACCCAGATGCCATAATGTGTATGTACAGTTCCCCAGTACAGTGTCAGAGGGCTGACAAGGGGGGAGGGGGAGAAGGGGGAAAACTTTAAAGCCTATTGTGAATGGAAGTACCCTGTATGTCCCAACCAAGATGTTCATTCATAAGACTAGGACCCACATAGGGGAGTATATGTAATTAAATAGAGGTGTGGAAAGAGAATCTGCAGTGCTCCGTGTTGAGGTTATATGGTTATACTGGTGGGTAGCTTCAAAATCTAGCAGTAATTGGTAACAGAGCCCTGCTTATTCTGTTCCACTCAATAATTTCATTTAACCCCTCCTGGTCTGCCTTCTCCAGGAATATCCATTTAGCTTCTTTCCTTGCCAGAATGTTCTCCAAGTTGTGCGTTTCGCCCACCACCTTTTCTAGGACAGTCCACTTGAGGTCTTTAGGGTCATGCTTGAGGTGATAAAGTGTTGTACCAGGCGGGTTGTGAGTTTCTTTGCTTTACTGGTACTCAGATGCTCCTGCACTCCTATCTTTACTTTGCGAGTCGTGAGGCCAATATATTAAAGACCACAGCTACACATAAGTCTGTAGATGACATGCGTCGTATTTCAGTTGCTGAACCGGTTGAGGAACCAGGTTCTGCCCCCGCGTAAAGTTACACTCTTGGTAGCTGATGTAAGCCCACAAACCAAGCAGTTACCGCAAGGATAATGTCTGGGCGGTATAGTAATAGTCATGGCCATATTCGGAATGCGTGTATGTACCAATTTGTCTCGTAAGTTTGGGGCTCTTTTAAATGCAAAGCGCGGAGTAAGCATCTTGATCCCCCTTGTATCCAGTATAGACCAATGTTTTTTTATGATCTGTCTTATTTTGGTTGAAAGGGGGTGACCCTAAAGACATCAAGTGGACTGTCCTAGAAAAGGTGGTGGACGAAACGCACAACTTGGAGAACATTCTGGCAAGGAAAGAAGCGAAATGGATATTCCTGGAGAAGGCAGACCAGGAGGGGTTAAATGAAAAGATTGAGTGGAACAGAATAAGCAGGTGATAACAGGGCTCTGTTACCAATTACTGCTAGATTTTGAAGATACCCACCAGTATAACCATATAACCTCAACACGGAGCACTGCAGATTCTCGTTCCGCACCTCTATTTAATTACATATACTCCCCTATGTGGGTCCTGGTCTTATGAATGAACATCTTGTTTGGGACATACAGGGTACTTCCATTCACAAGAGGCTTTAAAGTTTCCCCCCCCCCCCCCCTTGTCTGCCCCCTGACACTGTACTGGGGAACTGTACATACACATTATGGCATCTGTGTGGACACTCCATCACTTTAACAATTTCTGGAAACTACTTCATCCAGAACTCGCCTTAACCCTCGTGGTATTTATGTGGATATGTAGTTGGGATGAAAAAACATTTCAAAAAAATTCGTTCGTTTTTTTATATCCAACTCTATCCAGAATGCGAGTCATTTACTTGCATGATTCAACCTATGTGGGTCTATGTCGATCTTATGAAAATCCTTAGACTGTTCAATGTTTGGAAGACCGGGATTCTGCTTGCTAATGCATCATTAAGCCCATTCTAAGATGGCCGCGTCGCTATGCGCGACGTGGTGGGCGGAGTCACGTGCCCTGCGGCTACTTCCTGATCCGCGCATAGAACCAGCGCGAGGATCGTCGGAAGCGCCGGAGGGACTCGGCATCAGTAAGAGGGGTTCAGGGGTGTGGCGTTTGTGTACTCGGGGCACCCGGGGATGGACTTGAATGATTCTCACTGGGTTCAAAATGCGGGTCAGATTCGTAAAAGTAACGACATTTGCCTGGAAGTTTTATAAGCCATAAGAACAAGTGGAACCCGGTAATGCCGGGCAGGTGTATTTTACCAACTAGCACAACCCCTACCTGGTGCTCATAGTTTTGGTTCTCTGAATCTTGGGATCAGGTGGCTGGATCGAGGGGACGTTCTAGGCATTTAACAATATTTTGAGCACTGTTAGACTGGGTACTGGGGATATTACAGCTTTTATCCAACATGTGCTTCCAAAGGGCATGAGCTTGTAACGCTCCAATCGATGTATATATTTTTTTTCGAACTTGCACAGGTGACTGCGACCAGTTCCGGTCACATTGTGGGACACATGTACGCCTGACACGGTGCCCTAATGATTGGTGCTGGTATATGCTGACGTAGCACCCTCAAGGTAAATGCACTTAGATTGTGTGCCATCTCCATGCTGCATTTGTTACGCCCCTTATTTTTGAGGGGCTTGAATGGCGCTTTCAGCGTCTTTTTGTTTTATCTCTTCACACAGGTCCATATGTTAGTCTGAAAAGACTGAGAATAGTTCACCCCTCCTACGCCCTGATGAAATGGCTAAAATTTAGAGCGATGAAACATGTCGGCTTGAGGACAAAAATCACCATGGTATATAAATAACCATTTTTAACAAGTGGGGTTTGCTGCGTCAGAATAAAACGGTAAAGCAAGTCAAACCCTACTACACATCACAATTTTTCTGTGTGTTTGGTTAGGGGTCTTTTCAATTGTTTCTGAACACTACAGGTGTGTGTCAGTGTTGATACGTTTGTCACTATTTGTGTTTTTCACTACTATTCTCTTGTCTGCACTACTTATTCTTTTCTAGTGCACGTTTGTCTTTTCACATAGAGAGAGTGGCCAATGATGAGAAGTGGGTATACCGGTAATTATTAACCGGGAACCCCCTCGGGTTGTTCTACCGTGAGGTACTCTCTCTATTCTTCACACATTTTTTTGTGGTGGAGGGCTTGTGGTCCTGTGTTATTTTATAATTAGTACGCATCTTGACCTAAGGATTTATGTTATTGGACAAATCCCGGGGGATATTAATAATAAGTAGCCTCGTTCTTGCTGGTCTTCTATGTGGATGCTGTTACATGTAGGTGAGGCTCTAACAGTTTGAATACTGTTAGTGGGGGGCTGCCTTACCTACCCCTTTACCCCCTCTACCCCTAGAGATTGTTCTGAAGACGGCTGGTAGCCAGAAACCGGTCCTGGGATGCTTGATTCTTGTCCAGGGAAGACAGTGCTTGGCAGTTCGGGCTGGACTGTTCCCATGAATTGCAGGGTCAAGACTGATTTGCATATGGCCATGTCTGAACTGGGGTGGCTTGGTGAGCAAAATAACGATGGATTAAACCCAGATCTGTGACTGGGGGTGAATGTTTTGCCATTGTGCAACATTTTTTCCATCATCTTGTGTGTTTTGCTGTTCCCCCTATGTGGGAAGGGTATGCCCAGACGTGGGTCCTGTGCTCACTAAGCCACTGGAGTCAAGCTATCCTGGCTGAAGACGGCTGATAGCCAGAAACCGGTTCTAGGATGCTTGATTCTGGTCCAGGGAAGACATGGCTTGGTAGTTCTGGCTGGACTGTTCCCATGAGGCACAGGGTCAAGACTGATTTGCATATGGCCATGTCTGAACTGGGATGGCTTTGTGAGCAAAATAACGATGGATTAAACCCAGATTTGTGACTGGGGGTGAATTTTTTGCCATTGTGCAACCCTCCGTCTATCATCTTGTGTGTTTTACTGTGTACCCTATGTGGGAAGGGTATGCCCAGACGTGGGTCCCGTGCTCACTAAGCCACTTGAGTCAAGCTATCCCGGCTGAAGACAGCTGATAGCCAGAAACCCGTCACAGGATGCTTGATTCCGGTCCAGGGAAGACATGGCTTGGCAGTTTGGGCTGGACTGTTCCGATGAGGCACAGGGTCAAGACTGATTTGCATATGTCCATGTCTGAACTGGGGTGGCTTGGTGAGCAAAATAACAATGGATTAAACATAGATCTGTGACTGGCGGTGAATGTTTTGTCATTGTGCAACATTCCGTCCATCATCTTGTGTGCTTTGCTGTTTACCCTATGTGGGAAGGGTATGCCCAGACGATGGTCCTGTGCTCACTAAGCCACTGCAGTCAAGCTATCCTGGCTGAAGACGGCTGATGGCCTGAAACCGGTCCTAGGATGCATGATTCCGGTACAGGGAAGACATGGCTTGGCAGTTCGGGCTGAACTGTTCCCATGAGGCACAGGGTCAAGACTGATTTGCATATGGCCATGTCTGAACTGGGGTGGCTTGGTGAGCAAAACAATGATGGATTAAACCCAGATCTGTGACTGGGGGTGAATGTTTTGCCACTGTGCAACATTCCGTCCATCATCTAGTGTGTTTTGCTATTCAGAAGAAAGTGGCAGAGAGGGTTCGGGAGGAGCAGGCCAGGAGCCACTGCATTATCATAGCTGCCAAGTTTTCAGATTGCTATGTGTGACAATTTCATAATTTCACTGTAAATATAAGTGACATTTCAACAACTATGAGTGACTCTTCCTCGCAAGCAAACCCAGCAATGAAGAGGAGGGAAGCCTATAATTATAAGAAATTGCACCCATTTGAGAACAAGAAACTCTAAGACGATCTTAAAAATCTTGGAAGTAAGTGCTCAGGGGTAGGCAAAACATGACTGCTTGTACTTAAAAAACGGAACAGTGGGTTTCATTTCAGATTTTCAAAACATATTTTAATGATTTAATTATGTAGCAGATATTCTTGGAAGTAGTGTTTTGGGCTAGGCAAAAATTGAATACATATACTTAAGACTACTGCCCTTTCAGAAACTCAGCTCTACCAGGGCATGAAAACGCATGATGGATTC
Source organism: Lissotriton vulgaris (assembly GCF_964263255.1). Taxonomy (NCBI): domain Eukaryota; kingdom Metazoa; phylum Chordata; class Amphibia; order Caudata; family Salamandridae; genus Lissotriton; species Lissotriton vulgaris. The sequence continues at coordinate 293,133,896 of NC_141697.1, read as the reverse complement.
GTGGATTTTCAGCAAAATAGACAAGATTCCGGCATGGGTAAGGAGAGCCAATACAGACGTAAAGGAATGAGACTGCATTACGTACCACAGAAAGAGTTTGATGAGCAATGCTGTTAGCACAAGCACCACTTTAACTATTGTGTGTTCCCGCTGAGCCCAAAATAAATGAAGTTATTCCTGTCCTACATAACCGGGCTCCCGCGACCAGACCTCCGTTTTGAACTCAAGTGAGCACATGGTTGCCAGTTCATACCGGTGTCTCCTTGGCTCTCAGTGACACTCTGGTTAAATAAATTCACTGCCCCGAACTCCCCGGGGTCTCGCACATGGAGTCTGGGAGCAGACCTCCTCTATCTGCAGTCTCAGCCAGCCCTCGATCAAATAAGGAAGCCGGCTGCAGGGCAAGCCTGTGTTGATGCAGTGATTAGATTTGAAGATACTCTCTCCTCAAAAACAAAAGTACCGATGCGCAAGAGCGAGTATCACCTCATCCTGCCTCCCTGCTGCGGTGAGAGCGGCAAAGTCAGGAGGAGCCGAGCTGCGCAGAACTTCAAGAAGCGTGGGCAGCAGAAAGTCAATTAACTTCACCAGTGGGCACTGCAATGACGTCAGTTTAATTTCGGCGCTACGTGACTCTACAACTTGGATATATACATTGTAGTAGTACTTGCAGAGCTGCAAGCAAATCTAGCCAGCCCAATATTTATTTTCAAATGTTCTTACAGCATATATGCTGCTCCCTCTATAAAAAAAGATACCCGCCTTTTGCCGGTATTAGAGTGACGTCAGGGGCAGGAAGCGGAGAGGTGGGCGGTAGGTAGAGAGCGGGGGAAGGTGCCTGTTCCGGAAGGCTCAGTTGGAGACTACGCAGCTTTTAAAGCAGGAGGAACTACATTCCCGCTGAGCCCAAAATAAATGAAGTTATTCCTGTCCTACATAACTGGGCTCCTGCGACCAGACCTCAGTTTTGAACTCAAGTGAGCACATTGTTGCCAGTTCATACCGGTGTCTCCTTGGCTCTCAGTGACACTCTGGTTAAATAAATTCACTGCCCCGAACTCCCCGGGGTCTCGCGCCTAGGAGTTTGGGAGCAGACCTCCTCTATCTGCAGTCTCAGCCAGCCCTCGATCAAATAAGGAAGCCGGCTGCAGGGCAAGCCTGTGTTGATGCAGTGATTAGATTTGAAGATACTCTCTCCTCAAAAACAAAAGTACCGATGCGCAAGAGCGAGTATCACCTCATCCTGCCTCCCTGCTGCAGTGAGAGCGGCAAGGTCAGGAGGAGCCGAGCTGCGCAGAACTTCAAGAAGCGTGGACAGCAGAAAGTCAATTAACTTCACCAGTGGGCACTGCAATGACGTCAGTTTAATTTCGGTGCTACGTGACTCTACAACTTGGATATATACATTGTAGTAGTACTTGCAGAGCTGCAAGCAAATCTAGCCAGCCCAATATTTATTTTCAAATGTTCTTACAGCATATATGCTGCTCCCTCTATAAAAAAAGATACCCGCCTTGGAGTTCTGGACTTTTTGGTTCCGTCCAGAGGTGTCAGGGAACAACACCCAAAGACCCCGGAGTTCCACCTGCCTTGGTGCACAAATGAACAGAAACACGGGCTTCTCGATGGTGGCGTCAAAGACCAAAGGTTTATTACTGCAGGGACACAGAAGTCACAGAAACTACGCATGGGCAGTAACTAGGAGCCTGTTCAAATTGTACAAAGAGGGTTGCTCCTTATATACTAAATTTTGGCCTTCAGGCGAATTCTTCACATGATAGTACATTCCCAAACCTTTGTGTCATAAACAATAAATATTTGGCGTACACAGGAATCGTCGACAATATCTGATGTCAAAACATTACTAACGAGGGGTTCCCACTTTTCCATCATAATCTCATGTCAACTTTTCATTCAAGACCCGGACCGCCTCATCGTAAATTTCGTTACCTCCCCCTAATAAAGGCCCAGAAGGAAAGGAGCAGAGCCAGGTGCAGAAGATAGAAAAGCGGGATAAGGGATGTTTGTGGGTTGTAAATGGGCAAGGCTACCGGCTTCGGCCGCCTAATCGTGATCAGGACAATGGACACGAAGACCAGTTTAGCAAGACTGGCCCTGGGCAGAGGAGGCAGCCTTTGTCGAGTCATGCAGCTACGGCGTGATCTGGTTTAAGGTGCACGTGTCATGTAAGAGGTGAATCTCCGGCTAAGGCTACGTGTCCTTAATCGAAATGAAGTGATCAGAGGTTATTGCGTATGTGAGGGCAAGAAACACAAAATGGCGGCCATGATCTAAGATGGATGCCATGGGTAGATCAGAAATGTGTCTGTTACAGGAGTACTCTTGCTCGTAGCGTAGCGAAAACACCAGGATATGCTAAATGGATCATTTGCGGTTCGCTGATACCAATATTATGTATTTCCGACAATATTGAAAACACGGGTTCAAATCGTCACGGAACCTCAGACCCTCCTTTTGCCCTTACATAGGCAATTACTCAGTCTATGTCAGAGTCTAATTCTATGCTCATCAGGTCAGTGACATGCTGTTGTATCATCATCCTTTCCCGTGCCTTTTCTCCAAACGCAGGTGGTTTTCTAAGACAAGTTGCAGCACAAAGACTACACAAAGCAGGACCACACTGGATAATCAGGCAGCATGAGAATAGGAATACTAAGATGACACCAATGACCATTAGAACCTTCCATCCCCACGCTGAGATCAGAGTCCAAAACCACTCCATGAAGGACCAGTTTCCCTTGTCTACGTGAATAGAGTCGGAAATCTTGTGTAGCTTCGAGATCGCCTCATAGACTGTTGGAGCATTATTAGGAATAAAGACACAGCAGCTCGATTGGATCATTCTGCATACCCCACCTCGATCTGCAAGGATAACGTCTAGAACCATACGGTTCTGCAACGTCATGAGTCTATCCGCCTGAAGCTCAGCTGTCAAATTGCTAAGGGCACCAGCAGTTTCGGTAATAGTAGATTCAACTACCCGTGTTAGCTGACGTATGTTTCTACTATTGGCCATAGGCCCCCAGAATGGAAGGAAGCCTTTGAAGAAGTCTCCAGCTTCCTGACCAGCAGTATCTTCCTTGCTGAAGACACCTCTCGCTACTCTGGTTCTGTGATAGTCACATGAAGCAGTGTATGTTGGAGGCAACAATCGAGCAATATAGCATGATCCTGAAAAGTCGGCAGGCAACCATGTATAAGCTCTATCTCGACAGATGAAGTAGGTACCCCTAGCAGTAAGAAAGGCAGGGGAAGAGTTAGCCGGAAACACATAAGTCTCTACGCACTCACTCCTCCCTAGCTGAGCTCTCGGATTTCTCCCATTACCTTGCAAACAGACCTGACCTCGGTGAGGTACGACCCAGATTGGAGTTGAGCTTTTACGCTTGCTTTCTCCTAAACTAAGGCGATACTCTGAAGTATTCCAACTTAAATACACTCGCAATTCGTCTCTAGGGTAAGATGGAGTATTATTGACGTCCTTGATCATGTCAATAATTCCCTGGACTAAAGCTTTGTTGGCGGAGTTATATTTAGTGGAACGTGGTGGACGTGGAGGATAGGTTTCAAGGGCATAAGCAAAGATGGTTTGAAGGGCCTGAAATGATCCATTGTAGCTGAAAGGCAAAACCAGATAGGGAATACCTTTATCCATAGTGTGGGGTATCAAGCCACACACCCAGCAGTCTGTAGTGTTAACTACCAGTTGGTGTTGGTGCAAGAGCTGTACAAAAGTGTTGTTAATGAATTCTGAGCGTCGGGCTTGCTCATGTTCGGGAAACGAATGAAAAGAGTGTATAGAAGAAACAGTAGAAATAGCAGGATCAAGGGGAGGTACTGTAGTAACTGGCACAAAAATCAAATTTATACTGAAAACGATTCCACCCACCAACATTATCAAAACAATCAAAAATGTAATGGCACATTGCATCAAAAAGCATTTGCTGTGAAGGATTCTGCAAAGTCTGTTTCTGCGAACATAAATCACATTTTCTCGTTGCAGCGCAGGAAGCTCCATCTTCTACAATCCGCTCGCGACCACTGATGATGTGTACGTAGGTGAAAATGCCTCTATCAGCCCTGGGAGTTCCCAGAACCAACAGAAGGATCGACCTTGTGTCAGACCCCTGCAAATTCAACTAGGCACACAGCCACGACCCTACGGCTACCCAGACGGCAAGGCAATTTGAAAAACAATAAAACAATAGCAAACTTCCTGGCTGAAGGCAAAAGTTCAAAATTTCAAAATATCACAATGGGCAGTTGCCTGCTTTATTTGTCCATTTTACGGTTTCGTAAATTATATCTTTGCTTCGCAGGTACTGTCTGATCGGCAAATAGCGTTTCACTGGTAACTGTTGCAGTGTTCAGGTTCGCAGATGACAGAGTTCTTTCTGATGCAGAGGACAAATGTTCAGAGTTCAAAGGAGTCTTTTCAGGAGGAGAGTCAGAGCTTGGAGTGTCCGTGATCAATTCGGCATCGCTGAAAGGGATGAATTTTGGCGTACTTTCAAATTCGGAGGAACCAATTCCCTTCTTCACCCAGTCGTCGTAAGGAAGTGGCAAAGGTACACGCTTTACATGGGATGCATGCACCCAATGCTTGCGGCCAGCCACACGAACTGCTGTTCTTGTTACGAGCAGGACCTGGAAGGGGCCGACGAATCTCGGCTGAAGGTTCTTCGTCCTCGCGAAATTCCTGATGACCACAAGATCTCCTGGTTTCAGCTGATGCCCTGGACTCTCCGGAGGCTTTGGTAAAGCATCGAAAACCTGTTGGTGAATAAGACTCAATTTAGCAGTCAAGTCGTAAAGTTAGTCTATCAACATAGGATATTCTAGAGAACAAAACTCCTTAGGCCTCGGCACACCCCAAATATTCGCCGGGCGGCCAAAAACGATTTTGTAGGGGCTAAACCCCACTCTAGAATGTACAGTTGCTCTCGTTGATAACAAAGCCAAAGGAAGTGCGTCTGGCCAGGCTAAACCTGTGGATGCTTGTATTTTAGCTAGTTTCAGCTTGAGGGTGCCATTGTAACCCTCCACTAAACCAGCAGACTGGGGATGGTTCGCACTGTGGAACTTTTGTTTCAGACCTAAGCCGGCACACACACTCTGCATAACTTTCCCTATGAACTCACTTCCGTTATCTGACCATACAATCCGTGGCATACCGAATCTAGGGAAATATTCTTTGAGAAGAATTTTGGCAGTTGATAGGGCAGTGTTGTCCTTTAGTGGGTATGCTTCAATCCACCTGGAAAAAGCACAGACTACCACCAGGACATATTTCAAATTATTACAGCGATCCATGTGAATGAAGTCTAACTGGATCACTTCAAAGGGGCAGGAAGGAGGAGCGAAGTGACCAGTAGGAGTTGGAGTTCCCTTGCCAGGATTATGCATCAGGCATACCATACAATTTTTCACCACTCTCTCTGCACACTTACTGATCCCATCATTCTTCCAGACTGGAGCCAACATCTTACAAATTCCTTTAGAACTTATATGCGCTACTCCATGCGCCATTGTCACCACTGCAAGCACATACGCATCAGGTAACATCCATCGCTGCTGTTCTGTCAAATCAATCCAACATCCATTCGAATCTAATTTGCCCGTACTTTCTTTCCATACACGTTTTTCTTCCTCAGTTGCCTCTTTCTGAATCTCTTTCACACTTTCCATTGTATCCTCACACATTCCAGATTCGGAGATCCATCTTGCAGACGTAGCAACATACATTCTGCTCATCATGTCTCTAGCTGTCTGTTTAGCAGTCTCATCAGCAAAAGCATTCCCGCGACCAACATCATCCGTGATTGCTTTATGAGCACTGCACTTTACAATCGCAACTTCAGTCGGCAAGGTTAGAGATTCAAGCAAGTCGTTAACTAGCTGACCATGCTGAATCTTAGTCCCATGGGACGTAATGAAACCTCTTTCTCTCCACAAACGGCCAAAACTATGGGCCACGCCAAATGCGTACTGACTATCTGTAAAGACATTCACTCTCTTTCCCTTAGCTAAAACACACGCTCTTGTTAGAGCTATTAATTCTGCAGCTTGGGCAGAATTCTGACTCACTCTTGCAGTCTCCACAATCGTCTTCAAAGTCGTCACTGCGTAAGCAGCAGTCACATCACCATTCTCCAATTTAAAACATGACCCGTCCACATACAGCGTGCCATCTGGATCGGATAACGGAGTATCCTTTAAGTCAATGCGTCCTTTTGTCTCTTCCTCCGTTTTAAAACAACAATCATGTGGTTCGGAATCACTCGACTCTTGATCAGTCGGCAACAGCGTTGCTGGATTCAATACATTACATCTTTTGATCTGAATATGACTCGCTAGCAATGTCAGCTCGTAACCAGATAGTCTCGCACTGGTAAGGTGTTGTGTCTTCGTTCGATTCATGAGTGTATCCACTGCATGAGGAACCATGACCACTAACATGTTGTTCATCACCAAACCAGCAGATTGTCGAATGGAAGCCGCAGCTGCCGCTGTAGCTCTCAAACAACTAGGCAACGCTCTAGCTACCGGATCTAGTGTTGATGAAAAATACGCACAAGGGCGTTGTTTATCACCGAACGTCTGTGTCAGAACACTCAACGCGCAACCTTCTCTCTCATGAACATAGAGCGTGAATGCCTTACTGTAATCAGGTGTACCCAATACAGGAGCTGAACACAATGCTTTTCGTAATTCAGAAAAACTCTCCTGACATTCATCAGACCATGGCACCGGACTCGGAACATTTTTCCCAGTCAAAGCTACCAACGGTTTTGCTAAAAGAGAAAAATTTGGGATCCACTGCCTACAGTAAGAGGTAATACCTAAAAAGGCACGTACCTCTCTCTGTGTGCGTGGAACACTCATCTGCGTGATTGCTTTTATTCTCTCTGGGGTCAACTTCCTTCCCTCCTTTGACAAGAGATGACCTAGGTAGGTCACTTCTTGGCAGCAGTATTGCATTTTCGAAGGTGATACCTTGTGATTCAAATTAGACAAATGATGCAATAACGAAATCGTAGCTGTCTTTGCAAGTTTCCTTGTCATCGGCAGCCACTAAAAGATCGTCTACATACTGTACTAGAGCAGAACCTGGAGGAAGGACAAAGGAATCTAACTGGCTTTTTAATGCTTGACTGTAAATAGATGGGCTCTCACAATAGCCTTGTGGAGCGCGTTTAAATCTGAAACTTCGACCTCCTAGACAGAAACCAAAAATATCTCTGCTTTCCTCGGCTATCTGAATGCTGAAAAAGGCATTCTTCAAGTCTATGACTGAAAACCAAGTAGCTGTAGCAGGAATCAGTGTTAACAAGGCAGTAATGTCTGGAACTACTGGAAATTGCGGAACCACAATCTTATTAACTTCCCTAAGGTCGATAACAAACCTATACACTGGAGGCTTTGTAGGATCAGTCCGTTTCAGGATCGGTAATACAGGACTGTTACAGACATTTCCTCTAGTTTCTTCAACTACACCTTTCTTAATCAAATCTTGCACAATCAATAAAAGTGCACGCTCACCTTCACTAGATATTTTATATTGAGGAATTCTTGGAAATTTTACATTTGCTTTCAAAGTTACTACATATGGTGGTATTTCTAAAAGGCCTACATCGTTAGGACCAGTCGCCCAAAGAGAATCAGGGAGTGAACGCAGCTCTGGCGGGAGTGCATCCATTGATAGGTACATCGGAGAGGTGATTCTTTTACCCAATGTAAGCTGTACTCCTTCCGGAGAACAATACAATGTCGCATATAGTCGTTTTAACAAATCTAAACCAAGCAGATTTTCATTACAACCTGTCGTCAAAATCAGGGGTGCTTTCAATTGACACGGTCCAACAGAAATAGACAAAGGACCAGATATCGGGTTGTAAACAGGGGCGCCTGAAAAACCTACAGAGACATTTGTTGAGCCGGACAAAGGTGCGCCAGGGAGTTTCGCATGAATGATAGAACTTTTTGCGGCACCAGTATCCAACAGAAACGGTTCGACTACACCTGATGTTGCTACTGCGACATAAGGCCCACTCTGATCCACTGGAACTGATACTACTCCCTCTCTCTGTCCATGGCTGTCCTAGTACCCATTTTGCTGAAATCCCTCATCCACTTCACAATAGTCTTCAACAAGATATTGTTGAGATCTATTTTGCTGGGCAGACTGTCCATTTCGTTGATCAAAGTGATTGGAAGGACGATCATTCGTTTGTGGAGGCATAGCACCTCGTCCTCGACCTCTAGAATTCTGCACAAAACCACCACGACCTCTCTGAGCTGCTGCTGCATTATTTTGCGCTAAGATCGGACATTCATTTTTATAGTGACCCTCTTTCTTACAGTATGCACACTGGTTCCACTGATATTGAGGCCTCGATGTACTATAATCTGTCCTTTGATACGAACCCTGTTGCGTATTAGTCTGATTCATGCGAGGCGGATATGCCTGCTGCAAAAGAACTTTAGTTTTTAAATCCTTCGTTTTCTTGTCTGATTTCTCCTTTTCCTCTTTATCCCTATTTTCGTAGTACTGTGCAGTCGCAAGTATTTGCGCAGTTGTGGAAACAGCCCACGCACTCTCGGAATCTTTCAATTTGTTGCATAACTCAGGTAACAAATTATGCACAAATTTATCGACAAACAGTCTTTGTCCTCCTTCTGTGCTCATATCCTGACCACTATGATCTACAAAAGTCTCTTCGAACCTCGTGAAGAAGTCGGAGACACTTTCGTCTTTCTTCTGCCTGCATGCGGACAACTTGTCCCAATTAACACGCAATGCGGGCATCAGAGTCTTCATTAAGTCTATTATCCTACCTGGAAGATTAGCAATTAGTGGTTCAGGCTTTGCACCACCTACTTGCTGACCATCCGCTGCAGTGATAGCTGCCCAATCACCACCTAATGCAACTTGATGATCCTCTCTACGAATTTTAGCCCACACTGGTTGCGGAACTACGTTCCCAAATAACATATCGATGTCTGCTAAGTTCATTATACAAGCCTCGACTGTCTGTGTTAATTCCTTATAATATCCAGCAGGATTCTTACGCGGATCTGGTAAGGCCTGCTTCACTGCTAACACTTCAGCTCGCTTCCACGGAATGTGTATCCACACCCTTTGGAATTGGGCCGGAGCGGCTGCAATATTATTCGGTGCGTCAGCTTGCACAGCTTCGCGCCAAATTGGAGGAACCTCCCTCATTGGATATTGGCGATTTAGCTTCGTCTTGCTTTTCTCTAAATCTCTTGGTGAACGAAGTGATGGGTCATTTCTATAACTTAACATCAGTTCCATCGCTTCTTCTATATTATCACCTACTATCATTCCTGCAGCAAATTCTTTCTGAACCTTAATTAAATCTTCTAAATTAGATTCAACATCGTCTTCTTCTATCTCCTCTCGTAACAACGAGCACATCTCGTCAAAGACATACCGTTGCGTTGGTTCTTTCCACTGCATAAAAGTTTCTAGCACATCCCTCGTACTATATCTCCTACTCTTCGAAATCCATCTGAGAGCCGTGGAATCTAAAATTCCCCGTTCCTCAGTACTCGGAAGCTGACTACGTCTTTGAACAGAGTCAGAAGTAGGAGTCTTGATTAAAGTTTTATAGAAAGGAGACAGAATGTTAGATACAGAATCAGTGATTCTCCGACGAACAGAAAGTGGAGTCAACACACTCGCAGACGCAGAGAACACACTAGAGGTAGGAACAGATAGCGGAACAGTAGAAGCATCGAGAAAGATAGTTTGTGGAACAGTAGGTGTAAGCGAGACAGATACAGGTATAGAAGTCGGCAATCCAGGAGGAGGAGGAGCCGTAGGAACATTCACATTGACCACAGGAGGTACAGGAGCTTGATTCTGAGGGACAGGAGCAGGAATACCAGGTTGTCCAGCAACCGGCAATTGTACATTCGGTAAAGGTGGAGCCGTAGCACCTTGTGCATACGGTGGAGGTGACCGTAACAAATAAGACAATAGAGGATCGTTTTCAGAATCCTCTAGTATCTTAGCTGTTTTCGATGGCAAGGCAGGATAGCACTTGTCGATCGCTAAATTATGCTCTCTAATGGCCACCTCTATGGCTTTCTCTGACTCGTTAACTTGCAGCTGCTTAGCCGCTTGCTCCTGAGTCAACTCTTCTTGCTCTTTTTGTTCTTTCTTTAACCTTTTCATTTCTCTCTGTTTAGATTCTTTTCGCCAATAACGGAAAGAATCAAACATTGCCGGCCGGGCTTTCTTCCTAAACAATTTCGCTTCTAAATTATCAAGAATTTTGGGTTCAAAACTACCATGCAGTGGCCAACTAAGGACACCATCTTTCTCAGTGTAACGGACCCACACCTCATTATAAGATATAGGACCCACACCATATTTACAATACAAGTCATACAAGGGAGTCCCAATTGGAGGAACCAGACATGAGTCCTCCAATCGTGAGTCACTGTTGCAACTAAAACAAGACAACATACAGTTTTTCCGACCTACCATTTTTCAGTCCGGAACACAAAACAAACAAAACACGAAACAGATATGTGCACTCGAACCAAGAACTTAGGCCTACCAAAAAAACGAACTGATGTATCGATACCCAAACTAAACCAAATAGATTATCGTAACCAGAACAACCAGTGATAATCTTACGAAACCAAACCAAACCAAGAACCGATCAAGGATTTTAACAACCCTCACAAAGTAACTAGCTAGCAACCACTAAATACTTAACTGAGGCACTGAAGACGTCACCAAGGAGAAACCCGTCACGTTTCGCTGTACTAAGGACTGCACCTCGGGTCCAAGACAGGGCGACGGTCAAGGCAACGGCCCACTGCAGCCGTCCTGAACGGGAACCCTCGTGGAAGAGAACTTCGGGCCACTTTTGCGATATGCCGGGATCGATGAAGTGGGGCGCCTCCCTCAGGAATCTTCACACGAAGCTTCTCGAACTCTTCAGGCTTTTGGACCGGTACCGAATGACGTGGCCCCACGTTGGGCGCCAATTGGAGTTCTGGACTTTTTGGTTCCGTCCAGAGGTGTCAGGGAACAACACCCAAAGACCCCGGAGTTCCACCTGCCTTGGTGCACAAATGAACAGAAACACGGGCTTCTCGATGGTGGCGTCAAAGACCAAAGGTTTATTACTGCAGGGACACAGAAGTCACAGAAACTACGCATGGGCAGTAACTAGGAGCCTGTTCAAATTGTACAAAGAGGGTTGCTCCTTATATACTAAATTTTGGCCTTCAGGCGAATTCTTCACATGATAGTACATTCCCAAACCTTTGTGTCATAAACAATAAATATTTGGCGTACACAGGAATCGTCGACAATATCTGATGTCAAAACATTACTAACGAGGGGTTCCCACTTTTCCATCATAATCTCATGTCAACTTTTCATTCAAGACCCGGACCGCCTCATCGTAAATTTCGTTACCTCCCCCTAATAAAGGCCCAGAAGGAAAGGAGCAGAGCCAGGTGCAGAAGATAGAAAAGCGGGATAAGGGATGTTTGTGGGTTGTAAATGGGCAAGGCTACCGGCTTCGGCCGCCTAATCGTGATCAGGACAATGGACACGAAGACCAGTTTAGCAAGACTGGCCCTGGGCAGAGGAGGCAGCCTTTGTCGAGTCATGCAGCTACGGCGTGATCTGGTTTAAGGTGCACGTGTCATGTAAGAGGTGAATCTCCGGCTAAGGCTACGTGTCCTTAATCGAAATGAAGTGATCAGAGGTTATTGCGTATGTGAGGGCAAGAAACACAAAATGGCGGCCATGATCTAAGATGGATGCCATGGGTAGATCAGAAATGTGTCTGTTACAGGAGTACTCTTGCTCGTAGCGTAGCGAAAACACCAGGATATGCTAAATGGATCATTTGCGGTTCGCTGATACCAATATTATGTATTTCCGACAATATTGAAAACACGGGTTCAAATCGTCACGGAACCTCAGCCTTTTGCCGGTATTAGAGTGACGTCAGGGGCAGGAAGCGGAGAGGCGGGCGGTAGGTAGAGAGCGGGGGAAGGTGCCTGTTCCGGAAGGCTCAGTTGGAGACTACGCAGCTTTTAAAGCAGGAGGAACTACATTGCAACCGGCAAAAACATCAGCAGCCTTAGGCAGGAGCATGGACAGGTACTGTTCCGTGTTTGCTCTCAGATAGTCCCTCTCCAGAGAGGCGGAATGGGCCTCATTAGTCATCCAATTTTTATTATTTTATGGCATTTATGATTCACCGGAAAGACCCATGTGGAGGGTAGACCCGGCCCTGAGAAATAAGTGCCAGTGCTAAGCACCGGAAAGCACTGGCACAAATTAAGCACTGCATCTCCCCAATCCAAGCACACCATTGCCATGGGATAGAGCTTGGCTCTACTGTCTGCCTATATTACCTGGTGCAATACACCACATAATATCTGCTCTGGGCCAACTTCTACCCCCAAACCTACACTAGCAATCCCACGGGATTGCTTACCAGTGGGAGCTTCTTAATGCAGACAGCATCTGAAAACAATCAAAACACTTCCTTGCCTTTGTAGGGTCAAACAACCTCCCTGCCTTTGCAGGATTAGAGTTCATCCCCTGGTTCCCCATCCCTTTGAAAGTGGTATGGCTCAAGGACCCTCCCCTGGTGCAGGTGTTTCTGGTTCTTTAGAGGACTCTTCTGCTTTTTATCTTGGTTACCTTGGGGCATATTATCAAGGAGGGCGATAAGAGATTATCGCCGCTTTAGCTGCCGTTTTCGGCCGCTAAGCGGCGTTAATTCTATCGCCCTATTAGCAAGCTGTCGCTAACAGCAGTTAGCGACAGCTTGTAGGTGATAGCGAGCGGTTTGGGGCCCGCTTTGCATGTCAGTGATATTTATCGCTAATGACATGCAAAGTGGGAGTACCCAACCTGTTAGCAACTGAAAGCAGTCGCTAACATCACTATTGCCTATTATCAAGGCAGGCGTAGCGATGTAAATATTTGCGCTAAGCGTGAATATCTCCAAAACCTAACGCCTGCTAAGACCAGTTCTTAGCCATTATATCTAATGGGAGGTGGATATTCTGGCTAAGTCCCTTTTAGCGATAATGAGTGAATATCGCTGGATTACCAGAGATATTCACACATTTCGCTGCTAACGCCGGAAATTTTATCGCATTTGAGATAAACGTTGCAAATAGCACGTTATCTCTGTGATAAAATCCGACGATGCACGGCGATAGAAAAAAGGTCGCTAAGCTTAGTTAGCGATAAATATCGCTACTTGTTGATAATATGCCCCTTAGTGCTTTGCTCTGGGTGGGGACCTATCCTACCTTCTTGTTATGACCCTCCTGGGTCTTCTTTGATACCCTTGTACAGACCCACTCATCAGCTGTCTCCCCCAGGTTTTTGGGACTAGACAGCTTAGAATCAAGCACATACTGGTGTAACTTATCTGAAAGAAATTAGTCAATATGTGCTCCTTCATTAACAAATTGTAGAGCCCCTCATAGGTACTTACCTGATTACCCTTTATCCAGCCTTCGGTGCCTTTTCTGAGATGTCAACACAGTCCACCCAGAAACTTCATCCTGTACTGCTCTAAGGTGAGACCAAACTATCTGATCAGACACAGTTTTATATGGGGATAAGATTCTGCTTCGACCCCTTCTAGGGTGAGAAGCCTATACCTCCAAGCTTCTGGGATCAACTCCCACAGGAGTCAACCCCAGTATTGAGAACTAACCCTCCTCATACTAAGAGACCTCTCAAATACTATCAGCCACTTATCTTTTTCCCTAAACAACCCCCTGAGCTGTACTACAGTGAGTGTGGGTAGGCTGGCCAGATCAGGCTCCATGGTATCCCTAGTTTTGGGAAATACAAATACTTTGCAAGGATTAAAATACTGAAGTTTTTCTCCCACTCACTGGTTTGTGCTGATACCTGCCTCAGCCTCCTACCTCCCTGACAGCCCTTCTGACTCCCAAGTACTGCTTACACAGGCCGCTGCGTGGGTGTGTGCAACAGATGCACTCAGCAGATGTGCCGCTGGTCTGCCAAAGACAAACCCTTCTGCTTCAGTTTGCACTTGGACCGCACCCAGAAGCAGAATCAGCACGAACAGTCAGACTTAATGAACTCTGTCTAGGCCTAATTTGTAGACTTGTGTCATGAGCTTGAACTGACATTCTTCAGGTGCTGAGTGATGTGAGTTCTCCTGGGCAGGTTGAGAATTAGTCTGGCGGCTAGGTTCTGGATCGTCTGGAGTTTTTGTATGAGTTTGGTGGTGGTGCCTGCATAGAGTCTAGTTTGCTGGTAATGAGAGTCTGCATTACAGTCTTAAGATGATGCATCGCAAACACTTTACTACATTGACCAGAGTAGTGTGGCACTGGCTCACTGGTTAGAGGCGGCAGACCCGAGAGCAGAGGACGGCCCGGGACCAGGGTTCGATTCCCGGCGCGGCAGGTTTCTGGACCAGGGTCAGCGGACTCGATAATTCTCTCGCCTCGGTGCCCACTCTGATCAGCGATCACACTCGGCAACTCTGGGCATTAGCTTGCCTCATCTTCACTAACGGCCCCACCAGACCGCCGGGGATGCCTGGTCTCACCCTGGAGATACCCATTAAGGGACCATCTGTCAGGGAAGCCAGGAAGGGTTTCGCAGCGGTCGAAGCGCCTTGGGACCCTACGGGTAAGTAGTGCGCTATATAAATGCCTATACATTTACATTTACATTTACATTTCCTTAGGGGCGACACCGCCGGTGTGTGAGTAGTGTGCGACCCCACCCCCATTTGCATTACAGTCTTCCTGGTGTTGATGGGGAGCCACTTGAAGATTTTGCAGAGCATGTGGAGCCTGTGGAAGCGTTGACCTGACGTTTTATGGAGAGTTCTCTGTCAAAGATGATGCTGAGGATACGAGCGTGGTCTTTCGGAGTGGCAGTATGTTCGAGTTTCGCACGCTTCCAGGGGGCAGATTCCAATCTCGGTCGGAAGGGCTCTGAATCGGGTTCGGGATTAATGGGTCAGATTCGGAGGCTGAATTTCCGTCCAGTTCATACACGGGTCCAGATGACAAAGTACGATGCAAACAAGCGCGAAATCTCTGGCCGAATTGATTCCGGGTCCGAACTGCTCTGTACATCTCGACCGTAAGCTGACCGTGGCGTGCAATGGAGGCGAATTCCGACCGAGCCAGTATGATGCGCGATTCGGACAGCCAGATCGAGCCGGAGCTTCCGGCTCCCAATAGCTCCCAGAGCTGGTCTCTGGGGGTCCGCATCGGACCCCCTGGTACCCGCATCCTTATGACTCGGACACAAGGGGAGACCCATGGGTCTCACCAACACAGGCATATACGGTGCGGATGGCACTGACGCGTACACACTGTAGGGGGCGCACTTGTCCGGAACATACCCATTCAGTCAATGGGTGCCCATGTACGCGTTGTACGACCGGCTCCTATTGACTTCAAAGGGAGTCCGCCCCAACGGAGTCCGACAGCATACGGCCGCATCGTACTCGCTCGGTCGGCCTCAAGGAGTCCGGATCGGTCTGAAAACACCCCGGATCCGGCTTGGTCAGAGTGATTTCCGACCCAGATCGGAATCGGCCCCCAGGAGTCAATCCAGAAGGTGGTGTGTTTGCTGATGATGATTATCTGTGTTGAGCTTGAGGCAGTTGCCCTTCATCCAGGCTGAGGCATTCTTCATTCAGTTGCTGAAGTTTGTCTTCGTCAAGCATGGGGAGGGTCTGCTGAAAGTGATAGGATGAGTTGCCTGTAAATTGGTGTAGGAGATGATGTTGATGTTGTACAATTTGACAATGTCTGTGGGTAGTGTCATATAGACATTGAAGAGGGCAGGGCTGAGGGATGAGCCTTGGGGGATGCCCCAGATGTGCTTGACTTGCGATGTGAAGAGAGGAGTAGGATTGAGATTGTTGGATTGACCTTGAGAAAAGATGCCATCCATTTGAGCACGTAGTCTGGTATACCAAATCTGGTGTAGGTGATCGATAACTGTGTGGTGGGAGACCTGTCAAAGGCTGTAGAGAGGTCAAGCAGAATCAAGGTGGCTGATTCTCTATCAAGTAGGGTGCGGATGGTGTCTGTTGCGAACATCAGGGTTGTCTCAGTGCTTTGGCTGATTCAGAGTCCTGATTTGGAAGGGTTCAGTAGGTTGTTTCTCTCCAGGTGTTTGGTGAGTTGGAGGTTGATGGTCTTCTCCAGAACTTTGTCAGGGAAGGAGGGCAGAGAGATGCGACAGTACTTCAGGGGTTCGTTGGGGTCTGCTATGGATTTCTTGAGGAAGGGTCTAGCCTCTGTGTGTCTCCAGGCATCGGGAAAGGTGGCAGTAGTTAAAAAGAGGACCAATGTGTCAAAATGGATGAAAGACAGCTGACTCAAACTCAACTCCTCAAAAGAGAAATACTGATCTTCGGAAATGACAACTCCATATGGGACCACAGCTGGTGGCAGTCAGAACTTGGACCAACACCCACGCCAACAGACCAAGCACAAAACAGTGGCATCGTCCTCAACAACCAGCTTACCATGAAATGACAACTTAATGCAGTCACCTCTACCTGCTTTCACACCCTCTGCATGCCCAGCAGACTCTCCAGTTGGATGTCCATCAAGCACTAGAAAGACCGTCATCCAGACCCTCATCACCAGCTACACCGACTATGGCAATGCTCTCTATGCCAAAATCTCCACTCAGCTCCTCAAAATACATCAGACCATACAAAACACTGCACCCAGCGCATCCTGGACCTCCCCAATGGACTCATGTCACCCCTCTCCTCAGAAACCTCCACTTTCTCCCTGTATAAAAGAGATGCCAGTTCAAGATCCTCACACACACATACAGAGCTCTCCATGACCAAGGACCATCCTACAGGTGTACAAAGCATTTATAATCACCAAAACAGTAAACAAGTAAGACACAAAGCACAATAAAAAAACAACACCAATAAAAAAGGAAATATTTGTAACTTTTAAATGACAATAAAATGACAAAAAATCCATTGTAGGGAACTGGATTTATGTATTTTTAAATATCTAATATAAAAACGTGCTTTCTAGAGCTTAAAAGCCAAAGGTGCCAACTGGGGACATCTGGTCATGCTTGAACGGAACAAAGTAAAATTTTCAGGCAGAATGCGAAGGGAAGGTAGGTCGGATACGATGGGCAGTAGAGCCCGGCCAAGTTTTTACCTTCTGACCTAGTCACTTGTTTGTTATTTTTCTCTTGACATCAAGCGAGCAGGCTGGGTTGCAGTTCTACGATGGTGGCTTGCTTAAGCACACGTCCTCTGTGAAATCACAGAAGTCTTGGTTCTTGCCATTGAAGGGCGAGAGGTCCGGAACTTTCAGCTTAGCAAACCTGAATTTCAGGCCAAGTCGCAGTTTGACGTCCCGGGCTAGAATCTCAATGATGGATTGTTGAACTTATGGAGCTTTTTACCAAAAATTCTCTAAATGTCCTCAAACTTTTGGATGTCATTCCAGATGGTCCTTTTGGGGTAGTGAAGTGTCCACAAAACCAGTCAATGTTCTAGAAGCTCTGAGTTGCTCCTTGCAGAGGTGGAACTACAATTCCCTCAATGCACCTGGTCAAATCCTTAAAAGTCTACGGACGCTTTTCAGCTGGGCTCTTCTTGTGGGAGCTGATGCAGGTGACTTCTTGAAGTTGTTTTTTATCTGCTGCTTTCTGTGAGGCCACTCCTCACTCCTTTAATTCAGGGCAAAGTCCTCTTTTGCGAAGCCTAGAGTGTGCTGCAGGTGTAGTCCTTCAGAGACCAGGGGTTGAGCAGGACAGACCTTCTTCTCTTGATGTTTCCAGGCAGGAATATGTGTTGCTGGACAGCTGTCCTATATTTATCCAGTTTTCCGGACTGGCAAGCAGGGGTGCACCCCTGACCAATGGGGTGCAGGGTGTCACCCTCTGTGGTGACTACTTCCTTAGAAGTGTGGCATACTTTTGTTCCAGAAAGCACTGTTCCACAAAAATCAAAATGGAGAAAATCTCTCCTGGAGGCTCAGATCTGGCTATCCCATCCTATCGATTTCCTAAACTTCCCTTCCAGTCCCTCTACAAATTCAATTACAGGGGTTCCCATCTGGTTGGGATGTGCAGGAAGTGAGGGTGGGCCTGGTTCCTGTCCTCACTGCCTTTCTCCCTTTGAAGACCCGTTTGGCTATTCAACCTGCCTCCTGTCCTGTCACCTGGTGATGCAGATCTCCTCCCACCAGATGCATCCTTCGTCTCAGCCCAGGCCACTTCACACCTTATCAAAGGCAGGTTGACTCAGCCTTTCAAAGGCTGGCCAATCAGAAGGGGCTGCTACAGGTCGGATTTTAGATTTTTTTAGGAAAGCAGTTCTAAAACTACTTTCCTGCAATAGTTATAATAAATCCAAACTTCGCAAGGTGCTTGATTTATTGTAACTGTTACTTTCATACTTCGAATTATCCTTTTAGCTCACTCCAGTCAAAAAGTAGTCTTTATTAAAGTTGAATAAAACTTTCCCATGTTAGGCTATTGAATTACTGAACTACACTTAGGAAACATGAAATTGGTGGTTTTCCCCTCACTTGCGCATATAAAACATATTTTACAATATTCCTGCTTATTACTCTAATGCACCATATTCTTGGGGCCTGTAGTGTTGACCTTAGGAAGACATATATGTAAAAATAAGGTAGTTTAAAACTTTGGAAATACTTTTCATTCTAAAGTCAACTTAGTACATAGTTTTGTTTTGAAAGCCACCTACAAAGCATGGCTGTATTAAAATAATGACAGAAGGCACTAAAGCAGAGCCTTAAATCTACTGGGCCTCTAAAGCTGCATGCCCTACCATATCCTAGGGACTTACAAGTTGACTGTCTGTACCAATTGTAATTACACCTAATTACCATATACCTTTTAAACAGAGCACTTGCCCTGTTAATTTCTCTTGTCGTCACATGTGATTCCATTGCATTCCGAGAATGCGTTTGATGCCATTATGAAAAACGTTTCTATCTCTTTTCAGGCTATGCATTGCAACTAATTTCTACTTGTTAACTTACTTGGACTCACCTTTGCCCTCCAGTTATATATGGTGAAACCCAAAGACTTTGTTTGACTCACAAGACCATCCCAAATGTAATCTTTCTGATTGCTCCTGAAAATTGTTTTTCTCTTTATTTAAATGAGGTCATCCAACCAAGACATCTAATTTTTGTCCTTGGAGAACAAGCTTGAGAGTTACTTGTAAAGTATGGCTGAGGTAATGGTGAATGCCCACCTTATACTGCATACTCATTTCTTAACACTTTCCTTACAAAATCCACCTCTGAACCCCACATTTGTTACAAGCTCACAAGAGGAGGCATGTTGCATGGTGGTTCCATCCTACCATCTCTGCAGTGGGCAGCAACTCATTGCAGATATTTTCAAATCAATTATTTCCAGTCTGCATACTATCCTCACCACTCCCCTACTCACTCTGCACTGGAGGAATCTTCAAAGCCTTCAGGGAAGCCCTGCTGTTGAGCCCCTGCCTTGCACCATCATTTGAGGTTTAACAGGAAGGAGGTAAAGTGTTTTCTTCAGGAGTTCTTGAGGAATAGGTTGATTTCACTGCTTCACCAACATTAAAACTGAGAAATATCTTCCAATACCCATCTCCCCGACCCTATATCTCGACCTGGCGCTGGAGACTGCTTCCTTTACATCCGTGAACCCACATGGAAGCTTATTTGGTGTATGCCAATAGGAGGGTACAATTTTCGAATATTTTAAATATACCTCTGTTTTAAATATCACGCAATTTTATGTTCATCTGTTGCATGCATAGATCACATACAGCTGTTGAGACCCTTTACAAACATCCAACTACATTACATTATCTGGGAAATAGTTATTAATAAAACTAAGCGGGTCATTCTGAGTTAGTGAGGGGGCCCATGAGCTTGACACTTTGGCCGAGAGCCTTCCCGCCTTCTCCTTTGCAGAGGACCACCGCCTTAACAAGAGATCATTGCTTGCCTGGTGGATATATCTGTCCCTGAAGTCCATCCGCCAATACAGTGGCTTCAGTTTAGGCCCAGCTTAATGTCGATCAGGCTGCACTTGTGGCCCACTTGGAGCTAGTGTTTCCTCTTGTTCATTCTGAAAAACAAAATATATGTATTCCTGATTCACAGAGAAATTTCTCCCAACGCATCAAGGGCATTTTCATTTTTTCCTGCCTGGGTTTACCATACCTTTCCTGGCACTAACTGATGTTACAGACACTTGCCCTAAAAGGGAAGTGGGCGACCATTACTATGGCTGCAGTTCCAATGCTTTCCAGCAGCTGAGCCAGCTTAATACCTACACACAATACTAAAATAGATTACTATTAACAAGACGCCATTTAGGGGTTGCCAGGGGTTTCAGCTGTGACCCCTGGCTTATCCCTTACTACCCCTGTTGCTGTCCTTGCGACCACTGGCCTCCTTGGCAGCTGAAGCAGCTCTGAAAGTAGAGGGGAAACAAGGCAATGATAGCTCGGTTGACTGTTTACAGAGCCCATACAACACCTCCTTGTGGATCTCTGAATACACACAGTGAATGGCAGCAGTACATTTCTGACCTGGAGGTGCCTGGAGGAAGCTGTGTGTTATTAAAACAGAGTTAGCAGGGTAAGCCCCAGCCATGTCTTGTTATTTCATGCGAAGAGGCTAACACACGTTTCCCTGGCTCTGGTCAGATGAGGTTTTCTGCCCTCTGTGTTACATTATAACATTTTTTTTGAAAGGCACAAACATTCTTGTTTTTCCTGCAGCTAACCCCTGAAGTAAAAGTTCGAGAGAACAACATTCTCTTTTTTTCTGAGCTGGTGGTAAAGGTAAACACTACAGGGTATGGGTTCGGGGAATATGTGCAAGGAATAGAGTTAAGAAAAGTGTGTTTCATGCAGGAGTGAATGTATAATAGGATCAATAATTCTAAACCTATACTACATGTCACAGAATGCATTATAATGGTAAATGAAAACATCGGCTGAAAATAGGAGTCTACATGACGTGGGACCATGTTTTATTCCTAAAGGTGACTTTGCAGTGTTGTGTGCTTCCAGTGATTTTAAAGGTCAGGAATGAAGTGTGCTGCCGAGTGGGTCTCAGTGCTAAAAATGTAATTCACTCCTTGGGTACATTGTCACAGTTGTGTCGACCCATGTAAGGCCCATTATTCAATAACGGGGGCAGATAAAGGCAACTGGGCAGGGGGCATTGTGATTAACAAATATGTATTACTTTAAATGCCTTGGGTATTATTGTACTGCATATTGACGGCCTCTCTGCTTTCCCGGACATTACACTGAGTCTCCTTACAGACCTATTCAGTAAGGTGAAGTCAGGTTCTCCTTTAGCGCTGCCCCCCCCCCCCCCTCCACAAGGGTCGGAAAGTTTTTTTCCTGTCCTGTTGGATATGATGGACATGTCCTTTGCCAGTGGGGTGATCCCACCTCATTGGAAGCATGCTGTGGTAAAGCCACTATTAAAAAAGCCCCGCCTGAATCGCCTATGCCTGGGGATTTATAGGTTAAACTCTCTGCCACCAGGAGTATCTAAAATCCTGGAGAAGCATGTAAATGAGTATCTTTCTGTTTTCCTTGAACCTACCAAGGTCCTCCACCACACTTTAATGGGATTTAGACCACAACACAGTACAGAAACGGTTCTGTGAGCTGTGGAGGAGGAACTGAGACAGCTACTGAATCAAGGTGAAGCAATTATCCTCTTAGACCTCAGCTCAGCCATTGACACTGTTTATCACACCGTCCTCATTCAGAGAAACTCAGATGCAAGTATTGAAGGTAGGTGTGAGAAGCTGGGTCGGTATATTGTGCTCACTTATTAAAATGTAGCACCTTGCACTAACCTGGGAGACCCTTATGGTGACTTAGAGGTTTAGATAACCATAGAAATATCTCTAAGTAGGAGCTGTGGAGAGCAGCCTTCAGGGTTAATCTAGGAGGAGTGAAAAGAAGCTCGGTATACCAGTTTCTAATTACTTAGTTCCGGCTAAATGTAAAAGAACCACACAGTGTACTTATAAAAATAAATATTCATTACAATCTCTCACTAAGACGTTACAGTATCTCCTACACAGAGATATAACCAACATTTACACAATACGTTGCTCATAGAACAGCAAGTAGCACCAATACACTGTGGTCCCCAGGGGGAGACCAGACCATATATCAAAATAGTGGAATATGAACCACAACCTGAGTCAAAACTGGACCCAGGAGACGCAGCAGAGTCGGGGACCCAAGGAACCACCCCAGGTGAGAGTTTAGGAACCCCACGACATTTATGTGCAAAGAGGATACATGGATGCGTACTCAATATTACTCAAGGGGTCAGTCGCAGTTTTATTTATTTATTTATCTACTTGAGTTTTATATAGCGCTGGCTAGACCGTGGGTATCAGAGCGCTTTACATGAGGGACGTTACATAAGTTACAGATTACACATTGTTACAGAAGATACCTCGGATTACAAATTACATCAGTTGGTTCATGGCGAGTCGAAGGAAAAGGGAGTAATGAAAACGGGCAATGGGGAGGGAGATAAAGCGGAGAGACGAAGGAAAGTCTGCCAAATGTAGGTAGGTGACGACCGAGGGGGAAGTCCACAGCCCATCTCCTCAATAGCTATCAGGTAGCTCCACCGGGCATCAGCCAAATAGCCAGGTCTCAAAGGGGACATAGCAGGGAGACGGGGAAAAACAGGGTCAAAAAGTCCAGCTGGGTAGGTGATGGCCAAGGGGGTGAATCAGGACTGATCTCCTCTACAGCTGTCTAGGCAGCTCCACCGGGCTTCTGTCATATTGCTCAGTCTCTGAGCACAGTTCTTTTTAAAAATCTTGCAGCGTTGCCACTGGGTCATCACAGGTAAGGGACATTGGAGTATATGGTTACCCTTCATTATGTGCTGGGCCCTACTTGACTGACGCAAAGTGACTTTGCGATCATGTAGGATACTTTTTTTGAGTCATAAGGGTTGCTGCACGAATCTGTCCTGTTAAGTGTGCAGCTCTCTAAAATGGAACAGGTGTCGTCTTGCTGGTGGGTTGTTGTGCACTCGGTGGCAATGCTTCTGGGAACCAGATAAGCGGTCACTATTGTGTTGTCTGGAAAACTGCAAAAGCTTGTTCCACTCAGGGATGGTGGAACAGTGTGGGTTTCCCTTGGTAGCGGTGGAGCAATAGTGACAGCTGCATGTGCAAGGGGGTATTAGGTCGGCGTGAGGGGGGAACAAACTATTGTAACATGAACTAGAAGAAGAGCCGCCATCTTAGGGTTAAGCAACACGCTGCTGGTTGGGTGAAGGGAACTGCTGTGTTCATCTAGATTGAGTTAAAGAAAACATACAGCAGAGGTACCGTACCTGCTGGCAGATCCTAGTGGGTCATCACAGTCGGTATTGCAGCTGAATTGGTGTAAGAGTGTCTACCACTCACTTTGGATGCCATCTTAGGGTCAGACGACTGTTAAAAAGCATTCGTCGCAGGGCTAAGAACACAGATCAAGGCAACAAAATATTTATCTTGCATTGTCAAAAGAAAAGGCCGGTAAAAATATTATAGAACCGGCACTCAAGGAGGCAATCCTGTTGATTATTCAGTGCCTTCAGAGCCAGTATAATTAAGGTCTCTCTTCATCCGCCATTTTGAAGCTTCGCATATCTTTGTCCGACAGGAGTCCGGCGGAGATTTAGCTTGAATCAGCATCTTTAACCAGCTATGAAAATCCCATTGTGGCAGCGCTCCATGCATTAGCGTTGTGGGGGAATCGGGTCCCAGAGCTCGGGCAGAAGCTAGAGTGGCCCACTAGGAGGGGACCCGGGCGTCACCGTTTCCAGGACCAAATGGTGTCTTCATTGTAGAGGAGGGAGACCCGGCAGCGCACACAACGACAGTAGGTTCAATGCACCTGGAGTTGGTGGAGTCACTGATCATCAAAGTCGGAGGGCTCAGTCCTGCAGAAGAGCGGGGAGGCAGAGTCGGAGGGCTCGGTGCTGCTGAAGAGCGGAGAGGTAGTCGAGGTAGTGTCAGAACTCAGGTGTTCGTTCAGGCCGGTAAGCCACAAGGGAATAGTAGATCCAGACTCAAGTGGTGAAAGATGTAGGTAGGTTTGGGGGGTGGATGTTTGGGTAAATAGCGGTCTATCTTCCGATTTGGTGGTGCCCAACCCAGGAGCTCCCAAGAGGAGCTCCTCACCCGGCGGCCATCTTGCGGGTCTGTCGCAGTTGCAGTCTTACCACCGGAGGATGAAAATAAGGAGTCGGTTGGAATTCACATGTGAGTTTGAGTCAAAGAATACCTGAAAGCAGAGGGGACAGAGTCTATGCCACCCTGGGGTGACCAGGAGGCACAGAAGACAAAGGCACCACGAGTTCAAGGATGTTGGTAAAAAGTCAAGTCAAGTCAAGTCATAAAATTTATATAGCGCACTACATACCCAGAGGGTCTCAAGGCGCTTAGGGAGGGGAGGAGGATTACTTGTCAAATATCCACGTTTTAAGTTGCTTTCTGAATGCTAGGTGGTTTTGGGTAAGGCGAAGGTAAGTGGGAAGTGAGTTCCATGTTTTAGCTGCCAGGTATGAGAAGGATCTACCTCCCATGGTGGTCTTGTTGATACGAGGTACAGTGGCGAGGGCTTGGCTGGAGGATCGTAGTTGGCGGGAGGGGGTGTAGAAGGACAGTCGTGAGTTGAGGCATTCTGGTCCGATTTTGTAGAGTGCTTTGTGTGCGTGGGTTAGAAGTCGGAAAGTGATCCTCTTATTGACGGGTAGCCAGTGGAGGTTTTTCAGGTGACCAGAGATGTGTTCGTTACGCGGGATGTCTAATATGATCCTGGCTGAGGCGTTTTGGATTCGTTGGAGTTTTTTCTGGAGTTTAGCGGTAGTACCTGCGTAGAGGGTGTTTCCGTAGAGATGAACAGGAGCTTCAAGCACTGTTGCACTGAGTCGGTAGCTCTGCCCGAGCTACTGTGACGTTGAAGACCACAGAGGCTGTCCATTCCAACCAACTGCATTGGTGCTGATCAGTTAGAGCGGGTACAGCTCGTTGACAGAACCTTTTGATGTGTTCTACTCTGTTGGTATGAGTCGATCGGGACAATCGATGCGAATGCGGTGGGGTGAAGAGATGCAGCGACATGGTGCACAGGGGTTCGGTTGCAGAGACCCCAACAAGGATACTGGCCTCAACTTGATGAGAGGACAGCTCAGGCCTCGAGGGAGAACATGACCACCACCTGTGTTGCTGAGCCTTGTGGAGTCCGTGGGAGCCCAGGATCGGCAAACTGGTCAACTGTGTTGCAGTGCCTCCGGATCCAGGGGAGTGACTCCTTTACACAAAGGGTGATTCCTTCCGTTGCCTATGATGTGCACAGGCCTTGGAAGGACCTCTACAGATCACGGGTACAGACATTGCAGGGAGCTTGCAGGATGAGGAGGCCAGGATCAGCAGGATCTTCCCAAATGCATTCTCGGTGCCCAGAGTGAAGTTCAGCAGAGTCCGGAGTACCCAGACGGTCGAAGTAGAAGTGGAGTTGGATCTAAATCGAATCCCACTATGAATTTAGGGACCAACCCACAGGTAAGCCCTTAAGTACTATAAGGTGAGGGTTGGGATGATTCAAGGGTCCCTCCCAGAGGAGGGGTTGGATAGTGGGGAGGATACTCCTATGTCCTTTGTCCAGTTTTGTGCCAGATTCAGAAAAGGGGGTGGTGATGAGCAGAGTGTCTGAATTAAGCAGGCCACTCTTACCCAGTCCAAAGATCAGGGCTTGATCCATCACCGTTTTTTAGCTCACTGCAATCCCAGCTCAGAACCTGGCTACATGCAAATTAGTCTGTTCCTGACCCAGTGCATGATGGGAACAGGGCAAACCAAACTACCAAGCCAATTCTTATACTGGGAAGGAAACAAGCTACCGGGGACCGGTTTCTGGCATTTCAGCCGTCGTCGGCCCGGCTTGCTTGAATCCTGATGGTGCAATGAGCAAGGGACTCACATCTGAGTATACCCTTCCACGCTTATGGTGGACAAAATGATTCAGAAAAGGGGGTGGTGATGAACAGAGTGTCTGACTTAAGCAGACCACTCTTACCCAGTCCAAAGATCAGGGCTTGTTCCATCACCGTTTTTTAGCTCACTGCACCATCCCAGCTCAGAACCTGGCTACATGCAAATTAGTCTGTTCCTGTCCCAGTGCATGATGGGAACAGGGCAAACCAAACTACCAAGCCAATTCTTATACTGGGAAGGAAACAAGCTACCAGGGACCGGTTTCTGGCATTTCAGCCGTCGTCGGCCCGGCTAGCTTGAATCCTGATGGTCCAATGAGCAAGGGACTCACATCTGAGTATACCCTTCCACGCTTATGGTGGACAAAATGATTCAGAAAAGGGGGTGGTTATGAACAGAGTGTCTGAATTAAGCAGACCACTCTTACCCAGTCCAAAGATCAGGGCTTGATCCATCACCGTTTTTTAGCTCACTGCACCATCCCAGCTCAGAACCTGGCTACATGCAAATTAGTCTGTTCCTGTCCCAGTGCATGATGGGAACAGGGCAAACCAAACTACCAAGCCAATTCTTACACTGGGAAGGAAACAAGCTACCGGGGACCGGTTTCTGGCATTTCAGCCGTCGTCGACCCGGCTTGCTTGAATCCTGATGGTGCAATGAGCAAGGGACTCACATCTGAGTATACCCTTCCACGCTGAATCGTTTTTGGCCACTATAGGTGTGGCAGGGTATACTCAGACATGAGTCCCTTTCTCACTGCACCATCAGGATTCAAGCAAGCCGGGCCGAAGAAGGCTGAAATGCCAGAAACCGGTCCCTGGTAGCTTGTCTCCTTTCTGGAGAAGAATTGGCTTGGTAGTTTAGTCTGCCCTGTTCCCATGATGCACTGGGCTAGGGACAGACTGATTTGCATATAGCCAGGTTCTGAGCTGGGATGGTGCAGTGAGATAAATAACGGTGATGGATCAAGCCCTGATCTTTGGACTGGGTAAGAGTGGTCTGCTTAATTCAGACACTCTGTTCATCACCACCCCCTTTTCTGAATCGTTTTTGGCCACTATAGGTGTGGCAGGGTATACTCAGACATGAGTCCCTTTCTCACTGCACCATCAGGATTCAAGCAAGCCGGGCCGAAGAAGGCTGAAATGCCAGAAACCGGTCCCTGGTAGCTTGTCTCCTTTCTGGTGAAGAATTGGCTTGGTAGTTTAGTCTGCCCTGTTCCCATGATGCACTGGGCCAGGGACAGACTGATTTGCATATAGCCAGGTTCTGAGCTGGGATGGTGCAGTGAGATAAATAAAGGTGATGGATCAAGCCCTGATCTTTGGACTGGGTAAGAGTGGTCTGCTTAATTCAGACACTCTGTTCATCACCACCCCCTTTTCTGAATCAGTTTTGTGCCAGAGCAGGGAGCAAACACATCCCTGATCTGCTTTGAACTGGAGTATGCAAGAAGGGCACCAAATGTGCCCTCCCAGCAGACTATGTGGCAATGGCAAGCACCCCCACCCCGGCCTAATACACTAGGTCCTGTCTGGGAGGTGGTCACACCTCCCTGTGACAGGAAAGCTATTGTCCTACGTTCCCATGCTTGGGCTTGGCCCAGCAGCATGAGGCCCCTAGGTTGCTGTCAGGCTATGTAAGATTAGTCCCAGGAGCATGGTAAGCACCCCAGAGGGGCCCTACAGTGGATGGAATCATACCTCCAACACCGACACGGTGTTGGGGTATGATTCCAACATGTTTGATACTAAATATGTCCAGTTTCGTTCTAGCCAGTTTAGAGATGGTCATCACGTAATGACACATGACCCCTCTATATTGTGACAGCTGATTCACTCACAAAGCCTGGAGAATGGACTCCGGGGTGTGTAGGGGTGGTCTGTTCATACAGAGCTACCCTCACACTTAGAACCGAGCACCCTGCCTTTGGTACTGAAAGGCCTGCTAGAGGAGTGACTTATAGCTTTTAAGTGTAGTGATAGTAGATATAGGGACATATATAGTTCGTGAGAGGTGCATGCACCCACTTACACAAGCTACAATGGCAGGCCTGTTGTCATAGTTTGCAGGGTCCCTTATGGGTGGCATAACATATGCTGCAGCCCATGGGCACCAAGGCGCCTTAGTACCATCTGCTAGGGACTTGTTAGGGTACACCAGCAGCCAATTAGGAATGTACCAAGATACCTACCATAGCCAATTTAGGGGGAAGCACAGTAACTGGGCTCCTGATTTGCAGGATCCCAGTCAGACTACTCAGAGAAACAGTATGACACCAGCAAAAAGTGGGGTAACCATGAAAGCAGGTCCTACTTTCCTACAGTAGGGAACTGAAATGGCTCTCATTTTTCCTTGAGGACAGGATCTTTCAAGTACTAGATCAAGCCTATTACTCAGATAGCCTCCAGTGTAGCCCCAGGGCTCAGCCTAAAGCCCCACCAACTTCAGCATATATATGTGCCCTCTAGCAGAAATCATACAATCATTTGGGTTGTCATTAGTCTCATATGCAGACTACACCCAACTAGTCATGTCGATATTCTTAGAGCCCAGCTCTAATCATTTCCAAATGGCTCACTGTTTACAAGAAGTGGCCAGTTGGGTGGTAAACTACTACATTAAACTCAATGGGGTAAGCAAGAGATCATGTTGCTGGGCAACAAAGCCAGAAAACTATGGTCTACACATCTTGGGAGTTCTCCCAGAGCAAAAAAATCTATAAAAAGATCTGGAGTGTATGACTGGATAACATTCTTGTGATGGACTGTCAAGCAAAAAAGCTAGCTTCAAGCTGTTAAAGCATTCAAAGAATTCTTAGGAATGTTTTAGACTTTCTCTCCTTCTGAAACAGAAGGCTGATTATTCAGGCACTGATAATCTCACAACCAGATTACGGAAACTCTCTGTACTTTGGCTCTCCCCAATATACATTAAAAAAGCTGCAAGTTGTTCAAAATGGCGCTGTTAGCCTCCTCTTAATACACAAGTTTATAAAGCACCTGGTTACACTAGGCTAGTGTGTCCCTGCGCTGCGGTACACACCAAAGGCACAGATCATCTCATGCCCCTAGTGAGGTCATAGCCTCGTGGTTAATGGGGGGGGAGTCTTTTTGTAGCATCTGGGTTCCTTTATATATAAAAAATAACATAGAAATGATTGTACAATACAGTTGGACACAGCAAATGCAACATTGACTGTGGCCTCAATTTCTCATTTCTACATAACAGAGCAGGCCTCATTTTCCCGAGCGGTTACCGGGTGAGGTGAGGTAATCTCCCACACAATGCTGGGTGAGTACTAGATTAATAAAACTATCATCTGAATAAGATTAGATATCAGAAGGACTTAAGCCTTCTGCTAAACGGAGAGACATCTCTTCGTTACTTTTGTGTTGTCTGTACTGTCTCTCTTTTTGTCATTTTGGGATCATTGTATAGAACTATACTATATTTCTTGTGCACTGTTTTCCTCTCTTTATCAGGAAAGGACAACGTATTCAATCCCACCAGTTAACATTGGGGATCCAAGTTCCTGGTAGGAGTAATTGAATCATTAATGCACAATATTAACATTCCTATATTTGCACTCACTTATATCTTTTGCAGTAGCTATTCCATCTGTGTCCTGAAGAAAGCCGGACAGGTTGTTCCACACGGCTGAAACATGTTGACCTCATTGCACAGCATCACAACATAGTCATATTTTCACACTATTTGGCGTTATTTTAAACTTTGGCACTAGGACAATCCTCATTAAACTTAATTTTTTGCCCTAGTAGTCAATTTTATATCTCACTTGCACTTTCACAGCACTGCACTTCATCAGCATCATCTGAACTGCACTGTGGCTAGAGTTCCACCTCAGTAATCCATCTCTGCACCATCAACTTATGGGTTGGGCGAGGTTTGGATTTACTATTTGTATCCCACATGACGAGATTCGGCCATAAGGGTGGTCTGATGGGAGTTTCTCAGCCCTGTGTTATTTCATTTGGTTGCTATACGATCCCACCGTGCCCTTAGTTTCCAGTACAGCACACACATTTATTTTGACCAGACATCTCATTTCGTTGTTATGATATTTGAGTTGGGGTATTGAGATGTTGGGGTCGGTAAACTAACCCCTCTTTACCCTCCTTATCTCCCTTTTTCTTATCAACTGTAGTAATACTCCATCAGGGTGGCAATAAGTTTTCTGTAGAACCAGAATAATGTAGCTAAAATAAGGAAAACTGGGGCACATGGATTATTGTTGTTTGCGGTTGCAAGAATCTGCCCCTTTTTGACAGCAATGTTTGCATTTGCGATGTATCATCCCAAATGCAAAAATCGCTAATTAAGTAATCGAAAAATTTGCGATTATCTAAATTGTGATTGCATTTAGGGAATCGCAAATTGCGATTCCCTAAATGCAAAGCAACAAAAAAATGGTGATTTCACATTTAAGAAACGCAAATTACATCAACTCAAAATTGATGGTTATTTTCGAAAACTTACAAAAATGCACAAAAGTGCATTTTGTAAAGTTCTATGTTGCACACATATATGCCCTTAGAGCATGTGTGTGTGCAACATGTTTAAAAATAGCTGTTTCAGGGGTGCATCAGGGTGTCCTTTTGGCACCCTTGCATCCTTCAAATTGCATGCGCAATTTGCGAGTACCTATTTGGTGTTCGCAAATTGTGCATGCAATTCCCATTGATTCCTAGGGGCCTCCAGGCCCATGGGAATGAATGGGAAGCAATTCATTATTTGCGATTCACAATTTGTGAGTCGCAAAAAAGGAATGTGTAGGAATAGTAACATTTTTGCGATTCCTACATGCCTTAGGAATTGCGATTACTAAATTGCAATTTCTTAAAAATCGCAATTTAGGAATTGCAAATTCTAACTTTGATGCATGTAATGTAATGTAATGTAATATGCTGTTTTGTAGCGCGCTCAATTACTACCGGAGTATCCTGGCGCGGAAGACCGCTGGGGAACCCGTCCTGGCTTTCCCTGTGAGATGGTCCCTTGCTGGGTATCTCCAAGGTGAAACCAGGCATCCCCGGCGTCTGTGGGGGGCCGTTGTAGAGATGAGGCAAGCCTAATGCCCAGAGTTGCAGAGTGTGATCCCTGGTTAGAGTAGGCACCGAGGCGAGAATTATCGAGTACGTTGACCCTGGTCCACTGTTCTTTACAACTTCTTAACTTGTCAATCAATCAATCAATCAATAACTTTTTTTCGGTCACATCAGACCATAAAAGCACATTGCTACATACATATAAACAACAATCAATTTAATAAATAACATTGAACAATATAAAACAATCATATATACAATCATTTACCAAGTTAAAACTATGCTTCAGCCATCCCATTATGAAAACAAAGTCAAAATTCATTGAAAGTTATCGATGTTAGTCGCTAAATTAAAAAAGAAGTTCCAAATACCCAAATACATCAGTGCCTTCATAATTTGCTTTTAACTGGAGGGAAGTATACAGTTCCACAGATGATTATTTTAAAAAACTCCTACACTTTTGCCACATTCCGTACCAAAAAAACTTGACAGCAAAAACAATAGGGGGATGGGTGTCATACTTTAAAACCCTAAAAGCTTGAGAGCAGTGTCTAAAAACCAAGTTTCTACCAATTGGAATTACCCATCGTTTGGGGGATGCATAATATGTAGGGCAGATAAAAAAGACAGGGATTTCAGACTCTAGCTTATATTTACACGCGGACATTCATTATTCTTTTCATTGTCCCATTTGCTAGTGAACGGCCTAAGAGGAAGAGTCCCCAATCTAAATTGCATTTATAGTTTTCTAGCTGCAGGCGGGTAAATCAAGTCTAGAAACTCTTTTTTTTTTATTTTCCGCTTTCACTTGGAGAAACTCTGTTGTCAAGCGACCAGCAGAGGAACATGCTTGGAGGGTTGACAAATTGTGGTGCCTATAATGTCGCACCAGATCTGCCCTAGTTACTAATGGGCACGCTATATCTGGTGCTTCCCAAAGCTCCAACCTTCCTATTCGATTACTAAGTACCCTAATGTAACTAAGCCATGGGATTTTCTTACTGCTCAAAATTGGCAAAAACTCCCTAAATTATTCTCTGTAAGGAGATAACTCTGGGACTACCCATAGCCTTCTCCAATACATCAGCGGCCTTAGAGCAGCTTCCTCCTCAATGGGTGATAGCCCTAGATCCATGCGGAGGGGTACAAGAGGTGTACTACGCAGAAGTCCCATCAAATTCCTCATGAATGTGTGCTCTACCTTCATGAGGTTGGCGGGGCTACAGTGCCCCCACAATTAAACCCCATATAAGGTAGCCGCCCTAGCCTGTATTTTAAACATTTCAATAATAGGGGCAGCTGGCTTGAACTTGGACAGTCAGTACATTTTCATTATCCCCCCGCTGTTTGGGTTAACTTTACGGATGCCCTAGCTAATTGGGTATCCCACTCGAGCTGTTCCGATAAAGTGATGCCCAAATACACAAAAGTCTTCACTCTCTCCAGGGTGGTACAATCCAATGCTGGATTTGGGTGAGTAGACCTGGGAGGGTTGAAGATCATAAATTTAGTTTTAGATAAATTGATCTCCAGGACTCTCGATATACAGAAATCACCGAAACAATCCAGAGTGCGCTGGATGCCCCTTGATGTTTTGGACAACAACAAAGTGTTGTCCGTGAACATCAACACGGGCACCCTCCCCGAGGCTGACCCAGGAGCATCGTTATCTTTAACTCTGAGTAAGTGATCTATAAGCCCATTGATGTAAAGGCAAAATAAAGTGGATGCCAAAACACACCCCTGGCAGACCCTCTGTTTCACCGGGAAGCGTGCTGACAGTTTTCCCTGCTTCCCACACCTAGCTGAATTGATGTTATGAGTCGAGTTCACTGGCTACACTCTACAGTGAAGAGTGTAGCCTTGGCCACTAGAGGTCAGCATTGTGCAACCAACGAGTCGCTGAGCCGCAGTGGAGCAGTGGAGCACGGAGAACGGAGCGGACCTGAGCTGTGGGACTGAACGGAACTGAACGGAACCAAGCCCGGTATCAAAGCCCCCAACCCAGAGGATCGTGAGGACGCCGGAAATCAGCAAATCGGCAAATGCGGTCTCGGTGAGTCGTTTCAAGACCGGGTGAGGGAGGTGTGTAGCGTGGAGCGGGTAGCGGGGAGAACGCTCCGGCTCTCGGTTGCGAACTGCGGTCCCCCGTCACCCGCAGCTCCCCCCCTCTCCCCTGCTCCTGCATCCTATGCTGCCAGAGTCTTGGCGTCTCTAACGCCACCGGAGCCTCACCGGAGCCTCACCCTTCACCCCTATCTCATTCCCGTTTTGGCGTCCATCTGCCAGGATGTGGGGGGGCTGAGGCTGCTAAAGTCTCTACTGCGGTGAGAGGAACAGGGGAGAGGGCACAGCCCTGAGGCAAGGCGAGGTCCTTTATTTATTGAATTGAGTGCTGGGAAGATTATAGAAGCACTAGAGCCGGAGGGCGGTTTTCAGTCCGCTTTGCTTTGAGGATTCAAAAAAATCGGCGGCGCCTGGTGATCGAAAATATCCGCAATTAAAAGAAGCTGGTGAGGAGACACTATGCTCCAGCGTGAATACTGAAAACCCCATAAGACAGGAGGACCTTTGGTCTGTACTTCTAAAGCGCCTTGCGCGACTTAAAGTTTAAAAGTACTGGCTCATTAATGGTGAAAGAGTGCAGCAGAGTGCAGCAGAGAGCAGCGAACGCCAGTGAACGCCAAACGCCAAACGGGTAACACGAGGCGAGAGGAGAGAGAAGCGCCGGCTCCGGCTCCGGCTCCGGTTTCAGCTCCAGCAGTTTTAAGAGGGGGTTTTAAAGGCACGGCTGAAATAAAAAAGTTTCCGACATCAAGACTTCATGACATCAGGACACTGGGAAGCCCCCTTGGAAGCCCCTGTGGAGGATTTGGAGACTAAGAGGGGGCTTTACAATAGCTGGAGCAGCGGTTTGACAAAGACAAAGACAGAACCAGCACAAGAGGCAAAGCGCCAGAAGCCAGAAGCAGATCGACACCCCCTGAACCCAACCAAGAAACAAGTAAGGAGGGGTAAAAGAACAGGGCTCAAGGGTCCAAGGGCCAAAGGGCCAAAGGGGACAGTAAAACCGAGAGGGGCGGGAGAGAATACTGGCAATTGCATGGTACTAGTCCAGTCAACCCAGTCTTTGGTACCAGTGCAAAAGGGCTGGAGAGTGATACATATGAGAAAAGTACATTCTGACGGACTAATAAGACATAACAAGTCATAAAGGCGAACCGAGATAGCTGAATCAGTCACTCATACTGAGTTCATTTGCAGTAACACAGAAATAAACTTTTACGTTCCTTGCCAAAAAGCTATTTACCTAACCATCCAATCCCCGTTTATATTCCCAAGTGTATTCCCCCGACGGCAGCTGTCGCGCAGGCGGCAGACGGCTTGGGGATTCCAGGGTAAGACAATGCAGGAGAGGAGGAGGAAAAGGCAAAACTCTGGAAAATTTGTCAAACATGCGGTCAGGAAAAATTCGACAAACTCGAACACAGAAAGCCAAAAGAAGGTTGACAGTAAAAGGGAAGAAAGATGAAGGGAGTAAAAGTAATACAGAAGAGTCAACCAGAAACGAACATTCTGTCCAGGCACCAACACACATGGCGGAACCTTTTAAGTTCGGAGGCGAAATGTTGAAACACAATTTTCAATTCTTAAAAGAGCAAGGGGCAACAACACAATGCAATGGCGCAAAATCTCAAAAAAGCCCTAAAAACCCAATCGGCTCGATTTCATCACGCAAAAAACGCAAGATAAGAAATGATTCAGAAATAAGTACAAGTCCTAACCTAAAAGAAAAATCGACAATAAAAAATTGGCTGAAAAAAACCTCGGCACAAGTTCATGCACCTCAAAACCAAACAAAGTCAACACCCAACAAAACATCAGAGGAGGCTAACGAAAGTAGCCCAGCCTCCATAAATCAGAGCAATTTAAGATCCCAAACAAATCTACAGAAAAGCGCACAAAAATTCGAGTGGTCCAAATCATTTTCGATCTTCGATGAAACGGAACTGCGTAGAATGCTTGAAGAGAACACACACAAGGAAGCTGATCCAACGCAACTGAGTCTAGAAAATTTGGGAAAATTGGAATACCCGGATAACATTGGCGAAAGAAAAGCTAATGGCCAAGAAAGGAACATAACAACCGCTCCAATAATCCTTACATCAAGCCCAATAAGACAACCGGCAGATAGGAACCAAGACTCTACCATAATAAAGAGCACAACAAAAGAAGAACACCCTATAACTATTTCTTCTTTAGAAAGTTTAAATAGATCAACAGGGGTACACCCACAACAAAAGGAAGGAAAATCCACACTTTGGGGGGATGTGCTCCTAAACAGTTTACAACAAGCAATTAATGCGCTGAACTTTCAATCCAACAAACTCGACGTGCAGGTAGATTTGATGAACCTAATCGCATCTCACATAGCGGGAATAAATTTGAAACTGGAAAACATTTCGTCATACATCATAAAAGAAAAGGAGGAAGATAAAAAATGGAAAGAGAAACTAATAGATCAAAACTGCGTTTGTAAGGACATAATAGACAAATTAGCAACCTTACCAGCCATCTTGAAAGAAATATTAGCAGTAACAAGTGGGAAAACCAGCAAAGGGGAAAATCCCAACACAGAGGAAAATAAAAACGGAAACCAAAACAGAATAAGTCACAACATCGAGGAAGAAAAAACTATAAATGATACAGAGGAAAACGAACAAAAAAAGGGAGGTCTGGGAGAAAACAAAATAATGGGTTCATCGAGTACATCAGAACCTCTAACAAAAAGACAGCGGAAACGGGCAAGGAAGTCAAGAAAAAACGCTACCAGAAGTAAGCAGGCAAAACAATTCTTTGCCATTTTCAAACAGAAAACAAAAGAGGCCAGAATAAACCCAATCACAGACACTCCAACTACAGACACTCCAACCAAAGAAGACGGAAACAAAGAAACAAACATAGACGAAGCAGAGGAACAAACAAAACCTCCAGACAGAACCAAAATAATAATAAACACACAAGGACAATCAAAAGACGAGGAACGGTTACTCAGAAAAAAAGCAAATGAAAATAGCAAAACGCTAAAATCGGATTATATAGAAGTGTTAGAAGAAGAAAAAACAAAGGAAAATAATCCAAAAAGGGAATGTGAAACATGGGACAACAAAGGATCAATTCAGCATACTGAAGGAAATTCACCATACACTAAGGAAAAAAAGGAAAAAGACCAAAACCATAAAACAGAAGTCAACCAAGCGAGGAAACCAAATATTTGCCTGATCATCACAGCGGGAAATAATGGAAGAACATGCAGAGACCAGGAAGCTGAGTCAAATAATGAAACATGCCAAAATGAAGGAAACTTCCAAACAGGTCAAGACAAAATACACCTCTTACAGCAAGCACGCACAGTAGATTCCATTCGCTCGGACCTAACAACTATGGCCGACCAAAATAATAACATAACCCACATTCGATTTGATACAATAGAGGGAAAAAGGAGAATTTACCAAACCGGACACCCTGAAACAGCAAGAAGGGAAACAGAATGCAAATTACTGTTCAAGCCGGAATTCCAAACAAAAGGAAATGCAGACACGCTGAACAGGGGAAACATCCTTCGATTAATCGAAGAGATACCAACACTGAGGGGGATAGCAACAAGTGACCTGAAAGCAGTAGAATTTATCCAGGGAAATACAGATAGGGGCTCGGAAATAAGTAGTACCACCTGGGCATCTAAAGAAATAGCAGAACTCATATTCTGAACCAGAATACAGTTTACAGACTGGGGAATAACCTTAGAACGTCTGACCCCAATAAAATATCCATTCCCCTTACTAATCAACAAGACTACCCAACCTAACAAAGTAAAGGGAAAAACTCAAACAATCCTGAAAGGAGCAAGAAATAAATCTATTTCGGAACAAGACCTGAGTAGTACCAAAACAAAGCAACTACACCAGGGTCTGAAGGAACACAATGACTGGACCTGGTTGACACAGGTGCTAAACTCCCATCGATCCTGATGCATGCAAATCGATACAAAACAATCGAAAACCAAATGCCAATTTATCTCCAATACCAGAAACAAAAATAAGGATTTGCTCGTGGAACGTACATGGTTTCAAAGAAATGTCCCAAGACCGTGAAACAACAGATTACCTGAGTAAATTCGAAATAATTTTACTTCAGGAAACCTGGAATGTAACCGCGAGGCAAATCATGGGATACGAGGAACATCACATAATGGCAGAAAAATTTGCAAAGTATGGTCACCCAAGGGGAGGTCTGTCAATCTTCATTAACAATAATTTAGACTGGAAAACAGAACTGCTCGACTCAGGAGAGAATTGGATACAAGTGATCAAAGTAGAGCCGAAAGCAAACTAAAAGAATCCTGGATGGAGTTTACTTATTATAAATCTATACATTCACCCAGACAAGATGACTAAAATTGGAAAAGCTCACACTTTGATAAATTTGATAAAATCCTTACATAGAACTTACCAATCGCACGAGATATTCATTTCCGGTGACTTCAATTGCAATCTAATAAAAACAAATAACAAAAAGGATAAAATCCATAATATCTGGAGCGATCTGGAAACATTAGGTCTAACAATCCTAAATGGAAAAATGGAGGGAGACATACCTGCCAAAACCACTTTTTCCAGTGGGAAAAAGAACTCCATAATTGATTTCACCCTAACAAGCATTGAACTAAAAAAGAACATAGAATATTTTGGTATACAAACTCGACCTGAGAGCGACCACTTCCCACAAGAGACAATAATGAGGTTAAACACTGAAGAGAAAACAAAATTAGAATGTCTTTCCGCAATTCTGGAAATATACAAACTGAAAAAACTCAAAAGCAAGGGCCTAGTAAAAAAGGAGATAATGGACGCAGTGTTAGAATATGAAAGTTGTCCTACGGGCACGGAAAACCAATCACCCATAGCAAATTGGGAAAACCTACATAAATTCGTGCTGGGAGAATTTGCAATAAATACACCGGTAATTGATGGTAACAAAGCAAACAAAGAGCCATGGTATAACACCAAATTAAGAGATAAGAAAAGGGAAATTGCGAAAAAATTAAGAATAAGGGCAGCAGAAAGAAGGTCAGGAAATGAAGTAGATAATAACGACATACAAAAAATGAGGAAAGAATATAAAGAAGACTGTAGAAAAGCTAAAAAAGCTCACACGGAAGAAATCTGGGTGGACCTTCTAAGAACAAGTAAACTTCCAAATAGTGGAGAATTTTGGAACATAATAAATAAACTCTCAAAAGTAGCTGGTGAACAAGTCAATATAGGAATAAGTGAAACAACTTGGGCCACTTATATTAACAATCTGTACAACATCCAGAGCTATCCAATCAACATAGAAACAATCAAAAATCTAAAAGATCTAGAACAAAAAGATACAGCTCCTGGACAACGGAAGAACGTCCAGCAGGAAAGCACTGCCCAAGAGGAACAAGCACAGTTGACAACGATTAAACACCTAACCGCAC
Source organism: Lissotriton vulgaris (assembly GCF_964263255.1). Classification (NCBI taxonomy): domain Eukaryota; kingdom Metazoa; phylum Chordata; class Amphibia; order Caudata; family Salamandridae; genus Lissotriton; species Lissotriton vulgaris. The sequence goes on along the minus strand of NC_141697.1, from coordinate 293,095,186 downwards.
TAATAAGGAAAATGAAAGCGGAAGGAGCAGCTGGCCCAAATGGAATGACAAACGCCTTATTCAAATATGACACCGACTTCTGGGCAAAATACTTGACTCCACTATTTAATTACATTCACAAAGAAAAAAAGATCCCACCGTCCTGGCAAGGAAACATCTTCCACCCAATTCATAAAAACGGATGTAGAATGGAACCCGGGAATTACAGATTAATAGCCTTAATCGATGTGGAGGCAAAGCTTTTCTCATCCTGTATATTGTCCCTACTTCAACTTTGGATAAAAGACAATAATATAATACCTAAATTCCAAACCGGTTTCAGGGAAGGCATGGGCTGCTTAACCAACTTGTCAGCAATGTTGTTACTAATCGAAGGAGCAGGGAAAAGAAAGACTGGACTAATAGCCTGCTACATAGACCTGAAAGCCGCCTTCGACCGAGTCCCCAGAAAACGCCTATGGAAAAAACTGGACCTTTGGGGTCTACCGCCGGCATTAACGGAAACAATAATGGCACTATATAGTGGAACATGGGCAAAAATAAAACCGGGAGACGGACGAAGAATATCTGCAGAATTAAATATAACTAACGGCCTTAAACAGGGCTGCGTGCTCTCCCCAAGCCTTTTTAATATATATCTGGCCGACCTAAAAGACCATCTACAGAATGCAAATGGACATCCACCAAAATTAGCCAACGAAAGTATTCAGTTTCTCCAATATGCCGACGACATAGTAGTCTTAAGTCAAACGCCAATAGGCCTACAAAGAATAATATCAGAATTAACAGATTACTTTGAGAGAGAAGGCCTAGAACTAAACATCAAAAAAACAAAAGTGGTGAGACTAGCGGGCAATAGTAGAAGATCTTTTAAATGGTACACAAAAGGCAGACAAATCGAGGAAACAACTGCTTAAAAATATCTGGGAGTTACAATAAGTAAAAACATGTCACTTTCAGACCAAAAAAGAATCATCACCGCTAAAGCACAATCACTGAGCTTTGCGTACAAAGTCCTCCAAGATAAACTGCAATGCCCATCATACGACCACCTGTTAAAGGTAATGTCAGCCCAAGTCTTACCATCACTCTCATACGGACTGGAAATATGGCATGGAAAAGAAGCAGCCATTTTAAATACTCTCCAGACAAAAATATACAAATCTGTGTTCCATCTATACAAAGGTTCAGCCCCGGCCCAAATAAGACTAGAATTTGGTTTGCAAAATCAAATATACCAACGGAAAGCTGCTCTAGTAAAATGGTGCTGGAAACTAAGATCGGCGGAAATGGGCTCCTTAAACAACTTATGTTGGCAAGAAATTAAAAAACAATATGACCAACATGAAGCCAACTCATGGGGCAATGACCTGCGAGCATCACTAGAAACCCTCAAAATAGAGGAGATCTGGAAGAAACCACTGGAAGAATCATCTTTCAAAAAGATTTGCAAACTAAATGCAAAAGCCTTATCTTTGGTAGAAGATAAAAAGACTTTGGCCAAGCGACGCCATGCATGGACCGTTCTAAACTCATACAAACAATTAAAACCTCAAGCCTACCTCATAGCGCACTTCCGGCTATCTTTAAAAACAAAATTCATGGCCCTCAGAATGGGAGACCACTGCTCCAAAGACTTGATCCCATCATGGAAAGGCACGCATCAGGGACGAAGTTGTAGGTTATGTGACTACCACAACGAGACCTTGTGTCACCTCCGGGGCACATGTGAATCTCCCATAGAAAAAAGGAAGAACTTATTGAAACCTATTTTTAATAAGCTACAGATCCGTACCTGCAGGCAAGCTGTGACCAGCTGGATGGGAGCAGGCTCAAACATTCTGATATGCCGCGGGGTAAAATTCATGAACTTTGTAGAGAATTTGCTCCAAAAAATAGAAACAGACCACAGATAAGGCCTGGGAGGAAGTATTTAATTAATGAATGCTAAAACAAATTTTAACCACCTGAACTTTTAACCTGTTGTTATTTTAATAGAATTTTTGTACATGAATGCTTTATGGTTGTGATAAACCAAATAAAGTAAATTTTGACTGACTGACTTGTGCATAGGTCTCCCTGTGCAACCTCACCAGCACATCCAGAAGGTATGGTGGGATTCAAAGATCATACAGTACCTTCCACAACTTTTCTCTAGGAACAAGATCAAAGGCAGACTTCAGGTCAACGAAGATGAGGTAGAGGCTGCCACCCTCTACACTCACCGTCTTCTAATATAGGACCTGAAGTCTGAATATCTGATCAATAGTTGATATACTCGTCCTAAAGCCAGCCTGAAAGGGACTCAGAATCTCCTTCTCCTCAATCCATCCCTGAACTCTATCTAGAGTAACCTGTCCCATAAATTTTTAAGTAATATCTATTAGGCTAATAGACCTATAGTTGGACGGCAAGAGAGGACAGCCTTTTTTGTGTATCACGACTATCTCAGCCCCGCGCCAAGTATCAGGCGGATCCATACCCTTTAAAATAGCGTTAAACAGGGCACACAAATATGGGCCCCAAATTTTCGGTTCCATCCGAAAAAGATCCTCGGGTAACTTATCTAAACCTGGCTCTTTTTTAGGTTGTAATTTATCAATGGCAGATTCTACTTCGCGTAAGGTAATCTCCCAGACCCCATCCAATTGATTCTCATGGAAGGGGTTCGGGAGTTAAGAAAAAGTACCGTCATTGCCTGAATTGGCGTACAATACCCCAAAGTGTGCTTCCCAGGCTGCTGGGGCTATGTTGGGTTCTACAGCGGGTCTCCCCTCCTTACCCCCAGAGCTGACTACTGCCCAGAAAGTTTTCAGGTCTTTTTCACAAACAGCAATCCTAAGATCTTCCCACTTGTCTGCTTCCCAATTTTCCTTTTCTAGATGGATAATCTGCTTGTACTTAGTCCTGCACAGGTTGATTCTTAGCCTATCCTTAGCCTTTACTGCAATTAGCAGTTCTGATTTAGCCTTACGACAATTTACATTGAACCAAGGGTGAACTGGGAGGATTTTCACCATTTTACTTCCTATCGGGTAAAACACATCAAGCAATTTAGATGTCAGCTGTTTATGGATTTTTAAGGGCCTGTCCACATTACACCAGCCTCACCCATTTCTATTAGGTGTGGTAGGACCTGTTGATAGATATTTGCCAGTTTAATTGGAGACCCCTGAATGTGGCACCACTTCACTCTCCGCCTGTTGTTCGCTAGAAACAATGCAGCTTGTACTGGATTGAGCGCTGGTGCAGGGTTAGACAGACCCAAACTCCCCGGTTTAAGAGTCATTACTAGGGCGTTATGATCGCTGTCTTGTCTTTGGTGGATCTGGAAGTCCAAAACCCTATCCCATGTTCTGGTTTCAACCATAATATATACCAACAGCGAATTTTGCCCTTCTTTATTGAAGGTGGGCAAGCCTGGTCTATCCGATTTAGTCCTCCCATTGCATGCCCTAAGCGAGGATGCCAAGGTGAGCGAGTTTATTTGCAAGACCAGCGGCTTCCAGGCTCTAACAGGTGGGATTTGGGGATCAGGTATATGCCAATACTGGTCCTCACCAGCAGGGCCATCAAGGTTTGGAGTCGTTCGGGGCTCGAACTGTCATGCTTGTGCCTCCGCGCACAACTAATTCAAAATACTAGCGCCGACTGTTGTTTACATTACCGGCCATTGCTCGTCCACCCGGGGTTGGCAATGGTTGGCAAAAGGAAGTTGAGATCGAGATACGCATGTGCAAGGTTAGCGCATGCGCATTGGCTTGAAGGCATTATTTAACCCCGCCCAAGACGCACAGGAAGCGCTTCGCGTTTAGCCAGCTTGTTGTGGTTCTCATTCCGGGTCACGGTGACGGGCATCCGAGGAGTTAGCGTTTCCTGATTATCCGAAGGGTCGCGTGAGTTAGGAAGCGTCTTGGCTTCTATTGTGTTCCGCTTTTTTGTTTCCTCGTTATTACGTTTCAGTCTGTTTCTATCTACTAGTAAGCCTCATTTTGTTGTTAGAAGAGGCTTATCGTATTCTTGACTCCCACTCATTTTTGTTATAGCGTGAGGAGCCTTGTGCTGTTAACAAGGTTCCCTCAGCTGCTCATTGGTAGGATTCTTTTAAGGCCGATTACAGTATCGTTTAGGGTAAGTGTTGTACACCATAGAATCAATATCATCTGAAGTGGTTCTAAACCTTAACGGGTGTTTGTTGTTCACAGTATTTGGCAACCTGGTGTGATACCTCGTTCTGTAGCATTATTATTTCCTGGCAAGTCCTGTTTCTCCTCAGTGTTCTACAGGTATTTAAGTCTCCTAAGACTCACACATAGAGAATAGAGGAGGGACGTTTTGTCTATTGTAACTCTTCTTTCTTTTGCTACAGCCCCAGAAATAGAGAAGACCAGGAAGTGACTCTATCCTTTGGGAAGACTGAGGAAAGCTGTGTTTATCCCCTTCTATCCTTGTTTTGTTCCCCTGTTTCCCTGTTTCCCCCTGTTCACTACCAGGGGGTTAGCGTTCTTTCCTGACTCCCTTGGGTGATAGGGGTGAAGCAGGGAGCTTGGCATCAGATCTCCAGGACACTCCCGAGACAACAGGTGTGTGCATGACACGAACTGACAATTAAAGTCACCCCCTACTATCAGAACAACTGTTGGGTCAAGAGTCTGTATAAACTGACTGAAGTATTCAATCGCCCAAGATTCCTGCCCATTCTGTACCGGCCTGGAATATACATTAAGTAAGGCAATTTGTGTTTTTGGGGGCATAGTTAGGAGAACACATTGTACATCCTCAGATTCTGTTGGAATCTGCTCGGCTCTAGCTCTTAGCTTTTAGCTTGTAATATCAAATGTTTCTGTTATAAAAGGCTTTTTAGCATATCACACAACAACCTTTGTCTAAATGCTATTTATTGCTTCAGATTATTCGATGACTTGCTTTTTGTACCATTTGTCTGTGGTTATATCTATAAATAAAGTTTTTAAAAAAAGAATAAAATGGATAGAATTCCTGTGTTGCATCACTAAGCATTTAATGTGTACCCTAGAAAGAGATGAGAGTTTGGAAATCTGATACAGTGAAACAGAAATACATAGCACTCACTAAACGTTGCTGTCCAGTTAGGGCTATGTACCTTTATAAAAACAGCATAGGATCTGATTTAGATCTTGGCAGGACTACCACACTCTCTTGGTGGTGTATCTAAGTACTCCTCCAAGCTGACTTTATCCTGTCCACTGTATTTAGATGTGTGCGAGCTGAATCGCCGTCCACATCGACAAACTGTTTACCGTCGCCTATGTGGCGGACTGTCGTTGACATGGCGGACTCCTATGCTGGCTAACAGAAATCCATTGCTGTCAGGTCAGCAGTTTTTAGATTTCCCCATTGTACTAGCGCTGTCTTAGGTGCAGTTTGCTTGCGGAGTGAGTCCCTGGTGAAGTGGAGACGTTTAAGTACTACATATTGATGTGCCTATACACAGATATGCTGTCTTTGCTTCTAAAATGTATGTAGTTATTGTGTTGTGCCCCTTCTGTTACACATTGCATTGCACACAAACAACACGCATATACTATAGAATGCACTCCTACAGGCATTAAAAGCACAACACCCGGAAGCACCACAACAACATTCTTTTTCATTTTACCTCCATAATTTGTAAAGTGAAGATGCATTACACATAAAGTGGATTTTTTTATGTGTAATGCATTTTACACATAAAAAAATCCGTATAAGAGCAATGTAAAAATACTCGAGCCTAAAGCAAATGTCTATACTCTATTCATAGGAAGATATGGGTAAAAGAAGCTTACCTTACATCCTGCTGACAATTGAGTTGATTAGCATCGTGGTCAAATAGTAGCAGTAAAGGGAGTACCTGGACAATGTCGTTCACGATGGAAAGAGAAGTGGGCGACATGACAAAAGTAAGGTCCTACCTCATTTCCTTCAATTCTGCCAACTAATTTTAAGAGGTTTTCCCGCCACAGTTTCCTCGACGGAAAGGCACATCATGATTGACTCAGCAGTAATCTTGGTTGGAGTCCCGCCGACAGCCGCTTCTCCCTATGACGCCATCGACGCGGGTGATGATTCCTGGTGGAGTTGGCCCCATTCGGGCAGTCTTTCATCCATAGCCCAGCCAACATCTAAATAGAGCAGGTGGACCACCAAGTAGGCAGGCGGTAATACTGTTAAAAAGTGACAGTGGAACCAAATCCGCCAAGATCTAAATCATGCCCTTAGACACTTACAGAGAAGGTCCTATTGCTTCTGGAAGGAGAATTCAGCCCTAAACAGTTTAATAGCACTTATACAGTACACAACGTTAAGTAGGAAATATTCTGGACCTCATTCTTAAAGCTATTTGCTCATGTAATCTAGAGCCAGGTCAATATCATGAGTGCCATTTTTCATTTTTAAACAATTTATTTTGCAGGTTAGGCAAACTGTTATTTGTGAATATGCCACAGCTATATGGACAGTTCATGTATATATGCCCCTTATGCTAAAAGGTCCTCCACCTGCCACCACACAAGTGCTGCACCACGGCATACCCTGACTGCACCCTAATAAAGCATGGGTGGTGACTAAACTGAATTCTATATGCATGAGTAGATTTCTTACTATTTTTAATCATGCAGTTATTGTATTATAGTGGTGTCACTTCCTGTGACGTCATCCGGGGCAAAGGTCACATGGCATTACATCCTGTGATGTCATGGGGTGATTTCATTGGCGGGGTCCCACAGGGTTATGATGTCACGCTGCACCTGACATTTTTATGAATTAACGTCCATGACTATTAATGCACTAATTTATATCAGCAGTTAGAGAGAATCCAGATGAAGGTCAGATTTTTAATGAAACTAGGCTTCCAGAAGCTCGTCTAAAGCATTTTAAATTATACTGGTATGTCTTTATTTGAAATAGTACCTCCTTTATGAAACTTTTTGAACTGTTGGTAAAGTCTTAATGATATTGACAGTGCTTTAGTAGAAGACTGTGCATTTTCAGCATGCTAATCTACTAATGCTATCAGGTGTGTACACATAACCGTTTAAATTAATAGTAAACAGTGGATCCTTCTGCGGGTTATTACAGTGCGGCATTATCTCCTGGCGGTATAATCAACAGGCTTTGCTTGCATTGAATCTGCGTCTCAGTGTTTGATTGCCCCATATGAGCATACAACCTTGGGTAATCTCGAGGCTGCTCTGTGATAAAAGACCCTGTTGCACGGCCGTAAGCAATCACAAATAAAGATTGTCTTTGAAATCTTGATGATAAAAGATGTCCTAGGTTTAATCACTGTGTTCCAAATAGGTTTGTTTGTCTTGTTTATTTTAAGCCGGGAGCATCGTTGGGTTGTTTTTTGCTTGCTTTCGTACTGATATTTAAATATATATATTTTTTAATATCGATTCACATTTTCTATTGACTACTTTTTGCTTTAGGGCACATTTTATAGCGCTCTATACATATGAATAAAAGGGTTTCATTCTTTTTATTTGACCTATCATAAGCTTACAGGAGTGATGTCAACATACTTTTATTATAACAGTTTGTAGTCTGAGGGCTGTAGTTTATTGGGTTTCCTTACCGGACATCGATAGAACTTATTTTTTAATTCCCCTATTTAAATGTGTGAGCGATTGCATATTGGGAGATAGTGGTGCCTCTAATGAAATAATAGAGTTGAGTGATCAATGCGTTATGTTACAGTAACATATTTGTTGTTTCTATCTTTGTTTTCTAAAAAAAAACGTGCACATTGGTGCAGCACAAAAGGCCCCTGTATCCTTTTGTTTCTCTTCGTTTAATTTGTGCTTGGTTTATATGTGGGGGCAGTTGAAACTATGCTACTGTTTTCTATTTTCTTAATTTATCATACTCTTCTTCCAGGTCTCTATGCCCTTCTCTCCAGTCCCTCTATTAGAGGGTTCTGACCTTACTATATATGTGGGTATTGAACAAATTATTCAGTTCTTTCTTAGCTTGGCTAAGGAATCAGAGAAAGGTGCTTGTGATTGATTCTCAGACAGATTTTCAATTTATAGAAGGTAATCTAGAATTTGATAATTGGAGACAGATACACCCTAATCTATGATTGTTGATAAATTCTTTCCAACGTGGGAGTCAGAAAAGGAAAAGGAAATTGCTTTTATGAACACTATTAATTAATAGTTCGGGAAAAGGGGCAGTCACCAGCCAGTTGTATTTCGTGCCCTCCTCTATTGTATTCACATGTATATTATCATCTTTCTGGGACCTTGTTTGACAAAACAGAAAGTAATAAACTATTCCGAAGGTGTAGATTCACCCCCTTTCTTCAGAACTGGGCCAGAGAAATGTAGGGATAGGAGGGATCAGGGTAACCAGAAATGGATCTCAGCACTGCAAAATGTTTATGTAAACACTGGAACATGTAATTGTCTCTAGGATGAATTAGCACACCAATGTCATTATTTTACTACAATCAGTTCTAACAATTTTTCAAGTATCCTGTGGAAAATGTTTTTGTTAGTTCCATGTCATCATGTTTGAAACAGAGTCACATTTTTAAATAGACTTTTATGGATGTCTAAGTACAATTAAGTAGTGAGCATGCATATGTAATTTCCAGACACAAGTGATACTTATGCATTTTAACCCCAGAGAGACGGAGGATAAGAAGTTCACATCCTCCGCTCTACTCTCCAGTGATAAGGATTTGTATGTCTAATATTCCTAAGAGTAGAATGGTGTGGGGAAACTTCCTCTTCTTCCACAGAGTTCTCCTTCGCTTATGTCCACACAGGGCTGATGCCAATGTGCTTCCACATCAGCCTTCTGCCCTCACATGCCAATCAATAATGTCAGCCCACCATGGCCAAGATGATTTCATTGATGCACTAGACAGCATGGCTGCAGCTAATAAAACAGTAATGCAGTCCGCATTCTGGTTGTATATCTCCTCGCCAAACACCATTTTAGATGGGAGGGACATCATTGGGAAGGGGAGAGTCTCACCTTTCAACATTCCCTGATAGGGTTCTGTTTGGAGACTAGGGCTACCGAATGATTTTATGCAGAGATCCACCATTAGACACCAGAGGTCTGTTTTTTTGGAGTGATCCGTGCCCCTGTCATAGGGTCTGACCCGCCTGATTACAAATTAATGTTCAGCATTGGGCGGGGAACAGAAAGGCTCTGGACCCCATTCTACTCCCTCTACAGTGAAGGAAAATTTTTCCAGTCATGGTTTTTATAGGATGTCCATGGGGGCCTTGTGCCTACCTCATCTCCTGGACAAAAGGATGCAGAAGACTAGCACCATTGGAAAGGGGAGACCGTTTACATTGGTGCCCCTTTGGAAGGATTCCTGCCCAGGGATTGTGACTGCGCACAGTGGGCAAAGACAAAGTCATCTTAACAGCTTGCTATAAAAAGCTCAAAAATGTGCAACATGTTGCTCTGCAACAAACTGCTAATGGGAAGTGCACGTGGTCACTACAATTGCGATTCTCGTATTAACATGACCAGAGAATCTGGATTTCATTAAAGACACGGAGACTAACATTATGCATTAACCTTTTAATGCAGTCACAAGCAGCCGCACTACATCGCAAAGAAAACAATTTTAGAATGGAATGAACATAGGCTACAAGAGGCATGAGCAACAAACAGACTGCCTCTTTTAAATGCTGAAAAATAAACAAGATTGCAAAGTTCTAGATGAAGAAAATCATGAAGAGAGATCCATAAGGAAAAACACTGAAGAAGGTCTTAGAAGAAGAATCCATAAGGTTCCAAAATGGAGGAGTCCATTAAAATGGATTATCTGAAACAAATGGAAAAAAGGAAGTGAAAATAAAGAAGTGCTATATACTTATATAATAACAAAGCATAGCAATATTAAGTATAATAACTAGGCATAGCAGAAAACAACAATCAGAAAGATAAAATCACAATCAATACTATGAATAGAAAAAAATTCTCCAAGGGAGGGACGGGAGGAATAATGTTAGCCTCCGTGTCTTTAATGAAATCCAGATTCTCTGGTCATGTTAATACAAGAATCGCAATTTCATTACAAGACCGGAGGCTACATTATGCATGTTGGTAGCCGTGAAGGACAACATCAGACATGTGCTCAATAGGTTTACAGTAATGAGGAGCAAATGTGGATGCGTTGAACCAATCTGCAGCTTTGAGAATATCGTCCAATTTAGCACCAGACCAGTAGGATTTACTGGCCATAGCGCCTCTAATAGAATGTGCTTGAAGTTTTTAATGAGTCAACACCTGCTAGATTCATAGCACACTTAACCCATCTAGTAATAGGAGAAGAAGAAATGGGTTTGAAAGTTTTAACAAAATAAATAAGTAGTTGGTAGGCGCCAGGAGGGCGAAGGTCTTTCATTCTATTATCGTATTCTTTCATACAGTTCAAAACACAAAGCTTTTTACATATAAAATACATACATATATCAAGGCGAATTAGAAAATAAAATCTGAAAAATATCATAAGACCTGTAAGAAATATCGAGGCATTTGATATCAGAAACTCTACTGCAAGAAATAAGGCATAAGAGAGAAGATAATTTAATAGAAAGCTATTTCCTATTAAGAAGGGAATTATCCGGCCAGGAAATAAAAACATCAAATATAGATTTAACATCCCATAAGGACTGGTATTTAGGCCTAGGAGGTCTTTTAAGTCTAATGCTTTTCATAACTCTACTAATAATAGCATTTTACCTACCGTTTTATCATTGACAAGGGAGTGACCGGCAGAGAAAGCTGATCTATATCAATTAATAGATCTATAAATAAGGCCAATATCAAATTGTTCAACAAGAAAATTAACTATATGTACGACAGGAGCTTCCACAGGATCCAAGTCCCTCTCCAGACACCAACAAACCCATTTTCTCCAAATGTTGTTGTACCTATAATGTGTTCCTGGAGCCCAAGATTCTCTGAGGAGAGCTGCAGCTGATGACGAAAGGACAGACAGATCATTGGATCTCCTGACACTTTCCAAGCAAGAAGGTTCAAATTCCCTGAAAGAATTAGATGGTGGTCTTCCCCGTCTGCGTTTGTAACCTGACCTTGGACCGCAGGAATTAAGAAGGGGATTTGGCAGGCCAGTTCCAGAGCTGCTGGGAACCAGGCTTTGGAAGGCCAAAATGGAGTTATCAGAACCAGTGAGGATTGTTCTTGTCTGACTTTCTGAAGAACTCTCCGGATCATTTCAAAAGTGGGAAAGGCATAACCCCGTAGGCCTGACCAGGATTGAAGGAAGGCGTTCACTGCAAGAGCGCCCAGATCCGGCTTCCAGCTGAAGTATTTCTCTAACTGGAAGGTTAATCTGCTGGCAAAAAGATCCACATCTAGAGGACCCCAAAGAAAATGTAGGGTGTTGAAGACAAGAGGATCGCATTTCCAATCGCTGAAAACTAGAAGGAATCTTGAGTTCCAATCTGCGGAAACATTTGACTTACCAGGAAGATACTCCGCTTTCAGGGAGATCTTGTGTTCCAGGCAAAACATCTAAAGTTTTTTGGCTAAATTGGAGAGGTCTGCTGATTTTGTACCGCGAAGGCGATTGATGTAAGAAACGGCAGAGATGTTGTCCATCTTGAGGATAACAGATCTCCCTTGAAGAGAGTGTCTGAAGCTCATTAGAGCGTAGAGGCCTGCAGTGAGTTCTAGATAGTTTATATGATGAGAAGTCTCTGAGAGAGACCACACGCCACCCGTGTTCTGGTTGAGAAAACGTGCGCCCCAACCATGAAGACTCGCATCCGATTCCAGAACGAATTCTGGAGTAGAGCCAAAAATTGCTCTTCCATTCCAGGCGTCCAAATTCTCCAGCCACCAGGATAGTTCTGACCTCGCTTTGTGATCTAAATTTACGAAGTCTCCGTACCAAAGGCCAGATCTGAGTGCTTTCCCTTTTATCCTCCGAAGAACTCTGTAATTGAGAGGACCAGGGAAAATGGCTTGAATAGAGGAAGAGAGTAGGCCTAGGATTCTGGATAACTCTCTCAGGGAAAGAGATTCTTGTCTTAAGACAAATCTTATCTCCTTCAGAATGTTCGAATTTTTTTGGGGGGAAGTAAAAGAAGACATTTTGAGGTGTCTACAGTAAAGCCAAGGTATTCCAGGGATCTGGAGGGGGTAAGGATAGATTTCTCGCGATTTATAACAAAGCCTATCCTTTCTATGAGGTCCATTGAGGTTTTCAGATCCAGCAAGATTTGTGAATGGTGTTGAGACATAATGAGGATGTCGTCGAGATAAACGATTAGGCGAATACCTCTTTCAAGCAGAAGAGAGGCAATAGACATCGTAATCTTGGTGAAACACCAAGGGGCAGAGGAAAGACCGAAAGGGAGGGCCTGCAATTGAAAGAGACGATTGTTCCAACTGAACTGGAGAAAAGGTTGTTGTTCCGTGGCTATTGGAATGGTAAAGTAGGCACTTCATCAACCATAGTTTGGGGTCATTTTGGTAGAAATGGTTTAGAAATGGTTTAGCCCAACTGTATATTTGATAGAAAAAAGTGCATGGTTATATTTGTTGTAAGAAAATGCCTCTTTTTGTGTAATCAACCCCATTTGTCTGAGCTATTGCGGTTGGTTTTTAGACTTTGTACACTCAGACTATGTTATATGGTACCCAATGTACATAGGGTCTGTAAGTTTAATGTTAGTAGAGGACTGCAGTGACTATTGTGCCACCACTAAAGTAGGTATAAATAGAAGAGAGGGGCTCGTAATAACCCGTAGGGAAATGGAGCACCAATATACTGAAAAGTAAAACAAGAAGTTTTTCCCTATGGGAGATATTATTTCCTGCTCCTAAATCAGGACTCAGACTAACAAACACAATCCACAACATTCATTTATCTTGCATCTTGTTGAATGGGAGAACACTTACCAGAAAGGAACACAAACAATCTATTAAAAAAGTATACAATTTATTATAAATAAAAATACATAGATATCAATGAATAGTCAATTAAAAAACATGAAATACACAAATAAAACCACCTAATGTGGGTGTGGGAATTTCGCCAAGTCATATTCGGCGTTGCCAACAAACAATTTGGTCCAAAGGAATATTATTCCCCCATTGTTGCCAAACGAGGGCCCGAAATGACATAATTAAGATAGATAGCAGTGTCTTTTTCGATACTTTTCTACACACCCACATTAGGTGGTTTTCTTGTTTTACTTTCCACCACTAAAGTGACAAGACCATGTCATTAGCCCTGCCTCTCCAGCCTCAGTGTGTAGTTTTAAAACTGCAAGTTTGACCTGGCTAAACATACCCTTTGTCAATCCTAACCCTTCCATTTTAATGCTTATTAGTCACCACCAGGGAAGGCTCTAAATAGCCAGAGGGCAGGGTGCATGGTATTTAAAAATCAGCGCATGTGTACTGAAGTTCTGCATTTCCTGGCAGTGAAAAATCTTAAAAGTCATTTTTCACAGTGGCAAGGCTGGCTGTCCCATAGAAAAGCTCTGGGTTACATTAATTACCCTTACAACGCATAACTTCAGTTTGGAAACTAATACAATTATGATTCAAGGACTCAACTTAATCGTACTGTAAAATCCAATTTAGTTGTCAAATCAATTGCTATTTTGAAAATGCCACTTTTAGAAAGGTATAAATGAGAAATGCCCACAAAGGATTTATTTATACAAATATTTCATTCAATATTCAAGTTATTACATCCATAATATAATTCACAGTTATTGAAAGAAAATCCATCAGATTCAAAGTATTATTTTCAAGAAAAAATTATTCAATGGCAGGTCTTGTAGTTTGATATTATATATTTCAAAAATATTTTATAAAATATATATACTAAGGGGTTCACAAAGGATCAATCTCATAAAAACTCATTGACAATGGTTATATATCCACTTTACTTAACTTACAAAACCATGCGTCAGTGTGTTGAACATCCAAATCATATACAAAGGTTGAAGGACCGCTGCAACCGTGGGGGATCATGAATCTTGTGGCGGTGGTGCGGGTGTCAGAGGCTCTAATATGCTGGGGGTGCTGCTTCGACTCCGCCGAGCATATTAGGAGTTTCATCACCGCTACACTTTTCTGCTATGAAAACTGTGAGGAAACAAATGGGTTCCTACAGTGCCCCCTGTTGCCTCAGGGCCATTGGGTGCCTACAGGGGACACATGTTGTGCCCACCTGTGTCCAATCACCTCCTTTCCTGCACGGCACAAACTTAACAGTACATGCCGTGCAGAAATAGGCTTTGGCCCTTCCATTGCAGTGTCTTTTTATTAGGCATTGCCATGCGAATGCCCCCTTTCTTCAAAAGTACCAGAGGCTACCATAGGACCTCCACTGAGGCCACATCGAATTGCCATGTGTACTCAACTTGCTGATTTGCCCTACTGAAAGGATCTTAACTTCCAGGAAGGTTTCTAAGTCCGAACATAGTGGACTTCATCAGGACCAATGCTAAGCAGCTCGCCAATGATGACAGCGGCTTCTTTGACCCTGACTTTACACTTCCTCTGAGTCAGAGATTTCTTGCTATCGATGTTGAGTTCCTCAAAATTCCCACTGTCTCTTACCAAGGACCCATGCTTCTGCCAGCTCTGTTGACAAGCCCCTCTTAAGATCCAACCTGCAGTCTCACCCACCGATGACCTCGTCGATGAGAACTTTTGTCCACAAAAAAGATTAAGTCCAAAAGTAATCTCTTCACTGGAAAAAACCTGGTCCTTGTATCCAACCCACCCATCGTGCTTGGCATTAACTTTTGACTCCTGACCCAGTCTAGCACAACCAGACTGTTGGCGCATTACGATTTTTGCACTAAATTACTTACAATTTTAAATAATAATATATGTGGTATCCTACATCTGATTTTGGTTGTTTTGGCTCATTTAATCAGTGTAAGATTTTTCATTGTGTCGTGTTTTCTACTTTTTAACTGTTTTGATACTGATAAATGCTTCAAATGTTTCTCCTAAGTTAAGCCTGTCTTCTCTGTCTGACAGCTATCAATGGTTGAGCTGGATCACCGACACAATAGTGAGGTAAAAAACATTGCTTGACACAAATATCATGTCAATAAAATTGTGTCCCTTTATTTGCAATGATAAGTACAAAAATATAGTCTGCCACATTCAGAATGTCTGCAAGTGTACCACCTACCCAAAACACTTTACTGGCCAACTCACCCCTAGAAGACTGTGCTCCAAACTTGGAGAAATCAATTCCTGCCTCGGACATTATTGCTCTCACCCATCATGAAATAGTAGCTGTTGAAACTGCCCTAAAGGGTTTTACATAGGAAATCAGCAACTGATCCTCAACATCTGGCCTAAATTCCAAAGTTCTTTGGGTCTCATTTATGAGGTTTTTCTGTTGCGCAGAGCTGCAGGCCGTCCTGCTGTGCTGGCCTACACCAAAAGAAAAGGGCAGGAATGCACCATATCTATAAGATACGGAGCATTCTTGTTCTTTTCCCCTTTGCCAGAACACAATGGGCTGCCGTGTGCCAATGGAGGCACCTTTGCACTATGGTGCAAGGGTGCTTGCATTGCAGGGAAAGGAAAACCTCCTGCACAATAAAAATCATAAGAGGCGTTTTCCTCTTTCTATGTATGCTGCAGAACGTAGCACACATAGAAAAAGGAAAAATGAGGAGAAATAAAGATATTTATTTTGCTTTGCCTCCCTTACGTCTCACCTGGAGAGGCGTATGTTTTTGGTGCTGCCTCAGATTTACGATTTCTCAAAAAAAAATGTAAATTGATACTTGTATAGCGCACTACTCACCCGCAAGGGTCTCAAGGCGCTTGTACGAATACCGCTGTGGAACCCATCCTGGCTTTCCCTGTGAGGCATCCACTCCTGGGCACCCCCAAGGTGGAGGCCTGGTATCCTTAGCGTTGTGGAGATTAAGCAAGCTATTGCCCAGAGTTGCAGACTGGGACTCCATGATTGGAATAGGCACCGAGGCGAGAATTATCAGATACGTGGAATTCTTTGAGCCCAAGACCTGCCGAGGCAGAGAATTGAACCCTGGTCCCGGGTTAGACCTCTGCATCAGGATCTGCCGCTCTAACCATTGAGCCACACTTCTCCACCTCCACTTCTCATAAATATTGGGCAGTGTAAAAAAAACAATGGATGTTGCTGGGAACACCCTTAGCAACACCCGTTGCATGTCCCTTTAAATCAGAAAACTGCGTAAAAGGGCTGCATTAGGCCTCGTAAATATCATTATTGTAATGGTCTGCTGCTGAATGCTCAACAGGGACTCTTGAACAAACTTCAGATCCTGCAAAATGCAGCAGCACGCCTGATTACAGGCACCCCCAAGTTCTCCTCAGTAGCCCAGGACCTTGTGAAATTACACGGGCTGCCTGTTAGGAAAAGAATCGCCTTTAAGTCACTCTGCGTGATTTTTAAGGCTCTGCACGGCCTAGGCCCCCAGTGTATGACCCCTCTTTTCCAATGGTACAAACCTGCCCGAGCTCTAAGATCTGCCGAACAGGGCCTGGCAGTAGTCGCCAGAGTTAGGAAAGCTCATTGAGGAGGCAGAAGTCTCTCCCTGGGAGCCGCTAATGCATGGAACTCGCTGCCTTCCAACCTTAGACAGATCCCCGACTTGCTCACATTCAGAAGGGCCCTTAAAACCTGGCTTTTCTCACACTAACTCACTTTCCCACGCCTCCTAGTGATCACTCAGCGCCAGGACCCCTCCGGGTAACAGTGCGCTTTAGAAATGCCCAAAATAAATAAATAAATAAATAAATAAAAGTATCTTAGTGCTGCCTCATAAACATTGAGCAGCCTCCTGTGCCATGGACATTCACATCAAGTGACATTCCGGCGGCGCATAGTTATGATGCCCTTTGTGCGTAGACTTACATGGTGCTCACTACACACAATTTCTTGCAGTCATTTAAAAGGGGATCAAATATTTTTTCAGACATGGTTTTAGTCCTTTTCCAGATCTTAATGTAGACCCATTCCGGGGAATAAAACCTATTGCAATTTTCTAATTGCTTAACATCTGATACTTTTCTAAAAGAGATTAGACAGAGTAGAGTTGCTAACATCTGCTATATTTGCCTCCTAGAAAGATAAAAATTATCATGCCAGGGGACAAAAAGGTAAAGAACAATCTTAACATTTCCCAGAGAATCCTAACTAGCACCATGTGGTGGCCTAAATCTCTTTAATCACTCTGCGAACCAAAGGATCGCTGCCAACAGCATAGTCTTTTAAAAAAAGAATGTCCTGCTGAAACACCAAATTTTTAAATGTTAACAATTCTATAAGACAGGCCTGATATGAACAACTCTGCAAGGTAGTTTGCCACTTCTACCACAGGGGCCTCCACTGGATCCAAATTCATCTCCAAGAACCAACTACATCACTTTCTCAATACTCCTGTGTATTTTTTCCTAGTACCTGGTGTCCATGACTCATCCAACAGATTATTTGCCTCTCCCGAAAGGCCAGAGTATCTACTAGATCTCCACAAAGCCTCCAAACAAGAAGGTTCAGGTTGCCTTCTAGCACTAAAGGGTGCTCCTCTCCTTCCTGTACTTGCAAAAGGCCTGGACTCCCTGTGATCTAAAGGTGAACTTCTACTACTAGTTCTATTACACCAGGGAAACAAACAAGTGAGTTCCAAAATGGAGTTACCTGTACGATCCTGCATCATGCCCCCCAGACCTTTAACAACACCGTCCCGTCTGGATCAGAGCAAATTGAGGGAATGCACAGCAATTCTCTCAGTTTCAAACCTGTACCAAGGTGTTCACTGCAAATGCCTTGGGATCTGGCCTAAGCCGTAATACCATTTCACCTGAAATGTCAATCTGCTGGCAAACAGGTCTACCAGAAAGGGACCCCACAAATCCTGATTCTTCCTGAAATTCACTGGACTCAGCCTCCAGTCACCTGTGTTTCTCAAGAATCTTGAGTTCCAATCTGATCGCTTATTCTGATGACTTGGGATTAACTCCGCTTTCAAGCACATTTTTTGATCCCAACAAAAATACCAAATTTACCTCGCTACTTCTGCAAGTTGTTTTGATCTTGCTCCCCTTAGACAATTGATATAGGATACACGTGGGAAATAGTCCATCCGTATCAACAATACCCTGATTGCTAAAATAGACCTGAAACTCATCAAAGCGTTCAGCCCTACTGACATCTCTAAACAATTTATGTGTAAGTATAGCTCCTTCTTGGACCATTTCCACCTAGTTTCTATCTCTCATAATCTTGTTCCCCAACAAAGGTTGCTTGCATCTGACTTGACAGTAGATTCTGGAACAATCCCAAATATTGCTTCGACATTTCACCTCTCCAAGTTGTCCAGCCACCATAGTAGGTCCTTTCAAGCCTCCTGGGACAGGGGAATTCCATCTGAAGACCTTTCCTCAAACCTAGGGATTTAAAGGGCTCTAAAGAGCCCCTGTAATGTAAAGGGCCTGGGAAAACAGCTTGAATAGAGGATGACTAAAGTCATACCGCTCTTACTAGACTCTTCAAAGTCACCACTTCCTTTGCTCGAACATGAGGTCTTTGACAGTCTTTTTTTGAGGGAGACAAAGCTTGGTCAGATTGGTATCCGCATGACATTTGGAGTCATAACTCACTTCTCCACACTGATAATGAACCCTAAGGCCTGTTAGAGATCCGTTGACCGCTTCATATGCTTCAGCAGTTCTGGATTTCTGGATTTGGTAAAGCGCAACAGCTACCCCGGCAAAGGGGTGTCCCGGCGCTAAGAACAGACAAACTAATCTGAGGTGGGGGGGAGGGGGAAACTAGGCGGCGGGGAAGAGGTGAGTCTTGATTGCTTTACGGAAAGCAGGGAGGGAGTCGATGGTGCGAATGCTAAGGGGGAGATCGTTCCACAGTTTGGGGCCAAGGACCCCAAAGGAGCGGCCTCCAGTTCGGCAGAGTCGAAACCTAGGGATTGACAGGAGGAGTTGGTTGGCAGAGCGAAGAGCACGACCAGGAACGTAAGGTTGGACAAGGCTTCGAAGCAGAGGGGGGCTTCCCAGTTTCACGATCTTAAAGATCATGACTAAGGCCTTGAATTGGATTCTGTGGTCCACGGGTAGCCAGTGGAGCTTGCGGATGGTGGCTCTGGCTGAGCACCTCCGTGGGAGGCCAACCAGCGTTCTGGCTGCCGCATTTTGAATGCGTTGGAATCTGGCTGTTTCCGCTTTATTAGCTCCCAACAGGAGAACATTAGCGTAGTCCAGGCGTGATAGAATGGTGGCCTGGATAATGAGCTGGCGAGCCTTGGCATCGAAGAGCCCAAGTATGGGCCTGAGGTTCCTTAAAAGGCCTATGCAGGTGGCTGCCACCTTTTTTGTGTGGGACTGGAAACTAAGGTTGGCATCAACCCAGACTCCCAGATTTTTCACACAGTTTTTGGGGAGTGGGGTGTCTCCTAAGGATGACGGCCACCAGTGCTCGTTCCAAAGGCTGGTGTTGCGGCCCAGGAGGAGCACCTCGGTTTTTCCAGCGTTGAGTTGGAGGTAGTTGTCCGTCATCCAGCGGGCCACAGCAGACATACCCCCTTTGAAGTTGGATGCCACGAGGGACGGGCTTTCCGAGAGGGTGACAACCAGCTGGGTGTCGTCCGCGTACGATACAAGCGTGAGCCCCCATTCTCTAGCCACGTCCGTGAGTGGCTGGACGTATAGGTTAAAGAGGGAGGGGCTCAGCGCTGAACCCTGGGGGACCCCCTGAGCGATGGGGTGAGGTTTAGAGAGGTAAGGAGGGGCTGACACCTTGAATGATCTATCCTTGAGAAAGGATCGGAACCATGCAAGTGCGGGGCCAGTCACACCGGTCGTCTCCAGACGTTTCAACAGGATGTCATGGGATACCGTGTCAAAGGCTGCGCTGAGATTGAGGAGGATCAGCGCAGCACTATGACCGGCATCTAAAATCATCCGGAGATGCTCCGTGGTGGCTAGTAGGGCAGACTCCGTACTATGGCCTGCACGGAAGCCATTTTGGGAAGGGTCCAGGATTCCGTGATTGTCCAGGTGTTTCGAAAGAGACTCGTTTACATGGGTTTCGGCAATTTTGGACATCCATGGGAGAAGGGATATAGGCCGAAAGTTTTCTGGCTTGGTGGGGTCAAGGGTGGGTTTTTTAATTATCGGTGATACCCATGCTTGTTTCCAAGCGATGGGTACGAGTCCTGTGGAGAAGGAGAGGTTGAGGATGTTCAGCATGGGGGATGAAAAGAAGTCCATCGAAGACATGAAATGAGAAGGGCTCATGGGATCAGCTGGAGAGCCAGACTTCACTTTCTTGCCTAGTTTGGTCAGGTCTGCAGCGGTGATGGCAGGGATTTGGGACAAAGGTAGGATGTTAGGGGTCGTGGTCAGGGATACTTCCTTGAGAGGAACAGTCTGTGGAAAGGTTGCATAAATTTTCTGAACTTTTTCGATGAAATAGGTTGCAAGCTGTTCACATTGCTCGTGGGAGGAAATTTTTGGGGGGGGCGTCCTAGGGCTTTGGAGCTCTTTCACTAGTTTAAAAATGATTTTGGATGGGTTCGCATTGGAGTTAATTTTGTTGGAATAAAAAGAAGCACGGGAAGATCTAATAGCTTTATGAAAGGTCTTGAGCTTGGATAGATACACCGCCTTGTCCTGGTTATCATATTGCTTCCTCCATATGCGCTCAGCCTTTTTACACTCCTTGCGCATAGTCCTAAGGGTGTCGTCGAACCATGGGTTGGAGGGTGTATTGCGTCCTTTCGACGGCCTGGCCGGGATGAGAGTGTCGAGGCCGTTGCTGATCCAGTTGGTGAACGAAGAATAGATCGCGTCTATATCCTGGTTAGCTTCGTGTTGGAATTCACCAAGGGTTTCATGTAAGTCAGGTGGGGAAAGTTTGTGCCAAGGTCTTGTTAGACTCTGAAAGGATTCGGTTTTGCGTTGACGTTGGGGTGCCGGGACACTCATTTTAACTAGGTGGTGGTCCGTCCATCCCAGAGGGATGGGGGTTTCTGCTGCTGCCTCTTGTAAGTTAGAAAAGATCGGATCTAGGGTGTGTCCAGCTATATGGGTAGAGGTGTGGACAAGGGAATTAAGTTGCAGAGCCGAGAGGTCGGCAAGAAGATTAATGATGGTATTATCACCAGTCGCATCAAAGTGTAAGTTCAGGTCACCTAGGATGGTGAAGTTGGCGAACTTAGTGGTGAGCGTTGTCGCCGTTTCGAGAAGGGCGTTAATGAATTTTGTGGCCTGGCCTGGAGGGCGATAGATGTATAGGCCAGATAGCATAAATTGGGGGGTCACACTAATTTTAAATTGGGCGCATTCACAATCTTGAAGAGGTTCCTTAACAAAGGAACAGGTCAGTTGTTTTTTATAGATAATGGCAATGCCGCCACCGCGTGAATCACGATTGATGGTGACCAGATTAAACTCCTCTGGGAGTGATAGATTGGGGATGGTGGTCAAGCTATCTTGGAGCCATGTTTCGCATAGAAATAGTACGTCGGGGTTTTCTTCCTGAAGAAGCGTGTTCACCTCCGGGTGGTGTTTAACGAGGGATCTGCAGTTGAGTTGGAATATCCTTAGTGGCGATATTGTAGTATTAGGGAGGTCACACCGTACCCTGGTGGGTGCGTTGGTGGAAAAGTGGCAGTGGGTGCATTGTAAATGCGTAAGGCCTAGGATGCCAGTGGTGTTAGGGCATTTTTGGTAGGGGTTCAGAAGTAGGAGTTCCTTACCGTCATAGCGTATGCGATGACAAGGTCTGGGCGAGCCAGGGGGGGTGGCGAGAGGCGATGACTTGGCGAGGACGGGCGAAGACGGGCTTGCCTTAGGCGCGCCTTCGGCGCGCAAACGGCGCGCCCGCTGCGCCCGTCCGCTGCGCGTCCGATGAGTGCACATCCTTAAGGGAGGTAGAGGGGGAGGATGGGCGTGGCCTGCAAGTGGGCGTGGCCTCTGTTCCTCGCCGGTAATGGCGGCAGAATTGACTTTTCTGGCGGCCTCGTTGCAGCGAAAGGTTCGCTGTTTCAGCGTACTTCTAACCCAGGAGGAGATGCCTGAAGGGTGAGTGCGCAGGTTTAAAATACAGTTTTTTATCATACAGTGACACAAGAAATAAGTTTTAAAAAGGTGCGTTTGTTGTCTCCCGGCTTCCGCCTCAGGAGTAGCTTTGTTCTAACTGGGTCGCGCTGTCGGCAGCGTTTATATACTAGGGCGGGTGGGCGTGGCCTGCAAGTGGGCGTGGCCTCTGTTCCTCGCCGGTAATGGCGGCAAAATTGACTTTTCTGGCGGCCTCGTTGCAGCGAAAGGTTCGCTGTTTCAGCGTACTTCTAACCCAGGAGGAGATGCCTGAAGGGTGAGTGCGCAGGTTTAAAATACAGTTTTTTATCATACAGTGACACAAGAAATAAGTTTTAAAAAGGTGCGTTTGTTGTCTCCCGGCTTCCGCCTCAGGAGTAGCTTTGTTCTAACTGGGTCGCGCTGTCGGCAGCGTTTATATACTAGGGCGGGTGGGCGTGGCCTGCAAGTGGGCGTGGCCTCTGTTCCTCGCCGGTAATGGCGGCAAAATTGACTTTTCTGGCGGCCTCGTTGCAGCGAAAGGTTCGCTGTTTCAGCGTACTTCTAACCCAGGAGGAGATGCCTGAAGGGTGAGTGCGCAGGTTTAAAATACAGTTTTTTATCATACAGTGACACAAGAAATAAGTTTTAAAAAGGTGCGTTTGTTGTCTCCCGGCTTCCGCCTCAGGAGTAGCTTTGTTCTAACTGGGTCGCGCTGTCGGCAGCGTTTATATACTAGGGCGGGTGGGCGTGGCCTGCAAGTGGGCGTGGCCTCTGTTCCTCGCCGGTAATGGCGGCAAAATTGACTTTTCTGGCGGCCTCGTTGCAGCGAAAGGTTCGCTGTTTCAGCGTACTTCTAACCCAGGAGGAGATGCCTGAAGGGTGAGTGCGCAGGTTTAAAATACAGTTTTTTATCATACAGTGACACAAGAAATAAGTTTTAAAAAGGTGCGATTGTTGTCTCCCGGCTTCCGCCTCAGGAGTAGCTTTGTTCCCCCTGATTCCTGAGGCATCAGTAACATGTTGTCTAGATTAATCAATAAATATACTCCCCTCTTTTCAAAGAAAGCAACTATAGGGAGCAGTACCTTGGTGAAGCACCAAGAGGCTGATGAAAGACCAAAGGGAAGACGGGACAACTGGTGCAAAATTTCTCTCCAGCTGAACCACAAATACTTCTGTGAATCTAGATCCAAGGGGGTTTGTGAAGTGGGCGTCTTTTAGATCCAACTTCATAAGCCAGTCTTTCTCCTGTAAAATGTCTCCCAGAAGATGAATCTCCTCCATCTTGAAACGCCTCTAACTCAAAAATCAATTTAAATCTTTCAATTTTATTACGGGTCACCAACACTTTCTTTCAATAGGAAAACAGTACTTGCAAATTCCCCTCTTGCCCAACATTCGAGCAACTTCTGTATCTACCACATTTGTTCCTGATCTAATATCAACTCCCTTGGCTGATACCTATGATAGGGACCGGCAAAAATCTATTTTGAAACCCTTTACAGTTTGTAACACCCAAGAATCCTTCATTATGGGAGACCAATTTTGGGTAAAAAACACTTAACCTTCCCCCTACCTTTGTGTGGGAACAACCAATTAAAGGGTTGAAACTTACATTGATCTCCAGCTCTGTGGAATCTGCCCCTGCAGTATCATGAGTGAGGGGTTTGTCCTCATTGCGGGAAGAAGCTATTGCTTGCGTGGAAATTCCTTCTGTATCTCAGCTGATCTTAATGGTAATACTGGAAACTATGTAGCCCACCCACAGCCAGGCACCTCCTGTCAGCCCTTCCAAAAATTCTATTATTGAAATATTGTCTAATTTTGTAATGGGCCTTACTAAAGGCAGTATATGTTGAGACTTATTTTCCCAGAGGTTTAATAAAACTTCCCCCAAAGAGCAGGCCATTCGGGTCCCCTGGTGTTTCTTTGTTGGCAAGATCACCCAATTTTGTGTTGATCCTCATAAGGATTGTATTCTTTCTCTCCGCCGTTAACCCGGCATTGGCATTGCCAAGCAGGCATAAAACATGCTGTCTCCAGCCAGGGAGTAGTTCCACATCTAGGGGTATGCTCTTAAAGTAGGTTTCCTCAGCCATATCCAGGATCCCAGCCAAGGAACACAGATATCCAATAATCTGCAGTGACATTGACTGACACGGTGGAAACACCAAGTGCTGGGCCCCTCATCAGTAAGGGGAAACCAGCAGTAGAGTCTGAAAACATGTAGAGATAAGAAAACCAGAGCCGAAGTTGGTGAGGTGAAATTAAACATCAGCCTACCTGTAAGTAACGAAAGGTGAAACACAGCAAACAAATGTAATAATCATTATTAAACAGAAAAAAGACATAGAAAATATAGGTTAATGGCATAAAACTTGTTTGTTAAGTAGCAGTGAATAAAACAGGACTGCACTTAGTGACCTGGATTTATATGGGGAAACAGCCATTACAACGCAGCTGTAACCACGCAGTACCTTTACATCGCATGCACTGTTACCTCACATAGCATTTAAAACACTATTTTTCACAATGCATATGCCTTTACCACGCATGTCTTTACAACAAAATTAATGTTGTAAAGGTATGAATGGTAAAGGGATATACGTTGCACTTGTAGTACAAGTATATGCTGGTAACTGCAGGAAAGGCATCGGTGTGGTCAAGGCTATCGGCGTCGTTATAGGAAATGGAGAGCCCCTTCTGCTTCCTCTTGATGACCTGTGCCTCGTCTCGTCTCAGAAGAGCTGCCTCGTTGTTCAGTTGAGGTAAGGGACATTAGGCAGGTGGGAACAGATTTACGGTCTTAGAATGTTTTTTTTTTTTTTTTTTACTCCTGGGACTGAATCTGTTTTTTGGGCTCAGGGCATGAGTTAGGTATTCTAATAAAGGTTAGGGGTCAGGGGAGTCACTATGGGATCTAGTTTTAGGGCTCAGGTGTATTTGAAATGGGCTGGGTGCTGAGCTTGAGCGCTGGGGAATAAGTTTAGGACTCAGGGCAGTGGTTGGTATTTTAGCAAGTGCTGGGGGTAAGGGGGCTGGTTTGAGGGCAGGAGTCAGGGGAAACCTTTACCGCACATAGACCTTTAATATGCATGCCTTTACAAGGAAATTCGTTGTAAAGACATGCGTGGTAAAGGCATTTTTATTATAAACACAATGTGTGGAAAAGGTTATACGTACTAAAGGCATTCACATTGTAACACATTCAAGACAAAGGCATGTGTTGCAACATAATCCATTGAACCATCATACATTCAGTTATATGCTGTCTTGAAAGTTCTAAAATTGGAATGTTTTGTTTATGATGTATTTTACGTTCGGTATGTTTGGGGCAGCAACAAAACGTTATTGCCTGATGGTAGCTTCTGGTCTTGTATTGAAATTGAAATTGGGCTTTCAGTCCAAGAAAACAGATAAAGAAAGGTAGGCCTAGGCGTGAAATTTCGCAGCCCTTGCAGAGTATGCTGAGTTTTTGCCAATATGCTGTTTGGGTAGCATACGCCTTTTTGCTGAGCAAGGAAAATCTTACTCCAGACCACCTCCTGGCGGGATTTCTCAATGCGGGTGGTGGCAGACATCTGCTCCGCTCATGTTGAGAAACCTATTCACGTTGAGTAAGCTGCGGCTCGAGTAGAACATCTACTTGAGCGTCAGAAAGAAGGAGAACACTCTTGCACTGCGCATGGTGCAGTTTCCGCATGTTTTCTAACAGGGACAAACATCCATCACTAAAAATCAGCATGAACGGTGCAAACTAATGCACCCTGCCACTTGCGGAACGCTGCATACAATGGCATGGAGCTCTTCCAGGCATACTTAAAAGGCTTGCAGGGTCTGGGAAGAAGCTTGTCTACACAGGATCACCTCTGAGGAGGAGGCAACTTGAGAAAAAAAATAGGTAGAAGAAGATGAAGATGACAGGTTCCTAAAAGGAATTTCCATTTGAGCCATCCAGGGATCGAAGTGAGAATGGTTCTTCCAGCACATGTTCTGCAGAGCTGGCCCTAAGCTAGCCGGAGACCAGCGAAAGGCAGTTAGAGAGAGAGAGCTACAATTTAAGCTAGCAGACACAGCCCTGGAACAGGAGACTTTGCAGCCCCTGCAGTGTGTGTGGCCCCCAAGCTCCAGGGGGCCCCCTCCATAACTGTGCACAGACGGTGACTGAGAACTTCTGACTAGGTCAGTAGCATGGGGAGCCCGCTCCAGGTTCTTTGCCGGGGGCTCCATGGAGTTTTGTTAGACCACTGCCCTGGAGGCAAAGAAACTGGCATTTGAAGAAAATAAACTGGCCTTAGATGAGAAGAAGGCCTGACTGGGCTTGAGACCTGCTGAAAATGGTTCCAGCAATTAACTGGTATCTGCATGGGCGTCACACAATCTTCATCTCCCTAAGGGAATTGTACCTAGATTTGTGGGGGGGGAGGGTGACATGGATAAATGGCTTACTCCTTTTTAGAGGCCATGCAAAATGTGCAAAGTGGGTCTCCAACAAAGGACTTCTGCACTGCAGAAGTGAGTGCCTGTTGTCTGGAGGGATATGCCCCTGACTCTAAACAAAGATGTACAACAGTCCTGGGTAGGTTATGTAATATCTCTTTGAGGGCACTAGACAGCTGAATATAAATTAATGAGTTCACAATTTATGATGGACTGTATAGTTTTATTGTCAAAGAGTTCATTTTAAGTAACGGTTCTTCAGAGTTTTTAAATCAATACCTAATGAGTTTCAAGTTGTCTAACCCCAGAGAGCTGGGTAAGACAGCTGATGAGTGGGTGTGCAGAAATGTATCCAAAATGCCCCTGGGGGATGATCCTAAGTAAGCGGGTAAGGTCCCTTCAACAGAGGAAAGAGGAAGACAAAGGATAAAAAGAGTTCCCTCAAGGGCCCCAAAAACCTGTTCAGCAAGGGGAGTCCTTGACGTTGCCAAGGCTCAGTGTGGGGTGTACAAAGAGAAGAAACCTCCGGACCATGTGAGGGCTAGGATATACCTGATCTGCCACCCACCAGGATACAAAAATGAAGGCTCTGGCTTTTCTAGAAAGCCCCCCACTGATGAATAATTCCAAGGTATTGCAAATGTAGCAATTGGGGTGGAGAATTTGCCTTATGGAAACCAGGGGTATCCCTGAAGCCACTTCATTCCCTTTGGGTAGGCTGCATGCTGATGCACTGGCTGCCTTACCTCTTAGAATGGTGAAGTACAGGCAATGGCATTCCATCAGCAGGACCAAAGTAAAAGCTCTGAGGTATACAGGAGCCAGAATGACCACTGTGGCTTCTTTGAATCTTCTTTGGTAATGTACTCAGACACATAAGCAGAAAACAACAATGGTTTTGTGGGAAAATTATGACAAGTATCTCAGGGTCTATGTTTTGTTTTAAGTCTAAGACAGCCAAAGGCCTTGTGCTGTGTTTAGTTTTAGAAAGAGCAACTTTGGGATTTTTCCTCCTACAGCAATTCTCATGTGTGGGTCATGCCCCTTCAGCCATTGCTTAATTGAAATGCACACCACATTTTAAGTCAGCCCTTGCATTTTTTTGGAAGGTTACACTTTCACATCACTTTTTGAGTTGCTGGCTACAAGCAAAGTGTTCCCTCTCTGACATGTAGCTGTTCTTCCCAGCTGTGCAGTGCAAGAGCATTCCAGCAATTCTGTCTGGCATCCCTCAACCTGTTTTCCACAGTGGAGCATGTTGACTGGTGCAGGGAATTTTACAGCTGTATGGTATACATGCATCATGCTCCCATAATAATGTCCCTATAGCATCTTCCACACATAATACACTTCCTCTATCTTTCCAGAGCAGAAGGTCTATGATGAGTGTAGTGGAACTCTGTGCTCAAAACCTTTATGGATGATACTGATGTTTGGCGACTACTTGTGGCTGATGTTCCAGTTTTCAAGGAACAGATGTAAGATAACAACTAAAACATGCAAGTATGTGTGGCTACTTTGTCACAGGTCAGACCTAAATTTACAAATGTGAAGATACTGAACTGAGGAACAATGCTGATATTGTTCATGGCATGCAGTTAAAAAGCATCCTAATTTATAATCAGTTAATGAGAAAACACTTGAGGAAACAGCTTGTCAGAGACTAGCATAAGAGGCAACCTGCAACAACAAAATGAGTCAGACAATGATATTTAAAGAAGTAATAACAATAACATACTCTCAAGAATAACTATGCTGTGCATTGAATTGTCTGTACGTGTGCTTCATAGACTTTAAAAAAGCTTTTCAACAGCATTGTAAGGAACAGGTTATGGTCAAAATTAGTTGCATGTGGAGTACCTTCTACCCATTGAATTAGTTTACAATCTCTATAGAGATACACAGTATATATATATATATATATATATATATATATATATATATATATATATATATATATATATATATATGAAAAAGGATCCCAACCGCTTCTTGCAGCGGTTTAAGCGGGCGCAGACCTCCTCTCCATCAATAGATTAGATATCGGATGTTAAGTCATCAAAAAGCCATCACACTAGTCAAAGTGCCAGCAGTGCAAGTTTTATTTACGAGTGTGTCAGAGCAAGTGCCCTCCCTGACGCGTTTCGCTCCGCGAACGGAGCTTGGTCACATGGCGCGTCAGGAGTAGGCAGTGCATTAAATGGTGATTAAAAGCCCAAGCGCCTAAAGAAACAGGACGCATGGGTAACACAACAAAGCAAACAAGCAATAATGCAAAGAAATATTCGTAATAAAAGCTCAAAATACCTTGAAATATTAAACAAAGAGACACCGTTCAAGCATAGTGCTTAAGTATGAAAAAGGCCAGGTATGACAGTGCAAACAATAATATACAGGTTAAATCCATTTCAGTAAAAAAAAGTTTACATTGACATCACCATCCGATGTATTATGGAATATAAACCACAACATATATATTCCTTATTTCATTTTCTATAGTTAAATAAAAAAGTATATCATGGAAAAATGGATTGCAAGTGCAAAATGTTGTTTTATAACCATATAGTGCAGGCCTATATAGAAGAAGTGCAAAACATCACCTCTTATAAGCCTGTGTCTCAAGTGCTTGAATGCTAAAGTGCAAGTGCTTAACAAATCATCATATTCAGATGTTAGATACATGGAATAAATTTAGGCGATAGGAAACTCATTTGAAAACCTTAAGAAGAAAATTATGATAACCACTGAACACTAGCAAGTACTTATCAGGTGCATGTAAACATGTATTCAGCAAATATATTGAAATTAATGCATTAGGGAAATATAAATCAAACAATGGTTAAGAACATACACACACATTACAGAAAGTGATGTAATTCATCAAAAGCATTTAAACCATTAGGAGATCTAGTATCAAGCAGTAAGATGAAAAACGCTTCTCTTTGCCGCAAAAGTTTTTCACGGTCACCACCTCTGCCCGGATTAGCTACAGAACACAATAGAGTATACTTCAGGTCTTTAAGTTTTTTGTCGTGAACTGCCTTGAAGTGGCGAGCCACTGGATAATTCATATCAGAGTTAACTATGGCACGAATGTGTTGCAAGATGCGTTGGTTGGCTTGCAACTTTGTACTTCCAATGTAAGAGAGTGAACATGTGCAGGTAAGTTGATAGACTACAAAATCACTGCGACATGTGAGATGTTCTTTTATTGGAATAGGTCTCTCATTGAAGGCTGATGTGTAGTGTGTGCCATTAACTGCAAAGGTACACGCACGGCATAAAGTACACCCGTAGAAACCCGGTTTATTGAGCCAGGTGGTTTTAGGTGGGAGCTCAGGTTGTGTTCTATCTAAAGAGTCTTTCATAGATGGAGCCCTCCTAAAGGTGATAGCCGGCAATTTAGGCAAAAATGGACCTAGAATCACATCAGTTAAGACTATCGGCCACTCTGATCTAATGATCTTACTTAGTTTGGATATCTGGGAACAGTAGGTGGTGATAAAACGAATAGAGCCAGTAGTGACGGAATCAGGGATGGTTTTAATTTTTGGAATAAGGAGTTCCTCTCGAGGGCGAGCTAGAGCCTTTGTAAGAGCCCGATCTAAAATGAGTCGATTATAACCTCGCCTGAGGAATCTTTCCCTAGATTCCAACAAACACTGATTAGTAGTGTCTGGACTGCTACAAATAAGTTTGATGCGAATGAATTCTCCTAGTGGTATGCTATTGATGGTATGTGGGGGGTGGGCACTGCGGGCGTGCAAGATGGAATTACCCGCAGTGCTTTTCCTGTGAAGTTTTGTCTGAATTGTGTTGTGATCAATATATACCTGGACATCTAGAAATTCTGCAGAGGTCGATGTAATATTAGCAGTAAATTTTAAGTTCCTGTTGTTTATATTGATGTCATTGACAAACAGTGCTGCCTGTTCGTGTGAGCCCTTCCAGACGATAAAAATATCGTCGATAAACCTCCAATAGTGGACGAGGTAGGGAAGCCAGTGCCTGTGGGTGACCCCCAGAACATGCCTCTCCCACCAGCCAACATGAAGACATGAATAGCTGGGGGAGAAGCATGAACCCATGGCCACTCCACGGTCCTGATGGTAAAAATCCCTGTCAAACTGGAAGTAATTGTTATATAGGCAGATTCGTATCATGTCCAGTAACATGAAGTTATGATCTCTCATGGCAGCCTCACGTGTGTCTAAGAAATATTGGACAGCTTTCAGAACTTGTAGATGGTTAATGCTGGTGTATAGTGCCTCAATATCCATCACCAGGAAACAAATATCAGGACACCAAGTGATTTGACTAATCTTAACCAAAAAATCAGTGGTATCTTTAAGATAGGAAGGAAGAGAAATCATATGGGGTTGTAAGAAGAAATCCACATACTTGGAGATGTTTTCATTCATACTGCCTTGAGCAGAAATAATAGGACGGCCTGGAACATGAACGGTGCATTTGTGGATCTTAGGTAAAAGATAGAAAGGAGGGGTGATGGGGTGTGCTACATTAAGGAATTTTGTTTCCTTCTTAGTGAGTAAGCCTTGTCTATACCAGAGATTAATATCTTTCCTAGTTTTCTCATGGCTGTTAAGCATCACAAACTTAGTAGTTTTGGTATAACAACGGGGATCACCTAGTTGGCGGGCTGCCTCTAACACATAATCAGTTTTGGCCCACAACACTGTATTGCCCCCCTTGTCCGCACTCTTCACTACCACCTGGTTGTTAGCCTGAATTTTCTTAACAAGTTTAGAATATTGTACATTGTTAAAGTCACACTGTTTTTTCTTTCCAAGTACCGTTTTGTTTAGTGTCTTAAGTTCAGTGATGATCCTGTCACTGAAAACATCCAGCGCGTCTTTGGGCATCAAGGGCAGGAATGTGGATTTGCCCCGAAAATAAGTAGTTGGTGATTGATTAACAGTAATGACCTGACTGACTGTAGGGCTGAATTGAGAACTGTCTTCATTGGCTAAAGAAATCAGAGTCTGAAGTCCTTGCAGATTCTTGACCTGTAATGGCTCCTGGTCTGGTGTTACAGCTGGCAAATTGGCGATGATATTCGGATTTTCTGGATACAACGAAAAATATTTTTGTAGTTTAATTTTTCTAATGAATTTGAATGCATCGATGCGTGCTTGAACATAAGAGAAGTCATTAGGTGGACAATATGAAAGGCCAAGAGAGAGGAGTTGTTCCTCCGCCTTAGAAAGTATCATGTCTGTCAGGTTGATTTCTGTATTCTCTTGGACGGTAGTTACTTGTTCCAATTCCTGCGCGTTTTGCCTCGTCCTCCACCTCTTTTTGGCAATGCGTTTCCTGCGGCTGCGTTTTTGACTGCCGCTTTGCCTGCTGATGGAGGATTGTTCCGTGAGCGCAGAGAGTACTTCCGGTCCTCGCTGACGAAATTTAATTCGTCAACCACTGAAAAGCTTGTGAGATCAACAGAGCCTGCAGCTGCAGGTGGCATACTTTCCTCAGAGCCACTGAATGATGCTACTGATAAGTTGTCTAAGGTGGAACTTGTAGGTGCCGTTTGATCAGTAGTTACACCCGGTTTCTGTTGGACAGACATATATATATATATATATATATATATATATATATATATATATATATATATATATATATATATATATATATATATATATATATATATATATATATATATATATATATATATATATATATATATATATATATATATTTGGTATAGAAAACGTCTCCACAATCGCGCAGATAAATGACGAGACAACCCAAAATTCAGTGCTGGTTAATTTATTCTGCTCTCCACCACTTCTCCACCATCACGCGTTTCGGTCGACCACGGCCTTGATCACATGACAACGAGTAAGGGCGTATGTGCTCAATTTAAAGTGCTAGTGCCAATAAAATAACACACTATGCTAGTAATAGACACAAAAGACATACTGTCTTAGCTTGTTATGTATATGTATATATATATATATATATATCAACACCAGTCCTACTTCCCCAAGAGAAAGCAGGTCCGACACATGCTCGGAGTTAGACAGAAGGCTTTATTTCCCAAACACAGGCGCTTGATTCACAGGTCGATGGAAACGCTTGGCAGACGCGTTTCAGCCTGTCAGCTTTCTTCAGTGCCTCGTTCCACACAGTGATCGATGTTCACCTGGGGGCTGGTTTCAAAGCATCATGATGCGCTCTGATTGGCCGTCGATGTTAGTCCAGCCTCCGCCGTCACTAGGGCGCTCCTCCATGCCGGGGTTTCCATATATCTATATATATATATATATATATATCTGGGCGGAGTGCGAGCTTGCCTCTGATTGTCTGCTAACACTTCAAACCAGGAAGTGTCCTCTGATTGGCTGCTAACACTTCAAACCAGGAAGTGTTAGCAGCCTGCTTGTGCATCGCATCGAGTGAAAATATAAAAGAAAGGTCCCGGGGGCAATTTAATATAACGGAGCTCTGTCTGTGCAAGATAACTCTTTCATGCTCCCTCTGCACAACATGACCACTTTGCAGCTATGTATGCAAAACAAAAGAAGAGTGTCATATGCAAAAGTGTCTATGTAGAGACACAGCGGCAAAGACCGTGAAAAGGACTTTAGAAAGATACCCTCTTATTGACACATTGGAAACCTTCAAGGGTTTTATGGGAAGCCCTCACTCACCAACCTGGTTGGTGACATGCTTCATCATCGGGCCCACCAGGAGAAGCCGAGTGCCTCCCTGGTGTGCTACAACACCAGATTGCTGCGGAGCTGGATTTTGTGACAGTGGTGTGAAAAGTGATAATAAAAATGTCTAATGCTGTACCAATCAAAATGATTTATTTACTGGTCAGTTTAGACATGGTTAAAAAAGGTATGTGTGGAAGAACTACCACAAATTATGATGGGAGTTTCCACTTAAAGTGGGGTCAACATGTTTCTGCCCTTTCTAAGTGTAAGAATTACGTGGGCATTCGTCAGGACCGTGTAGCGTGTACCTTGGCGGTATGGGCGCGCTAAGGCCCACCCTGACCAAAGGACGTGAAAGTTAAAAACTGTTTTATGTGTAAAAAGGTGCAAAACAGAACACAAACCACAAGTTGTGGGATTTACCTCCACTCAGAGGAACCTGTATAGTCTGGAAAGGAAAAAGAGACAAACATACATGTAAGACAAACATATAATCAATGTTGGATAGTATGAGGTTGTCAGGACAGTCTCTGCGTTTAAGACGCTGTAGATTGGTCTAGAAGTAGACCTGGTGCCATAAATCTATTTTAGTGCCAGAAGCGCTGTATGGTTGCCCGAAGGGCATTACAGGCATGTGGGCATGCACTATGGCGAAAGAAATACAGGCCGTGGGACTGAGCGGCTGTATTACAGCACTCGTGGATAGCGATCAATAGACCAAATGGTCATGGCCTGAAGTGCTAACTCCTAAAGGAATTGGGGAGACACACAAGTGTTGGTTTACGAGATCTCACTTGTGCAGTAAAAGATCCACGCCCCATGGGTCTCGGGAGGGGGGTGGAGGCGAAAATGGCACACCCTGTAAGTCAAATAAAGGAAAGAAAAACCTTGTACATTTGCGCGGCTTAACAATGGTGACAGACAGGACATTTACTTAGCTCAAAGTTACTGATTCGAAGGATTCTTATGCCCGCAATGCCTAGCACCCTCTTGGCACCTAGCTTCTCCTGCTCCGGACCCCGTGGATGTGGGTCGCGGCCCGGGGACGCTAATATGGTGAGCCGTGGGGGCCGGGAAAGGCGGGTCAACTGCAGCTAATCGGAGGCTGCCCTTACAGGGAGGCTTGAAGGCAGAGTCCAGAAGGGACCAATCCCGAGCCGTTCTCAAAGCGAGGCTTGGGAAGCAAGCTCGCTCCGTTAGGCTGTGCTCAAAGAGAGGCTTGGGAAGGAAGAACGAGGCTTGAGAAGCACGCTGCCTCGTCCTTTCGGAAAGGGTTGATATGGCAACGTCTGTAAATTGCTAGGGAAACCAAGGCTCACCACCGATTTGGCGGAGACACAGGGACAGCATTAACGAAGTAATTGCCATCGACATCTGTGAAAAAAAGGGGAGTTGAGAATATTTTCACAAAGAGAATATTTGAATAAATAGAATTTTTATGGTAAAAAGAGAGAGATTGTAATAGGAAAGGACAGAAGCGAGGAGTTCGCTTAGTAAGGTAGGGCGCCCTCACTGCGGTTGTTTTAGATACCTACAAAGTGTGGCACCGCTGGGGATAAATGCTGGTACTGTAACCCAGTTCAATGTGCATTAACAGGTGTTTACATTAGGTTGGAGGTAAACCACATTACAACAGGAATTTCAGCGTTTCAGTACTGTGGACCAAGGGATCTGGTCATTTAGGCCACTCAGGTGTGTGCCCAGTCTGTACACCCACCGCTGTTCTTTTTCAAACAATATGCTTGCAGTGTTGGTAGTTGTTTCGATCTGCTCTATGATGGTTCAACTCAGGTCATTGGGTGTGTGGTTATGTTGGATGAAGTGCTCGCTTAGTTTTGTAGTGACTTTGCAGCATCTGATATTGCTGCGATGCTCGCAGATGCATTGTTTTACTTTGCGAGTCGTACGTACCTTTTCCCACATGTGCAGGTGATAAGGTATATGACGCTCATTGAATTACAGTTGGTATGTTTCTTTTGAAACCATGTTTTCCCTGGTTCTAAGGAGAGTTCTTTTGTGTGGGTCGTCAAATGACACACGCTACAATTAGAGCATGGGTAGTGCCCTACTATAGGAGGTAAGCCCCATGCATTGGCGCCTAACCATAACCTTTCCAATGTTGGGCTCACATTCTCTGATGTGGAAGTGGATGAATTACTAGTGGATTCCAATATCTTTGCAGATCCTGTAATATCCCAAGCTATTTCCCATTCCTCTGAATGGGAAAAACTCACGGAACAAAAAAGAGAGCGGATAAGGACCATTCTACATGGAACAATACTAAAACAATACCTGACTACAAATACGGCACCGAGGGGTTTACTGGTCACCAATGCCCCCAGGATATTTCTGAATGACGCAACATTCCGGAAGGAATGGGCCATGATAGCATGGCACTGCACTCGAGACTGGTTGGTCCTAATCATTAAGACAGCCTTGAGAGTATTGGAAGCCTTAATGATAGAAATCTAACAGACAGAGTCACATTTTCAGACCACAATAACAGGCTACAAGAAAAAACTGGATGAGATTAACAAAGAACTAGCAGAGTACAAAGACTCTTCAATGCAGTCCAAAGTCACCAAATTCCAGAAAGATCTAAAGAGATTTGAGTACAAGAAAGTATATCCCTTTTCAGATCCAGATTATACTGCTCCACGTAAAGACCTCAATAATTCTGTGGATTCGGACAGCAACTCCTCCAATAGTAGTACATCCAGTAACCAAAGCCAAAAACAAAAAGGTCGCAGAGGAGGCAAAGGCAGACCCAACTATTATAACCAGCAACAAAGGTGGCCCACATTTGGGACCCCGGGCAATGGCCAGCCCCCGCTATTTTTCCAACAACCACCACCCATCCACATGATGGGTTGGAATCCCTATATGCAACCCCAATTCTCCCAAAACCAACACCAGATGCCTTTTTTAGAGAGAGGCGGCAGGGGCAGGGGCAGGAGAAGAGGCAACCGACAAGGCAACCAACATGTCACGTGGGAAACAGAGGACCCAGTAGGGAATCATACCAGGAGCAAAACCCCGACACCGGGCACAAGTGCCCAGGGAGTCTGATAACCAATCTCTCAGACAAAACTCTAACCACCATGGAATCTAAGGTTTTAGAACGAGGCCTAGGTTTTGCTCCCTCTGCCAGATCAGACAAATTCAAAATCCATTGCGAGTTAGCCACATTTTTCAGAAAGTTAAAACTAAAGGCATTTTTTGAGTCTAAACAAGACTCTAGTTACGATGCCCCCACATCCGATACCAATCTGAGGTTGAAATCAACATTCAACCCACCCCCACATACAATCCCAGCAGAGATTGTAGCTTTTGAACAGGCCGTGTTCAATGATATGGAAGCGCTATCAACGCCTACACCTTTTAAGAACTTCTCTGCCGCGGAATACCAAGCCCTCACGAACCTTAAAAATGACAGAGGAATTGCAATTAAACCTGCTGATAAAGGAGGTGGCATCGTCATTCAAAACACCCCAGACTATGAGAAAGTCTGTATGGATCTACTCAACAATGAAACCAACTATACCCTTCTGAGGGAAGACCCTACCCCGGAACTGAGAACTCGGATCCATAACATAGTAAAGGAAGCAGAAGAAAACGAATACATATCTAAAAATGAGGCATCCTTCCTGACGGCAGGTGGTACAACCATTCCATATTTCTATACCCTACCAAAAACTCACAAAAACAAAACTCCCCCACCAGGAAGACCTATAGTGTCAGGCATTGGATCCCTCCTGGAACCACTGTCAACTTTTTGTGACCATTACCTAAATCCTTTGATACAAAAAAGTACCACATATCTCAAGGACACAAAAAACTTGCTACAACTACCTGAAGGGATCACTTTTGGGGCAGACTCAGTCATCTTGGTAACGCTCGATATCGAGAGCCTATACACCAGCATTCCCCAAGACGAAACCTTGAAAGTTCTAGCCACAACTCTAGACTCCATCGTCTGGGATTACCAAACACCAAAGTCCTTTATACTCCAGTGTGCGACGATAGCTCTCAAGGAGAACTACTTCGAACACAAGGGCAAACTATACCTGCAAACCACTGGAACTTCGGTGGGCAGCACATTTGCTCCCAGCGTAGCAGGGTTGTATACCTACGATTTCGAATCTAGACACATCTTACCATCTGACAACCCTTTCTCCTCCTCCATAGGATTATGGAGGAGGTATATTGACAACATCCTCCTAATCTGGAAGGACATTGAAGCGTCCTTGGAGCATTTTCTGAACTGGATTAACACCTTGGATACCTATCTCAAGTTTACACACAGCTACAGCAGAAAAGAAGTCATCTTTCTTGATGTGGAAATCATGGTCAGTGGTACGTCTTTGACCATGAAAACACACTACAAACCCACGGCAAAAAATAACCTCTTGGAATTTACAAGTTTCCATCCTAGACCACTGAGGGAGAACCTTCCCTATGGTCAGTACCTCAGGATACCCAGGAACTGCAGCAGTGTCATGGACTATAAAAGCCAGGCAGCAGACTTAACTCAGAAACTGAAATCAAGAGGGTATCCTACTAAGATAATTGAGAAGGGCAACAAACGGGCCAGAAACCAACCCTGTGAGGCCCTTTTAGAGGATACCATCAAGGAACCAGCGGAAATACCTCTAACATGTGTCACCACTTACAGTACCCTTTCAAACCAGATGAAGATATCTACAAACAAACATTGGAGCATAATCAGGAGTAACAGAAAAGATTGGCAGAAACCACTGTTCTCCTTCAAAAAAGCAACCAGCCTCAAGGATACCCTGGTGAATACCCAACCCAAGGTGGATAAAGTGAACCATCCAAACACTGGATCTATCACCAATGCATGGGGCCTACCACCTATAGTAGGGCACTACCCATGCTCTAATTGTAGCGTGTGTCATTTGACGACCCACACAAATGAACTCTCCTTAGAACCAGGAAAAACATGGTTTCAAAAGAAACATACCAACTGTAATTCAATGAACGTCATATACCTTCTCACCTGCACATGTGGGAAAAGGTACGTTGGTATGACGACTCGCAAAGTCAAACAACGCATCTGCGAGCATCGCAGCAATATCAGATACTACAAAGTCACTACAAAACTAAGCAAGCACTTCATCCAACATAACCACACACCCAATGACCTGAGTTGGACCATCATAGAGTAGATCGAAACAACTACCAACACTGCAAGCATATTGTTTGAAAAAGAACAGCGGTGGGTGTACAGACTGGGCACACACCTGAGTGGCCTAAACGATCAGATCCCTTGGTCCACAGTACTGAAATGCTGAAATTCCTGTTGTAATGTGGTTTACCTCCAACCTAATGTAAACACCTGTTAATGCACATTGAACTGGGTTACAGTACCAGCATTTATCACCAGCGGTGCCACACTTTGTAGTTATCTAAAACAAGCGCAGTGAGGGCTCCCTACCTTACTAAGCGAACTCCTCGCTTCTGTCCTTTCCTACAACAATCTCTCTTTTTACCATAAAAATTATCTTTATTTTCTTTTTATTCAAATATTCTCTTTGTGAAAATATTCTCAACTCCCCTTTTTTTCACAGATGTCGATGGCAATTACTTTGTTAATGCTGTCCCCGTGTCTCCGCCAAATCGGTGGTGAGCCTTGGTTTCCCTAGCAATTTACAGACTTTGCCATATCAACCCTTTCCGACAGGACGAGGCAGCTTGCTTCTCAAGCCTCGTTCTTGCTTCCCAAGCCTCTCTTTGAGCACAGCCTAACCGAGCGAGCTTGCTTCCCAAGCCTCGCTTTGAGAACGGCTTGGTATTGGTCCCTTCTGGACTCTGCCTTCAAGCCTCCCTGTGAGGGCAGCCTCCGATTGGCTGCAGTTGACCCGCCTTTCCCGGCCCCCACCGGCACATCATATTAGCGTCCCCGGCGCCGCGACCCACATCCACGGGGTCCGGAGCAGGAGAAGCTAGGTGCCAAGAGGGTGCTAGGCGTTGCGGGCATAAGAATCCTTTGCATCAGTAACTTTGAGCTAAGTAAATATCCCGTCTGTCACCATTGTTAAGCCGCGCAAATTTACGAGGTTTTTCTTTCCTTTATTTGACTTACAGGGTGTGCCATTTTCGCCTCCACCCCCTCCCGAGACCCATGGGGCGTGGATCTTTTACTACACAGGAGAGATCTTGTAAACCAACACTTGTGTGTCTCCCCAATTCCTTTAGGAGTTAGCATTTCAGACCATGACCATTTGGTCTATTGATCGCTATCCACGAGTGCTGTAATACAGCCGCTCTGTCCCACGGCCTGTATCTCTTTCACCATAGTGCATGCCCACATGCCTGTAATGCCCTTCGGGCAACCATTTAGAAAAGGGGGTGGTGATGAACAGAGTGTCTGAATTAAGCAGACCACTCTTACCCAGTCCAAAGATCAGGGCTTGATCCATCACCGTTATTTATCTCACTACACCATCCCAGCTCAGAACCTGGCTATATGCAAATCAGTCTGTCCCTGGCCCAGTGCATCATGGGAACAGGGCAGACTAAACTACCAAGCCAATTCTTCACCAGAAAGGAGACAAGCTACCGGGGACCGGTTTCTGGCATTTCATCCGTCTTCGGCCCGGCTTGCTTGAATCCTGATGGTGCAGTGAGAAAGGGACCCATGTCTGAGTATACCCTGCCACACCCATAGTGGCCAAAAACGATTCAGAAAAGGGGGTGGTGATGAACAGAGTGTCTGAATTAAGCAGACCACTCTTACCCAGTCCAAAGATCAGGGCTTGATCCATCACCGTTATTTATCTCACTGCACCATCCCAGCTCAGAACCTGGCTATATGCAAATCAGTCTGTCCCTGGTCCAGTGCATCATGGGAACAGGGCAGACTAAACTACCAAGCCAATTCTTCACCAGAAAGGAGACAAGATACCGGGGACCGGTTTCTGGCATTTCAGCCGTCTTCGGCCCGACTTGCTTGAATCCTGATGGTGTAGTGAGAAAGGGACTCATGTCTGAGTATACCCTGCCACACCTATAGTGGCCAAAATCGATTCAGAAAAGGGGGTGGTGATGAACAGAGTGTCTGAATTAAGCAGACCACTCTTACCCAGTCCAAAGATCAGGGCTTGATCCATCACCGTTATTTATCTCACTGCACCATCCCAGCTCAGAACCTGGCTATATGCAAATCAGTCTGTCCCTGGCCCAGTGCATCATGGGAAAAGGGCAGACTAAACTACCAAGCCAATTCTTCACCAGAAAGGAGACAAGCTACCGGGGACCGGTTTCTGGCATTTCAGCCGTCTTCGGCCCGGCTTGCTTGAATCCTGATGGTGCAGTGAGAAAGGGACTCATGTCTGAGTATACCCTGCCACACCAATAGTGGCCAAAAACGATTCAGAAAAGGGGGTGGTGATGAACAGAGTGTCTGAATTAAGCAGACCACTCTTACCCAGTCCAAAGATCAGGGCTTGATCCATCACCGTTATTATCTCACTGCACCATCCCAGCTCAGAACCTGGCTATATGAAAATCAGTCTGTCCCTGGCCCAGTGCATCATGGGAACAGGGCAGACTAAACTACCAAGCCAATTCTTCACCAGAAAGGAGACAAGCTACCGGGGACCGGTTTCTGGCATTTCAGCCGTCTTCGGCCCGGCTTGCTTGAATCCTGATGGTGCAGTGAGAAAGGGACTCATGTCTGAGTATACCCTGCCACACCTATAGTGGCCAAAAACGATTCAGAAAAGGGGGTGGTGATGAACAGAGTGTCTGAATTAAGCAGACCACTCTTACCTAGTCCAAAGATCAGGGCTTGATCCATCACCGTTATTTATCTCACTGCACCATCCCAGCTCAGAACCTGGCTATATGCAAATCAGTCTGTCCCTGGCCCAGTGCATCATGGGAACAGGGCAGACTAAACTACCAAGCCAATTCTTCACCAGAAAGGAGACAAGCTACCGGGGACCGGTTTCTGGCATTTCAGCCGTCTTCGGCCCGGCTTGCTTGAATCCTGATGGTGCAGTGAGAAAGGGACTCATGTCTGAGTATACCCTGCAACACCTATAGTGGCCAAAAACGATTCAGAAAAGGGGGTGGTGATGAACAGAGTGTCTGAATTAAGCAGACCACTCTTACCCAGTCCAAAGATCAGGGCTTGATCCATCACCGGTATGTATCTCACCGCACCATCCCAGCTCAGAACCTGGCTATATGCAAATCAGTCTGTCCCTGGCCCAGTGCATCATGGGAACAGGGCAGACTAAACTACCAAGCCAATTCTTCACCAGAAAGGAGACAAGCTACCGGGGACCGGTTTCTGGCATTTCAGCCGTCTTCGGCCCGGCTTGCTTGAATCCTGATGGTGCAGTGAGAAAGGGACTCATGTCTGAGTATACCCTGCCACACCTATAGTGGCCAAAAATGATTCAGAAAAAGGGGTGGTGATGAACAGAGTGTCTGAATTAAGCAGACCACTCTTACCCAGTCCAAAGATCAGGGCTTGATCCAACACCGTTATTTATCTCACTGCACCATCCCAGCTCAGAACCTGGCTATATGCAAATCAGTCTGTCCCTGGCCCAGTGCATCATGGGAACAGGGCAGACTAAACTACCAAGCCAATTCTTCACCAGAAAGGAGACAAGCTACCGGGGACCGGTTTCTGGCATTTCAGCCGTCTTCGGCCCGGCTTGCTTGAATCCTGATGGTGCAGTGAGAAAGGGACTCATGTCTGAGTATACCCTGCCACACCTATAGTGGCCAAAAATGATTCAGAAAAGGGGGTGGTGATGAACAGAGTGTCTGAATTAAGCAGACCACTCTTACCCAGTCCAAATATCAGGGCTTGATCCATCACCGGTATTTATCTCACTGCACCATTCCAGCTCAGAACCTGGCTGTCTGCAAATCAGTCTGTCCCTGGCCCAGTGCATCATGGGAACAGGGCAGACTAAACTACCAAGCCAATTCTTCACCAGAAAGGAGACAAGCTACCGGGGACCGGTTTCTGGCATTTCAGCCGTCTTCGGCCCTGCTTGCTTGAATCCTGATGGTGCAGTGAGAAAGGGACTCATGTCTGAGTATACCCTGCAACACCTATAGTGGCCAAAAACGATTCAGAAAAGTGGGTGGTGATGAACAGAGTGTCTGAATTAAGCAGACCACTCTTACCCAGTCCAAAGCTCAGGGCTTGATCCATCACCGTTATTTATCTCACTGCACCATCCCAGCTCAGAACCTGGCTATATGCAAATCAGTCTGTCCCTGACCCAGAGCATCATTGGAACAGGCAGACTAAACTACCAAGCCAATTCTTCACCAGAAAGGAGACAAGCTACCGGGGACCGGTTTCTGGCATTTCAGCCGTCTCATTGCACCATCAGGATTCAAGCAAGCCGGGCCGAAGACGGCTGAAATGCCAGAAACCGGTCCCCGGAAGCTTGTTTCCTTCCCAGTGAAAGAATTGGCTTGGTAGTTTGGTTTGCCCTGTTCCCATGATGCACTGGGCCAGGGACAGACTAATTTGCATATAGCCAGGTTCTGAGCTGGGATGGTGCAGTGAGCTAAAAAACGGTGTTGGATTAAGCCCTGATCTCTTGACTGGGTGAGAGTATTCTGCTTAATTCAGAAACTCTGTCCATCACCACCCCCTGTTGTTTAATTATTTTGTCCACCATAAGCGTGGAAGGGTATACTCAGACGTGAGTCCCTTGCTCATTGCACCATCAGGATTCAAGCAAGCCGGGCCAAAGACGGCTGAAATGCCAGAAACCGGTCCCCGGAAGCTTGTTTCCTTCCCAGTGAAAGAATTGGCTTGGTAGTTTGGTTTGCCCTGTTCCCATGATGCACTGGGCCTGGACAGACTAATTTGCATATAGCCAGGTTCTGAGCTGGGATGGCGCAGTAAGCTAAAAAACAGTCTTGGATTAAGCCCTGATCTCTTGACTGGGTGAGAGTATTCTGCTTAATTCAGAAACTCTGTCCATCACCACCCCCTGTTGTTTAATTATTTTGTCCACCAGAAGCGTGGAAGGGTATACTCAGACGTGAGTCCCTTGCACATTGCACCATCAGGATTCAAGCAAGCCGGGCCAAAGACGGCTGAAATGCCAGAAACCGGTCCCCGGAAGCTTGTTTCCTTCCCAGTGAAAGAATTGGCTTGGTAGTTTGGTTTGCCCTGTTCCCATGATGCATTGGGCAGGGACATACTAATTTGCATATAGCCAGGTTCTGAGCTGGGATGGTGCAGTGAGCTAAAAAACGGTGTTGGATTAAGCCCTGATCTCTTGACTGGGTGAGAGTATTCTGCTTAATTCAGAAACTCTGTCCATCACCACCCCCTGTTGTTTAATTACTTCGGG
Organism: Lissotriton vulgaris; assembly: GCF_964263255.1. Lineage (NCBI taxonomy): Eukaryota > Metazoa > Chordata > Amphibia > Caudata > Salamandridae > Lissotriton > Lissotriton vulgaris. The sequence continues at coordinate 293,051,607 of NC_141697.1, read as the reverse complement.
CAACCATACAGCGCTTCTGGCACTAAAATAGATTCATGGCACCAGGTCTACTTCTAGACCAATTTACAGCGTCTTAAACGCAGAGACTGTCCTGACAACCTCATACTATCCAACATTGATTATATGTTTGTCTTACATGTATGTTTGTCTCTTTTTCCTTTCCAGACTATACAGGTTCCTTTGAGTGGAGGTAAATCCCACAACTTGTGGTTTGTGTTCAGTTTTGCACCTTTTTACACATAAAACAGTTTTTAACTTTCACGTCCTTTGGTCAGGGTGGGCCTTAGCGCGCCCATACCGCCAAGGTACACGCTACACGGTCCTGACGAATGCCCACGTAATTCTTACACTTAGAAAGGGCAGAAACATGTTGACCCCACTTTAAGTGGAAACTCCCATCATAATTTGTGGTAGTTCTTCCACACATACCTTTTTTAACCATGTCTAAACTGACCAGTAAATAAATCATTTTGATTGGTACAGCATTAGACATTTTTAACATCACTTTTCACACCACTGTCACGAAATCCAGCTCCGCAGTAATCTGGCGTTGTAGCACACCAGGGAGGCACTCGGCTTCTCCTGGTGGGCCCGATGATGAAGCATGTCACCAACCAGGTTGGTGAGTGAGGGCTTCCCATAAAACCCTTGAAGGTTTCCAATGTGTCAATAAGAGGGTATCTTTCTACAGTCCTTTTCACAGTCTTTGCCGCTGTGTCTCTACATAGACACTTTTGCATATGACACTCTTCTTTTGTTTTGCATACGTAACCCGGGGGAATAAGAGTGCCTTACACCCCCTCTCTCTCTGATTGTTTCATAGCACTTTGCAGCTATCCCTTTAGAAACGAGTCCGTCGACTCGCAGCTCTCTAACTTTGCAAGCTAGTAAGCTGCTGTGCCTCTACCTCTGCGACCTACTACGCTGCTGTTCCTTTGGGAGCGGACGGCCCGGAGTTCTCCCTCTGCGAGTCGAGCCCACGGGCCGCAGTTGTCCCTCTGTGAGCCTGGGTGCGAACTGTTGATAAGTCACACTATATGAGCATCGAAAAGTCATTTTGTGATTCAGTTCATCAGCTAGCATCTGTCCGTGGCATCTCTGAAAACATACCAGAGCTCTGTCTGTGTGAGATACCCTTTTCATGCTGCATCTCCCCACATCAGCAGGTAACGCACCCTCTTCCCACATCACTAGCATACCACCAACAACCTTCTTGGGCCCACAAGTCTCCCTTCGCGAACCGCTTGTCGGCTCGCAGCTCTTTGGGTGCGACTTCTTGGGCCCACAGTTGTATCTGTGAAGCCAAGACGGGAAATATACCACAGGTCACACCCTGCGAGATACCCGCTTTTACGCTCCCTCTCCCAATATGACTGTTCCGCAGCGATCCCGTTGTAAGCCAAGGCCCGCACCTTTCCCTATACCAGTCGGGCTGCAGGTGTTCCTCTGCGAGCTGGCCTGCAGGTCTCCCTCTGCGAACTGACGGGCCGCGGTTCTCCCTCTATGAGCCAGCCAGTTGGCTCACAGGTCTTCATCTACGAGCCAGCCTGCCTGCTCGCAAGTCTCTCAGAACAGATGCAATGGAGGCAACGATCATGCAGGTCATATACCCAACACTGCTCTACCATCCCCCAGCAGTAGCTCCTTGTCCGCCATCCTCCCTCATCCCCACCCCCCACAAACAAATGTGACAGTCACGTTAGGGTATCTGCAACCTAAAACGTTGTCTAATGTCATAAATTATTAATAAGAAGATGCTTGTGAGATTGGACAAATAAGAATCTTAGTCATGTATGGATTTACATATAAAATATTTTATTAAAACAAAACAACAACAAATAAAACTACGTACAGCTATGGTGTGTCATCGCTGGACCATTTGTGAATCACAGCCTGCAAGACAAAAAGAAAGGTAAGATGGTGCGTCATGCATCCAGCAAAGGAGAGAGAGAAAGTGTGAGAAAGAGGAAGAGAGAGAGAGAGAAAGAGTGAGAGAGATAGAGAGGAAGATAGAGAAGGAGAGAAAGAGCGAGAGAGAGAAAGAGTGGGATAAAAAGAAAAAGAGAAACAGTGTGAGAGAGAGGAAAAGAGAGAGCAAAAGTGGAGAGAGGAAGAGAGAGAGAAAGATTGAGAGAGGAGAAGAGAGAAAGAGAGAAAGAGTGAGAGAGAGAAAGGGCGAGATACAAGGAAGAGAGAAAGAGAGAAACAGTGTGAGAGAGAGGATTAGAGAGAAACAGTGTGAGAGAGAGGGAGAGAGAGAGAGAGAAAGTGTGAGAGAGAGAAAGAGAAAGAGAAAGAAAGAAAGAATGTGAGAGAGAGAAAGAGACAGAAAAAGAGAGAAAGTGTGAGAGAGAGAAAGGAAGAGATGGAGAGGGAGTGTTGATGCTGGAGATAATCTTTGCAGCTAACTTTTCTGCCACCAGTGTGTCTTCAACCACGTGCCAGGACATAGTGCACCCTCAAGTTTAGTTATCTGAAAGATAATATAGAATTAGTAATTGCAGAGTACATAACAACTGCACACGGGTAATTCTCTGTTTCGCCGCTGCACACTCAGGCTGCTGCACACTATTCACTCCCACTGCCCAGAGGTGACTGGTCGCTGCTGCAGATAGAAGCCTCTTTGCTCATTTTCCGCCACTGGCATAGGGGTAAGAGGGCGCACCACGTGCCGAAGCAACCTTCTCAGGCATTGCGTACATGCGGTACAGCAGAGTGCTCAATTCAGAGTAGGTATTGATTGTCAGGATGGCCACGCATCATCGCAGGTTGGATACGCATTCAGCTCTGGTGGCAGTAAGTGGCGGGAGTTCCGTGTTGGGCGGGACGTCAATTAATCATGCACAGCCTGTTAGATGATAAGCAAGATAAAGATTGTGCGTCATGCGCTCATCAATGGAGAGAGGAACAGCGAGAAAGAGAAAGAAAGAGTGAGAGGAAGAGAGAGAGAGAAAAGGAAAGAAAGAGTGAGAGGAACATAGAGATAAAGAGAGAAACAGTGAGAGTAAGAGGAAGAAAGAGAAAAGAAAGAAAGAGTGAGAGGAAGACATAGACAAAGAGTGAGAGAGACGAAGAGATAGAGAAATAGTGAGAGAGAGGAAGACAGAGAGAAAGAGTATGAGACAGAGGAAGAGAGAAGCAGAGGGTGGGAGAGAGAGAAAGAGAGAAAGAGTGAGAGAGAGAGGAAGAGGAAGAGGAAGAGGAAGAGGAAGAGGAAGAGGAAGAGAAAGAGAAAAGAGACACAGTGAGAGTGAGAGGAAGACAGAGATAAAAAGAAAGAAAGAGTGAGAGTAAGACAGAGACAAAGAGAGAAAGAGTGAGAGAGACGAAGAAAGGGAGAAACAGTGAGAGAGAGGAAGAGGGAGAGAAAAAGTGTGAGAAAGAGGAAGAGAGAAACAGAGGAAGAGTGTGAGAGAGAGAGAAAGACAGAGAGAAAGAGAGAGAGAAACTGTGAGAGAGAGGAAGAGAGAGAGAGAAAGAGAGTGAGGGAGAGAAAGAAAGAGATGTCATTTGAGATGTCATTAGTGATGTCATCAATGATGTAATTGACCATGTCATGAGTGATGTAATATATGACGTCATCAGCAGTGCATTGCGGTGGTGTGAGTTTGTCCAACTAACTATAACGTCCCTGACACCTATGGTTTTTTCACTGAATTTTAGATAATATACATATACATTGCACTTATACATACATACTTATACTGTTGACTAAGTCCAGCAACAGTTAAATGCATTTCAATATTCTATGCCAATCCTGACGGCAAGTTGGCACATCTGCATGGGTAATCATACCGAATAGGGCTCAGGGTGACTGCAAATAGAACCCTATTCAGGAAAATACACTATACATACATAAATTATTCAGATTCTGTGAAAAACAAGACTTATACAATACAGTCCACATACAGAGCCTGCATAATAAGTATTATCCTTATACACATGATAGAAGACTATTAATTCACCATTAAATGTGATACATTATAGTTGTAACAGAAATACAAAAAGTAAGCTGATCCAGGATAGAATCTTGTTACATAACAGGAATGTAGATACCAATTTGCATTGATCATGACAAGACGGTACCTGCTATCTAAAGTTTAACCCATTCATAATAAGGAAGCTTGTCTATATATCTCTTCTAACTCATTTACCCCTTTGTGAACTGAGTTCAGCAACTGTATCCAATTTACACTTATGCAGGTTCAGTATGGATGCCAAATCCCCCCCATTTGGATTCTGTATGACCTTTTCCAGTCTCCACTACTTCAAACTAGCTATTGGATGTTGCATGCGACTGCAGTATTCAACTAAAGGTGTTCCCTGGATCTTACAGCGTATCCTAAAACAGTGTCGGAGGATCCTTGTTTTGACCTTTTGCCTGGGCTGGCATAAGTATAACATGTTACAGGGGCAAGTGATAACATAAACAACATCTTTCAAATTACAATTAGTGTGATGGTTCAGTATGTAGTGTTGTCCTGAGTGGTAAAACTCCTTTCGCTCCACAGTCAGGTCACATGCCTTACAATGGCCACATTTAAAGTGGCCACTTGGGGAGGTAATAGTAATTGTGTCCTGAGGTCAGGAGTTGGTGTAGTCCTCAGATATGAACTAACCACAAAGCCGGATATTTCTTCCTCTCTTGAAAGCAAATAGATGTTTCTCTCTAGTGTCAATATCGTCAGAGAGACGAGAACAATGTTGGTTAATAATCTTTTTAATCTCATTGCTTCTGTTGCAAAATATGAGTGTACATACCACCCTATTGTTGTCCCACTGCAGTTGTTTTAGACCTCTAGTAGAATTTCTCTGTGGAAATAGATTTCTCTGTGGAAATACCATGCTCTTTTTCTGGCTCTCTTCAGTAGGCCCCTAGGGTAGCCGCGTTCCTTCAGTCATATAATGAGGTGGTCAGTTTCCTTAAAGAAGTCAGACCTGTGTGTACAATTCCTTTGGAGCCTTAAGAACAGGTCATATGGTAATATGGTAATTTATCTCGTTGGTTTCTGGGGTGATGGCTTAAATATCTGAGTAATGTGTTACTCTCCATAGGTTTCCTGAATGGTGTGGTGTATAATGCATCATCCACTATCTTGATTCTCAAATATAGGAAATCAATGTTGTCCCGACTCTGTATCATGGTGAATTGTATGTCTAAAGATCTATTGGTCAACCATGTGAAATTTTCTTTTAGCTTCTCCTGTTCCCCTGTCCGAATCATAAGGACATCATCAATATATCTATTCCAGAAAGTGATCTCAAAATTATATATATGTCTATCCTTGTATGTGTCCATGAATAGATCCGCTATATCTGGAACAAATCCGGCCCCCATAGCCACTCCCTTTGTCTAGAAGAAATAATGATTCCTGAATACAAAAACTTTTTTTGTCACAAATATCTCAAGAAGGCTCATTATAAATTCATTGGGGACTCAGTAAAGTCTCTCCCTTTGTCCATGGACATTCCAGATCACCTCCAAAGCTTCTTCCTGAGGGATACTAGTGTAAAGAGAAGCTACGTCAAATGTCACTAATCGCTGTCTGCCTCTGTCATAAGGTTGATTTTAAACCAGTTTAATGGCCTCCATGGTGTCATGAATGTAGGATCTCGTCTTGGTCACCCATGGTTGCAGGAACAAGTGAATGTATTGACATAATGGTTCCAAGACAGACCTGAAACCAGAAACTATGGGACTCCCTGGTGGTTTTTCTTTGGTTTTGTGTACCTTCGGGAGGGTATAGATAGTGGGGATACGGGGTCTTTTTTTTTTCAACTAACCAAATTCCAGTTCACTAAGGTACCTCTCCTTTAGTGCTGTCGAGATCCACTGGTTTATACGTTTAGCAACCTCCTTAGTGGGGTCATTCTGAATCTTTCTTCAGTTCTCAGCTATCTGTAATTGTTTTATGATTTTTGTAATGTAATCCTTGTTATGCAGGATTATGATAGCATCCTCTTCATTCGCTGACTTGATTATTATGTTATAATTTCTTTTACAGGATTCAAGGCTTAGGGCCACATGCATCAAAGTAAGGAATTGCGATTCCTAAATTGCGATTTTTAAGGGATCGCAATTTAGAAATCGCAATTCATTATGCATGTAGTAATCGCAAAAAAATGTGTGATTCGCAATTAAGGAATGGCTTCCCATTCATTCCTATGGGCCATTTTGCGATCGCAAACAGCCGAATTTTACGATTTACACTATTTGCAATCGCAAAGTGGTTTGATGGATGGGCCCCTTAGTCTCTCATATTTAGTTATATTATGCTTGATGTATTTCTTTGCTTCAAACATTTTTGTGGAGATAATGGCGGAGGCGTACCTTTCTGAAAAAATTGAGGCAATTCAACCTTAGTGTTGAAACAATTTGTGGGTGCAGAAAGTACAAAGGTTAATCCTTTCACAAGTACTGTTTGTTCAGCTGGAGCTAGTCTATATTTAGATAGATTGATGATGGGATCCCTCAGGTTTTCAGTCTGTTTCTTCAAATGACTGTCCCCATTCTGTTGGATCCCAACATGTGCTTCTTCTTCAACACCTAGTGAGGCAGAGGGCTTACCATCTGAATGTTTGTCATCTGGTTTGGAAAGCCCTGTGTATTACTTGTAGGTAGAACCTCACAGTATCCTGTCCCCTCCCTCTGCCCCTGTTCCAGCCATGGTTCTTGCCTCTGTAGGGATTCCAACCCTGATACGGTCCACCTCCTCTATGTGTCAACCATTTTCTGTCCCCTAAAAAAGGTCCTGCGGATAATTCATGATAGCTTTGTTCCTGATTATACTGGGACGTATATCTCATACTAGGATGATACAGCATTTTCACAACATAGGTATCAATTAACATGAGATAAAAGTGCATGATCCCACTTGCCCGATATTTACTGAAAATCACTGCACAACAGATGAGATTAATGTTTATGACTCCACCTGTCAATATCCTCTGAAACTTCCCAATACACTGACACTTAGGGGTCAATTGCAATGTTGGACGGAAAGGCTCTGAATCGTATTCGGGTCTGACCAATCTGATGCGGAACCCTTCTTTCTACCCAATTCAGAAACCTTACTGAACTACCAAATACAATGTTCGGAAAGCATTTGGACTTTCCGACTCGGTTCCGAATGTCATTCGGAGGAACTGAGTCATTCGGAGCCGACTCGTACAGGCCAAGGGTCTGCATTTAAGACCGAGCGATTACGATGTCGGATTCGACAGCCTTTCCGAATCGGTTGCGCTGATATGGATAGGCTGTCGGAATCTGACTTTGGGGGCCCATAGCAGGCCCCCCTTCACCCGGTGTTTTCCGAATGGGGCCCTTGGGGGTACCCATGGGACCCCCCCTTTCAGACCATGCACGGTGTGACAGGCACCCTGGGGTACCCGCCACAGGGTGCACAATTGTCACTATTCACCCCTTTCTTCTATGGGAGCCTGTGTATTTGGTGGGAACACAGGCTCCCATTGAAGTCAATGGGAGTCCGACTGAATCGTATTCGGAACAATCGTAGTCGGTCGGTCGGTCAGACTCCCAGAATCTGAATCGGTTTAAAACCATTCCAAGGCTGATTCAGTGAGAATGTTTTCTGACCGACATCGTAATTGACCCCTTAGGATTTTTATCATACAGGCTGCTCAACATTATGTTTATAGTCCTGAGGAAGACAGCATTGTGATGTGTTTCAACTACATTTGGGGGTCGAAACGTCGATGTAAAAGAATAGGTGTTCCAAGCCTAATTAGACATATCCACGCCAAAGAGCAAAGGGCATATGTCTTATTATGGACTATTAGGTTACACAGACGCCCAATCAAATTTTTTATATATATATGTCATTACTGTTAATTGTTCGAATTGTCTTTTGGATTGTATTAGTGTTTATGTAATGTATCTGGCATACATGTATGTATTTTTCTATGTTGTGAAACAGTCCTATGTTCTTAAATTTTGATATATGTATCATTGATATATGTTTTAACAATATATCGCTCACATTGTGCACTAACAGTGTCAGTCTTATTTGTTTGTCATTCATGGTCTGGTATGAAACCTTTTCCCAATAATCCTATTAGGTAGTGGATCTTGAGTGAACTTAACAGCATTGTAGCTAATTGCCCAATGGTATGAGATTGAACGTGACTGCAACTGCAGTATAAAAAGAGATGACAAAGAGTACCCAAGGAGACTGTGACCATGCACCATCCTCAATGTGATAATCAACATTGTTTGTAATCCAGAAAAAGAAGCATGAACAAGCCACAAAAATCCAAATATAAGGCCATGTTAGCTGGTTATATCCTATAATATCTGTGTGACAGGTGATAATACAGCTAGACCATCGACTGCTGACTTATTTTGTCAATGATTCCCAGACAGATGGAAGTAACACAACTCTTGGTTCTTCAGGTTGTGATAATTTTTTGATATTACAACTTTTTGTAAAGGAATCAATGCATTTGTCGATGGAGATTCTTTTGATGTTGGATTTGCAATTGATGTTGAAGCAGGTTAAGTCACTGAAGTTGCTGCAAATCAGGGTTGGTTGAAGTTGTCGGGCTTACCAGGTGTAAAGCTGAACACCCAGCATTTATTTTGGTCCTGGTTTACAGGAGAGTTAAATCCCACACACTAGGCCTTTCCAGCTATTCCATCTCGCAGTGCCAAACTGCGTCAATGGCCAGTCCAAGCACTGAAGCTTGACACACTGTGACTACTAGAATGAGTTAATGCTCAACAGCAAGAACACCTTGTGCTATTAAGTGATTAGGTAGTAAAAAAAAGCAAGCAAATTATGGGGAAATCCTTTAACTAGTGAGGTGCTTGAAAATTCTTTCAGCAGAATAAGAATTTTCTACCTGCAACATGGGAGGAAAACAAACTTTCACCAGAAGCCTGTGCATTAGGAATATTAGGCAAAGTCTTGCGTGAAGACTCTGAGAATACTTAGATACCCAGCCGCACACTGAGTGTCATGTTAGTTTTTCAAGCATTACTCAAACACAACTCAGTAGATCCTTCTGGGTACTTTGCCAAGTTTAGGTTTGAACCTACCTGACATATAGGAATGGAAGGAATAGCCAGATTATGACACATGCATCTTCCTCAACATGTCTGGATCTAATGTGTAATGGGTAATGGGTACATAACAATGCCAGAGACTGCAAGGCATATTTCTTTATTGTTGTTATGAGTCCAGCCCTTTTAACCCCTTCGCTGCGGGGCTAATTCCCACGCGGTGCGGGGTGGAGGGGGGCCGCGCACGGCGCTGCTGTGCTGATGACGAGCCTAGGCTCGTCATGCAGCACGGTGCTCGTGTGCTCATGACGAGCCTGGGCTCGTCATGAACCCGCCCGCGCAATGGAACGCTCAGCACAGCGGGGGAATTAGCTCCGCGTGTGAGCGTTCCACGGCTCATGACGAGCCCAGGCTCGTCATGAGCACACGAGCACCGCGCTGCATGACGAGCCTGGGCTCGTCATCAGCACTGAAGGGGTTAAAAAATGTAAATATTATGAAAATTCAGAATATATTATATATATTGCATTTTCAAGAATCCCTACATGCCTAATTTGTAAGCATCAAAAGTTTTGCATAAGGAAGGGTAGTGTTTCAACAGAATCTGCATGCTGTGGTACCCAAACATCTTTGTGTGTTTTGAGCACTGATCTATAGATAAGGTTGATATAAGTATGTAGGAGAAAAATAGTAAAGGATAAACAGCCCATGTGACCTCTGATAGCTCAGCTTGGAGCTGTGCTGTTCTGTCACCTGGGATGTCAAAGTCCCAGTCTCTCTCTCTCTCTCAGAGGGCTGTTGGCAGCTATTATAATCATTTAAAGTGTTTTATACTTTTTCATTCTTTATTTTTCTTCAACAATCTTTTTATTATGTTTACAGAGATAAGTAGCATAGACATGTTATGGTATTTACAAGTGTCATCGCAAGGGGATGGCCCCTCAGAGCAAGGAAGGTACAACATTATGACTTTGAAGCTGAAACATGAAGCACGAGAGCAAGTAGTCACCATTTCAAGGGTAACCCTCCTCTTGTCCATTAGGGACTTTGCTGGATTGCCCACACCGACAGAAGTGTCACTCAGACCAAACGTTTTCCCAGTTGTGTGGACACCCCCTGCCCAAGTAAATTGTCTTTTCATTTGTCATACACCAGTCCATGGCCCGTTCCCATCCCACCAGATTTGGAGCCTCCCTAACACCCCATAGGCATGCTATATTTAGTTTGGCCACTACAAGCACCAAAGATAGCCATATTTTTCCATATCTCAGTGGTGGATCCTCCCCCCATATATGCAAAAGGCACATTCTCACTGTGCCCATGACTAATACCCCCATAACCTCCCCCATGAGTCTCTGCAGTTCCAGTCAGTAGGATCTAATGATGGGGCAGGACCGCAGGACATGAAATAAGATGCACTCCTCACTGCAGCCTCGGAGTCAGAGGTCTATGGCAAGGATGCTGAGTGAATTATTGATGAGTTTCTAACAGATAAGCGAGAGGTGTTTTTTTAGCAGCCCCTCAGAAAGGAGTCTGTCGTATAACATTGAGGACACCAGGATCCAGGTGTATCTAGGGATATGAGCCATGAGTATGTTTTAAAGTTGCAAGTATTTATCGGATTCGGGTGGTGCCAAATCATATTGGGCCTGCATATCTTGAACTGTTTGTCTGAGGAAAAAGAAACCATGTGATTGTGATGTAAAATGAAGGAAATAATATGTAAATTATTTTGCACTCTTCTGAAAACCTACAGCTATTCTGCTTTTTCCTAAGCAGCATCTACTTAAGTGAATACATTGATGCATGAACTTGAAGCATACTATTAAAACACACAATAAAGGGCGTGCATATAATGCACAATGTTATATAATAATAAAAATAAATGCATCAATCATTGAAAATGAATAACAAATTCAATCAAACAATATATACTTTATTCGAATAGAAGTTGTACTCATGAAAGTGGAATGCCAAACGGTTAAATACATACAATAAGAATTTAAAATGTTAAAAACAAATATCTGGAAAGCATCCAATGATTAAAAATTACACTCCCTCATCAAAAGTACATAAAACACAAAATTCTGGATATAAAAGTAAGCGGCTGGTCTTTAAAGTGTTCATTGTGCGACAGGCTCTAACAGCTGCTTTTAAAAAGGGACCCAGGTGAATTGTTTCCTCCTCATCCACCAAATTAAAAAGCATATTCAATGCATCTCTCAGATTCTTAAAACATCGTTTCTTTAAGTAGGGAATCTGAAAATGCTTTGAATACATAACATTAAACCACAGAAAAATGTAAAATGCAACATGTTTGCCCTAAATTTCCATCACAGGGACAAGGTACATAATCCAGACCGGTGTTAAAATACATTGGGAAGCACATCAAATATTTCACTGTGCCAGCCCTGTACCGGAACAGTAGGCTTCGTTCCCATCGACACCTAACTCTAGTCAGATACCTTGAGATTTGTCTATAGGAGGTGCTAGCATAAAGGTTGCCACACTCCCATTTCGGCTCTGCAAACACATTCTTTCAGAAGCAGCCTGATCGTATAGAGCGTTACGTAGTTGTTTTTTTTAACTAATTTTTAAATTACGGGTTGGGTCGGCATACACCTGTTCTAGGTTGTCAGAACAGAGGCTGGATCCGACACTGGCAAGCCATGGAATCTTAGTACACCTTTCACAGTTTATGCAATCCAGGCTGATATCACTGATTAAAACGCCTTCTAATTTTTCCAGATGGATAGACATAGTAGAGGAGGTCGGCTCTAATTTTTTCCTCGATATAAGGAATATCCAATTCTCCGTGGCAACAAAAGGTGGAAGAAGAATTAGGTGTCATATTTTCTGCAAAACCTATTTTCCTCAGCCTCAATAGGGTTACTATTCTTGAAGCCCCACACTTCTGCGCCATACGTTGCTGTAGGCAAATATTGGGGTTTACATATTTGCAGTAGTGAGAAAAGCATACCCCCCCCCAGCCCAGTGTGGTAGGCTAAATAAAGTGGCAATAGATTTTGATAGTTTTAGCCTGCTTTGCACAACTTGTGGGGCCCACAAACCAGTAGCTGCAACTGTTATACCCAAATAAGTAAAAGTGCTTACGTGCGTTAAAGCGGTTATTCCTACAGAAAGGAGGGCAAACGATGTTTCTAAGGTTCACAAGTAATATGACAACATATGAGCAAATGTACAGTACACGGGTGAGTGGTACAAGACATATGAGGCTAAATGTATGGCATCCTCATAAATATATATATATATTTGTTTGCAGTTTATATGGCACCAACTCGACCCAAAGGTATCCAAGTGCTTTACATAAGCTGCAGTTGCATTATAGATGGATACATTCATATATAGGCACGGGGAGATTAACAGGCACATGCATCAATGTTGGCTTTTGCGTTTCCTTAATTGCGATTTTTAAGGAATCGCAATTAAGGAATCGCAAAAGCCTAAGCATGTAGAAATCGCTTTAAAAATAGTGCTTTCTAAACATTCTTTAATTGCGACTCGCAAATTGCGAATCGCAATTAAGGAATACCTCTCCATTCATTACTATGGGCCTAGAGGCCCATAGGAATGAATGGGAAGACATTCTCAATTTGCGATTCTCAATTAGAGAATCGCAAATTGAGAATGCAATTTCAAGGCTGCCAGGGTGTCAAAAGGACACCCTGTTGCACCCCTGAAATTGATCTGTGCACATATGTTGCGCACACACATGCCCTAAGGGCATGTGTGTGCACAACATGAAACTTTGAAAAATGCACAAAAGTGCATTTTTCATAGTTTTTGCAAATTACCATAAAGTTCAACTTCATGGTAATTTGCTACTCCTATCAGCGAAATCGCTAATTTTTTTACTTTGAGGCATTGCATTTAAAGAATCTTAATTTGGGATTCCTTAAATGCAATTGCAATTTAAGGAATCTCAATTTAGAGATTCCTTAAATTGCGATTTTTGCATTTGGGATGATGCGTCCCAAATGCAAAAATACCGGTTGCAAAGGGGCAGATTCTGGGAATCTGCCTGTTTGCGACCGGTTTTTATCTTGATGCATGTGGCTGTAAGTGATTTGCCCAGAATCATGTATGTATGTATGTAAAGGATTTGTAAAGCGCTATCAAAGAGAGGGTACCGGAGATGCAAAGATCAGACCTGGAATAATTCCGTCTTGAGGAGTTTCCTGAAGCGCAGAAAACTGGAGGATTTGCGCAAATCTTCTGGCAAGGTGTGCCAGTATTTCGGAGCAAGGTAGGCGACAGTTTTGTCGCGTGTTCGTATTTTCCTGAAGCGGGGAACCACTAGCAACCCTTTACCTTCAGACCTAAGAAGACGGTTCGGGCAGTAGACTTTAAACTTATCCGCCAGGTAGCTAGGGCTCATAACATACAGCGCTTTATGGGCGAGACAACAGAGATTGAATTTTATTCCCTGGCAGATAGGGAGCAAGTGAAATAGTTTTAACAATGGCCCTGAGGAGGAGCGAGGCAGCTTTTTGAGAGCTAAGCGTGTGGCAACATTCTGCACAATTTGTAATCTGCTCAGAAGGGATTCATTATCAGATGTTAGTAGAGCATTAGTGTAGTACAGGCACCCAATGATAAAAGCCTGAGTCAAAGTTCTACGAACCGACAGAGGCAACCACTGGAACACTCTGCGTAATAGCCTCAGAGTGTGGTAGCAAGTCCCTGCAGTAGTCATGAATTGATCCCTCATTAATAGCATAACATCCAAATGGACCCCTAGATTTTTCACCACAGTAGAAGGAGAAGGGGCGGGGCCTAACACAGAAGGCCACCACTTCGGGGACCACTATGCTTGAGCCATGGCAAACAGCAAGATTTCGATCTTGGCCGCATTCAGCTGAAGAAAATGTTCTTTCATCCACGCCGATATAGCTAGCATACGATTTGCAAAATGCTGATCGGTTAACTCTGTGTCCTTATAAAAGGACAGACGTAGTTGTGTATCATCAGCATAGGAACATGGAGTAAAGCCGTACTCCCTTATGATCTTGGCCAGGGTGGCCACATAGATATTAAACAAAGTCAGCTTCAAAGTTTGCGAATGGTAGGGACCCAGATTGATAGTCTGGGTATGCTGGTTTATAAAGCTGACGATCCAATTTAGTGCCTGTCCCTGCAGACCGACCTCTCTCAGTTGGAAATCAATTTCTGATCAAAGACCATGTCAAAGGCTGCGGTCAGATCCAATAAGACAGCAGCACTGCTTTGTTATTATCCAGAGCCATTTTAATATGGTCAGTAACCCCAATGAGGGTAGTCTCTGTAGAGTGAGTGGGTCTGAACCCAGACTGGGAGGGGTCAAGAATGGCTTGGGATTCCAGAAAACCCATTAACTGAGTATTGACATAACCCGCCGCCATTTTACTCATAAGCGGCAGAAGTGAGATGGGGCGTCAATTAGAAAGAGCTTCGGCAGGTAACTGAGCTTTCTTCTTAATTGTTAGCACTTGAGCCGCCTTCCAATCAAGTGGGATGATTCCTTCATGTAAAGAAGAGTTGAGAATCTCCCAAACGGAGGGAGCCAGGAGAAGTGCAAGTAGAGCGAATAAATGTGCCGGCATCACATCTAGAGGTGATCCAGATTTCACTATTGTAAGCATGGCTTCCACCTGTGAGACCTGGATGGCATTAAAATGTGTAAGGCCATCACTCAAATTTCTTAGAGTTGAGAGTCCAGAATTAGAAGGCTCAGAGTGACACGAATTTTGAGGAAATTGATTGTAGATTAAATTAATTTTATTGTCAAAATACATAGCTATACAGTCACATAGTCCCTGAGAGCAAGCCGTGGTACTGGTGAAGGAGTTAAGAATTTTATAAAATTCTTTAGTTGAGTTTCCTGCCTGTTTGAGTTTGATGATCACATGATTTTTCCGTGCCTTTTTAAAATTTTTATGATAAGCTGTGAGGGCCGCTTTATAGTTACGCTTCTCAGTTTCTGAATGGGATTTGTGCCAGATTTTTTTCCAGACTTTTCACTGTGTAAATCAGCAGTATACCAATCTGCACTTTTTTCAGAGTGTTACTCTGTTGATGTTTCAACGGAGCTAAAATGTCTATCATTGAAGTTATGGCATCATTAAAAACCCTAAGCTTCTTTGTACTGTCCAGATGTTCCTTAAAACAGGAGGAACCAATATTTTGCTAAAAGAGTCATATGTGACCTTATGCCATCGCCCGCGTAGAGTATCCTGAGGACATATGTAATTTTGGTTTCTAAGGCAAGTGTTGATCCGAAATTGAATTAGAAAATAATCTGACCATATCAGAGGGCAAGGGGGATCAGAAAGTATGAAGGATGAATTTGTAAGAATGATGTCAAGGGTATGACTTGCCGAGTGTGTAGAGCCAGAATTGATCTTCACCAAGCTTAGGGAGGCCATATTGGCCAGGAAGTTACCAGCATCTGTGTTCTTACTATCTTCACTATGAATAATAAAATTCCGTATTAGTAAAAAATGTTTGGAGGTAATAGAATGAGGGGCAATTTTCTCCATTATTTTTAAATTGAAGTCTTTGAGTGGCCCAGGGGACCGGTAAATAAGAGCTCCCTGTAGATTTTCTTTGGGGTGTCAGTTTGATTTTAAATATATAGATTTCCAACATATTGTCCGATATGGCGTCAATAATTGAAACTTTCAATGCACCTTTGTATATAATAGCAACACCACCACACACTTTTCCTTCTCTGTCAAGTCTGAGAATCTGATAAATCTCAGGAAGGGCTTGGGCAATATCAGGCATTGAGGTGGATTTAAGCCATGCTTCCGTTAGGAAACCTAGTACTGGAGTATCCTAGCTCACCAGATCCCAGAGTTCATGGCATGTTTAGGTAGCGAGCCTATATTTGCTAAGAACCCCTTCCAAGAGCCCAACCGGTTGGAATTATGAAGTCTAACTTGACTATAGGACCCCAACTCACCCCTACCAATCTCTCACTGCTGTTGTTATCATCCTGTAAGACTAGTGAGATATGAGTAGTATCACAACTATAGAAGTGGCAGTACAAACAGGCAAAGGGACCTTCACGATTAGTCAATGTAGAGGCATATGGGCAAGATGTAACACAGTTTTTCACCTGCAGAAGTTGAGAGGATGTGTAAGTGTGCCCAAAGTCCCTTTCTGAGGACAAACCGGCAGGGTTCCTGGCTCCTGGCAACGTCCCGGGGCAGACGGGTGCAGACCGGCCTGCCTTAGGCGCACCTTCAGCACGCCAGTGGCGAGCCCGCTGGGCGCGTCCACTGCCTGTGGGCACCATCAGCAGTTTAAATGCAGGTAGAAGGGCAGCCTAAGAAAACTAGAGCGTCATCTCTCCGCAATGGCATGAAATGGCCACAACCGGAAGTGCGCTAATGCTAAGCCGAGCCGGTCTTCCCTCCATACAAACAGCCCTAAAAGCTGCAGTGGAATGGGGAGGAGCGGTCCCAAAAGCAGGTGAGCCAAGCAAAATTCAAATGAAGAGATAACATCATAGGATGTTTGAGCCTCCCGCCAGACTCAAACCTGGTTCCCCAGCTTCGAAGTCAGCCACTCTAGCAGGTAACCCAAATCTTCTATATGTGTGAGATTTGCACTTGTAGACGAAGTACGGTACTTCGGGTTGCCAGGGATCACTTCTCTGGAACCTGGCAGGCCCTTGCTATCCCTGGCCTCAGTGGTGGTAAAACGAGTGCCAAAAGCACCTGGTTTGATAAAGTCTTGAACCTTCATTCTCCTTGCTTTCTGCCCATTTTGAATTAATCTAATAGTGAGTAGCATTTTCTTATTCAGCTATTAGTGTAATAAAAATTCAGCGCAAGGAGCTATACGAAGACGTTTGCTTGCAGCTGAGGACAGTAAGAAATCCTCTAAAATGTATGTCATGTGCATGCTTGCAGGTTAGGGTGTGTATGTGTGACAAATACAACTTGCGTATGTGTTAGCATTTGTGTGTTTGAGTGAAAGAGAGTAAGTGGCAGGTAGTTAGTATGAATGTGGGAAATAGACTACCAGTGAATATCCGTGAGTTCGAACTAGTGAGTGAAAGTAAAAGATGCTGCTGGTGAGTAGAAGTGGGTGAGTGAGAATGAATAATACTGAGTATGAGGAAGTGTGTGAAACTGTGAATGAAAATGGGTGTGCGCGGAAATAAGTGAGACTGAGTGTACCTATCAATGAGAACGAGTTAGTAAGAGTGAATGAGAACACATGAAAATAAGTGAGAGTAAGAGTGAGTGCAAGTGAGTGTGTATTTATCAGAACATATGAGTGAGTGTGAAAGAGTTAGAGTGAAAATAAGTGAGAGGATCTGAGAACAAGGAAGTGTGAGCAAGAGTGAGTACACATCAGTGTGAGTAAGTATGAGTGAGTCAGTCAGAGTAAGAATGATTGGGAGTGAATGCAATGAGTGAAAGTGAGAGAGAATAAAAGTGAGTGCTAGAAGGTGAGTGAGAATAAATGGGTGCAAGTGAATGTGAGAATGAGTGAGAGTGAGTGTAAATAAGTGAATCCAAGTGCACAAGATTAAGACTGTGGTGCTATCCTGTGAGTCTATAATTCACTCTGGCTTACTCCAGGTAATTCCTGACTTATAAAGACATCCCTAGCAACAAATTTGGCACTGGCATTCTTGAGGCAGTTCTCAGCATGACAGGAACATGTCATGCAAATACTGACACTGGCATATAAAATGTATGTTTTTGAATAACAGCCACCCATTGAAGAATACTGGTACTAGCTAACTAAAGGAAATTTCTGACATACAGGGCATCAATGTAAAAATAAAGCTGATATTGGCATCCTTGAGAAAATCCTTGGAATAATGGAAATCTGTGACAAAATATTCGTAGCACATTGGAGGTCATTCTTGTCATAAGTGAAGACCATCATGGCATATGGGAGAGGGGCAACCATAAAAAAATGCTGGCCCTAACAAACTGAATGTACTTTTAGACGTAAGGGTCACTCATGGTATATGGACAGTATCAATGGCAAAATTCTACCACTAGCTTATTGTCTGTAATATGCCATATGGGGGTACCCATGAAAAAGAGATGGACCAGTCACAATGAAGGCAATATTTGACATAGGGCCGTACCCAAATCACATTTTGAAAACATAAGATCAACTCCTCGGTGCGTAAGGCTTAATTGGCTTGCCACAAAATGAAAGGATTCAGTATTCAGTATTTAATTAATGCCTTTTCAGAGCGATGGCTTTTATCAAATTAATGTGAAAATTATGTTTAATTCAGGAAAAGTTCAAGGATCATAACAGCACCCTGATATAGGTGGTATGTAAAGTAGGACTGTGCGAAATTCCCATCATTACAGAAAAATTCTGCAAATTTAAACAAAATTACTTTATTCACTAGATGGAAAAGAGGCAGTTGTCTGTTATGTGTTGTTATATTACTTATGCAGTCAATTATTGTGATGTCATTTGGGTTACGGTCATGTGGCATCTCTTTATAAGATTTGGAGTCCTCCTGTGATTTCCTTGAGGTCAGAGAATGTGTGTTGTCACTTCAGATACCCTTTGCATTGTGGTGAATCAACGTCCATGTTGCACTCATTGACCTTTTTAGGGAAGGTTTGTTAAATATTTGAAAGTGACCTCACTGAAAGTTAACACCTGTTAAATTAATCCTCATCAAAGATTTTTGAAGGACAGTACGAATTAAAGGCTGCAATCTCCTTCCTTTTCAGATGTTTGTGATTATTTTCCTTTTCTTTTTTACTAATACATTCAGAAGTGATTACAATGAAATTACTACAAGTCTGCAATATTTAGAATTTAAAAATATATTTCCTTCCACTGTTGTTATGACTTTTGTAGCTGACGGCGGGCAAATGGACGTTGCTTGTAAATTCAGACGTACTTCTAAATTCGTAATAAAAAATTTACTAACCTAAGAATTAATAGCAAATACCTATTTAACATAATTTACACAGGAGCAAATAAAAATACGATAAACAGTCTTCTAAACTCAGTTATAAAAAACAAACTGCCTAGTATTGCAGTAAAGATCCACAACATGATTTAGCATCTTCTTAAAACTTTATTAGAATCGGACAAAAACTTTTCATTTTCATTCATTCAGAAACGGACCTTTTATCTTCTATACACATAATAGATTTATCTGAAGCAGAAATACCGCAATTAAATTGAAGTATACCGCTTCCTATGACACACGGTTGTACTTTTATCTGCTTTGAACTTGAGGCAAATTGTAAATTCGGCAACGGTGGATTTTTGAATTAACTATTGCAAATGTGACCATTTTGGAAAGAGCAACACTAGGTCTAACTTGGTTGCATTTTGTTCTCCATTTTAACCCCAGCATATAAAATGTGAAATCACAATGTGATAAAAAAAAACACATACGAATTTGGACACAAAACCCACTTCGGCTACGCTGTGCTGCAACTTGTACATTTTCCTCTCAACCACAAACAAAAACTTGCTGGGATGTTAGCCGTGGATTTTGCACACTGTTTAGTACTTTTCTCCAGCGCAGGTATTTAGTCTTCAATTCATAAAGCCCAGCTTGAAAAAAGTTGGAAATATACGTCTATAAGTTTTCTTTGTGCTTTTTTAGTAGATTTCCACTTCAGTAGTATTCAGTTTGTTTAACGTTCTTCAAACCTGCTTGTAGATAACAGGGAATGCCAAAATATGCGCGAAGGCTTCGCCCCAGGTTACACCCCTCAAAAACCTGGGGCACAATTACAAGCCCCTTGTGTCACTTGTTTTGATGCAACGGAGGTGCAGTGTGGTGATCCATATTTACTGGGCCATGTAAAGCCATCCTGTGCAGGTTGCCATTTTCACACAGCACTTTGCTTGAAAGGGGCGTGCCATGGGTGTTACTGTGGGTGTTCCCACGCAACACCCACGGATTCTGCTGTAATATAGAAAGAGGAACACCTCACAAGATTTTTTTTTGCAGGAATGTATCCCCTCCTGCACAAAAACAATCTCCCCTAAAACACAGATACCGGCTCAAGATGGTGACTTCCCCATGAGCTCCAACGCAGACACAGAGCTTAACCAAGCTTGTGGCCTCTTCTGTACCACTTCCACTGACATGAATGAGGTCTGTAACTTCTAAACAACGGCGGTAAGCTCGTATGTCGATTTCGCACCATGAGGGTGCTTTTTGAGACCCGTGTGCTGTGGAGGCGATTTTCTCCTCACAGAGGTGAGCGACCGCCATTTTAGACCGCATTGCTCGCATCACAGTTTTAAAAAATATTTTTTGATTATCTAGTGCTCCTTCCTTATGAGTACTCCCTAACTTATCTAGGACCTTTTTTAGATTAACCACTTTTCCCGAGGTTAACTCCTGGTCAAGATCCCTGACCCCCTGTCCTTGTGATGATGTATCTCAACAATCCATGTTACACTGCATCCTATTTTGTAAATTTTACACCACAATCAGGCGAAGGTATATACTCAGTTTATTTAAAAAATGGGGACTGAGACAATGTAGACCTGCCCTACTCAGACTACAAATGTTGGAGGACATTTTTACTCTGTATAGTGTGTCAACTTTTTTAAAGAGCCTACTGCGTTTTAGATTGTCAATGAATTGATTTACTTTTACATTGGATTTTAGTGGCAATTCAGTATGTTTTTTTCTGTATTTATGAAATGGGTCTTATTTAATGTAATAATGAAAGCTATATAATATCTGTTTTATATTTTTATGTGCTTTTATGGATTCTCGAAACTGAAACCGAATAAAGCTTTTTTTTAATGTGATTTATCTAGGACCTCCTTAATGTCCTGGTTGCTGTAATTGGTGATGTGCTTTTCCGTTGATCAGCTATTGGTCTGCTCTTACCTGTGAAGGTATATCTCCTCAGGTATGTCAGTTTAATGACTTTTTTATCCCTAACCTGGGTCTGCCTTTTTGACAGCCTTATTGTTAATACCTACAAGATCACTTCTACCGAATTTGGGAGAACAGATTTTGCGACTTCCTATTTGCTTCACTGGGCCAGTTTTGTTCCTTTCCTAACTTCACCAAAACGTTTCTTTCATTTTAACAAGCTGGCCAGTGACTTGCATGCATCTTCCAAGCCGTCCTCTTCAGGCGCTAAACCAAAGAGAGCGAAAAATGACCCTCCTCCTATTTTATCATTTGACATTCCTGTACTGAACCTTATCCTAGATGAGGTACATTGTCTGCAACCATTTATGGTTACTACTAATGAAAAATTGCCAAAAATTGAGGATCAATGGATTGTTAAAGAGGGGAAGATGACAGAGTTGGAACAACGTGTAGGAGGCCTTGAAGATTTATCTACAAAAATTCCTATGTTGGAATAAGAAATTCAGAAACTTAAGCTCAACCCCAAAAACCTTGAAAATCGAAATAGACTGAACAATCTTCGCCTTTATGGTCTTCAGGAGAACATTGATTTGATGCATGTCCTGAAGGCTGCTAAGTTATAACGCTGGCTTATTTTGTCTGGCCATAATCTGTTTTTATCAAAAGATGTGTCCAACATAACTAATGCCCATCATAGATAATTCTTAGCTCTTCGTCCTCAGATCAGACATTTGAACATTCAATATGGCATTCTTCATCCTTGCCTTTGTATGTATGTATGTATGTATGTATGTATGTATGTATAAACCATTTTATAGCGCGCTCCGTTACTTGGGAGTATCCTGGCGCAAAGGGGAGAGACAGGGAACAGAGCAACAAGAAAGGCAGCTTAAGTTAAACTCTTAAATAAATGTGTTTTGAGATTTTTCTTAAATAGGGTCACAGTTTGTGTGGAGCGCAGATGGAGAGGGAGAGCGTTCCAGGCCCTAGCCACGAACACAGAAATAGATTGGCCACCAAGCCTGGCTCGCTGAAAACGGGGAAGGGACAGTTTAAACAAAGTGAATGATCTGAGGGTACGTGCAGGGGCATAGCAAATGAATCTCCTTCTCAGATACACGGGGCCTTGGTCATGAATAGCTCTGAACGCAAGCACCAGAGATTTGAACAGGATGCACTGCGCAACTGGGAGCCAATGAAGTGTGCGCGTACGCTCTTCCATCTAGGGATGTTAAATATCAGACGGACAGCCGCATACTGAATGATTTGCAGGCGTTTCACCAGGTAGGCCGGAATGCCGCTGAACAGAGCATTCGCGTAATCCAGACTTGCCAGTATAAGCGCCCGGGCGACAGTCTCCTTTTCCTCTTTAGGGAGCAGAGGGAAAAATTTGCGGAGCATTTTCAGCGTGGCAAAGCAAGTGCCTGTCAGCTTCTTTATATGATCCTCAAATCTAAGGTCCTCTGCAAACCAGATACCAAGGTTTTTTGCCGGTCTCCCCATCTCTTTTGGGCTAGGAATGTTGGGGGGCCACAGTGTGTTCTTAAACAAGGGAGGAAAGGAACCATAAAAAAGCACCTCTGATTTGTCCTCATTGCATTTCAGCTGGGCCTGGGTTAGCCAGCGAAATACAGAGGACAAACACCGATGTACTGCCGACGAATCCAACTTATCGTCTGGCCAGGTAAACAGCAGTTGGGTATCATCAGCATACCCAATAATCTTAGCCCCAAACTGTTCCGCTAGATAAACCAGGGGGGTGATGTAAACATTGAACAGTAAGGGACTAAGAGTGGATCCCTGAGGGACCCCCGTAAGAAGTGGTTTGGGCTCAGATGCGTGGGGAGGCATCCAAACCTGCTGAGACCTGTCGGAAAGGAACAAAGACAGCCAAGCCAGCACCACTCCCCCGATACCAATAGCAGACAGCCTGGCGAGGAGGAGCTCGTAGGGGACGGTATCGAACACGGCAGAGAGGTCCAATAATATTAGGACCGCTCTGCCGCCTTCATCCAAACAGTCCCAAATCGCCTCGGTCATCTCCACCAGCGCTGTCTCAGTGCTATAGGTAGCTCTAAAGCCCGATTGGGCAGGGTAAAGGGCATTGGAGGATTCTACAAAGTTCTCCAATTGTTGAAGAACCACCTTCTCACAGATTTTCGTGAGTGCTGGCAAAAGGGATATGGGACGGTAGTTCCCAGGTACCGTCGCGTCCAATCCCGGTTTTTTCAAAAGCGGCAGAAGTTTGGCTCGTTTCCAACCTAAAGGCACCTCACCTGAGGCCAAGGAGAGATTTACAATCTGCGTGACCTCGGTGCAGACCATTTCCGCCACCTCCAAAAGCACTCGAGCTGGACACGGATCGGCGGGAGAGCCCGATTTCAAGGATTGAAGAAAAGGCAAAATAACACACTCAGCAACTTGCACAAAGTTCGAAAGCTGTTGTCCAGGGCAAGGGCATAGTGTAGAGCACATGTCGGCCGTTGTACAATCGGCCGGCAGAGCCGCTATAAGGTCCTGCTGGATCCTCGCTATTTTGCTGATAAAAAAGGTGGACAGATCCTCGCACCATTGCGCAGAGGATGAAAGAGTAACTGCGTCAGCAACAGGCGTGACAAAGCTCTTGACAATAGCGAAAATCTCTCTGCTATTGTTATCTGCTTTTGCAATACGCCCTGCGTAGTAGTTCCCTTTTTTGCTACCTTAATGGCTGCATAGTAATTTTTTTGTGCCAGACATAGAGCGGCTTTAGCCTGAGGGCTATAGCTACCCCTCCACACTCGTTCTAATTTTTTACAGCCAAGTTTCATCACCCTCAGCTCAGGAGAGAACCAGGGTTGGGAAGGAGAGCGTCGTGACCTGGACACAGTAGTGTGCTTAATGGAAACAGAAGCCGCCTGCCGCACCCACTCATTAAACTCGCAGACCGCCTCGTCCAGAGACATCGTATATTTAGGGCGAGCACTGGACAGGGCCTGTCTAAACGCGGGCAGGTTGATCTTTTGGGTTTGACAAATGGGAGGTGTAGAACCAGGTTTCTCCATTACCCACGCGAACCTGACCAAATCGTGGTTGGACCAGGTTGTTTTTTCCACAATCACAGCCTGAATTGGAAAATTGGAGCAGACCAGGTCAAGCAGATGACCTCCCTCATGAGTTGGGACAGTCACCCATTGCTTGAGCTGTGCCAAGGTAAGAATTTCCCCAAGCCTAAGGGCTTCCGGTAGGTCAGGAGCATCTACATGAATATTTAGGTCGCCGACCAAAAGGAACTTTGGGAAGCTTAAGGCCCGTGGCACTATATATTCTTCTAGGGAGTCAAGAAAATGATTAGCCTGGCCCGGGGGCCTATAAATCAGGGAACCACCTAAGGTGAAATGAGGGGAAATTATTATAGAGAAGTGAAGAACCTCGCCATCCGCACCCGTAATCGGTGGCTCAGAAGCAAAGCACCACCCATCCCGGAAAATAACGGCTAATCCGCCCCCTCTCCCCAAAGGTCTGTCTACCCTAGCAATCTTAAAGCCCCTGGGGACAGCCAGTTCCACACTCGGAGCGGATGTACTAGTCATCCATGTCTCTGTGACAAACAGCGCGTCCAACTGGCCATCCACCAGTAGTTCAAAGATATCTGCAGCGTGTTTTACCACAGATCTAGCATTGATCAGTCCCGCCTTAATGGTTGTGGCAGCGGCGTTACTGACTAATCGTGGGGGTAAGGCAGATTGGGGGAGAAAACCACAGCTGGGGCACTTAGCCCAAATTCCACCTGGGTCTACACGTACACACGAAAATCCTTCACAGGTGGAGGCAAATTTCAGAAGATCGTGGCGAGAATACTTGCGTTTCTCTAAGCTGGCCATCCCTGAAGGAAGTCGGGCAGAATGACTGGCCCTGGGCCCGTCCGAGGCACGGACGGGCACAGACGGGCCCTCCTTTGGCGCTCCTTCGGCGCACAGACGGCGCGCCCGCTGCGCGCCCTATGGGATACCATTATTTAACGCCCAAGCCCCTCCCAGAGCTGGACCGCTACCTCCCGACCAGCCAGGGACCGGGCCTCACTAAAGATGGCGCCGCCCGACCTGGCCCTCCATTACAATCGGCACAGAGCAGCCGCGGTGGAACAGGGCACAGAAGAACCGGGAAAACAGCACAGGAGTTAAAAACGGGTGCAATTAATTAAAATACATACATCACAATTCGTAATTTCAATTGAATGTAAAAGAACAGATTACATTTTAAAATTGCGCTACAGCTACAGTGCAGAAAAGCGAGTGGGCAGAAGAGTGAATCTCGCAGTCTGCCCATCTTTCCCCAGCAGCGTTTCAAAGTGCTGCCACCACAATGATCAGCCACGAGGGTCAGGAAAGCAAAGGATCTATTTAACGCCCAAGCCTCTCCCCGAGCTGGACCGCTACCTCCCGACCAGCCAGGGACCGGGCCTCACTAAAGATGGCGCCGCCCGACCTGGCCCTCCACTACAATCAGCACAGAGCAGCCGCGGTGGAACAGGGCACAGGGAAACCGGGAAAACAGCACAGGAATTAAAAACGGGTGCAATTAATTAAAATACATACATCACAATTCGTAATTTCAATTGAATGTAAAAGAACAGCTTACATTTTAAAATTGCGCTACAGCTACAGTGTAGAAAAGCGAGTGGGCAGAAGAGTGAATCTCGCAGTCTGCCCGTCTTTCCCCAGCAGCGTTTCAAAGTGCTGCCACCACAATGACCTTTGTAAGACCACCTATGAAGGCACTTTGTGGTCTTTTGTTCACCCGGTGAAATTGAAAACGTTTCTGCAAAACATAGCAAACCACAACATGGAGACTAATCCTCGATAATTTGAAGGATTTTCTATTTTTTTTTCACTGAAATTCTTCTTTTTTTATTTCTCTTTCTTTTTTTCTCATTTGACTTTTACTTTTAATGTGCACTTCTCTAATACTAATCTCTCTTTTTGTTTTGTCTTCTTATATCTTACTATAGTATTACTAATATCCTACATTTTCTAACATAGGTATCTTTTACTTTACCTTTTTATTCTCCATATTTCACTTTAAATCTATGGCTACTTACTATATTTATTTCATTCACAGGATTTATAGAACGCACAGTTACTCAGTCGAGTGTCCCGGAGTGAACCTGAGCATCAAAGGGAACCACAGCAGAGTATGCAGAGAACAAGCTAATTGAATAGGAAATTTTTTTACTTTTTCCTAAACTGAGAGGGATTCTTTAGGTTACGTAGATCCAGGGAGAGGGAAATCCCAGTAAGTTGCTGCAAGATATATAACTTTTATAGTTTTTTTATGTGTTGCCGTTCTTGTTTTTAGCGTAAACATGTTCTCAGCTTTTTTGTCTTTTCAATGCAGATCTGGATTTTTATCCTTGATCTGTCCTTCTTTTCTCTCTTTCATACTTCCTTCTCCTCATCCCTCCTTCTCCATTATGTGATTTTTTTTCCTGGTTTATCCCTATTACTATCCTTGCCCATACATGAGTGTTTTTCCTTTTCTTGTTTCTCTTTCTTTCATAATTACTTTTCTCGTATAATATTTGATGGTCGATAAATGATGTCTCTTTGTCTTTTTTATTGGTTTTGCAGCTCATTGTTCGTGGTCTCATATGTTTTGCCTCACCGCACGACATGTTTAATGTTGTCTTGTGGAATGTTTGTGGGCTAGGTCCTCCCTCAAGCATCAAAAGGTATTTTCTCATTTATCCAAGCTTAACACACATGTTGCTTTTTTACAGGAAACACACTATACTGATGTTGAATTTCTTAAACCTAAACGTCAAAGGGTTAATCAGGTTATTTTCTCCCTTGCTGTTAATCGTCATGCTGGTGTTGGTATTCTATTCCATGAGTCATTGAATGTACAAATCTTATCAACTGAATGTGATTCAAATGGACGCTGGGTTTTGGTTGATGCTATTATAGCTCAAAAACAAGTCACTCTCTTCAGTATTTATGGCCCTGTTAAATCTGACCCAGAATTTCGGCAAAACATTACATTGAAACTCTCTTCCATCCCTAATCCCAATATAATTGTTGGTGGTGATTTTAATGATTGGTTAGACCCATTTTCTGACAGAAAATCTAAGTGTGAGTTTAAACCTGATAAGTCTCACAAAACTTTTCAATCCACCATCTCTCTTGTCCATTCTTTGATGTATGGAAAACATGTAAGCCTGATATATATGAATTCAGCATTTTTTTCTTATGTACATCATACTATGTAAATTGATACTTGTATAGCACACTACTCACCCGCAAGGGTCTCAAGGCGCTTGTACGAATACCGCTGTGGAACCCATCCTGGCATTCCCTGTGCGGCGTCCACTCCTGGGCACCCCCAAGGTGGAGGCCAGGCATCCTTAGCATTGTGGGGGCTGTTGTGGAGATTAAGCAAGCTATTGCCCAGAGTTGCAGAGTGGGACTCCATGATTGGAATAGGCACCAAGGCGAGAATTATCAGGTCCATGGAATTTTTGAGCCCAAGACCCGCCAAGGCAAGGAATTGAACCCTGGTCCCGGGCTAGACCTCTGCATCAGGGTCTGCCGCTCTAACCATTGAGCCACACTTCACCTATTGATTATATTTTGGTTTCCAAATCATTACTCCCCTCTGTTTAACTGTCTGAAATTGGTTCTATTTTTATTTCTGATCATGCTCCTGTTTTATCTTCTTTTGCTATGTCTCTCAATACCTGCAAGCAATACCATTGGCGTTTTAATAATTCCCTAATATCAGACCAAACATTTATTTTGGAAGAAACCTCTTTTATTAATGAATTTTTTCAATTTAACCACTCCATAAATACCTCTGTTCACAATAATTGGGATGCTTTTAAGGCCTCCTTTAGGGACTTTACTATTGCCTACTCTGCCAGAAAGAAAAATGTATTAAACGCTGAGTATCTCCCAGCTCTTCAAAATATAAAGATTTTAGAACATCTTTACTTGTACACTAAATCCTCCTCAAGCTTACACAAACTGATTAAAGCCAAGTCTACCCTGAATAACATTGCTACTTTCAACACTTGTATATCCTTCTTAAAATTAAATCCAAATACCATGGAGGCCAAAATAAGGCAAGTAAAATGTTGGCCAAATATTTAAAAATCAAATCGGAATGGAAAACTATTGGTTCTATTCGTTGTAAGCATGGGCGGAAAATCCGTTTCGCTCGCGGTTTTTGCGGATTTTCGGTAAATTCGCAATCCGCGAGATCCGCGAATCTCCCGCAAAATCCGCAAATCCGCGAGCAGCGGATTTTATGGCTTGCTCGCACTGTTCGCGTGAGTTCGCGGCTTGCCAGTACAACTTCGCACCCCGCGAGTAAGTGCTAAATTGCAGAAATACGATCTTAGCAAAACTGAAACTACTTACCAGGTTCAAAAGTTCAGGCTCATCATTAGTAGCCATTTCCTGTAGTGCTTCCTGAGGGGCCCCTCCAGAGTTCAGTTGCCAGTTGCAACTATTATGTGACCCTGCTCTGAACCTCAGAATAGTTACACATATGCCACAAAGGTCCTGAATTACAGCTAAGGGAGACAAGCAGGAGCCAGGCTGGAAGTTAAAATCCATTAATCAGCCCCTAATTCATTATTGTCAGTTGGGGCAGGGCAGGTGTTGTAACTAATTTTGCAACAATGAAAGCACTTAGCAAGTGCAAAAGATCACTAATCAGGAAGCACTAAGGAAGCAGGTGCCAGCTAAAAAAATATTCTGTGACACATTAATCAGCCCCAAATTAATTCAGGTCACTTGAGGCAGGGAAGGTGTGCTTTGCTTTGCCGAAAATAATGTACACTGGACAACCAGAGGGTGTGGTGATGAAACAGAGGGTGGCATGGGTGGGCCAGAGGGTGGCATGAGTAGTCAGAGAGTGGCAGTGGTGACAGAGAGTGGCAGTGATGAAGAAGAGTGTCCCAAACAGGCTGGACACGTAGAAACAACAAGTTTGCAAAACTTGCGACCCGACAGGTAAGTTCGCAAATTGCGAAATTGTAAAAACCCTCGCGAACTGGCAGAAACACGCGCGAACACAAAAAAAATAAAAAATCCGCAAATTCGCGGGAATTCGCGGATTTTGCGGATTGCGAGTTCGCAAATCCGCAAAATTCGCGAACGCGAGATTCGCAAAATTCGCCAATGAGTATTCTATTGTTGTCCTCCGACTCTGAAATTGTAAATACCTTCCAACCCTATTATGAACTACTATATACAGAAGATACAACTTCTTCCAAAGACAATAATAAACTTTTTTGGGGGAATCCCTAAACCTCCTTCCATTCCTGATACTCTCCTATCCCTTGAAAAAGACATTTCTCTTCAAAAAATTATTGATGCTCTTAATTCTTCAAAAAAGGCTAAAGCCACTGGCCCGAATGGTTTTTCCGCTGAGCTCCTTTCATCCTTCTCCTCTATTTTTGCTCCTAAATTATTAGAGCTTTTTAACTCAGTTTTATCTGGCTCTAGAGCTAGTGGTTCAGTTTTGGAAGCCCTCATTGTCTTTATTTCCAAACCAGACAAACCAGACCCTTTATAAAAACTACAGACCAATCTCGCTAAGCAACTACGATTGTAACATTTTTGCAACAATCTTAGCATCTCGTCTGGAGACTACCATTCCTTTCCTTATTAATCATGATCAAGCTAGTTATATTAAAGGCAGACTTGCATCAGACAACGCCAGATTGTTTTCCAACATCCTTGCCCATAGGAAAAAATACTTCTCTCCCCTAGCAGCCTTATCACTTGATGCTGAAAAGGTTTTTGACCGTATAAATTGGCAATTTATGTTTTCTACTCTTCGCCGGTTTGGTTTTGGTCGTAAGTTTATCTCTTATATCAGATTGCTATATATTGAACCACATGCTTGTGTGTTTGTTAGTGGTCATTTTTCTTATTATTTTAAATTACACAGGGGCACTAGACAGGGCTGTCCCCTTTCGCCATTACTTTTTCTTCTCTGCTTTATCTAAAATTATTCGTCCAAAGATGGAAGGCATTGTTCGTTTTCCTGACTTTAAGTTATATCATACAGCATTCTTAATTCGACAACTCTATGCTATGTCTAAGGAATATCATGATTCTCCTATACCAACATGTTTTTTTTTTATCTTTCTTTATTACATGATTTTGTTTTCAGGATGTTGTCTTTATGTCTAATTGTACTTTCATTTCTAAATAACCAATTTTAAAGTACTCCCATCATTTATTACACCCTAAGGATTTGATTTCTATCAATCATGTCTTGCCTCCTCTATCTGGCATAACAAATTTATCAAATTTTGCCGTAAATCTATTTACTTTAAACATTGGAAAGAAAATGATATTTTTTATGTGTATCATTTGATATCTAATAACTCCATCATACCCTTTCCTCAATTGCAAGAACGATTTGACCTCCCTGGTTCTTGCATTCAACAATATAACCTATTGTTTCCTGTGCTTCAAGTCTTTTTACTAAACAATAACTTTACATCCTATGCTACAGTTATCCCTATGACACCTTTATTCAATATTACTACAGATTCCAACCTGAGAGCTTCCTTCATATATAAAACTGTGTCTTCCCCTATACTACAAGGAGCAAATCCTCTATTGAACTTTTGAGGAAAATGATTTACCTCAATCACTATCTGTTCACGAATGGGATTAAATGTGGCAAAAAAATATTACTACCTCTAAACTTCCAATATTACTCGATTAAAATGTTCTGGCTACTCTCTTGCATGTTATCTCTCTGGAAGATAGCCTCGAGTTTCACTATTTACCAGCCCAAGTATCTCCAAAGGAGGATACAGAGAACTGTTAATGAAATTCTATGTAGACAGGTGAACGATTGTGAAATGTTCCTTAGCATATTTAACTTTTTTCACTCTGTAGAAATCCCTTTACCTACCTTCTGCTAAGCTTCTCTCTAACCGTTGCTACCTTTTGACAGAAACCACATCATAAGTGGTGTCTGCTTAAACCCCCAACTATAGTTCTTACAACCTTATCTTTTTCAAGCCTCAATGATAAATCCTAATATTGGACTCTCACTCTTGCATACTGACAAATGGCATTCACGTGATGCTGGATATTCATCCATACGATTGTGTCATTGCTAATTAGGCTCTGAGGGCAGAGGGTGGTAGGGAGCTATACTGTAGATATTTTATTTTAACAACCACAGTTTCCTTTGTTTAATTGTTTCTAAGTTCACACAAGATGACATACCATTAAAACTTTCTCTGGACATATTGGGGCACATGCATTAACCAAAATACCGGTCGCAAACGGGCCGATTCGCACAAGTGGCCCCTTTGTGACCGGTATTTTTGCATTTGAGATTCATCAACCCAAATGCTAATTTGCAAAATAGGTAATTGCAAAATTTGCAATTACCTATTTTGCGAATTCATTTAGGGAATCCCAATTTGAGATTCCCTAAGTGCTATGCAGGAAGCATGGAAAAATTGCGACCCTGCTATAAGGATTCGCAAATGACCACCAACTTCAAGTTGGTGGTAATTTGCAAATTCTGAGACAAATGCTCTTTTTTGCATTTTTTCTAAGTGCCTTGTGGTGCACAAACATACCCTTATGGCATGTATGTGCGCCGCATGTGCACACTTACTTGCATTGGGGTGCACAGGGGTGGTCTTTTAGCCCCTATCACCCTTGCAAATTGCATGCGTAATTTGCAAGTACCAATTTGTACTCGCAAATTGCAAATGCACTCCCATTTATTCCCATGGGCCTCTAGGCCCATAGGAATGAATGGGAAGCCATTCCTTAATTGCAAGTCACAATTTGTTATTCGCAACTATGGAATGTTAAGGAGTCACTAAAATATTTGGAATCCTTCATGCATAGGCATTTGCAATCACCAAATAGCGAATCCTTAAAATTCACTATTTGGTAATCGCAAATGATTACGTTGATGCATGTGCCCCATTGTCATTAAAATTGTAGAAATAGGCCATTTTGCTTTGCCAAAGTAGAGTTCAAAAATAAATATTGCTTTCTGCAACAAAGCTCTTCTGTTTCAATTTTTTTAATGTGATTTCCCATTGCTTGGGATCCTTGGTCCCCTACTGTCCAACATAACTTAGATGCTTTTTGCCTTTTTATCTAGGCACTATGGACGCAAGGTTGCCCCATGCTCTTTTTCCATGTTCTGTTTTTAAAATTAAATTCACCTGCCCCATTACATACAAATAGGCAGGTGAATTGCATGTTAACAATTCTCTTTCCTATATTAGGACATTTGGTAACCTTGATTTCTACATTTTCCTTTTGGGTTTATTTTTTTTATATAATCACTGTTTACCATTTCGATTGGGAGGACAATGTACTCCATCTGTCGCCTAGAGCAACCAGTGCGCCACCCTGAATGGAGTTCTTGCCTTAACCCAGTTCAGGAGGCCAATGTTACAGAACAAGAAAATAGAGACTTACAAGGGTTACATTCACGGAGCTTTAACAAGGTGCACTGCAGGCTGTGCTAATGAAGCTTTCGCCTTAACCCACTGGCACCGCTTTGGTTCATCTAACCGCAATGACTTCTCAGAATTAATTATTGTGCGAAACATGTTGGTTTTGCAGTCCTCCGGCAGCTGGAGGGCTCAGCTCATTGGTCTCCAGTGTCAATAGCTGCATCTGCAAAAATAAATATGCCCTCCTCTCGGCGTGTAATGATACGGCCAATCAACAATGCATTTATCCAACCCGCTGACATTTGCAACTGCAGACACTTAATGGTGGGAAGGTTTGTTAAGGGGCTGCAGCATCTTTCCGGGCAGTTATGTTAATAAGAAAATAACACACAGCTGCTAATGAGTCCATATTTCCACGCTGCCCTAATGTCCAGTCCACAGGACCCTGGCGTAAAAAATAAATGTATGCTCATATGAAAAGGAAAAACAGAAAAAATCACTTGCAGCTCCCACAGCTGAAAGCCCCCCACCAAAAGAAGAGCGTCTAACAAAGGCATCTGGAAAGCAGAACGAGTGACAATTAGCCATTTGTGAAAAATAAACACATCAACACATTACTTAATTAAACCTACACTGCTGACAATTTATTTTCCTCTTGATTTCCCTAGAAAATAGAGAGGCTTTAATATTTTTTATATCTTTCAGATGAATATAATTTAGACAGGATATTGCATTCCATTGGTCCCGTTAGCATATGTGTAAGATTTGGAGCCTGATTTATCATTTTTCACACAACGCAGCATGACAACTTGCTGCACTTCATGAAAGGAGAGGGCAGGGATGCGCCATATCTGCCTAGTTATGGCCCATTCCTTACCTCTCCTTGTGCTGGCGCATTCAGTGCAGCCTACAGCAACCGCGGGAAGCCCTTGGATCAGGGTGCAAAGGTGTCTGCTTGCAGGTAGGACTGTTTTCTGCACAAGACAATCTTTAAAGGTGTTTGCCTCTTTCTAAATGTGCTGCAGAATGCAGCATACTTAGCAAGAAGAAACAACCAGGAGAAGTACAGATATTTTTCCCTTTTGCGTCTCCTCTGGGAAGGTGTGGCATTTGACTCATTCCCAGCTTTACTAGGGAATGCACCAAAATCCATGAGTGGACGTGTGGGAATATCCATGCTCCACCTATGGAATGCCTTCCCAGGACTTGGGGGCTATTATCAAGACAGCATTAAAATTATCAACGCTTTAGCTGTATTTTCCTGCCGCGAAAGCGGCGATAATGGGCTTGATAATATGCCCTTGTGAATTCCCATAAAAGCCCATGGTCTGGTTCGATAATTTTAACACTGTTCTTGATAATATGCCCCTTAGTTACTCAAAGCAGCGATATGTGCTGCTTGGTTTTCTCTAGATTGTCCAAACCATGCAGGGCCATTCAATGTGGAGATCCAAACCTTGATAAATTCTAGGGGCAGATTTACAAGGCCCTTGCACCACTTTTGCGTCATTTTTAACGTGAAACATTAGGCAAATGTGGCGCGAGGGGCTTGTAAATCTGCCCCTGGGTGTCTAATTCACTTTAAAACTCATGTGTGAAACATTGGCCAGTGATAGCTACCCAGTTACTGGGACGAAGGCTCAGGCAGGTTGTATGTCACAATACTGCAATTTAAATATACACCAGCCACTATATCATGACTACAATTTCAACAAGGGAAGTGTACACACTGATTACCACTATTTGCCATAGTTTGGACACCCAGTTAGATATTTATAAAGCCTTCATAGCCTACTGCATACAGCTTTATGTTCTGGGGCATGTGGTGGATCCCTCGAGTCAGGACAATTAAGTTTGTGGGGCTGGTGCAGTAGTCAGTGGAGCAGAGAGGCTAGCTGGATGCTCTGATATCCCTAGAAGAGATTGATTGGATAAGTACCAGCTGCGAATGGGTAAAATGTAGGGTAACAATAGTTTCTCCTGAATTTTGATCTACTCTTCCTGAGTAAACTATCACGCTAGGACCTTAAATTATATAAATTGGCACATGAAATAAAAGTGCTTGCATTGACGGCTAATAAGGTGATTTTAACCATGCACATCACAATAGGCAGTGTTCCAATGGACATGGTGTCCTACTGCCCCTTGTCAATCCTCAACTTGGACTTGAAGTTACTAAGCAATATTTTAGCAAAACGTTTGTGCAGGGTTCTGGCAGGTTTAATTCATTCAGATCACAGTGATGGAATTTTGATTTTACTGCACGCCCTTTACCTTTACCGTGTGATAAAAGGACTGTGAATATGTCGCAGTGGCATCTATTGATCTGGAGAAGGCATTTGATTCGCTTGATTGGCCCTGCTTGCATTGTGTTCTTCCAGAAGTGGGTTTCAGATCTGGGGTTTTTGCCTAGTTGTGACTCTTATAATATATCAGTCTCCACAGCTAGAATGAAGACAGGTAAGCTGTTATCCTCTTAAGTAATCATACAGAGATGCAAAAGTTAGCAGCTTTGGTCATGATGCCACATAGTCTCCAATAGTTTACTTGTAAGTCCATAGTAAGGTGGTACAATATGCACCCAGGATCTAAGTTAAAGGCTACTAGTGGGTATGTGTGAGAACTGTGATTACTGGTTGACTGAGGTATGCACCGAGGCCAGGCAGGAAAACACCACTCTAGTCAGGGTAGGCTAAGTACACACTAAAAGAGAGCCTGTGCTTACCTTCTGGTAGCTTGGCACAGACCTGTCAGTCATATCTAAAGAGGCAATATGTAAAGTATTTGTGCAATTCACACACACAAAGCAACACAAAAAGACTCCACAGAGGCTCAAAAAAATATATTATTATATCCTGCACAAAACAAGACCAAAATGACAAAAATCTAATGTTTAGAAGTTGAGATATTGAATTTCAAAATAATAAGTGAAAAGTAGCACTTAGAAGCAAACTGTGTTTTAGGGGTTACTTGAGGTCAATCTAGACCAGGGGAAAGACAAAATTTGGACCAACCACCATGGAGCGCCACGACCCACACAGGCCCTGGTGAACAGAGGTACCTTTTCTGGTCACAACTGCGTGATGCATCTGGAAATGCGTCAATGTTGATCCCGCAAGTCAAGGATGCTTTGATTCTTGTCCATGCAGGGATGGCAATGCGTCAGTTCCGAAGGCGAAACACCTGGATGAGATGCATTGGTTCCATAGAGCGATGTGCCGGGTTTCTACACGCAGTCAAGGGATTCATCAATTTCTTCAAGCTGGTGTGACAACAATGTATGGTTCCAATGCATCGGGGTCTCGAGGCACAGCATTGATTCGAAGAGCGATGTGCTGATTTTACTCTAGCAACCGGGTCAATGTGCTAGTTCTGCTACACACAGGCAGGAGATACTTCAATGTCCTTGGTGCAAGTGTCTGGGTCTACTTCCAGTGAACCAGGCACAGGACCAGGGGCAGAGACTTTGATATCCCCGAGTCTCAAGCAACAGGAAACAAGCCCTTGGAGCACACTTAGAGAAAAGGCAGAGTCCATCTCTTCTTGAGGCAAAGTCAAAGAGCAGCAGCCAGCAGGGCAAAAAACAGTGAAGCAGGCCTTCCAGATCCGCAGATCAAACTGAATCCTGTAAGCAGCACAGCAGTTCTCTTGGCAGAGCATCAGTTAGTGTCTGACTGAGTACTTATACCTAGAGGTGGGTGGTAAACTACACTTTGCCAGTGGAGTATGCAGACGTTTGCCACTCCGCACTTCGCTTGGAGCATAGAGTTCAGCAAAAACTCTGAAACTGCTGCATGGCATAGAATACTGCTGACCTCTGGTTTTGTATGGATATGCCCCCCTGTGAGCATTCACAATTGTTTAAAGCACTTTTTCCTCTCCATTCAGACTTCAGATGGCAGTGGAACTGCCATGAAAAGATTGACTGAGAGGAAACTGGTAATCTGCTAGGGGGACCGTGGCAGTCCAGCCAAGCATAATGTGGCCTCTGACCCTTGCTCTTACGCAGGCTGTCCTAGTGCAGTCTGACTGCCTGTGTCGCAATCCAGTGGTCGGAGCGCCGGTGCAGCAGTGGCTACATACTCTATCACCACACCACCATTAGTCTGACAGTCCTCGAACTTCCAGAATCGTAATGAGGCCCTACGCTTCATTGCACTATACTTGCCACAAACTAACCGCTGACACAACCTTGTCAAAGGGGAAGAAGTTGCAATTGGAGACTGCAGAAATAGGGCCGTGCATCATGGAGACTGTGACCATTGTGTGTGTGGGGGGGGGGTGGCGATCCATAAAGCTAGAGTCTCCAGGAATCAGAGACTCCATGCAAGGAGCAGAGAACCCTGTATTTATGGCATAAGTCAATCTTGTGCGGCCAAACCCTCTCTCTCACATTTCCAGTGTAGGAAATCATGTTACTTATTGACGGGGTGAAACCCTTCTCAAGCAGTAACCGTAATTCTTGTAAGGGTTAAGTCACAAGCAAATACCAAATTATACTGTGCTTAACCCTCTAGGCATGAAAGCAGTCAGGATGAACTTAGAGGCAATGTGTAAATTATGTATGCAGCACACAAAAAGTTCGAAAATGAAAACACAGCACAAGAAAAATACCACACCAATTTAGAAAAGTAGATTTCAATAAATTATTTGAGACCAAAACAACATGATCGGTGTGATCAGAGATGTGACATTTTACATATTTATGTGAAAATTTTGCCTAAAATCACATATTTAAGGTCTCTCCATCTGTAAATCCGATGGGCGGACCATCAGTTTTGCAGAGTGGGTATTCTATGCCATTCTGATGGTGTACCATCTCTGTCAAACTCTAGATCAGTCCTCTAGACTTTTCAGCAAAAGTCTTCATTCAGGTATATCAATCCATTTAATTGGTTGACCATACCACTATTTATTTTTCTCAGTTAGACTTATGATGTATTAATCACACACATGTTAGTATTGAAAGAATAGTGAAGGAATAGCAGGACAAATTTGATGGTGCATCTCTTCCCTCATCAATGTCGCTTCTGTGTTCTTCTGGGAAACCAACCCCAAAATGCAAAGCCATTGTAATTAATAAGATTGTTAGAGGTGCAGCCAGAGTTTTGACAGTTGAAACAGTCAAACAAACTTGTACACACGAAAATCAATTTGTATACTCCTTCTCATTAAGAAGCAAAGTCATTAAATGCTCCTTGAATAACAAATGTAAAATTAATCACTGAGCAATCACAAAACCTTTGTGAATCTTCTGAGGAAGAGCTAAAGTTGCAACTAGATTCTTCTATACAGATGGTCTAATTTTACCTATTACATTAATGTCAGGCTTCCCTTGTCTTGGAAATGTAAGTAGCCAGGTCTCACATGGAATCTATGTCAATACCACACTGGTACAGTAGAAATAGTGCATGAGTATCATTATTGCTTCATTGTAACAGATAGCATTATTCACAGAACTGAAAACACAGCAGTGAAACCAATGAGAAAAAATAATCATTGTTGGAGATGTCAGAGTTCGGAGTAATAAAGAACTAATATTAAGGGTGATGAAACTGCTTTTACCAGTGTCTTAAAAGACATCAAGTAGACACTGATAGTAGGGAAGGAATGGGATTTGCAGACCAGTTAGTGTTGTTTGACACATGAACAACAACATCCATCGTGCTTGTTTTAGCCACATTAGAAAGGAAGACAGCACCCTTGACTGCAAGAAAGACCCTCAGACCTTTCCCTTCAATATAAAGTGCTAATACTACGCTGAAATATGAATACAAACAGGGAAAAAGACCAGGATATCAGAGAGTACTCACATAATTTGTGTATCCCCTGTACCACAGTGTAGTGTAGTTCCTATATTCCCAATAGGATCTACGCATTTGAATAATATATCCTATTGATTTATTTGACATAGGACTTAAGTCAATAGGTCTCTATCGAATATACTAAACTTAATTGTGAGTGCGAGCTAGCTCAGAGGTCATAGAAACTTTCTCGAATTCACAAGAAGGGATTCATTTCTGACAACCGCATAAACATGACAACTTTGTTTCCCAAGAATAAGAATTTATCTCTCAGAGTCGCAGAAACAATAGGTAACTATTTCACTCAGCCAATCATGCATGCTTTGTTTCTACAGAGTGTGCAGAGAAATAGTGAGACAGACGTTTTCAATAAAATGTTTATTGAACAGCCTTCTTTCTCATGCAACAGATATGAACTGCTACAATCGTTAGACAGAATGCAAAGTATAATGCGTACAGCGAGAATAGTATTATAAAATAATACTGTAAGAGCATTGTATGGTTTCTAAGCCATATAAAAATTCATACATAAATACACAGACTAAAATACTCAATTGGTGCTTCTAAAATACGCCTACCCCAATATACCTAACCTAAGTCTAGTACAAGGGAAGAAGTAAGTACTATTTAGCATAGGTTTAAGTTCTTTGCCAAGAATCTACCAAAGGTTTCTCTAGGTTCTAATCAGTTCCATACCTTAGAATTAGGGAGGTCTGGTATCTCTTTCTTGGGACTCAGAACACTGGAGCTGGATTTCTCAGCAGAGGAGGGCAGCTTCCTGATCAGTGCGTCAGCTGGAGATTTGGCTTCCTTCGGCACTTGCTGTAGCGAGCTGCGTTGGGCAAGTAGGTCGTCGATCTGCTCCGAACAACTGTGCTTTGCTATAGCAAGTGCAGGTATATTTATACCTTGAAGGTGTTTAGGAATGCCATGTTTGACGTAAAGTCGGGCATATGAACGTCATAAATGAACCCCTGGGGAATAGTTGTTCATTGTAAACCTAACTGAGTTCTTGGAGAAATCAATATTCAAGCAAGGGGAAGTCCCTGACGGCTTAATCTGGTTTTCCAAGAAATTGTTGTGACGTTTGGTGAACAGAGTGAAGTAGCCATGCCTGTATTTGGGTAGCATGGGCTATGCCTAAATAAGGGCTGGATTTCTATGCCTATATAAGGGCAATGTGAATTGTACCTATATAAGGGCATGAATCAGGAAAATTCAGGCGGAACCTAAAACGCCACACAACAAAAGGGCACCAGAGAACAAATTTACATACATTACAAGTCAATTTTTATAGTTCCCCCTGATACAGCCATTGAGAGACTGGACTCCATATCCAGCTCCCCATTTTTGTGCCTTCTGGCCCTTACAACCATAGGACTTAGTGCCTAGAGTATAAATGGCTAAAAACCTAGATTTCCATGCATAAAAAATGAGGGGGGGGGGCTCCGGATTGAGCCATCTTGTAGCAATAAACATCTGTATTAATGCCATGGCAATAAATAAGAGATGGCCTTCTTATTTTACCAGTTTGTTTCCTGCCAAGTTCTCTACCATTCTAGGAGTAACAATAGGGGGTTGATTATTATTTGGATTCTAGTCACCTCTTCTAAAAACTTCCCCATATCCAGATATAGGGGTCCTAGATTCGGGCAGTAAAAAAAACCATGTGCGATATCCACTCTAGCATCCCCACAGCAAGTACAGCAGTCATCCTGCCTCTTTCTCCATTTAAAAACATGATCTGCCGTACAATACAGCTCAAAACAGTTTTTAAAATGCTGACTCCTATGAACGGCCATTAATAATACTCTATCACTCATATTCAAAGATGCTTGCAAAACCCTTCCCCCTGCATCCTAACCTCCTTTCCCACCTCATATTCTGTGTGTCTAGCTTGTCCAGGAGATATTCCATCAACAGTTCATATATAGCACAATCCTACCTCTTTTACCCATTCCTCCAATAATAGGTATCCAACGCATTACTTCCATGGTCTTATCACATCTATTTAAAAAATCGAGGATCTGGAGATATTTAAAAAACTGTTGCATGGGGAATCCCAAATTTCTCATGTAACTCAGCAAACAGCATCACATTTTCATTAGATAACAAATCCCCCAACCATCGAATACCTTTCTGCCCTCAATCCCTCACTATTGGATCATGAAATATTCCTGGGAGACTGAGAGTCCTCTTCAGTGGTGTATAGTAATCATGCTTAGGCAGTTTCATTATTTTCCTTTTTCCTTACTTGTTGCCATACTCTAAATGTCCCCATCAAAACCTTACATTTTGGTTTTTTTTAGTGGACCATGCAAATAAAACAGCTACTACAGCCCCTTACAAACTGAAAATGATCAGAAAGATCTGTCCTTTTCTCCCAGAGACAGCTATTAAAACATTGGTCAGCTCCTTAGTTCTGTCATCCCTAGACTACTGCAATGGTTTATTTCTCAATGTCCAGTCCAGAGTCACAAGGAAATTACAAACAATACAGAATGCCGCAGTACGTCTGCTCCCTGGGAAAACCAAATATGAACCTATATCAAAAACCATAAAGGAATATCATTGGCTGACGATCCGGAACAGAATACACTTCAAATCCTTATGCATAGTTTATAAGGCATTAAATAATCAAGGACCCCATTTTCTTAAAGATCAACTTCAACCTTACAAACCGAGCAGACTGCTTCGTTCTGCCACCCTCAACAAACTAGTTATTCCACACTCCAAAACAGTGACCTGGGGAGATCGCCGCTTTTTAGTGGCAGCACCCAAACTGTGGAATACTCTTCCCCTAAACATCAGGCTTAGTCCCTCCCTTTTTCAGTTCCGTAAACTCTTAAAGACATGGCTGTTTGACCAATAACTTTCTTCCATCCTCTTCAGCTCCCGGTATTTGTCGCGCTTTAGAAATGTCAAAAATAAATAAATAAATAGTAGCTGGGACCATGATTTAAAAAAAAAAGTCATTTGGCTTCCTCCACCATCATTAACACATAGATTGTGGGAGACTCTGCAGGGCAAAGCTCCTGCAAATTTTCCAGTTGTTAAAGTGTCCATATTTTCTAGCATACGCACCCAGTAGTACCTGGTTAAATTAGGGACTCCCTATCACCCCTGATGCTAAGTAGTGTCATACACTTGGATGCTCTTCTTACCTTCTTGAAGCCCCATAAAAATCCATAGCTTATGCTTTTCAATTTCACTAGCCAGCTACGGTTGATTTCTAGCGGCAAGGCTCTGTAAAGATTTATTAATTTAGGTAGAACCGTCATTTTAATTACATTCCCTCTTCCCACAAATGAGAGCTACAGATGGTTTAATCTTCTCAAATCTTGTTCTATGCTTTGTACCAAGGGAATAAGATTTAGTTTAACAATATCATCCAGCGCTGAAGTAATGTGTACTCCCAGATAGATTGCCTCGTTCACAACCTGGAGTTCAAACTGCCCAATGTTGCTAGTGCAAACTATTTGAGTTTTTTCCTGATTTAGCTTATACCCCGATGAGGATCCAAATGACTTAGCTATTCCTTCAATCCCTCTCAGAGCTTGTTGTGGGTTTGTGGCAACTACTGCTATGTCATCTGCATATGTGAATACTTTAGCCACTACCGGATTAATCGGAGGGTTGGTTTCTAGTTTTAGAATCAGAGGATTCATATATAGAGCAAAGAGTAATGGCGAGCGTGGACACCCTTGCCTCATGCCCCTAGAGATATAGATCTCTTCAGGTTCTCTTCCCATGATTCACAGCTAAGCCCTAGTATTTAAGTACCGTTATTTAATAGCCCTGACATATCCAGAATGTTAACCATATTTCCCTAGTACTGTCCAAAGGAAGGGCCAGAACACCATGTCAAACAGTGTGATCACTTTTTTTTTTTATATGTGGTCCCACGACCAGGGATAAAGCTGTGCTGCCTTAGAAATACCAATTTTGTGATTACTTTTGCTAGACGAGGTGTTAACATTTTTTATTAGATCTTAGCATCACAAATAATTAATGATATCGGTCTTTATTATCCGGGCTTTACTGGGGGCTTATTATTTTTTTTTTAAACACAACTATGTGGTTTTCTCCCCAAGATGCTGGTGTTTCCTTAGAACCGTCAACATCTCCTCCATTAATTCCCTCAGCAGTACGTATCCTAAAGGAATATTATCCAATGCCATGGCCTTACCAACAACAAGAGAACCTATTGCCAAAGTCAATTCTTCTGCCGATATTGGCTGCTTAAGAGTCCGTTGATCATCTGTATCAAGCATCTACTCTTTAATTATTTGTAATGTCTTGAAGTGCTCACCTGCATTAATTTGCCTCTCTTGTGTGTATAATTCATCATAAAAATCTTTAAACACTTTAATTATTTTCGAGGTGGCTGTTTGTTTGATCACTCCCTCATCCTTGATTACCTCAATCCCCACAGCTACCTCCCTTTCCCTAGTCCGGAGGGCTAAAAGACAACCCACATTTTCTCCATATTCATAACATTCCAATTTCATTAAGTGATAATTAATAGCGGTCCAATGGTTGACGAACTGTGTTATCTTAACTATAACCCCTGATATTTTCCAGTGAGTTTCGGGATTGATAATGCTCTGGGATATCTCCTGCATCTGGTTTTCCTCAAGGAGGGATAGTTCCTTTAAATAAACACAAATATCCTTGCGCTTCTCCCTTTCCTGATGTAGGGCAAAGCTTAGCGTCTTGCCCCAGATCCTTGCATTTAATGCATCCCAAACTGTTGTCTCTTTAGTTGTGCCCTTATTGACTTCTAAAAACTGGGTGTCCCACCTTCGCATATGATCTAGATATTTCTCATTGCATAGAAGTTTCCTCTTGAACGTCCACTTGGATCGTGGTTTACACACCCCTTTTCGGGAAAATTGATGCTCAGGGGATTGTGGTCATATAGTACCCTAGGAGGCCTCGGATCCTAGCTTCATTGGTCAGTACCCTAGATGCGAAAAAGTAATCCAACCTGACTAATTTATTGTGAGGATGTGAGAAGAAAGTATATCCCGGATTTGGGGCCATTAGCTTCTACCACTCATTGTCAAGCCCATCTGTCTGCATTTACGGGTGAGCGCTTTAAGTGACAAAGGTTTCCTTCCTGCATCCCTGGGCTGTTGTTCTTTTTCCCACCTCCAGATGTATATTGAAATTCCCACATATTACCAATGGGTTGGCCACTTTGACATCTCAATATTTTAAAAATCCAACGTGTCGGTCTCGTCAATATTAGCCCAATACATTGAAATCAATGTAAACCGTCCTCCTCCAATCTCACAATCTAATATTACCCACCTCCCCATTTTATCTGATAATTTTCAGAGGACAGTACAGCTACAGCACTTCCCTAATATAGCTACCCCCCTAGAGATAACGTCTTGCTGTGTACATGCTAAGGGGTCAAAGCAAAGATAGGAGATACACGTTAATCCTCAAGCAAGGGTCCGCCCACGAGCAAGGGTCCGTCCACGAGGAACATGGCGGCGGGCTGAGAGCCGGTCGCAGCAGCACCGAGGTGTACGGATGACCGATTGAGAGCAGCATGCTAGCGAGAGCATTTTTCCCCCTGTTTAGGTGAGATGCAGATACGTTTTTTCCCCGCAACCGCTCACGATAATTCTAAGCCGGCTCCTCTGCTTCTTTTCCCCGAGGAATCTCGGCTGTTACACGAGGCACTGCAGCAGGCGGCGCTAGGACCTGCTGGGCGTTCGGAATCGGCTAGGCTCGGCTCAGCGCAGCTCAGTGTGTGAGGAGACAGAGGTGGACAGCCAAGACGCATGCTGTGTTCACAGGTCATGTATCATGTATCCCTTAAAACGCTTAACATCGGCATGCAGCGTTTTTTAAGAATGCCCTAAGAGGAAGGCAGTATCCAGCGGCAATCAGCGGTAAGGAGATATTCAAGGGGGTATGGATAGTAGTTGATAGCAGTAGCCCCCGGCGCATTTTACTATACTATTGTACGGAAAAAAAAAATAGTATTCTACAAACCACTTTTCTCTGTTTTTACTGAGCTGCAGTTGGCTAAGGCTGGTCAGACTGCAGACCAGTGCACATTAACATTTATGTTGGAAGAACGCCGACGACGCCTATGGAGCAGTTTTCGCTCTGCACTGTTTAAAATTAAACTTGGAAGCCTGGTAATACAAACACCTGAGAATTATCCAAATAAAACTGACTTCGAGAGAAAGAAACTTTACTCTCTTGCAACAAAGTGTGGGGAGAGGGGGAGTAGAGCGGTAGAGACTCACTGACCTATTACGGGGAGGTGGGGTTGCATGGATCAAACGCAGCTTG
Source organism: Lissotriton vulgaris (assembly GCF_964263255.1). Lineage (NCBI taxonomy): Eukaryota > Metazoa > Chordata > Amphibia > Caudata > Salamandridae > Lissotriton > Lissotriton vulgaris. The sequence goes on along the minus strand of NC_141697.1, from coordinate 293,007,163 downwards.
GTCCTCCAGATTATAGGTGCACTGAAGTCTCTGAAGTTATAGGGCAAGAGTCGGTCTTGTTGAAAGTTCCAGAGTTAAGAGGGCAAGAGTCAACAGAAGCAGTTACATCTAGGACTGTCGAGCAAGCAAATGATGAGATAAGCTCAATTTCAGTAAAACAGGGACACATCCTTCCAGTAAGGAGAAATAGATATCAACTTAGATCCAGGGTAGGATTAAAAGAGAAAGGGGCTCTACAGTTTGAAGAGAGAGAGCGACCTATGCCATTAACCCCCTGCAAAAGTAAAAAGAAAAAGACTATTTCAGTCAAAAAGTTCAAAGGTGTACCTCATGAGGGCCAAGTAGTGAAAAGTACTCCATCCCTAAAATCTTTCTTCAAGGTCTTGGATCAGGCTAAGCGTTCTGCAGTGCAGGTGGAGGGCAACATTTGCACTATTCCTTTAATAAACAGATACGGGGTCTTAGATAACCTGGGGGACATGGAAAATACGGATGAGGCTGAAAGTGTAACAGGAACCTCAGCTAACATAAATAAAGTTTCTTCAATAGATAAAATGCGAGGAAACCAAGATACCAGACCCAAGACTCAGGCTGTAACAGTTAAACTTGCACAAAGCAGCTCTAAGGAGGCGGAAGAAAAGACTAGGAGCTTGGACGCAGGCAAAGATAACCAATCAGATTCAAGTGAGCAGGAAAGTGACCGACTTGGGGACCTTTTTCGATCCCTGAGAGGCGACATGATGTTGAAATTTGAAATATCGGAAGCCAATCAAAAAACAATACAGGACAGATTCGATGTGCTAGAATCTAAGCTAGAGGAGGTCACCTTGCGTACAGGGACACTTGAAATTGAAGCGGCTGCTTTGGACAAAACGGTACATGAAAATAAAAAAGACATAGGACATCTTAAAGCCCAGAATAGATCTTTGGTTATGGACATTGAAAGGATTGAGACCCACGCCAGGAGGAATAACTTAAGGATCCTGAAAATACCGGAAGGGGAAGAGTTGGAGGACTTAAAGGGATTTGTCTGTAAACTCTTGAGGGACGGCGTTCTAAATGATCGTCATACAGCGTTAAAGAGCTTATCCTAGGGCGATCCCTTACGAAAACAGATCTACGTTATAAGTCCAGCCCCTACCTTATCAGGCCTGACATTGGTGCAAGAACTGCACAAAGACAATGGGAGTTGGGCACTAGAATGCCGGACTTAAGGTCATTGGGAGCACACGTCCAGATGAGATTTCCAGCCATGCTCAGGATTATGTGGAAAAACAAAACATATAGTTTTACACAGCCAGAAGAGGTCGACAATCTTTTAGACCGAATAAGGAGTGAGCAGGAGGAATAGGACTGGATATATAAGCTGGGTATTTCAAGGAAGGAAATAATCCAAAAAAAAAAAAAAAGGGGGAATGGTGGGGGGAGAATCTGAAAAAGCAAATGATTGTATAAGTAGGCTGTATGATGAATGGGAGACATGAAGATTTATTTGTAACTTATTTTGTCTCGCTCAAATACAGTAAACGGGGGAATGGTGTGGGGAGAATCTGAAAAAACAAATGATAATAAGTAGGCTGTATGATAAAAAAAAAAAAAAAAAAAAAAAAAAAGGGGACAGGAAGATTTATTGGTAATTTAATTTGTCTCGCTCAAATACAGTAAACCGGTCAAGGGCACCATTCGGTTGCTCCGAAAGGCGAAGTCATCGCCAGGTATGTAGGGGGGGTTCCTCAGGGGGGAGGGGTTCAATGGGTGGAGGGAGTTAGGGGGCAAAATAAAATAAAATCCTCATATATAAATAAAAGTTTGACGTATAAAGGAATGGATGGGCACGAGCGTACATCAGAATTATGATTAATCCGTATAAACTTAAGGTTCTGTCGTGGAATATCAACGGTATAGGGGAAAAAATAAAACAAAATAGAATTTGTGAATTTTTAAGACATTCAGACGCCCAAATTATAATGCTACAAGAAACGCATTTGGAGGCAGCAGTATGTGATTCTCTTTTTAAAAAGTGCAGGTGGGTTCAAGATATAATCAGTTCCAGGCAATCAGGTGTTACTAGGGGAGTTTCTATCATAATTCGAGCAAACGGCGGGATAAGCTTGAGAAGCTTCGAGACGGATCAATCGGGCAGGTGGCTAGTAGCACAAGTATACATCCAAACTACCCCATATACAATTGCAGTGTACTATGGTCCTAACGAGGACAATCCGGTTCCGCTTTCCAAATTAGAACTGGCTCTATTTACGACAACTGGCCCTCTAATCCTAGGTGGGGACTTTAATCTAGTCTTCGACCAAAAATTAGATAGAACTTCTAGGGCTAAATATCATGCTCCCGTAAAATCCCTTGCCATTCTGGATGTTTTAATGAAAGACTTTACTCTGGTAGATGTCTGGAGAAAAAAGTATAGATCTCAACCAGGTTTTACTTTTTACAGTAAAAAATACAAGAACTACTCCAGAATAGACCACTTCTTAGTCGACCAACATCTTCTCAAGGACATTAGCTATCTCTCCTTCACGCCCTCAGGATTATCGGACCATGCTGTTTTAGAATTGGTAGTTAAACTGAATATAACTTCACCAAAACCAAGGTGGACACTGGAGAGATCATTCCTATTAGATAATCAGATAAAGGTAGTAGTTAAAGACAAAACATCAGAATTCTTTTTAATAAACTCAGCATCCTCCTCCTCTCAGATAGTATGGGAAACTTATAAGGCTTACTTGAGGGGTGTCCTAAGTTCTTTAATGTATCATAAGAGAAAAAGTATAAAAATAAAAAGAAAGGAAGATTTGGCAGCAATAACAAGAAAGGATCTCGAATTACAAAATGCAATTCTTACAAACTCTAGAGAAGTACATCTGTTAGAGAAGGAACTTGTTGACTTGCAGCTCCAGTTAAAAATTGTGGATGAAAGAACTCTTAAAGAAAAATGGGAGTCCAGCAGACTAAAGAATTTTGAGTATGGAGAGAAGTGTGGAGCTCTCCTTGCATGGAAAGCGAGAGAAGAGAGAACGAGAAATAACATCAAAGCCCTAGTGCATAGACAGTCAGGAGATTTGATAGAAACAGAGGCAGAGATAAGAGAAGAAGCTAGGTCCTTTATGAGGAGTCTTTACACGGAAGATAAAGATCCCACGGGGGTGGATTTAGAATCATGGCTGAGTATACAACATCTGCCGCAAATGTCCGAATCGGATAAAGCATATTTGGAAAGTGAGATAACAGAGGGGGAAATTTTAGATCAATTGAAGAAAATGAAAAGGGGGAAAGCTGCAGGTTCTGATGGGTTGCCAGTAGAGATCTATTCGGACAATAAAGATCAATTAATAACTCCATTAAGGGAACTCTTCAATCTTCTATTGATCCAAGGCTACTCTATACCTTCTTCATGGGGAGAAGCCATCATAACGCTTATACCCAAACCAAATAAAGACCTGAAAAGAATAGAGTCCTATAGACCTATTTCATTATTAAACTCGGACATGAAGATCTACTCAGGTATTTTAGCTACTAGACTATCAAAGGTCATAAAATCTATAATCCACCCTGACCAGAGAGGTTTTATTCCAGGGAGACAGTTAAATGAACTAACGTTTCAAGCAATAGGGGCCATAGACTATGCTAACGCTAAAAATCTCCCACTGGCGCTGGTTGCCATAGATGCGGCTAAGGCCTTCGATCAGGTCAATTGGAAGTATCTATGGGCCACAATGGCGGCCTTCGGGTTCCCCCAAATTTTTATAGAGGTGGTCAGATCCTTATATCATTGCCCAAAGGCTAAGGTCTTAGTCAACGGAATTCTATCCGAGTGGTTTGATATATCACGAGGTACCAGGCAGGGTTGTCCTCTGTCCCCCCTTTTGTTTGATGTTTACATGGAGCCCTTCGTCTGCGGGATTAGAGAGGACAATTCCATTCAACCATTTCAGCTTGGAAATCTGCCTTTGAAGGTGGCGTTGTATGCAGACGATCTTCTTTTATATACATCCGATCACTTGGTAGCAATCCCAAGGTTATTTTTTTTATCGGAAGAATTTGGGAAACTGTCCGGGTACCAGATTAATAAAGATAAAACAGAGATTATGGGGTGGAATAACAACACACATATAGTAGGTGCAAAACAAAATATGAGGTACCTGGGAATTTACTTAACTCAATCTTTAAAAGATATCACCTCTCTCAGCTGGCAAAAGGTAGTTAAAGATATTAATAAAACCTTAACAAGATGGGGGAATTTGCCTTTAAACATCTATGGTCGGGCCAACCTTATTAAAATTACAATTCTCCCTAAATTGACCTTCTTATTTAACTGCATCCCCTTATCTTTCTCACTGAAAGATATTAACACTCTACAGGGTAAAATCGGATCCTTTATATGGGCCTGCAAGTCAACAAGAATCGCATGGAAAAAATTGAGGAGGGGTCTAAAAATAGGAGGGCTCGCCCTCCCTGACCTTTTGACATACTGTCATGCTTTTCATTTTAAAAATTTTAGGCTTCTTGCAAATAAGCTAGACGCATCATCACAGGGCCGCCTGTTTCAAGCCTTGTTAACTGATTCACCTTATGACCATGATTACTTCATTTTCAAGTTTGGAGACCAGAAATTTTTTAAAAGAATTCACCTTAAAATATTACAGACTGCATTAAAAAATTGGGGGTTCATGAGGAAGACATTTAATATTCCTTATTACCACACACACTCCCCAATATGGGACTCTCCTGGTACACCTCAATGCCTCCAGGATCAACTATCACAACCCCTGAAAACAGCTGGGTTTAAAAAATGGGGGGACCTCTGGGCAGATTCGGGCCTAGTGAGTTGGAACACGTTAGTACAGCTTACAGATGGACGGTTGACTAGGTTTAAATACTACCAGTTGTCTGCCTGGTGGTCCAGTCAAAATATGCAAAGGGAGGAAGATACAGATATTCTCGATGCAATTGGCAGAAGGGGGAAATGGGTAAAGGAGCTATAATTTTGGTACAATTTAATGATCAAAGAAGAGGAGAGTAAACTGTACTTGGAGATAATAAAGTTATGGGAAATTGTATAGCTGAGCCCCCTGAAGAAGTTAGTAAGGCATGGTTTGATTCCTTTTCTCTCTCACAGGGGCTAATTAAACCTGCTAATTTAAGGCGTAACCACCTGTTTACGGCTCATAGAGTCTATTGGACGCCGGCCAAACTGCATAAGATAACACGAAACAACTATTATTGTCCCAGATGCAATTATAATGCTGCTGATGATATACACATGTTTTTGGAATGTCCAGTCATTCAAAACTATTGGAAAGCGGTAACGGATTTTTTGGGGGATGTACTTTCAATAATTACTACGTGTTCTCGCAGATTAGTCTTCTTTGGTTTATTGAAAGACTATAATATCAAGAGTTTGGATACTCAATTCATCTTTTACACAATAGTTATCGCAAGGAGAAAAATCTGCATGGAGTGGAAGTCAGCGTCTCCCCCCAGATTCGCAGTGTGTCTGAAGTATTTAATGGAAGTGTGTAAAGTGGATCAGGTTGGCCGCAGCGAGAACACTGAGAATGTTTGGTCTAAACTGATGGTCTGGATAAATAGGTGAACAGTCCTGTATTATGCCAGAGGTTGTGTCGGTCCTGTCCTCCACCTGGCTTAGGGTGCCTAAAATAGGCCTGGAGGAGTAGGATAAGGAAAGCAGCCTACCTCTGGGAATTCCCTGTCTGCTATGATACTGTTTTTCCATGGCGGACTCGAAAAACAACAGTATAAGAGGCAACAGTGAGACCGATCTAGAGCATATATATTCTGGTGGCATATATGAGGACAAAAAATAAAAAATAAAAAGCAAAGATAGGATAACAGCTTTCTTTAACACCAGGTAACATGGGTCTCCTGAAGGCAAATCATTTTCTTCTTTCATAATTTCAGTCATGATGTCATTTTCTGCCTCTTAACTCTATTGTTTATCCCAGACACAGTAAATTTTACTATAGATACTCTATCATCCCCGATTTTGTGATTTTATATTCCTGCTCGTATGATTTTTACTTGTATCAACCTTATCCTCTGACCCTTTCTCATCTTGGCCTAACCCTAACATTTCTCTCTTTACCAAAGCTCTTTCCTATTTAAAGCTAATAGCACATCCTTAAATTATGTAATTTCCTGCTTTCTGGAATCTGAATACATACCCACTCTTTTACCTCCATCACACCCTCTTCCCCTCTCCTTCCCAGCCGGCCCCCTCACCCACACCACCCAAGAAGAGACAAACAGACCAGCCTGGTCCATCATTGATAAAGGGTGTTGTCTCTCCCGCCCCTCCACCCGATATCTCCCAACACCACCAAAGTGAACAACAGTATCAGTACCTGCCCTATATTCCTAACTTCCTAAAAAAAAAAAGAAAGTTCAAATAACGAAATGTTTTCAAAGCATACCGTAAGAAACTGGCTCTATATATACTACACCAAAATGAGATATAGCGTGTATAGAGTCCAAGTGTCCCCAGAGGTAGGCAGAGGTTACAGTTAGTTAGAACCTTACTCTCTAATAGTGGTAGCTTGGTTGAGCAGTAAGGCAATATCAGAGGAGAGTGTTAAGCATTTGATGTACACACTCAGTCAGCAAATGAATTCACTCACTCAAGAACTGAACTCTAGACCAATTGTGTTTGTATAAAAATATACTGTTTATTTTTAGAATCAAGCAAGCCTGGAACAGGTAAGCATTCAATATTTTTCAGTAATAAGTTACTGGATATAGAACAGTTTGAAAATGCAATAGAACTTGTACTTTGTTTGATTTACAGGGAAGCAGTAGTATGCAACACTTTGCAGGTAAGTTACTTTTTACTTTACTTTTCTAACTCTATGCTGTATATCTAGATTCAGCACTGGGACATTTCCTAGAGACAGGTAATTAAACACGTTTTTGTTATTTGTGCGATTTTTAAAGAATATTTTTAAGTTTCTAAACTCCACACTTTGAAAGTTTTTGGAGAAAAAGTGTCAATGTTATCCTATGAGGGAAAACAGATTAACAGTTCTCCTGTAAGTAATCGACTGTGGGAGTTAAGGTTCTAGGGTTAGGCTGAGGGGTATCCCAGGGTCAGTGATGCACTGTTGTTGCACCCTCAGCAGCACTAGGGTGGCCGGGTGCAGAGTGTTGAGGCCCAATTTTATCCTATGGAGGATAGGGGTCTCCGGTTGGTGGATGCTGGCAAGCAGGCCACAAGGCTGTATGAGCAAAGCTCCTAGGGTTTAGCTCAGGGCAAGTTGGGGACCAAAGTAGCACCAAAGGTGCACCCTCAGCGGCACTAAGGTGGCTGGGGGGAGGGTGCTGTTTTGAGGTCGGGTGCCCAGTTGTTTCCAATGGAGAACCTGCAGGACAGAAACACTGCAGCTCGGGGATGAGGATCTTCCAGGTGCGACCACCACTTCAAGGGGTAAGTTGTGATGTTGAGGGTTGGTTATGCACCATTGGTTTTGGCACACAAGTCTGTGGGGCATCAGATGCAGGGGTGCCTTGGGATGTCGGATTTTCTTACTCGCTCTGCTCGCGGTAGGGGGGGTCCTCTGGATTGAGGCTGCAGATATTGTCTGGAGGCTTGAGGCAGGTCATGGGTCATCAGATCTTGGGTCATGTTTGCCGTGGGGACCTCCTTGTGGAATTATCCCACTTGAGCTCGGGCCGGGTTCGCGGGTACAGAGTGGGCAGGATTCGCGTTTTCTGGTTGGCACCGGAAACTGCAGTTTGAACAAGTCTGGTGTTCACAGGAGATTCAGTCTTTGAAGTGAAGGCAGGCAGGTCCTCCGAGGTTTTTGAGGTTGCTGGCTGCAGGACACACTGGGATTTCACAGGATCAGGTTTGAGGGGAGACAGGCCTGGAAGGCTGGGGCCAAGTCAGTGGGTGTTGTCCTCCTGTTAACTCTGCACAGCTTTTCGTCCTTCTTCTTATCTTCTTGTCTTGTGGTTTCTGGATCTGGCTTCTTGGTTCTGGGCTGCCCCTAAATACTGTATTTAGGGGCGTTTTAGGGGTTTTGAGATCAGTAGCCAATGGGCTACTGACCTTAGGGTGACTACACCCTTGGTTTGCTCACCCCACGTGGGGGAGTGAGCACAATCCCTAGTCCTGATTGGGAGTACCTGCCATCTGCAAGATGGCGAGCACTGCAGAGTGGGCTTCACCTCGCCTCCCCCACCGTAGGGGTGGAGTTGGCAGAGGTGAAAACACCTCCTGGAAATGGTAAATTTTTCACACCTGTCTTCCCACCGAAAAGTAGGGGAGACAGGAAGGGGACCTGCTCCTGATAACAGGAGAGGCTGGAGGTCGCGTTACAAAGGCTGCCAGGCCTTTGAAGCTCCCCTACCACAGATGGCTCTTCCTGGCCTGGAGGAGGTGTGAAAACCTCCGCCCAGGAAAGGCTTTGTGTCTGGGCACAGGGAGTGTAGGCTCCCACCCTAAGGGTCCAGAAACATTTCTTGTGGTGGCAGGCTGGTGTGTACCAGTCAGGGAACCCACCGGAGGCTGCTCGTTTTTCAGGGTGCATCTCAAAGATACCCTTTGTGTGCAATTTTCATTAAATCCCACACTGGCATCAGTGTGGGTTTAATGTGCTGAGAAGTTTGATACCAAACATATCAGTTTTCAGTGTAGCCATTATGGTGCTGTGAAGTTTGTAATGACAAGCTCCCAGCACCATATACTCTAAATGGCAGCACTGCACTTACAATATCTAAGAATGGACTTAGACACTGTAGGAGCACATGGCTCATGCACCTGTACCCTCACCACTGGCATCAGGCACCCAGCTAGAGGGGTGACTGATCTATTCCAGGGCAGTGGGTTGTAGGCATGGCACACAGAGATGTGTTTCATGTCGACTCTTCACTTTGTTTTTCACCAAAACATGCAGCCAGCCAAGGCAGTGTGTGTGTGTGAAAAGTTACAGCGCCTCTAAGGGTGGCACAATAAGTGCTGCAACGCTTAGAGGTATTCGCTGGTCACAGTGCCCTGGGTACCTGTGGTTAGGCCTGGGCGGTAATTTGCAGAATTTGGGTAATTTCGCGTTCCACGAAGAAGGCGAAATTACCCAAAATTCTGCGTTCCGCGACTTTGTGAAATTTTTTGCTTATTCTCGTACTCAAAATGCGTGTTTGTGAGATATTTCCCCCCGAGCATGCAAACAGCAATTGCGAACAGGAAAAAAGCATCGCGAACAAGCAATTCCGCGTGTTCGCGGAATTTCTGTGTGCTCGCTGAGATTTTTTACCGTTTCGTGGAGAATTGCGTAACGTGATTACGCAAATTCCACCCACCCCTACCTGTGGTACCATTTACTAGGGGCTGACCTGTGGCTAGAGATGCCAATTGGGTTAGTTTTGGGGAAAGAAGACAGGTCTTGGTAATCGGATTGGCACAAAACACCAGGAAAAAGTGCATCAGTAGTCTGGCAAAAAGTGTGTGCATTTTTCTTTAAATCCCACACTGGCATCAGTGTGGGTTTAATGTGCTGGGAAGTTTGATACCAAACTTCTCAGTTTTCAGTGTAGCCATTATGGTGCTGTGGAGTTCGTAATGACAAGCTCCTAGCACCATATATTCTTAATGGCAGCACTGCACATACAATGTCTAAGAATGGGCTTAGACACTGTAGGAGTACAAGGCTCATGCACCTGTACCCTCACTGCTGGCATAGGTCACCCAGCTAGAGGGGTGACTGATCTATGCCAGGGCAGTGGGTTGTAGGCATGGGACACAGGGATGTGTGCCATGTCAACTCTGCACCAAAATACGCAGCCTGCCAAGGCGGTGTGTGTGTGAAATAACATAAACATAATATAACAATACATTTGTAAAGAACGCTACATACCCGTGAGGGTCTCAAGGTGCTGGGGGGGGGCTGCCACTGATCGAAGAGCCAGGTCTTGAGAAGTCTTCTAAAGGCCGGCAGGTCCTGGGTCTGTCGTAGGTTGGTGGGGAGAGTGTTCCAGGTCATGGCGATGAGGTGGGAGAAGGATCGGCCGCCGGTGGTGGTTTTCCGGATGCGAAGAATTGTGGCGAGGGCGAGTTTGGCGGAGCGAAGGATGCGGGTCGGGGTGTAGTAGCTGAGTCGGTCGTTGAGGTATACTGGTCCGGCGTTGTGGAGGGCCTTGTGTGCGTGGATGAGGAGCTTTAAGGTGATCCTCTTGTCGATGGGGAGCCAGTGCAGGTCTTTCAGGAGGAGTGTGATGTGGCTGCGTCGTGGGACGTCGAGGATCAGTCGTGCCTGGGCGTTTTGGATTCGTTGTAGCCGTCTCCGGAGCTTTGTTGTTGTTCCTGCATAGAGGGCGTTCCCGTAGTCTAGTCTGCTGGTGACGAGTGCATGGGTGACGGTCTTTCACGTGTCGGAGGGGATCCATTTGAAGATTCTGTGGAGCATTCTGAGGGTGTTGAAGCAGGACGCGGAGACGGCTTGGTCATGGAGAGGGCAGAGTCGAGGATGATCCCCAGGTTACGTCTATGTTCGGTGGGTTCTGGGGGAGTTCCTAACGTGGTGGGCCACCAGGAGTCATCCCAAGCTGAGGGGGTGGACTCGAGGATGAGAACCTCTGTCTTGTCTGAGTTAAGCTTCACTTTGCTCTCCTTCATCCATTCTGCGACAGCCTTCATTCCTATGTGGAGATTGTCTTTGGCGGTGTGGGGGTCTTTGGTGAGGGATATGATCAGCTGGGTGTCGTCTGCGTAAGAGATTAAGAGATGATGTTGAGGTTATGTCGTCGTGTGATGTGGGCGAGCGGTGCCATGTAGATATTGAACAGCTCGGGCTGAGGGAGGATCCTTGTGGGACGCCGCAGATGATCTTGGTGGTCTTGGAGCGGAAGGGTGGGAGGAAGAGAGGAAGGATGTGGTCCATGCCAGGGCCTTCTCTTGGATTCCTGCGTCGTGGAGGCGTACTGTTAGGATGCTGTGGCAGACCGCATCGAAGGCTGCTGATAGGTCTAGAAGGATGAGGGCGGCTGTTTCTCCTTTGTCCATCAGGATCCTCATGTCGTCGGTGGTGGCGAAGAGGGCGGTCTCGGTGCTGTGGTTGCTGCGGAAGCCGGACTGGGATGGGTCCAGGATGCTGTTGTCTTCGAGGTAGCGGGTCAGCTGTCTGTTGACAATCTTCTCTGTGACTTTCACCAGGAAGGGGAGCAGGGAGATGGGCCGGAAGTTCTTGAGGTCTGCCTTGGGTTTCTTCAGTAGGGCGTTGATCTCGGCGGGTTTCCAGCTCTCCGGGAAGGTAGCTGTCTCGAAGGAGGTGTTGATGGTTTTCCGGAGATGGGGTGCGATGGCTGTGCCGGCTTTGTTGAAGACGTGATGGGGGCATGGGTCCGATGGGGATCCGGAGTGGATGGAGTTCATGGTCTTGATGGTGTCTTCATCGCTGACGTTGGACCAGGCGACTGGTGCAGTTGGAGGTCGCGGGGTTGTGTTGGCTGTGGATGTGGGGGTGTCGGAGTTGAAGCTGTCGTGGATGTCGGTGATATTGCGGTGAGAGAAGGTGGCCAGTGAATCCCACAGGTCTTGCGAAGGTGGGATGTCGTTGGTGTTGGAGCTGGGGTTGGAGAGTTCTTTCACGATGCTAAAGAGCTCTTTGGAGTTGTGTGCGTTATTGTCTAGGCGGTTCCTGAAGGTTGTCCTCTTGGCGGTCCTGATGAGTTGGGGGTGTCTTCAGGTGGCATTTTTGTGGGCTGTGTGGTTGTCTGGAGTTCGGTCGCGAAACCATCTCTTCTCTAGCTTCCAACAGGTGTGTTTGGAGGTCCGGAGGTCTTCGGTGAACCATGCAGCTTTCTTGTTGGTGTGATTGGTTGTGGAGGTCTTGAGTGGAGTAAGGGTGTCGGCGCAGTCGTTGATCCACTTATTGAGGTTGATGGTGGTGCGTTGGGGTTGGTCGGGTGGACTAAGGGCGAGGGTGGTGGTCAGTTCGTCCTTGGTGACCTTGCCCGAACTGCGGCGTGGCAACTGTTGGGAATGGTGGTGGGTTTCCTGAAGGTGAAGTGGACGCATCTGTGGTCGGTCCAGTGGGGTTCAGTGGTGTGGATGAAGGAGATATGGGGACTTGCGGAGAAGATGGGGTCCAGTGTGTGTCCAGCGGCGTGGGTGGGTGTCGTCATGAGCTGTTTGAGTCCGAGGTTGTCGATCAGGGCGGTGGTGTTGGTGTTGTTGTTCTCGAGGTGGAAGTTCAGGTCCCCGAGGAGGATGTAGTCCTGAAAAGGTACTGGGCCTCTAAGGGTGGCACAATAAGTACTGCAGCCCTTAGAGGTCTTCCCTGGTCTCAGTGCCCTGGGTACTTGTGGTACAATTTACCGGGGGCTGACCTGTGGCTAGAGATGCCAATTGGGTTAGTTTTGGGGAAAGACCATAGGCCCTGGGAACCTGATTGGCAGGGACCCAGGTCACACCAAGAAAAATTGCATCAGCAGTCCGGCAAAAAGTGGGGGGGGGTTTCTGCAACAGAAACCCACTTTCCTACGCATACCCTACAGGCTTCCGATTTTCCCCCACCTTTTTTTAGAAACCCAACTGTGTATCTACCCCTTGTTCTCCCTCACTTCCTTTTAAAAGTGTCTAGAATTTCCTTGTCCTTGATCTCTGACACGAAAAAGTAGGTTTTGTCTTGTATTATCACCTTCAATGTTGCTTGACTTAGTAGGATGACTTGATCTCCGTTATTTTGGAAGCATTTGATAATCTGCCTCAATCTCCATCTTCGTTCTATGGTAGTGTGGCAATAATTCAGGCGCACAAAGAAGGAGCAGGTATTAAATATACATTTCTGATCGGGCCGTGCCTTCTTGAATAGCAGTTGATGAAGAAAGAGATTTCAAAAGAAAGCCTGCATTAACCTTGGCTTGGTACCTTCTTTGGTATGACATGTTTGTTGTTTGAAAGAAAACCTATGGGCTCTTTGAATTTCAGTTTCCCAAGGCCAGGCAGACAATTCAGGGAAGGAGCCTTTGATTAGCTCAACGACAAATCTCCGTGGATCCCCTCCCTCTGCTCCCTCGGGTACACCAAGTACTCTCAAGTTGTTCCTTCTAAGCCTATTCTCTAGGTCTTCCATCTTCCACTGGGTTTCCAGAGATTTCACTACTTTATGTCACTTTGTGCTTCATCTTCTAGGGTGCTTAATCTAGTTTTCCCTTCCGTTATGTGAATTCCATATATGTTTTTGCAACTTTCCTGATTGCTGCCTGTATCTTTCTAATTACGAGATGGACACTCTTGCTGTCTGAGCATGTCTCATACAGATGTGCCATGATGCTTTGATGTATTATATCCCGGGTAGGCGCGTCCGACCGTCCTGGTTCCTCGAAATCCTGCCAGAGGAGTTAGTTTCTTCTAGGCTTGGTGTGCCTGAGTAGTCCCACTGAAGCTCCTGGGTTATTTTTCTTCTTACAGTTTAAGGTTCTCCCTGTTGTTTACTAGTTTCTGGGGGTCCGCTTTCGTCACTAAAGGTGCTCTCACGTGAGCCTTGAGAGCCTCTCCTACTCGAATGATCTAGTAAATCAAGATCTTTTTCATTTCCATCAGAGTGATCAGAGAGTGAAAAGAACAGGTCTCCAGTATCAGTGTCTCAGCGTCCCCCAATATTGTTGCTGCAGTCCTAATTAGGTGATTTCTGCGCATTAGTGGCAGCCATTATATGAGAGCCCCATTTAGAGAGTTCCAACTTTGTCCAAGCAATAGTAGTCCCTTTATCTGTACTTTCCTCCACTTTCTCTAGTGCTGTTAGCCCGGGTTGATCAGTCCTCCCCTGCTCCCCCATTCCCTTTATACTCACAGTGGCTGGGGTCCCATCAGTTCCTCCAGATTGACCAGGTTGAGGTGCATCAAGGTTCCCAGGTTGGCCCCCTGGTACATCAGAAGAGCCTGGTGACTCCTTGGTCGATTGTTGCAGCATTTTGTCCTGAGAGTTTGCCTTTTTGGGCAGGTTATGTTCAGCCTTTGCCATAATTACTGCTTTTTACTTTTTAAAAACTCTGCCAGTACTACTTGTTTCTTCTTTGAGTTAATTGCTTCATAGCTTGCCAAGATTGCTGGAGTGTTCTCCTCCGCCTCTCTCCTCCCCACTCCGCTTTGTCTTGGTGCTGCCTTCTCGCTGGGGGCAGCGCCCACCACCCGTGCTTTGGTGCCCGAACCACCTTGGGCGCCATAGACCCGGATTGCAGTGTTGCGTCTAGGCAGCCACTCCTCCTCCCCCTCAACTGAAGAGGAAGAACACTGTATCCTCTGCGTATAGACACATGCAAAGTGCCCGCCTCAGGTGACCAGCGCCGAACCCTTCCTGTGCAGTCCCCCGCAGACCAACAGCTTCTTGAATGTCCGACCGAAGGGAAACCCAGAGAACAAACATCGGGTTTCACAATCCCTCACTTTTCTAATGCCCACGAGGTTACTTAGCTCTGTGTTCACTCCATACACAAGTGGATTATCGGTATCGGGAGAGTAGGGGAGAGCAGCCACTCGTGCAACTCACGCTGACGATATCGTGGCTCGTGTCTTGTTTTCCAACTTATTTCTACCTTTACTTAAAACATCTGCTGCATATAATCACTTTTGGAGGGATGAGGGAACATGCTGGTTTCTGCAGAAGGGAACAGAAACCCTACATTCTAAACAATTCTACATCATTTGAAAAATGATTCAATATTTATCATAAGAAAAAAGGTTTTTTTGGAGTGGATTCAATGTAAACATCGCTTTGGTCAGAAACATGTATTTATTTCAAGAGTTCCAAGCAGTTTTTTTTCTTTTTTTAACAATATTTATTTATTTATTTATTGTTTAATTGTTTAAGTAGAACACCTGATCCCTGCAGTATATTAGGTCACCTTATATAAAAACCTATTTGAAATTTGAAAAAAAGAAGAATTACAATGCAGGAAAAGAAGAAATACACAGCAATCTTAATAAATTAATGGGAATATTCTGTACAATACTAAAAAGACAGTGGGGATTTGCTTGCCTTTTGATAGATTAAGGAATCAAGAATGTCGGTAATTAGCTGTAGTAGAGATGAACGTGGTTACTTACCCCTTTGGCCCCTTGACCTTGCTTTGGACCCTTTTGGCATCCCAAAATGGTAATGAGCTTTTATAGGACTTCATAGGTGAGACAAGCTGATTTGAAGTAAATTTGTGCAGGAATAAGAAGCCAATGTAAAGAAAGTAGACTAGGCATGAGATGGTCACATCAGTTATCCCCACCGCTGAGTGCCCCTCACCACTTCAGAAGGACAACGGGATGGTAGTAATTCCATAGACAATAACCAAAGATTGTCTGGGCCGAATTGATGAAAATATTGTTATAGTAAGTGTAACTTTGGCAGCTTTCTTAGAGGGGTCAACAGTGTACACCAGTTCTCTCTGCCTAAATATGCATCAACACCAATGCTAATTCAAGGATGTTTCTTAATTTGATTCAGGTTAGAAATATATTGTAACATTAGTAACTAAAGGGATCCATTGCTCACTAAGAAATAGAGCAATGAATGATTATTCTGCAACTACGCGACATGCATTACTCATGATTTATTATTTGTTATTAATACTGATTTAGTATATTTTAATAGACAACCTTATATTGTGGAAGGCCAAGATAGTGAAAAAGAGAAGTGCTGCATAACAAGATCCTCTCAGAGGTCTGGGTCACTTCCGGCATTTGATGCACCTGGCCATAAAAATTTATTTATCAAATAAGAAAAAAAACTACAAGTGTATGATTATGAGTGCCCTTTGACCTTGAAGTGCAGGCCAAGAGTCCTTTCTGGCAGATACTCTGATGGCCCTGCTTACATATTAATTGTGGTTACTGGGATGTGTCACACTGCTTCATGGTCACTGGTAAAGCACTGTGCTTGAATTTTGCAGTGAAGCAAGTGTCTGCCATGTAAATAAAAAAGTCACTTTCTCTAAAAGCAGAATTTAAAACTGTTTTATTTCTACAGGTTTACATGTGCAGATTACATGTTGTCGCAACAATCTCCATGCGCAATATCCCTTAAAATCCGGCATGAAAATATGACCTTGAATTACTTTTTTCCTCCTTAATTTATTTTGATCCATTTCTGATTCCCTTCTCTAAGCCTCTTCTGTAAATAAACTAGTCTAAATCTAATGTCAGTCTGCCTTAAAGAAATTAGGGGCATATTATCAAGGGGGTTTATCTCCGCTTTTTTGGCTTTAAAAGCCAAGAAAGCGGAGATAAAATTATCTCCCTATTACCAAGCTGTCGCTAACACCAGTTAGCGACAGCTAGTAGGAGATAGCGACCATCTTGGGCCCCACTTTGCATGTCAGTGATATTTATCACTAATGAGATGCAAAGTGGGCGTGCCAAGATGTTAGAGACTGAAAACAGTCGCTAACATCGCTATCTCCTATTACCAACTTTTGGAGATATTCGCGCTAAGCGGGAATATCTCCAAAAGCTAACACCTGCCCTGAGCAGTTCTTAGCCATGTTATCCAATGGGAGGTGGATAACATGGCTAAGAGCATTTGCTCGATAATGCATGAATATCGCTGACTTTTCAGCAATATTCATGCATTTCGGCCGTTTTTTATCGCATTTGCGATAAACCTTGTTAATAGCAAGGTTTATCTGCGATAAAAATCGCCGATGTGCGGCGATAATTTTTGTCTCTAAACAAGTTAGAGACAAAAATTATCGCTAGTTGTTGGTAATATGCCCCTCAATTTCTTCTCTCATTCCCCTTAATGATCACACCTTAGTCACTAGTATACCACAAAGAAACTGGAGTAAAGGCATGGAATAAAGAAATAGTTTCCTTTAGCATGCAAGATTAACCCCAACAACCAACGGCCTGACCCGTAGCTCTGTGCTCCTGATTAGTGTGCTACTCACTGTAAAGTGTTTCAATGTCCCATCGCGGTCAGTAACCACTATATAAATGCAATTTATGTGTAACATCATAAACGTATCTGCTGATGCACCATGGACGTCATCACAAGTGCAGGTCTAAATTATTATCTCTTTGCAAGCACATGTTTGCACATGGATAGGAATTAGGAATTGTGTGATAATTATCACCACCTTTCAGTTTTAACCTGATAGATTCCAGCAGGTCACACTAGCTGAAATTTATCGAAGAAAGAGACCCATAAAAAAGGCAAAAAAATCTAAATTCAGTTTGTTAAAACACAGATTCCACAAGTTATGCCTTATTTGCAAGTTAAAAACTGAATTTTAAATACCCAGCAAATTGACAACTACCTCACCCTAGTCTGCCTAACTTGTAATGTGATTTCATGTTTGGAAGCCAAGGAAAAAGTGTTTCTTGTGCCAAATGCCCAAACCACCAACTCTAATATCTCAGAAATAGACACAACTTCAGATTTTTCCAGGTGATGAGGGGATACAGATAAAGAACCTGAGCAGCATACATACCTGTATCTCTGCTCTACTAATGATCAGGTATAATTTTACATAAAGCCTTAACTTCTGTATTGAGCTTACCCTTACTGAGCTGCATTACAGGTGATATAATACACCAATTACTACTGTCAGAAAGTGGATAATGTTTGGGAAGCAGTGACCCTATCAGTTTGCTAAAACACAATCTTGTTAAGTGAGACAGGTACAAGATAGATGAAAAGTTTTATTTTCTACAAACTGTTTGCCAATTTACTTGTGTGCTGCACTGTACCGCACATATACAAAGTGTAAAAAGTTTTATATTTACAGCATAGTTTTGTGATATAAGGTTACCCTTCCCCTAGAAATTATATTCCAGGGTCCTATTCACATCTTTGCTCTGTGGTGCTGAGGTGTATTCATAGTGGGAGGCACACAAAATGTGCACCAGTGTTGGGAAGAGAGCAGCAGTTCCATCATTGGTAGACTTGTTGCTATCCTGCTCTCTACCTTCCCCTCAGTGCAGTGTAGTGCCACAAATTTAGTTGTTTTGTTATGTTGCATGAAGTAATAGTGAATTTGCCCAAAGGTGTGCAGTAAATCGGACACTCAGTGGGATTTAAGACCAACGGCTATGGAGCAGTGAGTAGGTAAAAACTCATGTGACACTGGTCAAATGTTTCACCTTAGTACTTAGTTACTTTTCTTTTTCTCAGTTTCCTGAAGAGGTGCAAGGCATGATGCCCGACGCTGATGAGGATCCACTGATAAAATGCTTTTGCTGTGCTCTTTCTGAAGCATTCAATAATGGCCACAGAAGCTCCAAGACAACAAGACACATTTTGAAGAACCTAAGTAGGTTCACCATGGGGGTTACATTTTTGTCTTGCAATGTTTCCATGTTTTGCATTTAAAAGTAGTCACTTTTTTTGACCCAAGAATTTTTCATTGGGGCAAAAATGGAGGTTGTAGCTGATGAGGGCTCCAAAAGGTGGCCCCGCAGTAGCCCTGAATGCCAATGAGGAAAGCCTCTGAACAAGACAAACCGGCATCTGTTGAGTACAAGTTGAGCCTTTCTCATGGGCTTCAAATGCAGTTTCCCAGTACACTATAAGTCTGAAAAATTACAGAGGGCCTGATTGAGAACTCGGCGGATGGGTTACTCCGGATATTCCGTCTGCCAAAATATAAATCCTATTGGATATAATGTGATATATATCGGAGGGCGGGACACAACATGGACGCATCACATTTTTTCAGTCAAACCCGGCCCTTTATTTCCAGTGAGAGTAGCTGTAGATTTTGGATCCTAGCTCAGCCGGCACCTAGTGAAAACTAGCAGGCCTGTACATTTTTTAAAACTAGGCACCTAGGGGTATCCATTTCGTATGGACTTGCATATCTCTCACCAGGATTTTTACCAAGAATCCCTTGCAAACCTCAAAAACAATTTTTCCTCACATTTCTGTAATGGAACGTTCTGGAATCTGCGGGGAGTCACAAACTTCTATCCACAAAGCAGTCCCTTAAATCTACAAATAAAAATAGTAACTCACTTGTGTGGCTAGGCCTAGGACCAGTGACAGAAACAGATTGAATAAAAGTCGAACAGAGTCCTCTGGCGAAGACGCCCATTGACCATGGATTGATCTGTTCCTGTGGTGGGCACTAGGCCCAGCCACACAAGTGGGGCAAGGTATTTATTGGCACAAGTGGGGTAATGGAGAGTGGTAGGAGTTTTGTGGATTCCTGTGGATTACAGATGTTTCAATCACAGAAATGAAAAGATAATGTGCAATTTCAGTCAGAGTTTGAGGTTTGCACAGCATTGAGGGTAGGACGACCTCATGGGGTCTATGCAAGGCACACCACTCTGGATACTCTTGGTTGACTAGTTTTCAAAAATGTCTGTATGTAGGTTTGCATAGGGGGTGCTACAGCACAGCCTCTTATTCAGCACCTAACTTATTGCTTATCTCTCAACATAGCGATGTCCGGCCGTTTGTGTTGTTTTCTCTTCACACAAGTGAGGTACTGTATGCAGGAAAGTACCAATTTTTGGCATTGTTACCATCCACTTTTTGCCTAACTCTGATGTATCTTTGACTGAATGTACACTGGGTTCCTGCTAACCAGGTTCCCAGTGCCTGTGTTGTTTCCCAAAACTGTACCTTTGTTCCCTTAATGGCACACCTCTGGACTACATATATGAACCTTGTAAAAGGGACCAGTGGTACCAAGGGCATTGTGACCAGAGACTGTAACATGTATTATGTAACCCTAAGAGGCCCCTCAGAAACACATACACACAGCCACATCTCTTCGCGCCAGGTCTACAAGCACTGAAAGAG
Organism: Lissotriton vulgaris; assembly: GCF_964263255.1. Taxonomy (NCBI): domain Eukaryota; kingdom Metazoa; phylum Chordata; class Amphibia; order Caudata; family Salamandridae; genus Lissotriton; species Lissotriton vulgaris. Next base: position 292,987,400 of record NC_141697.1, on the reverse strand, counting down.
GCATAGATAAGTCACCCCCACAGCCGGCCCTACCCTAATGCAGGTTACACTATTCCTCTTGTGAGGGCATAACCATGTATTGCTGTTAAATGTTGGTAGCTTTAGGATTCTGGGCACTTTATCACTGCCAATCAGTGCTAAAGTGCATATTCTCTGTACTCTAAACATGGTAACATTTACTTAACCACAATTGGTTTCCTTAGTTTGAGTCCACTGTATGTGCCCATGGACTGTAAATCAAATTAAATGCTACTAGTGGGCCTGTATCACTAAGTGAGCCACACCCACTTTAGTAACCCTGTAAACATGCCTTGGTCCTGCCATTGCAGAGCCTGCCTACTCAGGTTTAAACTGTCATTTCGACCTGGCAAGTTAGCCTACTTACCCGGCCCAAACCTTCTCTTTTATTAAATAGAAGTCACCACTAATATAGCCTTAGACCGCTGTATGGGCAGAGTGAAGTGTATTTAAAAGGTAGGAAATGAACTTCTTAGTTTTACATGTCCTGGTAGAGAAAAACACTTACATTTGTTTTTCACTACTGCAAGGCCGAGCACTCCCGGCGCTAACATCGGGATTACCTTACTACACTTTATAAGTGTAATTTCCAATTGGGAAAATAGAGACATTTCAAGTTTGGTGGCTCTGGACCCACAATTTAAAATCAATTTAAAATCACAATGTATGGTAAAGTTGGATTTTAAGTTGCAAGTCTAAACATATTCTTAAGCCATGTTTTTTGAAGGGCGTGCTGGCTTTGAAGTCTTTGGGCCATCAAATACTTTCTTCAACTCTGTTTCCGCTGCTGGCCTCTGCCAACTGCAAGTACTGCCCTGCCAAGAGGTGCCAAGATAGTGATCAGCTTTGAAAGTGGGTTCTGCAGCTGTTTTCCCACTAAAATAGATGCAGTGAAGACTTTGCGCTGATCAAAACAGACGCAGTGCCCTTTGACTGCGATGCAGCGATGACAAGAAGATTTCCCTGCGCAGGTCAATGGTGACACAAGACCTGACTGCATGGCTCGACTCTGTTGCAGTGCCTGCATCATGTAGCAGTTCTACACAGGCATGGGACCCGACTGAGAGGCTCCAAAACAACCCGACTGTGTCGATTTAAATAGATGCATTGAGTCTTTGGTAAAGACGCTTGCTCCACTCATGGTACATTTTCAGCAGACCCTGCATGGGTCTTGTATATGGGCTGCCCTCCATCGTGGTTGGCATGAATTGGTATGTACTCTAGTCCAGCATGACCTCATGTAACCTCTAAGCACTATACGCTTTTTAGTATTTAGTTAAAATTAATATCTCAAGTTTCACTTATTGGATTTTTATCCTTTTGGTCTAGTTATTTACTCATAAAAATATTCTATATTTTTCTAAACTGGTGTGCAGTCTTTTGTGCTTTTTTTCACTGTGTTACTGTAATGAAAATGTTGCACAAACACTTAACACATGGCCTCTTAAGCTAAGCCTAAACTGCTCTGTGTCAAGCTACCAGAGTGTAGTGTAGTTCCTATATTCCCAATAGGCTCGGCGCATTGGAATAGTATATCCTATAGATTAGACGTAGGCATGAGGTCGACTAGGTCTCTATCAAATATACTAGACTTAATTGTGTGTGCCAGCTAGCTCAGAGGTCAGTAGAAACGTTCTCAAATTCACGAGAAGGGATTAGTCTCTGACAACCGCATAAACATGACAAATTTGTTTCCCCAAGATAAAACGTATCTTCAGAGTTGTGGAAACAATGGATAGATATTTCACTCAGTCAATCGTGCATGCTTCGTTTCACTAGAGGTGCAGAGAAAGTAGAAAGACGGGCGTTTTCAATAAAAGGACTTATTGAACAGTCTTCTTTTTCAAGCATAAGAAATTAACTGCTACAATCGCAACACTGTTTGTAAAATATAATGCATACAGTATAATTAGTAGAATAAAATAATACTGTAAGAACAGTGTATGGTTCCTAAACCATACATTAATACATACATAAATAATAGAGGCTAAAAGTACTCAACTGGTGCTTCTAAAATACGCCTACCCCGGTGTACCTAACCTAAGCTTAGTAGGAGGGAAGAAGTAAGTGAGGTGTAGCATAAAGGTAGTATTCTTTTGCCAAGAATCTGCTCAAGATTTCTCTAAGGGTCTAATCAGCTCTGTAACTTAGTTTAGAATGGAGAAGGTCAGGCTCAGGACTCTATTTCCCAATAACCTGCAAGGGTAGCATGGAAACACTGGAGCAAGATTTCTCGGCAGGAGAAAAGACAGCGCCTCTCTCAATGCGTCTGCTGGAGGATCGGCTTCCTTCGGCACTTGCTGTAGCAGGGCACGTCGGGCAAGTAGATAGTGGAACTGCTCCAAACCACTGTGTGTTTGCTTGGGCGAATGTGGGCATATTTATACCTTGAAGGTGCCGACTTTGACGTACAGTTGGACATAATAACGTCATCAAAGAGTCTCAGTTCTTTGAAAACTCCATGAGTTCTTGGATAAATCAATATTCAAGCAAAGGGAAGTCCCCGACTGCTGAAGCTGAGTTTTCCAGGAAATCGTTGTGGATTTTCGGAACTAGTAGAATTAGCCCTGCCATATTTAGACTGCATGAGCTATGACTAAATAAGGTTATGATTTCTATGCCTATATAAGGATATGGTGATTTATACCTATATAAGGGCATGAATCGGGTAACTTACAATAGGGTCCTAAAATGATACAGAACACCCACTCCACGTTATCATGTTCATCTAAGTTAATCTATAGCATGTGTTCACAACCCCCCCCAAAAAAAACATTTTGCAATGGTTGCACATGAAAAAATGAGCATTTTGTATAGTACACATTTAACGGAAATGACTTCATTGTAAGCATATGATATGATATCAGTTATGCTAACTAAATGAATCATGAAAATTACATTTATGAAATAACTCTTAGTTACAGAAGAAAAAGGTCGAGACCATCCCATAGCAGAATATACAAACTGTTTTGGGTTGTTGATTAGGCTAATATTCTTTCTAGGAAGTGCTCAAGGAATTCTTGTTCTCTAAGAATAGTTCTACTTTAAGCAGATTACTTTCTGTGCCAAAGTTCATTTTGTTTTTTGGAAAAAGTCAAATAAATCTGTTGTAAAAATAGAGTCTTAAACTTGGTAGTTTTTTGTTTTGAAAAAATGAAGGTCGAATTTTAGAGTTCGAAAGAACACTGTGTGCTAATTTCAAAAGTTATTCTCAGTGCCAGGAGAAAACATTAAGTCATCAAGGCTGGCAAAGAAATCATCTACCACAGTAGGTGAAAGTTTGACTACTTCATTAAGAAGGTCAATTGTGCACAGATGCGAAGCATCGCCGTCAACGTCAGCCACGTTAGCAATGTTCATATCAGATGGTATATGTGTGTCTGTTGGTCTGCGTATCTCACCTCCAGTTGGATATATCAGTGAGATCTCAATGAATGCCGTCATCAGGATTGGTAGCTGCTGGGGGCAACACAACACATGAGCCATTACCGGACCCAGCAATGCGTCAGCATCCGTTGGCATAACCATGGTAGTGTTAGACAAACATCTAACACGCATTCCTCTCCACAAAGCAGGTATCGTAGAACAGGTGAGATGCAATCTTGGCAGATTGATCTGAATGACAAGAACCATGTGGTTTTCAGATCTCTCAAACAAGCCAAGCCAAGGATATGTGTTATTCTCTCATGATACCTCATGGCCTGGAGCGCATTTTCCATGCTGACTTGGGTATCGCTGGTGGCCAGATGTGCCATAACGGAGTAAGAGGAATGAAAATAAGATTCCTGCTATGAGTCCCAAAATGAGAGGCTAGCAGCCGAACACAGAGTGGACGAAGTTAGGAAAAATGCCCAGGACTGCTTCAAAGGGTGCTAACAGTCCCCAAAAAATCGTCTTAAATACATGTGTAATACCGCTGGTATCAGACATGTTAAAGATACGACTTAACATTTCGGCAAAATGTACTGGGCGGTTTGTTGATAATAAAGCATGTATCTCTGCAGAAGTCCTTGCAACTTGCAGATCATACGTCTCTTTGGACGGGGTCAGTGGCACAGTTTTTTGAAAAAGAATTGCTTTCATTCTGATTAAAGTATCAATTCGTATAGAAGAGATGTTCAGTGAAGGCCCTAGTGGCGACTCTCCTTCTGTCTTGGTTTTAGGAAACAATACTTGCAAACAGCAAGTGACCCTGGCTGACACAGTAACGCGATAGCTTATTCCTGGCATTATTCCACAACAGCTGTGATCATTTAACATACTGTAGCTACCATTGGAAAGCTGCCTAAAAATTGGATCTATCACCGCTGTGGGTGAACCCTCCAGGTGGCAAGGAAGGTTATTGGAAGAACCTTTGCAGGCTCCGTGTAAATTAATACCTTGACACAATAGTGTACCCCTTAGTGAGTTTTCACAAATTTTACCACTAAGAAATACTTTCTTTCCCCCACTCCAACATTTGTGTGTGTATGATAAATCCCAGGTTGACTTAATGTATTCTTTACCCAACCTTTCATACAGGCCTGCTGGTATGTGTTTTAAGCAATACTGAAACTGAAAAATCGTCACTGGTATCGTGATGGTGCCATGTATTATCCATTCAACTGATGGTTTCTCCGAAACGGTCAATGTTAATCTCTCCAGTTTTTCTATGCTCAGCACCGTATAGCTTCCCCCCTCTGTGCCAATGAGATTTGTTTATCTGTAAGGTTAAATACAGTAAACAGTGACATAGTGTTGATTATTCACCAAGGCACATAGCCAGAACGAAGGTTTTGCAACGTCCAGCCTAAAAGCATTATTGAACGGAATTGATAATGGCCATGTTGTACCATTAGCAAGTCCTGTTCTAATATGTCTATTGCAGATGATACAATGCTGTCCAAAGAATATGTTCTGGGCGACAGAGTTGTTAACCCATTGTCAACTACAGAGAGTGATTTCTCTTAATTAATACAATACATTTCTCGTATTCTTTCAGCTGTTTCAATTTGTGTGACTTTCCAAGCTTCATTGTAAGCAGTGTATATACCGGTGAATATGAAACGTTTATGACGTGGATTACGAGGTCCAAGTAAGAATTCTCGTACATCAACGCCATCTTTAAGCAAAGATAAGAGTTGTTTTATGTCTGGAAGTGTGGATCTCTGTAGCCACTCAAGGCATAGTTTTCCTACACTATAAGTTGGTATTATCCCTGGATGTTGTCTTTGGATATATCTTGGATCTGGCCGAGTTACCGTGAACCCTTGTGTTTTGTCCAGGAATCTATCTTGACAGTTATTCGTGTCTGTGGGCCAGAGATTAACCTTTTTTTCCATTCAGGATGTGATCTGTTCCGTTGTAAAATATAATTTACGTCTACCTTCTCATCTGAAGGTAAATTACTATCAGGTGTGGGCTTAGGTATGGATGGTTTGTTTAAATCTTTTATCTTAGCAATGCCAAGACAAGATGTCTGTTGAAAAGTGTCATCTAAAAACATCATTTGTTCTGGGATGATGCAGGCTCTGAACAATGTTTCTAAACCTTGTACCTGCCAGTCTTTTGTGCCCCAAACATTTTTTTTCTCAATGTTGTCTTTCCAAAAGTCAAAGCCTAAGGTGGAATATTGAGCATAAAAGGCAGCAGAATAAATTTGTTTAGTATTTGTCAACATACTTTTCATGCCTGTCTTATACATATTTTTGAAGTAAAAACGTTCTGGGTTTGTAACATTAAAACCTGTGAAATATGGAAATTTTTTAGAACTACCTTTTGGAGGTGTTGGACAATGTTCCCATTGATTATAAGTTAAAACATTTCTAGGGTTTGCAGATTTATGCAAGTAATGATGGCCAAAATGATTAAAACAATACATTTCTTCATAATTTGCTGAACCCTCTAAGTATTCATGTTTTGTAAATTTTTCTGACATTTCTAAGTCTGCCATCATGTTATTAACAGTCTCAAAGTCCCAATCATCAGAAAATGTGCTTGGTGAGACAAAATCACTTAAGGAAACCTTAAATTGATGAGGAATTGTTAGCAGCTCAACAGGGCCATACATGTCATAATCAGTTGTATCCCATGGTATTCCACCAGGTAATGGGACCTCTGTGATGTTCACTGATGACAGGTCTTGTTAACGATGAGATGATTTGTGCTGCTTCAGGAGAAAGTTGATGTTCTAACTTGCTGTGTCCATTTTAATGTGCTTTCCGTCTATCAGCTTTCCCAAACTTAACACAAGAATGAGCCATAGCAGGAGATAACGTACACCTAACACAATCCAAAGTCCAACCAAAGGTGAAACCAGATATGTATTTGTAAGCTCTTGACCAAGTTCCTTTACTTTTTCCTTGAAAGATTTCTTTGCTGGCGTAGTTTCAGGTTCACTGGGATCCTCCGAAAAGTTATTGAAGTTGATAAAATAGCCAGAGGCAGTTCTGTCATCAGTTGATATTGCACCAGATTTTTTTAAATCGCTGGCTTGCTTGATACCTTGACATGTTTGTATAGTCAGATGCTACATCATTGTAGATGGGAGTTTCTTGACAAACTGTTATTTGAGTTTTAAGAGGCACAAGTTCTATGGCTTTATTGCATAGTCCTTCTTTTCTCACTTTAGAATCTTCAAAGGTGATGAGTCTTTCAGTTTGAACCTCTTGGATAGTAGCAAGATTTGGTTGTCTGCTACATCTTGGGAGTCTACTGGGCCTACTACTTATTATCGGCCACATGGTGTGGTTTTACCAGGTCAATTTTTCCAGCAAGGGGTGGCAGTAGTACTGTTCTTGATCCGTGGATTGCTAGTACAGGTACTGGTTTTCTGTAAGAAGGCCCAAATTCCTTCTTGTCCGCTATTTTCTCCCTGACAAGATCCCCAATCTTTGGAATTCAGACAGGTCTTGCTGGGACAGGTGGTTTTTCTTCAGTGGCCGTTGGCTTTTCGCTGGTATTGCTTAGACTTCTTCTTGTTTCATTTAAGTCCTGTAAAACAGCCAAACGATCTTTGATATCAAAGGGTTTTTGTTCCACCACTGAAGTGTGACGATCGAGGTCTTAATCCAACATTCTAGTACCAAAAAGGATTTCATATCGAGTGATTCCACCCAGAGAATTTCTTGGCAGGTTATTAAGACTATGTTGGACATTTATTAGATGTTTGACCCACCCATCACCCGAACCTAATACCCTAGCTGGTATAGATTGCTTTATGTCACATTTTTTTCTCTCCACAACCAAATTTCCCTCAGGATGGAATGGACTCAAAAATCGCAATGCAACGCCCAAGCTGGCCATGTCCTCCTTGTAAGCCCTAGAGCTAAATGCAGGACCCTGGTCAGAATGTAGCGTGCCGATTGCGTATGTGCCGATAAAGACTTGCAAATCTTTTATAACAGTTCGGGCGTCAGCTGAGTGCTGAAGCCACATCCAAATGAATCTCAAGCATGAATCCACTGCAACCATGATATATTTATAGTTGCCATCCCTTTGTAAGGGACCACAGTGGTCCAGGTAAACACACGCTAGTGGTTTATCTGAAATCAGAAGGGGTTCTGCGCCGGGCGTTTCACTGCTGAAACTTTCATTTTCTGACAGATTTCACATTCCAAACATAGTTTGTGGTTTGTTTCCCCATGCGTGGCCACCAGTATCGCTGTTTTAATAATGAAACTGTGGCGGAAACACCTGCATGTGCAGAGGCAAGCCCTTCATGTGCCGCTAAGGTTAGTCCTAACCTGTGTTCCATGTTTGGGATTACTCTATCCCCCACTCCAGGGATTCGAGCAAAAGGAACATTATTCGCATCAGTTATATATGAGTACTTGAGTGGAAAGCCCTTCGGTAATGTTTTACCACTGTCTTTTATTGAATCAGTGACTGCTTGCATTATTTCGCTGTCTATTTTCGTTTTTGAATGAGTAATTGCAGCTACGGAAGCCGTTTGCACAGCTGCCTTCGCGGCGTCATCAGCCAATAAATTCCCTTCAACATGAATGCCATCACGCTGATGACTCAGTGTATGGATCATGTGAGTCTTTTGTAGTTTTTTCTGTAAAAGAACTACTTGTTCCCAAAGTATTTTATGTTTTATTGTGCCACCTTTCGCGTCTTTGAAACCATTTTGAACCCAGTTCTGCAAATATTCATTGTATGACTGGATGCAGTAATGCGAATCGCACACTATTAGTTTGGGGAATTCGCGATCAGTATTTTCCAGCACCATCTTGAATTATTGGAGTTAAGCTCGCTGAGCTGTACAGTCTCCTAGTGATTGAGGTTTGTTACTATAGGTCTAAATTTACCATTGTACCAGCAACCTTTAACGATCGCGCATGCAGCACTGTAAGCTTGTTTGCCCCAATTGCGGGCTGGGCTGATCTGTCTGTATATATTATACAGCCGTAATATTCTAGAGGTAGAATTTCAGTAGGCAGAGGACATTCTTTTTCATATTGGAGAAATTCTTGTGTCTTCAAGAAAGGGTCAAAAACGTATTCAACATCTGTTGCAGCAAGAGAAGTAACCCATTGTATCCATCTTGGATAGAGAGCTTTTGCATTTGGAATGCTTGCCTTTGTAACTGCCTCCAAGGCAGGAACAGGTGTAACGACGTTAATGCGTTTACCTTGTGCGTGGGCTCTCTCCTTTGCTACAGCAGTCTGAACCGCTGTCAGAATTTTTTCTGTTTTAGTGAATTTCATTTCAGCTTGTGTGTAGAAGTGTGATTTGTATGCTCTTGGTACCTTTTCACCTTCATTAAAGGTCAGGAATGTGAATCCGCATCTCCCTGGGATGATTCAGATAGCAAGGTTGCGTAAATTGTCACATGTTTGGAAGTGTGTTGTTGCCAAAATGTCTGTTTGTACTGAACGCAAAATTTCTGTGTGTTTTTGAGTCCAATTAGTTGGTTTGAAATCAGGTTTGATTAGTTCGTAGAAAGATTTAGCCCATTCCGCGTAATTCAGAAAGTAAGTTCTTCCGAAATTTAGGAATCCTAGAATTGACTGTAAGTTTTTCAGCTTATTTGGAGTTTGGAGCAGAGCACAATTTTCGATAAACTTCGCTGCCAGGCTTTTGCCTTCACTCGAAAGTTCGTATCCTAAGAAGAGGACGTTGAGGTGGTCAATTCTTGATTTTTTAAAGTTTAATTTATACCCTTCTGAGGCGAACCCAAGTAGTATGGTGTTCACCCTGTTCAAGTGCCTTTCCAATTCATCATCTGTAAGATAGATGTCATCGACATAGGATAATGCCTCATCATCATACGTTTGTAGTAACTCTGTTACTCTGGCTGAAAATAATCCAGGACTGTTCATAAATCCCTGGGGGAGATGACAGAAGTGTTGTTGTGTCCCCATTATTGAGAAAGCGGTCAAGTACCTGCTTTCTGGTGCAATATTTTGACAGAAGAAACCGTTTGAAATACCTAAAGTAGTTTTATATTTCTTCCGAATTATATTATTCATTAGTGCTGCACTGTGTGAATTTTGTACTGCAAAAGTTTTGCAACAAGAGTTTAAATGTCTGTAATCCAACACTAGACGATATGTTTCGTCTGGTTTGGAGACAGGAAACAAAGGATTATACATTGACGAGGTGCATGTTTCAATCACCCCTTGGTATTCAAGTTGTTCTAAGATCTCTCTTACTTGTTTTTTAGCTTCCTGCTTAACTGGATACTGTCCCTGGGCAGATGGTTGATTTTTTAATTGTATTTCATGGTGAGGAGACTCCTCATCCCATTCCACATGATTTCTATATAATGCTGGAGCCTGGGCAACAGCCCATTTTCTGGCATAGGAATAATTTTTTATGAATAGGAATATGATTAGAGAAGGCTGGCATTATGATCTCTTCGCCATGTGGGCACTCCCTGAAAAATTCAGGTGGCCAGTCTTTTTCTGCTAGAAGGATGTCATAACCTTTAGATAATTTTTCCCAAAAGAGTGTTTTTATCTTCCTAGTTATGTTACTTCATATAACTTATGCGGTATACTAACTCTGGTGTCTGCAGTTTCAACCTGAATGAATTGATTCAGATCCACTGTCTCCAGATGATCTTTCAGGATCCTGCGAGCTATGGTGACCTCTATTGTGCTGTCCAGCATTGTCTGGGCCCACTCCCCGTTCTTGAGTGGTGTCCTCAAGATCCTCGGCATGTCTGATTTTAATACTTGCTACCTTCTTTTTGGAGAATTTAGTTTTTTTTTTTTTGGAACGTGCCGATAGTCTTTGGACTTCATGCGTTCTTCTTTTTGTTCTGATCGTCCTCTTCTTTCGGATTTTTACGAGGAAGTCTGAAAGGTACGAGAGGATCATGTACCAGTATCTTGATATCTATCTGGTTTTCTTATATTATCCCTATTTCTAAGGTTATATCTCTTTTCAGAGTGCTCCTTTTGAGGCGATCTACCTCTGGACTGAGAGTGCTTCTCTTTAGGAAGTGACTGTCTACTATTTTCCAACTTCTTTTTAGGAGTAGTAAGATTGTCTTTGAGAAAAACTTTCGCAGGATTTTCTGTTAGTTCAGGTTTTACAGGTTTCCCTCCCAAGCTATCTCTTCCTAGTTCTTCATAGGATTTTTCAATAATTCTTGCAAGTTCATACCGTTGCTCAGTAACATCAAGTCCTTTTCATTTTTGGCGGATTGCCACTTATGCTGCTTCACCTTTAATGTTAGCTAATTAGATAGATGAGACCTGTTTTAAATCTTTAAGTAATTTCATTCCTAGGTTCAAGGCCAGTTCTGGACCGTATTCATTTTGAATCTGTCTCAGAACGTCTGGTATTACCGCCATAGATGGGACACCATGTGTTTTTGTGTAGATTGAAGCAAAGACTGTACCCCAAGTGCCTACGTGTCTACCTGTGGTGCAATCCCCATTGGTAAACAGATTGTTAGAATCCTGTGTTTCTCATGAGGTGTACTATCGGGAAATACCGCCTCTATTTAAGTAATTTTCTGGGCTAACCAGAATGGAATTTATTCCCTTTTTGCGGGCAACTTAACGATTACTGACTATATAGTCTGTGATGTGATTTTGTTTGTGTTCCTCTGATGAGGGGTGTGCTGTGGAATTCTTATAGCAGGTTGGACTGTTAAAGTCTGAATGACATATTGTACCACTTGTCTATGTATTTTAATTAATTGTTTTAGCTGAGATAACAGTTCTACATCTGACATTCTTTCAATGTTAGGATGTGGTGTATAGCTGGCTAGTACCGGCCATGTAGCTCCTGGTCTACCTAGTGGACCGAGCCTGGTAATATGATTTTGATGTGGTAGCGCGCCTTTAAATCAGAGCTGATGCTCTTGGTAAGTTAGTGGAATTTCAACGTCCTTGAAAGGAACGTATTCAGCTTGATGTTCCTCCATTTTGTAGAAATGGAACACATGTGTTGTTGGATTTGCCTGTGGAAAGACAATCCATGAATGCAATACTTCTGTCTGCCGATATTCATGTGCCTCTATGACAAATATAACTGTATCACCTCTCGGTTATAGGTCATTTTCTTTAAGCTTCATAGCTATGGCTTTTCTCGCATTTTCCGGGATGATTATAGCATCCGCGTAATTTTGTTGGAGACCTGTCTCGTCTAAACCTGGTTGGGCTGCAGTTCTTGCAGCTCCACTGCCCCCGGGATTATCTTTGTTTGACATTTTGTTAAGAAGATTTGCAGAATAAGTTTCAAAGAAATAAAGATAAGGTGCACAATATTTTGGAACACTACGTCCTTCAATGTTGAACAAAACCAAAACTAATACATAGGATTTTTCTTCCTAATCAGTTTATGGCGGATATTTTATCCTTTAACCCACTCCAGACGTCTATTGGAGTTTTTACGGGATAAAGGGGTCTCAGTGAAATGCACGACTGAGTTACTCTAGTATCTAGCGTTAAATTAGTGCCTTACCAAACGTTGGGTGCCATGTAGTGTAGTTCCTATTTTCCCAATAGGCTCTGCGCATTGGAATAGTATATCCTATAGATTAGACGTAGGACTGAGGTCGACTAGGTCTCTATCGAATATACTAAACTTAATTGTGTGTGCCAGCCAGCTCAGAGGTCACTAGAAACTTTCTCGAATTCTCAAGAAGGGATTAGTCTCTGACAACTGCATAAACATGACAACTTTGTTTACTCAAGATAAAACGTATCTTCAGAGTCATGGAAACAATAGATAGATATTTCACTCAGTCAATCGTGCATGCTTCATTACACTAGAGGTGCAGAGAAAGTAGAAAAACGGGTGTTTTCATTAAACGGATTTATTGAACAGTCTTCTTTCTCAAGCATAAGAAATGAACTGCTACAATCGTAGCACTGTTTGTCAAATATAATGCATACAGTATAAATAGTAGAATAAAATAATAATGTAAGAGCATTGTATGGTTCCTAAATCATATATAAATACATGCATTAATAACAGAAGCTAAAAGTACTGAACTGGTGCTTCTAAAATACGTCCACCCCGGTGTACCTAACCTAAGCTTAGTACGAGGGAAGAAGTAAGTGAGGTGTAGCATAAAGGTAGTATTCCTTTGCCAAGAATCTGCTCAAGATTTCTCTACGGGTCTAATCAGCTCCGTACCTTAGTTTAGAATGGAGAAGGTCAGGCTCAGGACTCGATTTCCCAACAACCAGCAAGGGTAGCTTGAAAACACTGGAGCCGGATTTCTCGACAGGAGAAAAGACAGCGTCTCTCTCAGTGCATCTGCTGGAGAGTCGAATCCTTTGGCACTTGCTGTAGTAGGGCGCGTTGGGCAAGTAGATAGTCGAACTTCTCCAAACCACCGTGTGTTTGCTTGGGTGAGTGTGGGCATATTTATACCTTGAAGGTGTCAACTTTGACGTACAGTTGGACATAATAACATCATCAAAGAGTCTAAGTTCTTTGAAAACTCCATGAGTTCTTGGATAAATCAATATTCAAGCAAGGGGAAGTCCCCGGCTGCTCTCGCTGAGTTTTCCAGGAAATCGCTGTGGATTTTCAGAACTAGTGGAAGTAGCCCTACCATATTCGGACTGCATGAACTATGCCTAAATATGGTTATGATTTCTATGCCTATATAAGGATATGGTTATGTATACCTATATAAGGGCATGAATCGGGAAACTTGCAATAGGGTCCTAAAATGATACATAACAAGAGGGTGAGCGCAGGTTAACTGAAATTGTGTATCTGACTTACCTTGACTAGATTTGGCCCCTACTTGGAGATGGTGCAAACCTCTGCCAACTAGAGACCCGATTTCTTACAGAGACCCATTAAGGATAGCTGCCGTCACATGGATGGTGGCCTGCTAAGGTCAGCAGACCACAAAGTCTGTGATTTCTGTTTCATAGTGTAATCTTTCTTTTTGTCAATCGGGCCTTTACAGACCGCAAAAATGCTTTTGTACTTATGCCCCGTGGTTTTAAACATTTGCTGCTGATTGCATCCACCCCTTTCCACTAGAACATGAAAATATTGAGTATTTCTATACTCTTTACCAAATGGCCACATTATCGATTGCTCTATGGTATTTTTAGCCACCCATCCTTCATCTCAAAAGTTTGGAAAATGTGATTCTTACCATCAATAGTTCCCACCTGGTAAACTGTTGGAAATGTGTGTAAATCATGTGCAAATTCTTATGATCCACCATGATTGGTACAACATACATTGCGCTTTTGAGACTTAGGTAATCATCCTGAGTGGCCTCTTATTTCTGATGAGGCTAGTAATGGCAATTATTGGACTTTTTGGAATTATGAGAACAATGGGAACACCGTGAATTTCTTAACTTTCACCCAGAGTTTTCGGTTGCTAAAACCAGCTGAAATCTACAGGTGAAAATCCAGCCTAAAATGATTAGTAAATAGGGGGAATGGACCCAGAATTACTGACATTCTGGTAATTCCTGATTTATTAGTGGATCCTCAGAGTCTAAATTGTAACTGGATCAATTTCCCCAACCCCTTAGTTACCTGTTATCAATATATCCAGGGGTGTGAAAAATCCAGTCAATTTACTGAGCTACTAATGCCTAAGTAGCTTACAAACTCTTTGGCATGACACACCCTCAGGTGAATTTGGAGGCTTCCTATCATCAAGGGAATAGGTATCCTTTTGCCCTCAAAGACTCCTCTCATTCCTAGAATGTCTGGCCATTGCTGACAATCCTTGGGTGCATGTTGGTGATTTATCAGATAATTGGGGTTGGACTTACGAACAATACATATAGTGATTATCAAATAGGGATTTATTCATGAATCACTTTATGTTTATCACTAATGTACAAAAAGTTTATTTAGCCCCTATTCCTTAAATAGCAATTCATAGTGGGTTGCAAATAGGCCTACCTCATGAATATTTACAAGGTAGGTTGCAATTTGTGACCCGCTGCCATCACAGGGATGGTGGCCCACTGGGGTCAGCAGACCACCATGCATGGGATTGATTTTAAATACGCCATCTCTATTTTTAAAGTCAGACTGTTTACTTTAAAGAAAAACAGGATGTGTTCAAAATGAAAAAAAAATGAAACGTTTAAGTTTCATATATTTTTCAACCATTCTCAAAGGGGAAAGGGGTCCCTTGGGGAGCTCTTCCCATTTGCGAATGGGTTATCACCAACATTAAGTTGGTGGTAAAGTGTGAATGTTTTGCAACTGCATTTTGATTGCAAACCATTCATGCATACCAATGCGAATCGGTATTTGAAAGTGATGGTTTAAATACGCCCCATCCAAATACAGTTTTGCAAGCCCAAATTACTATTCAATAACAGGTTACCAAATCACAATTATGGCTTTGCACATTTGAGTATGCCTTTTTTGCATTTGCAACAGTCTGATTCTGCAAATCGGGGTGTTTGAGACCAAAAAACAAGTTTCGCACATCTATCCCTCGATCTTAAATATCCAATTTAGTGTGATATAGTAATATACCAATTTAAAACACCTGAATTGTTCTAACTTTTTTAAAGACCATTATTACCTCTAAATCAATTGTCTACTTTGGGGCTCCTTTTTAAGACTAGCAGTTTATGCCATATTGAAATATCAATTTTGACAATCATATTTTTTGGGAGTTGAGAACCAGACTTGCCAACCATAAGTCACTTAGGGAGCTTTTGCTGCATAAGCTTTATCTAGTGAAGTCAAAAAGCCTTTTCCTACTTTCAATTACACCTCAATAACTCAAAAGGTCAAAAAGATGCGTTATTTGGCCACTAAAAGCCATCAAAGCAGACATTTAAAAAGAACATTAGGTCAAAGGTAAAATAACTTAAAACACCATGTCCCGTATAAACAATAAAAGAAAGTCAAAACACACAGATAAATGAGCTAAAATCAGCGATAAAATCAATAAAAAGATAAACACGGTTATTTCCAAGGCTAAGTTTATAAACAGCATGGGATACAATGTATAAAGTGCTATAGTGGTGAAGCATTAAGTCTAGCACTAAGATGTATTGTGGTGTAAAGACACAGGGTAACACATATTAATCCCTGGACGCAGGCAGTAGAGACAGATTAGCTACTCCGAATGCAACCTCTTCCTGAGTCTAATGGCCCCTGTAAAGAAGGCTCGTAACCTAAAAGCAGACCATAGTGAATGATAACATTTGAAGATATAATAATGCTGGCCTTACTTGGGCAAATTGACAGTTTCTGAGCAACAGAAGTATAAACTTTCTGTGCAAGAAATCATAATAGTCACAGAAAAATAAAATGCAGGGTGTCCTGCTCCGAAAAATTGTCACGAGGTTAGGGCTTTAATGTGCCAGGTTTCATATATCCTTTGGGGAACACCAATAGACAGGGGACCAAGTTCAGACGGAATCTAGATACCACAAAGTGATGATAAGCATTGGTAACAAGAAGTAGGTACGGTTGTTACTGTGGACTCAAGCTCAGTGTGACAAACCTTCTCACTGAGGGCTTAGCTAACTCCTTCTCTTCCCTAACCCCCTGCCGTTTGGACAGGAACTGCTGTTTGATATCTCTGATGGCTACCAGACCTGGAGGCCGGGGATCTATATATAAATAGGGACAGCCAAGCCATTTTGTCTGTTCCATGATATATTTAAGCCAAGGAATATGTAGAGCCCCCTCGAGTATGGTGCAATCCATAATAATAAGTTGATTTAAAGGAGGGGTAGGACAGGCCCAGATTCTCAGCCAGCGCATCAGTGGGACTACATCTGTCAGATCTGAGATATACCCCACACCCAACTCCTCATGTAGAATAATGCCAGGGGGGCAGACGGGACTGCCTAAAGCCTACGCATGAATTTATTCTCGGCCCCCTGGATGTCCCTCATATCTAATATACGTGGCATAGGGATACATTTTTCTTCACAAATCTTCAGCAGGGCTGTGTTTTGACCCCAATATTTTAGCAAAGTCCGGTGTGGCACCAGCCACTCTAGTTAAAACATTCTTTGTATGTATTCTTTGTGCGCACCAAGACCCCAGTAGTCAAATAGCACCCCTAAGTATGGGAAGGTTGGTTAGTTCTGCCACCTTACAAACAAACTTGACCTTGGCAGCCTTAAAAGGCCTATTGACAATGTGTGCGATTTCGTAAAATTAATGGCTAAATCAAGTGAATCCATAAAATCTATTAAACTGTTTAAAAGTTGTTGAATACCCACAGCAGTTCTGGCAAACAGGAACACATCAACATACAGAAGTGCGGGGATCATCTTAGATCCGGCTCTTGAGATGTCTTTGCAGCTGGATGATAAAAAGTCCCCTAGCTTATTAATATACAGCGTGAACAACAAGGGGGCCAAAATGCATCTCTGACGGACACCTCTCTTAACTGCTCAGGCATCTGTCAAGCCTCCATACTCGTCAAATCTCACCGCTGTTGAGGTGTTTTCATGGGCAGTGTTAGAACTGGGATTTCTGTTGGGCTAATGCTTACGCCAAAACCAGGAGGAAACCACCATTCTAGTCAGGGCAAGGGAGTCACACGCCAAGATAACCTCTGCTCACCCCCTTGGTAGCTTGGCACGAGCAGACAGGCCTATCCCGGAGGCAATGTGTAAAGCATTTGCGCACGCACACAACAGCAACAAAATCCTAGGCACACCACAAAAGGAACTCCACATAAGGTTATATAAAAATAACTTTTGTATTGTCAAAACACATCAGATAGTAATCACACAATATACATTGTGCCAACTGGTACGAGCAATGTTCACAAGGGATTATTTACACCAGGACAGGGCCACATGGGCCACTGTCAGAATCAACACTTGGCAGAAATAGCACTTCTAGAACATAGAATAAGTGTAGCACAAAATAACAAATTATAGACCACAACCAGTAACCACTGGTAGAAGGTATGTACACACTACGCAATACTAATAACCATAGGCCTAGATCATGCATGGACACATAACCTCTCTAGTATAAACTATACTAGGCAAAACAACCTCCTAAGCATGAAAGCACATCTAGAGGTATCACAGGCATAATGGTATTGCACATTACGCATAACTCACATTTAGGCCTAACCATTAAAAATACAGTAGGCAATCTCCTCACTAGTCTAAACACATTAGACCATACCCCCTGAGCATAACTCACATTTAGGAGCGTAAATCACACAGTGAAACATAATCTCACTAACATAAACCTCTATAGGTAAAACCATCTCTGGAGGTATCAACACAGGGTGCGTAAAACATACTAAATGCATTACATTTCCTCGCACCACATCACTCTAGCCCATAAATTACATTAGGCAATTATAATCATAAACATAACAGGTAATCACATTGCGCAAGAATCACATTAGGGCTTTGCACCCTATACCTCTACCAGTCCCCTAGGCCAACTGGCCATCAAGAAGGGGCTCAAATGCCCTGTGTCTAGAATGTCAGGGCGCGCTGCCACGCAGCACCAGTCAAGGGTGCACCAACAGCGCAAGCCTAAATGTTCCAGCTGCCACTAAGTGCTGCGCAGCTGTAGAAGGCCTGGCACCTCTCTGCCACTTCTGTCCCTCTCAGGGACTCTCTCTCCCATGCGCCTAAACGGTGCAGCTGCCCACTACCTGCTGGGCAGCTGAGGACAAAACTGCGGCAGGGGCTCTCGCCAGCCCTCAGGGACAAAAACTGCGCAAAGGGTTGGAGCCCTCTAGGCTCTAAAACAATACATGTGCCCTCTGGCTCCTTAACCATAAAGACTGTGCAAAACTGAGCCATCAAGCTCTAACAGTAAGGTGTCCCCAGGCACTGGGGCCTTAAAATGAAATGTGCCCCCTAAGAGCCATCTAGGCTCTGGAACAAATAACGCCGTCATGGGCCGCATTAGTACTCTAAAATAAAAATGAACACAATAGGGCCCAACAATCACGTGAGGCCTCGTGGGCTCTATGCACCTAATACCCGGTGGAGCCTCGTGGACATGAAATCAACTGGGCCCTGACGTTGGAGTCCCCCCCTCTGGGGACTCGGAATACACAATGCCCCCTGAGCCTCTTGTGGGCTCTGAAGAAGAATGGGGCCAAAGGCGAGGTGGGAGCCTTGCAGGCTCTAAAGTAAACTTTGCCCCAAATCACGCTGGAGCGGCCTACTGGCAACAGGGGCTACTCGATCGCTGGGCTCCTCACCAGAACACCGAGAACAGGCACAGCTGTGGCTTTGGAACCCACTCCGGGACTCCAGCAATCACTACCAACAGGGAGAGGTGGCGAATTGCTCCCTAGGCGCTATCGCCACCCTCTGTTCAGCGGAGTAGCGGGAAGGAGCATAGGTCACGGGGGGGGCAAGCACCGAAAGCATGCCCCGACACACCCCAACCACCTCACCCAAAGCCCCACTCACCGCTCTCTGCTGGCGGGGCCTACACGAGAGCTCCCGCTCCACCGGGCTCTGTCTCTGCAGTGCTCCTCTGTGAGTGGGCGGGCTCAGGCACGGCAATGTGCCTCGTGCCCGTTCCTCCGGGTAAACAGGCAGCAGGCTCCTCTTCAAACAGGCAGGGAAACTTCCGCTTGGGGCGTGGGGCTCTCTCTCCTGGGCCGCGCTATGATTGGGCGGCCCACGCAGCTTCCGGGTCGCCCATAAGCCCCGCCCACGTCACCAGAGACTGCCTGACTTCCTTGCGAGCCGGCTGCGGCGGATATCTTCAGGCTGCAGAAACGCGGGGTAGGCTCCCTCGATAGCCAAAAGGAGCAGCGGGGTAAGCACCCGTATTTAATTATAAAAGTGAAACGAAGGCCAAAAAATGGGCGAAATCGGTGGCAGGCAGTGCGAGGTGGGCACCCGTGCCGTAAGTTAGCAGAAAGGGGGATCCCCACGCAGCCTCTCTGCGCTGCAGGCCCCCAGCAGTCCCAGAATAAAGCGCTCCCCAGCAACAAGGTCCTCCTAGGGGCAGAGGACAGGGGATCAAAAAGAAGTCCTCCAGCACCCCGGCAAGGCAGAGGGGTCCCCTGCCAAAGTCTATCAGCAATCCAGGGGCTGGGCAGGGCCCAGGGAGGCAAGCCTTCCCCTGGGCCCCAGCAGCAACACGCCCCTGGTAGATTCTAGTCAGGAAAACAAGAACATTTTACAAGAGGTCACAGCCTCTTTTTATACACAAAAATCCCTTTGTCTAGCAGGGTGTAGGCAATGTAAGAACCAGCTACAACTGGTTATGGGGGACTCCCTTTCACTGGTCAAGCTAGGGACATCGGACGCACCACAGGGAGTGGAACCAGCATTGTGGAGGGAAAACCCAGCCCTATTCAGGTCCCAGGTGTACCCCTCCCTCACATCAGCATGCTAATCTCTCCATTCACCAACGGGGCAGACCCATCCTGACTCCTGGAGCCAGGCTCACCAGCCAGCTCCAGCCAATCACACGCCAGACACAAATTACACAAACATGCCAACTTCTAGAAGTGGCACTTCCACACTAGACACAATCATGCTGCATACATCATTGTGCAGCATTCAATCCCACGAGTTCACACATACCAAACTCGACCCTGCACTCCCCACACATCAGGAACTACCATGGTCACACATATTCCCCATGCATTCCTATGGGAGGGAAGGTCACTCTCACCACACACACAGAGAGCGCACGCACTTTACACTGGACCTCAGTGAAAAAGTGCGCACAGACCTAAAATCACCAACACCAGGTTACAGAAACAGGCTAGGCAAAAGCAAAAAGTTTTGGGGTGAACCTGCCAAAGGGCCGGGTCCAACAGGCGGTATGTAAAAAGGCCACCAATTCTATATCCAATCCCATATCTCGTAGGGTCAACCATAATTTAGACCTGTTTACGTGGTCAAATGCTGATGTTAGGTCCATAAAAGCCATGTGTAAAATTCCCTTTTTGGCGATAGTGTATTTTCTAATCACTAATTGCAGGTTAAGACATTGATCAATAACTCATTGGATAGATTATTTTCATGGCTGAAATTTTGTGTCTGTACAGTCAGATCCACAAAATATTTTCATCGAGCACTAGGCCCACATATTTATACTCTGTCACACTTACAAGCCTGTATTTGTTGATGTATCAGTATCCTTTATATTTCAATGTGCTGAATGTCAGAATTTTTTTGGGGGGTGTTTGCTGGTAACTGGCTTGAATCAGACTAATTGAGCAGAATGATCCTTCCTTGGAGCCGATACATCCAAACTAATCCAATCCAAATGAATTCACTCCACTCCAGTCCAATACAATATCATCATCATAGCATGAAGGGTGTCAGTGGCTGCAATGTTAAATGCATAATAATGAATTCCTGCATTTACATCATAATTTACCACATAATTAGCAAATTTTACCGGTTTAAGTTCTTTCTCTAGCAAAAGGATAGAAATAATACTGATAAAGAATGTGCCTCATAGCTTGCCTTTATGTCACACAGTTTAGATAATCATACTACATAATTTGTTCCTCAATGCCACATACTCCTAGTAATGTTACCTCTTTCTGTGCCAAGGAAGTATCAGTTAAGTCCTCAGTCACATAGACCCTGTGCGGAGGACATAACCATAATGTCCTCTGCACACGACCAGAAAATTTCCAGGTATTTACGGCAGAGGTATTTTGTTTTTTAGCCTTGGGAGCAGGGGAGAGCTTTCCCTGCCATCGGGTCAGTGGATGTTACCCTGCTTGGCTGGGTTCAGAAGGGCTGAATGGGGCCCCTATGGGCCCTGGGGTGGGGGTCCTCTGTCCTGGGACCAGTCCTGTGGCCTGACACATGTCCAAGCAACTGGGATGATGTCCCAGGGGTCAGAGGAGGATTCCCCTTATGCAATAGCTCTGACCAGGCCCTGTGGGGAGTCCTGCCACCCTGGGATCCATTCTCCAGCATGTCGCACTGTCAAGGACTCGGGACAGGGGTCCATGGGACCTGCGGAGGCTTCTCCTACTTGGCTGGGCTCAGAAGCTCCATCTGCAGCCCCGGCGGGCCCCGGGGTGGGGGTCACCTTTCTGCAGCCCACCACATGTCCAAGCACCTGGGATGGTGTCCTGGGTGCCTAAGGAGGACTTCCCTGAGAAGTTTGACTGGGCCCTGGAACCAGCAGGTCCCCAGTCTGGGGCGGGCCCTCCCACCCTGGGCTTGGTCCTCCAGCCTGCCGCATCACCAAAGACCCAGTATGGGAATCCTTTGAGCCAGGAGCCCTCCCCCACTTATAGCGTGTTAAGGTACCTGTAGACCCCAGGTTGGAGTTCCATCAGGGGCCTCCTCACAGCCCCAAGCCTGAGGCCCTGCTGGGGCTCAAAGCACCTGACCACAGTGTACCTGTTCCCTCCAAAGACAAGTAGAAGCCCATTCTTTGAGGAACAGCACAACCAGATAGGAGTCCTTCAAACCCAGCAATCTGGTTGCTTTGATCCCCTTGGCCAACTGGTCATAAGCAATGCTTTCCAACGGCATGTCCAGATGGCCCGGCTCCCCTGAAAGTCCCAAAGAGGGCTCATTTGCTTTCTTGAACAAAGCTAGGGCTCCAGGAGGCTGGGTGCGCTCGTGCCTTTGGTGCACTCTGTCATTCTGTGCGCACGGATTACAAGAAAGGGGGCTGTTCTTCCTCCAGATTACTAGGAACAGGGTACCTTGGACCACCTCGAGGTCACGCGGCTCTCAGCCAGGGACCGCCAGGGGCTGGCATGGCCTACCAAGACCCTTAGGAACCCGGGTTAGCTTGTGCCTCCCAGCCCTGCCCAATGGGCCATTCCTCTGAGCCTTCCTTCGCCAAGTCCAGGAATGGAAATGAAGCCAACATCCCAGCTGCCATGGCAGTCCCGATGAGGGCTCATTTGCTTCATTAAGTCCAGGCAGAGCTCCAGGATGCTGAGTGAGTTGTGGCCAATGGCACCCTCTGTCACTTGTTTGCAAGAAAAGGTAGTAGCCTTCCTCAGGATTACTAGCAACAGGGTACTCTGGATCCTTGTATAGTCTGCAGTTAAAATTTGGGTGGCAGCAGGGCCTGCGCTGGCTCACCTGGCCTCTAAGGGTTTGGGTCCACACCTGTCTCTCAGCTCGGCCCAATGGAGTAGGCAGGGAGACAAAGCTCAGATTCAGCCTTGCACATATAAGTACACATAACCGGTACAGTGAAACTGTGAATCGCTCATTTAATCAGTTATGTTTCCTTTGATCAATCCATCTGTTACTTGGATAACTGTGGTATTTCTAGCGCTAATACGTGCTGATGAGAGCTAACGTGATGGGATTCGTCCACTTATCAGGCCAAGACCAATCCGGGTTCACCTGGCCAATTGCATGTCCCTGTGACAGCGATGATACATTAGGATTGTTGGCCCTATCAACTTTCTATGGTACTTTCTGTGCATACAATGTTGACCACAGGTAACTGGGGCTCAGGGTTCGATTTCGGAAAGGGAGCCTGAGAAATGGCTACCACATACCAGGAAGGCAGCAGACACACAAATTACTCACTCGCGACTTGAGGAGGTAGTGAAGAAAAATAACAACAATACAGGACTCTTTTGAGGCCCTGTAATTGGTGTGAGTACACTTTAAATCCTTTAATGAGGATCCATTGGAGGGCAAGTCTGGTGCCAGCAGCCATGGTCATTCCAGCTCCAACAGTGTATATTTAAGTCGCTGTAGTTAAAAATCTCGTACTTGGATCTTGGGATCTAGGTGGAGGTCCACCACAAGGCAAGCTACCTACTGACCTAGCCCATGTCTCTCAGCACCCCTGATGCTCTTGACTGAGTGTCCGGGGGGTCCAAAGCATTTACTTTGAAAAAAATTAGAGTGCTCAAAGCAGGCCGGTCGTCTGAATATTTCAGTTAGGAATAATTCTATAGGACTCCAGTCCTGTTTTGTTGGCTTTCGGAACTGGGGTTATGATTAGGAGGGATGGTAGGGGTGTTCACATTGTCTCGATAAAGGTAACATTCTTGGACTGGAGCAAGACGAACCTAAGTAAAAGCATTTTCCAAGACTGTTTACATTAATTAGGAATGAAAATTGGAGGTTCGAAGATGATCAGATACTGTTGTAGATCTGACTAGAAACAATGCTGACTAGCGATCCAGTGGTGTTATTCCCATGCCCTGCGGAGCAGCTTCCTGGAAACTAAAGTCTTTGGGTTCCATGAGGGGTATGGTTGAAGAGCTGAACTTAAAGGAATTGATGAAGGGCACCACTAGAGGCCAGATGTAGGTAAACCATTTATACTGATTCTAAAATACCGAATTTTACCGATCGGTATTTTAGAATCTGTAAATGAAATGTAGGTAAAAATTCTGTATTTTTTACTGATTCGCAAAAAATCGGAATCTGCCATTCGGTAATTACCAAATCGGTATTTACCGAATCGGTATTTACCGAATCGGTATTTCCCATTCATTCCTATGGGCCAAATACCAATTCGGTAAATACCGATTCGGTAAATACCGATTCGGTAATTACCGAATCGGAAAGCAAAAGAAAGTGAAACTGAATCAGGCAGCCACTCTTTCTCACAGATGTTACGAAGCAAAATAATTTGTTCTACACCAGAGTCTCATGAAGAGGATTTACAAAGATTGAAAAAGAAGTTCATGGAACGAGGATATCCCTCGAAGTGCATAGAAAAAGCAGAAACACGAGTCAAAACCATTAACAGGGAAACTCTGTTAAAAAGTAAAAATAAACCTGTAACTACCACCGCAGTGTATTTGTATCAAAGTTTTCCACTAAAGCCATCAACATCAGAAAAATCATCACAAAAAGATGGGAATTACTCCAAAACGATGAAGACTTCAACAACATATTTTAGCTAAAACCCATTTTTGCGTACACAAGAAGCCGGAATTTACAAGAACAACTCAAAATCACTACAGGACCTAGTAACATTAACCACAAAGGAATGCGCAAATGTAATAACTGTGTACATTGTAACAACGTTATGCAACAATATTTTGTAACCCATCCAAGAACTGGATAAAAAATAAATCTGAAATTCACAGCTGATTGCAACTCCAATTATGTAATTTATTGCATAAAATGCCCTTGTGGGTTAATGTACATAGGGAAGACCGAAAGGAAACTTAAAACAAGAATAGGTGAGCACAAAAGTATGATACGCAACCAAAATACCAAATCTAATTTGGCAGCTCATTGGATAACCCACAAACATAACATCTCCCAAGTCCGTTTCATGGTTGTGGAAAAGATTGAAATAAGAGAAGGGTCAGATAGTCGCAAAATCTTATCCCAAAGGGAAGTTATGTTAAATAAAAAGTTTCAAACTATGGAACCTTTAGGGCTAAATGATAAATTGGATATAGGATGTTTTCTATGAAATGCTTCTAGATTTGATATCGTATCATGAGAAATATGTAAAGGCAAATGTACACTGTTTATACTGTATTGATTACATGGACCTAAAAACTGCAACGAACTTCCACACACATTTTTTACATTCACATTTACGCACAGCATATATCATCAGGCATATTTACAACGTTTCGACATTTATCGTGCAATCTTTGGCGGTCAGGCACTAGGGTAACAGATGTAATCTAAACAACAGTGGAATGTGCTGTAAAAATATAGCCCGAGAGAAGGTAATGTTTAACTTTTGTTATAATATTCCAGGGCAATTCATTCGGGTTTCTTTCTTTATCCAC
Source organism: Lissotriton vulgaris (assembly GCF_964263255.1). Lineage (NCBI taxonomy): Eukaryota > Metazoa > Chordata > Amphibia > Caudata > Salamandridae > Lissotriton > Lissotriton vulgaris. The sequence goes on along the minus strand of NC_141697.1, from coordinate 292,962,299 downwards.
CAGTCGACACGTAGCATTTCCCCACCTATGAGCGCTCCTATGTTTGTGTAAATTCTTTTAGAGGACAACACCATTTATCCTTCGATTTCTTCAAACATCTAAGCAGATTACTATTGGCACTCTAACATGGCCGATGAAACTTAAAGCCTCTTTCTATGTTTGATGTCTTAGTCAGGCACACGCAGCACGTTAATACATAAAGTACTCGCAAGAATGGTTTGAATAAACCGGTAACACGGAAACCAGCCGTCAAACAATTTTAGGAACTGGGTAACTACCCGTGAGAACACTCAAGGTAAGCTTTCTTCACACGCTTTTTTCGCTAAAACTCCTAAAGCCCCGTTTTTAACATTAGCTTTGTTTATCGTTTTTTACAGATACACCGCTGTTGATTACGCAGTGCAGGTAATGGCGCGCATAACCGAGGGTAGCATAATTAGTTACTGCTTAAAACTAAACACACATTAGCAGTTTCTCATTTCATTTCCTTAATTTTCCACTGGAGTATTCACTCGGGCGAGCATCATACGCAGAGGTGCAAACATTCTAATTTCAGCAAACACTGTGAGTGGTCGTTGTTTCTTATAATTTAGTGTCATGTAACAATGAACCTTTAAGCAGGGTCAATGTACATTTGCTTAGTCACCTGTTTGTGTACCACCATGATGCAACAGTAACAGATGTTAGACTTGTTCTTTTGATACATAGTACGAATTGAAGAACTTGATGGATATTTTTTCAGTCAATTGAAGTGTAATTTTCAGTTAACATGGCAGTTTAGTATTTTATATACAATATACGGGCAGTGTACTCAGAACTGAGTATTGGCACATATGTAATACACAGATATGGAGAATATGGAAAGTCAAAATTAATTTATGCATATGATCTTTTGCAGACGCCCCTGAGGAAGGGACGAGGGTCCCGAAATGCATCGGGCCAATTTATTCAACTATCGCCGAAATTTGAAATATTGTTTGTATGAATTCTAATACAACAAATGCATTTTCAGATTTATTGGAATGTTAAAATGAAATACATGCACATGTAAAAGCGATTATTCATTGTTTATGGGAAGTCGAAACAATAATTTACATAAATGTAAGAATCAAGGAAAACTTGTTATTAGTGTGTAACAGAAAGTTATTCAAATAATTAGAATAGGAGGAAATATCTAAAATTACGCTGTGCGTTCGGTAGGGTTGTGTATCTTTATCACGCACCATTTCTTTAAAATAAGCCAACCAGGTGCTACCATCCTCCTCCTCCCTACCAGGAAGTGGCTACACAGGCAGCTGCAAGTAATTAGAAGCTTCTGGAGAGGCAGTTGGAGCTGAGCTGAGTCCCTGAGCCACAGAAAAAGTTTTGCACCTTTAAACTATGAAAATGGCAAGCAGCAGTGAAAAGGAACAGCCAGAGAGGAAGAGGAAAATAAAATGTTGCAACATGGAGCTGAAGGTCCTTGTGGAGGAGGTGGTGAAGGAACACCAGAAATTGTTTTGCAAGCTGTCCCTGACTGTGGCTGAATCTGCCTAAAGGAAGATTTGGCTGGACATTCAAGCAAAGGTGAATGCTGTAGGAGTTACTCCAAGGGACATAGACGACCTGAAAAAGAGGTGGTATGACCTCAGGAACCTGACAAAGAAAAAAATTTCTGAGCAACACAAACAGGCAAATAAAACTGGAGGAGGGAAGAACCGTGACTTGGAGGAGCTGGTGGGGTCAACCATTGAACCAGAGAGCGTCTGTGGACTGGCAGATGCAGACAGCTCAGCCAGAGCTGCCACCAGAAAAGGTAAGAAGCATGCACATCAATCACCCCCACCCCATTAGCCTTCCCTTTACCCTATGTGGCAAAGTTAACCACAGTCCAGTAGAGGTAGCACTATACAGGAGCAATGCATTATGGGACATGTAGTCAGTAAATGAAGGACAATGTCATACAGCACAGCAAGCAACAAGTTAGGCAAATCATTTCAGACATAGTGAAGCGCAGGCAACATGTACATTGTCCAAGTAAAAATTATTTAATTGTAGTGGCTGTGAGGCAGTTGTACCAAGCTAATGTACGCTTATATGTCCACAGGCGAGACATCTCGCAGGCGTACCAGGGAGAAGGAAGGCATGGCACCAGAGAGGGATGACAGCCAGAAGCCAGGGCCAAGTGCAGAGAATGTCACACAGGTGCAGCAACTACACTGCCACCATCCCAAGACCCAGACATGTCTCCACATGTGCAGGCGTCCTCAGAACGTTCAGGTTCCCCTCTGCTACTGTCCTCACATGAACTGCCTGCATCACTGCCTCTGACAACTCCGGCATCACAAAAGAGCAGGAGGCATGTAGTTTCCCCACTTGTCCAAATAGAGTCATCAGCGGGTGACATGGAGGGGGATGCCACACCAAACTTGCCGGGAGAAGGTAGCCCTGCAACACAGCAGTCCAGTGCAGAGGTTGTCCGTACAGGTAGCAGACGCCGCAGGCACAGAGAAAACATTGTACCAGCTCATGTGGAGGGTCCCAGTGTCTTCCGTGGGCTTGAGGGTAGCATGGTGAAAATCCAAAGGATGCAGGGGAAGGCCATCCTGGCTGTGCCACTCTAGATGAGGAACCTGAACACAAATGTAGAAGATATAGGGAAGGGCATTAGAGAACTGGTCGATGTGAACAAGGAGATGGCTGCAGGGATGCGGGACATCACACAATCAGTGCAGCTTCTGTGCAGCAAACTGGACCAGGACATGTTAGCAAGGCGCAAGGAGAGGCAGCGCGCGCAGCAGCAAAGTAAAGCAATTAACCGCCTGGCCACAGCCACTTCCCTACTATGCAAACGATGCATTAACATGCAAGAGGAACTCACACACAACAGCAATGAGGTGTCTAGGGGCATTGCTAGTTTGACCAGTGCAGTAGAGTTGATGATGAAAGTGAGGAAAGCACAAGTAGGAGCAGCATGACAAGCCCCCTTGTTGTGGAGACATGGAGGAGCAGCAGGCGCCATGGTGAGCCAACAGCCTAAACGCACAGTGAAGAAAGCCAGCCACTTACATCTGGCACTGGTAAGCTTGGGCAGAAATTACTTTTTCAGTTAATAGGGAAGGGACCCAGGACTACCATTTTTACATGGGTGACATTTGTGTTGCACATTTGTGCTGTTTAATAATGGCGTAGTGCCAAATATTAAACTACGTTGGGTGCATACTCCACCTGTCTGTGTCTCTTTACTTACTTAAAAGTAGTTGCGTGTGATCTCTGCCCGTCTGTGTCTGCCATCTGTTGTTGTAGCAAGTCCTGCTGTGTTGGGTTCAGGCAGTGCATGGTCATCATCATGGTCCTCATAGTCGCACAATTCGACCTCGGTGCCCTTCTTAGTCGCCAGGTTGTGCAACATTCCACAAGTTGCAATCATTTTACAGCAGGTAATAGGTGTATACTGGCGTGCCCCTCCACTGTTGTGGAGGCAGCGGAACCGGCTTTTCAACAGCCCAAAGGTGCACTCCACAATGTTCCTGGCTGATTTGTGTGCCCTGTTGTATCTCCTCTGGCTGGGGGTTGAAGGGTTGAAGTAGGGTGTCAGGATAAAGGAGCGTACAGCATATGCACTTTCCCCGATTTGAAAATGAAAAGGACATTACTCACATGCATACATACACATACCTCTGCAATATGTATCAATGGAGTGTCACACAGTGTTTTACCTACCAGGTATCCTTCGCCAAATTCCCCCGCTGTCAGGCGTGTATAGATCCCACTATTTTGGAAGATGTAGGAGTCGTGGGTACTTCCTGGGAACTTGGCCACTATGTCCGTGATAATGCAGTTTGCATCACAGATTACCTGTACATTTATTGTGTGGGTTGACTTCCTGTTCCTGTAAATGTACTCTGTGGCAGCAGGTGGGCAAATTGGGATGTGGGTGCCATCAATACAGCCGATGATGTTGGGAAAATATGCTATTTGATAGAAGTCTGTCTTGGTCCTGAGCAGTTCAGCGTGTGCTTCAGGGAAGCTGATATAATGATGCATTCTCTGCATCATGGCTCTAGGAACTTCCTAAAGAAACGGGACAGGCAGCTCTGGGACACCCCACCTACCGCAGCAATCACACTCTGGTAACTCCCAGAGACAAGCAGGTGTAGGCTACACAGCACCTGCACATGGGGGGGGATGGCGTGCGCCCTTGGGGTTGGGTGTTCCAGAAGTGGGTGCAGGTCCCTTATCAAGTCCAGGATGGTTTGGGGGTGTAGCCTGTACCTTTGTAGGATCTCTGCCTCAGTTAGTTGGAATAGGGTGATCCTCTGCCTGTAGACCTGTTCCTCCCTTCTCCAGACCCTCTCTCATTCTGCCTGTAGCCGTAGCCGCCTCGCTATCACGTAGAATGCCGCCATTCTGGTCAAACTGTTGCATTTTGGGCCCTTTTTTGTAGCCTGCACCTGGTTACCACCTGCTTTCAATCAATGGTAAATACCGACTCTTAAATACCGAATTTCATGCAAATTCGGTATTTTAGAGGTTACCTACATCTCAAAAGTCATTTTTTACATTTCTTATTTACCAAATCGGTAAATGTACCCATTCGGTAATTTTACCGAATCTGTAAATTTTCCGATTCGGTAAATATACCGATTCGGTAAGTTTACTGATTCAGAAGTTTTTTTGACCCCTACATCTCAATATCCAAATACCGGTCGGAAATGGCCGAAATTCGGTATTTTTGTCCGTTACCGACCGGTATTTGGATACCTACATCTGGCCCTAGGAGTGGAGGATGTGGCTTAATTTAACTCAAAACTGCAAACCCCACCTGGCCCGGACACAGAAAGGATTGACCGATTGATAGCTCTTTCTCAATTCTGTGGGTGTTGGTGCATAACCATTCTTAGCTGGTCAGGTGATTTGTCTGGTTAATTCTGATAGCGAACAAGACCCCTTTATGCTAACTAGTAACATGAGCCCCAGGGGTTGTGTCCAAGTTCTTGAAGGGACAAGTGGCTTTCAGCCATACGAGATTGAGCAATAACAGGTCTGTGATGCCCTTAGATATCCAACGCTGCACACATGCTACACTGAATAGATCGGTACAAAAGGGGGTGATGATGGACGGAGCATCTGAATCAATCAAAAACTCACACCCAGTCAAAAGATCTGCGTTTAATCCATCACCGTTCTTTAGCCCACTCTGCCACCCCAGTTCAGACATGGCTATATGCAAATCAGTCTAACCCTGTGCCTCATGGGAACAGTCCAACCCGAACTGCCAAGCCATGTCTTCCCTGGACCGGAAACAAGCTTCCGAGGACCGGTTTCTGTCATTCCAGCCATCTTCAGCCCGGCTTGCTTGAATCCAGTGGCAAAGTGAGCAAGGGACTCACGTCTGAGCATACCCTGCCACACTTATGGCGGCCAAAAGCGGTACAAAAGGGGGTGGTGATGGACGGAGCATCTGAATCAATCAAACACTCACACCCAGTCAAAAGATCTGGGTTTAATCCATCACCGTTCTTTAGCCCACTCTGCCACCCCAGTTCAGACATGGCTATATGCAAATCAGTCTGACCCTGTGCCTCATAGGAACAGTCCAGCCCGAACTGCCAAGCCATGTCTTCCCTGGACCGGAAACAAGCTTCCGAGGACCGGTTTCTGGCACTCCAGCCGTCTTCAGCCCGGCTTGCTTGAATCCAGTGGCAAAGTGAGCAAGGGACTCACGTCTAAGCATACCCTGCCACACTTATGGTGGCCAAAAGCGGTACAAAAGGGGGTGGTGATGGACGGAGCATCTGAATCAATCAAACACTTACACCTAGTCAGAAGATCTGGGTTTAATCCATCACCGTTATTTAGCCCACTCTGCCACCCCAGTTCAGACATGGCTATATGCAAATCAGTCTGGCCCTGTGCCTCATGGGAACAGTCCAGCCTGAACTGCCAAGCCATGTCTACCCTGGACCGGAAACAAGCTTTCGAGGACTTGTTTCTGGCATTCCGGCCGTCTTCAGCCCGGCTTGCTTGAATCCAGTGGCAAAGTGAGCAAGGGACTCACGTCTGAGAATACCCTGCCACACTTATGGCAGCCAAAAGTGGTACAAAAGGGGGTGGTGATGGACGGAGCATCTGAATCAATCAAACACTCACACCCAGTTAAAAGATCTGGGTTTAATCCATCACCGTTCTTTAGCCCACTCTTCCACCCCAGTTCAGACATGGCTGTAACATTTACTTGAAACTTCTCATACCTAGCCAGTACCAGACTGTGATCCTAAAAGGGATTCAAGAAAGGAATAAATAAACAAATAAAATAAAAGGAACGCTGTTCTTCATTAAATAGTCTTGGTGTTTTACATGAGCCCAGAGTTCCTGATTAAGTGTTCTTTTTTTTTTAAAGTCATTCAAAGTCCTCAAATACAATCTTGCACGACCTTGAAATGATTTGTCCTCCCTTGATTTCTTTTACTCTTCTTTTAGGTTGCCTTTCAGAAGATTAAAGATTCATTTTTCAAGAGGTTCCAAAAATAAAAATATTAATTAAATAAGAGCTCTTACAAGGTGTTTGTAACGCTAAGAAAATGAGCGTTACTGTATCTTACGAAGAGTTGCTTGGCAACCGTCTTTGTTGATGTGCCTTTGTTTTCTCTGTAGGAATTGAAGGGAAGACGTCGGGTGAGCGGAAGGGGAGCCAGTCGGCTGTCTTTAGGTGCGGGAACTCCATGGGTACTGCGATATCGGAAGAGAGGCGCCGGGGGAGCGGAAGAAGAGCCAGCCGGATGCCTTCCTCTGGATGGGTCTTCTGATGCCGGGGACAAGAATAGAAGTGCAGGAATCCAGAACCAATCTTGGATAGAGTCAGGTAGGTACCGCTTTCGAAAAGCGACGCATCGGGACAAGGCGGTGGAGTTTAAATAGTTGCCGAGCACAAGATCACAAAGACGGTTCACACGTGCCCTGAAACCGTTTCAACTTTGCATGGCACGTTTAAAGCAAGGCAGTTTACTGGTGTCCTAAATCGTGTCTTAGCTGTTATGTAGAGCTTCTGTTTTGCCTGAAAGAAACCATTATGTCCAATAAGCATTGGCAACTACAAGTTGGCATTTCTTATGTAACTTTTATTCTGTAACCATTTTGATGTGCAAACTTAAGGCAATGTTTGACAATTCAGGTTAACGTGAAAGTTAGTGAAGTGTATCCTTTAAAACATCTGATAACTTCACTTATAAGTGATGAATAAAGAGTTTTTGGAAACACAACTTAGGTTTTTCGCAACAATAGCTGGTCGCAACAATAGCTGGCCCTCGGAACGCCCAGTTTCATCTAGTAAAGCGAAATTACCTGTTCTCAAACTTTAAATGGGTAAGAAGCCTGGCTTGCCAGCATGGAGATGTTCATGGCATTCGAGTGCCTAGTGGGCCACTTTTGGTAAGCAGAACTGTCACTGTGGAATGAACCGAATGCCCGGTAAAGGTACCAGATGGCGACGCTCATCAGACCCCATTATAGGTGTTGGTTGACAGACAGCAGGACAGTGCCCATGAAAGTCATAATCTACAAAGAAGTGTAACAATTCACCTGCTGAATACCTAGCCCTGAAAATGGATGGCACCGGAGCATCGATCCCATACACGGAAGTTGCTGGCTGAGTGCCATGGGGGCTAAGCCACGACAAGTAGGAGGGCCGCTGCAGTGTACCCGGAAGCCCGGGGTTAGAGCCACGGTGGAGCCGTTGGAGGTGCAAATCTTGGTAGTAGTAGCCAACATTCAAACCAGAACTTTAAAGGCCTCAGTAGAAAAGGGTTTCATGTGACCAGCAGTTGAACATGGGTCAGTCGGACCTAGGAGATGGGTGAGTGCCATTCAGAAAGGATGGGCAATGGCCTCCTTTGTCCTTGGCCTATCAAAAGGGAGTTGAGTTCAGATCCCCGAACTCAGAGTGACAGAGACGGGCACCCTCGCAGCATCTAGTGCTGTAACACAAATGATTCCAGAGAAACCAGCGGGAGCCCTATGGACAGTTCTCTCTATTTATGGAGGGCAGCGCACCCTGGAATGGGTTTGACCCAAGAAAGGGGCCTGAGGCTTAGAAAACATTACAGCTCTGGCAGAGTCTGGGGAGCTCTTGCTGGTCCTTGAAAATCTGAAGGAGATACCCACACCCACAGCAGATCTCCAAGGTGAACAGCCACTGGCTTGATGGAACGAGATAGGTAAGGTAAGTCTGTAAATCAGATCTGTAACTTCTGGATAAGAATTGTCTCTAAGGAATAAATTGGTCGGGTTTGGGCACCGAGTGGTCTGGGCATGCGCCAGAGCAGCGACGACTCTGTACATGAGCCAGGCCCTTCCTGTGGATCACCTCAGCTTCGCTGGTCATCTTCCCCATGCACCTCCCCGGGGTGCAGAGCTGGCATTCTTCCTTGGCCGGTGCTGCTGACTTATAACTGGTGGGGACCCAGAAAATCAGACTTTTTGATTAAAATAAAGCATTGCGGACGCCCGAGGCGGTGTTGACCCAATGTGATTTCTGGCCAGTGCTCTGAATGTCAAAGGGAAGAAATTTAATGAAGCACGGGTAAACGGCGAGAGTAATTTTGACTCTCTTAACTCCTTCTCAGTCGTAGTGGCCTTCATCTCCAAGTGGTCCTGCTGGTAACTGTCTCTAGAGCACTATACTACATGAAGAGAAGTATATAGAGATTGGTCAAACAAGGTTCTTTCATGGCTGTGAGCATGATAGTGAGAAAGGGTAAAGCTAACAATCACAATTCCAGAAGGGTAGTTCTTGAAGATTAAAAACCTCAGTAAGATGGCAGAAGGAGGATTAATTATTAACCTCCTTACCAAATTTTATCAATTCAACATCCACTTCTAACAACACAAAAAAAAATCAAATCATGGTTTGTCACCCTGTTCACCCTCCGTGTTAACAGAAGATGAAGTAACCATAGACCTCAGTAAAACCATTGAATTTGTTGACGCTTCACCCAAGAATGACACTGTTGCATCAAGACTCAAGAATCTACCTGATGTTTATGAGGTCAACAATAGACTTTCAATACTACAAAGATATTATTGAAAAAGAGAACAAGAATAACCCAAAATGCATCCCTATTGATAGGATACCGGAAGAATGGGATGTTGAAACTCTATACAAATAAATGACACTGCTTGAAATAACTAAATGTTTCAAAGAATCTAACTTAAATAAAGCAGTGGGGCCTGACAATTTTAGATTGAATGATCTTAAGAATGTCCACAATAAACAACCAAGACTGCTACCAAAAACATTAACGATTTGGTTGACTATGAGAAGAGTCACAGAATGTATAAAGAAACATCTTTCAATAGTGATCTCAAATATTTACTGATCAGTGAACTAAACAAAATAATCAACTGGAGACCAATTACAATCGGTAAAGCATTCATGTAGCTATTCACAAAAATCTTGAACAAAAGACTTAATTTATCTGTCAATCTGAATACAAGACAAGAAGGCTTCATGAAAGTGAGCGGTTGTCTCAAAAATCTGACTCTTCTTCGGGATATCGTAAAAGGGGCACAAAAGAATAAAAACTCACTTGCAGTGGTGTTCATAGACATCTCCAAACCTGTCAGCCATGGTCACATTTTACGGAGGCTTGAAAGGCATAGAGTTCCATCCCACATCATGGATGAAAATAAAGACTTGTGTACAGACTGAATAAAATCTTTCATGGGCAAAAATAATTAATCTAACCCAGAAATAACAATGCCATCTGGATTAAAACAAGGGGACTCAACCCAACTGTTGTTTTACATTGTCATGGATCCCCTAATATCTGATCTTCAGAAAAACAGCAAGGGCTTCACTTTCAGCTCAGACAGTCTTATTGAGCAGGTCACCGCTCTAGTCTTTGCCAATGATATAGCAGTACTCAGCAACACCTGGGAAAAATGAGTACCAATCTGAAAATCTAAAACATCTATAAAACAAAAGGTTTAAAACTAAATGTGAAAAAAGATACATAGGGGCTTATCTACAAGCCCCTTGTGCCGTCGTGCATCACTTTTAACGTTTGAAAAAGTCACATACCGGAGGCGCAAGTGGCTTGTAAATAAGCCCCACAGTTTCTTCATAAGTCACCATAAAGACAAACTCCTGGTGAACAAATGCAAACCATGGCAATTTGAAAAACAAGATATTAAGAACATTCATCCAGGTGACAGTGAAAGATACCTCAGAGTGAACTTTGATTCACACACCTGCCATACAGGAAACAGCAAAATAAATGAGGTTCTCACAAATTAGCCTCAACTTCTTGGCAATTTCCCACTCAAGCCCACTCAAAAAGTGGAAATCTTGTGCCAGTATCTGGTTCCTAAATTGGAAATTGTAGGCATAGAGGCAAAAACTCTAATCTTTCTGGATCAAACAATAAATAAAATATGTCAAACACTTCCTCCACTTACCTGCATACACCTCCAATGGTCTCCTCTACTCCAAAAGATCATAATGGGTCCTTACTATACCAAAGCTATGTACAACAATCGGACTCAACAAAATCAACAATTAACTATACCTCAGAGTAAATCCAGATTTGTACATTGCTCACTCTTAAATGCATGCAGGAGAAATAACAAATGAAAATATAAATAATATCATCAAAATCCACAAACTTAATTTTGTAGAAAGTAGATTCCTCAGCTATAATTTGCAATTGTTAGCAGCTTATGACTAAATAAAAGAGGAATTTGAGAAAAAAAAAACTCCCTGTCCAAGGTGATGGTATTAACTATTAAGCAAACAATGCAACCTTGAATTTCTGGATCAGCAAACACAAAAAAAAAAGGAAAACCAATACATTGCTGCACTGTTGCTATGAGCAAATGTTTTGTACACCAGAGCACCCACACTATAGGAAGAAATCGAACATTTTCTACATGCAGATATTGGAAAGATGTTGGTGAAAAATTGCTCACATTTCAAGTACATGTTCTGAAACCAAGGACATAAGGTTCAAAAGACATAACATCATTTTGGAACCTCTCGTTTATAGAATGCAAAGGTGTGGTTGGATGACATATACAAAACCTCATGTTAAAAACAATCAGGATGAACGACGAAAACCAGATGAAGTATTTACCAAAGATGATGTTGCTGCTGTGATTGAAGTTTCAATTTAATAGGAAAACTCACCACTTTCCCTTGAACTAGCATTTGAGAGTTAAGTTAAGTATTATCAGGATTTATTACAAGAAATCAAAAATCTCACTAACTGTTCCACTGAAATTTCATGGTTTTATTGTAGGATATCAGGTATTTGGCCTCAATGTAATGATGTTGCAATGGCTGATTTTGAGTTACATATGTTTCAGAAAAATGTTTGCCTGACTACTTTAATGGATACCTTTAAGATGTGCCAAGTATTCATAGAAAATCAACTGTTAAACTCAACACTCATCAACAAGTCATCTTCTGAGCCAAGCTTTTGTTTCTGTCCATGAGTGCATGCGAACTCCCTCCACCACACCTGGGGGTGGGTCCCTCTGCCCCCAGGCAGGCAGGAGGGGCCGTGGAGGGGGGAATGTGGGAGGCAGCCTCGTCCACGTGCCGACCAGCACAGGGCCTCCCCATCCCGTCCCTGTGCCACTAGGTACAGGGATGGGGGCATGATGCCTTGAGGGACAACCAGATGGCTGAATCTGGATCCTCCTACTCCCACAAAAGTTGTTGGGAGGCAAGCTGCCCGGGAAGGTGCATCCCAAAGACCAACCTGAGAGTGTATAGCAACACTTGTTGTTGTTGGATTGCCATGTGACTGGGTCTGGTTGACCCAGGACATCTGGTTGCTGGGTCATACTGGGCCATCTGGCAGCCAGGCTATGTGGGCTGGGTGACCAGATAGCTGTCTGGCCTGCCTGTTGGGCCCTCTCCAACTTTTGTTCTTCTCCAGGCTTCTGTAAGACCCCAGGCAGGACCATGGGGAGAGGATGTAGCTCGGTTTTAACCCTCCTTGGCTCCCCAGGGTCCAGAAAGGTGGAATGCACCCACCCAAGGCAGCACCCTGAGCCCATGGTAGGACAGTCACAGTCTGTACCCAGGGCAGGTTAGCTGAAGGCCAGGGGAGGACTCTCTAGCTCCCCCACTGGAGCTGGGGTGAAGAGTGGAGACCAGCCCTGGATGAAGGTCCAGCCACCAGGGCACCGAGTAAGAACACGAGCCAGGGAGAGCTCAAAGAAGAACTCAGCAGGTGCCTGGACCTGGTCTCGAATGGCAGCAACTGTTGATGGGATGTATGACGTTACAACGCATACTTTTACAACGCCTACCTTTACAACACAATTTTTACACCGCAACATCCATTACAACGCATACCATTACAACGCATGCCATTACAACAAATTCTTTGAAACTACCTTTACAACGCATTCCACTACAACGCATACTACATTTACAACGCATACCATTACAACGCATAACATTACATTGCATTTAAGGTAAGTATTGGATAGTGTAGGGGTAATAATTACTATATTAACTCCAGGGGGTGCAACAGTAGGGTAAGTGTTGGATAGTGTAGGGGTAAAAATTACTATTCTACCTCCAGGGGGTGCAACAGTAGAGTAAGTGTTGGATAGTGTAGGGGTAAAAATTACTATTCTAACTTCAGGGGATGCAACAGTAGGGTAAGTGTTGGATAGTGTAGGGGTAAAAATTACTATTCTAACTCCAGGGGGTGCAACAGTAGGGTAAGTGTTGGATAGTGTAAGGGTACTATGTGTTGTAATGCTACGCGTTGTAATGGTATGCGTTGTAATGACTGCGTTGTAATGGCATGCGTTGTAGTGGTGTGCGTTGTAGTGTCATGCATTGTAATGGTTGCGTTGTAAATGCATGCGCTGTTATGGATGTTGCGTTGTGAAGGTTTTGTTGTAATGGTAGTGCGGTGTAAAATTTACACTGTAAAGGTTGTTTCCTCTTTTGATGTCTCGTGCCACCCAGGAGGTACCTTCGGCAGATCCGGTACAAGGCTTACTATTCTCTTAAGAATGAGCGGGGCCTGGCAAAGGGGAAGGGGCAGGCCTGGGAAGCCCTCACCGCCCCTTCTCCAGGTGCCTGTGATCACGCCCTTGGTAAGAGCTCGGGCAGGGCTCAAGTTTCATATACCCTTCGCACCACTAAGCGCATGGTTGGTGAAATTGGACCTGCGATTACAGACAGGATGACCTCCCTGTGGAAGGTCCAGACCGGATTCTAGTCATTCCGGCATAGTTGTATTTGGTGACTGTGGGCTGCTTTTGGAAACACCTGGCATCGGCACGCGTCAGGGCTTCCTAGCCACAGAGCAGACTGGGCGGGGCTCTTCACAGCCAAGGAGCCAGCATGCATGGGTCTGAGAGCCCACCAAGGCCCTGGGTTCCCTTTTCTGGCCTACAGTGTCATAAAGGGGATGTTGCCTCTGCTTGGCCTGGTTTAGAGGCTCAGAATAGGGCCCCTGCTGGGCCATGGCATAGGCGCTCCGGTCTGGGGCTCTGTCCTATAGCTTGCCGTTTTGCAAGGGGCATCGGACGGGGGTCACATAGGCTCAGTCAGGAATGCTTGCCCTGCTTGGTTTTGTTCAGAAGCACAGAATGGGATCCAGGCCGGGGCTCCGGTGTAGGGACCCCTGTCCTGTAGCCCGTCGATTGTCCTAGCACAAGCGATGAGCCCAGTCAGTCCTCCCCTGCCTGGCTGTGTTCAGAACCTCTGGCTGGGACCTGGGGTGGGCACTCAACCCTTGGCTCCATTACGTAATGATATATTGCTTTAAAAAATATGCCACATTTAGAAGTTACAAATGAAAACATACACATACATGCCTTTCTTTCTATTCAATTTCAATATTTGTTTTATTTCAACTTTTTATAGGAAACCCCTGAAGGATATATCAATCAATCAATCAATCAAAGACATTTATAGAGCGCACTACCTACCCGTAGGGTCTCGAGGCGCTTGGGGGGGGGGGGGGTGCCGCTACTGCTCGAACAGCCAGGTCTTGAGCTTCTTCCTGAAGGAGAGGTGGTCTTGGGTCAGGCGCAGGTCGGCCAGGAGGGAGTTCCAGGTCTTGGCGGCCAGGTAGGAGAAGGACCTTCCTCCTGTAGTGGCTCTGCGGATGCGTGGGACGGCGGCGAGGGCGTGGCTGGCGGATCGGAGGTGGCGTTTGGGAGCGTAGAAGTTGATTCGGTTGTTGAGGTAGCTCGGGCCTTTGTCGTGGAGAGCTTTGTGTGCGTGGGTAAGGAGGCGGAAGGTGATTCTCTTGTTGACCGGGAGCCAGTGCAGGTCTCTTAGGTGTCCGGAGATGTGGCTGTGTCGTGGGATGTCGAGGATGAGTCTGGCTGAGGCGTTCTGGCTGCGCTGGAGTCGCTTCTGGGTCTTGGCGGTGGTTCCGGCGTAGAGTGCGTTGCCGTAGTCCAGTCGGCTGGTGACGAGGGCCTGGGTGACGGTCTTCCTGGTCTCTGTGGGGATCCACTAGAAGATCTTCCGAAGCATGCGAAGGATGTTGAAGCACGACGAGGAGACGGCGTTGACTTGCCTGGTCATGGAGAGGGAGGAGTCCAAGATGAAACCCAGGTTGCGTGCGTGGTCCGTCGGTTTGGGTGCCGTGCCCAGGGCGGGGGGCCACCAGGAGTCGTCCCCGGCGGAGGGCGAGGAGCCCAGGATGAGGACCTCCGTCTTATCTGTGTTCAGCTTCAGGCGGCTTGTCGTCATCCACTCGGCTACCTCTCTCATCCCTTCGTGCAGGTTGGCTCTGGCGGCGGCGGGGTCGTTGGTCAGGGAGAGGATCAGCTGGGTGTCGTCGGCGTAGGAGATTATGTTGAGGTTGTGTTGGCGTGCGATGGCCGCGAGGGGGCTCATGTAGACGTTGAAGAGAGTCGGGCTCAGTGAGGATCCTTGAGGGACGCCGCAGATGACTTTGGTGGCCTCTGACTTGTACGGTGGTAGGCGGACTCTTTGTGTTCTTCCGTCGAGAAAGGAGACGATCCATTCCAGCGCCTTCTCCTGGATTCCGACGTTGCTTAGGCGCTGCACTAGGGTGCGGTGGCAGACCGTGTCGAAAGCCGCGGAGAGGTCTAGGAGGATGAGGGCCGCTGTTTCCCCGTTGTCCATCAGGGCTCGGATGTCGTCAGTGGCGGCGATGAGGGCGGTCTCGGTGCTGTGGTTGGCACGGAATCCGGACTGCGATGGGTCGAGGGATCCATTCATCTCGAGGAAGGTGGCCAGCTGTTTGTTGACGGTCTTCTCGATGACTTTGGCTGGAAACGGGAGTAGCGAGATGGGGCAGTAATTCTTGAGTTCAGTGGGGTCTGCTGTAGGTTTCTTCAGTAGAGCGCTGAGTTTGGCGTGCTTCCAGCTCTCGGGGAAGGTGGCAGTGTCGAATGAGGTGTTGATGATGTCCCGCAGGTGGGGTGCGATGACAGCGTCGTCTTTGTTGAAGACGTGGTGAGGGCAGGGGTCGGTTGGAGATCCGGAGTGGACGGAGTTCATCGTGTGGACGGTGTCTTCGGTGTTGACCGGGGTCCAGGCGCGGAGGGTGGTGGTGGGTGGCGATGCTGCGGTCGTGGCGTGCGTCGGTTGAGTGCTGAAGCTGTAGTGTATGTCCGCGATCTTGTTGTGGAAGTAGGAGGCGAGGGAGTTGCAGAGGTCTTGCGAAGGGGTGATGTCGTTTTTTCCGGCGTTGGGGTTGGAGAGCTCTTTCACGATGTTGAAGAGTTCCTTGCAGTTGTGTGCGTTGTTGTCCAGTCGGTTTTTGAAGGCCGTTTTCTTGGCGATGCGGATCAGTTGGTGGTGTTTCCGGGTGGCGAGCTTGAGGGTGGTCCTGTTGTCCGGCGTGGGTTCCCTTCTCCAGGCTTTCTCGAGGGCTCGGCAGTTCTTCTTGGAGCTCTTGAGTTTGTCGGTGAACCATGGGGCTCTCTTACTGCCGGGTCTGCTGGGCGGGGTCCTCAGTGGGGCGAGTTCGTCCGCGCAGTTGCTGATCCACTTCGTGAGGTTGTCAGCGGCCTGGCTGGGGTTCGCTGAGCTGGCCGGAGGGTGCTGGCTCAGGGAGGCGGCGAGCTGGTCGGCTGTGATCTTGTTCCAGCTTCTTCGGGCAACCCGTTGCTGGTGGTGGTGGGTCGTCGTTCTTCTGAAGGTGAAGTGGATGCATCTGTGATCTGTCCAGTGGAGTTCTGTGGCGTGGCTGAAGGCGATGTCTTTGTTGGATGAGAAGATGGCGTCGAGTGTGTGTCCGGCGAAGTGGGTGGGGGTGGACACCAGCTGCTTGAGTCCAAGGTTGGCGAGGTTGTCGAGCAGGGTGCTGGTGTTGCAGTCGTTGTTGTTCTCCAGGTGGAAGTTGAAGTCCCCCAGGAGGATGTAGTCGGCGGAGGGGAGGGCGTGCGGGCTGACGAAGTCGGCGATGTCCTCGCTGAATTGCGTGCGTGGTCCCGGAGGTCGGTAGATCAGGGTGCCTCTGAGGGTGGTCTTCGGGTCGGTGTGGATCTGGAAGTGCAGGTGTTCGGCGGAGGGTGGGGTGTTGTCAGTGCTGGTCGTGATGCGGATGGTGTTCTTGTGGATGATGGCGATGCCTCCTCCCCCCTGGTTGGTGTTGCGGTCCTTCCGGGTGATCTTGTATCCTTCTGGGATGGCGATGGCGATGTCGGGTGCTGAGGAGGCGTTCATCCAGGTCTCCGTGATGAAGGCAACGTCAGGGGCTGTGGTGTCGAGGAGGTTCCAGAGTTCGATGGCGTGTCTGTGGACGGAGCGGGTGTTGAGCAGGATGCACTTGAGGTGGTTGCTGCTGGTGTTCGGCTTGGCAGGTGCTGGTGTCGGGCAGGTCCGGATGCAGGTGAACTTGCAGGTGTTGCAGCTGAAGGGTCCATGGACGCGTCGTGGGGTGGCTCTGCAGCAACCCGGGACTCGGCCGGTGTTGAGTGCGATGAGGGTGGCGGCGGTGTACGTCAGGCGGGTCGGTCGGGGTCCTCGAGGGCCAGGGGTCCTGGCACTAGGCGCGGTCCAGGCGCGGACGGGCGTAGACGGGCTTACGTTTGGCGCACCTTCGGCGCACAATCGGCGCGCCCACTGCGCGTGACCGCTGCGCGTTCGCATGGTCGCCATATATGGCGAAGTGCGCGGGTGGGCGGAGCAGCTGGGAGGCGGGAGCGGGGAGGGAACAGAAGGAAAAAAGGGGCGGGGTCAGCGGTGGTGGTGGGAAGCGGGGAGCGGGGAGGGAAGACGGAGGGCGGCGACAGGCAGGGAGAGACAGGCAATACAGCGGGGGAAACAGCAGAGAAAATAGATAACAACACAAATTAAACAGTAAGTACAGTAAAAACACCAGGGGCAAATTAAACAATTAAGCACAGAAAAACGCCAGGGGCACAGGGAGAAGAGCGCCGATCCCGGACCACGCCGCTCGAAGGGGGGGGGGCGTGGCTACGGGGCGGCAGACGGGCAGCGAGGCACAGAGGAAGGGGGTGGCACACGCAGCAGCTGGTGGCCGTGCGGCGCGGGAGTGTCCTATACACATGTGACCCCTTGCTGAATTCAGAATTGTGCCTACTTTTAAGACACATATAGTTTTTTAGGATCCACCATGGGTTTCACATCCAATCCTACCACTAAGTAGAAGGAGGTTGGGTGAAGTCTCAGTAAAATGCCAAAACTGTGTTTAAAAATGTGTTTTTCTGATTCACCTCTGCCTGTTGCTGAAAGCTGAGAAGATTGTGAATTTTACACCACAAACGCTTCCTTGATGCCATTCCAGAGGAAAAAGACACTTTGTTCGGCAACACTTGTTTCCCCCCAAAACAAATTTTTGCTGCATTTTGGCTAATTTCTCGGTCCCCTCCAGGGGAATCCACAAACTCTTGTTACCTTTAGAATCCCCAGAATTTTAATAAAAAGGATGCAAATTCGGTGTAGACAATAACTTATGGGGGCCTAAGTGCGAGCTACCCCAAATAGCCAAAAAAAGGTTTAGCACAGGGTAGGGAAAAGGCCTGGCAGTGAAGGGGTTACAGCTCTGCAGAGTAGTTTTTTATCTGTCTTTGATGATGAAATGTGCATTTTACAGGCAACTCTGATACATGTCCAATATTTCAGTGTTCCATACGCAATAAAAACACCAAACCATGTAATATAACGCATTAATGTAATGATGTATGTTTGTTTTCACAAGTATTAGGTGAATGAGTGTTCTATGTCCCATTTCCCTTCCCAGCTACTAGTATATGTCTGATCTTTGTGTGCTAAAGCTCAGCTCTGGCCATTGCTTTGTAATAAGAACAAAATTGTTTTGTTTTGTAAAGTCTTTTAAAATCAAAACAGCACTTGCGAGGAAGGGTATGAGGTGAAGGTTGCTAATGTCCCCTCAGCCCCGCTCTTCTGACAGCTGTCAGGCCAGGGATATGCAGTGTTGCCGGTGCTGATATATTTGTGTAAGTGTCACTCAGCCCGGCGACATTCTCCCCAGGCGCCATCTTATTAGTTTATTTCTGTGGTGTGAAATCTGCTGCCGCTGCAGAGGTGCCATCTTTTGGCTGATGGTTTGTGTGTTTTATAGCGGCGTACATTAAAAGCGACAGCCACGCTCTCTGTTGAGGAAGAAGATGCACAGGCCTGTCACTCTGTAGCTCTCTTGACGCGGATGGTATCTTGTGTGTCTTTTGTCCACTTCCTTTTATGGAGGTGATCCCAATATGTCCAGTGAGTGATCCGATGAAAGAGCCTACGCATTGAAAGCTTTCACTTCATGAAATTATGTCCTACGCGTTCTAGAGTAAGCATCATTGAACAATGGAGTGTGCTGGAACAATGGGATACACTTTAACGGGGTATACAACAGGGAACAGAACCCAGTCAGAGTAGAGAATCATTTCACTGCATAGCGAAGGCAGACTCTATTAGAAAAGGCATAACAATGCTTACGATATCTTTTCCCTTGCAATGAACACGATTTTGCTAATGTAAGTGATGTGGTGTTACATCATGTATGAGGTAATGATGACTCATGACCGAAGGAAAAAGCCATATCCGTTAGCACAGCAAAATCCTGGTGCCACCTATTCACAATTAAAAGCGGAAAGACACACGAAATTCTCCTTCTTCACGTTGTTCCTCATTTACTGGCTAATTTGTGGAAACTGCACAATTGTTGGTGGCAGTAAGATAACTGGCAAACTCTGAACTGCAGCGAAAATAAGCCATTTCCTATATTTGCTCTCTCCCACCTCGTCTTCTTTTAGCCACTTCTAACTCTGCTTTTGATGTTTTTAATTTTTTGGGTTTGGTTTCCTTATTTGGCTTTTAGTACTGGTTACATGCCGTGAGGCAAAACACACAAGGGGATGGACGGAATGTTGCACATTGGCAAATCATTCACCCCCAGTCACAGATCTGGGTTTAATCCATCGTTATTTTGCTCACCACGCCACCCAAGTTCAGACATGGCCATATACAAATCAGTCTTGACCCTGTGCCTCATGGGAAGAGTCCAACCTGAACTGCCAAACCATGTCGTCCCTGGACCGGAATCAAGCATCCTAGGACCGGTTTCTGGCTATCAGTCATTATCAGCCAGGATAGCTTGACTCCAGTGGCGTAGTGAGCACGGGACCCACATCTGGGCATACCATTCCCACATAGGGCGGACAGCAAAACACACAAGGTGATGGACGGAAATTTGAACATTGGCAAATCATTCATCCCCAGTCACAGATCTGGGTTTAATCCATCGTAATTTTGCTCACCACGCCACCCCAGTTCGGACTGTTTCCATTGGGCTCAGGGTCGACTGATTTGCATATGGCTGTGTCCAAACTGGAATGACATGGTGAGCAAAAAAATGATGGATTTAGGCACAGATCTCTGTACTGGGGTTAATGTATGACACTGTTCTTCATTCTGTCCATCAATAGTTCTTTTTGCATTTGTCACCCCGAGTGGGACGGGTATGCTCAGACGTGAGTCCCGTGCTCTCCATGCCACTGGAATCAAGCTATCCTGGCTGAAGAGGGGTAAGACCCTGAAACAGGTCGTAGGATGCTTGTTTCCATTCCAGCGAGGACCTGGCCTGGCAGTTCAGGCTGGACTGTTCCCATTAGACGCAGGGTCAAGACTGATTTGCATATGGCTGGGTCCAAACTGGAATGGCATGGTGAGCAAAAAACGATGTATTTAGGCACAGAACTCTGTACTCGGGTGAATGTATGACATTGTTCTGCATTCTGTCCATCAATAGTTCTTTTTGCATTTGTCACCGGGAGTGGGACGGGTATGATCAGACATGAGTCCCGTGCTCTCCATGCCACTGGAATCAAGCTATCCTGACTGAAGAGGGATGAAACCCTGAAACTAGTCCTAGGATGCTTGTTTCTAGTCCAGGGAGGACCTGGCCTGGCAGTTCGGGCTGGACTGTTCCCATTGAGCACAGGGTCAAGACTGATTTGCATATGGCTGGGTCCAAACTGGAATGACATTGTGAGCAAAACAACGATGGATTAGGCCCAAATCTTTGTACTGGGGGTGAATGTATGACATTGTTCTGCATTCTGTCCATCAATAGTTCTTTTTGTACATGCCGTGAGCATCGGGGTCCTATTACATAAAGGGCCCCAGGTGCACAACAGGCGTTTGTCCCCTCTTTGCGCTCCACTAGGGCACTTTGGTATTACAGAAGGGGCTGCAGATGCTTGTGCAGCCTGTTTTGTAATAGTGCCTGCACACAGAAAGCACCAGCATTATCTGCATGGGGCATTCCCTAATTTGCATGGGGGAATGCCCTATGCAAATGAGGGAATCCCTATGCCTCTGAGCCCACACCATATTACAGACGTGGGCGCAGAGGCAAAGTAGCGAACTTAGAGTGCAGCATCTATAAGGAGATACACTGTCAGTGAGCCCCCTGATGGCAGCCTTCTGGAGGAGGGAAAGGGGGTCGGATGGACCCCCTCCAGACATCCCCTTGCAGGCGGGTGCAGTCACTAACTGCACCCACATGCATGAGAATCTTTAATCCTCTTTAAAAGTGCATGCAGGTGCAGCCTGCACTGTGGCAACGCAGAGCAGCTGTAATGCAGCCACTCTGTTTTTCAGAGGAATGCATTGGCCGCAGGGCAGCACACATTTGTGGCTGCCCTGGGAGCAGTAAATTGGTAATAGGGCGCAATTTCGCTGTTTGCGCCTGGCGCACCTTTTTACAGGTGCACCTGGTGCAAACAAAGAAAATGTACATTTACCATAACAAGGGCCCCTGGGAACTTCTTCGGAAGCAATTGTGCTTTTTATGAAATACATTGTATTGTGTTGTATATGCCCTATAGAGAATTACTGACAGTTTTTCGGAGGCTGCATTTGATGTTCTTTATACATTCTTGAAAATGTTGCTGTTTTACTGCTGATATGTAATGGGATGTCCATAGGTGTGCTACTGTTTGGCATCTATCACTTTAACAGATTGACAGATTCCTTCAGAACTGGCCAAACTGAAGTTATGTTAAAAAGGGATAAAGAGTGCTGCACCATTGTCATGAGTATGTTAGTAGACGCATATCATGGTGAGCTGGTGTTAGTGAGAATAAGTAAACTAATAGATTGAATGAATAGGTAACTAAATGATAGAGTAAGTGCATAGGGGATGGCTGAATAAGGACATAGATGGATCACTTTGAGTAAATGAGTGGGTGCATTCATGGATTAATGAGTTAGCACATATAATAGATGGAGATAGTTTACATCAATCTCAGAAAATAAATTAGGACTTAGAAAACATTGGGAATAAGGGTATAAAATGCTCAGAATTACCAATATTATAACAATGCTTCTTGTTATAATTAATGCAAACAGTACAGCATCATGCAAACAATACCCACAAAATAGAGAGAATTATCTGCATAACAGTGCAAGCATTACACCAGCGGTCAGCATTATCAATCAATCAATCAATCAGAGTACTTTAAAGCACGCTACTTACCCGTTAGGGTCCCAAGACGCTGAGGGGAGGGGGGATGCTGCTACTGCTCGAAGAGCCAGGTCTTGAGGAGTCTTCTGAAGGCGAGTAGGTCTTGGATCTGCCGTATGTGGGTAGGGAGGATGTTCCAGGTCTTGGGGGCGAGGTAGGAGAAGGACTGCAGCTGGAGGGGGGGTGATGCGGCTGCGGTAGGTAACGTTGACGATCAGTCGGGCGGAGGCGTTTTGGAAGCTTTGTGGTCATTGTAGGTGTTTGGATGGGATTCCTGCGTAGAGTGAGTTGCAGTAGTCCAGTCTGCTGCTGACGAGGGCCTGTGTCACAGTTCTTCTTGTTTCGGTCGGGATCCACTTGTAGATCCTGTGGAGCATGCAGAGGGTGTTCTAGTAAATGTAAATGTATAGGCATTTATATAGCGCACTACTTACCCGTAGGGTCCCAAGGTGCTTCGACCGCTGCGAAACCCTTCCTGGCTTCCCTGAGAGATGGTCCCTTAATGGGTATCTCCAGGGTGAGACCAGGCATCCCCGGCGGTCTGGTGGGGCCGTTAGTGAAGATGAGGCAAGCTAATGCCCAGAGTTGCCGAGTGTGATCGCTGATCAGAGTGGGCACCGAGGCGAGAGAATTATCGAGTCCGCTGACCCTGGTCCAGAAACCTGCCGCGCCGGGAATCGAACCCTGGTCCCGGGCCGTCCTCTGCTCTCGGATCTGCCGCCTCTAACCAGTGAGCCACACTACTTCACTTCTAGCAAGAGGAGGAGATGGCGTTGACCTGCTTAGACATGGAGAGGGAGGAGTCGAGGATGAATCCTAGATTGCGTGCATGGTCGGTGGGTGTTGGTGCTGTTTCCAGTGTGGTCGGCCACCAGGAGTCGTACCAGGCTGAGGGGGTGGGTCCGAGGATGAGGACCTCAATCTTGTCTGAGTTCAGCTTCAGACGGCTGCTCCTCATCCAATCGGCGACAGCCTTCATTCCCTCGTGGAGGTTGGTTTTGGCGGTGGGTGTTTCCTTGGTGAGGGAGAGGATGAGCTGGGTGTCATCAGCGTAGGAGATGATGTTTAGGTCGTGATGGCAGGCCACTTGTGCGAGGGGGGCCATGTAGACGTTGAACAGCATTGGGCTGAGGGATGAGCCCTGGGGGATACCGCAGATGATGTCGGTGGCTTCGGATCAGAAGGGTGGGAGGCGGACGCTCTGGGTTCTGCCGGAGAGGAAGGACATGGTCCAGTCAAGAGCCTTCTCTTGGATTCCGGCTTCTAGGAGGCATGTCTTTAGAGTGCGATGGCAGACCATGTCGAAGGCGGCTGACAGGTCCAGGAGGATGAGGGCTGATGTTTCGTCGTTGTCTAGTTGGCACCTGATTCATCTGTGGCGGCAATGAGGGCTGTCGTGGTGCTGTGGTTTCGTCTGAATCCGGACTGGGAAGAGTCCAAGATGTTGTTGTCTTTGAGGTGGCGGGCCACTTGCATGTTGATGATTTTCTCGATGACCTTTGCCGGGAATGGTAGCAGGGAGATGGGCCGGAAGTTCTTGAGGTCCTTGGTAAGTATGGGCATAAAATCTGTTTCGCAAGCTACGAATTAATTTGCTTGGTTGTGCTTGAAAAATACAATATCGGGCGCGCGGCGTTGACTTACCGTGATTCTGAGTCCGCCGAGTTGTTTTTCTCCCGGTTTTGCGTGTGCTGCGCCATTTTCTATTTTGCTGCGTGATCGCCCGAGAGTTTTTCAAACGCAATTACGTTATCGCGGCTTGCCATCTTGCACGGCGAGAGTTTGACAACGCGAGTACATCATAAAGGCCCGAGATCACTCATTGCTAATAAACAATGCCGAACACGTAGATGCGCCGCACAGCTGACTTCCGGCGGGAGATTTGAACAGCTCGCGTTCCCGAAATTGCAAAAATTGCAATTCTGCACAAGAAATCCACTGCAGGAAGCATAAACCTTGTGAAAATGATGATTTTGATCAGAATAACTCCTCAGATTGACATTTGGCTGCACTTTTTGCTACAGGGGTCCATTTTTTGGGGTGGGGTGGGAGGAAGTGCCCCAGAGTCTCCAACTTCCTGTTCCTGTCCAGCAGGCTCCTCCCAGTCCTTTGTCCATGTACTGGTCACTTTTCATTTGGCTGTGGAGCTAAAAGGATTACGTTCTGTGACTGCTGCTGGATATTTGTATTTGAGGACTTTTTGGACTTTGGAGTTTGGATCACTTTTGGACTTGAGATTTTACAAGTAAGTTGGTGTTGTTTGTTTGGGGCATTGCAGTTGAGGCAACAACAGTTCTAAAACTTTTTTCACAACTTTAAAAAAATATATAATGAGGTGGGTAGCCACAGTATCCAGTAGGCCCATGGTTAGTCATGGGTGCATGATACAACTGTTTCTGTGATCTTTTTTTAAAATTAATTCTCATTTATGTCATGGAATTTTAGCTCACTGTTATATGTTGATTTTTTTTAAATATTGGGGTGCCTGTAAAGCCTCACTAGCCAGTAGGCCCAGGTGTAGTGAATGGTGCATGTGCCTAGTCTTTCTGTGGGGTGTCTTGAATTTAAACATAATTGAGGGCATGGATGGCACGGGATTGTGGGGATTTTTGAGTGTTGGGGCCTGGCCATGTGGGTGGGGGCCATTTTGAGGCCTGGCACAGGTAGGGCCTGGCCATGTGGTGGGGGTCAAGGGGACATTTTGAAGCCAGGCAGTGTGCTCAGGCCTGCACCCCGTTTGCCTTGCTTTCAACCATTATGCCCAGGGGTACTCAGTGGTGCATGGACCTAGTCTTTCTGTGGGGTGTCTTGAATTTAAAAATCATTGAGGGCATGGTTGGCATGGGATTGTGGTGATTTTTGAGTGTTTTTTGACTTTTTGGGGTGTTGTTGGGGCCTGGCCATGTGGGTGGGGGCCATTTTGAGGCCTGGTACAGGCAGGGCCTGGCCATGTGGTGGGGGTCAAGGGGCCATTTTGAAGCAAGGCAGTGTGCTCTGGCCTGCACCAGTTTGCCTTGCTTTCAACCATTATGCCCAGGGGTACTCAGTGGTGCATGGGCCTAGTCTTTTTGTGGGGTGACTTGAATTTAAACATCATTGAGGGCATGGATGGCATGGGATTGTGGTGATTTTTGAGTGTTTTTTGACTTTTTGGGGTGTTGCTGGGGCCTGGCCATGTGGGTGGGGGCCATTTTGAGGCCTGGTACAGGAAGGGCCTGGCCATGTGGTGGGGGTAGAGGGGCCATTTTGAAGCCAGGCAGTGTGCTCAGGCCTGCTCCCAGTTTGTCTTGCTTTCAACTGTTATGCCCAGGGGTACTCAGTGGTGCATGGGCCTAGTCTTTCTGTGGGGTGTCTTCAATTTAAACATCATTGAGTGCATGGATGGCATGGAATTGTGGTGATGTGTTAGTGTTTTTAAACTTTTTGGGGTGCTGTTGGGGCCTGGCCATGTGGGTGGGGGCCATTTTGAGGCCTGGTACAGGCAGGGCCTGGCCATGTGGTGGGGGTCAAGGGGCCATTTTGAAGCCAGGTAGAGTGCTCAGGCCTGCACCCAGTTTGCCTTGCTTTCAACCATTATGCCCAGGGGTACTCAGTGGTGCATGGACCTAGTCTTTCTGTGGGGTGTCTTGAATTTAAACATCATTGAGGGCATGGATGGCATGGGATTGTGGTGATTTTTGAGTGTTTTTCGACTTTTTGGGCTGTTTTTGGGGCCTGGCCATGTGGGTGGGGGCCATTTTGAGGCCTGGTACAGGCAGGGCCTGGCCATGTGGTGGGGGTCAAGGGGCCATTTTGAAGCCAGGCAGTGTGCTCAGGCCTGCACCCAGTTTGCCTTGCTTTCAACCATTATGCCCAGGGGTACTCAATGGTGCATGGACTTAGTCTTTCTGTGGGGTGTCTTGAATTTAAACATCATTGAGGGCATGGATGGCATGGGATTGTGGTGATTGTTGAGTGTTTTTCGACTTTTTGGGCTATTTTTGGGGCCTGGCCATGTGGGTGGGGGCCATTTTGAAGCCTGGTACAGGCAGGGCCTGGCCATGTGGTGGGGGTCAAGGGGCTATTTGAAGCCAGGCAGTGTGTTCAGGCCTGCAGCCAGTTTGCCTTGCTTTCAACCATTATGCCCAGGGGTACTCAGTGGTGCATGGACCTAGTCTTTCTGTGGGGTGTCTTGAATGTAAACATCTTTGAGGGCATGGATGGCATGGGATTGTGGTGATTTTTGAGTGTTTTTCGACTTTTTGGGGTGTATAACTGATGTTCCTCTGGCTTCCATTGCTTTTAGGTGCACAAGAGAACCATCAGTGCCAGTAAGAAGTCCTGCAGCGGTGTGTGCAGCACAACGTCACGTGACGACACGTGTGGCCACAGACAAGACAACTCTGCAACTTGTGCAACTACGGCCTGCTGTTCTGATATCTCAAGAAGATGGCCCCAAAGAAAGTTGGCCGTAGCGCCTCAGCGAGAAAAGTTGCCAGTGCCACTGCCAGTAAGAAGGAGCAGAAGAAGCAAGTGGCACCACCTACCAAGGAGACTGGTGTGCCCACCGACACCATTTTTGGGAGAAAAAAAACTATGCCTGCAGCAGCAGCGGTGTCTGCCTGGGACCAAGTTGGAAGCAGCACCTCCGCTTCATTGGGCTCAGTGCCACCACGCCAAGTTCGGTCCAATACCATGAGTGCTGCTGCGGCAGCCACTTTGGTTGTTGAATCACCATCGACCAGTGATCTTGGCTCATCACAAGAAAGTACCATCCAATCAACGCCGGGTGTAACTCGGCTTACGAGTGTTCAACAACCACAGCCACAAATACAGGTGCAACTAGTACAAGCGCAAGTGCATAGGCAAGGAGAGGCGCAAGTAGAGCCGCAAGGAGAGGCGCATGTAGAGCCGCAAGGAGAGGCACAAGTACAGCCGCAAGGAGAGGCGCAAGTAGAGCCGCAAGGAGAGGTGCATGTAGAGCCGCAAGGAGAGGCGCAAGTAGAGCCGCAAGGAGAGGCACAAGTAGAGCCGCAAGGAGAGGTGCAAGTAGAGCTGCAAGGAGAGGCGCAAGTAGAGCCGCAAGGAGAGGCTCATGGACAGGTGCATGGAGAGGTGCGACTAGAGGTTCATGGAGCGGCACAACTGCCTACAACACTTGTTCCTCCAGAAGTAGGGGCACATCAGGAAATTGCTATTCAAGAGGAGGTATCATCCGAGGAAGCCACTCCTCTTGATGAATATTATCCATTGTCTTCCAGATACCAGCAAGAAAAAGGTCAAGGAGGGAAACTACTACTACTACAAGTTCTTCTTCAAGCCCCCTTCCTTCTGATGACCTTGATCATGATTGGAACCCAGCCATGCAGTCTGAGAGTGAGTCAAGCCATGAACCGACAAAGGTAGCTAAGCCTAAAAGGAAGGCTCCCGCAAAGCTTCCACTTATGGGTGATGACGACGAACAAGAAGTGGTGCCTTCTGCTGCTGATGAACAGTCTGACGATGACCCAGTCATCACAGTCGTCACTCCAGCCCCAGCAGGCATGCAGCAGACCAACATTTTCACCTTATCCCGAATGGCTGCTGAGCGGGATATGGGCGGCGTGGCACTGGTACCACCACCGTTAACTACAACACCAACATGACCTACAGCTTCCATCTTTTTTAGTCAGAAGGGCCGGCATGTACCTCCATCCAGCTCGACCTCAAGTAGTGGTGCTGTAAGTGAACAACAGAAACAAATTCAGCCACGCCCATCCTCCACTTCATCTGGCATTGAAAGCCAAAGTAGCACCTCCACCTTCAGCAGACATCACCAGTCCCCAGTTTGGGACTTCTTTACTGTTAGCGCAAAGGCGGAAAACATGGTCGTTTGTTCGATTTGTAAAGCATGCGTTAGTCGGGGTAAGCTTGGTTCCAACTATGGTACCGGAGGCCAGAGAGGTCATCTCAAAAAACACCACACTATCGAGTGGGAAGCACACATGAGAAAGATCGAGGAAGGCAAAAGAAAAACAAATCCAAATGTATCCCTAGATATTGCATCTGATGATGACGAGAGGCTGATCGTGCAGGGGGGAAGTGAAGAAGCGACAGACATTTTTTCTGGTACACACAGTTCTGCTGGCAGCAGCACTGCAGTGGTATCGCCCACACCCTCTACCCCTGCAACATCTATGAGGCACACTAAGAGTGTTGGAAAGACACTAATGCAAAAAACGACATCACTGGGCCTAACTGGTTTGAAGACGTCATCATCATCATCATCACGTAAAATTATCCAGCCCACCATTCGGGGAATGTTGTGGTCGGAGGCGCCATTTGAACGCAACCACCCAACGATACGTCTGTATATAGCAAAGCTGGCTAAAATGCTAGCGCTGGACCTTCTCCCTTTTTCTTTCGTGGAAGGGGTAGGGTTTCTAGAATTAGTGGCAACAGTCTGCCCTAAATGGAAGGTTCCTAGCCGGTCCTATTTCGCCAGAGTTGCGGTTCCAGCACTACATCAAGATGTGCTGGAGGTAATTGGGGCAGCTTTGCAGAAGAGTGCTGTTCATACTATCCACTTGACAACAGACCAGTTGTCAAGCCCTTGATTACATGTGCATCACTGCACATTGGGTCTCTTTTGCAGGGTCTTTTGCAGGGGTTAGAGACAAGTCAAGTGCAGTTGTTGACCTGGACACAGTTTTTCAAGCTACTCCGAAACATGCAACATTAGCCATGTTTGCCATGGAGAAAATTCAGTCTGCAAAAAACATTTTGGAGGAGTTTAACAGTAAGCTCTCTGAATGGCTGCAACCAAGAAATCGCATAGTTGGTTATGTTTCCACGGATAATGGCAGTAATATAGTTAAGGCCATGCAGGACGGTGAATATTTCAGAGTGCCGTGTTTGGCGCACTGTATAAACCTGGTTGTTCAAGATTTTTCGAAAACTGAAAACCAAGTCAAGAAGTTACTGACCACCTGCCGAAGAATCTGCACACATTTCAGCCATTCTTTTAAGGCCTGAAAGAAGCTGAAGAGCATTCAACATGTACGTAAAGTGCCAGTCAAAGGTCTCATCCAGGAGGTGGCAACACGTTGGAACTCAACCTTTTACATGCTTGAGCGTCTGTTTGAGTAGTGCATGGTAATCAATGACTATATCTTTACACTAGGTTCTGCTATGAAAGACATGAGGCTAGAGTTGGAGGAATGGCAGCTAGTTAAAAGTCTCACAGACATGCTTCGTCCTTTTGAGGTCTTCACGAGTGAAGTCAGCAGGGAGGACTGTTCTTTGAGCAAAGCTATCCCATTGTTGGTCATGCTAGAGCACCAACTGAAGGCGGTGTCTTCAACATTCAGAGATGATGTTGGAAAGCAAGCTGCATATCTGTTGGCGGAGAACTTATTAAGCCGCCTAGTTGCCAATGAAAGGCTTCAAAACATACATACAGAACAACATTACATTTGTGCCACTATTCTTGATCCACGGTAAAAAAAAAGGCAGTGGCCAGCAAAGCATTCTTTCCTTTTGATGAAGCAGATGTTTCAAAGTACAAACTTTGGCTAGCTGTGTCAGGCAGTCGGTTCGAAAAATATCGGCAGAAAATTCAAGGAGCCGTCAGAAGTCCAACTGAATCA
Organism: Lissotriton vulgaris; assembly: GCF_964263255.1. Lineage (NCBI taxonomy): Eukaryota > Metazoa > Chordata > Amphibia > Caudata > Salamandridae > Lissotriton > Lissotriton vulgaris. Next base: position 292,932,751 of record NC_141697.1, on the reverse strand, counting down.
GCAGGCGATCCAGCGTCAAGTTCCACTTCTGAATCTGTGGGCGAAGGGAGTAACTTTCCCTCACAGCCGTTAACGACACCAGCAGCAACTGATCATCATCCTCACCTGCACCAGGCCCACCCAAAATATTGTTGGAAGCGGATTGGCTAACTCATCAAGGGTTTGCTCGTTCCAGTGCTGAGAAGGCCACAGATGGTACGCAAAGTGGAGCAACCGTGGAGAACCTTGAGTTGATGGTGCAGGCCTATCTGGATGACCCAACACAGGTATTTGTTAATACGAACCCATTGCTGTATTGGTATAGGAAAATGGCTCTATGGCCACTGATCACCAACCTGGCTATAAATTATTTGTCTTGCCCATTCGCAAGCGTGTCTTCTGAACATGTTTTCAGTGCTGCTGGTGCATTTGTAACTTCAAAAAGGACCCGCCTCTCGGCCAAAAATGTGGAGAGGTTAACACTGATCAAGATGAATCAGCACTTGATACCACCAGATTACAAAGTATGTGAATGCACGCAGGAAGAAGAGAACAACGACTTAGGTAACGGAAGTTCTTCTTTGTTACCTGACCTATTCCCATCTCAATTAATGGAGTTTGAGGACGAGCTCTACTTCCTTGACACCGAGCCCTGAAAATGACTTCCTTTTTTTCGTCCTTATTCACTTTTATTCCTGTGTGTCTTTCTTTGTTTTGCAACTTTTACCACAACAAAACTCTAATCACCGAATCACAACAAGTCCATCAGCAACACTGTCTTCATCTTAAATTCCTTATTGATTTGAAGGTATCGCAATCTGCATTCCTGAGGTTCACAAGTTCACAACTCAATCATGCTCCTTTATACTACTCCTCCAGACTCCCCCTATCCATTTCCCTCAAGGCAGATGGATGGATTACGACGAGTCTCCTCAAGTGGAACTGAAATTACTGACTGACTACATGCTTGCTGATTGCTGACAGAGTTACTTCTGATATTGACAGGAGAGGCTGCCCTGTGGGCCAACACTTTCCGAAGAAGATGCAGACAAAAAGTAGAACAGGTAATGAATAATTGAGAAGATGGCATGCACTGGACAGCAATGGCTGTCTGGCTCTGATGAAACCAATTGCTGTTTGTTATTTGTGCATGAAATGATGATTCATATGTCTTGTCTTAGTTATTATTTAATCTTTCACACAGTAATTGTAACTCATGTCAACAACTCGTTTTTTTTTACCTTGTTTAATTAAAATTGTACTTCAAATTCAGGGGCCACTATATTGCATTTCACAAAATATGCAAAATGTCCTTGGAACAGACTCACTTGCCAATATACCATGGTGATTGATTAAATAATATATCTTTTTTCTTTACAGTCACTCACTGGTATGGATGGATCATCAGCGTTGATTTACGGAAGAACTATGGCCAATTCGTGAGTGGCAAACAGGTAAACCAGTCTACAACGACTACTACCGCAGGACTACATGTCTGTCTATTCGTGGCATGTATTGGTCGAGGGCGAGGCAGTGCACTGTTGTTGTTATGCCAGGCAGAGTCCACTCCAGACAGCAGTTCAAGTAAAATTAGGGCTATGTGGCTTGCTGCATACAATTAGATATGCTTTGTCTGTCTGACAAAGAGCCTAGGTATGCTACATCAGGTTGCTTCACTCAGTGGTGCCTGCCTTGACCCTCTGCAAGGCACTGCCTCAAGCTTGGGCCAAACATCCGTTATGTTTGCAAAACTTGCTGTTTTTCATATTTCGCGAATCTCGCGAAAGTACGGAGAAATCGCAAATTCTTCAGCGGAACAGATTTTTGGCACATGCTTGCGGCAGGGCCATGCAGACGGTCAAGGCAGGCACCACTGAGTGAAGCATCCTCCTGATGTAGAATATCTAGGTTCTTTGACACAGACAGACAAAGCATATCTACGGTTTAGGGTTCAGTGCGATTTACTAGGGTTTTTGGGTTTAAGTTGGTATGGTTCATGCTGATTCTAGGGCTCGGGCCGGATGCAGGCTTGTTCATAATGATGTTGGCAATGTTTTAGGGGGGGTTTGGTGTTCTTTGGTCCAGAATTGGCAGAATTTTGGCCTTTTTGGGTGTTTTGCGGGCGCGTGTGTTTGGGTGAAAACTAAGTGAAAACTAGTTGTAGACCATCTTCTGCTTCTTCTTCTTCAAAGAGCACAGTGGTTTGGTTTTGTTCTGCCTTGCTGAGATTCTTGTGAATCGCTGGAACAAGTGACTGTCCAGGTGAGTTTCAAGAGGATCAAAGTAGTAGAAGTGCTGAAAACAGCAATGTTTTGTGAACAGTGCAATTTGCCATGTTTTGAATATACCAGTATTGCATGTTTTTGGGGGGCTGTTTGGGGGTGTTCTAGAATTGTGGGGGTCTGGGAGCACTGCTGGTATAGCATAATTTTTTTGGAAGTGATTTGAAGAAAATCCATGGTGGGAAAGAGGAGTTAGGGCCAAGCTGCAGAGCGCGTTTGGACTGATGTTGACTGGTTGGCTGAAAAGTTTCTAAGTATGAGTTTTTGCATTTTTGCTTTTTGCCTGTTTAGGGGTGTTCTGCTTTTTTGCAGTGGGCTGCGGGGGTCTGGGGGCATAGCTAGGAAGGTCTAATATCGGAATCAAGTGTTTTGGACCAAATCCATGGTGAAAAAGTTTATGCGTTTTTGCTCACTTGCCTGTCTTTGGGGTGCTGTTTGGGGTGCTTCTAGGTTTTTGTGGGTGGGTTTGGGGGTCTGGGAGCACTGCTGGCACAGTCTAATGTTGATTGCATTTGTTTTTCAGGAAATCCATGGTGGAAAAGGGGAGTTAGGGCCTAGCTGCAGAGCGTATTTGGACTGAATTGAAGGTAGTCCCATTTTTTCTTTTTGCCTGTTTGAGGGTGTTCTGCTTTTTGGCGGGGGCTGCAGGGGTCTGGGGGCATAGTTCGGAAGGTCTAATATCGGAATCAAGTGTTTTGGACCAAATCCATGGCGAAAAAGTTTTTGCGTTTTTGCTCACTTGCCTGTCTTTGGGGTGCTGTTTGGGGAACTTCTAGGTTTTTGTGGGTGGGTTTTGGGGTCTGGGAGCACTGCTGGCACAGTCTAATGTTGATTGCATTTGTTTTTCAGGAAATCCATGGTGGAAAGGGGGAGTTAGGGCCTAGCTGCAGAGCGTATTTGGACTGAATTGAAGGTAGGCCCATTTTTGCTTTTTGGCTGTTTGGGGGGCTTAAACTTGTTTCTGCCTGGGTTGATGGGTCTGGGGGCATTGCTGTGAAGGTCTAATACCGGATAAAAGTGGTTTGGAGAAAATCAGAGGTGAAAACGTTTTTCCATTTTCAGGCATTTCGCTCACTTTAGCGTTTTCGGGGGCAGTTTGGGGGGGTTCCTGGTGTTTGTGGGTGGGTTTCGGGGTCTTGGAGCAAAGCTGGGTATGGATACTTTTGATTGCAAGAGGTTTGAAGAAAATCCATGGTGGCAAAGGGGAGTTAGGGCCTAGCTGCAGAGCTCGCACGGAGTGATCTGGGAAATATGCAGAAATTTGTCAAAGTGCCCATTTTTCCGTTTTTGCCTTTTGGCTGTTTGGGGGGGGTTAAACTTGTTTCCGCCGGGGTTGACGGGTCTGGGAGCATTGCTTTGAAAGTCTAATACCGGACAAAAGTGGTTTGGAGAAAATCAGAGGTGAAAACGTTTTTCCATTTTCGGCATTTCGCTCACTTTAATGTTTTCGGGGGGCTATTTGGGGGGGTTCCTGGTGTTTGTGGGTGGGTTTTGGGGTCTTGGAGCAATGCTGGGTATGGATACTTTTGATTGCAAAAGGTTTGAAGAAAATCCATGGTGGCAAAGGGGAGTTGTTAGGGCCTAGCTGCAGAGCGTGCACGGATTGATCTGAGAAATATGCAGAAATTTGTCAAAGTGCCCATTTTTCCAATTTTGCCTTTTGGCTGTTTGGGGGGGGTTAAACTTCTTTCCGCCTGGGTTGACGGGTCTGGGGGCATTGCTGTGAAGGTCTAATACCGGAAAAGTGGTTTCGAGAAAATCGGAGGTGAAAAAGTTTTTCCATTTTCAGGCATTTCGCTCACTTTAGCGTTTTTGGGGGGCTGTTTGGGGGGGGTTCCTGATGTTTGTGGGTGGGTGTTGGGGTCTTGGAGCAATGCTGGGTATGGATACTTTTGATTGCAAGAGGTTTGAAGAAAATCCATGGTGGCAAAGGGGAGTTAGGGCCTAGTTGAAGAAAGCGTTTGACACTATTTTTTACTTAGGGCTTGTTAGGGTTAGCAGTATTGCATGTGTTTGGGGGTGTTCGAGATTTTGGCAACTGGGTTCTGGGGTCTACTCTTAGAGCGCTTATCGAGAAATGTCTAATTTTGGTTGCAAGTGGTTTGAAGAAAATCCATGGTGGGAAAGGGGGGATTTGGGCCTACTTTACTTTCAAAGTACGTTTTGTAACCATTTTCCACTAGGCCTCAGACAGGTAGCAGTATCGCACGTTTTTTGTGGTCTGATTGGGGGTATTCTACATTTTAGCGTCTGTGTTTAAGGGTCTGGGAGCACTGCTGGGAAGGTCTAATTTTGTTCTGAAATCGTAGTTTACACTACACCTAGCTTGAGGGGAAAGATCTGCAAAATTCGCCCATACTTATTTATCTTTCAAAAGGAGACTCAGAGTACGCCCTTGTGAAACTATTGTACTGTCGATTCTGAAACTGAAAGTGTGACTTTTTGCTCCAAACAGCGTACGTACCTTATATTTTTTTCTCAGTGGTGTTTTAATATCACTTCCTGTTTTTGCATCAACATTTACAGGGCGGCTTTCACCCTGTGCAATGGAAAAAAGAATGAAGTCAGGCTTCACATTAGCGACCCGCAATTCAACATCTGCCAGGCAGGCAGTGGACAGGGTGTCTTCTGGTCACCAACATTGATCGACAGAGCATCAGATGGAACGGAGGAGTACCGCAAATAAGAGGAATGGCTTGATGCATGCAACTTCCCAAATTCAACAGGACAAGTACAACAACATACAGTAACTGTGTCCATTCATTTCTACCTATCTTTTAGGTAATGTTATTGCTGTTAACTTCTATGAGTGTGACTCTGCATTTCTTTGCTCTCTGCTTCTTAATTCATCCCTCCAGCCATTGTATAGTTTTACTTTGCTATTTTTCAAACTAATGTAATGAACAAGTGTTTCTCTGAGTGCTGAGATAGGCAAAAACGCATAATTACTGCAGACCTGTACTGTCGCATTCTTTCATTCATTAGAAAGTACTACTTAGTTTAAGTAACCTAACCATCCATTTAGTAATCAACTTCATGCCTGCAGAAGTGCATGCACTTCTTTTATGTCCCTTAAAATATTTATGGATATCTTCGTATCCAAAGATTTGTTTATCTTCATTTGTTGTTTGCCAATGCTGTGTTTTTTTTTCCTCTCTCAACAAAACTTTCCCAAAAAACCCCATTCCCATCCAATTTCCAAACCCTAACCCTCTTGCCCCGGGCTGTGTGGTTTTCATTGATGTGTGAGTAAATGACAGCAATAATTCCACACACTTGCTGGGGAGAATAAGGTCATAGCAACTGAAAATGAATTACATTTCAAGGCTGGTGAAGGAATTGAAGGATATATTCTTACTCAGCTTGACACAGACCCATGACTATTGGCAAATCAAAGCAGATTTTCATGGGCGCCATCAACTGGATTGATCATGAAGAACATCCTCCTCCTACACGTGGCAAATGGTTACGCTGCTGTGTCCTTCACCTTCAGTACTATTTCTTGTAGTAGTAGCCAATGTCAAATTCCACGCAAGTAGTAGTTATACTTTCAATACTTTAGCATTTGTAAGGCTACATTTTGGCACTGTTCTAGTGTACTGTCACGTGCTATAGTATATATCGTACCGTTCTAATGCTCCGCTCAGGCCAATCAAGGTTTCAATTTCTTTTTTTTCATATGCTGCAACTGCCACTGTGTTCCACCACTAGTACCACCGCAATGATGCCATTTCAACTGCCCAGGATTGCCAACCTTAATCGCCATTTGCCATGCAGCCAGCCCTGTGCCTAACCCTATTTTCAAACACGAATTACAGGTAAGATAAGCGTTTGGGGGAGGAAGAATAATGGAGTAGTATGAGAGACGAGAGACTGGCAGTAGTACTAGAAAAGTCTGAGGACAATTGAATTCACTAACTCTGTGAGAGGCACTTACTTTTGTAAACATTTGGGCAATTACTTACACAATTTGAATCAAGAAGCCACTTAAGTTTCAGGAAAACAAACTTACAGTTAACCCCCCCTCCAGCCTCAACTGCAGTAAAAACACGTATGCCACGTTATGTTGAAAGTAATAATTATTTATATCCCTAACAAAAATAAACTATCCTGCAAGACCCGACCCACCCCCCCTACCTAACCCCAAAGAATGTCCGTGAAATAAAAAGTCCCGAAAGTCCAAAAAACCCAACTCCCAATTCCCACCCCCCAAAAGTGTTTAAAAAAGGGGCAAGGGACAGGCTCTCCTTCTCTAATGCTGCCGGAGGCGTACATTTTGGGCCAGGGGGTCATGCTCCTTGCAGAGGTTCTTGAGCAGGATTCTCAGTTTCTTCTTCTCCTGCTCAAGGTAGAACCCTCTAAGGGTTAGGCGGTGCACGCGTGCCTTGCACCTGCTGTGGGGTGCAGCTGATTTTTTGGCTGCTTGGCGGTGGCGGGTGGCTGTGGTACCACGGCTCCGTACCGCTGGAGGCCTGCGCTGATTGGCTGACCCAGGGAGCGCGGAGGAGGATGCAGCTGTCCCTGTCGATGTTGTGGTCGACTGCGTGTCCTCCTCCTCCTGGGCCACCAGCCGCCAATATTCGGCGACAGTCGCCTCCAGTTTCCGTTGCCGGGCCCGTCTAGCCAGCTCCTTCCGTGACAGTTTGGAAGGAGCATCTATATGAAGAAAGAAAAACATAGTCTGTAACCAATGCTCTTTAAGATTAACTCAAAATAATTCAGCAGAAAGTTGTGTCACAGTAGAACTACCAACTTGCAAGCACAGTACATAACATTTGTGGCCTATATCTATCTAACCTCCCACTTTTTCAGCCTTGCTCTAACATTAGTGGAGTTTCAGGAATCAATTATATGAGCACTATGGACTCACTACATTAGAGTCGACTATGACAATACACCAGTCTTATTCTTCTTCTCTCTTGTTTAGCGAAATTGGCAAGTAAACTTCTGGAAGCCGGCATAATGCCAGCGCAGTCAACTTGCACCCGAGAAAAACAGACGCACGCCATGATGACACAGGCTTGCGTTACTGTACCAATCCAGGACATGCAGGTGGAGAAGCTCTTACTTTTCTATTACGGGTGGAACTGAGAATACTCTGTTACAAGGGCTACTGCTTAATTAATGTAACTTTCACCATACAGTGCCAATGACTACTAGAAAAGGAAAATGAAGAAGATAAATAATATGATTATCTATCTCTTCACAGGATATGTATTTGATTACATATGGGATGACTTTAGGTGCTTTGTTTTGTATTGAGTGAACACTGATAGGCCACACATGAATGACAGAGTTGTACTAAAATTATTAACAGAAGTAGTGAGTGGCCCCCATAATCGCCGGATATATGCTGTGCTAGCAATACAAAGTACTGCTACTATTCATGGTAGTATTCCGAAAAATTACAACTTCTTTTCCTTGCCTTTCCTACACTGGAACAGACGTGCGGGTGCGGCGTTACATGCTCTTCAAAGTAACACTTAGTTCATCCAGTGACAGTCTACTCTCTCTACATACACATATGCTATCTATGAGTCAGATAGTAGCATGATCCAGGCATCCATCCATTCAAAGTAAATGTCAATCATTCTTCTTAATGTCTCAAGTGGACAAACCTTACTTTTTCTCACGGGAAAACAACATTTTCATTTTATTTTGGAAACCGCAAGCCATGCATCCGTGCTTGCATATGAATTTCAACCAAAGGATATATTGCGCACACATACAGTTTCTGTTTCACCCACCCAGGCAGTCCTCTTTCCTTTCTTCTTCCACCCATCCTTGCTTCATCCTTCAACCGGCCATGCATCATATTCCCAGCCACCTCGGGCATCATTCAAAAACACGTATCATTCTTTGCCAGTCATCATTACTTTTAACTCGCTCGTCCTTCCACACTTACTTACACCCTTCTTTCCCTTTTTGTTCATCCCATCCATTAAGTTCATCTCTGATCTGACTTGGATTCTCGAAAAAACTTTCACAGTTGAGTTGAAGTCAATTTAGAGGAGGCTACTACCTGGTTAATAAAAACTTAGTTCTAAATGTGTAAGTCTTCATAACCGTATAGTATACTTGTACTGTAAAACATATACACCCGTGCAGAGAGCACACTCTGCGGTCTGCTATTTCAATAAGTAAGGAATATAATAGCTTACCACTGTCCGCCACTATCGTGGCATCCCCCACAGCAGCTTCTGCTGGCAGTTGCAACGCCTCCGCCCCAGGAGTGCCCACCTCCTCGCTGGCCCGGGCACCGGTGGATGATTGTGCCGATGTTCCGCCTAGAAAATACATTTCAGATTCTTAGATGCCATATACACCACTCCCTAGTATTTTGTCTAGGAATGAAAAAATGTCACTACGAGTGACTACGCAAACAAATGTAATAATTTGTGACTGTCAAGTCAAAACTAAAAATTGCACTTTTTTTCAGGGAAGGGTGTTGCTTGTCTTGCTACACTTTTTGGCACAACTGATGAATGCTTGCTTTTTAACATGCACTGTTTTTCTCATAAAAGAAAGAAGCTTCCCTTCTAAGAACAAGAGCAACATCAGATCAATCAATCAATCAATCAATCAAAGCATTTATATAGCGCACTACTCACCCGGAGGGTCTCAAGGCGCTTGGGGAGGGGGGGTCCGCTACTGCTCGAACAGCCAGGTCTTGAGCTGTTTCCTGAAGGCGAGGTGGTCTTGGGTCAGGCGGAGGTGGGTCGGGAGGGAGTTCCAAGTCTTGGCGGCCAGGTAGGAGAAGGACCTTCCTCCTGTGGTGGCTCTTCGGATGCGGGGGACGGCAGCGAGGGCATGGCCGGTCGATCGAAGCTGGCGTGTGGGATTGTAGAAGTTGAGGCGGCTGTTGAGGTATCTTGGGCCTTGGTTGTGTAAGGCTTTGTGTGCGTGGGTGAGGAGACGGAAGGTGATTCTCTTGTTGACCGGGAGCCAGTGCAGGTCTCTCAGGTGTCCGGAGATGTGGCTGTGTCGGGGGATGTCGAGGATGAGTCTTGCTGAGGCGTTCTGGATCCGCTGGAGTCTCTTCTGGAGTTTGGCAGTGGTTCCGGCGTAGAGGGAGTTGCCGTAGTCCAGTCGGCTGGTGACGAGGGCCTGGGTGACCGTCTTCCTGGTCTCGGTGGGGATCCACCGGAAGATCTTACGTAGCATGCGCAGGATGTTGAAGCACGACGAGGAGACGGCGTTGACTTGTCTGGTCATGGAGAGGGAGGAGTCCAGGATGAAGCCCAGGTTGTGTGCGTGGTCTGTTGGTTTGGGTGCGCTGCCCAGGGCGGGGGGCCACCAGGAGTCGTCCCAGGCGGAGGGCGAGGAGCCCAGGATGAGAACTTCCGTCTTGTCTGAGTTCAGTTTCAGGCGGCTGTTCATCATCCACATGGCTACGTCTGTCAACCCTTCGTGTATGTTGGCTCTGGCGGGGGCGGGGTCGTTGGTGAGGGAGAGGATCAGCTGGGTGTCGTCAGCATAGGAGATGATGTTGAGGTTGTGTTTCTCGTGCGATGGCCGCAAGGGGGCTCATGTAGACATTGAAGAGGGTGGGGCTGAGCGAGGAGCCTTGAGGAACGCCGCAGATGACTTTGGTGGCTTCTGATCTGAACGGGGGGAGGCGGACTCTCTGTGTCCTTCCGGCGAGGAAGGAGATGATCCATTCTAGTGCCTTCTCCTGGATTCCGACGTTGCTGAGGCGCTGCACTAGGGTGCGGTGACAGACAGTGAAAATGCCGCGGAGAGGTCCAGGAGGATGAGGGCCGCTGTTTCTCTGTTGTCGAGCAGGGCTCGGATGTCATCGGTGGCTGCGATGAGGGCGGTCTCAGTGCTGTGGTTGGCTCGGAAGTTAGACTGCGAGAGGTCGAGGGATCCGTTCGTCTTGAGGAAGGCGGCCAGCTGCTTGTTGACGGTCTTCTCGACTTTGGCCAGAAACGGGAGGAGCGAGATGGGGCGGTAGTTTTTTAGTTCGATGGGGTCCGCTGATGGTTTCTTCAGTAGTGCGCTGAGTTCGGCGTGCTTCCAGCTCTCCGGGAAGGTAGCGGTGTTGAAGGAGGTGTTGATGATGTCCCGCAGAAGGGGTGCGATGATAGAGTCGGCCTTGTTGAAGACGTGGTGAGGGCAGGGGTCGGTAGGAGATCCGGAGTGGATGAAGTTCATCGTGCGGATGGTGTCTTCAGTGCTGATCGGGGTCCAGGCGCGGAGGGTGGTGGTGTGGGGTGTTGGTACGGTCGTGGGGTGCATCGGTTGTGTGCTGAAGCTGTTGTGTATGTCTGCGATCTTGTTGTGGAAGTAGGAGGCGAGGGAGTTGCAGAGGTCTTGTGGTGAACCAGAGAGTGGCAGTGGTGAACCAGAGGGTACTGTGACGAACCAGAGGGTGGCAGTGGGGACCCAGAGGGTGATAGTGATGAACCAGAGGGTGGCATTGGTGAACCAGAGGGTGGCAGCGATGAACCGGAGGGTGGCCGCGATGACCCACAGGGTCGCAAACAGGCTTAACACGTAGAAACAACATTGTCGCAACCGTTGCGGCCACACAAGTAAGTTCGCGTTCCTGAACTTGTAAAAAACCCTCGCGAACTGGCAAAAACCCTTGCGAACACGCAAAAAAACAATTCGCAAATTTGCACGAATTTGCGGATTTTGCGAATTGCCAGTTCGCTTTCGCACGAATTTGCGGACCGCGAATTCACAAATTTCGCCCATACTTAGTCCTCGGGGTCCGCTTTAGGCTTCTTGAGGAGGGCGCTGATTTCGGTGTGCTTCCAGCTTTCCGGGAATGTCGCTGTTTCGAAGGAGATGTTGATGACCTTCCGTAGTTGGGGTGCGATGGCTGCGTCTGCTTTGTTGAATACCTGGTGTGGGCACAGGTCATAGGGAGATCCTGAGTGGATGGAGTTCATGACCTTGCGTGTCTCGTCGTCGTTGATGTTGGACCAGGAGGTCAGGCGGTTGGCGCTGGTGGTGTTCACAGGGGAGGTGGAGTCTGGTGTAGTGGGGGCGATCGTGGTGTTGAAGCTGTCGTGGATGTCAGCGATCTTGCGGTGGAAGAAGATGGCTAGTGAGTCGCACAGTTCTTGTGAGGGCGGGATGTCGTTGGCGTTGGCGCTGGGGTTGGAGAGTTCCTTTACGATGCTGAAGAGCTCTTTGCTGTCGTGTACGTTGTTATCCAAGCGGTCTTTGAAGGAGGATCTCTTGGCTAATTTGATGAGGTGGTGGTGTCTGCAGGTGGCGTCCTTGTGGGCTGCGTGGTTGTCCGGTGTGCGTTCGTGGAGCCATTTCTTCTCCAGTTTCCGGCATGCACGTTTAGAGGTCTGGAGCTCGTCGGTGAACCAGGTGGCTCTCTTGTTGGTGTGGCTGTTGGAGGGTTTCTTGAGCGGGGCGAGGGTTTGGCGGAGTCGTCGATCCACTGACTGAGGTTTTGGGCTGCGGCGTCTGGGTTGGTGGGGTCGGTAGGTGGGTTCTTGGCAAGGGAGGTGATCGGCTGGTCTTTGGCGACTTTGCTCCAGCAGCGTCGAGGCAGCTGTTTGGTGCGGTGGTGCATGGTTGGTTTCTTGAAGGTGAAATGGATGCAGCGGTGGTGGGTCCAGTGGAGTTCGGTGGTGTGGTCAAAGGCGACGTGGGAGCCTGTGGAGAAGATGGGATCCAGCGTGTGGCCGGCGGCGTGGGTGGGTGCGGTGATGAGTTGTCTGAGGCCCAGGTTGGCGAGGTTGTCAATCAGGGTGGCGGAGTTGGCGTCATTATTGTTCTCGAGGTGGAAGTTCAGGTCTCCGAGGAGGATGTAGTATGTGGAGGCGAGTGCGTGGGTGCTGGCGAGGTCGGCGATGGAGACGCTGAACTGAGCCCAGTGTCCGGGGGGTCTGTAGATGAGTGTTCCTCTGAGGGTGGTGTTGGGGTCTGTGTGGATCTGGAAGTGCAGGTGTTCGGCAGTGTTGAGGGTGTCGTCTGCATGGGTGGAGGCTTTGAGGGTGGACTTGTGGACGATGGCTATTCCTCCTCCGATTCCGTTGGCGCGATCCCTGCGGGTGATCTTGAAGCCATCCGGGATGGCTATGGCGATGTCGGGCGCCAAGGAGTCGTTCCACCAGGTCTCGGTCAAGAAGGCCACGTCTGGGGCGGAGGTGTCGAGCAGATCCCAGAGCTTGATGGCATGTTTGCGTGCAGAGCGGGTGTTGAGGAGTATGCAGCGGAGGTGGTTGGGTCCAGTCCTTGGAGGTTTGGTGGTTCCATCGCAGGTGAAGCTGCAGGTATGGCAGGTGAAGGGTCAGTGGGTCCATTTCGGGGTGGCCTAAAAGCATGTCAAGTGTGCCTATAACAGGTCAAGAACTTCCGCAATTATGCCAATACAAGTATCAAAGAGGAGTGGACACCATTCTGTCAACAATGACGCAGTGGTGCTTATTTGCAAAGATAATTATGTTTGTAAATATATGATTATGAACAAATTCAACGTGTGTATATATTCGAGGAATTCTGAAAGGGATTCCCCCATTTACAGTTGCAGAGATGTCCACAATCATGAATCTCACTTAAAAAGTGGCATTTGAAGGCATGGTTTTTCTTGGTAGTTTGGAAATTTCCAGAAATTAATGTTTGGTGCATTCCCTAACTCCTGTGACTAATGTGAAATTCCCTTACTGGGTGGATAGGAGAACAGATCACACCCAGAGTTGAGTGTACGGGACGGGGTTTTTACACAGGGTGATATAAATTGTACACTGTGCAAAAGAATGTGCACTTGCACAGGGGAATATGTTCACCCTTTTTGGAGTTCTCTACTTTGAAGATATTTGCACAACAGGAATAGGATCTTGGTCAGAATGCCATATGACCATTCCAGAAGTACACTTTAAAATTTGCTGCTCGTGCAGCTTTCCAGACTTACTGGTGGGAATATTTGAGAATTCCCAAGGGTTAGAAAATTATGTCCAGTCAGAGTTTCTGGCTGAAAGTTTCAACTTCTTTGTGAATAGAGCCCAATAAGTCGATAATTAATTATCACCAACATTCATGTTGATACTAACAACATAACTGACTAATAGTATAAAAACACTTCAGACTAGCTGGATAGACCCAGTTCAGACGAGAAACGGCTGAGTTATACGTGCCGTTTCCCCGTGAACTAAACAATGCTTGTCTTAACCATGCATCTGCCTTAACCAAGCATATGCTTGGATAAGGCAGATAGGGCTAGATGTAGGTGGGCTAATACCGGTCGGTAACGGCCGAAAATTGGTAAATTTCCTGTTACCGACCGGTATTTCGCCCTTTGCAATGTAGGAGGCTGGATTTAAGGATTCAGTAATTTACCGACTCGTTATTTTAAGGAATCTGTAAAATACTGATTCCTTAATTTAAGGAATCGGTAAATTACCGAATCCTTAAATCCTATGTAGGGAGCACTCAAGTGAGTGCATTTTTGGTTTAAGGATTCGTTATTTACCACCAACTACAAGTTGGTGATAAATAAAGAATACCTTTAAAAAAGCAACTTTGTGCTTTTTTAAAGGTGCCATGTGGCAGACATACATGCCCTTAGGGCGTGTATGTGCACCACATGTGCACACATGCACAATTCAGGGGTGCAACAGGGTGTCAATGTGACACCCTGCCACCCTTGAATATGCTCCCCCTATTACCGATTCAGTATTTACCGAATCGGTAATAGTGAATGGCTTCCCATTTATTCCTATGGACCTCCAGGCCCGTAGGAATGAATAGGAAGGTATTCCTTATTACCCATTCGGTAAATACCATATCAGTAATAACTAATATTACCGAAGGGGTAAAATTTACAGATTTTTTACCTACATTCTATTTACTGATTCTTAAATACAGAATCGGTAAAATTCGGTATTTAGGAATCGGTAAATAGAAATTACCTACATCTAGCCCATAGTGATCTAGTGTTAAGATGGGCGGGTAGAGGAAGAGGAAGCATTGAAACAGGAAGCTCCAAACGTGGAAATGTAAGTGATGCTGTTTAGTTTTTAGGGGTGGGGTGGGTTTAAGAACTCAGGACGAGGGCAGGGTCTGGGTTGTTTTTGGAAGGGGGAGGGTTTTTGGGCTAAGGGGGAGGGTGGGGGTATTTTAAAGGGCTGGATCTGGGATTGGGGGTCATTTTTAGTGGTGGGGGTAGGTTTTAGGGTTCAGGGCAGGGGGCCGGGCAGTATTTTTAAAAGGGGGCAGGGGTTTAGGGCTCAGAGGGGGAGGGGCAGTTTTAAGGGCTTTTGCTGCGTTGGGGGGAGTTTTAGGGATGGGGAGCAGATTTATGGCTCATGGAGTGAGGTCAGGGTAATTTTTGTAAAGGGGGCAGGGTTTTAGGCCTTAGGGGAAGGGGTAGAAGTAGTTGTAAGGGCAGTACGGGGTAGGTTTTAGGGCTCTGGACAGGCGGCTGGGGTCAGGGTAGTTTTTGGTAGGGTCAGAGTTTTAGGCATCAGAAAGGGGCAAGTGGTAGTTTTAAGGGCAGGGCAGGGTCGCTTTTAGGGTTTAGGGTGGGGTGCGAAGTAGGGGTAGTGATAATTTACCATGCGTATTCCTTTAGCATGTATGCATTTACAACGAATTGCGTTGTAAGGCATGAGTGGTAAAGGAATGCATGGTTAAGAGGCATTTGTTGTTAGGATCTCATTGTAGAGGCACGCATGGTTCAGCCATCCATGCCTCTGTCATACAACTAATTCAAACTACACGTTCCAGCAGATAAAGGGACCAGTGACAGTCACAAGGGTCTAAAGATCAAAATTTCTAACACCACTTTGCTGTCTCTGCCCAAAATCCTCATCAACCACCTATTGTGTTGAAATGAAGACACTGGGCAGAAATAATGATAAGAAAGACTGCAGTAAAAAAAATAACTCTTGAACGCTGACTGTAAGATTGCAAGTTTGAAAACACAGTTAATTATAGTTAATTTACAAGCGTACAAAGCACACAAAGGACCATTAATTGTTCATATCACTTACATATTATTTCTAACAATAATGAGTAATCCTTAGTGTATCATAAATTTGCAATATTGCTCTTTAATCCAAACTTCATGTTTATATCTGCCTCCTTACTATGCAATCCTAAAGGCATGCTCAGATTTGTATGATCACTCAATAATGATAGGGTCATATTTATAATTTTTTCATGCAACACAATGAAGCAAGACATAACGTGCTGAGCTGCGATGCGTGAAAGCGAGAGGGCAGGACTGCACCATGCACAGCAGTATATGGCATATACCTGATATCTCCTTGTGATAGTGCACTTTTAGCTGCTAGCGCCAATGCAGGCACCTTTGCACCATATTGCAAGGGGGCCTGCACTGCAGGTTGGATGGTTTATGTGCAGGAAGGGATACTTACCTGCCGAAAAACAATCCTTCAAGAATTTTCCTTTTACGACATATGCTGGAGAATGCAGCACACATAGAAAGGTTTAAAAATGAATAGAAATAAAGATCTTTGATCATCATTATGCCTCCCCCAGGGAAGGCATAGCTTTTTGATGCATTCCCAGGTCTACCACTCATGATAAATCTGGGAATGCACCAAAATCCATAGGTGGATGTGTGGGTACACCAACTCTCCTCCCACAGAAAGCCTCTCTGGGGCAGAGTAAAGCAAAGCAGCGACTTGCACTGCCTTGCATTACTCCAGATTTACAAAGCTCAACAGGGCCATGCAAGGTGGCCTTGTGTAGCTTGGTAAATTTCATCTAGGTTTTAAGTCACCCTTGTATTACCTTGCGTGGTGAGAGGGCGATGCAACACTTTGATAAATATGCCCCCTAGTGTATTCAGAGTTGTCCACATTTTCAGTAATGTTTAGATCACATTCAGATTTTCCCCCATCACTCAATAAAATTATCAGAGCTTGTTCAGATTTGTGCCTTCACTCGCTAAGTACAAGCAAAGGGCTGGAGTGGACATCCCTGAACATGCATCACTTATGTTCAACTATGTGGGCTTCTTCAGTATTGAAACAAATGCAAGGATTTTCCAGAGAGCGAGACACACTGGAAAAGAATGCTGGGAAACTAAAATAAAGTATTGAGCACCACAAGTTAAGAATGCTATTTTTGACAAACCATTTTGCTTGCTGGGCATTGTAAGTGAAAGATGATAGTTGACAATACTGTTTACATCGCTGACAGCAGAGTGAGACTTTCAAAAACATACATAAGCATTCCTGTTTTCAGTTTCTATTTGTTGGGAATATATATATATATCCTACTGGTGGTCGCTACTAGGTAGTTATAGTTAGGACCTTGTTTCTATTCAAAAGTGTTTATTCTTTTGCCAATATCTTTTGCGCCGTTTGACGAATCTTCGCACATTTTTCAACACTAATGCAGCAGTCAGATCAGCTCCTGTGATGAAAGTTTCAGGGGGATTCATCAAGCGTGGGCCCTGAAAAAGGGGGGTCCCAAAACAAATTTTCTTCATGTTAATTTCCATGAGAAAATTTAGACATGGCTACAGCCCGATCCGCTGAACGGATTGACACCAAATTTGGCAAAAAGGTACCTCTTCGTCCAGAAAGCACTCTTTTTGTTAAATGATGTAAATCCATTCAGTAGTTCCTACGAAATTTAAACAATTCTCAGATATGCAAATATGGCCACGGAGGATCCACAGACTTTCCCGATCTCCAGCCTGTGATGTGATTGTCTGCCAATGCTTCAAACCAGGGAGTGTTTGGTGGCCATTTTGTGAATGGGTTGAACTGAGTCACAAGAAATAAGGTTAAAAAAGGATTAAAGACAACCCCTAGGGCTGCCTAAAAGGTCCCACAAGGAACTCCTGGGTCACAAAAAGCATTTTTGGGCCAAAAGAAAATTGTTGGAGTCGCGTAGGGTCAGTGAAACCTGGCGACTTTTTAAATTTTGTTTAGCACGGGTGGGTCAGGTCCCGGGGGCAATGATCTAAATATATGTGGGGACCCTCATGGGCCCCCATAGCCCCAGGGCCAGCCACCTTCCCTGGGCGATGTTCATTAAATGGGTGGTACCACGTAGGCCCCCCCAGCACCTGGAACAGCCACCTCTCAGGGGCTTTTAAAAAAAAAACAACATGGGGGCTCTTACCCCCCACCCTGCCACCACCATAAACTCCCTGGGGGTTTATTTTTGTTTTAAATGGCATGGGGGCTTCTACCCCCTGCAGCTCCGGGGACTAGCACATACCCAGGGCTATGTTAAAAAATAAAGTGTGGGGGACAAATGGTGGACCACCACCTCCCCAGAGCCCAAATTAATCAAATGTGGGGGCCATTCGAGACCCCCGGGGCCCAATACCTCCCCGGGCTACAAAAAAGGTGGGAGGGGAGCTGAGCTTCAGGAGCCCTCATTGACCCTGGGGACTGCGACCCCCCAGGGCCGGCTCCAGCAATGTCCTGGGGTGCCTACCACCGTGACATTGCAGTGTGCTATGACATGGTGGGAGCCATAGCAAGCACTGCTTTGCATCATGGAAGCGAGAGCATGGAAAATGCTCTCACTTCAATGAACCTTAGCAGAATTGCTTTTGGACAGAGGGAGCTGTATGGTAGAAGCTCCCTTTGCCTAAAAGCGATGCCAGCTCCTGCAGGAGGTGGGGAGCCGGCAGGGACCACAGGGCCATGGGGCTCTCCTGTGGTCCCCAAGAGAGGCCAAGCCCCCGGCAATGGGGTCTTCACGGCCAAAAAAGGCCTGGGAGGGAGGCCACTTGCCCCCTCCCTTTTTTATGTTTTATTTAATGGCCTGGCCCCGGCTGATGGGGTCTCCAGGGTCGAAAATGGCCTGGGGGAGGGAGGCCGCTTGGTCCCCCTCTCCTATTAAAAGAAAAAATGCATAGAAAAGCCCATTCCCGGGGCATGGGCTCTCAGGGGCATATATTGGGAGGGGGGCCACGCTACTTAAATAGAAATGGCAAAACCCGGGTGATGGGGTCCCCAGGGCCGAAATCAGCCTGGGAAGTGGGGGCACGCAATGTACTGCTTATGTTATGTTATGTTATGTTATAACCAATTTATAAAGCGCACTTAGACCAAGGTTTCATGGCGCTGTTTTGAGCAGTTGTGAGTTAACTGTTCTGACATGACTTCTGAAGGGACGGTTACTCATGTGCCTGTATGAACAGCCATGTCTTAAGCTGCTTTCTGAACCGAAGTAGATCGGGGCAAGAACGGATTTCCCATGGGAGTGAGTTCCATAGTTGTGGTGCCAAATGTCCAAACCGACACCCACCATGTCGTTTGCGTTTGAATTTTGTGCTCACCAGCACATTTTGATGTTTGGAACGGAGATCACGGGTTGGAACATACCTCAGTATCAGATTATTAATAAAAATTGGGCTATAACAATTTAGGGATTTAAATGTGAGGCAGGCGGTTTTAAAGGTGGCCCGCTGAAGCAGTGGGAGCCAATGGAGTTTTTTTATCAGAGCTCTGGCCGATTGCCACTTAGGCTGCTGATAGATCAATCTAGCTGCCTGGTTCTGTACAAGCTGGAGCCTCTTGATCTGATAGGAGGGGAGGCCTAGATAGATTGAGTTTGCATAGTCTAGGTGGGATAAGACTAGGCCAATCACAACTTGTATCAGTGCTGCCTGGGAAAGTAAGTGGTGTATCTTTTGGATCTTCCGCAGCTGAAAAAAGCATTTAGAGACAACCGAGCCCACTTGAGTGTTTAGGGACAGATCTTTGTCAATAGTCACCCCTAGGCTTTTTACGGAAGAGGAGGGTTTAGGGAACGTCCCTAATTCTGCTGGCCAATAGTGAGGGCCCCAGGAGATGCAACTATCTCCTATCAGCAGTACCTCGGTCTTTCCGGGGTTCAATTTTAGGTGGTTGTGATCCATCCAGTTGCGGATGAACACCATGGTGTCCTGAAAATTGGAGATGGATTCAGTGGAGTTGTCTATGGTAAAGGAAAGCTGCAGGTCGTCTGCGTAGTTGAAGGTCGTTACTTTCCTCTGTTTTAAGGCTTTAATTAGGGGGAGTAAATAGATGTTAAACAAATGTGGGGATAGGGAGGAGCCCTGGGGAACCCCACATGTGATATTCAGCCCTGGCGCTGTAAAATTTGCCAGGCGAACAGCCTGTGTACGGTCCTCCAGGAAGGAGGTGATCCAACTTAGGGCCCTACCCTTGATGCCTGCGCGCTCGACACGGTCCAGCAAGATCTTATGGTCCACCGTGTCGAACGCGGCAGACAGATCCAGGAGAACCAGAGCCTGGGGGGTACCGATGTCAGCCTCCCTACGGAGCTCGTCCAGGACTGCCAAGATGACCATCTCAGTTGAATGCCCTGGGCGAAAGCCAGCTTGATGAGGGTCTAGATGTTTGGTCTGTTCTATAAAGGCAGACAAAGATTTTGCAACATGTGCCTCCAAAACCTTAGCTAAGTAAGGAAGCAAGGAGATGGGGCGATAGTTAGATGGCTCTGATAAATCGGCGCCAACCTTTTTTATCAGTGGGACCACAGTGGCATCCTTAAATGATTTTGGGACACAGCCTTGAGTAAGTGATGAATTTAAAAGGGACAGAGCAGGTTGAGGAATAATGGAAACAACTTCTCTCATAATATGTGGGGGGCAGCAATCCCGGGGGGATCCAGATTTGACCTTGGACATCAAGGAGATGAGTGAATCTGCATCGATAGTAGGGAAACAGTCCATCGTATGGGTATTCCTGACGGAGTCAGGAGGGATCACAGCTGAAGGTGAACACTTGATGCTGGCTTTAATAGCTGTGATTTTTTGTAGGAAGAATGTGTTAAGTTTATCACATAGTTCCTGAGTGGGAGTTGGTTTAGGTGAAACTCTGTCAGGGTTGGAAAGTTCATCCACAATTGAGAAGATCTCTCTCGATTTGTTAGTGGACATTAAAATTTTGGAGGAGAAATATTCAATCTTGGCTACCTTAATGGCTTTGTTGTATTTTGCTTGTTCTTGTTTATAAAGGAGCTTATCTTCAGGGTCATAGCAGGCTCTCCATTTCCTCTCTTTCTGAAGAAGTAATAGTTTCATGTCCTTTAATTCATATATTGACTTCATATATTACATCACTCACGGCATGGTCAATGACATCACTTATGACATCTCAAATGACATCACTGATGGCATCAGCGATTACATCATACACAGCATCACTGATGCACCCACTCACACCGCTGTAGAATCTTTTATACACCCATGGATGCTCCCACAAAACCATTCACAAACCCGCTATACAGTCACTGATAGAAGCATGAACTCATCCATATAGCCACTCTCACATTCACTCACTCATGCATACAGTAACTCATATACCCCGTCACTCATGTATACTGCCTTTCACACACTCATTTACTTACCCATACTGACATATACACTTAGTCACTGACACAGCCATACAGACACTTACTCACTCATTCACCTTATCATACTCGCAACAGTACCCCATACAGCCACTGACTCACCCACTCACTGATCCATACAGGCAGTCACACATCTCCTCACCCACAAACACAGACACCCAGACCACAATAGATGTAGTCAGACAACCAATCAATCACCCATATAGCCATTCACATACCTACTAACACACTCATACACCCACTTAGACATTAACTAAGAGACAGACACACACATTCACACAACCAGCCACTCACCCATACATTCACTGCGACACCTAATCACTCAATTATACAGTCAGTCATGCACCCACTGAGTCATCCATACATATATATATGTTGCGGGGACATTATAGTTAGGTAATATAATTGAACAAACCTTACAAATTCACAAAAAAAAACAAAGGTTACGGGGACGTTATGGGTAGGCTCAGGTTTCACTCATACAAAACCAGTGAAATTCAGCAATTATAATTAGTGAGCCAACTATAACTTGCGCCTCCTCAATGCACTACTGATGACCTCACATATTACATCACTCATGACATGGTCTGTGACATCACTGATAACTAAGCATGGGCGAATTTTGCGAATCTCGCGTTCGCGAATTTTGCGGTTTTGCGAACTCGCAATCCGCAAAATCCGCGAATTCTCGCGAATTTGCGGATTTTTTTTTTTGTGTTTGCGCGGGTTTCTGCCAGGTCGCGAGGGTTTTTGTACAATTTCGCAAACGCGAACTTACCTGTCGGGTCGCAAGTTTTGCGAACTTGTTGTTTCTACGTGTCCAGCCTGTTTGGGACACTCTTCTTCATCACTGCCACCCTCTGTCACCACTGCCACTCTCTGGTTTTCCCATGCCACCCTCTGGCTCACCCATGCCACCCTCTGTTTCATCACAGCACCCTCTGGTTGTCCAGTGTACATTATTGTGGCAAAGCAAAGCACACCTTCCCTGCCTCAAGTGACCTGAATTAATTTGGGGCTGATTAATGTGTCACAGAATATTTTTTTAGCTGGCACCTGCTTCCTTAGTGCGTCCTGATTAGTGATCTTTTGCACTTGCTAAGTGCTTTCATTGTTGCAAAATTAGTTACAACACCTGCCCTGCCCCAACTGACAATAATGAATTAGGGGCTGATTAATGTGTCACTGGATTTGAACTTCCAGCCTGGCTCCTGCTTGTCTCCCTTAGCTGTAATTCAGGACCTTTGTGGCATATGTGTAACTATTCTGAGGGTCAGAGCAGGGTCACATAATAGTTGCAAGTAGGCAACTGAACTCTGGAGGGGCCCCTCAGGAAGCACTACAGGAAATGGCTACTAATGATGAGCTTGAACTTTTGAACCTGGTAAGTAGTTTCAGTTTTGCTAAGATCGTATTTCTGCAATTTAGCGCTTATTCGCGGGGCGCGAAGTTGAACTGGGAAGCCGAGAACTCACGCGAACAGTGCGAGCAAGCCATAAAATCCGCTGCTCGCGGATTTGCGGATTTTGCGGGAAATTCGCGAATCTCTCGGATTGCGAATTTACCCAAAATCCACGAGCGGAACGGATTTTCCGCCCATACTTACTGATAACATCACGGATGACATCTCAAATTACACCATATACAGAATCTCTGATGCACCCACTCACACTCCCATATTATCTTTCATACACCCTCTCCAACTTCCACACTGCCATTATCAAACCCATTCACACACCCATACCACTACTTACACATCCACAGGCCAACACACACACATCCACTCACTCACCCATATAACCACTCATACACCCACTTACTTTCTTCTACAGCCACTAACATTTCCACTCAGACACCAGTACAGCCACTCAGACATTGAGTCAGTCACCCATTGAGCTACTTACACACGTACTCACTCACCTACACAGACAATCACACAGCCACTTACTAACTCATACTATTACATATACACTCGCTCACTTACTCCTACAGATATGAACACATTTTCACTTGACCAAATAGTCACTGACACAGGCACACACTACTCCCTACAGCCAATCCCACATGCACTCACTCACCCATACAGTCACTCACATACCCCATCACTCACCTATACTGCCTTTCACATTCCCAGTTACTCAACCCATATACAACTGACATATGTACTCACTCAACAACACAGCCATACATACACTCTCTAACCCATCCAGCCCCTCACACATACACTCACTCACCCATATAGCCACAGACTCACTCATCCATACAGGTAGTCACAAACCCCCCTCACCCACCCACACAGATACTCAAACACCCATAGAAGTACTCAGACAGCCAATCACTTACCAATATAGTAACTCATGTACCCACTCACATGCCCAAATAGCCATTTAGACACCAACTTAGAGACTGATACAGACATTCACACAACCAGTCATTCATATTTTCACTGATACACCTATTCACTCACTTATACACTCAGTCACTCACACACTGAATCATCCAGGCACTCATTCACCCACTGATTCACTAATACACATTGGTATATTTTATTTAACACTCATAATCTTTTTTAAAAACACTCACAGTCACTGAATGATGTCATCAGTGATGTCAGTTGAGATGTCATCAGTGATTTCCTCAGTGATGTCACTGACCACGTCATGAGTGATGTAATGTGTGAGGTCATAAGATATAAGGGCTGAATTTCACTGGTGTTGTAAGAGTGCAACCTGAGCGCAACTATAACATCCCTGCGACCTTCCTTTTTGCCAGTGAATTTCTAAGGTTTTTTAACTTCTTTTTCCTACCTATAACAACCCTCTAACCTTTGGTCATTTCAGTGAATTTTAAAGGTTTTCTCAATTCTATTTCCTGACTATAACCTTTCTGTGGGGGTAAAAGTGTCTGAGTGGGTATGTCAGTGAGTACATGAGTGTGTGAATAGATCTATGACTCAGTGTATAAGTGTCTGAGTAGGCTGTGATTGGGTGTATGAGTCTTTTACTGGGTCTGTAAAGGAGTGTTTAAGTCTGTGAGTGGGTGTGTGAATGGGTGTGCAAGTGATCTAGTGGGTCTGTGACTGTGTTAGAGCCTCAGAGTGTCTTTGACTGGGTGCATAAGGCTATGCATGGGTTTATGAGTGGGTGCATCAGTGTTTGAGTGGGTATATGAGTGAATGCATGCATCTCTGTATGGATATACGAGTGGGTGCATGAGTCTGAGTGGGTATATGTGTGCACATGAGTCTCTGAATATCTCACTCGGTGTATACGTCTTTGAATGGGTATATGAGTAGGCACATGCCTCCCTGACTAAGTCTATGAGTGGGTCCAAGAGTGTCTGAGTGGGTATGTGAATGGGTGTATGACTGAGTAGGTATGTGAGTGGATATATGAGTCTGTGACTGGATCTATGAGTTGGTGCCTATGGTTTTGAGTGGGTTCGTGAGTCGGTGTTTGAGTCTTTCACTGGGTCTGTGACTGGGTGCATAACTCTCAGAGTAACTCTCTTAGTGAGTGCATGAGTGCCTGAGTGGGTCTCTGACTGGGTGCATAAGTCTATGAGTAGGTATGTGAGTGGGTGCATGAGTCTCCCAGTGAGCCTATGTCTAGTTGCATGAGTTTTTTGTGCGGGTTAGTGAGTCAGTGCATGCGTCTGAGTGGATACGTGATTGAGTGCATATGTCTCTGAGTGGGTCTGTGACTGTTTGCATGAGTCCTTCAATGGGTCTGTAAGTGGCTGCATGAGTCTATGAGTGGTATATGAGTGGGTGCATGAATCTTTAAATGAGTGTGTGAGTCTGTGTATAAGTCGGACTGGGTAGGTGAGTGGGTGTATGAGTGTTTGAGCGGGTGTGTGAATGTGTGTATGCATGTCTGAGTGGGTATGTGAATTGGTACATGCATCTGTGACTAGATATATGAGTGAGTGCATGAGTCTCTGAGTGTGTCTGTGAGTAGGAGCATCAATCTATCATTAAGCGTATGAGTGGAAGCATAAGTCTCTTAGTGGGTCTGTGAGTCGCGGGTGTCTGAGTGGGTCTGTGACTGGCTGCATGAGTCTCTGAGTGGTTATATCAGTCTTTCAGTGGGTGTGTGATTAGAAGCATAAGTCTCTCTGTGGATCTATGAGTGGGTATGTGAGAGTCTGAGTGGGTGTGTTACTGGGTGCATGAGTCTCTGAGTGGGTGCATCAATCTCTAATTGTGTGAGTGGAAGCATAGGTCTCTCAGTGTGTCTGTGTGTGGGTGCATGAGTGTCTGAGTGGGTCTGTCAGTGAGTGTATGAGTCTCTCAATGGGTCTGTGACTGGGTGTATAAGTCTCTGGGTACGTATGAGAGTGGGTGTATGAGTGTCTGAGTGGGTTTACGAGTCTCTGAGTGGGTCTGTGACTGGGTGTATAAGTCTCTGAGTAACCCCATTTTTCTCAGTCCCCGCTTCACGAATCCCCTGAAACTTCCCATGCACAACAAGAATGAATGGAATACTTTTGGGGGAAAATGGCCTGAGGATACATCAAATGGCGACAAACTTATAGGCAAGCCAAAAAACACTTTTCCTATAGAAACATAGTCCTAACCGTAACTATCTACTGGTGACCAACAGTAGGTAATTCTTCTATTGATAGATAGATAGATAGATAGATAGATAGATAGATAGATAGATAGATAGATAGATAGATAGATAGATAGATAGATAGATAGATAGATAGATAGATAGATAGATAGATAGATAGATTCCATATGAAACAACACAAACTCCTCCATCAGTAAAAACAGGCCCAACCAGTTGTGCCTTAATGATAATCCTTTATTCAGGCATGTTACATTGAATAATGCGTTTCGACTCCTGCGAGTCTTACTCACATGCATCACATGAGTGTGTACATCTGTTCGCTCTTTTTCAACATAGCTTCAAAGACAATAAAGAAAGACTGCGATGTTAGGGCATCCTATATTATTAAAAATAAATATAGCAGTGGGTCCAAATATTCAATATTTCATGAAGGTTTGAATGCATTGACAGTATCTTATTTTCCAAATAAGCAGGTATTTTCCTTCTCCCTTAAATCATTCCACTTATCATGAGGGTCACAACTACCATAGTGCTTTACAGTTGTCTTAATACAAAGTTCACATCCGTCAATGCTTTGTTTTTGATATATTTGTCTCTTTTCCAATTACATGTACCACTATACCCATATCATGCTTTCAAAAAATTAAATACCATTTACAGCAGGGTCATTTGGCATCAATGTAAAATCAAGGATCAAGTCACTCTCATTGGTGATAAGGACTTGCCTGAGTTCCGAAAATGGACCGCCACCTCCCTGGGGCTTGATGTAATATTTAGTATAAAAGAGGGGGGCTCCTGCACCCTCCATCCATGGGGACCGCTACATCCCCAGGGCACAAATAGAATAATTAAGGGGGTCTGAATCAGACCTTGGCCTTGGGACCACCATCTCCCCGGGGCAAATTTGAAGAAATGAGGGGAACCACGCAGCCCCCCTCCTGGAGCCCTCTATGGCCCTGGGGACCTCCACCGCCCCAGGGCTGGCTCCAGCAATGTCCCGGGGTGCCCACCCCTGGGACATTGCAGTTTGCTATGTGTATTGTATGTGTGTGTGAATGAGTTTGAGAATGGTAATGTGGTAGTTGGAGTGGATGTATGAAAAGATGGGGGAGTAAGTGGGTGCATCAGAGATTCTGTGGATGATGTCATCAGTAATGTCATCAGTGAAGTCATTTGCAATGTTATCAGCGATATCCTCAGTAATGTCACTGGCCATGTCATGAGTGATGGAATATGTGAGGAAATAAGCAGTGCATTCAGGGGTGTGCGTTATAGTTATCTCACTAACTGTAATGGCTGAATTTCTCTGGTTTTGTACAAGTGACGCCTGAGCCTAACTATAATGTCTCTGTAACCTCCAGCTTTTTCAGTGAATTTCTAAGGTTATTTTTATTCAATTTCCTAACTATAACATCCCTGTAACCTTTGGTTTATTCATATATTTATTTCCTAACCATTATGTCCCTGTATCTTTTGTTTTCTTAGTGAAATTCTACGTTTTTAATGTTATTTCCTAACTATAACTTCTCTGTAACCTTTGGTTTTATTTGTGAATTTCTAAGGATTTTTTATTTTATTTCCTAACTGTAGCTCGTAACCTTTGAGAATGAGTGTGTGAGTGATTGAGTGTCTCAGTAGTTGTGTGGATGAGTGCATGAGTACATGAGTGTTTCAATGGGCATGTGAGTGGATGTGTGAGTGTCTGAGTAGGTCTGGGAGTAGTTACATAAGTGCCTTACTAGGTGTGTGGGTGGGTGCCTCAGTGTCTGAGTAGGTCTATGAGTTGGTGTGTGAGTATCTGAGTGGGTCTGTGAGTGGGTGACTAAATGTCTGAATAGGTGCATGAGTTTCTGACTGATTGTCTGAGTGGGTCTGTCAGTGGGAGTGATAGTGTCTGAGTGGGTTTGCGAGTGTCTCCAGGAGTCAGTCTGTGAGTGAGTGCATGAGTGTCTGAATAAGTCTGTGAGTGGGTGTGTGAGCCTATGATTGGGTCTGTGAGGGGGTGCATGAGTCTCTAAGTGGGTCTGTGAGTCAGTGTGTTACCTTCTGAGTTGGTCTGTGAGTCAATGTGAGAGAGTATGGGTGGTTCTTTAAGTGGACCAATGAGTGCCTCAGTGGGTCTGTGAGTGTGTGTGCATGTCTAAGTGGGTCTGTGAGCGGGTTCATAAGTGTCAGAATGGGTCTGCAAGTGGCTGTGAGAGTGTCTAAGTAGTTCTGTGAGTAGGCGCATGAGTGCCTGAGTGGGTTTGCGTGTGAGTGTCTGAGCACATCTATGAGTGGGTTCATGAGCTTCTGAGTGGGTCTACAAGTGTGTGCAAGAGTATCTGAGTAGGTCTGTGAATGGGTCTGTGAGTGGGTGTGTGAGTATCTGAATGGGTCTGTGGGTGGGTGTACCAGTATCTGAGTGGGTAATACTGGATGCGTGAGTGCCTGAATGTGTGAGTAGCTGTCTAAGTGTCTGTGTGTGTATGTCAGTAGCTGGGTAAGTGACTGGGCCACAACTAAACTATACCTGCCACTTTATCCAACAAGGGTACACCGTTTTCACAAATTATTTACCCAAGTGGAGTGCTTTCTACTGATTAATTATTAAGTGCTACCTCCTTGGGTGAATATCCAGTATGTATCCTACACTACAGCTGCATAATGGAGCACAAGGCAATGTTACCAGTGACCTTCTGTGTGTTTTGGCAATGTCATTGTTCCTTGTGCATCCTTAACCAAATCTGTATTAACATGATTCTTCCTATAGAGAAGACAACAAGACTACAAAGACGTAAATCTCCACCAAGCAAGTGTACTTCTTCTTAACTATATAAAGTAAGTGCGTTTTTGTATGTTGAGATATCTTCAAATTCCTCAGCATTAAGAACGCCTCACCTAAATTGGTGGAAAAGGACCTGGGGGGGCTCTTGTTAAGCTGTCCATCACCTTGGCAAAAAGTGGAAAGACCTTTGAATACTACCATGGGGGGCGGGGACAAACAGGCAAAGCTTCCAAATGATTTTGCATATTTGAATACTTTTAGTAATTCAAAGGGAGAACCATGGACTCTGCTCTCACCCGGTAATGAGAAAAAAAGTACCCACTCTTTACAGTCTCTACAGATTGCGCTCAAATAAATCAACAAAGCATTCACCTCCACAAAGCATTTTAGATCTTTCAATGTGGAATTGCAGAGAAAACACACTTGCTTTCCCTTCTTCAAGCCCAGAAGGTGAGGATCATTTGTCCTTTACAGAAGTGGAGCTTTAATTGGAGCATCTGCTATGTTCATATATGTAAGTGCTTCTCATTGAGGTTTAAATTCTGTGAAATGAGCTTCAAGGCCACCCAGGCCTTGCCTAAACCTAATGGGGTAGGGCTTAAATTTAGGATAATGAAGCAAGATATGGCTAGAGGAACAACAACAATAAAGAGCTGGTAGAAGATCTGTCAAGATCAAAATTCCCCATGAAATATATGGTAGGCTCTTCAAGGGAATCACCAGTCTACATATTACAAGTTCTGAAACACCTCCATCACAAAATTGAGTTTAAATGAATGGAAGGATGTATGAACATAATGGCAACAAACAGGGCCATAACGATGCAATCTTGCCTGGAAGATAACATCAAATTTAGCTGCTGCTCACATGCATAGAGGGTACTAAAATACCACAATACTCTTATAATAGCACCTTATCTTGCAGTGGTAAAGCTGCTGCTGATGCCTTATTTACTCCCTCAGGGCAACTTTAGTTTTAATTAACACTGCTTTTATTGCTCCCATTTTAGTTGTTATTTGTTCTTGTTGCTTTTACATTTACCTGATTCACTTGCACGCTCTCAGTTTTAGCCTGGCGGCTCCTTTTCCCTGGTGTGGCTCCAGCTCTGTTCCGTCGCAGCTGTGCGCCGTTTGTGCGAAGGGAGTTGCATAAGCATTTTTGGCCCGTTTGGCTTGTGCCTGTACTTCCAGGTGGTGTGTGGTCTAGTCTTTACCACAACCACCTTACTGAAACCAATGCTGAAGCGGACTCATGCAGCGAGTGCACCACTGGCATGCCAAAGGCAAGCATATCTGCACCCATCTGCGTCTGGCCGGGGCCAGTGGCCCGAAATCCTGGTCCTTCACAATCAGCCTCCAGATTCTATTCCTCCCTGACCCTGTCCAATCTAATGCCCACACCTAACGTGCATTGCCAGGTCGTCAATCCTGACACCCTTCGTTTTTACTGTTCTTGCTGCCAGTTTGAATATACTCCCAACTCCCAGCTTGAGACTGCTTATGACCCTCAGGTTATGGTGGATGCACCACGGCCCCTTTCCAACACTTGCGCTGACTCTCCTTTACCCAGTGAATTCCGATGTTTTAGCTTAAGCTGCCGCTCCTAACCTAAGCATCAGCTCCATTTATTTAACTTCCTTACTGATGCTGACCCAGATGCGGTCTTTTCAACAGAAACCTTGCTTCAAGACGGGTCCATACCAGATGTGATCTCAGCACTTTCTGACAATTTTGCTTTGTTGGGAATAAATAGACCCCACAAAATAGGCGGAGGTATCACCACTGTTTAAATATAAATCTATAACGATAAAATTGTGGACCTCCTAACTGCAAAACCTTGCTCTTCTCTATTTGTTTTTCTTCTACATTTACCTTTTCGGGTGCACTTATTCATCAACCTCTTGGCCTCCTTACAACTGGTGCTCAGCTCTCTCTGACTATTTGGCGCCCCATATCTTACGGGTAGCCAAACTCTCTGTGCTCAGTGACCTCAACCTCAATCTCAAGGAGTCCAATGATAAACCAGCATCTGCACTCATAGAGAACATGAACACTCTAACGGCCACATGCATCATTGCACCCGTTTGCGATTCCTAAATTGCGAAAATTAAGGAATCGCAATTTAGAAATCGCAAACAGCAATGCATGGACAATTCACATTTATTTTTGCGATTCAGTATTTTTCCTTAATTGCGATTCACAATTTGTGAATCGCAATTAAGGAAAACCCTTCCCATTGATTCCTATGGGCCAAAAGCCCATAGGAATGAATGGAAAGGCATTCACATTTTGCGAATTTCAAATTGCGAATCGCAAAATGTGAATGCAATTTCAAGGGTGCAGGGGGGGGTCCAAAGAACCCCACCCTGCACCCCTGAAATGTAACTTTAAATGCAATTTACACACACACATGCCCCAAGGGCATGTGTGTGTAAATTAAAACTTTCAAAAATGCAATTTGTGCATATTTGAAAGTTTTCGGTAAATTAGCATGAAGTTCAACTTCATGCTAATTTACCACTTCAAAATTGCGAATTCGCAATTAAAAAATTATCATGCATTGCATTTAAGAAATCTGAAACTGTGATTTCTTAAATGCAATCGCAATTTTAGAAATCGCAACATGGTTGCGATTCCTAAAATTGCGAAATGCATGATGCATTCCAAATTAGTCAATTGAATTCGCAAACGGCCAAAAATTGCGATTCGCACCGTTTGCGAATGCAATTGACTTTGATGCATGTGGGCATTAATCTTCTGCTCTTCAATTCCTCACCCACTCACATTGGCACCTTTTGGACCCTATTTTTTTCCAATATCCCACATTATCTGTCACGCCACCCATCCAACTCTGTTGGATGGATCATTTTTCAGTACCTTTTACCATTCAGCTCCTTTCTGCCTCCTTTACCCGGATGGCCTCACTGCCTAAAACCAGGAATTGGTCTAAACTTGATATGTAGGTGATTAATAAACTGCTCCTAGAAAGAACCCCTACCCTTATATACCTACCTGACCCAAACCAAATCTCTGTGCATCAATGGCTCACTGAGTTTATTGACTCAACCCTACCACTTTCAGCTAAACCACAACACAGAACACATCCTACCGCCCCCTGGTTTACTGACTCCCTCAAACAGGATAAAAAAAATGTAAAAGTTTTAGAAAAACAATGGAGGAAACACTATGCACCTGAGGCTAATTCTGAATACTTGACAGCATTGAAGAAATGCCATGCCCTTTGTAGATCTGCTTGTGTGACTTTCTTCTCGGAGAAGAACACGAACTGCCAACACTGCAAGAACACTTTCTTTAAAGTTGTAAACTAACTCTTGGTAACCAGTACTTTTCTGTCTTCCCCTTCTCTATCTCAACATCAGTGTAATGAGCTAGCGACGTTCTTTAAAAATAAAGTCAAGACCATCCACTGCCAACAAAGGAACTTAACATTCCCCGCAATTCAAACTGATGGTCAGTTGATATATCCCAGGAGGTTTTTCAAATTGAGGAATCTCCACAAACTAGGGCATGGCTCCCTATGGCCACTCTGCAGTCACTACTGGGATCCATCAAGTCTGATCCACCGCTTGACCCTCTTCCTCCCTCCAAAGCCAGACTCTTGGATGAGGCTGTCCTTACTGTGATTCTCAACCTTCTCAATACACCTTTCAGCACAGGACATGCACCTGAAAACACGCTCTTGTTCTTCCTTTGTTAAAAAAGGATGGTCTTGATCCTCTCTGTTGGACGAATTTCCACCCGATGTCTCTTCAGTCTGTTTTTCTTGAAAGGAACGTCAATGTCCAACTCTCCTCCTTTGTTGCTATTCACAATTTGTTTCATCCCTCACAATCTGGTTTTAGACCCGGCCATAGCATCAAATCTGCCCGATTTGGGGTCACTGACTGTCTCAGGCAAAAGCTAGACTCCGGTGGTACTGCCGCCCTCAACCTGCTAGACTTGAGTGCGGCATTCGATATGGTGTCACACTTCATCCTGGCAGACCGACTTGAAGCCTCAGGTATTGAGGATTTGGCCTTAAGGTGGCTGATCTCCTTCTTAAAAGATCATACCTTTCAGGTGTTCTCAAATAACACAAGATCGAATACTTTAGCTTTAACCTCTGGAGTGCCTCAGGGAACGATTTTGAGCCCTTTGTTCTTCAACTTCTATGTTCGCCCTCTGACGGACATTGCTGACCATCTTTTCTTATGCAGATAATACCCAGATTATCTTCTCACTTTCAGCCGTTCAGAAGCAAGACCCCTCCCAGCTACAGCTTGGCCTAACAAATATCTCCTTGTGGATGACCAGAAATGCCATGAATCTGAATGGCACTAAAATTGAGGTCCTAGTTCTGGGTAACAACCCTGAACTTTGGGGGAATTAACCACTGGCCTGATACTCTGGGACCATTGCCTGCTCCAGTCCTTAAAGCAAAGAATCTGGGGTTTATTATTGATAATAATCTTTCCCTCAAATCACAGGGTCACTGCAACCTGCTTCACTGTTCTCAAATGGCTTAAAAATATCCTCTGGCTGATTCCACCGGCAGCCCAGAGAACGGTTATGCAGGTTCTTGTGACATCCAGACTGGACTGCAGCAATATTTTGTACCTGGGTGCAAATAAAGCCTCAGTCCATTGTCTGCAGATCGTACAGAATGCAGCTGCGTGCCTTCTTTTTTGGCTGCCTAGATATTTATTTATTTATTTATTTATTGACATTTGTAGAGCGCGGCGAATACCCGTGGGCGTCTCGGCGCTAGTTAAGGGATGGATCAGCAACTGGGTAAAGAAGATATACAAGGCTATTGGTCAAATAACCACGTCTTTAGCTGTTTGCGGAATGTGAACAGGGAGGGACTTGCTCGGATATGTGCAGGAAGGGTGTTCCAGAGTCTAGGGGCGGCAACCAGGAAACGCCTGTCGCCCCAGGTGACTGTTCTAGTGCAAGGCACAGCCAAGAAGTTCTGAATAGAGGAACGAAGAGATCGGGTTGGGACATGATGGAGAAGATTCTGTTTGAGAAAGTGGGGACCTTGATTATTGAGTGACTTGTAAACAATACACAGCGATTTGAATTTGATACGGCTGCGTATCGGGAGCCAATGGAGATCCCTAATGATGTTTGTAACTGGTGCGAACTTGGGGATCCCAGCCAGCATTCGTGCGGCTGCATTTTGGATTGACTGCATCTTATTTGTCACTCGGACTTGGGCATTTAAGAATAGAGCATTACAATAGTCCAAGGAGGACAGGACTAGTGAGTTGACCAGTGTTTTCCCGGCCGTGTTCGGTAGGAAAGGTAGTATTTTCCTAATCATTCTCAATTTCATATGAGCTGAAGCCGCAGTTTTATTCGCATGTGCCATAAAATTGAGGCCAGCATCGAAGATGACGCCTAGATTTCTCACTTTGCTAGCTGGACTCGGCGGGGGACCGAAAGATGGTGGCCACCAGACATGCACCAGACAGATATGCTCCTGCTTCACCGCTGCTTCATAAACTACAGTGAGTCAAGGTGAACAAGCGCAACAAATTCAAGGCTTTATGCTACATGTTTCAGGCCAAACAACGACTTAGCTCCCTTTTACATCCAAAACCTGGTGAAACTCTATGTGCCCGCCCGACAGTTGAGAACATCAAATCTCTCACTTTTCCCAGTGCCCAGATTCCGGCAGGCTCACATGAGAGGCCATTTGTTTTCTTACCAGGGCCTCAAACTCAGGAACTCTCTCCAAGTTGAGTTCAGGAGCTGTCACTCTCTGCTAGCCTTCTGTAAGAACCTAAAGACTTTTCTTTTTAGCCACCAAGCTTGACTCTCTATCTTGGGCTGCTACTTCGGAGCCTCGAGTCTCAGCCACCGCCCTGTCGGAGGAGGCAGCAGGTGGAGGCTCCCGTAAACCCCAGCCATGAGAGTCAGCTTTGAGTTATGAGAGCAGAGCGTTTTTTGTTCGGCGCTATAAATTGAAGTCGGTTAGCTCTCAGCTACGGAAAACGGAGAAAAGCAAAAAAAAGATATATATTTTTCTTTTTTCTTTTTAAAGTTGCAAACTTTTCTGGGGCTGGCTCTGTGAAAAACACTTACCGACGAATGCTCTGGATCCCTCAGAGACGCCACTTGCGGTGGCTGGAAACCTGGAAAGCAGCGGGCCTGCGACCACGTCTTTCCTGTTGGTTCAAGAAGTGGGCTTCGCACGGATTACAGCTGCTCTACATCAGAGCCGAGAGTCAAGCGGGTGTGCACCACGGCCGGAGATTCCAGGGCACGGGTGGACGCCCAGTCTTGGGATGGCTCCTAAATTAAATAGTAGAACCACCCAGGCGGGGAAAGCAGCCAAAGTGGACTCACCAGCGCTGATACCAAGGGGAATGCCGGGTGATTTGGCCACAACTGCTGAAGTGATTAAAGGAACTGGAAACGCTGCGGCTGCGGGTAAGCAATTGATAAGACCCCCGCTGTTTGTAACTAGTCCTGTACTTCAGTTAAATTCTGGGCTAAATGCCACATTACAACTTAAGCAAACGGATAGCAATACTGCCTCTAATGAAGCGAGCGTCACCAAAAGTGGACATTTGGCAAACGGACAGATAACTTGTAATAAAAATGTAATCAACCAAGTCAGGCTGAATAAAACACACTTATGAGACGATATGGCCAATATGTTAGATACTCAGACTCATGGCTCAACTAAAGTACTGGATTTGATCATCAGCAATGAACTTATGCCTGTCTCTGTACTAGTAACAGCTGCTGATATACACACACTGGCTCAAGAGATTTGTGAGGGGGAGAAACTCGAGGCTGACAATCAAAATGGCTCCGTCCCTGAAAATATCATTGAGGATGAGATAGCCCTGGTCACGAACTTGGCAGAACAAGACCTAATGCCCCCTGTGGATGGAACTGAAGGAAATCCAGAGGCTTTAAAAACTGCTGCTTGCCTGGTAATTATAAATAATTATGGGAAGGAGGATCAGACCATAGATGCTACAGACATTATTAATGCTTCGGATAATGGAGCACTACTTTCAGAAGGGGTGGCCGAGATTGAAGAAAACTCAAGCACTGAGTATGAAGAGGTACTTGATGACGAGGAAGAGCTGCATACTGTAAAGACTGGGTTGAGAGAAGATGAAGTCCTAGGCCTTAAAAAATGAAAGTCTAAAAACAAAACAAAACTTAAAAAGGGCTCTAGTAAGATCGTATCCCTGGCTAATAACTTTAAAAAGAACAATAGGGATGAAAGCCCCCTAAGAAAATAGATTCAAGCTAAGGGGGGATGTTAAAACAATGGCTCTGAGGCTGTCGGGGGCTAGCCCGGTAGATGATGTATGTATGCACAACAAGAATCAATGGGGTACTTTTTGGGGAAAATGTCCTGAGAATATATCAAATGGCGACAAACTTATAGGCAAGCCAAAAAGCACTTTTCCTATAGAAACATGGTCCTAACCGTAACTATCTACTGGTGACCAACAGTAGGTAATACTTTGATAGATAGATAGATAGATAGATAGATAGATAGATAGATAGATAGATAGATAGATAGATAGATAGATAGATAGATAGATAGATAGATAGATAGATAGATAGATAGATAGATAGATAGATAGATAGATAGATAGATAGATAGATTCCATATGAAACAACACAAACTCCGCCATCAGTAAAAACAGGCCCAACCAGTTGTGCATTAGTGATAATCCTTTATTCAGGCATGTTACATTGAATAATGCGTTATCGACTCCTGCGAGTCTTACTCACATGCATCACATGAGTGTGTACATCTGTTTGCTCTTTTTCAACATAGCTTCAAAGACAATAAAGAAGGATTGCGATGTTAGGGCATCCCATATTATTAAAAATAAATATAGCAGGGGGTCCAAATATTCAATATTTCATTAAGGTTTGAATGCATTGACAGTATCTTATTTTCCAAATAACCAGGTATTTTCTTTCTCCCTTAAATCATTCCACTTATTATGAGGATCACAACTACCATAGTGCTTTACAGTTGTCTCAATACAAAGT
Organism: Lissotriton vulgaris; assembly: GCF_964263255.1. Taxonomy (NCBI): domain Eukaryota; kingdom Metazoa; phylum Chordata; class Amphibia; order Caudata; family Salamandridae; genus Lissotriton; species Lissotriton vulgaris. Next base: position 292,896,789 of record NC_141697.1, on the reverse strand, counting down.
TCACATCCTTCAATGCTTTGTTTTTGATATATTTGTCTCTTTTCCAATTACATGTACCACTATACCCATATCATGCTTTCAAAAAATTAAATACCATTTACAGCAGGGTCATTTGGCATCAATGTAAAATCGAAGATCAAGTCACTCTCAATGGTGATAAAGTACTTGCATGAGTTCCTAAAACGGACCACCACCTCCCTGGGGCTTGATTTAATATTCAGTATAAAAGAGGGGGCTCCTGCGTCCTCCATCCATGGGGACCGCTACATCCCCAGGGCACAAATAGAAAAATTAAGGGGGTCCGTATCAGACCCTGGCCTTGGGACCACCATCTCCCCGGGGCAAATTTGAAGAAATGAAGGGGGCCACGCAGCCCCCCCCCCTCTGGAGCCCTATATGGCCCTGTGGTGACCTCCACCGCCCCAGGTCTGGCTCCAGCAATGTCCTGGGGTGCCCACCCCTGGGACATTGCAGTTTGCTATGTGTATTGTATGTGTTTGTGAATGGGTTTGAGAATGGTAATGTGGTAGTTGGAGTGGATGTATGAAAAAATGGGGGAGTGAGTGGGTGCATCAGAGATTCTGTGGGTGATGTCATCAGTAATGTCATCAGTGAAGTCATTTGCAATGTTATCAGCGATATCCTCAGTAATGTCACTGACCATGTCATGAGTGATGGAATATGTGAGGAAATAAGCAGTGCATTCAGGGGCGTGAGTTATAGTTATCTCACTAACTATAATGGCTGAATTTCTCTGGTTTTGTACAAGTGATGCCTGAGCCTAACTATAATGTCTCTGTAACCTCCAGCTTTTTCAGTGAATTTCTAATATTATTTTTATTCAATTTCCTAACTATAACATCCCTGTAACCTTTGGTTTATTCATATATTTATTTCCTAACCATTGTGTCCCTGTATTCTTTGTTTTTTTAGTGAAATTCTACGTTTTTAATGTTATTTCCTAACTATAACTTCTCTCTAACCTTTGGTTTTATTTGTGAATTTCTAAGGATTTTTTATTTTATGTCCTAACTGTAGCCTGTAACCTTTGGAAATGAGTGTGTGAGTGATTGAGTTTCTCAGTAGGTGTGTGGATGACTGCATGAGTGTCTCAATGGTCATGTGAGTGGATGTGTGAGTGTCTGAGTAGGTCTGGGAGTAGGTGCATAAGTGCCTCACTAGGTGTATGGGTGGGTGCCTCAGTGTCTGAGTAGGTCTAAGAGTTGGTGTGTGAGTATCTGAGTGCATCTGTGAGTGGGTGACTAAGTGTCTGAATTAAGCATGGGCGGAAAATCCGTTTCGCTCGCGGATTTTGCGGATTTTCGGTAAATTCGCAATCCGCGAGATCCGCGAATCTCCCGCAAAATCCGCAAATCCGCGAGCAGCGGATTTTATGGCTTGCTCGCACTGTTCGCGTGAGTTCGCGGCTTGCCAGTACAACTTCGCACCCCGCGAGTAAGTGCTAAATTGCAGAAATACGATCTTAGCAAAACTGAAACTACTTACCAGGTTCAAAAGTTCAGGCTCATCATTAGTAGCCATTTCCTGTAGTGCTTCCTGAGGGGCCCCTCCAGAGTTCAGTTGCCAGTTGCAACTATTATGTGACCCTGCTCTGAACCTCAGAATAGTTACACATATGCCACAAAGGTCCTGAATTACAGCTAAGGGAGACAAGCAGGAGCCAGGCTGGAAGTTAAAATCCATTAATCAGCCCCTAATTCATTATTGTCAGTTGGGGCAGCCAGGTGTTGTAACTAATTTTGCAACAATGAAAGCACTTAGCAAGTGCAAAAGATCACTAATCAGGAAGCACTAAGGAAGCAGGTGCCAGCTAAAAAAATATTCTGTGACACATTAATCAGCCCCAAATTAATTCAGGTCACTTGAGGCAGGGAAGGTGTGCCTTGCTTTGCCGAAAATAATGTACACTGGACAACCAGAGGGTGTGGTGATGAAACAGAGGGTGGCATGGGTGGGCCAGAGGGTGGCATGAGTAGTCAGAGAGTGGCAGTGGTGACAGAGAGTGGCAGTGATGAAGAAGAGTGTCCCAAACAGGCTGGACACGTAGAAACAACAAGTTTGCAAAACTTGCGACCCGACAGGTAAGTTCGCAAATTGCGAAATTGTAAAAACCCTCGCGAACTGGCAGAAACACGCGCGAACACAAAAAAAAAAAATCCGCAAATTCGCGGGAATTCGCGGATTTTGCGGATTGCGAGTTCGCAAATCCGCAAAATTCGCGAACGGGAGATTCGCAAAATTCGCCCATGCTTAGTCTGAATAGGTGCATGAGTTTATGACTGATTGTCTGAGTGGGTCTATCAGTGGGTGTGAGAGTGTCTGAGTGGGTTTGCGAGTGCCTCCAGGAGTCAGTCTGTGAGTGAGTGCATGAGTGTCTGAATAAGTCTGTGAGTGGGTGTGTGAGCCTATAATTGGATCTGTGAGGGGGTGCATGGGTCTCTAAGTAGGTTTGTGAGTCAGTGTGTTACCTTCTGAGTTGGTCTGTGAGTCAATGTGAGAGAGTATGAGCGGTTCTTTAAGTGGACCAATGAGTGCCTCAGTGGGTCTGTGAGTGTGTGTGCATGTCTAAGTGGGTCTGTGAGTGGGTTCATAAGTGTCAGAATGGGTCTGCGAGTGGCTGTGAGAGTGTCTAAGTAGATCTGTGAGTAGGTGCATGAGTGCCTGAGTGGGTTTGTGTATGAGTGTCTGAGCACATCTATGAGTGGGTGCATGAGCGTCTGAGTTGGTCTACAAGTGTGTGCGAGAGTATCTGAGTAGGTCTGTGAGTAGGTCTGTGAGTGGGTGTGTGAGTATCTGAATGGGTCTGTGGGTGGGTGTACCAGTATCTGAGTGGGTGATACTGGATGCGTGAGTGCCTGAATGTGTGAGTAGCTGTCTGAGTGTCTGTGTGTGTATGTCAGTAGCTGGGTGAGTGACTGGGCCACAACTAAACTGTACCTACCACTTTATCCAACAAGGGTCCACCGATTTCACAGAATATTTTTCAAGTGGAGTGCTTTCTACTGATTAATTTTTAAGTGCTACCTCCTTGGGTGAATATCCAGTATGTATCCTACACTACAGCTGCATAATGGAGCACAAGGCAGTGTTACCAGTGAACCTGTGTGTGTTTTGGCAATGTCATTGTTCCTTGTGCATCCTTAACCAAATCTGTATTAACATGATTCTTCTTATCGAGAAGACAACAAGACTACAAAGACATAAATCTCCACCAAGCAAGGGTACTTCTTCTTAACTATATAAAGTAAATGCATTTTTGTATGATGAGATAACCTCATATTCCTCGGCATTAAGAACGCCTCATCAAAATCGGTGGAAAATGACCTGGGGGGACGCTTGTTAAGGTGTCCATCATCTTGGCAAAAAGTGGAAAGATATTTGAATACTTTTAGTAATTCAAAGATAGAACCATGGACTCTTCTCTCACCCGGTAATGAGAAAAAAAGTACCCACTCTTTACAGTCTCTACAGATTGCGCTCGAATAAATCAATAAAGCATTCACCTCCACAAAGCATTTGATCTTTTAATGTGGAATTGCAGAGAAAACACACGTGCTTTCCCTTCGTCAAGCCCAGAAGGTGAGGATCATTTGTCCTTTACAGAAGTGGAGCTTCAATTGGAACACCTGCTATGTTCATATATATAAGTGCTTCCCATTGAGGTTTAAATTCTGTGAAATGAGCTTCAGGGTCACCTAGGCCTTGCCTAAACCTAATGGGGTAGGGCTTAAATTTGGGATAATGAAGCAAGATATGGCTAGAGGAGCAACAACAATAAAGAGCTGGTAGAAGATCTGTCAAGATCAAAATTCCCCATGAAATATATGGTCGGCTCTTCAAGGGAATCACCAGTCTACATATTACAAGTTCTGAAACGCCTCCATTCCAAAATTGAGTTTAAATGAATGGCAGAATGTATGAACATAATGGCAACAAACAGGGCCATAATGATGCAATCTTGCCTGGAAGATAACATCAAATTTAGCTGCTGCTCACATGCATAGAGGGTACTAAAATACCACAATACTCTTATAATAGCACCTTATCTTGCAGTGGTAAACCTTATTTACTCCCTCAGGGCAACATTTAGTTTTAATTAACACTGTTTTTATTGCTTCCATTTTAGTTGTTATTTGTTCTTGTTGCTTTTACATTTACCTGATTCACTTGCACGCTCTCCGTTTCAGCCTGGCGGCTCCTTTTCCCTTATGTGGCTCCAGCCCTGTTCCGTTGCAGCTGTGCGCCGTTTGTGCGTAGGGAGTTGCGTAGGCATTTTTGGCCCCTTTGGCTTGTGCCTGTACTTCCAGGTGGTGTGTGATCTAGTCTTTACCACAACTACATTACTGAAACCAATGCTGAAGCGGACTCATGCAGCGAGTGCACCACTGCCATGCCAAAGGCAAGCACATCTGCACCCATCTGCGTCCGGCCGAGGCCAGTGGCCAGAAATCCTGGTCCTTCACAATCAGCCTCCAGATTCTTTTCCTTCCTGACCCTATCCAATCTAAGGCCCACACCTAACATGCATTGCCAGGTCGTCAATCCTGACACCCTTCGTTTTTACTGTTCTTGCTGCCAGTTTGAATATATTCCCAACTCCCAGCTTGAGACTGTTTATGACCCTCAGGTTATGGTGGATGCACCACGGCCCCTTTCCAACACTTGCGCTGACTCTCCTTTACCCAGTGAATTCCGATGTTTTAGCTTAAGCTGCCGCTCCTAACCTAAGCATCAGCTCCATTTATTTAACTTCCTTGCTGATGCTGACCCAGATGTGGTCTTTTCAACAGAAACCTGGCTTCAAGACGGGTCCATACCAGATGTGATCTCAGCACTTCCTGACAATTTTGCTTTGTTTGGAATAAATAGACCCCACAAAATAGGCGGAGGCATCACCACTGTTTAAATATAAATCTATAATGATAAAATTGTGGACCTCCTAACTGCAAAACCTTGCTCTTCTCTAATTGTTTTTCTTCTACATTTCCCTTTTTGGGTGCACTTATTCATCAACCTCTTGGCCTCCTTACAACTGGTGCTCAGCTCTCTCTGACTATTTGGCGCCCCATATCTTAGGGTAGCCAATTTCTCTGTGCTCAGTTACCTCAACCTCCATCTCAAGGACTTCAATGATAAACCAGCATCTGCACTCATAGAGGACATGAACACTCTAACGGCTACATGCATCATTGCACCCGTTTGCGATTCCTAAATTGTGAAAATTAAGGAATCGCAATTTAGAAATCGCAAACGGCAATGCATGAACAATTCGCATTTATTTTTGCGATTCGATATTTTTCCTTTATTGCGATTCACAATTTGCGAATTGCAATTAAGGAAAACCCTTCCCTTTGATTCCTATGGGCAAAAAGGCCCATAGGAATGAAAGGGAAGGCATTCACATTTTGCGAATTTCAGATTGCGAATCGCAAAATGTGAATGAAATTTCAAGGGTGCAGGGGGGGCTCCAAAGAACCCCTCCCTGCACCCCTGAAATGTAACTTTAAATGCAATTTACACACACAGATGCCACAAGGGCATGTGTGTGTAAATTAAAACTTTCAAAAATGCAATTTGTGCATATTTGAAAGTTTTCGGTAAATTAGCATGAAGTTCAACTTCATGCTAATTTACCACTTCCAAATCGTGAATTCACAATTAAAAAATGATCATGCATTGCATTTAAGAAATCTGAAATTGCGATTTCTTAAATGCAATCGCAATTTTAGAATTCGCAACATGGTTGCGATTCCTAAAATTGCGAAATACATGATGCATTCCAAATTAGTCAATTGCATTCGCAAACGGCCGAAAATTGCGATTCGCACCGTTTGCGAATGCAATTGACTTTGATGCATGTGGGCATTAATCTTCTGCTTTTCAATTCCTCACCCACTCACATTGGCACCTTTTGGACCCTATTTTTTCCCAATATCCCACATTGTCTGTCATGCCACCCATCCAACTCTGCTGGACGGATCATTTTTCAGTACCTTTTACCATTCAGCTCCTTTCTGCCTTCTTTACCAGGATGGCCTCACTGCCTAAAACCAGGAATTGGTCTAAACTTGATATCTTGGTGATTAATAAACTGCTCCTAGAAAGAACCCCTACCCTTATATACCAACCTGACCCAGACCAAATCTCTGTGCATCAATGGATCACTGAGTTTATTGACTCAACCCTACCACTTTTAGCTAAACCACAACACAGAACACATCCTACCGCCCTCTGGTTTATTGACTCCCTCAAACAGGATTAAAAAAATATAAAAGCCTTAGAAAAACAATAGAGGAAACACTATGCACCTGAGGCTAATTCTGAATACCTGACAGCATTGAAGAAATGCCATGCCCTTTGTAGATCTGGTTGTGCGACTTTCTTCTCGGAGAAGATCACAAACTGCCAACACTGCCAGAACACTTTGTTTAAAGTTGTAAACTAACTCTTGGTAACCAGTACTTTTCTGTCTTCTCCTCTATCTCAACATCAGTGTAATAAGCTAGAGACGTTCTTTAAAAATAAAGTCGAGCCCATCCACTGCCAACAATGGAACTTAACATTCCCCGCAATTCAAACTGATGGTTGATTGATATATCCCAGGAGGTTTTTCAAGTTGAAGAATCTCCACAAACTAGGGCATGGCTCCCTATGGCTACCCTGCAGTCACTACTGAGATCCATCAAGTCTGATCCCCGCTTGACCCCCTTCCTCCCTCCAAAGCCAGACTCTTGGATGAGGCTGTCCTTACTGTGATTCTCAACCTTCTCAATACATCTTTCAGCACAGGACATGCACCTGAAAACACGCTCTTGCTCTTCCTATGTTAAAAAAGGATGGTCTTGATCCTCTCTGTTGGACAAATTTCCACCCAATGTCTCTTCAGTCTGTTTTTCTGGAAATGAACGTCAATGTCCAACTCTCCTCCTTTGTTGCAATTCGCAATATGTTTCATCCCTCAAAATCTGGTTTTAGACCTGGCCATAGCACCAAATCTGCCCGATTTGGGGTCACTGACTGTCTCAGGCAACAGCTAGACTCAGGTGGTACTGCCGCCCTCAACCTGCTAGACTTGAGTGCGGCATTCGATATGGTGTCACACTTCAGCCTGGCAGACAGACTTGAAGCCTCAGGTATTGAGGATTTGGTCTTAAGGTGGCTGATCTCCTTCTTAAAAGATCATACCTTTCAGGTGCTCTCAAATAACACAAGATCGAATACTGTAGCTTTAACCTCCGGAGTGCCTCAGGGAACGATTTTGAGCCCTTTGTTCTTCAACTTCTATGTTTGCCCTCTGACGGACCTTGCTGACCATCTTTTCTTATGCAGATGATACCCAGATTATCTTCTCACTTTCAGCCTTTCAGATGCAAGACCCCTCCCAGCTACAGCTTGGCTTGACAAATATCTCCTTGTGGATGACCAGAAATGCCATGAATCTGAATGGCACTAAAATTGAGGTCCTAGTTCTGGGTAACAACCCTGAACTTTGGGGTAATTAACCACTGGCCTGATACTCTGGGACCATTGCCTGCTCCAGTCCTTAAAGAAAAGAATCTGGGTTTTATTATTGATAATAATCTTTCCCTCAAATCCCAGGGTCACTGCAACCTGCTTCGCTGTTCTCAAATGGCTTAAAAATATCCTCTGGCTGATTCCACCGGCACACCAGAGAACAGTTATGAAGATTCTTGTGACATCCAGACTGGACTACATCAACACAGAACACATCCTACCGCCCTCTGGTTTATTGACTCCCTCAAACAGGATTAAAAAAATATAAAAGCCTTAGAAAAACAATAGAGGAAACACTATGCACCTGAGGCTAATTCTGAATACCTGACAGCATTGAAGAAATGCCATGCCCTTTGTAGATCTGGTTGTGCGACTTTCTTCTCGGAGAAGATCACAAACTGCCAACACTGCCAGAACACTTTGTTTAAAGTTGTAAACTAACTCTTGGTAACCAGTACTTTTCTGTCTTCTCCTCTATCTCAACATCAGTGTAATAAGCTAGAGACGTTCTTTAAAAATAAAGTCGAGCCCATCCACTGCCAACAATGGAACTTAACATTCCCCGCAATTCAAACTGATGGTTGATTGATATATCCCAGGAGGTTTTTCAAGTTGAAGAATCTCCACAAACTAGGGCATGGCTCCCTATGGCTACCCTGCAGTCACTACTGAGATCCATCAAGTCTGATCCCCGCTTGACCCCCTTCCTCCCTCCAAAGCCAGACTCTTGGATGAGGCTGTCCTTACTGTGATTCTCAACCTTCTCAATACATCTTTCAGCACAGGACATGCACCTGAAAACACGCTCTTGCTCTTCCTATGTTAAAAAAGGATGGTCTTGATCCTCTCTGTTGGACAAATTTCCACCCAATGTCTCTTCAGTCTGTTTTTCTGGAAATGAACGTCAATGTCCAACTCTCCTCCTTTGTTGCAATTCGCAATATGTTTCATCCCTCAAAATCTGGTTTTAGACCTGGCCATAGCACCAAATCTGCCCGATTTGGGGTCACTGACTGTCTCAGGCAACAGCTAGACTCAGGTGGTACTGCCGCCCTCAACCTGCTAGACTTGAGTGCGGCATTCGATATGGTGTCACACTTCAGCCTGGCAGACAGACTTGAAGCCTCAGGTATTGAGGATTTGGTCTTAAGGTGGCTGATCTCCTTCTTAAAAGATCATACCTTTCAGGTGCTCTCAAATAACACAAGATCGAATACTGTAGCTTTAACCTCCGGAGTGCCTCAGGGAACGATTTTGAGCCCTTTGTTCTTCAACTTCTATGTTTGCCCTCTGACGGACCTTGCTGACCATCTTTTCTTATGCAGATGATACCCAGATTATCTTCTCACTTTCAGCCTTTCAGATGCAAGACCCCTCCCAGCTACAGCTTGGCCTGACAAATATCTCCTTGTGGATGACCAGAAATGCCATGAATCTGAATGGCACTAAAATTGAGGTCCTAGTTCTGGGTAACAACCCTGAACTTTGGGGTAATTAACCACTGGCCTGATACTCTGGGACCATTGCCTGCTCCAGTCCTTAAAGCAAAGAATCTGGGTTTTATTATTGATAATAATCTTTCCCTCAAATCCCAGGGTCACTGCAACCTGCTTCGCTGTTCTCAAATGGCTTAAAAATATCCTCTGGCTGATTCCACCGGCACACCAGAGAACAGTTATGAAGATTCTTGTGACATCTAGACTGGACTACATCAATGTATTGTACCTGGGTGCAAAGAAAGCCGCAGTCCATTGTCTGCAGATCGTACAGAATGCAGCTGCGTGCCTTCTTTTTCGGCTGCCTAGATATGCTTCTGCTTCACATACTTCCTCTGTAGATTTAATATTGAAAATACTTATGGATCAGAGACAAGAGGGTTCCATTTTTTACAGTTGAGAGAAGATAATACCAAGATGCAGAATTCGTTGGTAGAGCTATCTAGTAAACTTGTAGGTGTCACTCAAGAAATCGAAGAATTGAAGCAGAGAGTAGTGGATGTAGAAGAAGGGGCTACTCGCACTGGTTCCCTAACTCATCAACATACGTAGCGCATAAACACTCTTGAGATAAAACTGGAGGATTTGGAGAACCGCTCAAGAAGGCAGAATCTACGATTATTTGGAATTCCGGAAGGGGTGGAAGGTGCTGACCCTAGGGCATACGTCGTCAAGCTGTTCCAGAAGGCTTTATTGGATTTGGCAGATTGGGATTGGGACTCTCAACTGCAAAGAGTACATAGACTGCCTTTAGTACAAAGAAATAGTAAATTCCCATGCCTCTTGCTGATCTACTTTGGCAATTTTCTCCTGAGACAAGACGTTTTGTTAAAAGCAAAGCCAAACACTCCTGTGGTAGTGGACAGTGTGAGTTTTTTTGTGCGTTCAGATTTGAGTAAAAATACGATGGGCAGAAGATGGAAACTTTGTCAATTAATTGATTCATTTAAGGCTTTGGGCTGTGCTGTATATTTACAAGAGCCTGCTCATCTTAAAGTGATTAAGAATGGTCAGGTCCATTTCATCACGGATGCAATAGAAGCAGAGCATGCCCTCACTAAGCTTTGTACAGGAAGCAGGGATTAAGGATAGGAGGACTATATACACATTTTTGAAACTGTTTAGATAGCAAGCTAATACAGATTTATCATTTGTTATTGTTTGTTACTTGGTGCTGTTACAAAATGAGCTGTGTACGTCAGAGGTACTTAGCATCCTTTTTTTTTCTTTTCTTTCTTTTTTTTCTTTGAATATATTTGTTTTTTCTCTGCTTTTCTCTATGTAGTTTATCTGACTCGGCTGGGGTATGAGGTTGAAGCCTCCCGGCTGCCACCTCACTGTGCTGCCATGTCAACGGCAGCTGGGTATAGCGGGAGGTTCTTCGGGTTGGGACAAGAGGGGGATGGGGATGTCTTGGGGGGGCAGGGTGGGGGGTTGTAAGGTGAAAATATTTATCACAAGAGGTAGAAAAGACTGGGGAAAAAAAGTAAAATATGTTTTTTGAAGTATTTAAAAAACCAGAGGAAATGTATTCATTTATGGTCTCAATATGATTTTGATTAGATGTCTGGCTTGGAACGTGGCTGGTCTCAATAGTAGGCAAAAAAGAAGACTAGTGCAGGAGGAACTCAATAAGTACAAGCCACATTTAACAATGATTTGTGAAACTCACATCGGGTTTAAAGATAGAAAACTACTCGGACAGATGGGATATGATCTTATTGTCTGCTCTACGTTGGGTGCTTCAATCAGAGGGGTTGCATTATTGAAGCAGAAGCATTTTACGATAGAAATTGTTAAAACTGCTGCTGATCCTAGAGGCAGGTGGGTAATTGTTCAAGTGAAATTTGAACACCACAAATACGTATTCTTTGTGGTATATGGGCCTAACATTGACAAACCAATAATGTATGATTTGTTAAATATTGAATTATTAGACTGGGAGGGGGAATTATTGTTCATGGGGGATTTTAATTGTGTTATGAGCTGATTCTACAAGGCAAGGTACATCACAACGCTTGCGTAAAGTTAGGGCAGCGATATTGGAAATAAGCCGCTTAGATAACCTGAAGGATGTATGGCGATCTATGCACCCTAATGTACCAGGGTTTAATTATTACTCAGCACCTCACAGACTCTGCTCCCGTATTGATCTAGTATGGGCCACGGATAGAATTATGGAAGGATGTAATATAGAATTGTGCCCTAGGATAACATCTGATCACAACCCTATACTCCTGAAATTTAATATTTATAATACGAAACGAGAGGTGCGACAATTTACATTTCCTAGATCACTGATGTCTGACCAAACATTTATCTTACAACTTAGAGAACATATAAGGGAATTTATAGACATCAATCTAAATTCATCCACAATAATACCTGTCTGGGATACTTGCAAAGCAAGTATAAGGGGCTTCGCCCAACAATATGTATTTAAAAAAAATTCGGAGGCTAGGAATGAAATGAAACTTATGACTTCTAATATTTTAGCTCTTGAGCGGAATTTTAATATATGGGAAGTTTAATACTGACAAGTTAAGAATGGACTTGGTGAAACTACAATCAGATACTAAGAAGACTTTGAGGGAGAAAAGCAGTTTTAAACTTCATAAGTATCATTTGATACAGTACGAGAGTGGAGACAAAATTGGAAAGGTCCTTGCCTATAAAGTAGCCGATAAGAAAGCCAGGACTAATATTAAAATAATTAAAGGCAGCGACATGGTCACTTGTAACAAACCAGATCAGATACTAGAACAGTTTGTTAACTATTTTTATAAATTATACACTCCGAAAAACCCTTACTACCAAGGATGAAATTCTACTATATCTCAACTCTTATATGAAGGTACAACAAGACAAGGAAGCTGTTGGACTGCTAAACTCAGAGATTACATCTGATGAGATTAAGACTTCATTTTTATCTCTCCCCTTGGGTAAGGCAGCTGGAGAAGACCTGCTTCCTATGGAGCTATATGAAACATGCTTACAGGAATTACTCCCCTTATTTAAAATGGTCGTAGATTCAATTGGCGAAATTGGGAGGGCTCCCTCTTCTTGGAGAACAGCTAAGATAGTATTCTTTTAAAAAAAACAAAAGCCTGCAGATGAGTGCTGGTCGTATAGACCGATAACTCTGATAAACGCTGATGCCAAGGCTTTTGCTAAAATACTGGCAAATCGACTCTCACCTCTCATGCCCGAATTGGTTAACAATCAACAACATGGATTTGTCACAGGACGTGATACTACCGCCCATACTAACATGGCTATCACGGCTTTTTATGTAGCATCAATTAATCCCACCTCACTCGGAATGGTCATGTTAGATGCTGAAAAAGCTTTTGATCGAGTGGGGTGGGATTTTTTGTGGGCTGTCCTGGAGGCCTTCGGCATTGGGGGAAGATACCTTGGATGGATTTGGTCGCTATATCATCAACCAATGGCAAGGATTAGTTATGCAGGAAGGAGCTCTCTCAGTTTCCCAATTGGAAGAGGACCCCGGCAGGGGTGCCCTCTTTCACCCCTGCTGTTCGCATTATCATTGGAACCATTCCTTAATGCATTATTAGCACAGTATGATATTAGTCCATTCCAGCATATGGGGAATAGCTTAAAAATTACAGCATACGCAGACGATTTCGCAATCTTTACTACTGATGTACTTAAGGCTATACCTGCAGTAATAGAACAGGCAAAACAATTCGGAAATGTATCTGGATGCAAATTAAATATAAATAAAACTCAGGTTATCACTAACTATAATCCATCAGGGCTGGTACCAGGTTTGTGCTCCAATGCAGTGTATCTGGGTGTTAAAATATCAGCAAAGATTGAAGAAATAATAGCCCTTAACTATGACCCACTTTTGAAGGAAGTGGCTAAATCTTTTAAAAAAATGGCATAAGATACCGTTAAGTCTGGTTGGGTGTATAAACTTAATAAAGATGAAAATAGCACCCAAATTTCTCTATTTATTTAGATCGATTCCGTTACGCCCCAATAACCTTTTTTTTTTAAAAACTCGATGGAGTCTGTGGCAGCTATATATGGGGCTACAAAAAAGCTCGAAGAGCAATAAATCTTCTAAAGCTCCCAATTGAAAACGGGGGATTAACGTTCTCTGACTATTGATTACATTTTTTTGCTTCTTTTTTTCATCGGATACGTAGCCTACTGAGAAATGAAAACTCCTTATTTTTTCATCATTTCATGTTAGGGCATGATAGTAAACAATTTTTGGCCCGAACAAATGACCCAAATTATTGCAAACGAGTCAAGTTTAAGACTGCTAAACATATCGTACAAATTTGGAAGCAAATAATGATTCTTGATAAGATGTCCTTTTTTAATGCTGAACTAAGGTTATGGGGGAACCCAGGACTTCCTGAAATATTGTCAGGTGGGGAAGGGACAGCTTGGTCTAGCCATGGCATTAAAACTTTGGGAGATCTTTATGGACCTGATGGTTTATTAGGGTTTGCATCACTTAAATTAATATATAATTTGAATGATAGGATGTATTTTAAATACATGCAAATTCAAGACTTTCTAGTTCGGAGAATGAATATTAAAGAAGTCCGACACTCGGATATTCTACAATGCTTATATTCAGATAGGACTAAGTCACTTATCAGTAAAAGCTATTGTCTTTTGAACCAGGCAAAAGGAGACGATTGTGTTAAGTTAGCATCCAAATGGTCAGACCGGCACGGATTAAGTATAACTCCCAAGCAGATATCTGCTTCCTTTATCCAACTCAACCGAGTAGTACAGTCTTCTAGTATGAGATTGCAGTCTTACAGAACCATTTGCCAACTATATTACACTCCTCAAAGAATCTCAAGTTGGGTACTAGATAATCGTTCAAATGAACGTACAAGTTGCCCCAAATGTAAATTAGAAGCTGCCGATATTGTCCATATGCTTTTCTCATGTCTGGCGTTATCAGAGTTCTGGAAGGGCGTCGTAGGAGTATTAGATAGAAAACATATTATATCACCACCCCTTTCAGCTCGTCTAATTTTATTAGATCTGCAGGAATCAAATAGTCCAAACAAAGATTTGAACTCTATCTTATATGCCTGCGCAAGACTAACTATAGCTAGGGCATGGATATCTCCAGATCCACCGCACGTTATGGAGTGGTGGGCTCTGGTAAATGAAATACACACAATGGAGATAGCACTAGCAAGACTAAGGGGCCCTAACCCTCTGAGGAAAAAAGAGGGAGTATGGGAGATTCTATTCGGGGGAGATAAATTTTACAAGATCGTACCTGGCCTCAGATACTAAATTAAGGCTCATTCAGACTGAGATCTGTCATCGCTTATTCTTTCTACCTCTGCGTTTATATTTCTGTTTGTCTTTATTATGCTTATGTATATTTTTGTCTTCTTTGTATAGTTACGTTATGAATTGTAAAAGTATTTACTTTACTCTGCCTCTTGTGATATCAATAAAAATTGATTTAAAAAAAAAACAAGACATAATGTTTTAAGTGAAGATGAAAGCCGACCACAAATTACATTGGTATTGTGTATTTTTATTTTATTTGCAAAGCATTAATCATATTTTAACAAATGCATCTGGTTTTAAATCACATTAGGTATACCTCTACTGATGCCATAAATTCTACTATTTAAATTTGTATAGATTTTGTTCTGATTCTAATTAACTGAAACAATAAAAATGAACTTGAACAAATGGAGAGGGCCCTTCCTTCCCAGGGCCAATTTTAGTCCCGAGTACCCTACCCCCCAGGGCCCGGCCAATTATAGGGAGGGGGGCCACATAGCCCCCAATTGCCCGGTGACCCCAACCCACGGTTCTGGCCTCTTGCTCCTGGGTACCTTGTAGCCCAACAAGAACACCCAGTGAGCACTGTTAGAGACCGCGGGGTAACATCAATATCCCTGTGGTCCCTGCCGACTCTTCGTCTCCTGCAGGAACCAGCATTGCCCCGCATGCAGTGAGCTGCTAAACATACAGCTACCTGTGCGTGAGAGCAATCTTTCATCTGTTTCCCTGCCCGCATGGCAGCAGGCAGGTAAACAGATGAAATCTTGCAATTCCTCACAATTTTGCCGCAACATTTTTAAAAAGCATGCTTTTTTGCTCTGGAGTAGTTCCTAGGAGACCCCAGCTCCAGACCCTTTTCTTTATTTTTTATATTTTTCTTGGGACTCATGCTTCGTTTTTTGTGCGTCCTCGCTTAGACACCTCTCAGCCTCGTTGTAAGCGGTAGTGACGTTTCGGGTCATTCCGCGAAGGGCTTTGTTTTCAGAAACCGATTCCCTCGGTATTATGAGTGGTTTACTACCTATCCCTTTCCTTTGCTGCATGAATATAAGACAGAGGGTTTTTTTCTGGTACATGACAATAGTTGTCACAGGTCCTTTTTCCCCTCTTCCCCTCCTCACATTACATGAGGATACGAAGGACACATTTTTTGTATACTCCTGTTTATTAATGCAGTTTGAGAGACGCTATCTTGGATAGCCTTTTTTCCTACACCTGTTCCACGGTGTCTCCACGAACCTGAGCCTGCACTATCCACTGGTAAGAGATATTATGAATGTTGTGGTAGGACATGGTTACTGATTCTGGGGTAGTGGAGTATAGTACATATACTGTGAAGTGTGTGTCTTTGTGTTTTCCATAGGTGCAGAAACGTGGAGGAGGGAGCTGTGTCCTATCGTATTATACAGGGTGGAAGACTTGGTGTCTCCTCAATATACCATCCTCTTTTCAGGTTCATTGACACACTCATAGTGGTTATCTTGTGGGTGGCCGGTGGACAGGAGAAGGGGACTGGTGCATACTACGTTCCTGCAGTGCACGGGCCGGGTGGAACCCAACAAGTACGATTCCCAAGAGAGCTGCCAACACTTCCTGGCTGAAGTGTTTGCAGCCAATTAGATCTTTGCACAAGATCAGGAGGATTTGCGTCCCTAATTATACAAATTTGGTATATATATTTAAGAATAAGTTATAGTTAGGAACATTTTATTTATTCTACCTATATATAGACAAGTCTTAAAATACACAAACAATAGAAATTCTAAAGTCATAGTTCTAACTTAAATTTGAAATTTACCAACCACCTTCAAATTACTATAACTCAAAATTCTCCATAATCAGTGTTGTTCCCTCATTTCGCCCCACTACATTAATTATAACTCACACCTTCTGCATGCACTAGTTATACCCTTGAAATATTGTATCACTTATAACATGTGAAATCATAAGAACACTTGTGACATCTCAAAGAACACCTTTAGTCAGAACACAGTGCATGGTAGAGTGAGGAGTTATAGTTATAATGTTTTCCTAACTATAACTTATCCTTAACTGTTGCTTTTTTCACTAAAAATCAATATTATTTATAGTGTAATAAAAATGTGTTTCGAATTATAGTATTGATTATTATTGAGTGGATTGTTGTTAAGTTGAGTGTCATACAGTATAGTAGAGGAGAGTGTCATAAAGTCTAGTGTAGTAGAGTGGAATAGAGTGGAGTGGCGTAGAGTGGAGTGGCGTAGCATACAGTCGAGTAAAGTGTTGTACAGTGGAGTGGCATGGTGTGTCATACAGTGGAGTGGAATATTGTAGAGGAAAGTGACATGTTGTACAGTGGAGTGGCACATCATGCAGTAGAGTTGAGTGTTCTACAGTGGAGTTTTGTTGACTGAAGTGTCGCAGAGTGAAGTGCTGTGGAGTGGAGTAGACAGGGGCACAGCTTGTTGAGTAAGATTAGAGGTGTGAGATTCAAATTTTCAACAGTTATACTGTCATATCATGTTACATTATATGAGAAGTAGTCCATGAGGGGGCCTGAATGGGTAGTGCAAAGTGAGGGGAGTGCTGATTGTTAGGGATGCTTAAAACACAATATTTGCAAAATAACAAATATTGCTAAGACCTTCAAAATGGAAACGAAAGAGAGAGAGTGTGTGTCTGTGTGTGTTTTATCAGTGTGTGCAGGTAAAAATCCCTGGTGAAATCCAACAGACATACCAGACTGAAGGCACCTCTACCCAACTTTTTACTAAAGAGTACACTTATGGGGGAGTGTAACACCCAAACCCCCCCAAAGCTACTCTCCTGGGTGTCAAGTGTCATTGAGTAGAGTGGAGAGGAGTGTCTTTGAGTAGAGTGTCATAGAGTAGAGTAGAGTGCTGTAGGGTGTAGTGGCATTGAGTGGAGTTTATTAGATTAGAGTATAGTACAGGTGAACCTTGTCAAGTAGAGGGTTGTTGAGTGGCAGAGAGTCTCGTACAGTGTAATGTCATATAGTGTAGCGCCATAGAGTGGAGTGTCATACACTGAATTGTGACACAGTGATGTGCAGTGGAGTAGAATGGCATAGAGTGGAAGGGTTACAGCGGAGTAGAGTCTTCTAAAGTTTAGTGGCGTACAGTAAAGTGGCATGCCAAACCCTACAGTACAGGATCATAGAGTGGAGTGGAGTGCGGTGTTGTACATTGGAATAGAGTGGCATAGAGTAGTGGGGCATACACTGAAGTAAAGTTTTCTAGAGTGGAGTGGCATACAATAAAGTGTTGTGTCATAGAGTAGAGTGCAGTGTCATAGAGTGCAGTGGACTATCATAGATTGGAGTCCTGTAGAGTGTAGTGTCAAACAGAGTTGTGTCTTATGGTGTGTCATTGAGTAGAATGAGGTTGAGTGGGGTGTTTGAAACTAGAGTGTCATGGACTGGGATAGAGTTTAGTAGAGTGTTGTCGAGTGGAGTAGCACAAAGTGGAGTAGGGTGGAGTAGAGTCATAGAGTTAAGTTTTGTTGAGTGGAGTGTCATAAAATACAGTAGAGGAGAGTGTCTTAGAGTGCAGTGCCATGCAATATAGTGGAGTGTCCTGAAGAAGAGTGGAGTGGAGTGGCATGTCATGCCATAGAGTGTAGTACGGTGGGGTAGAGTGGATGGGCATACAGTTGAGTGGAGTGGCATAGAGTGTAGCACAGTATTGTAGAGTGGGCTTGCATATAAGTGAGTACAGTGTCGCACAGTGAATTGGTGTACAGCGGAGCATGGCACAGTGGGATAGAATTGGATAAAGTCTCATAGAGTTAAGTAGACCAGAGTGGAGTAAACTGGAGTGGGGTAGCATAGAGTGGAGTAAATTGTGATAGAGTAGAGTGACGTGTTGTAGTCCTTAGTGGCGTGGGGACTCATTTATGAAAAGTGACGCATCTCTGCGTGAAAGCAGCGATGCGTCACTTTTCACTGCGCCCTCCTTGCGACACCAATGATGCGTCATATTTACAGTATGACGCATCTTCGTGCAAGGAGTTACAGATACGTCAGTATTTCTGACGTATCTGTATGGCGCAAAAGTGACGCATTGCTGGAGTTTGTCACAAAAGTGACGCAACTCCAGAAATGCGTCCTTTCACATGGGGCAAGGCCCATGTGAAAGGGCCTGCATCAGTCTTACGCCTGCTGTGAGACAGGTGCAAGATTTTGACGCAACAGCATCCTAAAAGTGACGCAGTGAAATCTTATAGATTTCACTGCGTCACTTCTACGACCCTTCCTTGCGTCAATACGCCCCCCTTGCATACATTATACCTGGCGCAGGTATAATGTGGCGCAGGGGTTTACAAAGTGACGCATCTACCTAGATGCGTCACTTTGTAAATATGGCGCAACAAGGCGCATTTTTTACGCCACTGGTGCATCACAAAAAGTGACGCACCAGCGGCGTAAAAGTGACGCACGGCCTCATAAATGAGGCCTGTGGAGTTTAGTAGTGTGAAGTAGTACAGCATACAGTTGAGTAACATTTCATACATTTGTTTGCTGTCTCATTGTCAGAACGGCTTAGTAACAACACTTACCGGACACTTGCACAGGAACAGAAGATGCTAGTTCCCAGCTCCCTCTCCCGGATTCCTCAGAGACCGAATATAATTATGTCTCTAATAAACCCCAAAGGGGGAAGGGGGAGTGGATAAAATAATAAACAACAGAAGAGACTGGATCTGGACCTTCAGATTTTCTGTCAGGCTCTTCTTGTCAATCAATCTGCTGACTAACACGCTGAAAATACCTAAGGAAACTAATACAACACAATTACTTAACACCCTATCTACTCTACACTTTCTCTATTTGATATGTGAAAGTTAATATTTATTTTAACATACACCTAGTCCTACTTTGAACCTGCCCCTCTTCTTCGTTCTTATGCTTTTTCTGACCTTTTCTTTTCTGCATTATTTTTACACCTGCAAAACATTTAACACCTTTAATGATTTCTTTATGTATTGTATTGTATTGTAATAGCATTTATAGCGCTTACTACCCCTGACGAGGCATCAAAGCGCTTTTTCGGCGAGTAGCAGGCTACTCCGGGACCCATAGAGGATTAGTGTTGAATTAGTATAGTGAAACATGCAATTGCATTTTAAGTGGTGGATAGGTTAGTCAGTTATTAGGATTTGGAATGATAGCAGAAGGATAGAGGAGGACAAAGGTTTGTATTTATATAGCGCTTGTTGACGCACGCTATTCTGGAAGCCTACAAAGGATTAGTGGTGAATTAATAAGGTGAAATATGAAGTAATTTCAGTGGTGGATATTAGTCAGTTACTTGGAGTGAGAAGGATAGCGGAGGGATAAAAGGGGAAGAAAGATTTGCATTCATATAGCACTTGTTACCCCTGATGGGTGTTGAATCGCTTTTATGGCGAGTAGCGCGCCACTCCGGTACCCATAAAGGATTACTGTTGAAAATTAGTATAGTAAAAAAAAAAATGAAGTCATTTGAGTAGTGGAAATGTTATTCAGTTATTTGGGTAGTATATTACCATAGTTTAAAATGGAATTTGAGAAGTGAACATGTTAGACTGTTACTTTTGATTAAAAACGATAGTGGAGGGATAAAAGAGTGAAAGATTTTTTTTTTCTTCTGTTTTTGGTCTTAGCAATAGGAGGAGGCTTTTGGATGAGTATAAAGGAGTTTTGGGGGGAGGACTTAGAGGAAAGAGTTTAGAAATGTTTGTTTCAGGGGATCTGTATAGTAAAAGAGATGTCAGATGATACAAGGAGGGGTAGAGTAGGAGAGAGTCTAGCAAGGGTTATTTTGGCAATCATAGTATTGGTATGGGGTTTGGGATAAATGAGAGAGTGGATGTAGAGGATATATTGATAGATGTATAGGATGAGAGAAAGGGTAGTGCATTGGTGGAGTAGTAGAAGAAATGTGAGATGAGTCAGAATGTTGGGCTAGAAGATATATTGAGCGAAGTATAGGCTGAGAAGTAGGGTAGTGCATTGGAAACGCTACATTAGAAGAAAGTGATAAATATGTGGATCCATAATTAGATTGAAAGTATATGTGTTGCAAGAGTTACAAAGTGTGGTGGTGTGCAGTGTGTGTGTTGTGCGTTAGTGTTATTATTGTAGAAGGTAGAGGAGGGTGTTTGTTGGACAACTGATGGAAGGATGATTATACGTTTGTTAGTGATAAAAGGTGGGGTTTTAGGTGTAATTACAGCAGGGAGAGTGTGTCTGAATGGGATGTAGTTATGTATGGTGTTGATTGGTGTTGTGTTAGTGATGAGTGTATTGGTTAGTGGTATAGGATAGAGTTGTGTACTGTTTGTGGGTGATGGTGGATATGTGTCGTAGTTGGGATAGTTGGGCGTGTAGATGTGGTTTGGTTGGGTTTGTAGTACAGGCTGGTACTTTAATCTGCGCATAGTGTTGTGCAAGGTGTACATTTGGTGTGAGTGTGTTGCTCTGTTTGTGGATGAGGATGGTGTGGGCTGGGTATTGCTAAATGAGAAAAAGGGCAGTATTTCTGGCCCTAGTTCCGACCAGTTTCGAACAGGCTCAAACAGGCAACTGCCCTTGTCCTATCTGCACTTAACAGGCTCAAACAGGCAACTTCCCTTGTCCTCTCTGCCCTTAACAGGCTCAAACAGTCAACTGCCCTTGTCCTCTCTGCCCTTAGCTGAGACGCCTTATCCCTGGCCTTTTTTATAGCCCTAGTAATCAGGGGACCCCTTCAGCCAATGGGAACCCTAGCCCTAACACTATCCAATCACAACACTAGCCCTAAAATCTAGGAACCAATTGGAGACCAGGACCTTACAGCGATTCTTAGCCCTAGTCCAAGCACCCAAACAGGTCAAAAACCCTGATCTCTATGTCCAATAAAGGCCCTATCCCTAACAGTAGTCCCAAAACAAGTCCATGCAACGAATGGCACCGGTAGCCCTAGTCTATACTTCCAATAGAAAGCTTACCCCTACTCTAAGTCCCACACTCAGCCCAGCAACCAATCACACCAGAAGCCCTAATCGTTACTTCCAATTAAAGGTCTAACCCTAGCCCTAGTTCCACCCTTCTCCCAACAACCAATAACATAGGAAGCCCTAGTCCCTACTTCCAATAGAAATCCTAACCCTAGCCCTAGTCCCAACCCTACAATGAATGAATCACAGATCCAGAAACCAATCAGAACCCTCAAATACCCAACCAATGAGGACATTAACCCTAATCCAACAGAAACACCAGATACAACCACGAATCAGTGTAGACATGTACCAACCACTAGCAGACCATATAAGGTCCCAGCGACCTCAGACACGGTTTGCTGGCCAGGGAGTTGGAAGCTGCCTTTCCTGTTCAGAATCTACTAGGAGACAGACAGGCTCAATTCACACTTTGGACTTCAGCAGGTAAGGGCCTCACTAACTTGAAATCTAACAATACTGTTTGAATAAAACTTTACTCCCCCTGCTGGTCAAAAAGCGACGTGCACGGGCCCTAGTAAAACTCTGTTTAAACAGCTCACAGAAGCACCCTCTGATGTAGAAAAATCCCTGTTGCTGGGGGAGGTAGGGGGACTGGTTTCACTGGCTTGTGAACACAAAATGGTGGCTGGCAGCGCACTGTTTTAACATACAGGTCTTAGCACAAAGCAAAGGAGAAATTTGGAGGGAAAACAGAATTGTCACCAAGGAATGAGAGGGACAAACTACAGAGGTTGGGCTGCAAATCCCACAATTCAGCACACTAAATGTAGGCAATCATGGGCAGGGTAAACCACAAATTTAAAACACAACACAGGTGATAAAATATGCAATTACAGGCAGGCTAAAACTACAATTTTTAAATGTAACAACCACAGGCATAGACAGTAAACACAGAAAGTAAAAAAAAACGTTTTTTAAACAACTTTTTGTCTTCGGAAGAGACAGCACTAGTCTTTCTCCCTACCACTTCCTGGACTCTGCTCACTGCAATCTGGGGCACAGGTAGGCTGCAACTCACAAGATGGAGGAGAATGATTTGGGGTGCACCCAGCAAGGCCTTAAGGGGCCTGGGCAGGTGTGAGAGGAGGGCTCTGACTTACCTGGTAGCTGAATAGCCAATGGTATGCTGGCCTGGGGGTGGGGGCTGGGCAGCTGCTTCTCCTTTTCAGAATCTCCTAGGAGACAGACAAGCTCAATCCACACTTTGGACTTCAGCAGGTAAAGGGCCTCACTAACTTGAAATCTAACAATACTGTTTGAATAAAACTTTACTCCCCCTGCTGGCCAAAAAATGATTTTCTTTTAGCTGGCTATTTATAACTTCTCTTCTTGTTATTGTAGATTATAAAACTAATTGAATTGTCTTTTGTCTTTTCCCAATAACTATATACAAATATACAGGTTGCTGTTGTGCTGCATTTGACAAGGTAAGTTTCCTAATGTTATTTTTTCAATAAACTTATACAACAGTCTTTCTTTGATTTACAAGAACATTTGTCATTCACTTAGCTGAGTTAAGTCTGTTTTCTCTCACTGACGTTCTTCTTCTCTTCAGGGGTTAACAGAAGCTGAGAAGCCCGAAGCGGAAGGAGTTACGAAGTCTCGAAGTCACCAAGAAGAACCGCCTTCAAAGTCCTCAGTTCTTCTAATGCCAGGAAACACCTCGAGCGGAAGACGAGGTATTATTTATTACTGTAGCGAGTTCTGGAAATGAAAGGGAAATTCTTGGGGGGGCAATACTATCTTGAATTCAAAAAGATCTACGGAGCCAAGAAATAACCTGACCTCTCACGGAATTACTTCAGTGAAGTGCGTACTCTTTAAGGAGCACGTGCTTCACCACGATTACACACAGGTGCACCCAAAACAACTAGACCGCTACCGCATCAATACCGCAGCTGCCATCTTGGAATTCCGCATCTGCCACAACTCGCCCCAAGTTAGGCCTTTGTTGAAGTTCTCTCTTTCTTTTGCCCAAATGGAGTTTGCCAAGGTACAAATTGAACCTGCCACATGTGTTGAGGGTCCAACGGTCCTGACACTCATAGAGTGCAGTGTTGTGGCACATTGTAAAGTTTTGAAAAGTGTTGTAGACAACAGCAGCATATAGTGGCATACAGTGTAGTACAGTCTTGTAGAGTGAAGTGGCGTACAGTAGAGTACAGTGTCATAAAGTGTGGATGTGTGTACTGGCATAAAGTATTCTAGAGTTGAATGCTGTAGATTAGGAGACAGTGGAGCGGCGTATAGTGGGATAGTGGAGCAGAGTGGAGTATTGTGTCATACAGTAGAGTGGAGTAACATGGGGTGGAGTGGCATACAAAGAGTTGTGTACAGCGTCCTGCAGTGGAGTAGAGTATGGTAGTGTGGCAAAGAATGGAGTTTAGACTATTTTACAGTGCCATAAAGTGTCGTAGTATGTATGGTGGAGAGTAAGTGTATAGAGTGAAGTAAAGTGTTGGAGAGTGGTGTACAGCATAGTACAGCGTGTAGAATGGAGTTGCATAGAGTAAAGTATAGTGTCTATAGTGGAGCTGCGTAGAATGGTTTGCTTTGCTGTGGCATAGAGCGAGGTAAATTTAGAACATAAGAGGGCCCCTGTAAAGATTAATAATAGAAGACAAAACAAGGGGAAAGAACAGTAATCTAAATAACTAGAGACAAACACTCCTCCACCTACTTTCAATCAGGGATAACTCAATAAATAACCAATTTCAAGAATCAGACGTTTTCAAAGTATATTTTGTTATTGCTTAGTACATGCTTGTTTTCTATTATGCATCAACAAATGTTTTATTTAACACTAGCTTCCTATCCTGCTACCACAACATCAAATACATGCTTATACCTCAACTCATGCAGACACATTCATTCAAACAAAACACACATTCAGTCTATTTGCTAAAAACAGTGCTTAGTATCCCATATTGGCAATGTTGTTGTTTTATTATCAGATTAACCTAAATATTGAGTGAAATTTCATACAATACATATAATATATATTTGAACTCAAAATTGTTCAATATATATAATTCACATGCATCAGTGGTATCAATAATACATTTTTAACAATTGTATTAAAAAATTGCATCAAACTTAATATTCAATGTTTAACAGTTGTACTCAAAGACATTTGCACCGATGTGCGTGTCGGTGAAAAATAATTCAAGGTTTGTTATTCCGCCTTCATCTGGACGCGGTCCGTAATGTATGGGTGGTAGCAAAGGCTGTCCAAGCAAGAAGAAATGATAATTCAGGAAGTCCATTTCAAATTAGGGTAACATCTGAAAACATGAAGACAACAACCGCTAAATACATAAAAACAAATATTGATAAGACGCATATGAGGGTAAAAAATGTATTCCGACAACTATGAAAATTAAGTGTTCATATCAAAGGGTCCATCCATTAAGAAAATAGAGGAAAACGTGAAAGAAAAATTAGGCTTATGTGCTGAAGATTAGAGAAGAGAAAGAAATATATAGAGAATCCAAACTTTTTGCGCCCAGCCCCATGTGCAGTGTCAGTATCTTAAAAATAAAGAAGAACATGCCCAACAGAAGTACCAGCGCATTCTATAGATACCGCAAATCCCATGGTGAGGTGTCTGTGCACAGTTAAATTGGTTCAACGACACTATGTCAATGCGTCCATACATTTTCCTCCAAAGGAACTCTATAGCAGGTGATGCAATACACTCCATAAGGAATACATTGCTGTTCACGTCGGATTACCCAATCAAATATTGGTCCATTCTAGATAGGGTATATAGGTAGAGAGATGATGCAGAAAAGGTATGTAGGTGAGTATAGTTATATGACACCCGGGATGGTGGCTTCCTACGTATTGGATACTTACCATTTCAGATCATCCCCCAAGAAGGGAAAGTCCAGTAGGTTGTGGTGTTTCACAGAATATATATATCCCCAGACAGACCCCAAGAACAGCATAAGGTCCTTCATTATATGTAATGGTGCCCTATTGAGAGCAATACATTGTAAGGGCTACATCAATATGATCAGGGTAGAGTACCATAAGGTGTTGGCAGAAGTTTGAGGACATATGCATCAATATCTGTTGCAGAAGACAGGATGGGGATAAAGATAAATATAACCTAGGGTGTGGTAACGTCTTTTACAGTGGAGTAGAGTGAAGTATAGTCCAGTGAAGTTGTGTGTAGTACACAAGAGTGGAGTGGAAAAGAGTAGAGTTGAGTGTCATAGCGTAGAGTCAAGGAAAGTCTCATTAATTAGAGCGACACCTTGTATAGTAGAGTGGAGTGCTGTGTCATAAAGTGTTGGAAAGTCTTATACATTAGAATAGAGTATTGTACAACGGAGGCTATGGGCACAGAGTGGAGTTAAGTTGTAGACTGGGATACAGTGTAATAGAGCTTTGGAGGGTGGTGTTATGTGGAGTAGAGTGTCATCAAGTTGAGTGGTGTAGAATGGACTGTGGTGGAGTAGCGTAAATTGGACGGCAAAACAATGAAACAGCAAAGAGTGGAGAGGCATACATTTGAGTGCCGTACAGTGGAGTGGCATACGTTTGTATAGTGTAGAGTGTTGTGGCCTACTTTGGAGTAGATTAGAGAGGAATAGCGTACAGTGGAGTAGTGTAGAGTGGCGTATAGTGGAATGGCGTAGACTGAAGTGGCATTCAGTGAAATGTGGTTGAGCGGAATAGCGTACAAAGGAGTGGTGGGTCCAATGTAATAGCATAGAATGGAGGGGGTATAGTGGAGTGGCATGCATTGGAGTGGCTTAGAGTGAAGTAGCATACAGTGGAATTACATACAATGAAATAGTGAAGAGTGGAGCTGTGTAGAGGTGAGTGGCATGCAATGGAATAATGTACAGTGGAGTACAGTGGAGTGGAGTAGAGTGGAATAACAGAGTGGAGCAGTGGAGAGTGGAGTGATGTACAGTGGAGTGGTGTGGACTGGAGCGGCATACACTGGAGTGCGGTAGAGTGTAGTAGCAAACACTGGAGTAGCATGAAGTGGAATCACACCCAATAGAAACACATAGGGCCAGATGTAGGTAGCCCTTTACCGATCGGAAACGGCCGAAAATACCGATTTTCGGCCGTTTCCGATCGGTAAAGGGCTAGGGAGATGTAGGTGCACATATTCGGTAATTTTACCGAATCGCTATTATTACCGAATCGGTAATAAGTACTGATTCGGTAATAATTACCGAATCGGTAATTTTTACCGATTCGGTAATATTTACCGATTCGGTAAAATTACCGAAAATGCTATGTGGGTAGCCAATTTTCCATTGGCACATGGCTTACAGAATCGGTATTTTACCATGGAATACAAATCCATGGTAAAATACCAATTCCTGTGTACATGCACATCTGTGCATGTACACATGTGCCATGTGACAGACAGATGTGCCCTTAGGGCATGCCTGTGTGCCACATTGCACACATGCCCATTTTGGGGGTGCTAGAGGGTGTCAAAGTGACACCCCCTGCACCCTTGTGAATTCATTAATTACCGATTCGGTAAATACCGAATCGGTAATGCCTAATCATTCCTATGGGCTTCAAAGCCCATAGGAATGAATGAGGTACACATATAAAGGGTCGGAGTCTAATATAAACAAATAGGAAAAAACTCTCAAAGTAGTACTTGTTTTCTCAGTTAAAATGCTTTCATTATTATCAAAGGCATCAATGTAGCTCAACAAACAAAGAAAAGATTCAATACATTCGGTGCATGTTTATTTAGCACATCTTATGTTTATAAACTGCATGAATTTCAACCCAGAGGGTAGGTGATATTGCAATTAATGCATTGGCAATATAAGTTTAGAATCAACACATTTCTAAGTCTTTAAATCCACTCAAAAACATGTCAATGCGCTCAAGGTGCATAGAGGAAAAGGGTTAATTAGAAGGGATGGGTAAGTGGGGGTGAAGGTGGGGACCGGGTAAAGGTGGTGTGACTGAGTAAAAATCACAGTGAAAGATGAAAAGCCTTTACAGCCTATATCGATCTGAAGGTTCCAAAAACAATCTCAAACATAGGTTCCGTAGTTATCCATTATTTAGTCCTATGTTTGGAAACATGAGGAGTAATGCTAGTCGACGTTTCGACCCCTGAAAGGTGCGGGTGATTCAGAACCTCAGGATGGGGTCTTCATCAGGACGTTGGATTATAACAGGAGCGCCTATAAGTGATGCAAAAGCCATGAATGTATCTTGTACTCCTATATATTAATTAATGCACTCGAAATTAAATAAAAAGTTACCTACTTCGCATGAGGCCCGTTTGGGCCTACAGCCTGGGGACCTTCCAAGGTTCCTTAGTGATGCGTGAAGTCTGTAATCAAGTGAAGGTGGTATCAGTAAAAATGAGTTGATCCACCTGGGATGAAGCAGAGTAAAGCTACATCCACAATGAAAAAGGGTGGTTGGGGAAGAGACTTACTGGTAGCTTTTCTCAAAGTCGTTCAGACTTGTGGGGTTCTGTCGTTCACTGGGCCGGCCGGTCCGTGGTGGAACACCGTGTGTCTCTGAAAATGAAGTAGGGTATCAAACTAAGTTGTGGTAGTTAATCTGTAGTACCGCGCCAAAATGTCACAGGGGATTGTTACATCGAGAGCGCAGTTGTTACAAACAGGGGCCATCTGTCTCACATGGATCAGCGTTAACGTGCTCAAAGTTATAGGGAAGGGGTGTCTGAGTTGGCGTTAGCGCACCCGAGAAAATAGGGAAAATTTGCATGGTTTTGAGCGTAAAGAGGGACGGAGTCCCATTAGGGAAAGGCGGGAGAGAATCTCCATCAATTCAGTAATGTTTGTTACGCGCGCTTCACTAAGGTAGAAGCCTGGAGTGTGGCTCACCTGATCGTAGCGCAAGTCTGTCTCTTTACTCTCCTCTGGCTGTCAGCAGTGAAGTGAGCCACCGCGAGGTGCCGGCGCTAGATGCTACCGGGAGGCTCGCCCTGCTCTGGCCAATCAGCTGCAGGTTGCCCAGGGAGTGAGGAAAAAGATGTGTTTTTTTTATTAAGGGATCGTGATTGCGTTGTAAGCCTATGACCCAAGGGAGGCCAGTGCAACACAGACTCATATGTAACCCATTGTTTGCCTGAACAGTATTAAAAGCATAGTTTAAAAGCAAAATATCCACATGAAACACTAAGAGTGGCTCGACTCGATGTCAACATTGAAGGAGCAGGAATGGTATACAATAATGTACAAGGTTGATTATGCAATTAATTGGTGCTTCAACAACACCCGAAGTAGACCATCAATTCATATAGTGTACATATCGATTAAAATGCATTTGCTCAAATTGTAAGAGACCATTACGTACATACATCTTACTCCGATGTTGATTGGCACAGCGTGATACAGTGTACATGTCAATGAAATATAGTACGTGTATTCAAAAACAATCCTCTTTGCCGCCTGCATTAGGCATTCTGGTCATTGGTTCAGTCCGGATCTAACAGGGCCATCTGGGAGAAAGTGGTTTCCAGTTCATTAAGGCCCGTTTGTACAGAGTCAAAAAATTGCATCCATTTGCATTCGCGCACATTAAGGATAGAGTTGAGATTGCCTCCCCGTGGGCCCAGTGTAATTTTCTCAATAACCACCCACTTGATTGATTCGGGTGTGTGTGAGTGCTCCTGGAAGTGTTCTACAAGGGGGGCTCCCACCGTTTTGCACCTGATCCTGCTGCAATGTTGTAGCACACGGTTCTTAATCTTTTGTTTCGTCTGGCCTATATATATCATCCCGCAGGGGCAGAAGATAGCATAGATCACTCCCTCAGTGTTACAGTTCGTGAAGGTTTTCAAGGGTACAGACAATCCATTGTGTGTTATTGTTCCAGTCTCTAGGCATAATTGGCAGGCCTTACAGCTTCCGCATTTGTGGTTTCCCAGGATGGCAGGAAGGTTCCACATTGATTGTATTGTGGGGGCAGTCGGGTTGTCTAGCATAGAACGTACTACAGTGTCTCTGATGCTCTTTGCTTTTTTGAAAGCATGCATTGGTGGGTTGGGCATCTGGAGGGTCTTTGATACAATGTTCCAGTATTTGTTCACTGTCCTGCGTACCGCATTGCTTTTGCAGCAGTAGGTGGTCACGCAGATCATTCTGTCATCCAACGGTTGGCGCGTCTTTGGTGTCAGCAGTGATTCTCTGTCGCTGAACCATGCCCTCTTACGTGCTCTCTTCACCAATCTCTTCGGGTATCCTCTTTCAATAAGTCGGAGGATCAATTCATCAGATTCATGGAAGTAGTCATCTTTCTTCGTACAATTCCTCCTGATCCTGAGGAATTGTCCGAACGGTAGATTGTCCCGGAGGGCCCGGGTGTGGTGGCTAGAGTATTGCAGTAAGGTGTTTCTTTCTGTCGGTTTTCTGTACAGAGTGGTGAAAAGGATTCCCTCACTTTCCTTGATAGTTATATCTAGAAAGTCAATGGATTCATTATTACAGGTGCTGGTGAACTGGATATCACTTGATTGGGCATTGAGCCAGTATGTAAAAGCCTCCAATTCTTCTTTATTGCCTTCCCATATTATCAGTACATCGTCTATGTACCGACGGTACTCCAAAATTTTTTCACGGTATGGGTTATTAGGACAAAGGATCCTATGTTGTTCATACTCGTTCATGTAGAGTATTGCCAGATCTGGGGCAAAGGCCGCCCCCATGGCTACTCCTTTCATCTGCATGTAAAAATCATCTTGGAATAAAAAGAAGTTTTGGGTCATAGCAATTTCCAGTAAGTCAGAGATAAATTCAGTTGGAACTTCCGCTGGTTGAGGACGGGATTCCAAAGCCCTTCGTATGGTTATCAAGGCTGGTTCTTGGGGGATGCTCGTGTATAAAGACACGATGTCCATGGTTACCAATAGATGTTTCTGTTTGTCAAATGGCCGTTGGTCTATCAGGTTTATCACCTGCATCGTGTCTCTCAAATAGGTGTCGGTTGCTTCCGCCAGGGGCTTCAGGAACACATCTATGTACTTACAGAGGGGTTCGAGAATGGACCCGCATCCCGATATAATCGGTCTTCCCGGTGGTTTGGTGGGGTTCTTGTGAACTTTAGGCAGAACGTAGATAGTTGGTATGCGTGGTTGGTCCACATTGAGGTAGGCATGTTCTTTCTCAGACAGGAAACCGGCTTCTTTTGCTTTTGTTGTTAAAGCGACGATCTGTCGTCTGATCTCGTTGGTGGGGTTGGCTGTCAGGCGTCGATAGCTCACATTGTTTCTCAGTTGTGAATATATCTCCTGTTTGTAGTCCTCTGTCCCCATAATGACAATTGCTCCGCCTTTGTCCGCCGGCTTGATGACCAGCGATTTGTTGTTTTTGAGGTCCTCCAGCGCCGCCCTTTCATCCTTGGAGATGTTGTGTCTTATGTAAGGCCTTTCTTTCCACATCTTGAGTACGTCATTCATCACCAGGCTTTCGTACGTCAAAATACGGTGGTTGGTCATGGTAGTATACGGTGTGAAGGTGGAAGGCGGCCGTAGTTGGGTGAATGATCTTGATTGGGAGAATGGTTTATCCAAGAAGTAGCCCCGTAGGCGGACCTTACGGAAGAACCTAGTCAGTTCTGTCTTGATGGTGAAAAGGTTCCCTTGGGAAGTTGGTACGAAAGAGAGGCCCTTACTCAGGACTGCTGTCTCTGCTGGGGATAGTGTCTGCTGAGATAAATTCATAATGGGGCTGGGTCTGGTTACCAGCGGTAAGTCTTCCTTCGTGTGTTGATTTCCCCGTGGTTGGCTTGTTGGAATCTCACCTGCTTGCTGGTGTTGTTGTAGCCCTGCTGCCTCGAATCGTCCCAGTTCTGATGGCCTTGGCCTCTGTTCGGTCGTCTGTTCCATCCGCGGCCTCTCCCTCGGGGGGGTCTCCACGAGTCGTTCTCTAAAAAAGGTTGTTGTTGTCTGTTGGAGGGGTCTTGTGCAGGTTCGTACCATTCCTCTTGATTTTGATAGTTGCTTGGTCCTGCCGCCTCGTTGTCACTTCCTCCACTGTACGAGGAGTCTGAAAAATTGGTATATCTTCTTCCTCCTCGCTGTCCACCTCGGTAGCCCCCTCTGCCTCTGTAGAAAAAACGCCCCTGAGTGTCTTGCTTGAAATAATCCTCAGCTAAGTAGGGGTAGGTCTTTTTCTTGTTATAATACTGTATGTCCTTTGCTAATTTTTCCAGTTTCTTATTTTGAGTTTCAACATAAAAGTCTTTCAATGTTTTATTGAGGCGATCAAGTGTATCCTTCGCACTCGCATATGCTGAATGACTGGCAATTTCCTCCTTTAGTTCTGCAATTTCTTTACTTAACTGTTCCACCTGGTTTCTTGCGGTCTCGACTCCTAGGACCATCCAATGGCGGGAACAGTTATTCGCCACAAAACTGAATCCCTCCTTGAATTTTGGATCGTCCACAAAGATTGCCGGCTCGTTGCGGACTTGCAATCCCGTGGGTATGACGTTTGCCCTGAGATATCCAGTGAGCAGGTGGCCATGTAGTTTGGTACGTACTAATTTTTTCTCGAGACGTTCGAGTTTATTGATTTTCTCATTGAGTGAGAAGTCAACTGTGGTAGTGTTGGTTGAGAGAAAAGCTGAACCGGTGTCTTCCCCGATTAGTTCTCTAATGTGATCCTCAGTGTAAGAGAGGGTTTCAGATTGAAACATGATAGAGCCCTCAATTGAAAATGGTACATGAATGTCAGGAATTTAAGAAAAGGAAAAAACCCTCGCAAGACAGCTCTTGCACATAGAGTAGTGAGTTACAACGGGGTAGACCCTGAGAACTCCTTGACCTAGGTCAATTAAAGCAGGTACACATATAAAGGGTCGGAGTCTAATATAAACAAATAGGAAAAAACTCTCAAAGTAGTACTTGTTTTCTCAGTTAAAATGCTTTCATTATTATCAAAGGCATCAATGTAGCTCAACAAACAAAGAAAAGATTCAATACATTCGGTGCATGTTTATTTAGCACATCTTATGTTTATAAACTGCATGAATTTCAACCCAGAGGGTAGGTGATATTGCAATTAATGCATTGGCAATATAAGTTTAGAATCAACACATTTCTAAGTCTTTAAATCCACTCAAAAACATGTCAATGCGCTCAAGGTGCATAGAGGAAAAGGGTTAATTAGAAGGGATGGGTAAGTGGGGGTGAAGGTGGGGACCGGGTAAAGGTGGTGTGACTGAGTAAAAATCACAGTGAAAGATGAAAAGCCTTTACAGCCTATATCGATCTGAAGGTTCCAAAAACAATCTCAAACATAGGTTCCGTAGTTATCCATTATTTAGTCCTATGTTTGGAAACATGAGGAGTAATGCTAGTCGACGTTTCGACCCCTGAAAGGTGCGGGTGATTCAGAACCTCAGGACGGGGTCTTCATCAGGACGTTGGATTATAACAGGAGCGCCTATAAGTGATGCAAAAGCCATGAATGTATCTTGTACTCCTATATATTAATTAATGCACTCGAAATTAAATAAAAAGTTACCTACTTCGCATGAGGCCCGTTTGGGCCTACAGCCTGGGGACCTTCCAAGGTTCCTTAGTGATGCGTGAAGTCTGTAATCAAGTGAAGGTGGTATCAGTAAAAATGAGTTGATCCACCTGGGATGAAGCAGAGTAAAGCTACATCCACAATGAAAAAGGGTGGTTGGGGAAGAGACTTACTGGTAGCTTTTCTCAAAGTCGTTCAGACTTGTGGGGTTCTGTCGTTCACTGGGCCGGCCGGTCCGTGGTGGAACACCGTGTGTCTCTGAAAATGAAGTAGGGTATACACAACTGCGCTCTCGATGTAACAATCCCCTGTGACATTTTGGCGCGGTACTACAGATTAACTACCACAACTTAGTTTGATACCCTACTTCATTTTCAGAGACACACGGTGTTCCACCACGGACCGGCCGGCCCAGTGAACGACAGAACCCCACAAGTCTGAACGACTTTGAGAAAAGCTACCAGTAAGTCTCTTCCCCAACCACCCTTTTTCATTGTGGATGTAGCTTTACTCTGCTTCATCCCAGGTGGATCAACTCATTTTTACTGATACCACCTTCACTTGATTACAGACTTCACGCATCACTAAGGAACCTTGGAAGGTCCCCAGGCTGTAGGCCCAAACGGGCCTCATGCGAAGTAGGTAACTTTTTATTTAATTTCGAGTGCATTAATTAATATATAGGAGTACAAGATACATTCATGGCTTTTGCATCACTTATAGGCGCTCCTGTTATAATCCAACGTCCTGATGAAGACCCCATCCTGAGGTTCTGAATCACCCGCACCTTTCAGGGGTCGAAACGTCGACTAGCATTACTCCTCATGTTTCCAAACATAGGACTAAATAATGGATAACTACGGAACCTATGTTTGAGATTGTTTTTGGAACCTTCAGATCGATATAGGCTGTAAAGGCTTTTCATCTTTCACTGTGATTTTTACTCAGTCACACCACCTTTACCCGGTCCCCACCTTCACCCCCACTTACCCATCCCTTCTAATTAACCCTTTTCCTCTATGCACCTTGAGCGCATTGACATGTTTTTGAGTGGATTTAAAGACTTAGAAATGTGTTGATTCTAAACTTATATTGCCAATGCATTAATTGCAATATCACCTACCCTCTGGGTTGAAATTCATGCAGTTTATAAACATAAGATGTGCTAAATAAACATGCACCGAATGTATTGAATCTTTTCTTTGTTTGTTGAGCTACATTGATGCCTTTGATAATAATGAAAGCATTTTAACTGAGAAAACAAGTACTACTTTGAGAGTTTTTTCCTATTTGTTTATATTAGACTCCGACCCTTTATATGTGTACCTGCTTTAATTGACCTAGGTCAAGGAGTTCTCAGGGTCTACCCCGTTGTAACTCACTACATAGGAATGAATGGGCATTACCGATTCGGTATTTACCGAATCGGTAATTAAAGAATTGTTAAGGATTCGGTAACGAATCCAGATGTTGGGAAATACATCCCATTTACCGATTTTGAAATACCGAATCGGTAAAATTCGGTATTTCAAAATCGGTAAATGGGATTTACCTACATCGGGCCCATAGACTTTAGT
Source organism: Lissotriton vulgaris (assembly GCF_964263255.1). NCBI lineage: Eukaryota > Metazoa > Chordata > Amphibia > Caudata > Salamandridae > Lissotriton > Lissotriton vulgaris. The sequence goes on along the minus strand of NC_141697.1, from coordinate 292,862,385 downwards.
AGCACAGGGTGGAGTAGCAAATACTGGAGTGACATAGAGTAGATTAGTGGAGTGGAGTGGAGTGAAATGGCATACAGTGGAACAGGTTAAAGTTGAGGGTCTAGAGTGCAGTGGCGAATAGTGGAATAGAGTGGTGTACAGTGGAATAGCATAGACTGGAGTGGCATACAGTGGAGTAGGGTACACTGGAATACCATAAAATAGAGTGGAATAGAGTGGAGGTACATGTATTGTAAAAGTATAGATTTGAGTGGCATAGAGAGAAGTGGCATACAGTGGAATAGTATAAAGTGGAGTAGGATACAGTGGAATAGCGTAGAGTGTAGTGGAGTGACATATAGTGGAATAGCGTAAAGTGGAGTGGCCTGCAGTGGAGTGGTGTAGAGTGGAATAGCGTAGAAGGGAGCAGCATAGAGTGAAGTGGTGTACAGCGTAATGAAGTAGACTGAAGTGTTGTACACTGGAGTATGGTGGAGTGGATTAGCATACAAAGGAGTGGCATAAAGTGGAGTGGCATCCAATGCAATAGCATGGAACAGAGTGGCAAAGAGGGAAGTGGCATACAGTGGAATAGCGTAGAGTTGAGTGCCGAGAGTAGAGTGGCATACAGCGGAATACATACAGTGGAGTACAATGGAGAGCGGTCTAGAGTGTAATAGAGTAGAGTGGAGTAGCATAGAGTGGAGTGGCGTGGCGTGCAGTGTAGTGGCATAGACTGGTGTGGCGTACTTTGGAGTGGAATTTAGTAGAGTGGAACCCAAAGAAATAGCGTAGAATGAAATGGAGTAGTGCACACTGGAGTGGTGTAGAGTTGACTAACGTACAGTGGACTGGCATGCAGTGGAATAGCATAAAGTGGAGTGACATACTTGAAGTGCTTAGAGTGGAAACGCATACAGTGGAGTTGTTTAAAATACAGCGGTGTATAGTGGAGTAGAATTAATAAATCAATCAGGGAATTGTGAAGCGTGCTACTCACCCGTGAGGGTCTCCAGGTGCTGGGGAGGGAGCAGCTCCGGTCAGTCAAAGAGCCAGGTCTTGAGGGTCTTCCTGTAGATGTGCAGAGTGGGTGGTGTACAGTAGAATGGGTTATAGTGGAAATGCATAGGGGTGTGACATACAGTGGAGTGGCTTAGAGTGGAATAGAGTATAGTGGATTACCGTACAGTGGAGTGGGGTAGACTGGGTGGTGTACAGCGGAGTAGAATGACATTGAGTGGAATTGTGTACTGGGTATTAGTGCATGGTGGGATGGGGTGGAGTGGAGTTGCCTACATTGGAAGAGCGTACAGTAGAGTGTTATAGAGTAGAATTGCACAAATTGGGCAGGGTACATTGGAGTGGCATAAAGTGGACAGGTGTAGATTGGAGTAGTGTAGACTGGAGTGGGATAGAATGAGACAATATACAGTGAAGTGGCATGCAATGAAATATTAAAGAATGGAGTAGCATAGAGTGGAGAGGCATACACTTAAGTGGCATAGAGTAGAGTAGCATACAGTTGAGTGGCATACAGTGGAATAGCACACAGTGGAATATTGTAGAGTGGAGTGGCATACAATCAAATAGCTTTGAGTGGAGTGTAGTACAGTGGAGTGTCGTAGTGTAGAGTAGTGTATAGAAGAGTTGTGTAGAGTGGAGTGCTTCTACTTTTAATACTGTTTTAATCCTAAAACATTTGCTGTTGTACTACACTTAATGATTAAAATTGGGGAAACTGACTTTTTTGGCTGTTTTACGGAGTGTGTTATGCTCCTTTAAAAAAAAAAAACTTCAGGCTTACGTGACTGCCTCTGTCGGGTAGCCATGCGCCTCGGGCGGTTAGCGCTCCAGTTGTTAAACAATCTATTTTTCCTGCACACCGCCCGCCAATTAAGCTATTTAATGGACACAGGAAGAACGGGCAGTGCCTGAAAGGTCTGTTGGAAATTGAAGTGGTTTTTAAAAACTGTGTTATTTGCTGCTACTTTTAATACTGTTTTAATCCTAAAATATTTGCTGTTGTACTACACTAAATTATAAGAATTGGGGGAAATTACTTTTTTAGCTGTTTTACGGAATGTGTTATGCTCCTTCTTTTTTAAAAAAACTTCTGCTTTACGTGACTGCCTCTGTGGGTAGCGACGCGCCTCTGGTGGTTAGCGCTCTAGTTGTTAGACGATCTAATTTTCCTGCACGCCGCCCACACGTTGAGATATTTAATGGACACAGGAAGGACACGCAGTGGACGTGCGCAGTGGGCACGCCAGTGGCACACCGAAGTTGCGCCAAAGTCAAGCCCGTCTGCGCTCATCCGCGACTGTATGGGCCCAGGGGCAAGAATCCCTGATCCTTCACCACCAGCCCCCTGCAAATACTCCTTTACACAATTGCAAGAACTTCGTACTACTCCTTATATAGACTGCGCACAGATGCATCCTTCTTCCATTGATATTATGTCCAGGGGCTGTAATAGGTGTGGCTATATACTGGCCCCGCAGTCACAAAGGAGACATACAGATTTTAGTAACCTCGCGCATGTCAATGGGGCAGAGGTAAAAAAACAACTAGTGGTCTGTCCCTCATGAATAGAGAATTCAAATTTTTTAGTATGAACTCTTGTTCACTCCCAAAACATAGAGTGGACATATTTGATCTCCTAATTAGTTAACGCCCGGACGCAATTTTCCAAACGGAAACTTGGCTCCATGAACGCTCAGGCCCTGAAGTAGCAGCAGCACTCCCAGCTGGGTACTCAATGGTAATGACAAGATCGTGAAGGACAAATAGCTGGCCGGTTGGCCATTATTTTTGAAAATCGGTATATGTGTAAATTTGATAAACTAATCTGGAATTGCAGTAAGGCTATGTTATTTCAACTTGCCTTAACCTGTCAGTTTACCCTTTCAGGAATATTACTCTATCGCCCGCCTGGCCCTGCTGGCCTGTGGGCTTCTGCATATCCTGACTTGGTTGCTCCCCACTTGCTTAGCGCAGCTAATTTTACAATCTTAGGCGACTTGAAACTTCATTTTGACGAGTCTACCTGTCCTGTTAGTACTACTTTAATCTCTGATTTGGCGGCCATGAACATTGTGCTTTCTAATATAGGTCCTAATCATGAGTCTGCCCATCTACTAGATCCAATGTTTTCTAATATTCCGAGCATACGCTGTACCCTGGCTCTTCCTGTGATCTGGTCTGATCATTTTCTAGTTGATTTCAGGTTCATGACAGAGTTGACTAACTTAACTGTACCCAGCCTAGGAAGTAAGATCAATTCAAGAAACTGGGATAAACTGGATATGGAACTTTTCAAAAAATCTCTAACTGAAACTATGCCTGCTATTAATCAGGTTTCCATGACAGATCTAAATATTATGATGAATTGGATCTCTAACTCGGTTGACACTTGCCTTCCTCCCTCTACACAGAAAGTAAAAGAACATCGTCCCCCTGCTCCCTGGTTTTCATCTAGCTTACAAAAAGAGAAGAGCAAGTGTAAAGTGTTGGAAAGACACTGGAGGAAGAATTATGCTCCTGAACTTTAAAAAACGTATAAACAATCAATCAGAATATATCACTCTCTTTGTAACACCGCTCGGGCTGACTATGTAAGCTCTACTATTTGTAATGCTCAAAACTGCCCTAAAGTCCTTTTTAAAGTGATCAAGGAACTCTCCGGTGCAGTTAATCAATTTCATCCTCTAATTCTTTCTGAACCACAATGCAAATATATCGCAATGTTCTTTCTTAATAAAGAAGAGCAGATCTGCTTAACATTAAATGCTGCTAAAACCCGCACTTTGTAGCAAAGTACAGCTACCCCCGGCTTATCTAACACTGGATCTCAGATAGAGGTCCGGGAGGGGGTTAGCTTGAATGTACTTGAGCAATGGATACCATTTGATACTATTTCCTTCTGTCACATTTTAAAAGGCATTAAATCAGGTTCTCCTCGGGACCTGCTCCCTATTACCATACTGCAAAAAATTGAGCCGTCTACTCTACAGCTGATCTGGGAGTTACTCAATGCCTCCCTTTGAGACGCTGTGATTCCACCTGAGTGGAAACATGCAATGGTTTATTCATCGCTAAAGAAGGCTAATGCTGATCCGGCCCAGATGTCCAACTTCTGCCCAATTTCCTTGCACCCTGCTTTTTCCAAAATTTGGGAAAAACACGTAAATTCACAATTTACTCACTATGTGGAAACTCACAAGCTACTTCATATGTCACAATCAGGTTTCAAGGAAGGATATTCCACAGAAACTACACTTTTGGGAGTCAGTGAAATGATACCCTGTCGTTTGGATACTGGTGACACTGTGGCGCTCATATTGTTAGATCTGAGCACCGCATTTGATACAGTATCCCATTCCGTGCTTTTGCTGATTTCACAATCCACTGGCGTAACTTTTACAGGCCCTGAAATAGTTGGCTAATTTTTTGCTGAACCGCAACGTTTCAGGTCTTCTCCGCTGAGGCAGCTTTTAAGACCCATGTCCCTCCCTATGGAGTACCACAGGGCTTGATTCTTAGCCCCTTATTATTTAAAATTTATGTTAAACCCCAGGCCGACATTGCCGAGCAGGTAGGACTGTCGATTTTTTCCTACACTGATGATACCCAAATAGTATTCTCCCTCTCGACCAAAGAAACTTCTAAGCCTTCGTCTCTCTTAGTAGGTCTTTGTAAAATTGCACAGTGAATGCAAGTAAATTCACTCAAGCTCAACGAGGAGAAGACTGGGGTACTAATCTTAGAGAAGAACAAAGAGCTTTGGGACCCCCAACATTGGCCCCCTGAATTGGGTGCTCTCCCCCAGCCTACCAATCAAGCTTGCAACTTGGGATTTATCATCGATGACCATCACTCGATGAGACCCCAAGCAACAAAGCTGGCTGCAACCTGCTTTGTCATCCTTCAATGGCTTAGGAAAAACTTGTGGATGCTGCTGGATTCCACAAAGAGAACTGTAATCCAAGCCTTGGTCACCTCTCGCCTGGACTACGGCAACATCCTCTTCTTAGGAGCAAATAAGGATGTTATTCGCAAACTGTAAGTTGTGCAAAATGCTGCTGCTTGTTTGCTTTGCTGGATCCCTAAAATAACCCAGGTCTCAAGTTCCCTGCGTGAACTCCACTGGCTGAAATTGGAAAACCGTATCAAATTTAAAACTCTAACTTATATGTTTAAGATCAAAACAGGCAAGGCCCCTCAATATTTGAATTCTATTGCTAAACTTTACTTCCCCTCTCATCCTCTCCAGTCAGCAAATCAAGCAGAATTTTCAGTCCAGAGGTATAGACTGGCCAGGGTGGGTGGACGCACTTTTTTGTACCTGGGCCCCACCTTGAGGAACTCTCTTCCTCCGTAACTGAGGAATGAGGCCAGCCTTGCTCATTTTCGCAGAACTTAAAAAACTTAGCTATTCAATCAATAGGTCTTATTCACCTCTCTCTGGTGACATTCAGGCGGCACCGGGAAACTCTTGGGTAGCTGTGCACCTTATAAAAGCAAATAACATAACATAACATATGTCTCCCCCAATACATGATTGATCACTCAATGAATAGCTTTAAAGGTTCAACCATTTTCGCCAAACATCAGCTCATAAGTTCTGAAAATACACACAATTTCGACTCAAATATGCACTTTTTAATTGTGCGCTACATATCATAATTCATCCTAGCAAAAGCTTCTATATATGTTGGCTGATCATAGGAAAGCTACTTACAGGTAGCTGGAGAGTTGCTGGTAGCTAACAAGTTGCTTGTTGGAGACACCTGATGTTGTGTTTAGCAAACTCTTGCTGCCTCCTTGTTCAGGGTCTTAGATATAAGTAAGTAGTAGGTTTTATTATTGTTCCCTATCTATTACAACTATATTGAAGTGTTAATAGGTGGAGAAAAGTATTTATATATTTTTACACCACTTCATGGAGAATATATATTTTTTTAATAAAGTAGTGTGGTGATTTCTAGGTACTACCTCAGAACTCTGTAGAGTTTTTGGTAAAGATTTAAATATGTAACAAGTTAAAAATACACTGTAGTATAGCATATTTGTGAAACAAATTGTGTAGTACAGCATATTTTAATTTTTTTTAACATATTTTTATTTTTTAAGTACTGCAGTACTTCCTAGGAGTGGGCAAGACTCGCAGAGTTTCACTCCGTGGAAGTTCGTAGATTTACATGAAAACTACAGAGTTCTAAGAGCGGTTGTAAATCTGCACGTTGCATTGTCCGTTCTGCTTTTTAGTACCAGGAGCTTGTTTCATGCTGCAAAATGAGTACAAACGTCACAGCGTGCTGGAATAGGCAGCTTCTTTGCTACTGCTTGAGTAGATTTTCTACTTGAATGACAGCTTTCTGACTGCAAATGATCAAACCTCCTGTAACTTCCTGTGTTGAGAAAATCTCACAGGGTGCCCTCATAGATCCCTAAAATGTTGCTAGGGGATGCCGATTCTCTCTTGCATTCACCAACTTCGGTTGGTGAGCCACACTTGTAAAAAAAGAACCTCCACATGGCAGTTGGCGGAGTTTGGCAGAACCCCATGTTACAAGCAAAAAGCAGAGTGACCAAAAATATGCGAACTCTCCTGGCAGACCGAAATTCATCACACACCCCTAACCCTTTCTAGGAAGTACTACAGTAATCCTTACATTTTTTAAAAACATTTATAGAAACTAATACATAATTTTTTCTACCTATTACCCCTTTAAAAAGAGGTAAAAAAGGGATAATCGATAGGGCAAAATTATAAAACATAATACTTACCAATGTGTAAGGGTGTAATGAAGAACACTATCACAGTGTACTTAAAACAACATGGCTGTCTTTAACCTTTGTAAATGCAAACACAAAATGACTTGTCATTTCAAATGTATCACTGTAGTTCTGTAAAATACAATTAAATACTGCAAAAATGTCTGTAAACTATAGCAACAAATGTTATCACTAAGCTAAAATGCCTTATAACTTAACAAATACCCTTCCTGTAGTACCCAAAAACATCAACTGCACACCATAATGTATAAACTTTTTTTCTTTCCTTCTTTTTTTGGGGTCCTCATTCTGCCAATTAACTTGTTTGCGGTACTCACTTTCCCTTACTGAGGGCCATACAGGAATAGAGTCTTTCCACACAAGAAATCTAGCTGCTTCCACTTCTACCCCACTCAAGCATAGCATGCAGAAGAAGGAAACCAAGGCCGGCAGATATTTATTGGCGTAATCATTGGACCCCATTCCTCTGACAGCAATCAACCCAGATGACCCATATCTTCCCCCGACTTCTGGGGTCACATGCCATGTCCTGTTAGCTTATGTGTATGAAAATATTTTTACACTCAGAAAAGAGGGGTGGACCAGCCAATTTCCAGACTCTGCAAATCTCTCGTCTTCCAAAAGAATAACATAGAAAATTAATCTTGCAGCCTTTTTATTTAAAACAAAAATACTGTCTTGGCCTATTCTGAAAAATATAAGTAAGGGAGTTACTTCTATCTGAATTCCAATTACATCGGACAAAAATTCACAAAGATCGATCCAGAATTTAATAATCTGTGGGCAGGTTAAAAACATTTGACGGTCATCCGCTAAAGATACTGAGTTCCAGAAAATGTTGTTAATTTTGCTGGGGATCAATATACCCATTATGGGGTAAAAAGATGATTGATTTTTGAGAAAAGCAGGTTTAACTGTTTCTCGAAGCAGTGCAAAAAAAAACATCCAAGCTTCGCTCACATTGATATTATCCGTATCATCACTCCAGAGCTTTTGAATATCCTGGTCTTCTGCATCGATCAGAGTTCGATACCACAAAGCAACTTTTTTATTAATACCCCCGACATTCATAGCTTGAATTAACCAAGCATCGTCCGTCTGTTCCTCCTAATTTTGTCTAGACACCAAGCAGAGAGTTGATAAAATTTAAATCTGGTTAATTGTCCATGAGTGCATGCTGTCAGTTTCCCAAGTAAACAGATCCGTAACTGTTTTTAAATCTCCCCAACTTTAGATACCTGCTTGCTTCAGTGGTAGACTTAGCAAGTTGTCTAAACATGCTGGAATGCCGGGGGAACCCCAAATTGGTGCATATTCCGAATAGTAGGGTATTTCAAGTTTTTTCCGTATATAAACCCAAATCTTCACAGCCTGCAACAAAATCGAATGTATAAACTTGACAAATGTCATTGAAACCCTTACAGCTGTTTTCATGCTATGTTGAATATAAAAGTCTATAGAAAATGCATTGATGGAAAAAAGGGTTCTGGGAACCCCCTTTTATCTTTGCACCCTCTTGGCCCATCAATGCACAACTGTCCATTCTCCCCCAATGTATAAAAAGCAACAGGCCCGGAATGTTTTGTGAAGAATCGTCAAACGGGGTCAAAGTTATTAGCGAGCAAAAATACAAAGAATTCCTATACCTGTGAATCCTAACTATAACTTCAGAGTTATCTATATCTATTTATCTATCTATCTATCTATCTATCTATCTATCTATCTATCTATCTATCTATCTATCTATCTATCTATCTATCTATCTATCTATCTATCTATCTATCTATCTATCTATCTATCTATCTATCTATCTATATATCTATCTATCTATCTATCTATCTATCCATCTATCTATCTATCTATCTATCTATCTATCTATCTATCTATCTATCTATCTATCTATCTATCTATCTATCTATCTATCTATCTATCTATCTATCTATCTATCTATCTATCTATTCAGTAGTTTTTAAGTAATTAATGATCAAAAACCTTGTTTATTTCACATTGCGAAGGATCTACTGAGATCTGATAGGCTGCCACCACATCAACAATAATGTGGTGGCAGCCATCTTAGGACATGTATTCTCAGTTCTGATTCCTAACCAAAAAGCTAAAAAAAAGGAATAAGGGGGCAGGGTAAGGATACCCGGACCCCTTAGGCCTGGGGTTGGGATTCCAGAGAGACCTATCCTGGGGACCAAAAACATTTTTATTTTCATTTTGCTATGAATTTACAGATGATCCACAAATCTTCCGCTCAAAAAAAATAAAGTGTGTGCTCAAACGCTTCTTTTAAAAAATAAAGTGTGGGCCAGGGGTCGGGGGAATCAGAATATGTTCATTTTGGGGAAGGAGAGACCTCTGTGAGAAGAGTGGGAACCCATCTCCTGGGGCCAATTATAATATGAATGGGGTCACACAGCCCCCTCTACCTGAATCTTATTAGGCCCCTGGGACTCCATCCCCAGGCCAAGTTATAAAAAAAAGGGAAATGGGATGCATGGTCCGCATTCCTGAGCCTTTAAAGGCTCCAGGGACCCCAATACCTGCAGTTGAATTGCACAAAACAGGGGAGGGTCCAGATAGCCCTCGTCCATGAGCCTTAAAATTCCCCAGGGACCCCATACCTTGGGGCCGAACTAAGCTTAAAAGGGAGGGGTGTCCATGTGGCATCTCTCCCTGAGTCTCCTAAGGTACCGGGGAACCCCATTCCCTGGGTTCGGCTCACAAACAGTGTCCTGCGGAGCCCACTGCCAGAACATAATAGCTTCCCTGCCTGTATCTGTGCAGGAGGGAAAACATAGGCTTGCTTCTGCCCTGCCGGAGCATTTTTATAACTCCTGTTGGTAGGGAGCGAACATCCTTTGTGTGCCTGCAGGAGAGTGGGCAGGGAAGGCTTGTCTGCTCCCACTTGGCAAGAGCTTTAGCTTCTGTTTTCCACAGATTGCTCCTGTGGCATGCAAAAATAGCTGCTCCCACTGGGCGGGGTTAATGCTGGCTCCCACAGTATGCCTGGCCCTAGGGCTTCCCACCGGTCCCAAACCTGCTACTTGGTGGGTGCTACTTGTGGGCACTGGGACACCCACCTATAATTAGGACAGACCCCAGGGGATGAGGTTCCTGGGGCCAGAAAAGCATCGGGGAGCTTGGCCATGCACACCCCTCCCCTCTTGATTGGAACTCGGTCCTATTAAAGTTAGGGAAGGGGGACCATGCAGCCCTCTCCCCTTTATATTGCATTTCGGCCATGGATGATGGGGTCACTACGACCTATTAGGCTTCAAGTGAAAGGCTGCACAGAGCCTTTAAATTAAAGGATTTGTCTCCAGGGGATGGGGTCCCGGAACATTTATTGGCTTAGGGTGAACTCTGTGTGCCCCCATACCACTAACATATATGTTTTGGCCCGGGGTGGGATCCTCGAGGCCACTATTGGCTTGGGAAGGGGGGCCTGTGTTTCCCCACCCCTTAAAGACCCCGGGGATAAGGTCAACAGGCCCCTCTGGCACAGATAGGAGAGGCATGTGGCCCCCAATTTAAAAATGTAATTGTGTCCTGGGATAGGGTCCTCAGGGTTTGAAGAGTATTGGGGGAGAGTGGCTATGCATCCCCCTCTCTTTGTAGAACAAACACCCCTGGGATTGGGTCCTGGGTCTCCAAGGCCAACCCTACACTGCAGATGGCCAAAGGCCATGTGTGGTGTTGGATTGACTGTTTGCAGGGGGTAAGTCACAGGGGCAGGTAGCAGGCCAAGTCTGGCAGCTGACCCCCCCCCCCCCTCCCACCCCCCCACTGTGCTCGACCGAAGGCCATGCACAGCGGGGGTTGACTTTACAAATGGTAATAAAATAATGTTAAAACAGAAAGTCACTGCAATCCCAAAGTTTAAAGTAACAGTATAGTTGGGGGAGAATGTCAGTGAGAATGTCACATTTTAAATTAACAAAACCACAGAAATTCACCAATTATAGTTATCTTTAGTAACTATAACTTGTGCCATAAGGTAACTACTACTTGTGTCCTCGCCATGCACTGCTTATTACCCAAGATATTACATCACTCATCACATCTTCTATCACATCATTGATAATATCACTGCAACATTTGCAATGAAATTATTGAAGAGGCAACTGGGCAAGGTGGAGGCACTAGTTATAGTTGCCTTAGACCACAATACTGTAACTAGCGATTTTCAGTGGTTTTGTTCATTTAAGTGCACATGGGACTTCGGACGCTAGAGCACGCACTCACCAAAAATTCCATCTCAACCTGTCCCAATCAGGGAAAAATTGCCTAAATACAGAGCTAAGTGCAAGATGAAATTTTGCCTGTTTTCTCCTCCAGAGAGAGAGAGAGAGAGGGAGGGAGAGAGAGAGAGTATGTACAGTTTACTCAAGGACAGCACTCAAATTCAGTTACAATTTGATTGATCAGGCATTAAAAAACAGAGCAAGTAAAACAGTACTAACAATTAAAAAACCCTCCCCTCCTAGTGCACCTAGGTAAATTGAGGTACACTTATAGCCCACTACAACTGCTCCGGCTAGCCCCGGTTTATATCTGTTTGCCCTTAGCTTTAGACTCTTCTGTGTCAAACAAAGTAAGGTGCACACAATGCAGTTTCCACACCAGCTTGATGGGGTCTTGCAAGAACACTATTCCACTGCCTATATTTGTGAGCAGTAGGACCCCCTGATTCTCGGCAACCTTGATTAATTTGTGCTCAATTCCCACACATGCAGATAACATCTGTGAGTTACTATGTGAGTCGGTTCCAGATGTATTATTTGTTACAGAAACTTGGTTAACTGAATGCTCTGGTCCTGCTATCTCCTCAGCAATTCCCGAGGGTTATAAAATATGTAGACAGTATTGCTTTAGTAGTAGAGATGGGGTGTGGCTTTGACTTTAAGGGATAACTGATAAAGAGCTTTCCTTAAGTCTCTGTGTAGTGCTTTATCACCTCTGGCAATGAGATACTCCCACTTTATTCTCGAAGGTGATTTGAATCTACATATGACGATTATAGTACCTCTTTACAGCCCATGATCCAGTTAGTATTTATGCATACACATCAAGCTGATCATGTTCTGGATCAGATATTTTCAAATGTATCACTGGAAGTGGACACTCCCACCCCATTAGTTTGTTGGACCACTCCGTAAACAAGTTTCAGTGGGCCAGTATAAGGAGGAACCTACCTCAAGCAGGGTCTATATCTTGAGTGTTGATATCTTTCATAAAATTCAATCAGAGGCCTTTTGTAGGGTAATGGAGGAATAAAGGTCTATTCTCTCAGATAATGTGGATCCCGATGGTGACCTCCTGGACAACTGGATTACAACCACTACTTGTGATTTAGCTCCTAAACTACCACAGCAGTCTCTTCAAATGAAGCCGTCCAGTCCCTGGTACACAGACTCCCTTAAAGAAGTTAAAACTGAGTCTAACCACCTAGAAAGACAGTGGATGGTGTCATATAGCCCAACAGCCAAAGCCAGGTATAGAGTAACTTTAAAAAGGCATTAGAAAGAGGTCAAAATGCCCAAAAAAATCCTACTTGAAGGGCAGAATTTTAAATGTTGGTAGAGAAGTTTTTAAAATAGTGGAGTCCTGTATGACACCAGTGGGGTGCACAGGATGTCAGGTGCCCTCTGCGGAATGGTGTTAACAACTGGCTCATTACTTCCAGGATAAGATTGGCAATATCCAAGCCAGTCTCCCCTCCTCAGTGCTGATAGAGGAGAGAATGGATGACAGTCAACAGTCTAGACATACTTATAATTCAACCCTTACATTGGATAGATTTGCAGTCTCAAATCAGTATCTCCCTCAGACCCATGACCACAAGCCTTCTTGCTTTGGGAGCAGAGGTTATTAATCCTTTGGCCAACAATCTCCTAAACACCTTGCTCTCTTCAGCCCCAAGGAGTGGAGGAGGCTAAATATGTGCCTCTGCTAAAGAAACCCCAGGTGATTATCCCGGATCCATCTAATTATAGACCTATTTCATTACTTTCAAAAGATTAGGGAAAACATGTCAATCAGCAGCTATTCCTCTACCTGAAAAGCAATGGTCTGTTGCATCAAAAGTCAATCTAGGTTTCATCCCAGCTGCAGGACCAAGATGGTGATTGTGGAGGTGGTTGATTATTTCAGGGGTACCCTAGATATTGGAGGCATGGCTGTGCTAATTATGTTAGAGCTGTTAGCAGAATTCAACACGATACCCCACTCCATTCTCCTGGCACATCTCCATTCTTTGAGGATCAGGGGCAGACATGGGAATGGTTGAGTTATTTTCTTGATGGTAGAGGTTCAAATGTGTCATTACCCTTTTAAAATGCCACTCTTATAAAGATAGAAGAAAAAGAGAGATACCTGCACCTTTTATCAATTTTCAGTACATCCCTAGTTGGCTGTATAGATCAAAAAATCATCACTTCTTATTGATCAGGATTTTATTAAACCTTATTGATTTATAAAAAATTATTTTATTTGTGCATACTACATTTGAATATGAGAAAAATGCACAATCACATCAAGAAGATTCTACCCAGAAATCAATAACAATCAACAAACTGATTCACATAGTGAACAAAATAAACAAGTTAAATCAAACAACACTACGAAAAATACATCAAGAGGACAAATCTTTGACATAAATTCAGAATTTGTACATGATTAATCCATTTGAACGTTTCAATAGTCAAAGAGCAATTTATATCATCAGAAGGGAACAATGTTAATATAAGAATGTGAGGGAAATTACTTTGAAACCCTCTACATCACCCCATCACCTGGCATTTGTCTGCACTTACCTTTGTGTGCCTGCCTCCAATACACGTTTTACACAGCTGGACCTTGTGCGTTCCATCTAGACATGTAACCAAAGAACAATGTCTCAACTGTTAATCATTAGAGGGGACAAATACAAGGTGTGTATAAATCACTCAAGGGAGGAAAAAGAAGGGAGACTACAAAAAACTTAAGGTGGGAAATAAATTATTCGTAAGTAGTTGTATCAGCACTACAATACAATTTTAAAGAGAGTAACCATAACACACAAGAGTGCATTGACCGTGCTAGTGAGAGTTAATGATGCAGTGAAACAGGGGTGAGAAACAGCGTGAACGGCGAAAAACAAAGTACAGAAATAATCCAGTGGTCAACAATACAAGAAATAAATACAAGGTTGCTTTTTGATTTGGACTGATTTAGTTAACCACGTCAACGCCACGGTTTACGTTAAGTAGTCAACGGTGTTTCAACCTGTACAATTCCAGGTCATCATCAGGACAAAGGTATCTGATTTCAGTATAGTGTTGCACAACGATGAGAAAGAGAAAATCAGTCCCTAAAAACAAAGAAAAAGGAGAAAGTGGAAAATGCGAAAATAAGAATACCTACCTTGGGCGGGAGTGGTAGATTGCTTCAAACGTCAAGTAAGCAGCGCCAAGTTGAAAGGGAGAAGGTGGCTCCTGAGGGGACAAGAAATTACTATAAATGTAGGGGGTCAGAGTAAACCGTAATTCACTCTAGAGGTAAGGTGCAGTCAGTGAAAATACCTTGATGGAAAATCCGACAGGGAAGGGTCCGTGTATGAAAATAGGGGGAAGCGAAATCCCCGGTCCATGATGGAGATCTGAATGAGTAAATAATCTATCCAGGGGAGCACATCCACATGCAGCAAGAATACCGCTGTCAATTGGTGAGTTGCCTGAGAATCAATCAGTAGGCAGCGAGGTGACCCCTGCCAGTAAGTAGATAGAAGCACCCTGTCTGTCAGCACTCTTGATACAGGAGGGTCAGTGGCAGTGATCCTCCTGGACTTGAGTGCTGCCTTTGACACCGTGAGTCATCAGGTGCTCCTCCAACGTCTGTCAGAGGTAGGTGTCTCAGGAACGGCCCTGAAATGGTTGGGATCTTTTCTCTCCAACCGTTTCTACCAAGTCTGGGAAGGGGCAGAGCAGTATACCCTATTCCCTCTTCAATGTGGAGTCCCGCAGGGCTCATCGCTGAGCCCTACCTTATTTAATATGTAATGTAAAGCACATTTCTATAGCGCTCCTATCACTCCAGGGAGTATCTTGGCGCTTAACCAACCCAGATGGACGGGTAGGGGGCAAGATGATGAGTGACCTATTGCATCACACTACTAGATCAAGGCTCTGCAGGCGACATCGGTTAAAGAAAAGACCCAAGTTTTTAATGCTTTCCTGAAGTGGGTCTCCTGGGATAATGCTCTTAGGGAGGGTGGTAACTGATTCCAGGCCTTAGCGCCCAGAAAGAAGAGGGATCTGCCACCTCTTGTAGTCAGCTTAAAGCGAGGGATAGTAAGCAAGTTCTGGCTAGCAGATCTCAGACAGCGGGTGGGGTGATATTTCTTAAACCCGTTGCAGAGGTATTTAGGTCCTTGCTGTTGGAACGCCCTGAACGTGATGACAAGTATCTTAAATAAGATCCTTTTACTAATAGGCAGCCAATGTAGCGCCTTCAGGGCCGCTGAGGCTGAGGATCTACGTGGCCAGCGTAGTACTAGGCGCGCAGCGGCGTGTTGGACCATCTGCAATCGGTGCAGGACTGATTTGTTAGCTCCAGCATACAGGCCGTTGCAGTAGTCCAACCTGGAGTTAATTAAAGCCACAGCCACCGTTTTTCTGGCTGGCAGCGGGAGGAGATCGAAGAATTTCCTCAGTGCCTTTATAATCTGAAAGCAGGTCCCAGCTATAGTTACTGCTTGATTTTTAAAAGACAGTTGGTCGTCGAACTTGATACCCAAGTTCCGAGCTGATGTGATGGTGTTGGGAGGTGCCTCTGCTTCAGCAGGCCAACACCTCTTTGGGGAGAACAGATTGTGTTTCCCAAACGGCATGATCTCTGTCTTCCCGGCATTACATTTCAAATGGTTGTTAGTCATCCAGTTGAATGTCGCTGTTAGGCATTCCTTTAGATTTTCTTCAGCGCCTGGCCTGTCCCTGTCCAGCACCAGGATTAGCTGGGTGTCGTCAGCATAAGAAATTGTACTGATCTTAAAAGATGCGATCAGTTCCATAAGTGGGACCATGTACAGATTAAAAAGTACGGGGCTTAAACTAGAGCCCTGTGGTACCCCAGAGCTGACGACCTTTGCTTCCGACTGGAAAGGGCCCAGCACAGTGACCTGACGTCTGTTGCTGAGGAAATTCCTAAGCCATACCAGGGCTTGTCCCCCTACCCCTGCGGCAGCCAGCCGGTTCACTAAGATATGGTGTGAAACCGTATCGAAGGCTGCCGACAGGTCAAGTAGGATTAGGACGGCCTCTTTTCCCTGGTCCATGGCTGCTCTTAGGGTCTCTGCTGTGAACAGTAGGGCTGACTCAGTAGAGTGATATGATCGAAACCCTGACTGGTTGGGGTGTAGAATGTTATTCCCCTCCAGGAAGTTCGTTAGTTGAATGTTGGCGAATTTTTCCGCCAGTTTGAACAGCACTGGGAGCAGGGAGATAGGACGCAGATTGGAGAGGGTGGTAGGGTCAGCCAGTGCCTTCTTCTGTTGAGGCTTAACCGCTGCCAGCTTCCAATCGCTAGGTATATCTCCTGTGGCCAAGGAGGTGTTGATGATGCTGTTAATGATGGGATTGACCACCTCTACTAAGGTGTGGAGCACAGAAGGGGGACATGGGTCGAAGGGGGATCCGGATTTGATGGCCATAATGGCTTTGTGAGTGTCTTCAAGGGGGATAGCTGCAAATTTCTCCAGACGGGCGTTAGTCCATTTCTCTTCAGTTTGTACAGCTAACAGCTGAGTAGTGGGTATTGGTGGAAAAGTGTTCACTATATCGGAGATCTTTTTATCGAAATAGTCAGATATCGCATGACAGAGATCTTGAGAGGGAGGGATCTCCTGCGAAAGAGCTGAAGGATTCATGAATTTTTGAACTACCCTAAAGATCTCTTTTTGTCCTTGGCCTGCGATGGAAATGGCCTGAAGAAAGTGAGCTTTCTTAGCTGACTTTATTCCTGAGTGGTAGTTCCTCCTAGCCACTCGGTAAGCGTTGCGGGCGGTGGCATCATAATTCCTACGCCACTTCCGTTCCAGAGCTCTGACTGCTCCGAGTTCAAGTTTCAGGGCCAATGTGAACCATGGGGCACTTTTTTTGGTTTTAGTGGAGTTAGGGTTCTTTTTGCCGACTGATCCCAATAGTGCCCCTGCACTGGCTATCCACTTGCCAAAGTTCTGATTGTCAGTGGAGGTGTAACCTGTGAGAGTTGGAGTGCTGCAAGCTAATTTCCCTGCTAATATATACATGACTCCACTTGAAAGAGTGGTCGCCCCCTCAGGGGTGAAGATCATCAGCTACGCTGATGATACTCAGCTGGTGGTGGGCCTCACTCAGTTGGCGGAACAACCTGAAGTTTTACACGACTGCCTTGCCAATGTCTATCGCTGGATGTCTCACTCTGCCTTAAAGCTTAATGGAGGAAAAACCGAGCTGATGCTCCTGGGTAATTCCAGCCCCTCCATTATTGCTAGTTGTTGCCCCGGTCTCTTGGTGATCCACCATCTCCCAAGAAGGAGATCAAGTCCTTGGGAGGGTGGTTGGAGGAAGATCTGTCCTTCAGGACCCACGCCAGGAAGACCGCGGGGGTTGCTTTGGTCTGCTGCGGTCAGCCCGTAAGGTGTTACCACTGCTTCCTGATTCAGCAAGGAAGCTTTTGATACGTGGTTTAATCCTATTGAGGCTTGACTATGGGAACGCGTTGTTTCTTGGTGCTCCCGAAGCGACCTTTAAAACCCTCCAACAGGTGCAAAATGCAGCTGCGAGAGTCCTTATGGATGTTCCCAGAAGGCAGTCTGCCGCCCCAGCCCTCAAAACGCTTCACTGGCTCCCCGTGAAGGAGCGGGTGAAATTTAAAGCACTATGCACGGCCCACAAAATTTTGCATGGCAAGGGCCCCCCCATCCTTTTTAACATGGCCCGTCCTTATAAGCCCCCACGTATTTTGCGCTCGGACCAAAAACATCTTCTGCAGTCAGCGAGAGTAAGGAGAGCTCGTTCTGGGGGCAGGCGTTTCTCTGTGCAGGTGGCGACTCTGTGGAACTCTTTGCCCCTTAAGATTCGCTCAGAGCCTAAGATCCTACTGTTTAGGAAACTTCTCAAGACCTACTTGTTCCCACAGTAGTGATTAGATTGAGCCTCTCCTTTTTGGTCTGTTTCGCGCCGGGATGCCCCCGGGTAAGCTGAGCTCATGAACAAAGATGGCAATGGAACCAGAAAGGGGTTCAAGGCAATTTTAGGAACAGCAATAGTTGTGTTTCATTCATTAAGCGAATTAAACCCATTTGTAACATAATTTCAGCGTGCGATCCAGCGGTACTCACATTTATTCAGAAGTGATTGCAAATTACCGCCCCGCATGGAGAGTATCGGGCTGTCAATGAATTGCCATAATAGGTCAGTTTCTGAGTGTTTTTCTTCCTTGTAACGTGAGACCAATGGTGCTGTCTCGTTGTTGCATTGTATGCTGCTTTTATGTTGGGAAATACGTTGCTTTTGGGTCGTTTAGCCAATGTACAGCAAGTTGCAGGGGCAACGAATGGTGTAAATCATGTTAGATGTGCGGCAGTTCGAGAATTGTTTAAGTTGGTATGTGTGTTCATTTGTGACAAATTCCTTCGTGTTATGGGTAAGATCACATACTGAACAGGATTGACCATTGTAATAGCCAATAATGAGGGGCAAACACCACAGGGAGTTAAGAGATTAGTTTTCATTTTCTTTAACTGACCATGTTGTAGCATGGACCAATCTATCAGCAAGGTTGTTGCCCCTTTTGTAAGAGAAAAGGGGAGGTTCCTTGAAAGGGCCATGGGTCCGGAGTATGGACCAGTTGCGTTGGATCACCTTGTTGACCTTGTTGCTTGAGGGCTGTAGGTAGATACAAAGGGGATGTCGGAGTTGGTACGTTTGGGGGAAGGTGAGAGCAGTACTTCCCTGTGGCTGTACCAAGCGCATTTACATGCACAAGAAACCAGATGTTTGGGGTAACCACGATTGACTAATTTCTCGGAGAGAACTGCAGACTCTCGAAAGTAATCTTTACAATCCTCCAGATGCAGAGGAACTGTCCATATGGAAGTCCATCACTCAACCCTCATGGTTGGCTGGTAGCTTGAATAGAATAGGAGTGTATTGCGTTCAGTAGGTTTTCGGAACAAGGCGGTGCTGATTGCGCCGTCAACTGCATGAAGTGTAAGATCCAGAACTGGAAGGTCATTCGTTCTCACATCCGAGGTAATATGAGGTGTGATTGGCAGTTGTTAAGCCAGGAAATGAATGATAACCATTCTTCATTGGTACCCTGTCAAAGTAAAAGAATATTGTCAATGAAACAACGCCAAAGGTTAATTTTATTCAGAAATAGGTTCTGGAAGGACAAGATGTGGCTTGTTTCAAAAGCGGTGTACATAGAGGATTGGAAAGTTCGGGGCGAAGCAAGCCCCCATAGAAACACCTTTGATCTGAAGATAAAAGGTATCTTTGTAAAGGAAATAGTTATTAGCTAGCACAATCAGTAAAAGGTCCTTGATAAAACCAGAAGGAATGTGGATAGGTCTGGGTCGTGTATCCAAAAGATTTTCAATGACAGTTAGGTCTTCAGTGTTGGGTATTTTAGTATATAAGGATTCAATATCGAGACCAACCATCAAATCGGTCTTGTCATTGTATGGTCTGTCTTCAATTATGTTAATCAAGTGTGTATTTATTTATTTATTTTATGACATTTGATTAAGCGAGAACAAATGCCCGTGGGCGTCTCAGCGCTGCAACATCTGCAAATAATTCTCCTGCTGCGGAAGTGTGTTCCGGTGTTACTGGTTAAACAGCCAGGTCTTTAGCTGTTTGCGAAAGGACCAAAGAGTGGGGCTGGTCCTGATTGACTGGGGTAAGGTATTCCACAATTTAGGTGCCGATACCAGAAAACCTATAGTCTCCCCAAGAAACAGTTTTGGTGCGGGGGACCACTAGATCGTTGAGGGTGGTAGATCAAAGCGATCTGGATGGACAATAGCGGATCAGTTGTTCTTTAAGAAACAAAGGTCCTTGTTTATGCAGTGCCTTATATACAAGTCAGAGAGTTTTGAACTTAATCCTGCTTCTGATGGGAAGCCAATGTAAGTTTCTGATGGTGTCAGTCGCAGACTTGTATTTAGGGATTCTGGCAAGTAGTCTTGCTGCTGAGTTTTGGAAGGTCTGCATTTTTTTGATAACCCTGACCTGAGCGTTTGCAAAAAGACCATTACAATAGTCCAAGGTGGACAGCACTAGAGAGGTCACCAAGGTTTTCCCGGCGGTTTCAGGGAGGAAGGGGATGATTTTCTTTATTAAGCGTAGTTTGTAGAAGGCTGAGGAGGCAATTTGGTTGGCATGGGAGACGAAGTTGAGGTGGTCGTCAAAGACAACTCCCAAGTTCCTAACCTTAAGGGCTGGTTTGGGTCGGGTTCCAAAAGCCGTGGGCCACCATACGGGGGACCAACCTGGAGTAAGTTGTCCAAATATGACAACTTCTGTCTTTTCGGAGTTGAGTTTTAGACAATTGGAGGCCATCCAGTCCCCAATTGCCAACATTCCTTCTTTAAAACTCTCAGCCACCTTGTCGCCATTGTTTTTGATGGCCAGGACTAACTGCGTGTCATCCGCATAAGAGGTTAGGCTCATCCCATGTGCTCGAATGATCTTAGCTAGGTCCGACACATAGATGTTAAAGAGTGTCAGACTCAGGGATGAGCCTTGTGGAACCCCACATGGCAGAGACAGGTTGGGCGATTGGAATGATCCCAGTGTAACAGCCTGAGTTCTTTCAGACAAAAAGGATGCCAGAAGTTTTTTTGCTGTTTGTTGAATGCCCATTTTTTCGACACAGTCGACCAATATCGAATGATCGACCGTGTCGAAAGCTGCGGATAAATCTAGTAGTACTAGTACTGCTGTTCCGCCCTGATCTCGAATGTATCTAATATCATCTGCAGCTTTGATCAAGGCGGTCTCAGTGCCATGGAACCTACGGAACCCGAATTGGGTGTTGTCAAGTAGGTGGTGTTCCTCTATGAATTCAGATAATTGTGAGTTCATACCTTTTTCTGCAACTTTTTTTGCAGATTGGAACAGGCGCATCACCTTCTAAGCCGATGTATCAGTGCTGCTACACAGAACCCAGACCTCGCACCACCAACTGCGCAGTGCATCCTCTCCAGTTTCCAACGCATCTCTGACTTTCTATGGCTTGGCGCCGATGAATTGCCTTCAATTCCGCTGTTTGGCACCGATGCATTGCCTTCGATCCAGCGGATCAATGTAAATCTTTATTGATTCTTGCATCTCAACTCCGTTGACAATGCACCTAAGGTACTTTTCAGCAGGCCAAGGCAGGTGCCTCTATCTGACCCACATTCCATTGCGGTCAGCTTGAACTTTTGGATTTACCCTGGTCTAACATGATCAGATGTCCCCGGTTGGCGCCTTAAGCTATTATGCACTACATTTTCATTTATTCTTTCGAAATTCATAGCTCCGGTTATACTTATTGGATTTTTGTAGTATTGGTCTTGTTTTGTTCAAACAAATATTCGTTATTTTACTAAACAGGCATGAAGTCTTTTGTGATGTTTTTACCATTGTTTGAAGTGTTGCACAAATACTTTCCACAATGCCTCTTAAGTTAAGCCTGCCTGATCTTCCCCAAGCTCCCAGAGGGTGAGCAGAGGTTAACTTATGGTGTGTGTATGACTTACCCTGACTAGGATTGTAGTTCCACCTTGGACAGGGTGCATACCTCTGCCAACCAGAAATGCAGTTTCCAATACTCATGTTATACACATCTTCTAAAGAGATGAACTGTAGCCATGTTTTTCAGACCGTCACAATGTACTCCTGGGAAGACATTGATTCTGAAAGCATCTACATGCGTAGGATCTCAGTGAACGAGGATGGCATCATGGAGGCACTACTTGTCCTGGATTGAGACACTGCTGAAAGTTAATTTGCAAACATGCTGGCAACTAAGCAAGCGCATGCAGTGCACAGTGAATGGACACCATATGAAATTAGCTATGCTCCGTATCAGAGTGAAAGTAGGTCCTCTGGGTCCAGGAACCTTGCAGATAACCACATGGGCACATTCAATGGCTTGATGGCTCAAGCTAGTCTTAGCAGGAGCATCCATCAAAGAAACATGCACAGAGGTGAGGGCTGCAATTATACTATTTGATTCCTGAGCATGCCTAGGCAGTAAATGGTGTTTTACAGTTTTTACTGAAAAGTAAATATTCTTGTTAGTGATTGTTTTAGCTGTTATAATTGGTTTAACTGAAACCAGAACATCTGTAAAAAACATATAGTATTAATCCGTTTAGACCTGGCATCCTTGGTGTGGTTTTCCAACTCAATTTTTACCTTCAACCTTCCTGTTTGTTGATTTCATTTTTGCTCGCTTTAGGACTTAGCTCAATTTACCACTGCTGATCCATGCTAAAATGCTTGTGCTCTTTTCTAAAATCATGGTTGAATTAGCTTACACCCATTTTACTTTTTTAAATTTCCTCGTAAGTCCCTAGTAAAGTGTTACCTGCGCTCAGGGCCTTTAAATTAAATACTACCAGTGGGTCTGCAGCACTCATTTTGTCAACTTTCTAAGTAGCACTTTAAACATATTCCAGGCCTGGCATCGGAGTCTGGTTGTGTGCAGTTTTAAACAGCCATGTCAACCTGGAAAAATAAACCTTTTGCCAGGCCCAAACCTTCCTTCTTAATACATATAGGTCACCCCTAGGGTAGGCCTGGCACAGCCCAGAGGGCAGGGTGCAATGTATTTAAAAAGCAGGACATGTACTTTCAAGTTTTAGATGTCCTAATAGTGAAAACTCTTAAGTTTGTTTTTTGGTATACAACTGTTACAACAAAGTTTTTACCACGCACTACCATTACAACGCAGGCATTACCACGCATACCATTACAACGCATTGCGCTGGGGGGCGCTCTAGGATAGGGAATAAGTATAATTTTATATCCAACACCTTCCCTAGTGTCCACGGGGACTGGAGTTGGAATATAAAATTATACTTACCACTATCCAGCACCTCTAAGCGCTATGCGTTGTAATGGTATGCGTTGTAAATACCGCGTTGTAATGGTATGCGTGGTAAAAGTATGCGTTGTAACGTCATACATCCTTGTTTTTTGCTACTGCAAGTCCTGTCTCTCCCTCAGATTAGCATTGGAGTTACCTTATTACATTTATCCTTTCCAAAAGGGATCAGGTAGTCAGTTCATGTTTTGTGTCTTTGCAAGTGTAATTAGAAATCCTAACTTATGGTGAAGTCATTTTTTAAATTCCAATTTTGAAAATGCTTCTTTTATGAGTTGGCATTGTCCTGCTTTAGCCAATTGGAGCCTGAAGTCTTTCTCTGGGTTACATGACTGGGTGCAGTCAACAGTTGGGCTTTGTGTATTCCTCCTAGACAGCCACACACAATAGGGACCTTCGCCGTACCTGGATGGCCGATCTCTGGAAAGATGGGAGGAGGGAGCTGGGCATAGCCGCACTTACACTTCAATAGGCTGTGTCCAGCCACATATGGCTGCATATCCCCTTTAGTTAGCCTGAATCCAGGACAATTAATGCAGGGCATTTGTGCAATTCAAAAGCCTGCCTCTGGAATCTTCTCCCCACTTCAAAGGCACCACTGGGTATAAGAACTGGATCACAGACACCACCAAGACAGTACTCTTCTGGATCTGTGGATACTATGCCAGGAAGATGGACTGCTGTGCTGATGAAAGGACTGGCACTCTGATGGACACATACTTCACACATTGCCTCTAATTTAAGCCTGAATGCTCTGTGCCAAACTACTAGACAGTTAAGCACAAGTTAATTTAGGGTCAGCTTGCGCCTCACCCTGACAAGGATTGTGGTTACAGCGTGACCAGGGCTCATATCCCAGTCAACCAACAACCTGAATTCTTACAAGTCCTTTCAACAATCCTCATCTTTTGTTACAGCATTTTCGCTGCTATTGAATTAAAGAGCTTTTTATTTTGAAGGTAAATTGGTAAGCTGTCAAATAGTTGCTTTCTAATATTATGTAACTTAGAACATGTATACATAAATGTCAACAAGAGAGGTTTATGGGGTGTTACTGTAAATGGACTCTACATGACATGGGTTCTTTACAAATTTGATTTAAAAAATGACACATTTGGAAAGCTCTTTGTAGAAAAAAATCTGAAATAAATTATTGGTGCCCAGTTAGATTCTCTGAATAAATTCAGATTACTATTGCTTTGGCTTTATAATAACCCATACCAGGGTTAATGGGGAGTATACAAAAGAACTTATAAACTTTAATGTACTTTTTATTACTTTGTAAAACACAACATTATAGAGGGTGTGCTAAATGAGGAATGTTTTTTTCCTGTACTCTCTTCCAAGGTCTGAAAGTCCTGGAAACCCTAAGACACTCTGAACTAACTCTAACATGTTGTGCTTGCAGCAGAATCATAAAACCCACTTATTCAATAGTTTGTAAACTTATTCCAGCGGTTCTCCAACACTGTCCTTTGCTCCTATTTCCAGCTCCAGGATATCCTTATCCTGGGTAACTGAAGTTGTATACAAATCTGTAAACCAGATCAAATCAATACTAGGAATCGCTAAAGTTTTTACATGATATACTACGAATTGACAGCAATTTTCATTCTCAAGCACACACACACACTCACACACACAGGCATGATCTCACTCAGTATCTTGGAGATTAGTACAAAGGAGGTGAGGAACAGCACGCACTGCTTACCCATGGACATAATGAACGTACACAGCTGAGTAGGCACTCATTAACACATTTCCAGGAACCAGAGTCTCAAATATGACCCCTTCTACACTTTTAAAAATGGGAATGCTTAACAAAAGCTTATTATTAAATGAAAATACAATAGATACCCAGGCTGAAAAGCTGAAAACCATGAGTCCAGCCTGGACCCATAGACCAGTATCTCATCTACAAAGTGCCACATTGCTCTGTCACTACCATTTGACACTTAGGGGCATATTATCAAGGGCCATATCGCTGCTTTAGCGGGACTTTTTCCCGCTAAAGCAGCGATATTTGTATCGCCCTATTAGCAAGCAGTTAGCAACAGCTTTTAGGTGATAGCTACAGGTTTGGGGCCCGCTTTGCATGTCAGCGATGACATGCAAAGTGCGCGTACCCAAACTGTTAGCGACTGAAAACAGTCACTAACACAGATAACACCTATAAGCAAGGCAGGCGAAGCGATAAAAAAAATCGCACTAAGCGCGATTATCGCTAGAAACCATCGCCTGCTAAAAAGTTGACTTACCTGTATAGTCAGTGGGGGCTGGATTATTAGATTAATCCCCCATTGGCGTTAATGTGAGAATATCGCTGGATTTCCAGCGATTTTCTAGCATTTCGCCACTATTGCCGGATATTTTATCGCATTAGAGATAAACGTTGCTAATAGCGCAATATCCTTGAGATTATATCTGGCGATAGCAAGCAATAAATATAACTATTTGTTGCTAATCGGCCCCTCACTGACCAGAAAGTAGTGGCTGGCGCATTCCCCACTGTGTGCGATACAAATTAGACAGAGGTAGTCTGCGGGAGTCACTGTCACGGGGAGGGTGTCTACTGACTTATGAGCAGTCTGTCTGGCACACCGAGGACAGGTGACGTGTGCGGGTCCCGAATCACAATTCCATGAGAGAGTTGCAGCTAGCTTGAGATACACTAGGCATTTGTTGACAAAATGACGCTTTGAGACAGCATATTAAGATTGCTACTTAATACTGTATTATTGTCATGGACTCCAAAGGTATATAACTTTAATGGATATTAGATACTACTATGCTCTGTCACCTCAGCCGGATTCTCTTATTCTACATATGTTGTGACATCACATTGAGGCAGCAGCCATATTAAATGAAGGGAATCTTCTCACATGGCCAGTAGGGGCATGTCAATGATAGTTCTAGCTCGTGCAATTTCTCCCAATGCCTCCATCTTCACTGATGTGTAGCCTCTACATTGCAAATTCGGTTCTCTCTTATTCACTCCTATTGACTCGATCCTGCCACCACTGAATGTACCACAAACTGTGGCCATTTCAGGGACACAAGTGTATACATTCTGTCAGTGTTGTTGGGCAAAATCATGCAATACTCAGTCAACGACTGAGCTGCATGTTATGATGATTTTTGTTTCTGTCACGAATATGCTTCAATTCACGTTGCAAAATCTATTGAATGAAAAATGGGTATGATGTAAGTTGTGAATTCTTGAAATGTGCCCAATATTCTGAGTTTAGGAATAGAGGCATTGCTCTGAATTTGAGGTTACCTCATATTACCATGTGAGAGGGCATTTTGTAGGATCTTTCTTAATACTGGCTTACAATTAGAATCCAAAAATGGATGGAAATGTAAGTGCTAATAGCAAACAGTACCCTATTCTGTGTTCCAATACTTCTTCTGATACAAATGGTATACCATTTTCGTGGGTGGGCCCGCGACATGAAGGGCCCAAAACGTAACATGGAGACATGAAAAATTACCCATTTTGGTGATGTGGGTAGCAGTGGAATGTGGGCCTGGGCTCATCCAACAACCACAGAAGTCTAATAAAACCAGACATTTCTTAATCTAGACCCCCAGGGAGCTGAGGGTGGCCTGACTTACAATGAAACCACAATTTTTTCATATCGACAATGCCCTTCAAACCTCCAACTTTGGCTAAAACCACACCTTTTCCTCACATTTCTTTGACAGAAAGTACCCTAATCTACAGAAGTCCATAAAATTCATACCACTCAGAGTTACCAAACTTCTTCTTATAAAAATGATACCCTACTTTGGTGACTTGGCTTATCACCAGCCCATGCTAGGCCCCAAAAGCAACATAGAGATATCAGGTTTTAGCCATGAAAATTGGCTATGTGGGTAGCAGTGGTATTTGGCCCCACACTTTGTCAGCACCCAGGGAAACCTACTAACCCTAGGCATTTCTGAAAACTCAGCTGGTAAACTCAAAGATTTTTCCCTGAGGGAAGGGTGAAAGGCTACTTGGGCTATTTTGGGGTGTGCCACTCCAATCTCTACTTTTTTCTTAATTATTTGCCATGGTGTCTAATGGGTTTCTGCTCACCTAGGGGCAGAATGGGGGTAGTAGAACTTCTTGTTACCCCTTTTGGGGTAGAGGTGTGGACCAATGACTGGTTGGACTTCCCCACCCATATTTATTCTTTTACATTTATCCCTGGAGGTTTAGTGGGTTTTCTGCCCTCCCCAAAAAGAGCAGGTTGAAGGAAAACTCCACTGGTGCCAGAAAGACAGCTGGCTCTGGTATGGGGTGGGAGCATGCCCGATACCTGGGGTAAAATCCTGAAATCATCCTACAACCGTGGCAGAAAAACTGTATTACACTTTTTTGAGTTGGGGCAAGGCCCGATGTCTTCTTTAAAAAAAATATATCCCTGGTGTTCTAGTTCTTCTCCCCTGTTCTTTGGGGAGCCTCCAAATCTCCCCATGGGGGCATAAACACTTCTCATTTTTTTTTCGGGGGGGGTGGGGGTCCCTGCTCTTACCATGGGAGGGGGAACTCTTCCCCTCAACAGTACCCCTGGTGTCTAGTGGGTGGAACTCTTCTTGGGGATCACAATTCTGTGGCAATCCCCATGCAGGGACACACTTGGGAGAGGTACTGTGGAAAAGGGGACATTGTATCCTTATTAGCGGTACCCCTCCCATATTTATCAGTGCTCTAGGAGCAGAGTTGTGCCAAAGACAGGTATATGGACTCCACAATAGCTGTAATTGGAGTGATATTATTCTGCCCTTTGGTATCTCTTGACCTGTTTCTGAAGTTGTTTAGGAAGTGTCAGTATGGCTAAGTGAACAAATAATTTCATCATCTTTGCTTTTTCTTGATGTTCTGTCTGTTATAGTAAGGAAAACATTCTGGCAGACATTCTGTTTCCTAACATTGTATATATAGCCTGGATTTCTCTAAATGTAATTTCTGCATTAAGACTAAGCCTCCTAATTGCTAGGGGTGGATTTCCAGGTTCTTGATCCTGTTCAAACTCTAGGAGTGCACATCAGTAAATCCAGTGTTTGTCTCTTAACCCCTTCACTGCGGGCCGATTCCCCCACTGTGCTGGGGGGGAGGGGGGCGTGCACAGCGCCCCCATGCTCATGATGCCCTGCACAGCAGGGGAATTAGCCCCGCGTGTGAGCGTTCTAACTTTCATGACGAGCTCAACTCGTCATGAGCACACGAGAACCATGGCTCATGACGAGCTTAGCTCGTCATGAGCTTGTGAGGGGTTAAGTTGCCATAGATAATGTCAGTGGTGGGATCAAAGGATTGGTTGGCTCTGAAAGTGATTGCTTTTCATAGCTACAAGTGGTTCACGTAAATGGAGTTTGACCCAAAATATTGAATAAGGCAACACAAGAAACAGCTTTACTTATTATCTATCTGCAATCTAGTCTGTTAGAATGTAGGAATATGCAAGATGAAATCTGGCATCAATTAAACATTTTGTGAATAAATCAGAGTGATTTATTTCAATATTTCTGTTTGACTCTCTAAATAGATGATTTGCAGCTCGCTGTCAGCTGCCTTTCACTTTGCCACACACTAAGGTGGCGGTTATGAAAAGCAGTATCTGTTATTCATCCTCATAATTCTAGCATAACTCAACTAGGAGCTCTGTGATGGTGACAGAGGGTGGTGCTTTGTTTTCAGGAAAATATATTTTCTTCCAATTCCTTTGGCCAGGACCAAGGATTTTTTTTTAAAAACATGTCTCCATGGTCATTAAATTCATCTTCGCAGGAGAGGTATTCACAGTTTTCAAAGGACTCCAATGCTGGAAGTTTAGCTCTATAGTTTAAAAGTGCTGGTATTACTTGTGTTTGGTCATATGGCTGCTGTATGTGTCCTAGCAGTGTAAATAAAAGATTTTGACACAATATTGGTGTTGTGATTTTAATTGCAAAGACTTTATTGAAGGATTTATTGATTAACTATGTCTTTGATAAACATAGCCATGCTTCATTCATAATAATCATTGCAATTTGACAGGATTAAAGATTACAGAGTTATGATGGAGATGTTTAATGTCTGATCATTGTTCCTATAATGTGGTGAACTCTTAACAAAGCCATTAGGCTTCTTTTACATTATAATGTTGGAAATCCTTGATAACGTCAATGGACTTGTCTTGTATTTTAATCTGGTGACCCACTAACAAAGCCAAAAGGCTGTTTTAATTTAAAGTGACATCCCTTATATTGTGATGCTCTATCTGAGATTGGGGAGTGGGGGAATTGTGATTTTTGGGGTCATGGTTAACTAGGAGTCACCATTTTGTTACAGAATGTCATCACGGGTATTGCTTTCTGCCTGGTGTATGATTTGTAAATTAATGTAATAAAATGAGTGGACACCATTGTAGGATGAAGTAAAGTGTGAGACTTTATTGACACCCACCAGAGAGCCATCACTCCGAAGCCATCCCATTAAAGTAACTGCTTCAAGTGCTCCCCAGTGTTCTAGTGATGCACCTAAGATTCTTACAGGTGCATCACACCTAAAGTGCAAGATAAGACACATCTTCCCTTCACAAAGAATGAGAAAGATATCATAACAAAAGGGCAAGAAAGAAAAGAGGAGAAAAGATAGGAAGGGTATAGAACAAGGTAAAATTGCAAAAATGAAAAGAAACCAAAACAGCAGAAGAATGACAATACAGCATGGGAAAGAGTATGGGCACATAGTTTGTGAACACTGCAATGCAACATGGAAAGTGTAGATACATTGTTGGTGAACACTACTTTGGAACGTAATCACTAAGATACAAAGGAGGCTTCTCACCCTCTTCCCTGCAGACAAAAAATCAGGTTGAACTCCACCATGTTGAACCACCTGCTTGTTGGTGCCTGTGGCTCCCCTGGATTTGGCAAGGTGAAACATGCTCCAAACATTCCTACAATTCGGCATCACCACATTTTTCATGACTTTAACAATGCACCTAGGGCCCATAAATGTGCTTTCCCCTTTGTGGGACCATACTGCTTTCTTGATAAACACCATGTCACCTTGTTAGATTTGGGGGTCTCTAGTTGGCACAGGTAGGTACTTGTGACAAATAGGGACCCTTGACTCTAGTCAGGGTAAGGGGGTACACTCCAAAAATAACCCCTGCTCACCCCTTTGTAGCTTGGCACAAGCAGACAGGCTTATCTCAGAGACAGTGTGTAAAGCATTTGTGAACACACACAGTAATCAAGCGACAACACTACAGATGGACACCACACAAGTTGTATATTAAAAATATGTTTCTTTTATATAGATTTAATACAAGACCATAGACAACAAAAATCCACAATACTGCACTTAAAATCGTAGGTTTAGCTTAGTTCTCTTTAGATCTTAAAATGCAACACTTTGAGTCAATGTACCTTAAGATGCATAACGCTTCTACAACAAAAGTGTTGCAGGGATGGTGATGCAGTAGTTCCTTACATGCAAAGACGATGATGCGTTAAAGATATGATGCAAAGAAACAAAGATGGCGTCTACTTCTTGATGCGGAACGCTCCTCCGATGGTGCGAGATGTCTCGACTTTATGCGACAGCTGCAACGGCGACACCCTTGTTCCGTGATGGGACAACAGCGGATTTGGCTGTGACTCTCTTCTCCGATTATGCAAGACACTTCCGCTCGATGCGACAACTGCAGTGGCGACACCCTTGTTCAGTGATGCGACGACAGTGGCTGCGACGGAGGCACGCTTCTCTGTGGATGCGAGGTGCTTCTGCGGTGCAATGTGACAGCTAAAGCGGCGACACCCTTGCTCAGTGATTCAACGGCAGAAGCTGCGACGGCAACACGCTTCTTCGATGTTGCAAGACGTTTCTTGTGATGTGGTGCAATGTGACAGCTACAGCGGCGACATCTCTGTGATGCGACGGCAGCGGCTGCGACCGCGACATGCTTCTTCTTCGTGAGTCGTGCTTCCAGCTCCTTGTAGCAAGCAGTCCCTCAGAAGGCCCAAAACAGCTGCAGGCGCTTCCAAAGAACTCTTGGGGAGCTGCTGGTTGAAGTCCGTTGTCCCTGACCCTTCAGCAGGAGGCAAGGGAGATCCTTCACAAGTTGAATAAAGCACACAAAGTTCCTTTCTCCTTTCTTTGGCAGTCAGGCAACCACTGCAGGCCAATCCCCCAAGCAGCACTTCAGCTTAGGGATAGTCTCTCCTCAGTCTCTCTGGTTCCACTTCTCAGCAAAGGTTTCTTATTGTTGTCCAAAAGTGATCAAAAGTTCTTGGGTTTGGGTCCCAATATTTATACTACTTTTCTCTTTGTTCTCTGAAGGCAGAGAGGCCTTTGCCTAGTCCAAACCAGTTCTGGTCAGTCCTGGAGCAGTCTGTTTACATGACTCCTTCTTTCCTTTGACAGTGTGGGCCAGGGACATCAGACGCACCACAGGGGGTGGAGCCGGCATTATGGAAGGCGGGTACAGTTCTATTCAGGTCCCAGGTGCAACTCCTCCCACCCGTCTACATGCAGATCTCTCTATTCAGCCCTGTGCTGATTCACCCTGTCTCCTGGAATTCTCCAGCCCCTGCCACTCAAACTCCAGACAAGGAATACACAACCTAGCAGAGGCAGGCTTGGATGGTTAGACAAGAAAATACCTACTTTCTAAAAGTGGCATTTTCAAACACAGAATGTTAAAACCAACTTCCTAAAAGATGCATTTTATCATTCCGAGTTAAGGCATACTAAACTCGAATTTCTACCTAGTTCCCTGAGTCAGTTAGGATTATAAGATGTAATAATCTAACTGCCCATTCTAGCCTATGGGGAATAGGTAGCCTTGCAATAGTGAAAAGCGAAAAAGGCTGTAATTCACTATTAGGACATGCCACACACATCAGGGCTTGTCCTACCTGCCCTTGGGCCTTCCATAGGGGTGTCTGACAAGAAGAAAAGGGGAGGTTTAGGGACTGGCAAGTGGGTGCATGTGCCTAGTCAACATGGCATTACCAGACTGCACTCTCTTGGAAGGGTGGGAGAGTTCCGCCCTTGGTGGTTGTGTGCACATGTATACGTAGACCCCCTGGCCTTTTCACTTTTGTCTTCTTTTCAATAAATTCAATTCACTCTTTGTTATGTTTCAAGGAATCTTATTAATTTCATAGTTCCGTTTGTTACTTTTTCAGTTTCATATTATTCTTTACTTTGCAAAAAGCTTAATTGTTCCACTTTTACCCTATGCATTTCGGGTCGTATGTGACCCTTCCTCAGGGGTCTGTGTATGGAAAAAAGGACATTTGAGCTAGCCTCATCAAAAATGTAAATCATAACTCATACATTAATTCACGAATAATTGACTTATATATATGCAATTCAGTGTCTAAATCAACTCGGATACTTCGTGTTCAAGTTCATATTAACTATCAATATATAATATCACATATCAACCACTGTGTAGAATATGTTGCCCCTAGGTGAGTACAGTTAACGCTGTTACCCTCTAGACTCTTACACTCGTACTACTCGTTGTTTACAAAGTGTGCATTATTATTTAAAAATGTGGGTTGGTGGCGCCTTCTCTCTTTTAGTGATTCGGTTAAGTAACACTCTTATTTAAAAGTTTAACCTCAAAACGCTAAGCGCTCGCGTTTAACTTACGATCGTGGAGAGCAAGACTGCCTCAATACTCGGTGTACGTCTTTCCGTGTGTCAGCCAATCCTGTTCGCTCTATGATTCTATACTATCCTAGTATGTGGATAGTCTCCTATCATTGGCTAGGGTTGTATCACGTGATCACGATCTCAGAAAGAATCGTAGTTACTACTTGTTAACAGTTTAAGGATAATTCTAGAAAGTTAAAACTATCTACTTTATATTACGCTTCTTCTAACTGTATTATGAGACGTATTCGAGTATCTTTTCACCTCATGCTTGGACTCATTATTGTCTACATTATTTTTACTATGAACCACAGGGGAGTGAGTTGAGACCCAGCTGGCCTACCTCTGAGTTTCTTAAAGGGAGTTACACCAGTGACACTGTTAGGCGCATTCCCGTGGGCCCAACTTTTCCCCGTAAAACTTTCTTCAAGGGCATGTTTGTTTCAATAGCAGTTTGAGCACTAGCCCTAATAAGCCTGTTCATGCTCAAACAGGCCCATTGGCCTGTGGTGCATAAAGGGCTGTGCGATGATGGGTAATGGAGAGATCTTTAAAAAATTCTTCCATTTCTAAGGAAGTGAATTCGACACCGTTGTCGGTAACCATTACATCATTACTTCAGAGACAAAAATATCTCTAAGGAATTCAATAATGTTTTTTGTAAAAACAGATTCCATGCAACACGCCGAAACCCATTTTGAAGTATAGTCTACCAATACAACCACAATTCTTTCATTGGGTGCTGAGATGTCAAAAGGCCATACAATATCTAAGGCTAGTTTAGTCCAAGGTTGGTCTGGTAACTCCACTGGTAAAAGTGGGGTTGTTCTTACTGTTTTTGACTTGTCATTGCTCGCACTCTGAACACAGTCCCTGACCACTTCCTCAAAACGAGTGGATACCATTGTAAGATGAAGCAAAGTGTGACTCTTTATTGACATCCACCAGAGAGCCACCGCACCGCAGCCATCCCATTACATTAGCTGCTTCAAGTGCTCCCCAGTGTTCTAGTGATGCACCTAAGATTCTTACAGGTGCATCACATTTACAGGGCAAGATACAACATAATGCTTCCCTTTTAGTTGTGTGTGTACAATAAATGTACTTTTCTTTTTTTAAATCAAAAGCACTGACTGGACAAAAATGTATTAAGTGTTACTATTGCATGCCAGCGAATGGCAATTATTAGCCACATCACTTACCCTAAATAGGCCTTAGGCATCTCTGCTTCGGTATCCGGAGAGAGTCAGGTACTACAATGGGGTACTTGGTTCCCAGTAAGGAGACAATTGTGGACCTATCACTTGAGCAGGCCTAACATCTTGCACAACTAATAACTCAATTTCTTACAAGAAATTATTCTGAAAATATGCTATGGATCATCCTTTATGGACCTCCTATTTAATTTATATGTTTTATTAATGGGATATGCTGCCTGAACAATTTCAGATGAACAGGTATCATATTTCCAAACTTTGTTCATCAAGAAAAATAAAATGAAGTGCAATATTCAGTAAATCGGGCAAAAGTGAGTGAAAACTCAGTTTGTCTAATGGAAGAAGGTAAATAAACAATCAATGTCAAAGCCAATAGCTCTGGCATAAATAAGAAAGCCTATTTTGAGAACTGGCATGCATACATGCTATTTATCACCTTAAGCCATACCTATTGGCTTTGGTTATGCTGAGAAAAAAGTAGAACACATGGCATTGCATTCTATATAGAATGCATTCAGGAGACTAATTAATTAAGTCACATTGTAAAACAGTCTTTCATATATTCCAATTAAATCACTTTCTTGAAGCTGGAGTCAATCACAAAAGCCTACTCTATTTATATTTTAAAGAATGCGCAATAGTAATTCTGCAGAGAGCTCCTCTATCAAGCCAGACTTAAAACTAGCGTTTTTTAACAAATCACGAGGACAGGCAGGTTTTCAAGATACACATTGATAATTATTCAACAGTCCTAATATCTTAATCACACGATAATCAGTATTAAATACACTGTGAATGTAAGCACTTGCAAAGCTTGTATCTGTGGTGACACATTTAGTTTTAAACTACTTTGGTCTTCTTTCAATGAAGCTGAGTATATATTTTCTTTCGTTTTGTATGTGGGTTCTTCAAGTGTTGTCAATGTTTAAAAATGTTATATAAATAGAGGATGATTTATTTCTACTCTTCGACATTAGCACATCTAAACATCCCTAGCATTCATAAATAAGCGAAGGTTCAATAGAAAAGAGGGAAAAGAGAGAGAGATGCAGCGCGATCGAGAGAGAGAGAGATAAGTGACACAATACGGTCTGTTTGGACCTCACCCCATAGCTTTTGCAGCACTAAACAACTAGTACACAACACAATCAGGCCTGTACTGGGAACCAAAATAAATCCTGTGAAAAATGACCAAACCAACTTCACACAGCAGGAGGGTGAGATTGGAATAGAGCCACGAGGGCACTGTTAGGTCATGCCAACCCACCCTGTCTTCAAAGCAGGCCACTACGCTGCAACCTACCGTGGAAATGTCACAGTGACAAAATGGCCGACCTGGACATGTAAACAATCACTGGTGATTTTACCGAAACACCTGTCTGCACTTGGGTACCAGCTGAATAACGGTATGATGAAAATAACATACAAAGTATCCATTACAGCGTGTAGAGAGCAAGATGAGTGCAATCACAGTTGATACTGATCGTCTCTTGAGCATGGTATTCCATCGCTCTGAGCAGATGTGGAACTCATCTCCTGGTTTGACCGACCTTCTTATGTTGAATAATAATCACCATTTACATTTATATGGCCTGTTCCGAGCCAGACCAATTCTCTAAGTGCTTTGCAAAGCGCGAAATCACTTTAGAGTCACCGAGAGGGGAGCCAGATGAACATCTGAGGCCTCCACAGATGCGCACATGTTCTGCAGAGTAGCGTCTTGCTGGAGGCCGGAAGGGGAAATGGATGCCAGGCTGATCCCACCGTGGCAGCTGCCACTGCGCTCCTTCGCGACAATCATCTCAGAATGTCTTATCTGAAATTATATCAGGGGCATAACAGGAAATTCAAAGTAGAGTCACTGCAGGGGGAGGGAGTCTCGGAGGAGGACTGTATAGATAGACTGTTGGGGACGCGACAGTGCAATCCTGCACGGAGAAGTATGATGAATGGATGAATGAGTGAACTTAAAAATTGAGCTTAGATATAGTTGAATAGCATACAAGAATTGAAGTGCAAACAAGGCAAGGACATATTAACTGAAAGGATTCAGATATAGGTAACACCTATACAAAAAGAATGCACATGAACGAGTATTATACAGCACATGGTACATTTCACTGTACGGTCCATCAGTTTGACGGGTTGAGGTTCTGAAAGAGTCCACATACTGCAACGGTCTGTTTAGAATAAGAGTGAGCAGCATGGGCAGTGTGTTGACTTGAAACACTTGCAGCAAAATCCGGGTTTTCTTTAAATACATTATTAATCACATCTTCAAAGCCTTGGGATTGATGGAGAGTTGCTTAAATTCAGCGCCTTGTCTCCTTCCTTTAGGAACTGAGGAGCTGGGACCATCTCCATGTGTGACTGTCTTGCCCTGGCTCGTGGTACCCGTCAGGTGATGGAGGGTGGAGGGCAAGGGGCCTGATTTATGGTTTTGCAGATGGAGTAAAGGCAGATGACATTACATCCGTCGCCCTGTGTTTCCTCTACCTGCCAAATTCAGAGATGCCCATAGTCACCACTGACATCTCTGTACATTGGTAGGAACCACCTTCGAGGTGATTCCAGTCCATGTAGAAAAGGTTTGCATGGACGACTCTGTCAAACATGATGGCCGGCGATCAAACGTTTCTAAAGTTTTTTTATTTTTCAGAAACAAACTCCCACAGTGGAAGTTTATGTTTAAAAAAAAAAACAATCTAATAACCCCGACACCAGGTGAGTTAGTTTTCTCCCATGGCGTGGGGGTAATTTTTCTTTTAATTAGTGTCCGTCACGTCAGAATTTGGATGGTTGTGATGGATAGTAAAAAAGCACCATCAGACTGCCCACTCTAAATAGTGCGGATGGGTGAATGGCTTACCTCCTACGGCCCCTACTCCAGTAGGCCATTAGAGCAAGGTTTATTTACACCAACAGAGTAAATGTTTTTTTGGGGGGGCGTTTATATAGCGCAAACTTGACCTGAAGGTTATAGAGCACTTTACGTGAGCACCGGTTGTGTTACAGATGGACACATTAATTTTGTTTGACACAGGGAGATTAAGTGATTTGCCCAGAAACACAGGATGTTGAGCATCCCTGCCGAGAATCAAACCCAGTTGCCCAGCTTAGAAGTCGACCGTTCTAGCCATTAGGCCACATCCTCTCCCCAATTTGACTTCGTCAGCATAGACCTGGCAGACTGCCCACCTTTAAAGCAGGTGGGAGGACTGAGGGCCTCATTTATGTAAACGGTTGCATCACTGAGATAAAACAGCGATGCAACAGCTTTCACTGCGTCCTCCTTGAGACACGATAAAAGCGCCGTATTTAATGCACAGTGCTCCATGTCACAAGGAATGACAGATACGTCAGGAATCCTGACGTATCTATCGGATCAAAAGTCATGCATTGCTGGAGTTGTGTCACAAGCATGCAACATAACTACAGCATGGGGTTGGCCTGTACCTATGGCACTGCATCGACCTTATACCTGTCATAAGGCAGACATAAGGTTTTGACACAGTGGCATCCTAGAACGGTTGCAGTGAAATCTCATAGATTTACTGCAACACTTCTACAACCCATTTATGCGTGGGTACGCCCACCCTGCATACATTATACCTGGCGCAAGTATAATGTGGCACAGGCCTTTATAAGGTGACGCATCTGCCTAGATGCGTCACCTTGTAAATATGGCACAACATGGCGCATTGTTTACACCACTGCTTCATCACGAAAAGTGACGCAACAAGAGCACAAAAATGTCACAAGACCTTCATAAATGAGGCCCTGAGAGTTTGGGGGAGAGTACTATGTCTTCATTGGTTGTGATACCCTCTTGCCCAAATGAAACCAGCCCAGGAGTCTTGAAAATTAGCCCTGCTAGCCATTTAAGATACTGAGGTTCAAAAGTCAGTTCAGTGAAGTTTCGTCACACAATGAAAACCTTGAATTGTTACTTATAGGGCCACGTTATGAGGAAAGTGCCTTAACAAACTCATATAAATATCTTTTAAACAGACCAATATTAATACAAGAAAACAGCAGCGGACCCTATAGTGCAGCACCTAAAATCCAGTTCCAAAATAAGTCCTATTTTTTGTATATGTTTTTTGTGCTGCCAACCCCAACGCCAGCCGCTGTTTGGCGTTGCTGTGCTTTCCAGATCAATTAGATGGTTTGGTCAATGTTCATGGGGGCGCACCAAATAGAAGTCCAAAAAAACGGTAAGTAGAAAAGTTCTTTATTAATCTTTATCCATTCTTAAAATACAGATCATCAAATAGTATACAACGAGGTCAGCCAACGCGCTTCACTCCCTATGAGGGAGTTTCTTCAGGGCACTGCGATCTTTTCTGGTAGCTTGTGTTCAAGTACTTCCCCTTTTCCAAGCTAATTTCTTGGTCGGTCCTGTTCATTTAATTATTCTTGTGTCAGTCTTTTGCCAGTGCAGTTTGTTTCTTCCATTATATGTTTCCACGCTCCCAATGTTGGTAGTTGTTGCCACAAAAACAGTTCAGGAAATCCAATTTCTTCCCTTCCCTGCTCATATCTATGTGAGGTCGTTGTGATACTGTATTTTTCGGCGTTGATGTTTTTACCGTGGCGGCATGGCTGGTTCCAAGCTCTGGAACTCCCTGGTAGGGAGTGAAACGCGTTGGCGGACCTCGTTGTATACTATTTGATGATCTGTATTTTAAGAATGGATAAAGATTACTAAAGAACTTTTCTACTTACCGTTTTTTTGGACTTCTATTTGGTGCGCCCCCATGAACATTGAACAAACCATCTTTTAAACAGACCTTTAGTAGCAAAAAATATTCTAAGTGGCAAGGAGAAACAGTATTTTGCAGCATAAATCCCTGTTTTGGAGGGGTATGTATTGAAGGACATCGTCCTAAAAAAAATATTTGTGAGCTCTGCTTGTTTTTTTGGCAATTCCATGTTACTTGGTTTCGGTCTGGTACTTTTACTGGAAATTCTAAACTAATTTTTCTTTTGGACTCAAATTCCATATTCAATACAGAACACATGATTACAGTTGGCCCAACAACTTAGAAAGGAGACACTTCACTGAGCATAGCTTAGTCTCTTCTCATGTGAAAGAAGAGACAGTAGGGTAAGGGCACTGATAAAGTAACTTGCAGCAGCACACATTTAAGTGGTTGACAGAAACAAAACGTCTTTTGCTGAAGATGAGCCAGCATGCACCTCTTTTGCCAGATGTATTGTATTTTCACATCATATTTATTTGAAGAATCACACGTACATCTTAGAAATAACTCTACCACTCTAATACTCTCAACCACGCAAAAAACAGAATATACCACTTTATACTGCATCTCTGCGCATTTCTTGAGCATCTCTAAAAATGTGCACATTAATCACATTTCCACCACCCTGTGATGTTCTTTCACTTGAGTGGGAGCTATCAGGGAGATGGGCCAGGAGTTGTGCTCAGAAACAGAGGGGAACATTTGTCAAAGTTTCTGCGTTGCCCTTGTGCCTTGCAAGGGAATGCACGGTGATGGAAAGCCTAGATTGAGATTTACCAAGCAATGCAAGGCCACCTGGCATGACCCTATGTGGCTTGGCATATCTGGAGTAGTGCAAGCCAGCACAAGTTGCTGCCTTGCGTTACTCTGCCCCAGGGAGAGGTTCCATGTGAGTATGGGTGTTCCCACAGACCCAGCCATGGAGTGTGGCCCATTCCCAGATTAATCATGCATGGTAGAACTGGGAATGCATCAAAATGCTATGCCTTCCCAAGGGAGGTGTGACTAGGAGAAATATCTTTATTTCTCCATGCTGTTTCCTCTTTCTAGTTGTGCTCCATTCTGTAAGACACCTAAAAAGAGGAAAATGCCTCAGAGGATTGTTTTTGTGCAGGAAGGAGTCCCTTCCTGCACATACAAATCTTCCATGTAACTCAGGCACCCTTGCACCATGGTGCAAGGGTACCTGCATTGGCACTAGGCAGCACATACTGTGCCAGAGCAAGGAAAGGACAGAAATGCACCATATAAAGTTAAATATGGCCCATTCCTGCCCTCTCCCTGTCACGCAATGTAGTGCAGGAAGGGGTCCTGCTGTACTACGTGGCTATTTGAGACATGTTTTTGCATAAGTTATGCTAATAAACCTGCAGCTTCTTTTTCCCACCAACAAGTTGTCTTGTCTGTTTATTTATTTATGTGCAACATGTTTGATAAGGGACTGGTGTGCGGGCCGATATTGGCACTATGGCTATTTGAGAACTTTGCTCCAGAGGTAATAAGCACATTTTTGAATTTTAGTCATCTTCAAAGATACAATGACTAACAGCAACATATAATAAGGAAACAGTATTAGCTGAGCTCTTATAGTCTTTTGCAGCATAAAATATGTACCACTTTTGGCGACTCGCTGCCCCCATCCCCCATTGACAGATTTCATTCTCCATCTTCATGTGAGGAAGAGCCACCTACTTCTTTACCCCCGCCTGACCACAGCTCCGAGACGCTCTGACGAATGGACATGCACAGAGCGCCGATCCCACCCTGCCCTCCTCGAAGAGTTATTGAAGAAATCGCATCATACTCTGCCACCCATCAATCACATCCAGGTGCGCCAGATGCTGCTCACTCATTGCCAGCGCGCAGCGAGAAGAGAATAAATGGAAACTCACAGAACGCAGGGCAGTCTGGGTAATTTAATTCCAGGCCCATCTCCTAGAAGGACAAGGGAGAGATATTGGTTTGAGAAACACAGACAGGCGCAATGCTGATGGAAAGGAGAAGCCTGATGATAGCCTTCAGATCCAATTCCGGCCTCGGAGCTCCAAAATATGTCCACCCACGAGGCAAGCATGCTAGGTGCTGTGGCACACCAAGTACAATTACATTTGGCACCACGGACTTGCATTGAAAAATGCGTGAGGATTCTAGGGCAGTGTTCCTATTCTATTTATAACGAGTCCCAGCTCCCGCTCGCGCAAACCAATCTGGCCAGGGTCCCCAAAATGACATTATTGATTCTAACAATTACTATATGAAATGTTTAATGTTGAGAGAAACTAAAGCAGTTAATTGGTGCCAGAGGGCACTTCATCCATTAAAACTAGCCGAAAGTGGTTATATAATAGTGGTTTCAATGCAGCACTATGCTGCTCCAACTTAGGAAAGAGTAGGAGAACGCTACATCACAATACATTAAATAACCAGTTACCTTCCCTATAACTCGTTGATTTAATCTAGACTTTGAGCATGTAATGTGCTCCGCTGCCTTTCCGCTAGGATTGCACGATAGACATAACTCATACATACATATGATGAATATCTAAAGATGCTCAACAATGAGATTGGAAATGACAAGCACATCTAAAGAAAAAGCCACAAACTATGTTGTGTGCTAAAATATTTCTTTAAAAAAGTGAGCATATGACATTAAAATCTGTTGTAAGCATGGGGAATAGCATATTTAAGGAGCTTTGAGAGGTGGAGAGTGTATATAGAACAAGCATTTGCAATGCAATATGTCCCGCATTAGGAAAGTTTGAGCTATTGGTTTTGTAAATGACAAATTTTTTATTTATGTGTTGGTTTTGAAAATAGCAAAATGAATAGCTTCGTCATTTACAATGCCAATAGTTTTAACTTTCGCAAATGTGACACCTATAGCATTTGTAATGCAATATGTGTTGTATTTACGTGACTGAGATGTATTGATATTACAAATAAAAATGGCTTATTTTTTAAATAATTAATACTTAAATAAAAGTTATTGTAATTTATAATGGCAAATGCTTTTGTAAATAACTTTTGTGAAGATTATGTTCATTGTATTTTATTGTGACGAAAATCCAAGAACAGAAATGAAATATTAACATATTTTTGTGACATTTCTAATAAAGCTTGAAACATTGAGAGAACATATTTGAACCAGTTGTTGTTGAATGGTTGCACAGATTGATGCTGTTGTGGCGCTGACTGATGATGTGGTTGCGACAAGTGATGCTGTGGCGTTCAGTGATGCTGTGGTAGCGCATAGGGATTTTGTGGTGCCACTGAGTGATGCTGTGGTGATGCTGAGTGATGCTATGGTGATTCGATAGATAGATAGAGTGAGGGTGATAGATAGAGGGAGGGCAACAGATATATAGAGTGAGGGCGATAGATATATAGAGTGTTATGTGGCACTGAGTGGTATTTGGAGTGTATGTTCCATTGCAGAGTGTGTGAGGGTGTGCAGGGTGTTTGAGGGTGCGCAAGGTGTGAGGGTGCACAGGGTGTGAGGGTGCACAGGGTGAGAGGGTGTGCAGGGTGTGAGTGTGCGCAGTGTGTGTGAGGGTGCAGTGTGTGTGAGGGTGCAGAGTGTGTGATGGTGCAGTGTGTGTGTGAGGGTGCAGTGTGTGCAGTGTGTGTGAGGGTGCAGTGTGTGCAGTGTGTGTGAGGGTGCAGTGTGTGAGGGTGCAGTGTATGCAGTGTGTGAGGGTGCAGTGTGGGCAGTGTGTGTGAGGGTGAAGTGTGTGTGAGGGTGCATTGTGTTTGAGGGTGCAGTGTGTGTGAGGGTGCAGTGTGTGCAAGGGTGCAGTGTGTGCAGTGTGTGTGAGGCTGCAGTGTGTGTGAAGGTGCAGTGTGTGCAGTGTGTGTGAGGGTGGAGTGTGTGCAGTGTGTGTGAGGGTGCAAAAAAATGAGAAAGGGGTGTAGAGAAATGAAAAGAAGGAGGGTGAAAGAGAGGGGAGCTATGACAGAAGAGAATAAAGGATCTAAGAGGTGTGAAGACGAAAAAGGAGATGAAAGAGAAAGAGGGAGGAAAGGGTGGGGCTGTGGACGGTGGGAGAGATAAAAGCCATAATGAGAAACGAGTAAAAGTTAGGGGCTTGAACTGGAATTAGAGAAAGAACTAGGCGAGAATGGAGACAGCGAAATGGCGGCACAAGAGAGTGGAGGTATAATCGAGTAGAGATCGGTGAAATAAAGTCTGACAGAAGAGAGCGTGTGTGCTTGTGTTTTACAGCGAAAGTAAGAAACCCGATATCAGAAAAGTGAAAAGACGAACGAGATGGGAAGATACAAGTTATCTACACATTACACAGCCAAGTGTTTGAGCATCACACACTGGACGATCAAAAGGGTTAAACCGTCGTGTTATTGAATCCCACTAGCGCAACTGGTACACACGCCCCTTTCTATACAGAAGTGGGAACTGCATTTGGTAAAATTAATCTTTTCTGGAAAGTAATGCCAAATAAATTACTTCTAAGCACTACTCTGAGTTCTAGTGGAAACTGACGTATCCTGCTAAGTCACAGGGTTGAACCGGTGTTACCCGATTCACTCCCGAGTTTAGGTGTCGAGTCTTCCGCCTCTAGGCTGCAGTGTTAAGTTGGTCACTTTTGGGTCATGCTGTTAAACGTGTCACCTCTGTTTTGCAAGCTCACTGCACCAAACTAAGCCAGGAAGCAGCGGGAGCAGCGCAGATTGTCAGAAGTACGGTCTTTGGCCTCTTTGCTGAGACTGCATACTTCACTGCCAACGTGTCCCAACAGACATTCTGTGCCCCCACCACTTCTTACCACCATGGCTTATGTTCTTTAGCAGGAACAGGCAAATCACCTCACTGCCTTCAATATAAAGGTTTCATTTACTCATTCTTTCATGTGCTAATAAATGATATATTGTATCCATTCGAGTGAAAGGCTATGT
Source organism: Lissotriton vulgaris (assembly GCF_964263255.1). NCBI lineage: Eukaryota > Metazoa > Chordata > Amphibia > Caudata > Salamandridae > Lissotriton > Lissotriton vulgaris. Next base: position 292,818,937 of record NC_141697.1, on the reverse strand, counting down.
GCATAGATAATTGTGCTTACCTATTTATGGATGCACCTATTGATTTGGAACGTCTTTAGCGCCGAATGCTGAATAGTGCTGTGTTTAGGTACAAGCAGAGGTACCCCCAGAAAAATGACTGCGCTGTTGGAGAATGTTGTGACTACAAGTTGATGCTGAATAAAAAGTGCTATTTAACAACAAGGGGTGGTGATGGACAGAGTTTCTGAATTAAGCAGAATACTCTCACCCAGTCAAGAGAACAGGGCTAGATCCAACACCGTTTTTTAGCTCACTGCACCATCCCAGCTCAGAACCTGGCTATATGCAAATTAGTCTGTTCCTGTCCCAGTGCATGATGGGAACAGGGCAAACCAAACTATCAAGCCAATTCTTACACTGGGATGGAAACAAGCTTCCGGGGACCGGTTTCTGGCATTTCAGCCGTCGTCGGCCCGGCTTGCTTGAATCCTGATGGTGCAATGAGCAAGGGACTCACATCTGAGCATACCCTTCCACGCTTATGGTGGACAAAATATTTAACAACAAGTGCTAGCATGGCTAGAATGGAGTAAGTCTCCTGTCAGGGTGTCACCATAACCTCAGAAAGTTTGTTGGGGTAGGAAAGAGTCAGCCGTTAAGCTGCGCTCCTGACGGCCATTAGCCCCCAGAGAGACTGATTCTTATCTGGCCAGCGAGGGAAAGGTCTGGCCAAGTCTTGTGGGCAGATTAACTGTATAAATGATAGAAGTGCATAAACCCCATCAGGAGACGGGTGAGAAGGAATCCGGATTCACCAGGAAGAAAGGGTATTTCTTTAGCAAACGCCGCAGGCAGCAGGGCGATCTGCCGACCCAGCAGCCACCCGCAATCTTAAGTGTCACCTTAAAATAGATAAATTTTTCTTGTTGTTGATGAGAGCGTGCAGTGAGGGACAACAATGGGGTGGGGAGAATCAAACTCCACAGGTGGGATGGAGAAAGGTTTTGTTGGTCGGCTCCTCACAGAGAGGGCAGGGAGTGGGACTTAAGCAGGGAGGCTGGGCTCGGCGAGGATTAAGAAGACACATGGCGCTTGGTGTGCGTTGAAGGGTAAAACATTCATGCTGAGTCACCGGCTCCGGGGGAAGGGCTTGTGGCTCACTGCGAGTGAGGGCGGCGTGAATCAAGGTGGAAACCCTGCTACTCGCTGAATTAATGCAGGATAATATGAGATTGTTTTTATGTGGGTGTGTTAGGGATATCCCACAACACAGGTCAAACACTTCCCTATGCCGGCCCTAGGGCAGCTTTCAGATGTGGAGTAGTAATGCCCAGCAAGATGTGCTCTGTTTTCAACTCCTCAGCACAGCTGGGTCTCCGAATCGAACACCCACATGCATCAACCTATTTAGGAAGTGCAAACGGTGCGAATCGGTAAATTCGGCCGTTTGCACTTCCTAAATAAGTTTTTGGGATGCATCATGCATTTTTGTGAAATTCGCTATTTTTAGCGATTTCCAAAAATGTGATTGCTTTTAAGGAATCGCAAATTTGCGATTCCTTAAAAGCAATGCATGATTGTTTTTCTAATTGCGAATTAGTAATTAGGAGGTGCATTACCACGAGGTTGAACCTCGTGGTAATTTGCGAAAAGTTTTGAAAATGCTCAAAAATGCATTTTTTAAACTTTCTAATTTCTGACACACATGTCCTTAGGACATGTGTGTGTGAAACATGCACTTCAAATTACATTTCTGGGGTGCAGGGGGGGGGTCCTTGGGACCCCCTCTGCACCCTTGGAATGCATTAACAAATTGTGATTTTCAAAAAGAAAATCGCAATTTGTTAAAGCCTTCCCATTGATCCCTATGGGCCTTTTGGCCCATAGGAATCAATGGGAATTGCGAATGCGCACTTTGGAATTCGCATAATTTTTGCGATTCGGTAAAAATTGCGATTTTTACCGAATTGCAAATATTTAGCGAAAATATACATGCATCCCATTTTGCGAATTCCAAATTGCGATTCCCTATTTTTCGCAATTTGGAATTCGCAAAAGGCCGGGATGATGCTTGTGGCCGTCTCTCCTGTGTTGGCTATGAGAGAAATGGCCTCCGCCTCTCAAACTAAAATCTCACTCCTCTCTTCGTGTGTACTGAACATGTATTCTTATGCAATGTCAAGTTACTCAGCAGGGTTCTGGCCCCGATAATAATGTGATTTTTTTTGTAGTGTTTGCCACTGCAGTGTTGTTTTTAGCGGTGTATATAAAGGCTGTTAGTATCAACAAATTTAAAGCATTAAAAATATCTGCACGAAAAGGAGTGATAGTCAAATATTTTGTTACAACCAGGCTCTATTTTAAAAATGAAATTAAAAGGATTCCTCTGCGTGTTTGCAATTGACTCTCTAGTGCGGCACAAATGTATCAAAAAAGCAGTTGAAAAAAAATCTCACCAGTATACCAGAGTTCTGGGCAGTGTGACATTAAAATGCGTTGCACCAACGGGCCCTGAGTGTTTGTTTGATAAGGTAAGTGCTTTGCATGAGCAACACAGGAGTAACCCAAATGAATGAACTGGTTATAAAACCATTGGCAAGTGTCCTCTGTAGTCCATCCATGAGCATTTGAATAGAAATACCAAGGCCTATGCACTAGAAAGGCAGCAATGTTAAACACTTTGGACAGTCCATGAAGGCTAGACAGAAGGGCAGCCCACAGTCATAGACCAGATGCAGGTAGACATGATAAATGGTTTCTAGACTTTGATTAGGAGTGACTGAGAAGCATCCCAACACCATGCACTGGTTACAGAACGTCCCAGAAGGTGCTCTGGAGCCAATATGTGGGTAAACTGGTGGGAAAAACATAGGCCCTCATTATGAGTGCCTGGGAAAAGAGTTACTGATATGGTGGCACAAGTAACTCCTCGGGCGAAATGAGGAAAAACCAGCACCTTGCAAGTTGGAGTCTTAGGGTACACTAAAATATGAGAAATTACCATGGTGGTCAGTAATTTGGAGTTCTATTCCCCTGGTAATTTCCTGTGCTGATAAACAAATTTCCCTTGCAATCAGTCCTTCAATTCATTTATTCTATTCCTTCTCCAGCATTCCCAAACATGGGGAAAATGAGGAATTACCAGGGGAATAGAACTCCAAGTTACTGTCCAACTTGCAATGTGCTGGTTTCTCCCCATGATTAGTAGCGCTGGGCAAGGAATAGATTAGATGAATTAATGAAATAATTGCAGGGAAATTAGATTATCAGCGCAGGGGAATAGATTGATGCTAGAGTTTGAAGTGATGGCTTAAGGGGTGAGTTGAAGGTGATGGTGCACGAGTTCTGGTTCTCAGCTGTTTACAGGCCATAACTGTCCCTAACTGGGAAGACACCACAGGAATACACCATTAACCGGGAAAGGAATGGGAGTGTTGGGGTAAGGGAAAATAAGGGAAGGGGATGGAAGGGGAGGGGGGAGAGGGGGCAGAGGAGGGGAGGTGAGGGTAGTGAACAGGAAGAGGACGGTGAAGGGAAGACAAGCTTGACCTCACTGTTTCGCTAATATGACCTAATGGTGGTAAAACTCCTCTGTGACACAGTAAAGTTTAGCGAGATAATTGTGTTTTAATTCACAATCGCTACGTTGTGCGTTTTAATTAAAGTAATATTTCGAAGATAACTAAGTAATAACTGCGTTTAACCAAAAGGGAATTCTTAACTCGGGGTTCATATTATATTATTTATTATTCAACAGCGCTCAAAGCGTTACGTCGTAAGTTATAGTTTTGTTTTAAGATAGAAAGTGTTTATTTGTCCAGAAATTGTCTTTCAGTTTGCTTGCTTGCATTCATTTCTTTAAGTGTTTAGTTTTATTTTGCAGTCGCATTGTTTTCTGTATGTTCCTTTAGGGAATGGCTGTGACATTAGAGGGAGAGCAAAGTGCGCCCTTTTTTATGGTTTGCCATTTCTCGTTTTTATGCTGATGCACATTCACAATTTACAGCAATAAAAAACATAAAGGAAAGTTATTTTGTTTGTATTGTGCCTTGTGCCAACAAAGATGCCTCCGAATATTGACTGGAATCCTTAAAGCAGAAATCAGGACTCCCAGTTCAGATCAATTGTCTGACAAGTCATTTCTTCATGGTTTCTTCTAATGGAGCTGGTTATCAGTGAAATGTAAGTATAGCTACAGAATTTTATGGACCTCTATACATCAACTTATTACATCCACCACAACAACCTATCACATCCGCTGTGGCAATGACTTGAATTTGCCTTTACCATGACTTGCCCTACTACCAAGTTAAGTTGGATAGCACTGCGGTTTAAAAAGTAAGGGCCTCATTTACAAAAGGCCTGCACCGCAGGAGCGTCACTTAATTTGATGCTCAGATGGTGCAGGCCTCTGCATATCCATGAGGTGACGCAAAGCCACAATGTGTCGCTTTGCATGGACTCATAAATAGGGTGTAAGGCAAGGCAGCGCAAAGTGCTTTGTTGCCTTACTCAGTGTCAAGGGGGCATTCCGTGGGTGTTGCTGTGTGTGTTCCCATGCAACACCCATGGAATTTGAATATGCAGCAGACTTAGAAACTCACGTAAACCTGGAGCAGCGCCAATACCTTACGCCTCCCCAAAGCAGGAGTAACAAGGAGAAATATTTTCATTTCTCCTCGTTTTTCCTCTTTCCATGTGTGCTGCATTCTGCATCTCACATAGAACGAGGATAAAACCTCTTGTGATTGTTTTTGTGCAGGAAGGTGCCCCCTACTGAACAAAAACAATCATGCCAACAAGACAAACGCACTTGCACTGTGGTTCAAGGATGTCTGTGTTGGCGCTCATCTACAAAATTGTTTACCGGCGCTGGCTGAAATGCACCGTATCTTGTAAATACAGTGTATTCCTGCCCTTTCAAATTGGCATACGGCAGCACAGCAAAAAGACTTGCGGAGCAGCCCTACCATTCCAATTGTTAGCAAATGAGGCCCTAAATCTCTACAGATGACATAACGGGCTATTGATGTACAGACCAGTTTTTTTTTTACACTGGCAAGCTGTCAGAAGTTAAACAGAATAGTACTAATACATGTCCCTATTTGGATTGGTTGAATTGGTCTAGGTGTTGGCCCCATTCTGATTCTGTTTGTCTCTGGCAGCCGATCAGCATCCCTATGGACAGCTCACATGTGCCTGGACTGAGTTTACCAGTACAAGGAGGGACAAGCAGCCACGAGTGCCTGTTTTTTCATAAAGCAGATGTTAAAAGATTTTTCTCCGAATTCCTCTTCACAGGAGTTCTGAAAAAATAAGGACTGGCATGGCCAATAGGTCTTGCCTTTGGGACCTTATAAGTGTTTAGCCAGAGCTGTTGAGTTTGCAATGTCTTTAAGCTATGCTGTAGAGCATTGTGGCTGCTGTGCAACATGTTGAAAAGTATATATAACCAAGAAGACATTATATACAAATGAAAGACCATATTAAAAAAAGATTTAACATGAAAAATGTCTTCTAGTTGTTTTGACCTTACAATGCTGGAAACTTCTTCCTGCCTGTTCTAATGTTTGTTTGTTATAGCTTCTTTTTGTACTATAGGGGGACATAAACAATGGGAGGGTGGAGGTTGGGAAATAGTACCTCAATTGCAGCACGGGCAGTGGATGGACATTAGGGGAGAATCAACAGATGTACGATTCCAAGGGCAGACTGAGGTGGTGCTGATTGATGTTGAGGTGGGGGTGTACTGCTATGGAGGTTATGCTCAGGTGATGCTGTTTGATACTGAGGTGGTGCTGAGTGATGGTGTGAGGCTGAGCCATGCTGAGATGGTTGTGTTGCACTGGTGCTCAGGTGGTGCTTAGCTGGTACGCAGGTGGTGCTTTGCTGATGCTGAGATATTGCTGTGGTGCTGAGGTGGTGCTGTGCTGATGCTGGGGTGGTGTTGTGCTTAAGCTGAGGTGGTTCTGTGCTGATGCTAAGTTGGTGCTGTGCTGAGGTGAAGCTGTGCTGATGCTGATTTAGTGTCTCGCTGATGCTGAAATGGTTCTCCAATTGTGCTGAATTGCTGCTGAGGTGGGGTTGCACTGGTGGTGTGGAGGAGCTGCACTGGTGGTGCTGGTGCACTCATGCAGAGGTGGTGCTGTGTTGGTGTTGTTGTTCTGCTGTGCTGGTGCTGAGGTGGTGCTACACTGGTGCTGAGGTTGTGTTGTGCTGATGATGACTTGGTTCTGCACTGATGAGGAGGTGGTGATGTGCTGATGCTGAGATGCTTCTGTGCTGATGCTGAGGTGGTGCTGTGGTGGTGCTCAGGTGGTGCTGTGCTGATGCTGAGGTGCTGTTGCACTGATGCTGAGCTGGTGCTGCACAGATGCTGAAGTGGTGCTGCACTGGTGCTGAGGTGGTGCTGAGTGATACCAAGGTGGTGGTTTGCTTGTGTGTAGGTGTTGCTCAGGTGGTGCTGAGTGATGCTGAGGCGGTGCTGAGTGATTCTGAGTTGGTGCTGTGCTGGTGCTGAGGTGATACTACACTGGTGCTGAAGCAGTGCATGTTGTTGCTGTGTTGCTGCTGAGATGATGCTGCACTGCTGCTGAGTTGGGGCTGTGCTGATGCTGTGGTGGGGCAGCACTGGTGCTGAGTTGGTGCTACTCTTGTGGTAGTGCACTGATGCAGAGGTGGTGCTGTGCTGAGGCTGAGATGGTGCTGTGTTGATCTCATAAAAGTGGATTTAGTGTAAAGGGGAGCACATTGAGTGATTCTAAAATGACATAGGCTTCACTTAACACAGCTATATAATTATAAGACACAGAGAGGCAAAACTAGTATTATATATTTAAAACTGGGAAGGAAACTAAGCCAGCCTATTAGAAAACATGTGAGAAATGTTCAAGTATGTGCACAAAGAATTCAAAATGTCAACAACCTTCACAGCAGGGGGCCCCAAACAGTCAGGATGTTCTATTCAACTCTAGATGAATGTATATCTCTGAGATATGGGAAACTCAGTGGCCCCTCATCACATTGTTCGGGGGGCATCATTTTGCATTTCTCTACTGCTTTATAAGTAGGGTCCATAAACACACAGGGGCTTCTGGAAGTTGAGTGCATGAGTCATTCTCTGTTAATTAAGTTTGAACTATTGAATTAATACATCACGATGAATGACTAAATTTGCTGAATTTTATGTAGGCGGGGTGGACAACAAATTATTTTAAGTACAGAATATCATAAAGTAGTGAACACCAGTGGTTGTGGTGATTTCAGTGCTGCAGTGCCGGGGTGCAGTGTGGGCAGATGGTGGGGGAGGGGTGGGAACAGGCATCAAGAGCTTTCATATGGAGCCAATGCTGCCCCTGAATTTAGTATTGGGTGAAGCAGGGGTAGCGAGGTTAATAACAGATCTGTGGAAAGGTCACTAGCTGGATCAACATGTCCATCCACAATTGAAGTGCATTTTCAGAATGTGCTGCCCTAGGCACCAGATTGCTTCCCAGAGCAGCTGTCTGCTCAAGAGAAAACAGATCTGAGTCCAGCCAGGTTTCTGCCCTACAGGCAGATGTAGTGCTAGCAGCAGGGGTCATGGCATGATGCCTGTGACCAGTCATAGCCAGCTGCTCAGGGTGGCACCAGGGTTATTTATTTTAGATTAGTCTTAAATCTAAGTGTGCCACACACTGGAGCGTTGAGGGACGGGCAGAGAGGCAACAAGCGGGAGGTGCTGCTGCAATGATAATGAGCCAAAAGTACAAAAGTGCATCAGAAAAACCATAAATAAATGAATGAGTAAGATGAGGTATAACAGGGGCAGGCTGCATGGTTTGGAACCAAACACCTAGAGGCAGGACAAAGACAACACAGGGACCGCAGAAAATTATTTTTGTACAAGGAACCAATATTAGACGATGGACGTGCACAAAGCCCATAGAACAGATACAGCATGTCTCGAACAAGACAGTGCATGCACTGCCGAGGCTAGAATAAAAAGGTAGATTTTATTTGATTTGATTTTCTGTGGATCATTTTACCTAATACTAGTCATGGCAGTCATCTTGATTTCACTGCATAGCTGTAGAGAGTCAGAAACAGACATTGTTAGAAATGGGATTACTGGTTGATTGAGGTATGAGCAAGCCGCAACCACAATCCTAGTCAGGGTAAGAGGCAGGCAAATCTAAATTAACCTGTGCTCACTCTCTTGTAGTTTGGCACAGAGCGGTCAGGCTAACTTAAGTGTAATGTGTAAAGCATTTGTGCAACACTTCAAACAGTAAAAAACATTGAAAACACCACACAAAAATATCCCACACCAGGTTTAGAAAATAAATTATATTTTATCATATAAAACAAGACCAAAATAACAAAAATCCAATCAGGGAAACTGGAGATATTGAATTCTAAAGTTTTAGGGTAAAATAGCGCCAGAAAGCACGAGTACTTAAAAATAAAACATCCCAGGACACCCTTATTTTACGTATTGCCTAAAATACATAAAAATGAAAAAACACCCCCAGGACGCCCAATAGTGTCCGGTTGTGAATTCCTATTGGAACCAATCTCCAAGTTTGTAGATTTCTTTCTCAAACCATTTCTATCAGAAGTAAAATCTTATATACAAGACACCACGGACTTTATTAACAAGCTCATGACAATCAAATTTGAAAAAAACTCCCAGTTAATGGTTACAATGGACATAACCTCACTTTACACTCAAATCCCACAAGAGGAAGGCATTTATGTCCTTGAAGCATTTCTGGAAGAAAGACCAAGACCACACCCAATACCAACCGAATTCATTTTAAAACTCTCAGAATTCGCGTTGAAAAAGAATTATTTCAACTTTGATGGGGAATTTTATTTCCAAGTTGGTGGTGTGGCGATGGGATGCCCATTTGCCCCTGAATTAGCTGTATTGTTTATGGCAAAATATGAGGAGGCATTTGTCTACAGGAATAACCCCTATGTACAATGGATATCCCATTGGTATCGTTATATAGACAATATTTTTTTTATCTGGTCTGGACCAAAAGATGAACTCCAAAGATTCCATGATTGGATCAACAACAGGGTACCAACAATTAAATTCAGCATGGAATATTCGGCTGACAAAATGCCGTTTCTCGATGTGGAAGTGTACCCCAGTGAAGGTGAGCTAATAACAACACTCCATAAAAAATCAACTGACCAAAATAAGGCTCTTCACTTCCAGAGCAATCACCCTCGGAGTTTAAAAGACAACCTCCCATATGGGCAATATCTGCGGATAAGGCGAAATTGCCAATGTAAGGAAGAATACTGGAAACACGCAGATAATCTTACAGCGAATTTACTTCAACGCGGATACCCGAGAAAACTATTAAAGAAGTCAGCAAAAAGAGCATGGTGGACTCCACGCGATACCCTCTTGGAAAGAAGAGCTAAAAAAGAAACAGACAGGTTAGTCTTTGTCTCCACGTTCTGTCCCAACTCTAATGCTTTGAAAAAAGTAGTAAAACAAAACTGGCATCTGTTACGGAATTTGGATCAAACTTTCAAAAAGGAACCACTTTTCGCCTTTAAAAAGAATCACAGTGTTGCCAACCAATTGATCAGAACTGCTTTGCCCAAAAAGACAAATCCAGATTTACGGACTATGCTAAACTTACCACCGATCCGGGGACACCACAAATGTGGGACATGCACATGCTGCGACACCACGATAGAAGGAACAGTCTTCACATATAACCAAATTAGTTGGAAACATGACAAATTTTCCAACTGCAAATCACGCTACGTGGTGTACGGAATTATATGCCCCTGCAATCTGGCATATATTGGAAAAACAAACCAAGAAGTTCGCCTCCGAATACAGCAACATAAATCAAGGATTCGTAATAATGTGGCAGCGGCACCTTTAGTGAATCACTGGCAGGAAAAACAACACAAAGATACAGATTTAAATTGGACAGTCATCGCAAAGGTTGAAAATGATGCCAGAGGTGGTGACTTAGACGCAAACCTAACAAAAATGGAAGCGCTGTTAATTGTCAAATTTAACACAGCTTTTTCTGGACTGAATGAGATGTCAGAAATGTTCAAACTTTGAATTTATAACAAAATACACGACTAAAGTCTCCAATTGTGTCTTCTGTCATCATGTTCATTAATAACAATTATACTGATGCCTACACCCACTGCCAATGCGAGTAAATCAACCAACACTATATAGTATCTGTAACTATGGACACATCGGCTTGAGCCAGACAATGAGGTCATCAAGTTACTGTGCCATGGCCTCACGTGACATCGGGCAAACACGGACTACATCTCCCACAATCCCCATACACCAATGGTCAACTTTTCATCAAGTTCCAACACACATATGAGGATTTCAGAATAAGGTCCACAATCTCATGATGTATTAAGCAAGCGCACGTGCCAAAAATTTTATAATATAAACATTCCAGTCGGAGCGCATGCAATCGAGTCTTTAGCGATTGCGCGACATAAATAAGCATTATAGCACAAGAGCCTTCCAAAATACAAGAGGAATGATGTCCATATCCTAATTGCACACAATTCTTTATTTTCGCGAGCCAAGTTCATTAACTGCAACATAAAAACAAAGGAAACAGCACATTGACTACGTCCCCCAGGATCCTTCGCGGACCAGGAAGTAGCTACACAGTCCGACTCACGCTCCGCCGCCGGGAGCACTCGCCGCATCCTCCGGCTTTACAGATTCATTTCACTCGACAGGCAATCACCGCATACCATTGCAGGATTCAGTTATCCACATCATGTAAGTTTGACTGAGAGGTGTATGCTGGCATGTTGACTCTTTGGTCTAAAGAGATACGTTTTAGTAACTGAAGGCATTTTGTGTGTTTCTTTTGTGATAGAGGTTTGACTACCCGGACATACTTATACGTCTTCTGGTTTCTACTTAAACTGAGAGGTAAGAGGCAGCGGCTGGCAGTAGAAAAAGGCAGTGCAGCTTTAGAGTTTGAAAGCAAACCAATAAGTGCTTTTTTCCTTTTTCTCTTTCACAGACCTCGTCCTGATGAGAACTCTTTCACTAATTTGACTTCGAAACGCATAGACTCTATAAGCCTAAAAAGATTATCTAAAACTGTGAAAAACATCAAACGGTTCTTATAAAATACAAATGTTCTTGGGCTTCATTGTAATCCAATTGATTACATTATTGAAATAATTCACATTGTTTCTTGTAGATGTGTCTGTATATAATGTGTATATAGTGTGGTGTGAAAGTTGTATGATTGAAGGTGTGTGATCTGTTTTTGTCTAACTTTTTTCAAATTTTCCTTTTTTGTAAAAATATATATTTGAATAGACGCTATTTGTTGTTCATGTTGTACATAAGGTCTTAAAAATGAACTTGGTTAAAATCTTCCTTTCAAGTAAAAATGACTAAATGAGTCTAATCAAAATAAATAAACGACACTTTTTTGGTCAAAATAAACATCTGTTTCATCTCTGATGTTTAGCCAAGAGAAGGCAGGTAATTGATTGCCAGCACATGCATTTTCTGTTGTTCATTATTAGCTTGTGGCAAGCTGTGCTGTTGGGAGCCCAAACCCAGTAGTTTTTGTTCTAGGAAAGAAAGCACAAAGCGACAAAAAACGATATATAGTCACACCAGACTAGTACAAATTCACAAGATCAGGCCGACCGTGATGGAGCGTGGGATGGCTACTGGGACCCAGTTAGACCCGCTGAACAAAATACCTTTAAATCCTGGGTGCAGAGTATTTCATGGATCTGCGATAAAGATGCGTCACGCAGCAAAGGCAGGCATGAAACTAGATCATCTTGCAAGGCCTTAATCTTTCAATGTTGACAGGGCTTGCTATTCATAATTTGGTGTCCAGGACGTAAGATGCAGCCAAGACAATGCGTCAGTTCTGATAAGCGGTGAAGCTGTGATACGGAGTTACGTAGTCATCATTGAGGCAAATTTTGATGAGGGATGTGAGTAGCTTTCTCTAAGGAATGCAATGAGAAGTGGTAGTTCCAAAGGTGATGTGTTGTTCCCAAGATGTGGGAGGTGGCTGCAATGCAAGTCTTTTGCAACAGGTCCAATCCATGCAACAGTGTCAGTGCATTGGTTATGCTCGGGGATGAATTGCTCAGCTGAGGAGATTTGTCGGTTGTGCTTGGGGATGCATCGCACAGCAGAAAAGGTGCGCTGGCTATATTGGCAAGCACCTGAGGCACATTTCCAAGGGTCCAGGACTGGGGCGACACCACTTGGCACAGTAGATTCCCAGATGGCAGAGTCCAGGTGCAGGGGCTGGAAACCTATTATGCCCCTGAGGCTTCAGACTGAGAGGCCAGCCAACGTGCAGTTGGAGTCACTTTGAGTACTCGGGTCAAGTGAGGCAGCACTAGTCCTTCTCACCCAGGCAGGAGGGCAGCAGGACAGCACAGGAAAGCAGGAGTACAGTGGAGCAGTAATCCATCAGACTGGCAGTCCTTCAGCAGCACAGCAGTCCTTCTTCCTGGCAGAGTATCCACAATTGCAGATGTGTACATTCTTGCCAGTGTCTGAGGTTCAGTACCAACACCTGGTGGTGCCTGTGAAGTGGGGGAGGCTTCAAAGACTGATGTCCAATCTTATCAGCACTGTCTCCAGACTAACTACAATGGGTCGGCAGCGCTTTGTATGGGGACGGGACACAGCCCATTTAGGTGTAAGTGAGGCTGGGTCCAGCTCCCCCCTCCCATCCTGTCAGAATAGCCCACTCATTCACACCCAAGGTACTATTGTGGATGGCTGTCTAGGTGGAATACACAAAGCCCGACTGCCAACTACACTTGTTCATGTGATCAGAGACCAAATGACTAAAGCAAAAAAATACCAACTTTCTAAAAGTGGCGTTTTCAGAATTGCAATTTAAAATCTGACTGCACCATAAGTTTGGATTTTATATTGTGATGCCAAATACACCAGACTTAAAGGATTTCTCTCTTACCAATTTGATATTGCACTCGCAAATGTAATAAGGTAATCCCAGTATTATCCTGTGGGAGAGATAGGCCTTGCAGGAGTGAAAAATGACTGTAAGTTTTTCACTACCAAAACATGTAAAACTTAAAAGTAATTGTCCTGCCTTTTGAATACCCTGCCCTCTGGGTTGTCAAGAGCCTAACTTAAGGGTCATTTCTTTGTATAAAAAGAGAAAGTTTGAGCCTGGAAAAAGGTTTATTGTGCCAGGTCAACCTGGCAATGTAAACTGCACACACAGATTTTGCAATAGTATGCCTGAGACATGGATAGATGGCTACTTAGGTGGTTGGCACAAGCAGTGCTGCATGCCTACTAGTAGTATTTAGTTTGCAGGCCCTGGGCACATTTAGTACACTTTACAAGGGATTTATAGGCAAATTAAATATGCCAATTGGGTTTGAGCCAATATTGCCATGTTTAGGGGATGTGTAGGCGATTCTCTACGATATTAGGAAATTTTTAGTTGTGTGGAATCCGATTTGATGCATCTGAGTACTGTCTGTCTGCAGTTACGGATGCCTGCCTGTTTGAAGAGGGGTCGAAGTAATACATGTTTTTCTGAGCCCATGCTTGGGCAAGTGCAGATTATATGGATGAGGTCTTCCAGTCCTTGATTACATAGGCAGCAGGTGTTATCACCTGGCATCCTCATCGGAGGTGGAAGGTGTGGCAGGATTGGTACTGAGCCAAGCCGATACTAAGTATTTTGTTTTTCAGTGTGATATTGAACCCTCTCTTAGGTAGGGCTGTAATGTAGCTGCAACATAGTCATTGAGTATAAGCCAGCCACAGGCCCTTTTTGCAAGTGTGGTCTTGTCTTCTACAGGTGAGAGCGCCTTGATCGATTTAGAGACCACTTTCTTAAAGCTGGTGTATGTCGCCGCCGATAACCATGCAATTTCCAGGCCTCGCTGGTTTAGAGAGTCTCTGAGGTACAGTGAGGCTGGCATTGTTCCTTTCTGTTTCAGTTAGTTTTCCTCTGCTCCTCTGATTTTTTACCAACATTTTAGGTAGGCCCCCCCTTCTAGCCAGAGTCTGTTTTTGGAGCCTGAACTTTAACCTTATTTGCGCAGGAGAGAAGCATTTTGGAATGTGGAAAATTGCTCTCTATGTCTTGGTTGTTATCCTTTCCACAGCTATTGCATCTCTTCCTCGCATTGCCCATTTTCAGTAAAGAAAATAATTGGTGGTCTTATTACATGACGCTTGAGTAGTGCTTATATCAGTCCTTAGCGCCTTCGCTATTGTTTCCGGTTAACAGTGGTGACGGATAAACCTACCTATAGTTACATAGGTCTTTTCAAGCTTGAATCTTTCAAAATGGTTCCTTTTGAATTACTACCCTGTTGTGCTACATTGTTTTGCATTGTACCTATCCTGTATGTGTCGATATGGGTGATGTTGACATACCGCAGCATGGTGGCATTGCGGTCCGCACTCATTTGCAGGCTTACAATGTCACCTTGGAGGGGATGGCGGTTATTTTGGTAGTGAGTGCTGAGATAGCTTACCCGTTTGAGATTTTCTACTCATGGGTGACATTTCCTGCAGTGGATGCAGCTACTCAGGTATTTCACACTTATACTCACACACCCGTGCCCGTGGAATATGTTCTTTATAGGACACAGGAAATTCCGATCTCTGCATGGCAGCACCATGCTTGGTTTAATGGCCCCCTTCCCCACAGTTTAACGGCGATTAGATTAGGTCCTTTGTCCATTCCAGGCGCTTCTTGGCCTGTTTTGGCTGGATTTACCTCGCATCCTCATGCGGGGCAGTCCCCGTTGCTGAATTGAGGCTCCTATTTAACTCCACAATAAGAGTTATTAGGGCCTTGGTTCAATATGTTACCCGCAATTTCCAGGGCGGGACCCATGGTGTTGCGGCGCTTCCAGCTGGACCGAGCAGGATGAAGCTTAGTCCCGTTATGGTTAATGCGGTTATGGGCAAGCGTCCCCAGGATAAGGATGATATTCCTTTCTGGCTTGCTGAGAAATTTGACAAGCTGGAGGCAGTTTTTTCTAATTTGAGTCCTGTAGAAAGACACAGGATTCTTACAATTAGTTTGCCCAAGGACTTGGTACTGGAAGCCGGTGAATGAGAGTCATGGGGTAGAATCTTTGCGGCAGTGTAGACAAGGTGCTTCGGCACTCCGTCAATGGCTGTCCTTCCGACGGTCATTAAGCGTGTTCAAGACGAGCACGGACCTGAGGCTGCGGTTGAATTGGGAATGAGACTCGTTGGTTCATTTGATGTGGTTTCCGGTCTCGTCCTTTCTAATGTAAAGGGATATGCGGTAAACTTCCAAGTGTCTAATGCTTTACGCGGAGTCCCTGATGCCGATAAACCCCAACAGTTACCGAGAATTATTACGGCGGCTTATAAGACCATAGGCCGTAATAGTTTAGGTGTCAAACCCTTTGCTGCTAAAGAGAAAAAACAAACTCAGGGGTATAAGTCTGAGAAAGACGATCAACCCAAAGCTCCAAAGCAAAATTGAAACAAAAACAAAAAACAGGGAAAACAACAACAGAAACATGAGTCCCGTCCCGCCTCACCAGTGCCTGTGTCTAATGAGCGCTCTTATGACTTGCGCGACCGCTCTACGATTAAGTCACCTGATCGTTTTCAGGTTCCTGATCAACGTTCTCCTCATTCTTTGCAGGACACATCGGCCTCATCACCCGGTGGTGGAGGCGACGGCAGAGGACGGGGTGGCCAGCAGAGTCGCGACCATCCCCGCCCGAAAGACGGAAAAGGCAGTTGCTGCTTTAACAGCGAGATATGCCACAGATAGTGAGAACACAGCTTCAGAATCAGACGTGGGCGCTGACGCTGTTGGACAGCGCAGCAGAGATTACCCTTGTTCGAGAGGCCCTGTGTCCACTACTGAAGGTGACAGCAACTGACAAATTCATTGTTGTTGGGACAGCTGATACTAGAGTAGCTCCCCCTGATAGGCTTTTTTAAATTGACCTTTTAATTGAAGGTGACATACAACGTACCATAAAAGGGGTATTTGGGGAAAATCTTACCACTATGTATGACATTTTGTTGGCGGAGGCTGACTGGCCCCCACCTTTTGTTCTCGCAGCCCAGAGAGGGGAGGAGGTCATCCTCCCTAGTTTCACGCACACCGTGTCAAAGGAGCATGCGCTGAATTTTGCAGAAGAGTGGGCTAAGGTCCTTGCGCCTGCTTTGTACCGTACTCACTGTGGTTGGGATAAATTCTCCCCCCAACATGAGATTCCCTTGCGGTCTATGACACAGCCTCAACCTCAATATCCCATGAGGCATGAAGCGAAAGCTTCGGTCACAGAAATCCATGAATAATTGGAATATCAAGGTGTGATTGAAACTTGTGTGTCTCAGATGAATAACTCTCTTTTTACTGCAACCAAGCCTGATGGTTCTTACCATTTGGTATTGGATTACCTGCATCTAAACTCGCATTTCCATACCTGTGCAGTACAGAATACCTACGGCTCTGCCCTGGTGGATGGTCTTGTGCGTAAAAGGTTTAAAACCACACTTGATATATCCAATGGTTTTTTTGCCCACAACCTTTCTGGTTTAAGTAGTCAATGGACCACTTTTACCAGCGGTGGCACACAGCGAAAATGTAAACGTTTAGCAATGGTCTATAAGAATAGTCCAGGTGTGTTTGCTGCCCGTATAGTTTTTCTTCTAGAGAGTCGACCCAGGTGTGTGTTCGTATGTGGATGACATTTATCTCACAGACGACGAGATATGGGTGCATCTGTGCCGCGTTGATCGCATAATTTATAATTTTGCGGACTTCGGTTACAAATTTAACTTTGTGAAGTCGCACATTGCAGAGTACACAGTGTTGTTCCTGGGCTATGAGCTCAACAATGAAGGTTGAGGATTGGCTCCTCACTTCTTGGATAAATGCGCACAACTGTGTGCCCCTACAACACAGAACAAAATTGCAATCCTTGCTGGGATTTTGGAATTTCGGGCGTACTTATATTCCCGAATATGCCCAGCGTATCAAGCCATTATATGCTTTGATACAACCAACTTTTACCAATTCGTGCTGGCTGCCTGAACATTCTGCCATTTTCCAATCTTTGCAGGCTGATCTTCTAGAATCTAAATTCTTACTGACTCGTGATAACCACACCAACCTGGTGATAAGAATTGTCCCTGGCGTGGTGGGTTTCACATACCTTACTTATAACGAAGGCGACACAGTACCTATTGCTTACAAGTCACACTTGTACACTTCGGCTGAAATGTGTTTTTTTACAGTGGAAAAAGTTTTGACAGTAGTGGAAATGGCGATTTTGAAAGAACGCACACTTTCACAAGGAAAAAGCATGTTGGTTGTCACACCATATCCTGCCATGGAGGCAGTTCCGAAAGCAAGTGTACCTAATTCTAAAGCTTTGCACCCACAGTGGATACAATGGGCAACACCTTTGATGTCTCCGGATGTCACGTTCATTTTTGATGCCTCCGTACAGACGCAGGAGTTTTTGAAGTATGAAATTTGTTCATCCTGCTCCGTTGACTATGCTGCCTTTGGAGGATTTCCATTGTATCATTTACACTGATGGTCCTGCGCAATTCGCTCATGGGTCTAAGCATGCATACGTCTCAGCTTGCGCAATTGTGGTTGGTACCATGGTAAATGGAGAATTCAAGTCCGATGTCGTGCATACACAGACATTAGGGAACTGTACCACCCAATTAGCAGAGCTCTGTGCTCTGATGCTTGCATTGGAGTACGCAGATCCTGGTGTGACTACACCTATTGTGAGTGACTCTTACTACTGTGTCTAGTCTTACAATGACAATCTGTACTTTTGGGCTCAGAATGACTATCAGGACTCCAAAGTTAGCACAATAAAACATAAAATAATCTGGGTTTGAGTGGCTGAACTTAAAGAGCAACTGCCACTCGTTTATGTAATTCTTACTCTTGGTCATCAGCGTGTGGGAGTTCAACCTGTTGGCAATAGTCTGGCTGATGAGGCCGCGAAGACAGCAGTTTCGACATTTTTGGTTGCAACAGTTACACGTTCCAAAAGTAAGATTGATGATGACATCTTGGCAGCAATTGCCGCTACTGAGAAGGGAAGTAAATATTCTACTGGATTTCCTTCAAAGTATTCTTATCATTTAAGTCCTGATAAAGTTCCTTATATGAAAATACTAGACATTGGTGACAGATTGATTCCCAACGCAGACCGCAGGTCAGCGCTGATTACAGCTGCCACGAGGGTGTTGCGTCCGCACATGCGGGTTTTTAGGCTACTGTATCTCAGCTACAACTGCGTTTTTGGTGGCGAGGACTGTATAAACAGACGCGTGATTATGTCCTTCAATGTTACATTTGTCAGCAGATCAAACCCTCGACTGCTACGCGCCCGCCCCAGACACAGTTGTACATTTCTAATAAACCACTTGGTTGTGTTTATTTGGAACACTGCAGTCCTTTTTCTTCAGATACTGCATATAAGTAAATCTTAGTTGCAGTTGATTCTTGTACGGTCTTTGTATGGGTGTGGCCCCACCGAAGTGGTGTTTCACGAACTGTCATAAGGGATTTGTGTGTCTTTGTGGGAATTTTTGTGTGTGGCACCTTCCATTCGGACCATGGTCCAGCATTCTCCTCTAAGGCGTACAAGGATGCATTGAGTTCATTGGGGGTCCAGGTCAAATGTTCGTCTCCATACTGGCCTGAGGGTAATAGTGTTGTGGAGCGTATGAACCGTGACTTAAAGCAATTCTTGACAGCTAGAGTTATAGGTACCGTCCGGAACTGGCTAGCCCATCTCAATGGCGTACAGCGTGCACTTAATAATCTACCTAGAAGGTCTATGGGTGGGCGGACCCCATACGAGATGCTCTTTGGTATCAAAATGTTTATCTCGGACCTTGAAGGTCTAGACCAGGTGGCGGCAGCTGCCCCTCTTGACGTAGATGAACATTGTAATGTTTTACAGACTCTACAAGAGATGAGAGACAGTCTTGCAAAGGAACACAACCCTCCACATCTGATGCTGCGTTGTATATTCCGGTAGTTGGCTAGCTACACAGAGTCAGAGAACTGGTCCAAGAGAAGGTCGAGATCAAGAAAGAGTTTGCCCCTCATATCAAGCTCCAGTTCCTGTACTTGACGTGCAGGGCACAAGAACAGTAGTTTTACCTCCTCTTCCAGGTTGTAAGGAAAAAAGGTACATCTCCATTGACAATGTCAAATTACACAGAGTGGGCGATTCTTCTTAGTATGACACCTGCGGTCTCCTGTCCATCGATACTGAGAAATTCAGTTTTGGCTCCGGCTCTTGACAACAGGCCGGACGTTGCCATCGAGATGCCTGCAGTTTCAAGTCCTTTATTGAATACCCCACCTGATGCTCATCTTGATGATAGTGAGTATACTTACCCCACAGACATATCAATGCCTGATTTACAAACCTGTTTGGCAACTGAGTCCAGATTTTCATTTGACACTAACTCTACCCCATCGAAGTTCCCTTCAAAAATTTCAGTTTTTGCAGCATGGTTTAAAAAACATTTTTTGATATCCCCTGGACTTACATCTGGTTGGTGCTTTTTTCAATTTTTTTGTTTATGTCAGTTGGCTTTGTGGTGTATTTGTTCCGTCTTGTGAATGGACACTACGTTGAAGAGAGTACTTCTATTCGATTAATTAATGGAACATTGGCACTCCATTCCTCATCACACAGATTGAAGAGGGACCTGACTTTTATAAATATTACTGCTTGGCCCTTCTTAGATGGGATTGTATGGGATGCTATTAAATGTCAGATTGACGGTCCCACAGAGGTTATAAATTTCCCGAACGTACTAAGAGTTTCTATGGGGATGTGATTAAACAAAATATACACTCTGATAATTGGGATGTTCAAGCTGTAGAGGCTTTGTTTTCAGATTTAAAATATTATGCTGCTTTTGATGCTGAGGATTTATATTTAGATTCAGCTAATTATGGTGATTTGCCCTTTTATCAAAACACTTTGGAAATCATTACCTGCATAAGGCAAACACAAGGAGGAATATAGTTAATTATACGCAATGGGAACATTGCCCCGCTCCTGTTGAAGGCAGCTCAGGTTCCCTTCTAAAGAGATACACTTATTTTACTGATTTTAATCAGTCAAATCCTAATGCATTTTATTTTAAGATGTCTGAGAAGTCCTCTTCCAAGGTTAGACTTACGCACACAAAATGTTTATATTCTAAGTCCTTTCTTGACCAATTGGATACCGGGGGCTATGAACT
Organism: Lissotriton vulgaris; assembly: GCF_964263255.1. Lineage (NCBI taxonomy): Eukaryota > Metazoa > Chordata > Amphibia > Caudata > Salamandridae > Lissotriton > Lissotriton vulgaris. The sequence continues at coordinate 292,798,686 of NC_141697.1, read as the reverse complement.
GCGGAAAGATACTATTGATCTTAAATCTGTTTGGGGTTCTAAAAGTTGGCAAGTGCAAGGCACAGAGACTTTGCATCGTGCATGTCTCATCCCGAACCATATATTGTTTTTCAATTCGACTATTTCACAAACCACCTGCTTTGGATTGGCTACTACTAAAAAATGTAATGCTCCTTCTTTTCCAGAGTTGGAAGAATACCCCAGATGGGATAATAATACCAGTATTTTGATCAGGTATTTACAGACCCTGTTGCTGAATTCTTCTTTTAACATATTCCGTTTGGTTCCTAAGGGTTGGTTGTTGTGGCACAGAAGTGCAGATTCTTGCCAACATCGTTTTCTGGGTTTAGCCCCGAGCTTCACAAGGGTTAAGGTGGATCCCTGTTTTGAGAGTGACCATTCTGTAACTACCTATTCCGTAGGCAAGCTGTGTCAGAATTGGCTGAAACACTCCACTTTAGTGTCAGTTAAGCTTCATTTGTCTAAATTGACTGACAATGTTGATCTGAATGACTTTGTCAAGGGCCCTGCTTCCGGCAGATCCAAAAGGTGGATATATGCTATTTACAACGAAGTTTGGAAGCTGTCCCAGATTGAGGCTGCTTCTCACTTGAGAGCTATAGATCGGGCAAATTTAGAGAAAGTGCTTGCAGTTGTAGATAACAGCATTAACACCCTTTATTCCTGCATTTACATCAATTGCGTTCCATTATGCAGTTTGCATGGACTTTACAAACGTTAAAGGCAGAGAAGGTGCCTTGGGACTACATGAACACGCCCTCATTGTTTCCCCCTTTTAATTTGACTGACAAACAGCAATTTATGTCTATGAAAGATGTAGCCGCCACCCCCAGTAATGCAGGCAGGGCTAGGGGAGGCCTTCTAACCCTATTTTCACTAGATCTTAAAGGGCCTTTAAGGCAGATTAAAAATGATTCACCACATTTTTTAATTGTTGAAAGGGAAATTAGTCCCACAAAGAGAACTTTGTTTATAAATTTTTATAATTCAGGAAACAGGGATTGTTGTGGTAATAATATTGATGCCCTAGATTCCTTCTTAAACTCAGTCAGTCACAATACTCATACCAATTTCGAATATGTGCTTATGGGCGATTTAAATATCCATCCCTGCAAACTTATGTGTGGCTCAACCGACTTTGTGGGGGTTATGGGATCTGAGGGACCCCACTTTGAGCACACTAAATCAGGCGAAGAGTTGAAAGAACTCCTGGCCAATTTCAATTTCTCAGAACCCACAACTACAGAAGGGGAGTCTAGAACACCCACTTTTAAGGGGATAGTCCCAGGTACAATAATCGATTATATATTTGTGACCCCAGCTATCCTTAACAGGGCTATCTCTTACTGCACAGTTCCCTCTCCCCTCAGTGACCACAACCCTGTACTTCTGGAGGTTGCTTGGGGGGAATCCATCGGCCCGATGCCGGGGCAAGCCAACTCAGGGCTTACTTTACACCCAACAGACCAGGGCAGAAGGCTCAAATGGGAAAATGTGGTACCGGACAATTTTTATGTTGATATTCTCCCGCAAATCGAGGACCAGGTCACGATCTGCCAGAACCCAGACACCCCAGATCATGAGATAATGGATGCTTTTCAAATCATTTGTAGCCAAATTTCTTCTAACCTCACGGTTAAATTGAGGAAGGGCGAGCGCAACCATTGCCGCTGGTTCGATGCTTCATGCTTGAAAGCCCACAAATCTTTAAAGGCTGCTCTTAAAGCAAACCCAAGGGTGAGGACAGAAATCGTAATTTTAAGAAAGGAATATAAGCGAGCTATCAAGGTCAGGCAGGACAAAATTAAAAACGAGGCCTGGGAGAATTTACTCTCTACTGATATCTTAAGGGACAGCAAGCAATTTTGGGCCATAATTAATAAGCCCTTCTTCTCTGACTCGCCCAATCTAGCTATGGACTGTGTCATCCCTGACGATAAATGGTTGGCACATTTTAGATCAGTCTATGGAGATAATGGCACGGCTGTGCAGTTGATTAACACGACCGTCCCAGAGGCCCCCCCCATATGCTTTAACAGGGTTGAGGTTGAGAAAGCCATTCTGGCCACCACTAAGAACAAAGCCCCTGGGCCAGATGGGGTGCCGCCAGATTTCTATATACACTCCCCAAAATTATGGGCGGGCATTCTAGTTAATGTAGTTATAGTGGCCAATGGCAACTCTCTACCAACTACATGGGTAACCTCTACAATCGTTCCCATATTTAAGAAGGGGCACTGGGACGACCCAGGGTGCTATAGGCCCATATCCCTTTTGGACTCTGCAATCAAGATCCTAGGCAGAGTCCTTTTGGCCAGGCTAAGGGACAGTTTGGAGAGTTGTGGAGGTTTGGCTGACATCCAATATGGATTCAGAGAGAAGAGAGGAACAATAGAGCAGTGCTCCAACTTACACCTGTTGATCTCAAAGTATACGGTGGCTAAGGAGGGGTCTCTGTACCTAGCGTTTATGGACCTCTCCTCGGCCTTCGACTTGGTGACCAGGTCTAAGTTCTGGGACATCCTTTTGAGGATGGGGATCGATGAGGCACTGGTTAGGTTTATGGCTTCAATCAATCAATCAATCAATCATAGCATTTGTATAGCGCACTACGCACCCGGCAGGGTCTCAAGGCGCTTGGGGGAAGGGGTCCGCTATTGCTTGAACAGCCAGGTCTTGAGTTGTCGCCTGAAGGTGAGATGGTCCTGCTTCAGCTGCAGATGGATAGGGAGGGGATTCCAAGTCTTGGCCGCCAGGTAGGAGAAGGATCTACCTCCGGCGGTGGCTCTTCGGATGCGTGGTACGGCGGCGAGGGCGAGTCTTGTGGAACGTAGCTGGCGGCTGGGCGTGTAGAAGGTCAGGCGGTCGTTGAGGTACTTGGGGCTTCACTCCACCAAGAGCTATTTGCAGTTCTGCGGGTCACAAAAGAGGGTAGATGCACGTCTCATTTTAACTCCATGCGAGGGGTCAGGCAGGGCTGCATACTGGCTCCCCTGCTTTTCATAATCTATATCAACGGCCTAGGTAGCCACCTGGATGCAGCGGCCAGAGACGTTCCGCGTGTAGGAGAAGTTAAGATCCCTGCTCTCCTATACGCGGATGATGCGGTGCTGATAGCCCGCACTGGTGTCTGTCTCCAGCAGCTCCTGGACGCCTTTGGCACCTTTATGGACCAACTAGACTTGAAGGTCAACTCGAACAAGTCACACACCATGGTTGTTGGACACCACAGGAAAAAGGCCCTAGTAAAAACTTTTAAATGTAAGGGCGAAGTTGTTACTAGTGTTTCAGCCTTTCCCTACCTGGGGGTGCTTTTTGATGACAAGGGTACCTGGGGCCCACAGGTAAGGGCCAAAAGCCTGGCGGTGACCAGGACATCAACGGCCCTTTTGGGTTTTGCGAAAAGGCTGGGCTCTAGACCGATGGAAGCCCTCTTAAAGGTTTGCAACAGTAAATGTTTTTCAGTGGCATTGTATGGCGCACCATTATGGGGTTATGTATGTCTGGAAACTATCCAAAAGGTGGAAATCAGATTCTTACGTTCCCTTTTGTCTGTTCCCCAGTCGACACCAACTTTTTCCATACATGCAGAAGTGGGTCTGGATTATGTTTGTGATAGGTTAAACCTAGCGCCTTTGATCTACTGGCTTTAGACATGGCTCAATAAAGAACTAACTCTTAATCATTTGATAATGAAGGAAGTCATGTCTTTGGATCACAGTAGTAGAGTACCGTGGATGGCCTACCTGAAGAAGTCCTTTATGGAACTGGGCCGCCCGGAACTCTTTACAGACCCCTCTAGACATCGTTAAAAAACAATTTATGCTAAGGGCAAGAGTGTGTCGAGAGGAAAGGGAACTGCAGAAGCCAGCAGTGAGACGACACTATTTGCTAGTGAGTTCCATCGCACTAGAACCTTATTTATGCTTTGTCACTAAGCCATTTCACAGGTTTCTTTTAACCAAATTTAAATTCAATCTTATACATTTTTATTTAGGAAGTTTTAACACATGGGTGAAACCAGAGTCAGCACCGCCCTCTACTTGTGATAATTTTTCCGTACAAGATACCTGCATTTTGTTATGTTTTGTGGTTTCTTTTCAGATTATAGAAAAAGATATTTGTTACCTGTTCTAAGGGAAGCTGGCTTCTCCCAGGTGAGACAAATACAAATGAAGGAGGCCCCCTTAACTGTCAGTTCCGGGACAGGGGAGAATAGGTCAACAAACAGAGAAGTCCCACAATTGACCCTGATTGGGTGGTATAGTCTTATAGGTGCCCAAAGTTATGTTTTTACGAATACCAATCACACATTGTTGTACGTAAAGCTTAAGACTCTATTAGTTTATAAAGCGGCCAACACCTAGATACAAACAGTACTTTCCTATTGGTTTTGTCAAATTCTAGAGAAGGACAAGACATTCAGGTTTTAGAAAAATATAACAATGTATATTTATTTCAGAGTAAAGAAGTCATTCGCAAAACACAGGTGAATTAAAAACAATTGATACAGTAGCTAGTTTAAAAACATGGTTAAAAAAAATTCAGTGGTGTACGCAACAAACAAATAGTTCATACATTAGAATTATAAACACAACAGACTTATCAAAAAATTTACACAAGAACAGGGGTCGACGCGGCGTTTCGGTTTTTGGAGAAACGATTAAAAACCTTCTTCAGGACCAAGTTCTAGAAAGAAACATAAAATTACTTTTTTTGCGTATGACAGATATTAAGTGCATATACAGAGCATTTATTCTTTTTTACAACAACCTTATCAACCTAAAGCATGTCCTAACAGTTATAGAGACGGAACATCTAGTTTCTATTCGTAGTGGGCCATGACCTGTTTACAGGGTTAAGTACAGATATTGGTATTTGTAAAGAACATGTTGACTCCAAGGCGGGGCATGTCACTGGTGGGTGTCAGAGATTGGTATATACATTATCTCTGCAATAAGGCTAACAATGATTACCTTAATATCAAATGAAGTGATTAAGTAATTCTGACATCTCTTGGTGTACTTCACATAAGTTACTCATTGTTAACCAAATGGTGGGTAGTTGATGTCTCTTACCCAATATGGATTAATGTTTAATAAGGCTAATTACCTTAGTTGTACAAAACTTTACTCCCAATAAATCCGGGGAGACTTTCTGCCCAATTGTATTTTTGGGTTTCAACTGGGCTGCATATTGCCAGGTCTGCAAGCAATTTCTAATTCCTATGAGAAAATGGTGTTGAAAATGCCCATGTTAGATACCAGCTATGTATACTATCTGGAATAAAGGTCTATGTAATGGGTTACAACTACCTTGTAGTATCCTTGTGGAAGTTCATATGATAGAAGTAGGAGCCACCGATATGTGAAGTTCATAGGGCTGAAAAATAAGTTAATAGGAAGCGCTAAGTCTCGATTTTTTTGGGCTTGTCTCAATATTGCCAACAGAAGAGGGTATTTGACTTACCCAGATTTTTAATTACTGGATCCCCAATCCAACACAACCTTTTCGTACAGCGCCATACGAAAAGGTTGTGTTGGATTGGGGATCCAGTAATTAAAAATCTGGGTAAGTCAAATACCCTCTTCTGTTGGCAATATTGAGACAAGCCCAAAAAAATCGAGACTTAGCGCTTCCTATTAACTTATTTTTCAGCCCTATGAACTTCACATATCGGTGGCTCCTACTTCTATCGTATGAACTTCCACAAGGATACTACAAGGTAGTTGTAACCCATTACATAGACCTTTATTCCAGATAGTATACATAGCTGGTATCTAACATGGGCATTTTCAACACCATTTTCTCATAGGAATTAGAAATGGCTTGCAGACCTGGCAATATGCAGCCCAGTTGAAACCCAAAAATACAATTGGGCAGAAAGTCTCCCCGGATTTATTGGGAGTAAAGTTTTGTACAACTAAGGTAATTAGCCTTATTAAACATTAATCCATATTGGGTAAGAGACATCAACTACCCACCATTTGGTTAACAATGAGTAACTTATGTGAAGTACACCAAGAGATGTCAGAATTACTTAATCACTTCATTTGATATTAAGGTAATCATTGTTAGCCTTATTGCAGAGATAATGTATATACCAATCTCTGACACCCACCAGTGACATGCCCCGCCTTGGAGTCAACATGTTCTTTACAAATACCAATATCTGTACTTAACCCTGTAAACAGGTCATGGCCCACTACGAATAGAAACTAGATGTTCCGTCTCTATAACTGTTAGGACATGCTTTAGGTTGATAAGGTTGTTGTAAAAAAGAATAAATGCTCTGTATATGCACTTAATATCTGTCATACGCAAAAAAAGTAATTTTATGTTTCTTTCTAGAACTTGGTCCTGAAGAAGGTTTTTAATCGTTTCTCCAAAAACCGAAACGCCGCGTCGACCCCTGTTCTTGTGTAAATTTTTTGATAAGTCTGTTGTGTTTATAATTCTAATGTATGAACTATTTGTTTGTTGCGTACACCACTGAATTTTTTTAACCATGTTTTTAAACTAGCTACTGTATCAATTGTTTTTAATTCACCTGTGTTTTGCGAATGACTTCTTTACTCTGAAATAAATATACATTGTTATATTTTTCTAAAACCTGAATGTCTTGTCCTTCTCTAGAATTTGACAAAACCAATAGGAAAGTACTGTTTGTATCTAGGTGTTGGCCGCTTTATAAACTAATAGAGTCTTAAGCTTTACGTACAACAATGTGTGATTGGTATTCGTAAAAACATAACTTTGGGCACCTATAAGACTATACCACCCAATCAGGGTCAATTGTGGGACTTCTCTGTTTGTTGACCTATTCTCCCAGGTGAGACCAGCCATGTTTTATCTCCAATCTTTGTGTAATATCCGTATCACATTTTGTATGGCAAACTTTTTAGTGGCGGCGGTTAGATCGAGATCACGCAAGATATTATAAGATTTCCCCGTATGAATTGTATTCTAACACCTTTTTATAATCCTGTTTTTAGCCTAAATATTTAGCCACATGAATTCGATTGATATGAAATTGTTTAATCGTGTTTTACTTGTATAAAAATGTTTTTATTTTCTTTGTATGATTTTTAACTAAATCGAATAAAGATTCTTTGACTGACTTACTTACTGTCTATGAAAGATGCAACTTTTTCTATGTTACACATTGAAAAGTTAGAACCTTTGCCGTTTTCTGTGGCCGAGACAAATTCGTCCATGGGTTAATATCATTACTTTTTCCTTTGTTCAGATTCGAAGCTTGCATGAAGAACTAGGCAATTGGCAGGTATGAACCTCTGGGCACTGCTTATCTCCATGAAGCTTGATCATTACCATTTACCTATAGGTGCCTGAGGGAGGTAAAAGAGGTTCATTTGAATGGTGAAGATTGCACAACAAAACCAGATCACTCGTTAGTGTATAGAAATATACAATTGCATGGCTCGTGTAATCAAATTGCACCTAATTTGGCCTGTGTATTATAAAGTACTCCGACGCCTGCTATCATGCCCACATTCACATTACTAGCAAACGGTAGCTATTTACTTTTAAATAATGAAGATTGTTGTGGGATGCTGGCTGGAATTCCTTACATCGTTACGGTCTCCCAACGTGCAGTTTGTTGTAAAAATGCAATGTTTCCTCCTGCACATGGGAAGCTGGATGTTTTCATCTGGCCATCGATTCCGACCTTGAAAGCAGAGTTCAACAAGATGAGTCGAATAAGAGCTCTTTTGTCCCAGAAAGAAGTCGCCCTTACATCTGCCCCTGAAACATTTGTCCTTCGCGTGGCAAACACCCGCACAGAAGAGCATGCGTTATTAAATATGGATCTTCCCCTGCATTTCGGGGAGTTAATTCACACTATCTTTAATTCCTCCTCAACCACAGGGCTGGCTCACTTTTTTAAAGTTGTTAGTAGTGGTCTTGTGACCTCCTTTAAAACTACATTCGGTGTGTTCCAAGCATTTTTTCATTCGATTTTTTCCAGCATCTTTGGTGGATTTCCCTTGATGCTCACTCTGGTTGCCGATGTGCTTCTAATAATTTGTTTATTTAAGAATGAATGCACATCCTGTGCCACGAGACAATTTGCCCCAGCTGTTGCTGCTCCGCAACCGAAAGCTTGATTACTATGGAGCGCTGCCTCTGGCTACATTGAGAGCAGTTTATGGATTATCGTTTCGATTTTCCTTTTTCACATGCGTCCAGCCTGTTTTTCGTTGCCTAAGCTCCGATTTCGAATGGGCTCTGGATTTGTGTCTCTGCAGTATGGTGACTCCCAACACAGATTATGATCAACTGATGAGCCCCTTAGTTGCTCATGAATTGCTTTGTTCTGGCAGCGGGATTATGGTCTTTGCAGCAATGCATGGAGTCCTGGGACGTTGGAATATTTTTGCAGCGGCGCATGAATTCTTGGCACGCAGTTATATTGAAGTAAACCGGATTTGTCCTCTGATGGTACTAGAGGCTCCAGTTATTGAGGAACATATATGGTCATTCCCATTACTAAATTGGATGGCTGAAATGTTTTCAGATGAGAACAATGACTCCCTGTTGGAGGCTGTTGCAACGAACTGTGCATATACACTGTTGGAGTGAGGTGCGTTTCCTTCTCTCTCTCTTTCACGACGGACGTCATATGCTGCACATTGTATTTTTTTGTTTCGATTTTTTCTGGCCTATTGGCTTTACTGGACCCACAAGTGATAACTAAATAGGAGTATTTTCAAAATTCGAAGTTTGCTCCCATTTTTTGATTATGGCAAATTTGAGCTTGATTCTATCTCTCAAACTTGAACTTTGCGTTCCTGCTTTGCCCCCATTACTTGTCCGAGCTCCGATCAAGGGAGGGTGTAGTGGGGCTGAGCCTTGCATTCATACAGTGTTAAGTTAGCATGAGCTTATTAGAAGTTTAAAAGCCATTTTAACTTACTTTTGCTGTCTTTTGCACACGGCACACATGTTAACTATTGTTTAGAGTTAGTCTGAGTGTTTTGCTTCACATGAGAATAACTTGTTTTTCTACATTGCTAGATTTGCTTCTTAAGCTTAGTCTGAACAGTGAGTGCCGAGGCCTTCAAGGTTATAACAACACTGTAGCTGTTGTTCAAACTGATCAGCACACGTTCTAGCCACAACATATATGCAGGTGTGGCACTGTGTAGGCATGATCGAACCCACTTGGAGAACATTTGTATGCTGAGAGCTTGTGCAGAACTTGATGTGATTCACTCCTGCTAATCTTTGAGGTATGGGGTCGCCTATGCAAGCCTAAGAGACCTTCTTTAGTTATAAAATAACCTACTAGCAAGGGAGGGCAAAATATAGGTATATATTTAACCTGTTTCCATTTAGCATTATAACATGCTTTGACCCTTTGCCTTTGTATTTTGTGGAATTGTAACTATGCTGACAATCTTATTTCTTATCATATGTCTGCTGGCATTAGCTAAGATGCTGCACCTGAGATCACGACATTAAAATAAATATTTTAAACTTGCACGTGTCTCCCTTTACTTCCTGTTTTGGACTGGTATGAGAGTATAACAAAAGAGTGCTCATATTTCCCACCTTCCCTTGGGTATCCTAAGTCACATGTTCTGGGTTGTCTAATCATTGGTTACTTTACTATAGGACGAAGAGCTAATGAGACAATGATGTTAGTCTGGTAGGGGATTTTGGGTACTAAGGTGAGTTTTTGGCACACCCTAATTCATTGAGGTCCTGAGTCTCTGTGCACAGTTCTGTGTCTGAGCAGAATCCCTGCAACACTGCAGGCCAATCTCCCAAACAGCACTCAGCTTAGCTCCTTCAGTTCCTCTCTGGTTCCTCTCCTCCGCAAAGGTACTTCTTGTTTCCCAAAAGTGATCTACATTTCTGGGGTCAGTGTCCCCAGCCACGGCCTGTGGAGGGAGTTTCGGTGGGGCGGAGAGGGGGGGCGGGGGAGGGGCAGGGTGGGGGTTGCTGAAAACCGGAGTAGGGATAATTGGATGTAAGTAAACAGTTTAATTAATAAAACAATTTTGTAGCGCGCCCTGCATCGCAAAATGTGATGCAGGGTGCGCTACGAAATTTGTTTTATTAATTAAATTGTTTACTTACCTTCAATTATCCATACTCCGGTTTTTAGCACCCCCCACCCTGCCCCTCCCCCACCCCGCCTCTCTGCCCCACCGAAACACCCTCCACGGGCCGCGGCTGTGTGTCCCCCCTTTTATACACCTATTCTCCTTGTTCTCTGAAGGTAGAGAGTGTCTGTTCCTAGTCCAAACCAGTGCTGGTCAGTCCTGGAGCAGTCCAGGGTTGACAAGTCTCCTTCTTTCTTTTGACAATGTGGGCCAGGGACATCAGACACACCACAGGAGGTGGAGCCAGCATTGTGGAAGGTAGGCACATCCCTATTCAGGTCCCAGGTGCTCCCCTCCCCTCACTCTTTAAGCAGATGGGTCTAATCAGCCATGTGCTGACTCACCCTGTCTCCTGAAATCCCCCAGCCCATGTCATTCAAACTCCAGACAAGGAATACACAACCTAGCAGAGGCAGGCTTGGATAGTTAGACAAGAAGATACCTACTTTCTAAAAGCTGTAAACACAGAATGTTAAAAGCAACTTCACTAAAATATGTATTTTATCATTCTGAGTTCAGGCATACTGAACTCAAATTTTTACCTAGTTCCCTAAGTCAGTTAGGATTATAAGATATTATAATCAAACTGCCCATTCTGGCCTATGGGGAACAGATAGACTTGCAATAGCGAAAAATGAAAATGCCTGTAATTCACTATCAGGACATGCCACACACATCAGGGCATGTCACACCTTTTACCTAGGGGCGCGGACACGCACTGGCGCGCCGGCAGCACGTAAAAGGCAAGTCTGTCTGCGCCCATCCACGCGAGACCGCCACCAGGACCCCTGTTTCTTTGACTATAAGGTAGTAGATGAGGAATATAAAGGTCAGTCTTTATAATGTCTATCTTATAGTATTCCAGCACAGAGCTAAGATCTTTAAATAAGCCCTCTCACATCCTAAAATCTATGAACCTATCATGGAACGAGGAGTCTTTTGTTTCTCCAGTGATGACATTATCTGTGGCATCTCTCCCCAGCCATAAAAGGAAAAGGGACCCACCCGATGCTCCTAATCAACTTCAGGCTATCTATCTTATTGCCCGGTCAATCCCAAAACATGCTCTGGAACTATGGAGCATCTTAGATCAGGAGAAACCAGATGTTTGTTTCATAACCGAAACATGGCTCCATGATCAGGCATCTCCTGACATAGTGACTGTCTTTCCATCAACATATAGGCTTACAGAGGGGGCGTGGCTAGCAGCCGAGCATGGCGGCAGCCTAGAAGAAGAGCTCCGTAGTTCGGACGGCCTCTCCTAATATCCAACCACTTATCCGTGCAGAAAAGAAGTTCTAACGGAGGGTTCCGAAGCCTAGGACCGGGCGGGACCCAGGGCAGCAACTTTGGAGACTGTCCGACATTGGAGACAAAACTTATGTCGTGACGACCCTGAGGCCTGGACGTCCATAACAAGCCAGGAGCTATCCTGAATTATCGGCCGAGAAGGGACGAGGACAGCTCGGTTTGACCCCACCGGAAACGCACGACCACGGTCCAAAAAGTTGGTCAAGAGCTCGATAACAGCGAGAATTGCTCGAACAGTCTTAATTAGACTCTGCCACATATAAGAAGACAAACTACAAGCGATCAGAAGCGAATTCCTCCAGACGACAGACAGGTGAAACCGAAACCTAAGGAGAACAAAGGGTCGGTCTGCCATCTTAGCACATAGTACTCAATGCATCGGCCGCCTTTGAACACCATCGCCACACCACCAAGATCGACCTTATGAAAGTGGGACCTCTGGCCTTATAGTACCGGCTCCCGACTCGCTTGGAGACTTGCAGAGTTCCACACTGCGAGGACCTGGGCGTATCGGGCGGTATTGGTCTACTATCCACGCAAAGAAAAAGGTGACGATCAGCTACACGCCAGACCCCACGAAACCCCGGACGACTGGGAGATATACCGTGCAAGACTTTTAGGGTGCGGAGGGGTGAGGATGGCTGGGAAAAACACGAGAGGAGGCACTACGCAGACCCGAATTGATAGATTCGCCAGTGGTGGGGCATCATCCTCCCCGTCGGCCCCAGCCGGCAAGATGGCGGAAGGGGCGAACACCCAGAAAACGACACTGGACGACATCATGAGAACACTAACTCAAGTACAGGCCACGGTGGGCTCAATATCCACTGAAATCACATTGATCCGTGCCGACTTTCAAAAAATGTCCGAAAAAGTGAAATCGATGGAGGTGGTCACGAAGTCCCTAGTGGAAGACGTCTCCGAGCTTCAAACGGCGATGCAACAATTGGCGGTAGAGAACAAAACACTGCGTGAAAAGCTGGACGATCAGGAAGGTCGTTCGAGAAGGAACAACATAAGAATTGTTGGTGTACCGGAATCCGAAGGCAATAGAGCAACCGACCTATATGTGGAGGAACTGATTAAAAAAGAGCTCCAACCAAAGGGACTATCTGCCTTTTTCTCTGTGGAAAGAGTGCATCGAGTACCGGGGGGTAAACCTAAGCAAGGCGCGTTGCCAAGACCCATCGTGGCCCGTCTCTTCAACTTCCGGGACAGGGATGCCATTTTGCAGGCGGCTAGAGTGTCCCCTCCGGTGAAGATCCTCACCTCCACACTGGCCTTTTTCCCGGATTATACGGCAGAAGTTGCGTGCCGTAGGAGGACATTCTTGGAGGTCAAAAAGGAACTAAGAGCGAGAGAGATCCCTTACTCCATGCTTTTTCCGGCAAGGCTGAGAGTGGTGTCGGACAATAAAACTTGGTTCTTTGACACTCCTGAACTTGCGAGAGACTGGCTCGATGGATGGAGACGGACAACACAGCCCCGCAGATACAACAGATCGAAAAAGGACAAACACACAGGACTTCTGGAGGGCTCGCAAACGTCTCACAGGACGGAGGAAGAAATCTCACAAGACGGAGATATGATAGAGGAGGGCGCCAGCAAGGAACAGTAATCTCCAAGAGGACAATCAGAAACTTGATTTTGTATTTTGCGTTCTGCCTGAAGGTCGGCTACAGGACACTGGGCTGAGGGCTTCCGAGGAGTGTATGAGGGGCCGCCGGCTCCGGAGAATCTTCACCCCCGCGAGCAAGTATTTGGTGTGGGGAATGGGACAGGCACTCCGCTAAGTTGGGGGGGCCGGCGGTTTTGTGTCCATATAGCAGGGGGGCAGGGAGGGGGGTTGTTCAGGGTATAGGGGGGGTTCCTGGTTTTTTGTTTTGTTTGACTCAAGGAAATCATGTGCAGCACGACGAACTGTATACTCAGATGGGTATAAACCGAACACTATGGCAAGCAGATACTGAAATGTACAAGCTAGACCTGATAGGTATGCAATGGCACACAACTCACAATCAGCTACTCTAAATGAGAACACATGCATGGGTCCGATAACTCCATTACAAGTGATGTCCTGTAATGAGAGGGGCCTAGGGGACAAGATAAAGAGGGGACTGGTCCTGCAGGGTTTTAAGAGACTAAATCCGGATCTAATTCTTCTTCAGGAGACACATCTAGTAGGGACGGCGAGCAAAGCACTGGACAGACGTGGATATAGTATGATAGTGCACTCGGACGTTACCTCCGCGTCTCGTGGAACGGGTATTCTAATGAGAAAGGCGTCCCGCTTTATACTGCATTCCAGAAGAGCCGATGAGTATGGCCGTTTTGCAGTGGCAATTGGGCAATGGGAAGGCAAACCACTCAACGTTGTCTCTGTATATATTCCACCAGCACTGCACGCGACCACTCTACCCGAGCTGGGGAAATTACTGTTAGATCTTCCGGAAGGTGACCTAGTAGTGGGAGGAGACTTCAACGCAGTGGCACATAACACACAGGATAGGTTCCCGACCCGAACGCACACACCTGGTCCGTCCCGTTTTCAAGAATTCATCGAGGCACAAGGGCTGCTGGATGTCTGGCGACACCTCAATCCTGAGGGCCGACAATACACTTACTACTCTGCAACTCATAATAGTCTGTCCCGCATAGATTACTTTCTCACACTAGGGGACGGTCACCTTACCATTAGTGATGTGCAGATTAGACCCAGGGGTATCTCGGACCATTCCCCCCTAACACTAAACATCTCATGTTCGGGGAGAGTTCGCAAACGGTTATATCCAATTTATCCGGGATATATTAAAGTACCATATGTCCGGAAGGAATTAAAAAAGGCGACCCAACATTATTTTGTGGAGAATGCTGGTTCGGTGTCGTCCCCCACTACCCTATGGGAAGCATACAAAACAGTTTTGAGAGGTCATGCCATTGCAACAATAACAGAGCATAAACGCACGCAGCAATGGGAGTTGAGGGATCTAGAACTGAACCTTGAAGCAGCAAACACGGCACACATGGAGCACCCAACAGAGGACACACTACACACACTTAATCTATGCCAACAAGCACACACTGATCATATACGACAACAAACGATGGAGAATATAACAGCGACGGTGACTAGAGTATACGATATAGTAGACAAGGCCAGTAAACTATTGGCGTGGCTAGAATAGAGAAAAGAGGGTAGCAGGACCATACTGCAATTGCCAGACCCGAGTGGGAAGCTGCACTCGCACCCATCAGAAATAATTGATATCCTCGCGGACCATTTTCTGGGAGTATATACTCCGGGAAAGAAAGTCACGGCGAGTGCTGTGACGCTGGCCCTCCACACGGTGCACACCCCGACTTTACCCCAAGACGCGGTGGATGAACTGGAGGCGGACCTGACGGTACAAGAGATTCAGGCAGCAATCAATACACTACACACAGGGAAAGCGGTAGGCCCCAATGGTATCCCGATTGAATGGTACCAAACGATGACAGACACAATAAGAGAGCCGTTGTTAAATATGCTCAAGGATAGCTTGGAGCGGGGGGTCCTGCCCTTGGATCAACGGATGGCCACTGTTGTTGCCATCCCGAAACCGGGTAAGCCTCCTGCCGAATGTACATCATATTGGCCAATCTCGCTACTCAATGCAGAAGCCAAGATATTGGCGAAAACACTGGCTACCAGATTGATGCCTCACCTATCCCTCCTGATCCATCCAGACCAATCCGGTTTTATGCCCCATAGGAGCACGGCACTGAACCTCCGGCGAGTACATGGTGCACTGGCGTGGGCCCCCTTATTGACGGAACCAGCAGTCATTCTTTCGTTAGACGCCGGGATGGCGTTTGACTTAGTAGAGTGGCCATACCTTTTCGCAGTCCTGGCACACATGGGCTTCGGCCCTAAATTTATTGCATGGATAAAACTCTTATACACAGAACCTGTTGCACATGTGACGGCCAATGGACACATTTCACGAGAAATACCGTTGGCTAGAGGAACGAGGCAGGGCTGCCCGCTCTCCCCCTTGCTGTTTGCGTTGGTTCTGGAGCCACTAGCAACTGTCATTAGAGACACTCCATTACTGAAAGGGGTGAGTTGGGGGGAGCACTGGGAGGATAGAGTCTCCCTCTACGCTGAGGACATGTTGATATACCTGTCCGACCCAGCCGCTGGTATTCCTATATTGCTTGACTTATGCAATACACATGGTATCCACTCTGGTTACACCATAAATTGGTCGAAATCGATTATTTATGAACTGAAGGGTCCTCTGCCACATATACCCAGCGAATGCCAATTGACTATTGCAGACCCCTCGTTTAAATACCTAGGAATTTACGTCACCCGAGACGCCTTGATCTATTTTACTCAGAACCTGTTACCTCCACTCACTTGCTTAAAGGCAGATGCAAGATACTGGACAAATTTACCATTGACGCTTCCAGGTAGAGCGGCTTTATTTAAAATGAAGGCACTTCCACATTTTTTGTACATATTGGAGAATACACCGACCCTAGTACCACCCTCATATTTTAAGAAGGTGACAGCAGTCCTTTCTGGTTTGTTATGGGGAGAACGCCCGACTCGGGTGGCACACATAAAACTTAACCGCGGATGGTATGACGGTGGGATAGCGCTGCCAAAAATACAGTTGTATTACTGGGCGTCCCAACTAAAGGTGATTAACCAGTGGATCCACGCACCACAAGAAGACCCAGCTTATTTGGCGGACAGAACGCAGCTAGGCACACACAGTCTACTGGCGCCATTATATAACAAAAGTCTAATGGCAAAACTGATAGGCCCGACAAAGCATACGATAATACTTTGGCACAAGGCGCAGACTAGATTAAAATGGGGGGACGTCATAACTAAACTTACACCTCTGTGGGATACTAAATCACTGGGGTGTCTGAGATATAGTAAGGGATTCACCCAATGGGAAAATATAGGAATTTCTACAGTGGGAGACTTATGGACGAGTACTGGTATGATCCCATTCTCCCTCTTACAACAACAATATGACTTAGGACCTACTGAGACATACAGGTATATACAGATAAGACATGCATTAATGACAGCCGTAGAGCCAGGGACAAAGGTCCCCGAATCATCACCGTTGGAGGACCGCCTGCTCATGATTATATGCAAACAGGGGCTACATCACTCACTTATCGAAAGCTGCTAAACAATCTACCTGATCCATTAACTAAATTACGGAATAAATGGGAGGAGGAGTTGGGGGAAATGGACGAAGCGGACTGGAATGCCGCATTGGTGTCCCCGAGAGAGGCAGGAGTGTCGGCCCGCTTCCGATTGGTACAATTTAAAATACTGCACAGAGTGTACTACACCAGAACTACTCTATACAGAATACACAGGACTGATCACTCAAACTGCTTAAGAGGCTGTGGAGAGGAAGGAACACTCCTGCACATACTTTGGGGATGCCCGATCATTAGCGAATATTGGAAGCGAATCTTGAGGACCATTTCAGAAACACTGGAAGTATCACTCACACCGGACCCGAGGGTCTGTTTATTAAATATATGGGGGAAGACAGATCTAACACGACAGGGGCAGCAGTGGGTAGTGATAGGAGCGATGGCGGCCAAGCGCGACATAGCTGAAAAATGGGGGGCGGCGGACGCACCGGCATTGACACAATGGTGCAAACACATGGATAGATTGATGGTAACCAAGCTAGTGGTTTATAAGATAAGAGCCAACCCTCGCAAATGGAACAGGATATGGCTACCCTGGAATAAGTATAGGGGTGACCTGTGTGAACCTTTACCAGAAGAAGGAGATGATAGCTCTGATGAAGAGGATGAGTTGGAAAACTGATACATACCCGTTGACGGGACACTGGGAGGGATACGGGTGTGGAAGAGGGAGATATTTTGAGAAACTCACAAGAAAAGATACAGTATAATACATTGGTAAAACCCACTGATATAGATGATTGACCGTGTATAGATGTCCTGATATATTCTTTATTGTTCCTAATGAGTCTATGGTTATGTTATAAACAAAAAAAAGTTAACAAAAGTAAGACTATTAATTCTTTACTCATTGATGGAATGTCTCGCGCATATTGTACTTAAAGGCTGCCGGACCAGGAGGTTGTCGGCTAAATAGCTGTGTAATACAAGCATCGAAATGAATATGGCGTGGAAACTGTCATCTACACATGCAAATGATGTAATGTGCAATTGACAACTGTTAATAAAGTCTTACAACAACAAAAAACAACAAAAAAAACATATAAGCTTACTAAGTTGGATAGAGCAACCAAGAGAGGTGGGGAACTAGCAGTGGCTACCATCGGCAAATTAGAAATAATTACTTTAGACTCCTGGAACTCAGATAAAGAGGACATATTAATCTTTGAAAATACCAACCCAGACATCTGCAATATGGACAGGGGCCTTGGTGTATAGACCCCCAGGACATAAAGCCAATTTTGCAAATTTTTTAATGGAACTTATTGCGCCCTATGTTCCTGACGCAAATAATTTCATTCTTATTGGTGATTTTAACTATCATGTAGACCTATAACTGGACCCAGACACCAACCAACTGATAACATAATTACAGACATTAGAACTGGAGCAACTGGTAGTAGGTCCCACCCATCAGGCTGGCCACACTTTGGACCTTTGGTTCACAAACTCAACTAAGTTCACTGTTGGATAACCTTTACAGCTTCTCTGGTCGGATTATTATTTGATACATTTTAGATTTATTATGGATGCTCCAATAGTCAGCCGAGATAAAAATAGCCTGTATTCAGACTCTGGCATAAAGTCACCCTTGCATCCTTTTCTACCCAATTCAATATTGAAGCCTTTCCTCATACAGACAACATAGATCAAGCTTCAACAGCTTTTGAACAGGCTATAACATCCCCCTTGAACATAGTAGCGTCTATGTCCAGGGTTAAGATCATTAAGGAAACCATCTCCTTGGTTTACATCAGCATTAAAAGCCAAGAAACTGTCCAATAGAGTGGCTGAACGTCTCTGGAGGAAAACTAAAACTGCTACTGATCGAACTAAATATAAAGAAAGCCATCGTTCATATTTAAATAATATCAAACAGGCAAAAAAGTTGTATTTAACAGAGAGGATTGACAATGCTGCTAACTCCAGAAAAGAGCTATACAAAATTGTGAAAAAGTTTACAACTCATGAAGCGAATCAACCTACCGTTATGCCTACACAAGACTGGGTTGACAGAATATCTTTCTATTTTGATGAGAAAGTGAACACTATTTATAAATCTTTTCCTCAAGAAAATAGCACTGAAACATACCGAGTTATGAAGAGCCAATCATTGATACCCCTGCTGACTAATTTTAAAACTGTGACCTGTGAACAGTTATTAGATGTCATTGTCGAGATTAAATCTGGTTCCCCAGCTGACCCTCTCCCACTGCATGTTTATGCAACTATCACCTCAGTTGATACTGTGCGTCTAGGCTCTTTGGCAGTGTGCAGCAGACCAGTATGCATTGGAGTTCCTCGGGGGTCTATTTTGAGCCCTATGCTTTTTAATCTTTATGTAACCCCGTTGGCCAGAATAATCAGGTCTTATGGGTTCGAGGCAGTATCGTATGCAGACGATACCCAGCTACTTATTACCTTTGGCCCTGACCCCACACATACAATGATCCGGTTTAAAAACTATATGACCCACATTGACAGCTGGATGGGCCAAAACAAACTTCAGCAAAATAACAGCAAAACCTAGATCATTCTGTTTGGTAGGGCAGAAGAGTATTGGTCTGGCAGCTGGTCGCCTCAGGCATTGGGTTCATGCCCGTCTCCAAAACAAACAGTCTACAATCTTGGAATTACAATCGACAACAAGCTTTCCATGAAAGCCCATGTCAACCGTGTACTGGGTACCTGTTATGACATCTTGTGGAAGCTACGTAAAATCTTCAAGTGCTACTAACTGAAATCCGGAAGCGACTGATGCAGGGTCTAATTGTAAGCTGCACGGACTATGGAAGGGCTTTACTGGCCACCATAAATGAAGATCTCTTCTCTAAACTGCAGATTATGCAGAATAATTTTAGATCTACCTCCAAGATCGCCTTCATGCCCTAATCTAAAACTCCTTCATTGGTTTCCAATTAGGAAAAGAGGGCATTTTAAAATCATATGCCTAACACATAGAAGCATCTATGGCATTGGTCCTGCCTATTTAGAAAAAAAACTTAAAGAGTATCAGCCCGTCAGAATCTTGAGGTCCAGCTCTAAATTCCGTCTTACCCCTCTGCGAGTCCGCACTGTGCGAAACGGAGGTCGATCTTTTTCACACTTGCCCCTTACCTCTGGAACAAGCCACCATTATATATTTCTTCCATCTCAGATAACCAGCGTTTTTGAAGAGAATTGAAGACATAGCTGTTCTAAATGTATATCTGGTCTGATACCACGTAGTAGAATCTTCAGCAAGTGCCTTGAGACCTAACGGTGAATTGTGCGCTATAAGTTTCTTTGACTTTCACTTTGACCTACAAAGCACCCTGCCCTTGGGCTTACCATAGGGGTGACTAATATGCAGAAAAGGGAAGGTTTAGGGACTGGCAAGTGGGTGCACTTGCCCAATCAACATGGCAGTACCAGACTGCACACAGGCTCTGCAATGGCTGTCCTGAGACACACTTTACAGGCTGCTTCTGTGGGTGGCACAACCATTGCTGCAAGCCCACCACCATCATGTGATTAACAAGCCTTGGGCACATGCAGTGCACTGTATTAGGGTCTGACAAGTAAACCAAACCAGCCAATCATGGAGTCACTAATCCATACATCAATTTACCATAGAGAGTACTTGCACTGTGTCACTGAATAGCAGTGGTACAGTGCCTAAAGCATGTATAACCAGCAAAAACACATGAGGCAACAGCAAAAAATGGAAGGGAGACCCACGCCAATGGTGCCAGGTCTAACAACGAGTGACTGAGCGAAAGATAGTACTTCTTACCATGATTCAGAGGGATCAGGGTTGTCATGTTCTAAGATTGCCAGAAACTATTCTCTCCCCGAGGAGATTCTAATGGCACTGTGAGCTAGCTAATGCAAACAGGTTAACATTCTCGGTGGGGGTGCTCCGAACCAGTCTGACACCAAACCCACAGTTTATGTTATCTGAATGTGCAGAATGTGTATAGGAATATATAGGAACTACAAAACAAACTGGGAGCACTCAAAGCAGCAGGATTGGGAATGGGGCACCCTGGGCCACCCCCCATCAGAACCACCCCCTGGTTTTCAGAAGAAGCATAGGAACCCTTTCCTCCCCCTTACTCTGGAGTTTGTCTGGATCATATTTAACCTTCCCCTCACTCTACTGGGTAGATCTTGAACCACCCTTCTTGGGATCACTCCTACGTACCTTCTTTGACATTCTGGGGCTAGCCCAAAGGTCTGTCTCCTCAGCAAGGTTCACAGGGTCAGCCAGCTTACTGTCAACTAGATGCTGACAAAGCTCCGCAAAACAAATACTGAGCATGTGCTCTCTCAAAAATCAGATTGTACAGCCCATTGCAATCATTTACTTTGCTGCCCTGTACCCAAGCATTCAGTGCTTTGCTAGAGTTATCCAAAAAAATCTACCCAGGACTGGTTGGTGAGCTTCCATCTTTCCCTGAACCTTTGCCCACACATTTCATGGGTCAGCCCACACTTTGCATCAAAGAGCCTTCATTGGAGTATACTTGGTTTGGTCCCCAGCCTCTATTTTTAGAAGTGTGTTTCTCCCCACAGTAGGCATGTGTTTCCACAGACCACCCACTCAATGCTCTTCTGGGGCCTAGTGGACCCGCAGGTTTACCTCATAGGTAGAAAACCATTTGTATATGTAGTCTTCTGCCACATAACTGGGCACCAAATGCTAAAAGAGGCAAACTCTTTTGTCTAAGACACTGTGCATGTACTCTATGGTCTCATTCAGACACTGTGTATGCTGCCACGATCGCTGCTGGAATCTGCCTATTGGGCTTTGATGTCCAGCTCTTTAAGACTCTGTTCATGACACAACAACATTGTTTTTCCCTCTAAGCCTCTCTCTGCCTCAGTTTTCCTTGCCTCCATGGCTAGTTTCTTTTCTGCTGCCTCCATGTCCAGTATCTTTTCCCCCATATTCAACTGTGCCAGCTACACTTTGAATCCCCTCTCCTCACTCCTCTCTTTCAGTTCTTCTGGGGTTAGGGCATGAAAAGAGACATTGCTTCCTACCCTGGTAGGGGGCTTCGTTCCAGGGGGCAAGTCACCCCGTTCCACTGCAGGTGACTCCTCCATCTCCTCATACTCTCCTGTGGTCTCATCTAGTATGGAGTGAGCTTCCAGCCTGGCCCTCAGAGCCTTTTGCAGCCCCACCTTCCAGGTGGTGCTCTTGGAAAGTAGTCCAAACTCCTTGAGCTGGGCTACAGTGTAGAGTTCTATGTTAGTCAGCTCATATCCCAAGTTTACAGGTGTAGTATCAGATGCAACAGACCTAGACATGATTTTGTAAAATCAAAAATGCAATCAGGGAGAATTATACATTAGACTTGGCCTCAGGTATGGAATGTTATTGCACAACAAATTACTGAATGGCACTGCACAAAGACAAGTCCTAATCCCACCACTGCCATCAGTGTTAGAAATGGGGGTTACAGGTTGACTGGGGAATGAGCCCTGGTCAAGCAACTCCTACATTAACCCGTGCTCACTCTCTGGTAGCTTGGCACAGAGCAGTCAGGCTAAACTTAGAGGCAATGTGTAAAGCATTTGTGCAACATTTAAAATGGTAAAAACTGTGAAAACACCACACAAAAAGATCCCACACCAGATTTAGAACTATAGATTATATCTTAGTAAATAAAACAAGACCAATATGAGAAAAATCCAACCAGGGAAACCGGAGATATTAAATTTGAATTTGTAGGGTAAAATAACGACAAAAAGCACAAAGTACCAACAAGGGATATCTGGTAGTGCCAGACCAGAACAAAGTCACAAGTCACAAGTTCAGGCTGACCGCAATGGAGCACGGGCTGGCTACAGAGACCAGGTTAGACCTTCTGAACAAAGCACCATAAAACCTGCTTGTGCAGTTTTGCATGGATCTCAAGGGAACAGTCCAGCCTGAACTTTCAAGCCAGGTCTTCACTGGAGTGGGAACAAGCAACTGTTACTTAGCAGCCAATATTACCATGTTTAGGGGAGAGAGCACAAGTACTTTAGCACTGGTTAGTAGTGGTAAAGTGTGCAGAATCCAAAATCCCAAAAAAGAATTCAGGAAAGTAGAGCAGGAAGGCAAAAGCTTTGGGGGTGACCCTGCAAAAAAGGGTCATTTCCAACAGACACCTTTGCAAAAATGACAACTGCTATGTTCAGGTGCTTTTGTATTTCACTGATATTTCAAAGCTGCCTACAGACCGAACAACAGCCCTAATTCTATACCTTGGCCTAAATTTACTATCCTACATGCAATGGAGCACTGCATGAAAAATTGCGGCAGTGAGTTGTGATAATAATATAAAAGTGCACAGCTCCATAATTATAAAGGGTAAAACATCAACGTCATTAGCAATGCAAGCACAGAAAAACCTTTCTTGCACAGCACTTATTCGGTTATGATGCAAAGGTAAGCAAGCCAGCAATTTCCAGCGTGTAATTTGCAGACAAGGCAAACTCTCCGTTACAGATGCATTGACACTTGTATGAGTGTAAGCCATGTATGATGTGTGATTTCTTGAAAATTACACAACACATGCCCTCTTGCTTGCACCTGCTTTTATTTGGCATAACATTTTAGCAAAATCACCTTGCTTTAGTTGATGTAGCTATGCGTCAAAGCTAGAGGGTGTTTGCACCAGTCTGCCTAGCCAAAACCACTTTTTTTTATAAATTCCTAGGTGGTTGGTACTTGGGGTTGCAAATCAATTATAGAGCTGTTGGATGGTTTACTGACAGCACTAAATCTTTCAGCATAGGAAATCTGATTAACTCTGTTGTTAGTGCTTTGAAGCAACGCTTTAAGTCAAACCTGAAGTAAATCTGGGCCCTTGTGTACAAGGCTTTTTATAGAGAGACAACTCTTCTTGCAAGTAACCTATTGGTTTGATCATTGCTGACTAGGGGCCGGATTACACAAACCCCGGGGGTACAACGGTCATTTGAGCGAGCTTTGCACACCCCAAGGGCACTTTGGTATTACAAAAGAGGCTGCAGATGCTTCTGCGACCCCTTCTGTAATACAGAAAGCACTGGTGCACATATAGCACCAGACCTATCATCAGAGGGGTGTGGCTCCATGCAAATGAGGAAAGATCCATGCCTCTGCTTCCATGCCATAATATAGACGCGGGTGCAAAACAAAGAAACCACTAGGAGGCGTGCACTGTCAGCGCGCTCCCTGATGAAATCCACTGTAGTAGGTGATGGGACCCTCAAGACCTCCTCTTGCAGGGGAGTGCAGTCACTCACTGCACCCGCCTGCAAGGGGATCTCTCACCCCTCTTAAAAGTGCAGGCAGATGCCACATGCACAGTGAAACACAGAGCAGCTGCATCAAAGCCGGTCCGTATTTCACTTAAATGTGCTGCCCCCAGGCAGCTCAAGTTCACTCCTGTCCTGGGCGGTGGACTAATAGTAATACGGTGCACTCTTCCAGTTTGCGCAGGGTGATACTTTTCAAAGTTGAGCCTGGCACAAACAAGAGTAATAGACTACGTGTGTAACATGGCCCCTGATACCTAAGGTATGCCACCCACAACAGACTGCCCATTCTTTATATGCCATGCTCCTCCCTAAGGAGGAGGAAGATTCCTGACTCTAGATGCCTACTAACACCACTGTTCTCATTTATCAGTCGATATTCATCTTACTTGATACCATACAGCTTTTTCTTCCTCTCTCTGTGACGTAAGCAATTGGTTATACAAGCACAATAAAAATACTGAAATAAAATAACTGATTTTCAAAGAAGATAAGTCATATTCAAAAAGGAGATGAAATAGTGCAAAGATTCCTATCTAAAAATGTCATGTCCTGCAGTTTGTAAAACATGTTCAATTTCTTTTCAGAAGCAAGCAAACTCTGCATTGCAGTTATCTAACCCAACAGCTCGAGACGTTTTGCCTAAAAGAATTCCTTGTTATACCTTATGACATGTCATCACTGAATATTCCATATACAATGAAAATGTATCAAATAGCGTCCTAGATTCTTGCTATCTGAGTATGTATTTGTTTCATTTCGATGGTAAGGTGGGTGGGGGCAGATGAGAGTTTGAAATTTCCCAACAAGGACTGTGAGGTACCCAACCAAATAAACTGGTGCAATTAATATGTCTGTGGGCCTGAGTGGGAGCATCATGGTGTATCAGGACAGAGGCTGGGGGCTATCAGGAGAACCATGAAGGGGGTGTTACAAATCAAACAACAATCTTGGAGAGCTTCAAATATATTCAAACACTGATCTCTGTGACCCAGATGTACGACCATTTTTTATGGTCGCAAAGGGCAAATTGTGCTGTTTGCAACCGCAATGTACAATTGTTTTGTGACAGCAATTGTAGTCACAAAACACTTGCAGTATTCCCCCTACTTCAAGTAAGTGGTATGCCACTGGTACACCAGAAGGGGTCCCAAGAGGACCCCTTCCCCTTTATGAATGTATGCAAAAATATTTTTTAAGAGCAAGCAATGGTCCCACAGACCACTGCCTGCTCTTAAAAAATGAAACAGAAACGTTTCATTTTTCTTTTTTAAATGCATCCCATTTTCTTTTAAGGAAAACGAGCTGCATTTGAAAAAAAGAAAATGCTCTATTTAAAAAGCAGTCACAGACATGGTTGTCTGCTAACCCCAGCCGCTACCATCACTGGGAGTGCTAGCCATTCCCTATGGGGTCGCAAATTGCACCTGCCTCATGAATATTAATGAGGCAGGCGATTTGCGACCCCATTCGGAATCGCAAACAGTGTCTGTGACAAGGTTGCGAATGACATTTTATGAGTCGCAAATTGTGAGTTGCAAAATGACTCAATTTGTAACTCTCACATTGTAAGGGTCGTACATCTGGCCCAGTTTGAGTTGTATAAAACTAGCCTTCAAATAAATTGCTAAGTGAAGCAAATGTCATGAAGACCTGCAGATTCAGTCCCCAAATCCAGTGAGACAGGATGTTCAAACTTTTCAAAGTTGAGCCGGGCGCAAACAAGAGTAATACACTACGTGTGTAACATGGCCCCTGATGCCTAAGGTATGCCACCCACAACAGACTACCCATTCTTTATATGCCATGCTCCTCCTTAAAGAGGAGGAAGATTCCTGACTCTAGGGGCCAGATGTAGGTGGCCATATACCGGCCGGTAACGGCAGATTTCGGCCGTTACTGACCGGTAAATGGGTTTTTGGATTGTAGGGGGCCAATTTTACCGAATCTGTAAATTTACCGAATCAGTAAATTTACCGATTCGGTAAAATACTGAATCAGTATTTTTACTGATTCGGTAACTACTAGATGTGGGTGGGACTCTTCTGAGTCCCAAAGGCCTTTCAGAATCGGTATTTTACCACCCAATCCAATTGGGTGGTAAAATACCGAAACCAGGTGTGCATGCACATGTGTGCATGCACACCTATGCCATGTGACAGACAGACATGCCCTTAGGGCATGTCTGTGTGCCACATGGCACACATGCCTGTATTTGGGTTGCTAGAGGGTGTCAAAGTGATACCCCCTGCACCCTTGCTGGAATCGGTATTTACCGAATCGGTAAATACCGATTCGGTAACGCCCATTGATTCCTATGGGCTTCAATGCCTATAGGAATCAATGGGCATTACCGAATCGGTATTTACAGAATCGGTAAATACCGAATCTCAACGATTCGGTATTTTCCGATTCTGTAATACCTACATCCCCCCCTCTATTTTACCACTTCTTAAATACCGAATCGGTAAAATTCCGTACTTAAGAAGTGGTAAAATAAAATTACCTACATCTAGGCCTAGATCCCTACTTTCACCACTGTTCTCATTCATCAGTCGATATTCATCTTACTTGATACCATATAGCTTTTTCTTCCTCTCTCTGTGACGAAATCAATGGGTTATAAGGGCACAATAAAAAATACTGAAATAAAATAACTGATTTTCAAAGAAGATAAGTCATATTCAAAAAGGAGATGAAATAGTGCAAAGATTCCTATCTAAAAATGTCATGTCCTGCAGTTTGTAAAATATATTCAATTTCTTTTCAGAAGCAAGCAAGCTCTGCATTGCAGTTATCTAACCCAACAGCTCGAGACGTTTTGCCTAAAAGAATTCCTTGTTATACCTTATGACATGTCATCACTGAATATTCCATATACAATGAAAATGTATCAAATAGCGTCCTAGATTTTTGCTTTCTGCCTATGTATTTGTTTCATTCCGATGGTAAGGTGGGTGGGGCAATTGTGAGTTTGAAATTTCCAAACAAGCACTGTGAGGTACCCAACCAAATAAACTGGTGCAAAGAATATGTCTGTGGGCCTGAGAGGGTGTATCAGGACAGAGGGTGGGGGCTATCAGGAGTACCACGAATGGGGTGTTACAAAGCAAACAACAATCTTGGAGAGCTTCAAATATATATAAACATTGATCTCTGTGGGCCAGAAGTACGACAATTTTATATGGCCACAAAGGGCAAATTGTGGTGTTTGCAACCACATTGTACAATTGTTTTGCGACAGCAATTGTGGTCACAAAACACTTGCAGTTTACCCCCTACTTCAAGTAAGTGGTATGCCACTCGTACACCAGAAGGGGTCCCAAGAGGACCCCTCCCCCTTTATGAATGTATGCAAAAATATCTTTTAAGAGCAGGCAATGGTCCCACAGACCACTGCCTGCTCTTAAAACATTAAACAGAAACGTTTCATTTTTCTTTTTTAAATGCATCCCATTTTCTTTTAAGGCAAACGGGCTGCATTTTTTAAAAAACTGCTCTATTTAAAAAGCAGTTACGGACATGGTGGTCTGCTAACCCCAGTTCTACCAGCCCTAGGAGTGCTATCCATTCAATATGGAGCCGCAAATTGCACCTGCCTCATGAATATTAATGAGGCAGGTGATTTGCGACCCCATTAGGAATCGCAAACAGTGTTTCTGACACTGTTGTGAATGACACATAGTGAGTCACAAATAGTGAGTCGCAAAATGACTCAATTTGAAAATCTCACATTGTAAGGGTCGTACATCTGGCCCAGTATGTGTTGCATGAAACTAGCCTTCAAATAAATTGCTAAGTGAAGGAAATGTCGTGAAGACCTGCCGATTCAGCCCCCAAATCCAGTGAGACAGTTTAGGATGTTCAAACTTTTCAAGTTGAGTCCGGCGCAAACAAGAGTAATAGACTACGTGTGTAACATGGCCCCTGATACCTAAGGTATGCCACCCACAACAGACTGCCCATTCTTTATATGCCATGCTCCTCCCTAAGGAGGAGGAAGATTCCTGACTCTAGATGCCTACTTTCACCACTGTTCTCATTTATCAGTCGATATTCATCTTTCTCGATACGATATAGCTTTTTCTTCCTTTCTCTGTGACGTAAGCAATTGGTTATACAAGCACAATAAAAAATACTGAAATAAAATAACTGATTTTCAAAGAAGATAAGTCATATTCAAAAAGGAGATGAAATAGTGCAAAGATTCCTATCTAAAAATGTCATGTCCTGCAGTTTGTAAAACATATTCAATTTCTTTTCAGAAGCAAGCAAGCTCTGCATTGCAGTTATCTAACCGAACCGCTCGAGACGTTTGCCTAAAAGATTACCTTGTTATACCTTATGACATGTCATCACTGAATATTCCATATATAATGAAAATGTATCAAATAGCGTCCTAGATTCTTGCTTTCTGAGAATGTATTTGTTTCATTTCGATGGTAAGGTGGGTGGGGGCAGTTATGAGTTTGAAATTTCCAAACAAGCACTGTGAGGTACCCAACCAAATAAACTGGTGCAATTAATATGTCTGTGGGCCTGAGTGGGAGCATCATGGTGTATCAGGACAGAGGCTGGGGGCTATCAGGAGTACCACGAAGGGGGTGTTTTCAAAGCAAACAACAATCTTGCAGAGCTTCAAATATATTCAAACATTGATCTCTGTGGGCCAGATGTATGACCATTTTTTATGGTCACAAAGGGCAAATTGTGCTGTTTGCAACCACAATGTACAATTGTTTTGCGACAGCAATTGTGGTCACAAAACACTTGCAGTTTA
Source organism: Lissotriton vulgaris (assembly GCF_964263255.1). NCBI lineage: Eukaryota > Metazoa > Chordata > Amphibia > Caudata > Salamandridae > Lissotriton > Lissotriton vulgaris. The sequence goes on along the minus strand of NC_141697.1, from coordinate 292,769,931 downwards.
CCCCCTACTTCAAGTAAGTGGTATGCCACTCGTACACCAGAAGGGGTCCCAAGAGGACCCCTTCCCTTTTATGAATGTATGTAAAAATATCTTTTAAGAGCAGGCAATTTTCCCACAGACCACTGCCTGCTCTTAAAACATTAAACAGAATCGTTTCATTTTTCTTTTTTAAATGCATCCCATTTTTTTTTTAAAGGAAAACGGGCTGCATTTTTAAAAAAACTGCTCTATTTAAAAAGCAGTCACAGACATGGTGGTCTGCTAACCCCAGCCGCTACCATCCCTGGGAGTGCTAGCCATTCCCTATGGGGCCGCAAATTGCACCTGCCTCATGAATATTAATGTGGCAGGTGATTTGTGACCCCATTCGGAATCGCAAACAGAGTCTGTGACACTGTTGTAAATTACATTTTGTGAGTCGCAAATTGTGAGTCGCAAAATGACTCAATTTGTAACTCTAGAAAGGGTATGGGAGGTGCACAACAAAGTTACATAAGAAGTTAATGCGAAAGTTGTTGCGTTTTAGGGTGCTCTCACCGGGTGGTGTTGTCCGTCTGCACACCACTAGATACTACTGGAAGTTGTGTTTGCGGGAACCGCAGGTACATCCCCAATGAGGCACACCGGAAATGATCACACAAACGTGCTTCGTGAATTCCTTAAGTTGTATCACGTTTATTTTCTTTGAAGTTGCTTCATTTGTGAATTGTTTGTTATTTACTGATATTTAAAGCATATCAAGAGACAACATCATTGTGCATCCGAACTGTAATATCCTATGCATTTCGGGCTGTTTAGCCCTTGGTCACGGATAAGCTGAGGAGGAAGAGTAAAAAAAGGGGCGGGTGTAAGGGATAATGCTCTAGGGTATAACGTAAATGGTGCTTGTATCCAAGTATTCAACAGCTAGTTACAAATATAAAAAGATCATCTGCAAACATTGGCCTGTGTTAAAAAATGAACCCGATTTCATGGGAATTTTCGAGCAACCTCCAATCTTCGCTCATACCAGAAGTAACAACTTGAAAGAAATCTTGACTAAACCCATTGAGCCACTAATACACCATCGCGGCACCCAACCATGCCATAATTGCAGCCACTGCAACAGTGCAATCAAAGGAAATACTATACAGCATCCTATGAAAGGTCATGACGTAAAACTCAAGGTGGACGCGACATGTGATACTGCCAATGTAATCTATGCATTGAAATGCCCGTGTGGCAAACTGTACATTGGCAAGACAGAACGGAAAATGAAAGTACGCCTCAACGAACATAAGTCTAACATTAGATTGAGATCTGAAAAATCTAACCTTGCCATGCATTTCATTGAGGCTAGCCACACCATCGCTCAAATGAAATTCATCATTCTTGAAACGGTCTTGAAAAGAGAAGGAACTGACAACACCAAGCTCCTACTTAAGAGAGAACTTGAATGGATCTACATGCTACAGACTCTTAAGCCGAACGGGCTTAATGACCGTACTGAATTTAGTTGTTTTTTATAATTGTGTATATAGTGTTTATAATTCTGCCATGTACATTCTGATATCGCTCACACATTGTATGTACCTTGTTCCTAACTTCACCATTCCAATATGGCTGCCACACTTTTTTAGCTTCACCGTTATACGTTAGTCCACCTTCACTTTTTATTTTCATTTTTCGAAGCATTTATCTACCCGTCTTTTTTCCGGACACAACAGACAACCGGCTGCTACTCGAATGAGCACGCGTTTATACGCCGCTATGTTTTTCATCCAGAAGTAAGTGCATGCCAACGCGCAATTTCGTAAGCCTTAAATCCACTCGCAACCGTTTGTTCACGGAGCACGCCCACGCCGGTTTAAATTCTTTAGACCTGCATGTTACCTTCCAGCTTGAATCTCCGTATCTGACACTATGAGTTAGCCGTGCCCGCATCGTTTTGTTAGTATTTTTTTATCCTTTCTGGTCACAACTACCTCACGCCACCCACAGTATAATATCCGTTTAAATAGCACTATGAGCACTTTGTACATATGATTTACGTTATACCCTAGAGCATTATCCCTTACACCCGCCCCTTTTTTTACTCTTCCTCCTCAGCTTATCCGTGACCAAGGGCTAAACAGCCCGAAATGCATAGGATATTACAGTTCGGATGCACAATGATGTTGTCTCTTGATATGCTTTAAATATCAGTAAATAACAAACAATTCACAAATGAAGCAACTTCAAAGAAAATAAACGTGATACAACTTAAGGAATTCACGAAGCACGTTTGTGTGATCATTTCCGGTGTGCCTCATTGGGGATGTACCTGCGGTTCCCGCAAACACAACTTTCAATTTGTAACTCTCTCATTGTAAGGGTCGTGCATCTGGCCCAGCATGTGTTGTATAAAACTAGCCTTCAAATAAATTGCTAAGTGAAGCAAATGTCATGAAGACCTGCAGATTCTGTCCACAAATCCAGTGAGACCGTTTAGGATGGTGAGTATTTATGCTGTGTATGACTGTCATTGGTTCAATGTCAGGGAGACATCTAGGTGGCTAGATGCACCAGCTGCACAAACATTTGTGCTGGTATGTGCCATCAATAATATTTGTATTTAATGTCAAACATTTTATTTTGTACAACTCTAACTTCAATGAGCAGCAGGATAGTTTTGAGAAAACACTTTTATGTCAGCAGCAAAATCTCGAATGTGAACTTTATTATGAGCGGAATGCTAATGGATTCACATTATAACAATGTGAGATGATAGGAAGCATCATAGTATTAATATAACATACAGTGCACAGTTAGCATTACACATTTTGTACCATTAAACACATTTTCACTTTCAGGTAGATGCAGTGATTTTCCCTCAAGCTCATGACTTTTGGTTGCATGATAATACCGATGTTATAATGAAGTCTGGCAAAATTTGCATTAAGTTGGTGTACATACTGTCATTTTGCTTTACTTATGCAAAATTTTTGAAATCACACTATCAGGCTACATCTCACAACTATATGCCTTTGGTAGTTAGAACGTTATTGCAATTTCTGAGATACAACACGAACGACAAAGTACGAGTAGCTATTGTTTGCAGTGCTTTTGTCTTTTTTTGTGTTAAATAATTTTATTAAAAGAAAAAACACATATTTAAAACAGTACAAAGTAGGAAAAAGATATAAGAAATCACCAAAAACATTAACGAATTATGCAATCTTTTGAATAAGCATAGGACTTAGTAACATTGGTAACTATGATAATGTGTAGAAATCCAGTAAGAGGGAATACTTACTGAAATAAAAAAATTACATCAATAAAATAAAATAATGTGTTCTATGAGCAAATATGTTATTATGTGTGCATTTTCTTTGTGGGAAGTGATAAAAGAAAAGTATAGGATAGAGGAAAAGAAAGAGGAGAAGGGAGGAAGAGAGATCTAAAGAAGGTAAAGATAGATAGATTGAAAGTGGGTGTTATAAAAGAGATGAGTGTGAAGATAGAAATGTAGTAAAAGGCAACCATAATAAATCAGATGTAATCTTTAGATAAATATAGGAGTGGGAAACAGAGGCAATTCTGTGCTCATCGCAAATCAAATTCCAGCATAGCAAAAAGGATAATTTAGAGTTATCTTTCCAACAGGTTAGTATGACTTTAAAAGCAATAGCAATAAAAAGGTTGAGTAATATAGTTTTGGATGGGAGATGGTGGAAGTCAGTAGCGAATGGAACATTACATGAGAAAATCAGAAGGCATTTCGACCATATAGCTTTCCAAAAATCATGGACCTTGTGACAGTAATAAAGTAGGAGCAATAATGAACCTTCAGCAGAGATACATGATCAGCATAAGGGAGGCTTAGAGTGGTAAATTTTGTGTAAAAACAGGGGAGTAACAACAACTCTATCATAAATGAAATATAGAGATTGTGTAAATCTAGCTGCCTTAGAAGTTTTGAAAATCTTTTGCCACAATTGGTCCTATTGATGAACAGATAGTAGTTGAGATAAATCTTGTTCCCAAAGTAATTCAATAGGAGATTTACTCCGAGTTTTAATAGGTGAGGATAGGGTTCTATATATAAAAGAGGCGCTGGGAGTGGGATCTAAGGGAGCATGATATAAGGGTGTAACAGGAGAGAAACAAATAGGAACAGGGTTGGAGTTAAATTTTTGTAAAAACGTGTGGAGGATGGGAGCTAATGTATTATATTGCTGAGTGTAAGAGTCAGGAAGATTACATTTCTCTTGTAATTGGGAGAAAGGTATAGCTGAGTTGTTATTAATCAATTGGTGTACATAAAAAAGGCCCTTTTCCTTTTAATGCTTTTAGTAGAAAGACTTGAGGCAAAATTTGACATGTATATTGAACCATAAAGAAGAAGACAGAAAAGACTGATAGAAGTCAAATCCTTGGGGAAAAAAGGGTATGTAGCACATGGTGAGAATATTTTAAGATAGGATATTTAGAAATGAAAGTACAATTGTTCATAAACACAACATCCTGAAAAGAAAAGTCATTTAACAGAGATCATTCAACAGCAACCCATGTTGTCATCAAAGAATCTTGATAATCTTTAGACATGGCATAAAATTGATGAATCAAAAATGCAGTGTGGTACAGTTTAAAATCAGGGAATCTGACACCACCCTCAGATTTCGGACGGATTAGTTTAGATAAAGCGATCTAAGTATGTTTGTTGTTCCGTAAATATTTTGTACAAATAGAAGTAATTTGAGAAAAATAGTAATTAGGGAATTTAAAGGGTAACATTGAGAGTAAGAAAAGAACCTGGGGAACAATCTTCATTTTAATTGTGTCAAGTCTACCCCACGAGGATAAAAATAATGGAAACCAGGAAGATAATAAGTTAGTGAGCTTAAGTTTTAACGCAGATAAAATATGGGATAAAGTATCAGGAATGGTTAAGGAAAACCATGTTCCTAAGTATTTAATCTTTTGGGGACACCAAGTGAAGTTAGTTGTATCAAACATGTAGCGATAACATGACGAATTCATAGGAAAAATTTCAGTTTGGAGAAGTAAAGTTTATACCCAAAAACAGTTAAAAATAAAGCAATCTCTTGTATAAAGTGTGGGAGGGAATTGCATGGGTTGGACATGTAAATAAAGATATCATCTGCATAAGCAGAAAGTTTAATTTCATGAGATTTATGTCAGAAAACAGTTAATGGCAGGGGTATGTCTAATACATTCAAGAAAGGGTTCTAGACATAGGAGAAAAAGTAATGGGGAAAGTGGGCAACCCTGACATGTGCCTCTCTGTAATTGAAAATATGAGGAAAAAAGGCCATTCACAAAAACACACGCAGGTGGGGCAGTATATAATTATTTGATGTAAGAAATAAACCTTTGACCAAAACCAAACCATTTAAGGATATGAAACATGTATTGCCAATTTATGCGATCAAAAGCTTTTTCACCTTCAAGTGAAAGAGCAGATAGAGGAGAAGAATACTTTTTTCAAGGGCAAAAATATTTGAAAACATTCTAGCATTATCAGAGGCAAGTCGGCCTTTAATAAAACCAACTTGATCAGGTTTAAAGAGGCATGGGATAATCTTAACTGGAAGCTAATATCTTTGCAAAGATTTTTCAATCGTGGTTATTCAATGACATTGGTCGAACGTTTTTACAAAAGGAAGAGTCTTTGTCCGGTTTGGGAATGACAACAATAAGGGCTTCTGAAAAACATCCACATGCTTTAGAGTTGTCCAAGAATGAGTTAAAAAGTTTCAAAAATTTGGGGGCAAAAATTGTGGAGAAGGTTGAGAGAAGTTCAACTGAGAGCCCATCCGTTCCCAGAGCTTTGACCTTTTTTAGAGATTTGAGAGCATCTGTAATCTCCAGAAGAGAGATGTCATTTTCAAGGGGTAAAATAATATTGGGGAGAAAGGAGGGTTTAGGGATACCTTGGAAAAAAGCATCAAAGTACTTTTCGGAGGGAGATGTCTCCTAACACCTTCAGCGCGGCGCAAATTTTCGCGCTGTGCTGAAGGTTCTAAAAAACGGGCGTGGTCGTGATGGAACGGTTCCGTCATAAGCACAGCCCAACCGGCACTCATGACGGAACCGCTCCGTCATAAGCGTCGAAGGGTTAAGTATATAAGAGTTCATAATAGGACTGAAATGTATCTATAATAACTGAACCAGAGGAAAGGACTAGGAGTTTGTTAGTTGTTTCTGAATGGATAGGTCCAATAGATTTATGTTCTGATTTGATTTTTAAATAATGGGATAACATTTTCCCCGCTTTGTTTTGGCCTCCATGAAATTTAGATTTAATCTTAAGGAGAATGTTACAAGCATCAAAAGTGGCAAGCTTATTCAAGATAGACTTGGCCTTAATCAATTCTTGCAGAGTGGAGGAGGACTTAGATGAGAAATAACTGTGTTCCAATATCTCAATTTTCAGAAGTGTTTCACAATACTCAGCATTGAGACATTTGTTTTTTTCTTGCAGAGTAAGCAATAGTAAAGACTCTAAATGAGGCTTTAAAAGCATCACAATTTTATTAACTGAGGTGTCCAAAGATTAGTTAATTTGAAAAAATTAATTAATCAAAGAAGGGTTTTCTAAAATGAAAGTTTGGTCTGAAAGTAGGGAGCTGTTAAAACGCCAACAATCTTGTTTGCACGTGTTAAGGGAGAAATCAAAAGAGGGGCATGATCAGAGATAAAAGTAGAACCAATATCATATGAATTATTATATGGGAGCAATGATTTAGAGGCCAAAATATAATCAATATGGGACAGATGAGAAAATAGCAAATTCATTAACATCTGCATTACATGTTTTCCACACATCATGTAAAGGGCAAGACGCAATGGCAGATTTAAATGATTTATAGGTATTATCAGGTTTAAATGTACATTTGGATTTTCTGTCAGAAAAAGGATCTAACCAATTATTGAAGTAATCACCAACAACTATATTGGGGTTAGAAATGGAGGCTAATTTCAATTTAATGCAATGCCAAAACTGTGGGTCAGGCTTGACAGGTCCATAAATATATAAAAAAAACTACTTGTTTTTTACAAATAATGGCATCCAGTTGATAATATCTGTGCATTATTAGATTTATGAAATAAAATAGCAACACCACCATAGCGATCAGCTGCACGAGAAACAACTATTTGATTAACCCATTGGCGTTTGAGCTTAAGAGATTCTACATCATGACTATAAGTTTCCTGTAAACAGGCAACATGACGATTAAGTTTAGATAGATGAGACAATACCTTTTGATGTTTGACAGGATGACCTAGACCACGAACATTTCACGAGACAACATTAACCAGGTTAAAGGGTGAGGGGGAACATATGGAGACAGGTACAGCAAGCTGCAAGACCCAGACAATGAGAGAAAGTGCTTTTGTCTTTTGAACTCTTATTTTAACTCAAAATATATCCTCGAGCACAAAGTGGCTGCAGGGATGCACTCTACTCTAAAAACAGTGCCAATGTTGTTTTGCATTGGGTGTCATTACGTAAAATTTGATGGAATCTAAAAGACATTTTATGCAATTATGCAAAAGTAAATTATGTGAATGTAGCGCACCCTAGTAATAATTTGGTCCAAATGATTCAAAGTTCAAAATAACTATATTTGGATATATAAATAAGAAACCCTTTATCTTGAATTAGATATAGAATGCACCTTGAGGGCTTCCTTTCAGATGGTTCCTCTTAGAATCTGAAAAACGTAATTATTAGGAAGCGATAGGGAGTAAAATATGTGCACATTTGCCGAGTACAGAACTAAATGTCAGGTCTGTCTTGCAAAGGTCAGCTAGGAAGTTTGAAAAAGATGCATGCATTTTCCCTACATCTCCGACGATAACATAACAATACAAAGATGAATGCGTATACCGAGGGCTTTAAGTGGGATGAAACAACTGACGGGGTCTCTCAAAAGGGGCGTGGTCAATGTAATTAAGGGCGTGGCTTAAAATCACAAGCTAAAAATCTGTGCTTAGCGTAGTGTGCCGCACAACTTGTATTTTGCTGCTTCTGTCATTGCATTCAGATATATGATACAACAAGTAACATCATACCTACAAAAAGTCAGGACTATTGGCTTCGTCAATGGTTGTTAGTTGCATGATATAAATAAGCAGCATCTCTGGCTTGTTGTATTTAATTAAGAATGGGTGCAAAATCCGTTCAGTGCGCGAAATTTGAACATTTTTGGCAATTTTGCGATCCACGGATCTCGCAAAATTGCCGAAAATTTGCGAATTCGCTCGCGGGTGGATTATTATTTTTTTTTTTTGCAGCATCTTCATGGATAATGCAGGCAGGATTCATTCTGGCACGATGCTCCTGTCACAAAAATGAAACCTCAACAGGAAGCACTTACAGAATGATATTAATAAAGCAGGTGCTGGAGTTGAAGCTCAAATTCAGTCACGCATTATAATCAGTCCAAACAACTACTTAGCAATGTCAAGGCTAGGCAGGTGTGCTTCCACACCATATCTCTACCGCCTACAATTAGATGTAATACTTGATGGAGGTCTGCATCCACGAGTTTCTCGAGCGCAATTCCCTTGTACCTCCTGTGAACAGGAGGCTGCTTTCTCCTCATCTGGTGATCAGTCTCTGACCCTTTATAAACAAGAGGCATGTGAACTCACATAGAAGCCCCGCCACACACACACTAGTGTATGCTACGTCTTTGCGCCCTTTTGTCACACTGATTCACAGCTCAATCGAGGGACCTCAGCGCCCAAACAACTAGTGAGTACGGTCGAGGCTAGGCAGGTGTGCTTCCTCCCCATATCTCTACCGCCTACAATTAGATGTATTCCTTGATGGAGGTCTGCATCCACGAGTTTCTCGAGCGCAATCCCCTTGTACTTCCTGTAAACAGGAGGCTGCTTTCTCCTCATCTGGTGATTGGTCTCTGACCCTTTATAAACAAGAGGCATGTGAACTCGCATAGAAGCCCCGCCACACACACTAGCGTATGCATCGTCTTTGCGCCCTTTCACAATGATGGACAGCTCACTCGAGGGACCTTGGCGCCTTTTGGCGCGGTGGCAAAGTTACAGACACACGTGTCACAAATGGCAAAAAAATCCGCAATCTGCGAACTCGCGGATTTTTTTGCCTTTCGTGCGAATTCGCGGACCGCGAATCCACAAAATTCGCCCATACTTATATTTATTGCTGAAAAAGCTTCCCCTTACAGCCCTGGTGACATCGTAACAATGTTGCTACTTCGGAGTTTAAGAGAAGGGAAATCCAGAGAGCTATTGACTCTCTCTCAAGCATTGTGGATGAATCTAGCGGAGGCATTCTGAATATTCTGCAGTTTCTTATGGAGTTTCTGGAGGATGCTGAAGTAGAGTGTGTTGCCAATGTAGATTCTGCTGCTGCTGAGTGCTTGGGTGACCGTCTCTCTGGACTCGGTGGCGATCTACTTGAAGATCTTTTGACCAGGTGTAACATGTGGAAGCACGATGATGAGATGGTATTAATCTGGCGGTTCATGGTTAGCGAGCAGTCCAGGATGATAATCAGGATTTGTCCGTGGTCATTGGGTGTGGAGCCTACTTGTTGGGCAGCCTACTCAGCGGCCTCATTACTTTTCTCTACTGATGAAGGATATTGATCCAGAAACACGAGTCAAGTCTTGTGTCTAGAGATGCCTGGAGATACCAAGTACCTACTTGCACCAAACTTGGTGAAACACTTACAAACCCTTTCTTTTTCATTTTCGAAGACACACGATTTGCATGACCCAGAACGCACAGGGGCAATCCAGCTGAGAGGTGTAGCAGCGTGCGCCCAATCATGTTTACTGTTTAAGGGCTCCCATGAGCCTCCCTAGCTGACAAGCTAGTGGTGCTGCACCTGCGTGCCGGGAGGAATCGAAGCCTGTGACTGTTGTTGGGCAGCCTACTCAGCGGCCTCATTACTTATCTCTACTGATGAAGGATATTGCTCCAGAATCACGAGCCGAGTCTCGTGTCTAGAGATGCCTGGAGATACCAAGAACCTACTTGCACCAAACTTGGTGAACCACTTACAAACCCTTTCCTTTTCATTTGCGAAGACACACAAACTGCATGACCCAGATTGCACAGGGGCAATCCAGCTGAGAGGTGTAGCAGCGTGCGCCCAATCCTGTTTAATGTTTATGGGCTCCCGTGAGCCTGCCTAGCTGACGAGCTAGTGGTGCTGCATCTGCGCGCCCGGGAGGCATCGAAGCCTGTGACTGTTGTTGGGCAGCCTACTCAGCGGCCTCATTACTTATCTCTACTGATGAAGGATATTGCTCCAGAATCACGAGTCGAGTCTCTTGTCTAGAGATGCCTGGAGATACCAAGAACCTACTTGCACCAAACTTGGTGAACCACTTACAAACCCTTTCTTTTTCATTTGCGAAGACACACAAACTGCATGACCCAGAATGCACAGGGGCAATCCAGCTGAGAGGTGTAGCAGCGTGCGCCCAATCCTGTTTAATGTTTAAGGGCTCCCGTGAGCCTCCCTAGCTGACGAGCTAGTGGTGCTGCACCTGCATGCCCGGGAGGCATCAAAGCCTGTGACTGTTGTTGGGCAGCCTACTCAGCAGCCTCATTACTTATCTCTACTGATGAAAGATATTGCTCCAGAATCACGAGTCGAGTCTCTTGTCTAGAGATGCCTGGAGATACCAAGAACCTACTTGCACCAAACTTGGTGAACCACTTACAAACCCTTTCTTTTTCATTTGCGAAGACACACGAACTGCATGACCCAGAATGCACAGGGGCAATCCAGCTGAGAGGTGTAGCAGCATGCGCCCAATCCTGTTTACTGTTTAAGGGCTCCCGTGAGCCTCCCTAGCTGACGAGCTAGTGGGGCTGCACCTGCGCGCCCGGGAGGCATCGAAACCTGTGACTGTTGTTGGGCAGCCTACTCAGCGGCCTCATTACTTATCTCTACTGATGAAGGATATTGATCCAGAAACACGAGTCGAGTCTCGTGTCTAGAGATACCTGGAGATACCAAGTACCTACTTGCACCAAACTTGGTGAAACACTTACAAATCCTTTCTTTTTCATTTGCGAAGACACACGAACTGCATGACCCAGAATACACAGGGACAATCCAGCTGAGAGGTGTAGCAGCATGCGCCCAATCCTGTTTACTGTTTAAGGGCTCCCGTGAGCCTCCCTAGCTGACGAGCTAGTGGTGATTCACCTGCGCACCCGGGAGGCATCGAAGCCTGTGACTGTTGTTGGGAAGCCTACTCAGCGGCCTAATTACTTATCTCTACTGATGTAGGATATTGATCCAGAAACACGAGTCGAGTCTTGTGTCTAGAGATGCCTGGAGATACCAATTACCTACTTGCACCAAACTTGGTGAAACACTTACAAACCCTTTACTTTTTCATTTGCGAAGACACTCGAACTGCATGACCCAGAATGCACAGGGGCAATCCAGCTGAGAGGTGTAGCAGTGTGCGCCCAATCCTGTTTACTGTTTAAGGGCTCCCGTGAGCCTCCCTAGCTGACGAGCTAGTGGTGCTGCACCTGCACGCACGGGAGGCATAGAAGCCTCTGACTGTTGTTGGGCAGTCTACTCGGCGGCCTCATTACTTATCTCTACTGATGAAGGATATTGATCCAGAAACACGAGTCGAGTCTTGTGTCTAGAGATGCCTGGAGATACCATGTACCTACTTGCACCAAACTTGGTGAAACACTTACAAACCCTTTGTTTTTCATTTGCGAAGACACACAAACTGCATGACCCACAATGCACAGGGGAAATCCAGCTGAGAGGTGTAGCAGCGTGTGCCCAATGCTGTTTACCATTGGGTGTGGAGCGTTCCAAGTGCTGCGGGCCACCAGGAATCATTGCAAGCGGAGGGGGTGGTGCACATGATGAGGACTTTTGCTGAGGCAACTGTACTTCATCAGGGTGGTGACAGGGTTCATCCCGTCTTGTAAGTTGCGCTTGACAACTGTGGGTTATTTTGGTTAGGGAGATAATTAGCTGGGTGTCATCAACTTTAGAGATGATTTTGAGTGTGTGGTTCCTGACAATGGCGGCAAGCAGGGCCATATAGATTTTTAGGATAGTAGGGCTCAGTGAAGAGCCCTGAGGCACTCCACAGCTGATCTTTGTGGGTTCTGGGGGGAACACTGTTAGTGTGACTCAATGTGTTTGTCCAGTGAGGAAGGAGGGTATCCATTCCAGGGGTTTATCGAAGATACCCGGCATTATGGAATCTTGTTCATTGAGTGTGGCGAGAGAGGGTATCGAAGATGGCCAAGAGGTCAAAGAGGATGAGGGCTGCAGTTTCACCTCATTCAAGGGAGGGTGTGGACGTCGTCTGTGGCAGCTAGGAGTGCTGTCTCAGTGCTGTAGTTGCTTCAAAATCTGGATTGGGAGAGTTCTAGGATGTGGTTTGCTTTGATGAACTTTGAAAGTTGGGCATTGATGGCCTTCTCAATGACCTTGGCTGAGAAGGGGAGAAGAGAAATGGGTCTGAAGTTCTTGTGCTCTGTTGGGTTGGCAGGGTTTTTTTTTTAGCCCTTGCCACCCCACACATGACAGGGCGAAGAACCCATTAGATGTTCAGTGGAAAAATATCTACAGGTATTGTATCACAATATCAACTACAGAATATAGGGGTACAAAATATTGCAGCAGAAATATTGAGGAACAAAATAGCATGTAAGTAGATTTATATAGGTAAGCAAAGGTTTGCTCTACTTAACTACACATATATCTACCTTCACCATATATAAGGTACGCAGATGGGGAGTTAAGAACTGTTATGATTGTTATTCTTTTTCTCTTCTAGGTACTCCCCTTTCAGCCTATATATGTCAATTATTTAAAAGCGAATGTCAGGATTGATATGGAATGCACATTTGTTTCATGTAACTTATTCTTTCAAGCTTTCTCATATAAATTCATAGCATGTAATCCAAGTTTGCTATTTTATTCTAAATGATTACTGTTTAAATCTGAACAGTTCCAGAGAAACTTGATAATTAGGTATTGCATTTAATGTTATCATTCAAAATAACAAAGGATTGAAGAACGAAAACAAGTAAAAGTGTGGTATGCCACTTTCTGCTAATTGTTTTAGATGAAAGATTCAGCAACCACTAAACAATGTTACACAGGGTGCAAAGGTTTAGAAAGGAGCTTTGTGCCAGGCAATACAAACAGTACAAATGAAACAAACTGCGCAAATTCGCATCACCAACTTTGGCTGCCGGCTAACCGGAGTCATTCAGCCTTCACTCACTGCACTTGTCAGCCCAGTTGTGTGAACAAGACATAATTAGCAGGCTCTGCTATTATATTGAAAATGATTCATTATTATTCAGACAGGTATGTGGATGTCAAGAATCTCTTAAACTCTAGGTTTTCCTTTTGGAGCTAGGAGTAACTTAGTAGATGGATTATAGAGGGTGGGAATGCTATAAGCTATGCAGCAAAATGTTGCAATTGTTCATGTTGTTTTCACTTTTAGTAGATGTTGCAATTGGTTTACCTTTATTTTAGTAACAATTAACATTGTAGTCACTAGAATAGGATCTTGATTTTAAAAATGAATCTGTAAAAATTTATCCATGGTTTATTAGTGTTCATGAGTGGGATCTTCTTTAATGAAAGAGAGTTTGGAGTTCCATTAACTATCCCTCTAATTTCTCAAAGGATTGGTCGTGACCTGAAACACTCTCACTCAAATATTGCTCAGAGGATTGTGGGGTGGTTGCTGTTTACCTGGTCATCTTTCTCAGGTTGGACTAAGTCCTTAATGGTCCTTGATATTCAGGCCATGATATTTTGGCCTCACAATATTTTTGTGCTCAATATTCTGTCATGCAATCTACCTACATTTTGATTGCTTGTAAAAAGACACATACATTGCTATAGAAGACAGGGTTTGGCTGGCCGAATGTCAACCTTGAAATTAAGGCACCAGAAAATTGCGGCTAAAATATGGTCCTCTAGCAGTCTATTTCAAAAACATTGGCATGGCAGATGGTACAGTGCCAGGCGGAAGGTTCCATTGATCATTGCTGATAGCTAGTCCTGATATGAAAGGCTATCATTATATGTAAGAGAGAAACTAGGTGATAACTTGTTGTGCATCGTTTAGTTCATAATTAGCTATCAGCAGATCTTTCCTACACCAACATGGCTAAAGGAGTGATTTATTAAAATTTCAAAGGCTTCAGTAACAACCTCTAGCCAGCAAGCAGCCCTGTGTCCTGCGACCCTGAGACCAGCTGGGAGAAGAGCAGGCCCGGACTGGCTGTTGAGGGCACCGGCAATCCCCCGGTGGGCCGCATGGTTGGGGGCCGGTTTTGGGCCCCATGGGCCGTTTTTGTTACAGGGCCGTTATGCTGCAAAAACGGCCCTGTAACAAAAACGGCCGAAAACCGGCCCTGTCACAGAGCGCGGTCGCACCACTCCCCCCTCCCCTCTCCTCCCGAAGGGGGGAGGGGGGCCGGCCGAGCACTTTGCCAGGGCCGGTTCTGGTTCCCAGTCCGGCCCTGGAGAAGAAGCAGCAGGGGGGACTACATCTCCCATAATTCTAAGTGGCAGGAGGCGCTTAAAAACACTGTTTCTGGCTCACGGCATGTGTAGCCAGCAAGCAATCCCTGTGTCCTGTGCCCTTATGGCCAGGTAGGAGAAGATGCGGCAGGGGGGACTACATCTCCCATCATTCTAAGCTCCTGGAGGCGCTTGAAAACACCGTTGCAGGCCCGCATTAGGGGACGCGCACAGGGTCGTACCCGGGCATAGCCCGGGTCAAGGGCGGGTTCGTCCACGCACGTCAAAGCCTGGAGGAGGCTGGGCTGGGCCCCCCTCTAATACCAGGACAATGGAAAGGGATTCTTCAGCACTCAGGTACTGTGGTGTTTTATACCCCTATTGACTATTACTACACGTGCTTAGATAGGTATCTTCCTGCCTGATATTTGAATCCACAATGAGCAAGCGCAAGGGAGTAGCAGGAACCTTGGATGCCTTTATTACTAGGGCTGAATCAATGTTCAGCCATGAGATCGAGCTGACAGAGTTGTGATTCTCATTAAATCCTCCTACTTTGCATAGACGCTCTTCATTAGGCTCTTTCACCTCGGGTGGTGTCCCGCAAACCTCTTTGTCTGCTCCTGTGCAAAGTTAGTCTCAGCCCACCTCTGCACCAGATCTGGATGCAGCTTCTAGGGTTATTCAAATGGGCCTAGCACAGCTACGAGGGGCCGGGTTTCCAAATTGCACACTGAGGACAACACAACAGAACCACCGGTGAAGAGATGGAGGGGTGCGGGCACTCAAAAACAAAAACAACAAAAAGGGCCTGATGGAGCGAGCTTCAGAAAATATTTTATTCTGACTCAAGAAGTCCATTCCCTGTAACATGAATTAATTTACTAATTAAATTGTTGCATGATTTGTTTAATTAATCCAACTTAGTATAAGATTGCACCACACACTTGAACACGCGGGAACTAATGATATGTGCTCTTGTTGCATTTGCGAGTCTGTTTTGTAACCCATGATTAATATTGTTTTGTTTGTCATGTTTGTCCTATTGACTTTGTCACTATTAATATGCGGCTGACCATTCATGGCATGTGCTTTTTATATGTGCTTATATGTTTGTCTTATGTAGTGATTGTCTGTCTGTGTATCATTTAATCATCCTTTTACTCTTTCAGAAACTTAAAGCTGGACTATATGAAGAATGGTAGATATTTTATGTGCTGCTTTATTTGTTTGCTTTTGCTAGATGTAATTTAATAAATGGGTAATTATTAGCAATGGTCGGGTGGGTAACAGAAGGGTTTGTTTTACCTGAATTAATAACTCTTTTGTGTTTGTTTAAATACTAGCCCGAGAGTGGTTTGAGGCCTAGTTCTGGTTCTGAAGAAATGTTGATCGGCCTGTATGTGAGCAGAGTTGGAGCCAAGTGCAGTCATCTTGGAAACTTTCCATGGAGAGCTTTGCTTTTGCTTCACCTTTGAAAAGACTGTGGCTCCGACAATAGAGACTTATTCATGAACTGCTCTGGATGTTCTTTTACAAGGCCAAGGAAGTGACAGGGATGATTTTGCCGAGCTTTGGAGGAAATCAGAAAGGCAACTTTTTAAATTGTTGCAAAACGCTCGGAAGCCGTTGTCACCTCATGTCAATTAACAATAATGCGGTGACGTTCTTTCCCTGGAAGAAGTGGTTTTGGTGGTCTGACAGTCAGCAACCAATCAGGGTGCTGAAGTTTGTTTAAAAAATTACATTTAGTTAGATTAGCGAGCAGAAATGGTATAAAAATTGGGCCTCTTGAAGGAAACGGGGCTTCCTGAGGGCAAAGTGCTGTCCGTTTTTCTATGGACACGTAAGGACTCAACTGTTTGTTTAAATTTGTTTTCCTTTCAAGTCAGAGAGCTAACTTAGGGAATAGGGTTAATGTTTTCTTAAATTCATTATTTTATGCAATGTTGAACTGTTGGATCATTGAGCCAGTGATTAATGAATTAATCTGAATTAATAAAATAAAATGTTTGATTTAATAAAGAGCTAATAAAGTTTATGCAATTTGAGAATTATAAAATAAACTTTTAAAATGACAAGCTGGTCTTGTTTATTGTAGAAAGTTTAAACAACATATCAGATTCATTCGCCTCATGATTCAGCTGCTCTGTTGTTCTTATGGGCCTGGTATAGATTGGTAAGTTTGGTAGTAGATAGTGACATCATTTATGCAGAATTTTAGTAGGAGCGCTGGATCAGTTTTTGGTAGCATTCGTACCGTTATATGTTGTTTTTGACATACATGTTACATATATGTTGGTATATACATAGGATATATGTCTAAAAATTGTTGTTAAGTTTGTTCACTCGTTATATGTAGTTGTAAGGATTTTTTCCAGCAGTGTGAAAAATTCCTGGTTATTTGCCGGCAAAGGGTAGTGTGACTAGAAGAGTTACACAGTGCATTTGTTCTGTTTCAAAATTGTGGTATAGAATATATCACGTGTTGTGGACGTACAACACAGTTTAGGGACATTAGATGTGACTGGTTGAATGTAATAGCGAGGATTGCCTATGAAATCGTAGCATTAAGCATAGGGACTTGTTGCCCGTTTTAAAACTTTTTGTGAAAAGAGTAGTAGGATTTATCCAAGCTTGAGAGAAGGATGAGATAGCGTCGTCTATTCTTGTTAACGTTTGACGTTTTCTGTGGTTGGTTCAATTCCTGCCAAGACTTCGTGCGTGAATGATTAGGGTTTTCCTATATATGTGTGAATAAATGATCGTATAGAAATAGCGTTGTCTATTTTATGCGAAGAGTGAGTTCTGTATGACTGTAAACCTATCACTTTGTTAGAAAAACAGACAAGTGGTTTGTTTATTTGTAGTTACTAATTAAAATTCATTGGAAAAGTTTTGTTTGAAATGGCGCCGTGAAAAAGTTTTGTGAAGGAGGGGTGAGTTTACGGAGTAACACGCAGAGAAGCTGCAGCGGCAGTATACGTCATTCCGGTTCGCGCTATGATTGGTTAACATACGTCACAGAAAGCGCACTGATTGGCTCATGTGATGGTGACGAGCTGGAACCAGATTGGTTAGTTCTGAATACTGTATTTTCATTGGAGGAGCAAGGTGGTGACGTGGCTTAACCTGATTGGCTTGTTGGTGTCTTTCGCGCACGGATTGGTTGGAATAGTGGAAAACCAGGAAAACATTTTCGAAGCTTACAGAACAACAATTTTGACCTAAATCATGAGTTATTGGAGTGATACTGAGACAAAGAACCCTTCATGGTTTCAAAAGGTGAAAAATTATTTTAAACCTGACAAGAGAATTGAAACGCGTGGTGGTAAATTACAAGTATAAAACACCCGCAGCCTATATGGAAGGTGAATATGGTTATCATACTGTAATTTGGTTTGATAATTGGATGCACTATACCAGAAATGATGGTGTATTGGCATGGCCGGAAGATGGGTCATTTAATATGAAAGTTTTGAGAAACTTGAGAGTAAAAATGATGGATCTTGTGCCAAAGCCAAGACCTACACAATTTGAGGCATTGGTTGAATGGGAGGTTGAGATGATGGAACTTGAGCGAGAAAGCAAATGCCTAGCACCTAGAAATTCAAAATATATTTTAAATAGAGAAACACATGAAGATAAAGTGAGACGCTGGAGAAAGGCAGATATGTATGATGGTCTGTATCCAGTGAGAATAATGATTACTGAAGATTTAGAACAAAAGACAGCTGGAAAGAGAATTGATGAGGAATTAGACGATGCAGTTTTAGAAGACATTTATGCTACTAAACGCAAACCGCCACCTTATCAAGCAGGTTCTCAATCTACCCCGAGAGTTTCTACAGAAACTTCTCCAAGTGCACCTCCTAGAGAAGCTGAAGAAGGTTCTCCCAGATTTTTAAAATTGACTGAAAGAGTAGGGTCAGTAAATAATTGTAGCACACCTAGAGAAAATAGATTCCAGCAACAGGAGAATAATTCTGTAAGAAATCAAGAGAGAATACCTGCTGTCATTCCAGAAATTTCTAGTTATAATAAAGCGAAGGAAGATTTGATTCAACAATTGACAAAAGGCATGGAAGCAGTAACAGTACCAGTAACTATTGGTCCTGTTGTACCGGTTTTTGATCAAGGAGACAATAGACATTCAGCTTTGACAGTTCCATTAAATGCAGAAATTCAAAAAGTTGCTGAGAGATTTTATTCGGAACTTTCAGAGATTCATAGAGAAAAATCTATGATGCCAAATTTAACATTAAATGGAAGTTTGCCAGGTTCGCAGACACCATCAGTGGCAGAATCAGATTCAGGTCTGTCGGAGAAAAATTTAAATAGAATAGAATTATCTCAAAATGGATTGTCCTCTGAAGCTCCAGATTATAAAAAGCTTGAAGGCTGATCTGGAGGAATTAATCATTGGCACAATTGGTACTGACAATTTGAAGTTGTATCAGGATGATGAATTGTTGTTTATCTGTAAAAGTATTCAGTGGAAAACGAAAAACAGGTATGAACAACTGGAAGAAATGGCTGCTGAATGAGAAATTGATTTGAGTAAACAAAAACATTTGCAGAAACATTACAGAGTGGATTTTTCTGAAAAAGACATTGATAATCTAAATGCTGCTGGAAGAATGACACATACAAGAGAATTAATAAGCTTTCTCAGAAAATTAGGCGAATTAGGTAAATGGAGAATAAAATGGTCAAAAAAAGAACAGGATAAAAGATTGAGAAACGATGTGGTTTCAGAATTTCCAATGAGGGAAATAGCTGGAGTAGGGTATGTGCATGTTCCTTGGTCTAGACAGGATATTCTCCTGTTTACTAATGATTTCCCACGTTTGAGAGAGAAGCCAGTTGAGTGGTATCGACAGGTAGACAGATTTATAAAAGTGTCAAAAGTTCTGTGGATTGATCTAGATGGATTCTTTGACATTGTTGTCCCATCAGATCTTTGGACAGAATGCAAAATTTCGGTAGATTGGACAAAAGAAGAACCTCCCCGAGACCCGGTTACAGGTGCCCGGGCAAAGGATGTCATGGACATTTATAATAAAGTAATTTACTGGCTGAAAGGGAAAATTCCCCCAAAAGAAGTGGATTGGGTTATAATTGACAGAACAAACCAGGAACCAAAAGAATCAGTTCACTCATTTTATGAAAGGTTACTGTTAGTCTTTTAACAGTACAGTGGCTATGAAAAATTAAGTGAAAAGGACATGAGTCACTTTATATATAGATTTGTATATGGACTGAGACCTGAAATTGGTGACATGATCAGAAATGGAATTGTCTGCTGGCAAGCACTTTCAGTTGATGACATCCTGAGAAAGGCAAAATATTGCAGTGATGAGTTAGACTTGAAGCAGAAAAATCTCAAGGAAAAGGCGATGTGGGCACAAGTGAAGGTAGCAGAGCAGCAGCAACAACAGTTAGCTTCTATGCAGCAGCAGAATCAGGGAAAATTCAAAAATAATTTCAATAATAATAAGCCAAAATGTAATGTGAATGTTGAAGAGCTGAAACAAAAGCTCCCATGTTTTAATTGCGGCGAGATTGGACACTGGAAATGCGAGTGTAAAAACCCGCCCAGAAATTTTAAAAATAATTCATTGAATCCACAGGTGCAGTGTGAGTTAAATCCGCAGCAACAGCAACAGCTACAGCAACAGTTAAATGAGCTAAGCCAACAGCAACAGCTACAGCGACAGGTAGTGAATCAGCAGAGCCAGTTACAGCAAAGCCAGTTTCAGCAGAACCAGGTACAGCAGAGTCAAATTCAGCAGAGTCAGGTACCTCAAGCACCATTCCCTGGTAGTGTTAACACACAGAGATTTTCTCCCGAAACAGGTTTCTGTGGAGGCAATCAGGTAAATAATGTGTCAAAAGTTAATATGTCAAATGCTTCTCAATTTTGGTTAAAAGACAAAGAAGATAGTGATTCTTCAGAAGATTACTCATGACGGTGCCTGAGAGAGGAAGAAGAGTGTGTGTTTGGACCCACTCTTGAGGTAGATCAGTCTGGTCCTTTTGTCAATGGGAAAGTGAATGATAAGGATGTTACTTTTCTTGTGGACACAGGTGCTACCCGTTCTACTGTTAGATCAGCGGAAATAGAGAACCTTCCTCTCTCTGGTGAGACAATCCAAGTTGTAGGTGTAGCTAATCAGCAAATTAAAACAAGTTTAACAGAACCAGTAAAAGTGGAAATAGGGAACTACAAAGATAAACACAGATTTTTAGTTTGTGACAGTAGTCCTGTGAATCTGTTAGGTCGTGATATTTTATGCAAAATGAATTGGAGAATATATTGCTCACCAGATGGAATTGAAATGCAAACAGCAGAAGAAGATGGGCTTTATAAATTGACTATGCTAATGGTTGATGAGGAGAAAACATCATTATTTCCTGTGTTTTATGAAAATGATTTGCCACAAGAGCTTAAAAAGCCAGTTAATCCAGCAATTTGGGATCTAACAGGAAATGATATGGGTCTTATGAAAAATATAGATCCAGTAAAAATCACTGTTAAGCAGGGAATAGATTTTCCAAATGTTCCTCAATACAAAATGAAAGCTGAGACAATTGAGGGTGTCATTCCAGTGATTGAAAAATTCATAAGTCAAGGTGTGTTAAAAGAAATTGAGAGCAGCCCATGTAATTCACCGATTATGGGTATTAAAAAGCCAAACGGAACATATAGAATTGTTCAAGACCTGAGAAAAATTAATCAGATTGTTGTTCCTTGTTGCCCAATTGTTCCAAACCCTGCAGTAATTCTTTACCAGATTCCACATGATGCAGAATGGTACACGGTCATTGACCTGTGCAATGCCTTCTTTACAGTTCCATTACATCCAGAAAGCCAGCAAATTTTCGCTTTCAGGTTCCAGAATAGGATCCTAGCATGGTGTCGTATCCCTCAAGGGTATACTGAGAGTCCATCTATCTTTAATCAGTTGTTAAAGAAATCTCTGGAAGATCTGATATTGCCTGGTAATTCCACACTGGTACAGTACATTGACGATTTGCTTGTGGCAGCTAAAACACGAGAAAATTGTGTTACTGATACCATTACTTTGTTAAACCGTTTAGCAGATGAAGGGCGCAAAGTGTCACCTGCAAAATTACAGTTTTGTAAACAAGAAGTAAAATATCTTGGTCACAGAATTGCAAAGGGAACAAGAAAAGTGACAATTGAAAGGATTAAAATGATTCGAGCAATTCAGCCACCGACAACACAAAGACAGGTGAGAATGTTTCTGGGAATGGTTGGTTATTGTCGACAATGGATTAGTGGGTTTTCAGTAATTGCAAATCCACTTCAGAGATTGACAAAAGCAGACATAAAAGATCCAATCATTTTGTCAAAAATTGAACTGGAAGCTTTTGAACAATTAAAAAAGAGTTTATGTGAAGCTCCAGCCTTGGGTATGCCAGATTATGAAAAGGAATTTGAACTGTACTGCAGTGAAAGAGAAGGTTTTGCATTGTCTGTGTTAATTCAGAGACATGGAAAGTTGAGAAAACCAATTGCATATTTCTCAGCTGTTTTGGATCCTGTTGCAAAAGCTTTGCCAGGTTGTTTAAAAGCAGTGGCTGCAACAAGTGTAAGTCTTGAACAAAGTGAGGGTATCATTATGGGATTTCCTGTAAAAGTATATGTTCCTCATTCAGTTGAAATTCTTCTTACCAGAAGTAAGACTCAACATTTGACAAGTAGCAGATTGACAAAATATGAGAAAACAATTCTGGGATCAGATAATGTATCAATTGCGAGGTTGGTGAATTTGAACCCTTCCACACTATTGCCAGATGGAATTGTTACTGAGGTAAGTAATGAAAATGACATTGATCATGAATGCCTGGATGTTGTAGATTATTGCACAAAACCACGTCAGGACATAAAAGATGTTCCTTTACCTGAATCAGACATAGTCTATTTTGTTGATGGGTCTTGTTTGAGAAATGATGAAGGGATTCTGAGAGCAGCATACTCAGTGTGCACAGTTTCAGATGTTGTTGAAGGTTCGCCTTTGAATGGAATTCGTTCTGCTCAAATTGCAGAGTTAATTGGTCTAATTCGAGCATGTGAAAAAGCAGCTGGCAAAAGGGTAACCATAGTGACTGATAGTCAATATGGTTATGGTGTGGTTCATGACTATGGACAGCTATGGTCTCAAAGAGGTTATTTGACCTCTGCAGGTACACCAATTAGAAATGCAAAATTGATCAAGAGATTGATTGATGGTATTCAATTACCAGAGCAAATTGCTGTAGTCAAATGTGCAGCTCACAAGAAAGGTGATGATTACATCACCAAAGGGAATGCGTATGCAGATGAGATTGCAAAATATTGTGCCAAAAACAATTATTCAATCAATCGGGAAAAAGACAAAAGTCACACAATGAATTCTCTCATGCTAATTTCTGTAGTTGAAACATGGCAAGAAGTAAAAGATTTACAAGATGAGGCAGATGAGGAAGAGAAAAACACATGGTTGAAAAATGAATGCAGGCAAAGAGAGGAAGATGGAATTTGGGTTTACAAAGATGGAAGGCCTGTAATGCCGAACTGCATGATTGCAGACATGGCACGAATGTACCATGGTCAAGGACATCTAGGGAGAGATTCTATGATTAGATTATTCAGAGAAACATGGTTCAAGACAAAATTCAGAATCATTGCAGAGTCACTTTGCCAAAGATGTTTGACCTGCCAACAGATGAATCCAAATAGAAGAACTGTTTTAAGTTTGGGAACCATAGGACGGGAGGGTGGTCCTTTTACCAGATTACAAATGGATTTCATTGAGATGCCGATGCATAACAGACTAAAATATGTATTAGTATTTGTTTGTCTGTTTTCAAGATGGGTGGAAGCTTTCCCGACACGTCACAATGACTCAGTCACTGTGGTAAAATTGCTTCTTAGGGAGATCATACCTAGGTACGGATTTCCAGTGACCATTGAAAGTGATTGCGGAACTCATTTTGAAAACAGATTGATGAAACTGATTTGTGAAGCTTTGAATATTCAACAGAAGCTGCACTGTGCTTACAGACCAGAAGCATCAGGTGTTGTTGAACAAGTGAATGGAACAATCAAGAATAGAATTTCAAAAATGTGTCTAGCCACAGGAGTGAAGTGGACAGATGCTCTTCCACTTGTTCTGATGTCAATAAGAAGCACTCCAGAGAAAAAGACAGATCTTGGCCCTCATAACATCGTGATGGGTAGAGTAATGAGGCAAGCATTTATTCCAGTTGGCAAACTAATGAGTATTAATGATAGTGCAATCATTGAATATTGCCAGAACCTGTCTGATGTAGTCAATTCTGTGTTTCATCAGGTGGGAACAGATGTAATATCAAAGGAGAAAGTGCAAGCCCATGATTTGTTACCCGGAGACTGGGTAAGGACCAAAGTTCATCGAAGAAGAAACTGTTTAGTCCCAAGGTGGCAGAAGGCAAGACAAGTAATTTTGGTTACAACAAATGCAGTTAAATGCAAAGGGCTGAAAAGGAGGGTGCATGCAAGTCATACAATTTGTGTACCACCTCCTGAAAATCCTGATGAAGACAGTGAGACAACTGACTCAGATTCAGAAGGGGATCCAGAAGATCCTGAGTCAGATGACCAACAAGAAAATCAACATCAAGAAAATCTAGATGAGAATCAAAACTTGAATGAAGAAGATCTGAATATCGAAACAGGAGATCGAGGTGTTGATGAAGATCTGCTTGAAAAAGAGTCTCTAAAGGAAAAAAGTGATTCAGAAGAAGCAGAAGATTCTGAACAAGACGAAAATCTGATCAAGAAGAGTATTGAAAAGCAAAGAAGTAGCTCTGTGTGCAGGAGCAAGAAACCTGAAACTGGGAAGCTGAAGGTGATTCCTGAAGAAGAAGAAGAATTACCAAGTACCAGTAAGGATATTGTTCAGAATGGAGTGAAGCTGCCGAGTAAAGAAATTCCTAGGTACAGATTTGAAGTCTCAGATACAGACACTGATGAAAGTGATGAAGAATCTGAAATAAGAAAATTCAGAAAAAGAGCTTGGAAAGCTAAATGCAATGAAAACGTGCCAAAGAAAAAGATTCTGAGGAAAGGAGATATTTGGCCCGAAGACAATTTGAAATTCAAACTGGTGAAGAAATCAAAAGATCAAATCAACGAAGTATCTAGTCAGGGAGGTGATTCTGAAAAGAAAAGTGAAAACAAGAAAATAGAAGTCATCACTCGAAAGACAAAAAGAATAGCGAAACCAAATCAGAAGTATAAGTCCCCAGAGTGGACTTATATCATAATACCACCAACTGTAGAGGCGGAGAGCAATAGTCAGGAAGATTTGGAAATACTCAGTGACAAGGATTGAAATTTGGTCTATATTTAGATGAAAGTTTTGTTTCCTGGCTTAAGGCTGAAGAAAATTTGTTAGGTGACCTTAGGTCGAAGAAATTGTGTTTAGTTGGAAGCACATGTGACATAAGGTCGAAGAAAAGTTGTTTAGGGTTTCGTTCTAAAAAAAAAAAAATAATAATTTTAAAAGGGGGGATATAGTTTATAGTTTACTCACATTTTGAAATTTTGTTTTTTCTCTAGTTTTGTAGAATGCCTAGATCAGATACTTCTAGGTGTTCGATTCTTAAGAGATGTTGTAAAATGACTTCTATTTGTGTGATATTATTAATCCTACTTTGGTTAATATTAGCTGTGGTCTATCCTTTTGATGTTAATAAGCAAAAACTTAAGACTAATATAACAAGTAAGGTAGAGCCTAAACATGAGAAACATACTGGCAAGTCTAGCAGAGTTATTGAGCATGATCCAGAGATTCATCAAGATAGATCTGTTGGAGATTTCTCAAGCAATTCATTTTCAAGGCTTCTGTCTGAATATGTTAAAGTAATGAATGTTAAGGACTGCTATGTTTGTGTGAAACTGCCTGCTTCTGTTTCAGAGGGGGTAACTTATAATATGTTACCTCTCACTTATGGCATTACTTGCAGTGTAATTGCTAGCCTGTTTTATGAAACTGGTAGTCTGGAATATTATTATTCAGAATTTGATGAGGTTTTTGCAAATCTCAAAGTTGTAAATAGCTTAAACAAAGTTAGGCCTGCAAAACAGATGAGGGAATTCTTTTTAGTTACTAATGAACTCAATTATGAGTATGCATATAGAAATAATTTAACATGTAAATGAGAGCTGAAGAAAAGACTTTCCTGAACATGGTTGAGGAGAGAAGGGCTGTTTACAAGAGAAATGAGATGCTTAAGCATGCTAAGTCTAAGTACTGGCAAATGGAGGACGCTAAATTAAATGGTGTTAACACAAATGCTGCAATTCACATAGATGAAACAGTTAGTGGTAAATTTTGCATTAGAAGAGATAACACATTATATGATAATTATATTGTGGGTGCTAGTCAATGTGAAGATACTTATCGTATTGTAGGGGGATGGGGATTTAAAGGTGGTAAGGATCCAATCTTTCCTGGGATTTATTTTATCTGTGGTAATAAAGCATATTTTAGCCTCCCAGACCACTGGTATGGGACATGCTATCTTGGTTTGGTCTTTCCAAAAATGTTTCATGTTGACAGAAAGGAAAAGGGTACTTTTGAATTTGGTGAACATCTGAACCTGAACAGGTACAAAAGGGAAAGTTTTTCAGAAATCCTGGGAGACATCTTTGGTGCTGTTATTCCTATGGTGGGAATTACCATGAATTCAATTAAGATCAGAAAGGTTTCTACAATTGTAGATAGATTGTCAACAGATACTGCAAGTGGGTTCCAATTAGTCAGCACAGAACTTGTTGCACCAGAAGCATGGTTATGCAGAATCGTCTTGCATTAGACATTCTGCTTGCAAAAGAGGGAGGAGTCTGTGGGGTCTTACATGTTCAGCATTGCTGTACTTATATACCTGACAAAAGTCGGGATATAGAGTTGCTTGTTAAGGACACAATTTCATGAAGAGATGGAACCTCTGGAAGAAGAGAGTTTCACTGAACGAATTGGAAAAAGAATGGAGGCTATTAAAGAATGGTTTACTGAAGTTGGTAGCTCCATTATTGGCAAAGTGCTCTATCCAGTAATTGTCATCATTATAGTGATAATGCTGCTAAAAATTAGCTGTTTGATTCATAAAAGTAGGAAGCATCAGAAAGAAAATAGAAGAATTTATAAACTCAGAAAGGAACAAGAGAAGGAATATGAGTTAGAGGAAATGCGAAGGATTCAGTCTAAAAGAGATGATCTGATAGCAGAAACAGGGGTTTAGGGAGACTAATATCGAGAGAATCCAATGTGTGACGTCTCCAAATTGGGTGAAAAATTTCCTGAAATTTTTGGGTGTTGTTTGGTGATTTTAAAATCACCAGATGAGGGAGTTGATGGAGCGAGCTTCAGAAAATATTTTATTCTGACTCATGAAGTCCATTCCCTGTAACATGAATTAATTTACTAATTAAATTGTTGCATGATTTGTTTAATTAATCCAACTTAGTATAAGATTGCACCACACACTTGAACACGTGGGAACTAATGATATGTGCTCTTGTTGCATTTGCGAGTCTGTTTTGTAACCCATGATTAATATTGTTTTGTTTGTCATGTTTGTCCTATTGACTTTGTCACTATTAATATGCGGCTGACCATTCATGGCATGTGCTTTTTATATGTGCTTATATGTTTGTCTTATGTTGTGATTGTCTGTCTGTGTATCATTTAATCATCCTTTTACTCTTTCAGAAACTTAAAGCTGGACTATATAAAGAATGGTAGATATTTTATGTGCTGCTTTATTTGTTTGCTTTTGCTAGATGTCATTTAATAAATGGGTAATTATTAGCAATGGTCGGGTGGGTAACAGAAGGGTTTGTTTTACCTGAATTAATCACTCTTTTGTGTTTGTTTAAATACTAGCCCGAGAGTGGTTTGAGGCCTAGTTCTGGTTCTGAAGAAATGTTGGTCGGCCTGTATGTGAGCAGATTTGGAGCCAAGTGCAGTCATCTTGGAAACTTTCCATGGAGAGCTTTGCTTTTGCTTCACCTTTGAAAAGACTGTGGCTCTGACAATAGAGACTTATTCCTGAACTGCTCTGGATGTTCTTTTATAAGGCCGAGGAAGTGACAGGGATGATTTTGCCGAGCTTTGGAGGAAATCAGAAAGGCAACTTTTTAAATTGTTGCAAAACACTCGGAAGCCGTTATCACCTCATGTCAATGAACAATAATGCGGTGACGTTCTTTCCCTGGAAGAGGTGGTTTTGGGGGTCTGACAGTCAGCAACCAATCAGGGTGCTGAAGTTTGTTTAAAAAATTACATTTAGTTAGATTAGCGAGCAGAAATGGTATAAAAATTGGGCCTCTTGAAGGGAACGGGGCTGACTGTTTCCTGAGGGCGAAGTGCTGTCCGTTTTTCTATGGACACGTAAGGACTCAACTGTTTGTTTAAATTTGTTTTCCTTTCATGTCAGATAGCTAACTTAGGGAATAGGGTTAATGTTTTCTTAAATTCATTATTTTATGCAATGTTGAACTGTTGGATCATTGAGCCAGTGAATAATGAATTAATCTGAATTAATAAAATAAAATGTTTGATTTAATAAAGAGCTAATAAAGTTTATGCAATTTGAGAATTATAAAATAAACTTTTAAAATGACAAGCTGGTCTTGTTTATTGTAGAAAGTTTAAACAACATATCAGATTCATTCGGCACTTGATTCAGCTGCTCTGTTGTTCTTATGGGCCTGGTATAGATTGGTAAGTTTGGTAGTAGATAGTGACATCATTTATGCAGAATTTTAGTAGGAGCGCTGGATCAGGCCCCAAATTGCTAAACCTAAGGGGGATGGTGAACCGGAACAGGGGATAACCCCAGCCCTACTCAGCCATGATCAGGCCACTCTCCCCTTTCTACCGGGTGAAGAGGAACTCTATAAAAGGATGGAAACTATGGTTACAGTCCTATTAAGCCACCTCCAGCTCAAACTCTCAGAAATTGAAGAGAGAGTATCTAAGTTAGGGGGCTTGGGCGTATTGGCTAGACCACGGTATTACATGAGACAGAGAGGGTCTGATCAGCGTTAACAACGTCCGAAGATTATCCACCTCACCCACTTCAATTAGAACGTCATCCTAATAAGGACATGAACATTCTTTCACCTGCTCCTCACCAGCATGTGCAACCCATCACATTACGAAATACTGTTAATCGCTCAAACTCAAGTGAACTGAGATTCTCATCTTTTATCTCTTCTAGAAATGCCCTGGGCAGGCCTCTAAGTAACTCACAGGCAGCTAGCTTAGAGGGTGTAAATGTTGGTATCGCAAAGCAGAGGACTAATACTATGAGAGAGGCCCATGTTTGGTAGCAAACGTTGCACTTACCACCTTCAGCGGCTCCTCTCGTATTGGTTCTTGGAAATGTTCCCACCATAAGGGTGGATCAGATTGAAAAGACAACTCAGTTAATCGATAAATCTCTCCACTGGGTGACTGCCCACACAACAGGTTTGACAGGAGGGGGGTCCTGGCTTTCCAATCATATCATCATGGCAAGATCAAATGTATCCTGATAAAGGGGGGCTTGTCAATAAAAAGGACGGTGAATATTTGTGATTTTATAGGCCTGTTTGTATCTACTTTCATGTACTTTTATGATCTGAACAAAAAAAGATTGAATAAAGTTTCTAATGAATGAATGAATTAACCTCTTCTCCTTGAAACATCAGGGCATCATTATTAATAGCAGATTTATTGAAAAGACATTGCACACGAGGCCGGAAGTGGGGTCTTTGTGAAGCAGCAGTCAATATCCTCAACGCCTAAATAAGAAAAACATGGGGGAACAAACAAAACAGGTGGGTTTTCATCATATTCCACCTACCACAAATGTCAGGCAGATTTGAAACGAGCAGGAACAACTGAAATTTTTATCAATACAGAAACATGTTTAAACAGTTCATCAGCCATGACCTAGGTCTAGTTTTTCCACAAACTCTAAGCACTCTCCTTAAATTCTATTCAAACCACAAAATCAACTGGAGAAACCAGTTGGAAAGGGATACACAGGATGCTCTTGTTGACACGTGAAAAGGATAAGCCACACTCAGACTTAAAAGTAGGAACAGTGTTACCCAACAAACTGTTTGTGGCCAGGCACTGAATGCCAACATCCATACCAGCTTTGGAAATTGGCTACACCACTGCCACAGACATGCCCTGAAGCATGATTTCTCCTAAAAGGAGCCAAGCCAACACGTTGCCCAAACTGCCTTTTTAACCGGGAATCCACCCTTGATCACTGCTCAGCTCCAGCTCTAAATGGCCTAGATCCTATGCGACTCCCAGTAGCTGGGCATAAAAAGGCAATCCATATATTTCTACCTTGATTGATGTGAAAGCTAAAATGCATACAGTTTATCTTCAGAAATCCCCCTGCCCATGGCATATAAGCTATGGGACATTCTTGAGGCTACAAAGACGCCAAGGCAACTTCAGTCAGTGTAAGCGCTCAATGATTCATGTTGGAATCCTCTCCTTCTCCCTGGCCTTAACCCCCTCACAAGTGAAATCTCAAGACTGACACTTCATCTAAGGTATTTCTCCATTTGCTGAAGCCTTCCCTAGACACATAGGGCATTATTAGCCAAGGTAAACTTACATTGGTTGTCTATTCACAAACTATGAGTGTAGTTTTACATGTAATATGTTTATGCATTGACTGTCCTATCTTTTTATGTTCAGAATTCTTACCAGTTGTAGAAATACTACACGCAGAACAACATTCAGGTTGTGAGTAGCAAAAAAGCTGTAAAATCATTATGAAAAGTGTACATTTACATTTTGTAATGAGGCCCATAGGATTTCTAGGGTTGATACACTACACAAGCCCTCAAAAATGACACTTCCTTGTGTATTCTTTACCCTTTCTTACAGACATCACAGGCAGCCACTTGAAGCCAGAATTGATAGTTACAGAATCAGCCATCATTGTCCATAGTAGGTAACACCTAACACCCAACATACTGACTACCCCACTGCAGCACCAACCTAATTCCAATACATCACTTTCCTCTGTGGTAGATGAACTTTAGCCTCAGGTTTAGTACGATAATAGATCCTCTGAGAGAGAAACTAGGCTGTAAAATCAAAATGTTCTAATTTGGAAATGAGAAAACCAGAGCCAAGGAAGCACTCCAGTCCATTGGCAGACCAGAGCCGACACTGACACTGTTTCGGCGTACTGACACTTGTGTGATGGAGGCAAATAGTGATGCAACTCAGTACTATGTAATCCCATTATACTAGAATTCTATCCATCTAAACCAGCCCAGTGATAGCAGCCTTTCTTTCACCATGGTCTTTTTGGTAGGTATCTGTTCCTCAGTGCTGTGTCTGGGACTCATTCACTGAGGCATTCTAAAGGTGCAACTAAGTGCTATCAAACATCTTCCTCAGAAACTATGGGAAATTTTTTAATAAAAACTATAGAAGATTTAGATAGATTGAATAATCAAATTATCTCTGTGGGGAAAATGAACACAGCAGAAAAGAAAGCAACTCTTTGTTCTGAAACATCCATTTTTCAGATACTTTTGTTTGCACTCGCTCCAAAGTACAACCATAATAGCAAAACC
This sequence comes from Lissotriton vulgaris, assembly GCF_964263255.1. Classification (NCBI taxonomy): domain Eukaryota; kingdom Metazoa; phylum Chordata; class Amphibia; order Caudata; family Salamandridae; genus Lissotriton; species Lissotriton vulgaris. Next base: position 292,738,744 of record NC_141697.1, on the reverse strand, counting down.
AATAGTATAGTGTACAAAAACAAATAAAAAGGTTTTCCCAATGTGTATTATATAATGTAATTAACTGTTTATTTCTGAACCCATTTTTGTAATGTATTGAGGTTGTTCCTGTCCCCAACCACCATTGGGAATAGGTGGCCCTTTCATCTCCTGTGTGCATTTATTAATACATCCGTCACTGGCATCAGTGAGAATTTATTAAGATGACATTTTTTTACCCCAACATCTTAGGGTATAGTGAAGCCATAATGGAGCTAAAAAAAACTTGTAATGACAAGGATCTGGCCCATATACTCTTTATGGCTTCCCTGTGCACTTACAGTATCGAAGAATGGACTTAGATATTGTACGGTCATATTTGCTCACATAGATATGTCCACACATGGGATAAAGTGCACCTTTCCTTAGGGCTGTAAGACCTGCAGTAGGGGTAACTTAGCTATATCTCATCCAGTGTAAGAGGGCATGGCACAGGGATGTGGGCTATGTCCGTTCTTCAGTTTTCTCTGTACCAAGACCCGCAACCTGCAATGGCAATGTGCATGGCCTTAGTAAGGGGTACCTAGGGTGGCACAATTTGTGCTGCAGGCCTAGGTGACCCTCTTCAGCCCCAGTGCCCCAGTAACCAGGGATACAATTTACTAGGGACTTACAGGGGTAGCTGAAGTTGTGCCAATAGTGGTACAGTTTTGGGAAAGAGACCTGTCACTGGGAGCCTAGTTAGCAGGTACCTAGTGCTCTTACATTCAAAATCACATCAAGCATCAGGCAAAAAGTGGGTGCTAACCATGTCAAAAGAAGCACTTTTCTATACACCACTTGGCAGTGCAGTAACAAAAATGGTAGAGTCTAGGTGCAAGGTTGTAGGAAGCCTCTTATGTCCCTGAGGTTTCAAATCAGAAGGCTACCCAACTAGCCTTTGGAGTCATTCTAGGTTTTGGGTACAAGCGATGCAGGTCCAGTCCTTCTCACACAGGCAAGGAGGTTAGCAGGTCAGCATAGCAGGGCAGTAGTACTTCCAGAGCAGCAGTCCAGTAGAGTGGCAGGTCTTCAGCAGCATAGCAGTCCTTATTCCTGGCAGAGTATCCACAGGTCCAAAATTGTACTGAAGTGGTAGTATTTGAGGTTCTTCTTTTTACACAGTTAGCATTTGAATTGGCTAGAAAGATCTAGAGAAAGGTCTTTGAAGTGCACAGATGCCCTGCCATGCCAACCCTGGCTCCAGCCCTCGGTGTGTTGACAGGACACAAACTATTCAGGTTTACGTGCAGCTAAGTCCAGCTCAGTCAATCAATCAATCATGGGTTTGTAAAGCACATGCTACTTACCCGGAATTGGGTCTCAAGGCACTGAGAGATGACTCGAGGAGGTCTGCATATCCTGGAGGGTCACTGGGTTCCATCGAAGAGCCAGGTCTTGAGGTCTTGAGGTCCTTTAGGAACTTAGGGAGCAATGTAGTCTGTCGGAGGTGGAGAGGGAGGGAGTTCTATGCCTTGGCCGCGAGGAGGGAGAAGGAGCGCCCTCCTGTTCTGGTTTTCTTGATCCGCTGTACCGTTGTGAAGGAGAGCTGGGCGGTGGTCCAGTTTGCGGGTCCAGGGTTATAGAGGGCCTTGTTTCCATGGGTGAGAAGCTTGAAGATGAATCTCTTCTTGAAAGGGAGCCAGTGTAATGTCCGTAGGTGTTGGCTGATGTGGCAGTGGCACGGTAGGTTGAGGACTAGTCTGGCAGTGGCATTGTGAAAGTTCAGGAGTTTGCAGGTGAGGTTTTTGTTGATCCTGGCATTGAGTGTGTTGCCGTAGTCAAGTCTGCTACTGATGAGGGCATGTGTGACAGTTTTCCTGTGTTCGGTGGGATCCAGTTGAAGGTCTTTTGGAGAATTCGGAGGGTGTGATAGCAGGAGGAGGTGATGGGGTTGACCTGGCGGTCCATTTTGAGTTCGGAGTCCAGGATGATTCCAAGGTTGCGTGTGTTGTCCGTGAGAGTGGGGGGATCACCGAGGGCGGGGGACTCCAGGTGTCGTTCCAGGGATAAGGGTGTGGGTCTAAGCCCCATCCTGTCTGTAGAGCACATTCAGTCACACTTAAGGTTTCAGTTTGTGTGGCTGACTAGGTGAATACACAAAGCCCAACTGCCAACTACACACAGCAATGTGAACAGAAACAGGCAGCAGACAACAAACGGCTAAGGCAAGAAAATGCCAACTTTCTAAAAGTCCCATTTTCAGAATTGTAATCTAAAGTCCAGCTTCACCATAAGTTAGGATTTTAAATTAGGATTCCAGGGACCCCAAATATGAACCATTTATGCTTAAAAAATAATAACGTAATCCCAATGTTAACCTATGGGAGATATAGGCCTTGCACTAGTGAACAATATATTTAAGAGTTTTTCACTACCAGGATGTGTAAAAACGAAGAGTAAATGTCTAATTTTTTCGATAAATTGCACCCTGCCCTTGGGGCTTACCAGAGCCTACTTTAGGGGTGACTTATGTTATGTGTATTGAAAAGTAAGGTTTGGGTCTGGAAAAAGGTGTATTTTGCCAAGTTGAAATGGCAGTTCAAACTGAACATACAAGCTCCGCAATTACATTCCTGGGATATAACTAAGGGCTACTTAAGTGGGTGGCATTTCATTTACAGGCCCAGGATACATGTAATGCAGTTCACTAGAGACTTATAAGTAAATTAAATATGCAAATTGGGTTTAAGCCAATTCTCCCACATTTTAGGGAGATAGCATGAGTACTTTAGCATTGTTAAGAGCAGTAGAGTGTGCTGAGTCCTAAACCAACAAAATCAAATTCAGCAAAAGAGAGAGCTATTTCCATCACAAACACAGACAAGCACACACATGTGTGCGCACACACACACAGTAGTAAACAAGCACATGAGGGAAAAGACAACTGAGAGCAAAATAAATCTGTGTACATAGGCTTGGATTCTCTGACCCCTCCCAATCACCAATTGGCACCTGCAGACAGAAAATAACTTAAATGTGACATGAATTCAAGGGTATCTACAAGACCCTAACTATTTCTAAAATAAAAAAAATAACTGAGAAAAACATCTATGGCCTACTGTTGACAAGGCTCTAAACATGAAGCCTGACAGTATGAACGCAAATCTGGGCAAAGAAAATGGCATAGAACCTTACATTTTAGCCCATAATTCCCATTTCGGTCTGCCCTGCATTACCTAGTTCAAACTCCATTCTATCCTACAATATATAACTTGAAAAAAAAATCCCCAAAAGGAAAAACTATTGGTGACTTCCTTCCCCCAAAAATCAAAGTACTGAACTGAATTGTTTAAAAAAAATCAAGAAATTTTGAGGAGGATGATGCAGCAGAGATTGTAGTCAAATTATAAATGATGTTTCCCCTCCAGGAACCAGAATAATAAATGATTGAAGACTCAACAAAGAACACAGAGGGGTCTTCAGGAATGAGAAGTCTTCTAGACAGACAGCAGAAGAAACTAAAGTATTTACAGTAGCTTCATTGTCCTATGCACTTCCCATATTAAAAAAAACAAGGCGGTTGCTCAAAAAAAGTTGCTCAATTGTCTACTTGGCTAAAAAATCAATTCAAATTAAGCTTCAGTCAATACTCGATGCCCAATATTAGACTTACACCATTTACAACAGCTATTCATGTCCATCAATCTTTCTACACCAGTTACAGTGTTCCTTTGACAAGCTTTTACTCATATAGAATCTCATGTACGCAGTGTGGCATCATCGTGTAATCTCTGGGATTACGTGTTAAAATTATCACATGAAATGTCAGAGATGATGCAGAATTAAACTGGTGTAAAGGATATTTAATCCAGGCTTACCTATAGACTCAGCAACACACTCACAAAAATCGAATACTATTCAGGGCGACACAGTATCCCGAGACGGCAGTTGCTGCATACAGACCGACAAGAAACCCGTCCTTACACTTCGCTGAGTCTTCTGGGCCCCTTCTAGTCCAAGAGCACTACAATGACTAGTGCCAAAGGGTAAAGAAAGCTTTCCAATAATTAGAGTTGTGCACATTGTAAATGAATGAGGAAGAGCTGAGTCAAGTGGCAGGCATGAGAGACTGCGATATTTATCGCTAAAGAAGCTTAGCGAAATTTGTTTTATCGCCAAGCATCGCCGGATTATAATGCAGAGATAACGTGCTATTAGCAACGTTTATCTCCAATGCGATAAAATACCCGGCGATAGCTGCAAAATGCGTGAATATCGCTGGAAAAACAGCGATATTCACGCATCATCGCCAATCGGGTGTTAGCCAGAATATCCACCTCCCATTGGATATAATGGCTAAGAACTGGTCTGAGCAGGCGTTAGTTTTTAGCGATATTCGCGCACATTTTTTTATTCCTACGTCTGCCTTGCTAATAGGGGATAGCGACGTTAGCGACTGCTTTCAGTCGCTAACTGGTTGGGTACACCCACTTTACATGTCATTAGCGAGCGGGCCCCAAACCGCTCGCTATCAACTAAAAGCTGTCGCTAACTTATGTTAGCGACAGCTTGCTAATAGGGCGAGGAAATTATCGCCGCTTTGCGGCTGAAAACGGCCGCAAAAGCGGCAATAATTTCATTTCGCCTGCCTTGATAATATGCCCCTGAGTAAGAAGATTACGAAAATGAGGGACATAAACAATAAGTGAGGCGCCCACGAATATCAAGTAATCTTGTCAAAGGGACTTGGATCAGTATAGAAAAAAAATGAGGAAGCAAGAAAATTAGTGTTCTTAAGAAAGTGTCAGAGTGGGTGAAAAATAAAGATATTTAAAAGTGTGATATGAATCTGAACCTTCACTGGAGGTTTTCATTGCCAACATTGCCAACTCCATAATGTACCAGACTAAGCCCTGATTACATGTGGTACGACCAAAACAGCAGGGCCATGTCATATTCAGAAGTGAACCGAAGACCATCCTATTCCAACAGTATTTCCTAGACATGACATCTCAATCTCCTCATCATCTGGCCTGCAGGGAATGCCCTACTTTGCCCACATATTTGACTGCATTCAGCGCTACATTTCTGAAATGTTTTTCAAAGAAAACTAATCAAGTTGCCCTAATGAATCCTTTTAAGTTTCATTCACTGTAACTTGCTCAATATCATTTAAAATGGGTAGTTTTATGTTTTACTACACAAAAATGAACTGAGTAAGCCCACCAAATTATCTTCTATTTCATTACTACATCATCCCACCCTGCCTTAGGAAAATATTGCTCGCATGGTGAAAAAGAATAAATTGTTACACATGGCTTTCTACAGGCATTGCATAGTTTGATACAGGTGCAGACATTACTGGGCAAAGACTACAATGGAGAGAACCCTGCAAATTCAAATATTTGAAGACATATTATGCACATATAAGTTCTCACGATCTAGAAATAAAATCATGTATAAAAAGATTTTGATATAAAGCAGCAGATGTAAAGAAAACAAAGAACAACACAGACACACACATGCTTTTTTTTATCTCCATCCCGTTCCCACTCAACTTAACTGCCACATGGCTGTCTGATTGCACAAAACAACTGTTGGCTTACCAAAAGCATGTCAAGTGTATGTAAGTATATATATGCATATGTTTTTACTATAGCACAAAGTCAAATCAGCAGATTGCTGTACTTAGTCAAAGGCAAGCTATAAGTCAGTGAGTAAAAATAGAAGAAGCCCTGTTGTAGATGATTAATGCATTGTGATGTAGTGGTTTTAAAAAGTGATAAATCAGGCGAGCTGTCAGGAGGTGCCAATGTAATTCCACCAGAATGGGGGTGATGTGATCATATTACTTCAAGCCCTGGGTGAGATTTGCTGTGGCATGTAGGATGGCCCTAAAATGTCCCAGTGTGGTATCTGGGAGGCCATAAGGTAAGGGATTACCGCTATCCAGCTGCGAGATTACAAGTGCTTGAACAGCAGTTCTGAAGACGCTTGCTGGAAAAGCAATTAGACTTTCTTCAGAAGAGAGAGCTGGTAACAGGCTGTCTTTGCTTTTTTTGGCAATAAGTTCCTTGAGTGTGATAATGGTGCCCAGAGTGAATCCAAGTGATCTGTAAGAGTTGGGGTTGATAGCAGCCACTTTTCATGTTATTGAACCAGGATTGCAATGAATCTTGTTTGTTGTTCTTGCCAAATAACATAAACTCTGTCTTGGTTGGGTTGAGCTTTAGGTAGGTGCTAGACATCTAGGTCTAGATAATGTGCAAGCAGTGTTTCAGGCGTTTTATGACCAAAGCAGAGGAGACTTTCAAGTAGAGATGTGCTTCATCTGCATATTGGTGAATCTCGATGAGCAGAGCACCAAGCTGCTTTATATAAAGGTTGAAGATAACAGGAAACAATATGGATCCCTCGGGAACTCTATATTCGTTAAGAATCTTTTGTGACCTGAAGGTGTCATTGTGAACAAACTGGTGTTGGTTGGAAAGGCAAGAGTTCTACTCGTAGTGAGGGTGTGATGGTCAACTAAGTTAATGACGGCTGAGAGGTTCAGCAATAACAAGAGACAGAGGTCATCTTCATCTGTTGTCGGCAAGAGTGCATTGTTTACAATGTGTAAGGTGGTGGTCTCAATGCTGCAGCGTCATCCAAAGGTATATCAGTTGTCATACAAGAGATAGTTAGCATTGGTGTGACCTTGAAGTTGACCATAGAATGCTTTTTCATTATCTAGCCATTGAATGGAAGGTGAATGAGGGGCCAGTAGATGGCAATGGTCATCAGGGTCTAGTGTAGGTTTCTTCAGGAGAGGGAGGATCTGGCCTGTCTTGAGAGCTTCTGGGAAGATGCCTTAAGTGAGGGAGACGTTGACTATGCTGAATAGTGGTGTGAGAGAATCCCCATAGATCTTGATTACCATTATTGGCTTATTTGTTACTCAGATTTGTTTGCTTCTTATTTGATGTTTTTTATTTTGTAGCTTGTCAATGTTGTGTTTGTCCCTTCCCTATATGGCTTGTATCCTTCCACTGCTGAATTTTAGCAGACTGTTTGTCTTTTAGCTTGAGATCTCCATGTGAGTGTATGTGTTTCTGAGCTATCTTCCTTGTGTGCTTCTCTCCTCATGCATTCCATATTGGTATCTCTCATCAGTGTGCTCCTCTCCCCCATGCTCTATATTGCTCTCTGTCTCCCTTATTCTACTTCCCCTCGGCACTAGCATTCCTCTCTCTGGCCGTTTTGCTTCTCTATCCCCGTATTCTTCATGTTTGTCTCTCTGTCCCATGTTCCTCACTTCCCTCACCAGCACTCTGTTGATGTCTCTTGGTCATGTGCTTCAGTCCCCCACGCCCGGGTCTGTGTGCTTCGCTTCGCCATGATGCTCAAGTTGTTTATTATTGACCATGTAATTCTCTACAGAGTTGGGCTGGCATATAGGGCAATCAGGCAGTGTCTGACGGGCTGCTTTGAAAGATCAGTGTGAGGGCCTTTTTTTGGTTGTTTATTAGCCTGTTTTATGGTCTGCTGGGCCAGTGTTTTCTTGTTATTCCCTTTATATTTAAAAATATGTTGCCTGCAAGCACCAATCCATACAGTCTTCCAAACCTTGCAAAACACTTATACAGCGTCTCTTCCTAAGTTTAAATCAACTTTTATTTTGGATACTTTTATTTTGGTACTTGTTCAGATTTTGTGTCCCAGTCAACCCTGGCTCTCTGTGATGCTCTCGCTCTCCTTTGTGCTTCTCCGTTTGCCTTGTGGTATACTTCCTTCTATGCTGTTCCCTCTGCCCTCTGTGTTGCCGTCCACCCCGATCCATGTTGCTTTCCCAGATCCACTCCTCCGTTGAAAGTTTTTTGGGTAAAATACTACTTTTACGCCACCATCTTTTAGGTCTCAGCTAGGCAGCGCATGCGCTGTCTCGTCGAGACATGCGGTATACAGTATGGTGGGGGAAGCTCTGTCTCCTTTCCGCATATCATTTTGATTGGCCGCAATTCTAAATGCTGTATTTTGATTGGTTTTCGGGAACTTAATACCCCCTCCTTACGACCATGTCGTCATTTTCCTCCTTCCGAGGCCATTGGTCCCTTTACTCCCAAGACAGTTTTAGTCCCCTGACTCTCCCCTTTCCCTTCCATAGTCCGTATTGATTGGACCATCATGACCCACCCCACCCCCTCCCAAATGAGCCTTCTTTCACGCCCGCACTTTTGTTGAAAATGCAATAGGTCTCCCGTAAATACGAGTCCTATTGTATTTTCAGTGCTTTGATTGACGTGTAATTGGTGGATGGATTTGCATTCTTCCTCTTGCATGCGCACAATGTTTTACATCGTATGCATGCACAAAACAGTGCTGCCACGGATGCAGAGCCCGCCTAAGGCCCTGTGGCCTCCGCCGCCCTTCTCCCGCGGCACTCCATTGAGAGCAGGATTACGCTGCACACAGTGAAAGCAATGACTGCTACTTCGACAAGTCAAGGCTTGACTTGAAGCATATTTGAAATTCTTACAACAATATGTGAGCGAGCCTGCACTTGCTAGTGTTGGGAGGGATGTTTAGGAGCTGGGACAAGTGAGAGCAGAGCTTTAGGTATTGACTCGAGTAGGAGTTGGGAGGGGTAAGGAGTTCAGGTCTGTGTGCGGCGAGGTGGGGTTCGTACCCAGGCTCTGCCGCGACAGTTCGCATTGAGCGAGAGGCTGTTTACTCCCGCGCACCCAAAATCCAGCAAATCGCTGAGTTCTTTCTCTGCCCCTTTCAGCAAAATCACAACGAATCCTGGAAACATGGAAATACCTGCATTCAGAAAATCCAGTCCAGAGCGTGAGTTAAACACACACAACTTATAAACATAAAGGGGCAGATTTATGTTGGATTTGCTCCAATTTTGTGCCGTTGTTTCATCACTTATGTGACGCAGCGGCGGCGTAAACCCTGCGCCACATTGCGACATACTTACATCGTGACGCATCTATGGAGATGCCTCACGGTGTAAGGTCCTGCGCCACATGAAACCTGCGTCAGGTTTCATGGTGGCATTTCCACGCAGGGGGGGGGGCGTTCCATCGCAAGAACTCCCCAGAAAAGTGACTTAGTGAAATCTACAAGATTTCACTGAGTCACTTTACCAATCGTTTTGCCTTGCACATTTTTCTTGAAGTTTTATATATTGCAAAGCCCATAACGCCTCATCCTTTCCCAAGATAAGAATGTTCTATAGCATATCTGTTTCAATCATAGTGTTTTCTGAACAAATCAGGTGGCATCACTAATAACACCTACCCCCATGGATGTAAACTCCAAGGGTTGGTGCTTTTCCTCTCTCCTTCTCTGCGTTTCTTGCCTCTAGTCTTTACTCATATCTTCCGTTCTTCCCTTCCGGTCCTGTCCACCCGTCTCTCCTCTTCATCTCTCTCCCCTACATCTTCTTTATTGCATTTCTCTACCCAGTCTTCATTCCTTAACCAAGTGGAGTTCTTTCCCCTCCATCACCCCATCCCTGAACCCCCTCTCGCTTGCGTCATGATGCCCCTCCCACGACATTTATTGAGGGGTCCCTCGTATTTTAGTTTGTGCCGGCCACCTCAGACATCAAAAATGGCCCTGGCCTGGCAGGAGGTCTTTGCAGAGAGGCCCTTGCAATGTAGGGGCAGGGAGGACCCACTCTTTGCCCCTCTCACCTCTCTTTAAGGCATGTCAGTGGAATCAGTGCTCTGCAAGGGCCTTGGGGTGACAGCAGTCCCAAAGACCCGTTCACGCCCCAGCTCGTGTCAGACAGCATCGCTACGCATTGGTGCACTGCTCACTCTGGTAGCTCCTGACTAAGGAAGCTGAACCAAGCGCTTTATATTTCAAGTCCCATCTGATGACAGTTCGAGGCCGAAGCGCTTCTCAGTGCTGCTCGCTCTGTCAACTCCTGAATACAGGACAGTGAGTGTAGACGCTTCATATTTTAAGTCCTGGCTGGCATCAGGCAGCGGTGTTACTTGGCGCTACTCAATCTGGTAGCGCCTAAATGAGATGCAAAAGTAAGAGAAATTAAAGTGCTTATATTTGAGGGAGTGCAGTGCTTTTTGGGGGCAGTGAAGTGACAGAGATGTGAGGAAAGGCATTCGTCAAAGAGTGAAAAGAGGACGCTCCACCAGGCTTCTTTTCTATGTGTACATAGGTACCGTGTATGGCTTGCAATTTATTTGCGTAGCACCATATATCTTACTATAATTTACTCTGTCCTATACATCGGCACAGTACATAAATCAATAAATAAATAACATTGCCCAAAGCCAAAATGAGGAGCTTTTCTTGGACTCCCTTCTCCCTTGGCAAGTAGAAAAGTAGCTACTGGAATAAAAAGGGCCCCTCACACAAGGAAAGGGGCACACAGCTTTTCTAACGCTGTCTGTCCCTGCAAGCCGCAGATCACGTTGCACCAGGGCTCGAGTCTGGGTACCACGCGGGTAGAAGGCGTCCCCCCTTTATTTTAGCGGGAGCTCGATAACTATAGCCTGCAACTGAGTGCAAGCTACCTTTCGTGTCGTCACTTCCTGTTGTGACATCTGCGTCCCCCCACTTCTTTTTTTAGGACTTGTGCCCTGCGTTGCACAAACATGCCAGCTTTTACTTTTAAGGACCCAAAGGTGCGCCCGATTGCATTGCAATTGCTTGTTTCATTCACCAATTGCAGAAAGGTAAATACAAAGGAAATAAAGGTGCCTGAAATATATTGCGTGTGTGCACATGCGCTGTGCTGCAAAATGTGCATGCGCCTTTTTGATTTCTTTCCTTTTTTGTTTAGACGTTCTGCACAGCGAGACATATTGGCTTTGCTAATGCTTGTGTCCAATGCCCATCTTACCTCCCAGCATGGTCAGAAGGTTGAAGCTTTCAGCACAGAACTGGTAATTACTCTGTACTCTGTGGAGAAAGTCAGCAGGATTAAGATGTTAAATGCCAGCCTCTCAAACCTGACCTTCATGTAAAAGTATTTTTCTTTACTGAGAGCAAACAAGAATTGGAAGTATAATTAATCTGATCCTTTGAACTCTATGCTATTTGTTTTGGAGCTGGGAGTTATTATCTGTAGTGCAATTCAATATTGCTTTAATGACTGCTTGGAACAAGTAAGGTTAGGAAGGAAGTGCCGATATTGGATTCACAAGGTGCTGCGGACTGAAACCTTTAGAAATAGTTGGTTGGTTGATTGCTTTATTTCGATATGCATATATCATAAAAGCATTACAAAGAATAAAACAGCATGTCGAAAAATGTGACTGTACATTTGAGAATAAAAAGGATAAAAGCACATTTGATTAGAATAAATTAGCTAAGACAGAATTAAATTGATATGGACAGTCTTTTTAGTCGAATCAACCAAGCCCATTTTAAAAACTTAGAAACGGCACAGACAATGGGAGGGGCTGTATTGGTTAATAGGATCCGGAGGGCGACCGTGTGCTGGCGAGAGCCCAGTTCTCTGCAAATTGGTTTAAGCCATCGTGATCTAGGGCGCCCATAGTTCGGACATTCGAAAAGAAAATGTGGCACAGTCTCTGGTTTGTCAGAGCATAGGGCACAATGGCGTGATGTTGGCTGGGACTTGTTCCACCTGGAGCAAAGGTCGGCAAGGGGTAGGGTTCCTAATCGAAATTTGATGTACAAGGACCGATCCATGGCGATGGTAATTAGATCCATGTAGGGCTCGAAGGCAACAACATCTTTTATTAACAAAAAAGCTGCGGTGGCATTGCAGTGCTGTTGGTTGCTGATGCGCTTCGCGGAGACCCATTCCCAATAGAGTTTTTTTAGGGACTCCTTTGGGGGAGCGGAGTGGCTGTGCCAACAAGATTCCAAACCTAGATCCCCTAGAAGTTGTTTGGTGTCCCTGAGCCATTTAATCTTCTGCCAACCAACAGAGCGCATCACCTCTGCTAACCCGTCAGCATAGGATTTTAACTCCGGAGCCCTCCACAGGCGAGCCCAAAGCAAGAGAGGGCGAAGGCGTGCCTGGTCTCCAATTGCTTTGCAGCCTACATCCATTAAAACCGGGACAGTCGGAGTACTCATCGGGATGGCAAGGAGGTCTTTAATGAATTTGTTCTCGGCCTTGCTCAGAGATTCCAATTTACCTAGGCCCCACAGTTCGGCTCCGTAAAGTGACGCGGATACAGCACGGGCTTTGTAAATGTCTATTAATGGAGCAACACATTCTTTGGTTGAATTGTTGTACTCCTTGAGGAGGGCCCCCCCCCACCCTTTTATGGCCGATTGTCATTTTGTTGATGTGGGCGGACCAGCTCATCGCATCGCTTAAGCGGATTCCCAGGTAGTCGAATTCTGCCACTCTTTCAAGGGGGGTGGAGTTCAAAACAGGGGGACGGCCAAGTTTGCGAGGGGGGTGCATGACTAAATACTTGGTTTTGTCCACATTGATGACTAATCCTCTGATGGTGCAAAAGTCCTGGAAGCGGTTCAGGAGTTTCTGGAGTCCTTGGGGGGTTTTCGAGATGAGGAGGGTGTCATCGGCGAACAGCAATGTTGGAATTTTTATGCCTCCCAAGGTGGGGGCGTCTGCTGGTTCGCCGAGCAGGTGCTCTTCCACCCCATTGATGTAGAGGGAAAATAGGGTGGGAGCCAGAACACAGCCCTGCCGCACTCCCCTCTCGACCCTGATCTTTTCGGTCTTTTCCCCATTCAGACCCCATCTAACCTGGGCATAGGTGGCATTATGCAGTTTAATAAGAAGGTTTAAGATGTACGGGGGCAACCCTAGACCATGCAACACCCTCCAGAGTTCCTCCCTGGGAACCAGGTCAAAGGCAGTCTTGAGATCTATAAAGGCCAGGTAAAGACTGCCTTTGCCTAGCTCCACCACCTTCCAGTACAATAACAAGAGCCTGAACACTTGTTCGAAAGTTCCGGTTCAGACAGAATGTGGTTGTCGTCCACCCATTGTAAGATCCTCCCCAAAATGGCTTTCCCCGCCAGTTTCTGGCTCGAGTCTATTAGGCTTATGGGCCTATAGTTCCCAGGTGAGTCCCGGCAACCCTTTTTGAAAATTGGAACTACCACGGCCCCTTTCCAGGAGTCTGGCACAGATCCTCCCTTGGTGATTGCGTTAAGAAGGGCCGAGATCAGTGCCCCCCATTCTTTAGAATAGGCTCGGAGAATGTCTCCAGGGAGACCGTCCGGGCCGGCTGCTTTTAATGGCACCAGGGTTTTAATCTGCTTTGTGACATCCTGTACAGAGAACAAGTCCAAGTCTCTATCTAAGGTGTATGGCGGAAGGATAAAGGGATCATTAAGTGGGCCTTCAATGGCGGAATAGAGTGTTTGGAAGTGGGTAAACCATGTCTGGGCATTTATGCTGCAGGTCCTCAGTGTATCCTCGGGACGATTCCTATTTCCCACCAAGTCCCAAAAGCCTTTAGCATCTTTCCCTTGGCTGGCTGCCAAAAGGTCCTGCCAGTAGTTGTCCTCCCACTCCTTCTTAGCGTTTTTTTGGCAGAGGGAATAGTGCTTTCTAGCCACCCTGGTTCTAATGGGTAATTTAGATTTAACTGCTTCAATAAGAAGCGACTTCGCCTCCCTGCACTTCTGGTTAAACCAGCCCTGTCTAGTCCGTGTACGGGGTTTCCTCTTGTTGGTGCTGGCTGGGACTACGAAAAGGTCACTGATAGCCTGAGATAGGGTGCAGAACCTGGTAGTCACCTCCAACAACCCATCCTCGCAGGAGTCAAGGTTATCTAAGGCTGTGGTTAGAAGCTGCCTTATGGCAGTGGTTTTCTCCTCTCAGAGCAACAGCTTTGCCCACTTTAGTCGTCGTCCACAGTTGGAGACTGCTGTCAAATCCGGGGCGAGATTGCAAGCGGTTCTACTCTCAGTGCCAGATAACCACCTATGGGACAATGTGAGCGAGAGGAGATTGTGGTCACTCTCCACGGAAGGTAGGATCGCCATATCCTTTACCATGCTCCACAAATTAACGACAAGAAGAAAATAATCAATTCTTGACGAATGTCCAGGCCTGTTGTAAGTATGGGCTCCTGCTTTATCAGAACCAGTCCTGCCATTAGCGGCCCTCAGGCCAAACTCCATAGTTATGGAGTTAATCTGGAGGGCCACTTCTGTCCACTTTTTGATTGGGCTGAGTTCTAAGGACGGTATCCCCCACCTATTGTCGTGTTCCTCTTGATCTTGCAAAATTTGGGGGCCCAGGGGCTCAAAGGTGCAATTAAAATCGCCCGCTACCAGAGTGCAATGCTTGTGTGGTGACGAACGGAGCAGGGCTTCCAGGCAAGCTATAACTGGGGATTCTCTGCCCCCCTTCGTGCCTCGGGCATAAATATTGAAGATGTTTAGAATGACTCGACCCTGAGGGTTTTTCAGGGAAATGTTGAGGAGGTCCGGGCATTTAGTATCCCGCTCCACCACCCTACAGTTAAGTTCAGAAGCCACCCAGATGAGGAGGCCCCCTGAAGGGTGACCCCTACCTGTTTCTGAGTGGACAGCTGGTGAATAGTGGGTAGAGTATCCTGCCTTGTGTAGGGGCTCCTTGCTCCAGGTTTCCTGGAACAGGCATATGGAGTATTGCTCCACAAGCGAGTTCCAGTCGGGCAATGCCAGCTTTCTCTCGAGGCCTGCTACATTCCAGCTGAAAACCTTAATGAGCGGGTCCGCCACAGCCGTAGTGCTACAGGTCTCGACAGGAGCGAACAAGTTCACAGCACCCGCAACTGGAGAGCCAACTGGAGGATCAAGTGGCGCCCTCACCTCCCCTGGTACCTCTGAAGTCTCAACAATGACCTGATCTTCCAATGTGGTTGGAGGACTATGAATCTTGGCAGAAAGGGGGGACTCGACACCGGGACTCCAAGTCACCAAGGTCTCCTCGGGAGCGTCACGAAGTCAGCAGCCCCAGAAGCCCCAGTTCGGTAATGGTGGAACTGTATGCGACTGTGCTACAGTAGTTCCTGGGAAAAATTGGCTATGGACGTTGTTTTGGGGAAGGGGACCGGGATGGATGAAAGGGATAATCGGGGCCGTCCGCGGGTAGAAGAATGATAGATCAACTGTATCAACACCCGCGCCGGCCACGGGTCGCCCTTGGCAGCATATTGAATGGGCAGCTCTTGAATCTTGGAAATTGACCACCACACAGTCACCCTTAAAAGATTTTTTCCCGTGTCCGATCCAGCCCACCCTGCGTACACCAAAAATCAGGCCATCCACACCCAATGGAAGGGGTCTATTGGTTTTCAGCCAGTGGATGACCTTGTTCTTTAGCGCCTGGTGAGTTTCCTGCTGAGTATCTTCTAAGGGGGGAACTTTGATAAGAACAACAACATACGGTTGACACTCAGGGGGGAGGTCAACCGGGGGGGCGCTTATGTGTCGGTTGCTGCGGAATGGCCACTGAGGAGGGATTTTTAGGCAGAGAAGATGTGGGTTTAGCCTTAGAGATTGTGGCTACTCCGCTGGCTTTGGTGAGTGGAGCAGCCATGGATTGGGAGTTTGGACCAGTCCCTCCCTTCTGTTGCTTCTTATGGGCAAGATTGAGCACGGGAATCGTCACTGCTGGGGAGGGAGTAGCATGCACTTGAGCAGCATGAGTGGAAACACTCGGCCTTGCCTGCCTCGCGCCAGCCTGGGTAGCTGGAGTGGGAGCATTCCCGATAGCTAGTGGCTTAGCTGGCAGTGTCGACTGATCACCCAATGGTTGTGTCACTGAAACCCCTTTCCCAGCATTCCTAACAGTTTTGTCCTCGCTAAGCTTTGGCTGTAGTTTAAACAAGGTTTTCAGGGAGAAAAAATTGTCCCTGGTAGCCTGTTCAAATCTGTCAAGCCTATCCCCCAGACTCTTAACTTGGTCAATGAGTGGTACCAGCAAAGACTTTACCAGTTTCTCGAGGGGCTCGAGCGAGGAGCCCTCGTTTGCTGGAACAAGTGTTGCTGGGGCCAAGGGGGGAGGTTGCAGCGTGTCGGCTACAAGCTGTGGGGGGATGGAGTTCCCAGGTAATTCCACTCCTTCGGGGTCTGAGTGTGTAGGACCCCTTTTGGGCTGGGTCCTAGGTCGCTTATAGAGCGTGGAGAAGCTACCCTTCCGAATGCTGGTCGCCCTTTTCCTTTTCCTATACACCTGGGTAGATCGAGTCTGGGACTGTGGTTTGAGATCGGGTGTGGGAACGATAGAGCCGGGTTGAAGCATGATGCCGGGAGAGCTGACTATGGGATGGGCGGGGCGGGACTCTGCTACCACATTACAAGGACTGGTGGGGAGAGAGACAGATATCAGACTTTCTATCCTGTCTATTCCAGCCTCTAGCGCTACAATATGTGTCTCCCTAGAGAGGTTCCCAGCCGGAGGTGCGGTGGGGATGGGGGAGGTTGGGGACAGAACATGTGCTGCAGCTCCCAGGGAAGAGCGTTTGGAAGGGAGGAGGTCTAGTGAGAGGCGGCGTTCCGTCATTGCAATCTCCTTTTCAATGACGGCGGCCACTCTGGTAATGAATTTGTCCATAGTACCAATCATCGTAGTACCCCCTGAGGCGCTTTCTCCGCCGCCCCTCAAAGCTTTGCCAGAGCGGGTTGACATGCTGGCTTCGGGACCCACAGATTAACTTCGAGGTCTTAGACCAGAGGCAGTAGATGTTAGGGGGGGTGGCCCAGCCCAGCCTCTGACAGCCCCTGACTGCCACAGACTGCCCGCCCTTTGCCCGGGCTTCGCTCGGCGTCCCGCTCGCGTCCCACTACACGACTTCGATGCCTTGTTATTAGCATTGCGGGCGGGGGGCGTGGTGTCCAGGGGTCGCGGCGGCAATTGGTGGAGATGCGCTCTGCCTCCTGGATGCTGTAGTCCTAGGCGCTGCTCCGCCTCCCGTGAGTTCCTCGGTGGTAGAAGTGAGCACCCCCTCCTCGTCACACTGGAGATCCGAGTTGCCCCTCGCTGACCGCACGCAGCAACAGCGGTCAGCGGTAGCCCCTGAGGGGAGAGAGCAAACCTCGGCTTTCAGACCCTCGAAACCCGCACGTTTCTTTCCGCAGATTTCACTTGAGAAATAGTAAAAAGGAGAAAAATGTAAACTTTTTCCTTGACCCACTGGTCGAGATTTGCATTGAGTTGGTGTAGGTATCCATTACTTTTTTAGCACAACTCGACATAAAATCTTCTGCAGGGATTTACTCACCAACGCAGATCAAGATTTGCGTTGGTTGATAACCAATGAAGAACACGATTTGCTTTGGTGTTTAATGCAACGTAATGCGCAGGCTTATGTTACTTTACGTCAAGGGGACATTCCATGCGAGTTGCATGGGCATTCTCATGCAACCACCCATGGGTTTTGATGAATTGCAGAGTGGAATCCTTTGTCTCTCTGGTGCAGGTGTAACGAGGATAAATGTTTTCATTTCTCCCTTTTAGCAGAATGCTTAAAAAACTCCTTAAGGCATATTTTTAATGCAGGAAGGGACTCTTGCACGAAAACTATGCTGAGTGCAATGCAGACACCCTTGCACTATGATGCATGGGTGCCTGGGTTGGCCCATGGCAGCCCCAAGTGCTTCATTGCAAGGAAAGTGCAAAACTGTGCTACTTCTAAGGAGATATGGAGCAGTTCTGTTCTCTCCCATGCACTCAACACAATGCACCAACTTTATGTGCGTGATTCATTGCACAAACTCTTTGTAAATAAGTCGCCATGTTTTGAGTCAACATTTACTAATGGGGGGAGATAGTACTGTGTGTCAGCTGATTAGTTTGCAATTTTTAGAGACATACCATCTTTTACAATAATATGTTAGCCACTAAGGAATGTCTACTTATCCTGGGAGTCTCCCACTCCGATTCAAATGACTTCTTGTAGAACTCTCTGCTCTAGGAAGTCCTTCTACCCCCATGAACCACGCACAAAACCTCTGTATCATACTGGACTTCTCGCTCACAATGGACAGCCAGATAAATGCCACCTCCTCAGCCTGCTTTAATACACTCCGCTTGCTTTGAAAGACCTTCAGAGGAATCCAGGAAGACAGTCAACCATCAGACAGTCACTCATCAACAGCAGACTCGACTACGGCAACGCACTCTACACCAGCCTCACCCAGAAACTCCTCTGAAGACTCTAGAATGTCGAGAACACAGCAAGACTAATCCTCAACATCCCTGTTGCTGCCACATCACTCAACACTTCCGTGACCTCCACTGGCTCCCAGTCATCAGAAGAATACCTTCAAACTCCTCACACACACACACACAAAGCCCTTCACAATGCTGGACCTGCATACCTGAATCACCACCTCACATTCCATGTACCCAACACACACATCAGCTCCACCCAGCTTTCCCTGGCTAATATCCCACAAATCTGCAAGACCAGAACCTGAGGCATGCCCTCAGGGAAAACCCTGCCCATCCACCTCAGGAAATCACCATTGCTGATGCAATACAAGAAGGACCTCAAGACCTTGCTCTTCGGGTGAACTCAGCACTTAGTCTGATCCGCTGTGCCCTCCTACCCCACACACATACAGCGCCTTCAGACCGTCATGGGTGAGTAGGCATGCTTTATAAACTCTGATTGATTGATTGATTGATTGACTGTGAAAGGTTAAATGTTAATATCTGGTGTTTTGCTTACAGCTAATTCTAGTTTGCACTCATTTCAACTAATTTACTATATCTACCATTCTTTCATAGACCATGAATAGAGCTATAGATCTTACATTAACAATTGTCCTTCCTAAAACGTAGTTGTGAGTACACAATTATTTGGATTTTGTCAAAACTTTCAAACTATTCACTATTCGTTCCTTTCAATCCCCTGATAAAAAATTGTACAAGCCCTCCGATCTGTTGTCTAGACAGTAGCTCTGTCACGTATCTGTGAAGTTAATGTAATCCTTAACAGGTGTACCTAATCATTGACTGCCCTTTTTAAAAGTCTGATTACATAATCCCTCTAGCAGCCTGTCAGTGCCCTTTTAAGCCTTCTAAAACTAGTCATCCTTAAATTTAAAGTAGAAAATGTCAGTGGTGGGCAGAGAGTGTGCTGTATCCTAGGACACAAGCACAGACTGTGTGAGGAGCTTATGGCACACAGGTATATTTGTGATAAGCAAGGACTAGGCTAGCAGGCATGTTGTGGAGGTTAGTGTTGATAGACAATATAAAGTAGCCTGGGGCATTGGACAAATGGTGTAAGGAGCTTTGGGTGCACTGCAATATATCCTAAAGAACATGGACAGAGAGTATATAGAATCTGTGACTTGTGGCTAGAGTGTGGCATTAGATTGAATAACATGTACATACATATTAGGGCCATTAGGTTCCTTAACTAAGGCCCACTTGGACATACACTCCTGTCTTGGGAGATGCTAAGGGTGCGATAAGATGGGGGCATATTCAACAGTCTGAACAGTTTGAGTTATCTAGATGGCCATATTTATAAGAGTGATGAAGACTGTGGCTGCCTTTCATAATGTATCCTGAGGTCTTATTGATTACAATGAAAGCATATAAATAAAGTGAATGCCTACAATCTACATATCTTGTGTAACCTTTTTTATTTGTGCTTGAATTTCTTCATGTCTTCTATCTGTCTGATATTGGCAAAAATATAAAACAGATGTACAATACCTTCTCTATAATTTTTAGGCCTCTCCACCCTCTAATTTAGTGAAGCAGCAAGCATCTGCAGATCCCAATTGGACAACTTTCAGTTGTTTAAAGGTCTCAGTGCTTCTAGTAGATACATGCAATATTTGTTGGGAGCAGTTCTGCGTGATCTGTTTTTCTTATATCCAGTCTGTTCAGAGGACCCCAGTAGCATCAGCTCATCCGTTCGGCAGGAAGTTGATGCAGAAAAATAGAGGGGAATATTCCCAAGAACGTGTGATAATTATCGCAAAATTAGCTTAAAGCAACTTTTCACTTCACAGTCTAACTTGGGAAAATAACGCTGTGTTAATGTTGTATTCTCAACATGGAGGTACCATGCGATATTCTCACGATAACGCATCAAATGGCAGCGCTAAAATTAACGCAACACCTAAAAAACTTGAAATACGAACGCGATACAAAAATCAGCGATGACCAGCAATTCCCATGCGTCATGCGGGAAAATGCACCATAAAAGCAGAGAGAAAAAACTGAGAGATGACGATGTACGAGTACAACCTCAGATCAGTGATGTAGCACAAATGTCCACTGTCCTGCATCAAATAGGCATCTCCTCACAAACAGTCACAATGTACATTGTCATGCAGTCTGTATGTAAACTTCGCCAATGCTTAAACATACATGGAACACACGGTGAAACTGCATCTCCCCTTAACATTGCAGAGGGATAATAAACACCTCCTGCAGAGCAGACCCTACGTCACGTCAGTGATGATATATACGACCCCCAGGACATCGACTACGACAAACTCCAACGGTTTATGGACACCCTCTGCACCCCACCTCCAGTAGCAGGTCAGCCCTGCACCATCGAGGTGAGCCCTCCCCCTGCACATACCACACAGCAGGAAGCACCCACCACCACCTCTGGCTCCCAGCACCTCACCGAAGAACCCATGGCGTTCCAACGCTGTGTGTTAGACCGCCAGAAGGAGTTGGCTGAACAGGTGCGGGTGGAATTCGACCTCATGGCAGCCGAACTAGATAAGTCCCATCAGGGACTACTTACACTCTCTAACAGACACCCACAGTCCGCCGCATGCCCCCCAACAATCAATGGCTGACGTCGCTGGAGTCATGACTCGGAGACAACAGCAGCTGTCTAGTCAGCGTGGCTACAGCGATGTCATCCGTGATTTGAGAAACATAAGGAGGGTCATGGAGAACATGGACCGTATGCAGGCGAAAAGAATGGCTACCATCGCTGTCCACGAGAAAGCTGCAGATGCGATCTTCCATGCCCGCATATCCTCATCATGGAAGTGGTGCCACAAGACATTGCGCAGATGAATGCTGCTGCTACCTCTACATCCACATCTCCGACTCCTGATGTGTCAGTGTCACACAGTGCTGCAGACCAAACACCACCACCCACATGTGAGGAACATGAAAGGTCAGAGGCCGAAGATGAGGATGAATCTGCCTTGGTGGTAAGAAGGAAGCAGTAGCATTCATCTCCGCCATATGTCTTCTTTCCGCTTGGTTCTGCCCTCTGCATCATGCCCAGGAATAACACTTTCCACTGTCTCCCGATACACTCTGCAACACTAACCTTGCACCTTAACCTGGACTGCCATATATTATTTGTATAACAATGGCACAGCAATCAGCCTGCGGACTGGCCTCTTCCCCCTTCGAGTAACTTGTTAATCCCTAAAAGACTCTGGCTGGCCCTCCACGGGTCAACATTGTGAAGTGTTGTCTGCATGGCCCAGTACTAAGACAGATTCAACTCTCCACTGAACGTGAATAATACATTCTAATACACACATATGTGTCATGTTTATGATTAATCAAGTATGAAAGCATGGACGAATGTAGGGGCAGTGATTCCTCCTTACGTCCATGTTTCTCATGATGTGAAACTTAAGTCACAGGGTGCATCCCTGCATCATTGAGGTACACATCGGACCCCAAAAGAAGCCCTGTTGTCAGTTGTAGGTCATGAATGACAGCCTATATGTAATGATTTGGAACACATGTCAAATGCTGATGAGTGAGAATATGTACTATCTTTGACACACAGAAATGGCTTTTCGAATATGTGACACCCCAAACAGCCTCTCTGTACAGAGGTGACACACCCACCATCTATTTTCAATTTTTGAGATTGTTAGCACTACATGTTGCACTTACACTTGTCAGAGTGATGTGCTTGTACAGAGGAGTGACATGCACTCAGGGAAAATGTGTTGGAATTAATTTATTTGCATATGCTGTGTCTGTGGTCGTTTTGTACTGTCCCATGAGTGCTAAGGACTGTGACAATGTGAAGTGCTCATGTGAAGAAATTGTCAATGATGGTGTTCCTACGGGCTATTCCCGCTGCAGCTGCAGTGGGTTGTGGTCCACCTGCCTCATCTTCCTCATCATCGTCCAGTGCATCTGGCACTTGTATCCATGGGGCCTTGGTGTGTACACATATGTTGTGCAACACACATCAATCAACAATCATCTTGCATACAATTTCTGGGCTGTACAGGAGCCTTCCACCTGTGATGTCCAGGCACCCGAAACATGACTTCAACAAGCCAAATGTGCATTTTACGATGCCCCTGGGGCATCTGTGGGCTGCATTGTACTGTTTCTGGGCCTGTGTGTTCGGGGCTTGGAGGGGTGTCATCATCCAAGGGCAGAGTGCATATCTTTGGTCACCTGTGACAGTGCAGAGAGATAAGAGTCAATAATTGGTTCTGCATGATGTGTTGGCAGGCTCTCTGGTTCATTGGTGTGTAATATGTGTCCTCAAACAAGGAGAGGGGCTCTTTAACCGAAAAGGACTAGAGCACCAAATACAGTTTAGTAAAAAAAGATATTCCTTTTTGGAGTTGTCTTACCTGAAGACCTGTCGTGCCACACCGTTCATTGATTTGTGTGACTTAGTGATTCCTGTTTGACATGTACTGCTTGTAGCAAATGAACGGCAACGATGTGTATTACATAGCTTCACCGCTACCCCTTCCTCCCCAGAGCCTATTTTGTATTGTGCGCAGCGCGGTTGCATCACTTGCACTCCTACGGCACACCATTGTTATGCCTGTGTGCGCATTTCCACAAGCCTGACAACAACTCTTTGATGTTGTGCTTTAAAGGTGGGCAGCCACATGTGTGTAGGCCTATAGTAAGGATAGGGCGGACACAGATGTAGAGTTGGCTTATGCTGCGGTAATAGCGACACACACAACTGTTGGCATGTATGATGCTGGACCCCAAGCAGGCTTGCGCTCCCTCATTTACCCTTCGGCCGAGCCCGAAATCCGGGGGCATGCTACATTGCAACATTGTCCATTGCGGGACGGGTGGCACCGGCACTACAACAGAGACGCACACATTAGTAACGTAGTTACATTAGTTACTTCCTTGGCCACGCCCATAGCTCACTTGGTTGATGAACCACACCTGTACGCTGAACTGTCATACTCCAGTCCACTCTGCTTACGCTTACAGGGGGGTACGACACAGCTACATGGCCCAGGTCTACCCCAATGCCTGATGTGACATGGTTGCGTCAGCTGTACACAGCATAATGTAATGTGGTAGGGCCTGCGGCCCTCATGCATACATAATGACCACACAGACACAGTTAGATAGTTTGTTGGACTGGCTACCGGCAAGTACACCCTGCCCCTTTTATTGCCAGGGTCACATGTCCAGTGACGCCTGTGCTGGGTGGGTGTGGGGGTGAGTGTAAGCCAGCCCTCTGGAAGTGGTTGGTGCTGGCAACAACTACAACAGTGATCAGACAATCAGAAGTTCAAAGTTCAAACAGCAAGGGTCCATGACTTGAGATGCACAGTTAGTGGCTCCGGATGCACTGCAGCCGTCATATGCACACCTCCAAGGGACGGTAACTGGGGGTGCACTGAGCTGGGCCACGAGAGCTGAGCGGGTCCTCGTCGATGTCCAAGGTGAATGTTGTAGTGTGTTTTGGGGGACAGTGGAAGGTGTTCTTAGAGGGCATGATGCAGAGGGCATAACTAAAATGAAACAGGCAATATGGAGGAGATGAATGCTGCAGACTCATTTTTACCACCAAGTCAGTATCAGCTACATGATGATGAAGACAACCCCCAGGCCATATACTCAGATGCCACCAAAGTTCAACCAGAGAGTGTCCATGAATTTTGGGGCACAGAGTTAGTGGCACCAGAGCTGAAAGGGGATGCAGTCTGCGATGAGGCCTGTACAATGATATAAACTCTGCCATAAATAAATCAAAACTCAGCTCCAAATGTGTGACCTACTTGACAGCAGTATAGGTCGAAGGCAGTAGTCAGCAAGGGACCACAGACGTGCCGTTGGAATGCTATGCACAGAGTTGGTGGCACCACATCGAGGGAGTACAGTGATATGAAATGTCCCATTAACATATAAACTCAGCCATCATGATATCAAGACCCAGTTCCAAATGTGTGACCGACTAGACCTCAGTGTAGGCCAGAGGCAGCGGTGGAGTACGTCAATGAGAAAGGAGTACTGGGGGCCTGTGTTGCGGGGACCAGCGATGGTATGAGGAGGCTGCCAAGGAAGCGGGCCTCGGGTTAGAGCTTTCACTGGCACATGGTGGACCGTCTTTGACACACGCCGGTGAGCAGTGATACCTGGGTGCACAGGGGCGGCCAAGACTGATCTGGGGACAAGCAGCCTGAGATGCAGCAGGTGCACAGGATCGCATGCACCACCGCTCACAGCGTTGGCCTCATGGCAGGGTGAGAGGTGCGGCCCTGACAGACACGTTGGCCATTGCGGAAGAAAACCACTCCCAGAGCAACAAGCTTTTTATTCACACCCCTATGCTGGCCTGGCGTACGCTGGGCCAGCCCACCCCGCTCACGCTTACAGGGGGGGAAGTAACAAGCTACAATCCCAAGATCTTCACTCCTGACTGGGGTAACAGGGTTGTGTCCACTGCACTCCAAACACCAGCAGTATATGTTGACATGGACATGTCTGTGGTCTGCATACTGCAGTCTGTCCAGCACATCCATGCCACACTTGGCATTGTGTACATTCTTATTCATGGGTCAGTTGCCTCCTTCGCACATGCCTACTTCACATCTCTCCCCCCATTCTGCTATTGTGTGGCTGAGGTGCCATGCCGTTGATGGCTTGTGTGCATGGCTAGCCCAGGTTACCCCAGTAAGTTGTGCTGTCGTGCCTGGTAGGTGGGCATGCTGTTTGGCATGTTGTAAGTGACTTTGTAACGTGTACATTCCCAGAGTTGTGCTTTGCATGATTGTGGAGTTGAGGTGTGTGGTGTGTTTATTTGGTACTTACCAACAGCAGTGCATTTCTGTAGGTGCCATCTGGAAGCGCTGGTTGATGATGGACTTTTGGAAGATGTAGTAATCATGCACACTGCCTGAGTAGTTGGCGACGATGTTGGTCAAGAGTACCCAGTGGTCCACTATTGCCTGCACATTGATGGAATGCGTGTGCTTTCTGTTGCGGTAATTGTGTGCAGTGTTGGCAGGGGGCACAAGTAGGACATGCGTGCAGTCAATTGCCCCCAACACTTGTGGGAAGCCAGCTATGGCGTAGAAGCCTTGCTACCTGCGCAGTGTGGGGGAAGTGAAGGTACTGGGGTGCCAAGCTGATGATGGCATCCAAGACAGTTGTGATTAACTTTGATAGGGCTAGCTGTGAGACTCCTCCGACTCTGGCAGTTGTTGGTTTGAAGGTACCAGAGGCCAACAGGTGCAGCAGAGCCAGCAGCTTTGTCTGTGGAGGGATGTTGGCTGTCCGCTGTGTTGGTACCGTCAGCCTGTGGGCAATGATGGTCAGGATGTGGAGGATGGTTGTCCTTTTGAACCTGTAGTGTGCAATGACATCCTCTGGTGTTAAGTCTGTGAGGCTGCTGCGTTTTCTGAAAGTCGGCTGCCTTTGTCTGTGCTGCCTCTGTGGTAGTCCAGGGGTGCAAGCCTGGGGGTGGTTGCGGTGGGTGTTGTGGTCCTCTTGGGGCTCCGAGCTGCATGATCAGTAGCTCCATGGCATCTATTGTACCTCAGGTGTGGCTCTGGGCTGGGCTCCCTTTTATGGTGCTGTTTGTCATCCGACTTAACACCAGGTAAGAAAGAGCAGGTGTTAAATCCCTGCTACAAATGCGCCGTATCGCCTGTTTTGCGATCTTATCGCCGATCTGGCTGGTCGTTGAGAATATTGCAAAGTGGTGCTGTTGCAGCTTTTTGCATGGGAACGCCAACTCTGCATATCATTAGCATTGGTTGCTGGTGTCATCTGTGTTTTGTTTTTTTGCGGCTACTATCGCTGGAACACTGTTGATCTTCGCTGTTAGCACCAGCTTGTGAATAGGGCGATAACTTTATCACCACTTTGGCTGCAATGAGGTGCTGCTAACTCGGCCATAAGTCCTTCAGAATATGCCCCAGAGAGTGTTTTAATGCCTGAAGCAAAGCATAGTGGATTGCTTTGCTCCCGGCTCCTGTAACCTTCAAGAGCCTCACCGAGGTAAACAGACATGGTGGGCATGGTTGGAGTATACTCACACCTGAGAATAGATCTCCTGATGGGAGCTGCGTAGCGGCCACATACAGCACAAGAGTTATTGGCGGACCACCTCAATGCCTTTCTGCAGCTTATGAAAGAAAATAATCGACTACAACAGACTCTCCAGTTTTGCAGATAGCTGAGAACAGTCATCTGTTGACAGATGTAGGTGAGTGTGCTGAGCCCAAGCAACAATTGACTCCTGCTATGGAGGGACTCTGTGATAACACCTTATTGCAGGAAGATCTTTCTTGTTGTCTCGTGGTTTGCTCAATTTACTCAACTACTACACATGCCCAATATTCCACTCCTGAATTATCTCCTCAAAGCTCTTTGAGAAGGCGTAAACCTCTGACACTGCATGATATCAATTCAATTCAAAGGTACTTTATTCGGTTACAATCGATAACCATAAAAGCATACAGAGTACAAAATTCATTACATTAAAATATACACAAGATTGCGCAAAAGATATTACATTAAAAGAGATTTTTACAATTAAAAACAAGGACAAAAGTACATTAACCGGTTATAAACGGGAGAAGTGGGGCAGATAGCCTGCATCAATGCTATAGCGTTATTTCCTTAGTTAATGATGTTAAACAGAGTTCAACGTATATGCGGTACGGGTGTAGAAGTGATACAATTCTCGTGTTTTTATTTGCCCATCTCCTCTTTGTGGCTCCCAGCTACGCAAATATGGAACGACCTGCCTATCCTTAAAATTGACAATTACCAAATCACCTACCATGTTCTTAGGCCGAGACCCTATCCACCCCACCCTTCTCACACTCAAAATTCTGCCATTGATACTAGTAGGGAGGGGTCTGTTTTTCGTCAGCCAATACTGAACTTTGTTTTTAAGGCCCTGACGGCCTTCAGTTTTCCCAACAGTGAGCTCCGGCACTCCCGATAGGACGCACACATGGGGTCCTGCCTCTGGTGGTAAATGTATGCAGTTGTTGGTTTTTACTGGACCCTCTGGAAGCTTACCTAGTTGGGTCGGCCGTGCTCTAGAGATAGAGCTGTTGGCTGTAATGCGTTTATTAAAAGGCTCCTTACTTTTAGGTGCTCGGGATTCAGGGTCCGATGGTTGACCCAGGGGGGTTTTATGATTGACAACGGTGTCATAAGTATTTAAAGCAGCTATGCTCTGAGATTGGTTGTTTACCTCTAGTTCAGCGAGCTTTACCCCAATTCTCTCTATCCTATCGATTATCGGGACAAGCAGGTTTTTAAGCAGTTCTTCTAGGCTAGCTAGCAGGGTGGCTGGAAGGAGGGATACAGGTTTTTCCAGTAATTGATTGGGGCTCCCAGGGGTGGTGGCAACTGTAACCATAAGTGGATTTAAGGTGGTTTTTGGGTGTTTCGAGGGTCTCCCGTTGCAAGCTACACTTTTACGTTTAATACCCTGGGCAAGAACGTGTGGACATTCTATCGATTGGGCGGTGGGAATTTCTACTAAAGCAACATCCGGGTTTACCAGGGAACTGTTAGTAACTTGCTGCGGTTTTCTGGGCTTAGGACTTCCAGAACCCACAGGGCGTGAATAGTGACCAGTCTGGTCATCTTCCTGCGATATAATGTTATACTTAGTGTTACAAATCCCGTTAAGCTCTTTCAACAATACAGTGTTCGGCGAATCAAGTGGAGTTGAGGGGGATCCTTCACAGCATGTGACATCTTTGGGAAGGCTGTGTTCGATAGTAGCAATGGCCGATGTCACCCTGGTTAGATACAGGTCCAGTGTCCCTTTCAAGGATCCACCCTGAGCAGGAGTTTGATTGTAGAGTACTTTAGTCGTCATGGGACAGCTAAATTCACACACCCTTGCGAATGAACAGACAGTTCATTAGACTACTTCCTTATTGTGTCCGGGGATAGGCTTGGTGGGCTCTGGGCAATACACTGTAAAGATCCTACCTTGGTTCTTCGGTAAACCAAGAATCGTGCCCCGTCCCGGCCTCTTCTGGCCTCTCTCAGCCCGCGACGCGAGGGCTGCCCTCCCTTATGAAGCGCCTCCGCGGTGCTGCCGGCAAAGGAGTCTGGGGATGTAGTTCTGCTGGAATTCTGCGGCGGGAGGGGAACGGAAGGCACCAACAGGCTGTAGAAACTCCCCAAGAAGCAGGTAGGGGGTCCGAAAATCACCCGCCCAAGTGTCCTTGCAGCCCCCACTTCACCGAGGCTGCCCCCCTTTTGAAGCGCCTCTGGGCGCGGTGCTGCCGGCAAAGGAGTTCCCCTCCCCACTGCAGCCGCAAGCTGGAGTTCTGCGGCGGCGGGAGGGGAACGGAAGGCACCAACAGGCTGTAGAAACTCCCCAAGAAACTCCCCAAGAAGCAGGTAGGGGGGTCCGAAAATCACCTGCCCAAGTGTCCTGGCAGTTGACAGTGGCAACAGGCAAGTCCAAAAAAAAAAAAACAAACAAAAAAAAAAAAACCGCTCCCCAAACAGTCAAATTGCCCCCTTTTCTCTGCCTTGCCACGCCTCACCTTCCACAAATGTTTGGTCTGGTCTGCGTCAGATTGGGCTTCCAGTCTCCCCCCAACGAGCTCCTGGTGATTTCAGCTAGGTTGCTGCACCATCTGCCGAAATCCTTCACTGCCGTTTGAACATTGCGCCAAAACGAGTCAGCAGCAGTAACTGGGAGGCGCTCGGCACAGCAAAGCTCACGGACATCGTGAAGACACTGACAAAGCTCCCAGCCTGACCCGAAGCTACGCGGTGAGTGTCTCTTCACCCTTCTCCCTTCCAAAAATGCTGAGATGCAGAAATGCAAAGTGGTGGCTCCAGCCCACCGCTCATTTTCGTGCCGCTTCGATAGACTTTCTCACCATGTCTGCCGTTGTCCTGGGCCAGTTAACTAACCACATACCTAGTATCTGTGTTGTGATTCCAGCAGCACAACATGACAGACCCTTCTCAATATGGCGCCTGTGGAGCAGCCCACTGCATGATATATATGATGTCCCCACCAGTGCGTGCTCTCCCATAATCATGGATGGATCTAAATGCTAGAGTGAATCAATTGCATAACACACCTTTAAAAGTGGCTAGTTCATCTATGGGAGAGTTTATATCTCATGGAGGAAGCTCACTACATTCAAAGTACTGATGCTCCTCTATGCAAATATCTATGTGATCCTGTCCTTAGGAAGAAATCATCTCCTACTTTAAATGCTAAGAATGATGTCAGTGATCACCCTGAAGTCAACAATGCCAAGGACCTAACGATTAACACCTCACGTATTGGTACTTTCAGGATGTGGGGTACCAGCCAATTGCAGGTTAGTTTAAAAAACATAGTGTAATAACTTTTGGGAATTTTTTGTCAACACATGCTTTGGATATTAACTAACTGAACCTTACCCAAGAGAGTCATTTAGAACCCTACTCTACTCCACTGAACCTGCCTTTGACCACATGAGTCAGTTTAGGAGTTGTCAGTTGATGGAATGCTCAAAGCACCAGTTAAGTCCTGAGACATGGCATGTCTCTATCAGGAATATTGATTTTGACAGCTAAAAGAGCATGTACAGGTGAACATTTTAACCAACACCATCTTACTTGTTGTTCATCCGCCTTCCTAATGCATACAGTGATAATCATAATGTAATGTTCCAGCAATCATGGATGGTGGATACAGCCACTGCATGAACATCACTCTGTGCCTGACCCCAAAATGGCAGGCCCATATCCCAACAGCATACGAAATCTGTTAACTTACCTCTGACCGTGGAGACCTAGCTTTTTACTGATGCCCGGTGGAGCTACTTGCTAGCTAAAGAGAAGATGGGCTGTGGACTACCCCTTCAGCTGTCACCTACCCAGCTAGTCTTTGGACAAAACTTACTTCGTCTCTCCGTTGTATTCTCCCTCCTACCCCTTTACTCCACCCCCTTTCTCCTTTACGCTCCATTTATCCCTCCCCTTTGCTCTTTAAAGTGTTTTCCCATTTGAGACCAAGCTGTATGGCTGATGTCCGGTGGAGCTACCCAATAGCTAAAGAGGAGATGGGCTGTGGACTTCCCCCTCGGCCGTCACCTACCCAGCCGGACTTTGGGCAGACTCTCCTTCGTCTCCCCATCCTATTTTCCTCCTACCCCTTTACCCCACCGCATTACCCTTCTAAGCTCCATTTATTTCGTCTTCTGCTCTCTTGAAATGTTTTTCTAGTAACTGATGTAACGTGTAGCTGATGTAATTTTGTAATTTCTGTGGAACCTTATGTAAAAAGCGCTCTGATACCTCCTGGTCTAGACAGCGCTATATAAAATTCACAAAATAAAAATAAATGAAATAGAGTTCAAGCAGGATCGTGAACTATTAGCAGTGAAAGAAATGTTTTCCTGTTGACCCTATTATGCTTTGTTCATTTCATGAAAACAAGCCTTTCTCCTTCTAAGTGGAATTCTGTGGCTGCTGGCCTGAGAGGTTTTGTTATAAATGGAACACAAAAGTGTATTCTACATTACGATAGTCTAAATGTAGCGACTTAAAACCTATTGATCTTACAAACAGTTCTAAAAAAAAGTTAATTAAATAGCCCAATGCTTCTGGTTCAAGCACAATACCCATGTTTTCTTCTTTCAGAGCAGTAGATAATGTATGGGTCGGTGAGAAAATTGACTGCATCTTCCTCAAGGCTGATTTTGTAGCTGTTTGTCTAAGGATTCCACAGTGAATGTAGATCTGAATGAAGCTGATTTTATGTAGGGCTACCAGAACATATCTCTGTGTCCCACAAGAACAGCCATCCTATGTTTGGGATGCTTACAGGAGTGAGTGTAAGCAGCTCTGGAAGTGTTCAGGCAGTGACAATTTATGTCACCTGCTATAGTCAGCATGTTGCCACTTTGGTTGAGTACATAGTTATGGCCTGCTATGCATTACCAGCAACAGGAGTAGATGCCTCAATGTTACACATTTCAAGACGTTTAAGGCCTGACAAATAAATATGCAGTATTTTACTCTGCATTGGAAGCTGCAGTGTGAGGATCCACTGAATTGTTGAAAGTCCATTTTAAAAAACTGTGGGATTAACACGTTAACTTTCCCTGTGTACTGATCACAATAGATCAGGGGTCTCCAATCTTTTCTATAGTAAGAGCTACTTCTTATCAGTGAAAATCATTGGGTGCTACAGAAGGCCAAGCAACTTGTGCATTGTTATCAGACACCCACAAATCCAGCTTCATTGACTAAGCATAATATCCGAAAGCCAGATACTATGGTTTAAACAAAATACTTGGGCTATGGGCACTATGACAGGGCTGCCATGTGTACCCTTAAGGTCGTGGTCTTTGGGGATGTATTGACGTGTGCGTATGAATGGAATATCTGTGTAAGTGTGACTGAGAACCTGTGTTGTAAGTACTTTTGGCACAGGACACACCATACACCATATGTAGCCCTACTACATGTATGACACAAACATAAAGCCATCTGTTTTTTTAATGGGAAAATTTAAAGTACAGAAAATGTTCTGCATAAATGTCCATAATATGGGAAAATTATCTGTACTTAAAATTTCTCACATTTCAAATAACAGCTGTATTTTTCCCTTATAAACACCTTGACTACCAGCCTTTGGGAGCAAGTTACCTACTGTGTGTAAAAGTGACACTTTGAAATGGGAGAGACACCATGACTACCAGCCTCTGGGAGCAAGCTACCTACAGTGTGTAAAAGTGACACTTTGAAATGGGAGAAAATTAAACCGAAGAGTTAACTTTACGTATGGATTCCATAAAACTCATAGTTTACATTTTAACCCATTTCCAAGTGTCATATTTACAAACAGCAGGTCATTTTCTCCCAGTGACCTGTACTGATGGTGCCAAATATATAGGAGAAAAAATACAGGCATTTGTTTCAATAGGAGGAACCTAGCGAAGAAAAATGCTTCCTAAACAATTATGAAGTAATTGGCTCAATTAAAAGAGGAGAAAACATTGACACTTAGGGGCAGATTACGATCTCTGTCCGTAAGCCTCCAATTGCTCGTCGGAGGCTACCCGAAGGACATGGTAGGTTTAAAGTTCGACCGCCCAATTATGATGTAGGCGGTCAGAGTGTAAACCGGCTGTTCTTTCAGACCGGAGCCCATCAGCCAGTTGGAAACCTTTCTTAATTCCCTAAGGACGGCATTTCCGCCGTCAGGATTATGATGTCGGTTTACAACAGGCTTTTCATGTCGGGCTTTCCGACATGAGAAGTCTGTCGGAAAGTGACTTTGAGGGCCCATAAAAGGGCCCTCATCCCTCAGTGGCCTCGGATTGGGGGACAGTGAGATTCCTGGCACGTGCTGGAGAGATTAACAGAAGCTCACATTTCTCCATGGGAGCTTGTGGTGCTCCCAGTTTCGTACCATAGCACAAGCTTTTATAGAGAAGTGGGGGCTTGCAGCAGCACCATCTGCAGTTGCATTGTCATTGCGGTGTCGGGACCGCCAACTGGAGGTCGGTCGGGACCACCGACCAGAGGTTGGTTGGGACCAACTACCGCAGGTCGGTAGGTCCAGGGACTACAATGGTGTTGGGTGGACGTGAGTCTGTCCGACATCGTTATGATGCCCTTAATGTTTCATAGAAATATTTTTCTTCACTTTAAATTTTTCCCATTTCAAAAAAAAAGAAATTACTATTTTCTAATATAAATATGGCAGTGTCTACTGGCCACTGGGAGCAAGAGGCCTACTGCTCGTAAGTATGAAACTTTGAAATTGGAGAAAATGGAAATGAAGGCTTAATTTAATCATTAAGGTAACTTTTCATTCCAATTTTCTCCAATTTAAAAGCATTGGGAAACATCATTTGGTTCACATGCTTCAATATTGAGTTGAAAAGGACTTTTATTTAGGAGTTGAATTCCTCTGTTATTCACCTCAGTCCCCCGGGTCATAAATCTGACTGAGTACTGCTCATTATCAGGCTCAGCTATCTGCAGCCTGGTGATAATAATGTAAAACAAATTCAGCCTTCCCATCACTTTAATAGGAAAATGGGATCCTGGGCTTATTTAAAAATTATTCAAGGCTGTGATCTACTCTGAAGGTGTCTATGAGCCAATAGCTCTCAATCGACTGGCTGGAGACATCTGAAACAGATATTAAAAATTAAATATTGCATAGTTTTATCCTATAAAAACCATGTCCTAAGAAAATATTGCAACCAGAATATCTAATACCACGTTATCATGAAGGTACGTATATAGATAAGTATAGAATTACTATTCTTAACCCAACATCTATCTACCTACCTCAAAGAAAAATATGTTTCCAAGGTACATATGAGTGTAGCTAAGATTGTTATATGTACACTTATGAATACATATTTCCGTTCAAGATATTTTGGCAGGAAATATTATAGCTACAGTAATTTTGCTAGTAGATGTATTGAGGTTCTGTGACAATCATAATGATGTTTTTGACTCGTTCGAATATGGACGAGTTTGGTATCTATGAACCGCAAATGACGAGTTTAGTGGGTGTACGCGTTTTCGCTACGCAGGCCTGAACCGTTCGTCTTATTCGTGGGTTTCTCCATCTGAACCCACGGGTTCCATTTTAGATACGGCATCCATTTTGTCTCTTGCCCTCAAGTAGCCAGCGAACGGACACTGTCCGCTTCGTGACCCTGGGATTCCCAAGCTCTTGCGGAAGACACGTGTTCCTTTGAGGACGTCTTTATGATGAGGGGGATGACACTGCAAAGGCAGATGGCTCCGCTCAAGGCTCATCTTGCCGTGTCGGTCTATTGTTTCAGCCGTGCATGCATTAGGCACGAATCCTTTGATCCTGCAATCGTGCTTCCGATATTACCCCCTACACTCTTTTTCAATCTGTTGTCTATCTTTGTCTTCCTTGCACCTGTTTCTGTCTCTTTTCCTAACTCGTTTACAGCTAGAATGGAATGTACTTAATGATGGGATAACGTACTTTTACAGTTGGGAACCGGCGATGCTACTGTAATTATGTTCCGGGCTCCTGAATACATGAAAGCAACCCTTTTGAAGTTTACTGTGGGAACTGAGTTGTAACCTTTTGTTCGTCATGTTGTGCTATGACTAAAATATGTATAAAAGGAGCGATCCACTGTTGCAATTCGAAGCAGTCTCTCAGAACCTACACGTAGTGTACTTCTTGCGATTTCTGTATCCCTGCAGTAAATAAACCTTGATCTTTGACGCCGAAGGAAGTGTCCCGTGCCTCTGTGATTTGTACGCCGCAACAGGTAACCCACGAAGGTTTCAGGTGTTGTTCCCTGGCACCGCTGGGCCTTAGAAATAGCCCAGTCCTTCAGTTGGCGCCCAACGTGGGGCGACATCAACGGTACCGGTCCAAAGCCCGACGATCGTGAGGAACTTCGTTTGAAATCTCCGAGGAAAGGTGCACCCCGCTTCATCGATCCTGTTGTCGAAATAAGTGGTCCGAAGACTTTTCCCGCAAAGATTCCCGCCTCTTGAAGGCTGCGACGGACTGATGCCCTGACTGTCGACCTGTTTTGGCGCCTGGCGTAGTCCTTTGTACAGCGAGACTATAGACGGGCCTTCCTGGTGACGCCATCGTTCTTTCAGTTAAGTATTTGTGGGTCGCTCCCAGAAGCCTTGGTTGTTGTTGTTGAAACTTGGTTGTTTGCATGGTTCCATTGCATTTGTGGTGCTTAGTTGTTGGTTCTTAGTTGTTGGGTTTTATTTGACGATTGCAATTGCCAAAAACCGAGGGTCTTGCATTTTTGCGAGGACATCGTAATTCGATAACCCTTGAAGTTTGTAAACTCGGTTAGTGTGCACGATGCCTGGCCGTAGTACTTTGTTTGGTTTCTTTAAATGTTGTGGTGCGGATTCCCAATTGGAGGACTCGTGTCCGATACCTCCAGTTGGAACTCCGATCTATGAGCTCTATAGTCGCCATGGAGTGGGTCCCATCGTGTATAATGATTATTGGATCCGCTACACTAAAAACGATGGTGTCCTTAGTTGGCCACCCCATGGTAGTTTCAAAACTGCAATTCTGGACAATCTCGAAGCAAAATTGTTTAAAAAGAAATCTAGGCCGGCCATGTTTGATTCCTTTCGGTTATGGCGCAAAGAGGCCAAGCAGAAAGAAATCAAGCAGATTAAGAAAAATAAGAGAGAAGGTATCGTTACGGTGATGAGAAATGCAGAGCAGTTTCAGTGAGACAAAGAAGAGAAGGAAAAGGAAGTTTTTGCTAGACTGCAACATATGGCGGTGGATAAGTGTTATCCTGTTTTACCGTCGAGTTCTGATAAGAAGGGAGAAGAAGCGGTAGAGGACCCTTTGTTGTCCTATCTACTGAAATCACCACCTCCATATGCACAGGATACTACAGCCCCTGTGGTTCCTCCTGTTCCTCAACCTGTCGTTCCGGCAGCTGCTGGTCAGCCTGCCGTTGGTCCTGTCCTTCCGAATCCTCTTGTTCCTCAAGTTGTCCCTGCTCCCTTGCCTACCCTTCTTCCTACTGCTCCACTGCCTATACCTTCTCAGTCTGCTGTTCCCGCTACTTCTGCTCTTTTTGCTACTCCTACTGCTCCTACGTTTAGCCCTCATGTTGTTGCCCCTGTGCTTCTTTCCTCTTCTCCTTCTGTCCGTAGTCGCATACCTAATGCTGTTGCTAATCTTTACTCTCCATTTGGACCGATCCTCGGGTCCCATGTTTCTGATGTCCCTCAAAGACGAAGTCAAATTCCTGGTGGTAGGGAGAGTGATACGTTAGTGAAAATGATGCATAAATGGATTAGGTATCCCGTTAAATACACCCCGCGCATGGTTTGTGAGACGTTCTGTCAATTTAATGAGCCCACGCAGAGATTTGTGTTTGAGGAAATGTGTAAATCCTTACGAGAGGAGTGGGATAATGATGAGGTAAACAATGTGCCACCCGAAATGACTGAACTCCAGAATCAGTTTTCAAACGGTATGATTGTGGGTAGTAATGTTCGACGTGCTTTAGAGCGCCTCCTATCCTTTCGATCAATAGTACAACCTCGAGCATTGTTTAAGGACGAAACTGAGGAGTGGATGGCACAACCTGGTCAGTATCCCATGCGAGAAGTTCCCCCAGTGTGGATGCCAGGTAATCCTGGTGCTAACCCTCCTATTTTACCACACTTCCAGAGAGTTTGGATACACCTCCAATGGAAGCGGTCTGAAGTTTTGCAAGTGAAGCAATCTTTGCCTGATCCCCGCAAAAATCCGGCAGGATATCATAAGGAGTTATCTCAATTAGTGGATGCTACTGTTATGAACCTTGCCGATATCGATATGTTGTTCGGTAATGTAGTACCTCAACCAATTTGGGCTAAAATCCGTCAAGAGAATCACATAGCCGAGTTAGGCGGTGATTGGGCTGCTCTTGCGGCGGCAGACGGACGACAAGTTGGTGGGGCTAAACCGGAACAGCTAATTACTGATCTGCCTCAGAGGATTATTACACTTATGAAGACACTTATGCCAGCAATGAGAGTTAACTGGGATAAACTGTCTGTGTGTAAGCAAAAGAAAGACGAGAGTGTCTCTGATTTCTTTACCAGATTTGAGGAGGCATTCATCGATCACAGTGGTCAGGATATGAGCACTGAGGGAGGTCAGCGATTATTTGTAGATAAATTTGTATCGAATTTGTTGCCTGAACTCAGCAACAAGTTGAAAAATTCTGAAAGTTCGTGGGCTGTTTCTACTTCTGCTCAAATATTGGCCACGGCTCAATATTACGAAAATAGGGAGAAGGAGGAAAATGATCGTGCGGATAAGAAAACAAAGGATCTTAAAACTAAAGTTCTGTTGCAGCAAGCGTATCCTCCGCGCTCGAATCAATACGATGCACAGCAACAAAATAGATCGCAATCACAGTCTTCTAGGACGCAGTCGCGTACTGACTCCTCTACACCGAGATCTATGCTTGGATATAATCAATGCGCATATTGTAGGGGTGAGAGCCATTTGAAGTTTAATTGTCCGGTTTTACTTGACCGAAATATTGGTGTTTCGGCTCGAGGAGGTCGTAGTGGTCCTCAACAAGCATCACGTGGTAGAGGCCGTGGTGCCGCTCAAAATCAGAATGAGCGTTCTACCACTTCATCAGACTCGAACAATTGCTTTGATCAGCGTGATTCATCATCTGGTAGATCTGCACAGTATCATGTGGACGACTATTACGTCGAGCATGATATCGATGCTGACGGTAATTACTAGGACAGCCGCAGACAAAGAGAGGGAGTAGTATCAGTTCCGGTTGATCAGAGAGGGCCTTACGTCGCAGTTGCCACATCGGGCCTAGTTGAGCCTTTTCTGTTGGACACTGGTGCAGCGAAAAGTTCCATCATGCATTCGAAGCTCCCTGGCGCACCTTTGTCTGGCTTAACGAATGTTTCCGTTGGATTTTCTGGCGCCCCCATTAGCAATCCGGTTTCTAGCCCTTTGCCCCTTACAATTGGGCCTCGTGAGCTAGAGGCTCCCTTGATTTTAACTACTGGTTGTGGTGAGAATCTTTTGGGCTGGATTTGTTGAAACGGTTATATGCGACTCTGTACTGTTCTCCTGCGGGAGTGGAGCTTACATTGGGTCAGAGAGTGATCTCTCCTATGTACTTGTCAACTGATAAGCTCCCACCGGAATTGAGTTCTCTTCCTGAGTCTTTGTGGGCAACAGGTCCCAATGATGTGGGCCTGCTGGACATATCACCTTATGTTGTCCAATTGAAATCAAATGTGCGATTACCACGTATTCCCCAGTATCGTATCTCTCTCGATGGTGAACGAGCGCCACTAGCGATCATTTATGACTTGATCAAGAAGGATGTTATTGAGGAAACTCGGGGAAATGTGTGTAATAGTCCTGTGTTACCTATTCTAAAACGAACTGATCCATCCAAGCCTCCTGTGTACCGTTTTGTTATTGATTTAAGAGAGGTAAATAAAATTGTGATTCCACAATTTCCTGTGGTGCCTGATATTACGGCTTTACTGACTCTGATTCCAGCCTCTGCCTCTTGGTTCTCGGTGATCGATTTGAAGAATGCTTTCTTTAGCATTCCGATTGCTGAGGAAAGCAGAGATCTATTCGGTTTCTCATTAGGAGGTCGCAGCTTTAGATTTAAACGCGCTCCTCAGGGCTACTGTGAGAGTCCATCGATCTACAGCCAAGCTCTTAAGGGTCAACTTGATGCGTTTGTGTTACCAGCTGGTGCGGCCTTGATTCAGTATGTTGATGACTTACTAGTGGCTGCTGACACTAAAGAGATTTGCAAAACTGCTACAGTATCGCTGTTACAGCATCTATGTGACTTACATCACAAGGTGTCACCTTCTAA
Source organism: Lissotriton vulgaris (assembly GCF_964263255.1). Lineage (NCBI taxonomy): Eukaryota > Metazoa > Chordata > Amphibia > Caudata > Salamandridae > Lissotriton > Lissotriton vulgaris. The sequence continues at coordinate 292,700,266 of NC_141697.1, read as the reverse complement.
GTTACAATATTGTTGTCAAGAAGTAACCTATCTAGGTCACTTATTGTCAAAGGAGGGAAGAAGTTTGACCCCAGAAAGAATTGCAGCGATCGCTCGAATGACTGTGCCAACAACTCAGAGAGATGTTCGTGCCTTTCTAGGTATCACGTCGTACTGCAGGCAATGGATTCCCAATTTTTCAATGCTAGCGAAGCTATTGGTCGCCCTCACGTGCAAGGATGTTCCGACTCCTTTGCCATGGACTGAAGAGTGTCAGAAAAGTTTTTCTGAATTTGGTGATGCGTTGTGTTCGGCTCCTGTGTTAGGTACTCCTGACTACAGTAAGCCGTTTACACTATACGTTCACGAGAGAGAGGGTTGTGCGTTGAGTGTTTTGACGCAACAATTTGGCAGGTAAGCAGCGTCCATGTGCATATTTTTCCTCGACCTTGGACCCAGTAGCTAGAGCATTGCCGAGTTGTCTGAGAGCGACAGCGGCAGCTGCGGTGTCCATCCGGCAATCTGCAGGACTGTTCATGGATAATATGCTTACGGTGATGGTTCCGCATGCAGTTGACACTCTCTTGAATCGTACAAAAACTCAACACTTGACGAGCGCAAGGTTGTCCGGTTATGAGTTGACGCTTTTGGCAAGTCATATACAAATAAAGCGCTGTAATGTACTGAACCCGGCGACATTGTTGCCGACTAATATGGAACCAGATGATGTACCACCACATGATTGCTATTTACGAACTGAGGAAGAAACGAAGGGTCGTGTTGACCTAAAAAACACTCCATTGGCAGACCCGATGGTACTTTGTATGTTGACGGTTCGTGTTTCAAGTTGCCGAATGGTGATGTGACGACTGCGTATGCTGTAGTGACGTTGAGTACGGTTGTGGAAACTGCGAGATTGAGTCAGAATTCCGCGCAAGCGGCAGAGTTGATTGCGTTGACGAGAGCGTGTGTTTTGTCTAAAGGGAAGCGAGTGAATGTGTTTACTGATAGTCAATATGCATTTGGCGTTGCACATAGCTTTGGTCGTCTGTGGAGAGAAAGAGGATTTATGACATTGCATGGCACGAAGATCCAACACGGACAGCTCGTGAACGATCTTTTGGACGCACTTACATTGCCTAAGCAGGTGGCAATCATTAAATACAGCGCGCACCGAAAGGTTACGGATGATGTTGGTCGTGGTAATGCGTTTGCGGATGAGATTGCTAAGGAAACAGCTAAGAATCTTGCAACCCGAATGTACGTTACGAGTTCAGTAAGGTGGCCTGCGGAGACTGGTATGTGTGAGGATACTGTTGAGAGTGTGAAAGCGATTCAGAATGAGGCCACTGAAACTGAAAAGACTAAGTGGAAATAAAGCACGGGAAAGTTGGATGCCCATGGATGTTGGATTGATTTGTCGGAGTGTCAGAGGTGGATGTTACCGGATGCATATGTGCTAGCCGTTGTGACTATGGCTCACGGCTTGTCACATATTAGCGCGAAAGGTATATGTAAGTTGCTGTCCCCTGTATGGAAGAATGATGGTATTGCTAAGTGTGCTGAGAGAGTGGTCAAAAATTGTATGGTATGTATGATGTACAATCCCGGCAAGGGCACCCCCACTCCACCTGGTCATTTTGCTCCTCCTACATGTCCCTTTGAGGTTATTCAACTGGACTTCATCCATATGGAGAGATGCAATAACCTGAAGTACGTTTTAGTTGTGGTTTGCGCTTTCTCCAGATGGATTGAGGCCTATCCTCTTAAAGATAATACTGCCCTGTCAACAGCGAAAGTCCTACTGAAGGAATACTTTCCTCGGTATGGAATGCCACGGATTGTATGGTCGGATAACGGAAGTGAGTTTGTGGGGAGTGTGATGAAGAGTGTGTGTAAGGGCCTTGGAATTCAACAAAAATTCCATAGCGCCAATCATCCCCAGTCAGCAGGTTTAGTGGAAGGGTACAATGTCACTCTGAAACTAAAACTTGCTAAGATTCAAGCTACAACTGGTCAGTCATGGCCTGATGCCTTTCCTCTGGCTCTCTTGTCGACCAGGGCGACTGTACACTCTTGAGTAGGGCTTAGCCCATATGAGATTGTGTTCGGCCGTCCTGCGAACATTTGGGGAGTGCCGAGGCCTAAGGCCTTTGATAGTCTCGAGTATCCAATGTTAATTGATTATCTTCATGATTTGACTGCTAAACTGAGGTTAATTCATCAACAGGTCTTTGAAGCTCTACCGGCACAGACAGAGGGTCCAGGACATCGGCTCCAACCGGGAGACTGGGTTGTCACCCGTAACTTTGGCAGAAAACGTAACTTGGAGCCGAGATTTGTGGGTCCATTCCAAGTCCTGCTGGCTACAAGGACTGCAGTTCGGTTGGAAGGCAGAAAGAATTGGGTGCATGCCACCCACACCAAAAAAGTTCCGATCCCTTTGCCAGCAGATTCTTGGGTGAGGACTGGGATTGCCGCAACGGAAACAGAGACCCCAACACGTTTTGTGCCGTTTAGTGATGCTCAACCGGTAGGAGACACTTCATTGCAGCCAGATACATCTGTTGAACCATCAGCACTGGAGAATTCGAGGCTTGAACTGTCGTCTGATCGATTGGACGCTGTTTCGCAATCTGAACAATTGTTTGAAGAACAGGCTTGACCTGGGAGAAGTCGATATTTTCTTCGTTCTCGTGACAAAGACAAATAAAAAATCCTTTTTGTTTTTTTTCCTTTTGAATTCACATTACCCCTTATTGTTGCCACGAATATTATGGACAATTGCATCCTCTATTAATTCTTGAGTTTTTTTTCATGTGTGTTCCCTTTTTCCACAGCTAGGAGATTTGCCTTAAAATTGAATGCTTGTTTAAGAAAACCTTTCATCCGGGTTGACCGTAGGGCCGTGCGGGTACTTCCTTCTGTTTAGCAGGTTCCTGGCACTAGGTCGGTTACTTTTGTCGATTCCTGGGAACTCCTGGGAATTGATAATCGCTACTCAGAACGAAGTGCGTCAAGAACGTTGCGGACGGTTTTTAGAGGATGGAGTTCTCTAAGCTGTTGGAAGTAGAGAGGATGTCAGCTCAAAGATCGAAATTGCATAGGGTTGTACGAACAAAATGCTTTCTGTTTCAAGTATTCCTGCTGTTTCTGGCTGTTTCCATGCTATTGGTGGGTGGAGTGTATTTTGGAATACAGTCGTTATTGCTTTCTGCTTCACCTACTTCTTCTTCTGAACCGAAATCTATTCCCACTGTATCTCCACATTCCTTTCATCCTCTGCCCCAACATGAACAGGTTAGACGTGCGGAATTCATGATCAACTCCTTTGTCCAGCTCCTACATCAGCATCAGTTGGTGATGAATACTACTAACTGTTGGGTGTGTGGGTTAATGCCACATTCCATGGATAGGGGTATTCCATATTTGGTTCTTCCTTACAGCTCCCAGGGGTCAGCTCGAGCATTCCAAAGTATGTTTCGTAGCGCACTAGATTCCTACCCCCATCGAGAGCCACGCTCTGCAGATCCTGGTCCCGGCCCGTACCACAAGCCTTTGGCAAGAGCGATTGTTGACTTAGATAGAGATATTTTTGATGCATCGCTTATTCCAGAGGAAGAGGTGCGAGCATATAAGGATCTGAGTGAGGCTGAGTATAGCATGTCAGTGGGTGATAGACAGCTTAAAAGCTCGTCTCCGATCTGGATCGTACCCCATCTTGGTAATTTCTGCTTGCAAAGCCTTGGTCGAAATCCGCGAGCCCAGCTTGGGAAGAGTGCTTGCACTGAAACGTACGTTTTGCCAATGCTCTCTTCCCCTGTTTTTCTGACTGCCAAGGGTACATACTTTGTATGTTATGATCGCGCATATACATGGTTGCCCCGTGACTTCTCGGGCACCTGTTATATTGCAAATTTGTTGCCACCGACTTTCACAGTTGCCTCGGACTATCACAAGACTAGAGTTGTGAGAGGCGTTATTAGCAAAGAGGACACTGCCGGTCAAGAAGCAGGAGACTTCTTCAAAGGTTTCCTGCCGTTTTGGGGACCTATGGTTAACAGTAGGAACCTGAGACAGCTGACTTGTGTGGTAGAATCGACTGCTAATATAACTGCAAGTGCTCTTGGTAATTTGACAGCAGAGCTTCAGGCGGATAGACTTATGACGTTGCAGAACCGTATGGTTTTAGACGTTGTACTTGCAGATAGAGGTGGTGTGTGCAAGGTGATCCATTCGAGTTGCTGTATTTTCATCCCTGATAACGCTCCAACTGTATATCAAGCTATCTCGAAGTTGCATAAGATCTCCGAGTCCATACACATGGACGTAGGTGATTGGACGCTACTCGGATGGTTTTGGGGCCTAATGTCGACGTGGGGTTGGAAGATTCTGATGATCATTGGAGTTGTTGTGACGTTCCTGTTCACGTGTTGTCTTTGTGTACAGTGTGGTCCTGCCTTATGTGGCCTCTGTGCTACGTCGTGTATAAGACGGCCATCTGTTACCAAGGAAGCATTGATGGATAGAATAATGTTGCAGCAACATCTGAATGACCTGATGAATATCGAGATCGATTCTGATTTCGACTAGTGCTTGCCTACATGAGGGCAAAAGGAGCGTCTGAGGTTCTGTGACAATCATAATGATGTTTTTGACTCGTTCGAATATGGACGAGTTTGGTATCTATGAACCGCAAATGACGAGTTTGGTGGGTGTACGCATTTTCGCTACGCAGGCCTGAACCGTTCGTCTTATTCGTGGGTTTCTCCATCTGTACCCACGGGTTCCATTTTAGATACGGCATCCATTTTGTCTCTTGCCCTCAAGTAGCCAGCGAACGGACACTGTCCGCTTCGTGACCCTGGGATTCCCAAGCTCTTGCGGAAGACACGTGTTCCTTTGAGGACGTCTTTATGACGAGGGGGATGACACTGCAAAGGCAGATGGCTCCGCTAGAGGCTCATCTTGCCGTGTCAGTCTATTGTCTCAGCCGTGCATGCATTAGGCACGAATCCTTTGATCCTGCAATCGTGCTTCCGATATTACTCCCTACACTCTTTTTCAATCTGTTGTCTATCTTTGTCTTCCTTGCACCTGTTTCTGTCTCTTTTCCTAACTCGTTTACAGCTAGAATGGAATGTACTTAATGATGGGATAACGTACTTTTACAGTTGGGAACCCGCGATGCTACTGTAATTATGTTCCGGGCTCCTGAATACATGAAAGCAACCCTTTTGAAGTTTACTGTGGGAACTGAGTTGTAACCTTTTGTTCGTCATGTTGTGCTATGACTAAAATATGTATAAAAGGAGAGATCCACTGTTGCAATTCGAAGCAGTCTCTCAGAACCTACACGTAGTGTACTTCTGGCCATTTCTGTATCCCTGCAGTAAATAAACCTTGATCTTTGACGCCGAAGGAAGTGTCCCGTGTCTCTGTGATTTGTAAGCCGCAACAGGTAACCCGCGAAGGTTTCAGGTGTTGTTCCCTGGCACAGCTGGGCCTTAGAAATAGCCCAGTCCTTCAGTATACCTCTACAGATTAATCCTCAATATATTGCCATATTATGGCTGCAAACGTTTTAACCTCTTGGCTGCGGCGGAATAGGGGGAGGGGGGCCTCGCGGCGCTCCCATGCTCGTGACGGAACCGCTCCATCACGAGCCTCGGGCGCACTGTGCTTGTGACGGAGTGGTTCCGTCACGGCCCCACCTGCTCAATGGAACGCTCAGTGCAGGCGCAAAATCGCTACCGCGCAGGCGTGCCGGCCGGGCCGTGATGGAACCACTCCGTCACCAGCACAGCGCGTCCGTGGCTGGTGACGGAGTGGTTCCGTCGCCAGCATAGAAGGGGTTAAAGAACAATTGTTAAAGCATGATATTCTGGTAGAATGCCAATATTGCTCAACACTATGATCTAAACATACATTCCCTGCTGTTAAAATGTCAGAAGCAATTGTGAAGGATGCCCAAAATAATGCTGACTTTGTTTGGCCTAATGATGACCCCAGCCAAAATGAACATGATGGTTAGGGTGTGACACCTATTGACAACATTGTCACTCACATTTCTCCATTTTTTCTTCAACCGATCAAAGGCAATAAATAATTTAGTTTGTAGAAAGAATACCAACATCAGCAAGTCTCATCTGTTTTTAGACAGAGCAAGATGGTTATGGATTTAAGAGAATGCTTGATCTGCATGTATAGAAGGTAGGGGTAATCGCTCAAATTTCACCATGAAGCACCTTTAAATAACCATTGATTGAACAAAGTGACAGTGTTAACTATTTTCTCTTTACATCTAAGCAACCCTTTGGCTCTTCCTATTCTTGTCTATGGGCATCGTCCTATAAAGTGTTATGATTTTCACTCTTTTCGCAACTTGCTCAAATGATCAAACATTTGGCATATAAGTATATGTTTCTGGCAAAAACTTAAATGTTATAGTGCAGCTAGCCCTAGATATCTTATTGATCAACTATAAAATTATAGTATAAATTATGCTCTCTTCATGGGTCAATAGGTCATGGTTTAGCGTAAATCCTGTTTGCTAGTAATGCATTAAATTTAGTGATTTATTGCATGTTTTAGGAAATAGCATTGCACTTGTACTCAACAGATAGACTTGTGAGAATCCTTAAGCGTAATTGTTAACATTTCTGGGCCGACGTTTCATGCTGTAATCTAATCACTAATCTACATATGCTTCCAATCTAATTAGTGTACCTCTCACACAAACTCTTGTGGAGGTAAATGGTATTCACCTACATTGCGAAGAGATTGATTACTGGACACAGACTAGACAAACCTATCTGCCTATCATATTTATAAGAATTGTTTGTTTACTTCTTCCATGATAGAAAGAGAGCTCTGTTGATTATTATATTATATACTTCTCTTAGTAAAGAGAGAACACCATTCTGCTTTATGTTGGTTTCACTGGGTTTGCACTTATTAGTTATATAAATCTTTATTGACTATATATGGGGTAAACACTTCATAGCCCAATGTAAGTACAATATACAAAATATATGTATATGTCTCCTTGCAATCTATGTCAATAAGCCATTTTGTTATTGCCACAATCCATCATGGTTCCCTGCATAGTCTATGATGGCAATGAAGCAATTTAAAATACCAGATGTCCATATCCCTAGCCAGAAGTGACTAAACCTTTTGTACTCATTTGAGATTTCAAACTCAATTTTATATTCAGTAGTTTCAATTCTCAGTGTTCTTCTTTGCTCTTCTTTATATTTATTTTGGTGTGGCAATCTGAATATAGTGAACACTTTGCTTTTATGTTAGTCTTATATGACAAAAGGATGCACTAATACTAGTGTCTATGGATCTGTGTTATTTAATAGACTCCACATTCATCTATTTAAAAACAGAGCAAGTTATTAATCTATTTATGAAAGGAAGGGCGCTGGACTAGTTGGTAAGAGCTCTCCCTTTCTTTACAATTGTCAGTATGGTCATGGAAATAACGTCATTGGACCTCTATGAGGCAGGAGTGCATAGTAGCCCAGCTGAGAAAAGAGTGCATATTGGAGCATTCCCCATCAGTTCCCTGCTGCTGTGATGTACATGTTCCTGTACAAGGCCTCTGAACAGCTGGGAAATTCAGAAGGTTAAACAAAATGTCTGTGTGAAAGTCTCAGACATTGCTAATAGTGATCAAAACCTTGACGTATGACTCCCTGGGGCTCGTGATTGACTGTTTTCTCTAAGACACTCGGTCCTCAAAGTAATTTTAAAGATTTTTTCTATTTTCAATCAACTTATTTCAATCCCAAAAATCACTGAAAAACTCCTTATTTGTAGACGACAGTGTTGTATCTCACCTATGCCACCCCTCCCGTGCCCTGCGCTTGGTACCCTCCTCTCCCCTGCGCGTGAGCTTCCCCTGTGCTCCCCTCTCCCTGATTGGTTCCCCGACATTCTATTGTTCCCAGGTTCACGACTTGTGATATGAACGAGATAACAGATGTCGACTGACCCACGCTTCACCACCAGTGTGGGGCTGTACTGAATAAACCTATTATGAGACACTTCTACTGCGTGATGACTACTTTATAACAGTGGCGACGAGCGGAACTACAGCCTCACACCGTGGTACACCCTGAAACAGCTGACCTATGGGTAACTGAATTGAAATATTGACAAATTTCATCAATCTGCATTCCGAGTCAAGTTCATCCTACCTGAACAGCTGTACGCATTTTTGAAGTATTGAAAAGCCGGAGCTGTGCCGAGATGTGAGTGTCTCAGGATGTCCGGTCCCCTACTGTCCAGATCCGTTTAGAGGTTGGAAACCCTGTCCTGTGCTGTGATGTGCCGGAGCTGTGCCAAGTTTTGAGTGCCTCAGGACGTCCGGTGCCCTGCAGTCCAGATTCGTCTCTGACGTCGGAAAAGAAATATCCGTGACGAGACAAGCAGCGTCGCCTGAAGGTACAGCCGCACGGCATTTCGGATTTTATCTCTCCACATGTGTCGTCTGAAGTTGCCTGAAGTCGTCTTTGCTCAACAGAAGGCTTGCTATAAAAAATTCCTGTCAGCTGTGGTAACAATCGCTGCACGCATCGACCAAAGTAATTCCTGCCAGCCGATTCGCGCCTCCAATCATCCACTTCTGCGCATGCTCGGCCACGCATGACGTCACTGGAACGCAGCGTTGGAGGCCATTTTAAGGGGAAAAAAAAGTAATTGACATTGATTGTGCAGTTCGGGTCTCAGGGTTCGAGCCTGACCCATGCTAAGTTTTTGTGGACATTGCTAAAGGAGCATAAAAAGGAGTCTACAATTTTACAAAAATAACCAGCTGGCAAATACTTACCCAAACAAAGTTAACAAGCTTTGAGTTGTGAAGGGAAATTCTTCAACACACACTTTCTAGAACAATTTCTAAGGGTACATAAAGTGAATTCACAAGGACATCAGTAACAACTGAGCAACAAGGTTTCTCATCGCTATGTGTGCTCTTAGTTCTTTAAATCTTTCGCAACCTCAAGCATTTCTACCCCTAAAAGGTGCACCATGCATGCCTTGGAAAGAATGGAAAGAATACTTTATTAATTATATAGAGACAGTGGAAGATGATGATTTCACTGCTGTGAAGAAAAAAAAAGTACTGTTGTATTGTTTAGGTCCTGGTGGTGTTAAAACCTACAATAACATAGAGAAGAAAGTGAGAACGGGTGATGACGTATATCAGCATGCCCTGGATGACCTGGACGATCACTTCTCGCCTATCGTGTGTGTCGCTGTTGACCGATACAAATTCTCAAGAAGAAAGCAAGGGAAAGAAGAGAGCGTTGAAGATTACGTTGCGGCCCTGAACAACTTAGCCTTAACCTGCAGATTTGGAGCACTGCAAGAAGAGTTTGTGCGTGATCAAATAATTATGCACGCGAGCAACCCCAATATCCAAGACAAACTTTGGGTTAATGGAGAGGCTTCCTTGAAGGAAGTTGTTGCCCTTGTCAAAAAAGCTGAACTTACAGGCAGATGCGCCAAAGCAGTTTTGGATGAACCAGTGGAAGTTAAAGCTATAAGATCCTCTAATGCAAGCAAACTAAAACACAAAGGGAATAAAAGAGAAGTGAGACATGAATATCACAAAAGAAGTGAACCAAGCAAATCAAAGCAAAGCAATGAAAGACGTGCTTATACCAGAGACAATGATTTTGATGAACTTAGATGCTATCGCTGTGGGTCGCCAACCCATTTAGCCGATTCAAAAAAATGTCCAGCTATACATCAAAAATGCTTGTCATGTGGAATGACTGGACACATCGCTAAAGCATGCAATAGGAAAATGAATAAACAAAGCAGACAGGTCCGACAAATTCATGAAGATAGTGATTCAACGGAAGAGGATTCTGAATATTCTGACTCTGACAGTGTCAGTTATGTATTCTCAATTGAATATGACGTGTTGGAGCTCAAACCAACAAAGAAGAAAAAACCCATGTGTAATGTAAAATTGGGAGGTGTGACGGTAAATTTGATGGCAGACTCAGGGTCCCCCTTCACGATTATTAACGAGAATGTTTGGAAGCAATTCACGGATAAAGTAGGTTCTACTCTAGAAAAATCTAAGGTCATCGCTAGAAGCTACACGGGAAACAACATAGAATTCTTAGGAACACGAGACCTAGAATTTGAATTTAAAAATAGGAGAGCATTTTGCAGACTTTATGTCGGTAAGAAAGGCCCTTCTGTCCTTGGTTGGAGTGACCAAGCTGATCTTGGTATCATGCTCGATCCCAAAAGTGCCGACCCGGTGTTGTCTATTAATGATTCTAATAAACTGGCAATACTAAAAGACTTTCCAGAAGTGTTCTCAGGTAAAGTTGGTCTTCTTAACAGCTTCGAACATAAAATTGAGCTAAAAGACTCAGCTGTTCCTTGCATTCACAAGGTAAGACATCTACCAGTGTCAGTGAGAGATGATGTTCAAGCAGAATTAAACAAACTTGTCAAGGATGGTATTATAGAAGAGGTGGAATCGGCGGAGTGGGTTTCCCCCTTGGTAGTTGTTAAACGTCCTAACGGGAAAATCAGACTATGTATCGATCTCAGGGACCTCAATAAAAACATTATTGTAGATCAATACCCCTTACCACGCATTTGTGAAATGTTCAGTGCCACCAATGATATGTGTGTATTTTCCATTTTAGATTTGAAATCCGCGTATCACCAAATTCCACTGCACGCGGACAGTAAAAAATTCACAACCTTTATCACGCCCTTTGGTTGTTATCGGTTTACCAGGGTACCTTTCGGATTAGCCTCTGCTGCAGCACTGTTCCAAAGGGTCATGACATCCATTTTGGAAGGTGTTGATGGCATCAGGTTTTTTCAAGATGATATCCTGGTCATGGGCAGCAACCAATTGGAACATGACACACGCATAAGACAAGTTTTTAGCAAACTGAAAATGCATGGCCTAACTGTAGAATTGGACAAATGTAAAATTTCACAGGACAAAGTGATTTACCTTGGGCACACCATCAGCCAAGAAGGCATTAAACCCAAACAAGGCTTAGTGGACGCAATCCTCAATGCTCCGTGTCCCTCAAGCAAAGACGATGTAAGAGCTTTTCTTGGCTTGACGGAGCATTACTCAAAATTCATTAGGAATTTCTCTGAAAAAACCTACAGTATAAGACAATTACTCAAAAATAAAAACAAATTTGTCTGGTCACCTGACTGTCAGGACACCTTTGATACCATCAAAAAGGAAATCAGTGAGGCACCTTTTCTCAAAGGTTTCGATCCCAAAGCTGAAATCTATCTAACCACCGATGCAAGCAACAAGGGAATTGGCGCTGTCCTAGCCCAGAAGGACGCATCGAACCATGAATGGGTTGTAGCCTTTGCCTCTAGGTCCCTCACCTCAGCAGAGGAAAAGTACTCGGTAATTGAGCGAGAAATGCTGGCTTGTTCATGGGCGCTCAATTACTTCAGAGCATATGTGTGGGGATATGAAATCCATCTTCGCACAGACCACAAACCACTAATCAAGATACTGTCTGCCTCGGGTCTACAAAATGCTTCACCAAGATGTCAATAAAGCTGTTGGATTACAACTACACGGTGGAATATTGGCCAGGAGTAAAAAACTAAATTGCTGACTTCCTCAGCAGACTGCCTCTGCCTCACACTGAAAGCATGACCCCACAAGAAGATGAGGAGAGAGTGGCTCTGCTCTTCAACACTGACCGGGATGGTATTTCTGCTGAAGAATGGGGTCAACACATGTCGCGCAACTTAACACGACAGGAGGTTTGCAAATTTGTCAACTCTGCATGGCCTGAAAAGCGCAACCTACATGACAATATCAAAGCATATTGGGAAACAAGAAATGAACTCAGTTGGGAAAACGGTGTGTTGTACAGAATCGGCAAAGCTATTGCCCCTGTCACACTCAGAGACAAAATTCTAAGACTGTGCCACATAGGCCACCTTGGCATCACCAAGACTAAGCAAAGAGTCAGGTCAAACTACTGGTGGCCGGGTATTGACAAACAAATTGAGGTCCAGGTCAGGAACTGTATAGAATGCTGTGACTCAGACAAAACCCTTAAAACGTCAAAAGTCAGTCTTTCTCCAATTCAACCCCCCCTAATGGCATGGGATAAATTGGGCCTAGACATTGTGGGGCCCATCGAAGGACACAACGGAGAAATCAAGTACATTCTAGTAGCGATAGACCATTTCTCCAAGTGGCCTGAAATAAAAATCGTTGATGAAATTGACAGCTCAAAATTCATTAATTTCTTGGACAAACTGTTTTTGAGTGAAGGATTACCTAAATCTGTACTCACAGATAATGGTCCGCAATTCTGCTCAGAGGCATTCAAGTCATTTCTAGCAAGGAACTGTATCACTCATCACACCACTTCAATTTATTACCCGGAAGGTAATGGTCTCACTGAACGTTTCAACCGTGTCTTGAAAGGACACATACAACTATCTAGAAACGCAAATCAAAACTGGGAAGAAGAAATTTACAGACTCATCTGGGCATTCAGGATTTCTCCATGTGCTAGCACAAGCACAGCACCATTTGTCTCATGAGAAGCAGACAACCTTTAAGCATTGACCTAGGGTGGATGTCAAAATCTAAGCAAATTGAATGGTCACCTGAAAACATCAGGAATAACATTATCAAAGCTCAGAAATACTACAAGGAATGGTATGATTCCAAACACAGTGCCAAGGAACATGCATTTAAGGTTGGCGACCTGGTGAAAGTTCGTTTGGAAAAAAAAGTAAAGAAAGGAGAAAGCAGATTCACTGCACCACTTTACATTGATGAACTGTTTAACAATGCGGCAAGACTCAGTGACGGGAAAGTATGGCACATGAGCAGACTGGCAAAATATCATCCTGGATGCCAGGCTCACAACCAACAGCGACATGTTACGTTTTGCAAGGATCTGTGGGTGGATGTTGATAGGCCTTGTGTTGATGAGAGTAATATGTCTAGAAATGTCATCACACACGATCTCCAACCTGACACTGACTCAGATGATGGTCAATCGACAGATCGGTCTGTTGGTGTCAATCCTAGCACTTCGACATACAATCGGAGTTGTCACGATGACCCACATTTTGACTCTGAAGTTGCGTTTGACGGTCACAGGTTCAGTGGTAGGTTCGGCAGAACTAGCCATGATTCCCATTCTGACACTGAATGTGCACCTGACTCACCGTTAGTCTCTGGAAGGTTTGGTAGAATCATCCGAAGGCCAAAACGTTTGGATGACTTTGTCTGTGACTAATTGTCTTCAGTTTATTTACCCCTTGTTAATGTTTACCACATTCCGTGGCACAGTTGCCAAAACTCTCAGGAGAGGAAGATGTGTTGTATCTCACCTATGCCACCCCTCCCGTGCCCTGCACTTGGTACCCTCCTCTCCCCTGCGCGTGAGCTTCCCCTGTGCTCCCCCCTCCCTGATTGGTTCCCCGACATTCTATTGTTCCCAGGTTCACGACTTGTGATATGAACGAGATAACAGATGTCGACTGACCCACGCTTCACCACCAGTGTGGGGCTGTACTGAATAAACCTATTATGAGACACTTCTACTGCGTGATGACTGCTTTATAACAGTCAGAGCCATTCATTTGTGCTTAAAACATGCATGTATGATTTCATAATTAAACCACATAACATCATTCTGTTAGTAACTGTGCTCATTGTGCACATTGTGCTCCTCGTTGTTGTTTAGTTGTCACATTGCAGGGCAGGTTTCTGTCACTTTCCGTACGTATACACACAAAAAACGTGCAGAGCACATAGACGACACACAGCCCACTGACACAAGTACACCACATATGACACCTACTGTCAGTCCTGCTTTGCTAAACAACATAGGTATGCATTCTGGGACTCACAGTTTTTGTTATCATTATTGAATTGGGTTTATGAGTATGACGTGTTGTTGGATAAAAAACAGAACTAGATAAAGTTGTCACTCATGGAATGATTGGCAGTTGTGCACACCTATCACTTCACAGCTTTCCAGTGTGTAACTGTTTTGTAAAATATGCTTGTACAACTGTTTTTTTAATCTGAGGGAGACTTGCACATATACCCAGGCTGTACATATTTTTGAGCTAGGCTTGCACTGCTGCACTTAAACAATAATGGCCTCATAATGTCAGGTGCTGCTTCTGTAGCACCATTATTTCTCAGGGAGCACAATTTCTTTAAGCCACGTTCGTGTTTAGCAGGTGGAGAAATATTATGTTTCTGTTAGAACTGTCAGCCTTAGTTATGGCGGTCGTCCCAAATCTTTATACTGCTTGCTGTTCATCGCATCATTTATAGGTCTTTTCTTTGCCACCATGTACACCATGCACTGGAAGCTTCAAAAATAATTCTTGGGAAAGCCAATAGTTCTGACCCTGGCAAGATAGTGTGACGGTTACGTTTTTTAAAATATATTTTAATGCAAGCATGCGACACAAAAACAAAACATTATGCCACTTAAAAATGGCCACAATATGTTTGCAAATTTTACATTTTAAATCGTTTTCTGGAGTGGCTACTTTACTAATGATGTTTGTAAATTTTAAGACTCTCAGCTGTTCCATGCATTGAAATATTATAATTTGTGAAGAAAACAATACTAAATCAGCACCTAACCAAAAATTTTAATTGTAGGGAGCCACAATGTCAATGAAAACACTTGATAACAGTAACTTTTAAAAGGAGTTGGACAAACATTCACAATCAAACTGGGCATCTAAAATGTAATGTACAACAGCATGTTTACGGAAGAGAAATTAGCTATTTTAGGTGAATGTGAACAATGTGTACATGTGGGAACCAATGGGTGAACATGGCTGTCCTGTTGCCCCATGCTGTATGCTACGGTGGGTGAGAGCAAAAGGTGAATGATAATTTAATAGAGCAGTGGATGAAGCCAGCTGAACAAAAGCCTCTCTATGTATGTATACATTGATTGAAATAAATAATTGTTAATAAAGCTGAAGCTGTATCAAAGGTCAAACCTAAAAAGAAGCAAAGACAGAGTTGAAGTTTAACCAATGCCTATGAGTAGGGGGAGAGGATGAGAAATAAAATGTGATGCCTCTTCTGACAATGATTCTCTACCTACTGGTGTTTCTCTTCGTAATGCAATGATAGTCTAAGAGCAAAGAGAAAGTGACTAAGTTGATGAAACAGTTGGTGACTGTTGTACTTGGCCTTTTTGGCAGGTTTACCTCTAAACTTTTTGCCTTGTCTGTGTCCTGGTGTTGGTGGTTTTAGGCCTCTGGGCACTTAAGCGCTGTGGTCCAGTGTAAAGTGTGTGCGCTCTCTGTGTAAGTGTGGTGAGATTGGCCTGCCCGCCCATAGGAATTCATGGGGGATTCCCTGATCAGTGTGTGTCAGTGGTAATTCATGGTATGGGAGGAGTAGAGTGGTCAATTTTGGTATGTATGAAATTGTAGGAATAAATGCTGCGCAATGGTGTGCGTAGATTTATTATGACTATGGGAGAAATGCCACTTTTAGAAGTTTGCATTTCTGTGCGCTATCTGTCTGCCTGCCTGATGTGAATTTCATGTCTGGCGTGTGAGTGACAGGGGCTGGGAGGTGTGTGTGGCTCCAAGAGGGTCAGGGTTAGTCAGCACTGGGCTGAATAAGACATCTGGGCTGGGAGTAGTGGGAGGAGTAATCCCCTGACTCTGAATAAGAGTGTGCCTGCCCTGTACAATGCTGGCTCCACCCCCTGTGGTGTATCTGATCACCTAGCCCCCACCTGACAAAGGGGAGGAGGAGCTTGCAAAACAAAGTGCACCAAATCCCCCCTGAACCAGTTGCACCTGGTTCTTCAAGTCCTACACTGCGAATTCTGAGTATAAGTATGGGGCTGTGACTCCACGATTTGGTCCTGTGCTGGTGTGCTGTTCCTGACATGCTGGGAGCTGGCTGCTGCTGGGGCCCAGGAGGAACCGCCATGGGGGCTTTCCTCCATGCTGGAGGGCCCTGTGTGCTGGCCTCCCTGGGCCCAGCTATGCCCCTTGCCCATGCAAGACTCTTGCGCCCTGTGAGCGCTTTTATGTTTACTTCCCAGGGCCATAAGGTCTAAACTGCAGGATTCTGGCATCAAGCGCTTCAGAGCACTTTTTTATTTTATTTGCCCTGTGCCCTGTGAGCGTGATACTTTTCCAGGAGGGGAGCATGTGGGATTTGCAGCAATGCGCTGCTCGAAGAGAGAGGGAATCCCCGGTGTAGGGATTCCCAGAGTGGCGTAGGAGCGGGTGCCCAACCCGCTTTATGTACCTGTGACAGCGGGTGCCCACCCCGCAAATGGAGTCATTAGTGGGTGCCCACCCTGGTGTATGCTTTGGTGGAAGCGGGTGCCCACCCGCATGGCCCTGCAGAGAGAGGAATTCACCACTGCGGCCCGATTGTACAAGCAGGAAGTCAGGAAACCTTGGTGCCTGCTGGTGGCATGGCCTCACTCCCCCGAGCTGGTAAGAGAATCCAGGCGGGAGCCCATCCCGCCTTCGTAGGTGCTGCAGGAGCGGCCGGAAGTCAGCGCAGGGCTCCCGTGAGCATGGAGAGCCCCGTGTGGCTGTGGTAGCGGCCGGCGAGGAAGCCAGACAACAGTGTTGGAGGTGAGGCGGGCTGCCATGTCACTGAGGGAAGCCCCGCGTGCAACGGAAATGAAGAGAAGCCTCCAGAGCAGATGCAGCCTCCCGAGTCGAAAGAGGAGACCGGAGGAGTCCTGCCCCACAGCTCTGGTGAGTGGGACAGAGGCTGTGCTCTTTTGTTTTTTGTGGTATTGGTGCCTACAAGGCACCTGGGCAGTCATGGGTGGAGTCTAAGCTGCCCCCGCATGAGAGGGGGCCGGTCCAACAATGGGCACCATAGTTTCAGTGCTTCAGTGGGGGTCCCGATGGCCAGTGGTGCCTGTGCCTCCATTCTGGCGGTATTTCTACAGTTGCCCGCTTGACAGTGGACAACTGCAACAATTGGGGCAAGTGTATCAAGAGAGACCCAGAACAGGGCCTCTCTAATCATTTCCCAGTTGCACCACTGTAGCGGGCAACTGCAACGTTGGGGCAAGTTTTATGTGATAGAGTCCCAGTGGGGGCTAGAAAGGCACAATGGTGCCAGGCCCTTTACCTTGCTTTCAGCTGCACCACACCAGTGCGGGCAGCGGAAACATTTCTGCCTATTTGTCCAGAGGGCATAGTGGGTGCCCAGGCCTTCTTTGCATACCAGCTGTGCAACAATTAGTGTCTGCTGCAAAGTTTAGACCACTGTTCTTTGAGGCACTTTTAGGGAGACAGGAGTGAGATGCAATCCTCTGCCCCCAAACTTTCACAGCTGTACAGCACTTAGTGACATCTGTAACATTTAGGTCTGCGCAATTGCACACTTTTTTTTGCTTTAGCTGCAAGTGGCAGCTTAGCGCCCTGACATTCTGGACAGAGGGCATTTGAGCCCAAGAGAAGGCCAGTGGGCCTGGGGTCATTGTGAGTGAGAGGGTTCAGCGCCAGGCTCTACAAAACAACACAATGTGTTTTATTCCCCTTGTGATTGTGATTGCATAATGTGATTTATGTGATGTGATTTATGCACCCTGTTTTTATGCCTCTAGTGATGTTGATACTCATGAGGATATGGCGTAATGTGTTTATGCTGGTGAGGCCTAATTCGTAATGTGTTTATGCTTAGGAAGGTGTCTATGCTGATGAGATTTGGGCCTAATGTGGGTTTATGCTAATATGATAATGCTGAGGTCATTAGGACACCAGTAGTTAGTGGTTCTGTTTTGCATTTACTTACCTGTTCTGATGGTTCTGACTGTGGCCCGATTGGCCCAGTCCTGTATATAATCCCCTGTGAATATTGCCCATGCCAGTTGGCGCAGTGTAAATGTGTGATTAGGTTTCTAATAATACAAAGATTATTTTTTGTATAACCTTGTGTGGAGTTTATTTTGTGTTATGCCTAGTGTGTCGCGCTGTGTGTGTGTGTTGCACAAACGCTTTACACATTGCCTCTCGGATAAGCCTGACTGCTTTTGTCAAGCTACCAAGGGGGTCAGCAGGGTTATCTTCAGCATGTAACTCCCTTGCCCTGACTAGAGTGGTGGTTTCTGCCTGGCTTTGGCGCAAGCTTTAGCCAACCAGAAATCCCATTTCTAACAGTGACTGTAAAAGGTGTTGCAGATGGAAGGATAGTGTGCAATGTAGGTGTGCCTAGAGGTCACACATATGCATTCATAGTACCCTAACAGGTACTATTGTTGTACATAAAACAGTAACAGTGGTGTGAGAACAAATACAGAAGTCAAAATTGTGTACAGTCGATGGGGGTTATAGCTTGCAGGAAAATGCGTAAATCGTCTGGGTGTGACTGAAGAGTATATAAACCTAGAAGACATAGGGAAAATGAGTATAGTTGTGAACTCAAAATATCTATATGTAATACAACTGAACCTCACACATTGAAGCACACAACTAATAAGATAATATTCAAATGAGTTACTTAATGTATAAGCTTAGATCTCCAGCTCATTGCTAATAATAAAGTGTAAAAAAATGACACTTTCATATCACATTACAAGAAGTTATTACTTCTCTAGATAGGAGCTGACATAAATGATTGAACTATATAGTGGCTGTCGGAGATAGGACCAACACCCACACCCACAGACCACTCAAGAAGTCTAGGGGACTTCCTAGAAGACAAGCTCAACATGATGGCTCAAGTCAGCACAGAGTGCACCTCCTACTTCCACATCCTACGCGTGGTGCAAAAAATCTTCAAATGCATGCCTCAGAATACCAGACGGACCTTCGCAAAAGCACTCATCACCAGCAGGATGGACTATGGCAACAATGTCCATGCCGGAATCTATAAGCAACTCCTATATAGACTCCTGACCATCCAGAACACCGCTGCAAGACTCATACTGGACCTCCATGCCACACCCACATTACACAACACCTCATGTAGATTCACTGGCTCCCTATTCGTAAATGCAGCCAATTCAAACTTCTCACTCACACAGAGAAAGCCCTGCGCAGCACAGGACCATAATACCATCTCACCAACCCAGCAGACACCTGAGCCCTGCCTCACTCTCACTTGCACACATTCCCCACATCCACAAAAGCAAAGTTTGGGGTCGCTTCTTCTCCTACATCGCATCAAAAACATGGAATGACCCCCCTAAACACATCAAAGCCTCCTCCTTTCTTGAATTCAACGAATTGGCTCTTCGGATAAGCATCTTGGAAACCACAAACCTACACACATGCCCAAGCACCTGGATACACTCTCGGGTGATTAGTACTCTATACAAATCAATTTAACATAAAATAGCATATCATTAAATCAATAGACAATTGGTACAAATGTAATAAGGAAGACGAGCAGCCAAACATTAAGACTAATAAAGACAAACATTAATGGAGACAGAAAAAAAAGGCAAAAGATATCAGACGTCCATCAGGCTAGTATGACAACATAAATACAAAACATCAAAGGAAATAAAAAAAAGTATAGGGTGCAAATACATCATTTATAGAAACCTTGGATAAATCATGTTGCAAAAGGGGTTGCATCCAGATCCTTTATGACTTCACAGTTCTTTGATGAACTTGTTCTGTATAGGGCTTTTCTTAACAAGGATCTATTTATTTTCATGCTCGTGGCGTGTTAAAACTCAATTGTGTTTTTCTTTTGGGCCGGAGTCTTTAATCGTATGTTTCTTAACATACTTTTCTCTTCCCGAGGTTTTCAACACTTTTGTTACATTCATTAGTTTACTCATCACTTTTGACTGCAGATATTCATCAATACAAATAAATCAGTATCTTCAGCCCCAGAGCAGAAATGTAATTGTAGACACAGGTGAACAAGTCTGACAGGAATCCACGGGTCACAAATTTGCCAATACATGTGTTGGGGTCATCGCACAGGGCTACGTCCGTCGCCAAGGGGAAATAATGAACTGAAGTATTTTCAATTCATCCATAGTTTACCAGAAAGCAATCGACACCAGTAACAGGAGTTATTTGGAAGTGCAGAAAATGTCTAGCTGGCAATTCCTGTCTATAATGGATGCAAGAAGGCATTCTATGCAAAATAAAATAGTGCAACATCATCTCCAGTTCAGTCACCACGGCATTTCCTCATGCACCCGTAAATGACTTTTAACCGAATATTGTCTTGTTTACCCAACATGGCATTGTAAAGAGCATTACAGGTAAAAATCATACCACTGCAAGTGATGCGAGTTTACGCCGGCGTAAAATCAATTTCTCCTGGACATGATCTTAAAGTTACAGAATTCCACTGGGCAGGTCATTCTGCCCAATGACCTCCAGAGCACAATAAAACGAAACCCATTCTATTAGCTAACAATAGCAAATAGTGAAATCTAAAGTTTTAGTACACGAAATCTCAGTGTCAAATACTTATATAAAAGTATTTGTTCATTTTTTAAATCCTAATTATTTTTGCCATTGAGCAAAACCAGAAAAAATCAGAGATTGCACGATAAAATTATGAAAGTAGCATAGATTGCTTTATATAACCAGCTGCACTGAGACTGGAAATGATATTTACAAATGTTTATAATGTGGGTGAAAGTCCTCTTGATAAAAGGCTCAAATGAAACTGAAAAGAGTGTGCCATAATCAACGCATCTCATTGGATGCAGTGAATGTGAATAACAATTCCTTCTTGAAGTCCGATATCCAACAACTATAAACAATATGGCTGAGATACCCGCCACCCCCTCTCAACACAATCCCCAAGGATGGGAAACCGGAAACAGTTCTGAAGTCTTTGGAAGACGGGAGGGAGTAACCCTCCCGGCCGTATTTATTAAAATATGAAACAAAATTAAAACATTAAATAAACAGTTTCATATTATGTACAATTTCATTACCACATTGCGATGTTTGGCTAACCTTAACATATTCTCTAATACAAAGGTTCTCCTAGCCGAACTAACATCCTACAAAACATTTACTTGAAATTTTGAAATTGTACATCCTAACGTTTAAGGGCCAACGGCAAGGTCGTAACCGGTGTCAAGATCCCTAACCCAGAAATATCGCCCTCACTTGTGAGGGGCGGCCCAGAGGCGTACCTCAAGTGCAATTACCAATTTCCCTTGACTTGACGGGGGCCCCAATAAAACTCGACGCCACTTAGAGGTCGTACGAGGACTCGTGTGAGGTATCTAGAAGGTAGCGTAGACCCCCCCCCAAACCCCACACAACTTACCACATCTGCCGTCGCAGACGTCCTGGCCCCGGGAAATTCCCCAGGAGGGGGCTGTAACCCCTCCTACCCAGGAAGGGGCCTTGACCGCCTTTCCTTTTCTTTCGGCGACCCATCCTTAGAAGGGACCGCCTCCCCGTTGAGGGGCCAATGGCCACCTCCCCCGAGCGCTCCCATCCGTGCTGGGTGACGCCCACTCATAGGGATCTTCCAATTAGTGCTCACCGATCATGACCTTACCGCCCGACCAAAATAAATACGACAATGCTAACTAAATGACTAAACTAAAAAGACCGTAGCAACTACACTTTTATTAAAAGCATGCTTACCAATGAACACTAAAGCAGAATTTCCTTATTTACGAAACTTAACACAA
The DNA here is from genome assembly GCF_964263255.1 of Lissotriton vulgaris. NCBI lineage: Eukaryota > Metazoa > Chordata > Amphibia > Caudata > Salamandridae > Lissotriton > Lissotriton vulgaris. Next base: position 292,678,628 of record NC_141697.1, on the reverse strand, counting down.
ATTGACCATTCTTTATTACATACTCAAAATCATCACGATAATACCACAACCTGTAAACGAAAATCAGAGTTATCCATCAACTTTATTCAAAAACCACTTGCTGTCCTCAGGGGCTGGTGGGTGGGTCAAAATTGGCTCTTCGTTCCGTCTCGAGCTCACGTGCAGCGAGGAGGTGCAGCTTCAGAGCACAGGAACAAGAGGATGCCTTCGGATCTTGCTTCTCCTTTTATCCGTCTTCAGGGCGGGCGTAAACCCGCCCCTGCCTGCCCCTAGGGCGTGGCCAGCCGCGTCAGTGTCTAGGCCAACCCACTCTAGGGCGGGAAAAGGCGCGCCCCGGCTACGCCGCTTCGGGCATACCAGCCGAGACGCGCCTCCCGCCCAAGATGGCTTCCCGGGGGGATCGTGGTACTCCGCCATACGTTCGGGGGGACCGAGTGGTCGCCCCTTTCCATATGGCTGAGATACCCGCCACCCCCTCTCAACACAATCCCCAAGGATGGGAAACCGGAAACAGTTCTGAAGTCTTTGGAAGACGGGAGGGAGTAACCCTCCCGGCCGTATTTATTAAAATATGAAACAAAATTAAAACATTAAATAAACAGTTTCATATTATGTACAATTTCATTACCACATTGCGATGTTTGGCTAACCTTAACATATTCTCTAATACAAAGGTTCTCCTAGCCGAACTAACATCCTACAAAACATTTACTTGAAATTTTGAAATTGTACATCCTAACGTTTAAGGGCCAACGGCAAGGTCGTAACCGGTGTCAAGATCCCTAACCCAGAAATATCGCCCTCACTTGTGAGGGGTGGCCCAGAGGCGTACCTCAAGTGCAATTACCAATTTCCCTTGACTTGACGGGGGCCCCAATAAAACTCGACGCCACTTAGAGGTCGTACGAGGACTCGTGTGAGGTATCTAGAAGGTAGCGTAGACCCCCCCCAAACCCCACACAACTTACCACATCTGCCGTCGCAGACGTCCTGGCCCCGGGAAATTCCCCAGGAGGGGGCTGTAACCCCTCCTACCCAGGAAGGGGCCTTGACCGCCTTTCCTTTTCTTTCGGCGACCCATCCTTAGAAGGGACCGCCTCCCCATTGAGGGGCCAATGGCCACCTCCCCCGAGCGCTCCCATCCGTGCTGGGTGACGCCCACTCATAGGGATCTTCCAATTAGTGCTCACCGATCATGACCTTACCGCCACAGGCCGGATAGTTGACCGGCTATCCGGACCCCCCACAACACTCCTACCTAAAGGTCATGGTGTAACGTTTTTAGCCATGCTAAGAAGTCTCCTATGAGTAACTCATTCCCCACCCGAGACAAATGTACTCCATCCCCCACATACATACTGTCCTCATTAATACACCCATGTGGAATAGAATGCAGTGTCTTGGAACGGAACAACCTACTCACTTTATTATTAAGCTTTCTAACAGAATGATTTAAAGCAGGAACCGAAATAGCCCCCCGCCACACTTTTCGTGGGATCATATGCAATTGTGCACCCTGGAACTCTCCTCGCTAACCAACTTACCGTGGAAAGCATCGCCTCAAGGAGAAGTCGTCTACCAGTGGTGACCAAATCATTACCCCCAAGATGTACTATGACTACAGACGGCGGTGACCTCGTCCGCCCTAGCAAACCCTCAAAATATGATTGAAACTGTTCAATACAGAGACCGCCTCTTCCGTAGAAGGACACACTGTACCCGTATTCCCCAGCTACGTGAATCATATCACCTGCCTTGAATACGTCTGCGGCACGTCTCACGTATGAGTGGCCCACGACCCACACCTCCTTTTTCACAGCCGGTGATGTCTGACCGCTGGCCCGGTGTTGGGTCGACTGCAAAGTCCGCCCCGCCTCGTAGGCTTGCGCAACTGAAAACCAAACAAAACAAGAAGCGTGAGTACATTGTTACAGCTTCACAACATGTGCAAACGCACATACCTTTTATAACAATTGGAGGACCAACGCCCCACCCGTTTAACTTGTTCCACATCCAGACCCCTGGCTGTAGCTTCTGTAGCAGCCCCTATCCGAAAGGAATGGGTCCCAAACTCGCCCGGGTTCAAGCCCGCAGCGGCAATCGACATCGCAAGCACCCGCTGAAACTGAAACTTTGTCAGTGGGGTGGCGTCAGCGTGTCTCAACAAGGTCCCCCCCCATGATGCCACCCTTCGTGTTAAATATTCTTCTAGACACCTTACCGGGCACATGGAGGACCCGGGAATCCTGCGTATGATTACGCAGTCACCCATCCCACTTTGATCGGTTTTGGACCTGACAAACGAGACCGTCATCGTCTCCCCTCTGATCTGGACGTGCTCCAGGCACAATCCTCCTGTCACATCCTGCTTGTTCCTCGCCACTAGTTCGCTTACCCGCATAGCCCCATGGAATGCCAGCGTAAAAGCGGCTCGGAATAACACCGTCTCAAACTGAGATGAACACGTAGCAGGGAGTCTGGATAGCAACTGGGCCAGCCTATCTAAACCTATCGGGCGCCTTTCATCTACTCTGCGACCCTCAAGGCGTTGCCACCCTCGTAGCGCTTTCTGTACAACGAAAGACGCTGTCGGGTCAAGGATCCCGTGGGCCCTAGCAACAAAGGAAATGGCAGCCCGATGCCTCTGAGCCGTGGCCACCGATTTCCCGACCCGATGTAAGGACATCAGAAAATTCACCACCCACTCTTCCTGGCCCCAAAGCTCCTCTCTATCAGTCCCCAAAAAGGCCAAATAGGACCGGAACGCCCCTTCATATGCCTTCCTCGTCCTGGGTGCTAAACTCTCTCCCACGAGGTTACGAAGTTCGGGGCACCGAGAGACCAGAGAGCTTCGGGAAAGGGTGCCGGCTCCGGGTCCGCTGTGGGAAGAAAACCCCAGAAAGCCTGCATACGAAAACGAGACAGTGCATCAGCTGCCTGGTTCATTACCCCTGGGACATGTCTTGCTTTGAATAACACATTCAATTGCATACACAGTAAAACAATTTCTTTGAGTAGTCTCAAAATCCACTTGCATCGTGCTGCCTGGCTATTGATACACTCGACCACGGTCATATTGTCAGACCAGAATACCACAGAGTGATCCCTGAACCCTTCGGGCCAAGTTCTCAGGGCTACTAAAATGGGGAAAAGTTCCAGGAAAGCAATGTTACTTGTCAGCCCACTGTCATGCCACCATGTCGGCCACTTTTGTGCAGACCATCTTGTGCCGAAGATGGCACCAAAACCTATACTCCCTGCCGAATCCGTCCACAGCCCCAGCTCATCAGAGGACACGGCTGGTTTATTCCAGACGACTCGACCATTGAAATCCGCCAGGAATGCCAACCAAATGCGCATGTCCTGGCGGACCTCAGCCGAGAGCCTCGTGCGATGATGGCCCTCCTTCAGGCCGACCATGGCTTGAGCAATCGAATGAGAAAAGGGGCGGGCCATTGGTATAACCCTCAGGGCAAAATTCAACTGGCCAACTAGCTGCTGTAACTGATGCAGCTTAACCTTGGATACATTTATACATATTTTCAGAGATGTCCTGAACTTTGACACTTTTTCGGCAGGTAAACGAAAACACCCTTCCTCGGAATCCAACTCGATCCCCAGAAACTCGAGGCAAGTGGAAGGCCCCACAGTCTTACCTGGTGCCAATGGCACGCCAAACTGATTCATCAAAACACAAAATTGAGCCAAAGCCTGCCCACATTCCGGATCCCCGGCTGCCCCCAGGAACAAAAAATCATCAAGGTAATGCATCACATTTCGGAAACCCGTCTTCCTTGTAAAGACCCATTGTAGAAAAGTACTGAATTTTTCGAAATAGGCACAAGATATAGAGCACCCCATCGGCATACACCTATCCATGTAATAATGACCCTGAAACATGAAACCTAGGAGACGCTGATCGACTGGATGTACCGGGAGCAACCGGAACGCTGACTCGATATCAGATTTTGCCATCAGCGCCCCGGGCCCCAGGCGATTCAAAATGGCTACGGCCTCATCGAAGGATGCGTACCGCACCGAACACACTTCCGGGTCTATCGCTTCGTTTACGGAAAGACCACGTGGGGCTGATAAATTGTGTATCAGCCGAAACTCACCCGGGTCCTTCTTTGGGACCACACCTAAGGGGGAACAAACAAAGTTAGGAACCGGTGGTACACTAAACGGACCGGCGACTCGACCTCGAGTCACCTCTTTCCTGATCTTATCCTGTACCACGGTCGTATGCTGGAAGACCGATAGCTGATTTTTACATTTCGCTGCACCTTGAAAGTCCCCCACTGGGATGCGGAAACCATAAGAAAACCCGTTCCGCAACACCCCAGCAGAAGTACGATCCGGGTATTCACTGAGCCAAGGAATCATCGCCAAGGTATCAATCGGGGTAGGTAAAGGCGCCCCTCGGACTATATTAGACCTGTTTGGCGCCTCCTCTACCCCCGTTATCGCCGGTTTTGGCTCTGCACGTGGACTCAGGATGGGATGATTGCCCACACCCACTACATTCGTGCCTAAATTTGCACGATCCCTGGGGCCTGGTACATTTACCCCTGTTGAAGTTCCAACAAACCCCCCTTTTTCCTGTATTTCCGGCAGGCCTCGAGTAATTGTCGGTACCTGTACCTGATCGAAAGGGCGTCCCCGCATACTGGCGGTAGGATTCGCCAACGTTACTTCCCACCAATGGCACTTTCAACATACCAGTCTCCTTCATTTTATCCCAAGACACAGAATCATAACAATCCCAAGTTAAGCTTTTATCATGTTCTTTGGCCTTTCTAAACAGATTATCATAGCAGAACCAATGGTTACCCTCATGTGACACCGAGTACCCCATGATTCGAGACTGATAAATCGGCAATTCGTGCAGCAGATCGGGCCTTCGTTCCCCCAAGATCGATGTAAAGACCCCCCACGCTTTGCCCCAATTGCCAATATTTTCGTTCACCTTAAAGGCGGCCATTTTTGCGCGCCAAACACTCGGATGCATGAGATCCTTCTGGCCCTTAACATGCTCCATTTCATAGTGATCAGTAAGCAACGAGAAAATGTTTACATATTCTCCCGCCCATATCTTCTCCTTAATAGCCAAGGGAACATGCTGACCCACCCTTTCCCTACGAGAAGGTGCTGACTCATCCCTTGCAATCGGCAATGGCCGCTTACCTGAACCGGACGGCGTCTCTGCGACCGAACCTGTCCCCTGTGGCTTCTCTACTACCGCAGCCGGTGTGGATACCTTCGCTGCTTCCCGTGACTCACGCAATTGCTTCATCAGCACCTGCGCGTCGACAGCCGTGGCGCCCTCACTATCTTTACCCAACCACGCTGCTAGTTGTGCTGCCAGCTCAGGCGGCATATCGTCCCCGGACACGGGGGTGACCACAACGGGAATCGGATTCCCTCCCTCCGGCACGGGGGTGGGTGTCTCCAGCGGGGCACTAGGGCCCGGGATGTCTTCCACAGCTCTCCCTCTCCTGGGCCTCTTGTTTTTCCCTCCCGGGGCTGCTCCCGCCAAAGGACGTTTCGGTCCCCCTTCCTCGTTTTCATCCATCCGCTTCTTTAACTCAGTCATCTCTTTCATAAGAACGCGCAGCATCTGGTCAGTAGTCATGCGCTTTCCCGCCTTCTTCGGCATTCTCCAACAGAGTATCTGGAAAACAAACAAGAAAGATTACAACGCTCAAAATTGGCTCTTCGTTCCGTCTCGAGCTCACGTGCAGCGAGGAGGTGCAGCTTCAGAGCACAGGAACAAGAGGATGCCTTCGGATCTTGCTTCTCCTTTTATCCGTCTTCAGGGCGGGCGTAAACCCGCCCCTGCCTGCCCCTAGGGCGTGGCCAGCCGCGTCAGTGTCTAGGCCAACCCACTCTAGGGCGGGAAAAGGCGCGCCCCGGCTACGCCGCTTCGGGCATACCAGCCGAGACGCGCCTCCCGCCCAAGATGGCTTCCCGGGGGGATCGTGGTACTCCGCCATACGTTCGGGGGGACCGAGTGGTCGCCCCTTTCCATTTTCACCATTAATGACAAGATTCCTCTGTGTTTTTTGGTCACATCCTATATGGTATGAGATCATGCGGCACTATATGCGGCAGACCGCATTGGCCTGCGTGTCAGGCTGGAGCCTGCCGGCTACTATATTGTCCGGGTTTAAGGGCAGACCTTCAGCCTCAGCATTGCCAAAGATGCCCTTCAATGCTGGTGACTGAACCATTCCGTCATCAGTCACGGTTGAGCTGTGCTGATGACGGAATGGTTCCGTCACGACCACACCCTGTTCTGGAATGTCCAGCACCGGGGAAGAATCTGTACCGCACGGAAGGTGTTAATGTAACTTGTAACCTTCTTGGGCACCTGAGAACTCTTCATGTTGCATGGCTTGGCCTCTTTTGCAGTAGTTCACCTGCCAGTTTTGTTCATATTTTGGGGCATATTTATGTAAGTTTTGTGTCACCGTTGAACCATGCAAGTGGTTCAAGGGAGACAAAAAACCTTAGTCAGATTTATCAAACCATGCACGGCCACCTTGCGTGGTACCTGGCATGGCTCAAGCCCTTTCCCTATCGTACAGCGTATCAAGGTGGCTTGCTGCACTGTGTGATAATTTCATAAATGTGTTTTTTACACCTTTGGGTTCCCTAGGATCTGTGCTCTCCCTTGTGTCTGGACTGTTTCTTCTGTTCTTCTCCCTGTTGCAGTGTTCTTCTTCAACTTCTCGATTTTGCGTCCAATCTAGAGTATCTTTCTTGATCATTATGATTAAGACTGATTTCCTCAGGCTTCTTACAGTGGTAACTTATGACTACAATCTCCCACCTTCTTTATGTTGCGTCCTACTGACAGTCCTATTCTTCTTCACTATATGCCAAATGGATTTCTTCAATCTCGAACCGGAGGTTTTGGGTTCGAGTCTCGGTAACGATGCCAAACATCCTGTGATCCTGGGTAAATCACTTAATATCCCCGTGCCTAACAAAAATGAATGTGTGTCCTCATGTAACGTAACTAGTGCTATGTAAAGTGCTCTGATACCCGTTTCGGGTCAAGTTGGCGCTATAGAAAACTCTGCAAAAAAACAAAAAACATTTGGCAGTACATAACTGCTACCATATGTGCACTCCGCCTTCTTTCACCAAAGTCAGTGACTGCATTTCTATTTTCTTGTTCAGGATTATTTGTATAGCCATGGATATTCCCACTCAATACTACCATTTCTTTTTAGCCGAGTCCCTCCGTATGAAATAAACATATACCTCTCCTATGAATGCCCTACCTGAGTATCTGATGTTCTAAAAGAAGCCAACTATATTTTTTAATTTCTTCTATATATCTGCTCCCTCTTCCTGCTGGTAAACCCCTCTTATGCATGTTCATTCATACTGAAGACAATAGAACCTGATTCACGATGGTAACTCGCAATTTGGAGTAATTTAAAGTTTTGAGTGAGTATACTACTTTTTATGTTTTTTATTAAACCAAGTGTAAATTACTATTAAAAAAACACTAGTAGGTCCAGCACCACACATGGCCTACCACTGGTACTGTAACACCCTGCCATAGAAAATAATAGGGCTAGGGAATTAAGATAAAACCCATAGGAAATATTGTTAAATTAAATTATTTAGCTAGTTAAAAATCTAAATAAATATAATGCTAACAAATATAAAAAATAGTACATATTCATTATTTATTCATTTAAATTAATACCCTAATTTAAATGTAAAACTTAATGTAACAAGATTAATTCAAAGGTAACAAAACGAAATTTTATTAATTCTACACATCACTTTTTATAATTATTAATGCATAGTAAAAAAAAAATCTTTAGATGTGAATTTATTTTTTATTTTAAACATCAGAAAAATTATATTCATTCATTTAACATATTCCAGTTGATTAAAGAGTTATTTCAAATTTACGTTGATAGTACTGAAGCATTTTTTATTTTGTTCTATATTTACATTTGATTTACAGTAAATCGATAATTCAACTTACATTATTATTTAATCTAAAAATATATTTAATATTTATTTTGGTGTTATTCTAAAGTGAATATAGCTGTGTTTATGCAGAATAACTTCAAAGACACAAACACACAATAGCATACACACAATCATGCATCCATGTGGTTGTACTGGAATTAGTCTGTAAACTGACCGAGATAAACACAATTAAATCCCCATTTGGACCATCTTTCATCCTGCAAAAGGCTGATTGGCTAGATATTGTGATGCTAGAGTACTAACTACATCCATGCATCAGTCTATTCTTTCATTTATTTAAAATTTACCAGGGGACCCATGAATAAAACATACAGTAAGGGATATTCCACTAGGTAATTTTAGCTCTTGTTATTCAAGATTCATCAGATTAAAATCTCAAAAGCTCCCTCAGAAGAGGTCGGGTCTATCCAGTGACATTTTTCAACTTGATGAGGACCATATGATGAACCATGCCACAGACCGTCATAGGGTGAGGTTCATTTTTACTAAACATGTGGAATCTGATATTGGGAATGAGAGAAGACGAATCAAGATCCCAAAACATTCCATAACAAGTATAATTCAAATAAAACCTTTAACTATTGGTTATGATGTATATTTATTGGGAGAGGATATGGTCCTTGTAAAATATTCTAGCTCCCGCTTTGGAAGATATGAAGGTTTTCCAGATCTACAATAAGCAGTGAGTGCTGTGGCAATGGATTGTGCAGGAACAGTACTACACGTCACTTGTGACACTTTTATGGATGTTTTTGGTGGGATAAAGGATCAGGAAACAACTAACCAGCCAAGGCCATATGCACACTGCCAACTTTCATTGGTTGATGCAGGTTTGAGGGAAGAGAATGGGTTTGTTTGAGCACTCGTGTTTGAGATGGAGTGTGTGTCAGGAGGTGAAACCCCTGTGTTGTGTGTGCAGGTTGATAGAGTCGCTATGGTGGTTTTCTCCACAGAAGCTGCAGCAGTGGTGAAGAAATAGTTCAGTGAGATTTAGGTTAACTTCAAAAAGAGGTCACTCATCAGCACTGGTATCCTGTACATGGATCAATGGTGCCTTCTACCTTGTTCTGGCATGGGCTCACTGACATTCATTAAAGCTGCCAAGAGATGGGGAGCCCAACCTCTGATGGAACATGAACACAAACTCTCTCTGAAACACTGAAGTCGATCATATGCCACATTACAGTCTGCAGAGTCCAGCAAATAATGAACATTGGGAACTCAACTAGCCAATCCAATGATGGGAGTTCTCTACAACCTAAATATCAACCAAGTCCTTATATTTGCTTTAAGCAAATGGTACTACCTAGGTAATCAACTAGGCTATAGGCTGGGATGTGTTAAATGTTTTCATGATTTTCATACATAATTCTGCGAGTAGGTGTGCCTTTTACTCTTTACTTAGAAAAAGCCCTGGCCAAGGGAATCAAAAGACTGAGGGCCATATCTAGGTAGCTAAATACTAGTCGGTAATGGCAGAAATTCAGTAAATTTGCTGTTACCGACCAGTATTTAGGCATTTGAGATGTAGGAGGCCAAAAGTAAGGATTCGGTAAATACTGAATCTTCATTACTGAATCCAAAATTACTGAATCGGTATTTACTGAATCCTTATTTACCGAATCGATTAAAAAGAAACGGTAAAAATGAGAATAGAGATGTAGGTAACTTCGAAAATACCGAATTTCATGAAATTCGGCATTTAAGAGTCGGTAATTACCATGGATTGAAGGCAGGTGGTAACCAGGTGGAGGCCATAATACAGGCCCCAAAATGAAACAGTGTGATCAGAATGGTGGCTTTCTATGTGATAGCAAGGTGGCTATGGCTACATGCAGCAGGAGAGAGGATCTGGAGATGGGAGGAGCAAGTCTATAAACAGGGGATCACACTCTTCCAACTTACTGAGGCAGAGATCCATGAAAGGTACAGGCTACACCCCCACACCATCCTGGACTTGATAAGGGACCTGCACCCACTCCTGGAGCACCCAACACCAAGGGCGCACGCCATACCACCACATGTGCAGGTGCTCTGTAGCCTACACCTGCTTGCATCTGGCAGTTACCGGGGGGTGATAGCTGTGATAGGTGAGGTGTCCCAGAGCTGCCTGTCCCGTTTCTTCAGGAATTTCCTGGAGGCCATGATGCAGCGAATGCATCATTACATCAGCTTCCCTGAAACACCTGCGGAACTGCTGAAGACCAAGACTGACTTTACCAAATGGCACAGTTCCCACATGTCATCGACTGCATTGATGGCACACACATCCCAATCTGCTCACCTGCAGCCACTGAGTATATCTACAGGAACAGAAAGTCCACCCACTCCATAAATGTGCAGGTAATCTGTGATTCTGCCAACATAATCACAGACATCGTGGCCAAATTCCCTGGAAGCACCCACGACACCTACATCTTCCAGAACAGTGGGATCTACACACACCTGGCGGGGGGAATTCGGAGAAAGATACCTGCTAGGTAAAACACTGTGACACACCCTTATAGATATTGAAGATGTAGGTGTTGATGTGCATGTGAGTAGTGGCTCTCTCTTTTCCACATAGGCGACAGCACATATGCTGTGCAGTCATCTATCCTCACTCCCTACCTGAACCCATCAACCCCGAGTGAGAGACGTTACAACGTGGCACACAAATCTACACACAATGTCATGTAGCGCACCTTTGGGCTGTTAAAAAGCAGGGTCCGCTGCCTCTACAAAAGCAGAGGCGCACGTCAGTACTCACCCCTCATCTGCTGTAAAATCATTGCAACTTGCGCAATGCTGCACAACCTTGCCACTGGGAAAGGAACAGCAGTAGAATTAACAGACATTGAGGATAATGATGATGAATTTGCACAGCCTGAGCCCAACACAGCAGGAGTGGCGCCAGCAACAGATGGAAGACAGAGACGGGCGGAGATCACACGCAACTATTTTTTAAGTAAGTAAGGAGACACAGCCAGGCGTTGCATGTACATGACGTAGTTTGGGCACTACAACAATGAACAAATGGCACACCATGCCAGTAAAAATGGTGACAACCTTAATAGGAAGTCATGGGTTACTTCACCCTCAATATGTTCATAAATGTGTGGGCAGCATTAACGTCTGCGTCCACGCACAACAGTGCTGGATGCCTGTAACTGGCTATCCTCACTGTCTGTTGAGCCAGGGCCCGCAGCATGCCGCCTCCTGCTCCTCCGGGTGTCTGGTACAGGGGGGTAATGCTGCTCCTGCTGGTGGTCTCATCACTCTCCCCCACACCTAGTACAGCAGTTTTGGCTGACTGGGAGGTCAGCAGTACTTCCAGTGCGGATGTCACCTTCCCCATCCCCTGGTGACATCAGTGCAGCAGTGCACAAGCCCCTCCTGCATTGCCACAGAGCACCTGCAGAGCAGGGAAGTGGCAGTGGCCAGGCGGTTCACTGCCCTGGTGTGCTGCTCTATACACTGCCTCTTCTTGCGCCTTCTTGCCCTGTCCTGGTCCAGTTTGTCACACAGCACCAAAACAGACTGGGACATGTATTGCATGCCCTCAGCCATCTCCTTGATGCCCTCCGCCCTAGAGCTGATGCCCCTGTCAGTGTTAACCATGTTCTGGTTTAGGTGCCGTATTTGTCTCTGAACTGACTGAATCGCCTACCCCTGCAGGCGCTGCACCGTCGCCATACTGGCCTCCAGCCCTCCGAAGACCCCTTCATCCTGCTGAGTTGTGCTGTGCTCCCGGGCCCTGCAGCGTCTCACACCTCTGTGCGCACCCTCGGAGGTGGACTGCAGTCCAGCATTTGTAACCTCCAGTGAACGAGTTGGTCTGTCACCCCCCCTTGTGCCCTCAGAGGACGACTCCATGACATGGAGAGTGGCTACAGCATGCCTCCTGGGCCTTACCGCTACAGGTGATGATGATGCTGGTGAGGCTGAGAGTTGTGTGAGGTTTGCTGTGGTGGTGAGTCAATCAGCAGTGTCGATGTTGGCTCCGCTGTTGCAGCTGACTCTGTTGGTGCAGCTGCCTGTGGTGTTGGTGCAGATGGTGGTGGACTGCTGTGACCTGCACTTGTGCTGGCATCCTCTGTTCTTCCCATACGGGTGCCCTTCTCTCTTTCTCCTGTGCAGTCCTGCGCGATGACTCTCCTGTGGGCAGATATGGACATTAGCTCAGTGGTCATCCAGCCCTGCATTTCAATATTAAATGACATTCCTGTCACACTATCTCAATGTTCTCTGCTGCTTCTGACTTATGTGTGTGGCATGCCTTGTTGTTTAGTGTGATGACTGTCATGATGGGGTTTCACTGACTACATCTCCCATAAGGCATTGCTGATGTATACTAAAACCTGTACTGGAGTGTGAGTCACACAGCACATTGGGGAAGGGGGATATGGAAAGAAGGGAGGATTGCTGTGTATGCTTCTTACCTTGTTTTGTGGCAGCTCTGGCTGAGCTGTCTGCATCCCCGAATCCAGACACACTCTCGGGCTCCAGGGTTGCTTCAACCAGCTGCTCCAGGTCTGTGAGGGTAGGGGCCCTGCTCCTTCCTCCCCCTGTGACACTGGCCTCTTTCCTCTGTGCAGCCAGCTTCCTCTTGGTGAGGATCAGAAGGTCATACCACATTTTCTTGAGGTCATCGATGTCCCTTGGGCTCACCCCAATAGCATTCACCTGCACCTGGATTGCCAGACAGATTTTCCTTTTCACTGCTTCTGCTACCTGCAGGGACTGCTTTCCAAAAAGCTGTGTGTGGTGTTTCACCACCTCCTCCACAAGGGCCCGAAGCTCACTTGCACTGAACTTCATTTTCCTTTTCCTGTCTGCTCCTACCCTCTCAGATTCATTGGATGCCATCCTGCAGTTATCCTCAGCAATTTTCAGCCAGTGGCTCAGTTGCTCTCCTCGGCACTCCCAGCTCTCCAGAAGGTTCTGATTGTCTGCACATGCATGGGTGTGGCCACTTCCTGGTTGTGGGGTGGGGTGGATGCACAGGATTGGTTGATTCCTCAATTGCTTGTTTTTTGAATCTCCGATTCGTTAAATACCGATTCGGTAAATACCGATTCAGTATATACCGATTAGGAAAATACTGATTCGGTAAATACCGATTCGTATACATTTTCTGAATTTTTCCGAATCGGTAAATGTTACCGATTTTTTACCTACATCTCATTCCTGAATACCGAATCGGTAAAATTCAGTATTTAGGAATCGGTAAATATATTTTACCTACATATGGCCCCAAGACATCTAAAGAGCTGAAAAGACTCTTTAAGTGACATCTGTGACTGGCATAGAGTCAAAATATCGAGTTTTTATTATCGACTAGACATAATATCGAGTAAAAAATATAGAATAGACATAATATCGACTAGACATAATATAGACTACCAAAATATCGACTAGAAAATTTTAATATCGAATAGAATGGACATATCGAATCAAAAATATAGAATGGACATAATATCGACTAGACATAATATAGACAACAAAAATATCGAATTTAAGGTAAGTTAATATTAATTTTTAATTGTTGTGTAATATAATTCTATAGCGGGTTGTGGGTTTATAGGGGAATAGGGTGGGAAGTAATTTAACTATAATTAATTAAATATGTTATTTTATTTATTGGTATTTATTTAGAATTAATTGTTAATTAAGTATTAATTGGTCATTAATTAAAATATAATTGGAAATTAATTTTAATTGATTAATAGAAAAATATGTTAATTTTAGTAATTTATTTTCTGTAGCGGGTTGTGGGTTTATAAGGGAATAGGGTGGGAAGTAATTTCATTATAATTAATTAAATATGTTATTTTATTTATTGGTATTTATTTGGAATTAATTGTTAATTAATTATTTATTGGTAATTAATTAAAATTTAATTGGTAATTAATTTTAATTGATTATTTGAAAAATATGTTACTTTTAGTAATTTATTTTCTGTAGAGGTTTGTGGGTTTATAGGAGAATAGGGTGGGAATTAATTTAATTATAATGAATTAAATATTGTAATTTATTTATTGGTATTTATTTAGAAATAATTGTTAATTAATTATTAATTGGTAATTAATTAAAATATAATTTGTAAGTTATTGTAATTGATTAATTGATAAATATGTTACTTTTATTACATTATTTTCTGTAGTGGGTTGTGTGTTTATAGGGGAATATGTTTCGAAGTAATTTAATTGTAAGTAATTATATTTTTTAAATATTTGTTTGTAAATTAAATTATTGGTAATTGGTAAATAAGTAGTATTAGTAGGTAATTTTTATTATTAGTTAATTTTTATTTGTAATTTTAATTGATTAATTAATATGTTTTATAAAATTGTAAAATATTTTAATTATTTTGTAATTGGTATTAATATTTATGTTATTTATATTTATATATAAAGTATTTACTTTCCCTACTATTGAACTCATTGGAGTGGGAATAGTAATTTTTACCCCTACGCTATCCAACGCTTTCCCTACTGTTGCACTCTCTGGAGTTGGAATAGTAATTTTTGCCCCTACGCTATCCAACGCTTTCCCTACTGTTGCACTCTCTGGAGTAGGAATAGTAATTTTTACCCCTACGCTATCCAACGCTTTCCCTACTATTGCACTCACTGGAGTGAAAATAGTAATTTTTATCCCTACGCTATCCAACGCTTTCCCTACTGTTGCACTCACTGGAGTGGGAATAGTAATTTTTAGTCCTACGCTATCCAACACTTTCCCTACTGTTGCACTCACTGGAGTGGGAATAGTAATTTTTACCCCTACGCTATCCAACACTTTCCCTACCGATGCACTCTCTGGAGTTGGAATAGTAATTTTTGCACCTAAGCTATCCAGCGCTTTCCCTACTGTTGCACTCACTGGAGTGGGAATAGTATTTTTTATCCTTACGCTATCCAACGCTTTCCCTACTGTAGCACTCTCTGGAGTAGGAATAGTAATTTTTATCCCTACGCTATCCAACGCTTTCCCTACTGTTGCACTCTCTGGAGTTGGAATAGTAATTTTTACCCCTACGCTATCCAACGCTTTCCCTACTGTTGCACTCTCTGGAGTAGGAATAGTAATTTTTACCCCTACGCTATCCAACGCTTTCCCTACTATTGCACTCACTGGAGTGAAAATAGTAATTTTTATCCCTACGCTATCCAACGCTTTCCCTACTGTTGCACTCACTGGAGTGGGAATAGTAATTTTTACTCCTACGCTATCCAACACTTTCCCTACTGTTGCACTCACTGGAGTGGGAATAGTAATTTTTACCCCTACGCTATCCAACACTTTCCCTACCGATGCACTCTCTGGAGTTGGAATAGTAATTTTTGCACCTAAGCTATCCAGCGCTTTCCCTACTGTTGCACTCACTGGAGTGGGAATAGTATTTTTTATCCTTACGCTATCCAACGCTTTCCCTACTGTAGCACTCTCTGGAGTAGGAATAGTAATTTTTATCCCTACGCTACCCAACGCTTTCCCTACTGTTGCACTCACTGGAGTGGGAATAGTAATTTTTACTCCTACGCTATCCAACACTTTCCCTACTGTTGCACTCACTGGAGTGGGAATAGTAATTTGTACCCCTTCGCTATCCAACGCTTTCCCTACTGATGCACTCTCTGGAGTTGGAATAGTAATTTTGACCCCTACACTATCCAACGCTTTCCCTACTGTTGCACTCACTGGAGTGGGAATAGTAATTTTTATCCCTACGCTATCCAACGCTTTCCCTATTGTTGTACTCGCTGGAGTAGGAATAGTAATTGTTATCCCTACGCTATCCAACGCTTTCCCTACTGTTGCACTCACTGGAGTGGGAATAGTAATTTCTACTCCTTCGCTATCCAACACTTTCCCTACTGTTGCACTCTCTGGAGTGGGAATAGTTATTTTTACCTCTACGCTATCCAATGCTTTCCCTACTGTTGCGCTCTCTGGAGTGGGAATAGTAATTTTTACCCCTACGCTATCCAACGCTTTCCCTACTGTTGCACTCACTGGAGTGGGAATAGTAATTTTTAGTCCTACGCTATCCAACACTTTCCCTACTGTTGCACTCACTGGAGTGGGAATAGTAATTTTTACCCCTACGCTATCCAACACTTTCCCTACCGATGCACTCTCTGGAGTTGGAATAGTAATTTTTGCACCTAAGCTATCCAGCGCTTTCCCTACTGTTGCACTCACTGGAGTGGGAATAGTATTTTTTATCCTTACGCTATCCAACGCTTTCCCTACTGTAGCACTCTCTGGAGTAGGAATAGTAATTTTTATCCCTACGCTATCCAACGCTTTCCCTACTGTTGCACTCTCTGGAGTTGGAATAGTAATTTTTACCCCTACGCTATCCAACGCTTTCCCTACTGTTGCACTCTCTGGAGTAGGAATAGTAATTTTTACCCCTACGCTATCCAACGCTTTCCCTACTATTGCACTCACTGGAGTGAAAATAGTAATTTTTATCCCTACGCTATCCAACGCTTTCCCTACTGTTGCACTCACTGGAGTGGGAATAGTAATTTTTACTCCTACGCTATCCAACACTTTCCCTACTGTTGCACTCACTGGAGTGGGAATAGTAATTTTTACCCCTACGCTATCCAACACTTTCCCTACCGATGCACTCTCTGGAGTTGGAATAGTAATTTTTGCACCTAAGCTATCCAGCGCTTTCCCTACTGTTGCACTCACTGGAGTGGGAATAGTATTTTTTATCCTTACGCTATCCAACGCTTTCCCTACTGTAGCACTCTCTGGAGTAGGAATAGTAATTTTTATCCCTACGCTACCCAACGCTTTCCCTACTGTTGCACTCACTGGAGTGGGAATAGTAATTTTTACTCCTACGCTATCCAACACTTTCCCTACTGTTGCACTCACTGGAGTGGGAATAGTAATTTGTACCCCTTCGCTATCCAACGCTTTCCCTACTGATGCACTCTCTGGAGTTGGAATAGTAATTTTGACCCCTACACTATCCAACGCTTTCCCTACTGTTGCACTCACTGGAGTGGGAATAGTAATTTTTATCCCTACGCTATCCAACGCTTTCCCTATTGTTGTACTCGCTGGAGTAGGAATAGTAATTGTTATCCCTACGCTATCCAACGCTTTCCCTACTGTTGCACTCACTGGAGTGGGAATAGTAATTTCTACTCCTTCGCTATCCAACACTTTCCCTACTGTTGCACTCTCTGGAGTGGGAATAGTTATTTTTACCTCTACGCTATCCAATGCTTTCCCTACTGTTGCGCTCTCTGGAGTGGGAATAGTAATTTTTACCCCTACGCTATCCAACGCTTTCCCTACTGTTGCTCTCTCTGGAGTGGAAATAGTAATTTTTACCCTCTCACTATCCAACGCTTGCCCAACTGTTGCACTCTCTGGAGTTGGAATAGTAAGTTTTACCCCTATGCTATCCAACGCTTTCCCTACTGTGGCGCTCACTGGAGTGGGAATAGTTATTTTTAACCTTATGCTATCCAACGCTTTCCCTACTGTTGCGCTCTCTCGAGTGGGAATAGTCATTTTTACCCCTACGCTATCCAATGCTTTCCCTACTGTGGCACTCTCTGGAGTGTGAATAGTAAATTTAACCCTCTCGCTATCCTACGGGAAAAATATTGTTTATGTTTTGTCAATAATATGTATATATTTATATATATCCACACAACCTCCCTCACAAAGAAGAAGCGGAAGCCCAAAGGGGAACAGGTAGGACAGCCTTTAATTGCCAAAACAGCTCCAGTGGCGGCAAATGCATTTCGGCTTACGCCTTCGTCAGCGCCCAACACCGGGGTATACTTGGTGAAGTCTTCCCTGTTACCATTGAAGTAGCTGACGTGAGTCCGCTCCTCCCCCGTGCAATACAGCTCACCTGTTGCAGCACGTTCGTAATCCTTCGAACTACAACTCCCAGGAAGCTTTATGGTACAAGCAACTCGGGTCAGTGAAACAATGTGGGGAGAACAAATGTTTTTGAATGCTGGTAATTTGCGAACCACAAAATGCAAAATGGGAAGACACACAAAGCTGTCCTGTGCTTTCAAAGTCTCTCCTCGAGTCCCCTCTTACTGCCACAGCCAACAGTGCAGGAAGTCCGTAATACAGGGGCTAATTGCGGATTGCAAATTGCCCAACAAGAGGTGCGATACCTCAAGTGCTCAGGTCCTCCAGCAAGCGGGGCGGGATCCGGACACATTCCATCCCTGAAACAACCAAAGTGCCGCGAAGAAAGCCAGTTACAGTCCGGTCCCAAAGCGTGGCAGGGACTTCCAAAATATGCCTCTGGCTGGCGCAGAAAAAATCTCCATACAACCTCCCTCACAAAGAAGAAGCGGAAGCCCAAAGGGGAACAGGTAGGACAGCCTTTAATTGCCAAAACAGCTCCAGTGGCGGCAAATGCATTTCGGCTTACGCCTTCGTCAGCGCCCAACACCGGGCGCTGACGAAGGCGCCGATATGTTTTAAAATTATTTTTTTTTTTAAGTTACATTAATTATTTATTAATTTTAAGTTTATTTAAGTCTTTTAAGTATGTTTAAATTAATTATATTTATTATTATATTACTTTCAAATTACTTTTAAGATATTTAAAAAATTCGATATTTTGACTGTCTATATTTTTCCCTAACGATATTTTGGTTTCGATGTTTTTGTACTTACCTGTTTGTAGATAGGCAGTTCTATATTTTTACCTCGATATTTTTGCAAGTCGTTATTTTGACTGTCGATATTCTGTCAGTGATCCAAATAATTAATGTAACTTAAAAAAAATAATAATTTTAAAACATATCGGCGCCTTCGTCGAGTGGGAATAGTCATTTTTACCCCTACGCTATCCAATGCTTTCCCTACTGTGGCACTCTCTGGAGTGTGAATAGTAAATTTAACCCTCTCGCTATCCTACGGGAAAAATATTGTTTATGTTTTGTCAATAATATGTATATATTTATATATATCCACACAACCTCCCTCACAAAGAAGAAGCGGAAGCCCAAAGGGGAACAGGTAGGACAGCCTTTAATTGCCAAAACAGCTCCAGTGGCGGCAAATGCATTTCGGCTTCCGCCTTCGTCAGCGCCCAACACCGGGGTATACTTGGTGAAGTCTTCCCTGCTACCATTGAAGTAGCTGACGTGAGTCCGCTCCTCCCCCGTGCAATACAGCTCACCTGTTGCAGCACGTTCGTAATCCTTCGAACTACAACTCCCAGGAAGCTTTATGGTACAAGCAACTCGGGTCAGTGAAACAATGTGGGGAGAACAAATGTTTTTGAATGCTGGTAATTTGCGAACCACAAAATGCAAAATGGGAAGACACACAAAGCTGTCCTGTGCTTTCAAAGTCTCTCCTCGAGTCCCCTCTTACTGCCACAGCCAACAGTGCAGGAAGTCCGTAATACAGGGGCTAATTGCGGATTGCAAATTGCCCAACAAGAGGTGCGATACCTCAAGTGCTCAGGTCCTCCAGCAAGCGGGGCGGGTCCCGGACACATTCCATCCCTGAAACAACCAAAGTGCCGCGAAGCAAGCCAGTTACAGTCCGGTCCCAAAGCGTGGCAGGGACTTCCAAAATGCGCCTCTGGCTGGCGCAGAAAAAATCTCCATACAACCTCCCTCACAAAGAAGAAGTGGAAGCCCAAAGGGGAACAGGTAGGACAGCCTTTAATTGCCAAAACAGCTCCAGTGGCGGCAAATGCATTTCGGCTTACGCCTTCGTCAGCGCCCAACACCGGGCGCTGACGAAGGCGCCGATATGTTTTAAAATTATTATTTTTTTTAAGTTACATTAATTATTTATTAATTTTAAGTTTATTTAAGTCTTTTAAGTATGTTTAAATTAATTATATTTATTATTATATTACTTTCAAATTACTTTTAAGATATTTAAAAAATTCGATATTTTGACTGTCTATATTTTTCCCTAACGATATTTTGGTTTCGATGTTTTTGTACTTACCTGTTTGTAGATAGGCAGTTCTATATTTTTACCTCGATATTTTTAAGTTACATTAATTATTTATTACTTTTAAGTTTATTTAAGTCTTTTAAGTATGTTTAAATTAATTATATTTATTATTATATTACTTTCAAATTACTTTTAAGATATTTAAAAAATTCGATATTTTGACTGTCTATATTTTTCCCTAACGATATTTTGGTTTCGATGTTTTTGTACTTACCTGTTTGTGGATAGGCAGTTCTATATTTTTACCTCGATATTTTTGCAAGTCGTTATTTTGACTGTCGATATTCTGTCAGTGATCCCTGTGAATATTACAAATCTTTAATAAATTAGTGTATACATAATATGTTCTGCAAGGAACATATTAAAGTCGAGGCATGCAACTGGATAGCTCACAATAGATTGCCTATGTCTCTCCACGTCTCTATGTTTATATTGCTTCTCATATTTCATCTTCTTTTATCTCTCCCCAACGCTCTCCCCATTTCTCTCACGCTCTCTGTCTCTCTATCTCTTAATGCATTTTGGTATTTCTCTGTCTCTGGCTGATTCTGTCTTCTAAGTCTTCTCTCTCACCATTTCTCTTATTTCTGTCATTCTTTGAGTTTCTTTCTCTTCCTGTCTTTCCCTTCCTCCCAAAGTGGTGGTTCTACCTTTGTCTCTTTTTCTTGTTAAGGCTTTCTCTTATTTTCTCCCTCTCTTACTATGTCTCCCTGTCTCTTTTTCCCTCCTTGTCATTCTTTCTGTACCTCTCCCCATCTCTGTGTCTAATTGTTTTTTCTAACTCTCCCAATGCCTTTCTTTATGTTGCTCGGTCTTCTTCGCAATCTCTCCTTGACTTTCTCTTTCTTACAGCCTTTGTCTTTCTCACTCACTTTCCCTCGTCCCTTTTCTAGCTGTCTGAATCTGTTCTCTCTTTCTCTTCTTGTCTTTCCATTTCTGTATCACTCTTCCTGACTTTCTGTGCCTCGCCCTGTCTTTCTCCTTTGGTCTTCCTCTGTCTTGTCCAGTAGTTCTCTGCCACTACTTCCCTACATTAATCTCCTGACAAGCAATCTTCCACTCCTTGTCTTCCTGTGTGCCTCCCAGTCTCTCACAGAATTTCAAATTTTCTCCATGACATTCTCTGACTTCCTTATTCCCTCAGTAATGATTTCTCTCCTTACATTTTCACGGGATCTCCAAAAATAGAAGTGCTCTGTGACCTCAATCTGTTCCAGCATCTTGGTAGAGAGATGTACGTTGTAAGTCCATCTTTACCGGTATCTATGGTGATAATAATACTTGATAGGTCCAGTCTGGCCTAGGACTTCCCATTCTAACATCTGCAGGAACAAAAACAAGTTGTGGCGACAATATATCCCAGCATACACGACAGGAACAGTATTATGTTGGAGACTACATCTTTCCCAGAATCTGCAGGGACAGAAGTGCATGTGAACCACATCTGTTGCAGCATCCGCTGTCTCACTATCTGTGGTGACAGAAGTATGTGGTAGGCCAATGTGTCCTTAAATTTACAGGGACAAGAGAGTTTTGTGGTCACAAATTGTTCTATTATCTGTCAGAGCAAAAATGTGCATGACCATTCTTTCTCCGCATCTATGAGAACAGATGTGCATTATGGACCTGTTCTATCGCAGACTAGAATGGCACAGTAGATTAATCCTTATTAATAATGTTTTTAAAACTCAGGAACTCACTGAGGTTCTGAAAATTATTTTATCTAATATAAAATGCATGCAACTGTGCTATGTTGTAAAATGGTGGGCGGAACTACAGCTTGAGGTGACGTATGGTAGCTCAAATAGTGCATACTTTCTAGCTAGAACAGTGCTACCGGAATGAGAGTGCAGGTATTTTCAGCGATTGTGCATGATATGAGACCGTGTCATAATAACAAAGGGAAATATATTTAATTATAATAAGGTCTTGAATGATTACTGCCCCGAGGAGATGATGGTTGTAGGACACAGGTTGGAGGGTCCTGTCTGCCGCCGAATATTATCATTGCATTTGAGATGTATATGTGGATGTATTTTTGCTTTTCATGATTCATTATTTTGTTGCTTGAGGTGACTCATCACATCCCTTCGCCTGCCGGTACATATTTGTCATTGCTGAAGACGTCTGTCATCAACACTCCCTTCATGTGTCTCTTAGAAAGAAACGCCCTTCAGCAGATTTGTTCTTTCAGAGGAGCACTTAAAATGTGAGACAGCTCGGGGACTTCATGATAGTCAGTGCCTAAAAAACATTGATGTACTGCGAAGACGCAGCACCCATTGTCTCTGCAAATCTTTAACATCCTGAGAAGTGTTCTGTAGATAATCCTTTCTATTGCCAGGTGATGGTACATTCTGTGACTGCATGAATCCCACCTGGAAGCGATAAGGCCCGGAAAAAATGTCTCCACCATTAAGAAAAAAAGAATGCAGGGGCATATTACCAAGCAATAGCGGTAATTATCGCTATTGCTTGGTTAGAGACAAAAATGTACCGCTGAGCTGCGGCGATTTTTACCGCAAATAAATCTTGGTATTACCAAGGTTTATCGCAAATGCGATAAAAATCGCTGCAATGCATGAATATCGCTGAAAAGTCAGCGATATTCATGCATTACCGAGCTAATGCTCTTAGCCATGTTATCCACCTCCCATTGGATAACATGGCTAAGAACTGCTCAGGGCAGGTGTTAGCTTTTGGAGATATTCGCGCTTAGCGCGAATATCTCCAAAAGTTGGTAATAAGCGATAGCGATGTTAGCGACTGTTTTCAGTCGCTAACATCTTGGCACGCCCACTTTGCATGTCATTAGTGATAAATATCACTGACATGCAAAATGGGGCCCAAGATGGTCGCTATCTCCTACTAGCTGTCACTAACTGGTGTTAGCGACAGCTTGGTAATAGGGAGATAATTTTATCTCCGCTTTCTTGGCTTTTAAAGCCAAAAAAGCGGATATAAACCCCCTTGATAATATATCCCGCAATTTTTTCTCGAAAACTGTTGCCTCCGTAGTGCTTGCTGCCAAAGCCTTAAAGTGGTCTAGCACTAAAAATGTAACTAATGTAGTTATTTTTTTTCTTACATATCTCTGGAAGGGGCTCAAAGCTCCAACAAAATGTTCCTAAGGGACAACGGGAATGGGATGGGTAAATGAGGAGGTGGTGCGTTTTTTAAGCATAAAAACGAGGGGGGCATATTTACATGCCACTTGCACCACTTTTGCGTCACTTTTTAACATGGGAAAAGTGACGCAAAAGTGGCGCAAGGGGCTTGTAAATCTGCCCGAGATGTCTGAAAGGAATGTTGTAAGTTCGAGAGTGGGCTGAGCAGCTGTAAAGCTCGTCATGGAAACTACTAATAAAAACATCTTAATTAATCTACACCTGAACTACTTGACTTCATGTGTTCACAACAGTCCGGTAACAGGTTTTTTTTTTTTCAATTGAGATTTTTGTACAACACCTTTCCTATTTTTTTAAATGGACAGAGGATCACAAAAGCCAACACATTTATAAATTCGTCGTTGATTAATGTAATGCCATTTTCCTGGGGTTGTCATAAAGTGAAATGCAGCAGGTCCAGCGCATTTATAATGCAGCAGCCAGAGTGCTTTTAAAGTAAGTTACATTGAATCCAACTTTGGAAAAATCTAAAAGCTACGTTTGTTGACAACTAGAGAAAAAATTAATTTCATGTCTCTATGATTAGTGAATTGTTAACACTAATCACTCTCATAGTCTAGGTTTTAATTTCTGTACACATATACCCCTTTACAAGGTATGTGCCTGTCCTTGGCACCACTCAATGGAACAAAGCAGCCATCCGGATTGTCAGAAACCCACATTTTAAAACTTTCCTAAATGTTGTCTTTTCTGTATTCAATCCGTTTATCTGGACAGGCGGTTTCTCTTAACTTTTTTACAGTTCCTGTTTTCAAGGCATTAAATAATAGTGCCAAGAAAACAAAGTTGCTGTGGTGCATTGTGCTTGTAGGAAAGAGCAGTGCTGCGCCACATGTATGTAAGTACCTATTGGTATTTATATAGCATGAACCTAGCTATGAAGCAAAGTGGCACTGTACATTACTTCAGGTGTCAGGAGATATACAAGATCTTATAAATCAAGTGAGAATTACGCAAATACAGTTAACACACACTTAGGTACAGCAAGATTAAGCAATGTGCCCACAACCACACTATGTTGAGTCTAACACCATGGGCAGGATTCAAGCATGGGTCTTCAGGTTCCAAAGGTGGCAGCTCAGGTCCCAAAGAGGCAGCTCGAGCTACTAGGTTACATCTCCTACCACACTGCACTCACATCATACTATACCTACCATGTCCCACTCACATTACATCACACATGAAGGAGTTCCAGTGGCTCCCCATAAACATGCAAGCATAATTCAAACTCCTCACCCAATCTTTCAAGTCACTACGTAACACTCCTCCAGTATACCTCAACAATCGCATCTGCTTTCATGAACCTTGGAGACAATTCCGCTTATCCGGGCCCCTACACCCCACATATCCTGAAAACAAGATATGGCTATCAAGCTATCTCCTACATCAATCTTAAAGCATGGACTGACCTACTGCTACACATAAGCTCCTTTTCCTAACTTCTTAAACTCCAAAAGAAGCTGAGGACCTGATTTTTTGATTAGTCCCACTAGGCACTACGTGTGCCTAAACTCATGGCTGTTCAGTGTCAGAATACCCTCCTGGGTAATAGTCTGTCTAAATCTGCACAACATAACATCTCCTCCCATGCAGTGGTTAATTTGTAAAAAATAAGTGCCAGGGCTCCCGTCAGGAGGCAGCATTCACTGGCCCATTTCTGCTGTTAGTACTGCCTAAAACAGAGCCAACTACTAACAGTGAAAGTGGGGAGAGGATGTGGTTTAATGGCAAGAGCTGCAGGATTCAGAGCTGGGAACCAGGTTAGAGTCTTGGAGACAGCTCAACATCCTGTGATTCTGGAAAAATCATTTAATCTCCCCGTAAATTAATGTGTCCTTAACTGGTGCTCATGTAAAGAGCTGCTGTTAAATGCCGGTGCTGAGCACCAGAAACCACCAGCTCAAATTAAGTACTGCTTCCATATCAACAAATATATGGCTCTACTTCTCTCTTCTCAGGTGCTGGCATTCTTTGAGGCTCCCAAATGTCACGTTTACACCTTCCCTACACTATAGAGCAAACTTGTTTGCTTGATGATTTTCCAAGCAATTTATTTGTACAGTGCAGCACACATGAAACGTTTGGAGAAATATAAACCCTTCTCCAAAGTAATAATTGATTCAAAAAGGCATTCTAATATTTTACGACTGTTAGTAAATAGGCCATTGCTTTAAAAATAAAATAAAAACATGAGCAAACGTATGAGAATGCTCTTATCACCCCCACAGCAAGCCCCCTTAACATCAAAGTACTGAAAAGCTATTGCTTTTGCCCTTTTTGCGATTTTCAGCACAAAAAAATTTGCACTGGAAACTGAATAGGAATTTGCCACTTTGTGCTGCTTTGCATCTTTTTCGGAGAGTTTCACAAGTGCAAAGTGTTGACAAATCTCCTATGTTTCAGTGTGCTGGAGCCTACTATACCCAGCCCCTTCAATAGATAGATAGATAGATCGATAGATAGAGAGAGAGAGAGAGAGAGAGAGAGAGAGAGAGAGAGAGAGAGAGAGAGAGAGAGAGAGAGAGAGAGAGAGAGAGAGAGAGAGAGAGAGAGAGAGAGAGAGAGAGAGAGAGAGAGAGAGCCCCAGTCTACTTCTTTTCTGAAATGTATGGCATGAGGATTTCAGAATGAAGATTCCTGTACATAAAGGCCACAGTCAAGTGTTTCGACGGCTGATAAAGCAGACAGACTTTGAAAAATCATTCTTTGCTTCAGCCATACAATGCCGAATGAGAGAAGCACAATCTCTACACTGACTACCCTTCAAAGAAGCGTTGCAATTTAAGAGTCTTCAAGGGCATTATGATGTGATGGGAGAATGCAAATGAGGCATGTGTCTGCGCTCATTTGAGTATTGAATGCTTATTTTTTGAGACTCCAGTGCAGATGAAATTAAAGTAGTGTAGCTTGGACATTGCCTGTGACAAATTGATTGTTTGAGAAGGATTTTGCAAAAGAAAAGGCTCATATAAATGGAGCTGGTAGAAATGTGTCTACTTGGCATATTTTCTGTAGTTGGCAGTCAAGGAGAATATCTGTCAAATAGTCTAGTGGGTTTTGTACCCAATGTCTTGACTCTTACACTATGTGATCTTGCTGTGTTGTGCCTTTGAGTATGGTAAGAGTACTAGAGTGAAAAATCCGTTCCAGGGACCAAAAGACGAAAGTGCTTTTTATTAAAAAATAAAATTATAGTTAAAATAAAAATTGTAAGCATGGATTTTGAATTTATGAACGTGGGATTGCCATCTCTTATCACAAAGAATGAGGTGTAATGGAACTGTAGGAATAATTTTACAAGCTGATCAAGTGGAACAAGAATGATGTTTTCTGCCAGCCTTTGTATTTTTTTTAAATATTTGATGCAACCTCTCCGACCGTGCCTATAATTCTGAATATTGCTTTAATTGTCTCCTCCTCAGAATCCATCTCACTCCCTCCATTCACTTCGCCCTTTAGACTGCAATACCTTTCCACTCATACTTTAACAATAATCATTACATTTATTCACTAAAGCCCACCTTTTTTGTACTCCATTTGGCTTACAACACCTTACAACCTCTAGCTGCCTTCCCACTTTTTAGCTACACTGTGTCTCTCAACAATTACCTACGTCACCTCTTTATGCTCAACTAGTCTTATATTTTTCATAGATTTACAAATCGATTGAAATTAACGGGTGGACCGGTAGATACATGTTGCTGTTTCCTTGTCTTTTGCAGCACCTAGAGGCACTTGCTTAGTCTTTATGGGCCCGATGTAGGTATCAAATACCAGTCGGAAACGGCCGATTTCGGCCGTTTCCGACCGGTATTTGGCCTACTGAGATGTAGGGGACCTTTTTTTGTCCGATTCGGTATTTTACCGATTCGGTAAAATTACCGAATCGCAAAAATACTGAATCGGTAATTTTACCGATTTTTAAATTTGGGATGTAGGTGGGACTACTTTCTGTCCCACAGGCCCTTCAGATTCGGTATTTTAACACCCAATCCAATTGGGTGTTAAAATACCGAATCCAAGTGTGCATGCACATGTGTGCATGCACACCTATGCCATGTGACAGACAGACATGCCCTTAGGGCATGTCTGTGTGCCACATGGCTCATATGCCTGTTTTGGGGGTGCTAGAGGGTGTCAAAGTGACACCCCCTGCACCCTTGCACAAATCGGTAATTACCGAATCGGTAATTACTGATTCGGTAATGCCCATTGATTCCTATGGGCTTCAAGGCCCATAGGAAGCAATGGGGGATACCGAATCGGTATTTACCGAATCTGAAATACCTACATCTCCCCCCCTCTAATTTACCACTTCATAAATACCGATTCGGTATGATTCGGTATTTATGAAGTGGTAAATGTAGATTTACCTACATCGGGCCCTTAGTTTGCTGTGCCATATCCCTCTGATTCAGCTCTTTCTAAGTATGAGAATTGTTGCAATTTTGGTTGCTTTACAAGTTTAGAAGCAAGTTTTCGATGGCTCCACTAAACTGTATTTCAGTATACAGCAATCTTTCTTCCGTAAAGCCATCACAACAAAGAGCATACTCACCTACATTAGCTCTGTCCTACAGGCTTTGCCAGTTCTTATTGTCATTGAATTATCTGTTGTAGCCTAAGTGAATTAAGGAAACAACTCGAGACGCACCTGGAGTTCACCATGGCCTTCATTGACGGTCTCCTGGAGAGCTCTTCCCTCCATGTTGACATCAAATGGACTGTCGCTTCACAAAATGGATACTCATGCTCTCACACTGCTTCTAAGGACAAGGGGGCATATGTAGGTAATTTACATTTTGCGATTCTCAAATAGCGATTTTTAAGGAATCGCTTTTTGAGAATTGATAAATGGAATGTAGGTAAAAAAAAATTATGCGAATTGCTAAAATTCCTTAATTGCAATTAGCAAATTGCGAATCGAAATTAAGGAATGAGTGTCCCATTCATTCCTATGGGCCAAGAGGCCCGTAGGAATGAATGGGGATTCATTCTCAAATTGCGATTTTCTATGAGAAAATCACAATTTGAGAATTGCAATTCCAAGGGTGCCAGGGTGTCCAAAGGACACCTGTTGCACCCTTGGAATGTGCCTGTAAGTACATGTGGCGCACATACATGCCCTAAGGGCATGTCTGTGCTCCACATGGCACTTGGAATTTAAAAAAAAAAATGCATTTTGACTTGGAGTAGGTGGTATTTTGCGATTCCTTAAGCCAAAATTGCATTTTAAAAGTCACCCCTACATAGCATTTAAGGAATCGCAAAATTGCGATTCCTTAAATGCTTGAGCAAAATAAGGAATCACAATTTTTGCGATTCCTTATTTTACTATGTGGCACCTACATACCAAATGGCCGTTTGCGATTCGCAAACATCGGAATTCTGCAAATTCCGGCGTTTGTGAATCTCAAACGCCTTCCTACATATGCCCCATAGTTGCTTTCCACGAACATTTGCATAATTTTGTTGATGTCCCATGAGGCTTAATCGCTTTTTTCGCTTTGCTGGAATAAATGTGCTATCAGTTGAAACTGATGCATTAAGCCCTTGTGTAAATAGATACTATGTTCGTTGGGGAATGTGTTTCAATTGGGCTCATGTGTGATTCTATTTTATGTTTTGGTGGTTACCAGATGAATCCCCACTCTTGGTAAGACCTATATGCAAAGATACAACTGCTTCGGATCTGAGCAGCGTGTACTCTGGCAACCAAAGATGACCAGGATCCAACATATACTGTTCTCAAAGGCCCTCATTTTTGGGGATTCGGTGTAGGTCAGAGGAGCAAGTCAGCTTGCTGTGCTGCCTTACGCCAAAGTAAAATGTCAGGAATGAACCGTATTTATGGGATATGGCGCATTCCTGTCTTATCCCCTTGTGCTGGCGCCATTTCAACAGTCTAGAACCAACACTGGCACCCTTCCGCCATGGGAATGTTTTTGAGCAGGCCTGGGCTCCTTCCGGCACAGAAACAATACTAAGATACTAAGAATGGATGTTCTTCTTTCTGTGTGCTGTAAAATGCAGCACACATAGACATAGGAAAAAATTAGGTGCAATTAAGATATTTCTCCTCGTTATGCTTCACCTCAGGAGGTGTAAGGTTTTGTCACTTCCCAAGGTTTACATGCTCTCGTAATTCTGGGGAAGTGTCAAAATCCATGGGTGTTGCATGGGAAAAACCCCCACAACACCCATGGAACGCCTCATTAGCACAGAGTAAGACAAAGTAGTGATTTACACTGCCTTGCCTTAATCCATATCTATGAGGCCATTCAAAGAAATGCATAGTGGCTTTGCATGGCCTCATAGATATGATTTTCTTATTTGTGCCACCAGAGTATCACAAAAAGGGATGTTTTGGCTGAGCAAGGGGCTCGTAAATATGTCCCAAAATGTTAAAGACTGAACCTAACAGCCAGTGTTCACCACAATTCACACATTAAACAGAAATGCAATATACAACCTCTTAGAAGAGTACTGATGTCTATGTGTGCTATCCAAAAGGCTCACTGACACACACATACAGAGACACACAAACACACCCCCACAAACACACATGCAGTTGACTGGGTTAGTCAAATGTTGTGAAAACCATGAACTTGGATTTGTTTATATTGCACTATGAGGATTATGCTGGGTCTGGTGGCTCAATGGACTAATGCATCCTTTACAGGGGTCTTTGTTCGCCTCAAGGTCACAGGTGCAAATCCCAGGGGGTCCAGTTAGCCTTTCATCCAACGGAGGTCGATAAAATCAGTACCATTGAATTTGGTAACTATAAACATCTGTCATTCAGCACCAAGATACCTCTGGGTGAACGTGCGATTTACAAATACTTATGTTATGTTTACCTATTTGTATTAACAATTCACATTTTTTATTGAGAGTGGCTGGAGTTTCCAAAGTTGCACTTTTATTGAATACCATGAATGTGTTGAACCTGTCCAAGTTCCCAAACCTCCATTTCTGATCCAAAAGTAAGCACTGAACTCAGCAATGCTCTATCACAGATAGTCAAAGCCAATGTAGGATATTTGTTACTCACCAGAAATAACACAGAGGCAATCATGTAGACTATCCACTCAGGGTCCCCAAATGACCCATGCCCCCCAACCACATCTACCGCCTGGGAAAATCATCAATCAGCTACACCCTGACCCAATCATCAACGCCTCTGTCATGTCCACCACTTTCCCAGATCAATGGAAACTACCAAAAATCAACACGCTCCTCAAGAAGCCCACAGCTGACCTGGATCAACTGGGCAACTTCCAATCCATATCCCTGCTTCCCTATCCAACCAAAGTGACTGAGAAGGCCATTAACAAGCAACTCACCACCCACTTCGAACTTCACCATCTTCAAGACAACACTCAATCAGGATTCAGAAAGAACCACAGCACTCATTGCGACCACCGATGACATACGAATCATCCTGGATTGAGGAGAAACAGAGGCCCTCATCCTGCTCGACCTCTCTGCAGCCTTTAACAATGTCTCCCATAACACCCTCATAAAAAGAATCTAGAGATTAGCATGCAAGGATCAGCTCTAAAAAGGATCTGTTTCTTTCTCACAGGATGATACCAAACGTACAGTCTGCTACTCTTCACATCAGAGACCAAGAAATTGATATACAGCATCTCACAGGGATTGTCCCTCAGACCCACCCTTTTCACCATAGGCATGCCAGCGCTCACCAACATCAACTGATCACAAGACATCACCATCATCTCCTACACCAATGACACCAAACTCATCCTCTCCATGACGGACAAAACAACCATGTCAAAACCAACTTCACCAGCTGCATGACAATGTTAGTAGACTGGATGTGAACTAACTGCCTGCAGTTCAACTCTGACAAGATGGAAGTACTGGTCTTCAGCAACAGGACCTCCCGATGGGTTTCCACCTGGTGGCAGTCGGAGCTAGGACAAATGCAAGACCTACACCCACAGACCACACAAGAAGTCTAGGGATTATCCTAGATGACAAGCTAAATAAGACGGCTCAAGTCAATAGAGTGTGCACCTCCTGCTTCCATATCCTATGCATGCTGTGAACAATCTTGAAATGGTTGCCTCATTACACCAGAAAGACCGTCAGCCAAACACTCATCACCAGAAGGCTAGACTACGGCAACACTCTCTGCTGGGATCTCCAAATAACTCCTATACAGACTCCAGACCATCCAGAACACCACTGCAACACTCACACTAGACATCCTTTGTCTAACCCAAATCACACCACACCTGAGGAAGCTTCACCGGCTCCCCATTCACAAGTGTAGCCAATTGAAACTTCTGATGCACATATACAAAGCCCTACACAGCACAGGACCATAATGCCTGAACAGCCACATACACTTTCACCAACCCACTGTAAACCAACGCTGTGTCTCACTCTCATTCGCAAAAGCAAAATTGGAGGTAGCTCATTCTCCTATATCACACTCAAGACATGGATTGACCACCTTCAACACATCAGAGCTTCCTCCTCACTTCTTGAGTACCACAAGTAACTGAAGACTTAGCTCTTTGTATAGGAGCCTTTTTGGACCACAAACTTTCACATCTGTCCAAGCACCTGGA
Source organism: Lissotriton vulgaris (assembly GCF_964263255.1). Lineage (NCBI taxonomy): Eukaryota > Metazoa > Chordata > Amphibia > Caudata > Salamandridae > Lissotriton > Lissotriton vulgaris. Next base: position 292,646,842 of record NC_141697.1, on the reverse strand, counting down.
TGCCCTTTTGGGTGATATGTGGGCTATACCAATCAATATACCATAACATAACAAATGTTCAGCAAGCCATGCACTTGGATGGGTTTATATTGTACTATGATGGTTATTCTTCACTATACTTATTTAAATAAAAAATATGCAACATTTTTTTATTGAGACTGGCTGGAGTTTCCAAAGCTGTGCTATTATTGCATACCATGAATGTGTTAATCCCATCCAAGCTCCCAAACCTCCATTTCCCACCAAGAGTAAGCACTGAATATTGCACATCTCTACCACCCATAGTCAAAGCCAATGTAGGAGACTTGTTACTTTCACAGTCGCCATCCCACTGGAACCAACCTAGAGAATTTACCTAGAAAGACAGTGTTTTTTCTAAAATAGGTGATCATGCAGTCTTGAATCATACTTGTTATCTCGCCATAAGATTCCATTTTACATTGTTCGTAAATGTATAACATTTTAAATAAAAATATATAAAAGCTAGAGTTCTAATCAAACGCCATCTGTTTTGGGGTAATCCTCTCCTCTACTGTAAAGCCCATGGCTCTGTGGTTTCCTAAAAGCGCAAAGAAGGGCCTTCTGATACGGTGGCCAATAATGAATTTTGAACCCTGAACAACATATGGCTCCTTTGAATTATTTGTAAACAGATTGGCTGACAAACATATCAGTGAAAACTAGTTACCCTTGCAGTTATTTAGTGGATCTCAGAATGACAGCCACTGTTCTCTCCAATGAAACAATATAATAGTCTGCTGGAGCATGTGGAGCTGCATCACCCTGTGGGTGGTGGCGACAGAACAAAGTTTCTGTGTTTGCCACAATTACAGCTACACATGACAAGTACTCCTTGTCACAGAGATCTTGGAAACAGCAGCATTGCATGTTCCCCCGTTGTTTAATGAAAAACTTATCAAGCTGCAAAATGTATTTGTGACATGCTAACTACTGAGTTCTGAACAATGCATCTGATTTGCAGGTTTGATGTGAATACATGGCCATGCCTATCAATGCTTGACTCTGAGCATGCAAATTAACCACATATTGCATTTGGCTTGAAAGTTTAAAGAGAGTGAGCTGTATCTTAGCTGAAGAGATGTATGTGTGTGTGGGTGTGTGTGTGTGTGGGTGTGTGCGTATATATGTGTGTGTGTGTGTGTGTGTGTGCGTGCGTGCACTGTCATGGGTGACGACATTGGAAATTTTTATAAACAGTGTTAAAATCACATTAGCATAAAAGGTCAAGTTGAGCTTTTAAATAAAATAATTAAACTTTGCCACAATATTATCTGTGTCCTAGAATGCAATCTGCTTTGCTTTTATGGCTTGTGTGAAACATGCCATAATTCCAAAGAAACTGAGTACAATAAGGCTGGCACCAACAAGGATTTGGTGTAAAATGTTGAAAAAAGTAGGCCAATGTGGATGGTTTGATGAAGGGGGGGGGGATGCAATATTGTGCATGGTTTGGTGTGGCCCTGGAATAGACGTGTGTTGATGGCCAGGTATGGGATGAAAAAGCATCCTCTCAACATTCAAGATTCCCGAGATGGAGAAAATGCAGAAAACAATTTTCTGGTTTGTTGAATAGGAAGCCTCATTTATATGATCTCAAATAGATCCCAACTGCTGAGGTGACAAAGAACTGGTGCTATATACTCACTTTATATTGCTGTGTAGATGGTATTGATTAATGTCATCTCTACAATTGAAAAGGCCTTGGAGCCCAAGAAGGGCTTTTGAAATCGGCCTTGAAAGATTCCTGCTTGTGCAGGGAGCCCAAAAGTAAGGTTCTCATGATTATATGTGTTGATAACTTGTGGCCTGATTCACAAATGTAAACATACACTTTTCTTTAAGGTTACGATTGTTTGCTTTTTTCAAATTAACTTTATGAGCAGGAACTTCTCAACTTCGGATGGTCCGCACATAAAAAGATAGGCCTGTTCTATCATTTTATGTCTGAAGAATCCATAGTCCTATAAATGTTACTTTGTGAATAGTAAACAATCGTACCCGTACAGAAAAGTGTAAGTTTGCCTTCATGAATCAGGCTGACAGTGTGAAATTCCAGTTAATGGATAATCGTATGCTGCTGCTGTAGCATTTTTGAAAATATGCAAAATGTGCAAATATCGAATGAAATTTTTTTTTGTAATTAGGGTATTTAATGATGCATTGAGTCATAACCGATGAACTAATGATGTTGCACTTGGAATGAGTTGCCTAGGTCTCTTATGAGTGTAAATACTGCTATAAGTAGTTATGCTACTTTTTCGTGCAATACTCCATTATTACAATAGATGCTGCTTCTGGTGTTCTGTGCAACTCGCTCCTGCTAATTCCCCCTCCTAATCAGTGTCCTGCAGCAAAGCCATCTCTCCCCTTGTTTGAGCGCAGCATCAAGTGAATGATGTCAATATATTAGCAATGTACAATGTTGTTAGAACCATTTATTGTGAATTAAGCTTTTATCATGTTCCCAAAGTATCATTTTCGAGAAGACTTCATCTGGAAGTGTGAGTGCGTATGTGCTAATTCTATGAGCCATTGCTTGAGATATGTTTCATTTTGTGGTTATGATCTCCAGAGTGCAGTTGCTAAGAAAATTCTTTTTGTCGGCCTTAGGAATCTGAGCACTTTACCACTGCTGACCAGTGCTAAATTATATGTGCTTCACCCCTTAATATGGTTTCCTTGACTTATCCCAAGTCCCTAGTAAAGTGCACTACCTATGTCCAGGGCCTGTAGATTAAATGCTACTAGTGGACCTGCAGTATTGATAGTGCCCTCCACACAAGTAGCCCTTTAAAACATGTCTCAGGCCTACCACTGCAGAGCCTGTGTGTGCAGTTTACACTGCCATGTTGGCCTGGCATTTAAAACCCCTTGTCAATCCTTAAACACCACTTTCATAACAAATATGTCACCCTTAAGATAGGTTCTAGGTCATCCATAGGGCAAGGTGCTGTACAACAAAAAGGTAGAACAGGTACTTTTAAGTTTTGTCCTGACAGTGAAAAATACCTAAATTGTTTTTTCGCTACTGTGAGACCTACCCCTCTCATCGGTTAACTTTGTGAATTTCTCATTACATTTTTAAACTGTAATTCCTGATTGAAGAGGAGTAGCTCTGTAATATTTTATATAATTTGAATAGTAATGCTAAATTCTCTTTGCTGGCAAAGTTGGATTTAACATTACTATTTTAGAATGAAAGATGGTATTTCTGTGCTCTTAAACTTTATGTGCCTGCAGCCTGAATCCAATGCACATCTGGGAGGATGAAAGCTGGACTTTGTGCGTACCCTCCATACAGCCACGCACAAGGAAGGTCAGATGTGATTGAGTGCCCATTTGCATCCTGATGGCTCATCCTGGTCAGGATGGGAGGGAGGAGGTTACACTTATACCTGAATGGGCAGCATACTGTCCCCACACAAAGTGTTGATTACCCCCCGTAGTGAGTCTGGAGCCAGGGTTGGGTAAGTAGGATCTCTGTGAACTTCAAAGCCCATCTTTGAAGTCACTTCCACTTCAAAGGCACAACTGGGTATAAGTACTGGGTACCTGACCACACAAAAAATCGGACACTTCTGGGCTTGTAAGGAAACTCTACTAGGAAGCAGGACTGCTGTGCTGCTAAAAGGACTGCCACTCTGCTGGACTGTAGCTGTGGTAGAACTGCTTTTCCGCTGTGTTGCATTACTGCATGTTACCCTCTCCCCATGCTGAGAAAGAACTGAACTCTTGCTTGAACCCAGAGTAATCTCCAAGGTCAATCTGGCTTGCCTCCTGTTTTGAGACTCAGGTTTTAGCAAAGTCTCACCTCCTGCTCCTGTGCCTGGTCGATTGGAAGTGGATCCAGGTGCTTGTTCCAGGGGAGCTGATGCATCCTCTGTTGTGGTAAGCAGAATCAATGCATCAACACTGTTGAGAGAACAGACCCGGTACATCGCATTTGGAACAAGCATTTTGCTCCAAAAATGATCGCATTAGAACCAATGCATCGCTGCTGCTGCGTGTGAGAAGATTGATGTATTCCCTCAACTGTGTGGAGAAAGCTGGCGCATCGGCTTTGGAACCAACTCATTTCGGCTTCACTGCTTCATCGTCGGAACCAACGCATTGCCATCATGTAGAAAATCACTGTATCACCTCAACTGAAGAGATCGACACAGACGCATCAATCGGCTGTTCCCCACATCTCGCTTTTGCGACCAGGACCAAGGTACTTTGTTCAGCAGGCATTGCATGGCTCCTGTATCCAGCCAGCAATCCATTGTGATCAGCATGAATTCTTGACTTTGCCCCGGTCCAGCGTGACCCATTAACTCCCATAGGCACTTATTGCTTCCAAGTGCTGTTTTTGCATTTAATCTTTAACAATTCTTAATATAGGATTGTTGTCATTTTGGTCTTGTTTTAATTATAACATCATTATCTATTTTTCTAAATGGTTGTGGAATCTTTTTGTGGTGTTTTCACCACTGTATTACTGTTTAAAGTGTTACACAAATACTTTACACATTGCCTCTTACTTGTTAAGCCTGCCTGCTCTATGCCAAGCTACCAGAGGGTGACCACAGATTAATTTTATGGGGTGTATCTGAATTAGCCTGACTAGGATTGTGGTTCCTTCTTGGACAGGGTGCATACCTCTGCCAACCAGAAACTCATTCCTGACTATCCACTATTTGCCCTTTTTTATTTACAACTCATTATTTTGAACTTCCAATATGTGGTTCTGTTTAACTCTGCTAAATCCTGTTTTCCTGATGAGGACAACAGTCTCTAACCGCTAGAACAGCTGGAGAAATTGGAGCCAAATTATTTTGGGAAAAAATTGGGGATGGTCAAATATTGGGGTTCAGCTCCCACACTGCTTTCAGGTCTAAGATCATGACAACTTGAATGCCATTAACTTCTGATGTGTCAATAGTTCCACCCTACTTCAGGTTATCTAGGAACGACACCACACACTGTACTCCTCCAGGTTTTTAACAAACTTTAAAGGAATTGTTAAAAACCCTAAGATGTGGATTTATTTTTACTTCATTCCATCATTTGTTTTACTTATCATTTATAATACAACCACATTTTTAAAACATCCCTACTGCATTTTGATATGCTGCCTCTTCGTCAGCAGGAAACTCTTCACCCTCAAATCTACAGAAAAAAGCAATTCTATTTAGTTACTAAGAAAATACTGTATATGTATCTAATAAATTGTAAACCTTAAATTGTCCGCTAGTGACCATAACTTTATTTCATCATGTGTTGAAGCTTTGTTAGTAAAAGGAACAAAAGTGTAAGCTCCACGAATGTCACGAATGCTTCATGTTGAAACTGTCTCACTATAATGTCCTTAACCAGTTTCCCAGAAATACGGTACTCCTCTCAAATGTCCCTGCCATATTCAAGTATATGTGATACCATGATTCCTCTAAGTTATGCCTGTCCATCGCAAATTACGTAAATGGCTCCTAAAAGTAGAAGCTGAAAAGATTTTTGGGGGAATGCTAGTCGAATCAACCTGGAGAAAGCAGACCGCAAGAGTCCCCATGAAGACTTAGAACCAACCTACCTGCCTTGATGACTTTAAGATTCACCCTATCAGGTGAAGAACTTGGTGTTAAACTGAGCTGGTTTGAGTTCTCTAGTATACGACCGCCTGCGTGTGCCAGCTGGAGGAAACCCAGGAATAGAAACAGAGGGGCATATTACCAAGCAATAGCGATAATTATCGCTATTGCTTGATTAGAGACAAACATTTACTGCTGAGCTGCGGCGATTTTTACCGCAAATAAACCTTGGTATTACCAAGGTTTATCGCAAATGCGATAAAAATCGCTGCAATGCATGAATATCGCTGAAAAGTCAGCGATATTCATGCATTACCGAGCTAATGCTCTTAGCCATGTTATCCACCTCCCATTGGATAACATGGCTAAGAACTGCTCAGGGCAGGTGTTAGCTTTTAGCGCGAATATCTCCAAAAGTTGGTAATAGGAGATAGCGATGTTAGCGACTGTTTTCAGTCGCTAAGATCTTGGCACGCCCACTTTGCATGTCATTAGTGATAAATATCACTGACATGCAAAGTGGGGCCCAAGATGGTCGCTATCTCCTACTAGCTGTCGCTAACTGGTGTTAGCGACAGCTAGGTAATAGGGAGATAATTTTATATCCGCTTTCTTGGCTTTTAAAGCCAAAAAAGTGGAGATAAACCCCCTTGATAATATGCCCCAGAGTGATTATCCTGGCATACTTTCCTTTAACCGGCTATGTGATCTTCCAAAGATGGTAAAACCCACCAGTAGCTCTGAAATGTAGCCCTTATTTTCAAGTGGTGTATGTAGCTATTATTATGTGATATGCAGCCAGTGTGCTATATTTAAGTTGCCTTCATGGAACAACGCATTTTGTATAGTCAACTTTTTTGCATGAAGCCTGCTTAGCTATTTTATACCTAGAGTACATGCAGAGCTATGCATCTTTACCATAGGAATGAAAGCTACTCCCATGGGAATGCGTGCCCCGTGAAAGCAAAACATAAAAGGGTAATCATTATTTGTAGGAAAACTTGAAAGAAAACAACATCCAATCAATAAGCTTATGTCCATAAATACACTGTGATGTAGGGTAAGAAGGTTTACATAGGCATAGTCTTGCCTTTTTGAGTAAGGATTATCTTCTAGGCTCTTGTGCTCCATACACCAAATATATCTACCACGATCACTAGGTTGCTTTATGTATCATGTAGTATAGTATCACTCATAACATACATCTATTTTATTGTACATCTTTAAGGGCTCATGGGGCCTCATTTATGAAGAGTGATGCATCGCTGCGAGAAAACAGCGATGCGTCACTTTTTATTGCGCCCTCCTTGCGACCCCAATGATGCGTCATATTTACAATATGACGCATCAGTGCGCAAGGAATTACAGATACGTCAGTATTTCTGACGTATCTGTAAACGCAAAAGTGACGCATTGCTGGAGTGTGTCACAAAAGTGACGCAACTCAAGCAATGCGTCCTTTCAAATGGGGCAAGCCCCATGTGAAAGGGCCTGCAGCAGTCTTACGCCTGCTGTGAGGCAGGCGCAAGATTTTGACGCAAAGGCGTCCTAGAAGTGACACAGTGAAATCTCATAGATTTCACTGCGTCACTTCTACGGCCTTTCTTGCGTCAATACGCCCCCCTTGCATACATTATACTTGGCGCAGGTATAATGTGGCGCAGGGGTTTACAAAGTGACGCATCTACCTAGATGCGTCACTTTGTAAATATGGCGCAACAAGGTGCATTTTTTACGCCACTAGTGCGTCACAAAAAGTGACGCACCGGCGGCGTAAAAGTGACGCATAGCCTCATAAATGAGACCCATGGTATTTAATCTGTTAAGCCAATATATCCCTCTTTCAATACCCTGATTCTTCTGTCCATTCCTTGCAGCACATATGGGACACTTTGCAAGATTTTAAAGCGTAATTGAGACATGCCATGACCTTTTTTAGTGCATTCCGCAGATTCTCAAGGTGGGCACATGATGGCATAACATGGTGGTCACTGGGTAACAATTGTCTTTGAAACTGATAAGATTCTATCATAGATATTCAAATATAACATAGATATAACATAGATATTCAGCATTTTCCTTAGTAAACAAACAGCACTGCTTTTTCTATAGAATTGAAGGGTTTAGTGTTTCCCCCTGACGAAGAACCACCATCTCGAAATGCACTAAAGATTTTTTTTTACAAAACTGGAAGTACTTTAAACCAACGGGAAATATTCATGTGGAATAATTTTAAAATAATTGAAGAAACCATCTGGCGGTGTTTACAATTAAATTACAGTTTCTTAAAAACCTGGAGTGGTGCAGTGTGTGGTGTCGGCCCTGAGACCCTCAATGCGGTTGAAACTTTTGGAATAATTTATTAAACATTCGGGACCTGTACTGCGTGACCGTAGGCACACTACAAATCAAAAACAAGTGCATTGACGTATCCAACTACATTAAAAAAACAGGTGTGCGTGCAACTATAAAGGGGCCTGCCTAAATAATACATATTAGCTTCTGGGGCGACATCTTCAAACATGGAGAGACGTATTTTCGCTTTTTATTTCTTCGTTGAACATATCAAATCAAACTGTAATACTATTTGTCTAGTAAGAAAGGACGAGGGGCAATGACAGCTGGAATTATCAAAAGAGTAGGCTGTTGCCTTTTAAAATATCTTGCTTTGGAGCCAGATCTGAGATTAATCAAAAATTCGCATGCATGATATGTGCTGAGTCTAGTTTATTGAGAACTGAGACTCACAAGAGCGTCAGAGGCACAGTGCATAATAGTCTTAAGAATCATGTAATTTGCCAAAAAGTCGATTGGATGTAGACATCTGCGCCCAGTTCAATGACAAGACGCCTCGGCAAAATTTCAGTTTCTTTGATGTTCAGAGAGAGGAAGACGGAAGGGAATAAGCAACGTTTTATCACAGGTGCAATTTTTCCATTTTATGGATGTGGTGTTAGCAGTGGAATGTGTTATGGAATTTTATCCAACAACAATGAGAACTGTGGGTGGCAGCCTGCTGATGGCAATGCAGCAGCAGGTTAAAGCTGCAGCAATGCAGACAGCTGGTGAACTGATGAATGTATAGAGACAGCATATGTTGTAATCATGGTTCCATAGCATAACCATTTGGTAGCAGGACTGATGTTTCATCATAAGAGTTTGCCCCAGAACTAGAACAAGAATGACAGAAAACTGAGAAGAAACGAGAAAGATATGAAGTAATGGCAAAGGGAGAATACAGTTATTAACAAGCATTTACAATGCAATGGTCTCGCCATTCTTAAAGTTAGAGCTATTGGCATTGCTCATGACATTATTTTTATTTATGTTTTTTGTTTTTAAAACATAAATAAATGGCATTGTAATTTACAATGCCAATAGCTTAATCGCTCGCAAATGCGAGACCTATTGCATTTGCACCCACACAGAGCCATACTCACAAAGCCAGCCACACACACATACAGAGCCACCCACACAGTCATTCACATAGAGCCAACCACACAGAGCCACCCACACACACACACAGAGCCATCCACCCACACACAGAGCCACCCACCCACACACAGAGCCACCCACCCACACACAGAGCCACCCACCCACACACAGAGCCACAGCCTCCCACACACAGAGCCACCCACCCACACACAGAGCCACAGCCACCCACACACCCTGTAGTTCTTAACCAAATGACTATTGTGGACCACCACTGAATAACTAGTGGAAGCAAGGAAGACCAGCCTAAGCAGTTTTTACACTTTCAGACACAAAGCAATACCAAAAACAAAAACAAAAAAAAAACACACATACACAACAAGCACAAATCAAACAAATGTACAAACTGTGAATGTACAAACTGTGAAATGTTTTATTTAATTCACAAACAAAACGTACACAAAAATGGAAATGTTCATGATTTTACTGGGATGATTGGAGCGTTTCAAAATTGGATTTTATTTCTAAAAGAGGAAGCAATATGGTAGTCTATAATATCGAACAGTTTTTTCATCAAAATCAATTCTGGTTCTTGGCACATACCAGTGTTTAAACGGCGGCCACCAATCGTCCATATTAGATGCGGTTTGCTGTACTGGTAATTATACAAGTCAAAGGATTCATCTAAATGTTCAACATCCAGTTCCGAATTCCTTCAAATTTATTTACACACACATACATACACACATACATACATACACACATACTACACACACCAATAATCATCTGATGTTTTATTTTATAAACAGTCTCGGATTCCCTAAGTAGAACTCGTACACAGACAACCCCCACCCAAAATCGGGCCACTGCACCCAGACTAAAGAGCCAATGCTCTATTTGACATCTGTGTGTAGTTCCCAAATTAATAGGTCTGTTTCTACTCTCTAGTCAGTTTGTTGCGCAATGTAAACACGATCATCATTTTAGTGTTTGCGTTATTATTAATTTTTCTTCACTTAATGAAACACAACAACAGACGAAAGGTTGTGCATTTATTTAGCACTGATGCTTTAGTACACCTTTTGTAGTGGGATTTCTTGCAATTTAGTCTTTCATTAAAGGTGAGCATTAAGATACATACTCTGTTTTACCACACATTTGAGCACTGAACGAAAAACAACTCTTAATACCACTAACAAAAAGTAGGCAGATGATTGATTTTCGTGAGGCTTTGAGCACATTTATGAAATTAAAGACAGTGACTTTTGGCTTGAAAATCTGACAGATTTAATTATCTCAAACTGTCCTGCCTCTGCATACGTGGAAGCGCCAAATCACAAATGATTAAGAAACCAGAAATTGACTCAAACAACTGGCAGTTGTAGGTTTAAAACTGAACACTTTGTCTCATCAAGTCACTAGAGAGAAAGCAAGATTAAGGTGGACTTAATATCTCGATGCAACCACATCTGTTAGGAAAAATGATTTATGGGAGAACTAAGTTAACATGTTTTTACTTTATTTTGCTTCATGACAATAAAATGCCTATTATGTCAATAGAAAATGGGACTACAAGTATTACTAATGGGTATTTTTAAGTGTTGTGTTTGTGTACCCTTCATTTTGTTTAGTCTTTGTAATGTTCTATTTTGTGCCACTTTTCTCTTGTAACGTGACTAGCTCTATTGTACAGCGCTCTGACACCTTCGGGTAATGTCCGCGCTTTATGCAAATGCACTAAATAAATAAAATAAAAATATATATCCAAGCCCAGTACAGGAACGAGTAGGCTCCGAAACAGACTGCAGCCAAAAACGGGAGAAGTCCTTTCCCCACCGCCTTGAAGCCGGCAGCGCTCCAGTCACAAAAGGGCTGAGGGGTTTCCACACATACCACGTTGGAGTGATACAGCACACACAGTGAGTGCACAGCCGTGTCTTACCTCGCGCGTGCTGCCTTGGGTTCACGTCCGCTTAGCATTGGCTCCCGTGCCTCTTGGGTGTCCCGCTACCACGTTTTTCTTTTGCCTTTGAACCCAGGTATCCAGCAGCCTGTATGTACCACGTTTCGCAGCACCACTGATGCCCTGCCGTTTCTCCAGCTCTCGCTCGCAGGCAGCCTGACGCAAGCGCAGCAGTGCAGTCACGTGATGCCCTAAACCCGCCTCCATGTTTTTTCATACACATTTTTTGGGCGCAGTCTACAGCGGTGATGATCCCCAGACGATTTTAAAAGTGTTCTGGGGTTGACGTAGCGACGGTGCCGTGGATACCCTCTGAAGTCATAGTCCGCTTCAAAAAGGGCGTCTGAGTGACAGAAAAGTACCGGCGCAGGCAGTTGGACCTGTTTATCTGCTTGTTTTGTTTGCCTGCCCTCACGGAAAGGTAGAGAAAATGTTTTAGCCTAAGAGGCGGTACCTTCGACAGGCGAAGGTGACCTCGGCAGTCTGAGTGCCTGATGTACTGTTCTCACACTACTGACAGGCCCGTCTCTGCTGACAAGTCTCTAACTGCTGGCCAGTGTGCATAATAACCTTTCACAAGGCACTGCTGATGAGGAAATCAACAATGCCGGGCGCGAAAGCAGTGGGAGTGCACCTCGCCGTGAGAGTGCACATCGGATCGCCGGAGAAGCGCCGGAGAAGACACACCGACCTCCGAGGCTGCTTGCTGCCTACACTGACCCACTGCAGAGGGAGAGGGACACGCAGAAAGAGCCAGGTGAGTGGGTGGGGGGGCAGAGGGTGTGTGTGCGTGTGTGTGCTTCCGCGTGGCTTTGTGCGTGCGTGATTGTGATGTGCACGGCTGGGGGGGGGGGGCTGGCTGGCTGGCTGGGCATGCGCGTGCACGATGTGCAATCGGCGCTCGTCCACCAGTCTAGCTCCCTTGAAGAGCAACTCGATGACAATAGGTCGAGAGAGCTCGACCTAAAAAGTACCAGCAAAAGTGAGCCATGCTGGAAGTATAGGGTCCTTCAAGAAATTGCATGAGGCGGAATGAAGATTAGGAAGCCTTTACATTTGCCAACCCTGACGTTCGACGGCGCTTTAGTGTGATTCTAAGAAAAACTCAGAGGTCCTGGGGCCATATTATCAAGCCTGGGCGATAAAATTATCGCCGCTTTATCGGCAGGAAACTGCCGCTAAAGTGGCGATAATGGGCTTGATAATAGGCTCTGTGGAATTCCTATTGAAGCTCAATCAATCAATCAATCAATCAAGGCATTTATAGAGCGCACTACTTACCCGGAGGGTCTCAAGGCACTTGGGGGGAGGGTGGGGGGGGGGGGGGAGGTTTGCCGCTACTGCTCGAACATCCAGGTCTTGAGTTTCTTCCTGAAGGAGAGGTGGTCTTGGGTCAGGCGAAGGTCGGTCGGGAGGATGTTCCAGGTCTTGGCGGCCAGGTAGGAGAAGGACCTTCCTCCTGTTGTCTCTCTTCGGATGCGGGGGACGGCGGCGAGGGCGTGGTTGGTCGATCGGAGGTGGCGTTTGGGAGCGTAGAAGTTGAGGCGGTTGTTGAGGTAGCTCGGGCCTTGGTCGTGTAGGGCTTTGTGTGCATGGGTGAGGAGACGGAAGGTGATTCTCTTGTTGACGGGGAGCCAGTGCAGGTCTCTCAGATGTCCGGAGATGTGGCTGCTCCGGGGGATGTCAAGGATGAGTCTGGCTGAGGCGTTCTGGATCCGCTGGAGTCTCTTCTGGAGCTTGGCGGTGGTTCCGGCGTAGAGGGCGTTGCCGTAGTCCAGTCGGCTGGTGACGAGGGCCTGGGTGACCGTCTTCCTGGTCTCGGTGGGGATCCACCGGAAGATCTTCCGTAGCATGCGCAGGATGTTGAAGCACGACGAGGAGACGGCGTTGACTTGTCTGGTCATGGAGAGGGAGGAGTCCAGGATGAAGCCCAGGTTGCGTGCGTGGTCTGTCGGTTTGGGTGCGGTGCCCAGGGCGGGGGGCCACCAGGAGTCATCCCAGGCGGAGGGCGAGGAGCCCAGGATGAGGACTTCCGTCTTGTCTGAGTTCAGTTTCAGGCGGCTGGTCATCATCCACTCGGCTACGTCTTTCATCCCTTCGTGGAGGTTGGTTCTGGCGGCGGCGTGGTTGTTGGTCAGGGAGAGGATCAGCTGGGTGTCGTCGGCGTAGGAGATGATGTTGAGGTTGTGTTGGCGTGCGATGGCCGCAAGGGGGCTCATGTAGACGTTGAAGAGGGTGGGGCTGAGCGAGGCTGAGCGAAGCTCATGTTAGATGTCCTTCACATCTAACATGGGCTTCGATTGGAATAGAGCCTATTATCAAGCCCATTGTCGCCACTTTAGCGACAGTTTCCTGCCGATAAAGCGGCGATAATTTTACCGCCCAGGCTTGATAATATGGCCCCTATTTTTTAAAAAAAAGCTAATTGAGCACTTCCTGTCTCCATCCATCTAGTGCAAAATATCGTTTACAGTTTCCACGAACAGGGGAAATCATAAGCAAAGTCTTATCTGTGCCCCGTTTGGAAGTCTGACATCCAGGAAAGTTTGCAAAATGCAAGGCATTAAGGGCCATATGTATCAAGGCAAAATGGGTTCGCAAACGCCGAAATTCGCAGAATTTCGGCATTTGCGAACCCATTTCCGCTAAATGGTATGTATGAAACATTTTTGGTGCAAAATAAGGAATCGCTAAATTTGCCATTCCTTATTTTGCGATTGCATTTAACGAATTGCAAATTTTGCGATTCCTTAAATGCAATGTATCAAGGAAAAAAACATTCCAAAATGCCATTAAGGAATCGCAAATTACCACCAACTTCTAGTTGGTGGTAAGTTACGAATTCTTTTTAAAAGCATTTTTTTAAAAATCAAAAGGTGGCATGTGATGCTCAAACATGCCCTTAGGGCATGTATGTGCACCCTGTGCGCGCACATGTCATTTTCAGGGGTGCAGCAGGGTGTTCTTGAGACACCCCTGCACCCTTGAAAATATTCACAATTTGCGATTAGCAAATTCCGATTCGCAATTTCCCCTTCATTCCTATGGGCCTCCTGGCCCATAGAAATGAATAGGAAATTATTCCTTAATTGCGATTCGCAATTTGCTAATCGCAATTATGGAATTTTAAGGAATCGCTAAAAATAAGCGATTTTCTACATACATACCATTTTGCGATTTCTAAATAGCGATTCCTTAAAATTCGCTATTTAGGAATCGCAAAACGGAATGTTGATACATATGGCCCTCTGTAATTACTTGGTTCGCAAACATGGGTGCAGGTGCACAATTTGCACCAGCAACTGTATTCACAGTGCAATCAGACCAAATTGTTTTAAAATGTTATCACTTGTCTAGGAACACCAAAGACTTTTGGGGCATATTCACAAGAAAATGTCAGATTGTGGAGCTGCACCAAATTTGGCAGCGCCATGCTCTGACATTTTCAAAACGCAGGGATGCGCTGTATTCAAAAGAACATGGCACACCCCTGTGTTCCCATTAGAGCTGGCAAAAAAATAGCTGCCTAGCACCAGTGCAGGCGCCCTGCTGCCATGTTGCAAGGGTGCTGGCAATGCAGGGCCAATTGTTTACGTGCAGGAAGGGACACATCCTGCACATAAACAATCCATAATGGTGATTTGCACCATCAATGTGTGCTGCAGAATGCAGCATGCATGGAAAGAGCAAAAAAGAGGAGAAATTAATCATTTCTCCTTGTTGCGCCATTGCGTCTGGAATTCCATAGTGTTCGGTTTTGGTGCTGCCTCAGCCTTGTAAATCTGGGGTAGCGTCAAAAAGCAATGGGTGTTGGGAGTGGAATGCCAGCAGCAACACCCATTGCACTCCCCTTTGCCACAGCGTATGGCAAGGGAAAGTGGCATATTTAAAGGTGGCATTAAGCCACACAGAGTGGCTTAGCGCCACCTTGTAAATATGGAAAAAGGCGCTGCGCCACCGGAGCATCAAAAAATGTGACGTTCTGGTGGCGCGGAGAGCTTGTAAATATGCCCCTCTGTTTGTAGATCTACCTTAAGCACAAGTATTTTTAAAGTACAGTTATAAGCTATATGGAATTCCCTCTTTTTTGAGAAGATATTTTGGTAAGCATTGCTGATACTCCAAGACTGAATTGCGCCTCTCCGGAGTGTTCTTGCCATAATAAATTGGCTAACCTGAAATGGCATACAAGACAATAGACACGTTGTTTCAGCGTTTTCATTTGATTTGATAGTGCACCTGAAAATTGTAAGAATTTATAGCAGAAGAAATCAGATCTCACAGTAGCTACTTACAAAAATGTATGAAAAGCATAGTCGATTAGGTTGGAAAAGGGAGTCACTACTACTAACCCTTACATGAGTGGATGCCATCAGAAGTTATAATCTACTTTAGGTGTTTAGTTTTCCTTATGTAAACGTTATCAATAACATGTCTGCATAACTAGGCCTTTTCATGAGCAATTTACAATATTTCATTCGTTCAGCGAAATCACACTAAAATGTAATTTATCCTACCACCAAGATTCTATCACTCTTCTTTTTTAGTAGTCTTCCATCATGCAGGATGCTGTCATTCAGACACTTAACAGCAGCAAGAACTAAATGTTGACTATATAAGAGCTTCTATAGCCCTCACTTTATCCGAGGCTCTCATTTGTAGTCATGATTTCCGGACAGCTCATTTTCAGGGGGTCTCTGAATACCTGATAGTTCATTTGAGCCTACATAGCATTTTAGAACCTTGAGAGAAGTAATAATCCAGTCTTTCATTATTTCATTGATGAGTTTTGCTCTCACTACCAGCCATTCATATTTAAAACACGAAGAATCCTGTTTTGAAGCTGGTGCACATGTCAATTGAATGAATTGGATGGAACTGAATGATATTTCTAAAGCACAAAAACGCACCAAGAGCATTCAAGAATTCATAGAAACGAGTCTTTAGCTATTATTTAAGCTGTCTAAATGTGGGATGTGCAGTACTTTGAATCTGAATCCGATATCTATCACAAGATGGTATAACGAATAAAAAAAATTCTGAACTAGCAATACTGAAGTTGTAGATAAGTGGGCGAGTAGTGCATTCATCTTGAAAGTTTTCCTACCCCATTTTTAGTTTGAACGCTCTCTTTCATTCCGATTCGGAGTGATCTGTGTATGAAGCTTTACTTTATTTTGTGTGCCGTCTGGCAACAAAGATTCAACTAGCCAATTGTTTCTTTTACAAAACCTATATTGCATTTGTCCTTGACCCTCAGCCAGCAGTGTTTTTTATTTTTGCATAGTGAGCTTATCCTGCTCAAGATAATCAATCCAAAAATTAAAAAGTACCTTCCTCAAATGACAGGTTGCCTTGCTGATGCAGTGGATGTATGACGATACAACGCATACTTTTACAACGCCTACCTTTACAACACATTTTTTACACCACAACATCCATTACAACGCATACCATTACAACGCATGCCATTACAACGAATTCTTTGAAACTACCTTTACAACGCATTTCACTACAACGTATACTACATTTACAACGCATACCATTACAACGCATAACATTACATTGCATGTAAGGTAACTATTGTATAGTGTAGGGGTAAAAATTACTATTCTTACTCCAGGGGGTGCAACAGTAGGGTAAGTGTTGGATAGTGTACGGGTAAAAATTTCTATTCTAACTCCAGGGGGTGCAACAGTAGGGTAAGTATTGGAAAGTGTAGGGGTTAAAATTACTATTCTAACTCCAGGGGGTGCAACAGTAGGGTAAGTGTTGGATAGTGTAGGGGTACTATATGTTGTAATGCTATGCGTTGTAATGGTATGCGTTGTAATGACTGCGTTGTAATGGCATGTGGAAGGGCGAGATTTTGATCGATACCTTATCACTATTGATCTAAAACCCCGATCTGGTCGACTGAACCTTTATTGCCTGTCATTGAGGGAAGAAAGTGCATCTCTTACCAAGTTAGTTCACCCAATAAAGGACTCCGCTCCAAAGGATCACAAACAACTTCTAGCTTTCAAAGGTTTATTATAAGGTCAAGATAAGTTGCAGGTACAAGCATCTCAGAATGAGATTTACCAGATACACGGGCCCAACTACATACATGTGCTCTCTGAAAGCCCTCAGACGAGCAACGGAAACTACAAGAACCAGTTCTAAAAATAATAGGGCTATTAGCATAGACACGTATTGAGATCTCTCTGTCATTTACAGCCGGAGGGAAAATACAGGTTAGGCTGTCCCTACCCTGATCTAGATGGTATCCCTACTTAACCAGGTCCCAACCTAACAAAAGGTGTCAGCAGTGAATGACTCTCAAGGGAAGTCACCCACTCTCAGTCTCTTGGTGAAAACCTATAGTTCTCCAGTCATGACCCCTCTCTGCCTACCCATCCGCTCTCTAAAGGGTCCTCAGGCATCTGCTCTAACTCCACCCAGGGGTGCTGTCCCTAATACAAAAATACAACAACATTTAGGACGCCCCTCGTGAGACGCCCCTCACGTGGTGTAGCTTCTGGCTTTTTCCATGATGAAGCCTTGTGGTTAGAGTCGACCTTGCTTCTCAGACTCTTCTCCGGCCCGCTGATACCCCTTAAACATTCCGGAACCCTCCTCCATGTCTGGTCCGTCTCCCGAACAAACCCCTATTCATATTATTTATAATTGAATACCCCCTTTTCTCTTACAGACAGACATCAGCAGCCAAAATCCCAATTCTCATGGTCTTCCAACAGCGTTGCAACATTCCCCGGCCCAGACTAATATGTGTAAATCAACGTTAAAACTTTTCAGGCCTACAACATTTCTCATAATGATTATAGCATTCAACTTTTTCTTTAATTAATAGCATGTTAGTACTCTTATTCTGCTATTCAGTAAACACATCTATAAATCATAGTCTATTAACGTTAGTACTTAAAACATTAGTGCAATCCATGTTGTGAAATTGAACCACCTTCCCCCTCCCTTCTAGCTCTGGCCCTGAGGCCTACCTCGTTCTACGTTTAACCGTATGCCATCTTACATTTTAGCAAAAACAACAAGTGATGGACTGAATGTGGATCAATGTCACACACTCCCCCAGTCAAAAGATCTGGGCCCAAATCCATCGTTTTTTTGCACTCCACACCACCCTGGGTTAGACAATGGCGATATGCAAATCAGCTCTGACCCTGTTGCCCCATGGGAACAGTCCAGTCCGAACTACAAAAGCCATGTCCTTCCCAGAACGGAATCAAGCATCCGAGGACCGGACCGGTTTCGAGGTAACACCTCTCATCAGCCCGGCTAGCTTGACTCCAAGTGGTGTGGAGTGCCTGGGACCCACGTCTGGGCATCCCCAGCGCACTTAGGGCGGCAATTGCAAAAACAACAAGTGATGGACTGAATGTAGACAATGGCGATATGCAAATGGGCAACAGGGTCAGAGCTGATTTGCATATCGCCATTGTCTAACCCAGGGTGGTGTGGAGTGCAAAAAAACGATGGATTTGGGCCCAGATCTTTTGACTGGGGGAATGTGTGACATTGATCCACATTCGGTCCATCACTTGTTGTTTTTGCAATTGCCGCCCTAAGTGCGCTGGGGATGCCCAGACGTGGGTCCCAGGCACTCCACACCACTTGGAGTCAAGCTAGCCGGGCTGATGAGAGGTGTTACCTCGAAACCGGTCCGGTCCTCGGATGCTTGATTCCGTTCTGGGAAGGACATGGCTTTTGTAGTTCGGACTGGACTGTTCCCATGGGGCAACAGGGTCAGAGCTGATTTGCATATCGCCATTGTCTAACCCAGGGTGGTGTGGAGTGCAAAAAAACGATGGATTTGGGCCCAGATCTTTTGACTGGGGGAATGTGTGACATTGATCCACATTCGGTCCATCACTTGTTGTTTTTGCAATTGCCGCCCTAAGTGCGCTGGGGATGCCCAGACGTGGGTCCCAGGCACTCCACACCACTTGGAGTCAAGCTAGCCGGGCTGATGAGAGGTGTTACCTCGAAACCGGTCCGGTCCTCGGATGCTTGATTCCGTTCTGGGAAGGACATGGCTTTTGTAGTTCGGACTGGACTGTTCCCATGGGGCAACAGGGTCAGAGCTGATTTGCATATCGCCATTGTCTAACCCAGGGTGGTGTGGAGTGCAAAAAAACGATGGATTTGGGCCCAGATCTTTTGACTGGGGGAATGTGTGACATTGATCCACATTCGGTCCATCACTTGTTGTTTTTGCAATTGCCGCCCTAAGTGCGCTGGGGATGCCCAGACGTGGGTCCCAGGCACTCCACACCACTTGGAGTCAAGCTAGCCGGGCTGATGAGAGGTTTTACCTCGAAACCGGTCCGGTCCTCGGATGCTTGATTCCGTTCTGGGAAGGACATGGCTTTTGTAGTTCGGACTGGACTGTTCCCATGGGGCAACAGGGTCAGAGCTGATTTGCATATCGCCATTGTCTAACCCAGGGTGGTGTGGAGTGCAAAAAAACGATGGATTTGGGCCCAGATCTTTTGACTGGGGGAATGTGTGACATTGATCCACATTCGGTCCATCACTTGTTGTTTTTGCAATTGCCGCCCTAAGTGCGCTGGGGATGCCCAGACGTGGGTCCCAGGCACTCCACACCACTTGGAGTCAAGCTAGCCGGGCTGATGAGAGGTGTTACCTCGAAACCGGTCCGGTCCTCGGATGCTTGATTCCGTTCTGGGAAGGACATGGCTTTTGTAGTTCGGACTGGACTGTTCCCATGGGGCAACAGGGTCAGAGCTGATTTGCATATCGCCATTGTCTAACCCAGGGTGGTGTGGAGTGCAAAAAAACGATGGATTTGGGCCCAGATCTTTTGACTGGGGGAATGTGTGACATTGATCCACATTCGGTCCATCACTTGTTGTTTTTGCAATTGCCGCCCTAAGTGCGCTGGGGATGCCCAGACGTGGGTCCCAGGCACTCCACACCACTTGGAGTCAAGCTAGCCGGGCTGATGAGAGGTGTTACCTCGAAACCGGTCCGGTCCTCGGATGCTTGATTCCGTTCTGGGAAGGACATGGCTTTTGTAGTTCGGACTGGACTGTTCCCATGGGGCAACAGGGTCAGAGCTGATTTGCATATCGCCATTGTCTAACCCAGGGTGGTGTGGAGTGCAAAAAAACGATGGATTTGGGCCCAGATCTTTTGACTGGGGGAATGTGTGACATTGATCCACATTCGGTCCATCACTTGTTGTTTTTGCAATTGCCGCCCTAAGTGCGCTGGGGATGCCCAGACGTGGGTCCCAGGCACTCCACACCACTTGGAGTCAAGCTAGCCGGGCTGATGAGAGGTGTTACCTCGAAACCGGTCCGGTCCTCGGATGCTTGATTCCGTTCTGGGAAGGACATGGCTTTTGTAGTTCGGACTGGACTGTTCCCATGGGGCAACAGGGTCAGAGCTGATTTGCATATCGCCATTGTCTAACCCAGGGTGGTGTGGAGTGCAAAAAAACGATGGATTTGGGCCCAGATCTTTTGACTGGGGGAATGTGTGACATTGATCCACATTCGGTCCATCACTTGTTGTTTTTGCAATTGCCGCCCTAAGTGCGCTGGGGATGCCCAGACGTGGGTCCCAGGCACTCCACACCACTTGGAGTCAAGCTAGCCGGGCTGATGAGAGGTGTTACCTCGAAACCGGTCCGGTCCTCGGATGCTTGATTCCGTTCTGGGAAGGACATGGCTTTTGTAGTTCGGACTGGACTGTTCCCATGGGGCAACAGGGTCAGAGCTGATTTGCATATCGCCATTGTCTAACCCAGGGTGGTGTGGAGTGCAAAAAAACGATGGATTTGGGCCCAGATCTTTTGACTGGGGGAATGTGTGACATTGATCCACATTCGGTCCATCACTTGTTGTTTTTGCAATTGCCGCCCTAAGTGCGCTGGGGGTGCCCAGACGTGGGTCCCAGGCACTCCACACCACTTGGAGTCAAGCTAGCCGGGCTGATGAGAGGTGTTACCTCAAAACCGGTCCGGTCCTCGGATGCTTGATTCCGTTCTGGGAAGGACATGGCTTTTGTAGTTCGGACTGGACTGTTCCCATGGGGCAACAGGGTCAGAGCTGATTTGCATATCGCCATTGTCTAACCCAGGGTGGTGTGGAGTGCAAAAAAACGATGGATTTGGGCCCAGATCTTTTGACTGGGGGAATGTGTGACATTGATCCACATTCGGTCCATCACTTGTTGTTTTTGCATCTTACATTTTAGCAGCTACACAACATGGATTCAGGAATAATCACGTCTAATAAAATCATATAGTTTCACACATTTCTGTATTAGTTCCACTTCTACTTAAATCTCTACATTAACTACACATTTCAGAATATAGATGTAGGTACTATCAGCACTCATGGCATTTCTCTTCATGACTTGTGCTTACTACGTGTAAGTGTGACGCACTTCTACATTTAGGTCAGTTTGCGCTCTCTCAGTTCCCCCCTTTGATGACCTCTCGGGGTCATCATTAACATTTAAACTGCAGTGATTGCTAGCATAACTCGTTTCTGTGTTTCCAGAGCCCTCAGACTCCTGTACTGACTATCTTGTATGGCAGCCAATCTCTGCAGCTGTTTTCTCTGAGCCCTCTCTGACCTTCTTGCTCTGTACCATTTGAATACCCTCACCAATCCCCACAACACGATCCCACAGATCAATATTATGATGATAGGTTTTAGTATTTTCCACACAAAGCTTTTGCCTAAGGTGGTGAGCCAACCTCCAGCTTCACTCATTCCATGGCCCACCCTTTCCCAGACATTTTCTCTACTCAGGTCTTCGATCTCCTTGTGAATATTCGTTATGTTCCTAATAACCTTCTCAAGGGGCTTCGAATTGTCTGGAATGTAGGTACAACATTCCTGGACCTTCAAAGCCTTACAGACTCCGCCCTCTTTTGCTAATAGGACGTCTAATGCAAGACGGTTCTGGAGAACCATAGCCCTTATCGATTGCATCTCTCCTTCTACCAGCATTAAAGACTGAGCAGTGCTGGCAGACAACCTGTCTACGACTGTTGCCAGTCGTCGAATTTTAACATCATTAAGGATTAATCCCAAAAGAGGGAACACAGCTCCAAAGACATCTCCTACCATTTCTACACCTCCTACATCTCTCTTTCCCCTCGATGATGTCTTGCCCTCGATGATCTCTAAGTCTTGGGCATGATATATTTTAGGGAAGATAATTGCCAAGTAACATGATCCATACCAGTTGTCAGGTAGTCTCACGTAGGCATTTCTTCCACATACAAAATACACATTTGGAATCACTTGCATTCCCTTCAGGAAGTCCTTAGTATAGTACTCTAAATTGAAAGCATGTTCACAGCTGACTTCTCCCACGTATACATTTTCATAATACGTTTTGGCTCTATGAAGACATAACTTTCCTCTCTGTGTTCTATCTAAAGCTATTGGACCACTACTACCCTTTCTCTTGTGCGCCTTCTCTTCCTCGGTCCAATCTGTTTTCCATTGTCCTGATTTTTTCAAAATCTTTTGTCTCCTATTTCGATCATCCACCTGCCCTATGAACTTTTTCTCGACTTCTGACACCTTGCATGTCAGGTTATTTCTGCGGGCATGTGAAGTATCTAAGGTAATCCAAGGAATGAAAAACTTTGCCAACCTGTCTTCACTCTTCCAGTAGTCCCATTTATTCATTTGTTTATAATTTGGGACTTCTGGTAACACTGCATCGTAATTGGAGAAATAGTATTCAAAACGATCTCTCCCATAGAATATACTAAGCAACAAGCTACATGTAATGCCATATGTCAGCGGGAGGTGATGATATCGAATGCCTTCATCTACAGACGCCGGCAACTGCATGCACACATAACAGTCCTTGACCTCCATGGCATCCACGTATTCATATAAAAGTTTAGCATAAGCATTAGACCTAAAGTCTCCTTGGGACTCATCTACGTGTAACCTGCGGGCTTCTGCAGCTAATAACGCTTTTTCTTGTGTGTTTTCCCCTTTCTCACCAGCAACGGTGGGTGTAAGCGCCTCTACAGATTTCACATCAGTTACCTTTGCATCTTCCTCACATCCCTTTACATAAGAGACTGTTACTACTAAAGCTATTAATATTATTACTCCTACTATTAGTGTGCCTATTATACATTTAGCTCTGCGGTTCTGGGTGCCGGCCTCCATTTCGTCAGACTGTATGGCTCTTTCGTATCTTGACACAAAGTTCTTTTCTTTTCGTTCCTTTACAGTCTCTTTACTCCTTTTGTCCTTAGAACCACACAACTGGAAGCTGACAACCTTCCTCGCAAAAGTCCTTTAACAGTTCAATACAGACAACCCTAGCCCTTCTCCATCAACTCAAGGGAAGGTCCCTAAAATTCTCTGCATCCTGGGCGCTAGGTGATCTTCTTTTCTTCTCGCTTATTTACAAAGTCTTTTAAGCATCTACTACCAGGCCCGTGCCTGCAGCTTCGATAGCAAAGTTCAATATTTCCATACGAAGGTTGTGCTCTTCATGGGCTGTTATCTTTGTACCAAAATCGGGGAATTGCAATTCTGTGAGAAACATGTGTTTTAACTTGCTGAGACGGGGAGGTCGGGGAAGCATGAATGTCAGTGACCCTTCTTGTTCGACTCCGGGTACTAACAGTCGTATTTCCACTGTGACGATGGGCTCAGAACTGGACACCACCACCGCTCGGATCCTCCCTGTCACCGGTTTCGAAGACATCTGTCGCCAGATATGTCCACTCAGGGGTGGAGTATCTTCTGCTAGGTGCACGCACTCTTCTTGACCTCCTCAAGGCCGGTGCTTCAGCGCCCTGAGCACCTTCTTCCGGGTCTGAATCCTCTGATATCGGAGGAAGGGTTCTCTCTGGAGTTGACCTCAGACTAGAGCTTCTTCTCTGTGGCCAATCAGCTTCTCCACGTGCCCTTCGACTCCTTCTCCTTCTTGTCTGTTCACGCTCTCTGTCAGACCTGTCAGTGTCTGACTCGTACTCCCAGCTACTTTCCCCTTCAGTAGCGTCGTCTGTTCCGCTGCTGTACTGACCGTCCTCAGCTTGGTCAGACTCGTTCCCTGCTTCCGCTGGCACCTCTACAGCTTGGCTAGCCCCCTCTATGGCTTCTCGGTCCGTTGCTGGACGTCTATCCGAGAGAGGAGCTGTGTCTTCCAGAGGTGCTGGAACCCTCCGCGTATGTGACGCGTGGATCCAGTTGGGCAGGCCTCCCACCTTCACTGCCGTGTTCGTGATCAGGATGATCTGGAAGGGCCCACGCCAACGAACATCCAAGCAGCTTCTTCTCACGTGTTTTTTCACCAGGACCCAGTCCCCAGGAAGCAAGTCATGACACGGGTCCTGGCACGATGGTACCTCGGCAGCCTGCACCTGAAGGGACACAGAATGAATGGCGTCAGACAGCCCCTTACAATAGTCCAGGATCATATCATCTGTGATGCTAATCAGTGCAGCAGTTGGGACAGAAGGTAACCTCATTGCTCTTCCCATCAACACCTCATGAGGTGACAAACCCGTTCTCCTATCTGGGGTACTACGGAGGCTTATAAGGACCAATGGCAACGCGTCAGGCCAACTCAAGGATGTTGATGAACACACCTTTGCCATTCTGGCCTTGATGGTGCCATTTATCTGCTCCACAATTCCTGAAGCCTCTGGTCGATAACTGCAATGCAATTCCTGATCTATGTTCAAAGCCGCACAAATCATTTTCACAAGTGAGCTGTTGAAATGCGTTCCCCTATCTGATTCCAAAGAGGCCGGCACCCCGAAGCGCGGAATAAGCTCTCTAAGTAGTAACTTGGCTACTGTGAGGGTGTCGCACCTACGTGTAGGGTATGCCTCAACCCATCTGGAGAATACGCAAACAACCACCAAGACATAGCGGAGGCGGTTGCACCTTGGCATTTCAATAAAATCTATCTGCATTCGATTGAATGGACCTCCTGACCTCCCAATGTGGCTCAGTGCAACTGGTGTCTTTTTCCCTACATTCAACTGCTGACACGTCACACAACGCTGGCACACTGCTTCGGCTGCTATTCTGAACTTAGGGTTGTACCAGGTCTGTCTAAACACTCTCAGCATAGCATCTCTTCCTAAGTGGACGGGACCATGTATGTGTCTGGCCATTGGGCTCACCATCTCATTGGGCAACACTGCTCTGCCATCTGCTGAGACCCAGAAATGGGCCTCACCCATCACACATCCTGCCTTTTGCCATGTTTCTTTTTCACAATCAGGAGCATTTTCTTGCATGTCTTTCAGTTCGTCCCAAGTATCAACAGTTTCTAATATCATGGCTAATTCAGTCCTTACATTTATGCCACCCACTTCCACCTCTGTGAACGAGTACCCTGTTTCCGCGCAATACCGCGCGACTTCGTCGGCATATCTATTGCCTTGTGACACGAAGTCCATATTTCTGGTATGTGCGGTGCACTTCACAACTGCGATACCTGCTGGACATTGCAACGCCTCTAACAACAGGCGCACAAACTCTCCATTGCGAATGGGAGAGCCTGAAGAGGTCATGAACCCTCTTTGAGACCACAACTGCCCGTAATCATGAACTACCCCGTAACCATACTGACTGTCAGTGTATATGGTGACTCGGATTTGATTGCTTGCCAAGCAGGCACGCGTCAGGGCAATAATCTCGGCTACCTGAGCGGAGTGTACTCCTTCCAGGCATCCAGCTTCCACAACTCCAGTAATTGTACAAACAGCGTAAGCTGCTCTCAACTGCCCAACTTCGTCTCTTACACATGAGCCATCGACAAAGAAAATTTCATCTGGGTCAGTCAGTGGCTCATCTACGATGTCGGGTCTTGGTTTGGTGCATAGTTCAGTCACATCGAGGCAGTCATGGTCTGTACATTCATCCTCATCCTCAATATCGTTTGGAAGTGGCATCAAGGTAGCAGGATTTAAAACAGAGCATCTTCTGAGGGTCACGTTCTCTGCAGCAAGAATGACTTGCTCATAGCGCGTGAGCCTGCTGTTCGTCAGATGCTGTGTTTTGGTCCTGGTCATCAACAATTCAACAGAGTGGGGCACATGCACCTCTAACGGGTGCCCCATGACTATATTTTCACACCTCTCAATGCTGACACCTGTTGCGGCAACGGATTTGAGACATCCGGGCAACGCTGCGGCTACTGGGTCTAAAGTAGCCGAGAAGTAAGCGACTGGTCTACGGGCATTCCCATGAATTTGGACTAACACAGACAGCGCGCAACCCTCTCTCTCACAACAGTAGAGCAAGAATGGTTTATCGTAATCTGGCATTCCCAGAGCCGGAGCACGACACAAGTCCTCTCTCAGCTGCAGGAACGCCATCAAACAGTCTTTGTCCCATGGTACCGGATCGCTCACCTCCTTGTGCGTCAGTTTTTGCAAGGGCTTTGCTTTCAGTGAAAAGTTTGCAATCCACTGTCGGCAATATCCCACCATTCCTAGGAACATCCTGACTTCTCTCTGTGTTTTAGGCGCATTCATCTTCATGATGGCCTCTATCCTGTCTGGTGACACTTTCCGTTTACCTTTCTCAATTCTGTGTCCCAAGTACTGCACCTCTGTCAGGCAGTACTGCAATTTTCCCGGGGACACCTTATGCCCATTCTCAGCTAGGTGATTTAACAAAGCAATAGAGTCTTCCCTGCAAGCTTCCTCTGTTTCTGACGCCACAAGGAGGTCGTCTATGTACTGGACCAGAACTGACCTCTGGGGCAGCACTAGACTTTCAAGATTTTTCTTTAGAAGCTGGTTGAAGATCGATGGGCTCTCTGTATACCCCTGAGGAATACGACACCATGTTAGGACGCGACCTTCCAGCTTAAATGCGAAAAGAAAATGGCTTTCCTCGTCCAGAGGGATCGAGAAGAAAGCCTGACAAAGATCAATTACAGTGAACCATTCTGCTTGGAACGGTATCTGAAACAGGATCACTGATGGATTCGGTACCACTGGACAACACGAAACGACTATGTTATTAATCTTTCTGAGGTCCTGCACTATCCGGAATTTCCCATTTGGTTTCTGCAAACCCATAATCGGGGAGTTACATGGACTACCCTCGATTTCCTTCAGTATTCCCTGCTTAATCATTGATTCGATCACGGGTTTTATGCCTGCAATCGTTTCTGGAGTCAATTTATATTGAGGTGTTCTTGGAAACTCAGCATGCGGTTTCACTACAATTTTCACTGGGTCCACCCCTTTCACCAACCCAATCTCTTCCCCAGTGAAATCCCACACTTCTGGAGCTACTGTCTCTCTCAGATCCCAGGGGAGCTCGTCTACTGTCAGAGTGGGATACAACTCCACACATATTCTGGAATTTGCGACTTTAAAGTCAGCATCATCGTCATTAGTCAATACCTCCACTCCCTGTGGTGTGCAGTATATGGTGCAATTTAACTTGCACAAAAGGTCTCTTCCTAGCAGACATACAGGACTAGAATCGCAAACCACAAACTGATGCTCATCACTGTACTTCCCTATTTTCACCTGCACGGGTTCAGTCAGAGGACTGGTCATTCTCCTGTTAGCGACTCCCACCACTTGTATGGTCTCTCCAGACATGGGCAGGCCTGGAACTGCGGCTGACCTGATCGTGGATCGAGTGGCTCCTGTGTCCACTAGAAATGTCGTGGGGAACCCTGCCATTTCGGCCTCAACATAGGGTCCCCTCTGGTCTACCTCCAGAGCTGCCCCGAGGGTGCAGTCTTCCCTTTCCACTCTCTGTCCAGTTAGTGGGTCCACATAATAGCACTCCTCTCCTCCTACAAACAGGGGCATCTGTCTATACGTCTTACCCATGGTCCCTACTCTGGGTGGCTGCGGGAACTGGGCTCGGGGAGGAGGGCCCCCCCCTTTGAGCACCTTTCCCTGGTATTGCGTTACCCCTCTTGTAGGCGCGCTCTGGGTCTCTTCCTCTTCTACCTCTTGGTCTCCTATCTCAACATTATAGGGACACTCGCGTTTCCAATGCCCCACCTCGTTACACTGGTGGCACCTTGTTGTTTTCTTTAAGGCAGCTATATCTATCCTGGGTCTAAAGGTGGAGTTCTCCTCATTGCCTTTGTTCTGACTGTACTGTTTCTTTCCTCCAGTACCTGTTCCTGGTTGCTGTTGCTGCTGTCCCCCCTTCCCTGCTGCCTGCATCTGTACCACCATCAGTTTCTCTTTTAGTTTCTTAGCCTTGGAGTCTATCTCATCACAGCAGTACCTGGCATACCTCAGTATTTCGTCTAGGGGTTTATTTTGCCAACAAATCAAGTGTTGCTGTATCATTAAACTAATATCCGGTCTCAGGCCCAAGACGAACTTGGACACAAATTGCCCTATGTCCTTTGGATCCATTACATCCAGACCGCTATACTGTTTAAACGCCTTCAGCAATCTCTCATAGTATTCGTGAACTGTCTCTTTGGGTTCCTGTCTTGTTCGGTCAATTTTTACCCAATCTATGTCTTGCATTGGCACTTTATCTTTCAGCCAAGTCATTACTCTTTCGAATTTTGCCATCACACTCTCAGACGGCCCATTGGTCTTAGCATCTCTCTCGGGCTCTGTGGTGGGCCACTCAGCGCTAACCTTGCATGCGGTCCACAAATCTCCTGGCACTACAATGTCAAACAGCGTGTTCAAATCTATCCATAGGACCTTTGAGATTTTTACGAATCTCTCAACTTGCTTATACCACTCCACTGGGTTTTCCCGCAGTTTGGGGAAGGAGGTGGTAAAAGCAGCTAAATCTCCCCTACTCCAAGGGACGTGGACATAGGTCCCATTTGCGACTTCCCTCAAAGGGTATGCCTCTACTCCCTGCTGTCCTCCTGGTGTCATACCAAGTGTGCTTCTCCTGACGGTCCCCCTCTTGGACCACCTCTCTTCCCACTTATCCAGTGCCCTCCATGTCCTTATTCCAGTGATCAGCTCCCTTATGTGTGTTTTCAATCCGATGGTTCTCCTCTCATCTAGCTCTCTATCTGAATAATGTAGCCTGTGGTTACCCTGTAATGCTTTAGTCCTTGACAGGTCCACCATATATTTGCCTGCTAGTTCAACTAACTTCTCATGAATTGTTCTCGCTTTTCGAGTGATGTCCTTTGCCATGAACAGTATTTCATCTTGCTCATACATTTCCATTCTTTCTAAAGGCAGGGTACCATCTACCATGTCATCCAGGTCTGACCTTAAGCTGGAGACATCGAGTCTTTTGGCTTTTATCTCTGCTCGCAATAACTCCTTCGAGGGAGGTTCACAGGTTTCTCTCCCATCCCAACTCCGGGCCCTACGTTTGGGTTCTGGAGAGTTGGGAAGTGTTCTCTCTTGCTCCCATCTCTCCAGGTCCCATGCTCGGCCATCCGATCTTGGAAGGTGATGGAACACGGGCCTGTTACCCCCTATCTTACCTCGTCCATTCTCTCCTCTCTTTTCACAGTAGGACTCTCTGCTATTCTCCCTTCGGTCTCCATTCTCTCTTGGCCTCGTATCACTCAGTATCCGATACGATCCTTCCTGGTTTCCCATATTCCCTGGGCTGCGCTCATGCCCGTCATCACAGGGACTATGGTGCGACCTCTCGCAACTCTCATTCTGTTCTCTGTTGCCGGGCCCACAGTGGATACACTTAAAGCTGTCTCTGTACTCCCGAGCCCTCCTGTCTTCATCACTACGTATTGGGCGAGACAACCCCCTGTTCTCTGGGCCCCCGTTTTCTAGGTCTGCTCTACCTTCCTCCCGGGCCCAATGGGTGACTCCCCTACTGTCCTTCTTCCTCCCGTCCCACTCCGGACTGCTCTCTTCAGCCCCGCAGTGAGTCCGGGCTCTGCTGTCCTGACTTTCCCTTTCAGCTTCCGCAGCTATGATGTTCTTGTGAGCCTCTACTGCCTCATCCCACTTTTTCATGTACTCGTTTAACTCCTGAAGGGATTTCCGTCCTGATCCCCTCATCTCCACCGGCCATCTAATGTCCTCCAGATCCCCGGCGGTGTGTAATGGGGTGCTCCACTCTCTTGGTATCGGCAACTGGCTTGGGGAGTTGATCGTATCATTCCTCCTTGCCATCTCTGCTCTTTCCCTGTCCCTCCGTACCCGTTCCTCCCCTCTAGCCCTGTCTGGGTCATATATCGATACTATAGGACCTATGGTAACAGGTACTTGTAGTGCATCGGGTAATGCGTAGGATGTGGCACACTCCGTCTCTGGCGGCTTTTGCACCACAAACCTCCCGACCACCTGTTGCACCTGGCTAGGCTGGGACAGTTCTTTCTTTGCAGCGGGATCCCAATCAGGACTGGGAAGCGGCCTATGCTCTCCTGCATTGCCCCCCCCCTTCTCGCTATCCTCAACATCTCCCCCTGCTCTGTTATACGGGAGTGGCCTGTCTGTCAATAATCTGTTTATCAGGCTGTCCTCTGTCTCGCTCTCGTCATCTTCTTCTAGGGGGCTTTTATTCCCGGGCATCTCTAACACTGGATATAATTTATTTACTTCCATGTTATGCACCCTCCATCTTTTAGCATCCGCATCCCACTTGGCATTCTGTACTGCCCTTACCGAACGTTTCACTCTTTCTTGCCGTCTGTTCATGTTCTTTTCATGCGCTGCCCTAATCCATGCATTAAGGGCTTCAAACTGGGTCGGTCTAGGCAAGGGTCTCGTTGAAGTCATAATTGCTTTTAATCTGTGTAACACCTCTAATCTGAACGTCCCGTACTTCGGGAACGTGAGTTCCTCATTTCCATCTGTAAGCTTACTCCACTCTGAGATCCACAGAATCGTATGCAGCCCAACATGTGTCCCCATATAACGAGCTGGTGTACCCTCCGGCGGGGCTTCTTCCCCTTCATACGATCCCCGCCGCTCTCTTTTAAACAGCGCTCTTAACCATTTAAAACACTTCATAATTATGCGCAAAATTTCCAGCTTGAATACTTTGTTTACTTCCTGATGACAATCCACCAATCCTAGTGCGGCTTTGCTAGCTGGCCTATCGCAGCGCGGTCTTCCACCGGCCGGCCAATCCCAGCGCGGCACTTTCTGACGTCACTAGTCTCCGCTTCGCAGCAGCACCCCTCCTTTCTCAGCTCTCCTCGCGGTCATGCATGCGTCCCATTCATACTCTGGAAAATGACTACTTCCGACCAAGCGGTCACTTTCCTCGACTGTACGTCCACAGTCTATCTGTAATTGTCAACACAACTGACGAGATGTCTATCGTCTCTCTGATAGGTTCTTTACACACACACAGTAACCTCCGACCAGCGTCCGTTACTCACGCACTCACTCTTACGTTCCCCCTATCTCGGTCTTCCGGGTGATCAATGGTACCTCATGACCCCCTTCACTCTAGTTAACAATTACTCTGGGTGTCCGATACACCCGAACCACTTAAGCTCTCCTTGAACTTAAGATTTCCACCGGTTGTGCGCGCTCACAACCTGTTCCACAGTCACTCTACAGGCATTCAACTCCGCCAGACATTACAACATAGATACAATACAAAACACCGCAATCTTCACATGCATGACCCTTTATACTCACTCTCGACCGATACTGCTGCTTTTCTGTCTCACGTCATCCGGTCCTTCTTCGGCGGGCGGTTCTTCCGATCATCGATCTCTAGGGGCCTTGGGGTAATCTAACCTGGCCTAGATCACCTTCCTCAAGAAGGCAACCATCCTCTATAGCTACCAACTGGAAGGGCGAGATTTTGATCGATACCTTATCACTATTGATCTAAAACCCCGATCTGGTCGACTGAACCTTTATTGCCTGTCATTGAGGGAAGAAAGTGCATCTCTTACCAAGTTAGTTCACCCAATAAAGGACTCCGCTCCAAAGGATCACAAACAACTTCTAGCTTTCAAAGGTTTATTATAAGGTCAAGATAAGTTGCAGGTACAAGCATCTCAGAATGAGATTTACCAGATACACGGGCCCAACTACATACATGTGCTCTCTGAAAGCCCTCAGACGAGCAACGGAAACTACAAGAACCAGTTCTAAAAATAATAGGGCTATTAGCATAGACACGTATTGAGATCTCTCTGTCATTTACAGCCGGAGGGAAAATACAGGTTAGGCTGTCCCTACCCTGATCTAGATGGTATCCCTACTTAACCAGGTCCCAACCTAACAAAAGGTGTCAGCAGTGAATGACTCTCAAGGGAAGTCACCCACTCTCAGTCTCTTGGTGAAAACCTATAGTTCTCCAGTCATGACCCCTCTCTGCCTACCCATCCGCTCTCTAAAGGGTCCTCAGGCATCTGCTCTAACTCCACCCAGGGGTGCTGTCCCTAATACAAAAATACAACAACATTTAGGACGCCCCTCGTGAGACGCCCCTCACGTGGTGTAGCTTCTGGCTTTTTCCATGATGAAGCCTTGTGGTTAGAGTCGACCTTGCTTCTCAGACTCTTCTCCGGCCCGCTGATACCCCTTAAACATTCCGGAACCCTCCTCCATGTCTGGTCCGTCTCCCGAACAAACCCCTATTCATATTATTTATAATTGAATACCCCCTTTTCTCTTACAGACAGACATCAGCAGCCAAAATCCCAATTCTCATGGTCTTCCAACAGCGTTGCAACATTCCCCGGCCCAGACTAATATGTGTAAATCAACGTTAAAACTTTTCAGGCCTACAACATTTCTCATAATGATTATAGCATTCAACTTTTTCTTTAATTAATAGCATGTTAGTACTCTTATTCTGCTATTCAGTAAACACATCTATAAATCATAGTCTATTAACGTTAGTACTTAAAACATTAGTGCAATCCATGTTGTGAAATTGAACCACCTTCCCCCTCCCTTCTAGCTCTGGCCCTGAGGCCTACCTCGTTCTACGTTTAACCGTATGCCATCTTACATTTTAGCAGCTACACAACATGGATTCAGGAATAATCACGTCTAATAAAATCATATAGTTTCACACATTTCTGTATTAGTTCCACTTCTACTTAAATCTCTACATTAACTACACATTTCAGAATATAGATGTAGGTACTATCAGCACTCATGGCATTTCTCTTCATGACTTGTGCTTACTACGTGTAAGTGTGACGCACTTCTACATTTAGGTCAGTTTGCGCTCTCTCACATGCGTTGTAGTGGTGTGCGTTGTAGTGTCATGCGTTGTAATGGTTGCATTGTAAATGCATGTGTTGTAATGGATGTTGCGTTGTAAAAGTTTCATTGTAATGGTAGTGCGTTGTAAAAGTTGCGTTGTAAAGGTTGTTTCCCGATGCAGTAGCTATAATCTATGTTTTTTCCTTATTCACTCTTCTGCAGTATTGTCACATGCAAGACTTATGTCAAGCCCAATTGGAGTGACTTTGGGACTGTTCTTATATGACACACACCCGGTGCGATTTTATAAGCATAGGCCCATATTTATCATGGGTTTGCATTGCCCTTGTGCCACGCAAGGGGGTGCACGAACGACGCAAAACCTTAAAGATATTTACCAAGCTACACAAGGCCATCTTGCGTGGCCCTGCACGGCTTGGTAAATGTGGAGTAGCGCAAGAGAGCACATAACGCTGCCTTGCGTAACTCTGCCTCAGCGAGGCGTTACATGGGTGGAGCGTGGGTATTGATATCAAAAAGGGGGAATAAGGGAGGACGATTTTTAGTGGGGTCCAATGTACTTGTCCTAGGACGCAGCAAGCAACAATCGGTGTACAGAGTTCCCCAAGGAGAGCTAGAAACTTTAGCTCAGCCAGTATTCTCTCTCACTCAATTAGACAAGGGGTGGTGTGAGGGTCTAGAGTGCATAATGTAGACCCTTTTTCCAGAATGTAAGGATACCTCACACAGGCTACCGGCAGGACCACAACTGTAGTCCCAGCCGATGACCGTCCAGCGTCATCATCGGTATCCTGCTCCTTCGGCAGGCTGGCGGTGCAATGCCCGTCGGGCAGCGAAGGGAGCTGCACTTTGGCGGAGATCTTCTATTCTGGGCCAGCGGGTGTGTGTGTGTGAGGGGCCTAAGGGAGCGCAATCGTGAGCATGGTGGTGTGGTTAAAAAAAAGTCAGTAGAGTCCTGTTGGAGATTATTTTAATAGTCAGGCTCACTGCTTTGATTAAAAGTTACAGGGGTATTAAGGGGTGGTAAGCAATGAGACCAACCCTTATTCAACCCTTATAGTGAAAAAAACGGTGGGTATTACCACACATTCACCCATGTATGTTTGTGTACTCTCAGATTTACCATTAGCGGCAATGCATCAAAATTCTATTCCTCACTCGCGGGGAGGGGGTGGGGGGGCCTGAGAGAAAAAGGAGGCGAGAGGAACTATGCTTATTTCTCTTGTTTTTCTCCCCTTTCTTTTTATGCTGCATTCAGCAGTACACATGGAAAGAAGAAAATAGGCCTGGGGACTGTTTTATGCAGGAACTATCCATTCCTGCACAAAAACAATCCTGCCTACAATGCAGGCACCCTTGCATCATGGACGTTGGCGCTAGGCAGTCAAAAGTGCGCCAGGCACTAGGAAAGGACAGGAATGTGCCATACTATGTTAAATATGGTGCTTTCCTACTCTTGCCCTTTCACAGAGCAAAGTAGCTTGCTGTGTTTCGTTGTGTGAATTTTGGGTAAATATGGCTCAAAATGAATTAGCCGTGGCTTTACACATCTGGTAATCAATGCATCCTTAAGGTAGGTGAAAGTAGGACTATGGAGCTCACCATGATACTTACATGTGGAGTCAAGGTTATCTAAGGACAACAGGATCCATCATAGTGTACAATTGGAACACACAGCACAGAGGGCTAACAACTTTTCAAAGGCAATTCATTCTTTCCTAGTGATAATGGCTACCTCTGACATGACTAGGACTAGAGACTAACAGGAATTTATAAGATAATGATTCTGATAAGGAAAAGCATCAAGGAAACAAGTCTACATGTCATTCTCCGATTCGCTGCAAGCTGACGGATGACCTGAATGAAAATAATACCCTGATGTGACCTCCAGCCAAATCCTGGATGAAATCATATTCTGTGTAAGGCATCAGTCACCGAGATGAGGGGGCGTGAGGGAGATCATGCACTAAAGTGATTGAATGTAGGAAGAAGCATTGTGTGATCTTCAGAGCCAATAGACTGTAGGGACACAGACTGAACTAAACTTGCAAAAAGACACAAAACGCTCTGTACACTCTGCCTCTCCAAACTGATGAAGTCACTTCTAAATTGTGCTTTTTCTTTTTTGTCCTATTTTTTATTCCAACTATGGATAGGTCATCTCTTGTAAAGTCTCATTCATGCCTTGACTGGCTGATCTTGAACCTTTATAAGCACATGGACTATGGGTAGGCGAAAAGTTTCATTCCACCTGCTGAATTGGAAGAATATGGTGATTCCACATTACTCTTGTAAGGAGGGGTTTCAAGCCAAATTCTGACAATCGCATTTTTTCACACAATGCACCACAAATGCAGTGCTTAATTTGAGCAAGTGCTTGCAGGTGCTCAGCACCGGCACCTAATCCTCAGCACCGGTGCTTATAGCACCAGTTAAGGACACTCATTTGGAAGGCAGCCTGATTTTCCATAGAATCACAGGATGTTGACCCACGCTGAGACTCGAACCCGATTCCCCAGCTCCGAAAACGGCAGCTCCAGCCATCAGGCCAAGTCCTCTCCAGAATAATAAGTGCTGGGGCTCTAGTTCGGAGGCTGTTTACATCAGCACATTTCTCCTGTTAGCGCTGCCTCCTGAGGAGAGCCCTGGCACTTTTTATCTTACAAATTAACCACTGCACAAATGCAAGTGACATTTGGCCTTGCCCAGTGCGATTATTTAATGCAGGCTGTTACAATCAGAGGGCTACTTCTAATGCAGATTTTCTGGTACTCATATAGATTATCTACATGAGCAGCTGCAAAATCAACTAGAATGGCCATGTGCTCTCGTGCAGCGCACAGTGCCATTAGGGCAGATTTTTCAGTGCTGCTCATGCCACTAACCAGGCGGGCAACACCAATTGGACTTAAAGGACTTCAGCCCACCCAGTCGTGTGTGGCAGCCCGGGATGAGACAGCTTCCTGGGCACACACACAGCCGCACCCGAGCACTTCACAGGTCTTTTAGAGACCATTTGCATGTTAATGAAGCTTTGCTGTTGTGTCACCCCTTCTGTGAGCCCCTGCAGCTCCACTCTGCCTATTGCTTAAAGTTTCAGCCCCAAACGAAATTTTTTCTTAGCCCCCCCGGAATGTGGCTCTAGTTGTGCCTCTGCTACTAACACTAATTTGCAGCATGAGCATTGCGAGATGCACATTTTCTGCCCATTGGCACAACTCCGCGGAATCTCGTGAAGTTTTTGTGTAAGTCCGCAGAATTCCGTGGAATGAAACTCTGCGAGTTCCGCCCACCCCTAATATGGACGATATTTCAAAACACCTCTGTGTAATGCAGTGCTTGTCTCGTGTTTATCCAGGAAGCCATTTGATTTACAGTACATTATTATGATTTTATTCAGTCGTTTTGCACCTGGCTCTTTATGTGACCGATGACTTTTGTTCATTTTCCAGAGATTTCTTTGGTCACACAGCTAGCGATCCTGAGCCTCAAAAAGAAATAATGAACTTTTTGGAAAATAAAAAAATTAGCAGGTCTCTCTCACCTTCCACTACATTACGTACTTTGGAAAAAGTGGTGTTAGGAGTATGAAAACTTGTCAGAGGTCTTTTATGTTTCTGGATGATAACACAGAGCCCTGGCCCCACACATAAATAATGTTATTTTATAACATATTGGTATGTTTTTGATGTTCTTGTGTAAATCATTTCAATAAGAATTACCTTCATAAATAAAATTCTTTCAGCAACTATAAACAAAATAATGGTGACTTTTAGACACACTCAACTAACACTCCCCAGCACACGTCAGGTATAGGTAAAGTTTCTCAATTAAGCAGTGTACATAGTTAGCACAATACATATATAATAAACAAGATCCTTTTCTTTCTCTTCTTGATTGTTTTTATTAGCGTAGATCTTCAAAAAGCTCCCAACAGCCAACGCGTGTTTCGTCGCAAACAGGGAGGTTATCTGGGACTTTCTCAAGGCTGTATGAGTACCTTGGCCGACTTAGTAAGATCCTTTGGGTTCACCCCGGTGTCGTATGCCGACGACACCCAACTCCTGTTTCCCTTTAAAACCTTGACGCCTGCATTAAAATAATCATTTGCAGATGGAATGAGGGCAGTATCAGAGTGGATGTCATCAAACTGCCTACAGTGCAATGTAGGGAAAACAGAAGTCATGTTGTTTGGGCAAGCAGCAGCACTTTGGTCCCCTGAGTGATGGCCCCCGGAACTGGGACCTGCTCCCAGTCCTAAGCATACTGTTAAAAACTTGGGGGTGCTACTAGATCAGGCACTCACACTAAAAGATCACGTCAACCAAGTGGCTGGTACATGCTTTTGGGCCATTGGACTGCTAAGGAGGGTCTTCCCTTATTTGCCAGACTGCCACAGAAAAAGACGTGTCCAGGCGCTAGTCATTAGCAGAGTGGACTACAGGGGGGACATCTCTGACCTGTGGCTGAAGGGAGGCGGACCAGCAGACTCCCGGGGCACTCACACGCCCTCAGGAGCACACACTCGACCGAGCGCCGAGCGCCGTGAGGGAGCGGCAAGACCCAGACTACAATTCCCAGGTGCCCCGGTGGCAGAGGCGCACCTGGGACGTGACTGCCTGTGCCAGGAGGTGCCTAAAAACAGCGGAGCACCCACAGCTCCGTGGGGGACATCTCTGACCTGTGGCTGAAGGGAGGCGGACCAGCAGACTCCCGGGGCACTCACACGCCCTCAGGAGCACACACTCGACCGAGCGCCGAGCGCCGTGAGGGAGCGGCAAGACCCAGACTACAATTCCCAGGTGCCCCGGTGGCAGAGGCGCACCTGGGACATGACTGCCTGCGCCAGGAGGCGCCTACAAACAGCGGAACACCTCCTGTCCCCGCAGGACGCGCGCGGGACCGCTGGGCTAAGCTCGGGCAAAGGGCGGGCCCTCTGTGGCCCTCAGAGGACCTGAGGAGGACGGGGCGGGCCACCCCACTTGGTCCCAACATAAGAGGTACAGAGACATAATACCGTATACATATTTATGTTCAATCGTCCAGTGTCGTCATCGGGCCCTACATAGTCCTCCCATGATGTCTTTTTGGGAAGAGCTTAATGCCGTGTGCGGCACTAACTATGTCCCTGATATATTAACCCCCCCCCAGAGTGGGCAAAGACACTGATCTCATAACCTGTACCACCCAAGCTGTTCCTGTGTCCCCTGATTTAATCCTGTTTAACAACGAGGAAACTCCTTCAAATGCCAATCTAATGTGTTGTAGCTCCTCATCCCTCCCTGCCAATCCAATTGTTTTAACGCCACATAAAGCAGGGTCTACATTAAATAATCCTGTTTCCCCCCTTCAATCGACCCTATTGGCCGAATTTGAGCGATTGTTGAATGCTGCTCTGTTACCCCTGGTCACTAAAATTAAGGAGTTGGGAGACAGGTTGTCCAGTGTGGAACAAATAGTAAAAATGACTCACCCACCAACTGTAAATTCGTCTGTCTCCCCACGTTCTACGCTCTGTATAAACCCGGACAAGCCAATTCTTACTGAACTCAGAAAAGCACGAACAATTGACCCTTCCCTGAGTATACCCTTCTCAAGGGGCCATAATAACACTCCTTACCATAATAGTGCTCCTTGTAAAGCCTCTAGATATCCTCAGCCAAGAAGGCATAGAATTAATTTACCCCCTGAAGCTGCCCCCTACGTGTCCGTTCTTTCCGGGGTGCCTGAACTTGGTCAGGGCAATCACGAAACAAGCGAGGAGCTGCTAAATAAGACCATCTTTTGACTTAACAACAACAGACCGCTGCCGCCCGCCCTAGATGGCGGAATTGTGAGCGTCAGGAGGGTGGGGTGGTTAGGCAGATTGCCTAAAGACATTTCTGGAGACCTGATATTGATCAGATTTAAACACAGGAACATTGTCCCCTTTTTAAGACTTTCCCAACCAAAACCTGGTGATGGCCCTATTTCTACTTGGGACTTGTTTGATTTTTACCCGGGCCCCAGAGTAATGAACAATAACACTTGGTGAAAGGGGATTCTGGCCACCATGTGTTTATCATTCTTATACCCAGACATGTAAAATGGAAAAAGCCCAATATGCTCTTAACAATTGTATATATGTTTTTTGTCGTACATGCCATGTCATTTTTCCTTATGCATCAAGGCCTAATTGATTGCTCCTTTTCTAATTAACTCTTAATCACTCTAAAGATTGGCTCTCCAGATCTTGCTTTTTAAATGGTTGCCATTTACTTATTTTAATGAATTGACCAAATTGTTTGTTTTAAATTATTTCTGTAATTGTATGTTTGTATGATATTTTATGAAATTTTACGCTTATATGATATTTCTTTGCTGAATATCGAATAAAGCATATTTTGAACCTTTGAACCTTTGGACTACTGTAATGGTCTTCTCTTAGAAGCAAACGAAGAACAACTCAACAAGTTACAGGTAGTCCAAAACACTGCGGCAAGGATTGTCCTGAATGTTCCACACAGGACTCCCTCCCGCCCCCTGCTGACTAAACTCCACTGGCTCCCAGTGCGAAAACGAGTACAATTTAAGACTCTATGCACCATTCCCAAGTGTCTAACAGGCACCGGCCCCAAATACCTGACCAAAATCTTTCAACCTTATGTTCCTGGACGCTCTTTACGATCCATCAACCTGCAGTTGCTGCAGGTTCCTAGAATAAAAAAAGCCAGGCAAGGAGGCCGTGCTCTAGCTCACGCAGGGCCAGAGCTCTGGAATTCACTTCCTCTTACACTGAGATCACATCTGGCCTTCCGAAAGACTCTCAAAACTCACCTGTTCACAAGCAACTAATCTCCTTTTGGCAATAGTTCAATCCCTCATTGATCATGGTCACTATGAATTATATTCTACCATTGGCAAAAAGCGCGGAGATACCCCTTCGGGAGTTTAATCAGGCGCTATATAAGAATATAAAATAAAATAAAATAAAAGAAACACATAAGATACCATTTTATTCACTTAGATTAATAACCCATTGACTGCAACATCCGAAAACAATGATGTTTCAGGAGACTGTAAGATCATGCACAAGGTGAATTTATAATGTAGAAACACACATAGCCAATGTGTCACAGAGTTTAATGAACAAAACAGAATACCTCAATTAGTCTATAACCCAAGGCAGATGGAGAGACGACAACCATTAGCACTGTGATAAATACATGCACGCCACACCTCACCAATAATGATGATTCAACATCTTATGACTATTTGGACGTGAGTGGGTGAAACCAAATGCAGGTAGCACATTTTCAGCCATTGAAAGATAATTTTGCCAAGCTAACCAATATATACAATGTGAGTTATGTGATGGTGAGAAACAAAAAGTGTAACCTCTATAAGTCAGGGTACACTTAAACGCCATAAATACCTATATCTCCTCAGTTGAAAACCTCTGTAAACCAAGAAAAGCACACAGCACAAGTAAGTGAGCCATTCATCAAATCATGGTATCCATATCCTGTTTAGGTGTACATCCAAACTGTAGCTACTCAATTTGTGGTGATACTTCCAACCCACAAAGGATCACTTCTTATAGGTGAACTTATGCCATCTGCACCAGAGGAAATAGTTCATCCTTTATATTGTCCATGAACATCTAGAACAAGTATATTAACATGTTACAAAAAGCAATCAAATTGAGGCATCTGCAGGATATGTGGGTATGCTGCCAGAATATTGTAACCAAAATGTTTTTGACAAAATCAATGTGTCATAAAAACTGCTTTAAAAAATCTTGCTTAATTGGGGTTAATAATAGACAATCTATACTAAATCGAGCAATTGTGTTCTAAGTGATATTTTAGACAATATTTATGTCATATTCTGGCATAAAGACCTTGTACAGATATGATCATTCTCACTGAAGCAATCTCCTGATTTTGCGGCCTCCTTGCTACAAAAGATTGGTTTGGTGGATAAGGAGCAGAAAAGCACAATTAAAAGGTCCAGATTTCCAGAGGTTTCCTATTGACTGCTTTTGACATGAGCTTAAGACATCATAAATGTATTGCATGTATGAGACTGCCTGCTATGGAGTACACTGCAATTAGTGATGTTGCGTACTGCTGAGTGGTGGATGACATGTGATGTACTGTGGGACTTAGGGAATCCCAAGTCCTGATACAACAGCAACCATATTATGGT
Source organism: Lissotriton vulgaris (assembly GCF_964263255.1). Lineage (NCBI taxonomy): Eukaryota > Metazoa > Chordata > Amphibia > Caudata > Salamandridae > Lissotriton > Lissotriton vulgaris. Next base: position 292,605,537 of record NC_141697.1, on the reverse strand, counting down.
GGGGATTGTTTAATAGGCAGCTGTTAATCAATTTAGTGGATATATGAAAAATAAATATTATTATTTAATTTAAGTGAGCGGACGCCCGCAGCAGCCCCATAGCTGGCACATCAAAGGCAAGCCTGTCCGTCCTTGGACGGTGCCATGGGCCAGGGACCTTGCCGCTTGCCGCCCAGGTTTAGTGCAATTCTCGGCAAACTAACTACGGGCTTCAAACCGTGAGTGCAAGACCAGTTGTCTGCACTCTGTTGAGTCCGAGTCGGGATAAAATGCATGCGAGAGTTGCCCCTTTATGCTGTGCCCAAATCTGGTTAATTCCTCTGACAGCCCTAAGAAGGGATAACTCTTCCTACTGAATTGTCGATCCCTCCCTATGCACAGATTTGAAATCGCAGACATGATTGGGGAGAGACAGATGACTGCCCTTTTCTTGCTAGAAAATGTATGCACAGTCCGCTTCAGATATCTTAGATACCATTCCCAAGGGCTAATGAATAACCAGTTTGGATAGACCTCTGGGATGGGAGGTGGGCTTGCGATAATACACAAACAACAGCTATGCTGCAGCCTATCTGAAGTCATTATTAGTGGGGTGAAGCAGCCTCATTTTCTCTAATAATTTCAGGACGGTGCTCTCTCAATCGCCTGTTGATCTACAGGCTGCCGGGAGCAGCAGCCACGGTAATTTCTGCACTATCGGATATGATCCTGGCGCTTTCCATCCCACATTCTAGGTTCATAATTTTATGGGATCTCAACCTTCACTTTGATGATCCTACCTCTCACAATAGTGTAGATTTAATGGAGGACCTAAAGTTGCTTCAACTTCCGCAGCTGGTACAGGAACCCGCTCACATCCGGGGGCACAGTCTTGACCCCATTATTGCTCAAAAAATTGAAACCCCAATTCCTATTGCCTGGTCTGATCACTATGTTATCCCCTTCCAGATTCTGGATACCTATCATCCACCGAAACCCACCCAGGCCCTCCATTTCAAAACTCAAAATTGGATTAAGATCCTCTGCCCTGAATCATAGCCCTGCATGCTTAGAAAACTGCCCAAAGGACGCCAACCGGCAAGTTTCAACATGGCTATTGGAAGCCTTGAATAAAACAGCACCGAGCAGAACAAAATTCGGCATGGTCTAGACTCTCAGCAAGCTGGTTCACTGAGGACCTAGCACAAACTAAAAAAGTATGCAAAGGCTTAGAACCCAATTGGCGGAAGTATTACTGTCCCCAAGGCAAAGAAGCTTACTTACGGATGCTAAAAGTATACCACAAAAAGATTGGGGTGGCACAAACAGTTTTTTACACAAAAGATTGACGAGGCCAAGAACGCCCTGTGGAAGATTTTTTAAATTGTAAAATCCCTTACCTCCCTGGATACTGGATCTCCAGGTTATGTTATGTTATGTTACAGTGCATTTTTATAGCGCACGGCTACTCTAAAAGAGTGTCCCGGCGCTTTCCACAGGCAACTTACAGTGTCAAATCAACATAACAAATAAGACAGAACCCCAGAGAAAAAAAAGACGGAAAGAAAACCCACCTAAACAGAATGATTAAAAAGCCAAGTCTTCAAATTCTTCCTGAATTGAAGCAGGTTGGGAGTGCTGCGGAGTGCCAATGGAAGCGCATTCCACAGCTGGGAGGCCTTAAGGCTAAAAGAGCGCCCCCCAATACGGGCCTTCCTCACGCGTGGGACCACCGCAGTGAACAGGGATTCTGAACGCAATGAACGAGCTGGGCGATAGAAAGCTATTCTTTTCTTCAGGTATCCTGCGCCTGAGCCAAACAGAGCCTTGTGCACCAGCGTCAAGGATTTAAAGACAATCCGCTTCCGGATAGGAAGCCAGTGGAGCGTCTGCAGCAACACCGAAGCCCGTGCTCGTCTATGCAGACCAAAGATTGCCCGGGCTGCCGAGTTCTGTGCCACCTGCAGACGCTGAACCAAATAATCCGGGAGGCCTAAGAAAAGGGCGTTAGCGTAGTCTAGCCTGGATCCGATGAGCGCCTGCACCGTAATCCGTCTGTGCTCCTCAGACAGAAGGGGTAGAAACTTGCGGAGCATTCTGAGGATGCCGAAACAGGTGCCGGACAGGCCAAGGATGTGCGTTTTCAGAGAGAGTTTATTGTCAAGCTTAACACCCAAGTTCTTGGCAACCAAGGATGATTGTGCCGGAGGACACATGGCGGCCGGCCACCACTGCCGCCACTCGGGATCGACGGCACAGCCGAAAAACAAAACCTCCGACTTGCTGGAGTTGGCCTTCAGACAGTTTTGCTGAAACCAGCTGAAGACCCTGTCCAGGCAGTCCCGGATTCTCTCCCCGTCAAATGTCTGATCTTTTTCACATGTGAAGAGGAGTTGTGTGTCATCGGCATAGGACACGATCTGGGCTCCGTAAGCCTCCACCTCGGCCGCCTGAGGGGACATAAAGATGTTAAATAATGTCGGGCTCAAGACCGAGCCCTGTGGAACCCCAACACCCAATGGCGGCATCTCGGCGGAGCTCTGGGAAACCCAGACCGTCTGGCGGCGGCCCTCCAGGAAAGATGTAAACCATCTGAGCACCGTCCCCCTTAGGCCGATGTCATAGAGCCTGGCAAGCAGCGCCTTATGGGGAACGGTGTCGAAGGCCGCCGACAGGTCCAACATGACTAGCATGGCCTTGCCACCCCCATCCAAGGTCTCCCTGATGATCTCAGAGACCTCCACCAACGCTGTTTCCGTGCTGAAGTTCGGACGGAAACCGGATTGGGATGGATGGAGCAGATTGTTAGCCTCCAGGAAGTTCGACAAGACGCCATGAACATGTTTTTCGGTGATCTTGGCCAAAGCTGGGAGAAGAGAGATTGGCCTGTAATTGGCCAGGGCCTCGGCATCAAGACCAGGCTTTTTCAGGAGGGGGATCACCATTGCCCTTTTCCAGGCGCATGGGACACTCCCCGCACTCAAGGAAGCATTGAGGATCGGGTTGACCAGGGGATTCACCACTGCCGCCATTCCAGCCAAGAATTTGGCGGGGCAGGGGTCCAGTGGGGAGCCAGATTTAAGACTGGCCAACAAGGTCCGGGACATGTCACTGGAGACAGGTGGAAAGTCCTCCAGGATAGCCATAGGCATGGCCGATGTCCCAGGTCCTACCCCGAGATCACAGCAACCCTCCTCCGTGCTTTCCGAGAAGGAGGCCTGAATAGCCTTAATCTTGTCAGTAAAGAAAGTGGCAAGATCACGCGCCCACACATCAGGTAATATCGGCCGAGATGAATAGGACGTAGGAGACGTGAACTCCTTCACAATCGTGAAGATCTCCTTACAAGAGTTTGCCGATGCCTCGATCCTCCTGGCAAGGTATTCCCGCTTGGCACCAAGAACATCACGATGATAGGCCTTCACCGCCGCCCTATAAGCGAGTTTGGCCTCCCCATCATATTGATGGCGCCAGGCCCGCTCGGCGACCTTACATTGGCTACGAGCCACATGTAGCGCCTCTGTAAACCAAGGCGCAGATTGCCATTTCGCCGAGGACCGGGGGGTTACCTTGGGGGCAAGGTCATCTAATCTCTCAGTCAGCCATAGCTGCAGGGCCTCCGTGTCTCTTTCCGGATCCCCCGAGAGAGAGCAGGGATGTTCCGTGAGCGCCTGCTCAAGCATAGCAGGCGTCACACTATGCAACGCTCTCGAGGCCAATCTGGGTACCATGGGGGCGCAGGTGTCGAACCGCCCATTCTCTAACACATAGAACCCGATCAGCCTATGATCAGACCAGAGCACAGGCCATGTTTCAATGTCGACAATGGGGACAGAGGAAAACACTTGATCAAGGGTATGCCCTTTCTCATGTGTAGGCCCCGACACAAACGGTGTCAGGCCAAGCGGAGATGTAATATCCAGCAGTCTTGCCCCATCCAGATCGTCCGTGACATCAAGATGAAAATTGAAGTCGCCTGCCAGCAAACAGTGCTGTGCAGACAACGCCAGCTCCGAGATGGCTGTCTGTAGGTCATCCCAAAAGGTGCCCACCGGGCCAGGAGGCCTGTAAACCAACAGACCCTTGAGCGCTTGGCCTGGAGACAGTCTTAGCGTGAAAGCAAGGGATTCAGAGCCCCCAATGGGGTTCACGGGAAGAACAGAACAAGAGATGTCTTTCCTAACCACCACCGCGACACCGCCTCCCCTGCCTTTCGCTCTGTCTTGGCGAAAGATGTTATAAGTGGGTGGGATTGCAGAAAAAATATCCGGATTGGACGCCTCTCCCAACCAGGTTTCGGTTAGGAGTAGACAAAGAGGATTATCCCTGACCAATAGATCGTAGATGCGCAGCGCATGTCTTCCTACTGACCTTGTATTGAGCAGCAGACAGAGATGCTTCACAGGCACCTCGGTGGCCCTAGGGGCGCTACATAGCGACCACGTAGGCGACCAGCCGCAGGCCGGACAGCGTCGTTTACCCTTGTATCGTCCAGGGAAAACTGAGCGGCACTGACTAGAGATAGTGCGCAAGGCGCGGAGCATCGCCGAAGTATAGTGGATCATCCAGGCACAGACCCTAGCAGGTGCAGTTGCAATAAGATTGCCCCCTCCTTTGCGGAATAAATCTAGGCGATATACATCTCTTTTCCAGTGGCTGGGAACAACTCTGGCCTCCCCTCCAAGAGGAGGTCTGACCACTCCACGATGGTGCTTTTAAGATTGAGGGCATCTCAGTGGAAAAAATAGACTCACTAGTGGCTAAAGTCAAATCAGGTTCTCCATTAGACCTGGCGCCTTCAGCCATTTGGAAACTGGGGTTGCCCGCACTGGCACCCAGGCTATGTTTAGTGCTTAACATGTCGTTTGAGGCGGGTCAACTCCTGGGGAAGTGGAAACATGCCATGGTGATCCCATTCTTGAAAGAACACTCGCTGATCTGGCTAAACCAGAGAACTTCCACCCCATTTCTCGCCTTCATTTTGTGGCAAAACTGGCTGAAAGGCTCATCAACTCTAAATTGACAGAGTTTATCACAGAGAAGAACATACTGCATGAGAACGAATCAGGTTTTATGTCACAATATAGCACAGGACCAGCCCTGCATTTGGCCTAGGAGACATTACGTAGGGTTGCTGACAAAGGGAAATCAGGGGCGCTCATCATGCAAGATCTTAGCGCAGCCTTCGATACAGTTTCACATACTGTGTGAATGGATCAACTGTGGACACAGGGTATTGGGAGTAGAGCCTTTTATTGGATAGCAGACTTCCTTCATATGTGCTCATTTAAAGTCATCCAGAAGCCATACACCTCAGACATTAACCCGCTGCAGAGGGGAGTACCGCAGGGGTAGGCACTGAGCCCAACCCTTTTCAATCTTTACCTGTGCCCATAGGCTGATGTCATCCAGAGCCATGGGGAAAAGATGGTGCCATATGCTGATGACACTCAGCTTGTGATTACACTAGCTAATGATGATGAGAGGGCTGCAACCAACTTTAAACAATGCTTCACGGATTTAGTGACATGGGTGCTGAACAGCTGCTTGAAGCTGAAAGCTGAGAAAACTGAGCTGCTAGTGGTGGGGAAACAGCCCTCCATCTGGTCCTCGGCATGTTGGCCTGCTGATATTGGCCCCATCCCGAGGCCAAAGCCCAAAGTGAAAAACCTAGGTAATCTTTTTGATGCACAATTATCTGTCGATAGTCAGATCAGGGCCACGGTGGGCATATGCTTCGGTATGCTGTGACTGATAAAGAAGCTCCAGAGGTTACTACCGATGGCAGCACAAAAAACAGTAGTACAGGCCCTGCTGATGTCTTGGCTGGACTACTGAAATGTGCTCTATTTGGGCACATCCTTAGGAAGGCTAGCAATGTTTCAGAGAGTACAAAACGCTGCAGCCCGGATGCTTCTGAAACTACCAAAATGGGCCTCTATCAGCCACGGCTTGGCCGAACTTCACAGGCTCCCAGTCAAACACAGAATTGCGTATAAAGCCCTGTGTTTTACGCTTAGGATAATGAATCAGAGGGGTTCCAGCTACCTCTTCCCCTTGATCAATGCTCACACTCCCTCCAGAACACTTAGGGGCAGATTTATGTTCACTGGCGCATCCCCAGGGATGCGCCAGTTAATGTGCGCCACAGTGCGCCACAACTACGCCACCCATGGTGCGCCGCATTGTAAATGCGGCGCACCATGGTGCAAAAACGGCACAGATGCGTGACGCATCTGTGCCGGAAAGGTGGCGCATTGGTGGAGTTGCGTCGCAAGCGCGACACAGCTCCAGCAAGGCTCGGGGGTGCCCCATCTTCACAATGCTGCGTCAAGACCTACGCCTGCTTCAAGCAGGCGCAGGGTCTTGACGCAGCATTGGCCTGAAAGTGACTGAGTGAAATCTCATAGATTTCACTCAGCCACTTTCAGGAGGCGTTCCTGCGCAGGAACGCCCCCCCCTGCGCAGGAACGCCTCCTTATGGCGCAGGGCTTTACAACGTGACGCATCTCCTAGATGCGTCATGTTGTAAATAGGGCGCATTGTTTGCCCCACCGTTGCGTCAAATAAAGTGACACAATTGCGTCGCAAAGAGGCGCAAGGGCATCATAAATCTGCCCCTCAGATCGGGAGAAGCAGCGCTGGCAGTAATCCCCAGAGCTCGGCCTGCAAGGCTGGGGGGCTGCTCTTTTGGGCTGCATGCAGCCAAGCTCTGAAACTCTATGCCAATTGCCAATCAACCTAATACTTGAACAGCCGGAGAAAAATTTCCGGAAAAACTTGAAGAACAGGTTTTTTAGGCAGAGCTATTAGGGCACTCGTTTCAGACTCGCCACAGCCTGACTTTCGGCTTAGCGCTGGGACACTCCTTCTAAGTAACCAAGCCATGTATGAATCCAAAATTCATTAATTCATTCCTTAATTGATATTCTTGGCTCCCTTATTGTCAGAGTTAAGAATTGGGGAGATACCCTGCGGCAAGTAACATTGTTTTGTTTTGGTGGTGACTGCTGATCTTAGTGGACATTTTTAGCTGGCACTGAAGTTTGAAGGAAGTGTTCTGTGGGAGTACGTGTTCAGCTATGATGGTGATTTTAAGAGATTAAGGGGGTGCCATATGTGCTAGACTTCTGTGATTCGTAGAGTGCATTGTGGTTGCTGTCTTTGAGGCTGAAGAACTGTGATTGCGACAAAGAGCTGGGCTTAGTCTATTTTGGGTGATTGCAAAGGTTCTAGGAAGCTAGAGTGTTTTTTTAACGTTGCAGGCAGCTTGTGCATTTCACATTTGGGGCATTATCCATCGGGATTTATCTGTATGTAGAACATTGTGGGGTGGGATATCTGTGTGGGGCCACTTTACTTTCTGGAAGGCTTCTTTGAGCAGCTCAATGTATTTGGAGGCTTATGCATGGACTTTGTGGTAGACCGAAGTGGTATCCTTATTGGTAGGGAACATTGTGTCCAGAAATTACTCGTAGTAAGTTAGGGAGCCCTATGTAGAAGTATGGCGATCCATATGACATATCAGTGCACGATAAAGACCTAGTGACAGATTCAGCTGAATAACCATTGATTTTTGTGGCAGTGTCAGGAGGAAGATAAGATTGGGATTGTCGGGTCAATGACAGGCTTGAGTGATGTTGATGACAGTGAAGAGGTTTTTTCAAGTCAATTTTACAGAAAACCTATCAGACAAAGGGAACTATCACTGTGGTTAGGATCATTCAGCCTTGGCATCAGTGACAAAATAATCACGTGCCTTGCCTGTCAAATACCAAGAAATCTAACATAGCCCTCACTCATTGTTTATAGGTATGTTATATATTTGCACAGTGGTACCTACACGCACTTCTCTCTTCCTCACTGCAAGATTTGAAATATCAGTGACGTATCTGTGAATCCATTTTCACCACTGCTGTGTGTGGACCAGGAAAAAGTATGCAAACAAAGGTACACCAATTATCAACCTTAAACTATTTTTATTTTCAGAGAAAAAATACAGAGAATACAGAGTTACTCCTGCCAATGGATAAGGTAATTGTACGAAACATATATGAATTTAATTCCCTTTCAGAAAGGTTTGTAGTTCAGAATATATTGTGACACGAAGAGAGATTCCTTATTTCATGTAATAAACGCCAGCTGTTCACAAAAACATAGCGTACTGCGGTTATACATTTCTCCTCTCTGTTAATGACTATGCATTTTCCTTGCCATCATAGATGATAAGTCATGTGAAAAATAGACTGTCACAAGAAACTAGGGGGCATATTACCAAGCAATAGCGATAAATATCGCTATTGCTTGGTTAGAGACAAAAAAGTATCGCCGACCTGCGGCGATTTTGATCCCAGATAAACCTTGATATTACCAAGGTTTATCGCAAATGCAATAAAAATCGGCCGCAAATCATGAATATCACTGAAAAGTCAGTGATATTCATGCATTACCGAGCTAATGCTCTTAGCCATGTTATCCACCTCCCATTGGATAACATGGCTAAGAACTGCTCAGGGCAGGTTTTAACTTTTGGAGATATTCGCGCTTAGCGCGAATATCTCCAAAAGTTGGTAGTAGGAGATAGCGATGTTAGCGACTGTTTCCAGTCGCTAACATCTTGGCACGCCCACTTTGCATGTCATTAGTGATAAATTTCTCTGACATGCAAAGTGGGGCCCAAGATGGTCGCTATCTCCTTCTAGCTGTCGCTAGCTGGTGTTAGCGACAGCTAGGTAATAGGGAGATAATTTTATCTCCGCTTTCTTGGCTTTTAAAGCCAAAAAAGCGGAGACAAACCCCCTTGATAATATGCCCCCTGGAGATAGGATTTTATCGTCATAGAACTGCATATTATTATTATTATTATTATTAGCGGGTTTATATCGCGCTAGGATCATCTCCCGGAGGAGTATCTCCGCGCCTTTGAGAAACCTTTCAGCTTGTAACAATAGGTAGGCAGATGGTAGTAATTAATTAGGAAATAAAAAGGTTTTTAACTGTTTCCTAAATAGGAGATACTCCTGACAGAGTCTCAAAGAGAGAGGAAGGCTGTTCCACAATCTTGGTCCGGCAATGGACAAAGCTCTTCCACCTTGTCTGGTCTTTCTGGCTCTTGGAACTTGTAAAAGACCTTGTTCACTGGATCTCAAGGATCGAGCGGGCCTATAGAGAGAGAATCTATTGTTTAGATACTCTGGGCCTTTGTTCTGGAGACTTTTATGTATAGTGCATCCTATCTTGTATTTCACCCTTTGTTTGATAGGCAGCCAATGTAGGGTGTTCAGGAGAGGCTTCGATGGTGTGCGGGGAGGCTGATTTAGGACAAGACGGGCCGCCGTATTCTGGACTACCTGCAATCTCGCGATAACTCCCTCGTTGACTGACAGGAGCAGCCCGTTGCAGTAGTCCAGTCGACTCAGTATAAGGGCCTGCACTAACGTTCTCCTAGTTGTGTCAGGGAGCAAGGGGAAGACTTTCCTCAGCATAGCGATCACATGGAAGCATGCACCCACTACTTGATTGCTGTTTTGTTTTAAAGAGAGTTCCTGGTCCAGTCGTACACCGAGATTTTTTACCACCTGCTTTGGCTCTGGGACTGGGCCAAGGTCTTGCGGCCACCAGTCTGGTGACCATAGGAGCTTTGCCTCACCGAACAGCATCACTTCCGTTTTTGCCACATTGCATTGCAGGAAGTTTGATGCCATCCAGTGGGCTACTGCCTTCATCCCCAAGGAAAAAGAGTTCCTGACCGTATCCGTCAGATGTTTAAACGGGAAGAGGAGTTGAGTGTCATCCGCGTATGACATAGGGATGAACCCATGGGATCTCATGATGTTAGCCAGGGGGGCCACATAGATATTAAACAGGGTCGGGCTTAAGCAAGACCCCTGTGGCACCCCCTTTGAGATCCCCAACTCCTCTGACCGGTAAGCACCCAAGGTGACAGTCTGGGTGCGGTCGGTCAGGAAACTCCTCAACCATGCCAGAGCTACACCTTCCAGACCGATGTTAACAAGTCTGGTGGTCATGATGTCATGAGACACGGTGTCGAACGCCGCAGACAGATCCAGCAGAACCAGGATGACGGAATAACCCCCATCCTGGTACATACGTAGATCGTCTGCGACTGACAGCAAGGTGGTCTCGGTGCTATGTCTCGGCCTGAAGCCCGACTGGGAGGGATCCAGTCCATGTGTCTCCTCAACAAATCTGGACAGATGTCCATTAACGAACTTCTCCATCATCTTGCCCATAAAGGGGAGGAGAGAAATGGGTCGCAGGTTGGCAAGATTCGTCCAAGGAATGGTGGTATTTTTCCTTAGCGGTCTTACCAATGCCCGTTTCCAATCTCTCGGGACTTCTCCCGTGCTTAAAGACAAATTGATCAGTTTCTGTATATCTGGACCAAGAATATCAGCCAGCATAGGCATGATCCGGGCGGGAACAGTATCCTGCGGACTACCGCTCTTAATTACTTTAATAAGGGAGGTGACTTCTTCCAAAGAAATAGGGGGAAAGTTTTTTAAACGATTGGCCAGAGTGTTCTGCTGAATACTGTTATGAGGGGGGTTGTTAGGATCGGCCACTTCCATAGATTTAGTGGCTAATATCTTAGCATAAATCGTGTCAATTTTATTCATAAAAAAGGAAGAAATCCTATCACATAATTCTTGGGAAGCAATCTCCGCCGTTTCGCATGCTACAGGCTTGGTAAAAGTTTGCAGGATTTGAAAAAGAACTTTAGAGTCCTTCCCAGCCTCTGCAAGTTGCATCGCAATGTGGCTTTTCCGAGCCAACCTTATTGCCTTATAATAGGATCTAAGGGATGTTAGGTAGCATTGTTTATCCTCCGGCTTCCGAGAATGTCTCCACACTTTTTCAAGCTTCCTGGTCTTTTGTTTCATGTGTCTCAGGTCTTCGGAGTACCAGACTTCTTGTCTGGCTGCTTGGCGGGGTTTATACGTTTTAAGTGGTATAGTACCATCAATTGCTTCATTTATGGCATTTGTAAAGCGATTGAGCTCAATTGGCATTATTCCCTCATGCTCGTTGATTATAGGGGCTTGATAGGCCTCTCGAAAGGTGTCCTGTGTAAGTTTGTGCCATGGTCTTCTTTTGGTCGGCAAGGCAGTCGGTACACTTGATTTACACATGGGCTTAGTATAAAATTTTAAAATATAATGATCAGTCCATTCTGCTTGAATGGGGGATGGGCACATATTTAAAAATGAGTTGGAGAACACCAAGTTGCAGGCTTCCATGAATTATACAATTATTAGCAGCAACATATCTCAGCTAGTATGTTGTATGTTTGCGGCCCTACGAGTCACGGCTTTTATGCCTCAACAGGTAACCAGTAGAATTGGAATGGTTAAGATTGCATTGCTAGCAGCCATTATAGCAAATCATCGAAGTTGCAATACATCAGGAGAGAAGTACTAGCAAAAATGGAGCCCATTCGCTCACTCATTGCACTCTTGTGAGAAGGACTGGGAGGCAATTCCAGTCCAATCACTTGCTATGTATCCTGCTGTGAAGCTCTCCGAGATCTTTCCATCAACCTGGATTCCATTAGCATTGAAGCACCTGGTGCTAATGGAACCTCCGACTGCTAACTCCTGGATATTGAACTTATACGTGCCCCAGCTGCTGCAGCTGTACAGTACATTTAAGTACGAGCAAGAACGTCGGGTACGGCTTCTAGCTTTCAGTGGCTTCCATATGTTTTACTTTCTGCAAGCTGTGTTCATCTACAGTTCATCCCTGGCAGGCAGAATATATTCTCTGAAGTACTGCCTCTTTGTTTGCAGAACTAAATTAAGTGGAAACGTCCCCAAAAGCTCTGCAGTTGTAGGTGAACAGAATATGTTAGTTCTGTCACCCGGGGGTGTGCGGTGTTTGAGTGATGAATGAGAGATGGCGGCTGTTACACGTGGTTGCTTTGCCTTGCCAAGCAGGCGACACAGGAGCCGCCATCTTCTTCACAAAATATATATGTATAGAACAGGCTCGGGGACAACGCACGCTGAAGGAGGGGCAGAAGCCGCCTGCAGCACAGACCAGCCTTACGCTTTTAGTCTAAGTTGTAGGCTAACTACAAAACGAACTCAGAGGGGCAGATCTATAAGGAAGTGCCGGCTGTGCCACGCTGCAGCACTTCGGAAGCACAGGGATGTGACATATTTACAAGAATATGTCGCATCTCTGTGCTTCCCCCTGTGCTGGCGCACAGACTGAAGCCATGCGCTGGCGCAGCCACCCTTGCACCATGGTGCAAGAATGCCTGCGTCGTAGGGAGATTGTTTTTGTCCAGGAAGGGGCACCTCCTGCACAAAAACAATAAGTTCAGGCATTTTCCTCTTTCAGTGTGTTCTGTAGAATGCAGCCTGCATTTAAAAAGGAAAAAACAGGGAGAAATAAAAACATTTCTCTTTGTTGCACCTCGAGTCGCTACACCACCTGTAGGGTGGCGTAGCATTCAGACGCATCTTCAGATTTATGATTTCTCGTAAATCTGGTGATGAGCCTTGTTCCATCGGTGTTGCATGGGAACACCCACAGCAACACCCATGGAACTCCCTTTCAACGCAAAGTGCTGCGTGTGAAGCGGCCATATTTACAAGGAGAGGAAAAGTCACGCAGGGTGGATTTTTCTCTCCTTGTAAATACGGAGGAGCCCCCTACGAAAAGTGACATACTGGTGGCGTAGGGGGCTTGTAAATCTGCCCCAGAATGTTTAACACGGTGGGGCTTATTTAAAAGCCCCTTGCACTGCCGCAATAGTGATGCACTGGCGGTGCAAGGGGCTTGTAAATACGCCCTGGTGTTTCCAAGCTTGTTAGAGTAAAGCGGAGCAGCGAATAATGAGGAATGAGATTCCAGGCCAGACCAAAGCTGAAATGCCTGATAATTCTGAGAAGTGGTGAGGTAAGAGCATAAAGTGACCAGAAACTGCCTCTGGGGTCAGAGTGGTGAAAGTAGTACTGCCTGCTGAAGCAGAGAAGGTTCCCCTCTGTGGATTCTTCTACAGCATGTTGGCACTGAAGCCGCTGGAGACAAGTCGTTGAAGAACCGGGCTGTCAGTCTCCTGACAGAGTCCTGTTCATGATGCAAGGCAGCCAGCTGTGCAGTGGAGCAAGCCCTTCGTATGTGTAAGATACACTCTGAGCTCACTGAGGGGCATATTATCAAGAACGGCGTTAAAAAATTATCGCTGGTTTAGCAGCAGAAAACTACTGTTAAAGCGGCGATAATGGGCTTGATAATATGCCCTTGAGAATTCCAATAGAAGTCCATGTTCTGGTGCTAACATGGGCTTCTATTAGAATTCTCCAGGGCGTATTATCAAGCCCATTATGGCAGCATTAGCGGCGATTATTTTCACGCCGTCCTTGATAATATACCCCTGAGAGTTTTACTGAGATGGTAGGAACAAGCAGTAATCGAGACGCAGCACAAGTCTGACCTTTCTTTTTTTTGACAAATGTCTGGATCCTGCATTAATCACAGAAATACCTGAAATGGCTTCTGAGAGCAAAAGGATCCTGGAAACCAAACGCAACAGTATGCGTAGGTACAAGCTAGCGTGCAAACATTAACTGTTAAAAAAAAATCGCATTAAAAAAAAGAGTTTGGTTTGTAGATTGCACTGTATATGAGCTCAATAGTTTATCACCGCTTTAACGATTTTGGAACGTGTGAAAACGACGCGTTTAACTGAACTCCATCTTTTTTTTACAGGATACTTAGTCGTTTTTCTAAGTAGGCAGCTAAGGGTGAAATGACCACCATGATCCTCTCACAATTAAATGTAATCCAAGCTGCCTAATTATGCAACCACCACAAATTCCCGTCCTGGCACCTATCCTAATTATTATTTTGTGCACGGTTATCTGACCCAGTAAACTCTGTTCATGTGTAAAGACATAGGGGCAGATTTACAAGCCCCATGCCCCGCCAGTGCATCACGTTGCATGACGCACCAGTGGCGCAGCCTGCTAAGGGACATTTACAAGCACAGGTAAAGTCACCCTGCGAGACTTAACCTGTGCTTGTAAATATTGCCCCTGTTCACGCAGCACTTTGCGTGTTAGGGGCGGGACATGACTGCTGCTGTGGGTGTTCCCACGCAACACCCATGTCCACTGATGCATTTTCAGATTTATGAGAAATCGTAAATCTGGAAATGCGTCAGTTTGCTGAGCCACCATAGGGGTGGCACAGCCAAGCGAAACAAGGAGAAATGTTTTAATTTTTCCTCTTTTTTTCCTCTTTCAATGCGTGCTGCATTCTACAGCACGCATTGAAACAGGAAAATGCCTGCAGTGTTTGCTTTTGTGCAGGAAGGGGCCCCTTCCTTCACAAAAGCAATCTCCCCATGGTGCAGGCATCCTTGCACCATGGTGCAAGGGTGCCTGCGCCGGCGCATGGCAGCTGTTTCTGCACCAGCGCAGGGGGAGAGCACAGGAATGCGACATATCATTGTAGATAAGTCGCATTCCTGTGCTCTGAAAGTGCCGCAGCGTGATGCAGCCAAAGGGTTTGCGGTGCCGCGCTGCAGCACTTTCTTGTAGATCTGCCCCAGAGCCAGAAACTGTGACGTATTTACAAGCCTCGTACATGTTGCGGTGCTCAAAACCAGAGGGTGGAAATCGTCTGGTCTGGTTTTGCTGTTGGGTTTTTGGCAGATCGCGCGTGTCAGCAGAGCTTGAAACAGCTGAGGTTGGACTCACTTGAGGTCTGTCTTCTACTTCTCATACACTGCAGCCCTTCACTTACGAATGGGAAGAGCAACGGAACAGGGAATGATTTGAAAACGAGAAGAAAGTGAAATAAAGGGTTGTGAAAGAGTGTTGGCAGATAAAGCCTTGGGCTTAAATGGCTAATTTCTTTCTCTGCTTTTGGTATTTTTGCCTTAGTTTCTTTTTCTTTCTTTCTTTTTTTCCATCTGTTAGAACTGGGGGTCTCTAGTTGGCAGAGGTAGGTACCACTGTCCAAATAGGGACCCTTGCTTCTAGTCAGGGTAAGGAGGAAACCCTCTGAGATAACCCCTGCTCACCCTCTAGGTAGCTTGGCACGAGCAGTCAAGGCTAATCAGAAGGCAATGTGTAAAGTATTTGTACCAACACTCACAGTAACACAGTGAAAACACCACAAACTGGTATTTAATCTAAACTACACAAAACCAAAACGACAAAAATCCAACATACACAGTTCAAGAATATGGTTGCAAAAGAGTTCTTTAGGTTGCGATAAAATAATCCACAGTTGCGTGAAAAGTTCACAGTTGCATCACGCTTTAGTCGACAGTACCTTTAGTTGCGACAAAGTTCCAAAAGCAGAAGCTGGTGCGGTGGTAAACAAGCGATGCGTTGCTCCTGAGACCCTGGGGAGGCGGTGCGACAACCCCGCTGCAGCAGCGGGCGTGTTGCAACAAATCCGATCTGTATGGGGAGGAAGGCCGACTTGTATGGATTCCGGGGCGTAGGTTCCATAGGAAGTTTTCTCTCGCAAAGGCACAATGCGATGATCTTTGGAGTTGCGATGATCTCCGGGGCGACGATGCGCGGGCCAGCGGTGATCTCTCTCTCGCAGCTCCTCGATGCGATGGCTTCTGCAATGACTCTCGCAGCGACGTGATGCGGTCCGCAAACAAGCAGTGCGGCAATCTCACCCAGCGACGACAGGCTCTGCGACGACACTCGCAGCAATGGTAATCTTCCCGCACCGGTCTGGTGTGTCCCACAAACGAAGGATGCAATGGCTCTGGCAGCGGCAACAGGCGCTGCGACGATCTTGACCTTCGTAGCGGTGGGAATTTCCTCGCACTGTAGGGAATGCGCTCCACAAGCAAGTGATGCAACAAAACTTGCTGAAAGTCTTTAAAAGCTTGGTTTCCAGCTTCCCAACACAGGTACAACTTCTAGAGGCACCACACATGGGACACGCACTCCAGGAAGGACAGAACTCTCTCAGTAGAGTTCAGGGAAGCTGGGGTGAAGTCCTTTTGTTCCTGGGACTTCATAACAGGGAGCCAGCTCTCTCTCAGGCCCTTGGAGATTCCTTCAAGCAAGGGGACACAGCACAAAGCAAAGTCCTTCCCCTCTCCTTGGCAGCAAAGCAACAGCAGGTCAGTCCAGCAGAGCAACAACAGGACAGTCTTCCTTCTTCAGTTTCAGCTTTCTCCTTGGCAGAGGTTCCGTCTTGATTCCAGGATGATCTAATTTTCTGTTGTCAGGGGTCCTGTACTTATACCCCTAAATGTCTTTGTTATCTTTGTGCAAGTGGGCCCTGAGCCCGGTCTGAACCAGTTCTGGGTGTTCCTTGAGCACTTTGTTTTTCTGGCTTCTCCTTTCCTTTCAGAGTGAGGGGCAGGGTCGTCAGCCATCCAGCAGGAGGTGGAGCCAGCATTGTGGAAGGCAGGCACAGCCCTATTCAGGCCCAGGTGATATCTCCTCCCACCGCTCCAGTTGCAAATGCAGTCATTCAGCCTAGGGCTGACTCAGCCAGCCTCCTGGGGAATACAAAATTTTCTAGCTATCGCGACAAGAATTTTAGATTTTATTAAGGACACGGAGGCGAGGATTATGCTTTCTCATTTCTTTACTGCAACAACAGCAGCCAATGAAAATGAAAGTACACATGTAAAAAATAACATTTCTCATGAGGCTTTGAACCACGCCTCTCTTACAACAACCAATCACAAAGGTATCATGTCTATAAATCCTGGAGACACTAGTCCGTCCTCCTCTTTCTTTGCGCGAAAGTCAGTAACAGTCTCAACACACAGAAAAGTTTAATACTGCAACGGAAAACAGATCCAGCAGAAGTCCCAACGGAGAAAACTTGAACAGAAAGGAAAAACCATCATCCGGAAGGAGCGGCAGCCAAAGCACCGGCCATCTTCAACTCTTGTTGGAGTCATTTCCTAGAACATAAAAAGGAAGTTTGAGAAAAATTTCCACCACAACCTAGACCTTTGTAAGGGTGGGTAAAACAGTTAGGTAAAATCACGTAAACAACAACAGTTGTATAACAGTCCCAACGGGTGGGATAATCCTCGCCTCCGTGTCCTTAATAGAATCTAAAATTCTTGTCGCGATAGCTAGAAAATTTTGTATTCTATGGCAGGACCGGAGGCTTCTGATTATGCTGGTTTAAAGCTCACATTAAAGCTCGTCAATCACAGCATCAGAAACATGAGGAATCGGTTTGTAGTAAAACACCTGGAACATTGAATCTGAGGACCAGTCAGCTGCCTTCAGAATGTCCTCCAAGCGGGAACCCAATAAGTAAGCCTTAGAAGCCATCGCACCCCTCGCAGAGTGTGCCCCATAAGCAGAAATATCAATGCCGGCTTCCGACATGATCCACCTGACCCATCTGGCTAAAGTAGCAGCAGCGACTGGCTTGAACGGTTTTTGAATAGATATTAATAACTGCCCCAGAGGATCAGCCCTGTGTACACTAGTACGCTCCTCATAACATTTAAGACATTGAAGAACACACAGCCTGCCGTTATGAGGAAAGGCAGGATAATCAACTGAACGGGACATGGTCTTAGTGCGTCTAGTAATGACAAAGGATACACCTTGGGGTGAAAACATCCTCCCAGCCAAATCCAGAGCTCTGACATCCGAAACCCTCCGACATGAAATAAGGCACAACAGCATAGTAAGCTTGGCAAAAAGCTGTTTCAACGACAAATCACCATTATCGGGCCAGGATTCCAACAAATTCAGAACCTTATTAACATCCCACATGGTGGAATACCTGGGCCGAGGAGGGTTGGCCACACTCACACCTTTAAGCAACTTACATACCAAGGGATGCATCCCCACCGGCTTACCATCTATGTGATCGTGACCAGCTGAAATAGCAGACCTAAAGTTGTTCACCGACCTATAGGCCAGGCCAGAAGTCGCACACTCTGACAAAAAATTCAGTACCTCTGTTATATTTGATCCCACGGGATCCACCTGTTTTGAAAGGCACCAACCCACCCACTTCTTCCACGAAGAAGAGTATCGTTTTCGGGTGGAAGGAGCCCACGCTTGCTGCATAAAGCTGGAAGCCTCTCGTGAAAGGCCTGCAAGGCGTTCATGTCTCCGGAGAGCGTCCATACCATTAGTGACAGCTGGTTCTGCAGGACCAGGGGGTGGCACGTCCCCACTGGGTCCTGCAGAAGCGTCGGGAAGACTGGGAGCCGGAAGGGAAGGTCTATTGACAATTCCAACAGTGTGGGAAACCACGACTGAGTCGACCAATAAGGCGTTACTAGCACCACCGTCGCTTCCTGTCGGCGCAGTAGCGCCGCCACTCTCGGGATCAGTGCAAACGGTGGAAACGCATAATTCCTCTGTTGACCCCAATGATGAAGGAACGCGTCTGTCCCCAGGGCCATTGGGTCCGGTCTCCAACTGTAAAACAGGGGAAGATGGGCATTGAGGCGCGAGGCAAGCAGGTCGATCCGACACGGGCCTCGTAGCGACATGATCCGGGAAAACAGCGATGGATGGAGCCTCCAATCGCTGGAGTCCCCGAGAAATCGGGAATGCCAATCCGCTACTTGATTGAGTTTCCCGGGAAGGTATTCCGCCACCACGGAGATCTTGCGATCCAGGCAGAAGTGCCAGAATTCCTCGCAATGTGCACCAGCATCCGGGACCTCGTCCCGCCCAATCGATTGATGTATCGCGCCGCGGAGACATTGTCCATCCGAAGGAGGATACAACAATTGCTCTTCAGCGGTGAGATAGACCTGATGGCAAAGGACCCTGCCAAAAGCTCTAGACAATTGATGTGAAGTGATAGTTCGTCTGCAGACCACCGTCCTCCTGTGGCAAAGTCGCCGCAGCGAGCGCCCCAGCCCCACTGGCTGGCATCGGGCTCCACCACTACATCCGGAGCCGTGCCGAATATCGCTCGGCCGTTCCAGGCTGACATGTGGTCCAACCACCACTGAAGCTCCTCCCTGGACTCGGAGGAGAGAGGGATCAAATGATCGTAGTGAAAGTTTCACTGTAGGTAGAAGATCTTGAGCCTCTGCAGGGCTCTGTAATGCAAAGGACCGGGAAAAATGGCCTGAATCGACGAGGCCAGAAGGCCCACAATCCGTGCCAGAACCCTCAAAGAAATCTTCTCCTTGGCCAGGGTAGCTGTGATTTCTCTCTTGATCGACCTGATCTTCGGCAGAGGAAGGAGAAGCTGTGCCGAGACTGAGTCTATCAGGAAACCTAGGAATTCCATCTGCCGATCCGGTATCTGCACCGATTTCTTGGTGTTGATCACGAATCCCAGATTCTGCAATAAGGACGTCGTCCACTCCAAGTGCGTGAGAAGGAGGGACCGGTCCTGTGCCAGGATCAGCATATCGTCTAGATAGACAATCAACCGAACCCCCATTTCCCGGAGGCGGGAGACCACCGGCTTGAGTAGTTTGGTGAACACCCAAGGGGCCGAGGACAGCCCGAAAGGAAGTACCTCGTAACGAAACCAACGCCCTTTCCAGGGGAACTGCAAAAAACTTTTGATGTGATGGGCAGACTGGGACCGTCAAGTATGCATCTTTTAAGTCCAGTCTGACCATCCAGTCGTTCTCCAAGAGAAGGTCCCGCAAAAGATGGATGCCCTCCATCTTGAAGTGTCGATACGTGACAAAGGGGTTGAAATCCCTCAAGTTTAACACGAGGCGCTGTCCGCCTCCTTTCTTTTGAACAAGAAGGACGTTGCGGCAGAAGCCTCCCGGCCGGAAGGGTCCCGCAGCAATGGCCTGTTTTGCCAAAAGCTCGTCTAGTTCTGAGTCTTTAAAACTCTGTTTGAGATGGGAAAAAAGGAGAGGACGGGGGGGGAAGGGCTGAATGGGGCAAGACACCATCTCTATCTCGTAACCCTGGACGGTCCGAAGGACCCACACATCTGAAGTGAGAGTTGCCCAATTCTGGACAAAATGGCGCAATCTTCCCCCTAAAGGAAGTAAAGGAAGGGTGAGACTTACCGGAAGATTGGTTATCGAAGTTTTTGTAGCCTCGATTGATTCCTTTATTGTAGCGGCCCCTGAAGCCGCGTGATCGGGACGGGTAAAATCCGGCTTGATCCGGGTCTTGCGTATACCCTCCTCTACCCCGTCTAGGGGCGTAGCCTCTCTGAGGACTGGGATTTGAGTAGCGGCCGGTCGAGCGTCCTCTGCCACGCCCGGCCCTACCAGAGACCTGCAGAACATGTTTCAGCGATCCCTGAGACTTGTCCAAAGAAGCAAAAGTGTTCACAAATTTTGCGATATCCTTGACGAAATTATCCCCAAACAACTGCCCTTCCGCCAAAGGACCCGGCTCCGAGGAAGCCAATTCCACCAGTTGGGGGTCGATCCGGAGAAGGGCGGACTTCCGCCGTTCCGAGGCAAGGGCGCAATTCGCGTTGCCCAGCATACAAATGGCCCTCTGAGCCCAACCCAAACCTCGGGGTGTATGGCGGCACCAGTCTCTTGCGCCTGCAGGGCCAATTCCAGGATCTTGGCCAACGGGCCCAAAAGGTCGAGGACCTTATCTTGGCACGCTCTGAGCACGCGATCAATTCCTTTCTTCGGGTCTTTTTTATACTTTTTAAGAAAAGTGGTCATGGAAGGGTCTATGTCCGGAGTGAGAGCCACTTTATGGGGCAAATCAGGGCGCGGGCATTCAGATTTCAGGCGGGCACGAACCTCCTTGTCGAACCCCTTGCGGAGATGAGTCTCCAGATAGGTCGCCACCGCCGGAGGGGGAACCCAGTCGGATGACCTAGGGTGAACAATGTCCGTCGGGTCAAATAAAAAGGGGGTGGGAATGACCGGGGAATTGTGTTTACGCTTCTTAGTGCGTTTGCGCTGAGCGGCATCCGAGGAATCGGTATCGGTGCCAGTATCCGTTGTGGTGATAACCAGGGGGGACGTGGGGGGAGGGGTAACAGGCTTGTCTAGGGATCGAGACTCCTGGGACTTATAAAGTTTGTCGTAAGACTGGGCATGCAGCCAGTAAAGGTCAAGAGCCGCCTTCTTCGGGGGAGGGGGGTGAAGGGGATCTTTGCCCGGAACGGGCATCGGCTTACCCGGGACCAGCAGATCCAATTTCTTGGCCAGAGGGGAGAGGGCCGAGGAAAGGGCTTTATCCAATTTGGCATCGAGTTTTTTGTCTATGATCTCCTCCATGGAGTCCCCTTCATAGAATTCCTGCTGTCCCTGAAAACCATACGCAGCATCCTCCTCTTCGCAGTACTCAGTGTCTGCCATCGCAATCAGGAATCCGAAATTCCAACTCTAGTCCCCAGCGGGAAGCAAGAGCAGCCCGAGCAAGGGCGTCGAGGTTGGGGGGTGCCAGGCGCAGGAGCCGGAAATACAAGGGAAAAAACAAGAGCAAGGCCAAGTCCCACTCTAGGACTAACGGAAGAAAGATGGTGTCGTCTGAACCAATATAAGCTGCCAAAAGCACGAAAATCGCCCACGGCTCCTGGCCCAAGCTGCGTCGATCCCCACTTCAGCCGGGGGCAGAGCGTCGTTCTGGCACCTTCGAGAACTGCGCGTGCCAACACGGCGTGCGCGGGCTCCCCGAGACGTGCGTAAGGCCTCAACGGCACCTACGTACGCTCGTCCCCGAGGGGGGGCTAACCCCTCACTAATGCGGCTAGCCGAAGCTTGTGCCGCTGCAGCGACGACTGGAAGTCGAGGGATGGATCGGACGGGCCTAGGTGCGCAACACGCGCCACCACAGGGAAGCGGGGAACGGAGCGAAGCTCCGGCCCCAAACTAAGAGTAAAGCGGACAATGCAGGAATAAAACCAATGCCAAGAAAGCGTAAAGCGATCAATCAAAATATGCAATATACATACATAATCAAACACAATAGTCAAAGGCATTAACCAATGTATAGGCATCAAGCATAAGCAATATAGTTAACATGAAAGAAAAGAGCACTTATCTGGGCTGCGGAGCAGCAAAGAAAGAGGAGGCCGGACTAGTGTCTCCAGGATTTATAGACATGATACCTTTGTGATTGGTTGTTGTAAGAGAGGCGTGGTTCAAAGCCTCATGAGAAATGTTATTTTTTACATGTGTACTTTCATTTTCATTGGCTGCTGTTGTTGCAGTAAAGAAATGAGAAAGCATAATCAGAAGCCTCCGGTCCTGCCATAGAATCCCCAGCCCCTGTCATTCTCAATTCAGACAGTCAATACACAAACAGGCCAAGTCACATAGAAAGGTCAGACAAGAGAACAGCAACTTTCTAAAAGTGCCGTTCTCAAACACAGGATTTAAAACAAGCATTTACAATGCAACGGTTTCGCCTTTGGAGAAGTTACAGCTATTGGCATTCTAAATGACAAAATTTGTATTTATGTGTTGGTTTTGAAAACAGATAAATAAATGGCATTGTCATTTACATTGCCAATAGCTTAATCTCTCACAAATGTGAGAACTATTGTACCCTACGGACGAGCTCAGCAGACAGCAATTACTACCACCCACACACACACCCAGAGCCAGCCACATACACCCAGAGCCAGCCACACACACCCAGAGCCAGCCACACACACCCAGAGCCAGCCACACCCAGAGCCCCCCACACACCCAGAGCCCCCCCCACACACACACAACCAGAGCACTCACATACACACACCCACTGGAGCAGTCACACACACACACACACGCAAGCAGTCACATACACACACACACACTGGAGCAGTCGCATACACACACACACACACACTGGAGCAGTCACAAACACACACACACATTCTGGAGCAGTCACATATACACACATACACTCTGGAGCAGTCACATACACACACACACACACACTGGAGCAGTCACATACACACACACACACTGGAGCAGTCACACACACACACACACACACACACTGGAGCAGTCACATACACACACAATGGAGCAGTCACACACGCACACACTCGGGATCCCTCATGTGTAGACAGCGGGTGAAATCGTTGGTGTTTTCAAATATAGAAGAACAGGCAAGGAACATACAAGAACTAAGAATATTGTGTTCATTTGTCCAAGTTCTATTCCTATAAAAAATAACTGCCAAGAAAATAGTCAGAGGACTCAATATGGGAGATGGGCTTTAACAGCGAGGTTCTTCACGATCACCCTTCTTAAAATATGTATGATTAATTAGGTGGACCAAGAGGGAGACAGATGAAAAGTATTCAATCACACTGGATCACCAATAAAATGTAGCATGGAAAGAACCATGAACCTTCTTCCTGACGTACCTGAACTAACCAGCGCCTTAAGACAAATCACTTGTCTCTCTATTTAGGTTATTCTCTCATCATCTCTCCGTGTAGCCTACTGGACCAGGAGCAAACTAATCCAATTTGTATTTCTCTTACTAACAATTGGACCTATCCTGTTTTCACCTTGCTATCTGTGACCATGCCCTCCCTCAATCCTCCACATATCCCCTTCCATTACCTGGCTTCCCTCTTCCACCTGAACAGCATTTTCCCTTATCTGTCCTAATTTGTCCTTAATGCCTCATATACAGACCTTATATTGTGCTGGTACTCTCGTCACAGAAAGTGCAGGTTATGTCTCAGAAGTGGGGAAATGTTATTTGCAATAATCACGACTTGATACTTGCACAGCACAAAGGTACCATTGCATCCAAGCAATGTGAAATGGGTGCGCGTGGGAAAGGGTATTTAGGTTACACAGCAAGTACACAAAGCTTGATTAAATGGAGAAAGGCACACAGTAAGAACTGGGGGGGGGAGCAAACCTTGCACAGACAGATTTTCATATCAAGAACACTTTCAGAACAAGCAATAGTAAAGCCAAATGACATGGTCTTTTAAACTGGATTCTACTGGCGTTGTCAATGCTTGTTCGGTTCTTCCAATTTTTGTTCGACTACCTTAATTTCAGAACTCCCTGAAGAAAGTGTCACTGTATGCAAATAATTATATTAAAATGCATTCCTGCATGTAAAATATACTTTTTAAATGACTACATTCGAAGTTAATTATAATATTAACAATAAGGAACGCTGCTTGTCAAAACGGACTTATTTCACCATGCAACAAAATGCTGGCTGAAGGCTGGACTACAGCCACGACATTGTTAAGTGGAATCGTGTATTTTAACAACGTGTAACATATGTGGCTGCACTATGTTATTTCAACTCGCATTCTACTATAAATGTTCTGACTAAATATCGCCTACGGGAAAGCGATAAAAATGCAGCATTTTGACCGTATACAAATGGTCTGAGATACAAATCTGTTTTATTCCAGCCAACAATCTAGGCTTATAGACACAAAATAGGTAAATGTAATAAGCATGCAGAAATAAAGCCGCATACTCTTCACTGCTGGAGAATTCACTGTGTGCACTATACACAACGGGATTACACTGAGCAAGCGAGGACATACAGTTGGGAAAAGAGGGAGCACCCCCTCGACGGAAAAGAACCATTAAATCTTATACAGCAACAGTATGTCAATACATTAACGGTGGGTCATCATATGAAAATAATTACAAAAATAACATTGCAAACTTAGTATTGCATCAGTTTACTAAATAAGACCATCTGTAAGTCAGCTGAGACATTCTAATATATGCGTGGAATATGTTACAATCAAAGTGTATGGTGTGCATGTAACGCACTCGAGGGTAGAACAAGCGTAAATAACAAATATAACTGTGGAGGTAAAGATAATATGCTAAAGTATACGGCAGGGTTAAATGCAGCGGTTCTTTCGAGACTTACCGGAGAAGTAACGTGTAGTGAATTCCAGGTTCCAAACGCGGAGCCGGTCGGGTTTAGGGAAAGACCAATGTGAGAGCTTGTTATAGGTATGTGGGTGGGTCACGTGATCGGCAATAGCGGGTGTCAGATAAACGGAGTTCAAGTTAAGGTAAAATAATCACGAAAACTTCCTTTTAAATACACGAGCAGATTGCGATCCTTCTAATTGCGGAACTTTAGACTTATTTGTGTTTTAATCGTATTTTACTATTTTGGTGCCTACTCTGAATCTCTTTAAGTGTTGCCACATATGTTATTTTTGCCAGGTGGGTGTGGAAACCACGTGTCTGCGTTCTTTAAATAAAAAACACATTGCTTTGCCTGTGCCTCTTCAACATAAAGGGTAAGCTTTTTGAAATATTAAAATATTTAATAGTCAAATATACATTATTTGTAACTGCTGCACCTCCAGGGAAAGGGGCCGCTTCGGTTCTTTCTGCATCTGAGGAAGCTAAGTAGAGGGAGGGATTGACAAGGACAGGGCAAGCTCAGCTGCCATGAACAGGCGCCTTTATGTTCTGCATAGGACTGAAGACCCGAAGGAAGACAACAGGCCATTCGGCCACATTTCAGTCACTATCATTCCGTGTTACTGGAGCTTTCATCGTCATGGGGCCCTCTCCAGACACGCCCGTCTATCAAACCAAACCACGCGTGTGAAAGACCTTCGCAAGTGTAGAGAAACTCCCATATTTAGTACTGAAACTTATACACGTTTCCAGCTTCGTCCAGTGTCTCCCGAGTCCCAGCTTCCCCAGCATTCTCTCTCCTGTGTCCCATTTGCCGAGAGAGACACTACTAGAGCGGGCCCTGTCACAGTAAAGCACACACAGCCCAGCCATTGACTGTGTCCATTCAGAGTGAGCACGAAGGGCATGTACAAGCAAGTTTTAAACCCCAACGAACAGTCTGGCCAGGACATATCTTAACAAAGCACAATTCTATCAAAGTTGCATTCTGTATTATGTATGCACACACCTATGCACACCTATGCGTACCGCCACCTGCACTACCCTACTCTCGCATGCCCCATCAGATCCTGACTCACAACTCCAAGCGCTTCTGAAATGTACAGCACAATGAACAGAACTATAACAAACTATGCACACAGGCTCAACCTTGCCACAAACTACACAAGGAAGGCACAGAGCGTTATGTAAATGCCATCTGCAAATTGCTAATTCAGTTCAATGCTTAACGAGGATATGTTTCAATGTTCTAGTCAAGATATTTGCAAAATTCGATTTTTAGGCACCCACATTTGGATCTGAATTATTTAAGGTATAATGAAATAAAGAAAGCACCAACAATCAGGTAATTAACTTCTCCTCATGATTGCGCCAGAATGAGGAACTTTCCCCTCAGTTGTAAACCAACGCACTCAGTGCTCGTTCTTCTTTGCTGCGGCGGAGGCTTGTTTGATGAAAGTCAAGCTCCCCGCTGCAAGAGATGTTGAAGACGCGGAGGAACGTGGTTATTTTTCTTCTTTATGCCCAATTAAGCGAAATCACACGTTTTTCTCTCGCTCCCACCACCTGTCTCTTGTATTCCCAGCAGTGGCTGGTAGGAACGCTGTCAGCGCAGGGCCATGCCACTCTTGACCTCACGCACTGGCTGAGACGAAAATGTACTCCCGATTCGTGGTTTTCACTCCAAATCCGTTCCCAGCTTCTTGTCCACGTTCTGCTGTAAAGTAGTGCTTGGATTTTGTGAAAATATGTAACAAACTGGATTCCTCAATTCCCTGGACATTAGCACGCTGTTGCATAAGACATCAAAGTCTTTGTCGAAGGCGAGTGCAAACAAATGTAATAAAAAAATTACAGGCATGGCTTCTCCAGATGGCACATTACGCACGAGGCATTCAGAGGGCACAGGGTACGAAGGCGACTTGAACGTTGAATTGGAGTACTTTGAGAGGTGGCAGCTGCTGAACTTGAAAATTGTGAAAAGGAATACAAAACAAGTCAGGTCCCGGGCCGTGCTGTGATTGGCTGACGTCACGGGGGTGTCCCGGGCCGGCAGCCAATCACAGCGCGGCCCGGGAAATGACGTCACAGGGGTGTCCCGGGCCGGCAGCCAATCGCAGCGCGGCCCGGGACAAAGGGGCGGGGCTTAAAAAAAGCACCAGAAACGCCCCCGAATCGCGTTTTCAAGAGAAAGCGCGATTGACAGCCTCTGTCTCCCAATGGCTAGCCTCCATTTATGGAGCTAGCCAATTGGAAACAGAGGCGGTCTGAACATCCCTACTGAAAACAAAAGTTTTCAAACTGGGAGGGGCACTTCGTGCCACTCGCCAGGTCAAAACCTAAACAACCTTTCCTAAAAGATGTGTTATTACATTCTGAGTTCAGGGATACTAGACTCTTGCTGGTAGCCACTGTAGCCAGCATCCCCTATGTTATGGAGCAAGATAGCCTTACAATAGTGAAAAACTACAATGGCTGTAATTCACTACCAGAGCATGTAACCTGCACCAGTACATGTTCTACCTTTCACATACACTTCACCCTGCCCAGGGGGGTTCCTTGGGCCTTCCATAGGGGTGACCAATGTGCAAAAAAAGGGAAGGGTTAGGCCTGGTCAGTGGGGACACTGACCAGGAGGACATGGCAGTTCACAGACTGCACACAGACACTGTGGTGACAGGCCTGAGACACCATTTTGGGGCTACTCATGTGGGTAGCACAATCAGTGCTGCAGGCCCACTAGTAGCATTTGTCATCACCAACCCTGGCACACCCAGTGCACTTTACTAGGGACTTCTTGGTGATACAAATATGCCAATCATGTATATCCAATCATCATAACAATTTACACAGGGAGCACTTACACTCTGGCACTGATCAGCAGTGTCCAAAGCATCTAAACCAGCAGAAACGAAATCCAGCACAGCATCAAAAATACAGGAGGTAGAGGCAAAAAGATAGGGGTAACCCCGCCAAAGTTGCCAGGTCTAACGCCCTCTTTGTTCCTTTCTTGTTTCATTTGTTCCTTCCTTTTTTGATTAATTATTTTTCACTGCTCGAACTGTTTGCTCATTGTTAGAATTGGCTTCCTTGGTGTTGTTTCCCCCTTACATTTTACCTTTAAAAACTAGTTAGCTACTAAACTGCACCTGCAAATGCTTAGATAAAGCAACTTTACATGCTAAAAGGCATATATATAATACACAAAAGTGAACTTTGAAAATGAAGAAAATAAGGCAATGAGAGAGGTAATGATTTGGGGGTACCCCCTAACCTAGGGAGAGAACCAAGCAGATGTCTTGAACACAAAGAGCATATCATGCTGAACAATTCAGTGGGGGTCCTTTCCTCTTAGGACAACACCAAGCACAGTTATGGGCAAAAATACAATCCCAATCAAAGGCCCTGCAAAGCATTATGGGATGAGATTAGCAGTTGGCAGTGAATATTATAGTATCCAATATCAAAATAATTCTACATAGAGCTGCAGTTCAACTAGTCGTTACAAGATGTCCCTCACGAGTCAAATGCAAAAGCAATGAAGTTATAACATCAAGTTGCATTTGACTCGTGCTCCTCTGCTCGTCACGTCCCCAAACTCTGTGAAAAGGATCTTTGCGCTAGACTGAGAAGGTAATGTTTCTGTGGGACTAACTTGATCCCTGTATCCAACTCATGCTCCATTGCGATCAGCCTTTATTTGTGACTTTCAACCGGTTTCGCACAACCAGATAGCCGCGAGTGGTCTCCAGTTCTACTAAATTAATTTTTGTCATTTTGATCTTGAATCATTGATTGCATTTTACTCTATTTTTCTAAGTTGGTGTGAGATATTCTTGTGCTGTGTTTGAAGTGCTGCATAAATACGCTACACCTTGCCTTAAGTTAAGCTCTGCACAAAGCTACTAGAGGGTTGAGCACTGGTTAATTTTGGTATTTGCTTGTGCCTCACCCTGACAAGGTTCGTGGTTGCTGCTTGAGAAGGGTTTCACCCCTTCAGCCAGTAACCCCATTTCTCACACTCATTATTTGTTTCTTTGTCTTGGTACTTCCTTGTGTTTGAGTACGTTTCGGTCTCATTGTTTTCTTTCTTGCTTTTATTCTGTCTGGAATGATCTTTGGACCCTTCTTTCTTTTCTGTTTTCCTATTCACTTTCTCAATATTAGCAAGTCTTAGTCGTTTAGATGTTTTAGTGTTCATCTATTTAACCATCTTTTTGTATATATATATATATATATATATATATATATATATATTTAACATTTGTTCCTTCGGTTCTGTCATCTCGTTCTTTCTTCCTCACGCTCTTTCCTCTGTTCTTTCTCTATGTCAGGGGTCAGGTGGTCAAATTGTTTTTGCCATCTCTGACTGCACTGCACACATTAGGATGATGATTTTTTAAATAGAAAAGCAAAAGTTAAAAGTTGACATCATGAGTCACCATGTGAACCTTGTGAATGCCTTGGCATTGCAAGGCAAAATGCATAGCAAACTTACTGTGCCTTGCAATTTGCTATGAAATGTAGCAATGATTTATACCGGCTACTGCGGTTACAAAATGATTAAATGTTACAGACTGTAAATAGAAACCAACTTATCTTGGAAAACTGGAAGTTATCTGGGCAGGACTGCTTCATCCATTGGACAAAACTGCCATTTGCAAAGTGAAACTGTCAACAGACCCCTCTCCTCCTACTTGCTCTCACTTTTGCATTGTACCACACGATTTTCCCCTTCTAGCATATGTTTTTTGTAAGTAAGAAGGTTTCCCTTGATACTACTTTGCTGACTCTCCATCTTTGCAAATCAGCTGACCACCATCTCTGTTTGCTCCTCTAGGTTGTTTTTTCTTTGGAATGGTAAAATCCTCTCTAATGGTAAAGTCGGTTTTTAAATTTACAAAATTGACTAAAGATTGCTTCCATCTTGTACTTCTGGGCAGTAAGAGGTCCGTAACCAACCTTTCATGGTATTATTTAGTTTTTTTTGCTGATTTATATAGCATAAACTCGACCTGAAGGTACTGGAGCGCTTTACATGAGCACCGTTACCTTACACAAGGACACATTAATTTTTTTGGTAAGCACAGGGAGATTAAGTGATTTGTCCAAAATCACAGGATGTGGACGTGGCTTTTTAATCATGCTTCTCCTCAGCACCAAAATGAGTAAATGGTGCTCTGTCGAGAGAGAGCATGACTCTTGGTATTCTGGTACCTCCTGCCTGCAGACCAAAAGGAAAACATGGGAACATGATTATGGGACTTGTCACTGCTACTTCCAAACATGTGTTTTACAAACTTCCACCTCGACGCCAACTCTGCCACGCTGATCGACAACCCCGCCAACCTCGTCCTCAGACAACTCATCACCACACCCACCCATGCCGCCGGCCACACGCTCGACCCCGTCTTCTCCACGGGGACCCACGTCGCCTTCGACCACACCACTGAACTCCACTGGACTGACCATCGCTGCATTCATTTTACCTTCAAGAAACCCACCACGCACCACCGCAGCCAACAGCTGCCCTGCCGCTGCTGGAGCAAAGTCACCGAAGACCAGCTGACCACCACCCTCGCCCAGAACCCACCCACCGACACCACAGACAAAGACGCCGCCGCCCGCAACCTCAGACAGTGGATCAATGACTGCCCAACACCCTCGACCCGCTCAAGAAACCTTCCAACAGCCGCACCAGCAAGAAAGCCACCTGGTTCACTGAAGAGCTCCAGACCTCCAAACGTGCATGCCGGAAGCTGGAGAAGAAATGGCTCCACGAGCCTACACCGGACTCCCACACAGCCCACAAGGACGCCACCAGCAAACACCACCACCTCATCCGACTAGCCAAGAGAGCTTCCTTCAAAGCCCGCCTGGATAGCAACGCACTTGACAGCAGAGCTCTTCAGCATCTTGAAAGAACTCTCCAATCCCAGCGCCAACACCAATGACATCCCGCCCTCACAAGAACTGTGTGACACACTGGCCACCTTCTTCCACCGCAAGATTGCTGACATCCATGACACCTTTATCACCTCGACCTACCCGATCACGCCAGACTCCACCCCCCCTGCGAACACCACACGCACCAACGGCCTGACCTCCTACGCCAACGTCAATGACGACGAGACACGCAAGGTCATGAACTCCATCCACTCAGGATCACCATCAGACCCCGGCCCACACCAAGTATTCAACAAAGCAGACACAGCCATCTCACCCCAACTACGGAAGGTCATCAACATCTCCCTCGAGACAGCGACATTCCCGGAAAGCTGGAAGCACGCTGACATCAGCGCTCTCCTCAAGAAGCCCAAGGCGGACGCCAAAGACCTCAAAAATTTCAGGCCCATCTCCCTGCTCCTGTTCCCAGCGAAGGTCATCGAGAAAATCGTCAACATGCAACTGGCCCGCCACCTCGAGGACAACAACATCCTAGACCAGTCCCAGTCCAGATTCAGACAGAACCACAGCACCGAGACAGCCCTCATCGCTGCCACAGACGACATCAGGCGCCAACTAGACAACAGCTCTCATCCTCCAGGACCTGTCAGCCACCTTCGACACGGTCTGCCACCGCACATTAAAAACACACCTCAGAGAAGCCGGAATCCAAGAGAGGCCCTGAACTGGACCACGTCCTACCTCGCCTGCAGAACCCAGAGCATCCGACTCCCCCCATTCCGTTCCGCAGCCACCGACAACACCTGCGGCGTACCCCAGGGCTCATCCCTCAGCCCTACGCTGTTCAACGTCTGCATAGCCCCCTCACAAAAGTGGCCTGCCAGCAAGACCTCAACATCATCTCCTACGCCCACAACACCCAGCTCATCCTCTACCTCACCAAGAACCCGCACATCGCCAAAACCAAACTCCACGAGGGAATGAAGGCAGTTGCTGATTGGATGAGGAGCAGCCGTCTGAAGCTGAACTCGGACAAGACGGAGGTCCTCATCCTCGGCCTCACCCCCTCTGCCTGGGTCGACTCCTGGTGGCCGACCATGCTGGGAATAGCACCAACACCCACCCACCACGCACTCAACCTAGGATTCATCCTCAACATCTCCCTATCCATGTTGAAGCAGGTCAACGCCGTCTCCTCCTCCTGCTACAACACCCTCTGCATGCTCTACAAGTGGATCCCTACCGAAACAAGAAGAACGGTGACACAGGCCCTCATCAGCAGCAGGCTGGATTATGGCAATGCTCTCTATGCAGAAATCCCGGCCAAACACCTGCAACGACTACAACTCATCCAAAATACCTCCGCCCGACTGATCCTCAACGTCCCCCGCCGCAGCCACATCACCCCTCACCTGAGAGACCTACACTGGCTCCCCGTCGAAAAGAGGATCAACTTCAAGCTCCTTACCCACGCACACAAAGCACTCCACAACACCGGACCAGCCTACCTCAATAGCACACTCAGCTTCAACACCCCCATCCGCAAGCTCTTGTCCGCCATCTCACTCTCGCCACAGTCCCCTGCATCCAATGAACAACGACCGGCAGCAGAGCCCTTTCCTTCCTCGCCGCCAAGACCGGAACACCCTCCCTACCCACCTAGGGGAGACCCAAGACCTGCTCCCCTTCAGAAGACTCCTCAAGACCTGGCTCTTCGAGCAGTAGCGGCACCCCCTCCCCTCAGCGCCTTGAGACCCTCACCAGTAAGAAGTGCACTTTACAAGTACACTGATTGTGACAGCTATCCAAAGACCGACAAACTCCTATTCAGGCCCATAGTGTGGATTTCTTGTGTGTCTATCCATTGTGAAAACAGTTGGTGAACTCACTAATATAACACATAATCCTGTACTCTCACAGGACTGAGTTCTTATCTATACACCATTCTCAAGTAATATAGGTGATCTGTGGGTTAGAGTGTGTCACATTCCCTTGTTCTGGTTAGTAAATTTGTTGAGCCTTTAATTTGCAAGAGGATTTAGGGTTTCTAAAATTGGGCCATAGTTGCTTTGAAAGTTGCAGAAATGAATCAGGTATATTTGGAAATGAGCTTAGTCAGTTATGCCTTCTTGGGATTTTCTCATTCTTTTGTCTGCCAAACAATAGTGTGTCATAGCATTGTTATTCCATTGAAACATAGCAAATATTGCAAAATTGTGGTTGAGAAAGTGTGGAGATTTTGCTTTAATAGATTGATGAAGAGTTTCTGTCACTTCTAGGTTCCTACAGTAAATTAAGACTCCCATTTTAGAAAGAAAAACTCTACTATAAATTGAGAACATTGGAGCCCCTAGTCAGATGCATCTTCCTCTCACCTAAGAAGGCACTTAGCACAGATTCCTGCTTTTGTTTGAATTTTGTCTGCAATCATGAAGAAAGTTTTGAGAATTCTATCTCCCATGAAAATCAGTGTGCTGATAGCCAAAGAAGAGTTCCTGAAAGTTCAGAACAAGTGGGGAATCTAAGAAGAATGTTTCCAACTTCTTGGAGGGAAAATGATGTGACCTTGATAGGCACTTTTCCAGGTTTAAGCACTTGGAGCAATTCAGCGTGATGTTTGGGGCTACTGTTGGTCTACAAAAATGAAGGTATCAGACCTTCGGTGTGGGACCCTTCTCTGTGACAATATCAATCCTTGCCTCACAGGGAAATGAGCATATAATTCTCTCTGAGGGAGCAATGTCTCTTGTGCCATTCTACCAAAATTAAATACAGAGGATTCTATAAAGAAATCGGCTTGCACATGTAGACTCAAGGGGGATAATTTGGATGTTGGTCGGATAGTTTCCAACCTCTGTTTGAAGGCTTTCCTTCAGACATCTCTGGTTTGACTTCAGACCCCCATATTACAATTACGGTGGTCGGAATTCAAACCGGCCAGTCAATCTGCCTGACTTCAGGCGGGGTCGAGTAGCCTTTTGTCCTGTCGGAAGAGCTGCATTATCCCGTGAGGAAGGCGTTTCCACCTTCGGGATTATGATGGCACTCTCCGAGAGCAAACCAATATCAGCCTTCCTGATATGGATTTGCCATCGGAAAGTACCTTTGGGGGCGCCTAGCAGGGCACTCTTCCCCCCGGCACTCCGGTTTGGGGTTGTGTAGGGATTTACACAGGCTCCCATTTCTCTATGGGAGCTTCTGCTATGGCTGGTTTACGGCTGTAGCACAAGCTCTCATAGAGAAATGGGAGTATGCAACTGTTGCATTGTAATTTTGGTGTTGAGACCTCCGACCTGAAGTCGGTGGGCCCCAAGACCACAACAGTGTTGGGGCAGACTTGTAATCTTGCCCTAGATCAGAGTTCTTCAATCTGTGGGGCGCGCCCCCTTGGGGGGAGTGACACCATCTCAGGGGGGGCGCGCACTCCACTGTATTCTGACCTTCATTCCCTTGGAGAATTCCGGTATGGCTGGAGGGAGGAGAGAGGGGAAATGACGGGCCACTAAGTGCCCATGCTTTTGTTATGTTAACCCTCCCAGTCAGGGGTAATTCATAGAGCTGAAATGCTTCAGCTGCAGTGGGAGGCAGGTGTCTCCTCTGCTAAAACCAAAAGCAGCCAACAGACAGTCCTGTTCCTTCGTGATATCATAGCAGAGGAGACCTCTTGCCTCCCACTGCAGCTGAAGCATTTCAGCTCTTATGAATTAACCCCCTCCTGGGAGAGTTAGCTCTTCCCTGAGAGGAGACAAAGTTTCCAGGGACGTTTCAAGGCATGGGCAAGGTGGGCTCTGGGCAAGGTGGGCTCTGGCCCCGGGCCCCAGCCTTTCAAAGGGGGAGGGGGTGGGTTTGGGGGAGGGTGACTGGAAGAGCCACCTCTGTTCTATAGAGTCTTGCCCTCATGACCCTGTCGTTTTTTAAAGACAATGTTGTAAATAGTGTTTTTCTATCATTACTTTTTAATGTGTAAGAGTCTATTACATTCTGCAGACAAAATGTGTTTAGGCCTCATGCAACATCCATATTAAAAGTTTATTTTAGATCAATACAGGACCTCACATATAAGAAATGGGAAGGTGTGACAGAGATTATTTGCAGTAATATTAATAATCTGCTGTTGTGTTACATACTGAAAACACACATCGCTTTCCCTCAATATCAGATGTACACACATTTAGTATTTGACCAAAGAGCGGAGACTGAATCATAAAATCAATGCTGGTTCGAACTGGGGCCCCCAAAATACATTTGGCCCAGGGCCCCCAAAATCCCTAAAACGTCCCTTAAAGTTTCTTTTAAAATTACACAGGCAGGCTTGCAAAATGCCAACCAGCCATGTGTTGTTTAAACAGCCTGCAAATTGCCTGTCTTGACACTAAATAGTATGTATTCATGGCCGGCTTTAGCGTTGGTGGCGCCTGGCGCGAGAATCATTTTTGGTGCCCCCACACCCCATGAATACCTCCTCGGATTCTCTCACTACCACCAGGCATATGTGCCATTCAGACGTTATTGCTAAACACAGCGCCTCCCCATGAGGTCAGCTCCACTTCCATAGGGTAGAGCCCAGTGCTGCCACACCCGTTGCACTGTCCTAAAGCCGGCCCTGTACGTATTCATTTGTAATGGGACTTTTCTGTCTTTGTTCCCTTTTATTATCAGTCATGGATCATTCAGGCAGCTCTAGAAAACAATTAAAAGTTATTTCTATTTATATTTGCTGTTCAAATTATGCACAGACAAGTGCTGAAAACTCAGCTTTAGGTAACTGCTTATTTTTATACCATCTGTGACATCAAAATAATGAGCTGGCAACCCTAATCATAAGATTGGAAGTTTGTTGAGGGATGAGCACATTATTTTCTTCCACCACCCTGATCCCTGGTTACTGCCATAGTAACAATAGTTTAACACATTTGAAACCCTACACTGCCGTCAATAACATGCTGAGTTATTTCAAGTGTCTGGGATTGCACCTTGCATTCAGACAACTCGCTCCTCATTCTCGCCCTTCCCTTTCACCCTCACCCTGCACTCACACTGATCCTGATACACTAACACCATTCACCCACTTACCCTCCACTCACAGTGATCCCTCTGCACTCACAGCGATCACAATGTGCTCACACTGATCACCCTGCACTCACACTGATCACCATGCACTCACACCATTCACCCACTTACCCCCCACTCACAGTGATCACTCTGCACTCACAATGCACTTGCTCTGTTCACCCTGTACCTCACCCTGCAGTCACACGAACACTCTACTCAACCTGCACTCGTGACACTTCACTCACCTACCCCTTCACTGCTCAATCTGCAATCTCACTCAAATAAGCCCACCACTAACCATACATTCATTAGTCCCACTCTGCACTAACATGCGCACCCAAATTCATGTGGTCACCTCACTCACCCCTGTACACAAGTATGGGAATGTCCTGCCCCATCAAGCTTTTCGTCCTAAATTACAAAAGGAGACATCTAAATGCACTTCAATCCAGCCTTCCAGGGGCCCCTTGATAGAGACAATTCTGTTTTTGCCCTGATGGCCTGGAATAATTCCTAAACAGATTCTTGCAAATACTGTTTTGTTTCATTTTGTTTTAATGTGATTGATGTGAGGGAGTCTATTACTATTTGCAGAGAAATGTGTTTGTTTCATGCAACAACCCTAACAAAGTTAACTATAAAAAAGGTAGATCCAAGCGGGTCCTCACATATGAGGAATTGGAGGATATAACAGATATAATTCACTGTAAAATTAGTGGACTGTTGCTTTGTTACAACAGTGAAAACACATCACTATCTCTGAATAATAGATGTAAACGCTTTTAGAATTTTGACTACAGTACCTGTGCACCATTAGTAGCCTTGCTAAATAGGGTATGGCAGAGCTGAAAGTAAATAATTTAAACTCAAATCTGTACTGAACAGGGGCCCCCAAAATTGTTTTTGCCCAGGGCACCCAAAATCCCTAACATGTCCATGCCATCACAAAGTCTGTCAGACAGCATTGCTCTGAAGTGAAATAGACAACATCATTAATTTATTATTAGTTATTGCTTCAGGCAAGCAACTTATCATACCACAAATGAATACTCAATTAGGTTTTCGTTCAGAGCCCTCTCTGCAGACTTTCAACTGTCTTCGGATCCATAACTGGTTGGTGGGCAATTATCCCATTATAATGCTACCTAAGATGTTTGTTAATGATTTCTAGGGAAGATTTGTTTCTCATGTATCAGCCCTGAGCTAGGGAGTGCTTGAAAAATCTGACAACACTGATTCCCTTACAGTCCCTGTCTTGGCTGAAAATGTCTGCAGAATATTCAGCCTTGGGAGAAACTGCTATCAAAACTCTTTTGCCTTTCAGCTCGTCCTATTTATGTGAGATTGGGTTCTCAGCACTTGCAATATTAAAGGCCAAGTATAATTCAAGACTGGATGTGGAGCACAACCTGAGGATGGCAGTAGCAAAAATCCATGTTGGAAAGCATTGATTGCCACTACTCGTTTTTTTTAAATATTGTGTGATTATATTGTAGTAAAATTGTATAATTTGCTTTTTCTGGTTTTTGTCTAATTTTATGTCATATCAATGTTTGTGATGTTTGGTTTTAATATGAATACTTATTAAATGAAATAGAGCTTTTTGTATCTAATTGATTTTGTGGTTCCTTTATGTAATTACCTTTCCCTTCTGCTTGCCAAGATCGTGCTATGATATACACACAGTAGCAAAAATCCATCCACAGATTGACCGTCTCTGGAAAACAGGCACACCAGTCACATTCATGTTGGTAACGTTATTATCAATCTATGTCCTGTGTAAAACAAAGCATTCTAGTAAAAACAATTTGCACACATTTTATCTCGGAAAGTGGTGTTTTGAGCTGTGTAATAAGACTCTGTCATTTCACCACACCCACTTACAAACCTGCAGTTTACTAAACACTCTTATTGTAGTGAACATTATTTGCTGGATATGCCCGGAATATGCGCTTGGGGGTCGATTCCAGACATTTCCGTCAGGTGGTTTTGGGGGCCCAACATCTAAAAAAATTCAGCTGGGGGGGCTCAGCCTACAAAAGTTTGAAGACCTCTGCCCTAGATTGTTTAACTTTGGGGAGCTCAAATAGCTCAACTGAAGTCTCTCACCCCTCGAGGTATCAATCCAGATTCTTCTTGAAGTCGGTTTGCAAGGAAACTACTTCTCAAATTGAATATATTTATTTATTTTAGCATTTTTATATAGCCCAAATGTGGCCCAGGGGCATTAGAGCACTTTACAAGAGAACCTGCCAATTTTACATGAGAGCCAGACGTAACACTTTTTTAGGTAAAGGCAGAGGTACAGGCGGAGGGTAATGCCCCTGCAAGTCCATGAAGTTGACTCCTGTTGGTAACACTTGGAGCCAGGAAAATGACCAGAAGAACATTGCAGCCAGAGCGGTGGGTGAAAAATGAAAATCATAAGGCTTACCCCACTGGTGGTAGCAGGCGTGAGTGATGGTCCTCGCACCAACAGCAACCTGTTCCTTGCCCAACCAGTCTCAGCAGTAGTCTTGGCCAGGCGAGAAATTGGGGAAGGGCCAGGTGCATATGCAGGTATAAAACAGCATCATTAAGAGGGATGAAGGCATCTTTAGGTGCACAGGTGCTGACCTTTGTAATGCAGGCCAACAAAGGCGACAGGGCCCTCATCACTGACACCAGGTGGGGCAAGACACAGGGTCTCATAGTGGACCAGAAGTAATGATTGACCTCATAGGAGGTTCACCCTGGCTCTCCGATTCAGGTAACTAAGCTCCCCAGCGACCCCAAGTCAGCTGATCAAATAGTGTCCCCCTTTATGCCGGGCACACTCTCCCCTATGACACTGGGTCCATCTGTGGTAGAGGCTTCCCCGCAGCAGAGGTCTGGCCTCCGCAGTGGGCCTCAGAACTCAAGACTGTTTCACTGTGTCTCTTCTCAGAGGGTCTTTGCAGTTGGCATAGGCATTGACTAGGGTGCCAGCCCCCTGTGGCACATTACTTCACAATCTCCTGGGTCTAGGCCACAGCAAAGGAGGAAGCACATCTCCTGATAGTGCAAGGAGCTTGGTATGGCCACTCAGCTGCACTGGAGCACCCACTCCACACAGCACACCCTCGGAGAGCCTCCGGTGAGCCAGGCCAGATATTTCAGGCAGCGTGGGGCCAAAGTTGACAGTGGGATGTAGTGGGTCGCCTGCCTTCTGCACCTCAAGTCGCGGACTCCTTCCAGCATTGGTCACAGTGCACTTACATCAGCGGGATCATGTCAGTAATACTCCTTACTAGCCCAAAGGCTCAGGCTGCTCACTGCACCTCCAGTAATGGCCAAGCAGGCCCAGCACACACTCCATACCCCTCTGCGTATGGCCCCTGATGTGGCAGGCAATCAGGACATCAGTTCCGCCATAGTCGTAGGTGGATGGGAAGGATAATTGTAGGATAAAGCATGGACTTTCCGGGGAGCTCGCTAAAACTGATCTACCACAAACCGTCAAGAAACCTTTTCTAACCTCCTCTGCTGCCACAAGAATCCTCAACATTTCCTTAAACACAGGAACATTTCCGGAAGATCTATAAAAGTCATACATACCCCCATTACTAAAGAAAACAAAGTTGAACCTGCTAAACCCGACAACTACAGACCAATTACAAATGGACCTTCCTTGGCAAATTAATAGAAAGAGCAACATTATTCTGTCAGGACTCGCTCCCTGCGTTCTCATGTCCACCACCAGGGGGCTGAACCGTAGGACTCCCTAGTGTTCTAATAAGCTTCCAGACTGTCCCCTTCATGTACATACTGACTTCCAGTGATTTGGACCCTTCCTGGAAATGGCCATCCATTCCTAATCCATGCCGGGTTTTGTGGAAGCCAGCATGCTCATGTCTGAAACTCCATTATCTAGAATTCCCTGCTCACTGCTTCGTTTCCACCCCTGCAGGCCAAAGATGGGTGGAGGAATTCAGCTCACCTGCACCTGGCTTCTGCTAGCCTGCTCACACCTGATGCATGTGATTACTGTGAGCTCTGTTAAGCCCCAGGTTCCTTCAGTTCAGGGTTGGTAATTGTAGCTGTGTACCCGTGAGACCAACCCTTGTTTCCAGTGTGTTCCTGAGCTGTTCCTAAACTAGCACTGCCTGCAGTGCTGCCTTGGCTTTTGAGATTTTGTATAATGTTTGTTCTTGCTCCAGCACAGCCTTCAGTGCTACTTTGTTTTCTTGACTCCTGATTTAGCACTATTCTAGTAAACCATTATAGCCCCCCTTCTGTACATCCTTTTCCAGTCCCTGCCTTTCTTCC
Organism: Lissotriton vulgaris; assembly: GCF_964263255.1. Lineage (NCBI taxonomy): Eukaryota > Metazoa > Chordata > Amphibia > Caudata > Salamandridae > Lissotriton > Lissotriton vulgaris. The sequence goes on along the minus strand of NC_141697.1, from coordinate 292,565,543 downwards.
CATTCCTTTGTTCCAGTTCCTAGTTTGCTGTCTTTCTATTCTCATGTCTTGCTTCTAATACCTTGCATGTTTGTTACTTGCTTTCTGCCAAATCTACTCTTTGATTTCCCTTCCTTAACTGATAAGCAATCCTCCTTGCTATCTCCTTTCTATTGTGCTTGTGTTTAGTTCTACCCCTGTGTTGTTATTGCATTGTGTGTTTCTGTTTGATCACCAGGATTCATGGGCACAGCTGACTACCTAGGTGGTGTTTAATGTTTACTGTGAGTATTGTCTTGTATTTGAGTTACGTTTATAACATCACCATGGTATCAGCTCCAAAGACCATACCTTTTCTTTGTATATCCCGTATCTGAGTATTTGGAGTCAGTATCTGTAACAGCAATTGTGGTTGAGAAACTTACTGAGCTTCAGTCTTACCGTGTGAAGCTCCTTAGTGCTTTACCCCACATTCCCTTTAGTGTTTATGTTGTTTGATATATATTTTTTGCCTATCCATCCAGAGTGTAGTTGTTCCAAATTCTAAAGCACCTCTTGAGTGCCTAGCCTTTCTTGAGTTCCAGCTACCTGGTTCCCTTGTGCAGGCTTTGCCTTTGGATCCCTTTTTTCCTCTCTGACTTCCTGGGTGATTCTGGGCAGTGCTATGCTCCCCTTTCTTCTTATGTTTTCTACTGAGTCACCAGTTCTTGCCCAAGTCCCTGACTGTGCCCCAGACAGCCCCGGACAGTCCCTGACACATTCGCCCAGATATCACAATTCATTGAAGATAATTCCATACTTTTAGATTTCCGAACAAGATTCCGTCCAGATAGAGGCACAGAATCTGTCCTCATTTTCATCTGGAATGACCTTAAGAACACAGGTGACCAGAATGGGGTACCTGCAAAACTTCTCCGGGACCACTCAGCTGCCTTTGACAATGTTGACCATGACACTCTATGAAGCTGTCTTAGAGGAAACTGCTCTCGACTGGATCACATCCTGGCTTTAAAACATAACTAATGTCATTCATACCCCCTTTCTAGTCCAAACCGTACTCCACAAAAGCAGGGGTTCCTCAAGACTCTATTATCTCACCCATGCTTTTCAACATCTACATGAAGTAATTACCAGCAATGATCAATCAATATAATCTCACATGCTATATCTATGCAGATGACACCGAACTACTCCTTAAACTGGAAATCCCCAAAGACATTGGACACTCACAAATTTTCAGTTGCCTCAGATCCGTTGATCAGTGGATGATATTAAGCCATCTCAAATTGAATGCTTCTGTTAAAAATAGGGTTGGCCAATTCTACGGGGGTGGCATGGTGCAGAGTGGGCAGGACATGTGTGAAGCATCCACGCAGTACACACAGACGACACACAAGGCACACCACAAAAAGAGACCACACCACTTTAGATGAAAAGAATAACTTTTGTGTTGTATAAAACATACAAGAGTAACCCCGTAGGTAACCACAGTAGCCTCTAGACTGCGCCAACTGGCGCCATGGCAACATATACCAAGGGGATTATTTACAGGGCAGGGCCAATTGGGCCACTGCCAGAACCATTACGCAAGGATAAAGAATAACTGAGAAAGGTAAGTTCATTCGTGTCAAGGCTGTAATATAGAAACAAAGCATTATTATTTGGCATCAAACATTAGGCAGAAAAATTTGCAATAAAACCTCTTAGCAGGACATTCACCATAGGCCTGGAATCAGGCAGGACCAGATGGGGCATAAGCCACCCGGGGTCATTATCCTCAGGGTAGGAGCATTATGCATTGCATCAGCATCCCCTGCAAAAAAAACATTAGGCGTACAACACTGATATCCTGGTATGGTATTTGGCCTCCCCTAGGCATATAACTTCTCTGGGTATAGGGCATTAACCATGAGCCTCGCATAAGATGTCAGGCTAGCCCATGAACACAATATACACAAGCCTGAAAGGAATACATTATTAACCACATTAGCACAGGCATCAGGTATTATCATGTGTAACATCAGCAACCTCTGCAGCTGGAGAACTCTAGGCCAAAAACTTTCATTAGCCTGACCGCATTCAACATGGGAGCATCCTGCGTTAGCTTAAATCACATTGGTAAGGGGGCATAAGCCATTAGCATAGACATCCTCGCAGTCAGCTGGCCTCAACACCTACAGTCCTTGCCCCCTACGCAGCAGATGAATTTCTGGTGCACTACGCAGTCCCAAAGGGGTCTCTAACCTCACGAAGGCCCCAAAGTTGTAGAGTAACCTCTGGGAAAATGGAGTCCCTCTCTGGACTCTGCAATTAAGAGTGCCCCACAATGTTGAAGCTGCCCGGTGTCAACCAAGCAGGCAGGGGGGAATCCCACAAGCCGGGATCCCCTTCGTAGCGCTTTAGAATCCCGGCGCTGCAGACGTCCACTCCTCTTCTCGTGGGCACAGTTGTAGCGCCTTGGCAGCAAGCAGAGCACAGTCAACATGAATAAGGCACTCTGGCAGCACCACAATGCAGAACACATGCAGGGGAATTGAAATATAGCGCTTTGACAGCGCTGCAGGCCTCAGCTCCTCTTCCACTGGACCTGAAACCCTATAGCGCTTACGATGTGCTCAATCCCACCAGGGGCTTCAGGGACGACAGGTAGCACTCCTCACCAGCAATGCAAATATAGCGCTCACGAGACGCTAGGCAACTGCCACAGATTAAGGGTTCCACCTAAGGACATAGCGCCCATGCTCCTCTCTTCTCACTGGCCATCTGCATATAGCACTTGGGCAGTACAGTGCTTGAGTGCAGGCATGGGGAGGGTACAGGCAGTCCACATGGACGGCTCAAGAGGCCTAGGTCCCACCAGCAGACACAGGGACAACAGATCGCGCTCCTCGTCTCCTTCTGGGCACAGTCAAGGTGCTCCTTGGCAGACAGTCAAAGTGCTCTCCTTTTCCAGGCGCTAGGGAGCAGTCAGGGCCCAGGTGTAGCGCTCACGAGGTGCTAGGGCAGGAGAGCAGGCAGGCAGTGCTAGGCCAGGTCAGCGGTCAGTGGGTGCTCATCAGTACTGGACAGCAGCTCCTCGGAACCATCAACCCCTCCACCTGGTACAGCAGCCTGAACTCCAGCAGCGGGCTCTAACTGGCCCTGTGGACAGTGGAGGGGTACAGATGGGCTCAGGGGCCAGCACACAGGCCCATAAGGTAGCACCCCCTGGCAGCAGGTCCCCTCACTCTCAAGTCCACGCTCTGACTGAGCACATGGCATCTCTACTGCTCTACAAATACCAGAAAGGCTGGAAGCTTCTAGAAGGTCCCTGGCAGTTCCAGCCTCGACTGTCACTGTGGGGAATAAAGAGCACCTTGTCACTTCAAACACTAGACCGCTAACCCACCTCAGTCAGGCGGCAGAAGCAGACAGAAACGGCGTCCATTTTAAAAGTGAAATTTTACAAAGGTGCATTTCTACAATGGTGTGCGCAGCATGTATCACTGCATCTCGCACCACACATGTCCTATACATTCCTCTACAATGGGGGAGATATAGGTGCGTACACCATTGCACAGCATTTAACATTTGCATTTGAAATACATCCACATGACATGTTGATTTCCACAAAAGCGAAAAAACTCAGGGAAAAAGGGCCAAGTCCAACAGCTTCCAAAACACAAACACTCACATGTGGAGACTGGAAAAATGATAACCCACTCGCCGACCTGATGATATGGGAACACCGCCTAAAGTATCTAAGGAAGTAAAAAACGTCCAAATTACAATGGACTCCAAGCTCTGAATGCATGCCCAAGTGGACAAACCAGCAAGATCAAGCTTCAATACTTTAAAAACTCTATGACGCATTTTCCCCACCTAGGTTTTTTTATACAAGGTCCAGGCTACTATCTCTCTTGTTCTGTCTAAATTTGATTATTCCAATAGCTCCTACCACGGATCATCATTAACAACTATGAAAAGAGTAACAGACTCAGAACTGTGCTACCAGACTACTGTAACATATAAAGCCACAATCCACATCTCCTCTGCCTTGAATGCCCTACATTGGTTACTGGTTGCCAGAAGATCCACATTCAAGTTGCTTAGTATCACCCACAAAACGATACATGGAACAAGATTGCTCTTTATCAGGACTAAAATCACCAAATACATTCAACGTAGGAACCTCCATTCTAGTTTGGCATCTCTCCTCAAAATCCCGCCCTACAAGAAAAAAAACATAGGAGGCAAATCCTTCTCTGTTCAGCTAAACTATGAAACTCTTTACCCCCAAACATAAGATCCATGAATAACTGGCTCATCTTCAGAAGACTACTCAAGAGTTGGCTCTTCCCCATATAACCACCATACTCAAAGATCAATATACAGCATATCCCTGTGTATATAAGCATTTATTTGGACTGTAGATGTGTACCTACATATGTGCATTCCTTTATATAAACGTGTATAGTAATTATGTTTAAATATATGTAGATATTCGTTAGTTCTTTTCAACAAATGTACATATTACTCATGGTTATACTATTCTATGTTTAACATGTGTATAGGTCACTGCATAAATAGGTAAATTTTTATCATAGCTATTTATGTGCAATTGCTTCACTATTGAATTACAAAATATATAGTACAACACTTGAAATTCTGAGTTTCTTAAATACAAATTAAATCTACATATATTTCCTTCCTTATAAATATTCAACTTCCATTTTTTTTATTTTTTATTTTTTTTAAATATATTTTTATTGCAGGAATCAGTAGATCATTACAGTAGCGACCAGCATTGTATCAGAAGCAATATTAACAGTATAAAGCCCTCTGGCCCCCCACCGCACAGTTCGAACACAACTAACGGCCCATTACCCTCGGGTCGGGCGACGAAATGCAATGGGGGTCAGTTGGATGTTGGAGCTGGTCCGGATAATGCACTGTCCGTCATCTGCTTTTCCAAACAAGTCTAAAACCCCCCAAAATAAATCCCTCCCTCCAAAATGTCTACTAACTAAGAAACCCCCCCCCCCCACCACCAGCGCCAGGGAGATAACAACCAAGGATTCTGCTGTTGGACCCACGGGGAAGACAATAGGACTGTCAATGCTAACATTCATCGGGACTCGGCGTGAGTCGCTTCTTCGCTTTCAGAGTCGCTGGGGGCACAATAATCCCTAAGGGCCTGCACTAACATTTCCCATTCCAACGCGGCCTCCTGCGCCTTCTCATTGCCCTGTCTCCAAGCCAGCTGATATCTCAACGCGCTCTCTCCCGCTGCCCACTTCAAAAGCTCACTGTGCCATCTGCCGCCTGCCGGACCAGCCCGTGCCTTCCAGTTCCTGGTCACCTCTCGCTTAGCAAGGAGGAGCCCTAGGTCGATAAATTTACTAGAGATTTTATTTCTGGGGGTATGGGGAAACCAGTGCAGGAGCCCCACCGCTGCATCCATTGACAAAAGTCTCCCTGTCACCTCTTCCAGGGTCGCCGCTACCTCCTGCCAGTAGGACGTCAGTCCTGGACAGGCCCACAACATGTGTAGGAGATCCGCCTCCTGAGCCGGGCATCTGGGGCATTCCGCCGAAGCCGTGGCAAAATAACGCCTGATTTTCATCGGGGTCAGGTACGCTCTATGGAGAACATAATAGTGGACCAGTTGGAAACGGGCGTTACGTGTGCCCTTCCAGGCTCGCCTCACCAACTGGGACCAGGTCGTCTCCGGTATCTCCCTACCAATGTCCTCCTCCCAGCGAGCCTTCAAAGTGGTGAGAGGAGCCAATCCCTCGGTAATCAACCTGCCGTAAAGGCAAGTGACCGCCTTCACCGTGCCCGCCGACATCATTACGTACTGGCACACCTGCGATAAATGGGGTTCCTCCTGCCCGGTCTTCCAGTATGCCTGGATCGCTCGAGCAATGGCCGAGTGCAGCAGAAAGTCACCCCGGGAGATCCCGAAGCGGTCAATGAGATCTTGAAAGGACAAGAGCGCCCCGTCCTCATATAGATCACCAACGAGCTGTAAACCGGAATCCTCCCAGGCCGCCAAACGTGACCAATCCCCTCCGTGGGGGAGGGCCGTCAGCATCCCCAACGGTATTTCAGGAGCGTATGGCGTTCGCAGGTGGCCTCGGGCGTGAGCCCGATTCCAACACAGGCGGACAGTCCGCTCCTCCATCAACAAGTCCCGCAGGACTAAACGTTGTCGCAGCGCTATAAAGGAGAGAACATGCCTGGCCATTCCTGTCCCCCTTCTGTCTTCCGGGCCCCGGAACTCCCTGGCAATCTCCTGGGTGAAGGTTTGGAGCTGAGCCGCCAGATAATATTTCTCAAAGTCCGGCACAGCGAGCCCCCCCTCGTCCTTCGGCCTCATCAAGGTGTTAAGGGCCACCCGCCTTCGGCCCGTACCCCAGAGGAATCCGACCACCATGGAGCGTAACCGTCGAAACGTGGCTGGTGGGACCCAGATCGGTAAAGTCCGGAAGTAATATAATAACCGGGGAAGTGCCACCATTTTGAGCAGAGCGATACGTCCCGCCACCGAGAGCGGCAGCGTGGCCCAGAAGTCCATGCAACCCCGCAGTGCCCGAATGCAGCGGGCAATGTTCCCATCTAGGAGGTCGGGTTGGTCGTGGTAAACGAATACCCCAAGGTACTTAAAGCAGTCGGGCTCCCACCTAATCTCTCTATTTAGCGCAGGGGCGGGGGTGCCCCTGCGCATCGGAAAGAGACATGTCTTAGACCAATTTACTCGGAGGCCCGAAACCACTCCGAACTCCGTGAGCGCCAACTCCGCTCCACGTAAAGCGTCGATCGGGTCCTCCAGGAAGAGCAACAGGTCGTCCGCATATAGCGAGACATAATGTGGGCCCGCCGACGTCCATAAGCCCGTATAGTGACCACCCGAGCGAAGGTGCAGCGCCAGTGGCTCCACCGCCAGCGCAAAGAGGAGTGGGGACAACGAGCATCCTTGCCGCGTACCTCGTTCCACCGGGTATCGTGATGAAATCAATGGGCCTGCTCGGACCCTGGCCGAAGCAGAGGCATAGAGAACCGCGGTCCATCTAACAAATCCCTCCCCGAGGCCGAATCTCCGTAACACCGTACTGAGATAGTCCCACTCCAGGCTATCGAAAGCCTTCTCCAGGTCCACCGATAAGACCACCGGAGATGGGGCATCCACAAGTGGTTCCCCTAACAACCGAAACAACCTACGAATATTCATAGTCGTGTTCCGCCGTGGGATGAAACCGGCCTGGTCTTCATGCACCAGGGAGCTCATGTGTCCCAGCAGCCTCGAGGCCAAGATGCTGCTCAGTATTTTGTAGTCTACTGTCAGCATCGACAGGGGACGGTATGATCCCGGGTCGGACGAGTCTCGGCCCGGCTTGAGAAGAGGAACCACCAACGCCTCACACATCGAGCTCGGGAGTCGCCCCAGCCTCTTCGCCTCCCTGTAGACCACCAGTAGTCGCGGGGCTAGGAGGTCAGCGTACGCTGCGTAAAACTCCACTGGTAGGCCATCTAGGCCCGGGGTTTTGTTTCTCGCCATCCGTTTAATGGCCCCGCGGATCTCCCCCAATTCGATGTCGGACCCCAAGGCTTTCGCCACTTCCTGCTCCACGGTGCGGAGCTCCAGTGGGCGAAGATAATTGTCAAGCCGGTCTGGGTCACGTGCGGAGCGACTGCGGTACAAACATTCATAATAATGCCGGAAGCAACTAAGAATCTCCGGTTGGGTGCATACTACAGTTCCGTCTGCCCCACGCATATTAGTCGTCGTTTGGGACTGGCGCGTAGGGTTAGCCAGCCACGCCAACAACGCACTCGACCTGTCTCCTTCAGCGATAGACCGGACCGTATAGGCCTTATAATCAAAACAGCGGAGCCGTTCGACCTCTGCTGCCACCCGTTCCCTCGCCTCCGCCGTTCGTGTTTGCAATTCCGGGTGTCCGGGACGGCGAACCTCAAGCTCGCGGAGCTCCCGGTCCGCTGTGTCCAAGTCAGCCAGAATGACGCGCCTCATGCCCAGCTTCTTAGAGATACAGTAACCCCTCACCACTACCTTAAAAGCGTCCCATTCCAACGCCCTAGTACTCGCGGAGCCGCCGTTGGACGCAAAATAATCCGATATTCTCTCTCCCAGGTCTGCTTTGAAGACACTGTCCTCGAGGATCTCGGGCCGTAATTTCCAGGTGGGCACCGCCGGCGCCCCAGGAAACCAGCGAAGATCCAGTAGGAGGGGGTTATGGTCCGAGATGGTCCTAGATAAGTACTCCGATCGGACCGCTGCCGAAACCAGTTCGAGCGATCCAAGAAAGCCATCGAGTCTGACATGCAACTCATGGAGTCTCGAGAAATAAGAATAATCCCTAAATGCGGAGTGATGCGCCCTCCAAATGTCCGTCAACCCCCAGCGGGTCTGCCAATCTTGTCGACCCTTAGCCGTGCGTTGGACTGGGGAATCGGGAAGCGGTGGATGCGAGCGGTCCATGTCCACATCAACTACAGAGTTAAAGTCTCCCCCAAGCAGGAGGGGCCCGGCAAAGAAGTCAGCCAACGAGCCCGATAACCTGGAAAGGAAGGCAGTCTGGTCCACATTAGGAGTGTACACACAGCAAACGTTCAGGTTCCTCCCCCCTAAATATTCAACTTCCATGTGATTATGTGTCGTCATATGTATTACTTTACTTCACCTTCAGCATCTCTACTGCACTACCCTATATCTCACCCTATATCTCTCTCAATATGTCCTCTGCCTCCACTCTGACTCTCCCAAACCTCATTCTACTACTCTCTACACTGCACTACTACTGTGTTTCCCACCCTATACCTCTCTCAATCTATCCTCTACCTCCACTCTCCGACTCATCCTAAACCCCATTCTACTACTATGATACCCAAAATAACCCATTCTACACTTTTCCCACTCTACCCTCCTTGCATCATCTCAAACCTACTTTACTATTCAGATCTCCCAAACAAGACTTTGTAAAACCCCATCAACCTCTCCTTTGCCCTTCCCAAACCACCTCATACTGCTATTATCTAAAATAAAACCACTTACTAGACCCTTCACTCTTCTATCCCTCCACTACCCATCTCAATGCAACCAACAGACTCACATGTCCACCACTGAAATTAATTTAATATTTCCCTATACTAGTTCTCCACTAATCCTGTTTGGGTTCTGGAGTAGCGTGCTACCCACCGAAAGCGCTTCAATACCTCATCTGGGGTAGTAAGTGCTATATAAATGCAAACCCTTCTCTCTTAAATCCTTCCACTATAATTTCTCAATCCAAATATCTAACTCGCATGTCCACCACTTAAATTCTGGAGTAGCATGCTACTCGCCGAAAAACACTTCAACACTACATCGGGGGTAGTAAGGGCTATAAAAATGCAATTCCAGTTATAATAACAGGACGTTAAGACAAGGCTAGACTCGATTCCCAAGTTTCAAAGTCAGCTGTTCACATCTCCTCCCCAGATGTCAATAGGATTTCTGTAAACACTGGTTAGTTAGCTCTCTTTTTTAGCGTGGTTTCTGATTAGTAAGTACATTTGGAACAGTACAACATTGATCTGGTGTTGATATGTTTGCATTGCAAATTCTAAGCAAGTACAACATCTGCAATCCGACCCTTTCATTTGCACATCTTTTAGGAGGCAGAAGGGTATTCGTTCAGATGGCGGATAATAGACAGATCTACAACCTGGTAGTGGACAATGAGATCAGTCTGCACCCTCCTCTCGTACAATGGGCAACTTTATACTTCAGAGCAGGGGCGGATTGGCAAGGCGGGCATTCGGGAATGGGCCGAAGGGCCGGTGCCTCAGTGCCCTCTGTGGGCCGTTTTTTTCTCCCCTGTCCCAGCCCACAGAGAGTGGACTAGGAAAGGGGAGAAAAAAAACGGCCCACAGAGTGCACGGAGACAGAGACAGAAAATGCAAGCAGCCTCGCAGTGCGGCCAGACAGCGATTGTCAGCTGTGGGCTCAACTTCACCCCTACCCTGCCAAGCAATCAAGCTGAGGCTGGGCTGGGGAGGGGTGATTGTTTGCAATAATCGGCCTCCCTTGGGGCCAGGTGTTTTTCAGGCCTTTGAGCCATTTGCACCTTGGCCCCCCTGGCGCCCATGCAGCCCAGAAATGGTGTTAGTATTAACACCTCGCCCACAGCCCTTCACATTCAGGGCATAGTGGGCGAGGAAGAATAGGTCTTGCTGTGGGGGCCTGGTGATGTTTGGAATTTTTTTTGTTTTATTTATTTATTTATGCGATTTTATATATAGCGCGGACTTTACCCGAAGGTGTCAGAGCGCTTCACACTAGGAACAGCAATAATACATGAGATGAAAATTATAAGTGGACAAATTACAAAAGCAAACTTTAAGTTACATGAATCAAAAGTGACAATAGTGAGCAACCAAAATACAAGAGGAGCAAACGATACATTACAGGAGGAAAAAGAGATATGTGTGCAGGTTATAAAAGCGTACAAAATACAAGTAGAGGTATAATACTGCAATTAATGGCAGGCACTCCAGCACAAGAACAAACGTTACGTAGGCAATAGTGGCACTTGTGAAAGCATTTAAAGCAAACAAAAAGTGAGAGGTAGCAAACAGTGTGTTACAAGAGAAAAGTGACTTGTGCAAGTTAGAAAAGGGTACCATACACAGGTACAAGGGTAATACTACAGTAAATGGTAAATACTCAAACTGCCAGAACACACTGGGAAGGCACTTCCCATGCACCAGCTTCACCTCAGCCTCCCCCCTGGCTACCTGGCTACCTTGGATGACCCAGAAAGCTGTGTTTTGTGCTCCCCTGCCAGGACATTTTCCCAAGGCCTGGAGGGTTGATTAATTTACTAATTGCAGGGGCCTTACCTCTGTTCATGTGCTCCTGAGCTGAAGGTCTGGGGAGGGTTGAGTAAGTTAGTAATAGCAGGGGCTTTGCTGCTTTTCAGGTGCTCCTGTGCTGTAGGGCTGGAATAATTATGTGACAAAAAGGGGCCTTGCTATTTTTTTTTAGTTGTTCAGCATGTAGGCCATTGTCACCTTGGCCCTGTGTCGTGTGCAAGAACAGTATCCTCCCACTTTCATTCCTTGTCTGTGCAAATGGTGTTTCATGAAAGGGCACGCCCCTTGAATGTGGGCCACGCCCCTTAAATATGGGCCACGCCCCTTGAATGTGGGCCACGCCCCTTAAATATGGGCCACGCCTCTTGAATGTGGGCCTCTTTTTTCGTCAGTGCCCGGGCCGAATTGTGATCCCAATCCTACCCTGCTTCAGAGCACTGACCCCTGTTATCCACCAAGAAGAAATCTTGTTTTAGAGAACTGAAGCCTTCTGTTTTCGAACAGAGATGACAGGCTGGATAGCTTAAATTGCCCCGGTGATGCTAATTTGGAACCAGGCGTCACTTAGTGCCGTCTTACACATATTAAAGTTATGCTATGTTTCTCCTATTCTTTTTAAAGATCCTGTAATGTTTTAGTACAGCAAACTTCAATAAGTATATTGTTTTTATATAAAAAAAATTATAAACCTTGATTCTTGCAGCTATTGACTGCTGAGAAATTAAATAGAGCTAAATAGAATGTCCTTAAAACTTGTAACATTGATATAAAATTTCAATCTGGCTTGTCACCACTCGGGAATATTCCTTGTAAATAGATTATAACAGAAGTGTACTCCTCCATACAGGCAGTCAGTTGTCCAAAATATGCCGTGGGATAACCAACAGATTTCTGCTAAAAAAATCACAACTTTGTCCCACGAGTAAAATGTAAGAACAAAGAGGAGGAATACAAATATAAGAGCACCACTGCCACGCTGCCCACAATAAAACCTCCTAATTCAAGAACACGCCTGCAATCACTCTAGGCCATACATTATCATCTCTGCATCCAGCATGCCCAATGGGAGTGTTTGTTTACACATTTGTACTGCCTGGCAGGGAAAACTTGCATTTTGCTAAGGATTGCCTTTCTACGGCTGCTAAATTGTACATCTGGGGAAAGGGATAACAGCATCTACTTAATAAATATATGTTGATATTTCACACTTAATTGCTTCCATTGGGATGCTAAATATCTTCCATGCATGGGGAGGCGCGCATAAGTCATAACAGACGCCGAACAGCTAAGTAATAAAAACATTTGTTGTGAGTCATGGGCTATATAATGAACAACAGGGCTATCGGTCATCAGACCCGCATGTCTGCCAGGGAGCGAGGCTGGTGCAACAGCATTGAAGAGGTACATTTTCTCTTGTATTGTCTAGCTTGTACTTTGTAATGTAATGTAATATACATTTCTAAAGCGCAAGGCTACCTCAGAAGAGATTTCCCGGTGCTAACAGCAGACTAACAAAAGGGTCGACCAGGAGGCTATGTTTGAATAAATAGCTAGGTTTTTAAAGCCCTCCTGAACTCTAGTTCAGTTTCCATCAGGCGTCGGTGGACCAGCATTGAGTTCCAGAGTTTTGCTATTTTTACCGAAAAGTAGACCTGCCACCTTTCCAGGCTTTAGACAAGTGTGGAAACTGAAGGAGCCGCAGGTGGTTGGATCTCAGGACCCGTTCCTGGTGATATAAATGCAGCCTCTGCTTGAGATACCTAGGGCCTATGTACCTAGTTGTTCTAAAGTCCAGGCTAACTGATTTGAACTCTATCCTCCTGGTTACCGGGAGCCAGTTTGGCACTGTATATTTGTAAAAGTAGCAATACACAATTTACAATAGGGTATTTGATGTATAAATATTATTAGGGCGTGCTTACTAACGATGTGAGAAATTCACATCATTTTCTTTCATGTACTTTCATGAAATTCCTGAAACATTTCATAAAGTTGCACGTAATTACGCAAAAATGCAAAACTGACCGTTGGAACTATATTTTAACGCTCTCTGGGGCATATTATCAAGGGGGGCGATAGGCAATTTTCGCCACTTTAGCGGCCGTTTTCGGCCGCTAAGCGGCGAAAATTCTATCAGCCTATTAGCAAGCTGTCGCTAACAGCAGTTAGCGACAGCTTGTAGGCGATAGCGAGCGGTTTGGGGCCCGCTTTGCATGTCAGCGATATTTATCGCTAATGACATGCAAAGTAGGCGTACGCAACCTGTTAGCGACTGAAAGCAGTCGCTAACATCGCTATTGCCTATTAGCAAGGCAGGCGTAGCGATGGAAATATTCACGCTAAGCGCAAATATCTCCAAATACTAACACCTGCCCAGACCAGTTCTTAGCCATGTTATCCAATGGGAGGTGGATAACATGGCTAAGACTATTTCGTCGGTAATGCGTGAATATCGCTGAATTCTCAGCGATATTCACGCATTTCGCCGCTGTGGCCTGGTATTTTATCACTTTTGAGATAAACGTTGCTAATAGCAAGTTATCTCAGCGATAACATCTGGCGATGCTTGGCGATCGAAAAATTGTCGCTAAGCCTATTTAGCGATAATTTTCGCTAGTGGTTAGTAATATGCCTTTCTCTCATTTAGATTGCAGTAACATCCTGGTCCATGGGCTTAAAGACTCCACTCTGGCACCCTTTAAAGGCATCCCAGTGGCGTAACACAGGGCCCCGCAGCACCGGGGGTCCCAAGCTGCAGGGGGCCCCATCAGCACCGTACTCTGGCATGAGACTTCCGGATTAAATCCAGACCGGGCCCCTCAATGTACCCTGCAGGGGGACCCCCTCAACTTTCATTACGCCACGTAGTCATCCTACATGTTGCAGAATGTCTCATCATATCTGGAAGAAATATGATCATATCACCCCCCTTCCTGATGGAATTCAATCGTCTCCGCTTGCCCGCTTACCTTATTTGCAAAGTCAACATCATGAACCACCATACCTATGTATCTTGTTGACAAGCTTATCATCTCTAGTGACTTTCAGCATATCCACCGGCAGGCTACCATCAGACTCGAGACTAGAAAGTGTAAAAAAAATAAAAAAATAAAGCTGCAGGCCTTCTCAATCTTAACACCCAGGATGTGGAACTACAACTGTATCCATCCGGCCTGCCCCAGTGCTGCTTCACTTTAGAAAAGAGTTCAAGACACACCTCTTTAACCAACATTACATCACAGTGCCCTAACAATCCAATAACCAGGTAACTTCCTAACAGTTGTTGACTATCTGCTTGACTTTGATAATTCGTTGTGCTTTGTTGTCGTTGTGGCTAGGTTTGCACGATAGAAATACCCCATACATACATTTACAAACAAGCACACACTTCTCTGTGCCTAGAATATCGAAATCCCCTCAATTTGCAACAAGTGCAGAAATACATTTATCCTGTTCCTGAAAACGACTAAAATCATACCTCTTATTATAAATTTCCAGTTATTAGTGGTGTTTGGCTGCACCTTTGTTAACTAGACAAGAGGTCGGGTTCACTCTCTTTGAGGCTAAACATAATCGAGAAAAATAAAAATGCGAATGTCTTGCTGAGTTGGTTTGAGCAAACTAGTTGGAATGAATAATTATGCAATGAATAGCTGCGACTGTGAATTCTGAAAGTTCAAGTGTTTAAATAGGTCTGGGTGAAAGTTAAATTAACGCTAACACAGTTCATGGCATTTCTGAAATCTCATGTTACACTTGTTACATGAAATTCCTGATGCCATTATTAACATAATTACGTGCCATAAGTAGTAGACATTGTGCCATTCGTGAATATTTTTGTTGCGCAAATGCACGGGAACAGCAGAATGGGAATGCATGTTGGACGCAGAGTTTCAGTTTTGTGCACTATTTTATGAGTGAAATACGTCTATGTTCAAAATATTGACACAAGGATGAAATTACATATTCTTCATTTTCTGCCACTTTGCACAGTTTTACAAAATGTCGCCTATATTTCCCATAATTACGTCAAAGCAAATTACACAAATGTTGCACAGCAAAACTTTACCACGAATTCCTAAAATAGGATCATATGATATCTCAAGCAGGAAAAGTCTCACTTCACAGTTAAGCAGCATAGTGGGTCCCACTCCTTTTTATGTTATCTATAGGGAGAGCTGGAAGACATAACTCTATAGACATTCTAATCTCAATTTATACTAAAATAAAAAATACATAGAGAGAGAGCGAGAGCGAGAGAGTGCATTTCCGAAGCAAGGTCTGAAATCAGAAATGAAAGGATACATCAACAAATCTAATCAAATAACGAAATAGCCCTGGGTGGGGCACGCAACTGCACCCCCTGGCATGTGCAGGAAGAACCTGTGGGAGCGAGGCTTTTTTATAAGTACTGGACGCAGAGTGAAGATGAGCCTCCTCATGCCTCATGGTACCCACGGGATATACATAACATCATTGTCCCAAAGCCAAACCCAGACATTTCTGAAAACTAGACAACTGGGAAAGTCCGGGGTTGTGTGTCTTGTGTGGATACCACAATACTTTCTAACCCACAATGCCATGGAAACCGCAAACTCAGATTGCACATTTTCCCTATATTTTTGTGACAACATCTTCTGAAATAAACAGGGTTCCACAAAAAAACATGCAGGGTGACTCCCATTAGCCCTGTGCTTATCCATTCCTGTTGCGGGCACTAGGAGTAGTCACACAAATGGAGTAGCATTTTTTCTCGGGACAAGTGGGAGAATGCTGTCCCATAAAAATTTTCGGGTTTCCTTAGGGTTCCAGAAGTTTCCATTACAGAAATGGAAGGAAAATATGTGATTTTAGGCAAAGTTAGAGGTTTTCAGGGCATTGTTGGTAAGAAAATGTAATGGGACCCACACAAGTCATACCACCCTGGATTCCCCTTGATATATAGTGTTCAGAAATGTCGGGGTCTGGTAGGTTTCCCAAGGTGGCAGCCTACCCAAGCCCAAAAGTTAGGGCCATTCATCATGGCAAGTGGGACGATATTGGGATTGAGCCCCACTCTCCTGGCTCAAATGTAAAAACATCACCCACAAGATTCAAATGTCCTTTCGCTTGCAATTGGAATGGGATGTTTAAGTTTGCAGGAGAGCAGAAAGACTGTTGAGGATTTAAGGTCTGAGGCTGGGGCCGGTTATGAGGATGGGCCAGACGCAACCCACTATTCTATAAAACATATATATTCCTGCCATAAAGTGGGCTTTTTGCTCCCTGAGGGCAAACCCCTGTCTGTCCCTCAGAAGGGTAGGATGCTGGTTTGTCCCTTTTGGGTTGGGAGTGTCGATAACACCAGAGTGTAACAACCACTCCAAATGCAATATATCTGGTGTCTACTGTGCTTTCTACCATAGGGGTCAGATTTGCAGTAACCTTCCCAATTGGGACAAACTAACTATCTAACCATAGTGGGTCAGACAGACAATTTTGCCCCTTCTAGGGCAGGGGTATTGCCCAATGCCAGGGTAGGCCACACCATTTTCTGTTTGTTTTGGTGGCATTTTGAAATCTGTGGTTTCTAGTAGGCCTTCTCCCCACTAGGGCAAATTAGGGGCAAACCTCCTGTCTGCCATTGGGGGGAGAAAAGACTGGTTTGTCTTTTTTGGGATATGGGTATGTCCAATGCTAGAGTTGAATGGCCACACCCCTTTCTTTTGCCCCAAATGCAAAATCCCTGCTGTCTAGTGGCTTTCTACTCCCCACTCCTCGGGTGCAGATTTGGAGCAACCTCTCCAGCTAGGACAAACATCCTATCTGCCCCCTGCAAGCATAAAGATACTATTGCCCCTTCTGAAACAGGGGTATGACTGAATGCGCGGGTAGGCCACCCCATCATTTTGTTTGTTTGGTGCCATTTTGAAATCCGTAGTCTAGTGGTCTTTCATCCCCCAGGGCATACATTGAGGCAAACCTTTAATCTACACCCCAGGTGAGCAAAATAGACCGTTTCACTCTTTTTTGGGTAGTGTATAGCCATTCCCATAGTGGCAAGCCCCTAACCCTGTGGTTTATTTTTTATAGGTATTCCCTGGTGGATAGTAGACTTTCTTCCCTCTCCAGGTGGCTGATTGGAGGTGAGTATCTCCATCTATCCCCAAGGTGGCTGAAAGTCTAATGGACCCTAGGGTGGGGTGTACATGGGTCCATGTCTGGGGGTGTTCTCCACAAAACAAAATCATAAATGCAGTTTCTAACACTCAGCAGTCCAGTGGACTTTGGAGTGAATACCCCCATCCACCCATTTTCAGGGGAAATGTCTATTGAGTCCTGGTGTGGGGGCATGGGTTCATGCTCACAGGGTCTGTATCCCCCAAATAATAAATCAAAAATGCCGTCCCTGGTGTCTAGTGAGCTTCTGCTCTTCCCAGGGGGCAGATTGGGGTGAATTATCTTATCCACCCCGTGGGGAATCTCCTGGGCCCCTGGATGGGGGGGACCAGAGACCTGTACCCGGAGACGGGGGGGTGCTCCACTGCCACAATTCTATCCCTGGTGTCTAATGGGTACATTACTGCTTGGGGATCCCAATCCAGGAGCAAGCCCCAAACAGGAATCCAATTTGGAGGGATATCATTAGAAAGGGGAGCTTCTTCACGTTCTCAATGTTACCTACCCCATGAAAATTGGTTCCTGGGGACTGATATATTCCCCGAGACTTATCTGGTGAAAGTGAAATGAGCCAATTGGCTCATTTCAGTTTTGCTTTCAGAGAAATATCAGCATGCCCTGTGCTCTGATGGTCATATCCCTACAAAAAAAGAGACTCCGTTGACTGGAGAAGCTCTTCCTGCTCAGCCCAAACTCTAAAAGCAAAAAAGGAAAAGGGTCCTTTAAACCCTACCCATTGTTGGCCAGTCACCATCACACACAATAGGGAGGTACTGCAGGCATCGACACTTGGCCGACACCTGCACTAAAAGGGTTAAAATACAGTCTACATGAAAATAAAGAAATCAGAACAGATATTGTATGACATATTTTAATGTTACCTATTTCCTTGGGGAACAGATGTTGCCAAACAAATGCATAAACTAACTCTCATTGAACCCAGCGCCTCTTGTGAGTCCACTCCTTTTTGCCACACTCGGTTTATGGGATCCCAGAGTAAACCTTTACCATTTACAACACATCTGGCAACACGTCAAGAGTTGAGGAAAATCAGAAAGGGAAGATTCCTAAAGGGGAAAATCGTGTACTCAAGCAAAAAGCTGGTAAAACTAAGACAACAACAAGAGGTTAATGTTGCAAGCTTTTTTTGCCATTTTCCCCAGGGGTAGGCAGCATGTTTTTATCCACTTACAGTGCCTTAAGAACATCACACTCCATTTCATAATCAGAGAATTGCCAAGGCAAGGGCACAATCTATACTGTTTTGGCACATGTAACTGTATTTTAAGTGCCTGGATGCTTGGAAGCCTTCTGAAGTGTCAAGTTCTAGAGTGACAAAAGAAGGGATTAGACAAATGGACTAAACTGGAGCTTAGGAGAACAAATGAGGAAAGCTGTTCTGGAATACTGGAAAAGAATACAGACTATGGGAGAGTAAGCAGAGGGGGAAATATTTGCACACAATGGATAACAAGGAAATTGAAGTAAGAAACGTGATGCAGATAAGGTGGCTTTATTGTTGGGCTATACATATTTCCTGTTCACATTTTAATTGTAATTTCTTTCTTTCAATTATATTCTAAAACCATCCACTTTCCCTAGAACCTAATAGATTTGGTTTAGAAAAGGATTTTCACCACTAAATATGCTCACAGGTATCTATGCAACTATACCAGGTGCCTGAGCCTTAGCATGCCATGGTATAGGATTCGTTCTACCAACAGAGAAAAGAATGACACTTCGGCCAGGGCAGCAAAGATAGCAACTATGATACAGGGTCCTAGCAGGGGTTAATAACAAGAGGTAGAGGCAGGGGGACATAGAACGGTGCAATAAAAGATAACAGAAATCCCAAAGACGTCATTGAAGCCTTCGAAGTGGGGAGGGTATGGGATAATTAATGATTTAAACAAGATGTGAGATGTGGCTGCACCCAAAAGCAAGTTGACGGTAGTGAAGATGAGAGCTAAATAAAAAGGTAATTGATTAATTAATCTCATCCTATGTTTTAATATCTCAAATCTATGTTTATTAACTTCTAACAATAAACCTTGATTGATTTGATTTAATCTCATCCACTGGCAATTATTTTGAGCTGCATTGAAGTCCATATTTCTTTTGCACACCGAGCCACTTCAGGCACTAAGAACCCATATGCATCAGTCTTGAACTAGTCATACCCAAACAGGCAGGTTACATCTGTTCTAAATGGGAGCAGAAGTTATCTACAGAATAGTTTTGGAAGTAAGGAATAGGCACACACAAGGAGATGATGGTTGGAGTGTTGAAACTTTTCAGACACTCACCCCAGTCACAGATCTGGGTTGAATCCATCATCGTTCTTTAGCTCACTTTGCCACCCCAGTTTGGACCCAGCCATATGCAAATTAGTCTTGACCCTGTGCCTATGGGAACAATCCAACCCGAACTGCCAGGCAAGGTCCCCCCTGGACCAGAAACAATCATCCTGGGACCGGTTTTGGGGTAACCCCCTCATCAGCTAGGTTAGCTTGAATCCAGTGGCAAAGTGAGCAAGGGACCCATGTCTGGGCATACTGCCAACTTAGATGAAAGTCCATGGGTCGCACACTACTCCACCCACCAGCGGGTATACCCCAAGAGCATCACAGTAAATGCAGTTCTTCAAAGCGTGTGCGCTTTTCGTAGATTCTGCAGTGTAAAAGCAAAGTTGCAGCACCAACTCTGGACACCGGTGTTTCAGGATTATTTTCCTTCATCAGCAGAGTATAGGCAGTTTTCGGGGGTTTGCTGTGCATGCTGCCAAATATTATTGGGTCTGGTACCTATCACGGCGCGTAGGTGCGTTATCTGAGCTCGTCAGTCCAATGGCTCGAGGGAGCCATATTTAAATGAAATTCCATGGGTCGCACACTACTCCACCCACCAGCGGGTATACCCCAAGAGCATCACGGTAAATGCAGTTCTTCAAAGCGTGTGCCCTTTTCGTAGATTCTGAAGTGTAAAAGCAAAGTTGCAGCCAAATGTCTCTGGGTTTGGTTCCATTCTGAAAATATCTACACCTTGTCATTAAAGGCTTTGTACCACTCACAAGTACCTATATGCAAGATAGCATGGACGTCATAAACCGAATTGAAGATCTTTAATTTGCTGATACAAGGGATCTATTTGCTGAGTTTGACATAGAATGCCACAGAAGGGAGGTATTGTTATAATTGAAGCATTTTGGTTTTCGAGATCTTCTCCCACACAAGTCTGTAACTCTTTTCTTTTATCCCTGCTACTGATTGCCTTCTCTAAAAAGTACCTACATGAAAACAATGGTAACCTGTTTCGCCCCCAACTTTGTTGAATTTGTTTATGAGAATATAGTACTAAATGACCAAAATCTATTTTTGTTAATATTCACTTATGAAAGTGCTACATACATTACATTTTTGGATATGGTGATGGACCTCAATATATTCATAACTTGGCTAACACATGTCACAAATATTTTACTTTTACTTCTCGAAGTAGCACCACCACCCTTCCTTTCCTTGACCTTGCCAGTAGAGCCGTTGATGGAAAATTGGATGCTTGCCTTTAAATAAGTACCCTGAACCTAATAACTTATTGTCATAGGAACGTCATCATCCTCTTGGCCTTAAGGGTGTCCCTCTATAAGGTCAATTAATCTGGATTCTAAGGAGCTTCAAGTGGAAATCAGATTAATTCTGTCATAGAAGTTGTCATGCTTTCCATGACATAACAGGAACATGGCTACTCAAAATGCTATGTCTCCAGGGCCCTCAAAAGTTCATGGTACTTTCCCGTGAAGACCTGACTCATCCCACATGAATCGAAAACAAATACACACAATATTTGTGTTATCGATTTCAGTTAAACCTTCTATAAAATCACAAAAAACACCAAAATACTAGTCGATTCTGATCACCAGTGGTCTTGTTAATGAGTATGTCCTATTACCATTCAGAAGAGATAGGAATCTGCAGGACCATTTGGTCGGGGCAATGAATTGGACACCCAAGGACACTAACAATAAGTTGGGCATACCATCTATTTTAGAACCCCATATGTGCCATAATTACTCTGTATGCTGTTGAACATTTGATTCTAAAACATACAAACAGAAGCACATAATACACACTTTAACACAATGCACAAACTAACTCTGCGAATGTTGTTTACACCATCTGGTGTCCCTGCAACTTGCTATATATTGACTAAACTATACTGAGAATGAACAAACTCATCATCCAAAACAAAAATAATTTTAGTGCCGCAACAAATCACATTTAATCACACTTTGAAGCTTATTACAACTTCGATTGTCCAACCGCAGGACCACCGAAGCCACATACGCCTCAACACGGCTATGCTGGTAGTTGTTAGACTGTCGCATTAGTGGACTGCCGGGCTAATGGTCCAAGGTCAGCCCTCCCATCGCAGCAGCATGGCTTGGCCATTAATTGAAGCTGCAGCAGATGCTGCCTCAGTGCAACGCCATCTGCACGCCTGTGCAATGTGTGTCATGCACCATGTCGTGCATGGCACACATTGCCCGAACTGAGGTGCAATTGCAGCGGGTGCACAACATGAGCTCCCATGCTCAAACACCATGGGCTAAAGCACCTAGGGGCCTATTTGGGCCCCCTTCTTTACTTTTCTGCCAGATTTTACATGCCATGAATAGGCTTGCAGAAAGGCAAGTCATAATATTGATGGCAGTGCTGGTCTCAGCACCTCCTCTATTCTGCCCCATTCTGCACACCGCCAGCACCTCGGGATTAAGGATTCTGGCAATGCCAGCATTGTTGTGGCAGGCTGGTGACTGTCCGATTATCAGACTCGTAATCAGGCGGTCAGACTGCCTGGGTTACGGTGGCCAGACCCCCACCTCGGGTTTGGCGGTCTTAAAACCGCCTAACTCGTAATAAGCCCCTTAATCTGAACTGAAATGGCAAGTAATTGAACAAATTACTATGACCTAGGGTTGGCAATCTACAATCACTTCTCAACAGAAGTGACCTTGTGCGTTATGAAATACTCTTCTGTTCAGGCCTTCATTCTGTTGAAGAATGGAATACAACCAGTTAGATAAAACATTTCATGACTATTAGCATACACTGGATATCGTCATCCATGCCATTTCTGTTAGACAAGTATGCATCAGATTGTATACCTCTGGAAATCTGCAACATATGCATGCCAGTTTTTAGCACTACAAAAGTTTTTAAAATAAATTAGTTCATATCACAAATGCCTGTTAGCTCATTAATGAGGCATAATTAGAGTGTGCGTCCTCTTTGAAACAGACCTTTCATTTCTTCATTCGCTCCCGTTTATGTATGTCCCTTTACTTAATAATCTATTCATTTTTGAAGTTGACCGTATAAAATAGTTTATTATTACCTCACTATTTTAATATTATTATTTGAACAAAAGCATATAAATTAATTTTCCTTGTACTTGATATCTCTTCCATTCATCCCACCTGTTTCTCTATTTGTGAACCATTCTGCCAGCCTCTTTGGTAACTCATCCATATCTTTTTGTACTATGCTTAAATCACTTCGATACACATCCTTCTTCTCTGCCCCTCCCCAGTGACACGAACAGGACACTCCCTGTTTATGTCCCTCTTTTTAAGCCCACATCTCTGCTGGGTCAGAGCAGCCGTCATTGCCTGTAGCACCCAGACCTTGTGCTCCCATGCAAGCTTCATTCTGGCTTTCAAAATTGCTGGGAATACTACATGGACCCCAAGACCCTGTGAGGCACGCTGAAAGCTAAAATCAAGGGCACACTCATAGAAATCAAAGCCAAACTGAACAAGAAAGTGAATAGCCGACTGGAACAGCTAGAAAAAGACATAAAAACCCGAAAGGCGCTTCACATCAATGACACAGGGAACTCTAGCGCCCTAAAAGAACTGACATATAAAAAATACTAATAAATATACATATAAATATAATAAAATACTGAGTGGAAGGGCTGGCCTGTGGATCAACAAATACAAACAGATTAACCTCTACGAGGACAACATGGCATGGAAGCTGCTAGCCTCCTACCTGAAACACAAACAAAGGCAACACATCATAGCATTGATCACCGACTCAAACAACAACACGTACACTCGTCACAAGGACATCCTGTGCACATTCAGCGAGTTCTACCAAGAACTTTACAAAAGGGATGAAACCCTAGACAAAGATGGTTGCGCCAGCTACCTGGACAACCTAAACCTCCCAAAACTTTCAAAGGAAGAAGCTCAGACACTAGGTCAGGAGATATCCTCATCCAAAATGGTGATAGCAATTAAATCACTTAAAGATAACAAGGCCCCAGAGCCAGACGGATACACAGCCTCCTTCTATAAAAGTTTCCAAACAAATCTAGTGCCAACTAGGAAAAAACTGTTCAACCACTGTGAGGGTGATGGAAGGGTATCACAATCCATGATGGAAGCAAACATAATAATCATCCCCAAAGAAGGCAAGGACACTTAAATGCCCCACAACGACAGGCCCATCTCACTAATCAACATAGACTTCAAAATCTATGCCAAAATCCTAGCCTCAAGACTCAACCCAGTCCTTCCCCAACTTATAAGCAACTCACAGGTAGGTTTCCTAAAGACACGCATGTCAAACGATAATACAAGACTCCTGTGCCACATTCTCGAACAGACCTCCAAATCTACGAACCAGGCTGTGGCTATTACACTAGATACCGAAAAAGCATTTGACAGAGTGTCCTGGTACTTCCTAGAACAATGCATGCGTGCGTTCAACCTGGGAGAAAGGTATACAGGCAAAGTATTAGCACTGTATGCAAACCCCAGAGCACAGATAGCCATTAACGGAGGTGTCTCAGACCAGTTCACACTGCAGCGAGGGACAAGACAGGGGTGTCGCCTGTCCCCCTCGTTGTTCCTGCTGGCTCTGGAACCCCTGATCTGGGATATCAGTGCCAGCAGTGATTTGAAGGGGGTCTCTATCAACAAAACCACTGCCACACTAGCTGCGTACGCGGATGACATCCTCATAGTCACACAGGGCCCTAAGACCTCTATCATGGGCCTAATGGACTCCATTGGTGCATACTCATCCCACTCCGGCTACAAACTTAACAAGGACAAGTCAGAATGCATGCCTCTGAACATCCATACCACTAGAGACGTTTTAGGAACCTCAGGCCTGGCCTGGCAACCCGGCTTCATCAAGTACCTAGGGCTACAGTTTGGCAAAGACCCAAAAACCACACTCAACCAAAATGAAAAACTAACCATAGAGAAGAAAAACTTCTAGAGTCCTGGTCACCAAATTTCATAACATGGTGGAGTACAATAGAAGCAATTAAGATGATGATCACCCCTATGGTCAACTACCTTGCGGGAATGCCCCCGCTCACAAACACTGACGAATTCCACCAGAAAACGGATAAGATGCTAAACAAGTTTCTATGGTGGGATAAGAAACCGAGGATAAGTCTGCAAAAATTAAGACTAGACAAGAAACTACGTGGGCTAAAGCTAGAAGACTTCAGAACGTTCCGGACAGCCTTATAGCGAAACAGGAAGCCCACTGCATCCTACCAAGCAAAGGGTACACGCCGGTCTGGCTTGGGATAGAGAAAGCCATACTCAACAATCTCGAGCCAATAACAATCCTCACCGCAAAGAAACAGGCCTAAAACGCTAGTCAAATATTCAAAAACACTAGGTACGCACTGCTAAAAGTAGACCAAAAAATGGAGCTCAGCGTTAAAAACTCGACCTAGGAATCTCTGTGGGCAAACTCAAAGATAAAATATAAGGGGAACCCGTAGCCATAGTCTCCTGAATAAACCTAGGGATATCCTATCCAGCTCAGTTGGAAGAAGATGGTAGTCCCTCCACTTTCAATATGCTTAAAGAAAAACACAACCTACCAGACATAGAATTCTACAACCTCCTAAAAATCAGATCAACCCTTACTAAATCAAAATTAACAACACACAAACCATCAATCATTCAATAAATGGAGAATCTGAACGGTGTGTGCCACCAGGTCTTACACCTTTACAGACTACTCCGCCCCAGCTCCTCCAAACTTAACCACAAAACCATCAGCTACTGGGAGACACAACTTGACACCACACTTAGCAAGAAGGATTAGCAAACCCTTTGGGCGTCCCCAATGAAAAGCATAATCTCCCCAGTGCTAGCGCAGACAAAATTCTGGTTACTTCACAAGACCTACTGGACACCGGCTCGCTTAGCGGCCCTAGGGCTGATGGAGAGCGACCGCTGCTGGAACTGCAACATTGAACAAGGGGACTTGGCTCACATCATCTTCCACTGCACAAAGCTCAAACAATTCTGGTGTAGAATTTTCACCTCCATAAACAAAACCCTAGGCTGCACACTCAAAGAGGAGTTCGCTATACTCACCACTGCATTTCTAACTACAGGACTATCCGCGCAAGAAGACAGAGACATCCTAGATCTCTTGCTAACTGCAGCAGCAAATATGGTCCTCACCAAGTGGAAGGGCACCTCTAAGGCCACCTTCAAGGGGTGGCTAATTTGGGTGACATGTTTAAGAGGAGTCGATAACACAGCCCTACAGAGCACACGTGGAAACAACCAAACAGGGGTATTTGGGCGGCCTTGGACAGGCTCCTTGCCCCATTCGAATCCCCATGAAAAACTAAAGTCAAAATCACGGACAGTGATCCCCACCCTACCCCACACGCCTTAGAGCAGGCTCCATCCCTCTCTTTCTCCCTAGGAAGACATTGCCATCCAGCCAACAGGACGACTACCCCGACACTTTGCGCCAAAGCTTACATGCTATATGTTAGTTGTGTTTAGCTTCCTTTTTTTATTGTGTGTTATATGTGGTTTGTATCAAGAAGTAAAGCAGGGAGGGCCAACATATCTGTATTTAACCCTCACGCCACCATCAATAACCAGTCAAGACTGATGTTGTACCACCCTGTAATGACAAAATGAGACAATATTGTGTTATTTGTTACATGTTGTAAGCAGAAAAACCAATAAAAACATTTATAAAAAATAAAAATAAAAATTGCTGGGACATTTGCATCCTTTGTTTTTCACTTGTGCATCTATCTGACTTTTTCGATTCCTCCTGATTATATTCAAGTTTTCTGCTTCGTCACTTTCAGTCTCTGACTACACACCTGTTTCCGAAGTTCATCTTGGCTGAATATTGGCTTCAGACGAGCCAGCGGCTGACTGTTTCGCTTTCTGGAAATGGGGCTCTTCAAAGCCACTTTAATTTCCCTGTACTCTGGCCAGAAATCCCACACTATTCCAGCAGGTAATGGAACATACAAGAGCTAACCTTGCCATCAGGCTTTTCCATGTTACTCTTTTAATTGGCTCCATGCTTATGGTCTGGCTTGCAGTACAGCTGTCGCAAGACAATTATGTATGAATCACCAAGAGAAGGGCTTTCGTCCTGCACCCATGTGGGGAGCCAGGAGTACATTGATTGTGCTACATTTGTGCGCTTGCCCTCCATACAGCTGTGATCATTTTGTTTCCTTATCTTTCTTCCTGAGATTGAACAGTCAGTCGCACTCATATGACATTGTAATGCTTTTAAAGTGTCCTAGATAAATAATGTACAGTGTTTTTTTCTGGCAGAAGCACAGCTGGGAGGAAGGCAGTCGTTAACTACATCGATTTGCAGTGGTCATGTGGCCTTATGTGATCAATTAAAGAAGAGTTTTTAGATTCCTACTGAGAGACGGGCTTAAGCTCCACTCACATGTTGGCCCCCCTTAGTACAGGATTTGATTGCACATTTTGGCTTGTATCACAGTTTATATTCATGGAATAGGACTGAGTTGGTTTTGGTGGCAAGCCAAAGATCATGGACATAGGCTTGATCTGTTTATTATGAAATATTATGATAAAGCAGCTAGGTTTAACATATTTATTGTGAAAAGCATATGTTAAAATTATTAGACATTTAGTTGTGAATTTCTAATATTCTATATTAAAGCCTACAGATAGGTGTTTTGTTGCATGGAGTCTCACAGATTACTGTAGTAGCCAAGGATTTTGGTATTGGCCATCAACTCCGACAAACCCTTAGAGGCGAGGGGTTGACTAGGATGATTCTTGTTAGGTCATGTTCAGAGGGGTTAGATATTGTTTTGTAAGCTGCATTTTTCTATAGTTATACTTTTATAACTGTATGCATGCTGATTGCCATGTTATATGCACTGGATTAGACCGGAATGGATAAAGTGTAAAACTGTTTATTATAAAATATTATGACAAAGCTAGTAGGTTTGACCTACTGGAAAGAATGTGTTAAAGACAATAGGGTTTTAAGGATAGATTGTTATTACAGTGTGCTAAAGCCTGAAGGGAAGGACTTAGTTAAATGGTTACTGAAGCAAGCAAGGGTTTTGCAACTGGTGATCTACCAGAACAAACTGTGGGCATATAATATGCCCACTAAAAGATACCTTATTAGTCTCTCTTAGGTGAGATAGTATTTTGCTTTGCCAACTGTAATTTTGTATCCATTTGCAATTTTATAACTGTCTACCTGATAGTTGCTATTTCGAGACAGCATTAGGCTTGGGCGTATATTTCTGTAGTTTTCACGCAATATAGCACAAGTCACCATACTGTGTTACGTGAAAAGGCAGGAATGAGCTATGTTTAACATAAAACAATGCATTCCTGTCCTTTCCTTGTGCTGACACCTTTTTGCTACCAAGCGCCAATGCAGGCACCCTTACACCATGGTGCAAGGTTGACTGCGTTGTAAGGTGGAGTTTTCTGTGAGGCAGGGTCACCTTCCTGCACATAAACATGCCCATGAGGCATGTTCCCTCTTTCTATGTGTGCTGCAGAATTAGGAAAAAGAAAGAGGTTTCTCTTTGTTACGCCTCACCTGGGGAGGTGCAGCATTTTGACCCATTCCCATTCCCATGGCACATCATCAGTGGCAAACTGATGGTAAATCTGGGAATGCACCAAAATCCATTGTTTGATGCATGGGAACACCCATGCTCCACCCACAAAACGTCTCCTTCGGGCAGAGTAACGCAGTGCAGCAATTTGCACTGAGCTTCTTTACTCTGCATTAATCAAGCCACGCAAGGCCACAGAAGGTGGCCTTGCATGGTTTGATAAATAAAACGTAGGAGTTGCATAGTTTTTGCACCCCGCTGTGTGGCGCAAGGGTGACGCAACTCCTATATAAATATGCCCCTTGGTTTGCAGTTTTAGAAAAAAACACAGGAGTATGACCCATAAACATTTTGAGATCAGGGTAAAAATACGATAAAAGACAACAGTATCTTAAAAGGTAACAATAGTGGAGTCAGATATACCAGTATGTAAAATACATTGCGAGGAAGGAAAAAGCAGGAGACTCATGTAAAGTTTTTCAAAAGTGCACATGGCATCATAGTAGGCCCAGTGGACTCCCAAGAAATAACAGAAGACCAAATCTTACTACAATCCAAGAGGTTCAAACTGAGAGACTAATCACCTTTGATAAACCATCAGTGAATAATAAAGGACTATGCAACAAAGCCTTGGAACTTGTGCCTCTTGAAACTCAAATTGCAACAGTTCGTCAAGAAATACATGCCTACAACGATGTAGCCTCGGACTATACAAATATAACAAAAGAAAATCCAAAGATCAATGGAAATCCGGAAGCAATTCCACCAATTGACAGAACTGCTTCTGGCTACTTTATCAACTTTGATGACTTTTCTGATGATCCAAGTGAACATGAAGACAAGCCAGCAAACAAAACTTTCAAAAAGAAAATCACAGAGCTCTTTCATCAACTCAGAGAAACATATCTAACTTCACCATGGATTAAATTATGGATTGTGTTAGGTGTACTTTTCCTCCTTCTGTGGCTCATCTTAGTTTTAAGTTCGGGTAGATTTATTGATGGAAAATATAGTACAATGGACACAGCAAGTCAGAACATCAACTTGGTCCTGAAACCACACAGATCTTCTCACATCGAAAAAAGAGAACTATCATCAGTGAACATCACAGCCATCCCTATACCTCGTGGTATAGCATGGGACAAAACTGACTATGAAATCTATGGCCCGGTTGAGCTCTTGAAATATTCACACCAATTTAAGATCTCCTCAAGTGTCTTTGTATCACCTGGTACTTTCTCTGATGATTGGGATTTTGAAAATATTATTAATATGATGTCAGAATTAGAAATGTCAGCAACATTTACAGAACATCAATATTTACAGGGTTCGTCGAATTATGAGGAAATGAATTGTTACAATCACTTTGGGAATCATTATCTGCATAAATATGCAAATCCTAGAAATGTTTTCAGTTATAATCAATGGGAACATTGTCCAACTCCGCCAAAAGGCAGTTCAAAAACATTTTATGGGAAATTTCCATACTTCTCAGGGTTTAATTACACTAATCCAGAAACGTTTTATTTCAAAATGTTAAATAAGACAGGAGTGAAAAACATGTTGAAAAATACTAAACTGATTTATTCTGAAAAATTTTATGAAAAAATGTCTACATTTGGTTTTGAATTTTGGAAAAAAAACATTGAGACAAAAACCATTTGGGGTCCAAAAGCATGGCAGGTACAAGGTCTAGAATCATTGTTTAGAGCCTGTATGATCCCAGAACAAATAGTGTTCCTGAATGACACCATTCAACAAACAACCTGTCTTGGTTTTGCAAAAATAAAAGATTTAAATAACCCGTCTATACCAAAGCCTATGCCTGATAGAAACACCATTACAGATGAGGGGTTAGACGTGTCCTATATTTTAAAACAAAACAGAACAATTCCTGATTGGAACAAATGATTGATCTGGCCCACAGACACTAATAACTGTCAAGATAGATTCCTGAACAAAATACAGGGGTTGAAACAGAACAGGCCAGACCCGAGATAGTCCCAGAGACAACATCCAGGGATATTTACAACATACAGTGTAGGAAAACTATGTCTCGACTGGCTACAGAGATCCACACTTCCCGAAATTAAGCAACACTTAACTTTACTGAAAGAAGGTGCTGACTTGCGTGATTTTGTAATGGGACCTCGCAAACAGCGTCAAAAACGTTTCATATACGCCGGTATATACGCAGCTTACAATGAAGCTTGGGAAGTACCACAAATTGAAACTGCAGAAAAAATACGAGAAATTGATCGTATTCATTTGGAAAAATCACTTTCTGTAGTGGACAATGGGTTAACGACTCTGGCATCCAGAATATATTCACTGGACAGCATTGTATCATCTGCTATTGATATAATAGAACAGGATATGCTAATGTTACAACATGGCCAGTCCCAATTACGTTCTATTGCACAGCTTGGCTGGACGTTACAAAACCTCAGTTCAGGCCATGTGCCATCGGCGTCTAATCAACACAACGTCATTATTTTCTATTTTTAACCTTACTCATAGACAAATCTCATTGGCACAAAAAGGAGCAGACTATACGGCGCTGAGCATTGAAAAACTAGAAAGATTACCATTGACAATGTCAGAAACACCTGTCATTGGATGGATAATACATGGCACCATTACAATCCCGATAACAACTTTTCAGTTTCAATACTGCCAAAAATATATACCAGCAGGCCTGTATGAAAGGTTGGGTAAAGGATACATCAAGTCAACCTGGAATTTACCTTTTACACATACATGTTATAGTGAAGGGAAAAAAGAGGTATTTCTTAGTGGTAACAATTGTAAAAAATCACTAAGCGGTACACTTCTGTGTCAAGGTATTAACTTGCATGGAGCCTGCGAAGGTTCATCAAACAACCTTTCATGTCATCTGCATTGCACCCCTGCTACACAGATAGAGCCCTTTTTCAGACAACTTTCCAACTGTAGCTACGTTATTTTAAGTGACCACAGCTGTTGTGGCATGATGCCAGGAAAAGCCTATCTTGTGAGCGTTACTTCCAGGGTCATTGGTTGTATGCAAGTATTGTATCCAAACTGCAATCCAGACATGGAGGCAGCAATATGGCCTTCTGTGAATATCTCTTCTATTCGAATTGATACTTTAAGCAGAATGAAGTCTATTCTTTTACAAACAACTGTGCCTGTAACCTCTTCCAAAGAGACGTATGAACTGCAAGTTGCAAGGACAGCGGCAGAGATACATACCCTATTATCGACAAATTGCCCAGTACATTTCGTAGAAATGTTAAGCCAAATTTTAAACATGTCAGATACTAGTGGCATCGCACATGTATTTAAGACAATTTTTTCGGGACTTCTAGCACGCTTTGAAACAGTTCAGGGGATCTTCCCGAATTTTGTGCATTCTCTTTTCGGTGGCCTGCCTCTTATTTTGGGACTCGTAGCAGGAATTTTATTGTTGTTCCTTCTGCTCCGATATGACAAGCCAAGTCACAGACAAAACTCAGACTACGATGGAAGAAACGATCCTAGCAATACGATACTGAGACCGTATCTTCGGATTGGCCCGGCTAAGAGATCTGAATACTACCTGGCTTCTTTCGTTCAGACCAATTTGGCAAAATTGCATCTTACCTGTGCTTCTATGTCTGCTATGCGGAGAAGAATGCGTGTTGGATGTCTGTCTTACACTACCATCAGCAGTACCAATTGATAACGATGCTTTGCTTTGTCCGGTAACGACTCATGCAACGTGTTGTCCCCAGCGGCTACCGATTCTGATGACGGCATTCGTTGAGACTTCACCATTACGATTAGGTGGCGGTGAAGTTCGAGATGAAAGCAGCACCACACAGGTACAACCTTCTGTGAACATTGCTCATCTAAACACCGATGATGACAATGCATCGCATATATGCACTATTTCTGATTTTTCAGCGTTGGCCCAACTTTCACCTATTGTTGTAGACAAATTCTTTGCTGGTCTAGCTGAGGTAATGTTCTCTCCTAACAATGAGAATAATATTTGGAATAGCGAGCACACAGCATTCCCTGAACTCTGAATTTGGCCTTCAGTTTTGATAAACAGCACTGCTGAAAACATTTGGAACTATTTCTTCCCTTGAAAGCAAAATTATTTTTTCCCAATTTCCAAAATATTTACTTTTTTTTTGGCACATGATACTCTGCTTAAAGTAGAACTATTATTGGAGAACAGAACTTCTATTCTTAGGGACTCTAGAGACAATATTTTGAAATCAGCCTCTAGCACATGTACAATCTTGTATGAATATGTGATGAAATGGTCTCGACCTTTTTTCTGTATTAAGAGCCATTTCATGAATGTAATTTTCGTGATTCATTTAGTCAACATTCTAAAATGTACAACATTTTTATCTGAATGATACCACTGCTTGAAAGCATACAGTATAATACTCAATTTTGTGTAGCTATACCATTTCAAATGCATTTGATGTATTTTGGGGTGGGCTGGAAAACATATGCATACTTATATGTTTAAATATTGCTTAGTATTTAGTAATGATGGACATTATACGTGGAGTGGGTGTTGTAAACGTACCTAGGACCCTAATTAAATATCCCCGATATATGCCTTTATGTGGTTATAACAAATCATATCCTTATAAAGGCATAAGAATCATATCCATATTTAGTAATAGCCAATGCAGTCCAAATATGGCAAGGCTACTTCCTTAGACTCCTAGAAAGTACAACGAGTTCTTTAAAAAACAAACCAAACCTCCAGCAACCTGGGAATTCCCCATGCTTTTGGTTTGATTTGTCCTAGAACTCCTGCGAGTCCAGAAAGAAATGCCAGTTCCTAGTGACGGTTCTTATTGACGTCTTATGTCCAACCTTACGTCAAACACAGCACCTTCCAGGTATAAATATACCAGCATTTGCCTTAAGCAACACACAGTGGTATGGAGCAGAGCGGCTACCTACTTACCCGTAGCCCAGCTGATGCGAGTGCCGAAGGAAGCCGTCCCTCCCATTTGACGCACTGAGAAAGACGCTGTCTTTTCTCCTGCCGAGAAAATCCAGCTCCAGTGTTTCCACTCACAATTGCGGGTTACTGGGAGATTGAGTCCTGAGAACGAGATACAAGACCTCCTTCATTCTAAAACCAAGGTACGGAGCTGACTAGACCCTTAGAGAATTCTTGATTCTGATCTTTGCAAAACTAACTGAACTTAAAACTGCAACTCCCTTAATCCTTCCCACATACTAGGCTTAGGTTAGGTACACTGGGGTAGGGGTAATTTAGAAGCACCAGTTGAGTACGTTTAGTCAAACTTTTATCTTTGTATGTATTGTATATATTTTATCCGTTTTAAGTATCATATGGCTCAGAAACCATATCAATGCTTTTACAGTATTATTTCATAATACTCCTTTTACTGAACGCACTTTACTTTATGACAAATATTGCAATTGTGGCAATTCACTTCTCTTGCATGATAAAGAGGACTGCTCAATAAATAACACCTTTTATTGAAAACGCCAGTCTCTCTATTTCTCTGCACTCTGGTGAAACTAAGTATGCACGATTGACTGAGTGAAATAGCTATCTATTGTTTTCACACGACTCTGGAGATATACTCCTTATTCTGGAGGGAGCAAAGTTGTCATGTTTATGCGGTTGTCAGAAGCTAATCCCTTCTTGTCTAATCAGGGAAGTTGACTCCTCCCTGTTCAATCGAGAAAGTTTCTAGTGACCTCTGAGCTAGCTGGCATACCTAATTAAGTCTAACATATTCAGTAGAGACCTAGTCGACCTCAGTCCTACGTCTAAACTACCGTTTATGTTATTCCAATGCACAGAGCCTATTGGGAATATAGGAGCTACACTACAAGTCTTGATCCTGTGCCTCATAGGAACAGTCCAGTCCGAACTGCCAGGCCAGGTCTTCCCTGAACTGGAAACAAGCATCCTGGGACTGGTTTCTGGGTAACACCATTCATCAGCCAGGCTAGCTTTAATCCAGTGGCAAAGTGAGCAATGGGCCCACATCTGGGCATACCCTGCCAACTTGGGGCGAACAAGGCAAACACAAGAAGATGATGGACAGAGCGGTGAAACTTTCAGACACTCACTCCCAGTCATAGATCTGGGTTGAATCCATCATTGTTCTTTAGCTCACTTCGTCACCTCAGTTCAGACCCAAGAAATACAAGAACATGCAGAAGAATCCATATATTGCTTGGTCCCACAAAATTTGTTATCCTTCAACACCTTTTACCCTGCACTTAAGTTTTCTTCTCGACCTCACACCAAACACACATGTAACATGCCACCCATTGGTGGGGGGTGGGGGTGGGGTTTAAAGACAAGGTCCCAGTAATTGTGACTGCATAGATTTTACAGGGAGAGGCAAGTATGTCCCTTTCCTCTCGGGGTACAAAAGAAAAGCCCTATGACCCTGGCCTATACTATGCTGTCTCTGGCCAGGAGTCTCATCACACCTTGGCAAAAGGAATCAATTACTCTTCTCAATTATGGCTGGGGGCAAACTTTTGGAGCTTTGAATGATGTGTGCATTCTGTAGTCATTGTGGAATGTCAGAAAGAAAATATGGAACACCCCCTCAAACTAACAGCTCCTCATGCTCACCACTGAACAAACAAAGCAGATACAAAATGCTGAAAACACCATGGCTCTATTTTTTCCAGCCAAGCAGGGCATTCCATCCCTACTACCATGTCGCACGGTGATCATAAAAATAATAATACAACAAATATTAATAATAATAATAGAGATATGCTTTGAAACGAGGGAACATCCTTTTCAACGCAACTTTTACAACGCATGCCTTTACATCGCAAGTTTTACAACGCATGTCATTACAACGCATTGCGCTGTGGGGCGCTCTAGGATAGGGAATAGATTTAATTTACTATCCAACACCTTCCCTACTATCCACGGGGACTGGAGTTGGAATAGTAAATTAAACTATTCACTATCCAGCGCCCCTCAACATTATGCGTTGTAACAGCTTGCGTTGTAAAACTTACGATGTAAAGGCATGCCTAGTAACAGCATGCGTTGTAATGTCATACATCCTTTGAAACGTGGTATTTCTAGCAGTCTGGACTCTGGAGTAGCATGTGATCAGATGAGTGAACTTCAGAAAAACTATGTCTTGGAATGTTAACGGCCTCACACATTACATTAAAAGGAAAAAAATCCTCTCTTATCTCCTGTCCAAAAGGTTGGAGGTGGCCCTGTTACAAAAAGCACCCATAGATGCCCTGGAGTCAGACAAAGTGTGTTGAGACGGAGTGAGCAAGGTGATTCACAGCAATGCACACACAAGGTCAACCCCAGATGAGGGACTTCCCACAAATGCGGAGTAGCGATATTTCTCCGCAAATCCCTCCCTGCCACAGTAATGAAGACATGGTCTGACCCAGATGGCAGATATGCATTTCCCAAGTTGCTCCTGAGAAACAAATTCCTTATGTGTGGGGTCGGACTTCACCCCGATTGGGGCGAAATGGTCATTCCTCCTTCACTTGAACCTCCTATTAGTAGAGATAGGAGCCTCGCAATACATTATTGGTGAAGATTGGAACCTCACATGAGACCCACTCCTGGACAGAACAAGACCTTTTGATAGAGGCAATGCTGCACATAGGGCCCTGATGGGTGAAGTTCTGTCGGACAATGGATTGGTAGACAACTGGTGCCTGAGTCAACCGACAGATACAAAGTACACCTTCACCTCCCTGGTCCATGGTACATGCTCTAGGCTGGACTATTTCCTCATCTCTCACAGAACAATCGTGTGTTAGAAATGGGGTTTCTGGTTGGCTAGGGCATTCACCTAAGCCAGGCAGAACCCACCATTCCTTGTCAGGGTAAGGGAGTTACACACCCAAGATAACACCTGCTCACCAACTTGGTAGTTTGGCAGAGCAGTCCGGCTTATCCCAGAGGCAATGTGTAAAGCCTTTGCACAACGAGCACACACACACCAGCGACCCACTAGGCACACAACAAAAGAGACTGCACACAAGGTTATATAATAATAGCCTTTGTATTATATACACATAAGCACACATTAGACGATAAATCATTGTGTAGCATCAAAACACCTTTAGACCACATTACAAATCACTGTGCCACTTGTCATAAGGATGCATCAATCCCATAGATCGTAAATCACTCTGCCCACCAGGAACTTATCACTTCACCAACCAGGCAATTGTCATAATACATGTAGATAATAGATCACCGTACCAACTAGCCGACTGTCACAACACAAGTAGATCATAAACCAGTTTATAAAAAGACACATTAGCCAGCAATGGCATAAATCAATAATCACTTTTTGCCAGCTAACCATTGTCATCATCAATGAATCAGGCCCATAACTCAGGCCCACAGGAAGACCTGTGTGCTTACTACCAGCAGTGGGGTGGCTTCAATCAATGCCCCCAGAGTCCTCCCTTGGTCCCCCCCTCCCTGGTATATGCAACTGGAGTGTAGTGCAGTAACCCGCGTAGATGCTGGCTTCTCCTGGTTGCAATGGCAACTCGCCGAGACTCAGACAATGCTAACGGTGTGGCTCGGGCCGCTCTGACTTGAACAACACAGATTTTCTTTGAGTAAATGTCAGCAACCTTAGCTCTCTGCTGGTACGAGCTTGCGAGGCTGGAGTCTTCCGGCAGCTGGGCCCGCCTCCACAGACACACCAATGCGGGGTAGATTCCCACCTGGGACTTCCTCTGTGAATCTTCGTGGTCTCTGGGGTTTGTGCTCCAAATGTAGTGCAAGCCCATGACTGGGTCTACGCCAGCAGTAGCATCAGACAGTTTTCACCTGGGGTTTTAGGTCTTATACTTATACCCCAAAATGTCTTTGATCTCTTTATATCTCTTTATGGCAAGGGTCTCTGAACCCAGACCAAACAAGTTCTGCATTCATTGGTGCAGTATGACCACACCGGGTGGTGACAGAATTGTGCAAAATGAGACATAGCCTATTCAGGTGTAAGTAACACTCCTCCCACCACTTTAAATGCAGACCAGGTCTATTCAGCCCTACACTGAATCACCCAGGCAAGGGAGGGCAAACCTCAACCCCCTTCCACAAACAGCCAGAGGCACACAGAATGTTGATGTAAGAAAATGCTCACTTTCTTAAAGTGTCTTTTTCAAACACAGGATTTAAAAACCACCTTAACCAAAAGAAGTGTTAACAAATTCTGAGTTCAAACATGATTTTCCTATCTTCTCCCTATTGCAAGCTAAAATGATAAAAATGTTATAGTGCAACTCCAATGATAAGCCTTTGGTAAAGTGCCCAGAATCCTACAAAAGGCAAAAAGTTTTGGGATAAACCTGTCAAAAGGGCCAAGTCTAACATACGGAATCTCAACTACTTGAGGTGGCCCTCTCCGATCATTTTCCGGTTCTCACTGGAGGTTTGTCTGACCTCCCCGGGATGAAAACCATAGCGTATGAACATACTGCGTCACCATACCCAGCAGGGTAAATCCCAACTGAAGGCCCACCTCTCTGCATATCTCTCCAATAACCATAGCTCAGTGACTTCTCACAGAATACTCTGGGCTGCCGCGAAAGCCACTATCAGGGGCCACTCATCAGAGAAGCCGCAGTGACCAAATAAACAGGTGGCTGCCCACCAGAAGGACCTAGAGAGGGACATTTTATCCTATACCTGCCTCTATTCCACCCCACCTTGCAGCACAGCAGATCCCCAGAACAGGCCTGATGGCCCTAAACAGCCGTTTCATCTCTAAAGCTGAGTATGCCTTGCAACGGATGAAAGGGCAACACTACAAACAAGGGGAAAAAGCTGGCTCAGCTCCACCAATGGGAAGCCACCATGGTCATCTCCACCACAAAGTCGGCAGGGGGTGAAACCCTTATCCGCCCCCAAGACATTGTGACCAAGTTTGTCTCATTCCGCCAAACCCTTTACTTTCCGGGAGAACCATCCAGATAGGACAAAGTGACTATTTTCCTGAGAGAGGCAGACCTCCCCATCTCTTGGACAAGACTAGAGAGCTCCTTTAAAGGGAATTCCGCAAAAATGAGATATGGCGCTCCCTAGTCAAGTTACCCTACCATGAAGCCCCCAGGAAAGATGACTACCCAGCAGAATTTTATAGGTGGTCTGGAGAGGAGATGGTGGGTAACCTGCAGGC
This sequence comes from Lissotriton vulgaris, assembly GCF_964263255.1. Classification (NCBI taxonomy): domain Eukaryota; kingdom Metazoa; phylum Chordata; class Amphibia; order Caudata; family Salamandridae; genus Lissotriton; species Lissotriton vulgaris. Next base: position 292,527,435 of record NC_141697.1, on the reverse strand, counting down.
AGCATTCCAGGAGGCGGAACAGACATCTTCTCTGGGACCCCCATCTAACTAGGCGGTGATTGTTGTCTTTCCCAACTCTGAGAGAGACCCTCTACTATGTAACAGTTACAGGCCCATCTCCATGCTAAACTCCAACATTAAAATACTGGCCTGTGTTTTAGCATCCCGCCTGTGCAAAGTTCTTCCCTCTCGGATACACCAGACACAAGTAGGCTTCGTACAAGGCCAGACTTCCAGAAACCACCTTCGCACCTTGGCGCACACTCTTTGGACTGCCAAGGATCTCCAGACTGATGCATTGTCCCTCTCCCTCAACACAAAAAAGGCATTTGACTGCATCAAATGGAGCTACCTATTTGCTGTAATGGATCACTTGGTCCTGCGAGACCAATTCATCGCTAAGGTGCGACTGTTGTATGACTGCCCCCCTACCCAGGTCAACTGCGGGGCCTTCTTATCTGAACCTTTTCTGATGCGCTGTGGAATATGTGAGGTATACCCCCACTCCGCACTCCTCTTCCTCCTGGCCAAGGAACCCTTGGCATCTACCATCTGCAAATCTGCCAGCATAGCAGGCATTCCCCTCCTAACTGGCCACTCCAAAATCTAGGTCTGCGCAGATGATGTTCTGCTCACTCTAAATGATCTGCAATGATCCCTACTGGCCTTACCGGGCATCATCTATGACTTCTCAACATTTTATGGCTGCAAAATAAACTAGGACAAGAGTGAAACCCTTCCCTTCACGGCCGGCACCAACAAAGCACCCATACACAGCTACACTTTCCGCTGGCAACCTTCCCGTCTCAAATACCACAGGAAACTGCTGAACAGAGGCATGGTGGGGATGATCACGGACAATTTAGACCCACTACTGGCTCAGATTAAATGAGGCTTCAAGAAGTGGTCTGTTTTAGGGTTCTCTATGTGGGGCAGAGTGCAAGCAGTACGGATGGTAACATTGCCATCCTTCACATACAAGCTTGGGATGCTCCCCGTCCAGGTACCTATCTCTACACTATGCCTCAATGATTCCCAGATTCAGTCCTTTGTGTGAGAATCCTCGAAACCCAGACTAGCCGCAACCAAGATGAGGGCGCGCCATTGCACTGGAGGCCTGGGCCTCCCATCAGTGAAACATTATGCCCTTCCTCTCCAGCTTTCCCAACTGGCATACATGTTGCCTGGGGTCTCTGACCCACCGCACTAGGTCCACTTACAGTGAAACCTACTCTCTGCTAACACAGGCCTCTCTATCCTATACAAGGCCTGGACCTGCAACTATTACCCATCGACTGTTGTACACTATGCACAAGGCCTGGCAGCCTGCACATTGCCTACTCGGGACGGACCCAGAACTACAAGAAAAAAGCCCTTGTGGGGTAATGACAGCATACACATTGACAGACAGGCTCTGTCCTGGAACAAATGGCGGTAAGCAGGTGTCCACACTCTCGACCATCTCTTCCTAAATGGAGATCTCAAATAAGTATGGGCGAATTTTGCGAATCTCGCGTTCGCGAATTTTGCTGATTTGCGAACTCGCAATCCGCAAAATCCGCGAATTCCCGCGAATTTGCAGATTTTTTTTTTTTTATGTTCGCACGGGTTTCTGCAAGTTCGCGAGGGTTTTGTACAATTTCGCAAATTGCGAAATTGTACAAAACGCATGCGAACTTGCAGAAACCCGTGCGAACACAATGTGCCCAGTAGGGTATGTGCCTCTTGTGTGAATAAAAGGTCAGAGAAAGATCAGTTCAGCAGATGAAGAGAAAGAAGCTCCTGGTCACAGGAACAGCATGGGTATTGCGCTCATGAAAGTCAAGGATGCAAAGCCTATCCAGCATCACAGCTGATTTTCCACTGTAGATTTGGGAAGAAGGCACACCTGTCCAGCCTCGACGACGCTCACGATTGTTTTTGGGCTAATGAATGAGTCACTGAATTTGAGCATCCACTAGTTCGAGTGACCATGTGTGTGTTACTATGCAATCGCCCCCAAGGGCGCAGGGGTCCCTTGAGTGAGCTGCAGACCTGTGCCCAGCCATGCAACTATTTTACAATGGCGCCAGCAAGCTGCCAGCGCCGTTGTAAAATAGTTACAAAGTTAGCTTGCACAGGAAGCACTTAGATAAAATAAAGCAGCACCTGCTTCGTTTTATCTAGTGGTTCCTGTGCAAGCTAACTTTGTAACTATTTTACAACGGTGCTGGCAGCTTGCTGGCGCCATTGTAAAATAGTTGCATGAGTGGGGGTTAAACTTTTGAACCCGTTACGTTCGCAGATTTTATTTTGCGGATTTTGCGGGAAATCCGCAAAATTCGCGGATTGCGGATTTCCCAAAAATCCGCAAAATCCGCGAGCGTAACGGATTTCCCGCTCACACCTAATCTCAAATCATTTGAACAGCTGACGTATGAATTAAGACTCCACTTGACACAAACATGGCGCTATATGTAATTGCAACATTGCCTGAGGAGTTGTTTAGGTCCTCGCCCGTGGTCTCTACAACCCTCGCCAGTAGAGTCCTATCTCACGTAGGGGGGAAACACAAAAAGGGGTTTTTAGGACTGTACAGTACACTTTCAGCCCACCTCTTCTCGCAACCTCTATCGTGAGCTCTCTACGCCAGATGGCACGCCCATCTGCTAGTCACATATGAAGGAGATAAGTGGTCAGATGCCCTAGAGGCCCTGGATAGAAGCACAAAGGTGGCCCATCTTAAGTTCTAGCTTTTTAAGACACTCCACAACTGGCATTGGACACCAATGAAACTGAACAGAGCAGGCCTCCTCCCACTAGGTGAACTGCTGGAGATGCGTAAATGCCCACGGAAATATAACCTATATCATATGTGAATGCCCTTTAATCCAACCCGTCTGGTTATATGTTGGATCAGTCTTGAGTACCTCCATGCCTCTTCACCTTCCACTCACCGCCTCCGCTATTCTCCTCCATGATGTACGGAACTCATTGAAACTCTCAAGTCCACAGCACCGCCTCCTTCACACAGCCTTGCATCCTCCGCCAATGGAGATCGCCAGCACCCCCATGGAAGGAGGCTTGGCGTGTGGCCATGGTCCAAGCATCTTCGCATGAACGCGTTATTTGCAATCTGCAAGACCAAACAGATTTCTTCCTTCAGACGTGTCCAACTTTCCTGCATGAAGAGGATCCTGGCAGACACCTTACTTCAGGTGCCTCAGATCCCCCTAGGCACTCTCCATCCACATGGACTAAATTGGGCAGCAATGCACCACACAACTGCTTTTAACTACAGCATAGAATGTGTACTCACACTCTCCCCCTCAAACCTTCCCCCTTCAATTTCCACTGCTACCTATACACTAATACCCTCCTTTACCCCTCCTCACCACTTCACCACTGCCCCACCATACCCTCCCCTACCCTACTACGCCCTACCCTACCCTACCTCCCCCTCATGCCTACACCCTCTCCCCTTCACCCCATCCCTACTCTCCCCCTTAACCTCTCCTCTTCAATACCCATCGACCCCTTGTCCTGCCCCTCCACCTCCCGGCCCATTCCCTTACGCTCCCCCTTTTCTACCTCACATCCTCTTCCACAACACCATCAACATTACCCCATAATCCACTCCCCCTTCCTCCCCCTCCCCCTCCCCAGACACGTAGAACCACCAAACAATATGGATTCCCATTCCCCTTACGCTGACGACAGCAGGCGATACCACCATCATCATCAACATGGCCTTCTCATCTTCTTCATCCTTTCTTTTCATCATACTCCCATTCAATCACACAACAATACATTGTGGGGCACCCCGTACTTCATACCCGTTCTGCAACCCAACCTTGACCTCTGCCCCACACACAACCTCCAACACCCAGCCCAAGACACTCTACTTGCTCATCAGCCTCTCGGCTTCCTAGTACGGAGGATGTCTCTTATCCAGAAGGCCCATATTCCCCCAACCCCACCCATTACCATGCAACACTGCAGACACAACAGAATGTACCTACCCGGCTCCACATTAGTTGCATGGGTCTTTACTTCCCTGCTCGCCAGCCGATCATCATCCTGCTTCCTTAACCCTCGGAACTACCTTAAATCATATGTTGGCATCCTCGGAAGACCCTACACATTGTCTCCTATGTTGCCCCCCCAGGACTACCTTCACATCTTTCCCTTCCCTCCCCATTCTCCCCATTATGTATTAGGTACCATCTCATCCTGATTACCATTGCACGAAGTTGCCGTACATGACTGTTGGATGACGTTTACCTATGATGTATATCCCTACGCCTTACTTAATAAACAATTGCTACACAAAATAAAAAAGAAAGTCAAGAAAGAAAACTGCAAATCATGGGAACAGTCCAGCCCGAACTGTCAAGCCATGTCTTCCCTGGACCCGAAACAAGCATCCTTGGACCGGTTTCGGATTCATTTTTCTCATCAGCCAGACTATCTTGAATCCAGTGGTAGAGTGAGAAAGGGACCCATGTCTGGGCATACCCTGCCAACTTAGGGCGAACAAAGCGATACCAAAGGGGATGATGGACGAAGCGTTTGACCCCCAGTCAACTGATCTGGTTTTAATCCATCACCATTCTTTAGCTCACTCCACCAGCCCAGTTCAGACATGGCCATATGCAAAACATTTACAGCATTTTGCAAGGACTGCCAGGTTTAGAAATATCCACAAAAATGTGGTCAATGACTGTACTGCTTACCAGACTGGTGAAAGGGCAAACAGATGCATATCTGCATACCAAGAGGAGGTTCAGGCTAGGTTAAAAATCACCAGGCAGAAGACTCACACAAGAAGAGGGTGCTGGCTGTCCTAGAGGGTGTAGCACTTGTTTACTGTGAAAAATGAGTTATCGCAATCTAAAATCAAGAAGATTATTTAGTCAATAAGACACGGTACGCTTTTTCTCAGATATTAGTCAGTCTATCAGAGGCTTTACTGCCAAATGAGAGGGCAAGCATTGCCAGCTCAGTACTAGCTGGCCTCTAACTAGGGTAGTGAGAAAATCACCCTGAACGCCACTCTTTTTAAGAGTTTATGAAAGGCGTAAGATTCAATCTCTCCATGTGCCAGCATGTACAACCCTATGTGAGTTCTTATAAAGTCATAACAGTCGTAATATTAAATATAGGATGTGCAATACTTTTCCACAGTGGAGCTCAGTGGTCATTGTACTAATACATAGGAATAGCAAGCAATATCACGCGTACACAGGTTATGCATATGGTAGCAGTACGTTCAACTCGACATCATATTCATGCACATGGGCCCCAGACAATAGTATATCCTGGAAAGTCCATGAAGAATTAACATACTTCATAGAACCAACCACTGCAAGAAAAGCATTACATGGGTGGTAGTCAATATTTCACAGTTTAGGAAACTATCAACAATCATCAAGGAGAGCAGCGGATGTAAAAATGACTCCCCCAGCCATCCTAATCGGGCTGGGGGTCATTTGTGTGTACGCTGCGGAGTATGCGGATTCACCGCAATCGTAATGAGGCCCTTAATTCCCAAGAATTTACCATTAAGCTGGCTTGCATAAACAAGATGGCCACTCAGGATAAACTAATTGCTGGAGCACAGGAACAATGTAATCTTCTAGTGGCTACAACGAGATCAACCCAAAAACGAGTTGCCTTTTTAGGTCGAGCTTTTGCGGCAGCGTGCTCTGCGAGGCATGCAATAGTCCAGTATCGGGAGACAAGCTTTCCCTCATTCTCCACCCATATTTTTCATTGGCCTCTGTCTTTTTCCTTCATAAATTCTGTCTTCTGATTGATTATGAGGCTTGTTAGTCGTGATTTACTATGTCCATGTCTTCATGTGTACCCTCCCATGGCTATTGGCCCCTTTACTTGGAGTGTTCCACTGTACGGTACAAGCACTATTGTGTCCCGCTCCCCCGCCCGCACTCCTGATGTCCTTGCTATTTCACACCCCTCCCACTCTCGACGTCTGTGCCTTCTCACCTGCCCCCCGCCCGTGAGCACTCAAGTTTGCAATGCAATAGGTCTCACGTAAATGATAGTCCTATTGCATTGCAAATGCTTGTTTTTATTTGTATCCAAGTCCACTCTTTCCAGTAGGTCCTGCCTGCCTGTGCGCGTGCGTGCAGGATACGATGTGGTTGTGCATGCTTAGCTCGCACATGGGGACAGTACCAACACACGAGAACTGACTGAAATGGCTCAGTAGCACCGCAGATTTAAACATTAGGTTCCAGCAGGAGATGAAGCAGGCTTGGGCCAGCACTGGCCCATCGGTGCTCACTCTTTGCCCACTTGCTCAGCAGTGACACGGTGTGGTACACCCTGCATGCATGCTGGCATGGACCGCCCTCCCAGCGTGCCCAACCCCCGGTGGTGTTAGCACGCACTGGCTGGGGTCGGTCGTCTATCTCCCTCACACACCCTCCCGACCCCCACCTCAGAGTGTTGAAGCTGCCTGCTCTGAACCATAGCGGAGCTGAGGTATGTCACACACTCCTCTCTGGGGCCCAGGTAAGTTCACTTCATTTATTCTCTGCTTCTGAATCCCCTGCTGCCAGTCTCCCTCCCATCTGCGCTGACCATGCCTGCTGCTGCTCCTGACAGCGCCACCTCACACTTCAGTTTCGCTGTCTGGATCCCAGTTCTGGCTGTCACATGCTCCTGTATTATGTGCACTAGTATGTACTCTGATTTTTTTTTACTTTTGGTGTGCACAGACCCAGTGGATATGAGTAAGTGATTTGCATGTTTATTGGCAGTCACTCAGTGGAAAGGTATGTCGCTGGTAGCAGGGGGCCAGCAGCGTGTTTGCCAGCAGTGAGTAGGGTGCATGGGGAAGCTTTGACCTAAGTACTCTTTTATGCAACAACCCTTCACGTTTCGTGTCTTCAGAAATAAAAATACAGCGTGTCTAGTTTTGTATGATTATGAGAAGAAGTGGTCTGGTAACTAAACTGCACTCTTCAGAACCAGAGATCCGGGTTAGCAAATTGGTTGCTTCTGCTCTGCGTTGTGTGATCCTTCCCAAATTACCCGAGTGTCTTCCTCTGACCCGCGTCTCTTGTCTGGCAAAAATAAATGGGAGTGCCTCGATGCATTATGTAAAGTTTGCATTGTATGTTATCCATGAAAAACATAATTATAGTTAAAAAAAACGTAATGCTGGTAAGTGATGAGCATTACACGCAGTAGATTGTGTATAAGGCGCACTTGTTTACGAGTTGGATTCTGAACCAAACCGACACATCAGTGTTTGTTGGCCATTTACTTAACCCTGAGATGTCTTTAATGTGATTCAATTGTATGAATGAGTCGGCAAAGATTAGTATCAGCTGTGCTCTTCTGCATCATTTTCAGTTATTTGTTTAATGATGAGATGATTCTTGCACAGTAAACAATAATCAGCTTAACCACCAGCTTACACAACTACTCCCAAATGGACCACTAGTACCAGAACATGCCTCCAATTATTTTAATGAATGACTCACAGCAATTGCGAACTTGTTAGCCCCTCTCAAAAAATCCTCTAGCAATAGGACTACTCCATCTGCCCCCTGGTTCACCGACACTCTAGGGCTTAAAAAACAGAAGTGCAGATGACAGGAGAGATGCTTGAGGATTAATTATGATAAATATGGACTGGGAAAATACAAAATGCTTCTAGCTGACTATAAAAAACTGATGGTCTCAGAAAAGTCTTCCTATTTTTTTAAACAAATTAAGGAGGCAGAAAACTCCTCCAAAGAAATTTTCCGGGTGCTAACCAAACTGTCTACAACCCCGAAAGAAAGGGGTGTAACCACTCTCAGGAATTCTGCAACACACTTGCCAGCACTTTCAAAATAAAGGGGAGAAAATTTCGGATAATTACAACACATTAAGGGTGCTACACCCTAATGCCCCCATTATTGCTGAATTCAGAGCAGTAACAGTTGAGAAGATAATGACTCTTATTTCCTAAATAAGATCTGGCTCACCTTACGATTCACTCCCTCCCATGATATCTAAACAAGCCCCGGCGGTACTTGGAACTAGACTAACATCCATTTTTAACACCATGTTTACGGAACGGGTCTTTCCCTCTATGTGGAAGAGAGCCTCGATTTTGCCCCTTTTAACGCCTTGCTGCTGATGACGGAACCGCTCCGTCATCAGCTGCGCTGGCGCTGTGCTGATGACGGAGCGGTTCCGTCATGGCCCGCTCGCTGCTCATGCGCGGCGCGAATTCCGCGCCTGTGCTGAGCGTTCTATTGAGCGGGGCGGGCCATGACGGAACCGCTCCGTCATAGTGAAGTAGTGTGGCTCACTGGTTAGAGGCGGCAGACCCGAGAGCAGAGGACGGCCCGGGACCAGGGTTCGATTCCCGGCGCGGCAGGTTTCTGGACCAGGGTCAGCGGACTCGATAATTCTCTCGCCTCGGTGCCCACTCTGATCAGCGATCACACTCGGCAACTCTGGGCATTAGCTTGCTTCATCTTCACTAACGGCCCCACCAGACCGCCGGGGATGCCTGGTCTCACCCTGGAGATACCCATTAAGGGACCATCTCTCAGGGAAGCCAGGAAGGGTTTCGCAGCGGTCGAAGCGCCTTGGGACCCTACGGGTAAGTAGTGCGCTATATAAATGCCTATACATTTACATTTACATTTACAAGCACAGCGCCACCGACGCTGGTGACGGAGCGGTTCCGTCACCAGCATGCGGCCGCCGCGCGGCCGCCCCGCCCCCTTAGCACTGTGGCGCAATCGCCGCCGCAGTGAAGGGGTTAAAAAAGGACAACCTTGATGCACTGGATCCAGGTAACTATAGGCCAATTTCTCGCCTTCCAGGTCCAGCGAAACTGTCTGAAAAGGTTATGAAAAACCAGTTTACTCTATATTTACAAGAGCATAACATGCTGGATGAGGCGCAATTTGGATTCAGGTTGGCGCACAGCACCGAAACAGCGCTCATAAAGGCCACCGATGAAATAAGAACAGTTATGGACACAAGGGGTGCTGCAGCTCTTGTCCTGCTTGACTTGTCGACGGCCTTTGACACGGTAGATCACCAAACCTTTCTGAAAATTTTTAATTCCTTGGGGATCTCTGGAAAGGGTCTGGTATTGGTCTCCTCCTTCCTAGATGATAGGGCACAACTGGTGGATCTGGGAATCTTGTCTTCTCCATCCTTCACAGTTCCTTGTGGTGTTCCACAGGGCTCTTCCTTGAGTCCCACACTTTTCAATGTTCATGTTTCGGAACTGGCAGCTCTAATTAGATCCTTTGGAATGGCACTAACATCTTACGCAGATGATACCCAAATCGTGGTAACTATTAGTAAAAATACATCACCCCCAGTAAATAGATTCAGGGACAGCATGACAGCAGTCAGCGCATGGATGAATTTGCACTGTCTCAAGTGAAATTCCTGGAAAACCGAGGTGATTTTGTCCGGTAATTTTTCCCCTTCATGGTCTCAGATTTGGTGGCCGACTGACATGCGAGCAGCACCTACCCCGGTCCCGAAAGTAAAAAAAATGGGTGTAATTATAGACCAGAGACTTGACTTTGAAGCTCAAGTTAAGTCAGTCTCTTCATCAAGTTCTTTTATGCTCAAAACCATTAAGAAAAATCTACATCTGATCCTAACAGACAGCAGGAAAACGGTAGTCACCTCCCTAGTCTTTTCCAGACTAGATTACTGTACTGGGCTGCATCTTTCCATGCCAATGAAGCAACTTCATAGGCTCCAAATGATCCAAAACGCATCCGCAAGACTTCTTTTGGGGATCCCAAAATTTCAGTCTGTGAGAATCCATTTTCAAAGTCTGCACTAGCTGCCAGTTAGAAATCGGATCAATATTAAGACTTTGTGTATTACATATAAGTCACTTCATGGGTCCTACCCCCAGTTCCTAAAACAGTCACTTCACTGGTACTCTCCCAATAGATGCCTGAAGTCACGAGGAGCAAAAGTGATACTCTCTCAGAGAGTTTACAAATCCTGCTGGGGAGGTAGAATATTTGTGGTGGGTGCCATCAGGCTCCGTAACTTCCTTCCGCTGAACATCAAATATCTGCCTTCTCTGACTTTGTTCAGGAAAGCTATCAAGCCTTGGCTGTTCTTTGATTAATGCTTCTGCCTGCTTCTCGGTTTGCTAGACACCAGTGGTAATCGTGCGCTGTAATAATTAATAACATAACATAACATTCAGTCAGACGCTGTGTTTGTGTGTGTTTGTGTGAGTATTTATATGTATTTGTGTTGTGACAGTGTTGTACCTGATGCATTCTTAAAGATAGAGCAACATTATTCTTTATTAGTTCAAACACAATAAGTTTTCATACAGCTGGTGGTATAAACCCATGTAAATAAGAAGGTACTTTCATTTGTGGGAGTAAAGAAAAAGGAGGATCAGTCAAATAAAATATTTGCCCAAGGTCACACAATTTAGGTAACCAGGAAGCCACAATGTATGCAGGCTTTCTGGTTTTACTTTGGATAAATCAGGCACCAAAGAGATGTCTGTTTGTCTCTCATTTTTACTTCATATGTTAATGCTTTGTTTACCTCTTTCTGCATAAGAGCAGAGCGAGCGTGGCAAGCAGAAGCCACATGAAAGCTCAGCTCGATATAGGTTCGAGGTTCCAACAAGACCCCAAGCTGAGCTTGTGCCATGCTTCAGGCTCGAGCTTCCAGTGGCTCACCCACCTCTACTCAAAATATCAGAAATTTACTATTTTTGTATGTGTCACAGTACTAAACCTTAGTAGTTTTTGCATGAGTCCTCCTAAAAAGTCTGTTTAAGCAGACTCATTCATACATGCAAGTATTTGTCTCCAGCAAAAAAGAAATAATTTGGCAGATTACTCTTTACTATGTATAACTCCAGTCCCGCAACATTGCTTTATATGATTTGCTCCATTGTGATCTTATTCTCTGTGTAATTTGGTCCACCGCGTCATTTACTCCATGTAATTTCCTTCATGTGGTTTGTTCAATGCTAATTTTTGCTTGGTGATTTGCTTCACGTGATTTTTAGGTCGAGCCTGAGCAGCGCATGCACTGCTGCGAGGCATGCAGTAGTAGAGTATGTCTTTGAAGCCCGCCCACTCGCATGTGATTGTTACTGGTAAACCCTGGCTTCCGAGTCATTATTAGGCGTGTTAGTCCCTACTTGGTACCACCTTGTCTGCATTTGTTACCTCCCTTAATGACTGGACTTTTACTGGTGTTGTTACATGGTCTGCTATATAAGTTGGTGAGCACTATTTTATTTAAGCTTTTCCCCTATTCCACCGACAGCATAGCAGGATCCGCCCACTTTTATTTTAATAGTGGTTTTTACCTAAATTACAATGCGGTTCGCTTAGACTATAGCTGCTGCTCTTATTTAATTATTAATATAAGGCGATGTCCGCTACATAAGTTTTTAAAATTTATTATTTTTTTATCACTTTGAGCGAAAGCACCATATGTGCTTCCACTTTAATGTTGGCCACACCCCTTTGTTTAGACTCTGCTCACTGTAGCCTGAATATGCGAGCAGCGTCTACAAAAAGGGACCAGCCAACATTAAAGTGCTCTTGCATTTGCGAGAGTTTGAGCTCTTGGCATTAAAAATAACAATTTCTTTTATATATGTGTTGCTTTTTAAAACACATCAATAAACGGCATTGTCATTTTCAATTCCAATAGCCTAAACGCTCGCAAATGCGAGACCTATTGCATTGAAAATGCTTGTTTTAAATGCAATCACCGGGGAAATGACTCCGAAGGTCATTTTGAATTAACATTTTTACCTGAGTGGGCTGATTGGGTAAATTTTGAGCACAAAATGCATAGTTTTTTTAATGCACTTTTTTTTGTACACTGTAGGAGTACCAAGAGAGGGGGTCTACTCTGCCTACTGTATCAACCCCCTCACATGATGTCTCATCCGAGTGCTTTGTCCAGCCTTTGGACATTTGGGATTTGGATTTTGGAGGAAAAGCACCACTCATCTCTTTTCTGCAACCTCTACTTCATCAGCTACCCTTGAGTGCTGGAACTTTCATTTTGATATGGAAGATCAGGTAAGTGCAGTGCAGTTCATTCGAAATGTTTGTGTCGGCAGTCACCACTATTTGTGTTCTTTTTTTATTTGTTTACTGAGGGCAATGGATAAAACCTGTCACATTTTGGTTGTATATGCGTGCAGTCATTTCCCTACAATCCTGCAAATGTTTGATGGTGTAGGCAGAGGGAGAACCTCCTGACATTGTATTGTTGCCAGGTTCTCTGTGTTTATTATCTTCCTTCTTTGCTGGCCATGCAGAGTCAGATGACCACCATGTTGAGGAGACAGTTTGTGTTTATTTGTGCCATAGGTGGCAATTTTGTCTTTGGTCTACATACCTCCTTCTTTGTTGGCATGCGGCGACCAATATTTTCTAGAGTCAGAGTGTATGTGTGTGTGCTATAGGTGGCCATTTTGTCTTTTTTCTCCATGCCATCTTCTTTGCTGACCATGTGGCGAATGACAACCACTATTTTCAGGAGCCTTGTCTGTGTTTGTGTGTATGTTTTTTTTGCAGGTTTATATAGCACAAACTTGACCCGGAGGTATTGGAGTGCTTTATATGAAACCACGTTACATTACACAAGGACACATTAATTTTTAGTAGGCACAGGGAGATTACGTGATTTGACCAGAATCACAGGTTATTAAGCAGTTACGCTAACTTGTTTCCCCAGTTCTAAAGTCTGCAACCCTGGACCTTACACAGCATCTTCTCCCTATGTATGTGTAGGTGGGTATGTGTTTATGTGTGTGTGTCATAGGCTTGTATTTGTTTCCATGCCTTGCTCTTTGCTGGTCATGTAGTGGGCACCATTTTGTGAATCCCATGTGATTTCCAATCCTTAATAAGTTTATGTCGCTTTTAAAAACCATTTGCTAGGAGCATTGATATTAGAAAAAGCACTAATCATATTGTGTTCATGTTTACTTTTTTCCTAATGTATTTTTCCTGATTCATTAATATGTGCTTGTGGCTGTATGCCGAAGTATGTAGTACATAGTTGTTTTTAATTATTTTAATTTATTTTTTGCCTGCCTCCCTTAGCCAAACCATGTGCCCTGCAGGGACATCAGGTATATAATAATCAATGCATTCAGTTGTTGCCTGCTTCCCCATTCTATCATAGAAATCCCATGGGCGTTGGGGGACACCAGGTATTTTTACATTCATTTATTCAAATGTTGTCTTCCCCCTCTCCAAAGGAGCACCATGGTCTCCGGAGGCACACCAACTATTTTTTTTAACTTAATTGATATTTGCCTACCAGACCTCCTCAAGGAAACATATTGGCCCTGGAGGGACGTTGAATATGTATATATTAATGTATATATTTTTTGCCTGCCTTACTCTGCTTCCCATAGGGATCCTTGGGCCCTGGCAGGACACCAACTGTTTACATTTCTGCCTGACTTCACTTGCCTTTCAAAGCAGCGCCATGGCTCTGCAGGGACACCCACTATTATTTTTTATTAATGTAATAGATTTTTTTATAATATTGATGTAATGATGATGACAAGTATGCCATGTAGTGCATTGAAAAGAATTGACAAGTCTCATTCTCTTCCTTCTCGCTTTTTTTTGCATCCAGGTGCATTTGTGAATCAGCTGACACTGGATTCCAAAAATGTCTCTGCTAACGTCTTCTATTTGTGTTTCTCACATGTATAGAAAGTAGACAAGATGACCGATAAGAAGGAAGTTCCTGAGGAGAAGACTTTTTTTACCACCACTGGCATCAGCTCTTCATCCTTTTTTCATGCAAAGCAGCATACCTACTGCACTCTCCTCTCAGCAGGTAGAGGCTGGGAGGAGGATCACCCCTTTATCAACAGCAGTACCCCCAGTACCAAAACCAAAACCAATGAGTCTCAGAACTACAGTGACTTCAGTCATGGCTGAGAGCAGTGAGTCTAGGATCGATTTGGCCTTCAGCAAAGCAAATCTGTTCCCCAGGAATCTCAATAACAATCACAGTCTGCTACACCTTATATTCTGGAGATAAAAGCAGAGCATGAATTTGAGGCTGCTACTGAGTGGCATGTTGTTGTGACTGCTCTTCCACTGGATACAAAATTGTTATTATTTTCTGCTCGAAAAAGAAAGACCACTTCCTCATCTTCTTCAAGCCACTCTTATGATGATATTGACAGGGTTTAAAATCCAACCACGACTCGCCACACAAGACAAGGGATAAGTCTTGGAAGTGAGGGAGTTAGTGTACCAGTGATGGTTTGAGTGGAAAGTGGCACAGAGGAACTATGGATCACCTCTATTCAACCTGCCATGAGTCATATAGTACCACCACCACACTAATTGCTTCCATCTTTTCAAGAACCCAAAAGCCTTTAGCAACCACCACTAACTGTACCACAGTCACAGCTCATCCTAGAGTAATGCACACAACCACTGAGCTCCACTGCAGCATGTTTGTCATGCCTTGACTTGATACAAAGGCTCTCCTTCCATCTTCGGGATTTCATAACACCCAGGCCACATGATAATCATATCACAGAATGCTTACTTATCTGGAAACCAGTGCAATGTGGTAAGCCAGGTTGACGTTATGGTACTGGTGGCCAATTGGCCCATGTAGAAATCGACACATATTTGTGTGTAAGCAGCACCTTGGAAGATTAGCTGCTTGCATAAGAGCAGAAGAAATTGAACTTATTGAAGTAGACGGTGGATAGTAAGAGTCAGATTTTGTCATGTGCAGCAGTCCTGTGACTGTTACTTATAGAGTGCATTCATCACTCACATTTTCAGCATGGCACAAAGGAAAGGTGACACACCAAAGCATCCAAGCAGCTTACTGGGTGCCTGTAGGTCACTTGTGGAGATATCTTCACGAAAAAGCAGTCAAGGAAACACTGAACAAATGAGCAAATACATGTATCTAATGGGAAGCAGTTCAAAATGTTATCCATTGATCTGTATTTTTCTTTGGTAGAAAGATTGGGGCTTCTGGAAATTGTAGGGATCCTCTCTCCAAAATGGAATGTACCAAGTCTTTCCTAATGTTTCCACTGTTGCTGTTCCAGCTCTGCACCATCAAGTGCTTCAACTGGTTGGTGAAGCAATCAATAAGAGCACTGTTTGGTCCATCGAACTCATGATCAATTGTCAAGCAACAGAGTACATGTGTGTTAGTGCATGATGGGCCTCCTTCAAGAGTGATAAGCAAAGGCTGGACCCTTGGCTCACTGTTAAGGATGTTTTGTGCATTCAGTGGCATGCAACAGTTGCAATGTCCTCCATGGAGAAATCACGTACCGCTGACACCATCTTCGAAGAATTTAATAGCAAAGTCTATCATTGGTTTCCATCCAGAGGTCTCAGCATTGGATTTGTTGCCACTGACAATAATATTGTTAAAGCCATGGTACAGAGGATACTTGATAGTCCTATGTTTAGTGCATTGTATCAACCGTATTGTGAAGGGCCTCATCATAAAATATGTAGTAGTCAACACCACTCTAGTCATTTGTCACAGAATTTGCACACATTTCAGTCATTCTTTCAAAGACTAGAAGAAGTTAAGGATCATTCAGCTTGTGATAGAATCACTGTAAAAGCACTACTTCAGGAGGTAACAATCTAATGGAATGCCACCTTCTGCTTGCTGCAGTACCTATTTGAGCAGTACAGGTCTGTCAATGAATATGTATGACAAGGGAAATGGAATGCAGCTGCCAACGCCATGATGATGGGGGTTGACAAAATGGGACTATTGGGGTGCCTGTACCAAATGCGATCCCTTTTGGGATTCTGACATGGGAAGTCAGCAAGGAGGCCCATACCATGAGCAATTTCAAAAAACACAGTTGATGGACAGAATGTAGAACAATGTCATACATTCACCCCAGTACAATGATCTGGGCCTAAATCCATCGTTTTTTTGCACTCCACACCACCCTGGGATAGACACTGGCTATATGCAAATCAGCTCTGACCCTGTGCCTCATGGGAACAGTCCAGTCCGAACTACCAAGCCATGTCTTTCCCAGATCGGAATCAAGCATCCAAGGACTGGTTTCTGGCTATCAGCCTTCTTCAGCCTGGATAGCTTGACTCCAGTGGTGTGGAGAGCCTGGGACTCACGTCTGAGTATACCCAGCACACTCGGGGTGAAAATTGCAAAAAACACAGTTGATGGATAGAATGTAGAACAATGTCATACATTCACCCCAGTACAAGGATTTGGGCCTAAATCCATCGTTTTTTTGCACTCCACACCACCCTGGGTTAGACACTGGCTATATGCAAATCAGCTCTGACCCTGTGCCTCATGGGAACAGTCCAGTCCGAACTACCAAGCCATGTCTTTCCCAGACTGGAATCAAGCATCCAAGGACCGGTTTCTGGCTATCAGCCTTCTTCAGCCTGAATAGCTTGACTCCAGTGATGTGGAGAGCCTGGGACTCACGTCTGAGTATATCCAGCACACTAGGGGTGAAAATTGCAAAAAACACAGCTTGTTTCCGGTCCAGGGAAGACATGGTTTGGCAGTTGGGGCTGGACTGTTCCCATGAGGCACAGGGTCAGACTGATTTGCATATAGCCAAGTCTGACCTGGGGTGGCAGAGTGGGCTAAAGAACGGTGATGGATTAAACCCAGATATTTTAACTGGGTGTGAGTGTTTGATTGATTCGGATGCTCCGTCCATCATCAGCCCCTTTCGTTCCGCTTTTGGCTGCCATAAGTGTTGCAGGGTATGCTCAGACGTGAGTCCCTTGCTCACTTTGCCACTGGATTCAAGCAAGCCGGGCTGAAGACGGCTGGAATGCCAGAAACCGGTCCTCGGAAGCTTGTTTCCGGTCCAGGGAAGACATGGCTTGGCAGTTCGGGCTGGACTGTTCCCATGAGGCACAGGGTCAGACTGATTTGCATATAGCCATGTCTGAACTGGGGTGGCAGAGTGGGCTAAAGAACAGTGATGGATTAAACCCAGATCTTTTGACTGGGTGTGAGTGTTTGATTTGGATGCTCCATCCGTCACCACCCCCTTTTGTACCGCTTTTGGCCGCCATAAGTGTGGCAGGGTATGCTCAGACGTGAGTCCCTTGCCCACTTTGCCACTGGATTCAAGCAAGCCGGGCTGAAGACGGCTGGAATGCCAGAAACCGGTCCTCGGAAGCTGGTTTCCGGTCCAGGGAAGACATGGCTTGGCAGTTCGGGCTGGACTGGTTCCATGAATCACAGGGTCAGACTGATTTGCATATAGCCATGTCTGAACTGGGGTGGCAGAGTGGGCTAAAGAACGGTGATGGATTAAACCCCGATCTTTTGACTGGGTGTGAGTGTTTGATTGATTCGGATGTTCCGTCCGTCACCACCCCCTTTTGTACCGCTTTTGGCCGCCATAAGTGTGGCAAGGTATGCTCAGGCGTGAGTCCCTTGCTCACTTTGCCACTGGATTCAAGCAAGCCGGACTGAAGACGGCTGGAATGCCAGAAACCGGTCCTCGGAAGCTTGTTTCCGGTCCATGGAAGACATGGCTTGGTAGTTTGGGCTGGATTGTTCCCATGAGGCACAGAGTCAGACTGATTTGCATATAGCCATGTCTGAACTGGGGTGGCAGAGTGGGCTAAAGAACGGTGATGGATTAAACCCAGATCTTTTGACTGGGTGTGAGTGTTTGATTGATTCGGATGCTCCGTCCGTCACCACCCCCTTTTGTACCGCATACCATGAGCAAAGCCATACCATTGTTGTACATGCTGAAGTACCATTTCTAAAATGTGGAACAAACATGTCAAAGAAGAAGCAGTTACTTTTATCACAAATCAAAGGCTGCAAAAAGAGATTGTGTCCATCGAAGAGTACCATCTGTGCCACAATACTGGATTCACACTACAAAAAGTACTGCACGCTTTCATTCCTTTTATCAACAGTGGACATCTCACTTAACCTAAATTTGATCATGAGGAAGTGAGTGACCTTGAAGATGAACAATTGCACATTTTAGAGGATAAAAGAACTGACATACTACCTTCAATCTCCAGAGAGTGTGATACTGGCACACAATCCGTTAGCATGTGGAAAGTGCAGCAGCAGCATCCTCAAATAGCAACACCACCAACAAATTCACATCCAAAATCTCCGCCAGGTTATTTTATGGATGCAAGCAGGACTTAAAACAAGTGCACAGAAGTAAGCATCACAGAAACAATTGTCAACAACACTGGCAATTGGGAAGATGATACCGAACTACTCAGCTAACCGAACACACGCCTGCTATCATGGGACGGAGAAACAAGAACCAGAACTCAGGCAGCATGCTGTTGTTAAAGCATCTAGCACGTCCCGTAGCCAAGGTATCTCAGAGTACATGTTCAATACAGCTGAGGCAATTCTTACGATCAGAAGAACCAATATCTCTCTTCACAACAGGGAAGGATTTGTGATTTAAAAATGCCCAAGTTGTTCACTGTTATGAGAAAGGTTCTCAGAAAACCAAAACGCTCAGCGTTCCTCTCCTGCTCTGATGAAAACTACACTTTAAAGTACTATATTTTTGAACTTTAATATGTCCCAAAATTCATATAGAGCCTGTTTGCACCTATGCATGTGCATCTACCTTCACACATATATGCATCACACACACACCAAACACACACATATTTATCAAGAAAGAATAAATCACTTAAACTTGGCTGCAATGTAATTAATGGCTCCTGCAAAGTAATAAATATGAAATAAAAAGATATTAACTATCACTTACCTGTCTCCACCTCCTCAGTGCTGAGCAGGTTGATCAAGCCCTGCTTCCAGTCTATGCTATCAACCCAGCGGTGCATGACCTGCTGCTGGGTCTGGAAGGCCCCCGCTGAGGGGGCGCATATGCGCCACATGTTTCCCAGCATACGGTCTACTCCGCTAGGCTGTACTACTTGCTAGGCCCGCTGCCAACATGAGGGGAAGGTCAAAGGGCATTATGCAAGAAAGACCAGTGCATCCACCTCCTCCTGCTCCAAAAGAGTGTTGGACGGGGCAGCTTCCTCGGACCAATTTAAGGGGATTAATGAAGCCTCTGCAGCCCAGCACTTGCCTCTGAGTGGACAAAGAGAAAAACAGAAATAGACGGCTAAAAATGAAATATAAAAGTATGGTACAGGAAAACTAAACGTGACAATACAATTTTAAAAATGGGAATGGTGAACAGGAAATGATTAGATCAAGCTGCATGGTATGAAGAACGCAAGGGAACATAGCTGGGGAGGACTTGCTCGAGTCAGAGTGCCACTACCTATGAAAATGACAGTATGCTTGCATGATGCTGTTTAATACCATTTTTATACAGTGAAATGCATCTTACCGTATTTTTTTTCCACACGGTGCAGGGAGGCACATTTGAGTAGTTACATGAATGATCATGTAATTTTACCAAATGTTTAGGGAATTTTGTGTAAATATGTGTACCGACAGGATTTTCGGACCAGATGGGATCAGCTCCTGAGAGCCCCTCTAACCCAGTCGGAACGTAACCACCTCCCTCCTCAGGACCATCTATCCAGGCACCTGGGTACCTACCTGAGGATGGGGAACTCGCAATATACAAGCTCATATCATCAGAAACACCACTAAATCTATAGGGATACTAAGAATACTCACTGATTACTAAGGACATCCATGCCCTACACCACACTCATACCTTAAAGTCTCGCGACCACATGGGTCCAGACTAATCTACCCTGGGGCAGTTCTGATTATCTACCATTACACACTGATCACCCTCAGTGATCACTCAAGCCGCAATCTTGCGGGTATACACACTGCTCACCCTCAGTGCTCACTCGACACACAATCCAGCGTGTCTACACACATGGGCCTGGAGTCCCAGTGCTCTCATTTACACACGGTCCACAATCCGGCAGACCTAAGCACCAGTCTCCTACCTGGTGTTCTCATTTACACACGGTCCGCAATCCGGCAGACCTACACACTGACCACAATCAGTGCTCTCACTAACGCCACTTACCAATGACGACCACTTTCCTATGAATACCTTCAGCTCTCTGTCTCTCTATGTTTGGGAAGTCTCTCTCTCTCTTTCACTAAGGGTTTGCTACTACAATATTAGGAGTTAGAACAGCTTTCCAAATTGAAGTATGTACCTTCTGCTCTTGGCATCAAATGTTCCCTCTCTCCCTACTTGCTCAGTCACTCCTTACCTGATCGGGATTCGCATCCGTTCATGCAAACAATGTCTGACTAGAACTGGGGAAGTTTTATTATAACAATGATGAAGTAAACATACACAAATCTGTGGGGTCTCTATGACTAACAGTAACTTTAACACACCGCTGAAAGAAAAGGATTAGACATACAGTACAAGGTTATCTGCAGGGTAACAGGAACTTTTAACACACCGCTGAAAGAAAAGGATTAGACATACAATAGCCTAGGGAATAAGGACAAGATTAAGGTGTAATTGTAAAGGGGACTAGTTTAGACTACCTCACCTATTAGAACGAAGATTTCTCTCTGACTCTGGTGGGATCAGGGCTCTCTCTTTGTCTCTCCCTCCGTCACCACATCACCACGCCTCTGGTTCAATTGCTCCAGCTGACAGCCTTAGCTCCTCCATCTGCTTTGATGCTCTCTGCACTGCTCTCTCTTCAGCTTCAGCAATCATCTGCCTTCTTTCTCCTTTCCAGAACTGCACTCTATTCTGCAGCTCCAGCAGACATCCTGTTCTCTCTCTCCTCTGCAAGAACCAAACTGCTCTGACTCCAGACTGCACTGACCACTCCTCCTCTCCTGCAGTTCGCTAATATGGATTCCTCTCCCCTCATGGAAATTTCCAACAAAGGGCTGCCTCCCACCGAATTCCTGTGCCAGCTCCAGAGCTCTTTACGCAACCGCAGTGGCCAGCTGCTTGTTACGTCTGGGCCCAAGAGACAAACACATTTCTCGGATAAGAAGCAGTCCTGACTGGTTTTCCTCTAGCACACAACAGCCTTAACTATAAACTTTACCCCTGAAGCCTCTCAGCTCCATCAAAATGGCGTCCCTCTAGTTCTGGGCCTGTACGCCTGAGAAGGATGAAATAACCCTTAGCTCTGTCAGAGTACCTACATAAACCATACCAATGTGTAATATAAAGTCAGGACCACAGGATCCAACCTCTACTATAAGCAATATTGACAGGCTAAAGCCAATAGGCAATAGATGGCCTCTTCTAGGTCTGGAAGAAAGGGCTTAAAAGGGCCAACACAAGCTAGGAATACATATCCTAGATGTGAGCAAGATTAAAGTCTATATCACTGCTAACTAGGGCCAAAGAGCCTGTCTGTACAATATGCTAGTGATAATTAGGTGAATTCTGCACACCCCGAGTAAAATACAAAGATGCGTAATGAAATATTTCAATGTCCTGAAGGTGGACACTTCCATTCAAAGAGTGGATGTACTAAATGTAATTGTAGATTGGTTCACAGTGGCCATAATCATTGCATGCCCTTATTATAAAGCAATAGGCATAGGTTTATGAAAGATTGCATAGGCATGTCATATGTCATATGAGGGGGTGGTCTGCAAAACACCTTTTTCAACCTATACTTTCACAATTTTCCACTTTGCTATCAAGCAAGTGAGCTGAAACTCCGGCCCATTCCCAATGCATGTGTTAGAGGTTTCAGTTGAATCTGGACACCTGGGGCCATATTATAGAAAGTGCCCTGGAGACACAAAAGAGTATGTGCACCCATTTTGTGCCCCCCCCCCCCACCCCCCCAGGCACATTGGCACAATAGAAGGGGCCGCATATGCTTGTGCAGCCCCTTCTGTAATACAGATATTGCTGGTGCAAATCAAGCGGCAGTGCTATCTCAAGGGAGTATTCACTCATTGACATGAGGGCGTGGCCCCATGCAAAGGATGGAATCTCTTTACATCTGTGCCAGTGCAGCATTATGGATGCAGGCGCAAAGGCAAAGAAACTGTCAGGAGGCGCAATGAAAGTGCACCACAAAAAAGGTGGCACACTGTCAGTACTTCGCCTGATTTCGGACCTCTGGAGGAGGCAATGGGGTCCTATGGATACCCAGACATCGCCTTGCAGACAGGTGCAGTCACTCACTGCACTTGCCTGCATGGAGGTCCCTAATAACTCTTAAAAGTGCAGGTGTGTTGCCGTCTGCACAGTGAAATATGGAGCGGCTTTGAAGCATCTGCTCCATATATCACTTGAATGCAGTGTCCCCAAGGGCAGCCTATTCTTCATAATAGGGTGCACTTTCCCTGTTTGTGCATGGCACACCTATTTAAAGGTGCACCGTGGAGCAAACAGGGAAAGTGTGCCCTATCTGTAATAGGTCCCTGGATGTTTGGATTGAAATCCATTGCAACCATCAGGCTGGCAGCGTTGATAGGGACTTAAAGGCACGTGATCAAAGCCTCTAATTTGCTTTCCACTTTTAGCAACATCTATTCCCTTATACTATCATAGAGCCTGTTCAGTCGCATAACGAGTTACCAATTCTGCTTCTAATGTGACACCCATATTTGCATCTCAACTATATCTTTTGCTGCATATTCTTTTACATTTATATTGGTGTTTACTTTTATTTTCACCGACTGCATGATGATGGAAATCTGGAAAAAGATATCAGCAACAAGTAAAGTACAGGGCATGAAGCTTGCTAGTTTTTTGTGCTTTTTATGTGTGATGGAAAAAAGGATTTGAATAGGGCCAAAACAAGAGGACATAATATGCAAATGATAAATATGCTGCGAAATCTGATTTTCATAATATTGTTTATGTGGCATGAATGTTTAGCTGTACAACTGTACGTCTAACGCATAATTAGAGACCATTTCAATTGAAAAAGAATTCTTTGTAAATGCAGTGACTTACCACACCATGTTTTAGTCATTTATTTGGAGACTGTTTCTGAAAACCTCATATGTGCCCTAACTGCCGCAAAAGTATTATTATACTCCCCAACATCTACAATATGGCTCCTGACCAGCCCTACCCAACATGGCTGTTGCGTTATTTTCCCAGATCTAGATACTTCACTCCACCCTATCTTTTCTTACCACAGATGAGACCAAGGTCTGCTCTTGGCAATACAATTGCTCACTCCGAGTGGCACTCCCACCACATTCACAATCGTCGCTAAAGTGTCGGGGGTCCAGATGGATCAATTGCACGTTAACATCAACCGAGTCTTGTTTAACACATTTTCTATGTTTGTTCTCTGATCAAACCAACGTGTACACAGTGCCCCTGGCACCTCGTGGCATATTTACAATAACCGGCGCATCCCTGCAAATCGTCAGGGATGCGCCAGTTATTGTGCGTCACAGCACCGCCATCATTGATGCACCGCATTTACAATGTGGCGCACCATGGTACAAAAACGGCACAGATGCGTGACGCATCTGTGCCGTAAAAGTGACGCATTGCTGGTGTTGCGTCGCAAGCGCGACGCAGCTCCAGCAATGCTTTGGGGCCCTATCTAGTTAATGCTGCGTCAATCCTTACGCCTGCTTCAGGCAGGCGCAAGGTTTTGACGCAGCATGAGCCTAAAAGTGACTGAGTGAAATCTTGTAGATTTAATTCAGCCACTTCCTGCGCCAGAACGCCCCCCCTGCGCAGGAACGCCTACATGTGGCAGAGGCATTTCAACGTGACGCATCTGCCAGATGCGTCACGTTGCAAGTAACCCTGCATCATGGAGCAGGATTTGCGCCGCCGCTGCGTCACAAAAGTGACGCAACAGCGGCGTAAATGAGGCGCAAGGGCTTGTAAATCTGCCCCTTAATGTTTTAGTTAGATTTTGTTTTAGGTTTTCTTTCCTCAATACTACGAAATGAGGCTTCACTATAAACAGGTACAGCTTTACCTGTTTAAACAATGCAATAAATTTAATATTTCATTACCTTACATTCAGTAATTGCCTCGGACAGTGTTCCTAACATGCACAATACTGTGTTCCTTGCACCATCATTAGGGCGAAGTGTCTTTATAACAGGTTACTTCTGCGTGATCGGTTGAGTAAGAACTCAGTCAAGGATTAAGCAATGCCTGTCAGCTGCAGTTAGCAAGTCATCTATTATTAATAGTGCCTTACTTGGCGCTGCAGATTCTATTTCAATGTACAATGGAACACATCCTCTCTGCTGGGAGAGCCGAGGTGTGGGTGCCGTGTTTCAGTTTTTCTGCATTCCTAACACACCCCGCCGCGCTCCTGCTAATTATGTATTTTTTTGGTGGGCAATTTTCTTTTCTCAGATCCTAAATTGCAGATTATCGATTAACACAAGTGGATTATGCATGGCAGATTTCACTGCGCCTCAAGGGGAATAGAACAATTATTGGGTGATGAGGTGTTGGGTTTTAAGAGAGAGCGCCTGAGTTTGATATGCCCTGTCTGATCACACGGTACTACGTAGCAAGCTCAACCCAAATTGGCATTTTTTAGGACTGAGATGCTGTGGCTGATGTGTTACTCCATCACAAACGTGGCTGAAACACCGTCAGCTGTATTACAAGTGTCATTGGATAGAAAGCACTTGTGATAAGGCAGACGGGATATCTGTCACATTTGTGACAGAGCAACCCGTCCACCGAACTCTAAAGCAGTCTCTAAATCCCTTCACCCCTCTTAAATCAATTCCTATTTCTACAGGTGATTAGGGACGGGCAGACCTACAGATCAATGTGTGGGTTTTTGCAGGGTTTTCCCCATATATTACAATTTTTTTTGTCAAAGCCATATATATTACCACTTTTTAAACTGTATGCTTTGCTAATGTGTGCCACTTTTATTTTAGTGCTTGGGCCTATTTTTGTCCCAGGAACACCTTGCAGGTGATTTCTCTCACTGCAAGAAAGCCTCCTCTAGTTTGACACAACTGGGAAAAAATTGTTTTGTGATTCAACAGAGACAGTAAGAAATATTGGGGATGGTCAAGATAGTTAACTCCTTTGGTGCTCAAGACGACTCCCGGCCGTCATGAATCACTGTAGGCATATAAATACAGTGCAGCTAAATAGAACAAATGTACCCTGCCAGAGTTAGTTTATAGGTCCCAAACAGGGGGATCCTAGAGATAGGGGGAGCGGTGACACAGCTCTACGTATCAGAGCCAACAATGCATCACACAAGTTCAATACACCTTTTTATGTAAATAGAGTTGATTTATTAATAGAATTATAGTTCATATATAACTCCATGTAGGAACTTTAAGACAAATGTACAACAGTGGATTAAACATTTGGTATAATGTAAATCACGATTAAACTTCACAGAGAACAATGCATTTATTCATGTCCCACCCACTTCTGCAGTCATTCACTAAACATACACTCACTCTCAATCTCACTCACTATAATAATAATACAATCACACACATAAAATCATGGAGGTACATTAGGGCCTGCAGGTAACAGATTTTAAGGCTGCTAGGACTGAAATAACAACATGGAGGCAAAAAAAATGTGGACAAGGTAATTTAGCAACGACTACACTGGAGGCCATCCATGTGGATCACGCCAACGCGCGTTTCGATGCGAGGCCTATTTAGGCTGCACCTTCATCAGGGCGAAGAACACCAGGGGGTGGGGACATGCACACTGTGGAAGAGAGAAGTATTTGTTATATTTAAGTCATATGAGGTGATACATATCTGATATATACATTCAAAAATTCTAAGATACATTTAACATGATTAACATAGTTCCAAAATACAGATACATGTATATGAAAGAGGGTTTCAAAAACGTTCATATAATAGGCTAACTCAAGGTGTGTGTCTTGGCTCTGAAAACGAAGTCACTCAAAATATTTGAGTTCTTCCTCAATGGGAGGAACACATGTGGCAGAGCATTTTTGAAACATCCAACTACACTGACAAAATGAATGATCTACTTTCCGCGTCTGGCCATTATCAAAAGATCATTCAAAACCCTGAACCGGCCCTTAAACAACGAATCCTTCATATGGTTCAAAAAGCTGTGGATCTTGATTGGATCTGTGAATCGGAGGCTGAATTCCTGACCCCCACCAAGACTAAAATCCCCATCACATATGGGGTTCCCAAAACACACAAGAACTGCACAGACCCCCCCTACGGTCCATAGTATCCACCATTGGATCGGCCACCGAACCTCTTTCTAAGTATATAGACAAGTTTCTTCAACCCCTAGTCATGGAACTTGAATCCTACGTCAAAGATACAGGACATTTCATCAGCCTAGTGGAAGGCACTCCGTTTTTCGACAATCGAGAGTTACTTGTCACTCTCGATGTCGAATCTCTCTACTCTAACATCCCCCAGAGAGGAGCCTACGACACTATAGAAAACATTCTCTCTACCAGAAATGACATCACCAACTCGGAGTTCATATTGCAATGCCTGGATTTGGTTGTCAGAACCTTAATTACTGTAGATTACTACACAGGAACAGAGATGCTGGTTCCCGAATCCACCCCGACAGCAACTTAGAGATTGGTGTGACAAGTCTCAAAAGAGGCTATCATGGGGAAGGGGGAGAGTGGATAAAATAACAAAAGAGAGAAGAGACTGTTCTGGTTGGTTTCTTCTTTAGTCCGTCCTGCAGACTTCTACTGTGGCTGAAACCTGCGGGCAAGAATTACATCAACATATATTTACTTCTGCTCTGTCCTGTTCTCCTTTCTTAAACTCTCTATGTCTCACTTCCTTACCCTACGACTTCCAGAACTCCGCTCCTCTTCTATATCTTATTAGTGTTCTTGTGTTGTGTGCTGTTATTCTAGGATGAGACTTTCTCCTGTAATTAGAAAATACTCTTTTAAATCACTGTCAACCTTCTATTGTCTTTTAACCTCCTCTCTTCGTTTGTCTCACTTACTTTTCTATTTTCTGTTATTCTCTTCTTTTATTTTTTTTTCCTTGCTCTCTGCCTCTTTCGCGCAGTATCCCTCTCTAGCACACCTGTAAGATATTTGCATAGATTTTTAACGCCTTGCTCACTTATTAACTCCCTGTTATTAATTTCTTATCTTGAATTCACCTACTTTATTTTTAGTCTTTTCCTAATGGTATTTATTCCTCTGTAACTTCTCTTATTATCTTTTCAGGTCCTGACTCTTCTGCTTGTATACTTTTAAAGCTGAATGACAAGAACGCTGCTCCTTTTCCTGGGTAAGTATTATTCCTTACTCTAATAACTATTTACAGTTCACGTTTGTATTACTGTCATACATTACTGATACTTCTTCTTTTCCTTTTTAGTGTCCTGGCTTCTCTGCGCGCTATTCAGACTGACTGGACTATGGTTTTCGATTCAGTAAGTGGTTATTCTCCAAATAACATTAGTACTTTAGTTTCGCTAGCATGAATTATCTTCTGACACTTAGCTCTCGTCTTTCTTTCTCTTGCAGGTGTTCCGGTGATAGCGCAGCAGCGTCTCCGTCGACACGGTAAGGATTTCCTCACAAAGACGGAAACCTGCTGCTCTCCACGTTTTCCGTTTGTTTCTTCTCTTTGGGACCACTGGAAATGCTGCTCCGATAAATATTTCCTGACAAGTTCGGTGGCCTTT
Source organism: Lissotriton vulgaris (assembly GCF_964263255.1). Taxonomy (NCBI): domain Eukaryota; kingdom Metazoa; phylum Chordata; class Amphibia; order Caudata; family Salamandridae; genus Lissotriton; species Lissotriton vulgaris. Next base: position 292,499,840 of record NC_141697.1, on the reverse strand, counting down.
GACTCTCTGACTAAGAACGTTACAACTAATTAACGAAGACACTCCTGACTACAAGCGTGAGCCTCACCTGGACTCTGCCGCGTTCTCTGCTGGGCACTAGAACGTTAACTGTAACTCGATCCTGGTGACCTTTTCAGGCGCCATTTTCGAGTTAGCTCAGACCAGGTGTTCTTGATAGCTTGGGACTTGCTATTCTTAATCCTCCCATGTGCTATTAACCCTATCTGCAACCTTGGAGTCCTGACATTGGTCCTCCATGAAAATTACTTTGAATTCTACAATACCCTGTTTAAACAAACCAACGGTAGCAGCATGGGGGCTAGTTGTGCACCCAGCATTACCTGTTTATTCATGGGAGAATTCGAACGCATCAACATCTTTAATGAAATGGCCCCCTTCCATGAAAACATCAGAGGCTGGCGTCGATTTATCGACGATGTCTTTCTGATCTGGAGGGGGGACCATACTACCCTGGAGGAATACATCTCGTGGCTGAATGCGGCTGACCCCAATCTACGCTTCACCAGCCACCATAGCCATTGAATTCCTGGACATCTGGGTAGAACATCAGGATAACCTTTTAAAAGTATCCTTATACACCAAGCCCACTGCCAGGAACACCCTTTTACAATATCCCAGCTTTCATCCCTGGAACCAAAAAGACAGCATCCCCTATAGCCCGTTCCTTCGCATCAGAAGGAACTGCACTGACATGAGCGATTACTTACTACAATCTGACATCTTGAAAGATAAGCTATTTCATCGAGGCTACCCCATAAAACTTATCAAGGACTCATTCAAAAGAGCTAGATACGCCAATCGAGACCTGATGTTTGAACCCCCCATTTCTGAGCCTCTGGAACGACTGGTTTACATCACACGCCATTCCAACATGAACCATAAAATCCGACAGGTCATCAACTCTAGTTGGCATCTGCTTAACTTGGAGAAGGAACAAACCCCCCTTGACCGACAGATATTTGCATTCAGAAGGAACAAAAACCTAAAAAACCATCTTGTCAGGGGAAGAATGCCGGAGGCCCCTCCCAGCACCCAAAAGGCCATCACCAATTCGGACCCTATTTTTGGCAACCACCGATGTGGCACATGCCATGCTTGCCCACACGCCATCATAGGCGACTCAGTGAGCATCACTGAGCGGACGATATTGGTGGCACAAAACAAAAAAATTACAAGCTGCCAAACTGCCAACATCATTTACATCATCCTCTGTCCTTGTAACTTGCCCTATGTTGGTGAGACCGGACGTGAATGCCGTCTGAGAATCGGGGAACACAAATCCAACATCCGAAATAAAAAAACATCTGCCCCACTAGTTTCCCGTTGGCTGGATAAAGGCCATAGTGAAAGAGACCTCAGATGGTTCATTCTGGAGAAAATAATGGCCCAGCATGGAATTGATCCTGTCAACCTCTGCAAGAAAAGAGAGGTTTTCTGGATCTTTATGTTCAACTCAGTATTAAAAGGCCACAATGAAGAATGTCCATGGTCCAAAGCCATTTTCTGAACACTATGCTCTAGGATCATGGCCTCCTTGAAAGCAGTATGACTGAAAGACGTGATTCCTGCTATCATTCCCGCTATTTGTCTTCCCTGTGAGCTATTTACTTTTGACCCCCCGCTACATATAGTCTGGCAGGCCATTTGCCCTAAAAGAGCTTCGATTCTTTGATCACTATGAGGTCCCCCACCCCTTAACTAAGTGTTTATCCATTCCAAAATGGCTGCTGCTATCTATCTAACCCCTATATGTACTCTGTGGGATCCTGTAAGAATCTCTATTTGCGACTACCCAACTCCGGATTGATTCCTGACTCGCCCTTTCGTGGCCGACACCGCTTTTCAGACCTTAACATGTGCCCAATGGTGTTAATCCTGTCAAGAGCCCTCTACTTTTGACCCTCATATCCGATTCCCTATCTGTCCCAAGATGGCCGCCGCGTTAATCCTGTCTTATTCCCTTGTGCGCCTTCTGTGTTGCCCACCCTACCTTGTGGAAATGGCTCCCAGATGCCGCAGGACTATTTTCGCGCTTTGCGCTTTTCTCCCACACTTCATCCTGTTTTTTTGAACTGACTTTAAAAGGCTGCCCCGCCACTCGGCACATCCCTGCTCTCCTCCCCCTGAGAGAGGACGCTGCTTCACGGCTTTTGCCGACTTTGAGGATCCAGGTAACGCACCCCCCTATTGTACTATAGCAGCTCTTCAGCCCCCTTGATACCGGTTTTGCCGGCTGCACCTTAAACATCTATTTATCCCTTACAGATCGGTCCCCTCCCCGGCCGGCGATCCTGTATGCACCCTATCCTCTACAGGACCCCTCTCTGATATTGGGCGACCAAAAGATCCCGATCGGCCAGAGGTGCCCCTATCCCCGTCTCTCTGGGGTAAGAGCTTGTTCTGTTGTGATCTTGCACCCTGCCTCCCTATCGGTATCAGCCCGCATGTTGATAACTTGCTTATTCAATCCTGACAGGGTCCCCCTTGGCTCCCTACGACCCTATACCTGACTCGACACTGACGGGATATCCACCCAGGTTTTAAATAAATGCTCCATTTGAGACACCATTCCCTCGCTATGCCTGGGATCACAGACCTGCCTCCGCGGGATTTATGGTCACTGTTTTGCCGAATTTAGGTAAACCCTCTATCATCTCTCCCAGCATCTTGAATTGTGTACTAGCCATCTAGCCCCGAACTTGACCAAACCGTCTTTCCCTCTACTATTCCCTCTAGATGCTTTATCTCTTCACCCACAGGACATTGCTCGCCACCCCTTTAAGATCCTGCCTGATTGGACGAATATTTAATACGGAAGAAGAATATCTCTGTGACACCTTATGTTCCACCAGGTAATTCCTTTCCTTCCCCTTTCGTGTTCTACCTCACCTAGATCCTGAGTAAAAAAAGTAGAACCCCCAGAATCAGGGATATTTAACGCTTAGGAGGCCTAGACGCCGCCGACTATCTGTGAGCTCTTATAAACAGTCTTTGATTTAAACTGTGTCTCTATCCATAGGAATACCATAGGAACACCTGGGGCGTTTTTGATTGCTGTGAATCTCCAAACTTCCTAATACCTATCCACTGGATCGCTCTAACCCAGATTCTCGCCTTCAGAGAACCGCTTATTATTTTTTGACGCAGGAATCTTTTCCTATGCTGATGAAGTCCCCAAGACGCTAGACATCTATAGAGTGAAAAGTGGTAAGTCTCTTTCTTCCACCTATTATTAGATCGGCCTAAAACCTCTGTGCCTCACTAGGCATTATTAGAGGTATCCCATCTGGTGAAAAGGCTTTTCCCTACATCCCGAAAATTGTTCTTAAACTATTTACTGTCAATAACCTTTAGACCCTTAGTTGGATCTTTGAATTTAAGCCTACCAACTCTCTGATTTTCTGTTTTGCCATCATGCTGCTAAGAAAAAGGAAAAAATTGTTCTCTGTCGACTACCTTTATACCCCTAGTTGTATCTTTGAATGTAAGCTTACCAAACTCTCTAACTTTCTCTTTTTGCCACCATGCTGTTAATAAAAAGGGTGAAAAAAAGAGAAAATAATTTTCTCCCCCTAATTCTCGAACTGTCATGATGCTGCCCTTTGTTCTTAAAGTGTCGACACCTTGATGTTAAACTGAATGTATGTTTGCAAACACACTGGTTCTCTGCCTGGTTAGTGTATATTACTTGGGGCTCATCCTTGCTCTGCCCCATGTGTTCCTCCCATTGAGGAAGAACTCAAATATTTTGAGGGACTTCGTTTTCAGAGCCAAGACACGCACCTTGAGTTAGCCTATTCTATGACCGTTTTTGAAACCCTCTTTCATATACATGTATCTGTATTTTGGAACTATGTTAATCATGTTAAATGTATCTTAGAATTTTTGAATGTATATATCAGATATGTATCACCTCATATGACTTAAATATAACAAATACTTCTCTCTTCCACAGTGTGCATGTCCCCACCCCCTGGTCTTCTTCGCCCTGATGAAGGTGCAGCCTAAATAGGCCGCGCGTTGGCGTGATCCACTTAGATGGCCTCTATTGTAGTTGTTGCTAAATTACCTTATCCACATTTTTTTGCCTCCTGTTGTTATTTCAGTCCTAGCAGCCTTAAAATCTGTTACCTGCAGGCCCTAATGTACCTCCATGATTTTATGTGTTTGATTGTATTATTATTATCGTGAGTGAGATTGAGAGTGAGTGTATGTTTAGTGAATGACTGCGGAAGTCTGTGGGACATGAATAAATGCATTGTTCTCTGTGAAGTTTAATCGTGATTTACATTATACCAAATGTTTAATCCACTGTTGTACATTTGTCTTAAAGTTCCTACATGGATTTATATATGAACTATAATTCTATTAATAAATCAACTCTATTTTCATAAAAAGGTGCATTGAACTTGTGTGATGTATTGTTGGCTCTGATACGTAGAGCTGTGTCACCGCTCCCCCTATCTCTAGGATCTCCCGTTTGAGACCTATAAACTAACTCTGGCAGCGTATATTTGTTCTATTTAGCTGTTTTTCTCCCCCCTTCTTCCTGCCAGTATCCGAATTATCCCACCGGGGGACCCCCTTCTATTCTGTTGATATAAATACAGTGCACCCTACCCTCTGGGTTGAACAGGGACTACTTTAGGGGTGACGTCTATGTATGAAAAGGAAAGGTTTGTGCATGGCAAAAGGTTTATTTTGCCAGGTCGAAATGTCAGTGTAAGCTGCACACACAGGCTCTGCACTGACGGGCCTTGGACATGGTTAAAGGGCTACTTAAGTGAGTGACACAGTCAGTGCTGCAGGGCCGCTAGTAGCATTCAATTTACAAGCCATCGGTTATCTAGATGAATTGATGCTAAAATTATATTGTGCCATTTATTAATATTTGACACCTTGCATTATATTCTGGGAAGACTAACATAATTTCACATGGTCAATGAGAAAAAGAAGGTTCCTGAAATAAAAATATGGAGAAGCAACCAAGGGAAATAACATTCACAGTAACACACAGCAAAACCATCTCCTAATAATTTGCAAGACAAGCCAATTCTCAAAGTATGAGGAATCATAAATCAGCACAGTTCTATTGATTTTTGTATTTTAAATATATATGTAGTATTAAGACTTTACATTCATCTATTATCAAAATATTTTAGGATACTTTGTACTCTCTACAAGCTCTAACTCAATTTTAAACGAACACATCCACATCCTCACAAATCAAATCATTCATACCCTTAACTTAATCACAATCCACCTAATTTTAGGGAACATATATTTATATATCAATTTATTTTCAACTTTTGGAATAAAACATATATCAGTTTATTATACAGATACTCAAAAATCAGAACAGAGCAAACAATAACATGACACAAAAAGGGGACAATTGAGCCGACAGGTTTCAGTTAAGACAAAAAGAATATAATGGATGCTGCAACCTTCATCAGGGCGCTATATAAGGTACAATGTGTTGTGGCAGATGCCATCCACTCTGAAGGATTCAATAGCGCAGAGAACTCTCATAAAATGTCTTAAATTGTCTAAAATATGAACATTTCCATAGTTACTTAAATCATAACAACACTACTAAATACTGAAAGGACTTAGGGAAGGGAATTCATTGAGATGTACCTTATTAAGCGCCCCGATGAAGGTTGCATCATCCATCATATTGTGTTTGTCTTAACTGAAACACTCATCGGTGCAATCTTCCCCTTTGTGTGTCATCTTATTATTTGCTCTATTCTGATTTTTGAATATCTGTATAATCAACTGGCATATGTTCTATTCCTCAAATAGAAAGAAAATTGATACATACATATATGTTCACTGAAATTGGGTGGACTGTGATTAAGTTACGTTATATCTGAGCATTCATGTTTTTTAATATTTGGAATGCATGGTCTTTTTTTAGTTTCAGTGGGTATGAATGATTTGATTTGTGAGGATTAGGATGTGTTCATTTGGTATTGAATACCAGCTTGCAGGGAGCTCCCAGGATCTGTAAATATTTTGATTACTGTTCGTAAAATCTTTATACTATATATAATTTGATAATAAAAATCAATAGAATTGGTCTGACTTATACGTTGAGAGTTGTCTTGTCTTGCAAATAATTAGGATACATTTTTGCTGTGTGTTACTGTGAACATAATTTCACACAGTCACAATATAATACTTTTTTTACAAACTCCATTGGGCGAAAGTCCGGCCTGCAAGCATAATGGTACAGAATAAATGAAATAAAAATAAAAACACTGAGGCACGCCAATTTCATAGTCCTTGGCGATTTTAATGTCCATATGGACAATGATAACTGCCACTTGGCCTCTCAGCTGGCCGACACTCTCAAGGGGTTAAATCTAATTCAAAAGTTATTTATGCCCACCCATATGGCTGTGCATACGCTGGATCTAATTTTTTACCAATGATCACACTCTAACAGTATAAGATCCTATACCTCTGACATGGTCAGACAACCGATTAGTTCCTTTCAATCTGTAATAATTTTGTGAGGTCTGCATATGAGGATAGGAGAAACTGGAGGAAGGTCACTTCCGTGTCCATGGGTCAAGCGCTATGAAACAACCCCCCTCTGTTCATGGGAGAACCCAGCTGTGACGCCTCCACTTTCAACTGCTGAGTCACTTCAGCTCTTGACAGAATAGCCCCTATTTAAACCATGAAACTGGCTAGGAATAAACCCTCTGCCCCTTGGTTCACAACTGAACTCCGCTTGGAGAAAAGCTTTTGCAAGAAGCTTGAGCATGCCTGGCAGAAAACCTATAATTCAGAAGTCAAGTGAGCAGCGCTAAAAAAATTCCATGGGCTAAAACGTAATACCATCAGGGACTATGTCGCAAATCAAATTAAGTCCTCTTATAACTCTGCTAAAGACGTTTTTAAGATTGTCTGGGACTTTATTAAGCTGCAGGCCTTGAAGAGCACTATTGTCCCTTCAGCCACCCTGTGTGATGATCTCTTTATCTTCTTCCAGGCAAATGTGCAGACTATCTACTCCTCTTTTGCCTTGACAGGGTCATCTCTAGCTACGCTATTACCTACTCCTACCACTCCGGCGTGTGGTTTGAATTTCGCCATTTCTGCCCTGAAGCGTCCCTGTCTGAACTGAACAAAATTAAATCTGGTTCACCTGTTGACCCCTGTCCAGCCAGGTTTTTCAAGCTGCTGGCCCCTTTATTAAATCCCTCACTAAACTTTATTTGGAATTCATCTTTGAAATCGGGCACCTATCTGACCATTTAGAAAACAGCATTGGTCCAACCAATCCTCAAGAAAGAGGACGTGGACCTGACAGAACTTAAGAATTTTAGGACTATTTCTCTCCTGTCAGCACCGGCCAAAATTCTTGAGAAGAAAGTTCAGAGACAACTGTCTTAGTTCCTGGAGTCTAACAACTATCTCCATGACTCCCAGTCGGGTTTTAGAACAAGCTACAGCACAGAGACAGCTCTGCTTGAAGTGGCGGAAACTATAAGTGGATGTAGCCTTAAGGCTAGAGCGGTCGACGTCGAAGCTGGGGTACCGGGTTCCAGTCTAGGCAACGACGCTCAACATCCTGTGATTCTAGACAAATCACTTAATCTCCCAGTGCCTAACAAAAATGAATGTGTCTTCATGTAACAAAACTGGTGGTATGTAAAGCGCTCTGACACCCAATATCTTCGGGTCTAGTTTGCGCTATGTAAAACTCAAAAAAAAAAAGAAACTCTAGACCAGGTTAGCTGTGCAATGCTAGAGCTTCTAGAAAGACTTGAGCTGCTGGAAATGACGGGAACCACTCTTGCCTGGAGCCCTACTCTTTTTAATGTTTGCGTCACTCCCCTCGCTTCGCTAGTCGAGCAATGTGGTGTGAAAGTTGTCTCGTATGCTGATGATACTCAGCTTGTGTTCTCTTTGGGGAACACACCAAGGCAGCATTCACCAATTTCAAGCAGTGTTTGATCAACATCTCGATTTAGATGATGGACAGCTGTTTGGAACTGAATACCGATGAAACAGAGGTTCTGTTCTTCAATCAACCTTCTCTTCCATGGTCTGTACTTTGGTGGGAGTTGGAGCTAAATCCTCCTCCTCTTCCAGCTGTTTCCGCTAGGAATCTTGGGTTTAAATTTGATTCTAACATTTCAGGCAAGGTTCAGATATGCCAAGTTTCCTCTTAATGCTTTTGGAAACTGAAATCCTTGCGGAGAGTTCTTCTTCTCTTGCCTACGGATTGTAGGAAAACTGTGGTCCGCGCATTAGTTACGTCTCAGCTGAACTATGCTACCAGCATGTACTTGGGTCTCCCAGCCTATTTGATCAGGAAAATTCAAATCATTCAAAATGCGGCAGCTAGGCTTATTAGAAACATGCCACTCTGCCACCATATTTCCCCCCACCTGCGCAGCTTACATTATCTGCCAGTCAAAAGGAGGATAGCGTTTAAAGCGCTGACCTTCGCTTATAGAGCAGCTAGATACACCGGCCCACAATACATGAAGCAGAGGCTCCAGAAATACTGCCAAAACAGGGCTTTGGGATCGAATCACCAGAAACTACTTGTGATTCCTCGCTTTGCAAAACCCATGTTTGGCGAGCGAACTTTCTCTGTGAAAACTGCTTCTTTCTGGAACACCATGCCTGAGCACATACGGAAGGCCAAGACAGAACCTTTGTTTAGGAACGCTCTGAAACTTGGCTTTTTGGCCTACCTTAGAGCTCTCCCACCAGTTCTCTACTGCTGTATCCTCTGCTAGCGCCGGGACACTTCCGTTGGAGGTAGCCATGCGCTCTATAAATTGCACAATAACAATAGGAGTGAGATTTTGGCATCACCATAGTCAAAACGAATTTCTTAGTGCTGTGCTAGCATTTTGCAATGAAATCTAAAATTGGTTAGTAAAACGATTTTGAATATTATCTGCTGAATGGGTTTCGTACTTCACAAGCTAGGTCCCATAACTTTAACATAGACAGGTTTGTTAAAATTGTAGATAGATAAAACTGCTAGAGAACGTGCCACACAATTTACCTCCAGTAGCATAATATGCTTCACAAACTGCCATTCTGTAATTACATATTTCAGTCGGACCTTCCATATGATTTAGCAGTATACTGACAAATTGCAGTATCCCTAAAAATAATGTGCTCTGTGCAGTTATAATGTTGGCTATGTTCGTTTCCAAATGTCAAGTTGTTTATTCTTTTGCCAACAACCAAGCAATAGCTTTGCAGGAACAACAACAACAGAAACCCCACATGTGACGGGTGCAATGATTAGAATACCCTCAGCAGCAAAGCAAAGCAACAAAAAACCAATATCTCTTCCAAATTATTGGGCCTCCTCAGTAGAGTCAAGCTAGTGGCCTCTGCAAAGCAAACACAGGACTCAAATATTGGTTTTCCCTTTTGTACTTAAGGAATCCCACTGAGAAAAACCGTTGCCTCAAATAAAAAATGCTTAAATTACTCTCGGTCGCCAGTAATTATGCTGGTCGCTGAGTGTTTTGTATCCTAAATGGGCCACTCTAATTGGACCTGCCCTGACTGAATCTGTCAGGTCATGTTCACTTCAACAACCCTAGTCAGAGTTTCATCAGAATGATGGTCCACTAATGAAACTTGCAGGGAATATTGCCGTTGTTGCAAGGCATAAGCAGAAAAATTAACTATATTTCACCCAGACCTTCCCTCACACTTTTGAGCTTTTCGCAGTTCAGATGTGATGTTTGAAACTTGCTTGACTTCCCCCTTGGAATGCATACTGCATCTCCCTTCACCACAGCTCTGGCTCCTAATATCTTTGCCTCGTGTTCTGTAGGTTACATTTGTGCTTATAATTCTAGCTACTCACCATAGGCTAGGATCATCACTCCCCCTCCCCGCGCTCCCGCCCCCACCTCCACTCACAGGCCAGCCACATTGCCCTTTGGATGGCACCGACTGAACAAGTGCAACCCCTTCCAGACTGCAAGCGTCGAGTCATCTCATTTTACAAGCATGGAGACTACAGAAAAAAAATGCGTGTTCTCATCCCTACGATGCCCTCTATTCCTTTATTATAATAAAAGCTTTATTACCAAGGCTATTCCCAGATGCCCTTGGCTTACAAACAGCCGCCTCCCCTAGGTCTGCGGGCTGACAAAGCTGAAGCGAGATGATAAAAGTTTAATTATTATCGGTGATGAAGTTATTTAATAATTGTGATCTCGCTGGGAACAATTTCCAGGAGAAATCAGCTGTGCTTCATTTCAGTGCATGAGTGATGACTCTAATAAAGCCCATGCCCTGCAAGTGAGCAGGCGGATGCCATGTTCCAAAACACACGGTTACTTTTATGACACTATGAAAACTCACCTCAGATGCGAATTGAGGCTTAGGAGAGCACAAACATGCGAAATTCCTTTGAAAAACACTCTCCAGGCTTGCTAGCGGGTGCTTACTTCTCTTCAATTGCCCCTTCGAAGCCCTTTCTCATGGGCATAGAAGCCAATAAGACAAGCATGGGCAAAACCAATAGACCTGGCGCTACCCGCCAACTTTTGGCTTTGTCAATGTTTCTGTTGTTTGTGAATGCTTTTTTTCAAAATTGCACAAGGGTACTTCATTTTGTTTGCAAATGCACAATGTTGAAGATCAGAATGCCTTCAAACACAGAGAAGAAAGCTTGTCACTGAAGTGGATTGGTCCATTGCCTCACGTTGTGTGCTGTGTTGGGAAGAGCAAAAACGTGATTACACAACAACACACTAAAAGATCAGGAGTGCTGGCTTAAAGTGCCTCTTAGTAAGAATTTCATACATATAGTTTTATTAAAAACAGAAGATTTCGGCTAATGCCAGACTTCAAAAGGTTGAAATTCCATTGACTTGTTCCTCAGATGTATTTCATTTTGAAATACAGCAGGATGACTTCAAACTGAAACATACAACTTTTGAGACAAATAATACTTCTTTTTCATCTAATATTACAGATCAGATACAATGAACATCATGCCTAGATTTATGGCTTTCAAATCCTTTGAGCGCTGAAGAGTTATGCAAACTGGTTCGGATTTTCACAAGATTGTGTGCAACATGATTTAAGGTCATGGCAAAGAACCATGGGGCATATTATCAAGGACCGATGTTAAAAATGTCGCCTTTTTATCGGCAGGAAACTGCCGATAAAACGGCGATAATGGGCTTGATAATACGCTCTTGTTAATTCACATAGAAGCCCATGTTCTGGTGTTAACATGGGCTTCTATGGGAATTAACAAGAGCGTATTAACAAGCCCATTAAAACGGCGATCATTTTAACACCGGTCCTTGATAATATGCCCCAACATTTGTTAGGGTACATGAGTATTTGGACTCAGTCTACGGGAGCTGAGGTTCGGAGTTGCTTCCTCTACTCTCTGGTAGAGTTGTTTCTCAGATTTGTGCACATTGCACAAAAAAGTCTTCAGTACTTAAAACATCCTTCAAAGTTGTAGAAAGAAATTAGCCCTCCTGCTATTCATCTGCATTGAATGAGAAGCAAGATGTTGGAATCATACCCCGGATGTTTTTTCTGGAACAGCAAGAAACAGTCAAACACAAGTAATGCTTGTTTTTTAGTTGAAAGTTTCAGAGTGGAGAGGGATATTGACCCCTTGTCTCTGACACAGTGACCTGAGCCACACCTGCCACCTTCCACACTGAGGGTGATGGATCATTGTGGCAGCAGGCGCTTGTCAACTCTATGCACAAAAATCTGAGCGCTGTACCTGGCTGCCTTTTTGGAAGACCATCTAAGCAAATGTGGCTTTAAGTATTGCTATTCTTCCTAAACTCTCATTGTAAAATCCCCGTTCAACTAGAAAGTGTGTGTTTTTGAAGTTTCTAGGTCGAGGGTCAAATTCTGCTACAGTGTATCGCAGTAGCCATTGTGCTCTAAGGATGCTTTGTTACATGGCAACAAGGAGTGGAGACTGGAGAGAATGCCCTCCAGCATGGAACCTGGTGAGTGGTGCTGAGCTGCTTGGGGAGAGCTTGACTCGTAGATCTCTAAGGGAAGGTTGTTTGTCTTCTCTATGTAGCACTTGCAGTACATATGCATGTGACTGCTGGATAACAGAAGATAAGCTAAAATGGAGCACATCCCATGATATTTACACTTGATATTGTCATAAGCAGCATACCTATAGTTACTGATGCACGTCTTGAATGCGACCCTATAGTCTTCGCTGGGCGCTTGGCAAGAAATTAGGCAGCCACCCAGCTTGATTGGAATTTTAAAAACTATAGCAAAAAAATAAACACAAATTAAAAAATCCTCTATCCTCTCACAAATAGGCCATCCATTTGTAAAAGAATATAACTCGGAATATAAATCAGCCAGAAATAGAGAGCACATAAGAACAACACCAATATCTATTGGTTAATACAAGGATGTGACTACAATTAAAAAAGAGGGTACTAATTGTGAACAACTAACCAAGGAAATTTCTTTGTTTTAGCTAACAAATTCAGAGTAAGATCAGGATGCTGGAGTTCTCTCATAGGGAATGTCAAGATAAGAGATTATGCAGGAAAGGAATATCCCCACCAAGCCCTTAGCTCCATCTGAGTAACAAGTAGATACGAATCTTCAAACACAGAGTTTGCAAAAGTACATGTTTTTTGCCCAGTATCCATTATTTTCCTATCGCTGCCACAGCTTAACTCTCGAAGTGAGATAGAAGAACGCGAAGCAAGGGATTTAGCAGTATATTCAGGGATACTTTTCTAAACCTTTGGTAAATGATCAATATAAGGCTAGGATAGAATTGATAGAGTGCACTAAAACTCATAGGTGTCAAAGTGCTATAGTAGAACAAAGGAGTCAGCAGAAGCGAAGCCACAAAAAAAGCGGTACTGAAATAATAAATGCCAGGCTTTTGATGTTTTTTAAAAGACATGAAAGAGTCCACATCTGAAATATAAGCAGGTAGGCAATTCCATAGTTTGGCGGCTGCTACCGAAAAGGAGCTTCCACCTCATCTTGTCCTTAGAAATCTGGGGATCCTAAGTCTTTTTCAGAAAGAGGATCTCAGACTCCCCCCCGGAATGTACCATTGAAAAAATGCATTCATTTGAGAGGAGCCCTTATGATGGAGGGCCTTAAGAACTAGGCACAAAGCCTTAAAGCAATATGTTTTCTGACAGAAAGCCAATGAAGGGAACGAATCCCCTCCCTAACCGAATGCTGCTTGGGAGTGTTCAGAATGAGGCGAGCTACAGCATTTTGTACAACTTGAAGTTTGTTCAAAGAGGAACTATTAAGGTTCAGGTACAAAGCATTGCAGAGGTCCAAACGTGAGGTGACCAGGGCATTGATGACTGACTGGTGCAATTCCAATGGAATTTTGGGATTACCTTTTTCAGGATCCTTATGATGTAGAAACAGGTGCTGTCAGTGCGACCGACCTGTGCATCAAAGCTCAAAGAGTCATCAAAGATGGCCCTGAGATTTTTGGCTGACCTGACAGGGGTTGGTAGAGGTCCGCAGACATCTGGCCACCAAGTGCTTGACCAAATGGAGTTTTGAGAACCAAACACAAGCACTTCAGTCTTCTCTGCATTCAGCTTCAGTGAGTTGTGCTACATTCAGCACATAATGCTGGACATGCACTGGTTGAACTTCCCCGCCACCAGCTGCAGGTCCTTAGAAATATAGATGATAATTTGTGTGTCATCTGCATACAACAGCACTTGAAATCTAAAGGAACTCACCAGGTTAGCCAAAGGGGCCACAAAGAGGTTGAACAGGGTAGAACTCAGAGATGAGCCCTGTGATACCCCTCAGGGGAGACTGAAAGCTTTAGCCTTGAAGCCTCCGCAGCTGACAATTTGAGCCCTGATAGACAAAAATGAGTGGAGAAACTGACCCCCACTTGATGCAGACAGTGAACCATCCATGTCTGTGAGACTGCCGGTGGGATAGCCGCCCCACCCTGATCGACCTCGGCTTGGATGCTGTCTGTGGCTCCAATGAAGGCAGTTGTGTGCTGTTTTGAGAAAGATTGAAAATGCCCTTGGTATCAATATATTTCATCAGCTTTTGATTGATACATTTTTCCAGGATTTTAGCAAGAGCTGGTAATAAAGAAATATGGCGCAGATTTTTAATATCTTGGAGATCGGCGTTAGGATTCTTAAGGAGCAGAGTGACAATCGCTAGGATAAATTCCAGATTGGAGCGTACAACTGAACACCTGTATAAACATTTGGCAATGGGTTTTGGAGCAAGTTTAAGTATGGAGCTCCTGATTTTAAACTCAGCAATAGGTCCTTGGTTTGCTGCGCAGAAATCTGGGATTAAGAAATTAAATGAATACAATGTGGTTCAATTTTAACAAAAAGCTTCAAAGAAGAGAATTTTCTCAAAAAGATATCAGGTATTTGATAAAAAAACCAAGAACTTACCACATTTATTTATTTATTTACCTATTTATTTTAAACGTTTTATATAGCAAGAACATGACCCCTTGTTGGGTGGGTATCACAATGCTTTACAAATTGGCATTCACAAAGGTACATGAAGTAGTTACAGTAAACCAACCGGTCAAAATACAATCATAACAGTTCAATATAGACAAATATATACAAGCGGGTCCTAGTGTGGCTTGGGGGTTGGGGATCTAGCCCAGAATTTTCTTCATCAGTATTGCTTTAATTTCCCTTTTGAAGGAAGCTGTGGAATTATGCAGTCTGATTTCAGGGAGCAGGGAATTTCAAATTCTCTGTGCAATACCCGAGAATGCTCGATTGTAGGTTTTGTTTTTTATGCCATTTCTGTAACTTGAGTAGTAAGGTGCTGGAGACCCTAGAGGATCTGGAGCCCACAGAGAGCTCAAGTTTTTATGCTAGTTATTTTGGGGTGTTGAACTGTAAAGTTTGTGGGTCATGCATGCAATCTTTAGATGTATCCTTGCTTCATACGAGAGCCAATTTAGTGACTTCAACTCAGACGTGATGTGATTGTTATATTTTGAGTCTGTGATTAGCCTTGCA
Source organism: Lissotriton vulgaris (assembly GCF_964263255.1). Taxonomy (NCBI): domain Eukaryota; kingdom Metazoa; phylum Chordata; class Amphibia; order Caudata; family Salamandridae; genus Lissotriton; species Lissotriton vulgaris. The sequence goes on along the minus strand of NC_141697.1, from coordinate 292,484,790 downwards.
GCGGAGTTGAGAGAGGCCCTAACTGGTGCCATCTTCGATCTGAAAAGGCCACAGAGGGTTTCACTTCCATAATCCAGTTTAGGTATCACGTGCACAGCAGCCTTGAAGTCATTGTGCGGCTGAAATGCCAGAAACCGGTCCCCGGAAGCTTGTCTCCTTTCTGGTGAAGAATTGGCTTGGTAGTTTGGTCTGCCCTGTTCCCATGATGCACTGGGCCAGGGACAGACTAATTTGCATATAGCCAGGTTCTGAGCTGGGATGGTGCAGTGAGCTAAATAACGGTGATGGATCAAGCCCTGATCTTTAGACTGGGTAAGAGTGGTCTGCTTAATTTAGACACTCTGTTCATCACCACCCCCTTTTCTGAATCGTTTTTGGCCACTATAGGTGTGGCAGGGTATACTCAGACATGAGTCCCTTGCTCACTGCACCATCAGGATTCAAGCAAGCCGGGCCGACGACGGCTGAAATGCCAGAAACCGGTCCCCGGAAGTTTGTCTCCTTTCTGGTGAAGAATTGGCTTGGTAGTTTTCTCTGCCCTGTTCCCATGATGCACTGGGCCAGGGACAGACTAATTTTGCATATAGCCAGGTTCTGAGCTGAGATGGTGCAGTGAGCTAAATAACGGTGATGGATCAAGTCCTGATCTCTGGACTGGGTAAGAGTGGTCTGCTTAATTCAGACACTCTGTTCATCACCACCCCCTTTTCTGAATCGTTTTTGGCCACTATAGGTGTGGCAGGGTATACTCAGACATGAGTCCCTTGCTTACTGCACCATCAGGATTCAAGCAAGCCGGGCCGAGGACGGCTGAAATGCCAGAAACCGGTCCCCGGAAGCTTGTCTCCTTTCTGGTGAAGAATTGGCTTGGTAGTTTAGTCTGCCCTGTTCCCACGATGCACTGGGCCAGGGACAGACTAATTTGCATATAGCCAGGTTCTGAGCTGGGATGGTGCAGTGAGCTAAATAACGGTGATGGATCAAGCCCTGATCTTTGGACTGGGTAAGAGTGGTCTGCTTAATTCAGACACTCTGTTCATCACCACCCCCTTTTCTGAATCGATTGTGGGGAAGGAACATTTTTATTTTCCTAAGGATGCTCTATGGGAAGTTTGCTCCTCTGGTGAGTGTCATGCTTGCCGTGGCCCGCTATGGGCTACGGCAGAGGAGTATATAGCACCCTCGATCCCGCTTTGCATTCTAGTGTTCCAGGATTCTGTTAGAGCTTCAGGGTTACTCACCTTGGTGTTTCCAGTCCTGGTTGTAATTGTAGCGTCTCCATCTTCGACGTAGCTCCAGTGCTCCCTGACTTGTGGCTTCCTGGGCTCCCAACGTATCTCTGCGCCGTTCCTCCTCTATTTTCTGCGTGTCTTCAGTACTCCTTCTCTCACGGCTCCCTGGGCTCCAGACACACCTCTCCAGCCTCATTGAGGAGGTTCCTCCCTGATGTCACCTCCTGCTCCTGTGGTCCTCGGTAGCAGAGCGTAGCCCTACAAAGAGAATAAGAACAGACACCTTCTCAGTAAAAGTGCACAATGCATGCTTGCGCTTGCCAATAAGTTTGGGAACGTAGGATACTTATCTGTGCATTGTTCCATGTCCTTGGGGATCTGCGTTATCCTGAATTTTGATTATGGTGTTCCTATGAAGAGAGGAATATTTCTCTTATTACTTCCTGAAGTAAGGAAGCACAAGGCAAATGTATGGCTCAAATTAGCAGATAGCTATGTTCTTATTGGTTCTCTTCAGTTCTCCTTTTGTTAAAGGCCTTTCCTTACATGATATAGGTGGGTACTACTTGCTCGTCTTTGATTTTCCTACTGTACCTAATGTTATTGGGTACTATTTTATTGATACTTTCTTTTCCCTTATTTCCCTTATAGATAAGAACCACCACATATTACCCCAAAGGAATTAGTTACCTGGTGGAGAAGGGGAAGAGGGAAATTGTCCAGGAATTTACACAACAGTCATTTCATAATATTTTTAGAGTTCATACATTTTTCACATATCATATTTTGTTCTTTGTTGTCCTATTTAGAAATCCTCCTGACTGTCTGGATTTACACTTGAGTAGGAGACATTGTGGGACATTTGTTTCTCTCACTTTTCCTTCCCGTCTTGCCATGATTTACCATTGTTACTTCGACATTGTTGGGCATGATAGGTGAATAGGGTAAGTTGGGACCTCCCCATCTTGCATGTTGTTTCTGCGGAGACATATGTAAGAGCCTGACAGGGAGAGCACTAATGTGCTACTGAATGTTTAGACGCTTATCTAGCATTATTCCCAAAGAGCTTATGGAATCAATGATGTTTGGAATGCAGTCGAGAGCTGTTAGTTGATGCATCCAATCTTCGATGTCTGGAGACTGTTTGGATGATTACATTTGAAAGGAATTCAGGCACAACAATCAGTGAAGAAGCTAATTTGGTAAGCTCGCTAAAACACCAGGTATGAGTTAAGAGTCCTAAAAATGAAACATCATTCATCCAATCCAATCATTCATCACTGAAACCTGGCCAATCTTCAATAGATCTTCAAAATCTTCTATTGCACACAGACAGTGAACATATCAAATGATTTAAAAACAGCTCAGGTTAGCACACTCCTAAAAAAGATTTCAACAGCAATACAGCAGCTAAATCTACAGGGCAGACATTCACTGTTTTAATCAATAACAACATAGAGAAATTATATGTCAACATGTATCAGACTTAGAGAGGAATGACAAAATCGGGGGGGGGGGGGTAAACTTATTGAAGTCATTCAAACAGGGTAAGCAAAAACAGGACGGACAAAGAAAATAGATTATGTAGATCTAGCTACTGTTTGGTGGGCATAACTTCAAAAGGGAAGCATGAGCATCACTTAGAGAATTTGTTCAATCTTTTTTTAGATTAATGGCTTTCCAGTTTGGAAGGATATATGAGCATAGAAGAGGCTCACAGAATCCTCCTTAAACTTCCTAAGGAACTATCCTGAACATGCACAATCTTAGTTCTCTTTCAGGACTTCAGAATGAAAGAAACGTCATTGGAAAAAGCAATCAAATCAATTATGTTTCCTATCAATAATGAATTTCACTTGAGAATTGTTTCAAACATGTTTATTCAACCTTCAATTTCACCCTTCCACAATGTGGGTGCTCAAGCAATTGTAATTCAGTAAGCCAAAGTACAAGTCTTGGAATCTGGCAATTTCCATATGCTCAAGATTGTTGGTGCTGCTTACAAATTATTTAATAAGTTGCAAAGAGAAGAGGAAATGTAGAAGGTAAAGGCTAGGGCAAGGGAAAGGAGAAGGCGGTTTGAATTGAAGATTTCTAACAATTCTTTTCCATTTATTTGGTATTACTTAGTTTGAAAATATACATATAATTTCGATTAGAGCCTAGAAAACCAGTAGGTTGAAGGTGGGGGGAGAACATGTATACAGACAAATTTGGATGGGACATGGCATGTGTCAGCAAGGGTGCCAGTCCTGGCCACCTAAACGGAAAATAGATTTCTGGATGAAGGAGAAATATGGAAGCTGGATTGAGAGCAGGGGAGTCTGTGGCTTGAGAAGATAAATGAGTTAGGTGATACAAGAAGGATAGAACAAAATAAATCTTCATCCCATGATCTTTATCAATAATAAAAAAGAAAATTCTCAATGTGTATTCTCAATGCTCCCCAGCAGAGTGGTCGCTCCCTTGCCTCCCTGGTGATCCACGGTATCGTTGTGTGTTCTTCCCTCACTTTAGACCTGCAGCGTGCCCTGCCTGCCGCTTTCGACAAGATCGAACTGATATCGCGCCTGCTTGCCGCTCTGGGTGAAATTATTTATTTATTTAAGATCGCGCCTGCTTGCCGCTCTGTGTAAAAGTATTCTATAACGTGCCTGGTTGCCGCTTTGTTTGCAATTGCTTAATAACGCGCCTGATTGCCGCTCTGTAACGCTGATCTTTGTAACGCTTTACTTTTTGCACTGTTTGAAGGCATTTACATTGCACCAGCGCATTTCGCCCCAAGCGCTCCGCTCCGCTGTCCCCTACGCAGCCATTTTAGTTGTTGTTGTCCTCCTTCGTGACCCGCCCCGCCTCCCAGCTGAGACGCCCTCCCACTAGGCTAATACAGCGTTCCTTGCTCTCCACGCGCTGTGACTCGCTTCGCTCCCCAGCAGAGTGGTCGCTCCCTTGCCTCCCTGGTGATCCACGGTATCGTTGTGTGTTCTTCCCTCACTTTAGACCTGCAGCGTGCCCTGCCTGCCGCTTTCGACAAGATCGAACTGATATCGCGCCTGGTTGCCGCTCTGGGTGAAATTATTTATTTATTTAAGATCGCGCCTGCTTGCCGCTCTGTGTAAAAGTATTCTATAACGTGCCTGGTTGCCGCTTTGTTTGCAATTGCTTAATAACGCGCCTGATTGCCGCTCTGTAACGCTGATCTTTGTAACGCTTTACTTTTTGCACTGTTTGAAGGCATTTACATTGCACCAGCGCATTTCGCCCCAAGCGCTCCGCTCCGCTGTCCCCTACGCAGCCATTTTAGTTGTTGTTGTCCTCCTTCGTGACCCGCCCCGCCTCCCAGCTGAGACGCCCTCGCCCCTCCCCTTCCTCCATCCATATATGACAGGTGTTTTTGCGCGCAGCATTTACGCGCAGCGACCGCGCCCAACCCGCGCCGAAGGTGCGCCAAAGGTAAGCCCGTCTACGCCCGTCCGCGCCTGGACCGCGCCCAGCGCCAGACCCCCTGCCCCTCGCGCTGCCCAACCCCCCCGCATTACTTACGATGCTGCCACCCACCTAGCCCTTAACACTGGTCGCGCCCCCAACTGCGTCCAAGCCGCTCCTGGACGCACCCATGGCCCTTTCTCCTGCCTCTCCTGCAGATTCATCGGCTCCGACAGCATATCCGCTGCGTCCACAACACAGACTCCCGACCCCAACCACCTAGAATGCATCCTTCTCAACACCCGCTCGGTCCACAGACACGCCATTGACCTTTGGAACCTACTAGACACCATCTCTCCTGACGTCGCCTTCCTAACGGAAACATGGATGAACGCCTCCTCCGCCCCAGACATCGCCATCGCTATCCCTGACGACTATAAGATCACACGCAAGGACCGCACGGACCATACAGGAGGCGGAATCGCTATCGTACATAAGAAAACAATCCGCATCTCGACCAGCTCTGACGCCAACCTCGCTAACTCCGAACACCTTCACTTCCAGATCCACATCGACCCCAAGACCACTCTCAGAGGCACCCTCCTCTACAGACCACCAGGACCCCGCGCAAAATTCAGTGAAGACATCACGGACTTCATCACCCCACACGCGCTCCCCTCTAAAGACTACATCCTTCTGGGAGACCTCAACTTCCACCTTGAAAATAGCAAAGACCGCAACACCACCACCCTCTTGGACAACCTAGCCAACCTCGGACTTAAACAACTGGTCACTTCCCCCACCCACATCGCAGGCCACACACTCGACCCCATCTTCACCTCCAGCAACCATGTCTCCTTCAGCCACACTACGAATCTCCTCTGGACTGACCACACCTGCGTTCACTTCACCTACAACAAACCGAAACCCATCGCCCACCTCCAACCAACTCTACAAAGAAACTGGAACAAAATCACCACGGAGCAGATCTCCACATCGCTCCTTCAAACCTCCCCAGCCCTCTCTTCAAACGCCAACGAAGCCGCATCTAACCTCACCCTCTGGCTTTCCAACACCGCCAACACCCTAGCACCAATGAAAAAACGTCAACACAAACTTGGTATCAAGAAGGCCTCATGGTTCAACGATGACCTCAAGAAGTCCAAGAAACTGTGCCGCTCCCTTGAAAAGGCCTGGAAAAAAGACCCATCCACCAGCAACAAGGACGCCTTCAAAAGCGCCATCCGCACTCACCACCAACTGATCCGAAAAGCCAAGAAAACAGCATTCAAAGATCGACTTGACAACAACGCCCACAATAGCAAGGAACTTTTCAACATCGTCAAGGAATTTTCCAACCCCTCGGCCAACTCCAACGACATCTCCCCCTCTCAAACCCTCTGCGATTCCCTAGCCTCTTTCTTCCACAACAAGATTGCTGACATCCACAACAGCTTTGACAACCAACCCGGAAACCAACCCACCCTACCATCAGCCGACCATCTTCCCCCCGTTAACACCCTTAACGCCTGGAACCCCATCTCCACGGAGGACACCATCCGCCTGATGAATTCCATCCACTCTGGATCCCCCACAGACCCATGCCCTCACCACATCTTCAATAAAGCAGACTTCGTCATAGCTCCGCACCTCCGAGACGTCATCAACTGCTCCTTCAATTCCGCTACCTTCCCAGAAGATTGGAAACACGCTGAACTCACCGCCCTTCTGAAAAAACCAACAGCAGACCCCACCGAACTCAAAAACTACCGCCCCATCTCGCTTCTTCCATTCCCGGCCAAAGTCATCGAGAAAGCTGTCAACAACCAACTCGCCGCCTTCCTCGAAGCCAACAATTCACTCGACCCCTCACAATCTGGATTCCGAGCCAAACACAGCACTGAGACCGCCCTCATCGCAGCAACAGACGACATCCGTACTCTACTGGACAATGGAGACACAGTCGCCCTCATCCTCCTCGATCTTTCTGCAGCCTTCGACACAGTCTGCCACAGCACCCTTTTACATCGCCTCAGAAACATCGGAATCCAAGGAAAGGCACTGGAATGGATCACCTCGTTCCTCACCGGAAGAACCCAGAGAGTCCGCCTCCCACCATTCAATTCAGAGGCCTCTGAAATCATCTGCGGCGTACCACAAGGATCCTCACTCAGTCCCACCCTCTTCAACGTATAAATGAGCCCCCTCGCGGCCATCGCCCGCCAACACAACCTCAACATCATCTCCTACGCGGACGACACTCAACTGATCCTATCTCTCACCAAAGACCCCAGCACCGCCAAAACTAACCTTCACGAAGGAATGAAAGAAGTCGCCGAATGGATGAAACAAAGCCGACTGAAACTGAACTCAGACAAAACAGAAGTCCTCATCTTAGGTAAATCCCCCTCTGCTTGGGACGACTCCTGGTGGCCGGAAGCCCTCGGAAATGCACCCATCCCGACAGACCACGCACGAAACCTTGGCGTCATCCTGGATTCCTCACTATCAATGAACAGACAAGTCAGCGCCGTATCCTCCTCCTGCTTCAACATTCTTCGCATGCTCAGAAAAACATTTCGCTGGATCCCCACCGAAACAAGGAAAACAGTCACCCACGCTCTGGTCACGAGCCGACTGGACTACGGAAACACCCTCTACGCAGGCACCACCGCCAAACTCCAGAAGAAACTACAACGAATCCAAAACGCCTCAGCCAGGCTCATATTAGACATCCCACGCAACGAACACATCTCTGGTCACCTTAAAGATCTCCACTGGCTACCCGTCAATAAGAGGATTACTTTCCGACTGCTCACCCACGCACACAAATCACTCTACGACATCGGACCAGACTGCCTCAACTCCCGACTGTCCTTCTACTCCCCCCCCCGCCTACTTCGCTCCTCCAACCAAGCCTTCGCCACTGTACCCCACATCAACAAGACCACCATGGGAGGCAGATCCTTCTCTTACCTGGCTGCCAAAACATGGAACTCACTCCCCGCTTACCTTCGCCTCACCCAGAATCACCTAGCGTTCAGAAAGCAGCTTAAAACGTGGATATTTGACATATAATCCTCCTCCCCTTCCTAAGCGCCTTGAAACCCTCTGGGTATGTAGTGCGCTATATAAATTGTATGACTTGACTTGACTTGACTAGATGAAAGCTAATGAATTTTCCTGCAATCAAATGCAATATATAGAAAAAGTCTTAGTTTTTGTTCAAGCATGGAGCTATAAACAATGACTCAAGTTGAGGTTGTTTCAATCAGTGTTAATGGTCTGAGCAATTCACAATTCAAAAAGAGACAAGGAATCATACTAATTTTGTTACAATAAGCCCATATCATACAGACAAATCAGAAAAGTTTGCATTTTAACTGGATTTCAGTTTGTTCCCCAACTTCAGATTCATATAGGTGGGTTGTGTTACTGATTAGATAAAATATCCCAGTAGAAACCCTCTTAAAATGTAAATGGCAAACAAAAACAATACATATGCTCAGGGTTTTCGGAGCATAAGAGGACAATCCAAAATCTCAGTATGATTTAGTTATAGAATTTGCTGAATCCTTACAGAATGTATTATTGAGGTGATTTTATTCAAGCATTCCCCATTGATTCCACAAACTCAAAGAAGCTATAAAAAACTAAAATGGTACATTTTATAGCATGACTTAAAAGAGAGTTAGGGTTAATAGATATCTGGTGCCAGCAAAATCCAGAATTGCATGACCATACATACCATTCCTCCAGATTTAACACAGCTACAATATTAAACTATTGTTTGATCTCTGACTTACTTTAACAGATCAGCATTATTTTACTTCACTCTACTGTATTAGACCATGCAGCTATGATAATGGCACTTGACTAGAAAACCTATATATTTAATGCTAGATGTTTTCTTTATTCAACCTTTCTGAGAGATAAGACTTTGCTTTGTGCAGTACATAAATGTATACCTAATTTTTTCCTCGCAAGATGGCTGTTCTATTCAATATTTCTGAGAGATAATCCTTTACTTTGTGAAAAACATACATTTATTCTACAATGTTTTCTCAGCATTGATACTACTCCAAATGTTTCATATTTTGGGAAGGATTGAATCTACATATAGAGGAGGCTAATATTTTATATTATACTACAGATATGAGACCAATAATAAGATGTCAAACATTCAACAAAGGGCTAGGCAGTGTCTCTCGAGTGGTGGTGAGTGCCTGGACCAGAGTTATGGATGGGAACAGTCAGAAGGGCTGTTTTATGTTGCCCTCACACATCCCCAGGAGGATGTCATGCTTCATCTTCGGGCAGTGCTCCTCGTCTGGCCGGCGCTGTAATGCCCTACTGGTCCCCCGAAGGGTGACTTTGGTAGAGATCTTTTTGGAGGCTGCCATATGATGAGTGCAAGTGTGGTGATTCGTGATGTGAAGTGGTGGGGTGTGAATAAAGGTTAAAACTTGTAAGGGAGATCCTGCACTATACTTTAATGAGAGGATTGCCCTTCCAGGGTTCAAAAAACTACGGAGGTGATTGCTACCTCAGAGTTTTAAAGGAACTCTGGTAGTCTGAGTGTTGATACTTAATAGGGGAAGTATCCTATCGTCTCGAGGGAGGGTCCTGTCTTTGGTCACCCGTTCACAAGTGTGTCGACATGTTTTGCACCTATTCTGGCAATAGGGATCCGTGGCGCTTCATCAGGTAGAAAACAAATAGTGGACAAACTACCCAACACAGAGTTGGTGCCCCTCGGTGCTATCTACTGTGTGTGTGTTGTTCCGAGGTGGATCTGTAGGGAAGAGAAAATATCTTGAAGAAAGGAGTCCATGGATACATTGTTGTCGGATTATATTTTTCACAGTTGTATTTTTCCATTTTTTGGGGAAGTTTTAAGTGCATTTTGGGATATTTACACGTTTGAATTTATTTTTGGCAGTGTGGATTCAATTCATCAGCAACAAAAAATTAAGTAATTTTAAATTATTTATTATGGGAGGGAAATGTCATTTTTGTCTTTTTTATTGATGTTTGTAAATATATAAAATATATTTATTATTTCAAATAATTTTTCAAAGTAAGTTAAAGTTAATTGACATAATTTTTATATTTGATATGTTTGCAGAGATATGTTGATTTGGGAACGTAATGCACAATTACGATATTGCTAGGTTTTTGTAGTTCTGTTCTAAAGTAGGGATCTAGTTATTGTTTCTGGGTATTTGAGACATTTAGTGTTCGGGTAAAGTCTTACATTGTATTGTAGGTGCTCGTACATTGTTTTAGTCTGTTTAGTTAATTTTGGACCTAGCTGTGTTACAGATTGTTCAAGTCTTAGTAGTTGGTAGCTTTGTTCCTTTTGGAAGCATGTTAGTAATTTATGTATTTATTTATTTATTTATTTTAAAAATTTATAAAGCGCGGCGTTTACCCGTGGGTGTCTTGGCGCTATAATTTTGCTGAAAGTCCCAGAATAAGGTGGTATCTTCCTTCAAACGTATTGTTTCTGAGCGGATTATTGGTCAAATAACCAAGTTTTTACCAGTTTTCTAAACTGAAATAACGATGGTACCAGTTTTATTTCCTTTGGGAGTAGGGTTGGGTTCTGCCTGTTGTGGCTTGGAAAACATTATGCCATCCTTTCACTGCGTTATTAGGGGCAGATTTATGTTAACTGGCGCATCCCCAGGGATGCGCCAGTTAACATGCGCCACATTGCGCCACTGCTCCGCCACCCATGGTGCGCCGCATTTATGATGCGGCGCACCATGGTGCAAGTTAGTGAAGATGCGTGACGCATCTCTCGGTGTACGGGCGGCGCATTGCAGGAGTCATGTCGCAAGTGCGACATGACTCCTGCAATGCACAGGAGCCACCTCTTCAATGCATGGTGCGTCACCCTTACGCCTGCTTCAAGCAGGCGTAAGGAATTGACGTAGAAAGTGACTGAGTGAAATCTCATAGATTTCACTCAGCCACTTTTAGGAGGCGTTCCTGCGCAGGAACGCCCCCCCTGCGCAGAAACGCCTCCTTATGGCGCAGGGCTTTACAACGTGACGCATCTCCTAGATGCGTCACGTTGTAAATAGGGCGCATTGTTTGCGCCGCCGTTGCGTCACATTAAGTGACGCAATTGCGGCGCAAGGAGGCGCAAGGGCCTCATAAATCTGCCCCTTAGTTTTTAATTCTTTGTTTAAGGTACTGTTATATACATTCCACCATGGTATGTGGTATTTGGGCTGTGTCCTGTGTCCAGATCTGTGCAGCCTTCCCACCTGGTGGCCTCAAAATAGTCAAGTAGGGGACTTAGTTTTTGTTCATTTGTTTGGTAGTAGGGGCTTTCTGTTAAGAGATTGTAGTGTTCTGCTCCATCAGTTATTGGGATGTATGCTAGTGCAATTCGTTTTTTATTTCATATGCAAAATTGCTACTAGTTGCATATTTTATAATGAGCGTAGATTTTTTAAGATGGGTACAAATGCATTAGTTAAAGTGGCAATAGGAACCTTGGTTGGTGTGTGAGGGTAGATTTTCCAGATGGCTTGTATCATTGACAGTTGAAGTCTATGATCATTTTTTGAGGGTAGTAAATATTAATTACTTGCTTTACTTTGTTAAGAGTTCTATATAGGCGGTGGTTTGTTTGTTTGGTAACAGGGCATATATAAAGTGGATGTTGGTATTGTGATACAGCTGCAAATATACAGAGCTCCCTGCTGCTAATGAGAAGTTCACCTAGGCAGGGAAATGCATACTGTAAAGTTCCTAGGGCAACTTCAACACATGTTTAAAAATACATAATGGAAATATTTAGAAAATTAGAAAAATACAAATATATATATTTTATTAAATATTATCTCCAATAATTCTTCAATATATATACACTTTTGTAACAGTGAAATCACTATTTCAATATACATTCATACTGCATTCATCCATTTACCCATACATAAATATAACATACATAATTAGATTATTCAAATTAATCAATGCGTCTGATATGTGATAATTTCAAACAGGCAAAAAACAATGTTTCAGGTATGATAACATGATTGTACTATTTATACATCAAAGTGATAGATGCACTAATGTGAGATGTGTCAAATGTTTGTCTTTCTACGTGCGTTTTCGGCAGAGATCTGCCTTTTTCGGGAATGCCACTTCAAAATGATTTCTCTGTGAATTGAATATAATTGAGTTGGGTGAGTGTCTCTTCTCCTAAAAGTGAGCCTATAGCCTCAGACAACATAAATTGATTAAATAGACTCTCCACATTTAAAAACTTTAGACACAGAAAAAACGATAAACATTGGTAATAAAAAGATGTGGATACTATCCAGACCTGAGTTGAATACATTAAGGTGCCAATCCCTCAAAGGTGACAGGTGATCTAATAACACCTCTATATTATTTTGTGCCCGGTATTGTTAACCATGGCTCTAACAGAAACTACGAAGACCTACTATGATATGCTGACCATGTAGTGCTGGTCACAATAAATAGAATAGGTATGTCCTCTGTACATAGGAGTCAATTCATTAGGGATGTTCCTTGTTAGGTTAATGTGGGGTCCAGCATCATGAATAAAAATGCTGTATTAATAATTAAGAAGAAAATGGAAAAGGGGTAGTTATCCTATGTGTGCTTTGATAAAGATAACTAAAGTAATGGGCTATTTTTAAATTGTTGCAGACTCCCTCGAGATTGCATTTCTCTGTGATACTGATCTAAAGATGACTAAAGAGAAAAAGGTGGAGATTCTCATACTGCTAATTTTATGCACACATGTGGGGATAGAAACATGGCTGTGGGCGCTATGAGCCTAAAATTCATTCTAAACAATGAGCTTAGGTAAATAACATAATGGCTTACCAATATGTAATGCATGACACCTCTTATTCGTAATATGGAGGGGTCTTGTTAAAAACATTCTGTAGTGCACTGGTCCTGTAGCAAATGCCATTCTCTCTGGCACCCCCAATATCCACCTGGCCCCCTTCAAATCCGTTCTTAAGCTAGCAGCCAGGCTAACAACAAACTGTAGAGGCTTTGACCACATCTCTCCTGCCCTCAAGTCCCTCAAGTGGCGCCCCATTGAAGGTAGATTCTCCTATAAAATTGCCTGTATTACTCACATAGCCCTTTAACAGAGACCCCATCCTACCTCTCAACTAAAGTTAAAAAAGCTGTCCGGGCACGAACACTCTTCTTCTCATACCCCGCCCTACTCAAAAAAGCTGCTTCGAAATCCCGCTCCTTCTCTGGTAAGGCCCCAACCATTTGGAATGCCCTACCCAAGGACCTTCGGTGCATCCCCTCCTTAAAAAAAGAACTTAAAATTAATTTGCTCACTAAATTGTGGGGAAATTAATTCCCGGATCTCCTTTCTGACTACCTCTCCTTCTCCCTCATTAGACTTCTCCACCATCCCACATTCACTCCCCTTTCTTTTTCTCTTGTCACCTCACTCCCCCCTCCCCCTCTCTTTACCACCCACTACCCATCATTTTATGTTATAGATAGTTTTATAGCGCGCTCAAATACTCAGGAGTGTCCTGGCGCGATGCAGAGTGGCAGTAAGCAGAAAAAAGGGAGAGTTTATTCAGTCAGTTTAAAAAGGTGAGTTTTGAGTAATTTTTTGAAGGGCTTGAGGTCCTGAGTGGCCCAAAGCTTCACGGGGAGGGCATTCCAAGCAGCGGCTGCTTTCACAGAAATAGATTACCCGCCCATCATGGCCTTTGAATCCTCCTTGACATACTATTAAATTTACTATTTTCAAAAATACCCTGGTTCCGGCAACTGGCTTCCCTATCGCTGTCTCCATCTGTATGTACCTCAAATCACTATGTTGCCTTAATTGCTCCCTTTATTCTTTTTTTTTTTTTTGTTTGAGCACTTGTACAACTTGTTTTGTTCAAATGCCATGATTGTTTTTTTTATTGTATACTTCCATTGCTGATGTAAAGCGCTCTGATACCCTCGGGTGGAGCTAGCGCTATATAAAACCTTCAAAATAAATAAATAAAAATAAATAGCTATTAGCCTTTTCAACGTTGAGACAGAGGGTAAGTGGCCAGTTACATTTTGTAGAACTCTGGGGAGTACATCTTTTATTTTTGAGTAGTAGGTCTTTGAGAGCTAGTGCTAGCTTCTTTCAGAGTGTCTAAAGCCTCTCTTACTTCTATTTCAGCTATGTTAGCGGGGTGGTTATGTTCCTTAACTTATATTACAGTTGTTTCTTTAGTTGTGGCCCTCCCATAACATGCATTTGAATAATATTTTCTGCATTTCCAATTAGGTTTGTCCACTGTCTGTTTCTCCTGGGGGTAGACATAGCTCATATAACATAATAAAAATGTTCCTTACTGGGTATTTATGAATTATGCACCTTCAGTCACTCTGATGTTTCAAATTCTATGAGAAATGTATTTTAAAAATATTAAACGTAGTGTGATTTTTTAAATTTTGAAACATGTTTTTATATACAACATTGTACTTACATGTTTGAATATGTTAACCATTGTTGGATGCTGAGGTGTTTCTGGTGGTGCTTGCCTATAGTGTTTACTTTGATTTCCTGTAGAAGAAAAATTTACATTTTAATAAATGCGTTAAGCAGCATGTATTTCATTTTGGGGTTTGTGTGGTTAGTGGGCTATTTGGGTTGAGAATTATACTTATTTTAGTAGTCTAATTGAGTTGTATACTTTCATTTTTGGCAAGGTGGTTTTTGGATAATGTTTGAAGGTAGTTGAGTATGTGTTGAAGTTTGTGTAGAGGAGAAATAATTAAAAGAAAATATACATTAATTATTTAGTTATTATGAAAAGTGATTTACGATTATTCTATGCTGTTGTAACATTAAATAGATATTTTACGTACTTTTTGAAGTTGTATTCAGAGCTTTCAATGATGAAGTCCAGTGTTTAGCATCAGCAATCCGGCAGAGATTCCCCTTATTCTTGGTTACATAGTGTTTGTTTAGTTGTGCTTTCAATCTAATTGTTTTTTTTAGTTGTAGCTATTTGTTTTATTTGTTATTACTACTGTTTTCAATTAATTTGTCAGTTTTTTTCTTATATGAGAAACACTAATTAATGTTAAGTTTTGCTCTTAGCCTTGAAAAAGTCGTCTAAAGACGAAACACATGTTGGCTGTCCTTGTTTCTTTTCTCTGAGTCAACACTGAAGAAAATTTAAGAATAAAATAATCTCTGTTTTTCCACTCAACCTGTTTTGTTTTAATATTGTTTACATTACTTTTGACTCACTAGAGTTAATTCTTTGACTACATAGGGTTGTGCTCTGTCAACCCAAATGTCTGTATTTTGTCTGTATATGGGTATCCTATATACATAGTAGCATTGTTGGTGGCACAGTGTTTGACATAGAGCACACTGGAGAATATCCGCTTTATCCTTCTAACTTTGAGACTTAACTACTATAGATGTGCTGGCTGTAGTTTATTACTGCCATCAAGTGTTTTTGGATAAAACTATTTATGCCGAATGCCTATCCCAATAGGCAAACACAACGCAGTCTGGTTATTGATATTATGGCATGTGAGTGCCTGGTCATTCAGTGGAAAAGAGTTCAACGCTAGCGTTTGACCCACTGCGTGGGGAGTGGACCCAGCACCATACGCTTTCGGCTAACCACCCTTATTTTTATAAGTATGACAGAATTAGGTGTGTCAAAAATGCGGGACCTTCCATTAATGTTCACCTGTGCCGGACATAGAATGCCATATTTGAGTTCCTGAGGGTGGGCTTGACTACTTTGTATTTACGTCTAGGCTCCTGCACCATAACTGTGAAGCCCGAGTACAATGCTACTTTGGAACCTTACCATGTGGTGTCCCGCCGCTCTCCAGCGAGACACAGAGCAGTGTCTCTGTCCCAGTAGTTCATAATTCATGCAATTGTGGGCCTGGGTGGGCAGCCTACGTTAGGACGTGGGTCTAAGGTGCGATGGGCCCGTTCCACCACGAAGCCAGGAGTGAAGGCCTCCCTTCCAAGGAAATCAGTGAGTAATGGTTCAATGAAGAGGTCGATGCGGGCAGTATTTGTTGTTTACGGTACCCCCAAAATGCGTATATTATTGCGTCAACTGCACGCCTCTAAATCTTCATTTTTATTAGCAACATCTTTGAGGATGCACTCTACGCGTTCTAGGTGCTTAAGGGATTGCACCGTGCTATCTTCAATGTCTGAGATTCTAGTTCGGCCACATCGAGCCGCTTAACATACACCTTAATTTTGGCACCCAGACCCTCAAGATGTTTGTCGAGAGCATTAAATCTTCCATCAAATGCTCTAAAGCCAGCCCTCATTTCTTGCAGCAGGGAGATGGAATTATTACTTTATTTAAAAGTGCAGTAGTACATTATTCGTATTTAATTTTGCATTCATGTATTTTAATACATACATATTTATTAAATATATATAGTGTGTGTAAGTATAATACATTTGTTGAGTTAAAATATGTTAAAGTTATTTTCTTGAAATAAAATGTGTTTAGTGTTACATTGATTTATTTAATGAGTTGTGCATGTTTGTGATTTTGTTTATATAATTTTTTGCTATATGATGTAAAAATATTTTTAAGGTGTTGATATTTTTTGGGGGGCGATATTAGTGTGATCTATATATATTATTTTCAATAATTTTGTCATTTTGTATGTTTGTTTAATGATTACGATATTAGTCATTACGATATTTTTGTGACCGATATTAGTTACATTGATGTTAATGATTGTCGATAATTGTGTGCCATATTTATGTATTTTGTAAAATAAGCATTGAGTATTGATATTTATGTAATCAATATTTGTGTGTCTATACTTTTTTTAGATCGATATTTTGAGTGTTGTTGTTATGTCATTGATCCCCTCATTATCATTAATGTGCTTCTCTCAGGACAGGTGCAAACTGACATATGTCCTGGGGCAACGCATTAGTGATAGATGGAGTGGCAGAGAGGGCTGCATAAGTGCCCCGGGAGTGCAAACAAGGGCCACATAAGCCCATTCCATCCCCAAGGCACTCTCCATAATGCAGCCTTCAGTATTCAAGAATATTATCAAAAATAGGTGAAAGTCAATGGAAACCTTTGCTAAATAACACACATTCACACCAAGGGCTTAAGGAGAAGTCAAATTCACTGACAAAAATGTTAGCCTGGTCAGTAAAGCAAAAAAACTAAAAATCACATTACTAGGTTATAAAATACAGAAACAGGTCAATCTGCAGTAGATAGTGAAGATATAAAAGATGTAATGCCTATCTACTATGGAAAATGATACAAATGCTATATTCAACCTTCAAAGATCACCAGAAATACATTTCTTAATAATCTCTCCATTCACTGTATTTTAGATAATGCAGCACAAGCTGTCATTACTCTGTGTATGAATACAGATTTAGGTAACATCATAGAAAAGTTTCCGAGTGTTAAGGCTTGCGCAGAAGATTGATCCTCTATGCAATTGTAAAAAAACCTTCTCTCTACAACTGAAAATCCTGGTACATCAATTATATATTCACATTTTAGTTGGCAGAAATATCCCAGCTTTTGTTTAAAAAGGGCCCTGTGGTCAGCTTTCTTAAACCCAGAAAAAATCAAAGGAACCTAGGGGCCCATTAGGATGGCGGGTGGATCTCCCCGCCAAGCTGGCGGTAGCCACCGCCGGCCTGGCGTTGGCGACCTGCCCATCATCCATCCCGGAATGACCCCCGCCATATAAGTATGGCTGGGGGGTCCGCGGCGGACGGAAAGACCGTCCGCTGCTTTTCGACCGGAACGGAAAAGGGTTTCTATGGTGGCGGTGTCTGACAGACACCACCAGCCATATTAGGATGGGTTTTTTAAATGCCTTTCTGTGGCAGCGAAAGGCATGCAAAGTCTGCATTGGGGGCCCGATGCGGGCCCCCATGGACTCCGGGGGGGTAGGGGGTGCACATGGGGGTTCCATGCACAGCATGGCAGGCACTGCGCGGTGCCTGCCATGCTGTGCATGGAAGTGCACTGCATGCCTTCCTGCAATTGTGGCGGTCGGTGCTGAGTGCACTGTCCGACACAACGGTAGGAATGCTGGATGCACCCACCACTGTGGCGAGCGCATCCTAATGCCATGCATGGAACCCCCGCACTTATGGCGGGCGGTCCCTAGTACCGTGAGGATGGCGGGCGGGCAAAGTCCGCCCGCCATCCTAATGGGGGCCCTAGTGTCTTATCATCTAAATACAATGTTAAATGTTGATTATAAAATCCTAACTATCTCTAGGTGACAGATTGAGCAAGATAGAAAAATATCTAACCCAGTAGGCAGATCAAAATGATGTTATTCCTAAATGTTAGTTGGCCTCACATAGTCATCATTTAGTAAAGCAAAAGTGTCAGACATCCTGAAGTTTCTGCTCTCCAAGGAGCATGTCCAGTGTCACATGGATGCGGTTCATTTTTTAGACTTAATAAACAAACTTGCTGTGGGCTGTCCTTGGACAATGTAGCAGATGACTCATTGGTGTCTGGGGAGGTGGAGGAGGTTGGAGTCACAAGTTAACACATATTGCCATTGCTGCCTCCTCATTTTCCTAGAGCTATCAGTGGCTTTCGAGATGGTAGACTACAAACTTCTCATTAAGGCTCTCCAAGAAAGAGCAGCACTTGGCGAGATGGTTCTCGAATGATTCTCATCCTTGCTACACAACTGCACCCAAAGAATCAAAATCAAAAACTTTGCGTCCGACCTGCATCCAGTCAACAAGGGAGTACCGCAAGGTTCAGTGCTTTCCCCGCAACCTTTCAACATTTACATTGAACCCCCCACCAAACTACTTAAAAAAGCCAAACTCTACTTCCATCTTTAGGTTTAAAGCATTTTATTAAGCATTCACAAATGAAAAGAAAAATAAACAGTTGTCACAAAGAAGCAGTGCATAGGATACAACCATATAGTAGCGCACCAGCGCGTTAGGGCTCTGCAAAACGTAACGTTCATCCAAATGTGATGGTTGGTGAGTATGCTGCAACAAGATGCTCCAAAATGAACCAACCCCCCCCCAAACTTCCCCACTCCTCCCCGACCCCACAAAGCCCCCCCCCTCCACCCCCGTCCAGTGCCTCAAACCTTCACCCGCCAGAGCCCCCCAAACCGACCCTCCTCCCGAGCTGCTCCCAGGTCTAGGCACGCTGGCCATCTGAATCTGCTAATGTAGTCAACCTCAACAAGCGGAGATATCTGGGGCATGTAAGTTCTGTGAATTTCCCTACAAGCAGTGAGTGAAACGGTTGCCACAGGTCATTAAACCGCTCCACCTCTCCCGCCACCATAAGCGACAATTTTTCCATTCCCAGGACATGCCATAATCTATGCAACCACCCTGTGGTGGAGGGGAGTGTGGTGGTGAGCCAGTGAATAAGTATATTTTGCACAGCAGAGCCCAGTGCTATCGCAATTTGCCTCCCTCTACGAGACCTCAGAGGATACATCAGCCCATTGGGTAAGCCCAACAGTACGTATGCTGGAAAGCGGGGCAATTCAATATTGAAATTGGAGTCAATCTCATCCAGGACCTCTTTACTGTAGGGGGACAGCAGTGGGCAGTCCCATAAAACATGAGTGAGGGTGCCTATCTGCCCGCAGACCCGCCAGCAAGTGTCGTCGATATTGCGATTCATCTCATGCAGTCTCTGAAGCGTGTAATACCAGTATGTGGACACTTTAGTGAATGTTTCCGTAAGCCCAGTGTGATATGCGGAGTGGCGAGCTCGATAGGGGATGTGGTCCCAGTCCTTGTGGCTTAAGGATCTCCCCAGTTCTCTTTCCCAGCGTTCCCTACCAGGGTTATAGAGGTCAAAGGAGGAAGGCTGCAAGAATTTATACAAATCCGAGATAAGTTTCATATCTGAGGTGCGCGCACGAGCCATTTCTCGTAGGGAAGGAGCTTCCTATCTGCCGACTCACGTACCTGTGGCTGCAGTGTCCAATGGCGCACCTGCATGTAGCGCAACCGTTCCACTTCAGGCAATTGATATTCCTTCCTGAGATCTGGAAACGGAATGACGCTGTCCTGACCATATACATGAAATAGTGCTCTGCATCCCGCAGCCCGCCAGCGCGCGAAGGCCCCTGGTTCCATCCAAGGATGGAAATCCGGGTTATCGATCAGTGGTGTGAACGGTGAGGGGAAGGTGGTGAGTGCGTGAGTCGCGTTCGTGGCGTCCCACACTCTCATCGGGACCCGTGTGATAAAAGACGCGTATAAGTTGGGTGGGCGATGTGTCCTACATAAAAAGGGCACCTCCTGTAGAGTCCGGCCCGCCACCGCCTGGTCTTGGAAAAGCCAGTGTTTGTCGGACTCCCACTTGCTCCACTCCACTAGGTATCGTAATTGTGCTGCCTGAAAATATTTGCGCAGGTCCGGTACTCCCAGTACCGGACCCTGCCATATAAAGCGCGCAATGTCCGCCTGAATCTGCAGTAGCCATCCTTTCGGGGGCTGCAGCGGCAGGGCACGAAACAGGTATAGCACCTGTGGCAAGATGGTCATCTTCACTGCGGCAATTCGGCCCAGCCAGGACAAGGTGCCTTTGCTCCAGCGACCCAGTTCCTCCTTTATTTTCGTACCTAGGGCAGTATAATTTGCGGTCCCCATAGCGGGTAATGTGGGTGCCAGGAGTATGCCCAGGTAGGGCACCAGATCTTTAGACCAGTGCATGGGGAACCGGCCTTGCAAGTCAGTTCTGGTGGCCGCAGTCAGCGAAACATCAAGGGCCGCCGATTTCCCCATGTTCATCTTGAAGCCTGCAACGGCAGCAAAGACCTCAAGTTCATCAATGCACGCAGGGAGTGCCCTCTCTGGATCAGCTAATTTCAGTATGATGTCATCTGCATAGAGACTAATGGTATGAGTGTACTCCCCCATCTTAATTCCCAGGGCATTCGGGTTCTGGCGTATCCTCTGGGCCAGGGGTTCCATATAAAGTGCGAATAGGAGCAGGGACAGCGGACACCCCTGCCTAGTGCCCCTTTTTATCGCGAACTGTTGGGAGCTGCAGCCGTTAACTCGCACCACTGCCGATGGGAACTTGTAGCAATTGAACACTAGGGTGCGAAATTTCTCGCCGATACCCGCTTTCGCTAGAACCTTCTCTAGATATGGCCAATGCACCCGGTCAAAGGCTTTCTCCGCATCAACTGCTAGCAGCATCCTCTCCCCGGGTATCCGGGAGGCTTTCTCTAGTATATGGACAACCCTCTTGGTGTTATCCACCGTTTGCCTCCCGGGGACAAATCCGGCCTGATCCAGGTCCACCAGTCCCGGGAGATGAAGCCCCAAACGGGCCGCCAGGATCCCGTATACAACTTGAGATCGATATTCAAGAGAGAGATCGGTCTGTAGGAACTACATTGCGTCCGATCTTTTCCCGGTTTAGGGATGACCGAAACCGTTGCTTGAAGCAGATCTGGGGGGATGGCTCCAGGACCGGAGAAGGAATTAAAGAGGCGCTTGAGGATCGGGGCTAACGCAGGGCAGAATGTTTTATAGAAGAGGGATGTGTAACCGTCCGGGCCCGGAGCCTTCCCGTGTTTAAGCCTGGAAATGGCTGTAATCACCTCCTCAACTCGAATGTCCCTTTCGAGGTATTCCGCCTGTTCCGGAGTGAGAGAGGGAAGGTCAACCGAGGCTAGATAATCCGCCTCTACTTGTGCCGACGGGGGTTCGCCTTTATAGAGGTCAGCATAGAATCGGCGAAAACCCTCAGCTATTTGGCTGTCCTCATTAACCGATACCCCGTAGGTGTTGATAGCTCCTTCACCAAGTGCCTCTGACGTGCTTCCCTGATTTTGTGTCCCAGAAGCCTGCCACACTTGTCCCCACCCGTATAATATGCATGCTTCAAGCGTAATGCAGCATATTCCGCCCTGTCCATATCTAAGGCTGACAAAAGTTTCCTCGCAGCCTTAAGTTGCTTCCAGATTCTGGGAGCTCCAGTCCTCTGGTGAATCTGTTCCAACTCTCGCACTTTGCTGGTGAGTTCATCCCGCTTCTGCTGTCGTTCCCTATTGTCCGCGGAGGAGATGGCAATAAATTCCCCTCGGAGCACTGCTTTCAATGCTGCCCATTGTGTCGCCTGGGTGGTGTCATTATTATCATTGTGCTCCTGGTAATCCCGTATCGAATCATGAATATGCTTCACCACCGTCTTTTTATGCAACAGGGTATCCCTGAGGCGCCATACCCCACGCTTGGGCGACATCGGTGGCAATTGAAACATCCCCGTAACAGGGGCGTGGTCCAACATAGAGAGAACCCCTATCTCAGAAGCTGTGGCCAAGTCGCAGACCGGCCTTGTGACTAATAGGTGGTCAAGACGTGCATAGGTCTTGTGTGCGTGCGAGTAATAAGAATAGTCTCGGGCGGTGAGGTGGAAGCGGCGCCAAAGGTCGTGGAGATCTAACTCCTCTAATGGCGTTTGTCCGTCTGCGAGATCTCCCCAGTCTGCGGGTACCTCTGCATTGACCTGTCCAAGAAAGAATCGAAGACCATGTTCAGGTCTCCCCCTATGATTATGTGCCTGTCTGGTGTGGCGGTGACATCCACCACGACCGAGTGAAGGAATCGTTCTTGGTTTTCATTGGGGCTATATATCGATCTGATGGTGAATATCAATCCTCCGTATTTGACCCTATAAGCGAGGAGTCTACCTTTCTGTTCTGCAAACTTATGGAGGACCTCTCCTTTAAATGTTCTGGACACTGGAATTGCTACCCCAGCGGTCTTAGTAGTATTGCAAGAGAAAAATTACTTGGGGAACTTGTGGGAGCGCATCCTCTGACAGTCTCTGGCTAGGAGATGAGTCTCCTGTAGGAGACAAATGTCCGCGCGGGTATTTTCCAGTAAGGAGAGCACTGCCTTCCTCTTGACAGGGTTATTTAACCCCTTTGCATTAAGGGTGACTACTGTAAGAGCTGTCATCTGTGTGAGTGAAACCAAAGTTCAAGCAGTGGGTCACAGCCCAAGAGGGGCGGGTGCGGTGCAGATAATGTGTAGGAGCTCGGCGAAGCTGTAATGGCTGGTTCAAAAGCACTGGACGGTCCCTGTTCTTCCCCCCAACCTCTCTCAAACTTCCCCCAAACCACCTACCCTCTCCCTCCCTCTTCCCCAAACCCCCTCTACACCCCAACAAACTCCTCATGCAAACAACCCTCCCTCCAGCAAACCCCTGAAATCCCAACAATTGTCAGTCCCAGTCATGCCCAGCGGGCAAGTCTGTGGTGATTTACTAAAGTGGACGTCTGGCCACTTACTCCCTCTCACTCCTCCCCTCCACCCCCCTCCCTCCAAGACCCGAACCTGCTACATCAGTAAGGCTGTGGTGTTCTCCCCCCGGAGCGTCATTATGCTGTCAGCGCCACATCACCGTTGGAAGCATTGTCTCTGGCCGCTTCCGAGACTGCATTCGCCATGCCAGCTCTAATGGTGGGCGAGTTCGGCCTTCTGGAGCTGGCAGGCCCTCATCTCCGTGATACCCTCTGCCAGCCGTCTCTGGGGCCGCGTCTCTGGCTCGGTGTGGCCATGTCTCCCTCCTCCGCCTTGATCCCCAGAACCTCACATGTGTCTTGTAGCGATCTAAGTTGATGTATCGTGCCATTTCATCTAAAGATAAGGCGGAAGGGGTGACCCCAGGCATAGGACGTTTCATGCTCTCTCAGAAAGTCAGTGGTGATCTTAAATGATTCCCGTTTTTGAAGAGTGATGGCGGACAAGTCCTGATACAGTCCCACAGAGTGACCACGAAAAGTGAACGCGGGTTGTTTCCGAGCCTCTGCCATGATGCGTTCCTTCAGTGGGAAGTCTGGGAGGAACGCTAGGATGTCCAGAGGTGGTGCCGATGCTCGTCGCGGCGGTCCTACCCTGTGCGCTCTATCGATCCGGACTGGGAACTCCGGCGGTTCACCCAGGATAGCCCGAAACAGGTCTCTCAGGTAACCAGCTGCATCCGAACCTTCTTCTGCGGACGGAATTCCCCAGACTTGGATGTTGTTTCGTCGAGACCGGTTCTCAAGGTCCTCATTGTGCTTTTGCAGGTCTAAATACTGGTCTCTGAGGCGCAACACCTCCTGTTGCAGCAGTACGATGTCCTCATCGAGACGGTGGTTTGTGTTCTCCACTGTGGCCACTCGCTCCCCCAATTCTTCCACCTCTCTGCGCACCTCCCGAACTTCACCCGCTACTTCCTGTTTCAATGTCTGAAAATCGTCTCTGAGGGTGCTGAACAGCGATTCAAGGAACAATCTGGTGATAGGCGGTCCCCCTCCATTCCCACCCTGCGACCCTCCGGCTGGGCTTGAGGATGGTTGCCCCCTGTCTCCTCTTTGCTGGGACCTGTTGAGCATTTCGGGGAGGGTGCCCTCTCCCCGCTTGGTGCCTCTGCCTGACGCCATCTTGGATCGAGTGTAGGCCTGCTCTCCTGTCCCCTCGATTCGACACTCCCTGCTCTGCCGGTGCTGTCCGGGGCCAAGCAGGGGACTGTCGCCGCACTAGGCTCCAGGCCTGGCCACTATGGCAGGCGCCATTACGCCGTTCACTCTTCCCGTAGGCCCCGCCGGTCTTCGACTGCCGCGGGTTCTGCCAGGCGCGGGTGTCGCCCTGTGATCGTCTCCTCCGCTTGACCTCGATCACACCGGATGGGGTAAGCACTTTGTGGCCCTTCGGTTCGACTCAAAACCTCTCAGCCGTAGTCGCCAACGTAGGCCTCTCAGGCTGTCCCCGCCATCTTCCACCTCCGCCCAGTCATGCCGCGTGTCACGGAACCAGCAGCCGAGGATCGTTCAGTAGGCATCAATGCAAGCTCCGGGACCTCCAAGAACACCGGATTTTCTTCGGTGCTTTATGGGCGCCCGCCGAGCTGGGGGGCCCCCTCTCTGGGGGGACCGGGGAAGCAAGACGCAGCGTGGGGCTCCGGGCCTATACCCTTCCTGCTCCGGTTCTCTCCCAGTGGGTGCTCAGTCGAGTAGGCCGAAGCTCATGCGCTGCTCACAGCTGCTCCCACGGGGCCGGCCCGGTGGTCTCCGCCGGCATTCAGGGCCGTCCGGGCGTGATGGTGCAATACCTCCTCTGGCTGCACACTCCAAGCGGCAATGAGCGCGGCGTGCGTCCGGCCGACGTGCTTCGGGATCGGCCTCCTCCTCCTCCAGCTTCCCGGGCCGGACCTCCAACGCCATCCGGCGGGCTGTCCTGAGGCTAAACGGAGACTAGGACCAGACCAAGGTCTTCACGTCTGGTTCCGCCACCTCTCCCAGTGCCGTTAAGCTCTGGCGGGGGAGAAAAGGCTATATTTCAAGGCTCGGGCCTAGTCGGATCGGGGAGCTGCAAGAAGAAGCGTCCTCTCACTCCGCCATCTTGGCCACGCCCCTACTTCCATCTTTATGCAGACGACACACAGATCTACCTGGAAACATCATCCAGCAAGGACATCCAAAGACTCAATGACATACATGAGAGACATCCAACACTGGCTGTCTAGCAACCACCTTAAACTAAATCCTAATAAAACCAAAGAGGAGAGCCCTCAAACTGCTGAATGGTTAAAAGCTATTGATGCGCTCAACAGGAACCTCACCCTGGCCGACTCTGTCAAATCACTAAGTATCACGCTAGACCCGAAACTGGACATGACCTCACACATCAAGAACTCACCTAAGTGCTCCTTCCTTAACCTAAAACTACTGAACAAAATAAAGCCTTTCATTCCACCCAATGATCTCAAACAGGCCACCCAAGCATTGGTGTTGTTAAGACTAGACTATGGGAATGCAGTCCTCTCAGGATTAGCAAAATCACATCTTGCTCCCCTCAAAACAACGCTCAACGCAGCAGCCAGAATGGTTACCGGAATCAAGAAATTTGATCACATTGCTTTGGCACTCAGAGAACTTAAGTGGCTCCCAGTGGAAATGTGGGCTAACTTCAGAAAAGCCTGCCTCACACACAAAGCCTTGCACATCGGCAAACCCGAATATTTGGCAGCCAAACTCAGAAAAGCCGTTCAGACCAGGAACCTCAGAAGCTCGAACTCTCTTCTACTCTTTCTGCTGAAAACTCAAAAACAAAAAAACTGCAGCTCGATCCTTCGCCGGGAGCGCGCCCAAAATCTGGAACTCTATTCCCCGCACATCAGAACTACTACCTCTTTTGCAATGTTCAAAAGCCGGCTAAAAATCCTGTTCCTCGACTCCTCTCTAGGGAACCGATAGGGGCAGCAAGAGCGTGGAAGCATACACCTCTCACAGCTTCGACTCTATATCTGCAAGCCGCATAACTGAACTTGCCGCTAATCGACCTACATTATTACTGCATTTTGTGTTTCTCTGCATTGTAAGTGTTGTAAAGCGCTCTGATACCCTCTGGTCTGGCAAGCACAATATAAAACTTCTTCATAAATAAATAAATAAGCACTTTTGGGGCAAGGTGAAAAGAGACAGATAACATTCTGGAAAAGCCAGAATATTCTGGAAGGAGCAAGAAGGTTTCAGAAAGTTCTGGGTCAATAAAAGGTGGGAGGGTTTAGGCACTAGTTATAATACTACACTTTATCTGTCATCAGCAGTTGATGGGTTCTTCACTGCAGTTGCATAGTTGCATTCCTAAATTTTTCTTGTTTTTCTCCCATCCAGGTCCCTAGGATGGTTAGGGCAGCTCATATTACCACCTATCTCCATAGCTTCTGAGTTTTGTGTGTTACCATTCTGAAAATGTTTCTCCAGCTTCAAACACTCCAAGTCATGCGATAGCAGCATGGGCGGCTAACCTTTGTATTTGTATCCTGGTCATCTCTGAACTAGCCACAGCCTATCTGCCTCCATCGCCTGGTAAGTCATTCAATTTTTACTCACGAGACAATATACCATGTGGTACACCAATATATTTTGATTCATGTTAACTTGTCTTATAAAATTGGAGGGTTACCAGTCAGTCCACTGTTGGACGAGGGTCCTTGCTGCATGCCTTCCATCAGTAATGCTCCCAAGACCAGTATGTTGAGGCACTTATGGAGTATTCCTTTTCTCTCATTGTCTCTTCCCTTTTTTCCTCATACAAGTCACTTTCATTTCTGGAATTCATTACATTTTCAATTTGACTAAAATAGGAAGGAATGGAGTTCAGATTGGAGTCCCTGTCGTGAATTTGTATTTAGACAAAATATTGAGTTGAAAATATGGTGATACAGAATATTTTTGTAAACATTATTGGTATTTGTAAGAAATATTTTTTTCAAACATGTTGTTTATAATATTGTTTTTATTAATATAGTTGTACAAAACATAGTTTTACAAATTAATTTAATGTGGTCAGTTAATATATTAGTTTTTAATGGTACTATTGTTATTATAATGCTATTTATGTTAATAAATATAGATTGCAATTTTAAGTGTTTTAGTAATCTATTTTTAAATGTAATTAATTATTTTAAGTTTTGTAGTAGGGAGTTGGGTTTGCTGGGGAATAGGGTAGGAAGTTCATTATATTATAATCATTTACATTTAATGGAATATGTTTTAAATTAATTGTTTTATTGCTTATCAATGATATTAGTTTTTTAATTGTTAATGTATATTTTTAATATATGTTGTTATTTTTAATATATTTTGTTATTTTGTTATTTTTAATGCTTATTTTAATTTTATTATTGATAATAGTATGTTTTATTTTAGTCGCAGGTTCATGTGTTTGCAGGGGAAAAGGGTGGGAAGATACTTAAAGTATAAATAATAGACATCTAATGGTAAGTTTTTGATTGTAAATTACTTGGTTTAATTGAATATTATTCATGATAATTATTACTGAATGGTTTCTATTAGTTTAATTTGATTATGTTAATTTTAATGTTTGTTGTTGGGTTTAAAATAATTCACATTTAATGGTAAGTATTTTTTATAGTAAATTAACTATTACATTGATTATTAATGATATTTATTTAATTGTGATATTATTTTTTCAATATATTTTTTTAATTCAAATTAGTTTTTATTTTATTTAATGTATTTGCAATTTAAAATTATATTCGATGTATTTATATTTTGCTAGTTAATACAGTATTCTAAATCATACTCTAATTTATTATGTTGTATATGTTAAAATAGTTGTAATAAATTATTTGAACTTTTATTATTATTATTATTATACATTGGAGTGGGAATAGTATGGCGCTTATACTGCTTGACGCAGAGATGGCGTTTGATAGGATCTCCTGGAAGTTCCTGTGGGCCGCCATGCGAAACTGTGGCATTGGTGAGAAATATATTTCAGCAATTCAACAGCTATATGTTGATCCCAGTGCTAGGGTATTGATCAACGGGGAGTTAACTGATTACTTTAAAATTAATAGAGGGACTCAACAAGGGTGTCCTTGCTCGCCCCTACTTTTTGCCATCTATATAGATGTGTTCATACATAAGCTCGAAAAAAACGCGCTAATCACCCCTATAAATGTGCATGGCTTAGAAACAAAATGTTTAGCGGATGATATCGCAATTATAACAGGGGATCCTATAACTGCTATGAAGCTTATTGAAAATGAAGCACAAAACTTCGGTAGAGCTTCGGGTTATAAGCTAAATTCCAGTAAGACACAGCTCGTGCTTAATAATAAGATTAAGATGAGAGACCCGAGAATGACTGATAAAGCAACATACTTGGGTGTTAGTATTAGTGCCAATGTCGGGAACATTGTAAATAACAATCTAGAGCCATTAATGCTACACACCAAGAGAGAATTGTCCCGCTTAGATAACCTGCACTTATCTATCGGAGGTAGAACAAATGTAGTGAAGATGTTTTTTTTTCCTAAGTTCTTATATTTCTTTAGAGCAATTTGCTTGGAATTCCCACCACATGTATTTAAGAAAATGGATTCAGTGTTTTCACAATTCTTATGGGGTTATAGTAAACCCCGGAGAGCACTCAAATGGATCACACTACCTAGAGAGCGTGGGGGGTGGGCGTTACCTAATTTTAGGCTTTATTATTGGGCTTCAGTTATGAATTATAGCACAAGATTGTTAAAATCTAACCAAGATGATCTGAGTATCCCTACACCACAATAACTCATCCTAGGGAATGGGAGCAATGGCTGTCTCTGGCGTCATGTTAACGATGATCACCTTAAAAAGGTGAAATTTAAAACCATCAAAAATGTTGTGAAAGTGTGGGGACGGGTAAAAAACTGCTGGGTATAGGGCGATTTTCACATTATACACCGGTTCTTCAGAACTCAGATCTCCCAGAAATATTTCATGACTCCTATAAACGGAACTGGTGTACGCTAGGGATAGAGCAACTTGGATGTTTTTTCTCTCCTCAGGGAATGAAATCATTCGATGAATTAAAAGAAGATTATAATATCCTTAACAGGGATTTCTTTAAATATCTTCAAGTGAGAGATTTTTTGCTAAAAAAAGGGGGTGGCCGTATTAAATTCCAAGCGTGTCAAATCATAGAAAATATGTGTAACAACAAGCCACCAAGAATTGGTGAGATCTATGACAGCTTTAATATCTTACTCCCAGATGATATGGACAAACATGGGGCGGCATGGCAAATTAGGCTAGAAGTTCCACCTAACATTCCACTTTTGGCATATGATTTATCATTAACTTACTTAATGTCCCTAAAATTACAGACACAATTCTACAAAACATATTTTTCGTTATATTATACACCGTATAAAATTTCTAAATGGGGGACAGGTAAGGGCACTACTTGTCCGCGATGTGCACTTACTGCTGCGGACAGTGTGCATATGTTCGCCACATGTAATACTCTATCAAACATTATAAATGAAATGTCTGGGTTTCTTTCGGAGATTACCGGGGTAGGGATTAACATATCAACTGAAGCGATTATGTTGGGCATCACTAATAAAGAACGACCTAGACAGGTGCAAGGGGTGATTTTCGTGGCAATGGCAATCTTTCGACTATGTGTCGCATCAGCTTGGCTCGATCCCATTCCACCATCTTTTCCCCAATGGAAAGCAAGATTACTTGCGACATGTAGCCTCGAGATAGCCATTTATAAACAAAAAGGACGTAATGTTCGGCAGAGAGGAATGAAAATTTGGACTCCTTTGTTAGATTGGACACAGGCGCACTGAAGATATGAACTGAAAATACCTTGGTTAATTGATAAAATGTGTTACCCTACAAACAATGTAACCCAACCTTACTGAGAATACCAATTGTTGACTTACTAAATCAGTATAGAAAAAAATTGTTCGACTAAGAAGGCATTGAATATTGACCTTAATATGTGTTTCTTTTCCTTTCTCTGTTTTCCCTTATCCCCGGTTTATGAATTTGTATATATGTAATGTAAATCTCTTTGAAAATAGAAATTGAATCACCTGTTCCCATGGGGGTGGGGGGTGGTAACCTAGGGTTATAAATAAATTGTTGTGAAAAACTGAATAAAAATAAGTTTAAAAAAAAATTAAAAAAAATAAAATAAAAACGGAGTGGGAATAGTAAATCTAATCCCTCCAATGTCCACCAATTTCCCTGTTGTTGCTTAAACTGGAGTGGGAGTAGTAAATCTAACCCCTTCAAGGTCAACTTTTTTCCTACCGTTGCTTAAACAGGATTTAGAAGAGTAAATGTAACCTCTCTGAAGTCCAACACAAACTCTACTGTTGCTTAGATTGAAGTGGGAATAATAAATCTAACCCCTCTGAAGTTCAGCGCTTTCCCTACTGTTGCTCAGACTGGAGTTAGAATAGTAAATCTACTCCACCGATGTAGCTTAGACTGGAGTAGGAAAAGTAAATCCAGCCACTCTGGAGTGGAACACATGCATTTCTATTACTTAGGGCCATATTAAGAATTTGGCGGTGTGGGAGCGTTATGGCCCCACTCCCGCACCGCCAACCGATGTAGGAACCGCCTGGCAGAGCAGTAATTTTCTCCTGTCTGGCGGGTGGCTCCTTAGTGTTCCCAGGGTGGAGCCTATGAACTAGGCACCGCAATGAGAGTACCTGC
The DNA here is from genome assembly GCF_964263255.1 of Lissotriton vulgaris. Classification (NCBI taxonomy): domain Eukaryota; kingdom Metazoa; phylum Chordata; class Amphibia; order Caudata; family Salamandridae; genus Lissotriton; species Lissotriton vulgaris. Next base: position 292,454,086 of record NC_141697.1, on the reverse strand, counting down.
ATGGCATGGACTGTTGCAGTCCATGCATGCTGGTACTGGGGTGCATGCACATATGGGTGCATATGTTGTGCCCCCATGTGTGCATCTACATGGTGTGAAGCACAAGGGGCCCCTGTAGGGTCACATTTCATGAAGGTTGCACCACTATGAAAAGTGTGGCAGTGAGGAAACTAGTAATATGCTTCACGGGGCGCAGCAGCCATGCCAAGCATATTGTAGCCTCAATAACGCTGCGTCACCACCAGAGATCTCTGATCCTTGGAGCTTGTGGGTGCTAGGGCAGCCTGACCACCCTGGTCATAATGGCGGCGCCCTGTGAGTCTGGCGGTCCATGGCCCACCATACTCATGATAAAGCCCTTAGACAGGAGTGGCAATAGTAACTGGAACCTCTCCAAAGTTCCACACCTTCCCTATTGTTGATTAGATTGGAGTGCAATAGTAAATTCCAACCCATCCAATGTCCAATGCTTTCACTACTGTTGGTTATACTGGAGTGGCAATAGGAAATCTAACCCCTACGAAGTTTAACCCTTTCCCTACTGTAACTTTGCCTGCATAATATATAGTAAATCTAAGCCATCTGAAGTCCAGCTTTTTCTGAAGCGCAGGAGCACTATTCTCAGGCTAGGACTGATAACTACAGCATTCAGCAGTTGCTAAAGGAGGTGACACTTAAGGTCCAAACACTCACAAAGGATATTTTAGGACCACAGCAGAGGGTTGCAAATACTGAGGAGTCTACTACTCAAGCAGCCAGCTCACTGCAGATGCATGACACCCACATCACAGCTATGCAGCTAGAGGATCTTGATAATCGCCCAGAGGGGCAGGAGGGATTAGACCCTGGAGCATTTGTAGTCCCGCTTTTTCAGAAGGCTTTACCTGATTTGGGGGATTGGGACTGGGATTGCCGGCTGCAAAGGATCCATAGACTCCCTTTTGTGCAGTATAAACAGGGGTCTTGCTATCCACAGCCATTTTTTTTGGGGGGGGACATTTCCTCTTCGGCAATCTGTAACTTTGAAAGCTTGTCCTAGCTCCACTGTGACAGTTGACTCTCTCACTATCTTCGAGCAATCAGATATTTGCAAAGTGACAATGAATAGATGCTGGAAATTGCGCCAACGGAATAATCCATTAAAAGCTACTAGGGCACAAGTATTTTTACAGGAGCCAGCATGTTTGAAAGTCCTGTAGGCGGGCAATCAGATTTTTTCTTAACCGAGCAGGAAGCGAAAGATACTATTGGTAGATGGTAAACAGGAGTGTCGGACACAACTTAGAATCTAACAGTGACTTGACTTTGTTCCTTTAGTTGAATAAAGCTAAAAGAGGGGTGGAGAAGTTGGGAGGGGGAGACGGTTTTAGATTTCTTTTACTTGAATGCAGTTGTCTTACCTCTCGCTTCTTGCTTCTTTCTCCTTTCTCCGTGTTTTTTTTTTAACTTTTTCTTTTCTCTCTCTCTCTCTCTCTTTTTTTTTTTTCAAATGGCAAATTGACAAATGGTAATGGTGTGGGCCAGCTTGGGAGTCCTCATACCTTACTGCCTCCAAGAAGCTGCCAAAACAGCGGTAGCTGTTAAAAGGGGATGATTCCTCCTTTACGATACAGGGAGGGGGTAGGGTCGCTAAAGGGGAAGGGGGAGTGGGGTGGGTCATGGAGGGGCAGGAAAAAATCAACATGCGGTACATAGGAAATTAAGAAGCAAGTTTGTGAATAGAGCGTATGAATATGAATATGGAATAAGTACAAGAATGAAGATGCACATTGGGAAGGGTACTAAACAAGATTTTAGGGAATAACTTTGTTTATGGATTAGATTAAGTGTCTCACTTGGAACATTGCTGGTAGAACTAAGTGGCAACTCGTATGTGAAGAGTTAAAAATTTATAGTCCTCAGATAGTACTGTTAACAGTGATGCATCTCTAGTACAAAGACCGCAATCTTCTCAAGCACTTGTAGTATGAAACAGTAGTATGTGCGACACAAGGTACTTCAACAAGGTGTACTGCTATATTAAAGCACAAACGCTTTACATGTACAATACATAAGACATTGGCTAATCAGATGGGTAGATGGGCAATTGCACAGCTTGAAATTAGAAGCAATAAGTATGCTTTATGTTCACTGTATGGTCCTAATATTGACTATCCTACGGTATTGATGTATTGAATATCAAAATGTTAAATTGGGAGGAGGAATGATTTTTAATGGGGGATTTTATTTGTGTTATGGATTATAGTATGGACTCGACTAGATTCCGAGCTACTCAAACAAGTCTAAAAACTCGGGCAGCTATCTTAGAATTGGGACAGCTCCAGTCTATTAGAGATGTATGGAGAAACTTAAATCCAACTATCCCAGGTTACACTTACTACTCTGCCCCACACAGGCTCTATTCCAGAGTACCTATGGCATGGGTGTCAGATCAAATAATGTTGTCATCAGATATGGAAGTATGCCCACGAGTTGCGTCTAATCATAATCCAATACTATTATCGTTTAGGTCTACAGCTGTATGTAAGATACTTAGACCCTTCTCTTTTCCCAGATATCTACTTTCTGATAGCGTGTATTTGGCTAGTATTAGGAAACAGCTTGAACTATTTTTTTTTAAAGAGAATATGGGGTCAGCCTCCCTGCTTACGGTCTGGGTTACTATTAAGGCAGTTATAAGAGGTGCAACCCAACAATATGTATGGAAACAAACCAAAGCGCGTAAAGCCTCAAGGAAGGAGGTCATTCAAGCAATAAGTAAAGCTGAAGAACAACACGCGGAGGTAGTCTTGCGGGGTACTAATGATCAGGGACAGCTGCTTCTCTCTCTAATAGATGTCAGACTAGCTATAAAGAAGACATTTAGGGAGAGAATTGCGGTTAGATTCAATAAATATCGTTTTATGCAATAAGAATATTGTGAACGAATAGGAAGGGTTCTGGCATATAAGGTTGCAGAAGATAGAGCTAAAACTCAAATAAGAACTATAAAAGGGGCAAATGGTACTCTGCATTCACATCCATAGGAGATTTTAAAACAATTTTCCATTTACTATCAAGATCTATACACACCAACTATTGAACCAGAAGTGAATGACATACAACGGTATCTTCAGGGTAGTCATCTTCCAGCCATGAGTGATGAGACATCTGCTTTACTGGAGAATGATATCACGAGGGACGAAATAGGTTTGGCAATATCTACTCTGCCATCTGGGAAGGTGACCAGGAAAGATTCCATACCCATCTAATTTTATAAGCTTTTTAAAGATATTTTGATTCCACCATTTAGTTTGGTTATACAATGTATAGACTCAAGCGGAAAGAAACCAGAGTTATAGAATATGACGCAGATAGGCGACCAGGGAAGATTCCATACCCGTCAAATTTTAAAGATATTTTGATTCCACCGTTTAGTTTGGTTACACAATGTATCGACTCGAGTGGAAAGATACCAGAGTCATGAAATATGGTGCAGATAGTCTTCTTTTTTTAAAAGGACAAAGCTCCTGATAAGTGAGGTTATTAACGGCCATTCTCGCTCATAAACGCTGAAGCCATCATTTTTACAAACATTTTGGTGAATCATCTTGCTCCAATCATGCCTGGGTTAGTATCTCCTCATCAACACAGCTTTATTCAAGGAAGAGACACTACAGCTCATATTAATATGGCGGTGGGGGCTTTCGATAAGACTGGGAAGATGTTAACTCTCCATGGTATAGTTCTTTTGGATGCCAAAAAGGCTTTTAATAGGGTGGGGTGGTATTTCCTGTGGGTTAACATTTGGTGTTAAGGGACAATTTAAGCAATGCATACAAGCTTTATATTATAAACCCTAAGCTAAATTATTATACTCTGGTTTACAGTCACTAACATTTCCAAATTTCTGTGGTTCTAGGCAGGGTTGCACCCTATCTCCTCTGTTGTTTGCTCTATATATTGAGTCATTTATTTGTGCTCTGCAAGTTAACTCTCAAATCACTCCATTAGTGTCAGGTGCAACTTCGTTTAAGGTCACTGCTTATGCGGATGACATTGCGTTTTTTACAATTGAACCAGCGAGAGCAATCAATGCCATTGAGGATGAAGCAGACAAGTTTGGCTCTATTTCAGTGCATAAATTAAACATAAAAAAACACAATGTACTTCTTAATTTTAAACCCGTAAAATTAACTCCTGGAGCTTGCTTCGTAGCTACTTATTTAGAGGTTAAGCTCTCTGCACAGATAGATCAGATATTTGCATTAAATTATGAATCTTTAGTGAAAGATACAGTTAAACAATCAAAGAACTGGCATAAACTCCCTATAGGTAATATAGGATGATCTAATATTATTAAAATGAAGACACTACCCAAATTCTTATATTTATTTCGATCTATCCCCTTGCGGGTTCCAATTTATGGGGTAATCTGATATTACCGGAGGTGTTTCAGGAGGTTGTCAGTAAAAACTGGGCTGGTTATGGGATCACATGTCTTGGGCATCTCTATGATTATAATGGCTTTGTTTCCTTTGAGAATTTGCAGCTTCAGTATAAATTACCTAATCATATGTTTTTCAAATATCTCTAGATTAGGGATCACCTTGTGAGATATCTAGCCCTGACAAAAATATCTACTTCTGAGATTTGGGACTGCTTGCATGGGGAAAAGACAAAATCTACAATAGCCATATGTATGAGTGCTTTATTAACTACAGACAAAGTGATTGTGAAAGACTGGCGGAGCATTGGAGTAAGGTTCTGGCGACGGGGATCACGTCTAGCACTATCGAACAAGCACTAAGCACTGTAGATGACTCAGTATATTCTGTGAGTCTGTGGCTACAGCAATTCTGTACTATATGCTTTCTTTACCATATGCCTGAAGAAATCTCTAAAGGACTCCACCTGGGGTAGGTGGGGATCTGACGATATGTCCCAGATGTGGTCAGTACGCGGCTAGTATAATTCATATGTTTGCAACTTGTCTGGAATTAGAGACACTATGGCAAAAGATTGGCCAAATATTCTCTCAGAAACTTCGGATAGACTCACCTGTTACGGTTACAGAAATTATGATGGGTTACAAGCACACAAATCATAAACTTACGCGGTTATCATCATTGCAGAGGCAAGGGGTATTCTCTGATGAAATTAGATGCAATATGGGGGCATTTAATTTTAGAATCCGGTTTTTTTAATACTATTATTTGAGACATTAATAATTGTAATGTTTTGGTGATCCTTTCTGCTAAATGGTGTATGTTTGTTTGTTCTAAGCTCTTGCGTCAGAGGTTCTTTATTTTGTTTGTTTGCTTCTTGATTGATGTAATACTGTGACAAGTTTGTTGCCCTCTTGTTGACAATAAAGAAAAATGTAAAAAAATAAATGAAAAAAAGGGAACATTTTAGACAAGTGTACAGAAAAAATAACTGAACAGAATTACACCAAATTTGATAGAAAGCTAGATCTTCACAAAGAAAGACTGCTTTCTGTGAATTGATTTAAATGTGTTCAGTAGTTTTTGTTTGATTAAGGTTGTAGAAGTATATCTTTATTTACAAGTAGTCCCGCAAGCATCCAACGGGTTTTCTGCAGGATTGTGAATTAAAAAACTAAAGCAGTCCAATTTGCCAAATAAAAAAATAAAGCATTTTAATTTGCTGGGAAGGAAATTTTCCTATCTACTTTCTGGCCTTCATAGGAGTAAACGTCCAGCAGAGGCTCGTGCTTTGATTGGTTGAAAAAACATGTTGTGTCCACCATTACAGGACTCAGCGACTCTGTCATTGTGTGCTGCTTATGAAAAAGGTATAAGGGGGCAAGGTAGGAGCACCCTGGGTCCTTGGTCTGACCTGTGGTCCAGGGTCTAGCATCTTCAGCAGGATTCTAATGAGATTGGTAAAACTATTTTTTTTACAAAGGAAAGAATGAGAGGTGGGGCCCATGGATGGATGTCCAATGATGAGGCTTGTCTGTCTGTGGGGGTTTGGAGCAGTGGCCAACCCCTGCCGTTCACAGCCAGTGGACTGCATCCAATTTACATGAACATACAGCAAGCAGAGCATTTTGCACAGAAATTTGCACTTACTGAATTTTTGCTCTATTTGGTTAGTGCAATTTACATATTAGCACTTGCGCAAGATAAGATAGCAAATTTCCCTGTGAATTGTGTAATCTAGCACCTGGAGGACAAAGGCACTAGTTATGCATATGAATTAGAAGCAGTACATTTATATTCCATCTCTAAATAATTAGCCATTCTGAAAATGTATAGCTTCTTTTATAAGCAAAGAGGTTTTCAGAAAAAAATTGCCTCTTGCTTTTGCTAAGAAGCTTTTTTTTCACTTTTAGATTCTCACGACCACTGAAATGAGATAAATCGAAGCAGGGAAAGAATGACAGTAACATCTAATTAAGCCCCCTCCCTTTTCTTTCCAATTGCTTAAAAGATGCGAGTCGGCATGTTCCAAAGTTTATTGGAATCAAGACACATGAGCTATATCTGGAGATGACTGTTGGTTCTTATTGAGAGCGTGAATTGTCTCCAATCATTGTTAGAGCATCTGTTTCACATTTTGACAAGCACACTTATCTTTTCCTTCATGTTCCTCTCGTGGAAAAAAATAATGAATAAATTACAGGCAAATGACAAAACATGTTGATAATCAAGATAAAAACACAAATGAACTGGAAGAGCCGTGTTTCTTTACATGAACTTGCAAATTGCTTTTTTTTGTAACGGTGACAACTTGATTCAGAAGCTAAAAATATTGCAGGCGGATATTAACATTTTAATTGTTCGGAAAGAGCGAGAATGGAAGAAAGATTTCTCTCGGCCCAAAGGGATTTGACTCATTTGAGCAACTATTTCTAAATGCAGGGTGCACACCTACCTTGCCAACTCTAGTCATGCTAGATCATCTCACGTATAGCTGAATTGTTCATTTTTCCCATGCATTATGTCCTTTTCAGAGTCACCGGTGAACACCGAGGTTAATTTGCAAACAATATTTTTGATTTTCGCTCGCATTGTGCACTTAGTAGTCATAACGAAGAGCAGAAAATGGGTTCAGTTTCTGAAAGGCTTTACCAGTGCACACATACAGCCAGATTCATCAAACTAAAATCGGCTCGCAAAGGGCCAGATTCTAAGAATCTGGCCCTTTGCGAGCACTATTTTTGCCTTTGGAATTTATCATCCCAAATGCAAAAATCGCAATTCTAGAAATCGCTAAATTGCGATTAATTTCATTTAAGGAATCTCAATTTGAGATTCCTTTAATGCAATTTATGAACCATTTTTAAATTGCGAATTTGCAATCTGGGGCCGCTATTTACCGCGAAGTCTAACTAAGTGCTTTTTTCAAAGTTTCATGTTGCGCACACACATGCCCTAATGGCATGTGTGTGCGCAACATATGTGCACACATCAATTTCAGGGGTGCAACAGGGTGTCCTTTGGACACCCCTGCACCCTTGAAATCGCAATCTCAATTTGCGAAACGCTAATTGCGATTAGCAAATTGAGATGGTCTTCCCATGGTCTTCCCATTCATTGCAAAACTGTTATTTGGATAGCTGTGACAAATGCAAAAAGAACAATGTCATACATTCACTCCAGTACAGAGATCTGGGCTTAAATCCATTGGTTTCTTGCTCCCCATGCCATTCTAGTTTGAACCCAGTCATATGCAAATCAGTCTTGACCATGCGCCCATTGGGAACGGTCCACCCCCAACTGCCAGACAAGGTCCTCCCTGGCCTGGAAACAAGCATCCTAGGACCGGTTTTGGGGTTTCACCCCTAATCACCAGCAGTGCTTAGAAGCATGTTGGCTGCTCTCTTCTTGCCTCTGTATAGGTTACTGACTTCTGCAATCACTGGCAAATGTCTTCAGGTGGCATTGGCCTCAAGTGGAATAGAGACTAATTGAGGACTAACTGTTGTTTGCATGGCCATCAGGAGAAGGTTGATACTGCTTGGCTGCATGGTAGCTGCTGTCTTTGTGCTCCTGAATAGGCTATTAGCTTTGTTGTTCCCTGGCAGATTTTGTCAGGTGACATAGGCCTCAATAGAGACTAATTGAGGAGTAACTGTTTGCTCGACAAAGTGTGAGGCTGTTTCTCTGCTTCTCTGAGGGGGCATCTCTGAATGAGGGAAAATACCAGCTCATTTTTTAGATAACTCTGGTAATGCATGTCAGAAAATCTGTTGATGACTAATTCAAATATAGCTGCTTAACCTCATTAGGTGCAAAAGCAATTATCAGGAAATCACTCAGGGTCCATTTATGAAAAGTGTCTCATAACTGCATGAAAACAGAGAAGCAACACTTTTCAGTGCGCCCTCCTGGCAACACCATGGATGCGCCATATTTACGGTACAGCGCTCCATGTCGCAAGGATTTACAGATACATCAGTATTTCTCATGTATCTGTAGGCGCAAAAGCTGCACATTGCTAGGGTGCGTCTGATAACAGGTACCAATCCAGTAATGTGTCCTTTCACTTGGGGTAAGCTCCATGTGAAAGGGCCTGCACCACTACTTATGCCTGTTTTGAGGTAGGTGTAAGGATTTGACTCAGTGGCGTTCTGGAAGTGTCGCAGTGAAATCTCATAGATTTCACTACAACACTTCCATGAGCTTTTTCTGCACCAGAATTTCCACCCTGCATACATTATGACTGTTGCAGGTATAATGTAGCACAGGGGTTTACAAAGTGACACATCTGCCTAGATGTATCGCTTTGTAAATATGGTACAATCTACACATATTTTACTCCACCGCAGCACCACAAAAAGTGCTGCAATGGTGTCATAAAGGGCTTATGAGTAAGACCCTGAGTCTCTTCTCTCCACATTCATTTTGCAAATAATGTTTTACCTGTTTCAAGAGAGGAAGCTCTCGTTTGTAGCAGTAATAGGTAATGTAAGAACTAGTTGTGAAAGATCCAAAACCTGAGGAAACGCTCCCGGTAGATACATGAGAAATTGCCTGACAGAGTGAAAATCTGGTATATTTGTTGTAAGTAGATTAGGTAGCCAGCAGGACACATCTTCAGGTTATTAGGATAGATTTATTATGACAGTATAAGATAATACACAGCAGAGCAGTAAACTTCACAGCTGACCAGGCCATCAACTGCCAAGGCTGGAATCTTAACATACAAGGTAGAACACTCTTAGGTACTATGGGAGGTTGGGAAGATAGAAACACTAAGAAAGGACTACTGACACCAAGTAGCCATATTGAAGTAAGTATAAATATACAACAATAGACATGTTTTTGCAGTTTCCAGTTCCTATTGTAGAATACTTTTTATATACTACACCCTCAGGATATTTGTGAACAATAACTAGTATAGAGGAAAAGTCACAAAAATGTGCAGCTTTTGGATTGAACATTCCAGCAGCAGACATGAGGCCCATGTTGTATGTAAATCAAGCATCAAACTCATTTGCATATTTATCCAAAGTAAAGAAATAAACTTCCTGCTTTAAGCCCTCAGTGGAGTTTCACTTTCGGAGACATCAAAATGGCTGGATCTTTTCCCTACAGAGGTACTGAGAAAATAATCTGTGAGTTTGTTGCTCAATTTATGGTGTCTCCCACGGTGAAGTCCTTGGGTTTGATTTGTTGTGAATCTCAATTCCACACTGCTCTGCTAAGTCCTTAGCCTGACTTAACAATTCGGTCCTCTGACTGTCTCGATGGAGTTTCACTAAATCACTTTTTGTTAACTTAATTCGATCACATGCTCTCAGCAAGTCAAGGACTTTGCTCTGTAGTATTTTGTATAGACTAAATCTTTTGGAGTATGATTTCCATGCACTGCAATGTAAGCAAGAAACCAATCAATCAATCAAAGTACTTGTAAAGGTGGCTACTTACCCGTGAGGGTCTCAAGGTGCTGAGGGGAGGGGGTGCCGCTACTGCTCGAAGAGCCAGGTCTTAATGAGTCTTCTGAAGGCGAGTAGGTCTTGGGTCTGCCGTAGGTGGGTAGGGAGGGTATTCCAGGTCTTGGCGGCAAGGTATGAGAAGGATCTGCCGCCAAAGGTTGTTCGTCGGATGCCTGGAACAGCGGCGAGGGCGAGTCTGGCGAAGAGGAGCTGGTGGGTGGTGGTGTAGAAGCTGAGTCTGCTGTTCAGGTAGGCTGGTCCGGTGCTGTGGAGTGCTTTGTGTGCGTCGGTGAGGAGCTTGAAGGTGATCCTCTTGTCGACGGGGAGCTAGTGTAGGTCTCTCAGGTGGGGGGTGATGTGGCTGCAGCGGGGGACGTTGACAATTAGTCGGGCGGACGCGTTTTGAATGTGTTGTAGTCATTGTAGGTGTTTGGCTGGGATTCCTGCGTAGAGTGCGTTGCCATAGTCCAGTCTGCTGCTTACGAGGGCCTGTGTCACCGTTCTTCTTGCTTCGGTCAGGATCCACTTGTAGATCCTGAGGAGCATGCAGAAGGTGTTGTAGCAGGAGGAGGAGACGGCGTTGACCTGTTTAGACATGGAGAGGGTGGAGTCGAGGATGAATCCTAGGTTGCGTGCATGGTCGGTAGGTGTCGGTGCTGTTCCGAGTGTGGTCGGCCACCAGGAGTCGTCCCAGGCTGAGGGGGTGGGTCTGAGGATGAGTACCTCCGTCTTGTCCGAGTTCAGCTTCAGACAGCTGTTCCTCATCCAGTAGGCGACGGCCTTCTTTCCCTTGTGGAGGTTGGTTTTGGCGGTGTGCGGGTCATTGGTGAGGGAGAGGATGATCTGGGTGGCATCAGCGAAGGAGATGATATTGAGGTCGTGTTGGTGGGCCACTTGTGCGAGGGGGGCCATGTAGACGTTGAACAGAATCGGGCTGAGGGATGAGCCCTGGGGAACGCCGCAGATGATGACTGTGGCCTTGGATCGGGAGGGCGGGAGGCGGATGCTCTGGGTTCTGCTGGAGAGGAAGGACATGGTCCAGTCAAGGGCCTTCTCTTGGTTTCCGGCTTCTAGGAGGCGTGTCTTTAGAGTGCGATAGCAGACCGTGTCGAAGGCGGTTGACAGGTCCAGGAGGATGAGGGCTGATGTTTCGCCGTTGTCTAGTTGGCACCTGATTTCGTCTGGGGTGGCAATGTGGGCTGTCTTGGTGCTGTGGTTTCGTCTGAACCCGGACTGGGACGGGTACAAGATGTTGTTGTCTTGCAGATGGCGGGCCAGTTGCATGTTGACGATTTTCATGATGGACTTCGCCGGGCACGGGAGCAGGGAGATGGGCTGGAAGTTCTTGAGGTCCTTGGGGTCCGCTTTGGGCTTCTTGAGGAGGGCGTTGATATCGGCGTGTTTCCAGCTTTCCCAGAATGTCACTGTTTCGAAGTAGATGTTGATGACCTTCCGTAGTTGGGGTGCGATGGCAGCGTCTGCTTTGTTGAATACGTGGTGTGGGCACAGGTCTGACTGAGATCCTGAGTGGATGGAGTTCATTACCTTGCGTGTCTCGTCGTCATTGACGTTGGACCAGGAGTTCAGGCGGTTGGCGCTGGTGGTGTTCACAGGGGAGGTGGGGTCTGTCGTAGTCAGGGCAGTCATGGTGTTGAAGCTGTCATGGATGTCAGCGATCTTGCGGTGGAAGAAGATGACCAGGGAGTTGCACAGTTCTTGTGAGGGCGGTATGTCGTTGGCGTTGGTGCTGGGGTTGGAGAGTTCCTTTACAATGCTGAAAAGCTCTTTGCTGTCATGTGCGTTGTTATCCAGGCGGTCTTTGAAGGAGGATCTCTTGTCTAATCTGATGAGGTGGTGATGTCGGCAGGTGGAGTCCTTGTGGGCGGCGTGGTTGTCCGGACTGCGTTCGTGGAGCCATATCTTCTCAAGTTTCCGGCATGCACGTTTGGAGGTCTGCAGCTCGTCAGTGAACCAGGTGGCTCTCTTGGTGGCATGGTTGTTGGAGGGTTTCTTGAGTGGGGCGAGGGTGTTGGCGCAGTCGTCGATCCACTGTCTGAGGTTGCGGGCTGCGGTATCTGGGGTTGGTGGGGTTGGTGGGTGGGTTTTGGACGAAGGTGGTGATCAGCTGGTCTTCGGTGACTTTGCTCCAGCAGCGGCGAGGTAGCTGTTGGGTGCGGTGGTGCATGGTTGGTTTATTGAAGGTGAAATGGATGCAGTGGTGGTTGGTCCAGTGGAGTTCGGTGGTGTGGTCGAAGGTGACGTGGGTGCCTGTAGAGAAGATGGGGTCCAGCGTGTGGCCGGCGACCTGGGTGGGTGCGGTGATGAGTTCTCTGAGGCCGAGGTTGGCAATCAGGGTGGCAGAGTTGGTGTTGTTGTTGTTCTCGAGGTGGAAATTCAGGTCCCCGAGGAGGATGTAGTCCATGGAGGGGAGTGCGTGGGTGCTGGTGAGGTCGGCGATGGAGTCTCTGAATTGAGCTCGGGGTCCGGGGGGTCAGTAGATCAGTGTTCCTCAGAGGGTGGTGTTGGGGTCGATGTGGATCCGGAACTGTAGGTGTTCGGCTGTGTTGAGGGTGTCATCTGCCTGGGTGGCGACCTTAAGGGTGGACTTGTGGACGATGGCTATTCCTCCTCCGATTCCGTTGGCGCGGTCCCTGCGGGTGATCTTGTAGCTGTCTGGGATGGCTATGGCGATGTCGGGTGGTGAGGAGTCGTTCCACCAGGTCTCGGTCAGGAAGGCCACGTCTGGGGCGGAGGTGTCGAGCAGATCCCAGAGCTCAACGGCGTGTTTGCGTGCGGAGCGGGTGTTGAGAAGTATGCAGCGGAGGTGATTGGGTCCAGTCCTTGGAGGTTTGGTGGCTCTGTCGCAGGTGAAGCTGCAGGTCAATCAATCAATCAATCAGTGACACTTATAAAGCGCGCTACATACCCGTGGGGTCTCAAGGCGCTGGGGGGGGGGGGAGCCGCTACTGCTCGAACAGCCAGGTCTTCAGCTTCTTCCTGAAGGAGAGGTGGTCTTGGGTCAGGCGCAGGTCGGTCGGGAGGGAGTTCCAGGTCTTGGCGGCCAGGTGGGAGAAGGACCTTCCTCCTGTAGTCGCTCTTCGGATGCGGGGGACGGCGGCGAGGGCGTGGTTGGCTGATCGGAGGTGGCGTTTGGGAGCGTAGAAGTTGACTCGGCTGTTGAGGTAGCTCGGGCCTTGGTCGTGTAGGGCTTTGTGTGCGTGGGTGAGGAGGCGGAAGGTGATTCTTTTGTTGACGGGGAGCCAGTGAAGGTCTCGCAGATGTCCGGAGATGTGGCTGGTTCGTGGGATGTCGAGGATGAGTCTGGCTGAGGCGTTCTGGATCCGCTGGAGTCTCTTCTGGAGCTTGGCGGTGGTCCCGGCGTAGAGGGCGTTGCCGTAGTCCAGTCGGCTGGTGACGAGGGCCTGGGTGACGGTCTTCCTGGTCTCGGTGGGGATCCACCAGAAGATCTTCCGTAGCATGCGTAGGATGTTGAAGCATGCCGAGGAGACGTTGTTGACTTGCCTGGTCATGGAGAGGGAGGAGTCCAGGATGAAGCCCAGGTTGCGTGCATGGTCTGTCGGTTTGGGTGCGGTGCCCAGGGCGGGAGGCCACCAGGAGTCGTCCCAGGCGGAGGGAGAGGAGCCCAGGATGAGGACCTCCGTCTTGTCCGAGTTCAGTTTCAGGCGGCTGGTCGTCATCCACTCGGCTACCTCTTTCATCCCTTCGTGCAGGTTGGCTCTGGCGGCGGCGGGGTCGTTGGTCAGGGAGAGGATCAGCTGGGTGTCGTCGGCGTAGGAGATTATGCTGAGGTTGTGTTTGCGTACGATGGCCGCGAGGGGGCTCATGTAGACGTTGAAGAGGGTGGGGCTCAGAGATGATCCTTGGGGGACGCCGCAGATGACTTCGGTGGCCTCTGACTTGTACGGTGGTAGGCGGACTCTCTGTGTTCTCCCGTCGAGGAAGGAGGTGATCCACTCCAGCGCCTTGTCCTGGATTCCGACGTTGCTGAGGCGCCGTACTAGGGTGCGGTGGCAGACCGTGTCGAATGCCGCGGAGAGGTCTAGGAGGATGAGGGCCGCTGTTTCTCCATTGTCCATCAGGGCTCGGATGTCGTCGGTGGCGGCGATGAGGGCGGTCTCGGTGCTGTGGTTGGCTCGGAAGCCGGACTGTGAGGGGTCGAGGGATCCGTTCGTCTCGAGGAAAGCGGCCATCTGCTTGTTGACGGTCTTCTCGATGACTTTGGCTGGAAACGGGAGGAGCGAGATGGGGCGGTAATTCTTGAGGTCGGTGGGGTCCGCTGTTGGTTTCTTGAGTAGGGCGCTGAGTTCGGCGTGTTTCCAGCTCTCGGGGAAGATGGTGGTGTCGAGGGATGTGTTGATGATGTCTCGCAGGTGGGGTGCGATGACAGCGTCGGCTTTGTTGAAGACGTGGTGAGGGCAGGGGTCGGTCGGTGATCCGGAGTGGATGGAGTTCATCGTGCGGATGGTGTCTTCGGTGCTGATCGGGGTCCAGGCGCGGAGGGTGGTGGTGGGGGGTGGTTGTTCGGTCATGGTGTGCGTTGGTTGGTTGTTGAAGCTGTTGTGTATGTCCGCGATCTTGTTGTGGAAGTATGAAGCCAGGGAGTTGCAGAGGTCTTGCGATGGGGTGATGTCGTTGTTTCCTGCGCTGGGGTTGGAAAGCTCTTTGACGATGTTGAAGAGTTCCTTGCAGTTGTGTGCGTTGTTGTCCAACCGGTCCTTGAATGCTGTTTTCTTGGCGGCGCGGATCAGCTGGTGGTGTTTCCGGGTGGCAAGTTTGAAGGAGGTCCTGTTGTCCGGTGTCGGTTCCCTTCTCCAGACTTTCTCGAGGGCTCGGCAGTTCTTCTTGGAGCTCTTGAGTTCGTCGGTGAACCATGGGGCTTTCTTGCTGCCGGGTCTGCTGGGCGGGGTCCTCAGTGGGGCGAGTTCGTCCGCGCAGTTGCTGATCCACTTCGTGAGGTTGTCGGCGGCCTGGCTGGGGTTCGCTGAGCTGGCAGGAGGGTGCTGGCTCAGGGAGGTGGCGAGCAGGTGTGGCAGGAGAAAGGTCCGTGAGTCCGTTTCGGGGCGGATTGGAAGCAGGTGTGGTTTCGGCCGGCGTTGAGTGCGTAGAGGGTGCTGGCGTCGTAGCGGAGTCTGGTGTTGTGACGTTCGCGGGGTCCTGTGGTTCTGGCGCTGGGGCGTGGTCCAGGCACAGACGGGCTTGCCTTTGGCGCGCCTTCTGTGCGGCCTCCGTAAGCGGGGGATAGGAAGGGAGGAGCAGCTGGGAGGCGGGAGCAGGGTGGCCAATGGGGAGCAGGGGGGCGGGCCACATGGAAGTAGCGGCGGGAAACGACGGGAAAACAGGCGGGCGGCAGGGAGCTGGTAGGAGGCAGCTGGCGGCCTTGTGGTGGTGTGGGGAGCGACCTTCCTGCGAACAGGGTCAGAGTTTTCCAGATCTTAAGAAGTCCCTTGGCTTCTGAACCAGCCTCCTTGTTACTTTGTTGTGAATTTATTACATGAAGAGGAACGATAATAGTTTATTTTTGCTTGGACACTATTAAAACAGTCACAATGGATGATTCATCATAGCACTGTGCACATTTCTTCCAGTCAAGTCCGGCTTTCTGTACTGCTTCAACAATGGCTGCAGCAAGGATGAAGGTAAATACCTTCTCCATATGCTAACTCCCTAGAACATTTCCATTAACAAAGCAGATAATGCAACCCAGCTGCTCTTTATGTGAGATATCTTTGGTTTCATCAACTAGCACACAAAATATTTTGTAACTTTTTTGACTATACCCTCACAAACAAGTGCTGTCACCACAGATATCATGTTGCTTTGTTAATCAGGAGAGGTATAGTGCCATATAATTTTTTTTCTTTTAGCTTCTCATCTTTATCAGAAATGATGTCTAATAATTCAATAAATCGGCCCCTATTGTGATGGTGCTCAGTGTTTTTCTTGGCAAGGAAGGCAAGCCCTAGACAACCAAAGAAACATACTACGTTCAGTGGCTGCTCCACATGTTGTCTATTCTCCTCAATTTCCTGCTCTGTACTTCTTATTATAATGGAAGAAACTGGCTGCTGAGTTTGTAGACTGCTTCCATCTTTTGAAGTTGGTCCAAGCAATAACTGATGATTTATGCTTCCCTGATGTTGAATATTTGGACAAAGAACGGGTAAGTTTTTCCCACATACTGACACCAATATCAACAAATGTAACATTGCCAAGTTCAAGTCCTCCTCTTCTCACAGAACCAGCACTAAAATGCATGTATGTAAAACAATAAAAAGCATCTGACTGAATACTCTACCCAGGAATGGTTTTGTAATCCCCATTAAACCTGCGGCATGCAGTTAAGGGGATTATTTGAAGTTTTGGTTGCACTGGGTCACTAAGATGATTCAGTGACAAGTCGTCTGCCAAGAATTCACTTGCCAGGAGGGATTTTGATATTGATGTCTGGCTAGTTTCTTTGATTCCAATTGCCTTTATAATGCAGCTGCTCAAAAAAGAAGAACTGTCATCTAAGCTAAAATGAAGATATAACATATATATGTTTTGGCCAAACCAACTCTAATTAAATGATACGGGACGCATATGAGTGGGGTGAGAGTTATATGTCAAAATAGATGTTGAAAAGTGTTTTTGTGACTTCTCACTACTGCATTTCTCACCGGCACCACCTTTAAATGTATTTGTGTATTCAAGGGAAGCACAGCAAGTTATCATACGTTTAAAATATTCCAGAAGGGATGTTGTTAGACCTGGCATCTTTTGGCATGTATCCCCTGTCTTTTTGTTTTCTGACCTCCCGGTTTTGACCCTGTTTTTAATGACTTAGTGTCTTTGCGCACTTACTCACTGCTGTTCAGTGTTAAAGTGCAAGTGCTCCTTTTGAAAATTGTTATTATGGATTGTTGTTTCCATGATTGGCATATTGGATTTACTGGTAAGCCCCTAGTAAAGTGCACTGAGTGTGCCAGGGCCTGTAAATCAAATGCGACTAGTGGGCCTGCAGCACTGATTGTGCCACCCACATGAGGAGCCCTGAAATGTTAACTCAGACATGACACTGCAGGGTCGGCGCACAGTTAGAAACTGTCTTGGTGACCTGGCAAGTCCACCCACTAGCCAGGCCATAACATTTCCTTTTCTTACATATAATTCACCCCTAAGATGGGCCCAAGGTACCCCTGTGGGCAGGGTGCTGTGTATGTTAAAGGTTGGGCATGTACTGGTGTGTGTGTGTGTGAGACATGTCCTGGTGGTGAATTACAATGCATTTTGCGTTTTACCACTGCACATGTATCTGTCCCTTAGAAAAGAATAGAAGTTTTCCTTATAACCTCTTATAAGCATAACTTCCCATTGGGACAAGATAGGGACAAGATAGGTAAATGGAGTTTAGTATGCCTGGACCATGTAAAAATGCATCTTTTAGTGAAGATGATTTTTATGTTCTGTGTTTGAAAATACCACCTTTAGAAAGAAGGCATTATCATGCTTAGCCATCCTGTGTGCCTTTGCTAGGTTTGTGGATGAGTCAAGGCTGGGCTGAATTGACCTGGGCTGCATTAAGAGTACTGGGAGTAGATTTCGTTGCACCTGAATGGGCCCAGTCTGCCTTGAACAATGGTGTCTCCACCTCCTGCAAGGAAGCTGGGCCAGAGAGGACAGAAGTGGTTTGGACTAAGCACAGACACTCTCTGCCGGAGAGAAGAAAGGGATTTTGGGTATAAATATTGGGGCCCAGACCCCAACATTTTAGAACTCACTGGAATCAAGTAACCTGCCCGGAAGAAGAGTTGAAAGAGCTGCCAAGAGTACTGCCCCTTTGCTGTGTTTTTTTGTATTTTTTAGTTTGTCTGCAGTTCCTGCTTCTGCCTTGGGCAGTGAAAGGACTGGACTGAACTTTTTTACCTGTGCTGAGTATCTCCAATGGGCTTGAAGTAGAGATTGCCTCCTGTTCTGAAGTCTCAGATAATGCAAAGACTTCACCAACCTCTGTGTACTGCTACTGGAACCTCTGTTTCAGTTGCCACAGAGAAGGGAAACACAGCCAACTCCGTCGCTTGCTACGTGTCCTGACAGCACCACAGAAGGCAACATCTGCATCTCACGCCAAACCTTGGTCTCACTGATACCAATGCTGCCGGCACCGAGCTGCTGCCTGCACCATGTGCTGTGGGCACCGCACTCCGTACCACCTTGCTTCCCTTCGCCATCGTGGTCTCACTGACTCCGTCGCTGCTGCTGACTTCAACACCCATAATCACATCATGACTGGGGACACCGCTCGTAGGTTTCACAATGCACAACCTCATTGCACACAGCAGTCTGGGCCGACCAACTTCAGCTCCCGCTAACCCACTCTGTCACTTGCACCGCAACCTGTCAGCACCCCATCGAGCACTTACTTGCCCTGCACCGTAATCCTTGTCTCACCGACGCCGTCTGGATTATCATCACCAAGCCGTTGGCTGCATCTCATCAAGAGGGCACTTCACCCTGCACAGCTTCCATTTTGCAAAACAACTGCAATGCTTGCCATGACCAGCACCCACCAACGTGCTAGCCAAAATGATAAAGGTACTGTTACCAAGTCTGTCCAAGCTTTCTCTAGCCTGTACCGATGCAGTCGAGTGGAAGTGTTAGACTCTGTTGTTTTCAGCATTGAGGTAGCCCCGGACGGAGCTACCGACTCATACGAACTGTGTTTTTGAGGTATATCTTCAATGTTAAGGATATCTGGCAAAGTGTATATTTTTAAAAGTACTGTATGGTGGATTCTTATTGGTTTGACCTTGCTTTGGATATATATAAATATTGGATGTTTTTCTAAACTGATGTAGTGTCCTTTTGTAGTGTTTTCACTGTATTAATGTTGGTTTTGTGCAAATGCTTTACTCACTGCCTCTGAGATAAGTCTGACTGATCGTGCTATGCTACCAAGGGGGTGAACAGGGGTTATTTTTAGAAGTGTATCCCCCTTACCCTGACTAGGTAGTTTGGACAAAGGAACCTATGTCTGCCAACTAGAGACCCCCAATTATAACAGATGTTATTTCCTTTGATATCCTGGTAGTGTATGCATGATCGACTTGTAAATGTACATGTAACATGAGAGGTGTTTGAGGCTTGCCTGGCTTTAACTCTGGTGGCACCCAGTGTGTCAGTCTTTGTTTGCCCCTCTCTCACATGCATTTTATTGTTTTATAGCGCAACTCATATCAGTGTATGGTGTCAGAGAACTTTACGCCGCACACAATACAAAGCCAAGGAATCATGCATGTGTCAATCAGTCTTTAGGCTCTTCACAGCTGGGCTTCAGCGATGCTGATCCTACTCATTCCCTTCCCTTGGCCGGCCTCAATCTGCACTCATTATTGTGTCCATGGGTGGCCCAAGCCAGCCACTATCCAAATGGCCGGCCCAGCATGGGACATGTAAGGATGCTGCCAGCCCCACCTATCAGGTGGTGAGATTACAAAATTCCACCTGCTTTGAGAGAGTGTGTTTATGCGCCACATAGCCACTGGGGACCCCAGACAATACAGGTCAGCTCACCATGAAACCTTTTACAATTGGCATACACCTGAATAAAAAACAGCCACAACTGGGCCTCAGGCCCTTCGCCCGTTGCCGGAATGCCCGCTTTACCAATCCGACCCTAGGTGTCAGGGAAAATGTTAATGGGGTACTGTTTCTTACCTGGATCAACACTGTTAATTCGAAATGTGATGTTGGCCAAAGTGAGGGAAACTACCGCAGGAGGATAGGGATGAAAGTGAGGTGCCAGGTGGGGCAGAACAAATAATTATGCCAGGCAGCCACAGCCATCAATTACTACCACTGGCTGTTTCTGCTGGCCTGGAAGGCGGTCGTCTGCAAAATGCACATGCAATGCACAGCCTATGAGAGAGAGCACCACCAAAAGGTCGTCTGACGACTTGGAAGGAGGAGAAGCTGTGGTGTGTGACAAGGTGAGGGATGGTGGGTAAAGACTGCCGGGCAGGATAAACTGATATGATTGGTGTGATGTTATACAAGGGCCATTATTGGTAGTGCTTTCACACACTCCTACTGTTTGACGGCCCTGTGAGCAAACACACCAATGGGGTGGTCACATGGTGCGCAAACACACCACTAGTAATATGATGTTAATTTGTATATTCAAAAAAATAATAACTAACCATTGAGTGCACGTAAGTACTGGCTGGCTGCCCTGGGATGATTATGCTGGCCAAGAGGTCGCAAGCAAGGTGGCCGAGGTTGAAACGGGTTGCCTAGAGGTCACAGTTGCGCCCCCTGGCAATCCCTAATTGACGTCTATATCCTTAAATGTTTAAATCTATTGTGATTACAATATTTCAACCTATGTAATACATTTCTTTTGGTCAATAAGATTCATACTTTTTTCTGTGATATGTATTAAAAATAAAAGGGTTGCTTACTGTGGGGCACATGTGCTGTTCTATTAAAATTGCTTGTAATGTTTTTATTTTTAAATTTTCAATTTTTATTTCCTGAATGGCTGCCCTGTTTCTTTTTTTATGGCCCATTCTTGCAATAGAAAAAACAAAACACTATCATTGCACCAGCCTGCTAGGCCAAATCAATTGGTTTTACTAATTCTTCTATTTATCTTGGGCTTTCACAACAACTAGGAAGATAGTTCATAATGATCACCTGCCACAGAGATCGTTTCCTCAGCTGCTGGTCTTAGCTGTGAAAGCCTTGGGCAGGTTGAGGCATCAGCAAATGAAAGTTAATCCCTATATGGAAAATCAAACACTCCAAACTGCCTTGATAAGAAACTTCAAAGAATGGTTATGAAAATAGTTTTTCTTGAGTAAGCACTATTTTGGTTTGAAAAAGGAGTGTTCATATAATAAGTGCTAGCCTAGCAGTATCCAAAGTCATGTAATGTTATGTTAAACAGTGATTTATAGAGCGCTCAGCTACTCAACAGAGTGTCCGGCGATATGAAAGAAAAGCTAAGTGCAGGAACAGTATACCCAAAACTGAGACTGAACGGGGGCAGATTAACGTAGCTGTTGAAACATCCAAGTTTTTAATTGTTTTCTAAACTCCAAGAGGGAGGTAGATTGTCTCAAACAAAGAGGCAAACTAATCCAAGCACGAGCTACTTGTACCTGGAAAGACCGTCCTCCACAGCCTGCTCTAGAGAACCTTGGAGTCAAGGTCAGATGTTGGTGTGCTGACCTGAGCGATCTCCGCAGGATGTAGTAAAGAACTCTTTTACACAAATAATGAGCCCCTTGCCCATGCAGAGCTTTAAAAGCAAGGGTTTGGGCTTTGAAGAGAATCCTGCACGGGACCAGGAGCTAGTGTAGATTCCTCAAATGAGGAGAAATCCGTTCTTTGTCTCCTAGCTTCAGGATCGCTCTGGCCGCCGAATTCTGCACAACCTGCAGTCTGTTTAGCAGACCCTCAGGTATGCCAAGATACAAAACATTCACATAATCCAAACTAGAGTTGATAAGGGCCTGCACCACCGTCTTTCTATACATCATTGGTAGTAGAAAGCGAAATTTCCGAATTATCTTCAATAAGCCAAAACAAATACCCGTCACCGTCTGGACTTGTGTTTCCATGGATATAGCCTGTCATCCATTTTCACCCCCAGATTTTTGACCACATTAACAGCCATCAAAGGTGGCGACATTTCGTCAGGCCACCAATGTATCCAAGAGTCCAGTGGAGGGGTGCCAAAGAAGATGATCTCTGATTTCTCCGGATTACATTTAAGTTGGTGCGATTGAAACCAGAGAAATACTTCAGACAAAAAGACTCTGATCTTCTGACCTCTAAAATCATCACCCTTCCCACAGGTGAACAACAACTGCGTGTCGTCCGCCTCAGATAAAATCTTTGCATCCTGTGCCTCTGCCAGCTTTGCAAGGGGGGACATGTACAGATTAAATAATACAGGGCTAAAAATAGAGCCTTGGGGGTCCCCCACGTTAAGAGGCGGGATCCTAGCCTAAAAAGGTGGTGACCAAATCTCCTGCTTTCTGTCCTTTAAAAAGGAGGCAAACCATTTCAGCACCGTGCCGCCAAAATCACACTGGCTGCAATCTCTGCAACAGGCGATCATGGGGCACGGTGTTGAAAGCTGCCGAAAGATCTAAAAGAATCAAGACAGCTTTTCCTCCCTTATCAAGGGTTTCTTTGATGGTCTCAGAGACCTCAAGTAGGGCTGTCTCCGTGCTGAAATTAGATCAACACCCTGATTGACTAGCATGGAGGAGGTCATTAGTTTCAGCATAGTTGGAGACTACCGAGTGTACATGCTTTTCAAAAATGTTAGCAAAGAATGAGAAAAGGGAGATCAGTCTATAGTTGGAGAGTATAGTCTGATCTGCCGAGCGTTTCTTCAGTAACGGAATCACTTTAGCACTTTTCCAGTGCTCAGGTACCTGGCCAGAGCTCAGGGACAGATTCAAGATGATATTTACTGTTGGATTCAATATCTCTGCCATCTTGGGTGAAAATTTAGCCGGGCATGGGTCAGACAGGGAACCATACTTCAGGCCCTTCATTATATTTAAGGAAGATTCTAAGTTGATTGGAGGAAAACAAGACAGAGAGGCTTTTCCAATCGTAGTTTGACAGTTTACAGAAAAGAAATCCTTATTGGCTAATCCATCTGATAATCTAAAAGAGGACTGGATCTCTATAATTTTAGTATAAAAAACTAGCTAGTTTGTTTATCCAATCCGCAGTAAAATCCCAGAGGACCAAGAAATGCTTAAATCTAGGGGCCAACGATGCTACAGCAGTATCAAGAGTTCTTAAGTAACCCCCAGCATTCCCAGGGGGTCTATAAATTAGAACCCCTGCTAAGCATTGGTGGCGGGAAAGGATACATTGAGAGCTGAGGCATTCTGCTCCTTCAATGTCCTCCATATCAATGTGAGAAATAGAGTAATCCGTCTTACTAATGATCGCAATCCCTCCCCCTTTACTGCCTACCCAGTCTTTCCTCAAAATAGAGTGACCAGATGGAATCGTCGTTGCTATAGTTGGATTTTTCTCTATCAGTAAATCATAAATAGGAAGATCATGTTTATTCATAGAGCGGCAATTTAATAGCAAAGCTCTAATGATTTGTTTGTTTATTAGTACCTGCGTTAAGTTTACAACTCGGACACAACTCCTCATTTTCAATACTCCTCCATTTACATAGCTTACACCCCTGATTCCTATCCTCTATGCTTGAAGCAAAGACATATTTACACCATCAAGGGGTTCTCAACGCCTAAAGCTCATCTCTATTATAACACTGTCTTTTTGCCTCATGCCCTGCAAATCCGGCAGAAGGTCCTGCGCCTCTCTTCTCCGGATCGCTGACGGGCGCAGACGGGCTTGCCTTTGGCGCGCCGCTGGCGCGCCCGCTGCAAGTGCCCGCTGCGCGGACGCTGCATCCGGTTATTTATATTAATGTCGCCCAAAAAGTCAGGTGCACAGACAAGTTTAAAAACAGATTCGGACAGAAACTAAAACAAAATTGCAAAAACGATAATTAAAATAAATACTGGTGCAGCGTCAGCCCACCACAGAGCCCCGCAAATAAGCTCTACTATCACTGGCTGCGCGGACGCTGCATCCGCTTATTTATATCAATGTTGCCCAAAAAGCTAGAGCGCTGACCTGAAAAAGCAAGACCGCTCTAACATGCAGTTACCCGGCCATGCGTAATTTGCTACTTAAAAAGGTCCGTTCGATTCTGCCTCCCCCATACAAAATTCCCACGATCATCTATAGATGATTACATCCTTTCCCCTATCATCTTTCAAAAAAAGAAACTTCCAACTACAATTTCAGATGCTGGTGTTACATTGAACTCGACTAACAAAGATTCCTTTCAAGGTCCAACTCCAGGTTGCCATTAAATGGCGCAAGAATCCTACTTTTAGTGCTGAGATAAACTCCACACATTTCATTAAATTTCAGCAGTTGAACAAGGCAGAATTCAACAAGGAGAAAAGACACGGTATGTACAGGGACATGCAAATTTGGTTGAGGTAAGCACACAAATTCACATATCCTCCCAAAAAATAGAGAAGGCAATAATTAACACATAATTGGCAATAAATGCCAAACACCTTGGTGCCAGATTTGATTGTGTGCAATTATTATGCGTAATGAGGACCCATGAGTAGGTATGAATTACTACTGGAAATTCAAGCTGATGTCAGCAGTAACCTAAACTTAGGCAGCATTCACTCACGAAAAATATTATCTGTGAATCTGGGGCTATATATGCAGAACTGAACTTGTTGTGTTCATCAAGGCGGCGTCACCTAGTACAGAACAATTATGTTCCAAATTTGACATGTTCAGATAGCATGTGAAGCACTCACACTGAGGTAACAGCATTAATTCCTGTACTCCTTACATTTAATGCAGCATTTATACTTTTGTACTTGCCTGAATATGTGTTGAGTCAGTTAACGTGCTAAAACATAGCAGAACACACTCTTAAAGTTCAGGCTTACTTTTCCCAAAGAGGTTACTTCCCATGTAGAAAGATCAGACAGGCTCTAGCTGAGTGTTTGCCAAGCAGAATCTCCACAAGTGTCTCTCTGGTCTCTCAGAAGTCATGCCAATTCCGGATAGAACATACACTCGAATTTAACTACTTTACCTTGGCTTAAATGCTTTTACTATGTGTTCTCTTCAAACAGTGGAGTATGAACCTCCTGTTCGGCAGCTAAAGTGGAGGTTGCAGCAGGACGCCATGGCTTGGTCAACTGTATCTACAACAATGTTCTTTTTTTAAATAAAAATTACTTTTTTTGTCTGCAACGTAAGGATGTAGCAAATAATAATAATAATAGATCATTTGTAAAGCGCCTGGCTACACAGAACTGTGTGTCCCCGCGCTAACTGCTGATACAGTACAGAGATCCAAAGGCAGCTGTAGAAAAAAAGCTCAGGAGAAGTTACATGTTGGGGAACAGAAAAGTTTTCAATTTTCCCCGAAATCTCAGTTTAGATGGCTCCATCCGCAAGTGGAGCGGGAGCGCATTCCAGTGTTTGGAGGCTAAGTACCTAAAGGAGCTTCCTCCCATTTTGGCCCTGAAGATTCGAGGGAGTTTAAATAGCATCATACCAGATGATCTTAGGTTCCGGGTAGGGCGATGTATAGTGAGGAGATTTTTTAAGTATTCAGGACCTTTGTACTGAGCGATGCGATGAGCATAGCAAAGGGTCTTAAATTTGTTCCTCTCCCTAACCGGAAGCCAGTGAAGTTTGACCAAGGCAGTTTTAGTGGAAGTTCTACGTGAGAGTCCGAGCACAAGGCATGCGGCAGCGTTCTGCACACATTGCAGTTGATGTAAACCCTTCTGACTGAGCTAAATCAGGAGGGCATTCCCATAGTCCAAATGGGGAGTCACTAGCGCGTGGACAATGGTTTTTCTGGCTGGCTCCGGTAGGAAGGAGATCCAACACCTTTCGAAGAACCTTTAGTATACCAAAGCGCCTTCCCGTTACCCTGCTGACATGGGTCTTGCCAGAGAGGTCTGAGTCCAGCATAACACCAAGGTTTCTTACCGACTCCACGGGAATGGGCAGGTTACCCAATTCGATAGGCCACCATGATCGAGACCAAGCAGAAGTTGCTCTCCCGATCACCAGTAGTTCGGTCTTTTCGCCATTTAGACGAAGGCAGTTGTTATTCATCCAGACCGCTACTGCAGACATGCAATCCGAGAAATTGGTGGCATCTTCTCTTCGGTCAGGAGCTAGCTTAAACACCAGCTGGGTGTCGTCAGCGTAGCTGACAATGCCCACCCCGAAGCCCTCTACAATGTGAGCCAGGGGTTCCATATAGATGTTAAATAACGTAGGGCTCAAACTTGAGCCCTGTGGAACCCCATGGCTCACCTTCCAAGGGGATGATCAGAAGGGTGGGCAGTGTAGCTGGAAGCTTCTGTCGGCCAGAAAGGAACGCAGCCATGCAAGTGCTGGACCCGTTACCCCCATGTCCGAAAGACGAGACAGCAGCGTTGAGTGCAGCACGGTATCAAATGCTGCACTAAGGTCCAACAGGACCAACGCCGCCGTCTCGCCTTCGTCCACTATCTGCCGAAGACGCTCAGTCGAGTATAGAACTGCCGACTCAGTAGAGTAGCCTGTTCTAAAACCCGACTGAGAGGGGTGGAGGAGAGCTTCTGCTTCCAAGTACTCCATGAGCTGTCTGTTTGCGATTTTTTCGATTATTTTAGCGCAGAATGGGAGAAGGGAGATGGGGCGGAGATTTTGGAGATGAGCAAGGCAGGGCTGAGTGGTCAGTGTCAAAGGCTGCTAATTGAGCTAACTTCTAAGAAAGGGAATGAGGCAAACGTGGAAAAAGACCCTGGAGCAGCAAATAATGTGAATGGGAGCAAAAAAGAGTAAGAACGAAACAAGGAAAAATGGAAGAATGGGGAGATAAAATGGTAAAGGAGGTAGGGAAGAAGTAATGTAGGCGTGAAGGGTGGACGGAAATATGGCAGCAAAGATTAAAGGAACGATAGAAGATAGTAGAGTGAAAAAACAAAGGAAGGCATGGTGTAAAGAAGAATGGATGAAAGTATGAACGAATGGCCCTGGATTGATAGAAGATTAAAAGGATCAATTGATGAAAGTATTGATTGACAGTTGTATAGAGTGTTGAATTGATGGATGGTTGACTAGATAACTGAATGCAAGATTGAACACGAGGGCGAAAAGATGACTAAAGGAAATAATTAATGGGTGAATGTGAGAATGGAATGGTCAATAAATGATGGAATGGTGAAAGAATGGGTGGGTTGATGAAGAAAGGAGACAAGGATGGAAAAGTGAAAGGGTAGGTGGTAGAGTGAAACAATGGGTGGTGCGCTGAAAAGATGGATTTATGGAAGGCTGAAAGGATGAGTGGAAAGAAGGGTGAAAGGAATTACTATGGCAAGCTCCAGCATGGCGTACTTGTTTCACTACATATCCTTAAAAAGGTGCTTCAAATGGGGAGTATTTTAATTTTCTGGCTACTCCCTTGCCCCCTTATGTGTATTTGTATGTGTATTTGTTGCAAAGAAAGCTTTTACCACCATGACTATTATTGTGCATTTAATTGAAAATCAATAAATGACCATAGAAAGAGATTTTGTTTAAATAGCGAGTTTCTAATTGCGATAACCTACGCACCACGTTAAGGAAATCACTATTTCAAATTTTTGAAACCCTTTTGAGATTCATTTGCGATTCCTAGTTGGTTGAAAATAGACCTACCTCATGAATATTATTGAGGTGGGTCTTAGTTTATGACCCATTAAGAATCGTTAAAATTACAGGGATGGTGGCTGCTGGGTTCAGCAGACCAATTTGTCTGTGATTGCTTTTTTAAAAAAAGCATTTTTTATATAAATACATCCCATTTTCCATACAGGAAAACTGGCTGTGTTTCAAAAACTAAAAATGAAAAGTTTTCTTTTCATTTTCGAAAAATAGGTAGTGGTCCGTGGGACAACTACCTGCTCTTAAAAAACCCTTTTACAAACATTCACAAAGGAGACGGGGTCTCTTGGGAACTCTTTCCCGTTTGTGAATGGGTTACCACCAAATTGACTTTGGTGGTAAAATGCAAATGTTTTGCGACCGTATTTTGGTTACAAAACGTTAAGACATACCACAGAACTTTGGTTTTAGGAAGGGATGCTCTCAACACGCCCCTTTCTAATACCGAGTCACAAACCCAAAATGTGATTTGTGGGAAGTTGCGGAATTGCTATTTGGGTTTAGTACATGTCAAAATGCCTTTTTACGTTCACAAACGAGGCAATTGTGTGAATCGGCCCATTTACGACTTCAAAAAGGCTTCGCACATGTGGCCCCTAAAGGCTTCACTTTGTAGACTTCCCAAGCGCTGGCACTAAAAATAGCTGCCCTAGTGCCAGTGCAGACACCCTAGTGCCATAGTGCAAGGGTGCCTGAGTTGCAGGGAATTACTGTGTAGGTGTAGAAATGTGTCTCTTCCCGCACAGAAACAATTCTGCAGGTCACAAAGAAGTGGCAAATTGTCATTATTTAATGATTGTTTATGTGCAGGAACGGACCCCTTCCTGCACATAGACAATCTTTAAAGGTGATTTGCTCTTTCTATGTCTGCAGCACAATGCAGCCCACATAGAAAGAGCAAAAAAGAGGAAAAATACTATTGCATGGTGTTAGTTTTTAGCCTGCCTCAGATTTGCACATCCTTGTAAATCCGGGGCACTGTCCAAAAACAATGGGTGTTGCAATGGAACGCCCACAGCAGCACCCATTGCACACCCCTTTCACAGATACCTCCTTGAAAGGGTACCATATTTACAAAGCAAAAAAGTGTCAAAAAAGTGTTTTAACACCACTGTGTTAATATGGTGCAGGGCACTCTACCACTAGAACACTGGTAAAAACAATGATCCGGTGGCATGATCCCCTTGTACATATGCCCCTTAATGTCCTCCGAATTGAATAAATATTCCACTGCTTGTCTAATAGGCATTATTGAGGTAAAAACCCATTTGATCTCAACTGCCTATGAATGCCTATGAATGAACTCATCATTGCAAATCTAAACGTAGAGACTTATTTATACAAGGTGAAGGTGTACCAGACAACTTAAGCACATTAAATGAAAATTTCAGTTTCAGTTTCTCATGTAAATTCCGCATTTTCAAGGTAAAAGATGAATTACATCTGCCTCCATTGCAAACACAGAATCTTTTCACCCGTGCACTCTCTCTGCTCTGCAGGGATACACACATTTAATTTCACTCCCGAGGCAGGTACATGCTTGATGACTCTTCCCCAATAAAATCCTACAAAGCCATTATTATTTCCTCTATAAATCAAGTTCATTTTCCACTAGATTTGTTATCAGCCTGCCTGCGGATGCTCTGATACTGTGAAGGGAATGAGGAGGAGTGCTGATTATCGTGAGCATGGCTTCAAGCAGGAACTGGATGGTTGACTTGTAGTGCTTTACGGGCCATATTATCAAGAAAGGGCGATACAGTATCGCCGCTTTTATCGGTAGGAAACTGTCGCTAAAGCGGCGATAATGGGCTTGATAATATGCCCTTGTGAACTCCCATAGAAGCCCAGGTTCTGGTGTTAACATGGGCTTCAATGGGAATTCACAAGGGCATAATATCAAGCCAATTATCGCCTCTTTAGCGGCAGTTACTGCCGATAAAAGCAGCGATAATGTATCGCCCTTTCTTGATAATTTGGCCCTACATTCTTTTTCCTGAAGGTCACTGACATGTAACAAGACAGAGCTTTTTGGACCACCTGCACAGGGCTGGACTGAGAACCAAAACCGGCCCTGGCAAAGTGCTCGGCCGGCCCCCTGTGGGTGCGACCGAGCTCTTTGGTGGGCCGGTTTTCGGACGATTTTGTTGCAGGGCCACTTTTGGAGTTATGCTGCAAAAACGGCCCTATAACAAAAACGGCCACCAGGGGCCCAAAACCGACCCCCACCCTTGTGGCGCACCGGGGGATTGCCCGGTGCCCGCAACGGCCAGTCTGGGCCTGCACCTGCAGGTGGTTGGTTTAACATTGATCGCTACCACCATCTGTGATTCATGTTTCCTAAAAAATGATTCAATGTATGCGCCTAAACTGAGCATATTTGCAAAAGTAAGGTGATGACCAGCACCAGCTTTCCAGCATACATCAGAGAAACAGACTTGCTTCGCTGTGCTTTTCTGCAGGTAATTTTTACTTTTAATGTAGACCCAGATTAGGAGACGCTACGTAAGAACTATCGAACTGTCAGAAATTATGCAAGAGCATCCTGGCCATGGCTGCAGAAGTGTAATTTCTTCACTGCAGACTGTATTGCCAATGAATATCCCATAGGGTCAGTCATGGATACCTTCTATACACCTTAACAAAGGGTGTTATTTAGAGCTTACTTAAGGTGTGAGACATCCCATGTGACATTTTCCCCAATACATCTTTTCATCACATGCAATGCATGTGTCAGGTCTGCTAACAACTTTCATTGTGGAGGAACAAAGAAAACACCTTTGGCCATCTATGCAGTGTAGTGGATTTCCATAGGCATGGTTTTGGTGGTAAGTATGAGGAAGCAGGAGAACAGCCATATAGTAATGATATTTATTTATTTATTTGCTTCTATAGCGCCAGACTCGACCCCCAAAGGGGTATCTCCGTGCTTAGCTCGCTGTAGATGTCAGAGAAACAGTGCCTTAGGTGCGGAATAGGTGGGTGTCTAATCTTCCCTAAAGAGATAGGTTTTAAGTGCCTTCCTGAAGGAGAGAAGATTGGTGTTATGACGAATGTCCAAAGGGAGTTTGTTCCAAAGTGAAGGTCCTACATAAGAGAGAGCACGGCCACCCTGCCTTGCCTTCTTAATAAATGGAATTCTTAGTAAAAGTTGGCTGTTGGAGCGCAGAAGGCGTTCCGATGTGTGGATTTGAAATTTCTGAGTCAAGTAATGGGGACCTGATCCGAAGAGACTATTATGAATGATACAGCAAATTTTAAATTTGATTCGCTGGCGTACAGGCATCCAGTGAAGCTTTTCCAGAAGGGGCCTAGATGGAGTTCTTGAGGGGACATTAAGAACCAGTCTGGCCGCGGTGTTTTGTGCCACTTGGAGTCGGTTGATTACATGTTCATTTGCCGAAATAAGGAGGCCATTGCAGTAATCCAACCGACTTATTACAAGTGCCTGGACTACGGTCTTTCTGTAAACTTCTGATAGGAAGGGAAAAACCCTTCTTAAGAGGCCAATTGTCCGAAAACAGGATCCAGTCACCAGATTCACATGTTCTTTTAGAACCAAATTCTGGTCTAATCTGACTCCCAAGTTCTTAACTGATTGTTTTGGGCAAGGAATAGGTCCCAACTCCAGAGGCCACCAGTCTGGTGACCATAGGAGATTTGCTTTCCCAAATAGCATGACTTCTGTCTTGCCCTCGTTACACTGGAGGCAATTAGAAGCCATCCAGTGAGATACAGCTCTCATACCCTCAGCAAAAGAGTTTTAATTTCTGTGGTTAAAGTTTGAAAAGGGAACAGGAGCTGGGTGTCGTCAGCATACGACACAGGGGTAAACCCATATTGTCTCACAATGTCAGCAAGGGGGGCCACATACACATTAAATAATGTGGGGCTTAGGCATGAGCCCTGCGGAACCCCCCTAGTGAGCTCCCTGGAGATGGAATGATAGGAGCCCAAGCTGACACTTTGTGAGCGGCCTGTGAGAAAACTCTCCAGCCAGGACAGAGCTACACCTCCAATCCCCACCTGCTGCCAACGGCCGAGAAGAATCTCATGTGACACAGTGTCAAAGGATGCAGACAGGTCTAACAGCACCAGAATCATGGAGCCTCCTCTATCCTGTGTCATTTTGATGTTGTCTGACACGGAGAGGAGTGCGGATTCGGTGCTGTATTTAGGTCTGAACCCAGATTGAGAATGGTCCAGACCCCCTGTGGCCTACACTTTTACATTATCTTTGGACATGAGCCACGCACCAGATGTGACCCATGGAAAGTTAATTTGTAAGGCGGGTGGTCTGCTTGGAGGACGGGGCCAGTCAATTCTGTGTTTTGAATTGCCTTTAGTGGACAAGCCTTCATCATTACTTGTTCTTGTTGGACTTCAAAGGGATCGTGCGCTTCTTTGATCAGATGCTTATTTATTCAGTGGCAGCTGGCGCAGGTAACCTATTGCATTGTCTGTCAACCCCCCCACCAACCCCCCTTTCCTGCCCTATGAATGTATTTAACACAGTATTTCTTATTTTCTAAATGCACATTTGGGAAAGTTGGAACCTAGTTAAATTGCTTGAACTTGCTCAGTTGTGTATGGCTTCCAATGAAGTTTTGTTCTTGCCTGCATTATTTTATTTGATTTGAATTGGAATTGTGAACTTCTGTGCCTCTTGAAAATAACATAGAGTATTCAATTATTTGGTAACTGGAAACAATATTATTTTCTCATGAGGGATTCCATGGTTGCTGGCAAACTGGACCGCTATTTAAATATTAGATTGTTATTTACTTGGAGCTGATCTACAGTCTTCTGGATGGGAAACTCCGTCACATATGTGACGGCTATTCCATCCACAATTTTACAGGTGCCATAGGATATACTGCACTTGTAATATAATATAGTGGATGAGATATCTGTCACCCTTGTGATGGAGTAACCAATCTGCCAAAATCTAAATCAGGCCCAAAGTGTTTCCAGTAATATTCAGGGAATACTACTTTCAAATAAGGTACTCATGTTTTATTTTCATGGATACATTGATTGTTTTAGTGCATGGTAACATTCTCAAAACACTGTGTCATCTTTCAGATGGAGACTCACACCAAATCTTCTTGGGGAAAATCGCCAGTAAGAAGCAGACTTGAGTTTTGTATGGTATCCTGATCCCCCTTACTTGTTTGCAGATGTCGAGAAGCCGTTTCCAGCATTGGTAGTTGTAATAAAGACAATTGCTGGTTCAACTATCTTTGCTCACCACGAGCATCCTTATGAAGAATATGACAGTGTGAAAGTGCATTTATGACCTCATATAAATTAGGGGACACCCCCACCTATTGCTGGGGAGCTAGCATTGTGCAAAAGCAATTGCAGTTACTGAAGTGGCTGTCCAAACAGCCAATTTCCCTACTTAAAACCATATTTCATTTTGGCCCTCGCATGCTACATCTTATCCAACTAGTGGGAGGTAGGGCGGTGTACGATTAAAAGGTGTGATAATAATTATATGATGGATTAGATACAATCACTGCCGATTTGCATTGTCCCAAAGTATATACAGTACTTTGGATAACCAAAAGAAAATGGGAGGGAATACAAGAAATTGTAATAGAGAAGGAAGATGGAAAGGAGAGTAGCTATCATTATTTTTCGTGTCTGGCTTGACTGCACAGGTGTCTACTGACCTATTGTTACAGATCTTTTCAAATATGCATAAAGTAGGCTTTTGCTTCGCCGGAGGCATATTTCTCTCTCACTATTCATGTGATTGGCTGCTTGGAGTATCATTTCGTCTCCCAAGGAATGCTTGCATCGCAATGCATGAGGGAATATTTTACATCGAAGAAGGACTTTGGCTCACCACACAATACATTTGATCTCACAAATGCACCGTTTATAGAAAGCTTTATTTTTTCAATTCAGTAGGCTTTATAAAATATTTTAGTCAGAATTCAAAATGCAAGCCAGAAGTATTGACTTTGCCAATCAATCAATATCAATATATACTTTATTAGAAACAGGTTGTGCTCATGAAAGTGCAATGCTAAACAGTTAAATACATACAATAAGAATTTAAAATGTAAAAACAAATATGTAAAATGTATCCAGCGATTAAAAACTACACTTCCCCATCACTTTGCAAAATCTTGCTACTGAGTTGTCAACAGAGCCAGAGGCTTCCTCTGGTAGTTGACGAGCAAACGTTGTTCAACAGGAATTATCAGGGGCAAGAGCACATGCTGTTTGTAAATAGGTTTAAGTGTTTGTGTGCAAGATGATTCACAGCAGATAAGCATGTTGACACAATTTGTTCCTACCATATTTGATTCTTTTCAAAAGCAACCCATATTATGCATACCAACAATGTGGATGAGATTAATCCAAACATGTAGTCGTCATTTCCAGAAATTGCCAAAGACAATCTCTTTAATTTATTGAAAAAAGTAAAATCAGGTTTCCCAAACAGCCCTTATACTCTAAAAAGTTTAAAAACTCTCTGAAAAGATGATCTTCTTAATTTAAAAAAATGGCTCTGTTTCCCTCTTGCCCTATTTGGCCAAAATACTTGAAACACATGTGGAACAAAATTCTTGCTCCTTTTTAGAGGAAATTAATTTCCTGGTTTCCTGTTAGGCAGGCTTGTCTCAGCCCAGTGGAGTGGGGCAGTCATTCTTTCAGTAGTAGATGAAAAGCAATTGATCATGACTACACTTATGTCCTGGTGCTAGTTGACCTATCGGCCGCCTTTGACAGAGTGGACCATAACCTTTGGTTGGACCATTTCAGGGCCGGGGGATTGATGGGCACAGCTTTTAACTGAATCGCCTCCCTTTTTAGGAAATTTAACTCAGGCAGTCCGCATAACTCAGTTCATTTCTTCCCCCTGTTCATCTAGACTGCAGAGCACCTCTGGGATCTGCACTATCCCCTTATCTCATTAATCTCTACACTTGTCCTCTCATTTATGCAGTCACTAAACTTAATTGTAAAATGTATAACTACGTGGACTATATAGAATTGCTCTTTATGCTGGACAATTCCGAAGAGATGAAGGATCGTTTTAAAACTGCTATGATGTCAATGTAGGAGTGGATGAATGGCAACCAGCTGAAATTAAATAAGGATAAAACTGAGGGTATCATAACCAGAAATAGGCATGAATACTGGACTGAGTCATTTTGGCACTGCGGCATACAACTCATTATTTGCAAAGTATTACTTTTTACAGAATAACATTTAAGAAATCATAGTTTAAACACGTTTTTAGTGGTTCAGCATGAAAGAAACAAATTGCATTGCAAAGTGAAAATCTAATAGGACCCTCGAAATGAATCATTAGATTCTGCCTCAAAAGGCAACTTTTAAGGAATTGTTTGTGGACAAAATGTTTCAGTGTCACGTAGCACATATTTATTGGACTCAAATGCTATCAAACACCTGCAGAAGAAACATACTATCATTTGGGATGAGCTGAATTTACAGACATAATGGTTATTTAAAAATTCTACTATAGTCCATTTTTTAAAGGCATGGCTCAAAAAATATAGAAGATTAATCTTTTATATAATGATGAAAAATTTGATGAGGTTGCATGTTAGAATATTGATACAAAATATCGTCTAAAATATGTGGTATGACTTAAATATTATTTGCAAAAATATAGGTCCTTTAGATATAGATTGTCTGTTATTAACTGCAATAGGGAGATATTTTTGTAAACAATATTTAGGGTACCATATTTTTGTCAGACAAAATGTAGTCTGCCACAGTATTGTGATTATTGTTAATGTGAAGCAATTAATAGATATTCTTTAATTTCAGAGACAGAATATTCGGTATATTTTCCGAGTTGTGGTAAGACCAGAAGATGGAGTTACTCAACAAGGTTTTTTATTTGGCTAAATAAGTGAACACATTGACCCTCGAGGAAGGGGCAAATCTATAGCAGAATATTTTACAATTATATTTTAGTGGTGTGTATCGCTGTGATAAAGCAGGCATCATAGCAAGGTAAACTAAGGGACGGAATTAAAGAGGAGAAATGGCTAGGTCGCTGGAGGTCACTGGCTCGAAAAAAGCTACGAAATAACTTAGCAATACAATAAATATAAAATGTATTATGTTGGAGCCCAGGTCAAGTTAGTTATACATAACTAACAATTAATACAGTTATTAATAACTATCAGTGTTTTCCTCCTAATTGAAACAAACAGGCAGTTTAGCACATATGCTCTGGATATGTCCAAACATAATCATTATCAGTGTAGAAGTAGTAAGTATCACATTTTCTAATCTAGAGTGTGAATCCCTCCTGGGCTCTACATTGAATATTATGTGGATAAAAGGACAGCTATCAAGACAAGAAAGGTGATTTTGCATCATGCATGCATTTTTGTCAGTAAGAAAAATGTATCTTACAAAGATTGATGCATGGTGAGCTCCAACGCTTTGCAGACCTGATTAAGGAGCTGGCTCTTTCCTAACTTCACAATCATTCCCAAACCAAAAGTAAGGATGGAGAAAATGAAATATCAGTGGATCCCTGTTTTGAAATTCGTCCCTCATGAAAACAAAGGATTGGCACTGCAGAGATTAATGTTGTTGGCATGGTGAGAGAACTTTGAATATATTTTAACCCCTTCGCTGCGGCGGCTATTCCACCGCAGTGCTAAGGGGGTGGGGCACCCGCGCGGCGGCTCCATACTAGTGACGGAACCGCTCCGTCACGGCTCGCGGGCGAGCTGTGCTTGTGACAGAACGGTTCTGTCACGAACCCGCCCGCCCATTAAAGCGTCAGCGCAGGCGCAAAATCAGCACTGCGCAGGTGCGGCGAGCGGGCCGTGACGGAACGTATTGCCTTTTGTGATTTAAATGTGTAATGGGACATAGTGAGGAGGCAGTACAATATATTTCGACAGGATTAATGCTGCTAATGGAGGCTGTTCTAACAAAATGTCCTGAAAAATTGCATAGCTAGTAACATGGAGATTACTTTAAAGCAAAAACATAAACATGGAATAAATACTCACTGGACATATATTTATGATCAATTGGCATATGAACCCTCTACTTGTTTATGCAGAAGGTGAATGCTTGTGTTTTTCAAACAATTCAAACAATTAAAGAAACAAAACAGCTACGCATGCGCCAATTTCCCGACAGCACAACTAATTGTGTACAGCAGGTATTGCAGTCACATGACAATTATAAAGTAACACGATGTTAAAGTGGTAAAGGTGCCCAGTTTGCAATTTCAAAGCCTTTTAGAATGTTGTATTGTATGTCCATCGACAGATAAAACTTACAACACGCATTGAATAACTCTCTTCCAACTGTGTAACCTTTTTAAAGCTAATCTAACAGCTGCGATCTGAGTAAATGTTTAAGCTGCTGTAGTTGGCTTCTGTCATGGAGATATGCATAGAGTAGCAAAGTAGATCACCTTTCTTGTTTTCTTGTTTAAAACAGATGTGAAAGTCAGAGAACACATTCGGCCATATTCATCAAGCTAAATTGCGCTCGCAAAGGGCCAGATTCTGAGAATCTGGCCCTTTGCGAGTGCAATTTTTGCATTTGGGATTCATCATCCCAAATGTAAAATTCGCTCTTAAAGAATTCGCACATTTGCGAGGAATTGCATTTAAGGAATCTCTATTTGAGATTCCTTAAATGCAATTCATGAACCATTTTAAAATTGCGAAATCGCAATTTTGGGCCGCCATTTACCGCGAGGTCAAACCTCGTGGTAATTAGCGAAAACTTAGAAAAATGCATTTAAATGCATTTTTCTAAATTGCATGTTACACACACACATGTCCTTTGGCCATGTGTGTGCGCAACACCGATGTAGATTACATTTCAGGTGTGCTACAGGGTGTCCTTTGGACTCCCCTGGCACCCTTGAAATCGCTTCCTTATTTGCGATTAGCTAATTGCTAATCGCAAATAAGGAATAACTCCCCATTCATTCCTATGGGGCCCATAGGAATGAATGGGGAGTCATTCCTTATTTGCGATTAGCAATTAGCTAATCGCAAATAAGGAATCAGTGGGAATCGCGAATTCAATTGCGATTCCTACATGAATCCCGTTTTGCGAGTCCTTAATAGCGAATCCTTAAAATTCGCTATTAAGGACTCGCAGTTCCTTACCTTGATGAATCTGGCCGATTATCCCTTCTGCCGAACTCTGAGAGTGTTTGTGAGCATTATTCTGAGAATGCTGTAGTAGATGAAGTTGATTCTTTTGGTGGTGGAGCAGCTGCCTCTGCCGTAGCAGATTTTCCAGTGTTAATCTGGTAGAGTTTAAGAACGCTGAGATCAGCTGAAATCTTGAAGTTTACCAGGAGTCCTAGACTGTAAATGTCATTCGTCTGTTCCAGAAGTAAAAGGGGGCGCTTACCCACCAGACGACTGTGTAAGTGGATCACAACCGGAAAAGGAGAAATGGCCTATGCGAAATCAGGGGTGCTTGGTCAATAAAACAAGGAAAAGACCAAATGGAAGGCAGATAGGGTCAAGAAGGAGGGCCTTTCAGATCTAGATGCATCATCTAATGTCAGAAAAAAAAGGTATGTCCTCAATACCCTTTAGCTTGAAATGTCGATACAAGACTTATCAGCTCAGAAATGCAGATTTATCTAGGTACTCTAATCATTAGGTTTGTTTTACTCCAGAAAAATGAAATAAAGAACAAAGACTTATGAGGGCAAGGGACATATAGGTAAGCCTCGTTATTTTAACCAGATTTGCCAGACCCTGCTCCACAAAGGGGATTTCTACAGAAAAAAAGAGGTCGCAAAGGAATGTGTATTTTGAACGGGAAAATCTAAAAAGGAAATCTCCAATCTTTTTTTGAACAGCTGGTATTTTGATGTGCCTAGTAACATGTGATATATCTGACATTCTTGGAAAGTGAGCATAATAGGCCCATCTACACCTTCCTGAGTGCTTAGTGATTAGGCTTTTTAGGGAATCGGGAAGCACTGTGCCTCTCCCTCTTGCACCCTGCTGTTTGAGGCGCGTAAACTGCCTCCACTTACACAGTAACTTATGAAGTAGGGATCATGGATGAAAAGGACCCTTCTGCCTGTAAAGCACCCCTGCCGGTCACCAGCAGAGCCAAAATGATTTATTTTATACAATGTGATTCTTATCAAAAGAGTTGAAAGTGGAGAGATCTCTGGAACTGATATCTAAAGAGATGGTTGCAGGATAATTTATTTGAGATGAAGGAGTCAGAACAGAGATTTTATGGTTAATAAACCTGATGGATTTAGGCTTTTCTGCAGTGACGGTAGAGTTAGCATTATTTAACAAATACATACTTATCTTTTGCATGTCTGTTAGTACAGAGACATTAAGTATAGATATGGCAGAAGGAACTTGCAACAATACATCCAGAAGCCTTGCCAACAGGCCAACAACATCGAGAATGTGATCTTGGCAGAACTTTAACCACATTGGTGCTTCTGACGAGCTCAGCTCATCACGGCCATTGGAACGTTCGCAGCGGGGCTAATTTCCCCTCTGTGCTGAACGTTCTAAAAACGGCTGAGCTCGTCACCAGCACGGCGGCGCCGCACGCGTCCCCAATTCCCCCCCGCACAGCGGTGGGAAAACACGCAGCAGCGAAGGGGTTAAGGCACAACTAATTGTGTTCTCTACGAAACGTCCGAAGAAAAAAAAACATGCTTATGTCAAACTACTAGGTTGGTAGGGTTTGACTTCAATCTTGAGCCCAAGACACAATGCTAGCTAGGGAGAGCTGGCTAGGAGTTACCACACTGGGCACATATTATAGAGTAAGCTGGCCATTCTCTAGAATTAGGGTGCCACAACTTGACTGGGTCAAATAGCTCGTCACCACAGAAGTCTAAAAAAAGGCAAAGCATGAACGAGCAATAAGAGTTCAGTTGGAACTCGAACAGTGTAGGGCTGACAGCAGTTCCTCTTCAGAAGTAGACATAGCCTTCCACCTCCTTGCATGTAGCCTGTGAAGAAGAGGTTAGGTGTAGGAAGCTGCCTCTCTATCTAGTTTACTAAAACGAAGTACACTGTGTAGAGAGTCCAGAGGATCCCCAACTGGTATAAAGAGGCTAAACTGGATGTATGATGTTACAACGCATACTTTAACAACGAATACCATTACAACGCAATTTTTACAACGCAGGATCCTACGTAAGTATAGGTAAGTATATAATTTTAAATAAAAATGTAATTAATAAATATTTAATTAATTTAATGTATTTAAGTACTTTTTTATGTATTTGTAAATATATATATGTTTTTTAAAAATAGTGTAGGTGTTTAAAAATAATATTCTAACTCCAGGGGGGAGTATTAGTAGGGTAAGTGCTGGATAATGTAGGGGTAAATATTACTATTCTAACTCCAGGGGGGTGTAATAGTAGGGTAAGTGCTGGATAGTGTAGGGGTAAAAATTACTATTCTAACTCCAGGGGGTGTAATAGTAGGGTAAGTGCTAGAGAGTGTAGGGGTAACAATTACTATTCTAACTCCAGGGGTGTGTAATAGTAGGGTAAGTGCTGGATAATGTAGGGGTAGACATTACTATTCTAACTCCAGGGGGGTGTAATAGTAGGGTAAGTGCTGGATAGTGTAGGGGTAAAATTTACTATTCTAACTCCAGGGGGGTGTAATAGTAGGGTAAGTGCTGGATATTGTAAGGGTAAAAATTACTATTCTAACTCCAGGGCGTGTAATAGTAGGGTAAGTGCTGGATAATGTAGGGGTAAAAATTACCATTCTAACTCCAGGGGGGTGTAATAGTAGGGT
The DNA here is from genome assembly GCF_964263255.1 of Lissotriton vulgaris. Lineage (NCBI taxonomy): Eukaryota > Metazoa > Chordata > Amphibia > Caudata > Salamandridae > Lissotriton > Lissotriton vulgaris. Next base: position 292,414,108 of record NC_141697.1, on the reverse strand, counting down.
AAGTGCTGGATAGTGTAGGGGTAAAAATTACTATTGTAACTCCAGGGGGGTGTAATAGTAGGGTAAGTGCTGGATAGAGTAGGGGTAAAAATTACTTATTTTTTTTATCTTTAGAACTTTTTTAAAATTAATATTAAAATTACTTAAATTAATTTATTTAAAGTACTTTTTTAATTAACAATTTTTTATTGTTTATATTTATTAAATTATTAAAATGTAATTAATTAAATATTTTTTAAAAATTAAATAAATGTTTTAATAAAATGATATACCTAGCTATACTTACGTTGTAATGGCATGCGTTGTAATAGCATCTGCTATGTAATGTCATGCGTTGTAAAGGCATTCGTTGTAAAGGATCCTGCGTTGTTGTAGTTGCGTTGTAAAAGTAGTCCGTTGTAATAGTTGCGTTGTAACGGTTGTTTCCCGGCTAAACTAAATAGTAATACTGCTTTCTTGTGTTGTTGTGTGGGTGAGCAGTTAGGCTTAGCAGAGGGTAGTGCTAAGCATTTGTTGTACTCACAGAGCCAATAAATGAGACAAGCAGTCAAATAATAAATCCATGAGCAATTTAGAAAAATTAGACTTATTCTTATATATATTTTAAACTCAAGAACTTTGTTCAAGGTAAGTACAGTTTTCAATAGGAAATATTCACAGGTAAGTAAGCGTTTCAAATCTTTGCGCTTTTTCGTTCAAGGGATTCCTAGGGGAGGAAATGTCAAAGGTGCATAAAAATAGGTACAGTCGGTTTCATGGGTTCACCTTCTGGAATCAAAATAGGAGTAGGCAAAGGTTCAAAATAACTGCCTGGGTTCTTCTGGGAGGAGGGCGCTGGTGAGGCTGGTAGCTGGTGAGCTACGGAGAAGGGGGGGCACCTAAAAAGAGGTTGCACAGGGCGCTTCCAAACAGGGGCTCAGTGTCTGGGAATGTTCAGGTTTGTCTGGGACACAGTCAGGGACTTGGGCAAAGACTGGTGACTGGTTAGAAAATGAAGCAGAACAAGGAGTACAGCACAGCCCAGGATCACACAGGAAGTTGAAGGAGAAAAAGGGACCCAAAGGGGAAGTCTGTATAAGTAAACAAGATGGCTAAGACTCAAAGGATATGCACTCAATAGGCACTTTAGCATTCAGAATAACAACACCCAGAATGGACGTGCAGACATATATACATATATATATATACACACACACAACAACATTAGCAATAAAGGGAATGTGGGGTAAAGCACTCTAGAGCTCCATGTGGTAAGACTGCAGCTCAGGAAGTTCCTCATCCACAATTGCTTTTACAGAAACTGACTGCAAATACCCACATATAGGCTATGCATGCAAGGGCAGGGTCTGTGGAGCTGATACCTATGCTGATGTTATAAATGTAACTCGAAGACAATACACACAGTGAACAAGAAATATCACCTACGTTGTCAGCTGTGCCCAGTGATCCTGGCGATCAAACAGGAACACTCAAGGCAGTAACAGCAAGGGGGTAGAACTAAATACAAGCACAAAAGACAAGGAGCTAGCTAGGAGCAGTGCTTAACAGGAAAGGAAGGAAATCACAGGGCACACCTGGCAGAAAGCAAGTAACAAACATACAAGGTAATAGAAGCAAGACAGCAGGAATAGAAAGACAGTAAACTAGGAACAGTAACTGGGAAGAAAAGCAGGGACTGGAAAAGGATATACAGAAGGGGAGGCTACAAGGGTATACTTGAATAGTATTTAATAAGGAGTCAAGAAAGCAATATAGCACAGAAGGCTGTGCTGGAGCAGGAACATGAATTGAGCAAAAAATCAAAAGTCAAGGTAGCACTGTTGGCAGTGCTAGTTCAGGACTAAGGGAAACTGCTGCAGCTCAGGAACGAGGAATGCTAAGGCTCGGGAGTCAAGTAAGCACTGCAGGCAGTGCTAGTTCAGGAACAAGGAAAACAGCAGCATCTTATGAACAAGGAATACATAAAGCTCAGGAACCACTGGAAACAAGGATCAGTCTCACTGGTAAACAGCTACAATGACCAACCTTGTCTTGAAGGGAGCTGGGGCTTAAAAGAGCTCACAGTAATCACATGAATCAGATGTGAGCAGGCTAGCAGCAGCCATCCTCAGGTGAGCTGAATTCCTCCACCCATCCTTGGCCTGCATGGGTGGAGGTGAAGCAGTGAGCAGGAAATTCTAGGTAATGGAGTTCCAAACATGAGCAGGCTGACTTCAAGCATGAGCAGGCTGACTTTCACAAAACCCAGCATGGATTGGGAATGCATGTCAATTCCTAAATAGTGGCCAAATGGATGGAAGTCAGGATATGCATGCAGGGGGGTGTCTGGACGCTTATTAGAACACAGGAAAGTCACACTATGCGCCCTTCTGGTGGTTGGCATGAGAGTGCAGGGAGCGAATCAGGACACTCAGGTTGCAAGAGGGCTTGGAGCATGGTGCACCACAGACGGTTCATCTAGACCCGGGCAGGAGGGCTTGGGTGCAGGTGGTTAGATTTCCTGGGCTGGTGCGCAAAAGTGCACCTCGTGGTCAGGAACAAACTGCTAGAGGAGGAGAAACCAAGGCAGCTCAGCCACTCTTGAATTGGTCTCAGCGACGCTGACGTTCCTCAGTGGCTGCTTGGTCCGGGTGCAGTGAGATTCTGATTGGACTAACACAATCAGTGTTTGGTGCAGGGCATCTGCTACCCCAGGATTGGTGCTACATGGCTCCGGTTGGTCCAGAGTCACTCTGTCGCAATTGTTGAGAGAGGGCTAAGGATGCCTGGGTTTCTCACAAAAGTCCAAAGTTCTGCAGAAGTTCTCACCAGGAAATAACTCTACTCCATCCTTCTTTAGTTGATCCACTGAGTGTGTGTTCTTGGGTTTAGTGGTGTAACCTAAATACTCAATGTAGGGGCGTTTACGTGAAGTGACAATTGGTAGCTAATGGGCTACCTACCTTAAGGTGTCTAGACCCTCTATGTGACCACTTCCTCTGGTAAGTGGCCATAAGCCTGTCCCTAGAAGGTGAATTCCTTCCAAAAACAACATGGGGGAATCTGAAAAAGTGGGGTCCACATCACCTGGCCCACCCTACGAGAGGTGCTGGCTGAATGTGCCTACACCTTTTAATGTTCCAAATCTTCCTGCCTGTCATGCCGCCAAAACTGGGAGCAGGACTGGGGTTTCATAACCACCATCTGGAGAAGCCCGGGATTGCCTAATAAAGGTGGTAGGGCCTTTGAAGCTTCCTGTTCTGGGATGCCCATCCTGCTTGAAGGAGGTGTGAACACCCCCACCCAGAGTAGGCTTTGCTCCTGACCTCTGTGTGTGGCAAAGGCTCTCTTCTCAGGAGATCAGAAACCTGTCTTTGGTGGCTGGCTGGTCGTGAGCAGTCAGTTAACACACTAGCAGTTGGTAGGTTTTCAGGGGGCACCTCTAAGGTGACCTCTGTGTGTATTTATTAAAAAAAGTCAACACTGGCATCAGGGCATCACTGGCATCAGTGTGGAATTATTAAGATGAGGTAATTGGTAGCAAACACCTTGGAGTATAGTGAAGACATTATGTAGCTGGGTAACTCTTAATCACAAGTGTCTAGTCCATGTAATTTTCATGGCTTACCTGTGAACTAGTAATATCTAAGAGTGACCTTAGATATCACTGGGACATATCCACTCTAGCAGAAATGCCTTCACATGGGTATATGCATCCAGCCTTATGGCTATATGGCCTGCTATAGGGCTGACTTATCTATTCCACATGCAAGATTTGCTACACAGCACACAGAGGTGTGTGTCCTGTTGACTCTTCGGTTTTCTCTGTACCAAGGCTGTAATGGCAGCTTGTATGAGCTTGGTGAGGGGTCCCTTAGGGTGGTCAATTGATGCTGCAGTCCTTAGGGACCCTCTTTAGTTCCAAGGCCCTTGGTAGCAGGGCTCGCACATACTAGGGACTTACAAGGATTCTAAAGGGGTGCTAATTGTGGAACAAGTGTTTAGTTTGGGGACACAACACTGGGGCTGGGTACCTGGTTAGCATGAACCCAGCACACTTTCAGTCAAAGTTGCACCAGATTCTAGGCAAAATGTGTGAGGGGTACTGCAACAAAATCCCAGTTTCCTACACTAGGTCGTTGCATGCATCGTCTGGGCTCTTACAGAGGAGATAATGGAAATCATTTGCTTATCTTCAGAAAGTAGAAAGTCCTAAAGCCATTAAACAATAGGTCTGAAGTGAACTTTTTGGATGAGTACTGACTACCCCTCCATATTAGATAGGACTATGACATCTGAATTCTCCTATAAGGATGCATGTCTTCATAACTGTGGGACCCCTTGCTATGGTATCAGTGCAGGTGAGAAATTTAATGGATTGTAAGAAAGGTGACTGTTGGTTAGATTGATCCAAGGGAACTTTTTATTTCACAGTAACTTAGGAAAATACATACCTTCCGTTGCAGATGTACAGAGCGTGCCTCCACTTCAGATTTTATTTGATGTTCATATTCCACCACAAAATTGCTGCTGAAGTGAAGTTTCTGACTCAAAGCTTGGCTGGAGTGTTAAGCTTTTCCATGTAGGCCTGCACGTCTATTGTTGTGTGCTTGTTGTTTTACATTATGGTGTTACCTCAGAATGATCCATAATCGAGCTAGAGTTTGGCAAGCGCAGCCATCTTTCAGCTTCGGGTGATCGGAGCGGAACTCTGCAAATTTCACAGAATGTTGTTATAAGTACATGGAATTTTGCGGAGTACAACTCCGTGAACACCGCCCAGCCCTACTTATCAGTCTCCACTGGTGAGTAAATCACAGCCTTCTGTGATTTATCACTGAAAGCACATAAGACACAATGCCTAATGCTCCTTTCTACTTCACAATCTACTGCAGGCCACCAACTTTCTCCGCTTACCTTTCTCTTCATGGCACTCATAGCAATATACCCCTCATGTGCCAGATTAATTATGCGCTTCCTTAATCCTGCAGGTGCATCAAACACATTTCCGTTGATCAAAATGTCACCTACAACCAACATCTCTTGACTAATCTGACCGAAACAGTCACTGAATACTTTGCCTCATTTGAAGACCTCCAACCACTCCTCATGCTATGTTATGTTATGTTACAATATTTATAAAGTGCATGGCTGCCCTGGATACTCTACCATCAGTAATTTCACTCACACTAGCCACCATCTATTCTTTATCTTCACATGAAACATCACTCATATCCCTTGAAGGTAGGCAGGATAGACAATCAGCCAACACATTATTTTTTCCTGGCAGATATTCCTTACGGAAACTGCATTCCAACACACTCCTGGACCAACACGCAATTCTTGGAGAAGTTCTCGATCCTCCACTTGTCGTGAATTCCTCCACCAAGGGACGATTTTCAGTACTGACAGTGAAGTTGGTTCCCCACATTTGTGATAAAGTGATTCACACTCCACCATACAGCCAACACCTCTCTCTCTATGGTGGAGTTACATTTTTCTGCATCCCTTAATGGTCTTGAAGCATATACAATGGTCTTAAAGCATACACAATGGTCACTGTAGCAACACCGCACCCAAACCCACCTGACTATCATCGGTGTTTAGTATAATAGGGTTTTGGTGTCAAATGCTTTGAGAGCGGGTGCTATGGCAATGCTGCATTTTGAAATATTTAAATTCTTCCTCACAACTTGCACACCACACAAACTTTGCATTTGTTACCATAAGACTGTGCATACTTTTTATTCTATTTATAAACATGGGTATCAAATAAGAATAATATTCAGCAAACCCCAAAAATGAGTGTAATTGATCTTTACAAGTGGGGAAGAACCTAATTTCATCTTGTGAGATAGTCCCTCTCCACTGTTCCTATGCTCTCAATACTCTACAACTTCAAGTTTAAATTTGCATTGCTCCTTCTTAATAGTTAAGCCACTATCTTTCAGAGTTTTATAACACTCTCCTCAAGGTTATTTCATGTTCCATTTGATTAGCTCTGCACACCAAAATATTATTCTGAAAGTAGGTGACACCTGGGATGTCGTTAAGTAAATGGTGCATAGCTCTTTGAAAAACAGCTGCCTTTGAAGATAGGTCAAAAGGTATCTGTTTGTATCTGTAAGCATCTTCAGGTGTAACAAATTATGTTAGTGGCCTAGACTCGGAATGCAGCAAAAGCTGAGGAGAGATCTAAGGTAGAAAACACCTTTTCTCCTTTGGTGGTGGTCAACATCTCCCCAATTGGAGTAAAAGGATGCCTCTCCACTCAAATAGCAGCATTCAAATACCTCAAATCCACACACAACCTGATTTCACTGCTCCCTTTCCTAGCCATTACTACCACAGCTAACCATTCTGATGATTCTATCTCTTCAATTGTACCAATCTCACACAACTCATACAATTCTTGTCACAAAGGTCTTCTCATCACCAGTGGCAAACAGTGGGGTTTATGAGGAGCAGGTGTTGAACCATCCTTCAAAACAATCTTATGCATGAACCTCTTGAGAGAACCTACTTGGTCTTTGAATGCATCTGGAAAATCAGTAATGTATGGTACTGCCGCCTCCACCTCACACATGTCAGCACCTGATCTGGATGATTGGGATCCAACCAAATACCCAAATGCCTTTGTTGGGGCCAACCCAACAGACACAAACCCTCTTTGGCAAAATATACTTTTGGTACGACGTCCCTCTGCTGAAATTTCAGTTGAGTCTCAATGAAACCTACTATATCAATGGATTTGTTCCCATAAGCCACCAACTTCACATCAGGATTCCTGAGGGCATGACCAGACAACATTTTCAAATAATCTTCACCTACAATGGTGTACCTTGCACCTGAATCTGACATAAGTTTCACTTCAACACCATCAATTTTGATAATGCAAAATGGATATTCACCCATTTTGCCTTTACACTTCCTAGCAACATGCTCTTTATTTCTACACATGCAACACATTTATATTAATGCAGTTCATGACTCATAAGTAGCCACATGACCTCTGTATCCACACCTAAAATATACACTACATTTTTCTTGTCCCCCATCCTCTCGAACGCTCTGTCCTCCTCTCTTATTTGTTTGGGTGTCTCTATCTGAATTGCCTCAATATTTTCATCCAATATTATTTCCTTTAACCCCTCATCCATCAATTCAGCTCTTTTCATTAAATCAATTGTCATTTAAAGAGTCAACCATTCGGTGCTCAGAATGTTTTTCCTGTACCTTCTTCTTTTTCACTTTTAGCACACGCTGATCCCTTAACATCTCACCCTGAAAATGTTTTTAAATTGCATGTAGATGTGAACGATCTTAAACTTGCTACCTAACTTTCAACTGATTCCCCACTCTGCTGACTTCTTTTTTGAAATGTATACCTCTGAACCACCTCATTCTTCTTCTTTCCAAAATTTGTGTCTAGTTTCCCTACTGCCAACTCGCACTCATCTCCGCTGTCACTGTCTTCTTCATTATAATCCTCACTTTCTGTGGAAGCACTTAGCAAGTGTTCTCCTACCCTCAGTTCCTAAACATTGTTTTAACATAGCCACTTTCCTAGCATTACTTTTTCTTGAACATCGTGAAGGAACTCTCCAACCACAGTTCCAACACCAATGACATCCCACCATCTCAAGCCCTGTGCAACTCCCTCACCACTTTCTTCCACCGCAAGATCGCCGACATCCACGACAGCTTCAACATCCAAACAGTCCTTACAGACACCGACACACCAGACTCGCTGCCCACCTTCGACCACGACCCCCTGTCAGCATGGGCCAACGTGAACATCGATGACACCAGCAAGACCATGAGCACAATCCACTCCAGATAGCAGCAGACACCTATCTAAATCCCATCTCAGCTACAATCCATATGTATGATGTCCAAAATCCCCTAGCTCTGTCGATCATAATCAAAATATAGAAGTATAATGTATGCAGCTCACAAAATAGTTCCACATTAAAAAGCCCATGTTACATGGTTCTCATTCTAAATGGGCCCATAGCTCCTCCTCATTATTCAGACCATGAGGGGCCGTGGTACCAAGTTCGATGAAGTATTTGGACACTAGGGAACGCAATCTCTTGACCCTGTCACCCCCTCTTTAATTTTTCAGGACCTGATCTAAACAATAAAAAGTTAAAAGATCCTGATTATTTTTAAGAGTGTCTTCAAAGTGGCGAGCCACGGGATAATTCCTACCCTTTTTGGCAATCGCCCTCATGTGTTCCAACACACGCTTTTTGGCAGGATGTATAATGCTGCCAATGTATCTTTTCTTATAGGGGCATTCCAGGCAGTATATAGAAAAGTCAGAGTTGCTGGTAAGTAATTTTTGGATGTTTCTAATAGATTTTGACCTTTTTCCTAGGGTCTGATAGGTGTTCTTTTTGTGACTATATTTGCAAGCCTTGCATTTCATGCACGGAAATAAGCCAGTTATGGGTTCCTTCGGTCTGGTGGTAGATTGGAAATGTCTTGAAACTACGAGATTCTTGATGGATTTAGATCTTCTGTACGTTATCAGAGGCTGAGTGGAAATCGGGTTCTTAAGAATGTTGTCTGTTTTGAGAATATGCCAATTTTCTCAGAACATTTGGATTATTTTAGAAGACTGCATATTGAAACGTGTGATCATGCACATTGGCTCTGTATGTAAAGGGGTTACTTCTGCTGACAATTTTAGGAGAAAAAAGCTCTTATCTAGATGCCATTTCAACATTTTTTACTGCTGTACAGAGGGAATTATTAGAGTAACATCTAGCTTTAAAGTGACTGTATGTTTCATTTTTCGCTATAATATAGTCCTCTTCAGTGGAAAAAATTTCGCTTCATGCGCAAAAGCTCCCTGTAAGGGATATTGTTGATCATACTTTTTGGATTGAAGCATTTGGCATAAAGCAAAGCGTTACCAGCCGTAGGTTTCCTTTATAATTGAGTAAGTATCTCTGCGTTATTAATATAGACTTCTAGGTCTAGATAGCTGACCTGTGTGTTGCTTATATGTCCACTAAACACCAGGTTCAGGTCATTAGTATTCAGAAATTTTATAAACTCCTCAGCCGAGGAGTGTGAACCCTTCCATACGATGAGAAGATCATCTATGTTATGGGTCCAAAAAGTAACTTTTTTCATCCATTTTTCCGGTACTTCCCTCCAGGCCATATGCTCCTCCCACCAGCCAATGAAAACATTTGTATAACTGGGGCGAAGCATGTGCCCATCGCTGTAGCGCGTTGTTGCCTGTATAGTTGCCCTGCATAGAAAAATATATTGTTTTCTAAACAAAATGCTAGCATCTCGAGAAGCATCTGATTGTGTTTTTTGAACATAAGAGGGTGCTTGTCTAAAAAACATTTAACCGAAGCAGTCCCTTGGTCATGGTTTATACAGGTATATAGACTGGTAATATCCAGTGTAAGGAGAAACATATCAGGTTCCCACTTAACACTTTCAATTAACCTCAAGAAGTCTTGCGTATATCCAATATAGGAACTAAGATTATTTACCCACGGTGACAAAAAGATATCCAATTAAATAGAACAGTCCTCAAGAAGGCTGTTTATAGCGGCAACTATCGGTCTTCCAGGTTGCCAGTTTATATCTTTATGGACCTTAGGGAGGTCATAGAAAGTCTCATCCCTCCATTTACGTAAATTTTGATGGAATGTCTCAATGCAATTAGAGTATTGTCTTCTGGTCGTGGGCACATAGCATTCTCAATGTTCTAGCTGATTAAGGACTTCTCTGATTTATTGTTGTTTTGAAAAAACCACAATATTGCCCGCTTTGTCAGAAGGTTTCACTACTATTGAGTCATCTTGTTTTAGACTTTGGATAGCCTGTCATTGTTTCTGGGAGATGTTAAAATGCTTTTCAAGGTTTGTTTGCTGTTGGAGATTCTTTAAGTCCTGAATTAAGTCCTTGTTAAAGATGTCTTTAGCGTCATGCGGCATCTGGGGACAAGTTCTTGATTTCCTTTTGAATCTGCTATTCCCACTTGTTTGTTCAATTCCTGCATATATGGAAGACCGGATTCTGTCCCTCCTGGATCATAAGGGTCATCTGTGTGTTTAGATGTTTCTAAAGTTTGCAGCAACATTAAAGTATCCAGATCACTGCCAACAAGAGTGTCAGTGTTTCAGATCACTTTGCATGTCTCAGTATTTCCGGATTTCCTGAGATGCATAAGATGTACCTTCTGGTGTTTTAACTTTCAGATACATTTAAACAGATCTACCCTTGTTTCAGCGTAGTTAAAATCTGTTGTTGGACAGAATGTTAGGACCAATTGCAATACTTTCAGTTCATCTTCATTCAAAATTTGGTCAATAAATTGATGACAATTTTGTCCATCATCGCTTGCCCCTTTTGCCCTTGCTGCGAGTCACCCTGGATGTTGATGTGTTTTCGCCCTCTCTTGTCTCGTCTTGTTTTGCCTTTCTTTTTTTACTTTGGAGGATGTGTCCTATATATGTAGATCTATAAAACTTTAAAGAGAACTAATATTTAAATAGCGGGTTGTCCAACTCTGTAGTGTCTGGCACCACAAGGGTTTGTTAAAAGAACCCTCACACACCAACCTAGTTGGTGTCATGCTTCATCATCGTGTTCCCAGCTGAGGAGCCAAATGCTACTAAGCTGTGCTGCAACACCTGGTTACAGGTAGATAACTAAGAAACAATTAATAATCTTTATATGTTATCCACTCATCTTTTAAACATACCCTGGACCACTGGAAATAAAGTAATTATCAATTAGAGTCCCAAAGGTATTTTTAAATCACCACTTCATCACACTCACACAAAAAAAAACACCTCCACTGTAACCAGGTGTCACAGCACAGCTGAGTACCATTCGGCTAACCCGATGATGTAGCATGACACCAACTAGGTTGATGTGTGAGGGTTCTTTTAACAAACCCTTATGGTGCCAGGCACTACAGTGTTGGACAACCCGCAAGTCTGGTCTGTCCAAGTTGATTTTCAATACTTACCAAGGGACAAGGACGGTTCATTCACGGTCCTAGCTCTCCCATTTGTTTTTCCTAATATTTGAATAGACATGCAGATTATCCCAAAAGTGTAGGTATCACTGAAATCGTGCTCGTATGCGACTGAGATACTTGAATACAGGAGGAAACAAAATCCTTGTCAGACTCGTTTGTACATTATTTTCACAATCTTCTCATGAAAATAGAATTCATTGAACACTGCTCACTTCACGGTTCAGAAAATGTCGATTCTCATTCAGAACACCACATGGCGGCGCTTCTGAGCGTGTGGAGTACCTGTTCAGACCATTCAGATCCTTTGGAGGTAAACAAGCACTGATGCGTCTTCACAGCAATTGTTGCTAAGTAACGGTGACACCTGTGGTGAATCACCTTTGCATCAGACACCGACAATAAGGGAGGTCCACATGATAGCGGAAAAAGCAGAAACGCTGCTAGGCAGCAGAGGTCAGAGCCATGCGGACCATCTTGAGCATTCACAGCATGTGCCTGACAGTAATCGGTCTTTTGGTCTTTCTTTGAAAGTAATAAAGCAAAAACAGACTAAAGAACGTCCACTTGAAACCAGCGTGGCTCTCTAGTAGCAGTAGAGCAAAAGGAAAATCAGCTGGGAATGGCCCCAGAACGGCAGTTGAGGATGCAGGAACCATTACACAAAACAGCAGCAAGGCCTCAGGAAATGGCAGCAGGGCCTGATGTCTCTCCACAGGGTCAAAACACCTTTCTGCATCAACAACAAAAAGATCGCACTACGGAGACATAGCTTTACTCCGGTAGATTTATTCAGTCCGACCAGGAGGGAGCCCAGCCGACAAATAGAACAGCAGTGCATGCTCTAGAACCTGGACACAGCCAGTCTCTAGAACACCACCCACAATGCATATAAGTATCAAAATATAAAAGGGAGCCAGTGGAGGTCTCTCGGGTGGGGGCAAAGTGTTTTCAGTTAGGGAGGTCCAGGATGAGTCTGATTGCAGTAGTCTCCATGGTCTGGAGTCTTCTGAGGAGCTGGGTGCGTATGTCGGCGTAGAGGTCGTTGCCATAGTAGAGGCGGCTGGTGAAGAGGGCCTGGGTGACAGTCTTTCTAGTGTTTGTTGGAATCCATCTGCAGATTCAGAGCCGAGGAAGTGTGTCTAAGCAGGAGGAGGTGACTGCTTTAACTTGTTTCATGATCAATGGGCTGTCGAGGATGAATCAGAGATTGTGTACATGGTTGGTTGGTGTGGGTCCGAGGACTGCAGGTCATCAGCTGTGGTCCCATGTGGAGGTGTTCTTCCCAAAGATCAGCCCTTCATTTCTGTTGTAGTTGAGTTGGAGGCAGTTGTCTGTCATCCATTCGGCTATATTGGTCATGGCTTTGCAAAAGTTGGTTTTGGCATTGGAGTGGTCTTCAGTGAGCGAGAGGATCAGTTAAGTGTTGTCTGCATAGGAGAATATGTTGAGTCCATGGAATCTGATGGTGTCTGCGATTGGTGTCATGTAGAGGTTGAACAGGGTGGGGCTGATGGATGATCCTTGTACGCTGCATATGATGTCTTTGGGTTTGGAGGTGAAAGGAGCCAGTCAGATGCTCTGTGGGTGTATTTATGTATGCCTACATTGTGGAATCTGTTGATGAGGGTGTTGTGGGAGACTGTGTTGAATGCCGAAAAGAGGTTGAGGTGGATCAGGGCCACAGTTTCTCCACGATTGTGTTGTGTTCTGATGTCATTAGAGATGGAGATCAGCATTGTCTCAGTGCTGTGGTTGGCACGGAAACCTGATTGAGAAGCATTCAGTGGGTGATTTCATTATAGGAATTCGGTGAGCTGCTGGTTGATGGGTTTCTCAAGAACTTTGGCTGGGTAGGGGAGCAGGGAGAAAGGATGATAATTTTTTAGATTGTTGGGGTCCGCAAAGGGTTTCTAAGGACGGGTCTGATGTATGCATGTTTCCCTCTGTTCGGGAACGTTGATGTGGAGATGGAGCTGTTGAGGATGCTGGGGAGGTGCGTGCTGATAGTGCTCATTGCGAGGCTGTAGAGGTGGTGGGGGCCACGGTTGGTGGACACCCTAGAGTGGATGGAAGGCATGATGGCTGAGGAGGTGAGGGTGGTGAGAGGTGACCAGTTGGTGATGGTTTGTCCGGTGTTCGCTGGTTGGTTTAGGTCGTCGGGGATGAGAATGGTGGGATGGATTTTGAAATTGTAGTAGATATTGGTGATCTTGCTGTGGAAGTTGAGAGGACTCTAGATAGAAGTAGAAGTAGGGAATGGAAGGATGAAAGGTCTCCCCAGAAAAAGGTTTTAATTCCTTCTCCATATTTTCTTTCTTTCCTTCATCATTTCTTTCTTTTTATCTTTCTTTCTTTCTTTTCTTCTCTTTCCTTCTTTCTTTCTTTCTTTCCTGTCCACTTTCTTTCCTTCTATCCTTCGATCCTTCTTTTTCCTTTCTTTTCTTCCTTTTTACACAGTTTCCTTTATTCTTTCCTTCTGTCTTTCTCTTTCCCTATTTCTTGCTTCCTTTCTATAAATATTGCCATCTTTCCGTCTGTTTTCCTTCTTTCTTTCTTAAGTTCTTTACCCCATTCTTTCCTTTATTCTTTCCGTCTTTCTGTCTTGTCTTCAGCTCTTTCTTTCCTTTTCCTTTCATTGTATGTATATTCTTCCTTCTTTCTTTTTATCATTATTTCCTTTCGTTGAAGAACTTAATGAGTATGAACTTATGAAACATTAGCATTTCTAACGTAATTATTGTGTAGCAGCTATCCGAAAATTAAATTGTCAATCTTTCTCTGCATAATGTTTCTGAAATAAAGGGTGGAATTGTACAGCCCCCGCACGAATAAACACAGAGCTGGCAGGAAGGCTTCATGCAATTATGATATGAATTCTTTCTATACTAATTTTCTTCTGAAAAGCAAAAGCACATTAAGGACCTGGAGGTGAATATCTGAATATCTATGTCTAACACAGATCATAAAAGCATCTTGTTCAGAGTATTTCTGTAACACATTCATCAAACATGGACAAAGGTTGAATACATTTCCTTTTCCTTTGACCAATGTTAACCTCACAGAGTTGAACTATTTTTCCTGACTTTATCCCTTCAATAGCCTTCTATTTACCTCTAAAGAGAAAATGGAAGGACCAGGAGTGGAAGCCCTACATTACAATTTGCAGACTCCCACCTGAAGCATTAACTCTGGGTGGCATACTAATCGACGTAATTACAAGAAGCCCTATGTCTCTAGAACTAATAACTCTGGGTCTAGAGACACAGGGCCACTGGGTGAATGATCCACACTTAGAGCAACTGCTCTGGAGATTGGTACATGGGCTGCTTGCATGAGCACAGCCCAACCCTTACCCATCCCCCCTGCAGCACCACAGGAGGAGCAGACAAGATCCACCCCAACACTGCCTGGCCTACCCTAACCTATACCCACCCCCAAGCCTCCACCCAACTTCTTCCGCCTGATCTGAACAGGAGGAACATTTCAGTGGATTTGTCTTCGGAATCTGGAATAAAACTTTCAAAAGCTCATACATTTACCAGGTACAGCTGGCTATTCTCTATTCCATGGACAACATTTAAGATTGATTTATTTGGGTGTATGGATACCAGCCAGAATCAGATTACACCACACTCTGGCAAATGTGCAATGAGAACCAAAGTAAGGGACTTCTGATCATCTGTTTAGTTTCTGTTTCTTTTGATTTCTCCAGGACCCTTGGAAATAAGGATAGCAGGCTCAGTTCAAAAGCGTACCAAAGATCACCCTGAGAAAGCACTTGTTACCCCTAATCAATCCTGATTCACAATCATGACATATTGAGGGGTTTGTTTTTTGAGGTATACCTCAATGAAAACCAGTTTTGTCTCTCTGCTTCAATTCTTTCTTGCAGAGGGCCTGATTAAAAAATCCATTTTACATGAGTTAGAGTGACTTAAGTCACATATAAGTGTGGAGCACCTTTTGATCATTAGAAATCATAGAACATGAATGCAATATTGAGTTAATAAAACGAATAGATACAGAACACAAGGGCAACCATAAAAAAAAAAAATAGGGGGCATATTATCAAGAACGGTGATAAATTTATCGCCGCTTTAGCGGCAGGAAACTGCTGCTAAAGCAGCAATAATGGGCTTGATAATATGCCCTTGTGAATTCCCATAGAAGCCCAGGTTAACACCAGAACCTGGGCTGCTATGGGAATTCACAAGGACATATTATGTAAGCCCATTATTTATGCTTTAGCGGCAGTTTCCTGCCGCTAAAGCAGCGATATTTTTATCGCCATTCTTGATAATATGCCTCCACATCTTTACATAGTATAGTTACTTCCACCTCCTTTCTGTCTCTACCCCACAAGTTTAGCATTTTTCCCAGGCACTTTCTGGAAGTGCCCATTTTCCATGTTTTTTTAATCATATCATCCTCTTTCAATATTGCGATCACCACAATGGAGCAGTCCTATAATGCATGCCAACAATGTCTAGTATTAGGGGGCACCTTATCTAAGAAATAACAACCAGGTCCCCATTCCATTATACACACTTCTCCATATTTCTGCAAAATTAAGCTTGTAGCAAACATTTGTAAAATATCTGCTAAGCACAATTACACCAACTAGGGCATCCCAAGTCTTACCTGCAGTCCTTTTTAAACACATTTTCAACATTATAATAATCATGAAGACCCTTGAAGTGCTGGATTATAAAGATGTATCTCTTCATCAGCGTAAGACCTTTTAAAATACTATTTGCCATTTTATCAACAATAATATTTACCTGCACCCTCTGAGACCTCTGTTCAGTCGTTCTTGTGATGCTGTCCTTCAATAAACCAGAAGACACTGTACAAAGAAAGTAATCTCTTGTTGGAAATAGGGTTACATGTTGAGTGTTGAAAACCTGCTCAGGCAGCAACCACATCTTTTCAGGGTCAAACAATCAAACTGCAAATTAACCTGTGCTTAATCTACTGGGAGTTTGACACAGAAGCAGTCATGTTAAATGTAGAGGCAATGTGTACAGGATGTATGCAGCACCTCAAACAATGATAAAGTGAAAACAAAACAACCAGAAAAATCCCTCACCAATTTAGAAAAATAGATTAAAATGTAATACATTATGTGAGATCAAAACAAAAAAATTTGAACCCAAGCTAAGCATTTTAAAGTTTTAAGTAAAAACAGTTACTAAAAGCACAAAGTGTCAACTGTGGTTATATGCTTGCACTGGCCGGGACAAAGTCACAAGTTTAAGACGAACATGATGGAGCATGGGCTGGATATAGGGACCCAGTTCGGCCAGTTGAACAAGAGTACCTTAAATCTGGTTGCGAATCATTGCAAGACCTTGTGTTCAAGGATGTGTTGTGCAGCAGAAGTTCTGAGGAGCTGCAAGTGCTGCAATGAGAGGTCCTGCATCATCATTAGGAATGCCATCAAAGAGGGATGTGCAATGCAACGTCTTGCATCGAAGATGCACTGCACATGGCTGGTTCCGAAGAAGGTGCAGGCCTGCGATGCAGACTCCTGCATCATTGTCGAGGAGGCCAACGACGAGGGGCTTGCTATGTGAAGGCCTGGGTCGAGGATACACTGCGCAGTGGTAGTTCTTAAGTGACTAAAGGCTGTGATGCAAATTTCTACATCAAGGATGCATCGGTTTTGCACTGCATCATTTCTGCTCAAGCTGGGCTTGGCTGGCAGAGCACCCTCATACCCACTTCCAAGGGTACAGGACTGGGGTGGCACCACTTGGGTTGAGAGGTAGGAACCAAATTAGGCAGAGTCCAGGTGCTGGGTTCAAGGAGGTTGGAGCCTTCTGTCTCTGAGGCTTTGGTGAGGAGGAGAGCCAACTAGCCCTTAGAGTCACTCCTGTGATCCTGGGTTCAAGACGCAGATTCAGTACTTTCACTCAGGAAACAGGGCAGCAGGCAGTAGGGAAACAGCATAGCAGCCCTTCTTGCAGAACAGTACAGCAGTCCTTCTAAGTCTTTCACAGGTCCAGAGATGTACTAAAGAGCTTGGTCTGAGGGTCTAATATGTATATCTGGTGTCCACTTTGAAGTGTCAAACCCTTTGTGAGTGTGCTCAGGCAGAGCCTTTGTGATGTGAAAGAGTGGTAGATGGGAGCTCCTCCCACATATCAAGTCAGAGAGGGCCCATCCTGCAAACACTTATGGCCCTTTGTTTCACTCTCTGTGAGAAATTAACCCCTTCGCAGCTGGGGTAATTCCCCCACAGTGCGGGGGGGCATGAGTGGCGCGGAGGTGCTCATGACGAGTCCAGCTCGTTATGCATCCCAGTGGAGCTGGGCTCATGATGAGATGGACTTGTCATGACTCCGCCCACTCCAATAGAATGCCCGCGTGGTATTCACCACGCGGGGGAGTGGCGCAGCCGTTATGATGAGCAACTACACCTAATATTGTGACCCAGTAAACACGCTGAAGGGGGGCGTGGACGGGGAGCCAATGGAGTGAGATGCACTTCTCTCACACTCTGTCCTCTCAGGGCACATCACCTAGCTTCCTACGACGAGGGGCACCTGCGCTCAAACCCAGGGCTCCTGACATCACACGACACCTGTTAGTGGAGTCTGGAGCCCAGCTACAGCCTAAACTGTGGTGCTCAGCACTGTTGGAGCCCAAAAAGATGATGTGTGGGGGCTGCCATTTTGTCTTGAGAGGACACCGCATCTTCACTGCTCTAGGCCATAGTGGAGAGCCTGTGGAGTGCTGTCAGTGGTGCAAAAACAGGCACAGCAACAAATCAAACTCGGCTGGAGCGGGAGCATTCATATGCGTCCACCGACCACTACAGAGCAAGCATGAAAAAATTCATAAAACATGCCAGAGGAACTTACAAACTATCCCTCGGCCCTGCGCCCACATCAGCCTTCAGCAGGCCAAAGCGGTGTGCCACCGGGGGCTGCAAAGACAAACGGTGCTCCCATGTTAACAAGGCTGCCCATCATGCCGCAGGGCTTCCAGCTGGAATCCTCCTCCGTTTTCCGATGTCCGCCACTCCTCCGCTGCCGAGATCAGTTGCCGGCTCCACAGCTACAAGACTGCAAACCTGTAGAGGAAACAAAGGAGGGAAAACAAATTACAGGCCGCGAGTGGCCCGGGTGCTGTGCCTGTGGGCGAGCAAAGGAACAAGAGGCTGTTCTGCTCCCCCCGCCCACTTTTAAGGGAGGCACCGGCCAGGCTGGTCTAAACTGGTCATACCCCAAAGTTGAGCGCCCTCATGAACCTGAAGCACTTTAGTGCTTCCGGTTCATGCCCCTCCGTACGTCGCTTATTAGACCCTCAGGGGAGGTGGGAGTGCTACCACCTCCTCCTTGCCCCTGGAAAACAGGTGCGACCGTCATAATGGCGGCGCGCGCTATTTTATCACTCAGCCTGGTCAACGCTGCCTAGACTTGATTACACCTCATACCCAGATGGTGTGGGCAATTTTTCTGCAGGGTGTTTTCTGCATAATTTAAATTTTTCTCAATCCATAATCTGTGGGGTAAATTACACAAAGTGCTTCCAGCACATACAGATCGCAAATTATTATGCGCTGTCTCACGTGTTGCTCCTACAGCGCATGCAGAAAGTTACCTGGCCAACTGTCAGTTACTGAGGACTCTATTAAGGTGTTAAATCAATACTAATAAGGAGTGAACGTTCCCAGATAGTGGAAACTTGCAAAATAGGTCAACATAATGAAGTAATGCTGCCCAAATTATGCCACATACTTCGCCTTTCCATACAACATATTTTATTCAATCCTGCCACATAACTTGGTTCTAATCGTCACTTATATTCTAGTGGCCCCACTCATGGTTTTGCTTTCCTCCACCTTAAATGTTTGTCTCTTTATCTCAAGCTTTCCTGACTGTCTTTCTCCTTCAGTCCTGGTCAAAAATAAAAAGTAAAACAAGCATTGGCACAGCCAAAAGGTCTAGCTTTTGGGACCTTAGATGTATTTAGTCATGCAGCACAATATCCTTGGTGCAACAACATCAACTGTTGCGTGGCTAAGCATTTATATGGTCAAAACGGCGGGGCCTATTGGCTTTGTCAATGCTTGTTTGTCTGGTCGTGGGTCTGTTTTAGGATCTGCTGGACTAGTTTTCATTGTTGATTTTCGTGATATAAAAACAAGAAATACCTGCAGCAAGTTCAAATCCATACAGTCTTCCATAGTTTGCAAAACACTTGTAAAGCGTGTCTTCACACGTTCAAAACTGCTCCAAATTGCAAACATGGGCACTTTTTCAGCTACCCGATTCACTAACGGGGCCACTTTTATGTTGCTGCCCATGTCCATTTTCTATCCCAGTCCGACCCGCACAGATTAATTAGCAGAATTTGAGTGCAGAAAAGATTAGTTGCATGCCATACCGATCCAGTGTGCAGATTTTGCAGCTGAGTGGGGATTCACCATTCAGTTAATATAAACCCCCTCCCTGGAAGAGCAGATCCAAAGTGCCAAGCAGGTTTTGTCATCTGTCTCTCATGCCATGCCTTTAAACTGGCTTTTAACATCCCCTTATCCTGCCATTTACAGGGAAGGCCAAAGATTTGAATGCCATCTATGCTCCTTATAGTCTTTACCCACACATACATGAGCAGTCTACCTACCCTCCACAAGCGCCAGGTGTCTCTCCAGAAGCGTGTCCCCTAATCAGCAGATTGTTCGTCTTATCAATAGAATGTTACTTTATACTCTGCACGGCCTGTTGAAGGGTTTAACACTTCAGCATTATAATTAATTTTCTATGCACAGCGTAACTGTAGACCTATCGCCCATAATTAACATTTAAAACACAAACTTTGACCTCAGGTGGTCTTTCATTTATCACCTCCTGATGATTTCCTGAGGGATTCATCTGAGTTATCCAAGAAACTTCATGGACCTTTCTTTAACTGAAGATCAGATCATGGTTTTATGATGCAGATGTATTGAAGCGAACCTTACAGTTAGCTATGTTAGAGACTACAAATGATTTATAAACAGGAGCCTGAATTAATCATCTACTTGCTGCTTGATTACTTATTTTTTTATTTGATATTAGCGTATATATATATATATATATATATATATATATATATATATATATATATATATTAAGCATGGGTGGAAAATCCGTTCCGCTCGCGGATTTTGCGGATTTTCGGTAAATTCGCAATCCGCGATATTCGCGAATTTCCCGCAAAATCTGCGAGCGGAACGGATTGGGTCAAAAGTTCAAGCTGACTTTTGTAACTCTTTTAGAATGGCGCCGGCAAGCTGCCAGAGCCATTCTAAAATAGTTACAAAAGTCAGCTTCAACAGGAAGCTCTAATAGATAAAGTAAAGCAGGTGCTCGAGTTGAAGCTCAAATTCAGTTACACAATCATTAATCACCCCAAACTTGGGATGATTAATGATTGTGTAACTTAATTTGACCTTCAACTCGAGCACCTGCTTTACTTTATCTATTAAAGCTTCCTGTTGAAGCTCTTTGTAGCTATTTTAGAATGGCGCTAGCAGTTTGCCGGCGCCATTCTAAGTGGGGCTGAGGGCAGAAGGGGATAAAAAATGAGTGGGGCAGAGGGCAGAAGGGCACAGAAACGAGTGGTACAGAGGGCAGAAGGGCATAAAAAATGAGAGGGTGGCAGTGATTAACCAGTCAAAAAAAAAAACGCGAACACTCAAAGCGCCCCGCGAACACCCGCAAACACGCAAAGTGCCCCGCGAACACCCAAAAATAAAAAAATCTGCAAATTTGCACGAATTCACGAATTTTGCGGATTGCGACATCACAACTCCGCAAATTCGCGAATAGCGAATTTTCAAAATTCGCCCATGCTTAATATATATATATATGTATATATATATATATATATATATATATATATACAGTGAGCAAGGACGTTATGTCCGAAACACATCTGATGGCTTGCACCACAATGGATTAAAACATCTTTGAAAACAGAAGACTGGCTTTTGGTGTTATTTTTGATGTCTGCAAACCTGTCAGTGCAACTATGCAATATTAAGACGAGTGGGAGTTTTATATCTATATATATATATTTATATATCCCAACTTCAGTTTGCACCATACGAGAAAAGCCTCAGGAAGCACATTTAAAGTTCGTACTCTTTAATGTCATCAACTTGCCAACATTCACCTCGCCAGGAACAGGCATCCCATATCTTTAGCCAGACGCGTTTCAGGAGTTGAAATCCTTTCTTCAGTGGCAGAGTAGAGAAATGAAGGGTCGCGCTGCAGACGCACAATTATTCATTCCAAACACCTGCCCTTGTGGGCGTGGCACTCCCACTGCCTCATGGTGTTTGTAGTCCGTCTGAATTCTCCCTAGTGGGTGCGTTTCCATTCATTTCATTTTCAAATTAAAATTACATCCCAAGTGGGTCGATGCAAATGTCTTGGCGCTGTGGCTGCCATGCTTTACAGAAGTTGACACGAACTGTGCAGGCTGCAGCCCTGTTACTGAAGCTCTGCACCTCTTCCTCCCAGTGATTCTGACTCCAGATCGAGTCAGAAAGGACCTGCAGAACACCGCAGTGGGCTTTCCTCACGGCTGTGCATAGCCGTAATTATCCCAACTTCAGGTTGCACCATACGAACCCACTGGGGGAATACTTGGCTCGTCATCGTAAACTACAGGTACCAGCATGCCGTGCATTTCAACCCACCTGGGGTAATTAACGAGGCGCATGTGGCATAAAGTACCTGTGAGCAGCGTTGTCAGTTGACTGTGACTTTCCTCTGACAAAGGAGCAACTTGGCTCCAAAACACGTTAGGAATGAATTTTGCCTTTTGTTCCTTTGATTTTCAGATAACAAGCGAGGATGTCTTGTGCAGATTGGAAGGGGTTGGCCCACTTGGGCGATATCCCGTGGAAGCATGATTTATGGTGCAGAACGTTTAGGCACCCTGTGAAATATGTATACGTAATGTTGCAAATGTAAACTGTTATTCGGTAATCAACTGAGCCATTTTCATTTGCCCACTCGGGCTCTATTTACAGACTCTAAAAAAACGCTGATACACTTTGTTTGGGTGTTCTATTATCAATGTTTGATTAACGAAGTGCCACATGGTAAATTGATATGTTATAACGTGATAAAAAGCTTTGTCACAAATGTATCGGCATTCAGTACATCCACGAAAACTTTATTGTTTCGATACAGACAAAATTGGCAACAATGTAACTTTTCTTTGTTCATTGATCACGTGCACGTAGTAAATAACACTGTACCTTTAAAAAGAATGGCCGTGAATTCCACCTCACCCATGAGCAAGAAGTGCAAGAACTTTGAAACACGTAGGGTGTTTTTTCTTGTGTGCCATTAAACTTTTGCACTGAGCACTATTGGGGCCTTGGCCCTAGTTCTTTATCCCAGGAGAAGAATTGACTACCAGGAGGCCACGTGGGTGGTCACGCCCACAAGGGCGGGGTGTCAGGACATTTAAATGGTGCTGTTACAAACTGCCGCAGTCCTTACTTGCAAGCCCCAAGCCCACGAGAAAGTGCTGCTAGGCACGAAACGCGTCGGGCTGGAGTTTTGATTTATGCGAAGTACCACGCTGCTTCCTGTGCTGTCCTTCATTAAAAATGGTTGCTGGATGACTATACTTGTTTGGGCTCCCTCATTACAGGCAACTCGTTGTTTGGATATATTGCGGCACCGCCTGAGCCGCGGGGAGAGCCCTGCTTCATTTTCTATGAAGACCTGCTGCGGCGCCACATGACGTGGCAGCTCATGGAACAAGTATCAGCTTTTGGAGGTGTAAGCGAGAGATTGAAGCGGTTCAAGTGCTTTTCGCAACCCACTTGGATTAATACAATTTTAATTACAAAGTAAGGCACGACAACTCACCGGAGAAAGACTCACAGCATTACGACTACCAGGAGGCCACGCGGGTGGCCACGCCCACAAGGGCGGGGTGTCAGGACATTTAAATGGTGCTGTTACAAACTGCCACAGTCCTTACTTGCAAACCCCAAGCCCATGAGGAAGTGCTGCTAGGCACGTAACGTGTCGGGCTGGACTTTTGATTCATGCGAAGTACCACGCTGGTTCCTGTGCTGTCCTTCATTAAAAATGGTTGCTGGATGACTATACTTGTTTGGGGTCCCTCATTGCAGGCCACTCGTTGTTTATATATGTATATATATATATATATATATATATATATATATATATCACGAAAAGTCCTTCTAAGTGTCGCCACGTAGTCACTCACGGGCTGCGCACATCAATCAGGACACGGACCCATGTTAAGGTGCTTATTATTTTTGTTTATTCCCCAAGTCAAAGACGCGTTTCGCAGCCTCTCGCTATATATATCACCAGAATATGATAGGATTGTGGGCAGGGTTCTAAGTGGCCAGGTCTCATACCAAGCAGGAAATTTAAAACGTTGGTTCAAACTAGTTCTTGTTGGGCCCTGGTAGATCCTACATCCTTGGCATGGCTTTCTCCCAGACATTTTGCCATCAATTCTGTTTTGCTGAAGTTGCTTTTGTTGGCTCTAGGACTTTGCACACTTCACCAAAGCTAACCTGTGCTTAAATGCTTGTGCCTACTTCTGTAAATATGGCACAATTGGCTTCCATCCAGCTGGCTTATTTAATTTACTTGTATGTCCCTAGTAAATTGGTGCACCATATACCTATGGCTGGTAAATTAAATGCTACTAATAGGCCGGGCTCAAACTAAGGGTGGGCGTAGTTCGCGAAGTAGCGCTACGCGAAGTGCACTTCGCACTACTCGAACTTCACGTAGCACTACGCGAGCTGCGTAGTAGCATGTTCGCACTGTGCAAGATGTGTTTTCAATGATTGCACAGTGCGGACATGCATCTGGCACTGTGCAATCATTGAAAACGGCATCTTGCACAGTGCGAGCTGTAGTTTTCTGCTGCTCGAGTAGATTATTACTTGAGCTGCAGCTTTCTCAACGCGAACTGGTAGTTTCTCATTGAGAGCGGTCGCGAGCATGCGCAACCACTCACAATGAGAAACCTTACCTCCCCGCATTGAGAATCTCGCCGGGATGTCCTTTTGCTTGCTCGCGGTCGCGAACATGACGTTCAGGACCACGAACAAGCAAAAAATGAGTGCTGCACTACGCTACGCTGCACTACGCGTGTTCGCACTGTGCTACGTGCAGCTCACGTAGTGCGAAGTTGCGCAAACTCCGCGAGCATAGCGTAGTGCTTCGCCCAGGGTTAGTTCAAACTGGAATCGCATGGTGAACAAAACGTTATGAATTTAGGCCCAGATCTCTGTACTGGGGGAATGTATGATATTGTCCTGCATTCTGTCCATCAATTGTTTTGTTTTGCACTAGTAGGCCTACAGCACTTATAGTGCCACCTAATTATGCAGCCCCCTAAAATATGTCTCAGGCCTGCTATTGCAGCCTGTGTGTGCAGTTTTAACCTGCCATTTTGACTTGGCAAAAAACCTTTTGCTAGGCTCAAACCTTCCAGGTTAATGCATATAAGATACCCCTAGAAGAGTACCTAAGCAGCCCATAGGGCAAATTATATTCTATTTAAAAAGAGGGTCATGAGCTTTTAAGTTTTACATGTATAAAAATAATCGTTTTTCACTAGAGCAAGACCTCCCTCTCCAATCGGATAATATTGAGTTACACTATAACAACATATATTGCTTAGTTTCATATTGTGAGCAGCTAGAACAATTATTCAAAGACTAATTTTAATGATAATTTAAAACCCAACCTAATGGTCAAGTCAGATTTTATATTACTGTGTTAGAAATTACATTTTCATAAATTAGTAATTTTCCTACCTATGTCAAATGGGCCTTTCTGTCAGTGTCCATTGTCACCTGACTGCTGATTGTGCCCCTGTGGTGAGATGTAGATTGCTCTCATGCAGTGGACAAAGGACATGGATGTGGGTAGATGGTTATCTTCATTGATCCAGTTGGGCTGGGGGCTTTTCTCAGCCCCTACTTGAACTTCAAACGATGCCTACTCTGTCAGTAGCAGATGTGGTTCACACCTCAACCTGCCTCCCTTTTGTTGAGCTAGACAGCTTGGCTCCAAATCCAGTGGAGGAGAAGATGCTCCTGAACTGGATTGGAGTGACCACAATAGAGAGTTTGCCCATTTCCTTTGCCCTCCCTCTGTTTGTGCAGAGAGCTTTGTGCAGGGAAGACAGGTTTTGCTATGTTGTGTTAAGGGAAAGAGGGAGACTGTGAGGTAGGTTCCTTTAAAACATACAAGCGGTGCTGCAAAACTGGGTAGGATCACCCGTTAAAACTTTTACCCCATTGTTTAGAGAGAAGCTAGGAGTTTCCCCCACCTGCAGGCTGGCTATGGGCATGATTTGGCAACCCCAGTATCTTCCTCAGAACATTCCTGGACTTGTGGAAAATCAGAAAACTGTACGTGCTTGCTCAGAAGTGACTGAAAGGGACAGTTGCCTGACCACCTTTTTGAGCTACAGGCGCATAATAAGCTTCTAGAGGCCTCTCTCCCTGACTAGTATTAAGTGGATCTGCCCTGCTGCTACCCTCAGTTGGAGTGGATCCTAGCCCTCAAGTGGTGCCCACCATGTCCTGGACCCTTGGCTAGTGTTAGAGTGTACTCCTCTCACCTACACTGTCAAAGCCGGGGCTTATAAGCATTTTGCCAAAGTTCTGTCTTAAGAACTGATGGAGACTGGGATCACCATCTAAGTCTCAGCCTTTAACGCTGAATCACTAGTTGACCTCACCTTGCTGGTTGTCCAGCTGAAGGAGATCTGAATTCATTACAATTGTCTTACTCTGGACACAGTGGGCTTTATCAGGACCGATGCTGAGCTACAATTTGTCCATGTTGTGGCATCCATGGGTATGGACTACGGACTTCAAAGGCTCAGAGCTTTTCCTCCATTTTTGATGATCACTCTTGAACTCCACTCTCTAGAATCCTACTATCATCAAACCCTGCTTCAGTTAAAATCCGGCTTGGAGCTTGCCCAACCAACAACTTGCAAACTACCACCTTCTCACCAGAGTGCAATGGAAAACTTTCCACAGGGATGATCCTGTCTCTCTATTTGACCGGCGTCAGTGTTCAGCTGCAACACTTTAACTTTGACCTAGTATAGTGAACCAGAACACCACCATTGGCGCATATGCGCTTTTTGGTTTTATTTTTAATTCTAACTTTTAAAATTAATATCTCTGGTTCTACCGATTGTGTTTTTGTTGGTTTGGCGTCATTTTACTCATTAAAATATTTCCTATTTTTCTAAATTGGATTAGGTTTTTTCTTGCGTTGTGATTTCACTTTATTAAACTGTGAATACTGCATAAATACTTTACATATTGCCTCTAACTTAAGTCTGACTGCTTTGTGCCAAGCACATTTTCATTTAATATGAAATGAACAAAGAAATTGCCAGTACTGTGCAATAATTTGTGCTTTTAACAAGGTGTTGAGCAGAAGTTTACTCAACCCAAAGACCACTATTTCAGTCTGAAATCTTATAAAAGATAATTTATTTCATTGAATTATTATTTTTCTTTTTTCTTTTTACTTGCTTTTGAAACAAAGTAAACCAGTCAATTTGAACAGGAGATTAATTTGGATGAGTGTTGACAATGAACTCATCTAATGTTCAACATGTGAAAATGCACTTGTTTTAATGGTTATTTCAATACACAAAAAACAAAAACAAAAAGACAATGGGGTATCAATACCCAAATCCTAATTCACCAATACAACATGAAAAATGACGCTTTTAGACAACAATCAGACAATAGGCAACATATAGAAGTGATGAGGCTAGTGAAAAACCTCTGTTTCAATTCAAATTGTTTCAACTAAGGCCTATTGCAGAATCTCTGCTCTAATCATAGATAGGCCTATACATACAAATGAAAATATGCCAATGTAGAAATATCTTTTTCCATATACGACCACACACTGAATTTATATTTACAGATTATCAAAAGAAGGGAGGTTGGTCGCAAAACAGAATAAATCAGAAAAGAGGAGAAGGGGGGGGGGTTGACGCGTTTCGAATCCCTGTTTAATTCAGGGATTCTCTTCAGGACCAACAGACATGATCTGTATTTCCAAGTAACAATGTTCAAGTCTTAAAGTATGAGTGCTTGTTAGATAGTCCAAAAGTAAATTTTATGGGAAAAAGGGGAATTGTGACCCAACTTTTCAATCAATTTGTAAGCGATTCCTTCAGTAATTGCTCTATCCTCCTTAGCTTGCTCCTCGCTCTCTCGTCAAATTGATTGAAAAGTTGGGTCACAATTCCCCTTTTTCCCATCAAATTTACTTTTGGACTATCTAACAAGCACTCATACTTTAAGACTTGAACATTGTTACTTGGAAATACAGATCATGTCTGTTGGTCCTGAAGAGAATCCCTGAATTAAACAGGGATTCGAAACGCGTCGACCCCCCCCCCTTCTCCTCTTTTCTGATTTATTCTGTTTTGCGACCAACCTCCCTTCTTTTGATAATCTGTAAATATAAATTCAGTGTGTGGTCGTATATGGAAAAAGATATTTCTACATTGGCATATTTTCATTTGTATGTATAGGCCTATCTATGATTAGAGCAGAGATTCTGCAATAGGCCTTAGTTGAAACAATTTGAATTGAAACAGAGGTTTTTCACTAGCCTCATCACTTCTATATGTTGTCTATTGTCTGATTGTTGTCTAAAAGCGTCATTTTTCATGTTGTATTGGTGAATTAGGATTTGGGTATTGATACCCCATTGTCTTTTTGTTTTTATTTTTTGTGTATTGAAATAACCATTAAAACAAGTGCATTTTCACATGTTGAACATTAGATGAGTTCATTGTCAACACTCATCCAAATTAATCTCTTGTTCAAATTGACTGGTTTACTTTGTTTTAAAATCAAGTAAAAAGAAAAAAGAAAATTAATAATTCAATGAAATAAATTATCTTTTATAAGATTTCAGACTGAAATAGTGGTCTTTGGGTTGAGTAAACTTCTGCTCAACACCTTGTTAAAAGCACAAATTATTGCACAGTACTGGCAATTTCTTTGTTCATTTTGTATCTGGCACAGCCTTACTGTGCTTTTGCCAAAACACTCTTTGTTACATTTTCATTTAATGGCTTTAGTAGTTCAGCCTAACAAGGACTGAGATTGCGATTTGAAGTGGGTTCTCCTCTGCTAATACTCAATTTTCTAACAATGGAGATATGAAATTATCTGTTTTTTTCTCATTCTACTAATTTTGCAAATTGTTTCCATTTATTGATAAGCCACTCTAGGTATTCCTTTAAGTGCTGCAAGAGAACTGGTGAAGGAGGGGCCATAGACGGATAGGGAAGAGTTTAAGTTTCTGGCATTAAAGATGATTGTAATATATTTACGTTGTTCTCAGGCTGCTTTAAAGTACTATATGAGTATATATTTTTGAGGACCAGAATAGGGAAGGAGAGTAAAGCAAGATGTATTATTTCACTTGAAACAATATAGATTAATTTTTCCTCTTTCCTGTTGTTCCCTTTCATGTTGACCTCCTTCTGTACGCCAATTTGCACTTTGAAACAAGCTTGCAGATAAGCATTATAGAAGCAGTCAATATTTCAGAGTGTCCACCTTCTCTACATTGCTTAACCCCTTAGTTGACGAATAAGAATGATTTTGGCACTTTTTAAGAGAAAATTAGAAAAACATGCACAAAGTGGGCTAGCTATACGTGGAAGAAATTGTGAAACAGATCATGAAAAGGCTTACAGGCATATGCATAAAAAATCGGTAAAACAAGTCCTTAATCGCGAAAAATAAGGAATTGCAAATAAGGACTCGCATTCCCCGATGCATCAACAGTTTCGGTATTAAATACTGAATCGCTAAAAATCTGTAAAATATACCAAAACCACAATAGCAAGAGTTCAAAATAAAGAATAGCAAATACCGGATTAACAAATACTGAATCGTTAATTGAGATTTCGGTATTAGCCAACTCGCAAAATAAGTCGCGTTAGAAGCAGGTTGATGACATCACAACCAGGAAGTCTCCCAGCCCATGCTTCATTCAGTGCCCTGAGGAGCTCAGAGGAGGAGGCAGAGCACAGGAGCTGAGGGGAGTAACAGTGACACCACAGACCTGCTATTCCACTGCATGCCATGATGGAGAAGGATGCACCCTAGAACAAGGACCTGCCCAGAAAGAGTAAGAAGAAGTTCTCAGATAAAGAACTTGAACTGCTAATCGAGGGGTGAGCAGCAAACATGACAGGCTTTTTGGCAAGCTGTCCCTAAAGGTGCCTGAGGCGGAGAAGGGCAAGATCTGGCTGCACATCTAGGAGAGGGTAAATGCTGTAGGAGTCACCCACCGCAGCATAGACGACTTGAAAAAGAGTTGGTTTGACCTCAGGAAAAGGGCGAAGGAGAGGATTGCAGAAAGGGTGAAGGATGAAGCTGGCACAGGAGGGGGAACATCCAACGTCACACCCAACACAGCCCTCGAGGACCTCATTGAGAGTGCAATTGAGCCTGGAGCAGTTGTGGGGGTCACCCGATTGGACACTTCCGTCACTGCGGCAGGAGAACAAGGTAAGATGCATGCCAGTGCAGATACACAGCGTGTTGTCTATCCCTGCCCATTCCCCCAGGCCAATCACAGTGCACATGTACTAGTACCTAAAGCATATACCCTCACCAAAGTGTTGCATCATGGGAGTTGAAGTCATATCATCAAAGTGTGTATGTATGATCCCCAATGTAAAAGAAATTAGACCAGCAGCACAGGGCCAATAGTCAGTCCAAATATGTCATTTATGTAGTTGAAACAATGCAACACATATACATCCCAGACAAAATAATAACATTGCACTGTTTCATGCAGAGATGCATCACCCCTGGAATCAGATGACAGTGGACGCCTCATTTTCTCTGAAACCCCGGCAGGGACCGATGCAGAGACTCCGCAGGGACGTCATCCCACGACACCACCAACACCATCACCGCCACCACCATCAACACCATCACCAACACCAGCGCGGACAACACCACCACCACCACCACCGACAACACCACCAAGCCGCAGGGTAAATGTTCCCTCCCTGCAGGTGATGGAGATGGAGCAGAGGCCAGCCGCCACAAATGTTCCACGGAAGTCAGTTGTCACTCCACCAGCTCAAACACCAGCACGTTTCAGAGTCCGACAGTGGGGAAGCCCCTGGAAAGAGCTGCAGAGAGATATGAGGAGCCAATACACGGCTACGGAGTGGTAGAGTCACGGATGCTGCGGGTTCAGCGCCTGCAGGGGAGACACATGGGTGCTATCAACACCAACATTGCAAAAATGGCAAACAAAACGGGCACCATGACAGACGCTGTGCCTGAAATGACCACAGCCATTGCTGAGGGTAACAGAGACATAAAACTGTGCCTACAGGAGCTCACACATGCCGTCATAGCAGGGCAACAGAGCGAGCGCAGGAGGCATCACCAGAACTTGCTCCGTTCCAATGCCTCCATTAGGGCCATCACAAAGCTCTGCAACAGCACAGCTGTACTGTCATGGAGATCTGTGTCCCTGCAGGTCGACCTGGGCCATTACTGTGGAGATGTGGCAAAGGCCTTGGGCAAAGTGGCCACTGCAGTGGAGCATCTGCAGTCTGGGACTTTTAGTGCCAGCAGTTGGGAGTGGAGGAGGGGAGTGAGGATGCATCAAGCATCAGCAGCATCTCTGTGCCGGAGGTCAGCGAGAGAAGGTGCAGTGCACGCAGCTCCACAGCCACTGACGCACATCATGGTGATGTGGAGGAGTCATGCAACAGGAGGCTGGGGGTACATGGGAGGCACAAATAGCCATGTTCCATGGGGTCTTGGGCCACCTAAACTGCTACTAGATACTCCCATGATGACAACGGACATATATCCTCACTTATGTTTTGAGTAAGCGTCATGTAGACGTTTCATTAATATTCACCTGACATGTACTCATGTTCATTAAACATTTGCACACCAGATTATGGTGTGATGGCTCAATCTTACCTGTCTCTGAAGTGATGTCGTGTGAGGTATGCCCGCCTCCTTTGACCTTCTGCTGTGTTAGGCACGTGTGCCTGTTGGTGTTGGGGGGGTTGCTGTGCACGAAAGACGTCATCTCCGTCCACGTCTATTGGTATCCTCCTTCTTGTGCCAATGATGCACAGCATGGCACACACAGCAATTATCTGGCAGCAGGTCACCGGATCATATTGCAAAGCACCTTCTGTCTTGTGTAGGATCCGGAAGCGACTCTTGAGGATGCCAAACGTTCGCTTTACCACATTCCGGGTACTGACATGTGCTGCGTTGTAGCGCTCCTCCTGAGGTGTTGCTGGGTTGAGGTAGGGAGTGAGGAGATATTCACGCAAGGCGTCGGAGCTGTCACCTGCAGGGTGGGGAGCAAAGGGTTAGCAGCATGAATACAATTACATATGTGAGGATGGAGTTAATATTGAGGCATTAGTATGTACCTAGTAGGTGTCCCTCTCCAAATTCACCGTTGAGCACACGCCTGTGAATGCCACTGTGTCGGAATATGTATGTGTCATGTGTGCTTCCAGGAAATTGTGCTACAATGTCCCTTAAGATGTGCTTGGCATTGCACACCACCTGCGCGTTGATCGAGTGATAGGACTTCCAGTTGCGAAAGATGTATTCGTTGGCTGAGGGGGGACAGATTGGGACATGCGTGCAGTCAACGCATCCTATCACATGGGGAAATTGTGCCACCTGGCAGAAGTCCTGTTTGTGCAGTTCAACTGCTTTGGGGGTTGTGGGGAATGTGATGTGGTTATGTATAAATGTCAGCATGGCATCTAGGAAATTGTAGAAGAAGCGTGAAAGTGCGCTTTGCGACACGCCTCCGGCTTCTGCTATGACCCCCTGGAAGCTTCCAGATGCAAGCAGATGCAGACTGCATTGGACCTGGACGTGGGCAGGGATGGTGTTGGTCCTACGGGTATGGTGCTGCAGTAGTGGTTCCAGGTCAGCAATGAGGCGCATGATCATTGCCCGATTCAGTCTGTACTTGTCATAGATTAGTATCTCTGTCTGGCCCAGCAATGTGATGCGAATCCTGAAAACCCTGTCATGGATCCTCCTCCTGTGCTGTGCAGCAGCGTTTATTCTCATCCTCCTAGCAAGCACGTAGAGGGCAGCCATTTTGGTAAACATACAGGGTCTCCAGAGGCATATTTGAAGGGTTTCTGGTTGTATACACCTGTCTTTTATAATGTTTTGTATTTATTTATTGCCTTCCACCAACTTTAGCTCCTGGTTGGGCTTCCCCTTATTTAGCTCATGCAAAAAGCGATTTGTTGCATTTTCGTTAATTACGAACTTTGATGCATATCGTAGCGACTTTTTAATAGCGATTCGGTATTTCCGGGGGCTCATTTCATTCTCGGTATTACCGATTGGCTATTTTGCAATTCAGTAATTTACCGCGGGGGTTATTTTGCGATTCTTTATTTTTTCCGGAAATGGGGTTGATGCATTGGGATTTCAGGTTTTTCGTTCAGTAACGGCCTGTTTTACCGATTTGCTATTTCACAGGGAGGTATTTTGTTTGATGCATCTGCCAGTTAGTTACTGCATTATAAAAGCATGAAGAAGAGTGTAGTCTAGATGAAACATGTTCGCTTGAATCACATAAGTTTGTGTTTTACTAAATTTCATTGGGGTCATAATTTAATGCGTAAGAGAAATTTGATTGACCATCCACTGTAATTAGTAATGTACGTGAAGAATTAATTAAACTAAATGTAAATTAGATAACACTATGAATGTTTAATGAAGAGTTTTGTTTCAACTCTATCTTTCCTCATGTTAAAATGTTCACCAAGTGAGAAGAGAGAAAATGGTGCTGCACGTTTATACTAATTACAAATGAACAATCTTCAAAGATGTATTAATGAGAATTACTAGAAACAACATAAATAATTTATGTTTTGAAATTATTTTACAAGTTGGTATATGAAAATGATGTAATACGCTATAGTTACACATGCAATTTATAATGAAATTTGCCTGTTTGGTAAATTAAACTTTATCTGAATATCATGTTTCTCAATAAAAATGTATATTTTAATACTTCATATTTTGCATATATTAGCTTAAATTGAATGTAGGCCTGCCTGCTAACACACATTTTTCATTTTTGCTCGACTTTGTTATCATGGGAGAGTGTCCTGAAATCACAAAGTGAATTGAAACTATGATTTATTTCAAGACACAGTGTACCGAGACTCTGAAGCCCTGACCCGCCCGAAGGGCCCGATGATGGTAGAGCAGACCTTGACACATAATAGATTAGTCTAGTGAACCCTACCAGATGATGGTGCCACAAGATTAGCCAACAAAGTATGTTTTTTGTTTTGTTATTTTTGCTTATTTAACCCCTTTGATGCTCATGACGCATCGGTCGCGCTGTGCTCATGACGGAACCGTTCCGTCATGACCACACCCGCGATTGGAATGTTCAGCACCGGGGGAGAATTGGCGCCGCACGCAAGGTGTTAGTACAGCGGAGTGACATGTACCTTTGGTCCTGAAGAATGCCGTAAACTTCTTTTAGTCTAGTAAGGCAGAAACATGTTGACCATAGAATAGGGGAATATCCATATCTCTATTTCAATTAGCTTGTTTTAATCCTATCCACTGGGGGTACTAGAATAAAGGATTTTTTACCCACCAATAGATAGTTTTACTTAGCTTAATTTTGCACTCTGCCAATTGGCCCAATGATTAAGCATGTCACCCATAGGTGAGTGAGGGTTCTCGTCTTAACACAGTAGTGCTTTCCAGTCTCTCTTACCACCCCAGTGCATAGTGTGAGTTTAAGCATAGTGGAGTAGTATGTTTGGATTGGATGGTTAGTACTCCAACTAGACCCGCCTTTGTGTGAGATATTATTTCAAGAGTTCCCACTCGAATACAAAGACTATTTGACACAATTTCTGTTACTTTGGGAACATCTGCCTGAGAAACTGTCCTTTCGAATTTGCTCATGTGCCTTTTACTAAGGATCTTCATTTAAGAGTATACTTCTACCAGATGGCCTGACAGGTAACATATTTTGAGCTGCCTATATTCCTACAAAATGTGTCTTCATATGCTAAATCACCCTGTACGAACTGACCAATGGACTGAGTGGTCTGACCAGAAGGTTACAAGATCACCCGGAAGGACCGCAACACCAACCAGGTGGGAGGAGGCATCGCCATCATCCACAAGAACACCATCCGCATCACGACCAGCACCGACAACACCCCACCCTCCGCCGAACACCTGCACTTCCAGATCCACACGGACCCGAAGACCACCCTCAGAGGCACCCTGATCTACCGACCTCCGGGACCACGCACTCAATTCAGCGAGGACATCGCCGACTTCGTCAGCCCTCACGCCCTCCCCTCCGCTGACTACATCCTCCTGGGGGACTTCAACTTCCACCTGGAGAACAACAACGACCGCAACACCAGCACCCTGCTCGACAACCTCGCCAACCTTGGACTCAAGCAGCTGGTGTCCACCCCCACCCACCTCGCCGGACACACACTCGACGCCATCTTCTCATCCAGCAGAGACATCACCTTCAGCCACGCCACAGAACTCCACTGGACAGATCACAGATGCATCCACTTCACCTTCAGAAGAACGACGACCCACCACCACCAGCAACAGGTTGCCCGAAGAAGTTGGAACAAGATCACAGCCGACCAGCTTGCCGCCTCCCTGAGCCAGCACCGTCCGGCCAGCTCAGCGAACCCCAGCCAGGCCGCCGACAACCTCACGAAGTGGATTAGCAACTGCGCAGACGAACTCGCCCCACTGAGGACCCCGCCCAGCAGACCCAGCAGTAAGAGAGCCCCATGGTTCACCGACGAACTCATGAGCTCCAAGAAGAACTGCCGAGCCCTCGAGAAAGCCTGGAGAAGGGAACCCACGCCGGACAACAGGACCACCCTCAAGCTCGCCACCCGAAAACACCACCAACTGATCCGCATCGCCAAGAAAACGGCTTTCAAAAACCGACTAGACAACAACGCACACAACTGCAAGGAACTCTTCAACATCGTGAAAGAGCTCTCCAACCCCAACGCCGGAAACAACGACATCACCCCTTCGCAAGACCTCTGCAACTCCCTCGCTTCCTACTTCCACAACAAGATCGCGGACATACACGACAGCTTCAGCACTCAACCGACGCACGCCACGACCGCAGGACCTCCACCCACCACCACCCTCCGCGCCTGGACCCCGGTCAACACCGAAGACACCGTCCACACGATGAACTCCGTCCACTCCGGATCTCCAACCGACCCCTGCCCTGACCACGTCTTCAACAAAGCCGACGTTGTCATCGCACCCCACCTGCGGGACATCATCAACACCTCATTCGACACCGCCACCTTCCCCGAGAGCTGGAAGCACGCCAAACTCAGCGCTCTACTGAAGAAACCTACAGCAGACCCCACGGAACTCAAGAATTACCGCCCCATCTCGCTCCTCCCGTTTCCAGCCAAAGTCATCGAGAAGACCGTCAACAAACAGCTGGCCGCCTTCCTCGAGACGAATGGATCCCTCGACCCATCGCAGTCTGGTTTCCGTGCCAACCACAGCACCGAGACCGCCCTCATCGCCGCCACCGACGACATCCGAGCCCTGATGGACAACGGGGAAACAGCGGCCCTCATCCTCCTAGACCTCTCCGCGGCTTTCGACATGGTCTGCCACCGCACCCTAGTGCAGCGCCTCAGCAACGTCGGAATCCAGGAGAAGGCGCTGGAATGGATCATCTCCTTTCTCGACGGAAGAACACAAAGAGTCCGCCTACCACCGTACAAGTCAGAGGCCACCAAAGTCATCTGCGGCGTCCCTCAAGGATCCTCACTGAGCCCGACTCTCTTCAACGTCTACATGATCCCCCTCGCGGCCATCGCACGCCAACACAACCTCAACATAATCTCCTACGCCGACGACACCCAGCTGATCCTCTCCCTGACCAACGACCCCGCCACCGCCAGAGCCAACCTGCACGAAGGGATGAGAGAGGTAGCCGAGTGGATGACGACGAGCCGCCTGAAGCTGAACACAGATAAGACGGAGGTCCTCATCCTGGGCTCCTCGCCCTCCGCCTGGGACGACTCCTGGTGGCCCCCCGCCCTGGGCAACGCACCCAAACCGACGGACCACGCACGCAACCTGGGTTTCATCTTGGACTCCTCCCTCTCCATGACCAGGCAAGTCAACGCCGTCTCCTCGTCATGCTTCAACATCCTGCGCATGCTGCGGAAGATCTTCTGGTGGATCCCCACAGAGACCAGGAAGACCGTCACCCAGGCCCTCGTCACCAGCCGACTGGACTACGGCAACGCACTCTACGCCGGAACCACCGCCAAGACCCAGAAGAGGCTCCAGCGCATCCAGAACGCCTCAGCCAGACTCATCCTCGACATCCCACGACACAGCCACATCTCCGGACACCTAAGAGACCTGCACTGGCTCCCGGTCAACAAGAGAATCACCTTCCGCCTCCTTACCCACGCACACAAAGCTCTCCACGACCAAGGCCCGAGCTACCTCAACAACCGAATCAACTTCTACGCTCCCAAACGCCACCTCCGATCCGCCAGCCACGCCCTCGCCGCCGTCCCACGCATCCGCAGAGCCACTATAGGAGGAAGGTCCTTCTCCTACCTGGCCGCCAAGACCTGGAACTCCCTCCCGGCCGACCTGCGCCTGACCCAAGACCACCTCTCCTTCAGGAAGAAGCTCAAGACCTGGCTGTTCGAGCAGTAGCGGCACCCCCCCCCCCCCCCAAAGCGCCTCGAGACCCTACGGGTAGGTAGCGCGCTCTATACATGTCTTTGATTGATTGATTGATTGACCAGGTGAGGTGACTCAGCAGGTGTCACCTCTGGACTTAAGGAAATTAAAATACATTTTGTAACGGAGAAAAGAGCCTTTTTCCAACAGTTGGAGATCTTGCACCTTTGCTGACTGAGAGGCATTGTCTATTTCCTTGTGGACTCTACTAGCTTTCCTTGGCTTGCCTTGCCTATCACCAGTGCCCACAAGCACAGCAGCCGGCCTGCTAATCGGCTGCCATCTTGCCCCGACAAAGCTTTTAAGCCACATATGCTGTTGATTGACCTGGTTTTAAATTCAGTACTTTTGTATACCTTCCTGTGGAAGTCATACACAGTAGTGTGGCTATCATTCTTCGTACGCCCCGACTTCTGCCAAGTAACAGTGGAGAGGCGCTGGAGGCTGAGGCAGCTTATTAAACCATTCCAAGATAAGAAAATACAGGTGTTTTTGGTCAATCCAGCGGAATTGAAAGTGATAAACAATGGTACTATCCTCTACTTTGCATCAGAGATTAAGGCCAAAGAATATCTTGACTTCTAGGACAAAAAAAGAAATTGTAGTATCTTTGCAGGGACTAAGATATAGTGCATTTGGATTTTCTTGGCAATTAGAGCTGCGCTATGGTTTATTTTTGCACTAGATGGGGGGGATCCGAGGGGATGAGAAATTGGTATTATGTGTGAACATACATAACAAGTTAAGGGGTGGAGTGGGGAATAGGGTATTGCAATTAGGAGTTATTTGTGAGGGGTTTTCTCTTTTGGGTCAGGTATGATAACATTTCTTTTTTATTTTGATGGTTTAAGGGTCTCGATAGGATTAGATATGCATGCTGAGGTAGCCACTGTCCACGCTCACAGCATACATCATGTGCACAGACTTTTGTCTGAGCCTCCCAGGGGGGGTGGAAGGGAGCATTAAGCCAGGGAGGGTGTGTGGGGTTAGAGGTGGTGGGAGGGTTGGAGGGGGGTTGGAGTGCTCTCTTAAGGGGAGATAAAAGATTACCTGGTACTATGGTTTATATTTCTTTACCACTATGCTTTATGTGTCAGTATCATATAGTTTT
The DNA here is from genome assembly GCF_964263255.1 of Lissotriton vulgaris. Classification (NCBI taxonomy): domain Eukaryota; kingdom Metazoa; phylum Chordata; class Amphibia; order Caudata; family Salamandridae; genus Lissotriton; species Lissotriton vulgaris. Next base: position 292,376,134 of record NC_141697.1, on the reverse strand, counting down.
GGAAGGAGACAGTTGTTGGGTAGTTTTGTACCAAGAAGCAATGGGGAGGCTTAAGATATGCTCTATCAGTGTAGGAGGTCTGAATGATTGGTCCAAGAGGCAAAGATTGGGGTATTTTGCAAGAGCAAATCAGTTAGATGTAATTTGTCTGCAGGAGACCCACCTACCGTGGGCCAAAAAACATCTATTAAATATCAAAGGCTTTGATTTATTGGCATGCTCTTCCCAGACATTTACTATAAGAGGGGTGGCAATCCTGGGGAAACCATGTCTGGGAGGCATTGGTCACCCCTTAGTAGATCCTTGAGGGCGTTGGGTAATCGCCGAACTTAAGATGGGGCTTACACTGTGCGTAATTTATGGATCCAATCAGGACGACCCGGAACTGTTCGACAATCTAGATATAGCATTGGCGAATTGGGTATCCCCCCTTATTTGCTGCAGGGATTTTAATATCTCTGCTGATCTCAGGGATAGGGATGGGACTAGTATTTATAAGGGAAGCAAGCCCAGGGTTTACAAAGCTTTGTGTTCTTTGATTGGGTCGTATAGTTTAACCCCTTCCATGCTCATGACGAGCTCAGCTCGTCATGCAGTACAGTGCTCCTGTGCTCATGACGAGCTGAGCTCATCATGAACCATGGGATTCAAAGGCTCCCAGCACAGTAGAGGGATCTTCGACAGCAGCAATATGATTAATAGATGTCTGGGGGCATAAAGAGCAACTTGATCCAGGGTTCACATATTTCTCACACCCGCATAAGAAATATACTAAATTAGATTATTTTCTTATCTCATCTTCAGAAGTGTTAAGGGTGGGGATTAAAAAACGTCCTAAACTTATCGCGGATCATAATCCTTTGGTCTTAATTCATGAAGCGGGGAAAACCTCGAAGGTTAGTTCCAGATGGACATTTGAGAGGAGACTTTTGGTCAACCCTAACTTTATAGAGCACTTAAAAAAATGGGTTGGAGATCTTTTTGATGCAAATAGGTTCAGTGCCTCCCGCAATTCCGTGTGGGATGCTTTTAAATCTGGACTAAGGGGGAGACGTATAGCTTCTCTGCAGAGGAAAGATGAACGGAAAGAACATGAGGATTTGGTTGGGCAGCTTATGAAGGCTGAGGAGCTACATCTCAGTGAAATTATAGGCGGGAAGGAGACCGTTCAAAGCCTACAAAAAATTGTGTCCAGTAAGGCTGACCTAAAAAAATGGATAACACAGAAAAATGCAGACGAATATCAGGTGCACATGGGCGAAATGTACGAAACAGGGGAGCAGGCCGGGTAGCTTCTGGCATTGAAAATCAAGTAGGGATACAGTAGGAATGTTATTTTAAAAATCCATGAAGGAGATCAGGACGTTGTAGAACCAGCTGATATCCGCAGGGTGTTTATAAACTTCTGTCAACATCTGTATACTGAGGAGGATAGGCCAGCACTGGTAGGATTTGCAGGTCTAGGGCAGGGTGATGTTGGCCATAAGTTATCAGATCAGGATAAATTAATGCTCAAGGCCGACATGACCATAAGCGAAGTGGAAAAAGCTTTGCAAGATTTGGCGGCAGGGAAGGCTACAGGGCCTGATAATATGCCTATTGAGGTATACAAGTGCCTGCAGGATGTGTTGGCCCCGCTTATGTTGGATCTATTTAATGGTGTAATGTGCTCTGGAGTAGTTCCCCCTTCCTGGAAAAAAAAGCCAATATTGTTGTCTTTCATAAGAAGGGCAAGGACTAGGAAGAACCAGGCTCTTATCGCCCAATATCCCTCATAAATGCAACCTGAAAATGTATGCGAAGGTCTTGGCCAAGAGGTTGGGGGGAATTATTGGCGGTCTAGTCACCCCATGGCAGCATGGGTTTGTACCGGGTCGTGACACCGCGTATCACATCAGGCAGGGGATCACGTTACTTGATGCCCAGGCTCCGGTGGGGGGTCGGATCGCCATGATCCTTCTGGACGCGGAAAAGGCCTTCGATCGCGTCACCTGGAGCTATTTGTGGGGGATATTGCAACGGAGGGGCTTTGGCCCTAATATTTTGAGGGCTAAAAGGGCTATGTATGTTGAGCCAGTAGCAAAAGTCCAATTAATGGGTGAAAGCTCTGAGGAAATCAACATATCTCGAGGGACCCGACAGGGGTGCCCCTGCTCGCCAATTTTAGTCGCTCTGTACATCGATCCTCTGGTTAGAAAGATATTAGACTGTGAGAATATTAATCCTGTGGTGTGCAATGGGCTAAATTATTGGTGTATGCAGATGATCTGGCAATAACAACGCCAGACCCAGAGCATGCTATGGCGGCCCTTATAGAGATAACTTCGGAATTCGGTCAATAGTCAGAATATCATCTCAATAATTCAAAAACCCAGATAATTTGTTCAAACAATATTCAAAAGAGGGATGGTAGGTATTTGGAATCAGCAGTTTATTTGGGGTTTAGGATGAACTCCAAGGTAGAATCAATTGTTAATGAAAATTAGTTGCCAGTACTTAAAGCAATTACGGCAGAGTTAAAAAGAATCGATTGTATACACCTGTCTACAATAGGTAAAGTTAATGTTATTAAGATGACCATGTTCTGCAAGATACTGTACCTTTTTTGTACTATCCCATTGGTGGTTGGTGAGGAAGTTCTAAGATCTATAGAGGCAGCCTTTAGGCGAATTTTATCTGGCAATATTGCAAAATTAGACGGTCTATGAAGTATCTCTCACTTCCATTGGACAAGGGGGGGGGGTTAGGGGCTCCTAATATTAGATTCTATATGTTGAGCTATCTTTTTAGCCAGATGGCTATCCAATTAGATGGCATATCAAGTGTGTCTGACTATGCTTTAGGGCTAAAATACCCCCCTTCCATTTTTGAGCTGCTACTAGGCAAAGTAACTAACGGTGTCTTGTTGCGTAAAACGGACAAACGTTATTATAATAAAAAACTATACAAGATATTGGAAAGTGCTTGGAGGGTCTGGAAAGGTATCCAGAAGCATCTGGCAATCCAGAAAATTAACTATTATACCTCACTTTGGAATACTAGCTTGTTTCCATATTTTAGATTGGGAGACTTGTTTGGTGGCAACATGATGCTGAGTTTTAATGAGATTCAGAGAAAATATCGAATCTCCACTTCACAAGGTTTTAAATTCCTGCAGATACAACAAACACTATCAAGGATTAGACCACCCATCATTCCAGGGGGTAAAAACAATGTGGTGAAATATGTATTGGGTGGGGGTGTCAAAATCAACCCGATCTATAAAGTCCTAATTACAACTCTCCAAGATGATGTTGATAAAATGGAAACAGCCTGTTTGGTGAAATTAGGGGATCCAGATGTTGATGTAGTCAAGGCTCTTGAAGTAGCTGGGAAGTGGTTCAGCTCTACGAATTTGAGAGCCCAGCATTACAAGACGGTATCAACCTATATTTTACCCCGGCTAAGTTATTTGGGTGGAGTAAGAGGGAAGACGACAAATGTCCTAGATTCTCTGAGGGGCCAGCTGATCTTACCCATATGTTTTATTTCTGTCAAAAGTTAGCAGAGATTCGTATTAATATCCAGAAATTTTGGGAGGGGTTGCTAGGTATGGAGATAATCCTATGTCCTACCCTAATGATCCTAGGACATGACAGCAAATTAAACCTGAATAAGGAGGAAGAAGCACTTGTTTTTATATCTGTGGCGATCCTCCGGAATATTCTGGCAGCAGGTTGAAAGGATATCATGGCTGCCTCCTTCCAGGTGTGGCTCTCTCGCCTGCTAGGGATTCATAATATTGAGACAGCCCTATATAGGGGAAGAGGTAGGAGAATGAGAGAATCAGGCCTAAACTTATGGGCCCCGTTAAAAACCTGGAGAGAATCTTGCCTATAACATGAATTGGGATTTTAGGAGATCTTACTTGATTTTATGGTTTTTAACCTCTGACTTGGATAAACTGTCTTTTTGCTAATGTATTTGTAGCTCTTGGGATATGAAATCATGTTTTGTGTCTTTCTTTTTAACTATGTGATACATGTATAGTGGTTTTATGGTTTTTGCATATTGTTTTCAATGGTCTGTACCAGGTACTCAATAAAAATATAATTAAAATAAATAAATAAATAGGGTATAAGCTTTATATTTCACTGGTTTTACATCAGGTTAATGATCATTTCAGTTCCAAATATAACGTTGAGATGAAAGCTGATTTTCTCCCTGCCATAGTGTTCCAGGGATCCAATAAATAACTGGAGAAGCTGGATGATTGTCTGCATTATCCAGTGCCTTCCACTGTTTCATCCAGACCACTGTAGATAGGAGGGAGGTGAGAGAATAGCTTATTTTGCCACTAATCACCATCTGTCATTCCAGTGGAAGTCGTGTTATTAGAAGGGACGATATTTTTATATATTATTTAGTGACCCTTTGATTTATGGGCAATGGGTTATAGATTTCCGATGATTGAGCTAGCTGAACTTCTGCCATCAGAAACATAGTGGTTATCCCACCTTTAAATTATATTTATAGCGGTGGTAGAAAGTGCAAATTTTCAGCAGGGCTTCCATTCTGTCAACCAATTATGAGCGGCCTTCTATCAGAGGTTCTGGGTATCATCAGATGACATCCAAATAACGAAATTTATAAGGTGCCATAATTATCACATATTATAAATTTCACCTGAAACAAATAGGACATAGCATTTTGCTTGCTGTACCAACATCTACATGTAATTGTATTTACTGGGCAATTTTCAGCCCAATGAATTTGGTCAGACTTGACCTGTTGAAATTTATATGGGGAACATTGTAGGGTTAAGATTCTTGCAGTAAACACCATAATTTCACTAAGTGTGGTAACAGTACTTACTACACCTTCCAAAATTTAACAGAACACTTGTTGAGAGGACCAAATGCTCTAAACCTTTTCAGGATGGGAAATTACCTTCAACAGGCCTGTGAAAACTCACACATTTTCCAGTTTGTGACTGTTCAGATCTTTTTGCATAAGGCCCACCATCGAATCCCTACAAACCAATCCCTGTGAGCAGATTTTCAAACATGAAAATTCCATCATACTGGCTAACATTTCTAGACTTGAAAGCCCATTTATGCAAGCAAAATTACATTCTGTAGATCAGGAATGAGGATTTTCACATAAGAGGGCAAAAAACCTTTGTGAATTGGCCTCTATGATAGAGGAGCTATTGAATTTAAAGTATAAAGGAAAGCTATCTGAAGGAAAATAATGGAAAGTAGAAAGAAGAAATGTTTTATTACAGACAATTACATATTGAGAAGGATACATGAAACATCTGTGCTTCCTAATGGGAATCTTTTGTGAACAGTAACTTTCGCCTCAAACATCTCTAACATGGTAAGCTGATACCGAGCTACAAAATAAGTTGATTAAAGGCTTCTGTCTAGGATTACACTCCCTGTTGATCTGCAAAAATCCTAAACGCAGATTTGCTGCCAGTACCTCTCTTGAGTTGGGTTCTAAAAACATAATGTAAATACCAGCAGCTCCATTACTTAGAGTGACCGGTTTTATGAAGTGAGCCAATATGCTCTGAAAAAGTGACCTGCACGCTAACGTTTTTGGGACATGTGATAAACTTGACTTATTTTCCATTCTTCTTTACAGGAACACACTAGAATGAACACATTTTGTGGATTAGATGCTTTTTGGCATTACAAAATAAAATTGACTAAGTTTATAAGGGAATAAAAGCAGATCTGTTGTTTATGCTCTGATTGTAATGTTTTAAAGGAAACAACGGTTTTTAACATACTTTTCTGTAATTGGACCATCAGTGTGAAATTCACCCACAAGACAATGGCACTTGGCTTCTACAAAGTGCCTGATTTGGCATACCTTCAAATAAGAAGTCTAAAGCACAGCAGGTTAAAAACATTAGGAAATTCAAAGTAATAAAGGTGTCTGATTGTTGAAGGTAACATTGGAACTTGATTGGTCCAACAATATTGAATTTTAATAGAGGAATGGTGCAGACAAAACCCCTGATAAAGATAGTGACAGCTATTGCTTCTTTTTACTCTGCTTTTGGGCTTACTAAGAAAGCCAAAATTATGTTTTAATTCTGCTAAAAAGAATCAAAGAATTCAAGCTCCTCAGCTTGCTTCACAGCAAATGAAGCTGTTATGTTTATTTACAAATAAAATCCAGCCATAAACAATTGACAAATTCCCATTCCAAGATTGCAGTGAACTACATAATGGGGAGAAAGAGTGGTATTCTTGTTCTTCTGCTTTGCTAGTGGCTAGTGGCCACTAAATAAGGCCCAGATGTACGAAATTCTCAAACAGCGACTTGAAAATAGTGATTCTATGGGAATCGCCTTTTGTAATTCGCAAATTAGTATGTACCAATGAAGCGATTTCTTAATAGCGACTCCTATGGAGTCGCAACAGCAATTAAGAAATCTGTATTTAAGAAATTGCTAAATACTGATTTTTTAAATAGGAAATTATGAATTAAGAATTCGACCCTAAATTGCTGCTGGGAGCAAATAGAGGATGTCAGAGGACAGGGGGAAGCTGATTACACGGTGTGACTACCAGGCAGAGGCTTAACACACCTTCTGGAAGCAGGAAGTGGCCCAGAAATTTTACTGAAAGCACAAGGAAACCTCCGCACACCACATTACTGAGAGGAAAGACAGGAAGTTAGGAACAGAAGAAAGCGAACAATAAACTTTTTAGAGATGGAGCTGGAGTTGCTCAAAGAGGAGTGTGTAAAAAATATGGACCAGCTTTTTGGGAATGTGCCCTAAACAGACCCACATGAATGGGGGCTACATTTGCCCCCATTCTGGCCTGTATATATGTAGGCCAGTTCGAGGAGAATGTAATATATCATCCCTCCAATCCATACTTGGCAAAAATCGCAGTATGGAAAGGATATATCGACGACGTCCTCTGTATCTGGACAGGTACAGAGGACCTACTCCAGTTGTTTTTACAGTGGCTTAACCAAGCTGACACCAGCCTGCGGTTCACCTGGACTATCAGCAACAGGTCAGCGGTGTATCTTGACGTGGATATTACTGTGATGGATCACAAACTGACTACCAGTGTACATCACAAGAGCACTGACAGAAACTCTCTCCTCTACTATAAATCTTTTCACCCTAGAGCACTCAGGGATACCCTTCCAGTGGGGCAGTTCTTGAGATATCGGCATAACTGCTCAACTACCGAAGCCTTCATAAATTAATCAGAGGAGCTGTCACCAAACTTAAGAATAGAGAATATCCAGTGAAGGTCATAAAACATGCACGGAAGAGGGCATTAAACACTCCGCGTGAGGCTCTTTTGGAAAGAAATGTTAAAGAGAAGCAGATCTGTCTTCCAGTGGTTACCACCTTCGACCCTCTGTCCACCAGAATGAGACAAATTATTAGAAAGCATTGGTCCATTTTGGATACATCGACGAGCAAGATGCCGGCCCCCAGGTTTGCCTTTAAAAGGGCATCCAACTACGGGAGAAGCTGGTCCGCACTCGATGCCCTTCGGCAGTTCAGTCGAGTACTATTCCCAATGGACACTACCCGTGTGGGAGCTGCTCTGTGTGCAGCTACACAGCGGCAACGAAAAGCGTTGTTTTGCAGAGTGGGAGAACTTGGTTTCTAAACTGCTTCAGTAACTGTAACACATCACATGTCATTTACAGACTGATTGCAGCTGTGGGCTGTATTACATTGGCCTTACCTCTCGGAAAGTAAACATTTGCATACAAGAACACCTAAGTACGATAAGAGCGAAAAAACCTACTACCCGCTTAGTACAACATTTCATTGAGAAGGGACATGACCAAAAAGATCTCACATGGACAGTCCTAGAAAAGGTAGTTGGAGACACACACAATTTAGATTTAATCCTAGCACGAAAAGAGGCAAAGTGGATTTTTTCAGAGAAGGCAGACCGGGAGGGGCTGAATGAAAATATCGAATGGAACAAAGTGAGTAGGAGGTAATTCTAGTATCTCCATTAATCCACTGCGTGATGGCACCTGTATCTTGCTGACCCGCTATATTGGCTTACAGTTCAGGGTGAAAGCTCGAAGGCTCCTTTTTTCATAGATACCAACGATTTTTTAAGCCCATATTTTAAGCCCACTCTGTGTTTGCCCTATTGCTAATTGGATGATCCTAGCTGCCCGAAAATATTTTTGTGAGAAGTTCTATGTGCCTTTCCTAGGTGTGAATGAGCAGGCACTGAGTATTTAATACCCGTATAATACTATGCCTGGTGTGTCAGCACGAATACAACCAGTGATTTCTGTTTTCAGAAATAAGTGGGTATGTCCCTTTTATATAATGATCCCCTGCACTAGCTACACTTCTCTCGTAACTATGCGGGTATATCTTTGGATTTGCTACACTTCGACATTTAATTGTAATCACTTCAATGACGGCGTGGTGTTCCTTCTGTAGATAACAATATCCCTTCCTAAGATGGCCGCCGTAGTTGCTCTTGACGTGTATCGTCATGCAACGTGGTGGGCATGGTTGGGAGTCGCGTCTACTTCCGCGTTCAGACGGCAACATGGCTGTGGGACCGTCGGAAGCGCCGGAGGGACGCGGCAAGAGTAAGGCTTTATGTGATGATAGAAATGCTCGCGCCTTTGCTGAATGCATGTTTTTAATAATGGGCACTTGGTCACGAGTTGCATGATTAGATACCTTTGGTTACGTGACAGTGCTCGGCATAGGGGCACGACTACTTGGGTATGCAACCTTGCCCCTCTAAAAACATATCGGTGCATGATGTTGTGGAGAATGAATTCCCTCCTTTTGAGTGCATTACCACCTTGGCAAATGTTGTTGTAGCGAGTGACGGGAGGCTCAGAAGTGAGTAATATCACGGTGTGTGGTATTAGGCAAACTCGTCGGGATTAACGGGATGTACCTCACAAAGAATGTAGATTTTTTCGCGGAAGCGATACCTGTATTTTTGCCTTACAGATGATCATTTTTCTTTTTTATACACTGATTTTCCCAGGGGGCTTGAGATATACCAAGCCACCGAAGGACACGAGATCAGGTGACACAGGGTCCCCTGTATGATTGCCGGTACGCTCTGATTTGGCAAGCATAAGGTAACTCCCTGTTCCAAATGTCCATGTATGTTTTGTGTGAGTGACCGCAAATACAGACCCTCGGCTGAGGGCTTTTATGATTTCACCTCTGTGTTCTGTTTTAATTTTTGATGCAGGTCCGACATATATATAAGTGTGATGACTAAGAACTGAGAACCCCAGATTGCCCTCATGAAATTGCTGAAAGCGGAGCAATGAAACATGTCGGCACTATCTGAATATGGATGGTATATGAATATCCATTTTTAATTTGGGAGGCTTGCAGCACCAGAATAAAAATAGAGAGCTAGCAACCCTTACCATAAAATTTTTAAATTTTGGTTGAACCTTACACGGTTTATTTTTTTAGGGTTTAAGGTGCATTCGTACACGATTTACAAGAGTGCACATTGGTATTGGTTATTTTCTTTATATACCCCTATTATTATTTATACACTTGGTTATTTTTGGTCATTTGTCACACACTATGTACAGAGAGAGTGACCGATGATGAGAAGTGGGTACACTGGCAATTGTTAACCAGGAACACCCTCTGGAGTTACGACCGTGAGGCACTCTCTCTGTTTTCACACATTTTTTTGTGGTTTTGGGGACCTGTGTCTGTTTTTCTTAAACCTACATCCTTGACCCATGAGATTAGTGTTATCTAACACACTTGAAGGATCTAGATGGTATATCAGATTACCTATAATGGTCATTAAGCTTTGATGTATTATTAAGTAGATAAGGCGTGTTTTGTTTCCAGTCGTTTGAGTGGGGGGCGGCCTTACCTCACATAAAACAGAGAATAAAATACTTCATTAAGGTACTTAGGACCACATGCATCATTGTTACATTTTTTGAAAGTTTTAGAAAATTGCCATGAAGTTCAACTTCATGGTAATTTACCTCTCCTATTTGCGAATTCGCAAAAAAAAAATCATGCATTGCATTTATGAAATCACAAATTGCGATTTCTTAAATGCAATCGCAATTTAAGAAATCGCAACATAATTGCAATTCCTTAAATTGCGAAAAAATAAAAAAACATGATGCATCCCAAAAAAGGAAATTGCATTCGCAAACGGCCGAATTTTGCGATTCGCACCGTTTGCGAATGCAATTTACCTTGATGCATGTGGGAATTAGCCCACCAGGCAATGCATTATGGAAGTTGTAGTACACTTCATCAATGTATTGTACTGAGTGCTGATGACCAGACCAACTCGTGCACATCACCAACATGTCATGCACACATGCAGCAGAGTCACAACTTGATAGTGCCAAAGTTTATACCATTTATTTACAAAAACTATGTACAAATATGTCCCAGAGAACACAGCTCCAATGGTACAACACCTGTAAACAACTGAAGGAGATGTAGGGGCTGAAGTCTAGCACAACCCTACTATACTAACATCACCGGCACCCTGCACATCTACATAAACCAGCAGGAGAGCCACCAATATGCCCCCATTTACTGATTGTGAAGGCAAACAATTGACTGTGAGACACCCATCACAACAGAGGTAAGGCCTGTGAGCAGCCGCATGGAGACAATGACAGGAGTGGCTTGAACACTGTCCATCTATGGTGGTCTGGGACTGTCCATTCTAAGGACACAGCACCAGCAGAACAAAAAAAATGGTGGGCCAGTAGAGAGCTGCAGAGCCTGACCAAGGCAGTTGAGAAGGGGCATGAGCGCTGGCAAACTGCAATTGAGCGTGACCACAGGGTGCAGCATATCCACCACAGGCAGTACATTGGCCGGTTTGACACCATTACAAGGTCAACCAACTGTCTGGTACATAGCACATCAAACCTGGTCAGGCGTACAGTGAACATCATCATTCTAAGTAATCAAATCAAAAGGATCCACCATATAGTTCGGACAGTGTTCAAGGGAAATGTTCTAGGAAATGTGTTGCTCGTCCAGATGAGGAGGCACACAATGTTTGATTAAATACCCCTTACACACCAAAAGGGTTCTTTGTGTCATGCTTCATCATAGGGGTCTTACCTGCCCCGCTGTGGGACGGGGAGTGCTATGACCAACGACTACGCGGGAGCACTGTTGGACAACACTATGTGTGGTGATTGGGTAGTGAGAGGAGAGGTCTGGAGTGAGTATGGGTTTATGTGATTAAAAAGGACATGGCCTCATTGACTTAAAAAACTTGAATAGTTCGTCGAGGCTGGACCTGTTAAAAAAGTGATGCGGAGAAGTCCTGCCTATAATGTGCGGATACTCCTCTAAAGTCATTATGTTTCAAAGCAAAAGCTTCTTCATCAGGACTGAAAGACCCCCTCAGTACTCACTATGTTGAATACCCCCAAAGGGTGTGCAATATACAGAAGTGAAAAATAATTAAAAATGAAATGCTTGAAATGTATGCACTTAATACCATACCCAATAGTACCATGTATGTGTTGAAGAGAAATTACAATTAATGGCGCTTTCCCAGGAGCAAACACTCGAGATCTGTGAAAAGAGACTTTAAAAACGGTGAAAGAACCACAAAGTGACTGTTGTGTGTTCTTAGTATTATTGATACCGTGGTCTATCAGTGCGAAGACCTGTGGAAAAAAAAGACTCATAAAACACACATGGATCAAAAATCACACACACTATTTATGTGGCATGGGTAATAGCTATCAGCTTCATAAGTCATCAAAATGTTATCAATCACGTGGATGATACATACCATATAGTGTGGGAGGTAATACCCCATGAGCCTCTTGTAACTGAAAGGGAAGGTAATCGGCAAAACGTAGTTCTGTTGAGAAGTAAAAGACATATATATATATGCATATATGTGGTATGGGAGAGTGTCGATATAATGCTGGCGATAGTAAGATGCCTGCAAAAATATATTCTCTGAGCCGGAGATGGTCCCAAATCTGTAAATGGAAGAGCATTTACCAATGGCTGTGCCATACTTACGTTTCTGTCGATGTAGCCACGCCTAAGGATAGCTCCAACCCGCGGCTCCGTGATGGTGAAAGAACCACGGGACGGGTGTATTTATGCTAGCGTCTATTAGCCTCAAGTGCCCGCACCTGTGTAGGAAGCACCGCTCTAATGTGCCCGGAGCCGGTTGCGGTTTCTAGTGTCCTAATGGGTTGTCATGGCAACGTGCTCATGTGTCAGCGGAAGAGATAGAAAAGTGCTGTTCACAATCTGCAGCTAGAGCGCAAGTGGAAGCGCTCGCATTGTCTACTAGATACGAGTTACCGCTGTGTTAAAGCGCCATGCCTCAATGTCATGGAGACGCGTATGTTTGTAGGTGGGGAAAGAGAAAAGGGGGCGTGCTTATGTGCGTTCGTTGAATTACAGGGAGGGTTGTCTGCTCTATAAATCCTCGGGTATGTTAGAGTTCCATATATAGGTATAAACCTAGATGGGGATATTTAATGGGATAAAATCTCTTATGTTCACTTTCTAAGTATACTCAATGGTTTTGCAGATTTGAGAAAAATCATCAAATATAGCGGAGACCTCAAGTTAATATGGGGAGAAACTACCGGTTCGTGGTTACTTGGTGTCAGTCTCCGTGGGTTGGTCATCAGAAAAACTCTGGATATTGTTAGTAATATCACGAGGACCTAGTCACCAAGTAGACTAGGTGGTTTTGCAGACTCAAGAGAAACATCAAATATAGCGGAGAAATCAAGTTAATTCAATAGGTAGACCACTCATTCATAAAAATACAATGAGTTTAATTTTGAAACAGAGATCCTTAATAGACAAAGTGCGGGTATGTGGTAGATACAGGGAGAAACTGCCAGCTTGTGGGTAATTGTTGTCAGTTTCCCTAGATGGTATGTGGTGGCATGCTCATCGGAAACCTCTCAATATTGTTAACAGAGAATTATCAGAAGATGCTCAAAGGTCATTGATTGTGCAGTTCGTTTATTGTTCATCATCTGTTGCGGAACACAGGGTGTTTTTTTTATTTAGGACAGTTGATTCCATGGGATGTCATCATTGAGGCCTGTGACATTGGCCCCCAAGCGCAACACCCATCTTTGTTCCTTTTCTATTAGATCTTTCTCATTTCGGTTTGCTCAATGATTGTCCATTTCAAATCTTCCACTGTGTGGGCCGAGGTCAGATAGTGATTCGCCATTCTTGACGTAATTTTCTTGCAGCGTAAATTACTTTTATGCTCGCTATGTCTATTTTCACAGGTCTTGATGTCATGCCGACATATTCCTCAATATCTACCCTGAAAGTGGCGGCTGAAAACAACGACCATCTTCAAGCCTACGGCAAATATTTGTTTGCTACTGTACGATAGCTTTCACCCCAGGCACCTGCGGTATAACCTTCTGTATGGACAATTTCGGCGCCTACGACGTAATTGCTCTGAAATGACTGACTTCAAGAGACAGGCCTCCGACTAGAAAACAAATTATAGAAACACAACTACCCAGAACGCATTGTGAGGAGAGGGCTCAGGCGAGCAAGAAACAATAACCGAGATTCTCTCTTGGAGAACCACCCCCCAAGGGAACAAGAAACAAGTCCTATCTGTGTAACCATCTTCAGTAGCCACTCAAACCAAGTTTCCAAAATTATGAACAAACACTGGAGGATACTGAATTGTGGCAAACTGAATTTCCCAAACCAATGTTCTCACACAAAAGAGGCAGAAATTTAAAGAATATGCGGTCCACACAAGACCACGACCAATACAGGTGAGGGACCCACCCTCCATCAACCTTTGCACCTTTACAAGGACCTCACCCCTGCGGAAGTTGTAGCACGTGCAGCCTCACCAAGAGGAGCAGGAATGGGACGTGTACCAATGGAGCGACCTCGGAACTGAGAAAATTCACTAACTGCAATAGCAGAAATGTGGTATACATCTTCACATGTCTGTGCAGTTTGGAATATGTCGGCATAACATCAAGACCAGTAAAAATACGCGTAGGCGAGCATAAAAGTAATGTACGCTGCAAGAGAAGTGCGACAAAAATGGCAAATTATTATCTGACCTCGGCCCACACAGTGGAAGATTTGTAATGGACTATCATTGAGAAAATCCGAATTGAGAAAGATCTCTTAGAAAATGAACAAACATGGGTGTTCCGCTTGGGGACCAAAGTCACAGGCCTCAATGATGACATGCCATGGGCGCAACTGTCCTAAAAAAAAAACACCCTGTGTTCCGCCAACGGATGATAAACAATAAACGTACTGCACACTCAATGATCTTTGAGCATCTTCTGATAACTCTCTGTTAACAATATCAAGAGGTTTCCGATGAGCACGCCACCACATACCATCTAGGGAAAATGACAACAATTAACCAGGAACTGACAGGTTCTCTATTAAGGATATCTGTTTCAAAATGAAACTTATTGTATTTTTCTGAATGAATGGTCTACCTACACAATTAACTTGCTTTCTCCGCTGTATTTGATGTTTCTCTTAAGTCTGCAAAACCATCTGGTCTACTTGGTGACTAGGTCCTCGTGATATTACTAACAATATCTAGTGTTTTTCCGATGAGCAACTCACGGATACTGACACCAAGTAACCACGAACTGATAGTTTATCCCCCATATTAACTTGAGCTCTCCGCTATATTTGATGATTTTTCTCGAGTCTGCAAAACCACTGAGTCTACTTAGCAAGTGAACATAGGCAGTTTTGCCCCATTAAATATCTGTATCTAGGTTTATACCTATATATGGAACTCTAACATACCCGAGGATTTATAGCCCGAGCCGACAACCCTCCCTATAATTCAACAAGCACACATAAGCATGCCCCCCCTTTTCTCTTTCCCCACCTACAAAGATACGCACAACCAAGACATCGAGTCATGATGCTTTAACACAGCAGTAACCCGTATCTGATAGACAATGCAAGCACTTCAACTCGCGCTCTAGTTGCAGATTGTGAACAGCACTTTTTTCTCACTTCCGCTGACAAATGAGCACGTCGCCATGACAACCCATTAGGGTCCTAGAAATCGCAACCGTTTCCGGTTCCGGGTACATTAGGGCTTTGCTTCCCACACAGCTGCGGGCACTTGAGGCTAATAGACGAAAGTAAAAATATGCCCATCCCGTGGTTCTTTCTCCATCATGGAGCCGTGGGTTGGCGTTATCCGTAGGCGAGGCTACATTGACCGAAACGTAAGTACGGCACAGTCGTTGGTAAATGCTCTTGTATTTATAGGTTTGGGACCATCTCCGGCTCAGAGAATATATTTTTGCAGGCATCTGACCATCAGTAGCATTATATCGACACTCTCCCATTGCATATATATATGTCTTTTACTTCTCAACAGAACTATGTTTTGGTGATTACCTTCCCTTCCAGTTATGAGAGGCTCATAGGTTATTACCTCCCACTCTACATAGTATGTTTCATCCATGTGATTGATAACATTTTGATGACTTATGATAGCTATTACCCTAGCCACATAAATAGAGTGTGTGATTTTTGTTCTATGTCTGTGTGTCTTGTGAGTCTTTTTTTCCCCACCAGTCTTCGCACTGCTAGACCACGGTATCAGTAATACTAAGAACACGCTACAGTCACTTTGTGGTTCTATCACCATTTTTAAACAGTCTCTTTTACCAGTTCTCGTTGTTTGCTCCTGGGAAAGCGCCATTATTGTACTTTCTCTTTCAGATTTTCACATACATGGTACTATTGGGTATTGTTTTAAGTGCATAAATTCCATGCATTTAATTTTTCATTATTTTTCACTTCTCTATATAGCACTCCCATTGGGGATATTCAACATAGTAAGTACTGAGGGGATCTTTCAGTCCTGATGAAAAAGCTTTTGCTTTAAAACATGTTGACTTTATAGGAGTATCTGCACATTATAGGCAGAACATTGCATCACTTTTTTAACAGTTCCGGCCTCGACGACCAATTAAAGTTTTTTAAGTCAATGAGCCAGGTCTTTTTTAATCACGTAAACCCATACTCACTCCCGACCTCTCCTCTCACTACCCAATCACCAGACATAGTGTTGTCCAACAGGGCTCCTGTGTAGCTGTTGGTCGTAGCACGCCCCGTCCTGCAGCGGGGCGGGAAGAGCCCTATGTAGAAGCATGACACCCAGGGCCCTTTTGGTGTGTGAGGGTTATTTAAGCAAACACTGTATGACTCCTCATCTGGATGAGCAACACATTTCCTAGAACATTTCCCTTGAACACTGTTCGATCTATGTGGTGGATCCTTTGGATTTGATTACTTAATACTAGAGGAGGACGTATCCGCCCAAGTGTCTGCGTACGACACTACCTCTTCACTCCCTCGCCTTGTTATATTAAAACATCATAATGCTGTCAAGATGTTGCTAGTGGCTTGCCACAGGTCACTGCAAAACTTAAAAGCATACAAACCCACAACCTGTGACTGCCCCGCAAACCCCCATCATCAAGGAGGGATCAAGTGTTAGTGGTGTGTTTGCACAGGAGGCATGCTCAACTAGGCGAACACACCACCTTCCATCGGGGTCTGACACTACATCTGGCCCCCAAACCAGCTCAACTGAGAAGCACACCAACCCAAGAGGGTCCCAAAATAAACCCATGATGACTCTCTGTTTTTCCAAGATGGTCACTGAGTTGTGCATCAAGCAGTGCCCCATGTGTGTTTTATCTTTCCTACAGTGTCATGTCTTCACTCACTTCAAAAATAGTTTTTCATAAACTCTGCATGTCATGCACATCCCTCAGCTGCCTGGGTTCCATCCTGCTGCCCCTGTACTGGCTGTTGGTCATCATCAGAGTCATCGTCAGAGTCTGGGTCTATTGCAACATTGTGTAGTCCCCTTCTCATAGCAATGTTGTGAAGGATGGCTCAAATCACTATGATTGTGAAGTATGTGTGTGCTTGTAGAGAAGTGCCCCACCCGTCTTGTGTATGATGTGGAAATGGGACTTTAGGATACCCAACGTTTGTTCAGTGAGTGAGTGCCTTGCCCTGTGTCCGCTGTTATATTGTCACTCACTTGTTCTTTGGGTCAGGTGAGGTGTGAGGATGCAGAGTCTTAATGCATAGGTGCTGTCACCTGAAG
This sequence comes from Lissotriton vulgaris, assembly GCF_964263255.1. Lineage (NCBI taxonomy): Eukaryota > Metazoa > Chordata > Amphibia > Caudata > Salamandridae > Lissotriton > Lissotriton vulgaris. The sequence continues at coordinate 292,358,993 of NC_141697.1, read as the reverse complement.
GCATGAGGGGGAAATCATTAGGTCACACCACACATACACTCCTGCCCTGTGCATTCATTGCTTTGGTGAACATCTTACATAGCAGGAAGACATCTCCTAAATTGCGGTGTGCCAGCCTGGTGTGTATTCCACTGTGGCAGAACATGAAAGAGTTGTTGTGCCCTCTGGGTATCTTTATACAGGTCAGTGATGACACAGGACGCGTCACACACCATCTGCAAATTCAGTGAGTGTGTTCTTCCTCTTCCTATAGATGTATTCTCTGGCAGCATGGGGACATATGGATATATGTGTTCCCTCCACACAGCCAAATAAATTGGGAAACTGTGCTACCCAGTAGAATTCGAGTGTGGTCTGCTTCACTGATTGGGATGTATTTGGAAATATATATGTTGGTATAACTTTCCAACCATTATGCCAAGGAACTTGTGGAAATACCTTGAAAAAACTACTTTGTGACACACCTCCTACCACTGCTATGACTGACTGGTAAATGCCTGATGCTAGGAGGTGTGGGCCACCTAATACCTGCACATGGGGACGTATAGTGCTGCTCCAACGCGTTGTTGCCATGTATCTGGATTGAGGTTCAGCTATCAGGTCAAGCATGACCTGGCTTCTCAGTCTATACTTATCTATGATCTCCTACTCGGTCAGGTTAAATAGGGTGAACCTCATCCTTAATATCCTCTCCGGTCCTCGCCTAGTCTTGTGCCTCACTGCAAGAATCCTCATCCTCTTCTCCAAGATGTATGATGCAGTCATTGTAAAAGAGCCAAATTTATTTTGGTGCTATTTTAAAAGTTTGCAGAGTTACCACCTGGTCAGGATCAGTGATAACTTAATTTCCTAAAAGCTCATTTTATCAGTCGCAAATAGGTAATCCTTAGTACATGTGATTTTGATTTGCTAAAAGGCAATTGCTATTTGCTATTTTTTATTTTACAAATTTTCAAATTGCGCTTCCAACAAAGTAGGAAGTGCAATTTGTGACCACATTTTAGGCATTCGTACATACTGAATGCCATTTTTGCATTTCTTAACTGACCGAATTAGCAATTCGGTCGGTTAAGTAATGCTAAATCTTTTCGTACATTCGGGCATATATGGCTTTCTCCAACTCCACAACGAATCTGCACTTTGTTAAAGGAAAAAGGAGTAAATGGATCTCCCACTCCCCCCCTGAAGCAAACACACTCAGACAGCTAGTTCTAACAAAGACATGTCGTAATTTTTAATCTTTCATTAGGATATGATAATATATTAAGAGTCTAGCTGAGCAAAGGGATATGATAGAGCGTGACTCACACTGTTGTATGTGACAGAAGTGAGGGGGCGCATGGATTCGAATTTTTTCTTTAATATGGACCCCAATTAGTTGATGCACAGGCTTTCAGTTTGAAGATTTCTGCTGTCTTGGAAAAATTAACTCTAATCTTGTTTCCATACCGTTAAATAACTGTTATCTACACCATCTGAATGCAGGAAGTGAAATCGTGCCAGCTTTATGTTAGGGGCGAGAGGCAAGGCGCCTTTGTCTATTGTAATTATCAGTATTCATTTAAAATACATTGACTCTCTACGTTTGATATTTAAATGCTGTTACATTCGGGCCTGCCCATTCAAATGGTTTGCACTAGAAATATATTTTGCAGAAGGTAACAGTAGCAGCATGAAAATAGGAATGTAAGGATTAAGTTAGTAGCCACCTTGTGAAGCCAGATAAATTCTACTAGACGTCTTCAGTGTGCCTGCAAATCGTGGCCAGCAGACAGCTGCTATTTTCGAGCTATCGTTCGGTGCAGCAGAATCAATGTCTATACACTTTCCCCTTAATCCCTGCTCAAAAAATAGTTTTTCCTGAGCTCATGCATATCTATTCTGCCTAGTTCCATATCTGCTTTAATGTCACACATTGTATGAGATAAAAATTGCATTTATAAAGTGCCTTATGCACTGACAGGAAAAACAATTGTGGATGTGAAGTACACTACTTTGCGTGAGTGCTATGAATGGAATGATCTGCGACTGTCTGATGTGTGTGTGTGTGAGTGGCTCAAGGTCATGTGTGAGGGCCAGAGTGCGTCCTTATTCAGTGGTGGCTCCTGCGCTAAGGCAGAGGAGCGTCGCCCACTGCTGTTCAGCAGTGTAAACAAGGAAAAATAACATGGTAACACAAGGTTCTTATCATTTTATTTTTCCCTGCTGAAGCCGTTTTGAGGCGCGGCTGGACTGCGCCGCTCACAAAGCACGGGGAGGAGTGGTGAGCACTTTGTTAAGTACGAATGATTTTGTGGCCGGCCATCTTCGGCTACCAAACCATCATGCACACTTTGCATGTTCTCCTCCAAGGCTGTATTACGGTATAGGTGGAGAACATGCCCTGGCTCCCATTGTCTTCTTGAGAACTGAACCACGTCGCTCAGACCAACCACACTGCTGCATTGCAGCTTTATGATTGGTTCAGGAGTGCCTGCGTGCTTCCTGCTTGGTTCTGGCAAAAAGAGACACCAAGAGACAAACGAGGAGGGGCGTATGGAAAAGGTAAGTGATTTTTTTTATTTTTCTTCCCCCCCGCCCGCCACCCCCGATTTGTGCCCACCGTCACTGTTCGTATTGTGATTTGTCATTGCATCTTCATGTGCATTAAAGTAAAAGGAGTGAGATGCGGGACGTTTGAGTACTAAATTGCAAATGGATGGATAGAATTTATGAGTATAGTGTGACCCATGTTGAAACTGTTGAAGTGCTGTCCGTTAGTGACATGGATGGCTGTGGCCAGCTTGCACAACCCATGTGTAGCTGCCATACACATGAGTTTAGTATAAAAAGTGAGCAAATGAATGTGGCTTTGGAAGATATATGTTTTGTCTTTGGCCTGTGTCAACCAGTTTACACCACATAGAATATGAAGCATAGAAAACAAATGAAGATGGCTACTCTTGATAGGTGTAATCTTTATGATATATATATATATATATATATATATATATATATATATATATATATATATATATATATATATGACATGGAGTGCACCTAAGAGAAACAGAAGAGTGACACCTGTATGGGGATTTAGCAAATAGTCAATGTGTTCCGAGGGATAGCCCAAGAAGTGGCTGGTAGCAATTATATAATCAGCTTTACTATATGGTCTGAGGGATCTATCATGGAGCAGTAGAAATAAAGCCATTACCTATCAGCCATAGGATAGTTGTCAGGACTTTAGCCAGGAGTTGCAGGGTTCACCTCTTTAGAATCACTAATTAGACGACCACATTTGACATATTTTCTGAAGGTTGCACACATAGTATGCCTGAAATTGTATTATTATTTGAGATGGGCAATTGCCCATTTCAAGACACAGTCACAACTTTTGTCCGGGTGAACCCTTATAAACTTCCTCGTGGGCATGGCACAAAGTAGACTGGCTCAACTGGCAATGTTCAAAGTATTTACGCAGCACCAAAACAGAAATAAATACGAAATGAAAAACAATAAAAATCCCAAACTAAGTTAGCAAGGTGGAGTAAAATAAACAAAAAACAACACCAAAACGCCCAAAATATAATAAGGGAATCAGAGGTATGATTTTGCACAATTTTAAGTAAGCATGAAGCGTTAATGTTAGTCTATGGTCGTAGTAGACTGAGCCCTAGGCAAAATTTGAGAATAACTGTGATGGAGTGCATGTTGGATATGCTAACCAGGTTTCTCCTGCTCAGAGAGTTTACCTACAGTCTTAGGTTTTTACAACCCAATCCACCCACAACCTCAGGGAAGGCATTTAAAGACTCACAGGGTGTAAGGAAGAGGGTAAGAGCTGGGTCCAGTCTAGGTCCTGTTGCCACTGGTTAGCTGGGGACTTCCAGGAAAAGGTCTCTTGCAACTTTCTGTGTTCCTACAGCCAAACAGGAGGTCAGTCAACTGACCCTTGGAGTCCACTTATTTGTCCTGGTAGAAGAGGAAGCAGGTCGAATGCTTCAGGGCTTCTCACAGGTCACAGACAGCAAGGACAATCCTCTTCTGATCTTCTGCTGCTCGAGAAGGTGTTCCTAAGCGGGTGGTGGAGGTGCCACATTTATCTCTGTCATCAGCCAGTGAGTGAGGGTGACTCCTGGCCACTTGCTAACCAATGGGGTAAAAGTTCCCAGGCTGTGCCTTACTGATTTTTACAGCAATTCCTGTTTGCCTTTCTGCACAAAGGCCCATATTTATTGTGTCAAGACATTTCAAGATAGCTAAAATATTTGGCCACACTAAACTTGATCCCCAAAGGCTAGGGGTGTGTGTGTGTGTGAGGGGGTGTCCTGCTGTGATCGTAGTTTCCTACCACATTCAGCTCTAAAATGCACTTCATTGCAGGCACTGTACCCGCAGCAAACACAGAAGTCTGATAGGACAAAATCAGGATCCTTGAGACAATGGCTACAGAAGAATTTGCTTGCCATCTGTTTTTGCCCTTTCAAATGTGCCCCAGGTGTTACAGGTGGCTCGCCAGACCTTCCAAACAGGGATTGGCACAGTGCTATCAAAAGGAGGCACACAGACCCTATCCACTATTTTCTGGTGAACTCTCTAGCTACTGAGGTCACACCTTTTCACATTTATTCTAGGCTAGTCACTGGCTGCAAGAACTCAGAGAGCCAATGTAAATTGTGCCTCCAGTAATTTCAAGCAAGGAAAAAGTAACTTTCATAAAGTTGCTTGTCCTTAACATGTATTAAAAATCTAACTGAATTGTTGGAATGTATTTAAAAAAATAGTTGTTTATTTGTTTCTCTAGCTGATCTCAATCCCGAGATACAGTACTAGTATTTTAATCTGCACTCTGGTTTTCGACATAGGATAGCTAGGCCTGGCGCAATGAAAATAGCTTTTAGAGCCCTATCATTCTAGAGGCACGGTAGTAATCATTTTCTACATGTCCTACTATTAAATACATAAACCTTGCTTTGTGAGCTATAAAACATGTACTGGTGTAACATATACTGGTGTAACTTACTAATATTTAAAAGGGAGGTTTTTACCTGTCACAAAGGCTGAAGTCATGCTTTCACCTCCACTATATTGGATGGCACAGTAGGTGCCATAATCCACTACTGGCATTTAACTTCCAGGCCCTTGGGTACATTTTGTAACATATACTAGGGAGTTATCGGCAAGTTTAATATACCAGTTAGGAGTACAATTCAACAATGTTTAAGGGGGAGCACTGGTGATTTGCTGCTGGGTAGCAGGGGTAAGGTGCATGGGGTTCTAAAGCAAACAAAAATATATGGTTCAGCAAAAGGCAAAACATCTGGAGTGATCATGCAGAACAGGTAGATTTCCTACACCAAGGGAAAGTTAACAACTCTTTGGAGTGGGTAGTTATACAGCTAGCGATGATATATGCATTGATGAGGCCATCTCTGAGTGGCAGTGAGAAATCAATAGGAATGTACATTATGCCACCAGCCAGAGGATATGCTATGAGTGGCCCATGCAGGACCAGCACAGGAACAACTTATAGGAGTAGACATCATACAATCAGACTACAGGCATTTATGGTTTTATTGAGTGGATTCAAGCATTACATTTGATACAAAAAGAAGAAACATTTCATTAAACAAAGCTGTCCTGTAGATCAATCAATACATGGATAAAGTGCTAGTGCAAAAAAAATAACGTGCTAAGATTACGGTGTAAATATCTCGGAAAAGAGGAAACAACAGCAGGCATTATAAATTACATCAAGAGAAGCATCTAAAACATAGCTCACACTTGAGTCACTTAAAAATAAAGTTCATTATAATACAAAAGATCAGTTCCCATCTAAAAGAGACAAGCCAAGCATTGTAGAAAAGATTTAAAGCATTACGGTAGAAGTGAAACAGAGAGATTCTAGTATACATTGCTAAAAAAAAACCTTACCAGGTCGCTGCAAATCAGTCTACATGCATGCTGATGAATAAAGTGTAAGCTTTATTGTTTATGGTGAGAAACACACCAGGAAGCAACAGATGAGCTACAAGTATATAATCAGTCAAAGTGTTTACCTAAGAAAACTACCCAGGGATGGCATTGAGCAATCCATACTACTCAGCATTATATAATCAGCCAGGTAAGCAGACTTTATGCCACTTTTTATTACAGACGGACATATTGTCGCCTGACCTGCAGTTACTAATTGAACAGTGCTGCAGATGGAGGTGACAAAATGTCCGTGGGCTTGGTGGTAAGGAGAGCAAGATATGAAGGGGCACCTTCTGTAAAACAAGAAATGCCAATTTGTGTCAACAGTGTGTTGATGTTTGTCCCCCAGTGAAATGTTCGCAAATCAACTATCCAAGGTATATGCCGGAGGAGGCCATCCAGGAGCATCAGAGTAGCAAACATTTTGCAACATTATTAATATATCCTTGCGATTCAACCTCCAAGATACAAGAAGCAACTATTGGTGATGGTTATTATGCATACCACCCATAGTATATGCCTGAGGAGTGCACTCAGAAAGGGAGTGGATGAACTCTCGCCAATAAACCATAGTAGATGCCATGTGGAGCCCACACAGGAGCAGCAGAAGATCAAACATGGCCTCTCCCTCCAGGGCTTGGAAGTTGCTTGGTTCTAATCACAATATTTTTGTTGCATTGCTACTGCTGTTCAAGCTACAATATTGAAATTGATTTTGATCACTGTTAGTGTACATGTGTTTACATTGACATCAAAAACGTATAACTGAGAGTTCTCTACCGCATAAGTAAATTCAAATCTAAACATGTTGATGGGAACTTACTTTACAGCCTCACTACATAAGACTATCTTTCCATGCCACATTGCAAACACTACATCCTGTGACACAAGTCTAGCACAAAATGGGAATTCTTTCCATCAGGAGAGTATTATCCATTGATTGGATACAACATCCGTTACCAGTGGCAGAATGTAGTGGTGAGGTGAATATATTTACATCTGGACTTTTTACATGGATGTAAGTTTTGCAGTGTCACCACAGGTGCTGTAACACCCTTTTTTATTTAAGTGCTGACAGCTGCTATTCACGCTCGTGTTGCTAGATGAGATTCAGGGCACTGGTTTGTCTCCTTAAGACCAACTGGAATTAATGTTTTCAGAAAAAAAATTGTAACCCTTACTGGAGTGTGCCAGAATTCCACCTTCCCTACGCCTGTAACTAACATCTGCCACTCCTTTACAGAGAAAATCTATTTGCCTCTCGTAGGAAATTCGGGGGCATATTATCAAGAAAGGTCGTTTCATTATCGCCGCTTTTATCGGCAGGAAACTGCCGATAAAGCGGCAATAATGGGTTTGATAATATACTCTATGAATTCCAATCGAAGCCCATGTTAGATGTGAAGACATCTAACATGGGCATCGATTGGAATTGCATAGAGCATATTATCAAGCCCATTATCGCCACTTTATCGGCAGTTTCCTGCCGATAAAAGCGGCGATATGGTAACGACCTTTCTTGATAATATGCCCCTCGGTTTTTTATTGAGGGTGGTGACTGCCCTTCACAAGCAACAACCACAATCCCCTCCACGGTGAAACACATAAGTCACAAAATGAACTGATGCTTAACGTTCTTGTTGCTAGGCACAAAACAGCAGTCAAGCTTTACTTACAGGCAATGCATTAAGTATTCATGCAGCGCTCACACAGTCATAAGGTTAAGCACAACACATGGAACTTCCCACATACAGTAAATTTTAATAAATTAAATGAGACGAAAACAACAAAAATCAAACCAGTAGAACCAGAGATAGGCAATTTCAAAGATTTAGGTAAGTATAATGCTAAAAGTACGAAGTGCCTCTCGTGGTCATCTGGCCATGCTACACAAGGGGAAAGTCACAAGTTCAGGCCTACCACAATGGAGACTTGTCCAGATACAGGAACCAAGTTATTCCCATTAAAAAAGTTACTTTATCAAAGTCTGGATCAAAAAATCCAGTTTGCAGTGCAGGAGGCCAAGAGTAGCCAGGAGAAAGTCATGGACGGTCGTCTTTGTAGTGCAAAGATCCTGTTGGGCATCATGGGTGGTTGTTGCTAGAGCTATACATTGGTGGTCACTTTGGGCTGTCATCGCTGTAGCACAAAGTGTAGATCTTGGTAAGAGTTGAGTTCACCGGAGCATTGTATTGGCAGTGATCACAGGTGGCAAGATCTTGCTAAATGGGCCTGTTTGAGGTGGTAAAGAACCCAAAACTTCTGGATTTCTCCCTTAATTTACAGAAGGACCTCAACTGATCCCAGACAAGGGTCCAGGACCTGGAAGTCCATCACCTTGGGTATTAGGATGTCATTCAAACAGAGGCCAAAAGGACTCAGTCATGTACTCTGCCAGGCTGGTCAAGTGCAGCAAGTCAGCTGGGCAGTTACAGGACGGCTTCTGGAGTTTGGTGTGTTCCTGTAGCTCACACAGGAGGTCATCTACCTGACCCTTGGAGTCATTCTGTAGTCCTGGGATCAAGCCGAATAGTAGGCCTCATGCAGCAGGTCCTCAGTGGGTACATGGCAAGCTTCAAGTAGCAAGGCAGTCCTCTGTTAGCGGAAGGGAAGTCCTCTGAGGTACAAAGCAGGCAAGCAAGCAGGAAAATAGGCAGCCTCTGAAGGACAAGGCAGTCCTTCTGGAAGCCCTCCACAGGTTCAGGAGTGAGCTGAAGAGTTGGTCTAAGGGTCCAATATGTTACCTGGTGCAGCCTGTGAAGTGGCAGGGAATAACTTCTAGACTTCCCCACCCACATCTGGTTCTGGAATTTCATTCCTCCCGTGCCCAGGCTCCAAGGGGTCTAGGGTGGCAATGTGCTAGTGTCAGGTTCCTTGTGAGTGTGCTGTGGTGGTCCCTTTGGAATGTAAGTGGGGCAGAGAACAGCCCCGCTCTTCCCATCCTGGTAGGAGGCTCATCCTGCCAACATCTAGAACCCCTTTGTCTCACTGTTCGGGAGGGATAATAAAGGGCAACTGACAACTACACCTAGTCCTGTGACACAAAACAAAGTCTGCAGGCACCAGAGGGTTAGATCAAGAAAATGACAACTTTCTAAAAGAGGCCTTTCCAGAATTGTAATATAGAATCTGAGTTTTCCATTAAACAGGATTTTAAATTACAATTCTTTTGAGACCAAAAATTATATTTCTACCTTTTCCCACCATAAGTTATCACTTATACAATGCTCTATATAAATCTGGCCCCTCTTACCTTATAGCCAGATTTAGCTTTCATAGACCCACTAGACAGCTGAGATCTGGAAACAAACGGTTGGCAGAGATCCCTTGGATTCAGCGGGCAAAAGTAGGATGAAGGTCTCTAGTGTTTCTGGGTGTGACAGCTTGGAATCAACTCCCTCTGGATCTGTGGATGATGAGTGATATGGCATTATTTAAGAGGAAACTATAAACCTGGCTCTTTGTGCAAATCTAGGCCTTTTCACATTCCGATCTCATTGCTCACGCTGGGACACTCTGTGTAGTAGCTTTCAGCATTATTGTTAGAAATTGGATTTCTGGTTGGCTAGGGCTTGCACATAAGCCAGGCAGACACTACCACTCTAGTCAGGGCAAGGGAGTTACACACTGAAGATAACCCCTGCTTACCCCCTTGGTAGCTTTGCATGAGCAGTCAAGCTTATCCCAGAGGCAATGTGTAAAGCGTTTGCGCAACACACACACAGCAGCACCACACTAGCCACACCACAAAAGAAACTCCACACAAGGTTATATAAAAATAGCCTTTGTAATTACACAGTATACACTGTGCCAACTGGCACCAGGTAGAAATTCACAGGGGATTATATACATGACAGGGCCAATCGGACCATTGTCAGAACCATCACAAAGCACAAGTTTCAATTGTGAAGTCAAGTCAAGTCATTTTGCTTTATTCGAGATTCACTCATAAAAGCATTGAGATTTATAAACATTTAAAATACATATCTAAGAATATATAAAAATAAGAATAAAATATGACTTAAAATACAAGATAAAATACAATCCAAAAAAGTAAAATACATCTCAATTGCTATTTACATGTGACGTGTAAATTACGAGCACTCGTTTAATGCATTGACTAACAAATCTAAACATTTTTTGCAGACAGAGGCAATCATCATTCAGTATCTAAAAGCTTAAGTCTAACCATCCATGCCCAACCTAAATATTTGGCAGTAGCTACAAAGATCAGTGGTAAAGTGCTAGTGTATATTATTCTTAGGGCTACAGTACTGCTGGTAGTGCCAAAAGGCTTACATAATGGAATTAGCCAGGCTCGCCTTGGCGATTCATATGCCAGGCAAGCAAATAGAAAGTGGCCAATAGTCTCATTGGGATCGCTGCACGCGGGGCAATTACTACTGGCTCGATTGCCCCACCTACCAGTCAGAGACCTAAGGGGAAGGGAACCAGCTCTAAGTTGGAAAAAAAGCTTCCTGTCCCCTGGTTTGTTAATTACATCCCAATAGGGCTCTAAACATGGGATAAGTTTTGCCTCTAAGAATCTTCCAGCCATAGAAGTGGAGTCTACATCATTCCAATCTCGGAGAGCCAACTTTTCCCAGTAAATTTCCTTGATAGTTGTTTTAGATTGAAATTCTGCATTCGCCGGGTTTTCCCATAAGATTTGCAGGCCTAGGGCAACCAAGGTGTCTCTAAGTTCATTCAGCCACCTTACTTTATGGAAGACATCAGATTTAATAATGTCCAGGAAGCCTGTCGCATAATGGAGGAGCTCCAGAGTAGTCCAGATCCTCCACCAGTATAGGACAGGGCAGAGCCTTGCTAGATCCTGTAAGGACTTCCTTCCCAGGTCATACCTCAAAGGGAGCAAGCGAGTACTCACGGGAAGTCCAGTGATGCTTCGGAAAAACTTGTTTTTGGAAGTCGTCAGGGGCTTCAGTTTCTCATACCCCCACAACTCAGCCCCATACAGTGCTGAGCTAAGAGCCTTAACCCCGTACACCTGAAGAATGGGTTTGATTAGTTTAGTTAGGGACCTTTTGTGCTCCAGATTAAGGGCTCCTGCAAGTTGTCTATGCCTTAATACCGCCATATGTATGTGTTGTGACCATCTACTGTCCTTTGTCACAAGAATCCCTAGATATGTAAAAGCATTGACCACCTCTAGTGGCCGACCATTCAAGGTGATCTTGCCTTTAAAGCTACAATAGGGATTAAAGACCATAAGCTTGGTTTTAGCTATATTACCTTCCAATCTGTAGTCCACACAAAATTTGTCAAAAATGGACAGGGCATGCTGTAGACCACTCGGGGCCTTTGATAGGATCAGCGTGTCGTCTGCAAACATTAAAATTGGTGTCTTAATGCCAGCCAAGATAGGGGCATCAATGTTTGCAGATAGCATGCACGTAACAACCCCATTAATATATAGCGTAAAGAGCGTAGGTGCCATTGAGCAGCCCTGGCGAACCCCTCGCTGCACCGGGAAGTCAGAGGTAACCTTTCCCTGCCCTCCCTACTGGATCCTGGCAACATTTGCTTCATGCAACCTCATCAATAATGTTAGCAGATCTGGGGGTAAGCCTAGTTTATTTAAGACTGCCCACAACCGTGATCTTGGGACAAGGTTGAAGGCAGCATGTAAATCGACAAATGCCGCAGACCAACTGCCTTTACCCAACAGCACTGTCTTCCATTGCAGGGGGGTGAACTGGAAGACTTGATCTATGGTACTAGTGAACTTTCGGAACCTTGCTTGGAAGGGTGACAAGGCATTAGTCTCCTCAGCCCAATCAAGAATCCTGTTCACAACCATCCTCCCTACCACCTTTTGAATAGTGTCAATAAGGCTTATGGGCCTATAGTTGCCAGGTTGAGATTTGTCGCCCTTCTTAAAGACTGGTATTATGACAGTTCCCTGCCATGAATCTGGAACTGGTGCTCCCAATGCCACAGCGTTTGCAAGAAGCAAAATATACTTTCCCAACCGCTCTTTGTTACTAAGAAAAACATCAGCAGGGACCCCATCTAGGCCTGGAGCTCTTCCTCTTGCCACTGTACTAAGGGCCGTTAGGACTTCATCGATACTAAAAAAGTTATTTTGGGAAAGACTGGCCTAGGATCTACTAGTGAAATATCCAGCTGATTACAAGCATATTGCGGTTTGAAATAGTTCAGCCAGTCCTCCTGCAAAACATTATTTTCAGGAGCATCTGGTAGGCCCCCACTGCCCCATTTAACTATATTCCAGAATTTTCTAGAATCCTTACCGTCACTGGCTTCCTTTAAATCTTGCCAGTGGTGATCATCCTAAATTTTTTTGGCCTTTACCATGGACCTTTTATACTCCTTTCTAGCAGTGCGAATGGCCTCCATATGCCTACCTTTGATAGCAGTACCTAGGGCAAGTCTGGCCTTCCTACATTCAGTGTTATACCAATTGAGCATTTTAGTGGATGCAACACTATTCCTCCTTACGGGTTTCAAGAAATTATCCCTGATGGCCGAAAAGAGGTTTTCGTGTAGTTTAATTACTTCGGTCAAACCATGCATTTATTCATTTCCTCGAGGGCCTGGATGGCTTTATCAGTTTTTTCCCCAATATTATTCATGGCATTTTGGTTTTCCATGACATGTACCCATTTTAGCCTTCGAAGATCGTTTGAGAGCAGACTTGAAGGTAAACAGTCAACTATTGGATCCAAGTCTACCATTTCTGTATCCCACCATTTATGTGTTACACATAGAGGATTGTGGTCACTTTCGATTCACACCTTTATCTCCATGTCAACTACGAGTTTCCACAACTTCATATTACAAAAGACATATTCAATCCTGCTGCTATGTCTCCCATTGTCGAAAGTGTTGGCCCCAATCTTGTCACTTGGGGTTCTCCCATTGAGTGCCCTTAGCCCCCTTTCACAACAAATCGCATTTAGGGATATAGCATCCTCGGTCCATCTAGTTACGTGTTGCAGATCTAATTTGGGTACACCCCATTGCCTATCTTCCTCATCCCCAGGGTGTTGATCAGTGGCAAACAAGGGTTCAAAGGTTAGATTTAGGTCTCCAGCTATAAGTATATTATTATCAACGGAATGCAATTCCAAAAGCTGGTCCAGATCAGCTATAGCTTTTGACCTGCCACCCTTATTGCCCCTGGCATAGACGTTGTAAATGTCCAACCAACCTAGAGAGCCTAATGCGACTCTGATGAGCTGGATGTCAATGTTTCTGGTAGATACTTCCTTAATAGTAAGTGCTAAACTCTGACGGACCCAGATGACCAGACCCCCCCATCGGTCGGCCCGTAGGCCCTTTAACAGCCGAAACAGAATAGTTCAAATAACCCTGGACATACTGGGGTTCACACAACCAGGTCTCCTGGAAGATGCATATATCAAAATTATTGATGAAAGTTAACCATTCCAATTGTAAAACACAACTAGTACCTACTGGTACACTACTGTACTTAGCATCATCACCTGCAACATAAACACATTATGTCTGCATCACAATAGGCATAAGGCACATTATGCATAACCTTCATAAGCATAAACACATTATGCAATCTCTTTAGGCCTAAACATCATAGCATGACATTTGCATTAGGCATCACATTAGCATAAAACACAGTATGCAGCAATCATATTAGGTATACACAGATTATACATCTCTTTAGGCATCACCATAAAAATGACCCTAGGCCAACTGGCCTTCCATTTTGGGTCAAAGGCCCTTAGTCCCGAATGTCAGGGCCTGCAATCATAGGGCTTCCCAAGTGGCCCTCTGGCTGCCAAACCAGCAAAACCAAGGTGTGCATTGCACTGGGGGTGGGGGAGTGTATCTCACTCCTTTCTTAATACTCAAACTAACATGCCCCCGTTGTTGCAGCTGCCCGCTCTTTTGCGGTGCAGCTGTGTAAGCATCAGCCCTAACACCACTGTGCCTTTTAAGTCCAACTGGGACTCCAAAACAAAGTGCTCCTCTCATGGCAGCTGCCAGTGGCCACAGCGGTGCAGTTGTAGTGAAGCACTAGCAGTAACAGTCCGCAAATGAAGCCCCACTCACTTGGACTCTTCTGCGCCAACTGGCGCAAGCAGGTAACATTAGAGTGCGTTGGGGAACCCCCCTCACTAGGGCTTTTCTGGTGCCACTCTCGGCCCAACAAGAAGAAAAACAAAGGCTCAAGCTCAGCCCCACTCACCGGGGCATCCTCAGTCTCCTTTTTGGGATCTGCAGGGCTTTGGTTCTTTTGATCCGGGCCTCAGTCTCCTTGGTGGCCTCCGGTCTCCTTCTGGGCCCACATGGAGGTGGTAATGGAGCCCGCCAGGATCCAGCTCCTCAGGAAAACACGCAGGGCTCGGCAACACCTCCGGATTCCCTTGCGTATGAGGTCACCACGCCTCCTCTCGACTCAACATTCCTTCCGTGGGGCTTCCTCTGGACCAGGCCCGCCCCTAGTCAGGCAAAGTCGCCACCTGACTTCCGTTCTTGGCGCTCCTTCCTTTCATCGGTGCAGAAGTGTGGGGTTGGCTCCTGTCATTACAATACACACAAATGTGGGGTGGGGTCCCGCTAATAGGAGCACATATGCGGGGTGGGCTGCCGCTCCTTAATACTTGCAAACGAGGGATGGGCTTCCACTTCCTACACAATGCAGGGTAGGCTCCTGCACACCTTGCAGCAGCACTGGGGAATCCCTATGCCTGAATTCCCTCTGGTGGCAATACCGCGTCGCAGGGTACCAGCACTCTCCCCGTTCTGGGGGAGAGATCCAGCACTCACAAGGAACTCAAATCAAATCAAATCAAATTGTCTTTATTTGATCTTCTGAAGACAGATCATAAAAGATATACACAATAAAAGCAAACTACATTCTACACACAGATATATATACAAATTTCATTGCAATAATACATAGTAAAAACATTAATTGATTATGGTGGGGCAAGAATTGATTTACGTACTCTGGAAACTTTTTACTTTAAAAGCCGAAACAGAAGCAATGGCTAAAATATTGTCCAATTTCTGAATAGCTAAAAAGGCAGGGCGACACAGGTTCAAACCCATTCTCTTCAATAAAGGCACAATACATACTTTCCTCTGCATTTCATAAAACTTGCAAAAAAACTAAATGTGCATATCTGATTGATCGGACAGTTCATCGCAGGGACATTTAATAAGTTCATTTCTCCAATCATTCATTTTGGGGAAACTAAAGAATCTAAATAAAATATTTAATCTAAAACGAATCAATAAAAACGTATCAAATCCATTCATGTGCAATTTAACATAGGGTTGGATCTCATTTGTTATTGTTATAAGTTGGAGCGCACCCACTGTGCTCTTCCTTATTTCAATACAGCATCTTTGCTCCTCCAGGTATTCTATGCAAAGTTTTTTCAGTTCTCGTCTAGAAACATCAGTCATAAGTAGTGGGCCGTCATAGTAATCTGGGCGACCTATATCACTGAGAAACTTCTTTACATACGCCAGCCACCTTATTTTTAAGGCGTTATCTAGATTCATCGCGTCTCTGAGTACTTGTTGATTAAAAGCACACTCCTCCGTAGTCCATACCCTGTACCACAGTAATACTGGTTGGATTTAAATAACGTCCTCAATGTATGGTTGGCCCAGTTCCGTATGACATATATATGTGGACACACTATCAGGAACTGATAACAGATATCTCAAAAAGCAATTTTCTACTGTCTGTATTGATTTGACATTTGCGTACCCCCAAATTCCTACACCATATATTGCAATTGCAACATAAGTTGCTTTATACACTGTTAAGAGCTCACCAAAATTTGTAAAAGCCAATATAGGTTTGCAGAACAACAACCTTCAGGTCTTTATCGTTGTGTTCCATAAGCCAGTTTGGTTAAATAGTATTCCTAAATAGGGGAAGGTTGAAGTGAGCTCCAGGGGTTTAGAAGTAATATACATCGTTTTCTTCTTATTTTGAGCCCCAGGACCACAGTTCATACAGAACGTTTTTGTGCAATTCACCTTCAAGTCTAGGTTGGTCATGAAGTTTGAGAATTAAGTAATTACCCTTTGCATTGCCAACGGAGTCCAGGCCATCAGTACCGGGTCGTCCGCGTATAATAAAGTAGGGAGAGATCTTTTAGCTACTAAAGGCACGTCTCTGCATTCATGGAGTAGTGTTCTTCCAGGTCATTGTTATAGATTGTGAATAGGAAGGGGGCCAGTACGCACCCTTGTCATACTCCTCTTGCAATATTAATTGCCGTAGTACATTCCCCATTCCTACCAAATCTAACTTTGGCCCGTGCTCCAGAGTATAGTTCTCTAAGGAAGGCAATTATATTCTCCTCCGTTCCCAAAATCCCTAGAATAAACCATAATTTGCTGTGAATAACATAGTCAAAAGCCGATGTTAAATCAACAAACGTTAAGAAAAAACTATTTCTCCTGTTGTATATTTTTCTAAAAGAATATGTAGGTTAAGACCTTGCTCTATTGTGCCAAGACGTTTCCTAAAACCATATTGAAGATCACTTATAATAGAGTGTTCTTCTGCCCAAACTAATAATCTATTTAAAATAACGCATTCAAAAATCTTTATGGTGGAGTCCAACAATGATATTGGGCGATAGCAAGCACAGCTAGCTCTATCCCCCTTTTTAAAAATCGGTATGATGATGGACTCAAACCAAGAAGATAACAGTCCTTCCGAGCAAGATGGGTTAAAAAGTTTCATAAGAATTGGGCCCCATAAGGGCATATTATTCTTGTACAGGTCAACTGGCACCCCGTCAGGACCAGGAGCCTTCCCTCCAAGGCTAGCTTTTATACCACTGATGACTTCCTGCAGGGTGATACATAAATCTGTTATTTTACTGTTTAAAGTCACCCCATCAATCACAGTTACTGATGTTATCGGTTCCTGGGGCATCACAATTCTGTATAAATTTGCAAAATGCTCTAGCCATTCTGTATCAGTAATGGCTATCTCGATTCGGGCTTCATCTTTAATTTCAAAAAAGGGTGCATTTACTGCTTTCCAGAAGGCAGTAGTGGCAGTAGTGTCTCTGTTCTTAGACGCCTCACACAGAGATTCCCATGCCTCCCATTTCAAAACATCCTGTCTCTGTTTCTGCACATTCTTATAAACCCTTCGCAGTTCTTTTAATAATTCTTGATCCCTTACTGGGTCATTCAGGGCTAGGTATGGGCGGATTTTGCGGATCCACGATCCGCGGATTTTGCGGATTTGCGGATAGTGGATCCGTAAAATCCGCAGATTTTGCGGATTTGCGGATCCGCGGATTTGGGGCGGGGCTTCCATGCGAGTGCACATGCCTCTTGTGTGTTTGAAAGGTCTGAGAAAGATCAGTTCAGCAGATGAAGAGAAAGAAACCCCTGGTCACAAGAACAGCACGGGTATTGTGCTCGTGAAAGTCAAGGATGCAAAGGCCTCTATCCAGCATCACAGCTGATTTTCCACGGTAGAGTTGGGAAGAAGGCACACCTGTCCAGCCTCGACGACGCTCACGATTGTTTTTGGGCTAATGAATGAGTCACTGAATTTGAGCATCAACTAGTTCGAGCGACCATGTGTGTGTTACTATGCAATCGCCCCGAAGGGCGCAGGGGTCCCTTGAGTGAGCTGTCCATCATAGTGGGTGAATGGCGGGAAGACGGTGCAAACCGCGAGTGTGTGGGCGGGGCCAAACGGGCAGGGCTACCATGCGAGTTCACACATGCTTCTTGTGTGTATAAAAGGTCAGAGAAAGATCAGTTCAGCAGATGAAGAGAAATAAGCTCCTGGTCACAGAAACAGCACGGGTATTGCGCTCGTGAAAGTCAAGGATGCAAAAGCCTCTATCCAGCATCACAGCTGATTTTCCACGGTAGATTTGTGAAGAAGGCACACCTGCCTCGACGACGCTCACGATTGTTTTTGGGCTCACAGGAAGGGCATGTTGTAAATATTTTACGATGGCGCCGGCAAGCTGCCAGCGCCATCCTAAAATACTTACTAAATTAGCTTCAACAGGAAGCTCTAATAGATAAAATCGAGCACCTGCTTTATTTTATCTATTAGAGCTTCCTGTTGAAGCTAACTTAGTAACTATTTTAGGATGGCGCTGGCAGCTTGCCGGCGCCATCGTAAAATAGTTACAACAGGCCAGGCTTCAACTTTTGCCCCCGGAATAATCCGCCACTCGCGGATTTGCGAATCCTCGGTAAATTCGCAGGAGTTCGCGGATTGCGAATTTACCGAAAATTCGCAAAATCCGCGAGCGGAACGGATTTTCCGCTCATACTTATTCAGGGCATGTTTAAGAGTAGTATAAGCTTTAGTACAGGTTAAGTCAAACCAGCTATGTGTATCAGCTTTCATATCAGTCTTGAAAACCCATAATTTGGTTTTAATATAAGAAGTTATTTTTACTAAATGTTTGATATGTGCTAAATCAGGGGCATTTAGACATACTTCAAAACTGGTTTCACAGTTCTTGGTTAAATTAAGAAGAAAATCCTCCGGAACCACTTTAGTCCATTTCAAAGCATAGCCATTTTGACGTTTCAGCGCAATATCATCTACAACTTCTCTGATTGGGCTATCTTTATCATGTTCATAGTCTGGGTTCGGGATTTCAATGTTAAGGGGGAAATGATCACTTAGTGGGGTGTTTGTTACATTGAAATGAATAATCTGATTGCTAAATCTAGCAGATGTCAAAATATAATCAATTGTGGAATATGCACCTCTCCCAGTGAATGTGCGGCAAAAGGGGACCTCGGGTTGGCAGGCTTTGTTTGCAAACCCCAAATCACATGTAAACATAATATCATTCAGGAGATCCCCACATACGGAGTGATCAAAATGAAATAAACATACCTCCCTATTCATCAAGATGCAACATACCCCTTGTTCTCCCCTTTTACATAAAGTACAATTGAAATCCCCTCCCCATACAGCAAACACTTCCTTGTTACTGCCCTCTAACATACGTTTAAAATCAGCGAGTAATCTTTTTAAGACATCAATCAGTACATCCCCCGCAACATTATTATAAAAATTTACAATTAGCAAACACTGCACTTTGTTGGTATGTATCTTGACCATATGATCATAGTCATTGTTAATAGCAAACTCTATTTTTACATACTTTAGAGAATTTGATACATACGTACATAAGCCTCCCTTAGCTCTACCAGAAGCTGAACCTATGGCCGGGAAATGGAACGTTTTAAAACCAGACAAATGGTACGCATCTTTGGCCCAAGTTTCTTGGATGCTATTTATGTGAACATCATTAACTAGTTTCAACCAGTTTTGGTCAGACAGCTTGGCTTTTATACCTGCAATATTCCAGAGCATGATTGAACAGCTCACATTTCTTGTAGAACCTTTAGATAGCTTCGGACTACTCGGATTACAACTAAGAGCAGAAGATGTCTCCCATATAATATTTTTAGTCGTACCATTTGCCTCCGGTATGTCCAACCCGTCAGGGTCAATTGATCTACCCTAATTATTGCGGCTGATTCTGGGTAAACATTAGTCCCTACTCCCCTGCTTGATATTTTATAATCTAGATTGATCACACTAGATATCCCCTGACACTGTCAATCCACTCCCTCTAAGCCCTCGTAGTCACACAAAATGTCAAAACGATTGAAAGAAGGGATAATAAAGTGGTTTCTATGTACTTCCCTGCCACCCCCCTTGCATCCCCAGAGAGTAAGAACTTATTGGGGCATATTGTGAATTTGGGAAGAAATACTTCAAATCCACGGTTTGTATCCCAGTCTCTACTGGGTGCTCGCTCCATCCACAGATGAAGCTCGCCACTCGGGCATCTCTGAAATTAACAATAACACAGTCCCCTTGTTGATCCTTCTGTTTATGTCCTACCCATCTTATTCTGCGAACATGCAGGATTTCGCCATGCATGAAAGTTGGGATGGGTCTAAACTTATTGAACCAAAAGGTTACATTGTTCTTCAATTCTGAATATTTTTCAGATTTGCCCTCATGCAACTCAGGAACCCGTGTCATAACAACAGTGTATGTGCACGATTCTGGGGGTAAATCAATGCGTGGTAGTGCATTCCTAGTTTTAGCTATATCACTGCTCGCCTTTACTTTACTGGATTTCTCGCAGCTATTAAGGTAGTGGATTCAACATATTTTCTCACTATCTCATTATTTGCTAGAGTAGTATGTTCTAAAGTTATTAGCTTTTCGGCAATCACTTTTATCCTTTCAAGGAGGGGCAACATTAACTATTTAAGCATATGCTCCATCTTGCCCATAAGGTCCTCAGTGAAGTTAGAGGGGGGCATGCAGGGTCTTGCTGGATCAATTCTCGCCGTTTTTTGTGGGTGGTCGGAATTATTAGTTGTTAAAGGGACAGATTCAAATGGGGTTGAGGTCTGCGTTGCGATAATACTAGTTGTTTTTTTGTTAATTATTCACTTTTCGGCTCTTCGACTTCTGCGCTTTCCCCTCGTATTTTCTTTTAGCCTTTGATCCCGTAGTGCGCATAGACTTTTCTTTTATATTTTGGGGGTTTGAAAAGCTTTTAGATTTTGATCTAGTCTGAGTATGTGATATAATTTCAATTGATGTATTAACAGAGCCTAAATCACTAGAATCATTCATCATCTCAGCTTGACTAGAGATATTAATCATCTGTGAATTTGTTTTTTCTAATGACTGGCACCTATCGCGGTCCCTCACTATCATCGGTATTTTCACTTAATTGAGCCGGGGAAACTGCTAGAGCTATGGGCCCCATTGAAGAGTGCCTACGATATAGGGGTTCTAATGAGAGACGTTTCTCTGTTACAGCAATTTCATAATCTAAGACATTCGCAGCTCTGGTGATGAAGTTATCTAAAGTTCCCGCTATGCTCCCTCCCACCCCCACTTTTCTCCCTTTCCCTGGACATGCAGACATTCTTTCTTCTAATGCACTCTGTTATATGGTTATGCAATAAAGTTATTCAAAGTTCACTTTATGCTGCTTAGTCCCGGTAGTGAATATGCTTACAGTTCCGTAGATGTCAGCCTCCTCTGGCCTCGGACGGCCACAGACGGCGCCGCCCTTGTCCCAGGCTTCTACCGGCACCGCCCGCACGCGTGCTGCGCTGCGTGGGGGAAGGCGGTGCTTTAAGCACAATGGCAGCGCCTCCCCCAGCAGCAGCAGCTGTCACCAATTCGGCTCTCCACCACAGCAAGGCATGTGTGATGTACCCTGGGACCACGAGTCCCACCAGGGCGTCGGCAATGAGCAGGCAGGCAAGGTCTCCCCTCGTGTCACAGCAGTCATTCCACAGAGTTCAGGCACACCAGGTAAAGCAAAGAGGGCTGCAGGGCACCAGCACTCTCCCCGTCCTGTGAGAGAGATCCAGCACTCACAAAGCGCTCAATTCCAAAAGTTTCAGGGGCACAAGGCTGGGCCCAGGCAGGCCAGCTCACAGGGCCCTCCAGCAGGGACGCACTCCCTCGTGGTGGTTCCTCTTGGGGCCAAGCATCAGCAAGTCTCCCCCAAGTCACAAGGACGCACAACCACTACTTGGGGTCACAGCCCCAATGTGTAAACAGCACTTTCTTTGTTTGCCCTGGTACAGGGCTTGGGGGAATCCAGCCTCAACTGGTTCTTGGGGGTGTGGAGCACTTTTTTTACAGGGCTCCCACCCTCCATTGTCAGGTTGGGGCTCTGTCATCAGACACACCACAGGGGGACAGAGCCAGCATTCACCTAGGCAGGCACAGGCCCCTTCAGGGTCAGGGGACTACTACTCCCACTACTCCAAATGCACATCTCCCATTAAGCCTAGCGCTGACTCACTCTGCCCTCCCTGGAGCCACACAGCTAACCAGCCCCTGTCACTCCAAACACAGACATGCAATCCACACCAGGCAGGCGGACACATAGCACACAAAACACCAACTTCTAAAAGTGGCATTTCTAAAATAGTGATAATAAATCTGCGCACACCATTGGCAGCATTTATTATTACTATTCCAATCATACCAAACTTGACCACGCTGCTCCTCTCATATCAGGAATTACCACTGAAACACTTATCAGGGAATCCCCAATGCACTCCCATGGGAGGGAAGCCTCACAGCAGTGAGAAACCAAAATGGGGTTTGTCACTACCAGGACATGTCACACACTTAAGGTACATGTCCGTCCTTCTATCTACAATGCACCCTGCCCATAGGGCTATCTAGGGCCTACCTTAGGGGTAACTGACATGCAGTAACATGGCACACACTTTAGGTGCCACGTCACAGCGGCAGTAACACTGCGCGCACAGGCCCTGGAATGGTAGAGGCCTGAGACAGGTTTGAAAGGCTACTTTGGTGGGTGGCACAAACAGTGCTGCAAACCCCTCTGTAGCTTTTAATTTACTGTCCCCGGCTATCCGAGATAACACTTTACAAGGGACTGACAGGTAAATTAAATATGCCAAACAGGTGTAGACCAATCTTTACAATATTTCCCACACAGAGCACAAACACTTTACAGTGGACAGCAGTGCTAAAGTGCTCAGCGCCCTGGAACCACCAACACCATGTCAGAAAAAAGGCTAGGAGGAAAGCAAAAGGTTCAGGGCTATCCCTGCAAAAAGGGCCAAGTCCAACAGTTATAAATTG
This sequence comes from Lissotriton vulgaris, assembly GCF_964263255.1. NCBI lineage: Eukaryota > Metazoa > Chordata > Amphibia > Caudata > Salamandridae > Lissotriton > Lissotriton vulgaris. The sequence goes on along the minus strand of NC_141697.1, from coordinate 292,336,372 downwards.
TGATCATATAATATAAGAAGGTACCCCACTCTTCTCATATGAGAAAGGTAGGCCTCACAGTAGCGAAAAACGAATCATGACATATTAAGCTTACAAGAACATATCCAACTTTTTAAATACAATGCACCCTGCCCCATGAGCTGTTTAGACATACCTTAAGGGTTGCCTTATGTGTACTAAACAGGAAGGTTTAGGCTTAGCAAAATGTTTAATTTTGTAAGCTGAATTGGCTTTAAAACTGCACACAGGCTGGTCAGGGATGTGTTAACGGGCTAATTAGGTGGGTGGCACAATAAGTGCTGCTGGCCCGCTATTATGTTATGGTATAACATTTGTAGAGTGCATGGCTGCCCTAGCAATAAGGCATCCCAGTGCTAGTCTCACAAATAACAAGATGCACAGAACAACCTAAGAAGAAAACATCCAGGTCTTCAAAACTTTCCTAGAGGACCAGTGGTTCTGAATACTCCTAATAGATAAGGAGAGGGCATTCCACAGGGCAAGTGCTTTAGCACAAACGGAGTGACCTCCTGCTCTTACTCTATTAACACGAGGAACAGAGGCCTGGTTTATATCAAAGGAGTGCAAAGGCCTAGAGGGAAGATATGGAGATAGCAGATTGAACAAAATGGGGACCTCCTGGGAGAAGAAGGTTTTATGAGCCATGACAAGGTCTTAAAGTGGACATTAATTTATTAATAGTGCAATGGCTGAGGGGAAAGATATGGTGATTGCCTATTGAGCAAAATGGGGCCCCCCCAGAGAGAAGAAGATCTTATGAGTGGCACACAACGTCTTGAAATGGACATTAATTTTATTAATAGTATTAATTTTACTGGCCCTGGGTACATTTAGTGCCACTTTACTAGGGATTTATAATTAAATTAAATGTGCCAATTGGGAGTAAGCCAATGTTGCCAGGTTTAAAGGAGTGAGAACATGCATTGAGCAGTGGTTAGCAATGGTAAAGTGCACAGAGTCCTAAAGCAAACAAAAAACGTATTTCAGTGGCAGGTAAAAATGTTTGGGGGAAGACCACCTTAGGGGCCATCAGGTCTAACACTCCTGGTTTTCTATTCTGGGAGGAAATAAAATGTCAGTCAAATCTATCTTGGCAGAAAGTAATATTCTGTAATGACGAACCACCTGTTTTGATGCTGCTAATATCGGACGTCACACTAAGGGGCTTATTTAGAAACCCCTTGCGTCACCAGTGCTGCACTTTTTCCTATATTAAAAGTGATGCACTGGCAGAGCAATGGTCTTGTAAATAAGCACAGAGGTATCCTCCACACATTTCTCACAGTTCTGTACTAAGTGGCTAAGAACACCAGGCTACAGGTACCTGTGGTAGCTAGACATCTCTAAACCCTTTCTTCTCTCAAAAGACTCTTATGGAAATTCCCACCTGGCAAGATGATACACTCAAAAAACCCACCAGAAATATGACTTCGTTTATGTATCTAGTTATCCAATCTCAATTGGGCAGTACAAGCAAAATCCATTTAAAATTAATATCAATTTTTCTTTCCCGAAGTTACCGTCACCATTCAGCTGATTTATACTCTTTTAATAATAATATTTAATTATTTGTATACAGTTAATTAAAACCATTGCAACGATTTAAAAGACATATAAACAGCATCAAATCTCAAGTCAAGTCAAAATACACTCTCCAGTAAAAACATCACAATAAGGAAAACCGGCGTTTTGCATGACAAAGTGCAGGTGCAGAAATCTAAATTTATACTCATGGGGCCATATGTACGCCGAATTGGTGGAGCGTGTTGTTAGCCTTCTGTGCTTAACGACACGCTCCAACACTTTGGAAAAGCAAACCTTTACAAGAATGTGGTGCAGCCTTGCGTTTCCCCCTGCGATGGTGTAAGTTTCACAGCTTAACGCCAATGCAGGCACCCTTGCACCAGTGCAGGGGAGGATTGGTTATGTGTAGGAAGGTGTCCCTTCCTGCACATAAACAATCCTAAAATGCCATTTTGTAACTTTCATGTGTGCTGCTTCATGCAGCACATGCAAATTAAAAAATAGCATTTTTAAAAAGGTTTGTTTATGTGGAGGAGGAGAGACCTTCCTGTACATAAACAAACCATCGCATTTTGCTTGCACCATGGAAAAAGCAAAAACAAGGAGAAATAATGCATTTCTCCTCATTTCACCACTTTAAGACCAGGGTTTTACAGGTCTCAAATTTGGTGTTGCCTCCTATGTACGCCACCCTTGTACATCAGGGGGAAGCGTAAAATACAATGGGTGTTGCGGTGGAACGCCCACCACAACACCTGCTGCACGTCTCTTTCACGCTAAACACAGCGTGAAAGGGTGGCTTATGTATAGGGCTCCCGGTTTTCTGTTTAAACAGATTTTTGCACATAAATACAGATGGAAAACAAGTTTTCCTTTGTCTGTATTTATATGTAAAAATGGGAAAACACTGGTACATTTTGTGGCGCTGCCTGTGCTCCAGCAGAGAGTTGCCAGTTATGGTGATTGCCAACAGAGCAATCGCCTATGGTGTTATCAGCATTTACAACAAAGCTTCGTTCACAAGTGATTGGTCTTTTAAAGACCTGTGAAGTACTCTGTGCGGCTGGCAGCTCAAAATCTGTCTGTGTGTCCCCTGTACTCAGCCCGTTCCACTGGCTGCTTAGTAGCACCTCCTTGCCATTTGTAACTATGGGAGATTTAGACAACAGGCGGCACACGTGGGATGACGTTGACTTGGGAGAAGGGGGTTGTAACCGTGCTATTTTCATGGGTTTTGCCAGCTCCGCGATGGGAGCACCCCGTTTGTTTCTAGCTGCACCCTTTACCATGAAGCACAATTTCATCGTATGAGCATTTTTCACTGTATTTGACTGATGTAGGTAATTAAACAGCGGCCATAGGCGCAACCCCTCCAGATATTAAATCTTGGTGAAATAAAGGGCAAGTAAAATTCTTGGACATGTGAGGGCAGTAAGAGAGGGGTGGTGTCTTTTGCAGTGACAGGGAAACTGCCCCTTAGTTTTTATTATTTTCTGCATGGTTCAGCAAAGAATGTAACGCCAATGCTTGTGTTAAAAAAAAAAAAGTTGCACGGAGAACAAGCTCAGTTGTGCTCCTCGGCAAATTCCATAACCACCCCTACTTCCTTTAGCTACGAAAAACTGAAGCGCTCAGAGGCAGCATAAAGCACTATATTAAAGCTGCAAACTTGAGCACAATGACTGGATCAGCTCAAAAGTGAAGCTCGATTTCCAAAAAGTTTAACTTTTATAATTGAATCACTTGAAATTGAGCACCCTGCCCCCCCACGCTCGAGTCTAAAGGAGTGACACTCTCTAGAGTGCAAACAGAGTCCGGTCCAATACAGGGCTTCAAAATCTGTCTGTGTGTCCCCGGCCAAGGTCGAAGGCCTGTGCCTCCTTGCCTCACACACACACAAACTCCTGATTGTGGTCGGCGCAGAATCCACATTTTTCATCGGACCTGCCCATCTTTGCCCGATAGGGGGGGTGCTTTCAAGGTCTCCTGCGCTTTCAGGAAACCAAAGGTGCTGCTTGAAATGGGGCTGCATGAATGGAAAGGGGCGACCACTCGGTCCCCCCGAACGTATGGCGGAGTGCCTCGATCCCCCCGGGAAGCCATTTTGGGGCGGGAAGCGCGTCTCGGCTGGTATGCCCGAAGCGGCGTAGCCGGGGCGCGCTTTTTCCTGCCCTAGAGTGGGCTGGCCTAGACACCGACGTAGCCAGCCCCGCCCTAGGGGCAGGCAGGGGCGGGTTTTCGCCCGCCCTGAAGACGGATAAAAAGAGACGCAAGACCAGAAGACGTCCTCTTGTTCTTGTGCTCCGAAGCTGCACCTCCTCGCTACACGTGAGCTCGGGACGGAACGAAGAGCCAATTTTGAGTGTTTTGATCTTTTTCTTTGTCTTCTAGATTCTTCCTCGGAGAGATGCCCAAGAAAGGCGCAAAGAGAATGACGACCGACCAGATGGTGCGGGCCCTTTGCAAAGAGGTGTCCGACATAAAGAAACGGTTGGCCGAGCGAGATGGGGAGGAGGGTTCGGGCCCTGCGCCGGCTGGAGGGAGACCTAAGAGGCCGAGAAGGGTTCCAGCCGGTGGGGACGTCCCGGTTCCCTCTGCCCCGCTCGAGGCGCCGACCCCAGTACCGATGGAGGGGAATCCAATCCCCGTTGTCGTCACCCCGACATCCAAGGAAGACATGCCCCCCGAGCTGGCAGCACAGCTAGCAGCATGGTTGGGGGATAGTAGTGATGGCGCCACGGCTGCCGAGGCACAGGCGCTGATAAAAGGGCTTCGTGAGAAGAGAGAGGCAGCTAGAGTGGCTGCGCCGTTGGCGGGGATAGACAAGCCGCAAGCGGCAGAAGCTGCGTCCGGTTCAGGTAAGCGGCCATTGCCGATTGCAAGGGACGAGTCAGCACCCTCTCGTAGAGAGAGATTGGGACAACATGTGCCTTTAGCTATAAAGGAAAAGATCTGGGCAGGGGAGTACGTGAATATGTTTTCCTTGCTTGTTGATCATTATGATGTGGAGCATGTGAAAAGTCAGAAGGACCTAATGCATCCGAGTGTTTGGCGCGCAAAAATGGCCGCCTTTAAGGTAAATGAGAACATTGGCAACTGGGGCAATGCATGGGGTATTTTCACATCGATTTTGGGGGAACGTAGGCCCGAGTTGCTTCCTGAGTTTCCCGTTTATCAATCACGAATTATGGGTTACTCGACAGCGTATCAAGGTAACCATTGGTTTTGTTATGACAATCTGTTCAGGAAAGAAAAGGAACATAACAAGAGTTTGACTTGGGATTGTTACGATTCTTTAACATGGGATAAAATGAAAGAATCGGGAATGTTAAGAATGCCATTGGTCGGGAGCAATGTTGTTGATTACTCCCGCCAAAATGTGGGGACGCCCTTTAGACAAAGTACGAGCACCGACGACCAGTCGAGGCCCGCAGGCAATACAGGGAGAAAGGGTTTCTGTTTTAATTTCAACAAGGGGAAATGTACCAGGCCTCCGGGATCGTGTAAATTCAAGCACGAATGTAGTACGTGTGGGTCATCCCATCCTGAGTCATCGTGCAGAGCCAGAACGAGTGAGAATGGGGGTAAGGGAGGCGCCAAACAGGTCTAAGCTAGGCCGAGGGGCGCCTTTACCAACCCCGATTGATACCTTGGCAATGATTCCCTGGCTCAGCGAATACCCGGATCGTGCTTCTGCCGGGGTGCTGCGGAACGGTTTTACACATGGTTTCCGCATCCCGGTAGGGGACTTTCAGGGTGTAGGGATGTGCAAAAATCAACTTTCCGTTTTACAACATACATCTGTAGTTCAAGAGAAAATTCAGAAAGAGGTTAGCCGGGGACGGGTCGCCGGCCCGTTTAGTGTACCCCCGGTACCGGAATTCGTTTGTTCTCCGTTAGGGGTGGTCCCCAAGAAGGACCCGGGTGAGTTTCGTTTGATCCATAATCTGTCTGCTCCACATGGTCTTTCGGTGAACGACGCAATTGATCCAGAAGTTTGTTCGGTGCGATACGCATCTTTTGATGAGGCAGTAGCCATCTTGAATCGCCTGGGGCACGGGACGTTGATGGCGAAATCTGATATCGAGTCAGCGTTCCGGTTGCTCCCGGTACACCCAGACGATCAGCGTCTTCTGGGATTCGGGTTCCAGGGGTCATTTTACATGGATAGGTGTATGCCAATGGGATGCTCTATATCATGTGCCTACTTTGAGCAATTCAGTACTTTCCTGCAATGGGTGTTCACTAAGAGAACGGGTTTCCGAAATGTAATGCACTACCTTGACGACTTTTTGTTCCTTGGCCCCGCCGGTAATCTCGAATGTGCCCAGGCCTTGGCTGAATTCTGTGTGCTGATGGGTCATCTTGGCGTGCCATTGGCACCGGGTAAAACTATGGGTCCCACGACTTGCCTCGAGTTTTTGGGGATCGAGTTGGACTCAAGGGAGGGGTGCTTCCGTTTACCAGCTAGTAAAGTGTCGAAATTCAGGGCAGCCCTCCAAGTATGTTTAAATGCATCCAAAGTTACACTGCATCAGTTGCAACAATTAGTGGGAAAGTTGAACTTTGCCTTGAGGGTGATACCAATGGCTCGCCCTTTTTCCCGCTCAATTGCCCAAGCGATGGTTGGCCTAAAGGAGGGTCATCATCGCACAAGGTTATCGGCTGAGGTCCGCCAGGACATGCGGATTTGGTTAGCTTTCTTGGCGGACTTCAATGGCCGAGTCGTCTGGAACAAGCCAGCCGTGTCCTCCGAAGAGCTTGGGCTATGGACAGATTCAGCAGGAAGCGTAGGTTTTGGCGCCATTTTCGGCACAAAATGGTCGGCAAAAAAGTGGCCCCTATGGTGGCACGAGAAGGGGCTGACGAGTAACATCGCTTTCCTTGAGCTATTTCCCATTCTGGTGGCCCTGAGAACCTGGCCAGAAGGGTTCAGAGATCATTCTGTTGTGTTCTGGTCCGACAATATGACCGTGGTAGAATGCATCAATAGTCAGGCAGCTCGTTGTAAATTGATTTTGAGGCTGCTCAAAGAAATTGTCTTACTGTGTATGCAACTGAACGTGATATTCAGAGCAAAACATGTCCCAGGGGTGATGAATCAGGCTGCTGATGCACTGTCTCGTTTTCACATGCAGGCTTTCTCGGGTTTCCTCCCTTCAGCGGACCCGGAGCCGGCACCCTTCCCCGAAGCTCTCTGGTCTCTCGGTGCCCCGAACTTCGTCACCTCGTGGGAGAGAGTCTAGCACCCAGGACAAGGAAGGCATATGAAGGGGCGTTCCAGGCCTATTTAGCCTTTTTGGGGGCAGAGAGAGGGGGACTTTGGGGTCAGGAAGAGTGGGTAGTACTTTTTCTGATGTCCTTACGTAGGGCTGGGAAATCGGTGGCTACGGCCCAAAGGCATCGTGCCGCCATTTCCTTTGTTGCCAGGGCCCATGGCATCCTGGACCCAACAGCGTCTTTTACAGTACAGAAAGCGCTGCGTGGGTGGCAACGCCTAGAGGGTCGCAGAGTAGACGTAAGACGACCGATAGGTCTAGACAGGTTGTCCCAGTTACTGGCCACACTCCCTAACACATGCTCGTCCCCTTTCGAGACTTGTTTGTTCCGGACTGCATTTACGCTGGCGTTTCACGGGGCTATGAGAGTTAGTGAGCTAGTTGCAAGGAACAAACAGGATGTGTCGGGGGGCTTGTGCAGGGAACATGTTCAGATCAGGGGTGATGCGATGATTGTCTCCTTTCTCAGGTCCAAGACTGACCAAGATGGGAGAGGGGACTGCACGATCATTCGCAGGAACCCCGAGTCATCCATGTGTCCGGTACGGTGCTTAGAAGATTACCTAGCACGAAGGGTGGCATCATGGGGGGGGACATTGTTGAGGCATGCAGACGCCACCCCGCTGACGAGGTTTCAGTTTCAGCTGGTGCTTGCAATGGCCATTGCCGCAGCGGGCTTGGACCCGGGCGAATTTGGGACCCATTCCTTTCGAATAGGGGCTGCCACTGAAGCTACAGCCAGGGGTCTTAATGTGGAACAAGTGAAACGTGTGGGGCGCTGGTCCTCCAATTGTTATAAGAGGTACGTGCGATTGCACATGTTGTGAAGCTGTAATCATGTTCTCACGCTTCTTGTCTTTTGTTTGTTTTCAGTTGCGCAAGCCTACGCGGCAGGGCGGACTGTGCAGTCGACCCAACACCAGGCCAGCGGTCGCACGTCACCGGCTGTGAGGAAGGAGGTGTGGGTCGTGGGCCACTCATACGTGAGACGGGCCGCAGACGTATTCAAAGCAGGTGACATGATTCACGTACCTGGGGAATACGGGTACAGAGTGTCCTTCTACGGAAGGGGCGGTCTCTGTATTGACCAGTTTCAGAAGTTTTTTGAGGGTTTGTTAGAGCGGATGAGGTCACCGCCGTCCATAGTCATAGTGCATTTGGGGGGCAATGATTTGGTCACCACCGGTAGACGACTTCTCCTGGAGGCTATGCTTTCCACGGTAAGTTGGTTAGCAAGGAGGGTTCCGGGGTGCATAATTGCGTGGTCTCATATGATCCCACGAAAAGTGTGGCGGGGGGCTATCTCGATCCCTGCTTTGAATCATTCCGTTAGGAAATTGAATAACAAAGTGAGTAGGTTGTTCCGTTCCAAGACATTGCATTCGATCTCGCATAGTTGTATTGATGATGACAGTATGTATTTGGGGGATGGTGTGCATTTGTCAAGGGTGGGGAATGAGTTACTCATAGGAGACTTCCTAGCTTGGTTAAAATCGTTAAATCATGACCTTTAGGTAGGAGTTTTGTGGGGGGTCCGGATAGCCGGTCAACTATCCGGACCTGTGGCGGTAAGGTCATGATCGGTGAGCACTAATTGGTAGATCCCTATGAGTGGGCGTCACCCAACACGGATGGGAGCGCTCGGGAGAGGTGGCCATTGGCCCCTCAGTGGGGAGGCGGTCCCGTCTAAGGGCGGGTCGCCGGAAGTAAAGGAAAGGCGGTCAAGGCCCCTTCCTTTGTAGGAGGGGTTACAGCCCCCTCCTGGGGAATTTCCCGGGGCCAGTGTCATCTGCGACGGCAGATGCGGTAAGTTGTGTGGGGTGGGGGGAGGTCCACGATACCTTCTAGATACCACACACAAGTCTTCGAACGACCTTTAAATGGCGTCGAGTCTTAAGTGCCCCCGTCAAGTCAAGGGAAATTGTTAGTAGTTGCACTTGAGGTAAGCCTCTGTGCTGTTGCCCCTCCCAAGTGGGAGGGGTAAGTCTGGTTAGGGATCTTGACACCGGTTATGACCTTGCCGTTGGCCCTTAAACGTTAGGATGTACAATTTCAGTGTTTCTAGAGAATGTTTTTGTAGGATGCTAGTTCGGCTAGGAGAACCTCTGTATTAGAGAATATGTTAAGGTTAGCCAAACATCGCAATGTGATAATGAAATTGTACATAACATGAAACGTTTAATGTTTTAATTTTTTGTTTTAATAAATACGGCCGGGATGGTTACTCCATCCCACATCCAAAAAACTTTAAGAACTGTTTCCGGTTTTCCTCCTTTCGGGGATTGTGTTGAGAGGGGGTGGCGGGTATCTCAGCCATATGGAAAGGGGCGACCACTCGGTCCCCCCGAACGTATGGCGGAGTGCCTCGATCCCCCCGGGAAGCCATTTTGGGGCGGGAAGCGCGTCTCGGCTGGTATGCCCGAAGCGGCGTAGCCGGGGCGCGCTTTTTCCCGCCCTAGAGTGGGCTGGCCTAGACACCGACGTAGCCAGCCCCGCCCTAGGGGCAGGCAGGGGCGGGTTTTCGGCCGCCCTGAAGACGGATAAAAAGAGACGCAAGACCAGAAGACGTCCTCTTGTTCTTGTGCTCCGAAGCTGCACCTCCTCGCTACACGTGAGCTCGGGACGGAACGAAGAGCCAATTTTGACCCACCCACCAGCCCCTGAGGACAGCAAGTTGTTGTGCAAATAAAGTGAATTTATAAGTTGTTCTATCCATTTCGTTTACAGGCTGTGAGAGTATCAGTTTGTTGTTGATCATAATAAAGTATGGTGGATATCGTGTAGGTTGTTATGACTAAAATGATTTGATGTAGTGTTGCATTTTATGCATGTTCTTTCGGTCGTAGCGACCAATGTTTTCATAGGTTTGAGTAAGAATTGTCGTATTTATTTTTTGGTAGGCGGTAAGGTCATGATCGGTGAGCACTAATTGGTAGATCCCTATGAGTGGGCGTCACCCAACACGGATGGGAGCGCTCGGGAGAGGTGGCCATTGGCCCCTCAGTGGGGAGGCGGTCCCGTCTAAGGGCGGGTCGCCGGAAGTAAAGGAAAGGCGGTCAAGGCCCCTTCCTTTGTAGGAGGGGTTACAGCCCCCTCCTGGGGAATTTCCCGGGGCCAGTGTCATCTGCGACGGCAGATGCGGTAAGTTGTGTGGGGTGGGGGGAGGTCCACGATACCTTCTAGATACCACACACAAGTCTTCGAACGACCTTTAAATGGCGTCGAGTCTTAAGTGCCCCCGTCAAGTCAAGGGAAATTGTTAGTAGTTGCACTTGAGGTAAGCCTCTGTGCTGTCGCCCCTCCCAAGTGGGAGGGGTAAGTCTGGTTAGGGATCTTGACACCGGTTATGACCTTGCCGTTGGCCCTTAAACGTTAGGATGTACAATTTCAGTGTTTCTAGAGAATGTTTTTGTAGGATGCTAGTTCGGCTAGGAGAACCTCTGTATTAGAGAATATGTTAAGGTTAGCCAAACATCGCAATGTGATAATGAAATTGTACATAACATGAAACGTTTAATGTTTTAATTTTTTGTTTTAATAAATACGGCCGGGATGGTTACTCCATCCCACATCCAAAAAACTTTAAGAACTGTTTCCGGTTTTCCTCCTTTCGGGGATTGTGTTGAGAGGGGGTGGCGGGTATCTCAGCCATATGGGTATATAAATCGGGACCCCAAGAAAAAATATCTAAACGTCACTGCCTGGGGTGCATTGTAGCCCCCTAAATCTAGGAGGGGCTACTGTGGCAGAATACAATGTTAATAAGACCCCTAACTTTGACCTGGGTATGGGGGCACATAGGCTAAACGAGGTGACAGCGAAAGGATTAAAACCAAAACGACAATGCAAAAAGGTGAGAGGAAAATTGAACAAGGGTGCAAAGAAGGGAAAAGCGTGCCAAGGAAAGGCATGCATTACATTCAGAAAAAACATATCCGAAGGAAAGAGGACACAATTAGAAGGAGGCAAATGAAGGTACAAGGGAAAGAATGGATTTGAGGAAAAAATAAATAAATGGAAGCAGGGAAAGAGAAAGAAATGTACATGCATCAGTGCGGCTCTGTAGGATGGATCGGGACCGCTCACTCACATAGTATAACGTTCAAACTGGGGGAAAGTATATATATTTTTTTCGTTTTATGTAGTGGAAACTAGACCGAGACATCGGGCATCAATCAGAGCACTTCACATGAGCACCTGTTTCCATACACAAGGACACATTCATTTTGTTAGGCACTAGGAGATTAAGTGATTTGCCCAGAATCACAGGATGTGGAGTCTTTCCCAGCTCCAAAGTTGACAGTCTAGCCGTGAAACCACATCCCTATTACCAGAGACACCAGGGGGCAGATTTACCAGCCCCTTGCGCCTCATTTACGCTGCCGTTGCGCCACTTTTGTGATGCAGCGGCGGCGCAAATCCTGCTCCATGGTGTGGGGGTACTTACAACGTGACGCATCTGGGAGATGTGTCACGTTGTAATGCCCTGCGTCACATGTAGGCACTCCAGTGCAGGGGGGTGCGTTCCGGCGCAGGAACGCCTCATAAAAGTGGCTGAGTGAAATCTACAAGATTTCCCTCAGTCACTTTTAGGCCCATGCTGCCTCAAAACCCTGCGCCTGCCTGAAGCTGGTGTAAGGATTGATGCAGCATTAACTAGTTAGGGCCCCCAGATCATTACTGCAGCTGCATTGCGCTTGCGACGCAACTCCAGACATGCGTCACTTTTACGGCACAGATGCGTCACGCATCTGTGCCATTTTTGCACCATAGTGCGCTGCATCCATGATGGCGGAGCTGTGGCGCACAATAACTGGTGCATCCCTGCTGATTTTCAGGGATGCGCCAGTTATTGTAAATATGCCCCTAAGTGTTAAGTGAGGGTGCCTGCATTAGGTGAGCTATGCATGTCAGCCCCGAAGGGATAGGTTTGATGGATAGGAGGTACTTCCTAAGAATGCTTCACTCGCAAGCCAATAGCCTGTGTATTGCTCACTGAAGGCTGTTTCTTAGCGCTGGAGTATATTTACTTATAAACTACACCTTATTGCTCTTCCTGCTGGTCTGATTCCACTGATCTCATCCTCGAACACAAATCCTGCAAGATCTGTTCCTTCTGCAGCAAATTTACATTTATAACAAGTCTGTTGCTTTTCAACTGCACCCTGTGTGTCTGAAAAGGTGGTTATTTCATGTGTGTCTATTGAAGACTTTCATAATAAATCCACTGACTTGCAGTGATGGCAAATATGTATTTTAGGTCTGAAAAAGGAGTCTGTGTGAAAGAGCACCTTAATTCAAGGGGTCAGTATTTCAAGTGGTCAGTGTAGTGGCCAGGGTTTAAATAAATGTGGAAAAATACTAGATGCAGCGTCGTCTTTTACTTGTGGGAAAAATAAATGTGGATAAATACAGATAAAATGGCCAAAAAATAAATATGGATAAATACAGACGGAAATGGCAAAAAAATAAATACCATTAAACTGGGAGCACTACTTATGTACAAGGCAGCGTTAAGCCACATTGCCACGGAACATCACAAAAAGTGATATTCCCATGTCGTTAGGGGCTTGTACATATGCCCCATGGTGTATTGTTCTATCAACAATATTGTCTGCCCACGTTTAGAGTCAAGGGATGCGAGCAGTTCTCCATAACAAAAGGCAGACAGTACCTTTTCATGCCATGCTGTTTTACCGCAGGCTCATAAAATCCATTAGGGAGAACGTGCAAGAGCATATAAATCTGTCCAATAAACAAAATATCCACCTTCACTTTTTAATTGTTCAGTTTCTACTGTAAGTTCAGGCATTGACTCTCGCAGGCCATAAAATGTTGTCTGTTTGGTACAGCGCGTGTTCTGTTTTTTTCGCGTGACATAAAAACCGGTGTGCTCACAGATTGCTTCTTTTGTGCCGGCATATTTTACTTGCTCCTTGGTCTGTCGGCTAATAAAGTCATCGGTGATTCACTCCAGGAAAACAACAGTAAAACATGAGGGGAAATGTTGTTCGCTGACATTTCTTACACAGATGCACTGTGCTCATTATCAGCCTGGCCAGGCAGAAGAAAGAGCATTGATGTGCCATCACTGGCCACGCCGAGGCCGTGGCCGGGAGATCGTTCTCAGAATGAAGACGGTAAAAGCATCATATATCTAAACAACAGTAATACATCTAGATTCTGTTTACCTTAATCTGCATCACCTACTCATTCTCAGCTATTCCTTCCCTCCTTCTGCCCGCACACTTTTATTTACGTCTCTCATTATTTATTTTTCTGACTCATAATGTCAGTGCCTCTTCCCATTACTGCTACGTTTTTGTTAACTTTTCTAATAACTATTCTTCTTTTCCTCCCTCCAAGCTTCATTTAATTGTTTCCTTTCTTTTTTATTCTTTCTATACTTCGCTTTTATCCTCATGTTATGCTTTTAATATGAACATATTTTATTTTAATATTTAATCTTTATTCGTGGTGCGTCCTTCTTTCAGCCAATCTTCCTTCCAATCCTTACCTTCTTCCCTCTACCTCAAACATTTCCTTCTTTTCGCCTTTCTGCTTTACTTCCTTTTTTCTCACTGTTCCTCTTTGTTTTCTCACATGCTTTTTATGGGCATCATCAAGGGTTTGCAATAAGGCCCTTGTAGTAAAGGAAGATGCACAGTCCAACTGTGTAGGTTAGATAATCCGTAAATTGTAGATTCCTTCTAGGATAGGTAAGTAGAAGATAGGAAGTATAGGTAAAACCCCACCAGGAGCAAGCTTCAAGCAGCTCAGCCTGAGTTGACCAACTGACACAGTGAGCCAGAGAGACATCCAGGCATTCTATGATGTCATGGTACATTCTAGTTAGTGGAGAACAGTAGAGAAGTAATTTACTACAGCCCTCTATCCATGAAAGTGGTGGAGGACATTAAGCATGTCATCATGACTGACTGCAAATATTACGGTCCAACAGGGATCTTTGCACTTTCAGAGAAACTGCTGTCATGAATGTTCGGTGGATGGCTGCCATTAATATAGACAGCTGTAGACCAAATTTGTTGTTTCACAAAAACATGCTTTCAAAGTGGGGGTTTTCTAGATGAAAAACTAATGACCTGCACACCCAGGGATTTGTTCCTAAGTTTGGGGTTCAATATTTACATTTTTCATTTTTTTACTGGCAGGACAGTAAAAAACAAACAGACCAGTGCCCTAAGTAGGGCATTAAGTACGATGCCTAACTTCGAGAGTCAGATCATTGTAGTAAGTGTTGTGAGTTCCCTTTAGGGCCTACTTAGTTATCCCGTATTTTAGCCTAACTGCAAGTTTTTGGCAGCTTTGCACATGGTGCACTCAGCACGTTAATGTTTGTGCCACAATATTGTTTTAGCAAAATACAGCACATGTTTTTGTTATTGGGTCTTCTCCCTGGTACTTTGCCTGAACATCTCGTACAAGGTCATACAACACTATGCCCTGTCTTCTGTGCGTGGTTAGCAACATAGCTGGGCATTTAGACACAGAATACATTCACATCTACTGTTTTCAAAAAGTGACCTTGTCTGATATACAGCAAGACATGCCATTTGAAAACATAGAGGTGAGTTCTTGCAGAGGAGATGTCCTGAGACAAATACACCAGCCTTGCTCCACCTGAGATGCAAATTGTCTAACAAAAATACAGGTATGGGGGTCAGTTCTTATCTCAGAGATCTATGATATATCACTATGCCCCTGTAATGAGGATAGGCTGAGGAAGATATATATTTACCAACAAATGAGAGAGCAACCCTTCAAACAAAAGGGACAGGGTTGAAAACCACTACCAACAAGGAAAATGTCCCTCTTAGTTCACATATATACGTTATTCCCTTAAACCTTTCACACACCCCATAATCAACACTATTCTTTCATTCCATCAATCATACGATGAGGCCTGTTATTGAAAGTTATCTATCTTTTTATTAAAAATACAAGTTTTATTCTCCAATAAAATCTGATATAAGCAATGTCAGCAATTCATTACACAAAACTATTATCAAACAAGTATTTGCAATGCAGTAGGTCTCGCATTTGTAAACTTTTGAGCTATTGGCATTGTCAACGACAATGCCTTTTATTTATGTGTTTTGAAAACCTTCAAGCAACAACTAGGAGTACAAAGGGCACATAAATAAAAGTAAATGCCATTTAAAATACCAATAGGTTAAAGTTTCAAAAGTGTGAGACCCATTGCATTGCAAATGCTTGTTTGGTTAGGCTATCCACCCCTGTGGATAGTGAGCATATATTTCTTTACCACAGTGCAGTGGGCCTTTATACCACCTTACCTCAAAGACTGTAATCCTTCTATCTATCCATCTGCCAAGAAGACTGATAATTATATTTTGAGCTTTGCTTAAGAAGCGTTACAGGTCCTGACACTGGCGTAACGAAAATTGAGGGGGCCTCCCTGCAAGGTACGTGGAGGGGCCCCCTCCGGGCTCAATCGGAAGCTCTCTGGCCTGACTTCAGTGCCGAGGGGGCCCCCTGGAGTTTTGCCCCCCTGCACCGCGGGGGCTGTGGGGGCTTGTGTTACGCCCCTGGGTCCCGAGTTTAAGGGGGCTTGTTATTAACGAAAGACTACATTATGACATGCATTGCTGTATAGTGATGATCACAAATGTTTTAGGCTTTTGGCACTTAAAATTACATTACCCATCACTTTCACCATACACGGAAGAGGCATCTTCACACCCACAGCATGACAGTAACCCCATCTTCTCTTACCTGAGGATGGTGACGAAACCCATCTGCACAGGCAAACAAAACACTGGCTTGGACTTCCGGATCAGCTTCAACTGGAAGTTACAGCCAAAGCACAGCGCCGAGTTGCTGAAGAAGGACATGGAAACAATGGACTGTTCGAAAATGTGGATGGGTATCCACGTGAGAGATGATGCAGCCTCCTGGCTGGTAATCCTTGATGATGGCGCTTTTAACAAAGCCTCTGGGATGACCCGGTGCTGCTCCAGTTGGCAAATGACCAGCTGGTGTACCCAGGCGGGGATCTCATCAACGTCACCCTTGGGGTATAGCTGCTCCTGGCCAGGCCTGGGCTTCTACAGCTGCGCCACAAAAGTGTAGCACTCTCTGAAAAACTAGTTGTTGTGCAATGGAGCACGGTCCACGGTGTGCTCCTTGTACAACCCCTTCTCGGCAGCTAGCACCACCTCGATGTGGCTTTTGATGCGGGGGCACTCTTCCCGGCTGAAGAGAAGCATCTGCTGGAACCCATGCTTTACCCAACGTGTCTCCTCGTCCCGGTAGTGGAGAGGCAGCTGAGGGGGCAGTGGCGGCTCCTCATGGTCGCATTACTCGCCATCTGACAGCTTCCTCTTGGAACCCGGCTCCGGGCCTTAATGGGAAGGCATTATGGACGGCAACTTCTCCCATAGGTCCGTGTATCCACTGATGGCCATACTGCGGGGCTCACATCACTCAAAACCGGCTGCAGCAGGGGGAGCTGCCACCGCGCATGACTCAGCTCCGTCGATCTGCGCAAGGGCAATATCAAGAACGTAATAAAAAAGCATTTGCAATGCAATAGGTCTCTTATTTACGCAAGTTTAAGCTATTGGCATTGTAAATGACAATGCCTTTTATTTATGTTTTAAAAACGAAAATAAAAATAAAAAGCATTGTTATTTGAAATGTCAATAGCTCAAACTCGGGTAAATGCGAGACCTATTGCATTGCAAATCCTTGTTTCTGTTTGTATCTTTTATGCAACGCTTGTAATCCTAAGTCTTTATGTATCTCAACTGGTTCTTATGTAAAGCGCTCTGACACCTTCGGGTAATGTTTGCGCTATAAAAAATCGCATTAAATTAAATAAAATAAATAAAGATACATCTCAGAGGTCAAACACTAGAGAAACTAATGGATAAACTACAGCTTGTAAAATGACAACATAATATAATCCTGCTTTATTATAGAAGAGATGATGTCCTTCCTGCGAGCTTCCTTTAAGTTCCTACTTTCCTGTTTTCATAGAACTATTCTAAGGGTCGTTTCTGTGTGCCATCTGTTTAAGATCGTAAGTCCCCTACCGCACAGTCTGTGCAATGCTCAGCGTGCACAGTCTTCCCGCAAGTGAGTTAAGAAAAAACAAAACTTTCCCCAAATATTCGAGAACTGGGCTTGAATATTAAAGTACACTGTCCTCAAAAATGTTGGGATGCAGGTATTTCTATGCCTCTCCTGTTGAAATTCACGGTAATGATGATCGAAATGCAGGCACTTCCGGGAACGATAGACAGACGGGGATCTTGAGACCGAGGCAGTGTTCTGCCCGTGCACAGGCGCAGAGCCAGCAGGAAGTGATCCGGTACCTCTGGAAGGTAGTCTATCTTCGCATG
The DNA here is from genome assembly GCF_964263255.1 of Lissotriton vulgaris. Classification (NCBI taxonomy): domain Eukaryota; kingdom Metazoa; phylum Chordata; class Amphibia; order Caudata; family Salamandridae; genus Lissotriton; species Lissotriton vulgaris. The sequence goes on along the minus strand of NC_141697.1, from coordinate 292,319,160 downwards.
CGGTAGGCCTATCAGGAGCACAGCAAAGATGCCACTGTACGAGGGACTGGGAAGTGGAGGCGAGAAGACCGCTGTCATTGTAGACTTGGGGGAATCCTTCACCAAGTGAGTTATGGGCGTCACGGCTTATGGAGTGAATGTGAAGATTGGAGAGTCTATATTCTTTTCGGAACCTACATTCTGGACCAAACGCCAGGAAGATAAATCCCTGCTGTTTTAGAGAAGGGGTGGATGTAATATTTTGTTTTGTGATTTTTCACTGATAGGCGAGTGGGTCGGGGATGGCTGTATGCATGCGTGTGTGTGAGCGAGTGTGTGTATGCAGTGTGTGTATGCAGTGTGTGCGTGTTTGTGTGTGTGCAAATGCGTGAGTGTGGCTATGTGTGTGTGTGTGTGCGGGCACGCGCGAATGAGAGAGGCAAGAGGCTGCTGAATGTTGAACAGCAGATGTGCACGGCGCCGGGGGCTGGGCGTGCGCGTCCTCGAGACGCAATCGCCGAGGAAATGCGCGTAACCATCCCCTGTCAGCCATTCCCAGGAAACCAACGACAGTAGGTCTTTCGCTGGTGCAGCGCTATGCGCTGCTAACACCAGCAAGACCTAAAAAGAGGGTTTATCAACCCCTTTTACATATGGACAAATCACTAATATTTTATAACTGTATACCTTCAATATTGTCCTTTATGACAGTTTCACTGCATTGTTTAAATAGAACTTCATTATTTTATACTGATAAGATATTCTCCTTCAAAATCAATACTTTTAAATCTTCCTCAAAATCTACATATACATAAATTTCAATTATCATAAAAACAAAAACAATTTGTAAAATATCGAGTTGACATTTTTATAAACAGTTTTTTGTTGTGTTTTTTGATAATGACGTTGTACTTAAACTTGTGTTGATTATGGGGTGTGTGAAAAGTTGAAGGCAATAATGTATATAAGTGACACAAGAGGGACCTTTTTCTTGCTAGCAGATATATCTTTAAACATGGTAGGGCTTCTAATTGTATATAGTTTACTTGGATCTTACTTGCTTTGCTAGCATTGATATGCTTTATAGTTGCAGTGTGATTTTGTTATAGAGTACAATAGTTACAATAAACATTGTACACTGTTCTCGTGTCTTTGTTTTGTTTATTATGGACAAGCATGAGTGATCTGTTTCCACAGTTCCCTTAGGGGACAATAGTGTTGTGTTCTGGAGTGCTAACTTCCCTGTCACTTTGGGAAGGTGAGGAGGGCAGGTAAGGCACTCTGAGTTAGTCAGGAATGGGGTTCATAGGTACTGACTGATGGTATATGGTGACTCAGTCCTTCATACTGATGTACTATGATCCCAGGCAGAGTTCTGTTTACACAGAATCCCTGCAACATAAGCTTCCCATCAATGGAGCCAACACTTTTGTGACAAAGCACCTTTTTTGCCAAACTCTAAATCGTGCCCTATGTTTTTCCCAACCATCAATTTGAACTCTATGTCTTTCTTGCCAACCTTTTGTTTTGCCTATTCTTTAATCATATCTTTTTAATTTTAGTAACAAAAGTCTATGTTAAAATGTTCAATATCTGCTAACAAGAGACTCCAACACAGAGAGAAGGTTACAGTATGCATAGATGTCAGTGCAATGTAGAACACTTCTAATTGATTGCTTGCTTTTGGACAACAGAAGTGATGGCAGGAACGATGAAAACGTTAATGATACACCGAGGGTACCTGCTTTCAGTGTTAGTGTTGGAAATTGCCCTTTTTGCAGGGTTATCCTGACCTGCTGTTGTTGATTTTAGAACTCTGGGTGCTTTACCAGTGCTATTCAGTGCTAAAGTGCATATGCTCTCTGTAAAATTTGTAATATGGATTAGTGTTTCCATGATTAGCATATTTGATTTACTGGTAAGCCCCTAGTACCGTGTGTGCCAGGGCCTGTAAATCAAATGCTACTAGTGGGCCTGCAGCACTGATTGTGCCACCCGCATGAGTAGCCCTTAAAAGGTAATTCAGGCCTGCCATTGCAGTCTGGTACTGCCATTTCGACTTCGCAAGTGCACCCACTTGCCATGCTCTAACCTTCCTTTTTCTTACATGTGAGTCCCCCCTAATGTAGGCCCAAGGTACCCCTGTGGGCAGGGTGCAATGTATGTGAAAAGTAGGACATGCCCTGATGTGTGTGGCCTATCCTGATAGTGAAATTCTGCTAATTTCGTTTTGCACAATTGAAAGGCTATCTTGCCCGTAGGAAAGCATGGGAGTTATTGTATAACATCTTATAAATATAACTTCCCATTGGGACCAGACAGGAAAATAGCGTTTAGTATGCCTGAACTCAAAATCTAAAGTAAAGGTGATTTTTTTATATCCTGTGTATGAAAATACCACTTTTAGAAAGTAGGTATTTTCTTGCTTAGCCTTTCTATATGTCTCTGCTGGTTTGTGTATTGATTGGCTTTGGAGTGACAGGGGCAGAGGAGGCGCATTATCTCAACTGGCCACAGTGGGGGAGGGAGTTGATGTGTGTCCTGCCTTGTCTGAACGAGTTGGGCTGGGCTGAATAGACCTGGGCTGAATTCAGAGTAGTGGGAGAAGTTGTCACTAACACCTGAAAAGGGGCAGTATGCATTTTGAGTGGTGGGAGGAGATCTCCCTTGCACCTGAGTAGGCCCTGTCTGCCTTGAACAATGCTGTCTCCACCTCCTGCGAGGAATCTGGGCCATAGAGGAGAGAACTGGTTTTGGCTGAGCACAGACACTCTCTGCCTCCGGAGAACAAAGGATTTTGCTGCATAAATATTGGGGCCCGGAGCCCAGAGATTCAAATTACTGCTGAACTAAGGAACCTGCCAGGAAGAAGGGCTGGAAAAGCGGTCAGGAGGAGCTGCCACTCTGCTGTGTGCTCTGCTGTGTTGACCTGCTGCTTGCTACTTCTGTCTTGGGTAGGAAAAGGACTGGAGTGTACTTTCATCATACAGCTGTAAGACTTTTCTCCAAGGGCTAGAAGTAGAGCTTGCCTCCTGTTGGATGTCTCAGGGATAGAAAATACTTCAGAGAACTCTTTTGGAACCAAGAAGACTGCCAAGAAGAAGAGCTGGAGAAGCTGTGAAGAGATATGACCACGTTGCTGTGTAATTTGCTGTGTTGGCCTGCAGTGGCAGTTTCTGTCTTGGCAGTAAAAGTACTGGAGTGAAATTTCAGCAACTTCTTTTTTGCGAGTTTCTCCAAGGTCTTGATGTAGAGCTCGCCTACTGTTCAAGAAGCCTCAGGAACTGCAAAGACTTCAAGCTCTTCTGCCATCAGCACTTGGGACTGTGTGTTTTGTGTTGCAACAGAATAAAAAGCAACCCAATGCAGTCTACGACGCCGCTGCAGACTCCGTGTCCTGAGGATACTGCAGAGGGCACAGCTGCACCGTGACCATGGTTTCATAGACGATGCGACCCAATGCCGTCACCATGCCGCTGCTTGCACCGTAACCTGTGGGTACCGCACTTTGTACCGCCTCGCTTCACGACGCCACCTTGGTATCCTTGACACTGCCGCTCCACACCGACATCGACGTTGCTGCTTGTACCGTGGTTCGAGGGCACCACTTGTAAGTTACACAACGCCCCGTCCTCATCCCGCACCGCAGCCTTGCCTTACTGATGCTGATGCCTTCGACATCAGTTTGTCAGCCGACAACAGCGCTTCAGCAACAAGGACGCCGCTACTTGCACCGTGACGTGCCAGCGCCATGATGAGCACTGCATCACTTTGCACCGCAGCCCTGGTCTCACCGATGCCGCTGGACGACCGTCACCAAGCCGCTACCTGCACTGCGACCTGAGGGCACCGCACGCTGCACTGCAGCACTGCAGCACTTCACACCATAGCCTTTACGCCCACCAGCGCTCCCTACTTCAACCGTGAGGAGTTTGATCTGCAATGCATGTCACTTCAAGGGCCCAACGACTCCTGCACCGACCTCCGGAACCGACGCCTGGGGATGCCGGCTCTTTGGATCTCATTGAGAGGTCGCTGAGGCACTGCATTTCTAATGGTTCTGTTTTGCATGTCGTCCTGACATTGTAGCTGGCCTGCAATGCCGCGGTCAGCCAGAACTGTTTGGATTTGTTGTTCATGATGCCATGATAGCCCCAGATGGAGCAAATCAAGGAACTGTATTTCAAGTCTATTTTGATTGCTAAAGATTTCTGAGAACTGTATGGTGAATTTTATCTTTTTTGGTCATGTTCTGGATATATTCTGGATATATTAAAATATTGGATATTTTTCTAAACAGGTGTGGTGTCCTTTAATAGTGTCTTCACTGTATAGTAACACAGTTGGTTACACACTGCCTCTAAAATAAGCCTGACTGCTCGTGCCAAGCTACCAAAGGGGTGAGCAGGAGTTATTTTAGGAGTGTAACTCCCTTATCCTGACTAGAGGAAGGGACCCCACTTGGGCAAAGGTGCAGACCCCGATTTCTAACAGTTAAACAAGCACTTTGATGGGGAGGGTTATCTGCAGTAAGGAGCATACATTGACAAAGAAGGGTATTGTACTGTTTCGGTTTGTGGAATGAGATCAGCTCAATTTGTGCAGATGACAGCCTTGTAGTGGTATCTCAATATGTGCAATTTGCTATGAGATTGTGACATGTCGCATAGAACAATATAAAACAAGTTGCTGTTGTGTCTGATATAGATCAATGAAATATTTAAAACGTTAGTCACAATGCTTACAGATAGTGTATATTTTTTCGTTTCTATTTTTAGCTCGATTATGATGTAATATTGGTTGTTGCTCTTCGAAGGTGGTTGTTTGGCATTTGTCCACTTTATAAATTATAAATGAAATGAAATATAGAAAAACATGGCTTTAGGAGATATATTTTCATTTGAGTGATCATTGGGCGAGCGTGCGTAACATAGCTCCATCATGACCAAAAAATCTACATCCCATCTCATAGCCTGGCAATGGCAAACTGGATGTTGCAAAGCTAATGCCCAGTGATGGTAGACCAAGCTCCTTCTAGGTCTTTTTCTTCTGCAACTAAAAAAAATATTGCAAAACAAGCTGCAGGCGACTGGTTGGAAAAGGTGCTACAGAAGAATTAAATGGAGCCGGCAGATTTGGTAAAGAGCAAATGAAGAAAGTTGTTCTATTGAGGACATAGAAAAAAAGTGTCACTTATTAAATCCCAGATACATTTTTATTGTAATTAGCCTGTAAACACATGTAGGCATGAGCATGACACATAGATGGGTTAGGGTTTGATGATTCAGTTGAGATTGATCCACTCGATAAAATATTTAACATTATTGAGTTTAAAAACACTAATTATTAGGCCGTTTAAAAAAAATGCTAAAATCTGTCTTGTAAAAAGTGGACCAATGAGGTCGGCCCATGCTTAAGGTTCTGGACATGAGTATAACATAACTTTAAATATAAAACATCAAAATCAGAGCATTTTACATTGTCAGTGTTTATTCTGAATATATGGCAAGGATCTACCCCATGGATAAACAATGGAGAACTCTATCATACGCAGTGTTGTACAGAAGCAAATTGTCTCTACCAGGGCAAGGCATGTACACAATATTAGTATGTGAGAGAAAGGATAGATAGGTTGAACTGATTAGTGATATCAGAGGACGAAAAAATAGCACCTCGCAGCTCCCTTCATTCAAATGTGTAGTATAATATTTTACAAAATAAACTACGGTCTTTTTGGTTGTATACGTTTATTTGTATTATCTTTTATTGTACATATTTGTTTTTCAGGGTTTTTAACTTTTTTTCCTACTAACCTCCCACAAAATACCTACTTCTTGACAATCAGCAAAATACATTTGGTAAACGCACTTACTGTTGAAGACATAAGTGCCAAATCCCAAAGGCATATATTAGTATATGAATTAGTGCAACCTAACTACTATTTCATGTATTCGTAAATGCCTGCAATACAAATTCATATAATCATAATTGTCTTTGTGAATTGCCCTTTAAATGCCCAACTTCCTATTAGTACAAGTATAAATAAGGCTCGGTCTTTTCTATTTGTACTAATGGAAAGGGGCGACCACTCGGTCCCCCCGAACGTATGGTGGAGTACCCCGATCCCCCCGGGAAGCCATCTTGGGCGGGAGGCGAGTCTCGGCGGGTATGCCCAAAGCGGCGTAGCCGGGGCGCGCTTTTTCCCGCCCAAGAGTGGGTTGTCCTAGACACTGAAGCCGCCAGCCACGCCCTCGGAGGCGGGCGGAGCAGGGTTTACGCCCGCCCGAAGAAGGATAAAAGGAGCGACAAGCCAAGGAAGCATCCTCTTGTTCCTGTGCTCTGAAGCTGCACCTCCCCGCTGCACGTGAGCTCGAGACGGAACGAAGAGCCAATTTTGAGCGTTTTAATTCTTGTCTTTGTTCTTTCAGAGAATCATCGTTGGACAATGCCGGGCAAGAAGGCCGGAAAGCGGGTCGGAACCGATCAGATGCTCCGCATGCTCGTAAAAGACATGGCCGAGATGAAGAAACAGATGGCGGCAATGAACGGTGGAGGGGGCCCTAAGCGAGTCGTCGGACCAGCATTGCCGGGTGTAGTCCCTAACGGGAGAGGTAGAAGGGCCAAGAAGGGAGCAACTGGGGAGGAGGCCCCGGTTCCCGAGGCGCCGCCGGCGCACCCTGATACACCAACTGAGGCGCCGATCCCGGTCCCGAAGGAGGGGCAACCAATTCCCGTTGTAGTCACCCCTGTGAACGGGGAGGATATGCCTCTCGAGTTGGCTGCACAGCTGGCAGCATGGTTGGGGAAAGAGAGTGAGGGGGCTACGGCAGATGACGCCAGGGCAGTAATGAGGCAGTTGCGGCAATCAAGAGAGGCTGCAAAGGCTCCATGTCCTTTTGTTCCCCCGCAGGCTCCAGTGGGACAACCCGCAGCGGGCATGAGTTCGGCAGCGACTACGGTTACAGCTTCCGGTTCAGGTAAGCAGCTACTGCCGATTGCGGGGGAGGGGTCAGTACCCTCGAGAAGGGAGAAAGTGGCTCAGCATATTCCGATGGAAATTAAGGAGAGGATATGGGCTGAGAAATATATAAACATGTTTTCTTTATTAACTGATCATTACGAGATTGAGCACGTGAAAGTTCAAAAAGAGTTTATGCACCCAAGTGTTTGGCGCGCCAAGATGGCCGCTTTCAGAGTCGATGAGACGATAGGTAATTGGGGCAGAGCATTTGGCATATTCACTGCAATCATGGGGGAACGGAGGCCTGAACTGTTGGCCGAGTTACCCGTGTACCAGACACGTATTATGGAGTTTTCTCAGACATATGAGGGCAATCAGTGGTTTTGTTATGAAAATATTTTTCGTAAGGCCAAGGAGTTCGACACATCTCTGACGTGGGATTGTTACGACTCCATTTCCTGGCAAAAAATGGAGAAATCAAGCATGACAAAGGCGCCATTGTTGGGGGGAAACGGGGGCGAGTTTTCCCGCCATTCATCTGGGGCGCCCTTTCGGGCGGGTTCAAGTAACGATTGGCAATACAGGTAAAAAAGGGGTCTGCTGGAATTTTAACAGGGGAAAGTGTACAAGGCCCCAGGGGTCATGCAAGTTTAGGCACGACTGTGGGGGGTGTGGACAGTCCTCGCATCCCGAGACCATGTGCAGAGCCAAAACGGGTGATAACGGAAGTAGGGGAAGCGCCAAACAGGTCTGAAATAGTCCGAGGGGCGCCTTTACCTACCCCGGTTGATACCATGGCGATGATTCCTTGGCTCAATGAATACCCGGATCATGTCTCCGCTGGGGTGTTGCGAGACGGTTTTTCGTATGGTTTCTGCATCCCAGTGGGGAATTTTCAGGGTAAAGCACATTGTAGGAACCAACTGTCGGTCCTGCAGAATACGGCGGTGGTACAAGCGAAGATTGGGAAGGAGGTGACCCGGGGTCGGGTTGCTGGACCATTCGACATGCCACCAGTTGCTAATTTTGTTTGTTCACCCTTGGGAGTGGTCCCCAAGAAGGACCCGGGTGAGTTTAGATTGATACATAACTTGTCAGCCCCGAGAGGTCTTTCGGTGAACGATGCGATAGACCCGGAGGTTTGTTCGGTGCGGTACGCATCTTTCGATGATGCCGTCGCCATGTTGAATCGCCTGGGGCCCGGAGCGCTGATGGCCAAATCAGACATCGAGTCAGCGTTCCGGTTGCTCCCGGTACACCCAGACGATCAGCGTCTCCTTGGTTTCATGTTTCAGGGGCGCTATTACATGGATAAATGTATGCCAATGGGATGCTCCATATCTTGTGCTTATTTTGAGAAATTCAGTTGTTTTCTGCAACGGGCATTCACAAGAATGACGGGGTTTCAGCATGTTATGCATTATCTTGACGATTTTCTGTTCCTGGGGGCAGCCGGGGACCCAGAATGTGCACAGGCTTTAAAAGAATTTTGTGGTCTGATGAGTCAGTTTGGTGTGCCATTGGCGCCAGGTAAGACTGTGGGGCCATCTACTTCGCTCGAGTTTCTTGGAATAGAGCTCGATTCCGAAGAGGGTTGCTTCCGGTTGCCCAAAGAAAAGGTGAGGAAATTCAGGGCCTCGCTTGAAACATGTATTAGGAAGACTAAGGTAAATTTGCATCTATTGCAGCAGACTGTGGGTCAGTTGAATTTTGCCCTTAGAGTGATGCCAATGGCCCGCCCTTTTTCCCGCTCGATTGCACAAGCCACGGTCGGTCTTAAAGAGGGGCACCACCGCACGAGGCTCTCGGCTGAGATTCGCCAGGACATGCGCATTTGGTTGGCATTCCTGGCGGATTTCAATGGTCGGGTTGTCTGGAACAAGCCGGCGGTGTCCTCCGAGGAGTTGGGGCTGTGGACAGATTCGGCGGGGAGTATAGGCTTTGGCGCCATATTTGGTAATCACTGGTCGGCTCAAACGTGGCCGTCATGGTGGCACAAGTGTGGGCTTACAAGTAACATTGCTTTTCTCGAACTGTTCCCTATTCTGGTGGCCTTGAAAACATGGCCTGAGGGGTTTCGGGATCACTCTGTGGTGTTCTGGTCTGATAACATGACCGTGGTTGAGTGTATCAATAGTCAGGCAGCACGATGCAAATGGATTCTGAGATTGCTCAAGGAAATTGTTTTACTATGTATGCAATTGAACGTGCTCTTTAGGGCGAGACATGTGCCAGGGGTGCTGAATCAGGCTGCTGATGCGCTTTCTCGTTTCCGTATGCAGGCCTTTTGGGGTTTTCTGCCCACAGCGGACCCGGTGGCGGCACCATTTCCCGAAGCTCTCTGGTCTCTCGGTGCCCCGAACTACAAAACCTCGTGGGAGAGAGTTTAGCACCCAGGACAAGGAAGGCATATGAAGGGGCGTTCCGTTCCTATTGGTCCTTTTTGGGTTCTGCTAGGGGGGAGCTTTGGGGCCAGGAAGAGTTTGTCGTTAAGTTTTTGCTGTCATTACATCAGGCGGGCAAATCGGTAGCCACGGCCCAGAGGCATCGGGCCGCCATTTCCTTCATGGCACGGGCTCATGGTATCCAGGACCCTACAGCGTCTTTTGTAGTACAGAAAGCGCTGCGTGGGTGGCAACGCCTTGAGGGTCGCAGAGTAGATGAAAGGCACCCGATAGGTCTGGAAAGGTTGGCCCTGTTACTGTCCGTACTCCCTGCGACATGTTCATCCCAGTCAGAAACAGTGTTATTCCGGGCCGCTTTTGCATTAGCATTCCATGGGGCTATGCGGGTAAGCGAACTGGTGGCAAAGAACAAGCAGGATACGGGGGGGGGGACTGTGCCGAGAGCACATTCAAGTTAAGGGGGAGACGATGATTGTCTCGTTTGCCAGGTCCAAGACCGATCAGGGTGCGATCGGGGACAGTGTAGTAGTCCATCGGATTCCCGGATCTCCCATGTGCCCTGTCATATGCGTTGAGGAATATTTGGCGCAGAGGGCGGCATCATGGGGGGGGACCTTGTTGAGACACGCTGATGCCACTCCACTGACGAGGTTTCAGTTCCAGCGGGTGCTTGCAATGGCAATTTCGGCCGCGGGCTTGAACCCGGGCGAGTTTGGGACCCATTCCTTCCGGATAGGGGCTGCTACAGAGGCTACAGCCAGGGGTCTGAGTGCGGAAAAGGTGAAACAGTTGGGGCGTTGGTCCTCGAATTGTTACAAAAGGTATGTGCGGTTGCACATATTGTGAAGCTGATATCATGTACTCACGCTTCTTGTTTTTGTTTGGTTTACAGTTTCGCAAGCTTACGAGGCGGGGCGGACTGTGCAGTCGACCCGACACCTGGGACCCAGCGGTCAAAGATCACCGGCTGAGAAAAAAGTGGTGTGGGTCGTGGGCCACTCATACGTGAGGCGTGCCGCGGACGTATTCAAAGCAGGTGACATGATTCACATGGCTGGGGAATACGGGTACAGGGTGACCTTCTACGGAAGGGGCGGGCTCTGTATTGACCAGTTTCAAACTTTTGTCGAGGGTTTGTTAGGGCGGACAAGGTCACCGCCATCTATAATCATAGTGCATCTTGGGGGCAATGATTTGGTGACCACTGGTAGACGACTACTTCTCGAGGCGATACTATCCGCAGTAAGTTGGTTGGCGAGAAGGGTTCCAGGGTGCACGATTGCATGGTCCCATATGATTCCACGAAAGGTGTGGCGGGGGGCTAATTCAGTGTCTGCTATAAATCATTCTGTGAAGAAGGTAAATAACAAGCTTGGTAGACTGTTCCGTACAAGTACACTGCATTCGATTCCTCATGGGTGTATCAGGGGGGATCATATGTATCTAGAAGATGGGGTCCATTTGTCCCGGATGGGGATTTCTTTACTCATAGGCGACCTCGTAGCTTGGTTAAAGAGTTTACAGCATGACCTTTAGGTAGGAGTTTTGTGGGGGGTCCGGATAGCTGGTCAACTATCCGGCCTGTGGCGGTAAGGTCATGATCGGTGAGCAGTAATTGGAAGATCCCTAGGGGGGGGCGTCACCCATTACGGATGGGAGCGCCCGGGGGGAGGTGGCCATTGGCCCCTCAACGGGGAGGCGGTCCCTTCTAAGGATGGGACGCCGAAAGGAAAGGGAAGGCGGTCAAGGCCCCTCCCTGGATAGGAGGGGCTACGGGCCCCTCCTGGGAATTTCCCGGGGCCAGGACATCTGCGACGGCAGATGTGGTAAGTTGTGTGGGGTGGGAGGGGGGTCTACGCTACCTTCTAGACACCTCACACGAGTCCTCGGACGACCACTAAGATGGCGTCGAGTTAATTGGGGCCCCCGTCAAGAAAAGGGAAATTGGTATGTGCACATGAGGTGCAGTCCTCTGTGCGGCCGCCCCTCACAAGTGAGGGGGGAGTTCTGGTTTAGGGATCTGACACCGGTTACGACCTTGCCGTTGGCCCTTAACGTTAGGATGTACAATTTCAATTTGAAAATGCATTTGTAGGATGTTAGTATCGGCTAGGAGAACCTTTGTATTAGAAATGTGTTAAGGTCAGCCAAAACATCGTAATGTGGAAATGAAATTGTACATGATATGAAACTGTTATTTTAATGTTTTAATTTTGTTTCATATTTTAATAAATACGGCCGGGAGGGTAACTCCCTCCCGCCTTCCAAAAGTTCAGAAAGGTTTCCGTATTCCCATTCTTGGGGATTGTGTTGAGAGGGGGTGGCGGGTATCTCAGCCATATGGAAAGGGGCGACCACTCGGTCCACCCGAACGTATGGTGGAGTACCCCGATCCCCCCGGGAAGCCATCTTGGGCGGGAGGCGAGTCTCGGCTGGTATGCCCAAAGCGGCGTAGCCGGGGCGCGCTTTTTCCCGCCCAAGAGTGGGTTGTCCTATACACTGAAGCCACCAGCCACGCCCTCGGAGGCGGGCGGAGGCGGGTTTACGCCCGCCCGAAGAAGGATAAAAGGAGCGACAAGCCAAGGAAGCATCCTCTTGTTCCTGTGCTCTGAAGCTGCACCTCCCCGCTGCACGTGAGCTCGAGACGGAACGAAGAGCCAATTTTGACCCACCCACCAGCCCCTGAAGACAGCAAGTTGTTTTTGAAATAAAGTTATTTGACGTGGTAATTCACTTTTTCTTACAGGTTGTTCTGAATAAAGTTGTGATTCAGTATGCAATAAAGTGGATAATTCTTTACAGTATGCTTTATCGAATAAAAATATTTGCACCAGAGGTGATCAGTGATGTTTAGACAGTTCATACTTTGAATATCTTTTTGTCTTTTCCTCTTTAGTAATTAGTCTCTCTAGTTAGTTTGTCGTATTTATTATTTGGTCGGGCGGTAAGGTCATGATCGGTGAGCAGTAATTGGAAGATCCCTAGGGGCGGGCGTCACCCATTACGGATGGGAGCGCCCGGTGGGAGGTGGCCATTGGCCCCTCAACGGGGAGGCGGTCCCTTCTAAGGATGGGACGCCGAAAGGAAAGGGAAGGCGGTCAAGGCCCCTCCCTGGATAGGAGGGGCTACGGGCCCCTCCTGGGAATTTCCCGGGGCCAGGACATCTGCGACGGCAGATGTGGTAAGTTGTGTGGGGTGGGAGGGGGGTCTACGCTACCTTCTAGACACCTCACACGAGTCCTCGGACGACCACTAAGATGGCGTCGAGTTAATTGGGGCCCCCGTCAAGAAAAGGGAAATTGGTATGTGCACATGAGGTGCAGTCCTCTGTGCGGCCGCCCCTCACAAGTGAGGGTGGAGTTCTGGTTTAGGGATCTGACACCGGTTACGACCTTGCCGTTGGCCCTTAACGTTAGGATGTACAATTTCAATTTGAAAATGCATTTGTAGGATGTTAGTATCGGCTAGGAGAACCTTTGTATTAGAAATGTGTTAAGGTCAGCCAAAACATCGTAATGTGGAAATGAAATTGTACATGATATGAAACTGTTATTTTAATGTTTTAATTTTGTTTCATATTTTAATAAATACGGCCGGGAGGGTAACTCCCTCCCGCCTTCCAAAAGTTCAGAAAGGTTTCCGTATTCCCATTCTTGGGGATTGTGTTGAGAGGGGGTGGCGGGTATCTCAGCCATATTGCATATGTTAATTCCCTATCCGCCTGATTCATCAAGCTAAATTTCACTCGCAAAGGGCAAGATTCTCAGAATCTTGCCTTTTGCGAGTGCAATTTTTGCATTTGGGATTCATCATCCCAAATGCAAATTTCGCTATTTAAGAATTCGCACATTTGCGAAGAATTGAATTTAAGGAATCTCTATTTGAGATTCCTTAAATGCAATTCATGAAGCATTTTAAAATTGCGAAATGGCAATTTTGGGCCGCTATTTACCGAGAGGTCAGACCTCTCGGTAAATAGCAAAAACGTAGGAAAATGCATTTAAATTCATTTTTCTAAGTTGCATGTTGCACACACACATGTCCTTTGGACATGCGTGTGCGCAACACCGATGTAGATTACATTTCAGGGGCGCTACATGGTGTCCTTTGGACACCCCTGCACCCTTGAAATCGCATCCTTATTTGCGATTAGCTAATTGCTAATCGCAAATAAGGAATAACTCCCCATGCATTCCGATGGGCCTGTAGGCCCATAGGAATGCATGGGGAGTTATTCCTTATTAGCGATTAGCAATTAGCTAATTGCAAATAAGGAACATGTAGGAATCGCAATAATTATTGCAATTCCTACATGAATCCCGTTTTGCAAGTCCTTAATAGCGATTCGTTATGAATCGCTATTAGGGGCTCGTAAAACAGGAGAATGATGAATCAGGCTGTATATCCTTTTGGCCCATTGCACAAATGTATTTAAGAATGTGTAAAGTACCAGAGGAGTTCTACTTCCCATACTCATAAACGTATCTGTGAACTGACTCAAAAATACCACCTGATTGCTACCACCAAATTAATTCGTTTTTGTTTGAAAGTCCATATCTTTGTGATTCATAAAAGGGTGAGTTTATAATATAAATAAGTAAAGAAGTACAACCATATTATGTTCCATGTTTTGATGCAAGAGATTCGTGCTGGTTATATTACAAAGCCTACAATTTCACTGGTACAGAGTAGCCCGACATAGAACAAAATATCCGTTCATCTTCATGCTAGAATGCACATGCCTAACTTTGCTTACAAAATACTCAAACATTCTCAACACATTTTAAGTGCCTGCTCTGTAATTGCTAAAACAATATGTAAACTTAACAGAGCTTCACACAATGTCTGCAAAGTCATACAAACTGCCTAGAGTAGTACACACTGCTGTAACAGTGAGGAACATTAAAGAGCACATGCATAGGGCGAGTTTAGCTGCTCAAGGCTAAAACATGGTCAAGACCACAGTCTTCTGGTACTTTTGACAATGATGCTAATGATTCAGAAATACACATCTTGATTATACAGATACTTCAAAAGTAGCATTGAAGATAAGGTAAGACCAGTATTGCTAGACATTAGCCTCGGGCAGAGGATCCTTAGGCATGCAGTCGCAGGAGATGCCAGTGAGGGCTTCGAACTGTGTCCTGTGGACTTGCAGATTCAGAGAGTAAGACTCTAGGGAGGAGTGGATGTGAAAGGACAGAGCTCGCGCGGAGATTGCCCTGGGCTATCCCTCGAGCACAGCACTGTCAGACATTCAGCATAAATGAGGTATACCAGGAATAGATCACACCACCTGCACTTAAGAACAACAACTCACTCAGAGGTCTGCTACAACAGAACTACAGGAAAGATGCCTGGCCTTATCATATATATATATATATATATATATATGCACTGAAAAAACCATAGGTTATAGACCATATATAGTTAGGGATTAGCATTTACAAAACCTTATTTTACTCGCACAAAACCATTGAAATTCGCATATATAGTTAGTTGCACTAACTATGTATCGCGCACCCGCAATCCACTGCTGTTGATGTCACATATTACATCATTCATGACATGGTCAGTGACATCACTGATGACATCACTGATCACATCTCAAATGACATCACTGATGACATCACTGATGACATCTTAAATGACATCACTGATGACATCTCATTTGACATTACTCATCACATCACTGATGATATCATTCATGTGATAATACGATGAACCTCTTCAGATTCTAATATAACCTTAGATACAATCAGTGTAAACAGACACTCACAGACTGTCACTCATCCATGGAGTTACTCACACACCTAGTCACTCATGCAGAAAATCAATCACACCTCCATTTCCTCAACTATACAGTTATAGACACCTTACTTATTCAAACATATTCTAACACATATTTACTCTCTTATACAATCCCTGATACAAGCTTAAAATGATCCATACAGCCACTCACACATTCACTGGCTCTTATGCACAGTAATTTATATATGACAACTCTCACATGTACTGTGTTTTACATATGTACTTACTTTGACATGTAGCACTGAGATATACATTCACTCACCAATACACCCATGCACACAGTCAACAACCCATACAGTTGTTTCCACATGCAGTTTTGAATCCATACATCTAGTGAATCAACTGTTGACACATCTATGCACAGTCACACACCTCCCAGCCACCCACACACACACACACTCACTCTCCCATACAAATACTTGGGCAACCAATCAATAACCCATATAGTTACTCATATAGCTACTGATCAACACATGCAGCAGTTTACAGAACAACAGATATAATGATGCACAAATTAAGACAGTTTAGTCACTAACCCATGCACTCAGTGAGACTCATTTAATCACTCTCTCATACAGTCAGTCATGCACCTACTAAATGCTTCATCCAGACACTTATATATCCACTCATTCTTTAATATGTAAGACATATTTTAACTTTACAGAAACATACAGTCACTGGATAATGTCATCAGTGATGTCATCAGTGATGTCACTGACCATGTCATGAATGATGTCATATGTGACATCATCAGGAGTGGATTGCGGGTGCGCAATATATAGTTAGTGCAACTAACTATATATGCGAATTTCAATGGTTTTGTGCGAGTAAAATAAGGTTTTGTAAATGCTAATCCCTAACTATATATGGTCTATAACCTATGGTTTTTTCAGTGAATTTTCAAGGTTTTGTAAATGCTAATTCCTAACTATATATGGTCTATAACCTATGGTTTTTTCAGTGAATTTCAATGGTTTTTTAATAGCAAATATAAAAAGCTGTAAAATGTATTCTTATTCTAATTCAAAAATATATTTTATATTTTTGTAATATAATTTTTTTTTTAATTATTTCTTTTTGTTTCGCTGCCGGTCCGCGAACCGGGCAGCTTCCCGTTAGCTCAATTTGGTTCCGCTACCCGGTCCGCGAACCGGTAAACGTTCCATTAGCGCAACCACCGCGTTAGAAAACAACATCGTGATGCGTCGCTTAAGCGCGACGTATCGCGTTGCCGCGTAATGCGTCTTATGACGCGCCGCGTTAGCGCACCCGGAAGCGTTCTGGAACGCGAACCGGAACGTGAAGCGCAGCACCCCGGAAGCGCTCCGGGGCGCGTAGCGGGACGCGTAACGTAAGCGTAACAGGTCATGTGACTTGAAAATAACACTTTGTATTGGTTGATTTCACTTTTGGTTTCTGAATGATGTAAGGCTAGGTCATGTGACCTAAAAATAACACTTTTCATTGGTTTAGAACATTTTTTTCCCAAATGATGAAAGCCCCCTCCTATTTTTCTCACTCAGACTTTCAACTTTGTGAGAGGAAGAACTATTTTGATTATTGGAAGATGGCTTCAATTGTAGCTGCAGCTGGTGGACCCCCACCACCACCACAACCTCCTAGGAAGGATGGACCACCTCCCCAGGTGATTCCCAACCCTGAAGAAGAGGAGGAAGAAGAAGAAGAACAGGATGTACATCAAATAGAATTTTTGCCTGAAGAGCCCCGGAAATCACACCGCAAGGACAATTTTATTTG
The DNA here is from genome assembly GCF_964263255.1 of Lissotriton vulgaris. NCBI lineage: Eukaryota > Metazoa > Chordata > Amphibia > Caudata > Salamandridae > Lissotriton > Lissotriton vulgaris. The sequence goes on along the minus strand of NC_141697.1, from coordinate 292,302,246 downwards.
GCAGTTTTTTTCATTTCCTGCAGGCCAAAATAAGGTGAATGCCCGTTATGTTACATGCCTGATATGTAAAAAACCTCTGTCCCGAGGCACGGATAAAAAGTATAGCTTTGGTAACTATACTATGCATCGCCACATGCAAAGGTGGCATCTACTAAATTACAGTGTGGCGGAGGTGCGTAACCTATGTGAAAATCCACCAACTCCTGTAGCCACCACCTCAACCCATGAAAGTCTTTCGGGACCAGAGGCGAGGGAGACGGTCCCCACTATTCAAACTAATTTTCAACACATCAAGCTGGTGTGCATTTATTGTGGGGGTTTGCTTTGTTACGGCGAGATGAGCGTAACCTTAATGAACAGAGCATATGAAAATCACAAGTGCTCAAAACGCCCCAGAAAGTGATTTTTTTTTTTTGCTCCTGTTGAGCCGTTTCTAATGCCTGTTTTTCGTTCTTCCCCCGGAAAAAAACAAAAAAAAATATAAAACCGTTCAAAAACAAAAAAACTATAAAAATGTTCCGAAAAATAATAAAAAAATATAAAACAACAAAAATAATTTAAAAAAAGTTCTTTTCAGAACTACCTCCCCTTTAGAAGAAATTGCTAGAATGTTTAGCACTCTGGCAACCTCTATTTCTTTTGGTTCGCTTCCCGCGCCGGTACGCGAACCGGAAGAGCGAACTAAAAAAAAAATCTTTAAAAAAAAGAAGAGTAAGTAACGTTAAAAGAAAGACAAATAGAGGGAGTAACACACAGATACTGTTGAAAGAGGAACTGAGAAAAGGAGTGGAAAGAGTAGTATAAGTAAGAAATAGAAAAAGTAATAAGGGAAGTAGCAAAGGCAAAGAACTGAGGGTTAAAGAAATGAAGCAGTGGAACTAATAAAAGTTAAATGTGATAGAGATGTAACGTAAAGAGTACTAAACACTTACCTTATAATTGTCGTTAACTTAGTCACTTGTTATTTTTATACTTTTAATCTGTGTAAGAATGAACAAAAATGTTTAAATTAATAGAAGGTAGTAAAAGATGAGTGAGCATGAGACAAGATGAATACATATTAAAAATCACAATTTAAAGTACAAAATTAATTATACATATTTAATGGTTTATTTTTGCTGTTCTCAGAATATATCAAATTTCACTGAAAACAGTGAGTTGAAGGTATTCATCATATAACAGCGGGGAAAAAAAACACAATCAAAATGATTGTGTTTAAAAAACCCATAAAATATAATCAATCAGAAATCAGAACTCCTCAAAAGTAACTTACTTTCTATGACGTTAAAGGATGTCCTATGAACAGCTATTCTCTGTTGTGCTGTTAGTATTTTCTGCCCACCACTTTCTGAAAGATAAGCTCCATCGTTTTAAGAAAAATGAGACATACAAAGCAATTTAAAAGAGCACACTAAATTACAGCAACACCTAGAATCATTATAATCCAGTTACCTACCCTAAATTCTCACTTCAGAAAACAAGTCAAAAGGCAACATTGCTTCATACTAAAATGGTAATCATTGACCAAAGACTAGCCTTTTTTATATTTCAAATAAGCTGTGTAATATCCTGATGTTGTCAAAGGACCATCATAACATATAATAGCTGCAGTTACAAATGTTCTTCCTGAAATTGATGACTATGTAGCCAAAACATTTTTAATTAAACTTGACAACTTATTTTCATCCAGTTTATGTAGTTGAAATTGAAAAATGACATTTCACCCATAAGTTTCTATAAATAATGTGGACAGCATTGCAAACTTACATTTCCTCTACTCCTTGTTTTGATCTACTGCTTGAATTAGCTTATAAACACAAACAGTTTTCGCTCTGTACTACACTTATCCACAAGGCCATATAGAGTAGGAGCCATTAGAACCTCTTGAAATTCCTCAGAACAAATCCCAAGATTCCTTCCCTAAAATTTTGGTTGTAAAAACACCAGGTAAGAATTTTGAAGGTGGAAAGGCAATATTTTTTTGAAAGTTAAAACAGAATCATTGCAGAATGACCAGCCGTTTCCAGATCTTAAATAAGCTGTGTAATGTCCTGAAGTTGTTGAAGGACCGTCATGATATATAATTGCTGTAGTTACAAAAGTCCTTCCTGATATTGACAACTGCGAAGCCACAAAATTATTAATTAAGGTTGTCAATTTAGTTCCATCAGACCTACATCGTTGGAACATTAAAATGACATACTGGCCATAACTTCGTATAATTAACGTGGACAGCATTGCAGACTTACATTGGCTACACTCCATGTTTTGATCAGCTGCTTTTACTAGCTTATTGAAGGATACTGAATTACTGTCAGGCAAAGTTAAATATATAAATCTTTCTGAGTCTACACTAGTAGTACTTTATAGCCTACAGTTCTCGCAATCATTCTGCCATTGATAAGAAAGGCCAAACAGATAATCTACATCTACACCTTCATCTTGCTAATACATCAAGCATATACATTAAAAACTCCTGACAATCCTGCTGAATATTTTGAGAGAATTGCATTTGACCTGAACATTTGTCTAACAGATTACGAATTTCAGACACACTTTCTACTCTTCTTCTATCAGCGCTACATTTCTCTAACACAGAATTCAACAAACAGCATAAACTTTGTTCCGAATTGATCACAATCTGTTCTTTTAAAGTCTCTAGTGAAAAGACAACATTAACCACTACATTAGCATAGCAGTTGACACCAGAACTATTTTCAAATTGAAAACCAACAACATCTTCAACAGAATTCATTTTCTTTCTGCTTACAATTTTCGGTTCATCGACTTTTGGTCTTTTTGCTACAACCTCCGTACTATTACTGATATTTCTCCGTTTCCGGCCTACCACACGTTTCTCAAACAAAGGATATTGAGGCAAATGTGGCGCATACTCTCTTCTTAACCTATTGTATTCCTTAACACAATCTGGATCCTCACAAATGGTTGTGACATCACAGTCAATCAAGTACAATCCCGATAAAGTTCTGACTCGTGACAATGCTACAAAACCATACCCTCTTTGAACACAGAACTGCCAATATTCACCAAAGCACTGTCTACACTTAAACCTTGTGATTTATGGATTGTCACCGCATATGCCAAGCAAAGAGGAAACTGCTTACGGCGAATATATAAGTCTTTTACAAGCAAAAACCTAGCTGTGCAATGACCAATTAGCTGTACTTCCTCAATGCCATCAAATTTAATTTTTAAAAATTCAATTCCATCTCTATTTCTGTATTTCTCAAAATCAACAACATTACCCATTGATCCATTTACCAGACCTCTTTCAACATGTAAATTCCTTCTCAAAATGATACCGCAAATTTAAGCACACATTCAGAGTTGTTTCAAAACCAGCAGTTTTAGATATAGTCTTCTCTAATGAATCCAATTTAGATTTCAAATTCTCAGACAAAATAATTGTTGCTCCCATATGCTCTATTCTGTCAATAGCTTCCAGTTTCACAATCTCTTGGTTTTCTAAATTCAACATTTTGTTGTTGAAGATGGAACATTCTGCAAGAGTTGGCATCAAACATATTCCACATTTCTTCTCAGTAATTTTCTGAAAAATATCCTCTGGTAGAACGTCTTCTTCTGGATACAAATTTGACAATAATCGTGCATGTAAAGCTTCTTTCCCACGCTCGGTCACTTTCCCAATTCTAACATCTTGTAGAATATTCTTGTAATCTTCATCCTTCGCCTGACGCATATTTTCACGCAGCTCAGCATAATTGAAGTTTAACCATATGTTAACATTACCAATGCTCCCTAGGCACTTCCTGGTATCTTCATGCGTAAGCAGTTTAAACACTGGTTGTCCTTTCACTGGTGTCAGCTGCAGAAGATCACCGAAAACAATGATGTGTTTGCCACCAAATAACACATCATACTCTGTTTTAAGAACTTCCTGCATTCTCAAATGCACAAAGGCAAGCATGACATTGGAAACCATGCTTACTTCGTCAATGATAAGAAGTTTCATCTTCTTCAGGACTCTAGATACTTCACAACAAGCATCTCCAGATAACTTGTGGTATTGTAATTTGTTATCATGCTCCACTGGCAGCACCAGTAGCCAATGCAAAGTAATACCTTTAATGTTATGTGCTGCCAGTCCAGTTGGAGCGGTGACAACACAAGACAGTGATGACTCAGTCCTTTTCTGCAGATAACATGAAATTGTTTTAATGAGGAAACTTTTTCCAGTTCCTGCTTCTCCACTCACGTACAGTCTGACAGGCTTCAACGACGTACATGAGCACTCTTTCTTCTCATGACTTAATCCATGCTCAATTTGTTTGGTAACTTCGTCATATATTTTCCTCTGCTCAACGTTGAGTTGTTTTTCCAACCGCATCCTCCTGAGCATGTGCCATGGCTCTTTCCACTTCAATCATGGCAGTGGCAGCTTCATTTTCGATAACTGGTTCTCCTAGTGGATCCTTACTCAATGAAACAGAACTCTGACTGTCCTGAGAACTGTCTCTAGCAATCTCAGCTGCAATTGTTGCTTCCTGCTCAATTTCTGCATTCAACATTTCTAGATATTTTGGAAAAACAGGACATTCTATGGACTCCTTGGCTGCATTGAAAGAGTCTTCGTAACAGAGGAAATCTCCAAGCAGTTCCTCTTCTGCACGCCAAGGCTTGAAAAGTTGCAAAAGAGCTAAATAGAAAAACTCTTTTCTTTCTGGAGATTCGCAATTCAATTTTCGATGATTTACCAATTGACATTTTCTTTGCTTGACCAGACATCCCTCACTTCCAATTACAGCATACACTCCTTTATCAATATCTTCTTTGATGTTCCTCTTGAAAATGTAATTTTGTAGAACCTCATACAGACAAACATTCTCCAGGTGACTGCTTCTATTTGGATAATATGTATCCAACATGTTGGTCTTCAAAATATCTGTACTGCTTGGCTCCTTCTCCGCCAAATACTCAATTTCCCGTACAGGTTTCAGAACTCGATTACGCGTTGCAGCAAGACCAAGACTCGCCCAAATGATACTCCTAGATTAGGCATAGAGACTTGCTGAAGATAACCGGTCAGAACATTCGTAAGCTCCGATTTCTCGATGCGACAACATCTTCAGACTGAAACTGTACAGCTTCTTACTGAGGCTCTTTTCATGGGAAATATCCTCCCACATATCCTTCAGTTCTGTCTTTTCTTTTTTTGTGATGTAAGACGTCACATACCGAGCCACAGCCATACAGTTGTCAGCCACAAACTGTATATCCATGTTAGCATTCCACATGGACAAAATCACTGGGTTGTAGTCGTTAATGTACTTGGACTCTTCGTTTCTTTTCAAAATGTATGTGTTTTTGGGTGATTTCCTCGTCACATTATGTCGCAGCGAAGCCATCAAATTATTCACTCTTCCTTTAGATATCACCGATCGAAGAAATGCAAAACGACATTTGGTGTAGTACTTGTCCTTGTTTCTGAATTTACGACGACAGTACTTTCCACAACGATGGCTTTGAAACCGTAAAACTTGTTCTTAGACTTTTATCTTCCTTTGTCTTTGGAACAGCACATGTAGAATACTGTTCTATGAAACTCATCACTAAGTCATCCGGATCTGTTCCAAATTTAGGTGCATCTTTGATCCATAGCAGCATATGTATATGAGGAGCACCTCTTGCTTGATACTCCTTTCTCCAGAAGAAATCCAACACCTCTCCAAGAGGTGCATTTTTCTTGTTCGTGATGAAAGACATCATAGCTTCAAATCTATGATTGAAGTACCTGCATACATTCACTGGATCCAAAGAGCACAGTTCTCCGGGTGTCTTGAATTCAATATTTTCAATGTTTCCATTTGCCTCTCGTAGAAATTCAAGTAAGTCTTCCCAGCCATACTCAGCACAGCTGAGAGTGAGGAACCAAGTAGGAGTTCCTAAGTTCCTCAGCATACATTTTAAGTCACCATGGCGACGATACCAATACTCATTAGTACCACGCTGACATGCCATGAGATTAATCAAGTGAGAATCCAAAATACTGTCTTGCACATTGACTTTATCCATAAAGTCCCTTGCCAAGATATTTCGCAGTTGTACACCACTTTTCAAGATGTGGTTCACTGCATAAGACAGTCCAGACAGAACACTTTCAAACAGTAGATGAAATAAATAGGGAATGCATTGACGAAACCTAGGATCTTCTGCATACAATTGTAAAGTCCGGTATTCTGAAGCAGGAATTTGATCAGGTCGCTCATCATATCGTCCTCGACCTGTGGGAAATAACTGTGGGAAACACCGAGCTTCCAAACTTTCCTCCCAAACACTAATGGGACTCCCTTTGGCTTGTTTCATTTGAAACAACTCAATAGCATTCCCCATGACTTCCTTGGAATGCAAAGGATGAACACTATAATTTTCATATATCTCTTACTTTTTAGAGGCTTCTACTTTCTCAATTTGCCCAGCACACAAATCGCTGTCCTCTTCTTCACTTACTTCCTCTTCTGCAGCACATACATTCTTGTAGTACTCATTATTTTTTATCAAATACAATGTTGCCTTTTTGACTTTCCTAACATCCACTAAATCTTGCCAGATTTTCTTACTCTTTGTCGGAACCCCATTAACTAGGATAACTAGAGGTTCCTCTTCCACTTTCTCTACTCCAATTGTATTAATGTTTTTCTTCAAATCTAAAGGCAAATAAACAACTCTTCCCTTTAATCCTCCCTGTAAATCTGATGGAGGCAATTTCCCTGTCTTTGGCTCCATTCGTACAATAGCCTGAAAGGGATGGACACTTTGAATCAAAATAGATTCATAAATATTTAAATCCTTCAATTCAGAAGGAATGTCAACCAATTCCAGATTAATTTGAACCGCTCTAGCAGGCATCCGGTTTTGGTTTAATTTGTTAAAACAATAAGTACACATACGTTGGTCCGATCCCAAATCAAAACAATTTTTTACCATCAAGTATGTGGCAAAATCCTTCCATTCACTATTGTTTTCCATTTCACTTTTTGCATATAAATCCACTAACTTGGTCTGATTCTTATAATAAGTCCGTCGACAACACACACAAGTGAAATTAGGCCTCTCACTTGATTTCACCTGAAAGTTGAAAATTTCCTTGTGAAACTTATCTATATTAGAAATCAGTACACTCTCTTCCACATTACCTTCTTCTACTGGGTCAATTTCAACATTGTTCTCTTTACTAGCAAAATAACAGAACTCAATTTCTTCACAAATATTTTTCACATGTTGTTCTGAACCATGCAAAAGAGCACTGCTCAATTGTTTAAGCATAATTGCTGGACTCTTAGCATAATACAACATTCTAACTAATTTCCTCACTTTATTATGATGCACTGCTAGCATCCTGAAATGATGAAAAACACTCTGGCATACTCTCCTGGAAAGACAAGCCAGTGAATGACCACGCAAACCTGTCACTTCTCTCACTCTGCAAGGATCTAATTCTTGCAACAACTTTATTTTTTGTTTTAAACTTTTCTTATTAAATGTCCGTACAAAATCACAAAGCAAATTGATGGAATCCTGTCGCACACTGCAAATAGAACTGCACTTCCAGGTGTACACTGGTCCCTTAGGACGTCTCCCTAAAACCTCATCACTTAACACCTCTTCTGCATCTGCAGACACAAGTTTTTCTTTTTCAACCGGACAACCATCTTTTACCTCATATGCTCGACCACTGATGTCAACTGCATGCACCAAATCATTGTCCTGGAAGTAACTCTCCTCATTGAAAAATGCCTCACAACTTGAACTATGCATCCATTCTCCTGAGAAAACTTCACACAAATTACTACGATTAACTACTCTCTTCCATCTACTATTTTATTTGAAATCATAAATGACCTTGTTTAGTTGCCTAATTCTATTGATTACCAAAATAAATAACTTTCGCTTAATTTCGAAAGCCGGATCAATAATTTTCTCTACATTTTTCTTTCTCTTATAAAAAGCCACTTTCTGTTGACCTTTCTTAAAAATTTTTAACAAATTGCCAATTATCCTGTTGCGGAACATTCGTCTACGAATGTCTCTAAACAGATTTTTCCTTCTACTACCATGCACAGAGTTATCTCCTGCTGTAGCAGTTACATTTTTTAGGGGCCTTTCCTTCCCGTTTAAATTGGCTCTCTTCTTCTGAACTAAAACATGTTCTCTAGTGATACTTTTTCGTCTGCAAATGTTTCTTAAAAAATATTTTGTTGTCTTACCCGGAATTTTTTGGGTGACTTCACAACTTTTAATTCTAGAGGACTGCTGCAAAGGTCCATTATCTCCATTTTTACCAAGGTGGGGTGTAAGTCGCTTTGCTTCTTTTTTTTTTTCTTTGCCTTGAGGGCATGTTTGAATTTTTAAGAAGATCTTGAGGTGAATCTGTGGAAAATGTATTAAAAAAATGTTATTAAATACTATTACCAAACAGTAAATCAATAACAGTAAGCAAACAATTGAATGTTAGGATTTTGCAACATACTTGATGGTAGAAAATAGCAATGGAATGGAATGCTTCTACATATGACCTGTGCTCTGTTATATGTTAATCTCAACTAATTTCGAGACTCTATTTCTATTTAAAGATTGTTCCAGAACAGACATTGTTGATGTTATTGTTATTGACTTAAAATTGCCAAGCACACATGAAGGCATATTTACTAGACCCTTGCACCAGGGGGAAGTGACTTAAAATTACCAAGCACACATGAGGGCGTATTTACAAGGCCCTAGCACCAGGGGGAAGTGACTTGAAATGGCCAAGCACACATGGGGGCGTATTTACAAGGCCCTTGCACCAGGGGGAAGTGATTTAAAATTGCCAAGCACACATGGGGGCGTATTTACAAGGCCCTTGCACCAGGGGGAAGTGACTTGAAATGGCCAAGCACACATGGGGGCGTATTTACAAGGCCCTTGCACCAGGGGAAAGTGACTTGAAATGGTCAAGCACACATGACGGCGTATTTACAAGGAACTTGCACCAGGGGGAAGTGATTTGAAATGTGCAAGCACACATGACGGCGGATTTACAAGGAACTTGCACCAGGGGTAAGTGATTTAAAAATGCAAAGCACACATGAGGGCATATTTAGAAGGCCCTTGCACCAGGGGTAAGTGACTTAAAATGGCCATGCACACACAGGGGTGTATTTACAAGGCCCTTGCACCACTTATGCATCGCTTTTAACATTTACAATGTGGAGCACCATGGGGCAAAAACAGCACAGATGCATCATACATCTATTCATTCCTTTTCCTTAAAAACGATTTTCTGATCATAATTTGAAAACACAGCACAGCTCCTATGTAGAAGCACACCTTGTCAGTACTAATACTTCACATTATCTGCAATTACAATTTGTAAAAGAATGCAAAATCTTCTTGGAAAACATAATACAAACACTTGACACAAAACATCATTTTAAATGCACAGCTGGCTTCCTTATTTTCTCCAAAAAGCATACTAGTCTCTTTCTAAAATAAAGGAACCATCCGCCTGATTCATCATGCTCCCGTTTTGCGAGGCCCTAATAGCGATTCATAGCGAATCGCTATTAAGGACTCGCAAAACGGGATTCATGTAGGAATATGCAATAAATATGCGATTCCTTACAATTCCTTATTTGCGATTAGCTAATTGCTAATCGCAAATAAGGAATAACTCGCCATTCATTCCTATGGGCCAAAAGGCCCATAGGAATGAATGGGGAGTATTCCTTATTTGCGATTAGCAATTAGCTAATCGCAAATAAGATTGCGATTTGAAGGGTGCCAGGGGTGTCCACAGGACACCCTGTAGCACCCTTCAAATGAAATTTCACACAGGTGTTGCACACACACATGTCCAAAGGACATGTGTGTGCGCAACATGCAACTTAGAAAAATGCTTTTAAAAGCATTTTTCTAAGTTTTTGCTATTTACCGAGAGGTCTGACCTCTCGGTAAATAGCGGCCCGAAATTGCGAATTAGCAATTTAAAAATGGTTGATGAATTGCATTAAAGGAATCTCAAATAGAGATTCCTTAAATGTAATTCCTCGCAATTTAGCGAATTAGCAATTACCGATTTTTGCATTTGGGATGATGAATCCCAAATGCAAAAATAGCGCTCGCAAAGGGCCAGATTCTCAGAATCTGACCCTTTGCGAGCCGATTTCAGCTTGATGAATCAGGCTGCAAATCTCACCTTACCAAATGCATTTTGAATTTCAAAACAGTCTCAGAGGCCCTTGCACCAGGGGGAAGTGACTTGAAATGGCCAAGCACACATGGGGGCGTATTTACAAGGCCCTTGCACCAGGGGGAAGTGATTTGAAATGTGCAAGCACACATGACGGCGTATTTACAAGGAACTTGCACCAGGGGTAAGTGATTTAAAATTGCCAAGCACACATGAGGGCATATTTAGAAGGCCCTTGCACCAGGGGTAAGTGACTTAAAATGGCCATGCACACACAGGGGTGTATTTACAAGGCCCTTGTACCACTTATGCATCGCTTTTAACATTTACAATGTGGAGCACCATGGGGCAAAAACAGCACAGATGCATCATGCATCTATTCAACAAAAGCAACGCATTGCAGTAGTCACATCGCAAGTAAATACATTCTTATAAATTTAAAAAGCATTCCATTTCCTTAAAAATGATTTTCTGATCATAATTTGAAAATACAGCACAGCTCCTATGTACAACCACACCTTGTCAGTACTAATACTTCACATTATCTGCAATTACAATTTGTAAAAGAATGCAAAATCTTCTTGGAAAACATAATGCAAACACTTGACACAAAACATCATTTTAAATGCACAGCTGGCTTCCTTATTTTCTCCAAAAAGCATACTAGTCTCTTTCTAAAATAAAGGAACCATATCTTACCTTAGCAAATGCTTTTTGAATTTCAAAACAGTCTCAGAAACACACCAATTTTTCTTTAGCAGAGCGAATAGTATGCACTCAAGAGGCTGCAACCAAGAAAGGCACAGAAATGCTGATATTCATCACACATATCTCTCATGTCACCCAATCAAAACTCTTCCCTCACTTTTTTCAAATCAACACCCTTCCCCCCTCTGCCCTTTCTGTCCTTTTATCATAGCAACTATCTCCTGCCAGACCTCTCATGTTTACAAGTTCACACAACAATGTTTCAAATGAACTCTGAACTCTCAGTACACCTGGTAATCCACTGCAATCTTTCTTAAAATCATTTTTTTAACCATTCAAATTACATCTTTCAAAGAACACATCCATGCACCCTAACTTTCTGTTTTCAGCAATGGAAATCCACCAATCATTGCTAATGAACCATTAGCACTGAAACTCCACAGTTTTTTTTCTTTACAAACTCCTACTGTTTCAACTGCCATTTCATTCCCACACTTCATCTGACTGCAGCAGAAGATCCTCCTGCCATGTTTTCTGTCTGGATTCTTGGACATAGCTATATCCACTGGGTTCACAGGTATGCTGATAACAGAAATTTACACAACCTCCATTTTCAAAATGTGGATATCAAATGGATTGGGCAAAGCGGATTGAGATGTCACCAATTGATACCATTGGTGAAAACCTTTTTGCATTTGCCAAACCCTGACCTCATAATAGTGCACTGTGGAGGAAATGATTTGGGCACTTTGACTGGGGTAGGTCTGGAAATGCTCTTAAAGGACACCTTTGAGAAATTAATGGCACTTTTCCCTCAAACTGCCTTGGTATATTCCAATATATGCCAAAGACAGAAATGGAGGTGGTCCAATCAATTTTGTCCACAAATTGAGAAAGCGAGGAAGCATGTAAATAAGTCTGTTTCAGCTTATATGAGAGACCATGGAATGGGCGCCATCTACAACAATAACTTGCGTTACTACATGCAAGATATCTACAGAGGAGATGGTGTGCACTTCTCAGATGAGGGCAACAGAGTTTTCATACAAAATTTAAGACTGTGTATTGGTACCTACTTATAAGTACCTAGAACTTACACAGAACACAAAAGCTCTTTTCAGAGCTACCTTAACTATAATTAGTTTTTCCAAATTTCGAATGTACCTTTTTTCACTAATTTTCACTGATGTTCGCTTCCCGGTTTGCTACCCGGTTCGCGTACCGGCAGCTAACCGTGCGAAAAATTCAATTTTTTTTTATTCCAACATATATGAGCCTCCTCAGCCACCCTCAGAAAACCTAGGGGGTCAGGATACGTCTCCCGTGCCCCCTTATACCCATTTCCCACATTGTTTTTCCTCCATCTTGTGATTTAATTAAAACGAAACACAAAATGGCGAACTCCCGTTACGCTACTGGTGAGCGACCCGGTTCACGTACCGGGAAGCGCTTCTACCGCGAAAAATCGATTTTTTTTTATTTGCCCCACGGGACCCTTTAATAAGCCCAACACCATTCCTAGGGGGTCAAGAGGGGTCTACCTTGCCCCCTTTCATTAAATTCCCCCTTTGTTTTTCTCCTCCTCTTGTCTCTCGATCCTACCGAGAGACAAGATGACGGCCGATCCGGACTGTTTAGAATGTTGACAGACACCGGAGAGCCAATCAGCTTCGCTTCGCGAAGTTCCGTTATGCGTCAGGTACGCGAACCGGGGCGCTAACCGGAGCGCTGTCACAGATATATCTGTTTTTTAAAACGTTAATTTCTCAAAATCCTCTGGAGCACATATATTGAGACATAGCAAAGGCACGTCGGGCAAACCATATCTACAATTTTGCCAAGTTTCGTGTAAATCCATTCAGCCGTTCGAGCTAAAAGTGAGTCCAACCGCCCTATGGAAAACTCAATGTTAAAAACGTGTTTTGGGACCCCCCTTTTTTTTTTGGCTCCCCCAAATTTTCAGGGGCTGCTCAGAAACATAATGTGCCATTTTCCTGAAAATTTCAGTCAATTCCGTCCACAAACGCCAAAGTTATTCCACATAGAATTTTCAAAAATCCCATAGGAAAAAAATCCTAACTATATATACCTACTGGCGACCGCCAGTAGGTAATACATATATATATATATATATATATATATATATATATATATATATATATATATATATATATATATATATATATATATATATATATATATATATATATATATATATATATATATATATATGTATATATATGTATATATATGTATATATATATATATATATATATATATATATATATATATATATATATATATATATATATATATATTCACTGATAAAAAACATAGGTTTTACACATGTTATAGTTAAAAATTAAATTAAGTTAAAGTTAAAGTTAAGTTAAAAATTTGCATTTAAAAAACCTTAGAAATTCACAAAAAAAACTATAGGTTTCACACATGTTATAGTTTGCTGGACATTTCACTCATACAAAACCATTGAAATTCCCCTGTTATAGTTAGTTTAGTTAACTATAACTTGCGCGCCCGCAATGCACTGCTGATGATGTCACATACTACATCACTCATGACATGGTCAGTGACATTACTCATGACATCACTGATGACATCTCAAAGGACATCACTGATTACATCATCCTTGTGAAATAGTGGCAGACCTCCTCTCACCCTAATATAACCTTTGATACACACATTCAAAAATAGAAAATACAAATGTCCAGCTAACTATAACATGTGTGAAAACTATAGTTTTTTCAGTGAATTTCTAAGGTTTTTTAAATGCTAATTTTTAACTATAACGTGGCTGAAACCTATGGTTTTTTCCATGAATTTCAAAGGTTTTGTAAATGATAATTTTTAAATGTATTAATTGTTATATTTTTTATACTAATTTACTACATTAAAGTGTTTATTTTTAGATATTTTATTTTTTAAATTACATTACATATTTTTAATATCAATTGAAAAAAAAATGTAAATATTGAAATTGTAAATTTTTTTTTATTTAATATTTTTTTAATTTATATATATTTTATATAGCAGGCAATGATATCCTACAGAAGGAAATTCAACTTACTGTTAAGTACAGTTAAATTTATTTTTCAGGAATAGTAGTGAGCTGAAAGATGCAGCACGGAGGTATCTCCTGATAACTGGTGAGTAAATTGGAATTCGTAGTTCGACGGATTTTTGAGGAATTTTTTTAGGTTCCAAAACTCCACACTTAGAAGAATTTCCAAGTGAAACCAGCCTATGGAAGAACATTCAAGTTACTGTAACTCCGATTAGAATTACTTTTCATGATCAGTAGTGGGCTGAAAGATGCAGCACTGACGTCTCTCCTGATAACAGGTGAGTAAATCGGAATTCGTAGTTTGGCTGATTTTTGAGGAAATTTTTAATTTTCCAAAACTCCACACTTAGAAGAATTTCCAAGTGAAACCAGTCAATGTTAGGCTATGGAAGGAAATTCAAGTTACTGTAAGTATGATTAGAATTACTTTTCAGGATCATTAGTGGGCTGAAGGATGCAGCACTGAGGTCTCTCTTGATAACAGGTGAGTAAATCGGAATTTGTAGTTTGACTGATTTTTGAGGAATTTTATAAAGTTCCAAAACTCCATACTTTGAAACATGTCCAAGTGAAATCAGTCAATGTTAGCCTATAAAAGGAAATTCAAGTTACAGTAACTACGATTAGGACTACTTTTCAGGATCAGTAGTGGGCTGAAAGATGCAACACTGAGGTCTCTCCTGATAACAGGTGAGTAAATCGGAATTCGTAGTTTGGCTGATTTTAGAGGATTTTTTTAAAGTTCAAAAACTCCACACTTAGAAGAATTTCCAAGTAAAACCAGTCAATGTTAGCCTAGAAAGGAACTTCAATTTACTGTAACTACGATTAGAATTATTTTTCATGATCTGTAGTGGGCTCAAAGATGCAGCACTGACGTCTCCTGTGATAACAGGTGAGTACATCGGAATTTGTAGTTCCGCTGATTTTAGAGGAATATTGTGCTCAATAGGAAGAAGGTGGGGCCTGAGGTGACATGTGTGCAAAAACGCCCTGTGGCACGTTTTAGATTGGGGAATTAATTCCTCTTCAATCCCGAAGTCCCCTGTGAGCCAACTAGCCCACCAGGTACCTCCAGTATGCGCAAGGGAGCTGTGTTGCAGAGAGGTGTTCAGAGGGCACGACCTCTTTTTGGAACACGCTGCAACGCAGCTCCGTGGCGCTTAATGGAGGTACCTGTTGGACTAGTTGGCCCCTAGGGAACCTCTGGATTGAAGGGAAATTAATTCCCCAACTTAAAACGCGCCACAGGGTATGTTTGCACACATATCACCTCAAGTCCCGCCCCCTACCTTCACCACTGTGCAAACGCGCCCCGTAGTGCGTTCTAAGCTGGGGGATTAAGTCTACTTGCATACTGGGGGTCCCTTGAGGCCAACTAGCCCACCAGGAACCTCCAGTATGTGCCAGGGGGCTGTGTTGCACAGAGATGTAATGAGGCCCTGCCCCTTTTTACACCTCTCTGCAACACAGCCCCCTGGCACGTTTACAGAGGGGGAACTTATTCTCCTTGCATATTGGGGGTCCTTGGGGGGCCAACTACCCACCAGGAACCTCCAGTATGCGCCAGGGTGCTGTGTTGCAGAGAGGTGTAAAAAGGGGCGTGGCCTCTTTACACGTCTCTGCAAGGCAGCCCCTTAGCGCATACTGGAGGTTCCTGGTGGGCTACTTGGCCCACAGGGACCCCCACTATTCAAGGGGAATTAGTTCCCCCTCTGCAATTGCGCCAGAGGGTGCATTTGCAGAGTGGTGCCTTTATGTAATGTAATGTAATGTGTCCTGTAAAGCGCACTGCTGCCCTGAGGCGTCGTGGCGCTGTAGACTGCTGGGGAACCCGTCCTGGCTATCCCTGTGAGATGGTCCCTACTGGGTATCTCCAAGGTGAAACCAGGCATCCCCTGCGAATGTGGGGGGCCGTTGTAGAGATGAGGCAAGCTAATGCCCAGAGATGCAGAGTGTGATCCCTGGTTAGAGTAGGCACTGAGGCGAGAATTATCGAGTCCGCTGACCCTGGTCCACATCTTGACACGTCGGGAATTGAACCCTGGTCCCGGGCCGTTCTCTGCTTCCGGGTCTGCCGCCTCTAACCAGTGAGCCACCCCACTCCACTTTATGTTTTTTGTGGGATCGGCAGGGTACACGTACCCTGCGCGTGTCCCAGGATTTTTTAAAAAAAGGCCTTGGGGGTCCTTGTGGGACCCCCCACAAGGACCTACTCCCGGTTGTCTCGTCATCTAGACAATCATGTTTCATTTCAAACCCATTGTCTATATTGTCTGAAGTACTCACTATGTACCTTCCTGAAAAGTTCATTTTTTTTATCATCAGTTACAGTATTAATTTTTTGTTGTTCTCATAATGGTATTCTTTAACTTTCTGTTGCATTCCTTTGACTTTTTAACACTTTGTGATCCACCCATACACAATCTTTCCCATACAACCAAGCAGGGCATTCTTTCCTACCTGGTTCTCTTTCTTTATGGCACAAAATTTGTGATACACCAATTATTGAATACGGAGTCATTCTATGTGGCCAAATCGATTTCCTTAGTTCTTACTTCCAAGGCAGTTCGCGCACTCAGGAAAGCTGTAATCATTTCAACCAATTCATTGGACCAAACGACTCTTCGTCTCTGTATAGATTAACTGCACTCCAATGTCTGACACTGTGGTCCTGGAATTTCCTTCATCCATAAAAGCTTCTTCCAGGCATTTACTGGCCCTTAAGGCATATAATTTGCCATTGTTTTCAATACAGATCACTTAGTATGATAATCAACTATTATCACAATTAACTTATCTTATCTTTGGATCGTAATCTTGCAACTAGACCAAGAAGATCCTTAGGTAGCTTTTCCCATGGTCTCCCAGGAAAATCAACACAGCTCACTTATTGAAGTTTCTGGATGTATTTTAAGTGGTGAGTCTGTATTCACATTACTCCTACTTCCTCCTCAACACGCCTTGGATTGCTTGACCATTGCAATCACTGAAAGTGAAGCTCTGAAGGTGTTTATGGCACATTTGGTCAGAGCCCATCGTAGCCTGGCCCCAGGACATCAGAAGTAAAAGGCCTCAACCACCATAATTGGGCCCAGTAATACCTGTTTGCCCCTTGACCCTACGAAAGGGTTTCTAACAACTTTTCTAATTGTGTCAAAGTGATATTTGTTGTTCTGCAGTCTGTATTATTGTGCTGTACCATGATATGCCTGATGAAAGACTTGGCTCTATTTGATTAGCAGGGGAACGAGATGTAAAGAAAAGGAAGGCTCGCTGCTCCATAAAAATCAGGCACACATGTCTGCCTTTTGTAAATTCCACAATCATCTGCTTATCTGGTTTTTTGGTGGCCTAAAGTGATGATAAATTGCATATGTAGAAGGAGTCTGCATCAGAAAGGCGATCTTCTATTTCAAATCTCTTTTCATTCCTCAATAACAAACTACTGCTTCAATCAAACCCAGACTTATCAGTTAGTGTGAGGGCTGGAGCCGGAACCCTATGCCAGGACCTCTGTATGCTTCTTCCCTGCTGGCCAGCTTTTTCTAACTCCTAACTAACAATCAAAAATGTTTTTCAGGCAAAGATGAAGCATGGCGCCTCACGCCATTCATGGTCCACCTACGCATGCCGTCTCATTGTCACTTTCAAGATACTCACCTACGCCTACAAATGCCTACACAACACCGGACCCCAATACCTCAATGACAGAATCACCTTCCAGGTGCCCAAACAAAAAATCCACTCCACTAACCTCGGACTCGCCAAAACCCCTCGCATCCGCAGAGCCAGAGCAGGGGGGAGATCCTTCTCCCACTTCGCGGCGTAGACCTGGAACAAGCTCCCCACCGCCATCAGACGTGCCCCCTTCCTGAACACCTTCAGGAAGGCTCTGAAAATCTGGCTCTTCGACTGAATTGGAACTGCTGACCTCCCCAGCACTTTCAGACCCTAATGGGTGAGTAATGCGCTTACAAATCCACTGATTGATTGATTGATTAATTATTAATGAGGAGGAAAACATGAATTGCATTTAAAAATTTACAAATAAATGGTGCTGAAGGAGAGTTTCACGATGTTCTCCGCCATATTGGATTGAAGTTGGTAATTAATATCTGGATTATTGGAACGAGTTACTATACAACATGATCTTTATTTGTAAATCATGCACAACAATATAATAAAGTTTTAATTGCAAGATTGAAATCGGTAACTAATATCGGGATAACTAATATCTGGATAATCAAAACGAGTCTCTAGACATCAATATGATCTTTATTTGTAGATCACGTACAACAAAATAATAAAGTTTTGTTTAAAGTACAAACTTTTTACATTTATACACATGACTTTAGTCCTTTCTTTATGTTATGAATGTGCGATTGTAAAACCCACAGTATCACGTGGTATACTTCGTAATTTCACTCGTGACTCTGTTCACTAGTATTTAGAACCCAGAAATTAGGATTTCCCCGATACTCCTCCCTTGTGACGTCAGACGCCGGTGGCCATCTTTTGCCCCGCAATGCTTGTTATGGAACTTGGGGCCATATGTATCAAGATACCCATTTGCGATTCTCAAATAGCGATTTTTAAGAAATTGCTATTTGAGAATCGCAAATGGGTATGTATATACAAAATCACATTTTTTTCCGATTCCTTAGAATTCCTTAATTGCGATTAGCAAATTGCGAATCGCAATTAAGGAATACTTTCCCATTCATTTCTATGGGCCAGGAGGCCCGTAGGAATGAATGGGAAGTTATTCTTAATTTGCGATTCGCAATTTGCGAATCGCAAATTGAGAATAATTTCAAGGGTGCAGGGGTGTCCAAAGGACACCCTTTTGCACCCCTGAAATATGCATGGGTGCACAAGTGGCCCACATAAATGCCCTAAGGGCATGTATGTGCGTCACATGGCACTTTGAAAAATGCAAATATGTGCATTTTTCAAGGAATTTGCAACTTACCGCCAACTAGAAGTTGGTGGTAATTTGCGATTCCTTAAGGGCATTTTGCTAATTTTTTTTGCTACATACATTGCATTTTAGGAATCGCAAAATTTGTGATTCGTTAATTGCAATTGCAAAATAAGGAATCGCAAATTTTGCGATTCCTTATTTTGCACCAGTTTTGCATCATACATTCCATTTAGCAAATTTGCATTCGCATAGGCCAGAATTCTGCGAATTTCAGCCTTTGCGATTGCAAATTTGCATGATACACATGGCCCTTTATCCAGGTAAAATACAACATAGTAGGAATAGAAATATCACAAGCCTTCTTTTATAAATAGAGTTTATTATTCCTAATTTTATATTTTCATTTATAGAAAGGTCTCCAGTCTCTGTTTAAATTGCAAGAGCAGAAATAATGGAATATCGTCTTTTATAAGCTGGTCCCCGCTTATATTCAGGTAACACCCTTTTTTCCTTTTCGGTATTGTTTCATTACCAATCGGGATTTACAATGAAAGGTTACATGTGTCCTTCTTTCTCTTTTTTTAGCTAGTTCTACTTAGACATATGGTCTTTGCTCGAACAGTGATCACCAGTGGTGTTCAGGCTTTCCTAAATAGTTCCCATTTGTATGCTCGCGCACAGGTATCTTTTGTCTACCGGATTTTTTGTACTATATGAAACGCGAGGTCTATATAGATATGTGATATAATAGGAATGTTTATTTTATTGTAGTTTTTAACGAGGAGAATATTATGATCATTTCAACCCACTGAATGACATCCATAAGACTAGAAGGACTATCTTTCCTAATAAAGTCAAATGTAAGTTGACATCCACTAATATACCAATATCTGAATGTATCGTTGTTGTCATAATACATTCCCCATTTTTTACTGATATCAAAACCTTTATTACAGATATACATTGAAGAATTTTAGGAATCTGTTAAAGCCTCATCTGTTCATTAAGACCGGGGCTCTACTTACATATTATATGAAGTAAGTTCTGACAAATTGCGATAAAATATCAATGTGTAGGGCACTGGACCTGTGTTTTCCTACATTGTCTATCTTACTAAAATCATTTTTCATGTTCCTCGTCATGATATGAGCACTCTGATATTAGTACCTTCTAGATGGAAGGAGGTACAACACTGTATACCATATAAATGAATTCTTATGAAGGGATTTTTAAGCAACTTGGATTATGAATATTTGTTTTATTTAAAATGTTATGAGCCATAGGTAAAAATGCTCATCGATTTTTAAGATGTTTTTTTTAAAAAGACATTGAGATATATTGTAAATGATATTTAGAAAACGCAAGCTATAGACATTATTGAATGTTTATTTATTATTGTTTTTAGGTTAATCTGTGGCTACTCCTGAAGAAGGCGTTCTGATTACGCCGAAACGGGCGTCGATAAAGTTGATAAAGAATATAAAATTTGCCACTACTTTTAATTTACGTCTATTTTCTGATTGCACTTGATTGAATTGTTCTGAAATGCACTTTACATTGTGTCATCAACACAATTTTTTTAAACTAAAGTTTTTAACAAAATTTTTAAAAGTCAATATTTTTTACATATTTCTCGTTCTTTAATTTTCCCTGACCTATACATATATATGTACATGACTGATTTAAATTGCCTAGGAGTTATTTCTCACTTGAATCTAATTTCCCTGTCCTAGGAATTGAACAATATTCCCTACTCAGAGGGTCCTTGATTTTTACATTTATTTGCTGAAGGAGAGTTGGCCATAAAAATCACTGGACTTGCCCAACTTGTATTCCCATAAGGTTGTCTAAGGCCTGCTCTAGATTATAAGAGCAGATTATGACCACAGGGCACTGGCACTGAAACTGATCATAGAAAGATGTGTACTTCCTCAACTGACCCAACACTTGGATAGCATCAACCTTCTAGATCCCCATCAATCGGTCTTCAGAAAAGGCTGCAGCACCGAAACCGCTATCCTCAATGCCATAGATGATCGACACAAGTCACTTGACTTGGACCAATGCTGCCTTCTCATCCTCCTGGACCCATCGGCTACATTCGATACAGTCAATCACAAGCTTCTCCTCAAGGTTCTACAAGAAAGGGCTGGTCTTGAACAGACGGTCCTCCTCTGGTTCTCCTCCTTTCTCGACAACCGCTCACAAAGAATAAAAATTAAACATTTTTAATCCAACATCCACCCCATTAATAGGGGTCTTCCACAAGTGTCAGTGCTCTCCCCTTCAGCTTTTCAACATTTATATTGAACCCCTCACCTTTCTACTCAGGAAATCCAACATCCCTTTCCACCTAAAAGCTGATGACACACAGTTATATCTAAAAAGCACCTCCATTGAGGACCTCCAGAGACTCAACGCCACGCTCAGAGAGGTGCAACATTGGCTCTTAAGTAACCACCTGAAACTCAATCAAGAGAAAAGGGAAATACTCCTCATCTCCAACAAAGACGAAACCCCCCAAATTGCAGAATGGCTCAAAGCTATCGACACCCTCAATGGAAGGATTTGGTAAAATCTATAGGTATCACCCAAGACCCGAAACTTGACATGAAAAAACACAATACAAGATCCGCTAAAAGCGCATTTCTCAATTTGAAACTACTGTACATATTAAAACCCTTCCTCCCACCCAAGGACCTTCAACAAGCCACCCAAGCACTGGTGCTCTCCAGAATCGACTACGGGATTGCAGCCCTCACTGGTACAGCAAAATCCCACCTCGCTACTCCTGAAAACAACCTTTAATGCAGCAGCCAGAAGGGTCACAGAAACTAAGAAATTTGAACACATCTACCTTGCACTCAGAGAACTTAAATGGCTCACAATTGAGTTACGAGACAGCTTCAGAACTGCCTGCCGCACGCACAAAGCCCTGCACACAGGCAAACCAAAATACCTAGCCGCCAAACTCAAAAGGACCGGCCAGTCCAGGAACCTCAGGAGCTCCATCACTCTACTACATATCCCGCTGAAAACTCGCAAACAAAAAACAGCGACCAGATTGTTTGCTGGAAACGCCCCCAAAGTCTGGAACTCCATCCCCCACACATCAGAACGGTCCCCTCATTTCCAAAGTTCAAAAACCTGCTTAAAGTCCTCTTCCTTGATCGTTCTCAAGTGAGCAGATAGGAGCTAAGGAAATACATTAGCCGGCACTCCTTCTAACTTTAACTAGGGGACCGATGTCACTGATTCGGACCTAGAAATCTTTTTAGAGTCTCGTATTGTTTGAACAAGAAAACTCTTTGGATACTCGACCTAAGGAATGTGGATTAACATTTTACATAACTAAGTCACCTCCGATGACACTCTGCATTTATTTTCCTGTGTAATATGACAGAATTATAATATGCTCAGACGTTATGGGAGTTCTTTTTTTTCTGATACTGTGACAATTGTTTTATGTCTCTGTAAAGGAACGTATATTGTATTTGTTGCTTGTATGTTCATGTAACATTTCTATTTATATGTGCATGTAGGGCTAGTTTGACCACCACCCACCATGCGTCCTGTCTGATTTGCTATGTGTTTTCCATATTCTCTGCAGGCGCGGTGCATCCATTGGGGCGTTGGGGCGTAGCCCCACTAAGCCACATGGACACACGCACGCTAAGCAGGCAAAATGCAATTGTATTTGCCAATGCTCCTTACCTTGACCTTCCATCCTCGACTCCTTCCTCACCTCACGCGTCACGCTGCTGAAGCCTGGGGGTGGGGCGACACCGGCTGGGCTGCTGCAGCTTTTTTGAGTGGGAGAGGGCTATAACTAGCCCGAGAATGCGCAGAGCACAAGCTTCCACCTTTACAAGGGACCCAAGTGTGCTGCTTCATGCCGCTAGGGCCGCAGCAGCCCCCGGGTCTAAATGGGCGATCAGGGCGAATACTAACTGTGCCCCCCCAGGCGCAGTGCAGCCACGTCACCGGTGCACACAGTCACGCTAGACCTTGTGCTGGTGCATGTGAGTTCAGTGACTGTCTGCTGAGTCTGACTGCTGGCTGGCTTCTTCACGTCGTCACTGACCACCTCAACTTTTCTATCTTGCAATAAACTTCACACTTGAAGTTATTCTATTTATGTTGTCCTTCATTGCAACACTCGCGCAGACTAATTACCGGCTCGCACCTCTTATGATAAAACTCGTGTCAGCGCGAAACGGAACATTAGGAGGAGGCCTGAAAACTGACTATGAGGCCTGCGAGACGAGTGCCGGGCCCCTTCTGGAAACGGGAAGAAAGGAAGGGAAGAGAAGGAGAGGAGAGCTGAGGAGGGGAGGGGACAGGATGGGAGGGAGGGAGGAGAAGGAGAGAAGGGAGAGAAGAGTAGAGAGAGGAGAATTGAGGGGAGGGGAGGAGAGGAGGGTAGTGGGAAGGGTAGAGAAGGGGAGGAGAGTACATGAAGGAAGTGGAGCTAAGGAGAGGAGGGGCGGGCTGGGCTGGGGAGGGTGACCGGCAGAGGAGGAGAGGAGAAGGGGGGTAGGGGATGGGAGAGGAGAGGAGAGGAGAGGAAAGGAGGAAGGAAGAGAGAAGGTAGGATGGAAAGGCCAAGTACAGAAAGAAGGGCAGGTTGAGCAGAGAATGAAGGGAGAAATGGAAGAATTAAGGCACCCACTTCTACAGTCTTTAAATATTACCATTCTACATACTGTGGTAATTACTGTGCAGTAATACGTGTGTACCTGTCATTACAGATTTATGGCCAATCACTGTGTGACTTCAGTGAAGTCATGCAGTAGCGAATGGCCATGGCTGTGTGTGTGGTGACGTCCCAGGCGCAGCACAGCCCACGTCACCGGCGCACACAGTCACACTAGACCTAGTGCTGGTGCGTGTAGTGAATTAGTGACTGTCTGCTGACTGCTGGCAATTGCTTTATTAATCTTCCTGCTTTCTCAAATTTGCTTGAAAGTGCACCATTTTACTTCTCTTTTTTCAAAATTTTCTCTTATGGTGGTTCGGGCTCACGGCGCAGTATGCCAATCATTTTACGCCCTACCACTTTCAAATGTCACCAGCCGCCCCTGATTCTCTGCACTGTCCAATTGCACATAAGTTACTTGCTGTGAAGCGCTCTGATACCCCCGGGTTCAGCTAGAGCTATATAAAACCCCTAAAATAAAATAAAAACATAAATAAACTGGATGTGAAAAATGCCAGCCTCGGAGGTATAAAAAGTGAGCTCTGAATGTCCTGGCCTTGCTGGTAGCTGGAAGAATGGGCGCACCTGTGAAGCATTCTGTTGCTCGTTCCCACGCTTGGGCCGTGCACAAAAATCCTCTGAGCGCCCCTGTGTTTGCACAGATGCCCTCTGCATGGATGTCTCTCTGTGGACACTGGATATAAGGTCACGGCTGGCAGGTAGAATGATGAATCTATCTAGGCTGAAGTACAGCCCTATGGCAGCGCGCCCGCTCACATGGAAGGGAATGGCGCCTCGTCCTATCTCCATGCCAACTCTCGGTGCGCCTTTATCTATATCTCTATATATTGACAGCTTTCGAACCGAGTCCTTGGCCAACGGAATTTGATGATTTAAATTTCTAGTTTGCTGAGCCAGGTTCCTGAATGGCCTGGCCTTCCCCAAAGCTGGTACAATGGGCGCACCTGTGAAGCATTACATTTCTCATCTCTTCAAAAATGGCATGAACTAAAAACATCAGGGAGCCTGCGTCTTTCACAGATAGATGCCAGCTCCACGGATGTCTGTCTGTTGACACGGGAAGGAAGGTCAGTGCTGGCAGCCAGTTTGATGAATCTGCACAGGCTACATCATGGATTAGCTTCTGGCGCACAGCCTTATGGGAGAGCATCTGCTCACCTGCACACCAGATTACCTTTCTCCTTTGCATAGGTGTCAAGTGACCTGATATCACGTGCGAGGTTTTTTTGAACCACCAAGTCATTTACATGCTGTGGTTTTAAATTGATATTTTAAAATACAGAGTCCCAGTATGCAAAGTGCTATCGACTAGAAAGAGAGGACAGTCTGTAGGTCTCACACATTGGCAACTGTACACCAGCTCGTTCCAGTAGATGCCCCCAACAATGTTGCTTCCTTTCATATCCGGTCATTCCCCGCAGTTCTTATTAGAAAGTCTTTGACAGGCATGCAGTGATCCAAAATCCCACTTTCTGGCATGCTTATATTGCCAACCGCCTGCTCCTTCATACGTCAGTTTGAATGGGCAAGTGATTAGTCAATTGAAACAATATTCATGGGGTTAAAAACTGCAAGGCAAGCTAGCTCGTAGTCACTAATTCAATGCCTGGAGGTGTCATGTTTTTAGAGGGAACTGTGTGAGATAAAATGCACACCTTTTGTCCAGATCGCTCCATGTCCACAGGACGCAATTGTCCAGGTTTACTAACACTTTGTGACAAGATTGCATCAAAGAAGTGATGCAAATTGGTGCAAAGTGTGGAACTGAGATTAACTTTCCGGTGGAAAATTAGTTTTCCTTTGGAATATTGCACTAAAATAACTTACAGTAGTTCTGTGCACCACTTAGCCTCAAGGGAGTGTGCATGGGTACATGGGTTTTGCCATAAATCTCCATCTACTAAGATTGGTAGATGGAGGTTTGCTTAAAAAATTGTCTCACTCTTCGAGTCGGGCATAACATTGGAGAAAAGTGTTCTTTTCAATAAACTTTTTAAAAATGTAACTTTTCTTTCAACAGTTCATTGTAATCAAATTCATTAGGCTAACTTGTTCAAATTAAGCAAATACCTATCATGGTTCCCTCAATGCAATGATTCTTTAAATAAATGCTAAGGCATGGAAACCATGGGACTCATTTAGAGATTGATGGACAGAGGGCAGTCTGTGAGGGTGGTGGAAGACGTTACCTCCACCATCCAGATGGTACTCCTTCGATCAAATTAAGAGATGACCTTGAACGGCAGTTCCCCTGATACAAAAAGTGTAGTGGATGGCCACCATCAGTTTTGATGGCCATTTACCAAACTTTAAACTTTTATTTGTTTTTCATAAACAGTCCACCAAATTAACCCCCATAACCCATGGGTTTCTCTAGGGTATAGGGGTCATTATTGGTGTTTTCTGTTTCTCAACACCAGGCTTTTTCTGATGGTGATAGACAGAAAAAAACATCCCACCATCAGCTTTAAATTGACCTGGTGGTGTGATGGCTTTACTCTGATGGTCTCTATCAAAGTTCATGGGGATTCAATCTATGGAAACCGGATGTATGATGTTACAACGCATACATTTACATCGAGGTACATTACATTGCGGTTTTTATAACGCAAGTCGTTCAAGTCGTTACAACGACTTGCGTTGGAGTGGGCTGGACTTAGGAGTAGTATAATTTACTATTCCAACTCCAGTCTATATACAGTAGGGAAGGTGTTCGATAGTAAATTATACTATTCCTTGTCCTAGAGCGCCATCCAGTGCAAGTCGTTGTAGCATGCCCAGACAATGAAGCATAACACCTTTCGGGGTGATGCGAAGGCACATGCTCCTATTGGAGCGTAATCCACTGACCTGACACACTAGTAATACTTTGTTTGTGTTAAAGGACCTGCACACTTCTATATTTCTAAGTTACTCCTACAAGGAGCGTGTGCGCTGAACCTTACAAAACGCTCCTTGTTCCCTATACTTAAATTAACCTTATGGTAAACCCATCTCTAATTGAGGCATGAGGACCAAGAGTTTGGCAGGGTACTCCATCGCCAAACACTAGATCAGCCCCTATGTGTCTTGGCACGTGGAGTGATTCCAGAACGTAGCAAATATTACGAGGCCATTAATTCTGGGCGCGGTAAAACGGCCCTTGGAAATATTAATACCACAGTGTGTGGCTTTTGTACTGGTGTAACTCCCCATTCACTGTTCTACAAGTCGCAAATGGAGGACATTGTAGAAGTACTGCTCGTTTTGAGCTGATAAACCCAGAATTGTTAGCATGTTTCACCAATTATTACATGACAAACATTCTGTGGGGAACCACCACCATGTTTTTGTCAAATGTGCACATGACATAGTAGGTTGAACACAGCACAACACCAATTAATGTACACAATACCCAACTAATCTACTGAAAATGAGCACCAATATGCTAAGGAATGACCTGTTACAGTTAACCCCTTCAACATCACTTCCACATATACTCTCCCTTTCCCAATCAAGATCGGAATGTTTACAAACAAGGACAACATGTACTGAACAGGGATAGCATTCATCTGATCGACTCGCAATATTGTCCTGGCCATTATGCAACAATATTCTGAATACTAGAGGCAGCAGAGAGACTATTTTGACAGGAATAGGTGCAATAGAATTACTTTGGAAGAAGTAACCATGACCTAGCTCCTGATTTTCACTCTGGAAACCAGTTATTATTGGGACAGATTATCTCTAAGGGTAAAATTGAAATGAAGCATATATGAACTTTCTAGGATGCAATACGTTTTTACATGAGTAAATAGCATGGAACAAGGTGTTTATGATCTCTTTTGATCTGTCAACCATACGCTAAAAACACCAGTTGTTTGCCATGAGCAGTCCATCATCAATTTTAGTGTAACCTAGTTGGGCCTATTGTGCAAAGCCCATGGTTACTGGTGTAAATGGTCAATCAAGGATGACCATTTTTTTACATTATTTTTGACCAGGATTTTGACTGGGGTAAGCCCCAACCGATTTGATTTAAACAGAAAGAAGAGTGACATGCCATTTAGACGAGAGTGTCAGCTGAAATATGATCAGATGGTCACCTGCACATGATGAAAATGTGAAAGGAAATGATTAATTGCTTTTGGTTGCTCTTAGACGTACAGAAAAAAAACAATAGTTGTGCCTCTCCATTGTACAGCAAACCACAAATGTGAAAAGATGAAGCTGAAGGGGTCTAGTCCATGCGGCAACCACCCAAAGCTTAGCTGAATATGCTAAATGGTGCAGCTGCTGACAAGCTAGATTAATTGCTCCCAGATATGTGCATAACTGAATTGCTGTATGCCTATCTCATCTTCTTTTGTTGGTACGTCTCCCCTCCCCCCTAGGCTCCATATCATGTGTGCCAACTTGAGCCACTCGTGGTTTTAGTTAACTGCCCACAGCAGGCTGTTGCTTTGAGAGTATATTTCAAATGGGAAAATCCAAACTAAAATCCAAGAAAAGCATGCATTGGCAAAGCCGAATGGATCTGGTATTTTTTTTGGTGTGTTGTTCATTGCATTGTATTTACGTTGGCTGCATGGAAGAAGGGTTACAGCATGCTGCAATGGACATTTCAATTAGATTCAAACTCTCTTTGCATAATTATGAGTAATTGGGAGGAAAAATCCTATCTCAATAGCACATTTAGCAAGCAAGAGCGGCCACTCACATTCAATATTTGTGTTCTGCTGCATTTAGCACTGTTTGACTGTGCAAAATGCATCCTTGTGTCCATTTTGAATGCTAGGTTGGAATTTCCATATGGAAATAGCACCAAATGTTGGTAATAATTGTCACAAAAATTCAACGCCAAGAGCACACTTAGCGAGCGACCGCTCACACAAACAAATTGTGTTCTGGTTCATATAGCGCTATTTCTTAGCATAAATGGGAGCATTTTGCACTAAGAAATAGCGCTAAAAGTAGAGCTACTCTTCTCACATAATTTAAGCCTAATCGTGTGCAATTTTTAGATAATTCAGTGTGATGACACTGCACTAATTTATGTGAGTTATACACACCGCTAACCATTACATTTCTTTTAATGTCCAGGCATGAATGAGGTGCATTATATTTTTATGCAACAGTCTACTCAGGTTCCCCACCCTGACGATAAAGATTTTTTTTTTATTCTGTATGTTTGATGTGCAAATTCCATGCCTCCAATTCGCTCAGTCAGTCACGGTTTTGTTCTAAGTAACGGCAGTGTACCGAATTACTGCGTAGGCTAATTTGATCTTGCCATATGAGATTGTCTAATGTGTCAGGCTTTGATGCTCTCAATTTGTGACAGGGCTTGAGAAACATACACTGCCTGGCCACAGATTGATGGAGTATGCCAAACCAAATTCTAACCTGCACCAGGGAGGCCATTTTGGGTAGACAAAAGATAGATTGATAAACTCTGGTCATCAAGGTATCCAGCACCTTAATGTCCACGCCCAACATTATTATTTCACTACTCTATGTGATTGTTGGAATGAGTTTCACCATCATAACCAGACGAATTGGGTCTAGTCTGTGGCTCCTTACGTTTTTAGATGAGTCAATCAAAGCAGCGTGCAAAGCAGAAGTGAACGTTTTCTTCCACAGCAGACTATAAATCTAGGAACCCCATATAATTGGTTGAAAGGATACATAGGCAGATGTTAGAAGCTGAGGTGCATAATTTACTATCCATGCACTGCAATACAAGCACTGCTTGAGATATCAATATTGATGCATGCTAATCCATGTACAGCTGTGGGCAATTTGAGCCAGTATTATTATTTGGAATCTTGTATACTGCGCGGTTACCCTCGGGCATCCCAGCGCTGTTCATGACTCAAGGGTGTAGAGCAAGGAAGACAGTATTAAGCGGGAAACAGGTGAGTCTTGAGTAACTTCCGGAACCGAATAGTACAAGTCCGTAAATTCAAAGGCAGCGCATTCCATAAATTGGCTGCGTTCACAGAGAATCTTCTACCACCCGTCCAGGCTCTCCTCACTCTGACCACTTGTAACAGAAATTTGTGATCAGAGCGCAGGGCTCTGGTAGCCTTGTAAGGGAGCACCATATTACCCAAGATGGGGGGTCCCTTCCCCCGAAGGGTTTTATGAGCCGTACAGAGCCCCCAGTGTGTGCTGGATGGGGGTGAGTGCCACTCCTTTTTGGGGACAAGTACTTATTCTGGCATTTGTTAATGTAGCACAAGCGAGGCCACCCAATCCACACTTGGGCTGATTGGAATCAGCTCAGTACAGTTAAACTGAAGTGCAACAAAGTCTCAAGAATCATCCTTCAGTTGTATGACAAAATATTGACCACAAAAATATTGTGGTACAAAAACATTAAGGTCAAAACATTGACCACAACAATAGCGACTATACATGCTTATTACGTACAAAAATATCTTGGTGTAAAATATTGTAGTCCACAATATTGATATTAAAAGTAGTAATATTTCATTACAATTTTCCACTATTATTGTTTAAAATTAATTTTGCGCTTTTAGGTCCCATTATCCTATAAATGGAACACATAAATTTCCCATATCGTCTTCCCCCCCTCCACCTGGCCCTTTTTGTTTCTGCTGTATGCCTGGTACTCTCAGCAGGCCCATCACACTTTTTCCCATTTTTTGGGACAGCTTCTGGCTTTGTAGATCACTTGATCCACCCCTGGGCACTGGTCTGCCTTCCAGTCCGCAATATTCGGAGCATATAGTACCATGGTCCACCGGATGAACCCCTCTCCCAGACTGAAGTGTACCAGCACTCTGCGTAGATACTCCCACTCCAGGCTGTCGAAGGCCTTTTCTAGATCAATCGAAAGGATTAAGGGGCACGGGGCCTCCACGTGAGGTTCCTCTAGTATGCGGAATAGGCGGCGGACATTCATTGTCGTATTGCGTTTGGGGATGAATCCCTCCTGATCGTCATGCACCAAGGAACTCATGTGGCCCAGCAGTCTCGACGCTAGTATGCTGCTCAGGATTTTGTAATCTACTGTTAGCATCGAAAACGGTCGGTAAGACGCCGGGTCACTGGCCTCCCTGCCAGGCTTGAGTAGAGGGACCACCAGGGCCCCGCACATCGAGCCGGGGAAACGTCCCAGGCACTTCGCCTCCCTGTACACCACCAATAATGGGGGAGCCAGGAGGTCCACGTAGGTGGCGTAAAACTCCACCGGGAGACCGTCTAGGCCTGGAGTCTTGTTCCTCGCCATCCCCTTTATGGCGCTGCAGATTTCCCCTAGCTCTACGTCCTTACCCAAATCTTTCGCTACTTCAGGCTCCAGTGCGGGGATCTGCAAACCCTGCAAGTATTCATCAATCTGGGCAGTGTCCTGTGCTAGCCTACTGCGGTACAACTTTCCATAGTAACGCAGATAACAATCAAGTATCTCTGGTTGAGTGCATGCGTCGGTGCCCTTCGCGGTACGCATTGTCATAGTTGGGGTGGTTCGTCTCATAGGGTTGGCCGTCCAAGCCAGGAGTGTCCCCGATTTATCCCCCTCCATCAGTGACCTGGTTACATAAGCCTTATAGTCGAAGCTACGCAGTCGTTCGACTTCAGCAACCACCGCTTCCCTCGCTGCTGAGGTTTGTTCCTGACGATCCGGGTGGCCGGGACGGAGAAGCTCCATTTCGCGGAGTTTCCAGTCAACGTTGGCCAGGTCATCTAGGATGACTCGTCTCATTCCCACCTTTTTAGTTATGCAGTAACCTCTAATGACCACTTTAAACGCATCCCACTCTGAGGCCCTCGTCTCAGCCGTGCCCTCATTCACCGCGAAGTACTCAGCGATTTTGTCCTCTAGGTCCGTCCTGAACACCAGATCCTCCAATATCTCAGGGCGTAACTTCCAAGTGGGTACACTAGGAACACCCTGAAACCATCGGAAATCTGCTATTAAGGGGTTGTGGTCGGAGATGGTCCTGGTCAAGTATTCAGACCGCACGGTCGCGGATACTAGTTCCGCCGATCCTAAGAGCCCGTCCAGTCTCTCATGCAGCTCATGCATACTAGAGAAATGGGAGTAGTCCCGGGTACATGGGTGCTGCGCTCGCCAAATGTCCGTCAGCCCCCATTGGACTTGCCACTCCCTCCTACCTTTAGCCACCCGTCGGACTGGTGAGTCCGGGAGGTGGGGATGTGATCGGTCGAGATCAACGTCCACCACTGAATTAAAGTCTCCTCCCAGCAAGAGGGACCCCGATAGAAAATGGGCCAGGGAGCCCGACAGCATGGTCAAGAAAGCGAGTTGGTCCACGTTAGGCGCATAAATGCAGCAAATGTTCAGTGGTCTACCCCCCAATGTGCCGGAAATTGCCACGTATCGTCCCTCTGGATCCACCACGGATTTAGTAACCTGTAGGGGTACCCCAGCTCGCACCCAGATCAACACCCCTCTCGCGTAAGCTGAGTATGTGGTGCAGAATACCTGTCTTCTCCACCTACGCTGTAGCGCCGATCCTTCTGACTTAGTAAGGTGTGTCTCCTGTAGCAGCGCAATCTGCACACTTCTGCATACTAAGTAAGCATGGATCTTATGCCGTCTGGACATGGTGTGAAGGCCTCGCATATTCCAAGTGATACATTTCAAGTTAGTGATATCAGCCATTGTCCCATGGTGTCTCATCTAGTTTCCCCCAGCAATGCTCAGTTACAAACAATTTCACAGTTAGCTCCACATCAATGGCAGTTCCCCGTCCCAAAAACAACAGAACTTCCCCCTGTCCCAAACCCCCCCCCCCACCCTCCCCAGAACAGATCCCAAATAGTGCCATCCAGTTCCCATCCAAACCGTACCCTCAGAAAACGCCCCCCCCCAACTAACCCGACGGTAGCCACCGCGGGAGTGCCTTAAGGGCTGAGTGGGGGTCGAGCGCCAATAGGGGATCGCCGTGACTCAGTGCTGCCGAGACATGACCGAGCTCCATATCATGGGGATCGGGAATATAGAGCTACCCCAACCCACCCGGTAATCAGCGGTCTAGCAACTCCCTCCAAGGTCCCCCCACCCTCCGCCGCGCTCCCTCACCCAAATGGAACCATCTCACCTGAGTTCATCCCTGCCTATCTAGTAGGCCTTCTGCTGAGTTAGGGGTAACCGTAGGTAAGTTCACACTGTCAGTTTCAGAGTCCTCCGTGTCCGATTGGCCTCCACCTCCGCCAGGTACCGATTCTTCTGTGATGGGTCCGCCTTGGGAGCTAGACAAGTTGGAAACCATATCCAACACCCCTCGTCGCTCGGCTCCTGTCTCCACCGTCGAGGGTCTGCCTGGCTTACCAAGGCGGCTCCGAAGTCTCTTAGATCTCTGCTGTCGCCCAGCTTCCGATGTGGTTTTGAAGGAGGAACCAAAGCCATCTTTGCCAGCTCTGTATAGTTCAAGCCAATTGCAGACATCCTCCGGGTTTTCGAAAAATTTGGTCGTGCCATCCAGGATGATGCGGAGTTTCGCCGGAAACAGCAGGGAGTACTGAATGCTCTCGCTCCGCAACTCCTGTTTGATCGCCAGGAGGAGGCCCGCTTACGCTGGGTCTCGTAGGTGTAGTCCGGAAAATTGGTCACTTGACTGTTCTCCACCTGGTATGGGCCGTTATGCCTGGCGGCGTTGAGGAGGAGATCTCTGTCCCGGAAGTGCAGTAGTCGCGCCACCACTGGGCGCGGGGATCGGCCCTGTTGTGGAGGCCTGGCCGGCACCCTGTGTGCCCGCTCCAAGGTGTAAAAGGAGGAGAGCCCCTCAGGCGCCACCACAGTCCGGAGCCAATTCTCTAGATAGGCCACCATGTCGCCATTTTCAATCTTCTCCCCCAGGTCCACCACACGGATGTTATTCCTCCTGTTACGCCCTTCCGCGTCCTCCGCTCGTCTCTCCAAGTCCCCAATCCGGGTTAGGGCATCTTTTATAGTAGCGGCCAGGGTCTTTTGTGCGGGTTCCAGGATTCCCACCGAGCTCTCCACTTCCTTGACCCTGTCTGAGAGCTTACCATGGTCTGCTCTGAGCAGGCCCAAACTCGTCGCGACCTTAGCAATGTCTTGTTGCAAGGCCGATCGTGTGTCCGCGATCGCCTCCAGGATCCTATCGAATTGTTGTTGTAGGTGAGGGCCCTCGGATCTCTCAGGGTCCTGCCGGTCGTCTTTGTCAGTAGCCTCCGTGTCCGAGACGGCTAGTGTGCCACCTTTAGCTCCCTTTGGTTTCCCCATGGCGATCGTGCTCTGCGGTGGGGAACTCAACAGGCGTCCAGTCAGGAAGGGGTTTCAGCAAAAATGTCTTTAGGTGCCGGATGTGGGTTTGTGTCACCCACCAGTCGGCCGTCTAGGGGTTAGCCGCGACCTCGTCTCCGGGAGCAAGCAGAGGGGTGGAAGTAGGAGTGATCGCCGCCAGGTAATGTAGTCCCGCCGAACTCGGGTTAGGCCTCGGTCCTCAATCACCGATCTATCCGAACCTCCGGCAGACTATCTGATTGCTGTTCAGCTGCTCGCTATGGTCCTCAGGACCCGAGGGGGTCCAGACTCAATTGCGCTGAGCACGCCCGCTGTTAGCTTCAAGATCTAGATGGATTAAGTCCGCTCCGCTTCGGGCAGCTCGGCGCCTTCAACCACGCCCTCTGGTGCCGAGGGCCTACGCAACGCCGACCGAGTTACCACCGATCGTCTGGAGGGGTCTCCGGTGTCTATAGCCCTCCAGGCAGTTGGACACAGCGCCGCTCCTCCGAAAGTAAAAGTGTAGAGAAGGTGAGCTCGGAGACGGCGATTTCCCCAGGTTCCGAGGTTCTCTCTGGGCCTATGGAGATGGAGCGGGCGCCATCTTGAGCTCCGCTCCGCTCACTTCACAGCTCCGATTTCTCTCTCGGCCAGTTGTTTTCGGGGGTTCTTCAGGTGCCCCCCGAGTCGGCCCCACCACGCTCTTTAATTTGGGGGGTTTGGGGCGCTCAAGACCCTCGGAATTCAGGATAATTGCGGGCTCGGTCTCGGGCCGAGCTTTCAGGCGACCACTGCCATCAGCGTCCAAACCACGCCCCCACTTTGCTTTTATCCATGACACCAAACTGAATGAGTAATGACTCAATTCTTGGCTCATTTGCCATGTAAATGATGCCATTTTCTGATCATGTGTGTGCATCCACCTGAAAGTGAGTTTGCTTCAGTATCAGGGCTGTTTGGCCAGTCCTTTGGTTCTTCCCTTTCTTCTTCCTTTTCTTTGCTTCTCCTCTTTCTACTTTAATGTTTCTTAAGAGTATAAAACAGCTCTCCAGACAGTGCTAACAGATTGCATTGTGCGCATTTCATTTGCAGAGTGCCACATTCCAAATTGCCACTTCCCCTAAACCAGGAGATAATTATGGAATACTTTTGTCCATAGTGTATTATTGTTTTAGCATTCCAAGATGGCTGACATATCAGTTATAAATGTGGCAGCCATGCTTAAACTTTAAAACAATGATAGACTATTTACAATACATGTGCATGATGTACACCCGCTGCTATGTTTAGATTTATTACTGCAAACGTATGACCACCGAGTTAACAAGGCAGCACATTTTTATTTTTTCATTTTGTATGCTATAAATTTATTTTGCATACGTTGTTGAGTTTGTGTGTGTTTTTATTGCTGTTGTGTCAGAGGGTGAATGCAAGGATAAGTCAGTGGATTGATGGGTGGAAGCATTAGTGCAAAATGAGTGACAGAGTGCATGTATGGTGATGTACACCCATCAGTGACAAAATGTAATTTCATTCATACACCAGACCAGACTGGTTTATTCCTCCGTCCATGTGTGCTGCATTCTGCAGCACACATAGACATAGGAAAATGCCTCTCTGGATTGCTTATGTGCAGGAAGGTGTCACTTCCTGCACAAAACAATCCTGCCAACAACACAGGCCAACTTAGACCATGGTGCAAGGGTGCCTTCATTGTCATGAGGCTGGCGAAATGACTCCAGCACTGGCTGGAAGGACAGGGATGCACCATATTAGATTATTACGGTGCATTCCTGCCCTTTCCCTTTGATGCAGGGCAGTGCAGCAAGGTGACTTGCTGCACTGCTTTATCTCAAATCCCCATAAATGAGGCCCAAAATGTATTTTCAGTATGGGGAAGAAACAACCACAGGACGAATTTGTTGACACAATTCTTTTTGCATCGACTAGCTTATAACGCTAATCGCAAAATAAGAGAGAACCTATTCTGAGAATTCTTGTGTGCGCCGCCCTGCGTCTCAATTTCAAAGATGATTGTTAGTCAAAGACACACCACAAATGTTCATTGTGAGTACACAAGTTATTTGGTGCAGTGTAGTGATAGAAGTTTTGTTTGATTAAAAAACATTCAGATGTCTGTTTTAATTATCTTATTTTATGTTTAGGTGTCTGGCTAGTATGAAGGAAAGTACAAATGTGCAAGAGTGCACCTGTGGCACATTTTTGCCCTAACAATTCCTAGAAGACTCAAAGGCCCATTACTATGTCGGGCGGAAGGCCATCCAACAGCTCGTCAGTGGCATTCCGCTCGACATCTGAGGCATTAGTCGGACCCTCTATTATGATATGGGTGGTCCAACTGATGCCTGTGGGGGGAGTCCGCTCTGCCTTTAACAGGCTCAAGGTGCCTGTTGGGACGAGGATGGATCATAATTACAAGAATATAGGCAGTGCCTGCTCAGGCACCGCCGTGGGGCTTACAATGCACATTTCTACTGCCTTTCTTTGGTGCTCCGACCACTATAGAAAGCCTGTCAGGCATGGACTTTAGGGAACTCTAGCAGGGACCCTGTCCCCCGTGCCCCCCAAACATCCATGAATTGGGTGACAGGCACTGCATGGTGCCTGCCACATGGTGCATGGATGTTAAAAAAAATACTAATTTCCTATTGCTGCGTGTACCAGCTTCAAATTATCTTCAGACCTGCAGAATTCCCTGATAATTCGGCCAAGCAGGCTTTTATATTGTCCTATTTGGTGGTGAACTCCACCTTATGGTCTATACCACAGGTAGAAAGGAATGACCCACTCCTCTGCACCTTCCCCGCCTTTAAGGAGGCTATGAGAAAATTATTTGTGAAACATATATCCATGTAGGAAGTAAATAAGGATCTCCTAAACTTTAAACAAGGAGGTAAGGAGCTCCTCACTTACTTATCAATTAATTGTCAACAGGCTGGTAGCCAAAAATGATTGTGCCGAGGTCAAGAGGTGATCTTCATTTTTATCAAGGTTTATATGATGACTTGAAAGATACCCTAGGTCAAATTGCTGTCCCATCCAAGAATGTTGAAGGTCTGAGTTATACAATAATAAAATTAGATAATCGTATTGTTGAGAGCATGGGGAAAAATTCACGATTTAATTCAAGGATAGTGGTAGTCAGACAGGATAAAACCACAACTGAAAATAAGGCTACAGAAGAGGGGTAGGGTGTTGAAATATCGATTACAAAAATATAGTTTACAAAAATATAGTTGTAAAAATATCGTTTACAAAAATATCGACACCCTATACCTAAACAGGTAAGTACATGAATATCTACTCGAAAATATGGTTGTAATAGATATAGATGTAAAAAATATCGACTTTTTAAATTAATTAAAATTACATTAAATAATAAATAAATATAAGTACTATTAACAAAATACATTACATTACTTTTTTGACTATTTAAAACAAATTAACTACACTTTTTCATTATAAACTTAATAAATGTGTACATATACATATATTTAACACATTACTTTATATAACAACAATAATACATACATATAATTAAAATATAAAATATATTATTAGTTAAAAGATTTGATAGCGAAGGGGTAAAAATTACTATTCCCACTCCAGAGGGTGCAACAGTAGGGAAAGCGTTGGATAGCGTAGGGGTAAAAATTACTATTCCCACTCCAGAGGGTGCAACAATAGGGAAAGCGTTGGATACCGTAGGGGTAAAAATTACTATTCCCACTCCAGAGGGTGCAACAGTAGGAAAAGCGTTGGATAGCATAGGGGTAACAATTACTATTCCCACTCCAGAGGGTGCAACAGCAGGGAAAGCGTTGGATAGTATAGGGGTAAAAATTACTATTCCCACTCCAGAGGGTGCAACTGTAGGGAAAGCGGTGGATAGCGTAGGGGTGAAAATTACTATTCCCACTCCAGAGGGTGCAACAGTAGGGAAAGCGTTGGATAGCGTAGGGGTAAAAATTACTATTCCCACTCCAGATTGTGCAACAGTAGGGAAAGCGTTGGATAGCGTAGGGGTAAAATTTACTATTCCCACTCCAGAGGGTGCAACAGTAGGGAAAGCGTTGGATAGCGTAGGGGTAAAAATTACTATTCCCACTCCAGAGGGTGTAACAGTAGGGAAAGCGTTGGATAGCGTAGGGGTAAAAATTACTATTCCCACTCCAGAGGGTGCAACAGTAGGGAAAGCTTGGATAGCGTAGGGGTAAAAATTACTATTCCCACTCCAGAGGGTGCAACAGTAGGGAAGGTGTTGGATAGTGTAGGGGTAAAAATTACTAAATGTATTTACATTGTTTAAAAATTAACAAATCTTTATTTTTATTTAATAATCATTAATTAAATATTTATTCAATTAAAATGTAATTAATTCACTACATTTTCACTTAAATATTCCACTACACACACCTAAAATTAATTAAACAATTAACATAATTAATGTACATAATTATTAATCAATTAACTAATTGAAATTAATTAACTATTATTTATTACACTATTTATATTCAATTAACACATTAATTAATCAATTATTTTATTATATTTAAATTACTTCTCAAACTATTCCCATATAAACCCACAACCCGCTACGGAACTCTTAACACTAAATTCAACATAAAATACGTTATTAACTAATAAAATACTACAAAAAATACTACTTTGACAACCAATACTCATTAAAAACACTAAATTACTTATAATTATTTAAAAAACGATATTTTTGTAAACTATGTTTTTGTAAACGATATTTATTACAACTATATTAATGTTAACGATATTACTTACCTGTCTGTCGATATTCTGGTCAATCTTTATTTTTGACATCGATATTTCTTCTTGTAGATATTTCTGCGGCGATATTAAGGTTAGTCGATATTTTTACGACGATATTCCCGCTCTGCACCCAGAAGAGGTACATCCTATGCAGATAGAAGGTATGATAGGCCCATTGTACAAAGAAGGGAAAGATTAAAAGCGGAAAATGAATTTGTGTCTGTATTGTAGAAAAGCTGGCCACTGCAACAGATTGCACAGTTAAACCCAAATCCCTCAAGGTACTATCCATCACACAAGACTACCTGACAGAAGATTTGGAAAATGAATCGGTTGTTAAAAGGAGGGACTATTATACTGAGTGTTACTCATTTGCAGGTCTCCCACAGACATTTTAATGCAGCAATATCAGTGCCAAAAGCACTTAACAATTCTTGTATCCCTGATTTCATCTTAACAGAGACATAATATTTAATATTTAATAAAATATTCATGGTCTACAGAAAACTTCCTAGATATTTCACTGGCAAAGACCTTGGATCTTTCTTGTATCAGAGAGAAATTCCAGAAACATTTTGTGCAGTCAATGATGTGGAACTGCCCTGTGGATTAATATTGTTTCAGACAGAACTCATTCCCATTCAATGTAACAACAGACATACCGAGCAAATTAATTTCGATGTAATAGACATTCCTCTCTTTGGTGCTATTTTAGAAGTTCCCTGGCTTCAGCAGCATAAATTAATTCAAAAAATGCATTACTCTAGGATGTCCTTTCTGTACCAACATCTAATATCCTGAGGTCCCTCTAATCCTTTCTCCTCTTAACTGTGCTATAGTTACCACCACTCTTGAGGAACAACTACCTGATGTACATGCTGAATCCCATGAGGTCTTTGACCAAAAGAAGGCCACTGTTTTTCCCCTTCATCACAATTTTTACTGATGCATAGATCTGTTACCTGGAGCAACACTACACTGTAGAAGAATCTATGCTTTGACGGAGCAAGAGAATCAACATCTGAGAACTTATCTCTGAAAAATTAGTGGCTAGTGGTTTTATATTGCATTACATCTCACCAGTCTCTTCTTCACTCCTTTTGCTACCTAATAATAACAGATAACTTAAGACCTTTATAGTTTATTGGGCCTTAAACTAAGTACTGATAAAAAATTGTTACCTCTTTCCCCTAATTCCAATATGTCTAGACCACGTTAATACGCCACTATTTATACAAAATTGGATCTTAGAGGGGCATATCACCTTTTCATAGTTTAGAAGAGAGACGATTAGAGGATCGCATTTCGCACAAAATACTGTCTGTATAAATACTGTGTTATTCCTTTCGGTTTTGCAATGCCCCCTGTATTACTATTTTTTATAAATGAGGTTCAGAGAGAATTGCTTGACAAATGTTTTGTAGTATACATAGATGACATTTTGACGTTCTCTCAGCTGGAACAGGAACATATTCAGCAGGTCCTTTCTGTCCTCCAGCGTTTGTGGGAAAGTCATCCATATGCAAAAATTGAAAAATGTACCTTCCACACCACCCCAGGGTAATTCTTAGGGTTCCTTATTACCCCATGAGGTCAGAAGGTAGAAGCAGTTCTAAATGGGCCAACCCCTAAAAGTATAAAAGAAATCCAGAGCACCTTTCCCCAATTTTTATTGGCGCTGTATTAATCATTTCTCTAATACTGGGTCACATGTCACTAGATTACTTTGTTAAGGAATCACATTTAATTGGACAAAGGAGGCTGAGGAGGCCTTTGATGCCCTGGAAAAAGATTTCACCACAGGACCAGTGCTAAGACACCCTGACCAATCACTCTCCTTCATCGTAGAAGTAGATGCTTCAGAAAATGCCTCTGGGGGAGTTCATTCACCAAGAAACTCTGAGACAGGATAGCTCCATCCAGGCACCTTCTTCACAAAAAAACTCCTCTCTGCAGAACACAATTAAACCACTGCTGATAGAGAGTTCTTGACAATTAAGCAATCCTTTCAAGAGTGGCAACATTACCTGTTAGGAGCCAGATATACAGTGATGATTTATTCCAATCCTAGGAATTTAGAATTCCTCAAGTCGGCAAGAGCGGTGACTCCAAGGCAGATAAAACGAATGCTGCCTTTCAGTGAATATGATTTCTTAACTACATTTCACCATGGGACAAAAAATGCTAAGCAGGTGACTTATTAAGCTTAGAATTCCAGGGCATTCCAGAAGTATCAAAAGAGTCACCTAATATCATTACTGAACACAGAATTGCCCCCATACTAGAAACACAATGGTTTGAGGCACACTTAACAAGGGAGATCAGCAACTTAGCTCCAGCAATCTGGACCAAAAAAGATGATCTGCCGTTCAAAAAAGGGTATTTTCTGTAAAGATCATTTGGTCTATGTTCCAACCCCAGAACTGCAACTATGTGTGCTAGAATGGAACCATTCTCTTACTTTGGCTGGTCATCCTGAGGTCCCTAAAAACTGTTAACAAACTTATGGAAGGAAAGTTTGTCAAGAGATGCCCACAACTTCATCCAAAGCTGAACTACAAGTGCACAAAACAAGGATTCTCATTCGCATCCTGCTGGTTTCCTCCAAACAATTCCCATCCCTCCCACACCTTGGTATACTATTAGTTGAATTTAATCACTGGCATGCAATCTCAGCAGGATTCTGCTACTATATTCGTTGTGGTGGAGCTACTCTCCATGATGACACACTTCATTCCTCTCAAAAACATTTCCTCTGCCAAAGAGTTAGTAAGACCTTTGTTCAACACATGGTACGATTGCATGGTTTGCCCACCGTAATCATTTCAGATGAAGATCCCCAATTTGTATTACAGCTGTAGATATTTATTCTCATCTGCTTATCATCCACAAACAGACAGGCAAACAGAGCCTGCCAATCAGTCATTAGAACAGTTCTTAAGATGTAAATTGGCTGCACACAACAGCACTCATTTCAGCACTGGGGTATCTCAATTTTTTTAAATCTCAGGACAACACCCCAAAGGTATACCTTGGGAGTAGAAAAATTACAATGACAGGATTTCAGTAGTGGCAAGGCATCATCAGGATTTAGCTAAGATTCACTGAAGAGCCATGGAACATCTCCGTTTGACCAGAGATAAAATTAAAGAAAAGTCAGATCAGCATCAAACAAAGAAACTAAATTACCAAGAAGGAGATTAGTGCAGTTGGCCACAAAAAACCTGAAATTGGAAGTCACAAGCTCCAACCCGAATTTATTGGTCACTACCCAGTTGTTCTGGTAAAACATCCAGTGAAAATCAAATTGAAAAAGCCTGATGATTTCAAAATCCATCCTGTCTTTGATATATCTCTTATCAAACCATATAATGATAACATGGAAAACTCTGTGTAGAGTACTGGAGGGGCTACAGTCCAGATGATCATTTGGTCAGCAGGTCATCTCAAGTCCATACCACCATGTTAATTTGAGTGTTACACCAACAAGACCCTATCAAACCCGAACC
Organism: Lissotriton vulgaris; assembly: GCF_964263255.1. Lineage (NCBI taxonomy): Eukaryota > Metazoa > Chordata > Amphibia > Caudata > Salamandridae > Lissotriton > Lissotriton vulgaris. The sequence continues at coordinate 292,260,065 of NC_141697.1, read as the reverse complement.
ATTGGTTCAGCCTTGGAAGTGGGGGGGGGGGGGGGGTACGATTGTGACCTGCAAGGCCTGGAAGATACATTTTGTTTCCTATAAGTCATTGAAGTATGTGGAGAATATGTCAATGACATCCCCAGGGGGACTAACACCTTTTGGTACCATGTACATAAAGCGCTGAACTAATCCCAGGGCCCCAATATCATGCTCTGGGACGTGATGCCTCTAGTTCACTATTAACAATGCATCAAGTTCTAGTCACATGAGGTGTGCGCATTGCCTTTGTGTGGCCTGGCGTGCCCTTTTATAAGCACATAAAAAGGTGTGCATGGCCTGAATGTGGCTTGTGTAAATACATAGCACTGATGCCCACTTGTGTCTTTAGACCCCAAGACTTCAGCCACGATTCCATCGGTTTCAAGCCCAGTTTTCAGTTAAAAAGATCAGACTCCTTTCCCGCTCTACTACTCAAGTACTGCCTCTCACCCTATGGCTTCTGTGCTGAATTCAGTCCGACAAAAAAACATGTAAAAAAAAAACAAGGTTAGTGACAGTCCGATTTTAGTAAAAACAACTCAGCACTCTTCGCATAAGAGAAAGGAAGTAATCATTGATTTTAGGAAACAGCAGAAGCTAAAAAACATATTTCGTTTTTTTTAATCTTGAGTGTTAAAAGTGAGTGTGAACCGATAAAGCCAAAGGGCATGTCTATAATGCTATATAACACAGAAGAGGCATTTTTATTTTCACTGAAGCCTGATCTATTGGCATTGTCATCACTTGTTACAATGGCTGGATGATTGTACCTTGGAATATCAAGCATAGGGATATTATGTAATGTAAAATGTAAATTGATACTTGTATAGCGCACTACTCACCCGCAAGGGTCTCGAGGCGCTTGTACGAATACCGGTGTGGAACCCGTCCTGGCTTTCCCTGTGGGGCGTCCACTCCTGGGCACCCCCAGGGTGAAGGCCAGGCATCCTTAGCGTTGTGGGGGCCGTTGTGGAGATTAAGCAAGCTATTTATTTTCTGCTTGCTATTTAGGAAGCACACCTCGCTGGAGTTTTGCTGGATCTATTTTTGGTTTGTCTCTTTTTCACTGCCTCTTCGAAAATGAATGATTTGCATCTGTACCATGGCTTCGACTGACGGTGTTAATAATAATAAGTTACCAGTCCTTTCCTGATCGGTGTGATAGGACTCCATAGCAAAGGTGTCACAGAGGATACGGAGTGATATGCCTCTTGGAAAACTAAATTCTACGTCTTAATCATCATCACATAAAATGTTGCTATAAACATCGTTAGACATTTTTTTCTTCACCTTTCTCGTAGGACTGCTGGAAGCTCCTACTCTAAGTCATGTTGGACATCGACTGCTGACTTCACTTGAATGCAGTGCTGGAATGACGTGGCAACCCGCAGGTATTTTATTGCTAAGTAACTAGGAGGCATATTTATAAGGGCATATTGCGCCACCGGTGCATCACTTTTTGCAATACTTTGGTGGCGTTGTGCCCTGCTCCATATTTACAAGGCAGTGTTAAGCTGCTTTGCATGCCTTAACACCACCTTGTAAATATGGTCCTCCTCAATGCAGTTTTCTGTGGCAAAGGGGGGTGCACTGGGTGTTGCTTTTGGGCGTCCCCAGGCAACACCCATTGCTTTTTTACACTGCTCCAGATTTACAAGGATCTGTAAATCTGAGTGGTACAACAAGGTGTCCCTTTCTGCACAACTACAACCATCCCTACAGTGCAGGCACCCAGGCACCAGGGAGCATTATATATTCATGTATTACACTCAACAGCACACCAACTGTGGTTCCCTTGCTGAGTTGCATGAATTCTTTGTGAATGTATCCCCTCATTTTTGTTCATCTTGATGGCAACGTGTAACTTTGAATTTACCTTTAATTATTTAAGTAGGCAGTGAAAAGGGACCCAGAGGCATGGAGGCAAATGTGAGGAAAATAACAACTGTTATAGTACTCACTTTCATGGTGTTAATTTTACTCACCCTGTAAGGATGACAGAATTTACCCGGATTCAAAAAGGGGGCCTTCAGATAATAGTATGGTTCAGGAAACTCACTGAGCCAGCCTCCTGATTTAATAATATACTTGATTTTTGAGTCCCATTAGGAATGCGCTTCATATCAACAGAACTTCGAACTAATTTCAAACCAGAAAATGATGGGCGACCTTCACTACACCATGGACGGGGTGCTCGGAAGGGAGCACTAGAGTGGAACCCTGCTTCAGCCCAAAGGGGAAGGGTAAAGGGAGCACTAGAGTGGGTGCACTGGCAGTGCTGCTCCAGGCTAAATGAAAGAATTGCAACAAAGGGCAACCATTGGGCCACTTAAAATTAAATGGGACACACAGAAGCCATGCCGCACCCTTGGAAGCATGCCGATGCAACCACTGATTCCTAGGGGAAAGTGTACACAGTGATCAAGAACACACCGCTCTAAGCTAAATGAAAGAATTGCAAGCATAAAAATGAAATGTATTTAAGTGAGTTCCTAGTAGTGTGCTCAATGCAAGTGCCGGCCTCTGTTGTGGCACTTCCGCTGGCTGCATGGGGCTTCAGGATTTCCTAGGAAAGGAGCACTAGAGTGGGCACCTGCTTTAGCCCTGGGAGGTCTGGTGTGCGCTGTTTGAAGCATCCAGAGGTGCTGACAAGAAATTCCAGTAAAGTGAAGGCAGATGAAAACAGTACTTGGGTGATGGGAGACTGATAAGAAAGAAACACAAGGAACGACAGGAAATAATATGTTGTAGCCAATAGAAACGAAGGAAAAGTAAGTGGCAAGCATAGGAACCAATGACAAACAAAGGGGCAGGATATAAGTCCCTTTTAAGACGTTTATTAACAATAGATTTCTAAAAACTATCAAGCTAAATTGACATACTTGTTACATCAATGGAAATATTAGCTCCCTATCTGGAAGCACAGCTCTCAGTGGGCTATTATTTCAGTAAGACGCTTTAGCACTTTTGTGGATGAGGCCACATAAACATTTCTGGCAGGTTTTCAAAATATGAAGAGAAGGGGGCTTATGGTCACGCTCAAAAGTAAAAAACTAAAATATAAGTACCCACAGGAGCCTGTGGCCAGTGTAAGGACACCAGCCACTGGAAGGAGTACTTAGTCCAAGCTCCATGGAGGAAGACTCGACTCGGAGCCTAGCAGGAAGCGGGAGCCCTGGAGGACTAGCTGACCAATAAGAAGTCAGGAACCGTGACCGACATAAGAGCCAGCCATTGGTGAGTACAGGTAACTAATGGGTTGGCTCCAAGCACCTGTCAATATATTTTTTTAAATACATAAGACTTTGCAAGCACGGCGTAAGCTCTGTGCAGGCAAAACCTAACAATCACAGCGCAAGCGCTGTCTAGGTGAGACCCAATAAAAATGAATGAGTATTGTGTAATGTAACTGCTGCTCATGTAAAGCACTCCCATACCTTCGGGTTGTGTTCACACGATATAAACTGTAGAAAAAATGTGAAGGAAAAGAGGGCAAATCATGCATGAGAGTACATGCCCCGCCATCTTATAAAAAGAGTGACATACACAGTTTATTCAAAGAGCCTTCATGGAATGATGGGAGTGAGGGGGTGTAAATGGTGTTTCAAAAATAGAATCATAGAGGGACAGAGGTTCCAAATCACAGCATAGCTGCTTATTCCTTTATCCTGTGTAACATTTGTGAGTAGGCAAGTATCATGCCAGCCCTGTATGTGGCCCATCTACACCACACACATGAAAAGGACATTGGCTCTCTCATATTCTCACACACATAATTAACTACATTTTTCCTTGCACCTGGACAGTGAGGTCTGTTAGTATTGGAAAAGAACATTACTTCCATCAAAGCAGTAATAGCACTTGTGGTGATCAGGAAAGAATTCGGTCCCTCCTACCGTTCTTCTGTTCCGGTGCTTGATCTCCGGGGTACTTGAACTGTGATTTTACCTTCTCTGCCATGATCCAAGGATAATCGTTTTATTTCAATTGACCATGTCAAGCTGCACCATATGGCCAATACTGAATTATATGCCTCAGGTTGTCCCAGGATGGGCTATTCCTTTACAGCCTGTGAGCTCTGTTCTTTCTGATTCTCTCTGACTGCCGGAGGGGGATGTCAAGTCTTCAGTTGAGCTGATATCTGTTTTACCTTCCACACTCTCCACAATGGAATTCGTTTGTTCTGACCCACCACTTGAGTCCCCTACAGGAGTGCAAGCCTCAAATTCAAATCCAGAATCCCAGCCTCATTTGTTTCAACTGAGTTCATCTGGTTATTATATTGATCAAGACATTTTTTCTTTGGACAATTCTTTGTTATCCTCAGCTTTATCCCCAAATCCAGCGAGGATTTATGTATTCAAATCTTAGTTAAAATGCACTTACCTAGTTCCACCTTGGGTGTATGTCTGGATTGTGTTTTCCATGGTATTTTTGTTCATGTGGATTGGGTCTGTGACTGTTTTTTCTCTCTTGATTAATGCCCACTACCTCCCAGAATGTTCTGCTGAAGACCTAATCAACGGGGTTTTGGCCCCACATTCATCCTCGCATAAAATGAAAAGGGATCAGTCCCTTCTTAACATTTTAGCGGCCCCAGTCACTGATGGAGTTGTATAGGACACATTACAATGTGATGCCAGTCAGTCAAGCAACTTTATTTTTGCATCAATTAAGTGCAAAAAAGTAGAATAGTACAGCAAATAAATCTCTTATAAAATATGCTCAAGAGTAGTTTAGGTATAATCCATATCCATACACCAAGAAAAGAAGAATCTATTTCCAATGCCATAAACATAAGTTGTGTAAACAATTCATAGAATTGATAAGCGCTCCAAGCGATCAATAAAATACATTTGGAGATAAAAACATTCAATAAAACTTTTTTTTTTAAACAGGCAGATTATAGAAAATGCACAATCTACATACGTATCCCAGCAAGCTAATGTAAGGGACTTATGGTCAAATTCTACAACTGACAGTTATATTAATATGAGCAGAGGTCCTAATACTAAATTACCATAACTAAAGAGAACGCCAAAGTTTTATAACTGCCCAAAGGAAGGATGCAAGGCTAAAATAAAGATAAAAGTTGCCTAACTGCTGAAAGCGCTTGAACACAGTGACTGAGGCCATATTAGTGCACCAGTGGGATAATATATTTTTTCCTTTCTTGGCTATCAAAAGTTTTTTTTTCAAAAGTGCATATTAGATTGTGTAGTCCTCCTGTCACATAAACAAAGAGGGAGCTGATTTAATGAATATTTGCCGGAAAACCTATCATAAGGGGGATAAGGTTTAAGCAAAAACAAGTCAGGATAAGCCGGTGTTGTGTATTGTATACCTTACCCAAATAGAAAAGCGTTTTGTGAATCGCAGAGGGTAGTGCTTGATATCACTAACCATTTTATTTAAAAAGAGATCTTTAATTTTAGCTCATGGGACGGTAACACAGAGAGAAGGGGAATAATACAATGCCAATGTTGTCAAAACAGACTCTATGTAACCTAGCAATGGTATTCTCAAAGAGTGGTCCATTGTTAAAATATCGCTTACCATTGATTGGTTAAGTATTATGCTATCCCTTTTCCATATTGAAGGCCACATTAACATTGGGGTCAATTTAATCACGTCAATAATGAAAGGAAGACCCAATTCAGTGTGACAGATAGAGTTTGAACAAGCAATGGGGGTCTTTTACAGAAGGCATCCTCTCCATGTTGTATCTCTTCTATATTCACAGTACCCCTCAATGCAGGCCCGTCTGTGGAAATAGCTTTTGCCTTTACTGAATAGATCTTTAACATATTCAGACCGGTTTGGAGCATAATTTTTCCAAAAATCAAAAAATCCCAGCAATACTTCTTTTCATAAAACCGTCTCTATTTGTAATTATATCCTTCCAGTTTAATTTGCGGTAAAAGAGAACACCCAAATAATTAAAATGATCTACCAATTGTATTCTAGTTGCCCCTATAAAATACCTTGAGGGTTTTTTATGATCATCCCTAATAATAAGGCTGAATATCCAGGATATTTATAAGTGTATATACTCCACTATGAGTCTCAGCATAGCCACTGGGTTTCTCGCCATAAGCACAGCATCATCAACATAGAGGAGTAGAAGCAGGGGGTCTGCCTCCACATAAGGAACATCCTTTGCGCTCCCCACTAATAAAGCCTCAAGGTTATTCGAATAAAGGGCAAATTGCAAGGGGGCAAGGATACAGCCCTGTCTTACACCCCTTTAAATATTAAAGTTTTTTGTGCACTCCCCTTGCTTCCAGTATCTCACGCTGGCTGTTGCTCCCCCATATCACTGCGGAACAAAAGTGATAATGGGAGTCTCAATACCCATACTCTCCATGATAGACCACAACTTAATGTAGACCACACAGTCAAAAGCTGCTGAGAGTTCCATGAAAGCCATTGAGTTGCCCTTGTTTTAGTAGAGTGTATTTAGCCGCTACTAGCAATAAATTAAGGCACCGATCTACAGTGCCTTTCCCTTTCCTAAAGCCATATTGTACTTTGGAGAGGGTGTTCTTTTCTCCCACCCAGTCTTCTAGCCTATTTAGGAGAAGGCATCCCATGAGTTTAGCCATGCTGTTTTTTAAAGAGATAGGCCTATATCCCTTTTGATTGGCACTATCTCCCTTCTTAAAAATTGGGATAATTACTGAATGCTTCCATGAATTTGGAGGCCTGGCTTTGGCTACCTAATGAAAAACATGTGTTAATAGGAGGCCCCATAGTGAAGTGTTAGTTTAAAAAATATCAACGGGACCATGCCACGACCCAGAGCCTTCAGGACTTTTGACTTCTGCAAGGCTAGATTTACTTCTGTTACCTCGAAAATCATACTGGAAGTACAGACCGATGAGTGGTAATCTGCTTGGTTACTCGACCCTTCATTACTCTGAAAGGATTTTTGGAAATAGTTAACCTAACCCTCTTCTTCGATATGTACCTCTAGGGATGGGTCCTCTGACTTTCAAAAAAGGGAGCATTCACTATTTTCCAACATCCAATGTTATCATTTCTTTCCAAGGTTTGGAGTAGATTTTCCCAGTGTTCTTCTTTATACATTTTCAGTCTGCCTTGGTAATTCATAGCTTACCTGCAAACACCTGACCCGCTGTATATTTCTCAGGACCTCTTTTAGGGCTATGTGGAGGTGTGATAAAGCGTTAGAGCAGGCAGTATCAAACCAGCGCAATTGTGGGGACTTTTTTTGCTACTTGGGGGGGGGGGGGTTAATTTGCTGGTTTATGCCACTCAAGATTTTTTGAAATGCATACCCATCCCTGTCTTGGAGTAGCCTTGTCATCCAAGCAGATCATCACTTCACATGGATCTCAACACTGAGGGAATCAATATTGACACATCTACTTTGTCCCACTTTGGAGTATAGCCATTTTTCCTAGCAAGGTTTGGTTTGGGGACTATCCTGGACAAACCGGAAATATCACCTCTCCAGGCTAATTCACATATTAAGGGGGCGTGATCACTTAGGTCTAGGAAAAAAACATTATCATTCTTTACACGAGTTCTCAAGTTATCTGAGAAAATTATGTAGTCTATAGTTGAACTTTTTCCTCCTCTTTCGAATGTCCTATCCAGATAGCCAGTATCCTTATTCTTCTCACTGCCTATCGCTAGTAATTAGGATTCTATTTAAGACATTCCCATACACAGTATGAACAAAATGGATACCTGCGTCCCCCTCCACATCTGTTTATTTATTTTATTTATTTTTAAAGTTTTATATAGCGCGAACAAGATCTTTGCAGATATCAGAGCGCTTTACAGAAACAGTAGGTAGGATAAACAAACTTTTGAAAACAGTATAAAATTCGGTAGTGAGTGAGTTGCAAAATAGGGTAGCAATCGCACAAGAGTATGCACACTAATAACAATCAAGAAACAATAATATAGAAGCCGTCCAGTGTCGACTCGAATAAGATTATAGCACCCCAGAGGGTGAGTAACCACACTGTTGAAAACAGAATAGTAGGCAGTAGTGAGTGGATTGCAAGTTAGTAAAGCACTCAAGTCATAGTGTACAGCCCTAATAAACAATCTGGAAACCAATAATATAGCATCCGTGCAATGATTTTGATCCAGTAGCAGTCATAAAAGAGTCTAACATAGATAAGCATTCAGGTAGTCGATAATATAGGAGCCATGTACTGTCATTGTTCCAGTAGCAATAGGGTTCAGGTGAACTTAGCCATAAGGATGGCTAACAACACAGTTACAACACAGATAGGCTTAATAAATACTGGACAAGTCTTGATATTAAAGTCTCCCAACTATAATATTTTCGATGGCTGATGGTGGGAGGTACTTTCATTAATTTCTTCTTCAACTTCTTCTACAACAAGTTCTAAATTTCCAAAGAGAATATTATAAAAATGAATAATAACCAGATCCCAACCCCCCTGTCTCTCACAAACTTATTAAAGAAATTTATAATTTTCACCCTAACAGTTTTAGCTGATAATGTTAGTAAGCCACCTATTGCTCCATCCATTCTAGAAGGTAGGGCTGGGGTTTTGAATGATAGGATAGGCCCCTCCTCCCTTGTTTCCTGAAAACAGAGGATATTGTATTTGCTAATCTCGCTTAGCCATTCAGCATTTCTTATCTTGCTGCTATACTCTGCAATATTCCAACCCATCTACCCCAACTTAATGGCCCTCTCTGGAATTTTACTCTCCTCCCTACTAGGTGGTTCGGGACCAAACGTCGAACCACGGTTCAGGACCCTTTCTCCATTGAGTCAAACACAGTCTTCTAGAGTATTCAATAGAGCATGTCTATTGGAAGTGGAAATCCCTCTTAGGTCACGGGGGTCACTAGATGATGGAGGGATAGTATAGGAATTAGTAGGGTAGAAATACTTGGGAGTTCCCCTGTCCTGCTGATACCTTGCAATGTCTTGTGGCTTATAGAAATATCTTAGAGGCAGGGCAAAGATCGTAGTCCTCAGTGCTGGTGTTGTGGGCAGTTGTCCTGATAGTTCCCCAAGTAATCCTATGCTATCCATATTACCTACTATGCAGTCTCCCTCCATGTTTTAGGTCCAGGGTCCATCCACTTGGTTCTCCTGGTCATAAGAAGGTGCCCCAGAATATATGGCCCTGCTCTCTAGTATTCGGTCAACTAGTGCTGTCCTTTAGACATTGGTAGTTCTGTTGATTCCTACAGGGATAGTCTTAATTCCAGCACGTTGACTAGTACAATTACGCATGGAAACGATGCCAGAAGGAGGATAAAATAATGTTGTTTTCTTTCTCCGTTTACCAAAGTGATATTTCCTGCATCACTCCTCCCCCTTGTTATTGACCTGACGGTATCTGTGGTTGGGCGAACTTGGGCTAAATGGGGGCTCATTTCATGAGCCTCAGTAGTTGGTTTCCTAGACCCTAGCTGGTTTGAGACTTAATCTGGGTGTCTTAAGACCATGTCTGGTACCGAAGAAGTTGAAGGTAAACCTATCTTCCCATATCCTACCCCAACCCTAGTCCTATCATTCTTCACTCCAGGGGGTTACACCATTGACACAGCATTGCAGATGTAGTTGGGGCATACACAAAATTTGGGGTGAACCTGGAATGGCCCCATAAAATCTAAAAGCCCATCCCTTTCAGTTAGTTTGATTACCCGCTGTTCAATATTTTCCAAATGAGTTAAAAGGGGCCGTATTACAGACTGGAAAAGACTTATGAGTTTTTCAAAAAGATCTTCCAACTTGGGAAGGGCTATTTCCTGGCTCTGGGATTGTATTATAGCGTCCAACAGAGTGCTTGTCACAGGAGCTCTCTTGGATCTTTTAGATTGCGTAGAGGATGGATCTTTCAGACCACCTCTTTTCCTTTGCCCATTGGGCCTTTCGGCGATGGCACTGAAGAAGCATTTGGAGACTGATAAGGGTTAGGTTTCTCAACCACAAGGTCTTCTCGAGATGTCAAGAGATCTGATATGCATGAGATAGGGCCCGCCGAAGTTTCCCTCATCAACCCCTCCCAGTGAAAGTCTATGCTCCATTATCTATATTTCTTTAATTAGGGCATTTGATGCTTTTACAAGAAAAGAATACAAAGTAGAAATTAGTTCCCCTCCTGATTCTGGCTGTTTCTTCTTCTGTTGTCCATAATGAGGGTTCGATGTCGTCTATGAGACCAGAGCGGCGTTAGAGGGAGGCCCAAACCCAGTCTCTGATGGGCGTGAATGGGCCTGCCCTTGGCGCGGGTCCTGGAGGATGATGGGAGTCGTAATTTTCCTCAACGATGCAGATGGTATGTTGCAACACAGCTTTCTCCCCTGGCAAGTACAATTGGGGTGATTTTAAAGCTTCTAATTTTATGAAGTATAGGCCCTGCTCCTGCTGCACCTTCTATGCACCTTGTATGCACCTTTCCGTCTCAGTTTTCTCTTCTTTTTTCTCCTCCTTGTGCCAGAGTCAATTTCACCCCAATTCCCTGGAGCAATGGAGCAATGAAGCTCCAGCAGTCTCCAAAAGGGAGGAAGGGATAGGGTGGAAACTCTTCACACTCTTGTGATGAGATGAATGCTGAAATAGTGTTTTAGAGCCGGAGCTCAAAATGGCTCGAACTAGAGTGCGAGTTTGCATGCTCTTGGAGTATGCTTTTTTACAACTAGATGGTTAAATGCGGTATTTACATTTTTGGCCTTTTCCCAGGGATACGAGAGGTGGCTGATGAAAAGGCCAGCTCTGAGCACTTTCTAAGGCGGGGCAGGGCCCAGTCAAGTGAAAGCGTGCTCAAGTATAGGAGGTATGGTGGCGGTAGCAGTCCTCCCGATGCTCAAGCCATACCAGGCCCACGCCGACCACCTCCATGCAGCCAGAAGGAGCCACAGCTCTAACCTCGCCTGCCCACTTGCCCCGTCCTCACTTGCCTCCCGCAAACAACCAAACGGGCTAAGCAGTCAATGCATATGGTCCTACGGAGACCATTCAGATACCAAATGTAGTCCGTGTGTCTATGGGTGATGTGATAATACCTGGGTTACAATCAGATAACTGGGATGTAAATGCCTTGAATTTGATGTTTCCTGAATTGCAGTGTTATACTGTTTTTGATACTGAAGATTTATTTTTGAATTCTGCTAACTATGCCAATTTGTTCTCTTATCAACATTATGGTCATAACTTTCTGCACAGAGCAAATGGACAGCGTCCCCACTTCAACTATACTCAATGGAACATTGCCCAACTCTATCTCAGGGTAGTTCCAACACCCGAAAAGTGAAATACACTTTTTTCACTGACTTTTGATCCGGTGTCGTATTATTTTAAATTGTCTTCCAATCTTTAAAAAAAGAAAAAAAAGCTTACTCAGACCATGTTAATTTTTGCATCTCATTTTACTGACCATATATGCCCTCAAAGGATTCGATTGTTGGAAAGACAATATTGATTTGAAATCAGTATGGGGTACTAAGTCTTGGCAGACCTAAGGTATTGAATCTTTATTCCGTGCATGTTTGATACCTACTCAAATGATTTCTCTTACTGACACGTTCCAACAGACGACTTGTCTGGGGTTGGCTAAGATTAAAGAATTGGATGCTTCCCCATTCCACCCTTGGCCCTATTTGACATTTGGCAATCTTATACCAAGTACACTGCAGACCAACTAAATAGTATGATACAGAATGGTACATTTAATTCTACTGCTATATCCCCATCTGGATGCTCTTTATGGCCTGTGAACACAAATGTGTGTCATTCTCGTTTCGTGAATATTACTGTAGGCTTTACATTAAATAGACACGATCCATGTTACCCATATTCCAAGACTGTTACCACTTATTCCATAGGTAAATTATGTCAACAATGGTTAGAACATTCCACATTGTCTGCTGTGAAACAGCATCGTTCACTTCTTTTGGAAGACATAATCCTTTCTGATTTCCTTTTGGATCCAGAATACCCTTGTTCCAAACTATTTGTTTATGCTGCATATAAAGAGCTTTGGTAATTGCCACAAATGGAAGCTGCTGTGCGTTTATGCCAAATTGATCAGGACAATATAGGAAAAGTGCTTCCTGGTGTCGAGAACAACATTAATACTTTATCATCTCATATTTATAACTTAGATAACATTGTGTTTTCCGTTATTGATATTGTGCAGAATGAAGTGTCTACCTTGGATCATGGTCAAAATCAACTTAGATTGGTTATGCAATTTGGTTGGACACTACACACACTGAAAAATGGGCACATACCTTTACATTACCTAAATTGCAGCTCATTATTTTTACCATTCAATTTAACATGTAAACAGTAATTAATGGTATTGAAAGATACAAGTTATTCCATGCTGCATATAGAAAAACTTCTCTTAACTGTAGCTAAACCTCATTCATCGGTTTGGGTAATACATGGGGTAATCTTGTTGCCCATCTCAATGTTTTAGTTTACTGTCTGCATAAAACATTTCTCTTGAGGTAGATATGAACCCATTTGGAGCAGTTACATACATGAGTTACGTATCCTGCCTTTTACATATCGTTGTCAATGGGCTGAAAGAGAAGTTTTTCTTGTGGGAGGAATGTGCGATTTCACTGCTGGACATTCCCTTATTTGTCAACAAGTGAAAATCCACGGCACCTGTAATATTTCTGCCACTAATCTGGCTCGTTATTTGAAAGGGGGTCTGTTTCCCGCAATTATTCCCACCCTCACAAAGCTTTTATATGGCGGTTATATTGTTCTTAATAATCAGGACTGTTGTGGTCTTCTAACTGGAATATCGTATGATGTGTCTGTTTCCCAGTTAGTTGCTTGTAATAATGTCCTGTTTCCCTCTCCACATGGGAGTGTAGATAGTTTGTTGTGGCCTTCCAGTCCAACCTTGAAAACAGATTTCAATGAGCTAAGCAGCCTCTCAGCGCTATTGTTTCAACACAAAGCGGCTCTCACTTCAGCCTGCTAGACCTTCGAATTGCAGGCGGCAAGAACATCTAGTAAAATACAATCACTACTGAATACAAATCTCTCCCTGCATTTTAGGGAATTGTTACATCAAATATTTAATACGACTGATACCACAGGCCTAGACCACTTATTTAAACTGATATGCTCTGGCCTTGTGACTTCTTTTCAGACTATTTTCAGAGTAATACCAGCTGTTATACATTACATTTTTTCCAGCGTATTTGATGGGTTTCCGCTGCTGTTCTTCTTGATTTGTGACATTATCCTGCTGGTCTTTCTATTTCGCAATGGCTGCTCCATCTGTTGTCATACCCCAACAGGTATCGCTGCGGCTGTACTGTGAGCGAATGCTAATTTTTTTTAAATGTGCCTCTAGATGCGCTAGATGGTGAATTTTGTCTGACCTTCTGATATCCTTACTTCATTTGTGTGCAACCTATGTTTCATTGTATCCTGTTCCCCTTTCAGTGGACCCTGGATATCTGCCTGGCTACCCTACCTCATGCTGACCTGGATTTCAAACTGTTGATAGATCCCTCGAGCTCCTTCAGGAAGTAGCTCAAGACCTGGCTGTTCGAGCAGTAACTTACCCCTCCCCCAGCGCCTTGAGACCCTCCCGGGTGAGTAGAGCGCTTTACAAATGCCGTGATTGATTAATTGATTGATAGTGGCCCATAACCAGGACTGTTCCTTGGTTATGCAGCTTGTAAACAACCCAGTTTTGGGGCCAGTGGCCAGAGATGGTCCCTGTGCAACTGCACAGCGTCTCCTGGATTTCAGTTTCATCTAAGTTAACACAGGTTCTCCTAGGATGGTTCGATCTACAACTGGATACAAGGAGCATGTTTGTTCTTTTGACCTGCTCATTTGGATGGGAGCTATTTCCAATTTGGAGGGTTCAGATATCGTACTGGAATATATGCCATTCCATGTAGCATTTTGCATCTTGAGTCCGGGTGATACGTTGTAATTGGATATATTTTTGTGTACAAAACGTTCCATCGCATTCGGCAACAGAGATTTGCAGAAAATCCTGACCTGCAATGGCTTACACAATTGTGTTTGGCATATCATCTGATTTCTGCTGTCTTTTAGTGCTACTATCCTGACCAGGGTAAGGATGTCACATGTCCCGTGCAGGCCTGTTGTCATTTTACCTATGTTAGCATGAGCACGCTGCAGACTGCCCTTTGCTTTGCGCACGTTACTCTACATCCATATTTTGCTTTGTGCCACACTACACTTTCACACAGAAAATGCTGTTGTTTTTGCATTCTGTTCTTTCCTGGGATTTAGTCTGAACATGTAGACAAGGTCAAACTACATTGCGTCTTGGTATTCTGGTCAGATCCTAGCACCTAGGCAAAACATGCAAATGCAGCTGTTGTTTGGGAACATGTACTTTTGTCATATAGGTATGCACAGGTAAGTAACACACACTTGGTGAGGGACCTTTCCAGGTAAAAGATATTGACAGCATCTGAGATGTAGAACATCTGTGTATACTAAAGTATATGATCTGCTACTAATACCTAGGGTTATTCTGATATATAATAATTTTACTTCTGCAGAAGGGGAGGGAGTTTAGGCTACACTGTTGCCTATAATGACATCTCCATTTATGATTTTCGACTACTTGCTATGCTAACCCTATTTGTGCTAGGCATTTTCCTACATGTTGTGGCATGTATACTGCATACTGGAGACCAATAGTTAAATAAACATTTTAAACTTTTCTCATGTCTCTGTCAGAACTCATTGTGGACTAGTACAAGTGTGAGAGGAGCGAAAGGGTGTGTCCTGATACCACGATTCCTGAGAAGGTCGGGAGTGTTGTGTTCTGGGTGAGTGAGTAGGAGGGCAAGTGAGACACTACTTCTAATCAGTCCTGGGCTCATGGGTACTCAGGTGGTAGGATGACTCAGTTCCTCCCTACTAAGATCCCATAATTCCAAGCCTAATTATATGACTCTGCAAAATCCCTGCAACACCTTCACACATAGCACTGCATATGTCTACTTTAGGCGTCAGGTGTAGAGGGCTTTCCAAGAACTAAGCAGAACCATTTAACCCCCTGTGAGCCCACATTGGTGCTTCTAACCTCGGTCTGTATTCCAATGAGGATTGTAACCACTGGTGTATGTAGCCCATGGGTGCCTGCATACCAACAAGGTCTGTAGCCTCTGGAGTCTGTATTACAATAGCATCTGCAGCCCACAAGTGTCTGTACTTCTAATATCTGTGCTCCAATAGTGTCCCTGGAGTCTGTACCCTCTGGTATCTGTATTGCAATGGTGTCTATAGCCACTGATGTCTTTACTCACTTATGTAGGTAGCCCACAAGAGACCGCTGCAAGGGGCACAGCTCGCTCTTTCTGCATGCTCGATAACTTTGATATGGACACAGTGGGTTCTCTGCAAGCCCGGCCTCTGCATCAAAAGGGACCACTCAAGTGAGTGCCTGTTTTGGTTCTATTGAGACTAGTGAGTGCATGTTGGCCCGGGTTGACTGGTGAGTGTTGTGCCAGAAGTGGATTCACAAGGTCTACACTGAGACGAGCACAGCGCGCTGAGCCCACAGCACTCAGACTAGCGCTGTAACTTTAAAGCTAGGGTGTAGCTCTTGTTTTTATTTTGTTTTTCTGATCGTTGCTTGAGACACTTACAAGAAGTTCCATAAAAAGCCTAATGGGAAAATTATAAGAGAAACACACATGGAAGAACAGGAAATAGAATGCCTACAACTAATAGAAACTATATAAAGTAAAGGGACAAGAACACAAACTTATAAGAAATGAAAGCAGGATGTAAGTCTCTTTTAAGATATATTTAATACAATAGATTTCACAAGCACAGCGCAAGCTCACACCCATCATTTTACTTATCGATCCTTCCAATATTCACTGCTCCATAATTTACGCACTAACCCACAGATCCATCCATTCGTAATGTGCTTCCATTTGAGAATTTTCAAGCCCATGCATCAGTCCAAGTACTCCACCTACCCATCTATCCATCCATCCATCCATCCATCAGTACATCCATCTACCCATCCACACATACATCCACCAAGCCATCCAGCCATCTACTCGAACATCGAACCATTGAATTTTTTTCACATTCATCCATCAATAGAACTGCTAAAAAAAATAGGTCAATCAATGAAGAGAACTTACACCACATGCATTAGCTTAATCAAAATATGTTTTGAATTGTTCTTTACACAAGCAGTTACGTCCCACAGGGGTGTCAATTTTGGAGTATGCATACCCCACTCTTTAATTTCCTGATAATCACATTCAGGGAACATTGCATCGCGTAGTTCTGAAATACCTAATTCTCTAATTTACGTCCTCTTTTATAAACCCAAGAATGCTGGTATTCATTGCATTTTCTTTAACTATATGAGTTCATGCACGTAGTGAGAGAGAATTATGATTTGACATATAGAGAATAAAATGATTAATTACTCCTGCTGATATCACATTGTTATCTAATCCTGAGTCTGCCAGCGTTTTCTGCAGCCTATCAGCACTTAACAGAGATGTTAACATCTTTCTTGTCTGTCTGAGCTCTTCTCATTACCAACTCTTTTAAATCCAAGGCTTTTGCAACCCTTCCTGCAGCCACAGAGAGCCTCTTGCTTTTTAAAGTACACACCCCAGGCCTTCTTACCAACAATTCCCTGAAGTGAACCCATTTTCCGACTAAGACAAATAGATCTCAGTGAAGAGAGTAGGAGATGCTGGCCAGCTGGTGACAAGAGCAAAAGACACTGAACAGGGACAAAGAGAAAGAAAGTGTAATGATATATGCAATGATGTACTTAGTCATTTGGCTGTTATCACTTTAGTTAGTCCCTCTTTTATGGATTACTTCTGTCAGGATGGCTCTGGCACATCTGCTGTCTTGCACTGTATTTATATTTGTATGTGTTTATTTTTGTTATGGTTCATTCCCCGCATTCCTTCTCCATAATTCTTAATTGATCCTTCAATTACATTTCCACAGTATACTCCCTACCTAGCAACACACACTTAACATGTAATAGAAATAACAAATATAACATGATTAACATATTAAGTAATCAATTAAATAATTAGTAATACATGAATAATTAATTGTTCGTTAATTAATACTTAAATAATTTCCCACCTTATTCCCTGACAAACCCAACAACCCACACTGAATATATAACATAAACATATAATTATTACATATTTACATAATTATAAATCAAATAAATAACTTAGTACAAATTAATAATTAATAAGTAGTTGATTGTTACCTAATCAACTTCCCATTCTACCCTAATATAACAATTAAACAATTTACTTAATTAACTATCAATTAAATCAATAAAAATAAATTAAGAATGCATTCTTAATCAATTATCACTTAAGTTCCCATCATATACCCCTACAAACCCAACAACACACACCTAAAATATATCAAATATAATAATTACCAATTTACATAACTAATAATCAATTAAATAATTAATGAAAGAATTATGAGTCAACTATCACTTAATTAACTTCCCACCCTATACCTTTACAAATCTAATAACCCACACCTAAAATATAACTTAAAAAATATAATAATTGTACAATTTACATGAAGAATTCTCAATTAAATAATTAATATTAATTAATTAATTGTTTTTTAAGTATACCTAAATAACTTCCCACCCTGTACCCCTGCAAACCTCACATCCAGCATTTATACTATAAATCACTATTAACATTTAAATACAAAATTACAAATAAATTACAATTATAAACTATATTTACGAATATTGACAACAATTTTACAAACAATGTAAAGTTAAAATATGAACAAAAAATCATAAAGATAATTAAAAGACAATATTTTTTACAACTATAATATTGAAAACGGAAAAAACACAGATATTCCTGAAAACGATATCAAAAACACAGATTCTGAAAATGATATTACTCACCTAAAATCATTTTTTTTGGCAACAATATTTTTGTATCTCGATATTAATGTGTCACAGTATACAACACGTGATATTTGTGTAGCTGGACATTAACAGTCTGGTATTACATCCAAATACCACCTGGGGAAGCTGAACAATGGCCACCTTTCTCATGGCCTGATTCGAAGCCTACTAGACCTGCACCCCATTTTCAAAAAAATACTGACACATATATAGATTTCTGAGTCTAGTCCTAGTCTTGACTAAGCACAGGATCATGATGGCTTGGAAGTCTGTGGCACTACCCACCAGACAAATGCGAAAATCTGATCTATTGAAATGGTCTAAGGTAGAAATAGTAGCCAGATCAGATGCATGGAGATTGGGGGAAAAGGGAGAGAGTGTATGACAAGTGGGACAACCTCATCCAAAAACAGAAACAAAATCGGATGCCTGTCCTCCTTTGGTCACCAAATTGATCTACATGCCCTCTAGGCAGTAGGGTGCAATATGGACAGATGGATACACCTTCCCTACTCCGGGGCACTATGTACATTGCTTGTATGATACTTCAAAACAACTGTAGCTGAGTTTCCAACCCTTCCCTCTCCCATGAATGAGGTCCCAGCTTGAATGATTGGTCTGCACATGTAACTCACCAAACATACTGTGAAAATGTGCTGTGAAATTTGAATGCATTGCACCAGCCTCGTCTACGATTCCTCTTACTAGGCCAGTCATTTTTCAATTCTGGCTGCTTCCTTTCCTAGAATCATGGGCCTCACTGGTTTCTTTTACTTCTCCAGTCCTTGCCTGTCTTATCGACTCATGCACAGGTGTCCTCCTACAACCACTCCATGGGTGCTTTGAGAATTATCAAAATCACAACCTCCTAATAGACCGCAGCTTCTCCAACACAAATCAGAAGACTCTGGGAATATTTTTTTAAGTCTTACGGGATGGTGATACCAGTCGTACAGTATCTTATAATGCGCTTGACTCATCCCAATAGAGTGGTTATTTTTCGCTATATCTCTCCATAGCGTTTTCCATTGGTTCTTGGAAATCTCGCTCCCTAATGTGTGTTCCCAAACGTTTACATGCCTCTGGAATGGGGTATGGGATATAGAGAGGAAGAGTGCATATAAAAAGGAAATAACCCCCTTGAGGAACCCGCCCTTGTTACAAAGCTCACTATTGGGGTAAATTCACAGGTAGCCGCTTCTCTCACCTCCTGTTGCAGAACCCGATGCCTAAGCTGGAGGTAGTGATAATACTCGGATGGGTAGAGGTCAAAGTTATGCCGAAAATTCTCTAAAGCTAAGAAGGCATAATAGTGAAAGAGATTGGACAGTTTCAGGCACCCCCTTTTCACCATTCATCAAAATGGCCCGGCTGAGACGCCAGTGGGAAATCCGGATTAAAGTGAATGGGCATATGAGGCGAGGGAAAGGAAATCATGTTCCATGATCCGGCTATCTCATCACATATTTTGAGGGTAGTTTTGGTGGGAGTAATAAGATATTCATTTCGGGGGCTGTCTTTCCTGGGCTTCCAAAGTAAATCTCAAATGGTCCTTCCCACTATGGCCCTATCCACATGCAGTCAGTGTTTGTCTGACTCTCTTAATGACCACTCTGTTAAAATCTGTAGCTGTGCTGCTTTGTAATATAGATCAAAGTCGGGCAGTGCTACCACTGTGCTTTTGGGATGCCTAAGTATTGCGAAAGACATATATATTGTGTAACCACGAGAGTACGTAGTTTGGGGAGGAAATCACTCTCCAGACCAATGGGGAGGGCACGGAATAGGTAGCGTAATTTCTGAAGGACCGTCATTTTAGTCACATGGATGCGACCTAACCACGGGAGGTGCTTCCACCATTTAAGTTCTTGCTGTATCTGGTGAAGTACGATTGGATAGTTTGCTCTGAACAAATCTACAAGCTGTGCCATAATTTTTATCCCTAAGTAAGTGATAGTGTGCTTGGCCCATTGGGATGGGAAGTCTGAAGTTAGGGATTCTATTTCTTTTTCTGGAAGTGAAAGAATTAAAAGGGATGATTTGGTTGCGTTGACCTGGATACCTGCTATGTCTTCAAATGCCTGCAATTCCTGGTGAAGGGCACTCAGGGATGTCCGGGGGATGGATTTAGTCAGCCAGATGTTGTCCACAAATAACAGTATCTTCTGCTCAACTGATCCAACCCATATTCCGTGTGTCTCCTATGATGCCCTGATCCCTGCAGCTAGTGGCTCTATACTAAGGGTGAACAATAACAGGAAGAGTGGACACCCGTTTCTCATTCCTCTGCTGAGGGGCAATATATTAGAACTAACCTCATTGGGCACTAATCTGGATATTGGTTGGGCAAAGTTGGCTTGCACCATTCTGCTTGCCACTTCACTAAAGCCGAATCTCTGCAACGTTCAGAAAAGGAAGGGCCATTTTACTCTACTGAACACATTCTCTGTGTCTAACCGCAACAAAACCGGTGGGATTCGGAAGTTTGATTCCCCTTCAATCAAGTGGAGCACGCGTCGGACATTGTCACACGTTTGCCTGCCTTTAATAAAACCGGCTTGGTCTGGGTGGATTAACTCTGGCATTTTCCCTTCCAGTCTTGACTCTGTTATCTCAGAGTACACCTTGCCGTCTAGGTTCAATAGCACAATCAGCCAAAATGGGGAGCAAAGCTGCAAGCTCTTTCCTGCTTTCAGTATAACGGTAATCAAGGCTTCGCTCATCAACGGTGTCAATGCTGCTCCAGTGGCTATGTGGTTGAAGAGGATGGCCAGCTGTGGGTTGATCTCTGTTTAAAATTTCTTAAAAAAATTAGCCTATACCTGGCGATTTATGAGGTTTAAGTACCACAATTGCAGCCTGCACCTACTCCTCAGATATGGGAGCTCCCAAGACCTTGTTCTGGGCAGAGGTAACCTGTGGAAGGGTGACCGAGACCAGGTATGCGTTTGAGCCGTTTCGTCCGTGGTTAGAGCCCAATAAAGTTCATTGTAGAATTCTGCAAACAGCCCTGCTTTGGTTTTGTCCAAGTTATGGAGGGTGCCTCCCTTGTCACTAATCCCCCCATGTATTATTTTTCTCTTTTTACCCTAAGCTGCCTATCTAGATGTAACCCTATTTTGCTCCCATGTTCGTAAGAGAGGTGTCGCAGGCGTAGCATAGTGAGTACTGCTCTATTTGTGTATATTGCTTCAAATTTCCATTTTCACCCCTTCGCTGCGGGGCTAATTTCCCCGCGGTGCGGGGGGGAGCGGGGCCACGCATGACGCCGCTGTGCTGATGACAAGCCCAGGCTCGTCATGCAGCACGGTGCTCGTGTGCTCATGACGAGCCTGGGCTCGTCATGAACCCACCCGCGCCATGGAATGCTCAGCACAGCGGGGGAATTAGCCCCGCGTGTGAGCGTTCCACGGCTCATGACGAGCCCAGGCTCGTCATGAGCACACGAGCACCGTGCTGCATGACGAGCCTGGGCTCGTCATTAGCACTGAAGGGGTTTACTCTGTCAGTGTTTGCTTTGTTTCCCGGATGGGTGTTTGTGTGTGTGTTTGCTCCACTATTTTTAGATCAGATTCTAGCTATACCCGTTGTTTCACCCTCTGTTTATTTGAAGCAGAGTTTAGTTTGAGACATTTATCCCTGATTCCTGTTTTGAAAGAATCCCATTTGTTCAATGGGGAAGTGTCCTGTGGGAGATTCAGTTGAAAGTAATCTTTAATTGCACCTCCTAGTGTGTCTCGAAGTAGACTGTCACGTGTAAGAGATACAGGAAAGAACCAATGCGGGAACCTGAAAAAGGGACTCCCCAGTCAAAATATATCAAGATTGGGACATGATCAGAAAGGATAATGGAGTGGATTTCAGCATCCTGTAGACGATCCCACCTCATGTAGCATTTGTAGGTCAGTCCTCTCCTCTCCGCCATCAACCCATGATACCTCCAGTTGTGTCTCCGGAGCCCAGTAGCCTTCCCTGATGTACAAAGGGTGACCCTCCGCCTCCTTCTCCGATAAAGAAAAAGACAAAACCCTATTAACATGAACCACATAAAAACCACGCACAAGAATTGTGGGATCCACGGTCCTACCTTAATATGTCTACATTGGACTGTCACCGTGGATGGAGGCATCTTGGTCAGTGCCGGTCGCCACAGCTATGCAGTGTCCGGAACTATTGAAGCATCTCCTCATCATTTGTAACTGGTGAAGAAGGTGCATCTTCAGTTGACCCCTTTCATTCTTGAGCACCCATCCTATAACCACATCTTTTTTCTGGGCTTCCTGCTAAAATGCTTCCTTCGTCTTGCACGAGTGCAGCTTGACTAAGATGCCCCTAGTGCTTCGATGTTTCCCAGGTGCTTCCCGTCCCACCCTGTGGGCTTTCTCTACCTTAATTTTCATCTGGCCTGACCCCAAGACCTCTGCAAACAAACCAACGACAAAGGCCTCCAGATGCCTGAGGTTCAAACAAGATTAATGGAAGGGTTATGGGCTACAATGGAGTCATTTCCAACTGTGAGTTTAGCTGCTGGATTTTCCAGCTGGTAAATCTGAGTGCAGGAACATTGGAGTCTCTTAAGTGTGCAGAATGGAATCCCACACTGGAGAGCAGAGCACTATACTATAAGGCAGTGGTTCCCAAACTTATGACTCCTAAGGACCCCCATTGAGTCATGATCTTGACACTTTTATTGTTGCTGGAAAGCTGCTAATTATACAAGAAACTTTTCTGTGCTTTTAAAACTGTTGCCTACGGACCCCCAGGGAATGTGTCACGGACCCCTGGGGGTCCGCGGACCCCAGTTTGGGAAACACTGCTATAAGGTATGGGAAGCTTGAAAAAACAAAGCCTCCTCTATCTGTTCTTTGATTTGTAATGACTTCAGTAGTTGAAGGAGGTTGGTTATTTTGGGATCAAATTCTCAATCATTTTTAATCAATGAATAACAGCTATTTTTGTGTGAAAAATGCAAAATAGATAATGTCAACCTTCAAGTGCCTGTAGCTGAAAGGAAAGGGAAGGGGTTCTCCTCTTCCATGAAACCAAGTCAGAGGGAGCGAGATAAAGAGGAAACAAGCCACCTCACCAGTGTACACCAGTGTGCATGCAACGTCAAAAGAAATGTAAATGTGTGTCTTTATGTGTGCCTTTATATAGCTTTAATTGATAAAGTCATTTGAGGTCATTTGAGACCTCATGGTGACAAAGATGTCTTCTTTTTGAGATGTAATGTAAGGAGGAATCAGCTGAGTCCTGGAGTGTGCAATTCTAATAGAAACTTAGGAAAATAATGGTAGTAGGTACAGTCTGATTGTGTGATACTTAAAAGCTATATTCATCACACACTTGCTTTCTGTTATACAGTAAAACACAGATTTTACTAAGTTTTCATTCAGTGCAGCAACCAAGGTTTATGTTCGCCCGTGTGTAAATGGAATTGCAGTACAGTGCCATATCTACTAAGATATGGCAATGCGTCCCTTTCTCCCTGTGCTTCGGCCCTTTAGTTTGAATTGGCCATGCACACACCCTTGCACCATAGAGCAATGATGTGTGCGTGATGTCAAGCCGAGGTTTTGTACTGATAGGAGAGCCTTCTACTACAACAACTATGCCTTAATACTTTCCCAGTTGTGGGGGACGTGGTTACTCTTTAAAGTTGCGCCACTGTTATGTCTGCCTCGAGAAGGTAGTTTTTGGTGCAAATCCATTTCTACCAATGTTGGTAGGCAGATTTGTGAAAAACCCACGGGTGGTTGGAGGGAACACCCATGTACCACCCATAGAATGCCACCTGGCTGCAAAGTAGTGTACAGCGTTACTTTGGATTACTTTAGACAACGCTATAATGCAAATCAAGCTCTGTTAGTGTTGTAAACCTGAGCCTAAATCTCTTTGTACATTTTGCAGCATCCTTTCATATAAACTGTGTAATACAATTTTTAAATTATGACTTGCATATTTCCAGTACTTTTAGTTGTAGGGTGGGACCTTGTAGCTCTATAAATACTTTGCATAAGGCTTCACTGCTCCATTTTCAGCTCAGCACCAGCACACATCAGCTGAAGAATAAAAGTGTCTTAAAACCTGCAGCACCCGGGGCTAAGACACACAAGGAGGGAGGGGGGGCGGTGTTCGGACGCCTTTTAATCTAATGAGCGGATTGACTGCCCGTTCTCCTCCTGCAAGGCGTTGTAAACCTACCTTATTTCAGTTTCTATCTCATTTATATTCATCCAGTTCTCACTAGGCCTATTTCTCACTTACCTTTCCTTGCTAGTGTCGGAATTCTCCGGCGTGACAGCGTGCTTTTGTTACGACAAGGCGCAATGATTATATGTTATATGTATTATGTTGTAAAAACAATAAAAATACATTGAAATAGAAAATAAAAAATAAAATGTAAGAATAGAATTGAATGGGGTCTCCCCTAGAAATGAGCAATTACCAAGGAATTAGCAACTGCAACTGCAAGTCCATTTCCTTTGACTATTCCTCACTTTCTCATGGTATTTAACCCTAGACTGCACCTTCTTAAAGCTGGTGGGGTCTTCAGGTGACAGACACGAGCGCTCCAAAGTTACCCCGGACCTCGTAAGTTCGATGGAGCCAATAACTCGCGTTACGACCCTCATCAGAATTAACAGACCACTCGCAATGTGGGCATCGTGCGAGCAGCAAACTGAATACATGAGCTTTATATATTCCCTCATTGCTAATATCATGCTGTGCAGTGGTCCAATGTGCTCTGCATGGAGCATACGGCGGAATAGCGGTTTACATAAAATAGATAATAAATTAAGAGTACAATTTGGCAGCAATTATGCGAACTGTGGTGGCTCACACAGCAGCAAACAGAATGCAACACACCAGCCCTTGTCAGAGTTTTCAAAAATGCTTTCAACGCAAAACCTCGAATTGTACATTAATTATACCTCGCCCCGGGGTCGGTTGCTGTCTAGTGCTTCACCTTCATTTTATTTCCCCCAGGAGGCAGGGAAATAAACTTTACCTTTTAAAATGCAAATACTGATATTTAAAACAGTAATTCTGTTTTGCGACGGAGAGGGAGACTAGAACTCACAGCCCTGACCATTGTTTTAATAAAGGAACCTGATTACCAACAAATAGGATTCATGGTAAATTGAGAGAAAGAGGAGGGATGGGAGCGAGGAAGAAAAGAGATCAAGAAGGGAGGGAAGAAGCAAGATGAGGAAAAACAGAAAAACGACACAGAAAGTTGAATGCATGGAGATGAAGAGAAAAAAAAGGTAGTGAAAGGGAATTAAAACTTAACAAGACCGGGAAGTAGAAAAGGTGAGATAAATTGAAAGAAAGAACAGTAAGAGGTGGAACTATTTCCTCAATCTTGGTCTTCGTTTTTGCAGAACTCCTTTTTGCACCTCGTTCACCAGTATTTCAGATGCATCGAAAGTGGTGTAAGTAGAAGGAGAGCTGTGAAAGCGGATGGCAAAGCAGAGAATAAGAAAGCCGGTGAAAGGGAATGAGTGAAAAAATATATATGTTAGTTCGGAAAACATAGCATGGAGAGAAATATGAGTTGGAGATACGAGACCAGGGAAGCAGAGCAGAAAAGGAGAAGTGAGATCATGTGAGTGTGGCAGTGGTGAGAAATTTAGCAATGGCAAGAGATGGTGGAAAAAGCGCTGGAGAGGAAAGAGAAACGTAGAATGTGGAAAAGATGGGCATGGGAGGAGGAAATAACTAACAGTAGGAAATGAGTGACAGAGTAAGATAATGGATGAAGATAGAATCAGAAAAGAAAGTGAAAGAAAAGGGTTTTTATTGGGTTACTGATATAAATGAGGACTATTCTGCCATTATCAGCATGTCTGCCCTCAACTAAATTTTTTTTTTTTTTATTTCATGTCCTCTTCGTCTTTTATCCAGATGAAAGCCTCAGGAAAATTTCCAGCTTGTGCTGCACCATTCTGTCCCCCGTCAGTGTTAATGTCTACATGGAAGCATTAGGAGCTGACAGATCAACAACTCTACATGAATGTCTCCTTCCTTTATGATATCTAGAAACTCAAAACCTGTCTGAAATTCATAATTAGACATCAGGGCCCTTATTTATGAGGCCTTGCGTCAGTTTTGCGCCGCCGGTGCGTCACTTTTTGTGACGCACCAGCGGCGTACAAAATGCGCCTTGTTGCGCCATATTTAAAAAGTGACGCATCTAGGTAGATGCATCACTTTTTAAACCCCTGCGCCACATTATACCTGCGTCAGGTATAATGTATGCAGAGGGGGCGTTCCCCCGCAAAAAGCCTCGTAATAGTGACGCAGTGAAATCTATGAGATTTCACTGCGTCACTTTTAGGATGCTGTTGCGTCAAAATCTTGCGCCTGCCTCACAGCAGGCGTAAGACTGACGCAAGCCCTTTCACATGGGGCTTTCCCCATGTGAAAGGACGCATTGCTGGAGTTGCGTCACTTTTGTGACACACTCCAGCAATGCGTCACTTTTGCGCTTACAGATGCGTCAGAAATACTGACGTATCTGTAAGTCCTTGAGACATGATGCGTCATACATTAAATATGACGCATCATTGGTGTCGCAAGGAGTGCGCAGTGAAAAGTGACGCATCGCTGTTTTCACGCAGCGATGCGTCACTTTTCATAAATGAGGCCCCAGACATCTATCTAAATCTCAGCCCAGCAAAGACAGAATTCCTTATGTAAGCCAACAGCACCAAATGACAACACGTTTAACACAAGTTTTCTGAAATGTATCCGGATTGCTTAACCAAAACTGACAGCAATGCACAACAGTTATCTCTCATCAAATAATACATAGTCAGATAAACCAAGACAGCTTGGTACAAGCTATTCCCCCTGAAAGAAGTGAAAATGGTTCTACCTGATGCCCATTTCAAAACAGTCTAAGCCTTAGTCCTGTCATATCTAAATGTAGGCAACAGGCTGCTTAAGAGTATCCCATATGCCACACTGACACTCTTGAAGGCATACATGCTTAAGCACGCCTCATCAAAGACTGGAAATCGTTCAATCAAATCATGCCTACAATTAAGGAAATACACCATCTCCCCCCCACAGCCCACATCATCTTTAACACCAGCTGCAACATATAGAAAGCCCAACAGAAAAGGCACATCTGCATAGTTGTCTGACAATCTAACCACCTCAGGCCAACAGCACCATACCAGAAGCCAGCACATCACTAGACTGAAAATTAAGAAATACAAGAAATTCAGAACAGAAAGTGACCTTTCTCCATCTATGCACAAATATTTATTAACATCATCTTTAACATGAGAACAACTTCTACCCCTTCTAAAATTCAGAAGATTCCACTAGGATCTTAAGACAAATCTCTTCAGATACCATTATCTTCATACATGATGTGAACTTTATATTTGGCTCATTGTAAACAATCATGAATTGTACTGCTGATCTATATCGTGTTCAACTCCCCAATGCTTTCTAGCCAATTTTACGCTGTTCAAATACTTTAAGGTGGATACATGGTTGCAGTGAACCTTTGTGCTACTGAAAGTTCATTTGCCATGCACCAGTAGACCTTGTGGCATGTTTTTCCATCAATGTTATTCCCCACGCCCATACTTCTGAGTCCACCTCCGATCTACCTTCAACAAAGGAATAAAAGTATTCTTTTTGAACAGTCCACTTGACTTGGTAAGGAACAATTTCCTAGTAGTAGCTCAGTGTAAATAGTTCAATAGTAACGATAATAGAGAAAACTAATAATAATACACATTCCTATTTAACTATTAGAATTTTTAGGGAACACCTTAAAGAAGCAAGATTTACAAAGGCTATTTCTATGTACATGTTGACAATGATGCAGTCCATGCTACATAAAACCTCAAATGAACCATAACATCTCTATCTCTCATATTTTAACAAAAAACATTATCTTCCTTGGTAAAACTCATAATTTCGCATTCTAACAACATCTTTACTTCTCTAAACATCTCAGTTTAAGTTCACTCTCTCCTTTGTGTTATGAGTGATAGATATGCGAGGTAATACGCAGGACATGGTGGGGTGCAAGATATAGTTAGCTCAGTACTATATAACTGCTGAATTTCAGTGTTTCTATGGTGTTTTAAAATTAGGTTCTACATCTTACTATCATACTTAACTATAGTGACACTTTAACCCTAGCTTTTTTCAGTGAATTTCTTTTAGTTTTTTTAACATAAAGTAAGATTGTATTACCATACTCAAAAATAACATCAATTGAACCTTTATTTTTTCATTCAATTTCTCTTTTTTTAATCATATTCATCTAACTCTGTACTGAGCACAGCTTTTGGCCATGCGCAACAGCAGTTGGCCACTGGACCTGGCCTGCAGCAAGGTCCTCAACTAAACCCTCACAGGTGGGCAGCATTCCACCATGAATTGTGTGTTGTAGTTTGCTCTCAGGACCTGGCTTGACCCTCTGCCAGCACCCATATTCACATGTAGAACATAGTAGGTGCATTTTGTGTGGTTTTTTCCATTGTGTTTGCAACTTTGAACTACTGCTTTTGTTTTTTCTACCTCATGATCTGAACCAGATATATTGATGGCTTGCTTTTTTAATCTGGAATGGCCCCAAGAAGAAAGTTAAAAGATTTGTTGACATCCTGAACCACAATCTTTACAATTTTAGATTTACATCTAAGATGAAAACTACTGAAATGGAATTTCTTTACGTCAAGATGAAGGTGGAGGGGGCACCGTCTGTACCAGTCTATATAGGAAGGAGACAGTGGTAAATAGTGTTATCCACTTTAATAGCTATCACCCCAAAAATCTCAATAATAATATTCTGTATGTGGAGATATTAAAGGCTAAGCAAATTTGTAATACTGAGACCGAATTTCAAAGGGAGAAGGCCCATATTGATACTAGGTTTAGGGTGGGAAGATTTTAAAACAAACTCTTTACAGCAGTTTACCTAAATGTTATTTCATTTGATAGAAACAAGCTCCCATATCCCAATATAAGGACAGCTGAGAATACTAGGAAGTCTGAGAATGGATATATTTGCCTGTTCACCACCTATACCAGGAAGTCAAAAAATATTAGCTCCAGTATTGTCAATCACTGAAATATTTTGAAAAGAGATAATCTCATAGACCCTAACAAGAATTTTAAACTTTCTATTAAATCTTTGGGAGATATGTTGACTCATAGTTATTTCTAAAATGGCAACCCTAAAGGGAACTTGCTGGTGGCATTAAAGGGCTACAATAAATGTGGACAATGCAGAGTGGAGTCGCAGATAGTGATTTGGCATAGAGCGGAGTATCTTAGAGTGGAATAGCATGGAGTGTTGTGGTGTCGAGTTGAGTGGTTCATAGTGGACTGGGGCAGAAATTAGTGAAATACAGTGGAGTGGTGTACAGTGGAGTAGCATACAGTAGAGTGGTGTAGACTGGACTGGCATAGAGTGGAACATTGTACAGTGGATGGGTGTACACTAGAGTACATAGAGTGGAGTAGCATAGAGTGTAGTTAAGTAGAGTAGAATGGCACACAGTGGGATGGCATAGAGTGGATTAGCAAAGACTAGAGTGGCACAGAGGGTAGTGGAGTAGAGTGGAATAGCATAACGAAGAGTGGTGTAGAGTGCTGAGTGGTAGAGTGGAGAGGTGAAGAGAATAGTGGCATGCAATGTAATTGTGCAGAGTGGAGGGGCATACAGTTGAATAGTGTAAAATGGAGTGGTGTAGAGAGGAAGTGACATACAGTGAAATAGCGTAGAGTGGAATAGCATAGAGTTGAAGGAGTACATTTTAGTTGCATACACTGGAGTGCTATAAAGTGGAGTGGTATTTAGTGTAATAGAGTACTGTGGTGTGGCATACACTGAAGTGGCATCTAGTGGAGTTGCGTACAGTGGAGTGGCATACGGTGAAATAGAGTAGAGTGGAATGGCATAAAGAAAAAGTGAAGTACAGTGAAATTGCGTAGAATGGAATAGCATAGATTTGAGCAGTATGACAAAAAATATTCCTCTGCTTTGACTCCATCATTGTTCCTTATGCAGGAGTATAATGCAGCTACATCAAGGGCTATAAGGTGATAGCCATCCTGCCATTTGATTTTATCAATTTTTCTGATGAAGTCACTTGTGTCTTGAACATATGAGTTGAGTTTTTTCACATGTTCTTGTAAAAATGAGTCAATGTAGATAGACATATTTTGAAGCGGTCCATCACAGGCCAAAATAATAGGCCTACCTGGTGGCTTGTTGATTGATTTGTGCACCTTGGGGACAAAGAATATATATATATATATATATATATATATATATATATATATATATATATATATATATATATATATATACATACATATACATATGCGCTGGCTTTTACTGAATAAACCTGTTGCACCAGCACTTTCTGGGTCGACTCTTCGTCATTTGGGATCTTGCAGAAGCTTTCTGTTGATTTGGTGACGACTAACGCAATATATATATATATTCAAGCTCCTTATACACCAATGGCACGAGTCACTCACAAGCGGGTGCTGTTGCGCGGCGGTGCCCTGCGTCAAAAATAATTGCTCCAATTCCTCTAGGATACCCAGCCGGGTCAGAAGAAAATACAGCACTCACGGGGTTATCAGCAATCAGCAAAGGTTTTATTCACAGAACAAACGCGTTTCGGGAAAGAATCCCTTCGTCAGTGTTCACATCTGAACGCGCTGCGCGGCACCATTATCAGTATTCACTGGGGTTATTGAAACAAACAACGGACATCAGCAAACATTTGTGTTTGCGCGCCATCTTTGAATGTGCATTTCATTTCGCTTTCACAGTGATTGTTTCAGTAAAATTGTTCCAGCATCTAATCATGCCGTGTATCGGCTAACACAATGAATATAGTTAGTGTTATAACAATAATGAGGACTTATAGGTATTATTTGCCTGGACATCACTTTTCTGAGGAGTAGACGCTACGAAACTATAGCGTCTCCATCGAAAACGTATATCGTAAATTGAATTATCAATTTGTGTAGAATCTTGCCGTGTATCGGCAATTGCAGCCAAATGGCCTCAAAAAACTCAGAAAGGTTTTCGTGCACAGGCAAATTCTAACAGGCCTCAAACATTTCTAATACCCAACGTGATTCAAAAGTAGGTGCATTTTCAATTAAAATCCTTATATAGTTTATATACATTATGTTTCCAAGCTGTTAAACATTTTTTCTTTTAAAATTCATTTAAGTTTCTTAACATTCATAGTTCTCAGACACTGTTATTTTGTAATTATCCCAGGTGTGATGACAGTTCCTCTCCCATATTCAGGCCACCCGGTGCCCTACTCTCCAGATCAAACATGTATCGGGATTCCAACCTTCTGAGTGTCTGCAATTTGTTGCCTCCCCTCAGGCTCTCAACAACACAATCTAGGCAAAAATATCTCAGAAGATCCCTGTTGCTATTGTGTTTGATCGCAAAATGACGGGCCACCGGATCGGTAAAATCTCTGTTCACGATGGCCCGCATGTGCTCCAACACTCTTAATTTCACAGGATTGATCGTGCTGCCAATATATTTCAATTGGCAGGGGCACATTAAACAGTAAACTGCATGATCTGTGTGGCAAGACATGAATTTGTTAATTCTCTTACCCCCTTTACAGCCTTTCACATCATATGTCAAGGTTCTCCTACTAGCTATACAAGCTTTGCATTTCCCACACGGGAAAAATCCCTTGACATCTTTCAGCGTACCCTGTTTTTTCTCTAAAGGCTTTAAATGGCTATGAACCATTTGGTCACGTAGCGATCTGGCCTTCTTAAAGGTTATAAGAGGAACAGCAGGTATGTCGGATCCCACATTTTGGTCAGTTTTTAAAATATGCCAATGTTTGGTCATTATGGATCTCAACCTGAAAGAGTTTGCTGAATATGGTGTGATCATGCGAAATTTTCCATCAACAATGGGACGGGTCTTTTTTGCAAAAAGGGAACTTCGGGGTAATTTTCTCACTCTACTCAGAGCGTCCTGCAAGAGGTTAAGGCTATAGCCTCTATTTGAGAATCTTTCAACACTGTCGCTGGCTGCCTGTTCAAAGTCCTCATCTTGAGTACAATTGCGCTTGAGTCTTAAAAATTCCCCATAGGGGATGCTGTTTATGAGTCTACGGGGGTGACTGCTGGAGGCGTGCAATACACTATTGCCTGCCATTGGTTTTCGATAGAGTTGGGTGCAGATCTTACCATCCCTCACACTCACTTGAAGGTCCAAATAATTGACCCTTTCATTGCTCACCTCTCCTATAAATCTCAATTTGCAATCATTCTCATTGAGAACTCTTATGTACTCATTTGCCTCTGCTATTGACCCATCCCAGACAAGGAACAGGTCGTCAATATACCTGCTCCATGCCACCACTTTATTGTTCCATGTGGCATTCCTGGGGGCCCAGGCTACCTGCTCCTCCCACCAACCAACGAATAAATTTGCATAGCTGGGGGCGAAGCAGGAGCCCATTGCTGTACCAGAGAGTTGTCTGAATATGTCATCCTGAAACAGAAAGATGTTATTGTACAAGCAAAATATGATGAGTTCTAAAAACATCTTATTGTGCATTGCATATTTTAGTTGTATTTTATTCAGGAAATATTCTATAGCAGAGAGACCTTGTTCATGCTCAATGCATGTGTAGAGACTTGTTATGTCTAAAGTAACGAGTACATACAATGCTTGCCAGTCTAGGTTTTCTACTTTCTCAATGAAGTCCGAGATATCTCTAATGTAAGACTTCAACCAGAGTACAAAATCAAACAGGTAGTGGTCCAAAAATTTCGAGAGATTCTCAGTAAGTCCCCCTATGGAGGAGATGATTGGTCTCCCGGGGGATTGGCAGTGTTTTTATGAACCTTGGGCAGGTGATAAAAACAAGGTAAGATCGGATTCACAGTCTTGAGAAAAAGATATTCACCGAGTTCCAACATCTGCTTGTCATGCCATTTCTTTAACAGAACATGTAAGGTATCAATGCTAGTAAGATAATCCTTTTTCCTTATCACGGCATAGCAGGTTGTGTCATTTAATTGACGTAAGGCTTCTGCAACATATTGTTCTCTCGACATGATAACGATGTTACCTCCTTTATCGGAGGGTTTACAAATGATGGTCTTATCCTCCATCAAACCCTTTATAGCCAAGTTTTGTTCTCTTGTGGCATTAAAGTTTTTTCGTTGGGGGCTCTGTTCTGTCCTCATAGCCATCAGGTCCCTGATGACTGCATCAGAAAAAATGTCAATTGCATCCACGGCGGTTTGTGGAACAAATTTTGATATAGGTTTGAACTCGCTCTTGGGTGCTTCTTGATCAATGTCGACATTGGCTGATGGGTCAGCGCTCTAGGGTCATCCAACCACTGTTGCGGTCCCGCCCACTTTCCCTTTATCTGGAAGTGCGCCGAGCGGACGCGCGCAGCGGCGCGGCAGCGGCGCGCCGAAGGCAAGCCCGTCTGCGCCCGTCCGCTCCCGGCCGACTCCAGACGCCAGGTACCCCGGACTTTTTTCTCCCCACTGTTAGTTACTCTCCTTCCCGGCCTCGACTAGCTATCCACAATGGGCATTATCCGCTATACAAACCAGGAGCTCCACTCCTTAAATACAGACAGGCTGACCCCCACTGCCGCCCACTTTGTTAGTTACAACATAAGAGATAGGAAAACCAAGGCAGCAATGAAACGCCCAACCCCACGGCCTCACATATCTTGCATGTACTGCAATGCTAGATCGATGCCTAAACATGCCTTAGAAATATGGGCACTCTTGGACTCAGACCGCCCTGAGTACTGTTCATTACAGAAACCTGGTTGCAGGAGTCTTCCTCACCTGATATCTCAATTGCCTTACCACCACCCTATAAAATACATAGTCTTGACCGCCTGGGCAAGCTGGGAGAAGGAACGGCAATAATCTACAAATCCAACATTAAGCTTCACATAAATGACTCTTATTTAGAAAGCTGGGGTGAAATGTGTATCACTAAACAACAAAATAACTGTGGGTCAAAAGGGGGGATGTGTCTTTTATGAAGTGTGTCTGGGTGAATGAATGTGTGTTGAGCAATTTGTTAGAACAGCACACAACAACTTATCGCACTAGATGGGAAGATATCCATCAGTTTATCGTCCTTTGCCACCCTGTCATCATTTGAAACCTTTCCCAAAGCGTGGAAGCAAAGTTGTTGCCACTTCAACAAGGAGAAGGTGGTGCGCGGTAACTGGGATGTTACTTGATAAACTGAGGAGCAGTGCAAGAAAAGAGTTTGTGAAAATCAAAAAGGAAGGAGAAAAGGTGCTCTATATTAAAATTGGATAATGAACGCTGAGGAACTTTATTCTGGTGCCGTTCATTTCCAAGGTTAAAAGATTCAGTGCAAAACAACCAGTGAGTAACCCTACTAATCACTGGCTCGTATCATTGTGGTCATCACACCTTCATTCACCCAGACACACTTCATAAAAGACACATCCCCCCTTTTGACCCACAGTTATTTTGTTGTTTAGTTGTACTTGTGTTCAGGGGGCTATAACTGTGTGGTCATTAAAGATTCCCTGGGACCCACCACCCACCTTTTTTGTTGTTTCGTGAAATGTGTATCGTCACCTTGACAATAGGAAATCAAGAGTCATGGAAAGTGGCCCTCATATATAGACCCCCAAACGCCAAAACTCAATTTGTAGAGAAGCTCATTGAAGCTATTGCACCTTATGCTTTGGCCACAGAGAACTTTCTCCTGTTGGGAGACATAAATTATCATCTGAACCAAACACACGATCCCCATACTGTGGACCTCACTACCAACCTTGATGCCTTATAGCTGAGCATACTCCCGACCGGCCCAACGCACATAGCAGGACATACACTGGACTTAATATGTACAAATTCCCCTAAAGGTAAAATTATACAAATTGATCCAGTCCTGTGGACCGACCACTATGTTATTAAATTTAACATTGTGTGCCCTCAGCTCGAACTCCGGAAAACTACCCAAGTAAAACTGAGTAGACCGTGGAACAAAATCACCCTAGAATCCTTCTCTGCACATTTTTCACCTCCAATCATTTCCGACAAGACTGACCCCAATACAGCTGCCAGAGAGCTGGAATGTGCAATAGTTTCGGCATTAGATCACAGCGCTCCTGCCCGACCCTCAAAACCTCCTACAAAAAACTCACCTTGGTTTACGCCAGATCTGGAACAAATTAAGCACACAGTTAGAGTAGCTGAAAGGAAATGGCGCCAAACTAAAGACTCTAATGACAGAGGTCAATACAAAACCACCCACAGATAATATATGAAAGGAATTGCTGAGGCGAAGAAGGCATATCTTGGCAACAGAATATCTCTGGCATCCAACTCACAGAGAGAGCTATACAACATAGTGAAAGATTTCACCAACCCCATTGCCAGCCAACAGCCACTCGATGAATCTAAAGAATGGGTAGAGTCTGTGGCAGCTTATTTTCATGACAAAATTAATGAAATTCATAAACGCTTTCCTCAGTTACCCCCAACCTGTCAGGCAGTCTTGTCCTCCAGCAATTGCAGTGACCTCAACAAATCTACTCCCACACTCAGTGAATTTCCATCTTTCACTGAAGCACAGGTGGAGGCTACTTTACTACATATGAAGTCAGGATCCCCTGGAGACCCGGCCTCTCCACAAATCTTATCTAAAGTGGCTCCTGCTCTGATCCCAGCTTTAACGAAAACGCTAAATCAGTCCCTACTTCACTCTTCTGTTCCACAACATTGGAAGGAAGCAGTTATCAGACCTATCTTAAAAAAACCCTCTGCAGATCCCAAATTACTCCCTAATTACCGGCCCATTTAGCTCCTCCCCCTGTATGGTAAGATCATGGAATCCTTAATAAACAAACACCTCAAATCACATCTGGAGACAAACAAGCTCCTGGACCCTTCACAATCAGGCTTTAGGGCATTCCACAGCACCGAGACTGCCCTCCTTGAAGTTGTGGATAAGATAAGACTGACAGTAGACTCCAACCAGTCAGCCATACTGGTCTTGCTCGACCTGTCTGCGGCCTTCGACACCATCTCGCACCACATTCTTTTAGAGCGTCTGGCTGAGACTGGTGTCGAAGGCTCCGCACTCTGCTGGATAAAAAAATACCTGTCCAACAGACGGTCCATGGTCCAAATTGGTGCCCACTCCTCCAACTATTACGACAATGACAAGGGCGTCCCACAGGGATCCATATTGAGCCCTACGCTCTTTAACCTGTATGTATCCCCTCTTGCTAAGGTCATCCGAGCACACGGCTTTGGAACCGTGTCCTACGCGTATGATACGCAAATACTGATCACTATCAAACAGAATCCGGACGTAACCAAAATAAGTTTTAAAAACTGCATGGTAGACATTCACGATTGGATGACCAGAAACTTTTTAATGATGAATGCAGGAAAGACGGAGGTTCTGCTGTTTGGAAAGGCAGATAAATTCTGGTCCGATGATTGGTGGCCAACCTCCCTTGGCACATGCCCCACGCCCAAATCCTCAGTAAGAAACCTAGGGGTAACAATAGACAATAAACTATCAATGTCTGAACATATTAACAAAGTAGTAGGCACCAGCTACGGCCTCATGCATAGCCTGAGAAAAATCTTTAAATGTCTCACCCTCTCAGCTTGTATGCCCCTAGTTCAGGGACTTATTGTTAGTAAAATTGATTATGGAAACGCACTCCTGGCTTCAACAAATACAACCTTGCTGGCACGCCTACAGGTCCTACAAAACACCTCTGCCAGATTGGTGCTTGACCTTCCTTCCCACACCCCCTCATTACCCTGCTTAAAAACCTTGAACTGGCTCCCAATACAAAAACGCATTAAATTCAAACTATGCTGCCTGGTCCACAAATTCATCAATGGGCATGGCCCAGCTTACGTAAAACAAAAACTGAAGGTCTACCACCCGGTGAGAACTCTTAGATCATCCACCAAGCACCTCCTAAGTGTCCCCAGAGTGCGTACCGCCAGAAATGATGACAGAGCCTTCAGTAAAACAGCTCCTGAAGCATGGAACTCCCTGCCCCTCTAGATTAGGATGGAACCTGACTATCTGAGATTCAGCAGACAGTTAACAACATGGCTCTTTTAGATCTGCCTATGCCTTGTCTGGGTTTCTATAGGACTTCCCTCTGCAAGTGCTCTAAGACCTTCGGGTGATTTATGCGCTATACAAATGAAATAAAAGTAAAGTAAAGTAATGCTTGTATAGCTAGTAAGAGAACCTTGACATATGATGTGAAAGGCTGTAAAGGGGGTAAGAGAATTAACAAATTCATGTCTTGCCACACAGATCATGCAGTTTACTGTCTAATGTGCCCCTGCCAATTGAAATATATTGGCAGCACGATCAATCCTGTAAAATTAAGAGTGTTGGAGCACATGCGGGCCATTGTGAACAGAGATGTTACCTATCCAGTGGCCCGTCATTTTGCGATCAAACACAATAGCAACAGGGATCTTCTGAGATATTTTTGCCTAGATTGTGTTGTTGAGAGCCCAAGGGGAGGCAACAAATTGCAGACACTCAGAAGGTTGGAATCCCGATACATAATTGATCTGGAGAGTACGGCACCGGGTGGCATGAATATGGGAGAGGAACTGTCATCACACCTGGGATAATTACAAAATAACAGTGTCTGAGAACTATGAATGTTAAGAAACTTAAACGAATTGTAAAAGAAAACATGTTTAACAGCTTGGAAACATAATGTATATAAACTATATAAGGATTTTAATTGAAAATGCACCTACTTTTGAATCACCTTGGGTATTAGAAATGTTTGAGGCCTGTTAGAATTTGCCTGTGCACGAAAACCTTTCTGAGTTTTTTGCGTCCATTTGGCTGCAATTGCCGATACACAGCAAGATTCTACACAAATTGATAATTCAATTTACGATATACGTACATCGATGGAGACGCTACAGTTTCGTAACGTCTACTCCTCAGAAAAGTGATGTCCAGGCAAATAATACCTATAAGTCCTCATTATTGTTATAACACTAACTATATTCATTGTGTTAGCCGATACACAGCGTGATTAGATGCTGGAACAATTTTACTGAAACAATAACTGTGAAAGCGAAATGAAATGCACATTCAAAGATGGCGCGCAAACGCAAATGTTTGCTGATGTCCGTTGTTTGTTTCAATAACCCCAGCGAATACTGATAATGGTGAACACTGACGAAGGGATTCTTTCCAGAAACGCGTTTGTTCTGTGAATAAATCCTTTGCTGATTGCTGATAACCCTGTGAGTGCTGTATTTTCTTCTGACCCGGCTGGGTATCCTAGAGGAATTGGAGCAATTATGTATATGTATATATATATATATATATATATATATATATATATATATATATATATATATATATATATATATATATATATATATATATATATATATATATATATATATATATATATATATTCAGTGAAAAAAAACATAGGTTTTACTGACGTTATACTTAGAAAGTAGCACTTAAAAAACCTTTGAAATTCAGTGAAAAAAACATAGGTTTCAGAGACGTGATAGTTAGCTGGACATTTCCCTCATACAAAACCAAAGTGATGTCATCATTGATGTCACTGAGCAGTGCATTGCGGGGGCGCGAGTTATAGTTAGCTGAACTAACTATAACCGTGGAATTTCTATGATTTTGTATGAGTGAAATGTCCAGCTAACTATAACGTCCCTGAAACCTGTGTTTTTTTCTGTGAATATATATATATCTATATATATGCAGATGAGCAGCAGCAAAATCCTCGCCACTTCCCCAGCATTCACGGACACAGACCAAAAAGGTAGGTGCAGCTTATTTTATTTTGTGCAGAGTGTCGCCATTATGTTTCGACTCGTCTGAGCCTTGATCACATGACAATATGAAACTGTCAGACCACACCTTATAAAGTGACTGTGCAAAATTTGAAACAAACCATGTGACTTAATTATCAATAGAAATAGAAGACATACTGTGGCCTAATACAATGTGGAAAGATCGTACATTGAACGGAATTTGCAATCTTTCTTCAGCATTCCAGAAGGTGGCTTATACATGTGTACATTTCGCAATTAAAGTGCAAATACGCAAATGTGCAAAATATCGCTGTAAACATTATATTATTACGAGGCTACAGACATAAACGGATATATACCAATACATTATCAAAATGCCTCTAATGAATTCATTGATACAATAATACAATAAAAACGTATATGCAGGGTTAAATCCCTGAATAAACTATATTGTGCAAAACCAGCTT
Organism: Lissotriton vulgaris; assembly: GCF_964263255.1. Classification (NCBI taxonomy): domain Eukaryota; kingdom Metazoa; phylum Chordata; class Amphibia; order Caudata; family Salamandridae; genus Lissotriton; species Lissotriton vulgaris. Next base: position 292,220,773 of record NC_141697.1, on the reverse strand, counting down.
AGAATAGAATACCTCTTCTATTTGTGCAACCTGCGCTGATGTAAACAAATGGCACTGATGGTGTCATATTGCCAAATAGTCACCATGATGGTTTCATTGAAACATTGGTACAGGAATAATCAGAACGGCTTTACTGTAAATCTTGGCAGACTAGGACCTTGTCGTGAATTAAACTAGGCATTCCTATCAAAGATCGCCCAAGATTGAATAAATCTGTTGATCTTAACAGAAATAACATGGTTGCCATCCTGGCAATGGGTTGTAACCAGCAAGGACACATGTGGCCCCAGGGCAAATATTACGATATCTCTAGTCAATACTGGGATATATATATATATATATATATATACGTGACACATATTTGAGGAGATGAAGACCATGCCCACTGGGGCAATACCATTTACATGGATTTAACAGGGGACTTATTTGCACCACCGAAGAAGCAGCCTAGCTTTAACCTATTATATCCTTAGAAAATAGGCAGAAGCAATACATGTTATTTTACTAACCATTTCATCAATGTATAATGTTTTATAATGACAGCATGTAGGACAATATATTATGTCATTGGGGCTTGAAGCAAACAAAGGAATGTTTTATTGCACATGTTAAATATTTATGTATTTATATATTTATATATTTATATGATTTTATATTTATGACTGAGTATTTAGATTGTCATGCAAACCTATAAGGACGATGTGAATTGTACATTTCTGCCTTTCACATTAAGGATAAAACAACCTGAGAATTATTCAGGTTAAAGCTGGAAGAAAACAGAATGCATTTGGGTAATGAGTGTGCAAATTCCTTCTGTGTTCTTGCCTCAATCCTACTATGGTGTAGACGTAACAGAAAGGGTGACTATAAATGGTTAAAAAAATGCTTTAATCCTGTCATGTGATCAAGCCTTGGGATCAGGGTGAAATGCGTTATGGCAGAGGTGCGGGCGTAATAAAAACTGCTTTAACGCTATTTTTGGTCTGCATCCTTACTTGCTGGTAAAGCGGATCTGGAAACGGAGTTTAGAAAAATAATTATCGGCAGGCTTCGCCGATTTCTGCAGACGCCTCCTTCAAACTGGCCTGAGTGGCAAGGAGTCTACTTCCGGGTTTCCCGGCGGGAAGTGCATTGTGTTGCGAGAAGCCGCTGCAGCCCCCAAGCAGCAGGATCTTCAATACCAGAGCAAAGCAGGCGGGACGCGGACATCGGGTCGGAGGACTTGGGATCTGTGGCGACTGTGAGCGAGGTAGGAGAGCTGCAGCATACTTGATGAAGGAGTGACCTGGGCGGGCTGGAATAGAACGGGAGTGCCGGAATCTACAGCCGCAGGTTAAGTGCCATCCTATAACAAAAAGCCCATAACAAATAACAGCACCATGACCACCGACAAGCTTAGGAGCCGCGAGGAAGTGGCAAAAGATATGTTTGTTGACACACCGAGTGGAGAGCAGGCACAAGGCGCACAAGCCAAAGTCTTCATGCAGGAGGCTATGGGCGCAAGGGAACACTTTAAGAAATTAGAAAAGCTGATGATACGCGAGCAGGCGAAGTGGTGGTAAAATAAATCCTTAACATGCTATCTGGAGGTGGGCAGAGTTCCTAGGGGCCTCAGGATTATTTTGGCCCCTAGATACGAGAATCCGGACCCTGCCATGCTGACAGAGTGGGTGAACTGCAACCTGGACTCCTCCCGTAGATTGATAGAGATATTGGTCAAATATGCCATAAGTGACCAAGAGAAGCTGCAAAAACAAATAGATGAATTGGAGTCCGTGATTGAGAAACTGGGAGAAGGGACAGAAGTGAAAAAATATAGAGAAGATATGATGGCAAGACTGCATAGGGAGGAGGAGATCATCAAAAAAAGAAAAATCTTCAAATTCCAAAGGGATAAAATTGATTACGAGCAGGGGTGCGTATTCACGTTTGCCAAAAGATATGATGCAGTTAAAGCAGCCAGTAATAGCACCAGAAAAACTATGGAAATAAACAACAAGTTCCAGGGCAATGAGGTTGCTTCCACCTCGGGCTCTGCCAGGGATATGAGCTCTATCGTGGATAGTGAATCAGAGGGTGAGCAGCAATGCGGATTGGGGTTTCCAAAGCCATCCCCAGGGCAGGATCTAAATTACATGAGGCAAGATAGGAAACAAACACTAAGGCCCTTTGCACAAGTCCAAAAACCCCCAGCAGAAGGACCCAAAAGTGGCGGGCAAGGCGCAGAAGCAGGCGGAAACAGCAACATACAAAACAAAAAAACAAACCGGGGATGGAGAGGCGGATAGATACTAACAGCCAAGAACCAAATGTGAATTCAGAGGTGAACTTAACGGACATGAAACTCAATGACGACGGGTCTATCGTATAGTCCATCAACCAGATTTAATTATGCACAAATCAGAGTAGACATGTTCAGAGTTGTACGCAAGCTCAAGTTACGAAAGTATCACACAATACAAGGGGGGCACAATCGTACCATCACGGAGATACAGGGATCTGATATCACGGCAAGCCCATCCCTGATGGCTAGAGATGAGGACCTACTAATGGACATAATGGAACTGTGAATGGAGCATGGGCAAGACAGTCAGGAGACAGTTTCTGGGTGCCCTACAGAAATGATTATACAGACACCATTCAGAGCCAAATCGACCTTTTGTCCACTTATGCTAAAGGATAATCTGGACATATTCAGTGACAAAGTAACTGTTGAGCTCCAAAAATTACACACAACTATAGCATACAAAAAGAAAAACTACAGTGAGCATGATAACAAATATTTCCAACTGATCCAAAAATTGAAAGGACATAAGAACATCATCATAAGACAGTCAGACAAAGGGGGCAACGTGGTCCTTTGGCCACGGTCCTTATACATGGAGGAAGCAATGAAGCATCTTAACAACAGAGATTGCTATAAAAAAAAGTTCATTGTCTACCACTAAGGACATTTGGAATGATTGCCAAGGCAAGCTGTTAGCTTGGAAATCTGCAGGATTAATCACGAAGGATGAATTTAAATTTCTAAAAGTGGATTACCCCATCCTACCGGATCTATTTCATCCCCAAGGTCCATAAAGACATTCTTAAGCCACCAGGACGACCAATCATATCGGCCAGAGGGAGTACTTTGGAGAATGTCTCTAAATATGTGGATTTTTTCCTCCAGGATCTTGTTAAGTCTTTGCAGTCATATGTCCAGGACATGGGTGACTTTTTTCGCAAACTAGCTAGTGTCACATGGGATAAGGATTATCTATTGATTGCACTAGACGTTAGCGCATTGTACACCAGTATACACCATCGGGATGGGATCAGGGCCACAGAATATTTTTTGAATAACAGATCTACAGGAAGGATGGCACATAACAAAATGTTACTGACAATGATATCAATGTGTTTGGATAACAATTTCTTCCTGTTTCAAAATCAGATATATCAGCAGGTGAGGGGTGTAGCCATGGGGGCCTGTTTTTCTCCCAGTTACGCCTGTCTGCATATGGGATACTGGGAGGTACAGGTCCTCATGGCACAGCATGCGGACACATGTCAGGAGCACATAATATGTTGGTCTTGTTTTATTGATGATCTATTCCTGATCTGGAAGGGTGATGAAAGTTCTGCTATCAGATTTATTGAGGAAATTTATGTGAATGCATTGAATTTAGAATTCACATCACAGATGAGCAGAAGTGCAGTGGTGTTCTTGGATTTGGAAATATTAAGAAAGGACCAGCTAATTCAAACCCGGTTACACAGAAAGGAAACGGCAGGGAACACCACTTTCCATGCGCACAGTCTCCATCCCCAGCATTTAATTAACAGTATTCCGTTTGGGGAAATGATGCGTTTCCGTAGAATCAGTAGCGAAGACTCAGAGTTTGTATTGGCCCGTGATGAGTGCAGGAAGAGATTCCTAGCCAGGGGCTATGCAGAAAAGATTCTTGGTACAGCGATAGCTAGGACAAATGCCATAAGTCAGGCTAAGGCATTAGCGGAAAAGACGGCCAACAAAACTATCTTGCAGCAGGGAACAAATCAGGAAACAAGGCTAATCCTGACCTTCAACCAACAGCATAAAGAATTGAGGCAGATAGTCAATAAGAACTGGCCACTGGTTGTCGCAGATACAGTAATAGGCAATCAGCTTCCTAAGAAACCCATAATTACATTTAGGAAAGCTCAGTCTATGAGCAACAAGTTGGTAAGTAGCAGCCCGGAAGTAATATCCGGCTCCTGGCTCTCAGCCAGAAAAGGGTTCTATCGCTGTACCTTGTGCAAGTCCTGCAAATTTGGGGTTAATCATTTGTCCTACAGCAGCCCATTCTCACCCAAACCCATAAGCATATCGCAATATCTCACCTGCAAAACGGAGTTTGCCATCTATGTGCTGGAGTGTTCCTGTGGCCTGCGTTACGTGGGCAGCACCAAACTGCAGGTCCACAGGCGAATACTCCAGCACATGCGGGCAATCACCAATTGCGACATGACATACCCGGTGGCACGTCACTTCCAAGAACGCCATGGGAGCAAACTGGAGGATTTCAGCTATTGGGTGGTTGACGCAATACCGGTTGAGAGAAGGGGTGGCAATAGAGAAGCGAAGTTGAGGAGAATGGAAACTAGCTACATCCTCAATTTGGACAGTAAGACTCCGAAAGGAATGAACTCTAGTGAGGATTTTTATACTCATTTGTAAAATTAGTGTCCCTTTATGCCCATAGCAGCACCATGCGGAATGAGTTGGAGGTGCATTTTCTTTTAGCAACTTGTTGCAGAACTGTAGTATAGTATATGTATTTATACACTTAAGCTGCAGTTACCCATTAGGGGATATATGTTGCCTGCATTCCGATGTGAAATCATGTAAACAACAATTTTTACAAATATTTTTTATTTACACTTTTTTTAACACATATACAAACACCTGATTGCACTATCAATTTTATAGCTATTTTTATAATAATGATTTTTAGAGTAATTTTATCTCACATGTTTTTACGGCTGTAGAACCAGATATTAAAATTACTCAGTTTGCACATTTTGCACTAATGAACTTTACGTGACACATATTTGAGGAGATTGACACCATGCCCACTGGGGCAATACCATTTACATAGATTTAACAGGGGACTTATTTGCACAGCCAAAGAAGCAGCCTAGCTTTAACTATTATATCCTTAGAAAATAGGCATAAGCAATGTATGTTATTTTACTAGCCATTTCATCAATACATAATGTTTTATAATGACAGCATGTTGGACAATATTTTATGTCATTGGGGTTTGAAGCAAACAATGGAATGTTTTTATTGCACATGATAAATATTTATGTATTTATATATTTAAATGTTTTTATATTTATAACTGAGTATTTATACTGTCATGCAAACCTATAAGGACGATGTGAATTGTACATTTCTACCTTTCACATTAAGGATAAAACAACCTGAGAAATATTCAGGTTAAAGCTGGAAGAAAACAGACTGCTTTGGGTAATGAGTGTGCAAATTTCTTCTATGTCCTTGCCTCAATCCTACTATGGTGTAGACGTAACAGAAAGGGTGACTATAAATGGTTAAAAAAATGCTTTAATCCTGTCATGTGATCAAGCCCTGGGATCAGGGTGAAATGCGTTATGGCGGAGGTGCGGGCGAAATAAAAACTGCTTTAGCGCTATTTTGGGTCTGCATCCTTACTTGCTGGTAAAGCGGATCTGGAAACGGAGTTTAGAAATATATATATATATACATATATATGTATATGTATATATATATATATATATATATATATATATATATATATATATATATATATATATATATATATATATATATATATGTGTGTGTGTTTGAAAAAAGTTCTTGCGCTTTCGAGTGGCACACACTGACATCTCCACCATCCAGTTTCCTGGCCTCTAGTAGCTTCCGTGCATATGCTCGATTCATAATTACCACATCCCGACGTGTTTCGAGGCCACTCCGCCTCATAATCATGGGGTCAAAGTGAAGACGCACACATGAGCATTATGCCACAAAGCTGTTCTGGTTCAATTTAAAATGTCGAGCCGTGCAGCAAAGTCCAGTACTTCACCACGGCTTCTCAGCGTTGCTTGATCTTTCTCTACAACCGGAGATGGTGCTCCCACGCACGACCGAGGAGGCGTGTAAGTTAATCTTTGATCAAAGTGCTTCTTACTTCTTCTTGCTTGTTATAGTTAGGACCTACTTTCCATAGGAAATCTACAACATTCTATGTGGAATAACTTTGGCACCGGTGGACCAATCTTCGTGAATTTCTCCAAGAATGTCCTGCTTGGTTCCGCTCCTTCCCTGAAAGTTTGGGGGTGATTCATTAAGTGGGGGCTGAGAAAAAAGGGGGGTCCCAAAACGTGTTTTCCCCATGCAATTTTCCATAGGGACCTTTAGCCAGGGCTACAGCCCGAACGGCCAAACGGAATTACACGAAATTTGGCAGAGAGGTAGAGTTCTGTTCGCAGATTGTGTTTTTTGTTAAATAGTGTAAATCCATTCAGTAGTTTCTGAGAAAACTGCAAGTAAAATCATAGCGATATCTAGAGATGGAGTTGCACGCGTACGGAAATCTGTTCAATTACGAGCGCGAGCTGCATGCTGATTGGCTGTGAACTGTCTGTCAACACTCAAAACCAGGAAGTGTTGGCGGCCATCTTGTGCATCGCTAGAACCGAGTCACAAGAAAATAGTAAAGCAAAGTTGAGAAATAAGGGAAGGGGGAAGGCTAGAAACATTCTGACCCTCTAGGCTCAGGGGGTCGTACTTGGATATTTAGGCTCTATTTTTTTATTTATTTTTTTAAAGGAAAATCGAGTTGTACGCGTTTGGAAATACGTACAATTACGAGCAAGACCTGCATGCTGATTAGTTGTCAATACTCAAAAACAGAAATGTTGGCAGCCATCTTGTTTATCGCGAGAGCCGAGTCACAAGAAAACAGTAAAACAAAGTTGAGATATAAGGGAAGGGGGCAGGGTAGAAACATTCTGATACAAAAGGGGATGGCGATGGATTAAACCCAGATCAGTTGACTGGGGGTGAGTGTTTGATTTGCTCAAACGCTCTGTCCATCATCCCCTTTTGTATCGCTTTGTTCGCCCTAAGTTGGCAGGGTATGCTCAGACGTGAGTCCCTTGCTCACTTGGCCACTGGATTCAAGATAGCCTGGCTGATGAGGATTATGAATCTGAAACCGGTCCCAGGATGCTTGTTTCCGGTCCAGGGAAGACATGGCTTGGCAGTTCGGGCTGGACTGTTCCCATGAGTCAGACTGATTTGCATATGGCCATGTCTGAACTGGGGTGGCTGAGTGAGCTAAAGAATGGTGATGAATTAAACCTAGATCAGTTGACTGGGGTGAGTGTTTGATTTGCTCAAACGCTCCGTCCATCATCCCCTTTTGTATGCCTAGAAACATTCTGACCCTATAGTCTTGGTCAGGGGGGTGGTACATGGATCTTTAGGCTCAATGTTTATTTAAAAAAAAAATGGCGGGGTACTCGTGCAGTACTTGTACGCGGTGGAAAAGGTGAAAAAAAACGAGAAGTCTGTTTTGTTAATTAGGTCCCGGGGGGGCAAATTACGGGGGCAATTTGTAGAGCTATATTTCTATGACAGTATGTAAAACTTTCTGGTTTTTTTTGCTGCATCAGTTGTACTCTCTACGCATGCACAGCCTTGTTTGCAAGTGCACTTTTTTTTCTTTTTCTTCAAGTTTGCCAAGCAAACCTCTCCTGATTTTAAGTGTTAAATTTGTCGCTTTCTTTTCCTGGGTCATGTGTGTTATCCGGTGCTATACTTTTGTAATATATTAATAAACATATTGTATGCATATTTATTTGAAATGTAGTGTCGAGGCGCCAAACGTTGATTACATACTCCGTCCAACCGCCATTTCAGTAGTTTTCCTCTGTTATTTTTATTATACATGTTACTTTCATTTTACCCTGCATATATTTTCTCTGTGATCGATGAAATTTCGTGCCACAGATACCACGGTGTTTGTCCTTGGCCTCCGATCTTATTAGAGTTGGTCACACGTATACCTAGAAACTAATTTGAAGAACGTAAGGCACAGGCATTACAACACGTGTTGGTCAACAAAAAAACATTATTAAGATTATGCATTTATCATGTGTGGTAAATGCATACTAGTTGTAAAAGCATGAGTGGAAAAGCGATATGCATGCTAATGGTTTTGTGGTGACAATCACGCGTGCTTATGAACCGGGTCTGGGCGTGGTGGAGTTTAGGGTACCAGGCAGAGGGGCACGCAGCTGCACTCATACAATATAGAAGTAATAAAGGATTTTTAAATCTTAAAAAAAATTATTCCATAATTATCCTAGATTAAGTCTTCTGTTAGTATGTTCATTAAGTACATGAATATAAGTTTTTAAACAATTAAAAACATTTGCGTCTTTTTTGAACGGGGCGCCGTACATGACATCACATGGAAGCTTTGATGCGACGCGTAACCTCGAAGCGTATTTGCAGAGAATGATTAGCAGTATAAACTATGGTGTGATCACTCTCTCACTGTCAAATCAGAGCACAGGGCGCGCTATGAGAATGGTTAGAAGTGGTCACTCATTGGAGATCCAATTCAGGTGTGTGGCTTATCCACAGTATCATAACGTTATTTTTTAATGAATGAATGATTACCCATTTCTATAGCGCATGGTTACCCTGAGGCATCCCAGCGCTTAACCTCGTTAAGTTTGAGGTTTGCATGAAATACTATGCTATAGGCAGATATGGATGTTTTGGCAGCGCTTATGTCCATGAAGCTTGGTTATTACCATTTACATATAGGTGCCTGAGGGAGGGAAAAGACGTCTATGTGAATGGCGAGGATTGCACAATAGTACCAGATCACTCCTTAATTTGTAGACACATACAATTGCATGGCTCTTGTATACAAGATGCGCCTGATTTTGACTGAGTTTTGAAAGGTAGTCCGACACCTGCTATCATAACAACGTTCAGTTTACTGGAAACTGGAGTTATTTTCTTTGAAATAATGGAGATTGTTGAGCAATGTTAGCAGGCATCGCTTACATGATTACGGTAACTGAGGGTGTGGTTTGATTAAAAAAAAGTTCTGTTAACTCCTCTGCATGGGACGCTGGATGTTTCCATCTGGCTGTCGATTTCGACCTTGAAAGCAGAGTCAACCAAATGAGTCGTATAAGAGTGCTATTGTCTCAAAAAGAGGTCGCTCTTATATCTGGTACAGAAACATTTGCCCTTTATGTAGCAAACACCCGCACAGAAGTGCATGATTTATTAAATACAGACATGCTCTTGAATTTAGAGGAGTTAATTTACAGTATCTTTAATGTGTCCTTTACTACGGGGTTACCTTAGTTTTTTAAAGTTAGAAGCAGTGGCCTTGTGACTTCTGTAGAAAGTATATTTGGTGTCTTTTTGGGATTTTTTTCATTCGATTTTTCCAGCATCTTTGGTGGATTGCGCTTAATACTCGCATTAGTTGTCGGTGTGCTTTTATTAATTTGTTTACATAAATATGGATGCACATCCTGCAGCAGATGATAATATGTCCCGGCTGTTGCTGCTCCGCAACCGAATGCTTAGTTACTATGGAGCGCTGCCTCTTGCAACGTTGAGTGCAGCTTATGGATTAACGTTTCGATATTCCTTTTTCACATGCGTTGAACCTGTCTTCCATTGCCTGAGCTGCGATTTCAACTGGCCCTAGATTTCTGTCTCTGCAGTACAGTGTCTCCCAACGCGGATTATGACCAGCTGATGAGCCCCTTAGTGGTTCATGACTTGCTCTGTTCTGGCAGCGGGATTATGGCCTTAGCAGCGACAAATGGAATAATGGGACGTTGGAATGTTTTTGCAGTGACGCTTGAGTTCTTGGCACGCAGTTACATTGAAGATGACCCGAGTTTTCCTCCGATGGTGATAGAGTCTCCGGTTGTTGAGGAACATGTATGTTCATTCTCACTATTGAATTGGATGGCTGAAATGTTTTCAGATGAGAACAATGACTTCCTCTTGGATGCTGTTGCTACATTCTGTGCCTTCACGCTGTTGGATTAAGACTCTTTGATTTTTCTACGTATTCTTTATTATTTAGTTACTGTTTTCTATCAAAGAGCGAATAAATTTTTTGGGGAAATGTGAACTTGACTCTGCTTTTTAGGCTTGGACTCTGCGTTCCTAATTCGCCCACGTTTATATCACATGCTTTGATCAAGAAAGGGTGCCGTGGGGCTGAGCGTTGCACTCACAGCCTGTTAAGTTAGCATGGGTTTATTAGAAGCTTACATGCTATTTTTGCTTTCCTGCTCTGCTTTGCACACAACACGTACTTGTGATATTGTTTAGAGAAGGCTGAGTATTTTGCTTTATATGAGAATAATTTGGTATGCTAGATTTGTAAACTGCCTCGCTAGTTTTGTGTGTATAGTGAGAGCATGGAACATTAAGGTTATCTTGAATACTGTGTGTGTTATTCAGAATGATCCTCGCATGTTCGAGCCATAATACATATGGAGCTGTGGGCACCTCTGATACTTGCGCGTTTCATAATCCATTGTGGAGGCAAAGTTACAGACAGTTGGAGAACATTCGTATCTTGACAGTTTGTCGAGCACTGAATGTGATCCACTACTGCAGAGTATCAGAGGTATGGGGGTGCCCATTTAATCCTATGAGACTTTCTGTAGTTATAAACTAATCTGCTAGGTAGGGATGGTGAAATGTAGGTATTTTTAAATTTGTTTACCTTTAGCATTATAGGATGCTTTTTGCGTTTGTATTTCATAGAATAGTAACAATGCTGACAACCTTGTTTCTGATAATATATTTGGTTGTATTTTCTATGGTACTGTGCATGAGATTATGGCGTTAGAAATAAAAATTTCAAAGTTGCATGTGTCTTTATTTACATCTTGCTTTTGACTGGTGGAAGAGTATATTGAAAGAGTGTTTTTGTTATCCACTTCACTTCATGTAATCTAAGTCGCATGTTCTGGGTTGACTAGTTTTTTGTGTTTTTGCTCTAGGGTGGAGAACCAATGAGTGACTGATTGCTAGTTTGGTAGGGGGTTTGTGTAGTAAGGTGGGTTTTGGTACACCGTAATCCACTGAGGTCCTAAGTCTTCATGCACAGTTTTGTGTATGAGCAGAATTCCTGGAATACTAGTTACAACAAAAAGGCACAATAAAGGGCTTGCACTTTGAATATGAATATAAAATAGAAGAATAGTTGATAATCACAGCTAAGGAATGCAGCAATTAGATGTGTGTATGTGTGGATGATGTGTAGATTGAGTAGAAGATGAAAAACGTGAAAAATAAGAAAGGTTGAAGAGACGCAAACTACCCACTGCATTGTCAGTGAAGTGGATCTTTGGATTTCCAGGTCATTACACAGATAGGGTGTTGGATTCCGCAGTGGGAGCAAGAGAAACTAGTACAACAACTAAGGAAGAAAGCTAGAGCATAAAGTACACACACTTGGGCAGATTAACAAGGTCTTAGGAAAAATGATGCAAAAGTGGCGCAAAGGGGCTTGTAAACCTGCCACAGTGTGTGGTAGAAAAGACGCAAGAAAGGACAGAAGTGTGCAAATTACCCACTGCTATTCACGGGTAGTAGTTACCAAGAATGCTGAATAGAGGGCCTGCAATTTAAATTTGAATTAAAGAAGAATAATTGATAAGCTTAGGCAAGAATGGTAGCAAGTAGGTGTGTGTATTTGTGGTTGTTGTGTTGATTGAGTGGGAGATGACTTAGGTGAACAATTAGAGAGGTTGCAGAGATGCAAACTTTCAATTTCTTTGTAAAGGAAGTGGGTGTTTAGTTTTCCAGTGCATATATATATATTCACTGCAAAAAAAACATATGTTTCAGGCACGTCATAGTTAGGAATTAGCATTTAAAAAACCTTAGAAATTCACTGAAAAAACCATAGGTTTCAGCCACGTTATAGTTAGGAATTAGCATTTAAAAAACCTTAGAAATTCGCTGAAAAAACCATAGGTTTCACCCATGTTATAGTTAGCTGGACATTTCTCCCACACAAAACCATTGAAATTCCTCCGTTATAATTAGTTCAGCTAACTATAACTCGCGCGCCCGCAATGCACTGCTGATGACGTCACATATTACATCACTCATGACATGGTCAGTGACATCACTCATCACATAACTGATGACATCTCAAATGACATCACTGATGACCTCACTGATGACATCATCCTTGTGAAAGAGTGGCAGACCTCCTCTCACCCTAATATAACCTTTGATACACACATTCAAAAATAGAAATAAAATTTTACAAAAAATGGAGATACCAATACCAGTTACAACAACCTATTAGGTAATTCCCACATCTACATACACATCCACTCATTCAGCAACAGTTCTATATAGTCACCCCTACATGTACTCACTCATCATATGTACTCATACACCTATACATCCTCTTACACACACATACTCACACATGCAAATAAACTATCAATCATCCATTTACTTGCATATACAGCTATACACATACCACTACACTTACTTCTACAGAAACGTACACATACTTACTCTCTTAAACAATCACTTATAGAAACACATACTTATTTATGCAGGAACTCCTCCAAGCTCTCACTCTCACATATACTTACTTATATACATCAATACTCACATATACTAGTTTAAAACATATGTAGTTACTCATAAAGACACTATTGAGACAGTGATTCACTCACTAACACACCCATACACACACTCCTCCACCCATACAGTCCTGCACACATTCTGTCTACAAAAAACACATACAAACAGTGAGTCAGTCATTCATGCATCTGTGTGCTAAGTAATACCCCCCACCAAACCATACAGAGACTCATTCTGATACTCAAAAAAACAACTAATAACCCATATAGACACTCATGTAGGTACTCACCAACCCATGCAGTCACTTATATACAAAGTGAGACATTGATACAGATATTTACATATTTAAACATTACTCGCTAATACATGTATTCACTAAGGTATACTTAATCAGTCAGCTATACAATCAATTTTACAAAAAAAACATCCATTTACACACTTATTTACCCATTTATTCTTCCATCAACCTTTAGATATACATATTTAAAAAATATTTATTTTCAGAAAGACACACATTCACTGGATGATGTCATCAGTGAGGTCATCAGTGATGTCATTTGAGATGTCATCAGTGATGTGATGAGTGATGTCACTGACCATGTCATGAGTGATGTAATATGTGACGTCATCAGCAGTGCATTGCGGGCGCTCGAGTTATAGTTAGCTGAACTAACCATAATGGGGGAATTTCAATGGTTTTGAATGAGAGAAATGTTCAACTAACTATAACACCCCTAAAACCTATAGTTTTTTGAGTGAATTTCAAAGGTTTTTTAAAAGCTAATTCCTAACTATATAAGACCTGAAACCTATGTTTTTTTCAGTAAATTTGCAAGGTTTTTTAAATGCTAATTCCTAACTATATAAGGCCTGAAACCTACGGTTTTTTCAGTGAATTTGCAAGGTTTTTTAAATGCTATTTCCTAACTATATAAGGCCTGAATCCTATGGTTTTTTCAGTGAATTTGCAAGGTTTTTTAAATGCTAATTCCTAACTATATAAGGCCTGAAACTTATGGTTTTTTAATTGAATTTGCAAGGCTTTTTAAATGCTAATTCCTAACTATATAAGGCCTGAAACCTATGGTTTTTTCATTGAATTTCGACAGTTTTTTAAATGACAATTTTTAAATGTATTAATTTGTTTGTTTTTTATACTGATTTACTACATTTTTGCAGGCAGGTGTTCAGAGGGCACGCCCCTTTTTTACAACACTCTGCAGCGCAACCGCTGGTGCGTTTGCAGAGGAGGTACTAATTCCCCTTGCATACTGGGGGTCCCTGGGGGGCAACTAGCCCACCAGGAGCCTCCAGTATAAGCCAGGGGGCTGCATTGCAGAGAGGTGTAATGAGGCCACACCCTTTTTTACACCTCTCTGCAACGCAGCCCTGGGCATGTTTGCAGAGGGGGATCTAATTCCCCTTGCATACTGGGGGTCCCTGGGGGCCTACTAGCCCACCTGGAACCTGCAGTATGCACCAGGGGGCTGCATTTCAGAGAGGTGTAATGAGACAACACACACTTTTTTACACCTCTCTGCAGTGCAGCCCCTGGCGTGTTTGCAGAGTAGGAACTAATTCCCCTTGCATACTGGGGGTCCCTGGGGGCCAACTAGCCCACCAGGAACCTCCAGTATGCGCCAAAGGTCTGAGTTGCTTTGCCCCGGGGATGGCGGTCCCCAAGGAAGTGTGGGGCGGAATGCGGACACCCCACACTTCTTTATCACTATGCCCCTGCGATTTGGTCCCCCCGAGGGTAATTTCTTAAAAAACAGACCAGGTTTTTAAAAAAAAAGAATTTGGTCCTTTTTTGTCCTTGTGGGACCACCTGGGCAGGCCTACGGTGTCAGGGTGTATCTACCCTGCCCCCTTTTTGTGTTCTTCACGTTTGTTTTTTTGCTTTCTTTTGCCTTTGTCTATCGAGCACAAGATGGATGCCAACACTTCCTGGTTAGAAGTGTTGACAGCCAATGAGCATCCAGCTTTCTCGGGAAGGCATGCTGATTGGCTGCCACTGTCTGTCAACACTAGCACAAGATGGATGCCAACACTTCCTGGTTAGAAGTGTTGACAGCCAATGAGCATGCAGCTTTCTCGGGAAGGCATGCTGATTGGCTGCCACTGTCTGTCAACACTCCAAACCAGGAAGTGTTGGCAGCCATCTTGTGCCTCGGTAGAACCAAGGCACAAGAAAGCAGTGAAACAAAGGTGCAAAACACGCAATGGGTGCATGGTAGAAGCAAACTGACCCCCTAGGCCTGCTCAGGGGGTCCCACAAGGACCCCCCAGGCCCCCAAAATTATTTTTTTCAAAAATCGCAGGGTACGCGCACGGTACGCATACCCCGTGATTTAAATTTTTTTTTTTTTAATATGGGTCTGGGGGTCCTTGTGGGACCCCTGAGCAAGCCTAGGGGGTCAGGGTGTTTCTACCCTGCCCCCTTTTTGAGTTCAACACGTTTGTTTTTCTGCTTTCCTGTGCCTCAGTCTACCGAGGCACAAGATGGCTGCCAACACTTTCCGGTTTGGAGTGTTGACAGACAGTTGACAGCCAATAAGCATTCAGCTTGTGCTCGGAAAGGTACAGAGTACAGTAAGCTTACAGTACTATTACAGTAAGCTGCTATAGATATATACATTTTTTCTCTTTTGATTTTCTCAGAACTACTGGAGGGATTTACACCATTAAAACAAAAGGCCCTACTGCATACCAGTCCCTACCATTTTGCCAAGTTTGGTGTAATTCCGTTCAGCAGTTCGGGCAGTAGCCATGTCTAATCGTCCTATGGAAATTAACATGGGGAAAACACGTTTTGGGACCCCCCTTTTTTCTCGGCCCCCGCTTGTCGAATCCCCCTGACACTTTCAGGGAAGGAGCGGAGCGTAACGGGCCATCTTCTTTGAGAAATTCACAAAGATTCATCCACCGGCGCAAAAGTTATTCCCAATAGAATGTTGCAGATTTCCTATGGAAACTAGTTCCTAACTATATATACCTACTGGCGACCACTAGTAGGTAATAAATATATATATATATATATATATGTATATGAGCATTCCAATGCAACTTGTGGTGAACTCTATACATATACATTGCAAGTGCAAAATTAATGACATTCCACTAGTGCATACAAGTTTCAAATAGCAGCAAATGGAGAAAGTGCAAGATACATACAGTACAGAATAGTCAGAAGGCTAAAGATATAGTTATATAAAACCCCGCTATAACCAGCTAAAACCATGTAAAACCAGGAAAGATCTGGTGGAATCCATGTAAAACCAAGTAAAACTAGGTTAAAACCGGCGAAAAACCGGGCCCTAAAAAACTAAAATCTAAAAGCCACTTGTGAGGGATACAGAACATCACTAAAAAATCAGAACATCAATCTAACGGAAGTTATGTAAGTCTTCCCCTATGTTAAGACCATTCGGCATTCTAGTTTCCAATGTTAAAATATACTGGGACTCTAACTGCCAAAGTTTTCTTTCTCTATTGCCTCCTCTGAGTGACTTGGGTACTGAGTCAATTACAAGTAACTCAAGTCATTAAGATTGTTCTTATGTTCAAGTTTAAAATGGCAAGCGACTGGTAACTAGAGTCAGAGTTGACTACCGCTCAGAGATGTTGCAGTGTACGATTGAATACTTTATTTAGTGCTGCCCACATATTTTAAGTGGCATGTGCATTCCAATACGTATTCTGCAAATTCCTTTTTGCAAGTAATCATCCCTTTGATCTTAATAGGTCTAGACTCAAAAGCTGTTGAATATTCAGTAGTATTCTTACCAAACTTGCACACTCTGCATGAACTGCATTTGTAGAAACCTGTCCTTTTTGATAACCAATTGCCAGAGACTCAAACTTCTGGGTTAGTTTTAACAAGTGCATCCCTCGTCGAGGGAGCACGTCTAAATTTCAAAGATGGACTTTCTGGTAAAATTTGAGACAACGTTAGATTAGTCAATACTGTAGGCCAGTTTTTGAGTATGATTTTTCCTTACATTTTTTTCCTAGCTACTATAGGTGGTTATCAATCTTACTGTATCATTCATTTCAGACCGATTACCTAACATCTCAGAAACAGTGGAGGTGATATTGGTAGTAGTGTTTGTAAACATTCCTCTCTAGAGTGGCTATTGGCCCTTACCAAAGCAGCCCTTAGATCTTTTGTTTTGTAACCGCGAGCACTGATTTTTTGAGACCTTCTGTCTGACAACTTTGAAAATCTGTTTCAGAACTGCAGATTCTCCTTTTCCTTAAAAACTCTCCATACGGAATGCTTTTGATAAGATGTTTCGGTGGGAGCTGCTTACATGCAGTACAGAATTGCCAGCAGTACTTTTTCTGTGAAGTTTTGTATTGAAAACATATTTCTCAACATAAAGTACAACATCTAGAAATTGAACACATTAGTTGCTTATGTGGGCAGTAAATTTATTGTTGACACAGACATCGTCTATAAATCACCACCAATGAAGTATGTTGTCATCATACAGTTTCTTACGGGTGGTCCTGAGGACATGCTCCTCCCACCAGCCAACGTGGAGACATGCATTGCTGGGAGAGAAACATGCCTTAACCGCCACTCTACATAGCTGTTGATGAACTTCTTTGTTGAATATAAAATAATTATTCATAAGACATAGCTCAATCATTCTTAAAAGCATCACATTGCGTTGGTATAATTCAATATTGCATTTGCTCAAAAAATGTTTCACTGCTTCCAACTCATCGGAGTGGTGGATACTTGTGTAGAGGGAACAAATGTCCAGTACAATAAACAGACACTCCTCATTCCATGTAACATTTTGTAATTTGCACAAAAAGTGACCTGTGTCTCTAATATAGGAAGGAAGATTTTCCACAAAGGCTGGTAAAAAGTAATCCACATATTTTGATATTGGTTCTAGAATACTTTTCTGGGATAATAGTATTGGTCTCCCAGGAACAGGTTAACATTTTTGTTCATTTTTGGGGAAAAATGCTATAATCGGGTCATCTTTCTTTAAAAAGCAATATTCATTCTTATTGAGTAATCCTGTTCTTTTCCATTGAGCTAGTTCCTTGAAAAAAAGATCTTTAATCATCTTAAGGTCATTGAAGGAGGCTTACCTGTAGCAGGATGTGTCATTCAAATGGTATTCCGCTTCCTCCAAATAAAGAGTCCTCGGCAATAACACGATGTTGCCCCCTTTATCGGCTTTATTGATGATCACATTTCCGTTGTCTTCTAGGTTACGCATTAGGTTGGTGTATTGTTTTTCTGAGTATTTTATATGTTTCAATTTGTTCAATAATTTATGGTGACCTTTTTTTAGATCTTCAATGACGCAGTCACTGAAAGTATCAATTGCTTCTTTTGGCATGCAGGGGATGAAGGTCGAAGGTGGACAAAAAGGAATTGGAGAGGACTCAAGCAACTGGTCAACACCCCCACCCACCACACCGGCCACACGCTTGATCCCGTCTTCTCATCCAGCAAGCACATCACCTTCAGCCACTCCACCGGACTCCACTGGACCGACCACAGCTGTGTCCACTTCAGCTTCAGAAGAACCACAATCCACCACCACCCGCAACAGGTTCCTCACAGAAGCTGGAGCAAGATCACCGCCGACCAGCTCACCACCTTCCTCAGCCAGAACCCACCCGCCAGCACAACGGACCCCAGCGAAGCAGCCCTCAACTTCACCCAGTGGCTAACCGCCTGCGCCGACGACCTCGCACCACTGAAGAACCCTCCCAGCAGACCCAGAAGCAAGAAAGTCTCCTGGTTCACCAACGAACTCAAGGACTCCAAGAAGACCTGCCGCACCCTTGAGAAAACTTGGCTCTTCGACCAGACCACCGACAACATGACTGCCCTCAAACACGCCACCCGCAAGCACCACCAGCTCATCCGCACCACCAAGAAGAAATCACTGAAGGAACGACTGGACAACAACGCCCATGACAGCAAGGAACTCTTCACCATCGTCAAGGAGTTCTCCAACCCCAGCACCGGCAACAACGACATCAATCCCTCACAAGATCTCTGCGACTCTCTCGCCTCGTTCTTCCACCGCAAGATTGCAGACATCCACAACAGTTTCGGCGCACCATCCACGCACCCAACCTTCGAACCAACGCCCCCCCACTGCCACCCTCAGCACCTGGACCACGGTGACCCCCGAAGACACAGCCCGCACGATGAACACCATATTCTCCGGATCTCCGACCGACCCCTGCCCCCACCACGTCTTCAACAAGGCCGACTCCACCATCGCACCCCAACTCCGAGACGTCATCAACACCCCCTTCGACACCGCCACCTTCCCAGAGAACTGGAAACACGCTGAGCTCAGCGCCCTACTGAAGAAACCTACAGCGGACTCCACCGACCTCAAAAACTTCCGCCCCATCTCGCTCCTTCCTTTTCCTGCCAAAGTAATCGAGAAGATCGTCAACAGACAGCTTGCCACCTTCCTCGAGATGAACGGATCCCTTGACCCCTCGCAGTCCGGTTTCAGAGCCAACCACAGCACCGAGACCGCCCTCATCGCAGCCACCGACAACATCCGAGCCCTGCTCGACAACGGGGAAACAGCGGCACTCGTCCTCCTGGACCTCTCCGCAGCGTTCGACACTGTCTGCCACCGCACCCTAATTCAGTGCCTCAGCAACATCGGCATCCAAGAGAAGGCACTGGAGTGGATCGTCTCGTTCCTCGCCGGAAGAACACATAGAGTCCACCTCCCCCCGTTTCGATCCGAGGCCACCGAAGTCATCTGCGGCGTTCCGCAAGGTTCATCACTCAGCCCCACCCTCTTCAACGTCTACATGAGACCTCTTGCCGCCATCGCACGCCAACACAACCTCAACATCATCTCCTAAGCCGACGACACCCAGCTGATCCTCTCCCTCACCAGAGACCCCGACACCGCCAGAACCAGCCTACACGAAGGGATGAAAGACGTTGCCGAGTGGATGAAGGACAGCCGCCTGAAACTGAATTCAGACAAGACTGAAGTCCTCATCCTGGGACCATCGCCCTCCGCCTGGGACGACTCCTGGTGGCCCCCAGCCCTGGGCACCGCTCCCAAACCAACAGACCACGCACGCAACCTGGGCTTCATCCTGGACTCCTCCCTCTCGATGACCAGACAATTCAACGCCGTCTTCTCATCATGCTTTCACACCCTACGAATGCTTCGCAAGATCTTCCGATGGATCCCAACCGAAACCAGGAAGACGGTCACCCAGGCCCTTGTCACCAGCCGATTGGACTACGGAAACACCCTCTGCGCCGGAACCACAGCCAAGCTACAGAAAAGACTCCAACGCATCCAGAACGCCTCCGCCCGACTCATCCTGGACATCCCCCGACGCAGCCACATCTCCGGCCACCTGAGGACCTGCACTGGCTCCCCGTCAACAAAAGGATCATGTTCAGGCTCCTCACCCACGCACACAAGTCTCTCCATGACCTGGGCCCCAAGTACCTCAACGACCGCCTGACCTTCTACACGCCCACCCGCCAGCTACGGTCCACTAGCCTCGCCCTCGCCACCGTACCACGCATCCGAAGAGCAACCGCCGGAGGCAGATCCTTCTCCTACCTGGCGGCCAAGACATGGACCTCCCTCCCCATCCACCTTCGGCTGACCCAGGACCATGTCGCCCTCAGGAGACAACTCAAGACCTGGCTGTTCGAGCTGTAGCAGACCCCCTCCCCCAAGCGCCTTGAGACCCTTCCGGGTGAGTAGTGCGCTATACAAGTGTTATGATTGATTGATTGATTGATTGATTGAGAGGGACTGTTTTTGCGAAATCCCATTTGTCGAAGCTCTTCTTGTGTGGAACTAATGATGTTTTCTTCATTTCAGGCCAACAAATGTATCGTTTTTAATGCATTTATTATTTGAAGGGAAGCGCTGGTTATTCTGTGTGGCACACTGAGTGATGCAGCTTAGGTTGCCTTACTGTGTTTGAGAAGCTTGAGTTTGCATATAAATTTGAAAACATCAACTCGAGTTTGCACATTTTTGAAACAATTCACTGGACAAAATGACAACCGCAGAGACAGCAATTGAGTTTCTGTAGTAGTGAGCTCTAGGTCAGAGAGGTTGATGACTGTATTGTCTGAATTATTAGGGTAGTACATTGTTGGGGGCCGCCTCTTTGCTTTCCCCCCTCTCCATCTGTTGTTGCCTCCTGAGCTTACACCTTTGCTTCCTGGGTTGGTTCCTCCATTGGTTTTCTTCGTAGGATTTCGTGGCCACAATGTTTGGCGGCGGTCCTTGATTAAAAAACCCAATTCCTCTGATGGCGAAAAATTTGTCTGCACTTTTGCTAGCAAGCTGCTTGACGAGCTATCCTCCAAATAAGTACTATTGCCTGCAGAGCTCATGTCTGTATCTGATAGTTGAACGTCTTGCTGACACGCCGGGACATATGACAACAATAATTAGTGATTGGGTGAAGTTAATTGGGATACTCCCCTTGCATGATAAAGCTAAAAGACATACTTGCATACTATGAGACATAAAATCAAATCAAGAACCTAAAATGATTTGATTTGCAGGCTAGTAACGTGCCATATATATATTGGCATTGGAACCTTGTAGTTGGTCACAACAGAAGAAATCACACCAAATAATAAAATTGATTTAACAAGTATTATATGTATAAAACAGCGTTTGACTAAAATCCTATTACAAAAAAGCGTTTTCCTCTGATAAGTCTCATAAAAGCAGAATCAATTAAATTAAACATCCAGAATACATTCTAAGATTCAAAATTTGATGTCAACATAATTAGCTCATTAAACAAAGGGAAGTACACTCATTTAATCACTCACTTATACAGTCAGTCACACACGTACTAAATCCTCCATCCAGACACTTGTACACCCACTCATTCTATAATACACTTTGGCATATATATAAAACATTTAAACTTTATAGAAACACACAGTCATTGGATGATGTAATCAGTGATGTTATTTGAGATGTCATCACTGATGTCATTCACAGGTAACTCACACCCCCACCAGGAGCAGCCTGCTAGCTGCTCAGCCCTCTCACCAACTGTCACACCTCATCCAGTCACCCAGGCATTCTAGTGAAGATCCACTCACCAACATTCAATACAGTGTAGACACACACAGGCTGAGCAGCTAGAGTGTAGAAACATAGGGAACTCACATCATGTAAAAACACTACAGGGAGCTGCTGACAGGCAGCTCCCCATTGTGCAAGAGCAATCGTCTTTGGTTTTTGGAAGTGAGAGTAGGCATGCTCCCGCCCTACAAGGGCTCCATTCACATATCCCCGGGGAGGTGGTGGTCCCCAGGGCTGGGGGTCCGTAACAAACCCCCACAATATTATAATCAATGACCCAGGGAGGTGGTGGTCCCTGAGGCAGTGTGGGGGGTCTCCATCCCCCCACAATAATTACTTTCAAAGCCCAGGGGAGGCACAGTCCCACGGCTTGGGGGGCCCATGAGGTCCCCCTCTCTAATTTGAAGAAACCCCCGGGAAGGTGGCAGTCCCCAGGTGTGGGATGGGGCGCAAGGCCCACCCAACCTTTTTGCTTAATGCCCCCGGGAGGTGGCAGTCCCCATGGCTGAGGGGGCCACATTATAAATGATGCCCCGGTGGCATAATTTTACACTCCCCCAGGACCTGGCCCACCCGAGGGCCTAAATACAAGAAGCGCAGGAGGCCGCGCTTCTTTTTTTTAATTTCTTGACCTGATTCGCAACCCCAGCGTCAATTCAGCCGTTTTTATTAAATGCTGTTTTTGGCCCTGGGGTTCCTTGTGGGACCTCTTGAGCAGTCCTAAAGCATCAGGGTGTTTGTACCCTTCCCCCTTTTCTTGTGTTTCACCTTCTTATTTACTCTTTTCTTGTGACTCGGTTACCGTGTCACAAGATGGCTGCCAACACTTCCTGGTTTGGAGTGTTGGCAGCCAATCAGAGCGAAGCTCATGCCCAGGAAGATTTGCGGACCCTCCTTAGTGCTCAGATATCAAAACATTCCTTTTATTTTTCTAATTTCTCAGGAACTGCTGAACGGATTTACATCATTTAGAAGAAAGGGCTCTTTCTGAACCAAGACCTACCTTTTTGCCAAATTTGGTGTAATTCCATTCAGCAGTTCGGGCTGTAGATTTGTCTAAAGTTCGTATGGAAATTAACATGGGGAAAACGCATTTTGGGACCCCCTTTTTTCTCGACACCTGCTTGCCGAATCACCCAGAAATTTTCAAGACGAATTTCGTGAAGATTCATCAACCAGCGCCAAAGATATTGTCAAAAGAAAAAACGCTCTTTCAATAGAAATGAGGTCCTAACTATAACTACCTACGGGTGACCGCCAGTAATCTATATATATATATATATATATGTATATATATATATACATATATATACACACATATATATACATATATATATACATACATATGGAACTATGGTTTACAGATGGATAAGTGCATCCTAAAGCTTGTGGCATTTGTGGAACTTTGTGTAAATACGTGGCAGCCCTGCCGAGGGGATTGCACTACCGCGTTATCATGCAGCGGGCTGACTGCTTCCTACAAAGGGAGCCGGTTCGGTCCATCTGTTGGGCAGTATTTGTTTGAGCAACGCAGTTTACAGTACATATGGAGCCCACTAATGGCTGAATTGAAGTTTTTATGAACTGAGTTGGCATCCTGAGTTTTACGATGAACTTTGGTAGTACTGAAGACTACGATTCCCATGATGCAAAGTGGTTATTATGCGGAGCCCCACCTGTGGGCAATAAAAGGTACTTGTGACATCACTTGTAGTCTCTTGCCATTTGAATTTGCTGCTGCTCAGACCTGTGAACAAGGACGTATGAAATGTCTGAAACGCGTAAGGTGAATAAATTATACCTGTGTACCAGATGACTGCGCTGCTGCCATATGGAACTATGGTTTACAGATGGATAAGAGCATCCTAAAGCTTGTGGCATTTGTGGAACTTTGTGTAAATATGCGGCAGCCCTGCCGTGGGGATTGCACTACCGCGTTATCATGCAGCGGGCTGACTGCTTCCAACAAAGGGAGCCGGTTCGGTCCATCTGTTGGGCAGTATTTGTTTGAGCAACGCAGTTTACAGTACATATGGAGCCCACTAATGGCTGAATTGAAGTTTTTATGAACTGAGTTTGCATCTTGAGTTTTACGATGAACTTTGGCAGTAATGAAGACTACGATTCCCATGATGCAATGTGATTATTATGCGGAGCCCCACCTGTGGGCAATAAAAGGTACTTGTGACATCACTCGTAGTCTCTTGCCATTTGAATTTGCTGCTGCTCAGACCTGTGAACAAGGACGTATGAAATGTCTGAAACGCGTAAGGTGAATAAATTATACCTGTGTACCAGATGACTGCGCTGCTGCCGTATGGAACTATGGTTTACAGATGGATAAGTGCATCCTAAAGCTTGTGGCATTTGTGGAACTTTATATACATACATATATATATATATGTATATATATATATATATGTATATATATATAAACACAGAATTGCAGCTGGTCCCTTGCCTCTGTGTCGGCGGGCTCACGGCAGGGGTAGCCACCCCCTTTAATTAAACACACTCCACCAGCTTATTCCTCCCTTCGGTATCAGAAAGATCAACACAGGAGCCGTGGCCTCTGTTCGTGGTGCAGTTTATTGCAGATACAACGTCCAAGACGTATCTGCAATAAACTGCACCACGAACAGAGGCCACGGCTCCTGTGTTGTTCTTTCTGATACCGAAGGGAGGAATACGCTGGTGGAGTGTGTTTAATGTATATATATATATATATATATATCCATACTAATATAATAAAGAGGGAGCCCAAACCATTGAGGCGGGTAATCTCAGGAACCACAGCACCTATCACAACACCCAATACAGCGTTGAAAAGGGCACTTGCAGCAGAAGGACATAGGCTATGCAGATGCCCACCATATACATTTAAAAGGTAAAAAAACTGTGCCAGCAAAGTAGTCCCTTGTGGGCGTGTCTGCGTTGTGCTGTGGGCGTGTGCTGGGGGCGTGTGTTATGTTCCGCCCTTCATGCCATGTCTCATATCGTGTGCTAATCCCACCCTGCTCCCTTTAAATACCCTTGCACCCCATAATCATAACCCACCCTTACTCCTTTATATACCCCAACACCCTTAAACACTAACCCATCTTAACCCTATAAATATACCATGTACCTTAAAACCGAAACCTATCCCTAAACCCTAAATATACCCCTGTACCCCAAAACCCAAACCTACCCCTGAACCCTAAAAATAACCCTGTACTCCAAAACCCAAACCTAGCCCTGAATCCTTAAAATACCCCTGTACCCCAAAACCCATACCTAGCTCTGAACCCTAAAAATACCCCGATACCCCAAAACCAAAACCTAGCCCTGAACCCTTAAAATACCCCTGTACCCCAAAACCCAAACCTACCCCTGAACCCTAAAAATACCCCTGTACCCTAAAACCCAAACCTAGCCCTGAACCCTAAAAATACCCCTTTACCCCAAAACCAGAACCTAGCCCTGAACCCTTAAAATACCCCTGTACCCCAAAACCCAAACCTACCCCTGAACGCTAAAAATACCCCTATACCCCAAAACCAAAACCTAGCCCTGAACCCTAAAAATACCCCTGTACCCCAAAACCCATACCTATCCCTATACCCTAAAACTACCCCTGTACCCCATAACCCAAAACTATATCTGAACCCCTAAAATACCCAAATACCCCAAAACATATACCTCAGTACCCCAAAACATACACCCCTATACCCATACTTGCCTTATCCAAACATTTAAAAAAAAATATGCTTTTACCATTTATGCATATACAACGAATTTTGTTGTAAATGTATGCGTGGTAAAAGCATATAAAATGTAATGCCATGCATTATAATGGCATTGCGGAGTCATGGTACTTTCGAAATGAAAGTATGCAGACTGATGGTATGCGGAAAGAAAGTTGCGGAATAATGGGTGTTTACCCTCCCCCGGTAAGTACATTGGTGGCACGGCGGCCGACATCTCCAGCAACATACTCATATTTTTTCACCACCCATTTGAAAAATGCAAAGGTCTCTCTCATTGATGGCCAGCAATGACACTCTTTTAGACACACCTCCTGCCACAAGTTCTGGAATTGCGAACTTTAGAACTGGGGAGCTACGTTCAAATCGCAGCATCAGCTCAACATCCTGTGATTCCAGGCAAATCGCTTTGTCTTCCCTTGCCTACCACAAATGAATGTGTTCTTCTGTAATGTAAATTGTGCTCATGCCATGTTGTTGAGTTTGCGCTATATATTGCAAGAAAAAATAAAGTAGGGAAACTCGAGTTCACACACTACTGAACGCGCACTCCTAAGTGCATCAGCAGTGCACTGTGAATCGGAGCGTTTCACAGGCCTGTCACAGATAAGAAATGCTATCCAAACGAAATCCTACAAAACAATATACTACTGGCCGGCAGCAATACATACCCGGACAACGTTGGGACGGGCTGCCAGTATATATATATAATAAAGAGAGAGCCCAAACCTTTGAGGCGGGTAATCTCAGGAACCACAGCACCAATCACAACACCCAATACAGTGTTGGAAAGGGCAGTAGCAGCAGAAGGACATAGACTATGCAGACGCCAACCATATACCTTTAAAAGGTAAAAGAACCGTGCCAGCAAAGTAGTCCCTTGTGGAAGTGTCTGCGTTGTGCTGTGGGCGTGTGCTGGGGGCATGACAAACGCTGGGGGCGTGTGGTACGTTCCGCCCTTCATGCCATGTCTCATATCATGTGCGGTGAGCGTGTGCTGGGGGCGTGGGCATGTGCGGGGCGCGGGATTACGGAAAAAAAACGAGAGTTGTGCCCAATATTTCATTGTTTTTTCTTCCCAGGTTCTGTGCATTCCAGCTCCGGGTGTCCACCCTGCTCCCTTTAAATACCCCTACACCCCATATTCATAACACACCCGTACTCCTTAAAATACCCCAACACCCTTAAACACTAACCCATCTTAACCCTTTGAAGATACCCTGCACCCAAAAACCCAAACCTATCCCTAAACCCTAAAAATACCCCTGTACCCCAAAACCCAAACCTAGCCCTGAACCCTATAAATACCCCTGTACCTCAAAACCCAAACCTACCCCTGAACCCTAGAAATAACCCTGTACCCCAAAACCCAAACCTAGCCCTGAACCATTAAAATTCCCCTGTACCCCAAAACCCAAACCTACCCCTGAACCCTAAAAATACCCATGTACTCCAAAACCCAAACCTAGCCCTGAACCATAAAAATAAACCTGTACCCCAAAACCCAAACCTACCCTGAACCCTAAAATACCCCTGTACCCCAAAACCCAAACCTAGCCCTGAACCCTAAAAATACCCCTGTACCCCAAAACCCAAAACTAGCCCTGAACCCTTAAAATACCCCTGTACCCCAAAACCTTCCCTATACCCGATAGCACTGACCCTCCCCGTGTGACATACACACCGGAGCCAGGTAGTCCTCCAGGTAAGGGGAAGGACAGTTGATCGGGGAAGGTTGTTGTGAAGACACCCCTCTCGGTCTGGTCTAAGACTTCGGATGACTTCAAGGCACAACAATTTTCTGGAAACACAAGAACACTTGTTTAGCACTACAAGGGGGAAGATGCCACAGTTGTTGCTTATGTATATATATAACCAAGTATTCACTTACTGATAACCACCGCTTGAAACAGCCTGAAGTCTGGGAAAGGTGACGACTCAAGATCAAGCGGAAGGTGGGCTGTTAACTCACAGCTCAATCCAAGGAAAGAAGTAAGTTTAAGTGAATAGCACCGAGTAGTTAGATTCACTACCGGTGGGAAGATTTGCTCAGTGTCTAAATAGTTCAACTATCCTCAGGAATTGATCCGAAAGAAAAGTAGAAAACTACACTATGCTAGCACGGCCGTGCTAAATTGTCATGTGTCTGGATTCTACTTACGGGAATTAAACAAAATGTCTTGGTGTCCTCAGCGGGAAGGAAAGCGTCCGCGCACACCCAACACTTGGCGTCCTCAGCGGGAAGGAAAGCGTCCGCGTGCATCCAACACTCCGCGTCCTCAGCGGGAAGGAAAGCGTCCACGCACATCCAACACTCGTAACTCAAGGAAAGCTAGTTCCAAACACGATCGTAAAACCGGAAGGATTGACAAGCACCCGGTGATGGGAAAAGAGTGTTTTTATACACTCCCAGAGGGCGTGGACCGTTTCGCCAGGCCTCAGGGCTTTCTGGGAGATGTAGTGCTGCAGCGGTATTTCCTTATACTACCTCTCCAGCTATGGGTAATCGCTACAGAACCCCCTCTCGAGGATCGCCGACCCGGCGGTCGACCCGGCTTCCCTGGATTCTGTAGATGAAACTGAGCTACCAATTCGGGGCAGTGAAGATTCTGCTCTGGTTCCCATGTTCTCTCCTCAACCCCAAATCCTTTCCAACCAACCAAATACTGCACTCTGCCCCGATGGATCAGTGAATCCAACAACTCTTCTACCTCATATTCCTCCAATCCCTCCACCAACACCGGGGAAGGATGAACGGGTAATCTAGTGTCCATGGGACAAGGCAGGAGTAGGGAGACGTGAAAAACGGGGTGGATCCTCCAGTTCTGGGGAATAGACAATTTCAGTGCCACAGGGTTGATGACCTCCTCAACACTATAGGGACCTATGTATCTGGGTTTTAGTTTGTTAATACCCCGGAGATGAATGTTTTTAGTGGAAAGCCATACCTTGTCCCCCACCTGGTAGACCGGCTCAGGAGTGCGTTTCTTGTCGGCGTAGCGTTTCTGCGAGGCCTGAGCGTCCGCCAAGTGGCGCTTCGCATCTATCCGTACAGCATGAAGATGCGCATGATGTTCTTCAATAACGGGCAGGTTGGTTGATACTGGCCAATCGAATGGAAGAATGTTCGGATGATACCCAAGAAGGCAAAAGAAAGGGAAACAACCCAGAGTGGAGTGGTCAGAGTTATTATACGTGAATTCCGCTAGCCATAAGAGGGTGACCCAATCCGTCGAGTTTTGCAAAGTGAAGCAACGCAGATATTGCTCGATAGTCTGGTTGAGCCTCTCCGTTTTGCAATCTGTCTGCGGGTGGTAACTTGTAGAGAGCCTGACATCAATGGCTAAAGATTCACAAAGGGCTTTCCAAAAACGGGATGTGAATTGAGCCCCTCTGTCGGTAATGAAGACTCTCGGAATGCCATGTGCCCTGATGAGATGCTGCAATATAACCATGGCCAGTTCCGCGGATGTGGGTAGACCCTCCAAAGGTACAAAATTACCCATTTTGGTCAAGTGATCCACAATCACCAGTACAGTCGTTTTTCCGTGACATAATGGCATTTCCACGATGAAGTCCATTGAAACCGTATGCCAAGGTTTAGGGGGTACAGGAATGGGACATAGCAGATCCGTAGGTCTGGTGTGTTTGGCTTTACTTTGGGTGCACACTGAACAGTTCCTTACGTATTTCTTGATATCATTTCGTAAGGTAGGCCACCAGAATGATCGCTCTATGGTAGCGATAGTTTTGTACACCCCCCAATGTCCACCTAACACAGAATCATGTGCCCAATTGAGCACCTGCATTTGCAACCCAGGGTCCGGCACATACAAGGCCTGGCGGTAGTACAGGAGTTCATCTGTTTGTGACCGCCATTGGGGTTCTTCTTGAAGCCATGTTTGGACATCGACATCCGTTAAAGCCACTCTTATATCCTCGATAAAATCTGTGGAGGTGAGCAAAGCAATGGTGTTTTCGGGAAAGGACTTTTCAGGCAGGATGTATGATGGTTCCACGGGGACTTCTGACTGGGTCTCTTGAATGTCTTGATTCCTGGAGAGGGCATCGGCTTTTTCATTTTGAGGGCCGGGACAATACTTGATGACAAAATCCTAATCTGAGAAAAAGAGAGTCCATCTCAATTGCCGCGGAGTGAGAGCCTTTGCTGTTTTCAAGAATAACAAGTTCCGATAGTCAGTGAAGATTTCGATGGTATGTCGTGCTCCTAGCAGGTAATGTCGCCATTCCTCACAACCCCTCTTGATGGCAAGCAGCTCCTTGTCGGTCATAGAATAATTGATTTCACTAGGACTGAGTTTCTTTGAGTAGAATGCCACCGGGTGGATTTGTCCTGTTTCAGGGTGGCGTTGCGAGAGCACCCCCCCAAGGCATACTGGGATGCATCGGTTTCCAAAATGAACGGAAGTTGGGCATCAGGATGCCGCAATATGGGGGCCTGGGTGAACCTGTCTTTGAGGATACAGAAAGACTGTTCCGCTTCCTCACCCCACTTGAAGGGAACGTTTTTCCTTAACAGATTGGAAATGGGGTGGATGATTTCAGAGAAGTCTTTGATAAAACGTCTATAATAATTCGCAAAGCCGAGGAAACTCTGCACCGATTTCACGTCTTGTGGGGTTTTCCAATTCGTGATGGCCTCGACCTTCCCACTTTCCATCTGAAAGCCATTGGCATTGATCACGTATCCCAGGAAGGAGACTTCTGTTGCGTGGAAGAGGCACTTTTCCAGTTTGGCGAACAGCTGGTGTTGTTGCAGACGACTTAGAACCTCCTTGACATGCTGTTCGTGTTCTTGGAGAGTACTTGAATACACAAGGATGTCGTCTATGTACACCATACACATGGTATCCAGAAGGCCCCTGAGCACTTCGTCCATAAAAAATTGGAATGCCGCAGGGGCGTTGCATAATCCAAAGGGCATGACGTTGTACTCGAATAAGCCGAACTTCGTTCTGAACGCGGTCTTCCACTCATCGCCCTTCTTTACTCGGACCAGATGATAGGCCCCCCTTAGATCTAACTTGGTGAAGTAACGAGCGCCCTTTATCTGGTCCATCATGACTGGAATCAATGGAAGTGGGTATCTATTCTTCACCGTGATGTTATTCAAGGCCCTGTAGTCGATGCAGGGTCTCAACTCTGCACAGTCCTTCTTCGGGATGAAAAACAGGGGCGAAGAAGCAGGCGATGTGGAATGGCTGATGAATCCAGTAGCTAAATTCTCCTCAATGTAGTTCTGTAGATATGCGTTTTCATGTTCTGTCAGGGCATACACACGACTACACGGAATAGCTGCACCAGGGAGGAGTTCGATGCAGCAATCGTAGACCCTATGTGGGGGTAAACCGGTAGCCTTCTGTTTGTCGAACAGGGAACGAAATTCATTGTAAATCTCTGGTAGACTGGAAGTACTGCATAGGTGTTTCTCTGCACATGCCACAGCCAGGTGGCGAATACTAGGACACTCTTCCTCTCCAGCTGTCAAAGAAAAAGGGTCGTGACAATATTCCATACAATAGGAGGAGGTTAATGCGACTGTGCGAGCGGAGCAACTCACCACAGGATCGTGTAGCGTTAGCCATGGCATTCCTAATATCAGGCGAAACTGAGGAGCAGCAATTAAATCGAACTGGATATATTCCGTGTGTTCTCCATGCTGCATTCGCAAAGGGATTGTGTGTTTTATCACAGGCTCAGATGACAAGGTGGATCCATCCACAGCCTTCACATGTTCTGGTTCCTCTTACTTCTCCCACGATATCCCAAGGGAGTTTGCGTAATCAATGTCCATGTAATTACCTGTGGCTCCTGAATCTAACAGCGCATCCATCTGCGCGACGTTATCCCTCGTTGTCCACAGGGACACAGGCAGGTTCATATGAGCAACAGCAGGCGTCATGGTATTGGCAAGTAATGAGGAGATCATTGTTGGTCCCAGGTCCATCCCAGAGATCTCAACCTGGTTTGGACGTTCTAATTTTCCGACGTCTCTCTCGTTCCCAGAACAGCCGATTTTCGTGGTGCTGGATTCCTCTCCGATTGTGGGGCTCTTGCCCGACACTCTCTGATGAAGTGTCCCCCTTTGCCACAATACAGGCATAGTTTCATTTTCCGCCGTCGCTCTCCTTCCTCAGAAGTCAGAGGACCTCGGATACCCCTGATCTGCATGGGCTCAGTACCATCAGTACTTTTGGCACTGTCTTCCTGCGGGAGTTTGAGTTTAGGATACCATTCACGTCCATCACCCCTGCTCCGATCTCCTCTTCTCTCCAACAGCCTATGATCCAATTGTACCATTAGGTCGATGAGTTCCTCACAAGTCGATGGCAGTTGGACTACCTGGGACAAGACGTCCTTCAATTCACTCCTTAGGCCTTGATAGAACAGCGAGGTCCTTTTTTCTTGTGGCCAATCAGTTTCGGCTAGGAGCCGGTTAAATGATGTGATGTACGACAATAAATCCTGTGACCCCTGTCGCAATGTCAGGAGCTCCTTATCCAATGATAACATGTGGGTCTTTCAATCAAACAGTTTCCTTAAGGCAGAACAGAAATCGGGGAACTGGTGCAGAACGGGATCGTTCTTTTCCATTAGAGGGATAGTCCAGCTTGCAGCATTTCCACCCATGTACGACATCATGAATGCTGTTTTGGCTGCGTCATCCTGAAACACAGAAGGTTTACACAAAAAGTGGAGGCGGCACTGGTTTAGGAATGTTTCGAATTTCTTGGGATCTCCGTAGAACCTCTCAGTGGGAGCCAAAGGAATACCAGTTTTCTGAATTACGTGCACCGTCGGAGAGTGGTCCGCGGAGGATGAAGGTATGGCTGTAGGAGAAAAGAACCCACCCCCAGCTGCCATAGGGGTTGTAGGCTGTGATATGGTTTGTACTGGAGGGGGGAGCGTGGCTTCTCTAATAAAAGACCCTGCCCCGGGATTCTTTCGTGACATGCCAGCGACTTCTCTACGCATGGTGTTCATATCTTTTCTGAGCTCTTGGTTCTCAACTCGGGAAGCATGCACTTCCTGCTGCAGTAAGCTAAAACCTTCAAGCAACGAGGTTAAAGTCGCACTCGTATCCATGGTCCAGGCTAGTCTTCTTCCTTGGGCTTGTCAATCTGTCAAGGTTAGCAGCAGACGAGTAATCCAAGTGAAGAACACACAAGCCATTAACCTGAGGTGTCTAGCCAGCGGCGACCACGGCGAGATGATAGTCTTCCCTATACCCGATAGCACTGACCCTCCCCGTGTGACATACACACCGGAGACAGGTAGTCCTCCAGGTAAGGGGAAGGATAGTTGATCGGGGAAGGTTGTTGTGAAGACACCCCTCTCGGTCTGGTCTAAGACTTCGGATGACTTCAAGGCACAACAATTTTCTGGAAACACAAGAACACTTGTTTAGCACTACAAGGGGGAAGATGCCACAGTTGTTGCTTATGTATATATATAACCAAGTATTCACTTACTGATAACCACCGCTTGAAACAGCCTGAAGTCTGGGAAAGGTTACGACTCAAGATCAAGCGGAAGGTGGGCTGTTAACTCACAGCTCAATCCAAGGAAAGAAGTAAGCCTAAGTGAATAGCACCGAGTAGTTAGATTCACTACTGGTGGGAAGATTTGCTCAGTGTCTAAATAGTTCAACTATCCTCAGGAATTGATCCGAAAGAAAAGTAGAAAACTACACTATGCTAGCACGGCCGTGCTAAATTGTCATGTGTCTGGATTCTACTTACGGGACTTAAACAAAATGTCTCGGTGTCCTCAGCGGGAAGAAAAGCGTCCGCGCACACCCAACACTCGGCGTCCTCAGGGGGAAGGAAAGCGTCCGCGCACATTCAACACTCGGCGTCCTCAGCGGGAAGGAAAGCGTCCGCGCACATCCAAAACTCGTAACTCAAGGAAAGCTAGTTCCAAACACGATCGTAAAACCGGAAGGATTGACAAGCACCCGGTGATGGGAAAAGAGTGTTCTTATACACTCCCAGAGGGCGTGGACCGTTTCGCCAGGCCCCAGGGATTTCTGGGAGATGTAGTGCTGCAGCGGTATTTCCTTATACTACCTCTCCAGCTATGGGTAATCGCTACAAAACCTACCCCAGAACCCTCAAAATACTCCTATACCCCAACACCCAAACCTAGCCCTGAACCTTAAAAATAACCCTGTACCCCAAAACCCATACCTATCCCTAAACCCTAAAACTACTCCTGTACCCCATAACCCAAAACTATATATGAACCCTTAAAATACCCAACACCCCAAAACATATACCTCAGTACCCCAAAACATATACCCCTATACCCATACTTACCTTATCCAAACATTTAAAAAAACATGCTTTTACCATTCATGCATTTACAACGAATTTCGGAATAATGGGTGTTTACCCTCCCCCGGTAAGTACATTGGTGGCACGGCGGCCCACATCTCCAGCAACATACTCATATTTTTTCACCACCGATTTGAAAAATGCACAGGTCTCTCTCATTGAGGGCCAGCACCGACATACACTTTTAGACACACC
This sequence comes from Lissotriton vulgaris, assembly GCF_964263255.1. Taxonomy (NCBI): domain Eukaryota; kingdom Metazoa; phylum Chordata; class Amphibia; order Caudata; family Salamandridae; genus Lissotriton; species Lissotriton vulgaris. Next base: position 292,186,689 of record NC_141697.1, on the reverse strand, counting down.
TCCCGCCACAAGTTCTAGAATTGCGAACTTTAGAGCTGGGGAGCTACGTTTGAATCTCGGCATCAGCTCAACATCCTGTGATTCCAGGCAAATCGCTTTCTCTCCCTGTGCCTACCACAAATGAATGTGTTCTTCTGTAATGTAAATTGTGCTCATGCCATGTTGTCTCGTTCGCGCTATATAATATTGCATGGAAAAATTAAGTAGGGAAACTCGAGTTCACACACTACTGAACGCGCACTCTTAAGTGCATCAGCAGTACACTGTGAATCGGAGCGTTTCACAGGCCTGTCATAGATAAGAAATGCTATCAAAACGAAATCCTACAAAACAATGTACTACTTGCCGGCAGCAATTCATACCCGGACAACGTCGGGACGGGCTGCTAGTATATATATATATATATATATATATATATATATATATATATATATATATATATATATATATATATATATATATATATATATATATATATATTCACTGAAAAAACCATAGGTTATAGACCATATATAGTTAGGGATTAGCATTTACAAAACCTTATTTTACTTGCACAAAACCATTGAAATTCCATATATAGTTAGTTGCACTAACTATATATCGCGCACCCGCAATCCACTGCTAATGATGTCACATATTACATCATTCATGACATGGTCAGTGACATCACTGATGACATCACTGATGACATCTCAAATGACATCACTGATGACATCACTGATGACATCTCAAATGACATCACTGAGGACATCACTGATGACAACACCCAGTGACTGTATGTTTCTGTAAAGTTAAAATATGTCTTACATATTGAAAAATGAGTGGATGTATAAGTGTCTGGATGAAGGATTTAGTAGGTGCATGACTGACTGTATGAGAGAATGATTAAATGTGTCTCACTGAGTGCATGGGTTAGTGACTAAACTGTCTTAATTTGTGCATCATTATATATGTTGTTCTGAAAACTGCTGCATGTTTAAATCAGTAGCTATATGTGTAACTATATGGGTTATTGAATGGTTGCCCAAGTATTTGTATGGGAGACTGAGTATGTGTGTGGGTGGCTGGGAGGTGTATGACTCTGTGCATAGATGTGTGAGCAGTTGATTCACTAAATGTATGGGTTCAAAAGTGCATGTGGAAACAGCTGTATGGACAGTTGACTGTGTGCATGAGTGTATTGGTTAGTGAATGGATATCTCAGTGCTACATGTCAAAGTAAGTACATATGTAAAACACAGTCCATGTGAGAGTTGACATATATAAATAACTGTGCATAAGAGCCAGTGAATGTGTGAGTGGCTGTATGGATCATTGTGAACTTGTATCAGGGATTGTATAAGACAGTAAATATGTGTTAGTATATGTTTGAATAAGTAAGGTGTGTATAACTGTATAGTTGAGGAAATGGAGGTGTGATTGATTGTTTGCATAACTGACTAGGTGTGTGAGTAACTCCATGGATAAGTGACAGTCTGTGAGTGTCTGTTTATACTGATTGTATCTAAGGTTATATTAGAGTCTGAAGATGTTCATTGTATTATCACATAAATGATATCATCAGTGATGTGATCAGTGATGTCATTTGAGATGTCATCAGTGATGTCATCAGTGATGTCATTTGAGATGTCATCAGTGATGTCATCAGTGATGTCACTGACCATGTCATGAATGATGTAATATGTGACATCATTAGCAGTGGATTGCGGGTGCGCGATATATAGTTAGTGCAACTAACTATATATGGAATTTCAATGGTTTTGTGCAAGTAAAATAAGGTTTTGTAAATGCTAATCCCTAACTATATATGGTCTATAACCTATGGTTTTTTCAGTGAATTTTCAAGGTTTTGTAAATGCAAATTCCTAACTATATATGGTCTATAACCTATGGTTTTTTCAGTGAATTTCATTGGTTTTTTAAAAGCTAATATCTATAGCTGTAATATATATTCTTTATTACGTGACGTATCACATAGCCCGTGAGACGCCTCATGACGCATTGCATAACCGTGACGTATCGTCTCTGCAGCGCAAACAAAACCCGTAACGTAAGCGCGCCGGAGCACGCTTACAGATATATATATATTTTTTTAACCTTAATTAGACAAAATCCACACGTGCACATATCTTGAGGCCTTGCAAAGGCACATCAAACAAACAGTCCCTACAATTTTGCCAAGTTTGGTGGAAATCTACTCCTTTAAATTTTATTTTACTGTTTCTCTTGATTTTCCCCTTGTTACGCTTACCGGAACGCTACCCGGTATGCAAACAAACGCTCCAAAAACACAATATGTCAGACTCCCGTTACGCTGCCGGTTAGCTGCCCGGTTTTTTTGCCCCGTGGGGAACTTTAATAGCCCCCTCATCAATCCTAGGGGTTCAGGAGGGGTCTACCTTACCCCTTTCCTTCATTTACACCTTTTTTTTTTCCACCTCTTGTCTCTCGATCCCACCGAGAGACAAGATGGCGGCCGCTCCGGACTGTTTACAATGTTAACAGCCAATCAGCTTCTCCTCAGACTCCCGTTACGCTGCCGGTTAGCTGCCCAGTTAGCTGCCCGGTTCGCGTACCGGGACGGGCCTCTACGGCGAAAAATCGCATTTTTTTTTTTTTTTTTTTGCCCCGCGGGGCACTTTAATATCCCCCTTATCAATCCTAGGGGGTCAGGAGGGGTCTACCTTGCCCCCTTTCCTTCATTTCCCCCTTCGTTTTTCACCACCTCTTGTCTCTCGATCCTACAGAGAGACAAGATGGCAGCCGCTCCGGACTGTTTACAATGTTGACAGCCAATCAGCTACTCCTCAGACTCCCGTTACGCTGCCGGTTAGCTGTCCAGTTAGCTGCCCGGTTCGCGTACCGGGACGGGCCTCTACGGCAAAAAATCGCATTTTTTTTTTTTTTTTTGCCCCGCGGGGCACTTTAATATCCCCCTTATCAATCCTAGGGGGTCAGGAGGGGTCTACCTTGCCCCCTTTCCTTCATTTCCCCCTTCGTTTTTCACCACCTCTTGTCTCTCGATCCTACAGAGAGACAAGATGGCAGCCACTCCGGACTGTTTACAATGTTGACAGCCAATCAGCTACTCCTCAGACTCCCGTTACGCTGCCGGTTAGCTGCCCGGTTAGCTGCCCGGTTGGCGTACCAAGACGCGTCTCTACGGAGAAAAAATCTGAATTTTTTTTTTTTTTTTTTTTGCCCCGCGTGGCTCTATAATATCCCCCTCATCAATCCTAGGGGGTCAGAAGGGGTCTACCTTGCCCCCTTTCCTTCATTTCCCCCTTTGTTTTGGCCTCCTCTTGTCTCTCGATCCTACCGAGAGACAAGATGGCGGCCGCTCCGGACTGTTTAGAATGTTGACAGACACCGGAGAGCCAATCAGCTTCGCTTCGCAAAGCTCCGTTACGCGAAAAGTACGCGAACCGGAGCGCTGCCCGGAGCGCTGTTACAGATATATATCTTGTTTTGAACGTTAATTTCTCAAAATCCACTGGAGCACATATATTGAGACCTAGCAAAGGCACATCGGGCTAACAGTCCCTACAATTTTGCCAAGTTTCGTGCAAATCCATTCAGCCGTTCGAGCTAAAAGTGAGGCCGACCGCCCTATGGAAATTAACATGGGAAAAACGCGTTTTGGGACCCCCCTTTTTTCTCGGCCCCCCCTTGACGAACCCCCCCCCCAAATTTCAAGGGGCTGCTCAGAAACAAAATGTGCCATTTTCCTGAAAATTTCAGCCAATTCCGTCCACAAACGCCAAAGTTATTAGACATAGAATTTTCAAAAATCCCATAGAGAAAAAATCCTAACTATATATACCTACAGGCTATCGCCAGTAGGTAATATATATATATATATATATATATATATATATATATATATATATATATATATATATATATATATATATATATATATATATATATATATATATATATATATATATATATATATATATATATATATATATATATATATATATATATATATATGTCACACAAAATGCCCTGAAGCTTGGAAGCACACTCAAAGTCACTCGACCAGCCGGCTTCTTTACTTGCAGCCTGCGCTCTGTTCCACATTTAATTTAGATTGCCTTCGCGTTTCAGGGTTACCACGACCCCTTCTTCCTGGGCTAAATAAACAACAGCATTTCAACTTCTCATGCTTGCATTTCCGGTTTTAATCATTTGCAGGTAATGTATGCATGTTCACTATCATTACAATGCATGCTAGGACATAGGGTTCCTTTACTGAGTTCCAAATGCGTAGTCCGTAATTTTAAGTTCATTATTACCTATAGTAGGTTTGTGTCACAGTTTGGCAGGTTTCATTAAGCACCGAGTGACTTGCAGATCCAATTTTGATGAGTTCAAAGTTGCTGCCTCGCCAGCTGGTTGCAGGTTCCTTTCCGTCTGGCAATGGTGCTGCTTCCCACGGCCGGACCGCCATGTAGAAATGTGTCACACAAAATGCCATGAAGCTTGGAAGCACACTCGAAGTCACTCGACCATCCGGTTTCTTTACGTGCAGCCTGCGCTCTGTTCCACATTTAATTTAGATTGCCTACGCGTTTCAGGGTTACCATGACCCCTTCTTCCTGGGCCAAACAAACAACAGCATTTCAACTTCTCATGCTTGCATTTCCGGTTTTATTCATTTGCAGGTAACGTATGCATGTTCACTATCATTACAATGCTTGCTGAGACATAGGGTTCCTTTACTGAGTTCCAAATGCGCAGTCCGTAATTTTAAGCTCATTATTACCTATAGTAGGTTTGTGTCACAGTTTCGCAGGTTTCATTAAGCACCGAGTGACTTGCAGATCCAATTTTGATGAGTTCAAAGTTGCTGCCTCGCCAGCTGGTTGCAGGTTCCTTTCCGTCTGGCAATGGTGCTGCTTCCCACGGCCGAACCGCCGTGTAGAAATGTGTCACACAAAATGCCCTGAAGCTTGGAAGCACACTCGAAGTCACTCGACCATCCGGTTTCTTTACGTGCAGCCTGTGCTCTGTTCCACATTTAATTTAGATTGCCTACGCGTTTCAGCGTTACCACGACCCCTTCTTCCTGGGCTAAACAAACAACAGCATTTCAACTTCTCATGCTTGTATTTCCGGTTTTATTCATTTGCAGGTAACGTATGCATGTTCACTATCATTACAATGCATGCTGGGACATAGGGTTCCTTTACTGAGTTCCGAATGCGTCAGTGTTTAAAAAACAACTTTTTCATTTTTGACCACAGGATGTACTGTCAGGCCCGGGGGACCGTGATGGGAACCTGCTTCGCCCCTAGTTACGCTGGTCTTTACCTGGGCTGGTGGGAGGAGCAGGTGGCCAAAAACATCAGTGCCTTTTCCCAACAAGTGGTCCTCTGGGCCCGGCATATCGATGATATTTTCTGCATTTGGAGGGGTGACTGTTCGACAGCAGAAAACTTTGTGAAAGAACTTAATAACAACAATGGTGGCGAGCTGGTCCCAGGGTGCGGCGTGTCCAGGCGCTACCACAGAACATGCAGTTTCACTCAAAGTTGCCACCAAATGCGCCGGACTCTACAGGGGTTGGTGTTCTTTGGGACGCTGGTGGCTGCATCCCTAAACATTGCCACCTCTTCCATGTGCTAGGTACGGATACAACCTTAAAGAAATGTATTGATGAGTATCCTAGCATTACCTACAGAAGATGTCCAGCTTTGAAGGACATATTATGCAAAAGCAGTCTACCAAGTGATAAAAAGAAAACATCTATCCAAGGTTTCTTCAAATGCTTTTCTTGCAAGGCGTGCAAATCAAGCAGTAATTGCAAACAGATAAAACTTTCGTGTAACCAAAAACCATTTGTCATCTTAAAACACTTAAGTTGTAAATCAGAATTTTGTGTTTATGCCTTGATATGCCCTTGGAAATTCGTGTACATTGGAAGCACCATCAAACCAGTGAAGCTACGCGTACTAGAGCACATGCGAGCCATCACAAATAATGATAAACAGTATCCGATCGCTCGCCATTTCCTGAAACATCATAAGGGAAATGCGAATCTTCTACAATACTGTGCTCTAGATATGATCCCAGAGTCTGAAAGAGGGGGAAATAGAGAACAGGAACTGCGTAGACTGGAATCAAAATTAATCATAAAGTACGAAACCATGCAGCCAGGAGGGATTAATAAAGATGAAGAATTAGCAGTCCACCTAGGCTGATAATTGCACTGTGAATGGTATATAGAACCTTACCTTATGAAGAGAAAAATTATGCCGCCGTGTTGCTTCTGATAGTATGTTATTACATGTTTTTAATAGGTAATGTACCTTTTTATTGATACGCACAATTATTCACTTGTAGGAGACGGAGCACTTTGCCCTTCACGAAGAATTCCTGAGCTGTGTAAAGGAACGCTGAAGGAAATTATTGGTTTCAGCCCACATGGGCAGAATTGTATAGAATGTAGTATGTAAAAAAACTTTTTAAAAAAAAGTTATTATTGCCACAAAACCACGCCCGGACAATATCTCTTGAACGCCCACTTGGGCGCGACAAATGGAGGACTGAAATCTAAAATAAGATTGTCCATTTAATATATGGAGTTAAGTTTTGAGATTTTAACTAGTTTAAATCTCGAATTAAGAGACTCCACAAATTGGAGTAAGATTACAAATTTGCAATTTTTGTTTGTTTATTAAGCATGAAACTTGTGTTTTACAATTTAATTTAAGAGTGTGGTGGCAACAACTGGGTAAACTATAAACTGTTCCAACATGACAATTATGAAATGACAGAACGGACGGAATGTACTCCGTAGTCCTCTTTCTACTATAATGCACTATATCACGAAACATGCCGTAATGACAACTGACTCGTGACCAAGGAACCGGCTGGTTCCGAAATGCGTCGGGTGTTGTTTTGCCACAGCTTTTGAGAAAATAAATTGCTTCACTACAAATTGGGGCTCTGCGTTTTTCCTTTGAAACTCTAAGGATACTGTGCTGTGCTGATATATATATATATATATATTCACTGAAAAAACCATAGGTTATAGACCATATATAGTTAGGAATTCGCATTTACAAAACCTTATTTTACTCACACAAAACCATTGAAATTCCATATATAGTTAGTTGCACTAACTATATATCGCGCACCCGCAATCCACTGCTGATGATGTCACATATTACATCATTCATGACATGGTCAGTGACATCACTGATGACATCACTGATGACATCTCAAATGACATCACTGATGACATCTCAAATGACATCACTGATGACATCACTGATGACATCTCATTTGACATTACTGATCACATCACTGATGATATCATTCATGTGATAATACGATGAACCTCTTCAGACTCTAATATAACCTTAGATACAATCAGTGTAAACAGACACTCACAGACTGTCACTCATCCATGGAGTTACTCACACACCTAGTCAGTCATGCAAATAATCAATCACACCTCCATTTCCTCAACTATACAGTTATACAAACTTTACTTATTCAAACATATACTAACACATATTTACTCTCTTATACAATCCCTGATACAAGTTCACAATGATCCATACAGCCACTCACACATTCACTGGCTCTTATGCACAGATATTTATATATGTCAACTCTCACATGTACTGTGTTTTACATATGTACTTACTTTGACATGTAGCACTGAGATATCCATTCACTCACCAATACACTCATGCACACAGTCAACCGCCCATACAGCTGTTTCCACATGCACTTTTGAAACCATACATCTAGTGAATCAACTGCTCACACATCTATGCACAGAGTCATACACCTCCCAGCCACCCACACACACACTCAGTCTCCCATACAAATACTTGGGCAACCAATCAATAACCCATATAGTTACTCATATAGCTACTTATCAACACATGCAACAGTTTACAGAACAACAGACATAATGATGCACAAATTAAGACAGTTTAGTCTCTAACCCATGCACTCAGTGAGACACATTTAATCACTCACTCATACAGTCAGTCATGCACCTACTAAATCCTTCATCCAGACACTTATACATCCACTCATTCTTCAATATGTAAGACATATTTTAACTTTACAGAAACATACAGTCACTGGATGTTGTCATCAGTGATGTCATCAGTGATGTCATTTGAGATGTCATCAGTGATGTCATCAGTGATGTCACTGACCACGTCATGAATGATGTAATATGTGACATCATCAGCAGTGGATTGCGGGTGCGCGATATATAGTTAGTGCAACTAACTATATATGGAATTTCAATGGTTTTGTGTGAGTAAAATAAGGTTTTGTAAATGCGAATTCCTAACTATATATGGTCTATAACCTATGGTTTTTTCAGTGAATTTTCAAGGTTTTGTAAATGCTAATTCCTAACTATATATGGTCTATAACCTATGGTTTTTTCAGTGAATTTTCAAGGTTTTGTAAATGCTAATTCCTAACTATATATGGTCTATAACCTATGGGTTTTTTCAGTGAATATATATATATACATACATATATAAACATATATCATCTGTATATCTATATAAATACAAACATAAATGCATGCATACATATACTTATATGCATACAGATGCATGTTATTTACATGAAAGTTGAAAAAACACTAATAAAAGCAAAGCTAAAAAGCCACCTCATTACAAACAGAATGGCTTTAACTTAAACGAGGGCGAGATCTATTGCATTTTCAATGCTTGTTTACTTTGGTTCCATCAAGAAGGCATTCAGATGTGTCACACATTTGCCATAAATTCTGAATGTTAGCACTCTAGTTGCACATTAGATCACTGTAGTAAAGCTACTGCTCGCCAGGGACGTCTGCTGCTGGTATTCAAAGTGCATGTTTCAGTCTGCATGTCAGAATTTTTTTAATGAAATAGAAGAGGATTTGGGAAGTCACTCAAAATGATCCCTAATTTTTCTTTCTGAAGCACTAATCATACTTTCTATGGCAAAATTAACCCCCTCATGTTGTTCCTTTTTAAATTGAGTGTTTTCAGACTTACCACTTCATTCCAATCAAGATGGCTTCTGGTGTGCCATACTTTTGTCATAAGTAAGACTGTTAGCGCTCTAGTTGTTCTTTAGAACACTCTGGGACATTCTGTCATTGGGCTATACTTGGGGTACATCTGGGTGATATTTGGGCTACATTTAGGCTCTTTTGTCTCTGGTGGCCATCTTGGGAGACTGTATGTCAGAATTTTTTAATGAAATTGAAGAGGGTTTGAGAAGTCACTCAAAATGTGCCCTAGTTTTTCTTTCTGCAGCACTAATCATAATTCATATGGCAAAATATACCCCCTCATTTTGTTCCTTTTTAAATGAAATGTTTTAAGAGTTACCACTTTATTCCAATCAAGATGGCTTCAGGTGTGCCATACCTTTGTAATAAGTATGACTGTTAGCGCTCTAGTTGTTCTTTAGAACACTCTGGGACATTCTGTCATTGGGCTATACTTGGGCTACATTTGGGTGATATTTGGGCTACATTTGGGCTCTTTTGTCTCTGGTGGCCATTTTGGGAGACTGCATGTCAGAATTTTTTAATGAAATAGAAGAGGATTTGAAAAGTCACTCAAAATGTGCCCTAATTTTTCTTTCTGCAGCACTAATAATACCTTCTATTGCATAATATACCCCCTCATTTTGTTCCTTTTTAAATTAAATGTTTTAAGAGTTACCACTTTATTCCCATCACGATGGCTCCAGGTGTGCTATACCTTTGTAATAAGTAGGACTGTTAGCGCTCTAGTTGTTCTTTAGAACACTCTGGGACATTCTGTCATTGGGCTATACTTGGGCTACATCTGGGTGATATTTGGGCTACATTTGGGCTCTTGTGTCTCTGGTGGCCATTTTGGGAGACTGCATGTCAGAATGTTTTAATGAAATAGAAAAGGATTTGAAAAGTCACTCAAAATGTGCCCTAATTTTTCATTCTGCAGCACTAATCATACTTTCTATGGCAAAATATACCCCCTCATGTTGTTTCTTTTTAAATTAAATGTTTTAAGAGTTACCACTTTATTCCAATCAAGATGGCTTCAGGTGTGCCATACCTTTGTAATAAGTAGGACTGTTAGCGCTCTAGTTGTTCTTTAGAACACTCTGGGACATTCTGTCATTGGGCTATACTTGGGCTACATCTGGGTGATATTTGGGCTACATTTGGGCTCTTTTGACTCTGGTGGCCATTTTGGGAGACTGCATGTCAGAATGTTTTAATGAAATAGAAAAGGATTTGAGAAGTCACTCAAAATGTGCCCTAATTTTTCATTCTGCAGCACTAATCATACTTTCTATGGCAAAATATACCCCCTCTTGTTGTTTCTTTTTAAATTAAATGTTTTAAGAGTTACCACTTTATTCCAATCAAGATGGCTTCAGGTGTGCCATACCTTTGTAATAAGTAGGACTGTTAGCGCTCTAGTTGTTCTTTAGAACACTCTAGGAGGCTGCAGTAGAACACAAAGGAATCAACTGACAGTCTCTGTCCTTGTTGGATGTACATGTTTTACTGAGAATGTCAGACTTCATTTTCACATGACTGAGAAAGATAATGTGAATTTACTGAAAATATGCTTTCAGTTTAGCTTATAGATCCCCTTCCAAACCACTGTGGGAAAATCATGAGATATTAGTTTTCTTTCAAACAATATTCATGATATCACAGCAGAAGGTTTTTTCACATGGTAAAATCACCTTAGAACCCACCACAATTCCTAAAACGAGTATGGTACCATCAACAAATGATTTATAATGTAACTAAAGTCCTAAAACCCTCTATTAACTACAATGCTTTTTAATGAGGTGCTATCATGTATATTGGTCCCAAGATGGCTGCCAACACTTCTTGGATGAAGTGCTGACAGCCAATCAGATCAGATGTGTGGTTAGGCTCCGCCCAGATATATATCTTTTTTTGAACATAAATTACTCAAAATCCACTGGAGCACATATATTGAGACCTAGCAAAGGCACATCGGGCTAACAGTCCCTACAATTTTGCCAAGTTTCGTGCAAATCCATTCAGCCGTTCGAGCTAAAAGTGAGGCCAACCGCCCTATGGAAATTAACATGGGAAAAACGCGTTTTGGGACCCCCCTTTTTTCTCGGCCCCCCCCTTGATGAAACCCCCCCAAATTGTCAGGGGCTGCTCAGAAACAAAATGTTCCATTTTACTGAACATTTCAGCCAATTCCGTCCACAAACGCCAAAGTTATTAGACATAGAATTTGCAAAAATCCCATAGAGAAAAAATCCTAACTATATATACCTACTGGCGACCGCCAGTAGGTAATACATATATATATATATATATATATATATATATATATGTATTACCTACTGGCGGTCGCCAGTAGGTATATATAGTTAGGATTTTTTCCCTATGGGATTTCTGAAAATTCTATGCCTAATAACTTTGGCGTTTGTGGACGGAATTGGCTGAAATTTTCAGGAAAATGGCACATTTTGTTTCTGAGCAGCCCCTGAAAATTTGGTGGGGTTTCGTCAAGGGGGGGCTGAGAAAACAGGGGGGTCCCAAAACGCGTTTTTTGCATTGAGTTTTCCATAGGGCGGTTGGACTCACTTTTAGCCCGAACGGCTGAATGGATTTTCACGAAACTTGGCAAAATTGTAGGGACTGTTAGCCCGATGTGCCTTTGCTAGGTCTCAATATATGTGCTTCAGTGGATTTTGAGAAATTAACGTTTAAATCAGATATATATCTGTAACAGCGCTCCGGGCAGCGATCCGGTTAGCGAACCTTTCGCGTATCGGAACTTTGCGATGCGAAGGTGATTGGCCCTCCGGTGTCTGTCAACATTCTAAACAGTCCGGAGCGGCCGCCATCTTGTCTCTCGGTAGGATCGAGAGACAAGAGGAGGCCAAAACAAAGGGGGAAATTACCATAAGGGGGCATAGTAGATCCTCGTTGACCCCCTAGGTTTTATGTGGAGGTTTTAAAAGGGCCTAGGAGGGTCGAAAAATATAAAAAATTTTTTTTTTGCGTGGTAAGCGCCAAGTTCGCGAACCGGAAAGCGTTCTGGGCAGCGAACTTTATGGATAAAAGAATGAAAGACTTTTCTAATACTGTATGTTAATTATTTGTTGGTTTTGTTGATTATTTTTTAATTTTTTTATTTTTTAAGCAATTTTTTATTGTTGTGATTGTGTTTCAAAATTTAATAACATTTCTAACATTTAACTAGTTTATGAATTACATATAAAAATGATTAAAGACTCAAACAATTTTTTAATATTACATACAATTTTATTTTTCGGATTGTTTTTCGAAATTTAATACAACGTCTAGCATTTCACTGTCTGATATGTGTTCTTGTTCAGTGAACATAAGTTCAAACATTTGACCGTCATCATAATGAAGTAAATGATCCACTGATTCTACACATTGAACTAATTCATGGTCCCGTGATTCATCCATGAAATCTGAGTCATCATTGTCCGCAATAACTTTTTCTGTGTTGGTCTCCAGAACAATTTCGAAGGAAACATTCTGCTCACCTTCCATTTTATTGCTGTAATTTGCATAAAAAATAAATATATCAGTAGAGATAGGGCACTGTTGGGTTTAAGTTCAGACAGGCACTTGTGAGTTTATAACAGAGAAGTAATCTATGGGCACTGTATGGTTTCAGGCGTGAAGTAGTACTATTAAAAAGTGCCTGTGAAGAAGCCTAAGTAAATTCATAATTATACCACAGAAACCTAAATCAGTCCATAATTATAATAAAGAAGCCTTTCTCAATGTCTAACTCTTACAGAGGGATAGTATATAACTATCTGAAAAAGTTTACCATATTTACTTATAGTGCACAATATACTTCAGTTTTAAAAATAACAACTTACCTTTAGAAACAAGTTGATGTTATTAGTGATATTCTAAATGATATATACAACAACAAGTAGTAGTCAAAATGGCTGTGTTTCCTTCTCTCCCTTTATATATATACAGGTATATAACCAATCAAATGTCAGGTAATAAAAGTAGAAAAGGAAAGTAACATTTTCATTGGTTGTCAATTCCAACAATTCAGATGTGTTTTGTGAAGTAATTTACCTCACGGTATTTGGAGAGGTCTACAGGCTAAATGGCTAAATGGAATTTCAATGAAATTTGTGAGAATGGAAGGGATTGTTATGTAGTATGAGCTAATCTATATTTGGTGAGAGTGTCTCTAGTCGTTTTTCTGTAAATTACTTTCCCGCCTTTTTTTAGGACCGCTTTCCGGGAAGCGGCCCGGTTAGCGAACCTTAAGCGTCACGGGAGTCCACCATTTTGTGTTTCGGTCGCATTAAGATACAAGATGGAGGGCAAATAATGTTTAGAATGGGTAGAAGGGGTCATGGTAGACTTATCTTGACCCCCTAGGTTTTCTGAGCGTGGCTGAGGAGGCTTATATGTGCGGAAAAAAAAACTTTTTTTAAAAAAATTCCGCGAGGTTAGCTTTCGGTTAGCGAACCGGGTAGCGCTCCGGGGAGCGAATTTTGTGGAAAATTAGTGAAAAAAGTTAGAGAAAAATAATAATTGTGAGTGATCAGATGTAGGGTAGCTCTGAGAAGAGCTTTTGGGTTTATGGTACATTTAGGTACTTATAAGTAGGTACCAATGCACAGTCTTAAATTCAGAATGAAAATTCTGTTGCCCTCATCTGAGAAGTGAACTCCATCTCCTCTGTAGATATCTTGCATGTAGTAACGCAAGTTATTGTTGTACAGAGAGCCCATTCCATGGTCTCTCATGTAAGCTGAAACAGATTTGTTTACATGCTTCCTCGCTTTCTCAATTTGTGGACAAAATTGGTTGGACCACCTCCATTTCTGTCTTTGGCATATATTGGAATATACCAAGGCAGTTTGAGGAAAAAGTGCCATTAATTGCTCAAAGGTGTCCTTTAAAAGCATTTCCAGACCTACCCCTGTCAAAGTGCCCAAATCATTACCTCCACAGTGCACTATTAACAGGTCAGGTTTTGGCAAATGCATAAAGGTTTTCACCAATGGTATCAATTGGTGACATTTGATGAGCTAACGGAAAGCTTCCCGGTTCGCGAACTAGAAGCGAAGAAAAAAAAAATTAAAAAAAAAATTATCAACAAACATCTAAATATATTTTGGGATTTAAAGAAGAATACATTTTATAGCTACAGATGTTAGCTTTTAAAAAACCAATGAAATTCACAGAAAAAAACATAGGTTATAGACCATATATAGTTAGAAATTTGCATTTAAAAAACCATTGAAATTCAATGAAAAAACCATAGGTTATAGACCATATATAGTTAGGGATTTGCATTTACAAAACCTTATTTTACTCGCATAAAACCATTGAAATTCCATATATAGTTAGTTGCGCTAACTATATATCGCGCACCCGCAATCCACTGCTGATGATGTCACATATTACATCATTCATGACATGGTCAGTGACATCACTGATGACATCACTGATGACATCATCCAGTGTTTGTATGTTTCTGTAAAGTTAAAATATGTCTTACATATTGAAGAATGAGTGGATGTATAAGTGTCTGGATGAAGGATTTAGTAGGTGCATGACTGACTGTATGAGTGAGTGATTAAATGTGTCTCACTGAGTGCATGGGTTAGTGACTAAACTGTCTTAATTTGTGCATCATTATGTCTGTTGTTCTGTAAACTGTTGCATGTGTTGATAAGTAGCTATATGAGTAACTATATGGGTTATTGATTGGTTGCCCAAGTATTTGTATGGGAGACTGAGTGTGTGTGTGGGTGGCTGGGAGGTGTATGACTCTGTGCATAGATGTGTGAGCAGTTGATTCACTAGATGTATGGTTTCAAAAGTGCATGTGGAAACAGCTGTATGGGCGGTTGACTGTGTGCATGAGTGTATTGGTGAGTGAATGGATATCTCAGTGCTACATGTCAAAGTAAGTACATATGTAAAACACAGTACATGTGAGAGTTGACATATATAAATAACTGTGCATAAGAGCCAGTGAATGTGTGAGTGGCTGTATGGATCATTGTGAACTTGTATCAGGGATTGTATAAGAGAGTAAATATGTGTTAGTATATGTTTGAATAAGTAAAGTTTGTATAACTGTATAGTTGAGGAAATGGAGGTGTGATTGATTCTTTGCATGACTGACTAGGTGTGTGAGTAACTCCATGGATGAGTGACAGTCTGTGAGTGTCTGTTTACACTGATTGTATCTAAGGTTATATTAGAGTCTGAAGAGGTTCATCGTATTATCACATGAATGATATCATCAGTGATGTGATCAGTAATGTCAAATGAGATGTCATCAGTGATGTCATCAGTGATGTCATTTGAGATGTCATCAGTGATGTCATTTGAGATGTCATCAGTGATGTCATCAGTGATGTCACTGACCATGTCATGAATGATGTAATATGTGACATCATCAGCAGTGGATTGCGGGTGCGCGATATATAGTTAGCGCAACTAACTATATATGGAATTTCAATGGTTTTATGCGAGTAAAATAAGGTTTTGTAAATGCAAATCCCTAACTATATATGGTCTATAACCTATGGTTTTTTCATTGAATATATATATACATATATATATATTTATATATATATATACATATATATATATATATATATACATATATATATATATATATATATATATATATATATATATATATATATATATATATATATTTTTTTTTTTATTTTTTTTTATTTTTTTTTATTACCCACAACCTTTCTCATATTCACAGAGAGCCTGCACTTGTAAACTTGAAAATATCCACTGATTTCACTGAGCAACATCGTAAAGGGCCGCTTTTAAATGCATCAGGCAGCATGAAAATCCGGTTTAAGTAAGAGAAATGTGCCGGGTATATCTCAACCTTTCTCAATCTTGATAAACTGCCAATTTAAGTTGCTCATTATATACTTCCAGGGGTGAAGGTTCGATGCTGAGAGTCATTAGGCTCTCTTGGTGGGGACTTTTTCTGCCTTGCACTGAGCCTTCTTTTTCACCCTTGGGATTAAAAATGATCTCAGGAGCAGGGCACTGCAGAGGCATCAGCTGAGTGGAGGGAACTTCAGACTTACACTTTTTGGCGATTGAACTGCACAAGCCTGTGGTCGGAAGTTACAGCGATATTACTTCATCTGAGGAGCTGAACATTTGATTATATTAGGAGGCAAAATAAACTTTGCCGTAAATGTAACTAATTGCCATACTGGAAGCAGATGCTGGTAAGCGTGGGTAACTCAGAAACACTCAGAATTGCCAATCTGGTTGCTTTTCATGCTGAGACTGATAAGAAGTAATGTCCAGAGACAAAAAAGAACATATTTAAATAGAAATTAAATACTTCTAACTTTGCATACAGAGCAGCCTGGAGGCAATTGCTGTATATATATTTAACTATTTCAGGTTTAAATGTAAAATAATACTGCTTCCCGAACTGCAAATGTTATTTGATTATAACATTACAATATGCTTTATTTATGCTGCTGACGAACATTGGAATTTTCTTTTTGCATATCCAGCTTTGTGAAAGTATATAATAAGCAACATAAATCGGCAGTTATCAAGATTGAGAAAGGTTGAGATTCAGTTGAAACACGTTTCTTACTTAATCCGGATTTTCATGCTGCCAGATGCATTTAAAAGTGGACCTTTACTATGTTGCTCGGTGCAATAAACAAGTGGATATTTTCAAGCCTCCAAGTGTAGGCCCTCTGCGAATGTGAGAAAGGTTTTTTTTTCAGTGAATATATATAAAATGTATATTCAGTGAATATCTATCAATCTATAGATAGATAGATAGATAGATAGATAGATAGATATAGATAGATAGATAGATAGATAGATAGATAGATAGATAGATAGATAGATAGATAGATAGATAGATAGATAGATAGATAGATAGATAGATAGATAGATAAATAGATAGATATTCACTGAAAAAAACAATAGTCACAGGGCTGTTATAGTCAGGCTTAGATTCCAATCATACAAAACCAGTGAAATTCAGCAGTTTTAGTTGCCTGAACTAACTATAACTTATGCCCCCACAATGTTACTTATTGACCTCACATATTACATCACTCATGACATGGTCAGTGACACTATTGATGACTTCTCAAATGAGATCACTCATGACAACATCCAGTGATTGTGTGTCAAACATATATACTACGGTATCACAAAAGTTAAATTAGTTTACTTTGTGTACTACTAATGAGTGATTATATTTTAAAGTAGATTATGTGAGTGTCTCTGTAACAGTGTATCTCTCTGTGTGTGTGTGGCTGTACGGGTGTATATTGGGTGTGTGGGTAGCTCTATGGGTGAGTAAGTGGCTGTGTGAGTGTGAGTGAGTCAGTGGGTTTGTAAGTGGTGAATGGATATGTGAGTGGGTATGTAAGAGACTTTATAGATACGTGAGTGGTATATGAGTTTTGTATGGGTGAACGAGTGACTGTGTCTGTATGAGTAATTGAGTGTCTATGTAAGTGGCTGTATATGTGAGTGAGTGGGTGTGTAAGTGGCTCTGAATGGTGAATGAGAGGGTATATGAGTGGTTGTATGGGTGTGTGAATGGCGGTGTTAGTTGGTGTATGGGTGAGTGAGTTGGTGTGTGAGTGGCTGTATGGGTGAGTGAGTGGATGTGTGAGTGCCTGTAAGGGTAAGTAAGTGAGTGTGAGAAAAGCTCTTTGGGAGACCTTGTGGTTGTTTCAGTGACTGTTTAGGTGATTGAGTACATATGTTAGGATCTGTACGAGTGAGTGAGTGGGTGTGTGAGTGAGTGGGTGCATACGTATTTGAATGGGTTTGTGAATAGGTTTGTGAGTGGTTGTGTGGGTGTGTGAGTGGGTGTATGAATTGTTGCATGGGGCGTGAGTGGGTGTGTAAGTGGTTCTGTGGATGATGATATCAGTGATATCATCAGTGAAGTCATTAGTGATGTTATCAGTGATGTCACTGACCATATCATGAGTGATGTAATATGTGAGGTCGTAAGCAGTACATTGTGGGGCTGTAAGTTATAGTTAGCTCAGGTAGCCATACATGCTGAATTTCACTGGTTTTGTATGAGTGAAATCAGAGCCTAACTATACTGTCCTTGTAATCTTTGTTTTTTTACAGTGAATTTCTAAGGTTTTTTAATTACATTTCCTAACTATAACGTCCTTTGTTTTTTTCAGTTACTTTCTAAATTTTAAAACTTTTTCATTTCTTAACTGCTGACGTGCCTCCTGATGCACTACTGTTTGGGGGATGAACTCCCATTGGCTGCTAAGTGTCGTTGGGGGCCAAGAACCCCTGTTTTTGCCACATGTAAGTCTCCCACAGTGTGATTGTTCAGATCAAGCCAGAGGCGCCGCCACCTTTATGAACCGCTCTGCAAAAGGGCCTCCTGGTGCACTACTGGTTGGGAGATGCAGTGCCCTTGGCTGCTGAGGGTCATTGGGGGCCAAGAACTCTTATTGTTGCCACAAGTAAGTCCCCCAGAGTGAGATTGTTGAGACCTCATTGGAGGCCCACCCCCGTTCTCAACCACTCTGCAAGCACACCTCCAGGCACCACTGGTTGGGGGATAAACTCACCTTGGCTGCTGAGGGTCATTGTGGGCCAAAAAACCCTATTGTTGCCACAAGTAAGTCCCCCACGGTGGGATTGCTGGGAACTTGTCAGAGGCTCTGTATCATTTCTCAACCACTCTGAAAACATGCCTTCTGGTCACTAATGGTTGGGGGTTAAAGTCCCCTTGACTGCTGAGAGTCCTTGAGGAAAAGAACTCTTATTGTTGCCATAAGTGCGTCCCCCACAGTGGGATTACTGAGCCCTTGTGGAAGGGACCCAACCTTACTGAGCCAATCTGCAAGCCAACCTCCTAGTGTGCTACTGGTAGGGGATGAAATTCCCTTGGCAGCTGAGGGTCGATGGGGGCCTCTTTGTGCACATTTCTGGCCTCTATTTTGCCTCTTTCTGCTCGTTGATGACCTTTATTTTGACTCTTTCTGCTAGTTTCCAACCTTTAGGCTGCCTCTTTCTGCTCTTTTCTCACCTTTATCTTGCCTGCGTTTGTTCATTGCTGACCTTTATTCTGCCTCTTTCTACTCATTTAACACTTTTATTTTGCCTCTTTCTGCTTGTTTCTGATCTCTATGTTGCCTCTATCTGCAAATTGCTGACCTTTATTTTGCCATTTTCTGTTAATTCCTGAACCCTTTTTTGACTCTTTCTGCTAATCTCTGTCCTTTATTCTGCCTCTTTCTGGTCATTTCTAACCATTATTTCGGCTTTTTCTGTTTCTTGCTGACCTTTATTCTGCCCCTTTCTGCTCATTGTTAACCTTTCTTCTGCCTCTTTCTGCTAATTTCTCACCTTTATTTTGCTTCTTCCTGCTCTTTTCCACCGAGTCCGCAGGGGGAGTATCAATGCCCCGCATTCCCTGCTGGCTCCCCGCCTCCTGCAGGAGCCAGCATTGCTCTTGCATGCAAGGAGCTGCTGGATAGGCAGCTCCCTGCATGTGGAGCAATGTTTTCATCTGTTTCCCTGCATGCGTATTTGTGTGCAGGGAAACATATGAAAACTCCACTTTCTGCAAGCAGGAGCTGTTTAACAGCTCCTGTTTTCACAGGGTTGAGTAATGTATGCTTTTGCTTGATAGGAGATATCAGCTCCCACCAAGCAAAAGCAAACATATACCTCCCAGGGTGGGCACCTCAGGAGATAGCAGGATCCAGCCCTGGGGGTTGGCAGTCCCGAGGGCCATCCATGGCTCCACAAGAGAGTCCGCATGGCCTCACTCCATTGTAGTTGTTACCCCAGGGAGGTGGTGGTTGTCGTGGCTGTAGAAGGGCCAGACATTAACCCCTCCATTAATGTTATGTTTAGCCCCCAGTAGGTGGTTGTCCCTTGGGCTGCAGGGGGCTGTGTGGGTTCCCTCACATAACTTTAGAGTCATTTGCCTCAGGGAGGTGGCAGTCCATGTGGCGCAGGTAAGCCCATTGGGCCCAGCTGCATACATACTTTTAAGTGCCACGGAGAGGTGGCAGCATGGGGGCCATGTGGATCCCCTTCACATTTATTTATAGAGGTTTTTCCTAGGGAGGTTGTGTTCTCCAGGGTGCAGGGGTGCTGCGCGGACACCCCCAGACACATTAAAAGCAGTGTCCCGGATGGTGGTGGGCCCCAGGGCTTTGATAAACCCAAGGAGTGGGGCCCCATGTACATACATATATACCTCCATATATATATGCATGTGTGTGTGTGTGTGTGTGTGTATACATGTGACCAAGGCCGCTGGGACGGCCGAAACGCGCTATGACTACCTGTCTAATGGCTAAATAAACAAGAATGCTGAAAAAAGTTGGTCCTTGCCTCGTGTTTCGCTAAGGGAGCGCTGCTGCTGCGAGGTATTTGCAGATATATATATATATGTATATATATATATATATATATATATATATATATATATATCCAAAGTTAGTTTTGCGCTCTGGACCCCTGCCCCTTGCAGCGGAGGGCCTGGACGGGGTAGCCACTCCCCAGAAATCCAAAAGAAATTCCACACGGTGAAGAAAGGAATGTCCAGGCCAGCTTTGCAGTTTTAAAGAGCTTTAATGTTCAGCTCCTACCCAACGCGTTTCGAGGTAAAACCTCTTGATCACGAGCGTGAGTGTGAGTGATTCAATTGCTTAAATATGGTCACATGACCTTCAGAGGACATAGTGAAAAGACTCGTGAGAAAATCACTTATACATTTACAGGTGTTCATGGCAATGCACAAAATAAAAACAATAAATGGATAGCACGTTCCCAACCTTGGGAGGTACATACATATAAATAATAATTAAAGAAAAATCATTACGAGGACAATGCATTAAATCATCATGCTCAGCCTCTCTAGTATGGACCCAAAATAAAACGGCGCGCCTGGCAGGCGGGATCGTGTTAGTCAATCTTGGCCACATATATGGCTGCGCACAATTGAAATGCCATTTTCCAAGTCCAAGGAGGTTCTCGACACATGACAAATGTTCAGAAGATATTGCATTACATCATCATGCACATCCTATCTTCACGTGACCCCAAATGCATGTTGCCCCTATGCAGGCACATTGTGTTGGTATGCCTGGGGGCCTGGCGAACTTCACCTCATATCGCCACATATAATAACCAAAACGTTGGTCAGTTCAGCCCAAGTGGGCAATTAACCAGGGGTGCATTCATGAGTCAGTTATTTCGCCCCAGTGGGCATGCAGTTAATACCATGAGGAACATGACAACATCTTTGACCTACTAAGCCGCCATCGCCCGTATTCTCGTCCATACGTGTCAACTTCCATAAGTGATAACGTGCTCAAGTGCTCGTGCATTGCCAATTCTTGTGACTTCTCACAATAATCTGGTGAAAAAAATTAAAATTCAGTGATTAGCTGTGCATCAGTGACATATTTCATTACAACATTAAATCGACACAGGTATCTCACAAACCAAAGTTTTACACTGCTGAACTGACAGTCAACCAGGTGCTAATATTGTCAGGTGACAGTACACAACAGCTAACCCAGATGTACTTCTAGTTCTTCATCAAGGTTATGCCCTTCAGGCTGCATGGTTCGATATTTTATAATGAGAAGGGATTCCAACCTGCGGAGTTCCTGTATTCTGTTGCCCCCCCCTTTCCCTTATGGGTACAGATGTAAGCACACAAAAGGATAGGAGATTGGGGTTACTTTTGTGGAAGGATTCAAAGTGTCTAGCTATGGGGTAGCTTTTGTCTTTATGATTAATGGCCCTCATATGTTGTAGCACTCTGTCTTTGGCAGGTAGCTTCGTGCTGCCTATGTAAGTCAGTTTACAAGGGCACATGAGTGCATACACAGCATGGTCGGTTTGACATGTTGTGTGCACCCGGATGTTGAATGGGTCGAGATGTTTGGATAGTTTGATGGTCTTAGTACTAGCGCTGTTCTTACAGGCTTTACATCTGCCACATATATAGAATCCAGTAACTGGATTGCTGCTGTTTTTTTTGGGAACAAGCGTAGTACAAATGGTGTAATGGTGTAATGTAATGGTGCAAAACTGTAGGGACTGGTACGCAGAAGTGCCTTTTCTATATTTGGTGAAAATTGCTCCTGTGGTTTTTATGAAAATTAACTTAAAAAACACATATATATCTGGGCGGAGCCTAACCACACATCTCATCGTGAGATCTGATTGGCTGTCAGCACTTCATCCAAGAAGTGTTGGCAGCCATCTTGGGACCAATATACATGATGGCACCTCATTAAAAAGCATTGTAGTTATTAGTTACATTATACATCATTTGTTGATGGTACCATACTCATTTTAGGAATTGTGGTGTGTTCTAAGGTGATTTTACCATGTGAAAAAGCCTTCTGCTGGGATATCATTAATCATGTTTGAAAGAAAACTATTATCTCATGCTTTTCCCACAAGTGGTTTGGCAGGGGATCTATAAGCTAAACTGATAGCATATTTTCTGTAAATTCACATTATGTTTCTCAGTCATGTGAGAGTGAAGTCTGACATTCTCAGTAAAACATGTACATACAACAAGGACAGAGACTGTCAGTTGATTCCTTCGTGTTCTACTGCAGCCTACTAGAGCACTAACAGTCCTACTTATAACAAAGGTATGGCACACCTGAAGCCATCTTGATTGGAATAAAGTGATAACTCTTAAAACATTTAATTTAAAAAGGAACAAAATGAGGGGGCATATTTTGCCATAGAAAGTATGATTAGTGCTGCAGAAAACAAAATGTGGGCACATTTTGAGTGACTTCTCAAATCCTCTTCTATTTCATTAAAGAATTCTGACATGCAGTCTCCCAAGATGGCCACCAGAGACAAAAGAGCCCAAATGTAGCCCACATATCACCCAGATGTAACCCAAGTATAACCCAATGACAGAATGTCCCAGAGTGTTCTAAAGAACAACTAGAGCGCTAACAGTCTTAAATATGACAAAAGTATGGCACACAAGAAGTCATCTTGATTGGAATGAAGTGGTAAGTCTGAAAACATTTAATTTAAAAAGGAACAAAATGAGGGGGTTCATTTTGCCATAGAAAGTATGATTAGTGCTACAGAAAGAAAAATTAGGGCACATTTTGAGTGACTTCTCAAATCCTCTTCTATTTCATTAAAAACATTCTGACATGCACACTGAAACATGCACTTCGAACACGTGCAGCAGACTTCCCTGGTGAGCAGTAGCTTTACTACAGTGATCTAATGAGCAACTAGAGTGCTAACATTCAGAATTTATGGCAAATGTGTGACACATCTGAATGCCTTCTTGATGGAACCAAAGTAAACAAGAATTGAAAATGCAATAGATCTCGCCCTCGTTTAAGTTAAAGCCATTCTCTTTGTAATGAGGTGGCTTTTTAGCTTTGCTTTTAATAGTGTTTTCAAAACTTTTATGTAAATAACATGCATAAGTATGCATATATGTATATGTATGCATGCATTTATATTTGTATTTATATAGATATGCAGATTATATATGTTTATATATGTATGTATATATATACACATACATATATATAAATGCATATGCATATATATGCATATATATATGTGCATATGTGTGCGTGTGGAGAGAGGTAGAGAGGTAGAGGTGTAGAGGTAGAGAGGTAGAGGTAGAGAGGTAGAGAGGTAGAGACTAGTAGAGAGAGAAGTAGAGAGTAGAGAGTGAGTAACAGAGAGTAGAGAGTGAGTAGTAGAGAGTAGTAGAGAACAGTAGAGAGAGTAGCAGATAGTGAGTAGTAGAGAGTAGTAGAGTGAGTAGTAGAGTGAGTAGTAGAGAGTAGTAGAGTGAGTGGTAGAGAGTGAGTAGTAGAGAGTAGTAGAGAGTAAGTAGTAGAGTGAGTAGTAGAGAGCAGTAGAAAGTGAGTAGTAGAGAGTAGTAAAGAGTGAGTAGTAGAGAGTAGTAGAGAGTGAGTAGTAGAGAGTGAGTAGCAGAGAGTAGTAGAGAGTGAGTAGCAGAGACAGAGAATAGTAGAGAGTAGTAGAGATTGAGTAGTAGAGTGAGTAGTAGAGAGTAGCAGATAGTGAGTAGTAGAGAGTAGTAGAGTGAGTAGTAGAGTGAGTAGTAGAGAGTAGTAGAGAGTGAGTGGTAGAGAGTGAGTAGTAGAGAGTAGTAGAGAGTAAGTAGTAGAGTGAGTAGTAGAGAGCAGTAGAAAGTGAGTAGTAGAGAGTAGTAAAGAGTGAGTAGTAGAAAGTAGTAGAGAGTGAGTAGTAGAGAGTGAGTAGCAGAGAGTAGTAGAGAGTGAGTAGCAGAGACAGAGAATAGTAGAGAGTAGTAGAGATTGAGTAGTAGAGTGAGTAGTAGAGAGTAGTAGAGAGAGAGTAGTAGAGAGTGAGTAGTAGAGAGAAGTAGAGAGTGAGAAGTAGAGAGTGAGTAGTAGAGAGTAGTAGAGAGTGAGTAGTAAAGAGTGAGTAGTAGAGAGAGAGTAGTAGAGAGTGAGTAGTAGAGAGTAGTAGTAGAGAGTGAGTAATAGAGAGTAGTAGATAGTGAGTAGTAGAGAGTGAGTAGTAGAGAGAGAGTAGTAGAGAGTAGTAGAGAATGAGTAGTAGAGAGTGAGTATTAGAGAGTAGTGGGGTATTAGAGAGTAAGTAGTAGAGAGTAGTGGAGTAAGTGATTAGATGCGTGTATACATCTATGCATCACTGAGTGGGTTTTTAGATACTTGTATTGCTGTAACAATGGATTCAAATATGATACTCTGTATTTTACAAAGAGTGATGAAAGATTTTACTAGTGTATGAAAAGGTGTATGTGATTGTCACGTGGATGATGTCATCAGTGATGTCATCAGTGATGGCATTTGAGATGTCATCAGTGATGTCACTGACCATGTCATGAATGATGTAATATGTGACATCATCAGCAGTGTATTGCGGGTGCGCAAAATATAGTTAGCACAACTAACTATATAGGAGCAATTTCAATGGTTTTGTATGAGTGAAATGTCCAGCTAACTATAACACCCCTAAAACTTATAGGTTTTTGAGTGAATTTTAAAGGTTTTTTAAATGCTAATTCCTAATTATATAGGGCCTGAAACCTATGTTTTTTTCAGTGAATATAGATATAGTTACAACTGACTGCTCCAACTTCAGAAAAATAGCTCTGGCACGCTGTGGAGAGATTTTATTTTTGACCACACACAACCAAGTAACAAATTTCGACTGCGCAAGCGGTCTTTGTCAAACCTAAACTTGCAGCTATTTTTTTCTTTTATTTATACCATCAATAAGGTTAAAGTGATAGTGCACCATTTTAAACAACGTTTCAACAAGGTTAAAGGGATAGTGCATCATTTCAAAAATTAAAGAAACATGTGCAATCCTACTTACAGGGATAAATAACCTGTACATTGTGCAAATGAGTGTTGTTTATGAAGAGCCATACGTGTACTGGTATTTTAACAAATATAATGGCAAACAGACAGTGTCCATTATTTCAAATTTCAAATATATTAAAAATTATTTAAAATGTATTATGCAATTACATGTGATGCATAAATAATTACCTAAATCAAGGGCAAGAGCCCATTTGACGCAGTATTGTGCTTCAAGACCCAATTCTTGGGCCAAACACTCTATATGCATAAAAAAGTACCATATGTAATGTCCTTTTCAATCTAAAGTGACCTGTGCCCTGTGCAAATATCACTTTACTATTAAAATGTCATAAGAACATGAAATAACTACCAATGAAAAATCAACAAATAGGATGTGCAAATAAATTCACAATTGAAATACATCCAATTGTCTCATAATTCATTGATCATCAGTTTGCTCTCACTTTTTTTGGGCCAGTGCCCTCAATGTTCAACAAGTTTGGTCACGTACAGATTAGAATTAAAAGTGCTGTTCAAGTAAATTAAAACTGTGTTCCAAAGCTTCAATGATATTAAATGGAGGGAATTAAAATTCATGACCTCAACTACTTTCTGTCCTTTAAGAAACCCTGGAGAATTAACCATGAATACATTAAATACATTATCTATTCTATGGATCACCTGACAATAAACCACCTTCCTTTTTCTTTTTACAAATGGACGTGCAAGTCTTCCTCAGTGTTATGGCCATTGGAGATCTCACTATTAAAACAAAAAAGGTACCTCGACTCCAGCTGTCTCAGGCACCTTTGTTAGTTACCTCCTCTCAACCTTTGTGGCACCTGATCTCGAGCTCAGATCTTCTATCTTGTTGTTGTGAAATTGCATGAAGTGACTGGCCAAGGGGTACGCTTGATCCCATTTGGTTACGGCTCTAATGTTTGTAGGATCCACTGAAGCACTGGTAAAATAGTACTAACTATCTAAATTTAAAAACAAACTGCACCTAAGTGCATATACAGCAAGTTGGCTCCTACAGTTCAATGGTTTTATGATCTTCCACTTTCTGTCTGTAAACGGTAAGAGCACCTCTGTTGTATTCTCTCCATGCTTGCACGCCTTACACATGTCGCATCTCCTGAAACCCTTGCTTTCATTGAGCCAAGTTGTCTGTTGAGGGGTCCCTTCCTGGGCTGTTTGTTACTAAAGCTTGTTGCAAAGATCTTGCCTTGCGAAAGGTTACTAAAAGCCTATTGCCTAACTTTTGTCTTAAAAAGGCATCTCCTTGCAATACATGCCAATGTTTCTGTGTAATAGCTCTTATATTTTGGTGCTGCCTGTTGTAGCCTGTGACAAATCGGAAATTTTGGTTCAGCTTGATCTTGGGACTCCCTTGCATTTGATGAGTTAGCAAATATTAACTGATTGTATTTGCTTTTTCTCTGGCAGCTCTAAAAACTGCCTTGGTGTAACCCCGCTGCTCAAACCACTCATTTAATTCTTCTTGTGCTTGATATAATTGGCTGGGGCAGCTGCAGTTCCTTCTCATCCACAGATTTTCAGCATACAGGATGCTATTCACCAGTTTAGGATGATGGAAACTGCGAGCATGGAGAATCGTGTTGACAGCAGTACTCTTTCTAAATGTTTTGGTGTTAATCTCCCCACCCTCTATGTACACTGTGGGATCCAAAACCTGTACCTCTTTCTCACTCAGTTGCGATGTAAAATGTAAATTTAGGTCATTGGTATTTACCCTCTCAATGAATGCCTCTGCTGATGTTATATCACCATGCCAAATGATGAAAAGATCATCAATGTAGCGGGTCCATAGGACCACATCCTTAAACCTTTATTTGGCGAACTGTATGGCAAGCACCTGCTCCTCCCACCAGTCCATATGCAGATTAGCATTGCTGGGGGTGAAGCAGGTGCCCATAGCCGACCCCCTTACCTGTTGATACAGGTCCTTACCAAAAAGGAAAACTTTATTCTTTAGACATCAATTCAGCATGTCAACCAGCATTTCTGTGTGTCTCTACAAGGTTAGCGGTCGTGAGCTCAAATACTACTACACCGACCTTATACCATCCACATTTGAAATGATTGTATAAAGTAACCCTGGGTGTAGGACCACACTACACTTGTGGAGTGTACATAGTTTGCGCTACTACATACTACGCAAATTGCACGTAGCACAGTGCAAAAACGTGCAGCGTAGTGGGCATTTTTTGCTTGCCCGTGGTCCTCAACATCAAGTTGGCGACCGCAAGCGAACAAAATCTACATCCCGGCGAGGCTTTTTCCTCGTTCGCCATCAGCAACATCAAGTTGCCGATTGCGAGCATGGAAAATAAACATTCCCAGCGAGATTCTCAACGTGGGGAGGTCAGGTTTCTCATTGCAAGTGGTCGTGCACGCTCGCGACCGCTCGCAATGAGAAACTACCAGTCCGCGCTGAGAAATCTCCCGCTCGAGTACAAATCTACTCGAGCGGCAGAAAACGACTGCTTGCACTGTGCAAAATGTGGTTTGCAATGATTGCACAGTGCGGACAAGCATCTGGCACTGTGCATTCAATGCGACCAGCATTTTCCCTACTGCACTACGCCGTTCGTGTAGCTATGCGTAGCTTGTGTAGTGCGAAGTGCACTTTTGCATATCTACGCGTAGCGCTACTACGCATCATGATAAAATTCCCCTCCCAGTTGATGTCATAAACTTTTTTTAACTACATCTATGCTGTGCATTTTCCCACTGTACGCTGAAAAATGGAAAATGCCTGAGTTCATGACGAGCTCAGCTCGTCATAAGCACAGCTCCAGTGTGCCTCATGACGAGCTGAGCTCGTCATGAGCATCTAAGGGGTTAAGAAAGTCACCCGTGTCCTTGGTGTATGATGAAAGAATTTTTACAAAATCCTGCAGGAATAAATCTAAAAACCTGGAGCTGTTTTTAAATAAACTACCAATTGCCAAAAATATTGGGTGGCCTGGCGGAATACGCAGGTTTTTTGTGTACTTTTGGTAGGAGATATAGCACCGGTGTAACTGGCAAATCTACTTTGAAAACTAGTGCTCTGCCTGAGAAATAAGGCCAACAGATCTCCAATATTCCAACTTTGAATGAGAATTGACAGTGCTGGTCTGTAATATATCATTGTCTACCCTCTGATAGCACTGTCTATCTTTGAGCTGTAGCCTTGCTTACTCTTGATACATGGCTAGCAGCCAAAGGACAATGTTCCAACCCTTGTCTGCCTGTCTAATCACTATGCCTGGTCTTGATTGTAATTTCTTCACAAGATTCCTATAACCTGCTATATTCGATGACGAAATGCGACTCTTGGCCTATTGGTCAGCATATAGCTGTTTCAAATCATTACCAACTAGACCTGTAAAGGAATCTATGGAATCTTTAGGAACCATGGATAGAAATACAGATCGGGGTTTGAAGGGCGTGCTTGGTTTGTTATGTACACTTAAACACTGCTCTCTAAATAAAGCATCTTTTGTTCCCCCTTGTGTACCTCCCCTTTCCAAACTATCCAGGTCCCTCAGTAGGTCTATATCAGAAATCTGCAGTTCAGTGGTGTCATCAATAGCCTCTAAGTCAGTCAGTCAAAATTTTACTTTATTTGGTTTTTCACAACCATAAAGCATACATATACAAAAATTCATTTAAAATTGCAACAGGTTAAAAATTCATTTGGTTAAAATTTGTTTTCTCATTCTTTAATTGGACACTTTATCCCAGACCCTATCTGTGGTCTGTTTCTACTTTTTGAAACTGAGTCTCTACAAAGTTCATAAATTTTACCCCGCAGCATATTAGGATGTTTGAGCCTGCTCCCATCCAGCTGGTCACATCTTGCCTGCAGGTACGGATCTGTAACATATTAAAAATTGGTTTCAGTAAAGTTTTCCTCTTTTCTTTGGAGGACTCACAAGTGCACAGGAGGTGGCACAAAGTCTCACTGTGGTAATCACATAGTCTACATCTTGGTCCCTGATGTGTGTCCTTCCATGACGGGATCAAGTCTTTTGAGAAATGGTCACCCATTCTGAGGGCCATAAATTTTGTTTTTAAAGATAGCCGGAAGTGCGCCATGAGGTAGGGTTGAGGTTTTAATCGTTTGTACGAGTTTAGAATGGTCCATGCATGTCGCCGTTTGACCAGAGTCTTTTTATCTTCTATCAAAGATAAGGCTTTTGCGTTTAGCTTGCAAATCTTTTTAAAGGATGATTCTTCTGGTGGATTCTTCCAGATCTCCTCTATTTTGAGGGTTTCTAGTGATGCTCGTAGATCATCGCCCCATGAGTTGGATTCCTGTTGGTCATATTGTTTTTTGGTTTCTTGCCAACATAAGTTGTTTAAAGATCCTGTTTCCGCCAATCTCAATTTCCAGCACCATTTCGCTAGGGCTGCTTTCCTTTGATATATTTGATTTTGCAAGCCAAATTCCAGTCTTATTTGGGCCGGGGCTGATCCTCTATATAGTTGAAACACGGATTTGTATATTTTTGTCTGGAGGGTATTTAAAATGGCTGCTTCTTTCCCATGCCATATTTCCAGTCCATATGAGAGGGATGGTAAGACTTGGGCTGCCATTACTTTTAGCAGGTGGTCATATGATGGACATTGCAGTTTCTTTTGGAGGACTCTATACGCAAAGCTCAGTGATTGTGCTTTGCAGCGATGATTCTTTTTTGGTCTGAAAGGGACATGTTTTTACTTATTGTAACCCCCAGATATTTATAAGCAGTTGTTTCCTCGATATGTTTGCCTTTTGTGTACCACTTGAAAGATCTTCTGCTAGTTCCCGCCAATCTCACCACTTTTGTTTTTTTGGTGTTTAATTCCAGGCCTTCTCTGTCGAAATAGTCTGTTAATTCGGATATTGTTCTTTGTAGGCCTATCGATGTTTGGCTTAAGACTACAATATCGTCCGCATATCGGAGGAACTGGATGCTTTCATTAGCCAATTTTGGCGGGTGTCCGTTCACGTTCTTGAGTTGGTCTTTCAAATCAGCCAGATATATATTAAAAAGGCTTGGGGAGAGCACGCAGCCCTGTTTGAGGCCGTTTGTTATTTTTAATTCTGCGGATATTCTTCTTCCATCTCCCAACTTTACTTTTGCCAATGTTCCGCTGTATAGTGCCATTATTGTTTCCATTAATGCCGGCGGAAGACCCCAAAGATCCAGTTTTTTCCATAGGCGTTTTCTTGGGACTCGGTCGAAGGCGGATTTCAGGGCTATGTAGCAGGCTATTCATCCGGTCTTCCTTTTCCCTTGTCCTTCGATTAATAATGATAGGGCTGAAAGATTAGTTAAGCAGCCCATGCCTTCCCTGAAACCAGTTTGGAATTTGGGTATTATTCTATTGTCCTTTATCCATTGTCGTAGTAGAGACAATATACAAGATGAAAAAAGCTTTGCCTCCACATCGATTAATGCTATTAGTCTATAATTCCCGGGTTCCATTCTGCATCCGCTTTTGTGAATTGGGTGGAAGATGTTTCCTTGCCAGGACAGTGGAGTCTTTTTTACTTTATGAACGTAATTAAATAGTGGTGTCAGGTATTTTGCCCAGAAGTCGGTGTCGTATTTGAATAAGGCATTTGGCATTCCATTTGGGCCAGCTGCTCCTTCCGCTTTCATTTTTCTTATCAGGGCGGTTAATTGTTTGATAGTTGTCTAAGGTGCTTGTTCCTCTTGGACAGTGCCTTCCTGCTGGTCTTTTTTCCTTTGTCCAAGAACTGTTTCTTTTTGTTCTTGACGTTTTTTGTGTTTTTTAGGTGTTTCTTTATTAATTGGGTAACTCTGGATGTTGTATAGATTGTCAATATAAGCGGCCCATGTTGTTTCGCTTATTCCTATGTTGGATTGACCGCCAGCTCCTTTCGATAGTTTATTAATTATGTTCCAAAATTCTCCACTATTTGGTAGTTTACTTGTTCTTAAAAGATCTTCCCAGATTTCCTCTGTGTGAGATTTTTTTGCTTTTCTGCAGTCCTCTTTATATTCTTTCCTCATTTTTTGTATATCGTTGTTATCTACTTCTTTTCCTAACCTATTTTCTGTAGCCTTTGTTCTTAAATTTTTCGCAATTTCCCTTTTTTTCTTATCTCTAAGTTTGGTGTTATACCACGCCTCATTATTTGCTTTGTGACCATGAATTACTGGTGTGTTTACCGAGAATTTTCCTAACACAAATTTATGTAAATTCTCCCATTTTGTTATGGGTGATTGGTTTTCAGTGGCCTTCATATAGATTCCATGTTCCAGTACTGAGTCCATTATCTCCTTTTTTACTGGGCCCTTGCTTTTGATTTTCTTCAGTTTGTATATTTCTGGAATTGCGGTGAGAAATTCTATTTGTGTTTTCTCTTCGATATTTTTCCTCATTGTTGTCTCTTGTGGGAAATGGTCACTCTCTGGTCGAGTTTGTATTCCAAAATAGTCTATGTTCTTTTTTAGTTCGTTACTTGTTATGGTGAAATCAATTGTGGAGTTCTTTTTACCACTAGAGAAAGTGGTTTTGGCGGGGATGTCTCCCTCCATGTTTCCATTTAGGATTGTTAAACCAAGTGGTTCCAAATCGCTCCAAATATTATGGATTTTGTACTTGTTCTGGTTGGCTTTTATTAGGTTACAGTTGAAGTCACCGGAGATAAATATCTCATGGGATTGATGAGTTTTGTGTAAGATTTTTATCAAATTTATTAGAGTTAAAGCTTTTTCAATTTTTGTGGCCTTGTCTGGGTGGATGTATAGATTTATAATTAATAATTTCCATCCTGGACTATTTTTGCTTGCTTTTGGCTCTACTTTGATCACTTGTATCCAGTTCTCCCCTGAGTCGAGCAGTTCAGTTTTCCAGTCTAAATCATTCGTTAAAAAGATGGACAGACCTCCCCTTGGGTGTCCATACTTTGCAAATTTTTCTGCCATTATATGATGTTCCTCATATCCCATGATTTGCCTCGGGGTTACGTTCCATGTTTCCTGGAGTAGTATTATTTCAAAATTACTCAGGTAGTCTATTGTCTCTTGGTCTTGGGACATTTCTTTAAAACCGTGTACGTTCCATGAGCAGATCCTTATTTTTCTCTCTGGTTTTGAGGTTAGATTGGTGTTTTGTCTTTGGTTTTTTTGTGCTAATTTACCTGCATCAGGATCGATGGGAATTTAGTGCCTGTGCTAACCAAGACCAATCTTTGTGTTCCTTCAGACCCTGGTGTTGCTGCTTTGTTTTAATACTACTCAGGTCTTGTTCGGAAATTGATTTGTTTCTTGCTCCCTTCAAGATTGTTTGAGTTTTTTAATTTACGTTGTTAGGTTGAGGGATCTTATTGTTTAATAAGGGGAATGGATATTTTATTGGGGTTTGACGCTCTAGAGTTATTCCCCATTCTGTAAAGTGTGTCCTAGTTGAGAAAATAAGCTCTGCTATTTCTTTGGATGCCCAGGTGGTACTGCTTATTTCCGTATCCTGATCTTTGTTTCCTTGAATGAATTCTACTGATTTCAGGTCGCTTGTTGTTATTCCCCTTAGTTTTGGTATCTCTTCAATTAATCGCAGAATATTTCCCCTGTTCAGAGTGTCCGAATTACCTTTTGTTTGAAATTCCGGCTTGAACAGTAATTTACATTCTGTTTCCATACTTGCTGTTTCGAGATGTCGGAATTGATAAACTCTCCTTTTTCCCTCAGTTGGGTCAAATCGAATGTAAGATATTTTATCATTCTGGCAGACCGTGGCTGTTAAATTCGATCGGATATGATCTACCGCGGATGCTTCTTTTAAGGGGTGTGTTTCTTCTCGACCTATTTGTATATTGCTTGTGTTTTGTCCTATTTTTTCATTTGACTCAATTTTGTGGTAATCTCTGTAAGTTCTTCCTTTATTTCCTACCGTGATAATCAGACCAATATTTGGTTCCCTCACTTGGTCTGCCTGTATTTTTTGGCTTTGATCTTTTTCCATTTTTTTCTGGATATGAGGTGAATTTCCTCCTATGTGCCAATTGAATCCTTTATAAGCCAATGTTTCATATTCCCTTTTTGGCTTATTTTCCTGTGTTTTTTGTTGTTCTGTGGCCTCTCTATGATTTGTTTTTAGTGTTTCATTTTTATCATTGACTTTGTTTGTGATTGATTTTTCCTCGTCTTTTGAATTTCCTTGAGTACTTGCTGTTTCGTCTGTGTTTTTTTCGATATTTCCGTCTTCTTTAGTAGAGGTATCTGTAATCTGGTTAATTGAGGCCTCTTTTGTCTTTTGATCGAAAATGGCAAAGAGTTGTTTTGCCTGCTTACTTTTAGTAGCGTTTTTTCTTGCCTTCCTTGCCCGTTTCCGCTGTCTTTTGGTTAGGGGTTCTGACGTACCCGATGATCCCATTGTTTTGTTTTCTTCCAGACCTCTCTTTAATGGTTCGTTTTCATCTATGTCATTTAGAGTATTTTCTTCTTCGATGGTGTGGGTAGTTCTGTTTTGTTTTCCAATTTTATTGGACTCTACGTTGGGATTATCACTTTTATTGGTATTCCCGTATGTTACTGCTAGTATTTCTTTCAAGATGTCTGGTAGGGTTGCTAGTTTATCTATTATATCCTTGCAGACGCAATTTTGTTCTGTTAATTTCTCTTTCCATTGTTTTTCTTCCTCCTTTTCTTTTGTGAGGTATAGCGAAATTTTGTCCAGTTTCAAATGTATTCCCGATATATGAGATGCAATTAGGTTCATCAGATTTACCTGCACATCGAGTTTGTTTGATTGAAAGTTCAGCGCGTTGATTGCTTGTTGTAAACTTTTTAGGAGCACATCCCCCCAGAGTGTGGATTTTCCTTCAGTTTGTTGCAACTGTGCCCCTGTTGACCTATTTAAACTTTCTGAGGAAGAGATATTTATAGGGTGTTCTTCTTTTGTCGTATTTTTGCTGTGTTAGAAACCTGGCTTTTACTAGTAGGTTGTCTAATTGGGCTTGATGTCAGAATTATTGGAGAGAATGTTGTCTTTCTTTTTTGTCCATTTGCATTTCCTTTACCAATGTTTTAGGAATATTCCAATTTTCTCAAATTTTCGAGACTCAGTTGCATTGGATCGGCTTCCTTGTGTGTTTTTTCTTCGAGCATTCTCCGCAGTTCTGTTTCTTCGAAGATCGAGAATGATTTGGACCACTCAATCTTTTGTGCGCTTTTCTGCAGATTTGTTTGGGATCCTAAATTGCTTTGATTAATGAGTACTGGGCTATTCTCGTTGACCTCATCTGATGCTTTATTTGGTGTTAACTTTGTTTGATTGCAGGGTGCATGAACTTGTGCCGTGGTTTTGATCAGCCAATTTTTTATTGTCGATTTTTCTTTGAGATTGGGACTCAAACTTATTTCCAAGTCATTTCTCATCTTGCGTTTTTTACGTGATGAAGTCAAGCAGATTGATTTTTTTGGAGCCTCTAAGTCATGCCCCTCAGTTGTCCTACCAACGGAGAAATATTTGGCCAACTTGAGTTTGCGGGTAAACTTGAAACAGTCAATCCAGGTTTGAACATAGTCCATATCTTCTGGGGCACAATAAGAGAGACCGCGTGACAGAATTTTTGTTTCTTCTGCATTTAATGGTAAATCAGACAAATTAATTATACTGATATTACTGTAAATCATATGTTTTTTGTTGCTTGATTTCTTGTTCACTTGATCTCCTTGACCTTCCTCTTCCTCCCCCTCAGAAGGTTTCTTTCTTGCCCCGTACGGGTCTTAAACTTGTGTTCCTGTCCCCCTGCAAAAAACACAACTTATCCTCTACAGAGGGTATACTGTTACTCAGTCGCATGTCCTCATTATCAGTTTCTGCTTCAGAGCTGATCTCTAACTCTGAATATTAATTTATTTGTGCTGCACTACCTCTTGGACCAATTTTCATCTTCTGTCGCCGAATATTCTCAAAACGATTTGAGAATGTAAAAATATGGCCTCTTTGATAGTCCAGTTTATCTGTCCTGGACTTTACTGGCTTCCGTTCCTTAATAGTCTGCTTGTACTTTTTTACCATTCCTTGCATCTCCATTTATAACTTTTTAATGGTGTCCTGCTCTGGAAGTTTACTTAGTTGCTCAGAGAGTGTATTGATTTCTTTGAGTAGGGCTTGCCTGTTAATATCTGCATATTTTATTAGGATTGCCAACATTCGCTTAGACAAATCCTCATTATTTTCTGCCCACTCTCGCAACATATCCAGGTTTGCTATGTTTGTGGGTGCAGTGAGTATGCGCAATCCTCTAGGGACACGCCCCATCTCCAAATACCGAGTGAGGGATTGACTTTACCACCATTTAGATATTTCACATTTTATCAACTTTTCTAGCACTTTCAAAAGTTCTTTGTAATCGTTAGCATTCACAGGTTCACCCTCTTTCCTTACTCACGAAGCATGAATAGCTGCTCTGCCGCACTCTCTCTCTCCTTAAGCCACTCAATTTTCCATGCAAAGTGGTAAACAAAACTCTCACTTTGTTTAGCGTCCCGCTATACATACAAATGCTGCTATCCTCTCTCTGTGCAGCAACACTCTAAAAACAGCCAGTGTCTTACAGGTAGATTCATCAACCGAAATTGCGATCGCAAAAGCTGCAAAACAGCTATTGCGATCGCAATTTCCGCTCCCGCAATACATGAAGTTAAAAACCACCAAATAGCAAATTCGCAAACATAAATTCACAGAATCAATGTGGAACCCCCCTAGCGAATCTGTAACAGCGAATCTCCACCTATTCTGCGAATTAATTTGCGAATTCGCAAATAAATCGCAAATACAAATCATCAAAAAAGAAAAATTGCGAAAAACACGAAAATCGCTAAATGCGAGTCGCAAATTAAGGAGAAGTTAAACCAGGTGGTAACCATGAGGTTCATTGGGAAAAAAAAATAATAATAATTCAAACGAGGAACAGGTGCATGGTGAAACAAACACACTTAAGGAGACACAGTAGAAGCATGAGGAAATTCACAATGCCAGGTCTCTACATCGTGGCAAGGCAGCTGAGGCTCCAGGCTGCAGCACGGAACCAACGCAGGATCCAGGAGCGCATATTCCGGCTGCGGATAACACTAATGGGCCATACTGAAGAGGAGATCTACTCCAAATACAGGCTGAATGGGGAAATGATAACGAAGCTCATAAGACACCTTGACCCCTTGATGCAGCACCCAACAAGGAGGACCAATGCCATGCCCAGGTCCTGTGCTGCCTGCACCTCCTGGTGTCCGGAAGCTTCCAGGGCATAGTGGCAGTTGCAGGGGGGATCTCACAGAGCACACTGTCATGCTGCCTACAGAGTTTCCAGGTAAGCATGGGCTGAAAATTCGTTCCGCTCGCAGAATTTGCAGATTTTCCGCGATTTCGCGATCCGCGAATCTCGTGAAATCGCTGTAAAATCCGCGAATGAGCGGGAACGAATTTTCAGCCAAGCACTTACAGGGTTACAGCAGCAGGTGCAAAAGTTGAAGCTGATTTTTTGTAACCTTTTACAAAAGGGTTACAAAGAAATTGGAAAGGGGCGACCACTCGGTCCCCCCGAACGTATGGCAGAGTGCCTCGATCCCCCCGGGAAGCCATTTTGGGCGGGAGGCGCGTCTCGGCTGGTATGCCCGAAGCGGCGTAGCCGGGGCGAGCTTTTTCCCGCCCTAGAGTGGGCTGGCCTAGACACTGACGCAGCCGGCCACGCCCTCGGGGCAGGCAGGGGCGGGTTTACGCCCGCCCTGAAGATGGATAAAAAGAGACGCAAGTCCAGAAGACATCCTCTTGTTCCTGTGCTCTGAAGCTGCACCTCCTCGCTGCACGTGAGCTCGAGACGGAACGAAGAGCCAATTTTGAGTGTTTTAATCGTTCTTGTTTGTTTTTCAGTTACTTTGTTGGAGAATGCCGAAGAAGGTGGGAAAGCGCATGACTACCGACCAGATGCTGCGTGTTCTCATGAAGGAGATGTCCGAGCTAAAGAAGCGGGTGGACAAGAATGAGGAAAAGGGTCCAAAACGTCCTTTGGCGGGAGCAGCCCCGGGAGGGAAAAACAAGAGGCCCAGGAGGGGGGCAGCGGGTGAAGACATCCCCGGTCCCAGTGCCCCGCTCGAGGCTCCAACTCCCGTGCCGGAGGAGGGGAATCCGATTCCCGTTGTGGTCACCCCCGTGTCCGAGGATGATATGCCGCCCGAGCTGGCAGCACAATTGGCAGCGTGGTTGGGTAAAGGTAACGAGGGCGCCACGGCTGTCGAGGCGCAGGCGCTGATAAAGCAATTGCGTGAGAAACGTGAAGCAGCCAAGGTGCCCGTGCCGGCTGCAGTAGGGGACAAGACACCAGGGACGATTGCGACCACAGAGGCAGCGTCAGGTGCAGGTAAGCGGCCATTGCCGATCGCGAGGGATGAGTCAACACCCTCTCGGAGAGAAAAGTTGGGGCAACATGTTCCTTTGGCAATTAAGGAAAAGATTTGGGCGGGGGAGTATGTGAATATTTTTTCATTGCTTGTTGACCATTATGAGGTAGAGCATGTAAAGAGTCAGAAGGATCTCATGCATCCGAGTGTTTGGCGCGCAAAAATGGCCGCCTTTAAAGTGAATGAGAATATTGGCAATTGGGGCAATGCCTGGGGAATCTTTACATCAATCTTGGGGGAACGTAGACCGGAGTTGCTTTCTGAGTTCCCAATCTATCAATCACGAATCATGGGGTATTCGACATCGCACCAGGGTAATCATTGGTTTTGTTACGATAATATGTTCAGAAAAGAAAAGGAGCATAATAAAAGTTTAACCTGGGATTGTTATGATGCCTTGACTTGGGATAAAATGAAGGAGTCAGGAATGTTGAAAATGCCGTTGGTTGGAAGTAATGTTGGCGAATCCTCCCGGCAGTATGGGGGGACCCCCTTTCGTTCAAGTACGGGTGCCGACGATCACTCGAAACCTACCGGCAATACTGGAAGAAAGGGTTTCTGCTTTAATTACAACAGAGGTAAATGTACGAGACCGCAGGGATCGTGTAAATTCAAACATGAATGTAGTGGTTGTGGGTCGTCCCATCCTGAGGCCTCGTGCAGAGCCAGAACGGGTGATAACGGGGGGAGAGGAGGTGCCAAACAGGTCTAATATAGTCCGAGGGGCGCCTTTACCCACTCCGATTGATACCCTGGCGATGATTCCTTGGCTCAGTGATTACCCGGATCGTACTTCTGCTGGGGTGCTGCGGAACGGTTTTTCGTATGGTTTCCGCATCTCGGTAGGGGACTTTCAGGGTGTGGATAAGTGTAAAAATCAACTTTCCGTCCTGCAGCATACAACCGTAGTACAGGATAAGATCCGGAAAGAGGTGACTCGAGGTCGGGTCGCCGGCCCGTTTAGTGTACCCCCGGTCCAGAATTTTGTTTGTTCTCCCTTAGGGGTAGTCCCCAAGAAAGACCCTGGTGAGTTCCGACTGATTCATAATTTATCAGCTCCACGAGGTCTTTCCGTAAATGAGGCAATCGACCCAGAAGTGTGTTCGGTGCGGTACGCATCCTTCGATGAGGCCGTAGCCATTTTGAATCGCCTGGGGCCCGGGGCGCTGATGGCGAAGTCAGATATCGAGTCAGCGTTCCGATTGCTCCCGGTACACCCAGACGACCAGCGTCTCCTAGGTTTCATGTTTCAGGGTTGTTATTACATGGATAGGTGTATGCCAATGGGGTGTTCTATATCCTGTGCTGATTTCGAGAAATTCAGTAGTTTTCTACAATGGGTCTTCACAAAGAGAACGGGTTTCCAAGATGTAATGCACTACCTTGATGATTTCCTGTTTCTTGGGGCAGCCGGGGGTCTTGAATGTGGCCGGGCATTGGCCGAATTTTGTGTGTTGATGAAGCAGTTTGGTGTGCCATTGGCGCCGGGTAAAACAGTGGGTCCTACGACTTGCCTCGAGTTTCTGGGGATCGAGTTGGACTCCATTGAGGGGTGTTTCCGTTTGCCAGCCGAGAAGGTGTTGAAGTTCAGGGCTGCGCTGCAAATGTGTATAAATGCTTCGAAAGTTACGCTGCAACAATTACAGCAGGTGGTGGGACAGTTGAATTTTGCCTTGAGGGTAATACCAATGGCCCGCCCCTTTTCCCGTTCAATTGCCCAAGCGATGGTCGGCCTTAAAGAAGCCCATCATCGCACGAGACTATCGGCCGAGATCCGCCAGGACATGCGTATTTGGTTAGCATTCTTGGCGGATTTCAATGGTAGAATCGTCTGGAATGAACCAGCCGTGTCTTCTGAAGAGCTGGGGCTATGGACAGATTCGGCAGGAAGCATAGGTTTTGGCGCCATCTTCGGCACGAAATGGTCGGCACAAAGATGGCCGACATAGTGGCATGAGAATGGTCTGACGAGTAATATTGCTTTCCTCGAACTGTTTCCCATCTTGGTGGCCTTGAGAGCATGGCCCGATGGGTTCAAAGATCACTCTGTCATATTTTGGTCTGACAATATGACCGTGGTCGAGTGCATCAATAGTCAGGCAGCACATTGTAAACTGATTTTAAGACTGCTTAAGGAAATTGTTTTACTGTGTATGCAATTGAACGTGCTATTCAGAGCAAAACACGTTCCAGGGGTGATGAATCAGGCGGCTGACGCACTGTCTCGTTTTCAAATGCAGGCTTTTTCGGGTTTCCTTCCCTCAGCGGACCCAGAGCCGGCACCCTTTCCCGAAGCTCTCTGGTCTCTCGGTGCCCCGAACTTCGTCACCCTGTGGGAGAGAGTCTAGCACCAAGGACGAGGAAGGCATATGAAGGGGCGTTTCGGGCCTATTTAGCCTTTTTGGGGAGTGATAAAGAGCGACTTTGGGGTCACGAGGAATGGGTAGTGAATTTCCTGATGTCCTTACGGAGGGCTGGGAAATCGGTGGCTACGGCCCAGAGGCATCGTGCTGCCATTTCCTTTGTTGCCAGAGCACACGCTATCCAGGACCCAACAGCGTCTTTCGTTGTACAGAAAGCGCTGCGTGGGTGGCAACGCCTTGAGGGTCGCAGAGTAGATGAAAGGCGCCCGATAGGTTTGGATAGATTGTCCCAGTTGTTGGCGACACTCCCTGCCACATGTTCATCTCAGTTTGAGTCGGTGCTGTTCCGAGCCGCTTTTACGCTAGCATTTCACGGAGCAATGCGGGTAAGCGAACTAGTTGCAAGGAACAAACTGGATGTGGCGGGGGGTTTGTGCCAAGAACACGTTCAGATCAGGGGAGAAACAATGACTGTCTCCTTTGTCAGGTCCAAGACTGACCAAGATGGGATGGGTGACTGCGTCATCATACGCAGGATTCCTGGGTCCTCCATATGTCCGGTAAAGTGTTTAGAGGATTACCTAGCACGAAGGGTGGCATCATGGGGGGGGACTTTGTTAAGACACGCGGACGCCACCCCACTGACGAAATTTCAGTTTCAGCGGGTGCTTGCGATGTCAATTGCCGCTGCGGGCTTTAACCCGGGCGAGTTTGGGACCCATTCCTTTCGGATAGGGGCTGCTACGGAAGCTACAGCCAGGGGTCTTAATGTTGAGCAAGTGAAACAAGTGGGGCGTTGGTCCTCCAATTGTTATAAGAGATACGTGCGGTTGCACATGTTGTGAAGCTGTAATAATGTACTCACGCTTCTTGTTTTTGTTTGGTTTTCAGTTTCGCAAGCCTACGAGGCGGGGCGGACTATGCAGTCGACCCTACACCGGGCCAGCGGTCAGACATCACCGACTGTGAAAAAGGAGGTGTGGGTCGTGGGCCACTCATACGTGAGGCGTGCCGCAGACGTATTCAAAGCAGGTGACATGATTCACGTAGCTGGGGAATACGGGTACAGGATGTCCTTCTACGGAAGGGGCGGTCTCTGTATTGACCAGTTTCAATCATTTTTTGAGGGTTTGTTAGGGCGGACAAGGTCACCGCCGTCAATAGTTATAGTGCATGTTGGGGGCAATGATTTGGTCACCATCGGTAGACGACTACTCCTGGAGGCAATGCTTTCCACTGTAAGTTGGTTGGCGAGGAGAGTTCCGGGGTGCACGATTGCATGGTCCCATTTGATTCCACGAAGGGTGTGGCGGGGGGCTATCTCTATACCTGCTTTGAATCATTCTGTTAGAAAGCTTAACAATAAAGTGAGTAGGTTGTTCCGTTCCAGGACATTGCATTCTATTTCTCATGGCTGTATTAATGATGACAGTATGTATTCGGGGGATGGTGTGCATTTGTCTTGGGTGGGGAATGAGTTACTCTTAAGAGACTTCTTAGCATGGTTAAAATCTTTGAAACATGACCTTTAGGTAGGAGTTTTGTGGGGGGTCCGGATAGCCGGTCAACTATCCGGCCTGTGGCGGTAAGGTCATGATCGGTGAGCACTAATTGGAAGATCCCTATGAGTGGGCGTCACCCAACACGGATGGGAGCGCTCGGGGGAGGTGGCCTTTGGCCCCTCAACGGGGAGGCGGTCCCTTCTAAGGATGGGTCGCCGAAAGAAGAGGAAAGGCGGTCAAGGCCCCTTCCTGTGTAGGAGGGGTTACAGCCCCCTCCTAGGGAATTTCCCGGGGCCAGTGACATCTGCGACGGCAGATGCGGTAAGTTGTGTGGGGTTGGGGGGAGGTCTACGATACCTTCTAGATACCTCACACGAGTCTTCGAACGACCTTTAACTGGCGTCGAGTTGATAAGTGCCCCCGTCAAGTCAAGGGAAATTGGTAGTAGTTGCACGTGAGTACGCCTCAGTGCTGTCGCCCCTCCCAAGTGGGGGGGGTATGTCTGGTTAGGGATCTTGACACCGGTTACGACCTTGCCGTTGGCCCTTAAACGTTAGGATGTACAATTTCAATATTTCAAGTAAATGTTTTGTAGGATGTTAGTTCGGCTAGGAGAACCTCTGTATTAGAGAATCTGTTAAGGTTAGCCAAACATCGCAATGTGGTCTGAAATTGTACATTAATGTTTAAATGTTTTAATTTTTTGTTTTAATAAATACGGCCGGGAGGGTCACTCCCTCCCACTTCCAAAAACTTCAAGAACTGTTTCCGGTTTCCCTCATTTGGGGATTGTGTTGAGAGGGGGTGGCGGGTATCTCAGCCATATGGAAAGGGGCGACCACTCGGTCCCCCCGAACGTATGGCAGAGTGCCTCGATCCCCCCGGGAAGCCATTTTGGGCGGGAGGCGCGTCTCGGCTGGTATGCCCGAAGCGGCGTAGCCGGGGCGCGCTTTTTCCCGCCCTAGAGTGGGCTGGCCTAGACACTGACGCAGCCGGCCACGCCCTCGGGGCAGGCAGGGGCGGGTTTACGCCAGCCCTGAAGATGGATAAAAAGAGACGCAAGTCCAGAAGACATCCTCTTGTTCCTGTGCTCTGAAGCTGCACCTCCTCGCTGCACGTGAGCTCGAGACGGAACGAAGAGCCAATTTTGACCCACCCACCAGCCCCTGAGGACAGCTAGTTGTTTTAATAAAGTTGATCAGTTATTCTATTTCGTT
This sequence comes from Lissotriton vulgaris, assembly GCF_964263255.1. Classification (NCBI taxonomy): domain Eukaryota; kingdom Metazoa; phylum Chordata; class Amphibia; order Caudata; family Salamandridae; genus Lissotriton; species Lissotriton vulgaris. The sequence continues at coordinate 292,143,757 of NC_141697.1, read as the reverse complement.
TTCAGGTTGTTTTGGTGTTATGTTGATATTTAATGTGTAATAAAGATTGGTCTAATTTTACAAGTTTGTGATTAGAGAACTTCGGATTCAAGGTCCATTTATAAACAAGCGTTTTTCGGTCATAGTGGCCAATGTAGTTTCGTTTAGTTAGCATTTGTCGTATTTATTTCGGTCAGGCGGTAGGCGGTAAGGTCATGATCGGTGAGCACTAATTGGAAGATCCCTATGAGTGGGCGTCACCCAACACGGATGGGAGCGCTCGGGGGAGGTGGCCTTTGGCCCCTCAACGGGGAGGCGGTCCCTTCTAAGGATGGGTCGCTGAAAGAAGAGGAAAGGCGGTCAAGGCCCCTTCCTGTGTAGGAGGGGTTACAGCCCCCTCCTAGGGAATTTCCCGGGGCCAGTGACATCTGCGACGGCAGATGCGGTAAGTTGTGTGGGGTTGGGGGGAGGTCTACGATACCTTCTAGATACCTCACACGAGTCTTCGAACGACCTTTAACTGGCGTCGAGTTGATAAGTGCCCCCGTCAAGTCAAGGGAAATTGGTAGTAGTTGCACGTGAGTACGCCTCAGTGCTGTCGCCCCTCCCAAGTGGGGGGGGGGTATGTCTGGTTAGGGATCTTGACACCGGTTACGACCTTGCCGTTGGCCCTTAAACGTTAGGATGTACAATTTCAATATTTCAAGTAAATGTTTTGTAGGATGTTAGTTCGGCTAGGAGAACCTCTGTATTAGAGAATCTGTTAAGGTTAGCCAAACATCGCAATGTGGTCTGAAATCGTACATTAATGTTTAAATGTTTTAATTTTTTGTTTTAATAAATACGGCCGGGAGGGTCACTCCCTCCCACTTCCAAAAACTTCAAGAACTGTTTCCGGTTTCCCTCATTTGGGGATTGTGTTGAGAGGGGGTGGCGGGTATCTCAGCCATATAACTTCAACTTGGGCACCGGCTGCTGTAAGCCTGTAAGTGATTCCTGGCGCCTCGTTGCCTACTTGTAACTATTCTCTGACCCTGCTCTGACCCTTGAAGCAGGGTCAGAGAATAGTTACAAGTAGGCAATGGGGCGCCTGTCACAAAAATAAACCTCAACAGGAAGCACTGACAGATATAAAAACAAGCATTTGCTATGCAATAGGTCTTGTATTAGGAAAGTTTGAGCTATTGGTCTTGTAAATGACAATTTTTTTAATTTATGTGTTGGTTTTGAAAATAGCTAAATTATTAGCTTTGTCATTTACAATGCCAATAGTTATAACGTTCGCAAATGTGACACCTATAGCATTTGTAATGCAACATGTTTTGTATTTACGTGACTTAGATGTATTGATATTACAAATTACAATGGCTTTTAATTTTTTTAAATAATTAATACTTAAATAAAAGTGATTTTAATTTATAATGGCAATAACTTAAACTTTTGTAAATAACTTTTGTGAAGATTATGTTCAGTGTATTTTATTGTGACGAAAATCCAAGAACAGAAGTGAAATATTAACATCTTTTTGTGCCATTTGTAATAAAGCTTGAAACATTGAGAGAACATATTTGAACCAGTTGTTGAATGGTTGCGCAGATTGATGCTGGGGTGGCGCTGAGTGGTGCTGTGGTGATGCTGAGTGGTGCTCTGGTGGTGCTGAGTGATACTGGGATGGTGCTGAGTGATGCTGGGGTGGTGCTGAGTGGTGCTGTGGTGGTGCTGAGTGATGATGTGGTGGTGCTGAGTGATGCTGTGGTGGTGCTGAGTGGTGCTGTGGTGGTGCTGAGTGATAATGTGGTGGTGCTGAGTGATGCTGTGGTGATGATGAGTGATGCTGTGGTGGCGCTGAGTGGTGCTGTGGTGGTGCTGATTGGTGCTGTGGTGATGCTGAGTGATGCTGTGGTGGTGCTGAGTGATGCTGTGGTGGTGCTGAGTGGTGCTGTGGTGGTGCTGAGTGATAATGTGGTGGCGCTGAATGATGCTGTGGTGGCGCTGAGTGATGCTGTGGTGGTGCTGAGTGATGCAGTGATGGTGCTGAATGGTGCTGTGGTGTTGCTGTGGTGTTGCTGAGTGATGCTGTGGTGGTGCTGAGTGGTGCTGTGGTGGTGCTGAGTGATGCTGTGGTGGTGCTGAGTGATGCTGTGGTGGTGCTGAGTGGTGCTGTGGTGGTGCTGAGTGATAATGTGGTAGTGCTGAGTGATGCTGTGGTGGTGCTGAGTGATGCTGTGGTGGCACTGAGTGGTGCTGTGGTGGTGCTGAGTGGTGCTGTGGTGGTGCTGAGTGATGCTGTGGTGGTGCTGAGTGATGCTGTGGTGGTGCTGAGTGGTGCTGTGGTGGTGCTGAGTGATAATGTGGTGCTGAGTGATAATGTGGTGGTGCTGAGTGATGCTGGGGTAGCGCTGAGTAATGATGTGGTGATGCAGAGGGCAGACAGGCACAAAAAGCAGTCTAACAAAGGGCAGATGGGAAAAAAACCAGGGAAAAACGAGTCTAACAGAGGACAGAAGGGCACAAAAAACCAGTCTAACAGAGGACAGAAGGGCAGAAAAACAAGGGAAAAACGAGTCTAACAGAGGGCAGAAGGGCACAAAAAACGAGTCTAACAGGGGGCAGAAAGGCACAAAAATGAGTCTAACAGAGGGAAGAAGGGCACAAAAAACGAGTCTAACAGAGGGCAGAAGGGCAGAAAAACAAGGGAATAACAGAGGGCAGAAGGGCACAAAAAACGAGTCTAACAGAGGGCAGAAGGGCAGAAAAACAAGGGAAAAATGAGTCTAACAGAGGGCAGAAGGGCACAAAAAACGAGTCTAACAGGGGGCAGAAGGGCAGAAAAACAAGGGAAAAACGAGTCTAACATAGGGCAGAAGGGCAGAAAAACAATAGAAAAATGAGTCTAACAGAGGGCAGAAGTGCACAAAAAAACGAGTCTAATAGGGGGCAGAATGAATCCCGCCCTGCGTGTTTGTCCACAAAGATGCCACCTTTTTGTGCAATACCTCTACTCAACTGGAGTACTTTCTACTGTCTAATCAGTAAGTGCTCCCTCGTTGGCTAAATGTATCGGGGCAGATTTACAATAACTGGCGCATCCCCAGGGATGCCCCAGATATTGTGCGCCGCATTTACAAAGCGGCGCACCATGTGGCAAAAACAGCACAGATGCGTCACGCATCTGTGCTGTAAAAGCAGCGCATTGCTGGAGCTGTGTCGCAGCTCCGGCAATGCTCTGGGGGGCTCTATCTCCCCAATGCTGCGTCAAGCCTTGCACCTGCTTCAAGCAGGCGCAGGGTTTTGACGCAGCATTGGCCTAAAAGTGACTGAGTGAAATCTTGTAGATTTCCCTCAGCCACTTTTAGGAGGCGTTCCTGCACAGGAACACCCTCCCCTGTGCCGGAACGCCTCCTGATGGCGCAGGGCTTTACAACGTGACGCATCTCTCAGATGCATCACGTTGTTAATACCCAGCACCATGGCGCATCTTTTGTGCTGCTGCTGCATCACAAAAGCGACGTAACTGCGGCGCAAAAGAGGCGCAAGTGGCTTGTAAATTTGCCCCATAGTGCTTTTACTACACTGTAGCTGCGTAAAGGGCCAGAAGATGTGTCTCCAGTAACCATGTGTGCCTGTGTTACAGGCACACATGGTCACTGGAGACACATCTTCTGTCTCTTTACGCAGCTGCATTGTAGTTACCCAATGAGGGAGCACTTACTGGATTACCCAGTAGAAAGTACTCCAGGGCATATCGCAAAAAATCAAGAATTCGCAGATTTTTTTTGCAATTTCACTGGGAAATCCGCAAATTCGCAAATTTCGCCCATGCTTATTTCCTGGATGCTATGCTGACCCGGATACACCACTACATAACCTTCCCAACCACCCAACAGGACTTAAATCAAACAAAGCTTGACTTCTATAACTCCACGCAATTCCCCCATGTAATTGGCTGCATTGAGCGTACCAACATCCACATCTGCCCACCCGCTGAGACAGAATACAAGTACCGGAACCGCAAGTCCTACCACGTTCTGAACATTCAGATGGTCTGCAATGCAAAGACAATCATCACCGACATAGTGGCCCAATACCCGGGGAGCACGCATGATTCGTTCATCTTCAGGTACAGCGGCATACACACCCGCTTGGCCAGGGGTAACTTTGGCGAAGGACATCTCCTAGGTAAGTACACATGCCCACATACAGTATGTCAAGACCATGTAGCTGCACATAACAGGCACTGACCCTCTGCTGCTATTCTTCAGGTGACAGCACCTACAGCCTCCGTGAGTACCTCCTCACCCCATACCTCAACCCTGCTACACCACAGGAACGGCGTTACAATGCTGCGCACATTCACTCTAGAAATGTCATTGAACGGACATTTGGGATGTTAAAGAGCCGATTCTGCATCCTACATAAGACAGGTGGGGCCCTCAAATACCAGCCTGAGGTCTGCTGCCGCATCGTGGCCGTGTGTGCCATACTCCACAATATTGCTATCAAGCGGAGGATACCTGTGGAGATCTCTGGCAGTGAGTCGGAGGGCAACAACCGCCCGCCTGCACATGTGCATCATGCACGCGGGGAGAATCCTGCTGAAGGACACAGGCGCCACAACAACATCACACTGAATTATTTCTAGTGCACCCATACTGCTCACACAACACTGCACTCATGCATACCAAATGAAATAATGACATGAGTCGGATTTGCTTTTGAAATAAATTCTTATAATTTTGTGAACAAGATCTTTTATTTACTTTTCTTGTTCAAAAAACATGAAAACTGTATTACGTCACACAGCCCCATGATTTCGAAGCAGGCATGCTTGGGACATCAGCATGGCACTGCTGCTAATGGTCAGTCCATCACTGGTGCCTCCGGCCGGAAGCACCCTGTCGCCTCTCTACATCCACCTCGCCAGTATCGGGCCGTGATGCTGCACTGGGCCTGGTACTGCTGTGTCGTTCTGGTACCACCGGCAGGGACAGGCTGCTCAGACTGGATGTACCCGCACTGGCATCATCACCCCCCCTTGCATAGCCATGGCCACACACCTGCTGGTTTTGGACAGCGGTTGTGACCTGTTCCAATGCCCTAGCAACATCCTGGCAGCATTGCACCATTTGGATTTGCATCGCCAGGGACCGGCGTGACAGGTGGGATGTTGCATTCCCGATCAGGTGGTTTGACCTGGTATATGCTGACAGCCGGGTCAGCAGCTGGCGCTGGCGGCAGAGGCTGATGTCCTGCTGGGACAGCATGATTTGGCTGTTCTCCCTCACTGTAGCTGTCAACTCCTACACGCTTTTGGTGAGTTGGTTCACAATGCGCGCAGTCTTGTAAAGCTGCAGCTGCATGTCTGCCATGTGCCGTGCCTGCTTTTGGTGGACAGCTGGCATCCGGCGTTCGATACCAAGCCCTGGATTTTGGGCATGTTGCCCCGTCAGCTCGTGTTGCCACGTTGCGCAGCTGCCTCAACCGGCCGTTTGACTGTGACCGCACAGTGGCTCTGCTCCGTGTCTGCCTCCTGGGTGGTGGTGTGGCCTGTTCCACTGCCATGAGTGACGCATGGGGTGGTTGCACTCCTCCTTTGGCTGCAGGGGTGGCCCTGTTCGCATGGGGAGGTGGTGGTACTGGTGCAGCTGTGTGTGACGGGCGAGGTCGTGGGGCAGGATGGCTCTCTCCCTCCATCTCCTCTGGGGTCTCCTCAATTTGGAGTGCTTCGCTGTCTGTGCTCTGTGGTTCTGCAGCACCTCTGATGCAAATGGGTGCATGATTAATTATATGAATCTTGCACATGGGATGTTGCAACATGCATGCAGGCTTGCATACTCTGACTGGCTTTAGAGATATGTTTTACTTGACAGGTCTGGCTGTGTGTGGCTATCAGGGAACTATTGTCACACTACAGGTCCCACAATGCAATATGACGATTCTGATGTGCATGGCCTGCATTACTGGGGTTATGAAATGGCTAGCTCTGGGTGCATGGGCATTGTTAGAAGACGGGGTCGCAGTTGCATGGCTCTTACCTTGGGATTGTTGTGTGGGTCGGGAGGTGTCCAGCTGAGTGACCCCCACGCAGGCTGCTGGCTTGATGGTATCCTCAACAAGGTCCTCGAGTGGAGTGTTGTCCGGAACTGTGGGGTCTCCTCCTCCCGTGGCATGTTGCTCCCCCAGCCTCTCTGCTATGCGCTCTTTTGCACAGCCTCTGAGGTCATACCACCTCTTCTTCAGCTCATATATTGAGCGCTGGGTCACTCCTACAGAGTTTACCTTCGCCCTGATGTGCTGCCAAATGCGCCTTTTGTCTGATTCAGGCACCTTCCTGGATTCCTTCCCAAAAAGCCTATCATGGTCCCTGCTGACTCCCTGGATCAGGAACTCCAGCTCCTGTTCAGAAAATTTTATTTTCCTTTTCCTGCCAGTTGCACTGCTTGCTGCTGCATCCTGGGACATTCTGGAGTTGGATGTACGTCCTGTTGTGCGGCTGCAGGGTGTGTCTGATAGAACTCAGTGCTGTACCTCGTCCTCTCTCCAGCTCTGTGTTCAGAATGAGTGAGGGAACTGACAACTTCCTGGTTGGGATGTCATCATTGTGCTCGAAATGTGACTTCCCGTTTTTGCTATCTCGCAATTTGCGAGATCGCAATTTGCGATTTCGGTAATTGCGAAATCGCAATTTCAACATGGGAAACAGGAGATTCTGCGATTTTTGAACGATTTAGTGAAAATCGCCGATTGCGGCCGACTGCGAATCACAGTTTTTGGAATGCTTCCTTTGATGCCTCTCATTCTGCGAATTCTAATTTGGGATTCAGTATTTTATGCAAATTACAATTCGCTGAATCAGGGCTTGATGCTTCTAGGGGTTACAGCTCTCTCTGGACTTCATCCCCCGATCACGACTTCACATTGGCCTCTAGCAATTGATTTGGCATATGTTTACTGCAACAGGGGCCTCCGCGCTGTGAAACAAGTACAGCTTTTACTTAGTTCCGATGCGTGCAGTGCTCCAGAATGAGAATCCGTGTCGAAATTCAGCACCGGTGACAAACTCTATTTCATTACAACTGACTACTCCAACATCAGAAACAGACTCCAGCTTCCTCGGGCTCGCTGTGGAGATATTTTATTTTTCACCACACACAACCAGGTAGCATGTTTCGACCGTGCAAGCGGTCTTTGTTAAACCTACAGTTGCAACCATTGTTTTCTGTTATTTACACCATCAACAAGGTTTCAACAAGGTTAAAGTGACAGTGCACCATTTAAAAAAAGTTCCAACAAGGTTAAAGTGACAGGGCATCATTTCAAAAATTAAAGTGACATGTGCAATCCTGCTTACAGAGACAAATAACCTGTACATATATATATATATATATATATATATATATATATATATATATATATATATATATATATATATATATATATATATATATATATATATATATTCACTGAAAAAACCATAGGTTTCACATCAGTTATAGTTAGGAATTAGCATATAAAAAACCGATTAAATTCACTGAAAAAACCATAGGTTTCACACCAGTTATAGTTAGCTGAAAATTTTACTGACATAAAACCATTGAAATTCCACGTTATAGTTAGTTGGACTCACTATAACTTGCGCATGTAATGCACTGCTGATGACGTCACATATTACATCACTGATGACATGGTCAGTGACATCACTCATGACATCACTGATGACACCATCCAGTGAATGTGTGTCTTTCTGAAAAATAAATAGCTTTTCTATATGTATATGAAAAAGGTCGATGGAAGAATAAATGTTTAAATAAGTATCTAAATGGATGTTTTTTTAAAAAAAATGGATTAGTTAACTGGCTTATTAAGTGTATCTTAGTGAATACATGTATTAGCGAGTAATGTTTAAATATTTAAATATATGTATCAGTGTTTCACTTTGTGTATAAGTGGCTGCATGGGTTGGTGAGTACCTACATGTGTGTGTATATGGGTTATTAGATGTTTATTTTAGTATCAGTATGAATGTCTGTATGATTTGGTGGGGGTATTACTTAGCACATAGATGCATCAATGACTGACTCACTGTTTGTATGTGTTTTGAAGACAGCATATGTGTAGGACTGTAAGGGTGGATGAGTGTCTATATGTGTGTGTTAGTGAGTGAATGACTGTCTCACTAGTGTCTTTATCAGTAACGACATATGTTTTAATCTAGTATATGTGAGTATTGATGTATATAAGTGAGTATATGTGAGAGTGAGAGATTGTAAGAGTTCCTGTTTAAATAGGTATGTGTTTCTATAAGTGTTTGTTTAAGAGAGTAAGTATGCGTAAGTTTCCTTAGAAGTAAGGTGGTAGTGTGTGTATAGTTGTATATTCAAATAAATGGATGTTCAATAGTTTATTTGCATGTGTGAGTAACTTTTGGATAACTGTCGGTGTGTAACAGGATGTATAGGTGTATCACTACATATGATGAGTGAGTATATGTATGAGTGACTATATAGAACTGTTGGTGAATGAGTGGATGTGTATACAGATGGTGGAATTACTGAATTGGTTCTTGTAACTGGTATGGGTATCTCCATTTTTTTGAAAATGTTAGTTTCTATTTTTGAATATGAGTTTCAAGGGTTACATTACACTTAAAGGATGTCTGTCACTTTCTCACAAGGATGGTGTCATCAGTGATGTCATGAGTGATGTCACTGACCATGTCATGAGTGATGTAATATGTGACCTCATCAGCAGTGCATTGCAGGCGCGCAAGTTATAGTGAGTCCAACTAACTATAACGTGGGAATTTCAATGGTTTTATGTCAGTAAAATTTCCAGCTAACTATAACTGGTGTGAAACCTATGGTTTTTTCAGTGAATTTAATCGTTTTTTAAAATGCTAATTCCTAACTATAAATGGTGTGAAACCTATGTTTTTTTCAGTGAATTTCATAGGTTTTTTAAATGCTAATTCCTAACTATATATAAGGCCTCAAACCTATGAAATGTAATATTTTTTATAATGAATCCTATATTGTATATTTACTTTTTTTTTTTTGCCCTGGAGCGCTCCCGGTGCGCGCCCCGGTGAGCGCACCGGTAAGCGCAGTTTTCCGGCGTGCCCCGGGGCGCGCACCGGTGAGCGTCCCGTTAGCGCTATTGCAGCGAATGAAAACAACATCGTGACGTATCGCGTAGCCGCGTCAAGCACCCGAGCGCATACGATCGCGCAACGTAAGCGCCGCAGAGTGCGCCCCGGGGCGCAACTACGGGCGCGGCCCGGGGCGCGTAGCGTAAGCGCGTCGGGTCATGTGACCTGAAAATAACACTTTTGATTGGTTCAGAACACTTTTAGTTTCCAAATAATGAGAAAGCCCAGGTCATGAGACCTGAAATTAACACTTTTGATTGGTTCACAACAGTTTTGTTTTCCAAATGATGAAAGACCCCACCTTTTTTCCTCATTTTCACTTTGTTGTTTGAGTGAAGAAGACCTGCATTCATTCTGTGAGAAATGGCTTCACTAGTAGCAGCTGCAGGTGCATCTGCACCACCATCACCTCCACCACCACCACAAGGACCACCACAAGACCACATTGGTGGTCATGAAGAAGAGGAGGACGAAGAGGAGCAGGAGGAGAGGCAATATCTGCCTGAGGACAATCCCCCATACAGACCCAAGGAAAATTTTATTTGGGAGTTTTTCAAGATGCCAAGGGGTGCCAAAAAAGTGAATGCAGCTAAGGTTACTTGCCTCATCTGTCACCAAAAACTGTCAAGAGGGAACCCAAACAAAAAATATTCTTTTGGGAACCACACTATGATTAGGCATATGCAGAGGAAGCACCCAAACAATTATTCGAGAGCAGAGGTCAGGGAACTGACCAAGAACCCTCCCCATCCTTCTTCCTCAAGCACCTCCAATCAACCCACTCCATCGGGTGCAGGGGCTACGGAGATGGTCCCTAATGTCCAAACCAAGTTTGCAAAATTTAAATTTGTTTGCATATATTGCAACAAAACAATATAATATGGTGAGCAGAGCATCACTTTACTCAATCGAGCTGCAGACAACCATCACTGCAGCAAGCAACTTTAATTTTTTTCTATTTTTTTTGCTCCAGTTGAGCTGTTTGCAATTCCCTGTGTTTTGTTTGACCCCAGAAAAACTACAAAAAAAATATATAATTGTTCAGAAAATCCAAAAAAAATAAAAAATGTTCAAAAAAACAATAAAAAAAATATAAAACAACAAAAAGAATAAAAAAAACAGTTCTTTTCAGAACTACCTCCAATTTATATAAAAATGCTACATTTTTAAAAAACTGTCTTTCTTTTTTTCCCCATGGTACGCTCCCCGGTGCGCTCCCCGGTGCGCGTACCGGGTGCACCCCCCGCGAAAATCAAAAAAATAAGTAACATTTTTTGCCCCCTGGGGCCCTTTTATTGCCCCCACATCAAACCTAGGGGGTCAGGGGGGTCTACCCCGCCCCCTTTTGGTCATTTCCTCCTTTGTTTTTGCCACCTCTTGTGTCTCAATCCTACCGAGACACAAGATGGCGGCCACTCCGGACTGTTTGGAATGTTTATAGACACCCGAGAGCCAATCAGCTTTCCGTGCGCAAGTCGCGTGGCACGCCCGGTGCGCTCCCCGGTGCGCGTACCGGGGCGCGGCCATAGATATATATATTTTTTTTAACCTAAATTACTCAAATTCCACTGGAGCACATATCTTGAGACATAGCAAAAGCACATCGGGCTACCAGTCCCTACAATTTTGCCAAGTTTGGTGAAAATCCATTCAGCCGTTCGGGCTAAAAGTGAGGTCGACCGCCCTATAGAAATTAACATGGGGAAAACACGTTTTGGGACCCCCCTTTTATCTCGGCCTTTTATCTCGGCCCCCGCTTCACGAATCCCCCCAAACGTTCAGGGAAGGACCGGAGCGCCGCGAGGCAAATTTGAGGAAATGTTCAGGCAGATTCCTCAACTGGCGCCAAAGTTATTCACAATAGAATGTTGAGATTTTGCATTGAAAATAATCCTAACTATACCTACCTACTGGCAAGCATTGTGGCCTTTTCTCTTTCATTGAAGGAGTGGATGTGGATATATATATATATATTCACTGAAAAAAACATAGGTTATAGACCATATATAGTTAGGAATTCGCATTTACAAAACCTTATTTTACTCACACAAAACCATTGAAATTCCCACGTTATAGTTAGTTGCACTAACTATATATCGCGCACCCGCAATCCACTGCTGATGATGTCACATATTACATCATTCATGACATGGTCAGTGACATCACTGATGACATCACTGATGACATCTCAAATGACATCACTGATGACATCTCAAATGGCATCACTGATGACATCACTGATGATATCTCATTTGACATTACTGATCACATCACTGATGATATCATTCATGTGATAATACGATGAACCTCTTCAGACTCTAATATAACCTTAGATACAATCAGTGTAAACAGACACTCACAGACTGTCACTCATCCATGGAGTTACTCACACACCTAGTCAGTCAATCAAAGAATCAATCACACCTCCATTTCCTCAACTATACAGTTATACAAACTTTACTTATTCAAACATATACTAACACATATTAACTCTCTTATACAATCCCTGATACAAGTTCACAATGATCCATACAGCCACTCACACATTCACTGGCTCTTATGCACAGTTATTTATATATGTCAACTCTCACATGTACTGTGTTTTACATATGTACTTACTTTGACATGTAGCACTGAGATATCCATTCACTCACCAATACACTCATGCACACAGTCAACCGCCCATACAGCTGTTTCCACATGCACTTTTGAAACCATACATCTAGTGAATCAACTGCTCACACATCTATGCACAGTCATACACCTCCCAGCCACCCACACACACACTCAGTATCCCATACAAATACTTGGGCAACCAATCAATAACCCATATAGTTACTCATATAGCTACTTATCAACACATGCAACAGTTTACAGAACAACAGACATAATGATGCACAAATTAAGACAGTTTAGTCACTAACCCATGCACTCAGTGAGACACATTTAATCACTCACTCATACAGTCAGTCATGCACCTACTAAATCCTTCATCCAGACACTTATACATCCACTCATTCTTCAATATGTAAGACATATTTTAACTTTACAGAAACATACAGTCACTGGATGTTGTCATCAGTGATGTCATCAGTGATGTCATTTGAGATGTCATCAGTGATGTCATCAGTGATGTCACTGACCATGTCATGAATGATGTAATATGTGACATCATCAGCAGTGGATTGCGGGTGCGCGATATATAGTTAGTGCAACTAACTATATATGGAATTTCAATGGTTTTGTGTGAGTAAAATAAGGTTTTGTAAATGCGAATTCCTAACTATATATGGTCTATAACCTATGGTTTTTTCAGTGAATTTTCAAGGTTTTGTAAATGCTAATTCCTAACTATATATGGTCTATAACCTACGGTTTTTTCAGTGAATTTTCAAGGTTTTGTAAATGCTAATTCCTAACTATATATGGTCTATAGCCTATGGTTTTTTCAGTGAATATATATATATACATACATATATAAACATATATCATCTGTATATCTACATATAAATACAAACATAAATGCATGCATACATATACTTATATGCATTTTAGGGTTGTTGGGGCGTTTTCGTGTGTATTATGTTGCTTTTTTAGGGCTTTTGGGTCAATTAAGTAGGGTTCCCGGAGCCTAGGGCTGAGGGGCCGGTTCAGTTTCGTGCGTATTGGTGTTGGCAAGGTTTTGAGGGATTTTGGCGGTTTTTGGTCGAGATTTGGCCGTTTTATGGCTTTTTTTGTGTTTGCGGGGGGCACGTATTCGGGTTGAAATTCGTCCCCGTTCCAGTGGATGGATTGGGCTGATTTTTGGTGAGATGTTAGGGAATCGCTGGAACTAGTGTCCAGCCAAGTTTGAAGCGGATCGGAGCAGTGGAAGTGCTTTAAAAAGCAATTTTTGTGCGGAGTAGCGAATTGTCATGTTATTCAATGGGAGTTTTTGGTGCGCATGGAGAAGGTGAATTTGGGGTGTTCCAGTTGCGCTAGAGGGACGGGGCTTGGGTGAGCTGTAGGGAGAGTGGATCGGCAGGTGTGCCGAATTTTTGGGATTTGTTGGCCGAAGGGAAGGGTGTGCTTGGGCAAAGTCGATTTGGTGAAAACGGTGCGTTATTTACATGAAAGTTGAAAAAACACTAATAAAAGCGAAGCTAAAAAGCCACCTCATTACAAACAGAATGGCTTTAACTTAAATGAGGGCGAGATCTATTGCATTTTCAATGCTTGTTTACTTTGGTTCCATCAAGAAGGCATTCAGATGTGTCACACATTTGCCATAAATTCTGAATGTTAGCACTCTAGTTGCACATTAGATCACTGTAGTAAAGCTACTGCTCACCAGGGACGTCTGCTGCTGGTATTCAAAGTGCATGTTTCAGTCTGCATGTCAGAATTTTTTTAATGAAATAGAAGAGGATTTGAGAAGTCACTCAAAATGATCCCTAATTTTTCTTTCTGAAGCACTAATCATACTTTCTATGGCAAAATTAACCCCCTCATGTTGTTCCTTTTTAAATTGAGTGTTTTCAGACTTACCACTTCATTCCAATCAAGATGGCTTCTGGTGTGCCATACTTTTGTCATAAGTAAGACTGTTAGCGCTCTAGTTGTTCTTTAGAACACTCTGGGACATTCTGTCATTGGGCTATACTTGGGGTACATCTGGGTGATATTTGGGCTACATTTAGGCTCTTTTGTCTCTGGTGGCCATCTTGCGAGACTATGTCAGAATTTTTTAATGAAATTGAAGAGGGTTTGAGAAGTCACTCAAAATGTGCCCTAATTTTTCTTTCTGCAGCACTAATCATAATTCATATGGCAAAATATACCCCCTCATTTTGTTCCTTTTTAAATTAAATGTTTTAAGAGTTACCACTTTATTCCAATCAAGATGGCTTCAGGTGTGCCATACCTTTGTAATAAGTAGGACTGTTAGCGCTCTAGTTGTTCTTTAGAACACTCTGGGACATTCTGTCATTGGGCTATACTTGGGCTACATCTGGGTGATATTTGGGCTACATTTGGGCTCTTTTGTCTCTGGTGGCCATTTTGGGAGACTGCATGTCAGAATTTTTTAATGAAATAGAAGAGGATTTGAAAAGTCACTCAAAATGTGCCCTAATTTTTCTTTCTGCAGCACTAATAATACCTTCTATTGCATAATATACCCCCTCATTTTGTTCCTTTTTAAATTAAATGTCTTAAGAGTTACCACTTTATTCCCATCACGATGGCTCCAGGTGTGCTATACCTTTGTAATAAGTAGGACTGTTAGCGCTCTAGTTGTTCTTTAGAACACTCTGGGACATTCTGTCATTGGGCTATACTTGGGCTACATCTGGGTGATATTTGGGCTATATTTGGGCTCTTTTGTCTCTGGTGGCCATTTTGGGAGACTGCATGTCAGAATGTTTTAATGAAATAGAAAAGGATTTGAGAAGTCACTCAAAATGTGCCCTAATTTTTCATTCTGCAGCACTAATCATACTTTCTATGGCAAAATATACCCCCTCATGTTGTTTCTTTTTAAATTAAATGTTTTAAGAGTTACCACTTTATTCCAATCAAGATGGCTTCAGGTGTGCCATACCTTTGTAATAAGTAGGACTGTTAGCGCTCTAGTTGTTCTTTAGAACACTCTGGGACATTCTGTCATTGGGCTATACTTGGGCTACATCTGGGTGATATTTGGGCTACATTTGGGCTCTTTTGTCTCTGGTGGCCATTTTGGGAGACTGCATGTCAGAATGTTTTAATGAAATAGAAAAGGATTTGAAAAGTCACTCAAAATGTGCCCTAATTTTTCATTCTGCAGCACTAATCATACTTTCTATGGCAAAATATACCCCTTCATGTTGTTTCTTTTTAAATTAAATGTTTTAAGAGTTACCACTTTATTCCAATCAAGATGGCTTCAGGTGTGCCATACCTTTGTAATAAGTAGGACTGTTAGCGCTCTAGTTGTTCTTTAGAACACTCTAGGAGGCTGCAGTAGAACACAAAGGAATCAACTGACAGTCTCTGTCCTTGTTGGATGTACATGTTTTACTGAGAATGTCAGACTTCATTTTCACATGACTGAGAAAGATAATGTGAATTTACAGAAAATATGCTTTCAGTTTAGCTTATAGATCCCCTTCCAAACCACTGTGGGAAAATCATGAGATATTAGTTTTCTTTCAAACAATATTCATGATATCACAGCAGAAGGTTTTTTCACATGGTAAAATCACCTTAGAACCCACCACAATTCCTAAAACGAGTATGGTACCATCAACAAATGATTGATAATGTAACTAAAGTCCTAAAACCCTCTATTAACTACAATGCTTTTTAATGAGGTGCTATCATGTATATTGGTCCCAAGATGGCTGCCAACACTTCTTGGATGAAGTGCTGACAGCCAATCAGATCAGATGTGTGGTTAGGCTCCGCCCAGATATATATATTTTTTTGAACCTAAATTACTCAAAATCCACTGGAGCACATATATTGAGACCTAGCAAAGGCACATCAGGCTAACAGTCCCTACAATTTTGCCAAGTTTCGTGCAAATCCATTCAGCCGTTCGAGCTAAAAGTGAGGCCAACCGCCCTATGGAAATTAACATGGGAAAAATGCGTTTTGGGACCCCCCTTTTTTCTCGGCCCCCCCTTGATGAAACCCCCCCAAATTATCAGGGGCTGCTCAGAAACAAAATGTTCCATTTTCCTGAAAATTTCAGCCAATTCCGTCCACAAACGCCAAAGTTATTAGACATAGAATTTTCAAAAATCCCATAGAGAAAAAATCCTAACTATATATACCTACTGGCGACCGCCAGTAGGTAATATATATATATATATATATATATATATATATATATATATATATATATATATATATATATATATATATATATATATATATCATCACTCCGGTGTCAAAATAAATTGACCAGACCAGCACACACAGTAGATTAAATCTTCTTAGATTTATTGCACGATGGACAAACGCGTTTCAGCTTCTGCCTTCGTCAGTGTCAGCTGACGTCGGTGAGGCGGAAGTTGATAAAGGTAATTACACAAACATAAATGACGGACTAATAGTCCAAACCATAAGCGCCATCTTGTAACGGCTAAACCATAACATAAAGAATTAATAAAATCAATGTGCAATATGAATAGTCCCCAGCTAATACTCATAAGCAATCAAGGTTATTGTCATTATTCAAATAATTTCGGTCACATAATACAGCCCTGGATGGGCAATTATTAACCAAATTTCATAAATATCCTCGAAAGAAATTCATCATTTTAAAAAAAGACACATATTACATTTTCATATGCACTCCAAATTCATATGCACATAATTACCGTTATCAACCTCATTCACATTGGGGATTGTGGTATCCAATTTGTACTGTTATACCCCAAGTCAATCAAGCCCTAGATGGGCTTTGGTAGAGATAAATTCAAACACCAATAGGGTTACATTAGTCACTTTTCTCACCTTACTATTAACTCGGAGTTTAGTAAAGGATCCCTTCCCTGATCGTACAGTGCTCTTAAGTTCAATTGGTACAATTTTCACATTTGCTCATGGATGGTTTCCCTGACACTATAGCTGCTCAGTGTTAGGAATAATCTGGACCGGGTTTATAAGTGAGATATCAATTCTTCCCCCGCATTGAGGCCTTTAGGTGATTTTGTCTGGAGTTCAATTATATATCTGGATTCCAGACGTCTTAGCCTTTTCTTATAGTCTACCCCCCTGATATCAATTGGGATGCAGTCCAGACAGAAGAAGGATAGCAGGTTTCTATCACTGTTATGATGGGTAGCGTAGTGCCGGGCCACAGGATAGTGTTCATCTTTATTCATGATGGCCCGTTGATGTTCCAACACTCGTTTCTTTACCTGTACTGCCCACATAACGATAGCCGCAAGGGCATTCCAGGCAGTATACTACCCAGGTCATGGAACAGGTCATGAATTTGCTGATCTTTGTCTTAGAGACTCTATCTGGTGCCTGGTAGGAAAGAACTCTCTTGCTGGAACTGCAGGCCTTGCATTTGCCACAAGGATATGACCCATGCATGGTATGCAGTCCCTTTCTTGATTTCTCCCTGGCCAAATGGCTTCGCACTAGTTTGTCTTTCAAAGATTTTGTTTTCCTAAAGATAATAGTGAGATGATCTGAAAGCTCCCTGCCTATTACTGAGCCTGATTTAAGAATGTTCCAGTTCTTTTGCAATATTGCCCTCACCTTATTCGCTGCCACCGAATAATTAGTGATCAATCTTATAATGCCTGTTGCTTCTTTTTTTGTTCCACCATTCTTCTCATTTAGTAGCATCTGTCTGTCTGTTATATCTACCTTGCTTTGTGCTTGTTGGAGTACCTTAAGAGGATAGCAGCGTGATTTGAAGTGATTTATGCTTTTTTCTGCCGCTTCCTCAAAATCCTTCCTCATTGAACTGTTCCTTTTGATTCTTAATAGCTCCCCACAGGGGATGCTATTACCAAGGGTTTGGGGATGGCTACTACGTCCATGGAGGACGGAATTACCCGCCGTACTCTTCCTATACAGGGCAGTTTGAATTTCCCCTGAGTCCACGAAAACTTTCAAATCAAGGAAACTCACCTCCTTGCTACTTATTTCATAGGTGAAGGTTAGATTAAGATCGTTGTCGTTCAGATTTGCAATATAGTTCTTAGCTGAAGATTCCGACCCCTTCCAGATAATAAAGAGATCATCAATGTATCTCCTCCAGCATACCACCCTGTCCACACACTCTGCCTTGTCATCGGCCCAGGCCACCTGCTTCTCCCACCAGCCCACGAATAAATTTGCGTAGCTGGGGGCCAAGCAGGTGCCCATCGCCGTCCCTCTGATCTGCCTATATCGTTGGTCATCGAACAGAAAAATGTTATTGTTCAAACAAAATGAAATAAATTCAATAATCATTCTGCTGTGTTCCAGGTATCTGGCTGATCTGAGGTTAAGAAAGGTTTCCACTGCTTTCACACCATCCGATATATATATAATCTACTGTGGTTGCCAGTAGATAGTTATAGTTAGGACCTAGTTTCCATAGGAAAAGCTTTTTTTGTTTTCCCAATAACTTTGGCGCCGGATGATGAATCTTCGCTAAATTTTCAAAACTTGTAGGGTGCTCCAGTCAGCTCCTATCCTGAAAGTTATGGGGTGATTCGGCAAACGGGGGCCGAGAAAAAAGGGGGTCCCAAAAACGTGTTTTCTCCATGTTAATTTCCATTGGAAACTTTAGACACGGCTACAGCCTGAACTGCTGAACAGAATTACACCAAATGTGGGGAAAAGGTAGCCCTTGTTTCAGAAAAACTCTTTTTGTTAAATGGTGTAAATCCATTCAGTAGTTCCTGAAATTTTTTTTAAAAAGAGGTCGGAAATTAATTTCCCATAGGAAAATTTAGACACAGCTTCAGCTCGAACTGCTGAACGGAATTACACCAAATTTGGCAAAAAGAGAGTGCTTGGTTCAGAAAGCAGTCTTTTTTTAAATGGTGTAAATCCATTCAGTAGTTGCTGCAAAAATCAAACAATAAAAGTTTTGATATTTAGAGGTGTGGTGGATCCGCGGACCCTCCCGGCCTCCAGCTTTATTTTAATTGACTTTCAGCACTCCAAACTAGGAAGTGTTGGCAGCCATCTTGTGACTCGGTAGAACCAAGTCAAAGAAAAGAGAAAAAGAAACACAAAAAAACAAGAAAAAGGGGCAGGGTATAAGCACCCTGACCCCCTAGGACTGCTCAGGGGCTCCCGCAAGGACCCCCAGGGCCCAAAAAAGCATTAAAAAAACAATTCGGCCAAATATATGCTAGGTGTGCAAATCCGGCTGAGAAAATTAAAAAATCTGAAGCGCGGGCTCCTGCGCTTCATTAATATTTAGCCCCCGGGTGGGCCAAGTCCCAGGGGCATGGTGAAATGGAATTGTGGGGTCCCAGGTGGACCCCTGCATCCCTGGGGACCGCCACCCCCAGGGCTTTTCTTAAACATTTGTGGGGGGCACGCGGCCCCCTGCAGGAACGGGGACCACCACCCCCGGGGCTTTTTTTATGTTTGGGGGGCCTCCAAGGCCCCCAAGCCCCTGTGACCGCCACCCCTGGGGCTTGTTTTAAAAAAGAAAATAAACCAGTGTGGGGGTGCTAGAGCTCCCCACATGCCCTGGGGACCGCCACCTCATCGGGGCACTAAAATGCAAATTTGGGGGTCTGTTAGGGACCCCCGGGGATCACCATCTCCCAGGGTCTGTGCATTGGATGGGAGGGGGGGCAGCTTGCCCCCCTCATGGGGCCTGTGATGGCCCTGACGACTGCCACCCCCCAGGGCAGACTCCTGCAGTGTGACACTGTGCCTCGCAGCTCCCACCCTGCCATAGAAAACTGTGGTTTGGATTTTGGGCGAGAGAGCAGGAAACCAAATTGCTTTTCTACACAGGGAGCTGCATGTCAGGAGCTCCCCTTGAGGAAAAACATTGCCGGCTCCCACAGGAAGCGGGGAGCCAGCTGGGACCGTGGGTGAATTGGGCCTCCCCCCACAGTCCCCAACGAGAGGCCAGGCTCTGAGGGATGGGGACCCTGGGGCAAGGAGTGGCCCCCCTCCCCAATAATTAATAAAAAAATAAAAAGCCCGCAAAGGCCGGCCCCGGGGGATAGGGTCCCCAGGGCCATAAATGACCTGGGGAGGGTGGCCACGCAGCCCCTCTCCAAATATATATATTTTTAAAACACTGGCCATGCCCTGGGGGATGGGGTCCCAATATGCCCTCAGGAGGGGGGCCACGTGGCATCCTTCCATTTTTGAAAAAAATAAAAAAAATAGGGGTCAGGCCCTGGGGCCCATAAAATAGGAAAGGAAGGGGGCAACACAGCTCCCCTTTTTAAAAATTAAAAAAAGACCGGCATTGACAAGGCCTCGCCCCAGCAACACTCTCTAATTTAGAGTTGGTGTATCAAAGGTTATATATCAGGGTGTGAGAAGATGCATCAAATTATCACATGGATGATGTCATCAGTGATGTCATTTGAGATGTCATCAGTGATGTCATCAGTGATATCACTGACCATGACATGAGTGATGTAATATGTGATGTCATCAGCAGTGCATTGCGTGGGCGTGAGTTATAATTATCTGGACTAACTATAACGGGGGAATTTCTCTGGTTTTGTCCAAGTGAAATTTCCAACTAACCATAACTTCAGTGAATTTCCAAGGTTTTTTAATGCTAATTTCTAACTATAGCGTTCCCGAAACCTATGGTTTTTTCAGTGAAAAAAAAAAAAATATATATATACATATATATCTTCAGGAAAACCCTGCGCAGTCCCCTCCATCGGACCAGAGTCTCCACGGCACAGACAAAGTCCACAAGTATCTTCTTATCAGAGGTACTTTATTTTTTATATTTTTTAAAACACAATAAGTGCAAGCATGAAAAGGATGGTCAACGCGTTTCTGTGGATGCCTTCAACTGGACCATAGAGTCCTGCCATCTAGAGTGTCTATTTAAAGTGACATAGTGCACGAATCCCTTGTTCAGTTAAAAATAGACTAGACTGATAACTCACATGTGACGATATTTACATTGACTTTTCGCAATTGCCATTTTTTCTCTTTTCAATTTAAACATTGCTGGTAAAGTACCCTGGCCAGAAAAAAGTTAGTAGGAAAACATTCCTGATTAAAAACTACTGCAACATTCTTACTGCACAAAACCAAGGACCAGGAGGGGAAGAAAAAAGGGAGGGAAGGTAGGGGAAGAGGTTCGGGGGGGAAAGAGGGGCCGCGGGGAGGGGGGAGGGAGGGGAAGAGGGTGGTGGGGGAAACAGATGGGGGGGAAACAGATGAAAAAGGGACAGAGACCTGGGTGGCGGAAAAGTTTTTTAAGGGGAAAAAGACAGGAAAATGCAAGGAAACATTTTGTAACACAGTTAAAAAAGCATGATCATTCTATCTCAGTAAAGTACATTTTTAATATAAGGATACAAATCTAATTTTTATTCAGTGCTGCGGAGGAACCAGGTTCAATCAGTATAAAAAATGTCAATCTAAAACACTTGATTATTGTAGTTACCCCAAAAAGTTTCTAAAAATCACAGTCTGCTTGGAGAGAATAAAGTGTCGAGTGCATTGTGAAAATATATTATGCAAAATAGAGTTCCAAATGTCTCTCTCCAAGAGTCTACATTTTTCTAAAGTAGATTTCATATATTTAATGACTGCTCATTTCATATCCTATTGGGGACCTAAAAAAGTGCTTCAACTGTTCTCACTGAGTCCACATCTGTTCCTCACATCCATTGATGCTTTTTCTGTCACATTTTCTCTTGTTTTTCTTTTCCTTCCTCTTTCTTGAATCTTTTGTCTCCATCTACCTCCCTATTGCACCATCCCAGAGTACTGACTCCCCATCTCATTATTCATTCGTTCAGTTCACTGAATAGAAAATGTGCCCAATAAGTCTACAGGGTACCACTGACAAGGGATTTATTGTCCTTCAAATGATCTTCCTTCATTTTTCCTGTTTCATTCGCACTATAAATATTCTCTTCTCCTTACAAATGAACGTGCAATTCAGCATCCAGATTATGCCCAAATGAATTTTCTGTTCCGAGTGCCAAAATGACCTTGATTCTGCTTTTCTTAGGTCCAGGGTTCTGTCCCCTCCTCTTTCATTTTGTTTTACCATTTTGGCTCTGACATATTTTAGTTCTTGATTGTTTCCTGAGTGTTTCTCTAGGAAATGCTATGCCATTGGGTAAGAAAGATCTTTATTTTTTATTGCTTTCAGATGCTGTAGTATGCATAATTTCAACTTGTTAATGGTGAGTTTAACGTAGAGTTTTTTACATGGCCATTCTAAAACGTATACCACATACTTAGATTCGCATGTGATATGTTCAGTGATCCTTTCCATCCTTCCATTTTGCAGTTGTTACAATTGTGTGTTGCATCCATGTTCACAGGCCTTACATTTGGAACATTTCCAAAACCTGGTTGTTGTTAGCCAAGTTTTTTTTTTTAGGAGTTTCTAGGTGACTGTGTGTAAGGAGATCGCCCAATGTGGCTGTCTTCCTATATGTGATTTTTGGAGTTGCTGGTAACTTCCTCTTCAATGATTAAGATGTTCCAATGCTTTTTAATAATATTTCTTACGTTTTTGTTCTCTACGTTGAAATCCATGATTATGCAAGTTGTTTCATCTTCTTCTGATCGCTCCTGTTCTTCCAATAACTCTGATCTTGTTTTTCCTGTAACCTTAATTTTTTATTTATGTCAATTTAAAAAGTGGTAATAGGAACAAAAATAATCCTATCAATTATCTATGTCTAAGACCCTAACCCAGAATGCAGCGAAACACAGAATGCTGCCAAACTGTGCTAAAAACGACATGATTGCTTTTAGGTTTGGTAAACATATCCATTAGTCAATCACATGCTGCCTTCTAAGCCACAAGCACTGTGGTATACTGTGGTATACTAAGCAGCACAATAAATGAAAATACTTTATTTTGGCCGTAGGCATAAAAGTTTTATTACAATAAAAATAGACAATAAGAAATATAAAATGTAATGCATGGCTCACGTCATCATACAATACATTACTCATGTGGCCCTCCATATATGGGCAGCATTGCAAGCAATGATTCTCTAATTATACAGTTTTCATAGAAAAGGAAGCATGCCTAGTGGTAAGGTCTTTTTTTTTAAGTAATATTAAGCAGGTGCAAAATACATAAAATAGTTCATTTCTAAAACGGTGGCCCTTAAGTACCTAAATAAGATATAGCTAATAGGCCAGATCCAATCGAAAACTACTCTTACTCTTAAGTTCAATACAATCAATGGTATTGCGCCAGAAAACATACCCTAAGAATTGTGGGTAGGGTTAAGATGCAAGATAAAGGGACCTGCAAATTTGAGACATGATGTTTGATCTTATGCACCAGCTATGGTACACAAATGTTACCAAAGCACAGATGATTAACTCCGTAGGCTAGGCATGCAACAGTCTAATGGGCCAATCAACTTTTCTGATTCCCATCTGCCTGCTCCTTGGGGCTAGCCAGCATTTTCTGGGTGCATCATAACTGCAACAGAAAAAGAGGAAGTATGAGAGTATTTCATCCGCTTGGAGACAACCTGGGCATTCAGTACTTCTACACTCTGCACCACTGCACTCTATACAACTGCTCTCTGTGCCATTCTACTCTGCACCACCCTACGCCACTGCACTGTGCACCACTGCACAGTATGCAATTGCACTCTGCTCTTCTCCACTGCACTTTACTCCACTGTACTCTAAGGGCCAAAGGTACGACCCTACCAATTGGAATGTACAACAGTGTCTCAGACACTGTTTGCGATTCTTAATGGGGTTGCAAATTGCATGCCTCATTAATATTCATGAGGCAGGTACAATTTGCGACCCAATTAGGAATGGCTAGCACTCCCAGAGATGGTGGCCTGCTGGGGTCAGCAGACCACCATATCTGTGACTGCTTTTTTAAATAAACTAGTTTTTTTTTAAATGCAGCCCATTTTCCTCATAGGAAAACAGGCTGAATTAAAAAAAGAAAATGAAACATTTCTGTTAACCCGTTGAATGCTGATGACGGAACCGCTCCGTCATCAGCTACGGGTGACCTGTGCTGATGACGGAGCGGTTCGGTCATGGCCCGCTCGGCGGGCCTGCGCGGCGCGAATTTCGCGCCTGCGCTGACGTTCTATTGAGCGGGGCGGGCCTTGACAGAACCGCTCCGTCTCAAGCACAGGTCAACCGACGCTGGTGATGGAGCGGTTCCGTCACCAGCATGCGGCTGCCGCGCGGCCGCCCCGCCCCCTTAGCACTGCGGCGGAATAGCCGCCGCAGTGAAGGGGTTAAAAAACATATGTTCCATCCATTCACTAAGGGGAAGTGGTCCCCTGGGGAACCCTTCCTCTTTGTGAGTGGCTTAGCACCTACTTTAAGCAAGTGGTAAACTGCGAGAGTTTTGCAACTGCAAATGCGGTCGCAAAACAATGGTACATTCGATTGTGACTCG
Organism: Lissotriton vulgaris; assembly: GCF_964263255.1. Classification (NCBI taxonomy): domain Eukaryota; kingdom Metazoa; phylum Chordata; class Amphibia; order Caudata; family Salamandridae; genus Lissotriton; species Lissotriton vulgaris. The sequence goes on along the minus strand of NC_141697.1, from coordinate 292,119,572 downwards.
TTATTAGGAAGGGAAGCGCCTTCCTAATAGCGAGAGTCACTCAGGCTACTTTAGCAAGTCACCGACTCACAAAGTAGCGTTTGTTCATGCCAGGGCCCTTTTTTGCGGTCGTAAACGGGCCTATTTCCCATTCGCGACTGCAATAAATGGTTGCACAACTGGCCCTAAATCACTGTGCTGTGCTTTACACCGCTGTACTCTATTCTACTGCACTCTACTGCACTCTAGAGTAGTCTGCACCTCTCTACTCCTCTGCTTTCTACCCCAGTGCACTATGCACCATTCTACTCCATGTTACTCTCATCTACTGTATGCTACTGCTTTTAATGCCACTGCACTCTACTATGCACCACTGTATTCTAAGCCACAGCACTGTATGCACTTGACTCTACCCCACACTACTCTACGCCACTCCAACCCACTTTACTTGACTCCACTCTACCCCACTCTACTCCACTGTACTCTACTCCACTCTATACCACTGCATACCACTCAATGCCAATGCACTATACACAACTGCACTATACATGACTCTACTCTAGTCTCCACAACTCTACTGTATGCTAGTGCATGGTATGTCCCTCTACTCTGTTCTGCACCACTCTACTGTATGATACCATGCTCTACACCATTGCACTCTATGCTACTGCACTCTGCACCACTCTATGCCACTGAAGTATGCACCACTGAACTTTATGCCATTGCATACTATTTTGCTCCACTGCACTCTGTGCCACTCTACTCTAAGCCCCTTCGCTGTGCTTTACATGACTGTCCTCTATGCTACTGCACTCTACGGCACTCTACTGTAGTCTGCACAACTCTACTCCTTGGCACTCTACTCCAATGCACTATACTCAACTCTACTTTTCTCTACACCACTCTGCTGTATGCTACTGCACTCTACGATATTGTACTCTACTCACACTTCTCTACTCTATACCACTGCACTCTATACCACTCTATCCTCTGCTGCTATACTGTAAGTCACTCCAAACAACTCTACTCCACTCCACTCTAAGCCACCCCACACCACTCTACACTATGCCACTCTGTGAGAAATTTTAAAAAAAGTACTAAGGTCATATTCAAATGCAAAATACAAATTTCAATTTGAAGAAATGAACACCAAAATAAACAACATTATATAATTAAAAATCAATTTTCCCACAATAAAAAAAATGAAATTCAATGAAAATACAGAGGTTGAAGGTAAGTTACAGTCAAGAAAACGAAGGGCCTGATTCACAGAACTAACTTAAGACAAAAGCCTAAACTTAGAACCATTTTGGTAATCACAGAAGACACTTACTCATTTTGGTATTCACAGAAGGCTCTTACTCATTTCGGTATTCACAGAAGTTAGGAGTCCTAACTTTAGGACTCCTAAATGCCTTCTTTAAATACCGAAAGTCTTAAAGTTAGGATTTTTCTCAGTTTAGGAGTAGTAAAGTTAGGACTCCTAACTTTAGTAACCCAAAGCACAACTTCAGGAAAGTTTGGGAAGTTAATGCACTTAGCAAATGTGCACAGTGCCCAGGGGTTCCAGTTTCACATCACTCGTGAGGGCTGTGGGTCTCAGCTTTGCTGGGGACTCGGTCTGCCTTAATAAAGTCTGGAAAGTCTCTTTCTGGGCTGCAAGTACTCCAGAGTCCGGCGGGAGCTTCAGCGATGCAGACCTGCAAATGCTTTATTGGTGCCTGCTTGAGCAGGGGAGTCACTCCTTGACCCCAAGGGAGATTCTTCTGTCCTCTAGTCTTTAGTGGAGCATCGAAGTTCCAGGATTCAGTTTCAGAGTTTCAACCAGGTGTAATCTAAAGTCCTGTTGCTAGGGGTCCCTTATTTATACTAAGAAAAGGGGTTGGACATACTTTGGGGACCCACCTATGGGAGGGTCTGGAAAGAGGGGTGGTTACACCCATTTTCTTTGTCCAGTTTCGTGCCTGAGCAGGGGCTGAGTGTCCGTGCTACTGGTTTGAAATGGACTATGCACAGGGAAACTAAATGTGCCCCCAAGTGCAGACTTTCTCGCACTCTCAGAGTGCCCCCACCCAGCCCCAATACACTAAAGCATGTCTGGGAGATGGTTACACCTCCCTGTGACAGGAAACCTATTGTCCAGGCCTACTCTGCTGGAGTTTTGTCCAGCAGCAGGAGGTCAGACATGTGTCTGTGGCTGTAGCATCCATTTTGTGATGCTGGGGCTCTTTTAAACTATTACCAGGTAGACCAGTGTGTACCTCTCTCCCTCTAGAGGGGTGGAATTCTACCCCTGCCGCCAGGACTGGAGGGGGGTAGGAGTCCAAGGTGTTTGACACCAAACATGATATGTGTCCATGCAGCGTTTCAAAAGTTAGCATTTTACAGCAAGGATATAATGCACTTAATAGCATATGGTCTGGCTGCATCACAGAACAGCTTCGAAGAATAGATTCCAAAAGCTGCAGAGGGTTCCTGCTCATGCATGGGTTGCCTCTCTTACAAAACCAAGCATTCTGCCTTCAGGAATGATAAGGCTTGCCTTAGGAGTGACTAATAGGTTTATATTGTCAGTGATTAAAGGTAGATATAGGTAACCTATATCTTAGTAAGGGGTGCATGCACCACCTTACCCAGGCTGCAGTAGCAGTCCTGTGGTGCCATTTTGGAAGGCTTCCCAGGGGTGGCATAATGCATGCTTCAGCCTCTGGGATACCTATGCCCTTAGTACCTAGTGTTACATATACTAGGGACCCACAAGGGTACCTCAGTAATCACACTGGGGTGTACCTAAAGTACATCAATTTAGGGAGTAAGCAGCTAGGCTGGGGCCCTGGTTAGCCGAGCCCCAGACAGACTAAAGTCGTAAAACAGTGAAACACCAGCGAAAAGTGGGGGTAACTATAGTAAGCAGATCCTACTCTCCTACACAACTCCCCCAAACACAGGGACATTAAACTAACCTTGACCATTTGAGTCTTCATGTTCTAAGTGGAAATATCTGGGGAGTCCATCTGCATTGGCATAGTTACTACCAGGTCTATGTTCCACTGTATAGTCCATCCCCTGTAGGGAAATGAACCACCTCAAAAGCTTGGAGTTTCCACCCTTTATCTGTTTTAGCCATAAGAGGGGTTTATGGCCAGTCTGAACAGTGAAGTGAAACAAGTATGGCCTCAGGTTCTTCAGATCCTAAACAACAGCAAAGCCTCCCTCTCAATAGCTGACCAACGTTTCTCTCTAGGGGTCAGCCTTCTGCTAATAAAAGCTACTGGCTGGTCCTGACCTTCATCATTCAATTGTCACAGCACAACCCCTACCCTCAACTCAGATGCAACTGTTTGGACAATGAATTATTTGGAGTAGTTGTACAGTGGACATGGCCTGCTTCAGGTTATCAAATGCCTTTTGACAGCTAACTGTCCCCTGAACTTTCCTTGGCATTCTCTTGGAGGTTAAGTCATTCAGGGGTGTCACAATGGATCCATACCCCTTGAAAACTCTTCTGTAATACCCAGTCAGGACCAAGAAAGCTCTGACCTGAGTCTTGGTAGTGAGAGCAACCCAGTCCATAATGGGTTGGATTTTGCTCTGTAATGGTTGAACCTGGCCTCCACCTACAAGGTGGCCCAGGTACACAACCCGACTCTGCCCTATCTGGCACTTAGTAGCCTTGATAGTTAGGCCTGCTTTCTGCAGGGCCGCCAAAACATTTCTCAGGTGGACCAGCTGATCCTCCCAGGTGGATCTAAAGACAGATATATCATCTAGATATGCTGCACTATAGTCTTCCAGGTTTTGTTCACCAACCTTTGAAAAGTAGCAGGTGCATTTTGCAAACCAAAGGGCATTACCACAAATTGATAGTGCCCAGTAGGGGTAGAAAATGCTTTATTTGGCTTTGAATCATCAGCTAATCTGATCTGCCAATAGCCAGCTGTAAGATCAAATGTGCTCAGAAATTTGGCTGAGGCCAACATGTCTATAGGCTCATCTGCTCTTGGGATTGCATGGGCATCAGTCCTAGTGACTGCATTCAGACCCCTATAGTCTACACAAAACCTAATCCCTCTCTTACCACCCTGGGTGGGAGGTTTTGGTACCAAGACCACTGGACTAGCCCAAGGGCTATCTGAGGGTTCAATAACTCCCATATCCAACATCTTCTGGACTTCAGTCCTGATACAGTCCCTAACATGGTCAGGTTGCCTGTAAATCTTATTTTTAACAGGCAGACTGTCCCCAGTGTCCACTTCATGAGTGCACCAGGTAGTCTGACTTGGAGTCAGTGAGAAGATGTTCCTATACTGATTGAGCACATGTCTACGGTCAGCTTGTTGCTGATCAGTGAGGCTGCCTGCCAAGGCTACACCATCAATTGACCCATCATCAGGGTTCTGTGAGAGCAGGTCAGGGAGTGGATAACTCTCTTCCTCCTATCCCTCATCAGTAGCCATGAGCAAACCCATGTCTGCCCTGACAACATAAGGTTTCAGTCTGTTGATATAAAGCACCCTACTGTCCTGGCTGGTAAACAGTATGTACAGCCTTTTGGTCATGCCATGCCTTTTGCAATTATTAGCTAGCCTCATGGTTTTTGGTTGCCTTATTCATGTATTCAGCCATCCTGGAGCGGAGACCAAGTACTTAGTTCACTATGTCCTATTTAGGGGGTTTGAGAGGTAACTCCCTTCCCTCCTTCACTAGACACAATGATCCTCTTACAGGATGCCCAAACAGAAGTTCAAAAGGGCTGTAAACAAACCGCTTCTGAGGAACCTCCCTGTATACAAATAAAAGGCAGGGTAGTAGGATGTCCCATCTCTGTCTAAGCTTTTCTGGGAGACCCTTGATCATACCCTTCAAGGTTTTGATGGTAGGGCTCTTGCGGATTCCCTGCCATCATTGGTTGTATGCTATTCAAACTTTATAGCCATTGGCGATCTTAATCTCCACTTTGAGAACATGGCATGCCCGATGGCAGCAGCATTGGTGGCCAAATTAGAGGCCTTTCAGCTAGCTCAACTGGTTAGCGTCCCTACTTATAGGTTGGGAGATACGATAGACCCTATTTTTTTTAGTTTAACCAATTTAACGGTGGATCCCCCCACCACAACTCTTCTCGGGTCAGTTCATTTTGCTATTTTCTTTCAATGGGGTCCATTCCTCGCCCATCAATCAGGACGGGGAAATGGGCAAAGATGACCTCAGTTGATTTTACTCAAGTACTGGACATGAATCACCCTATCTTAAATGTGTAGATAGAGCCAACTCTCAGTTAGATGGGTGGATTACGGACACACAATTAAATTGCGCCACTTGCCTCTCACTCCATTTAAAGAGCTAAAACTCTCAGCAGAACGATTCAGTGATTAGTTACTTGCTCTGAAAAAAAGAGTAAGCGCTTAGAGTATATCTGGAGGAGAGAAAAGTAAACTATTGAGAGGTTCTAAATGTTTATCATAGGCAGATCAGGGTATTAGGATTAGTCTTTGCATGTTCCTTGCTGGTAAAATTGAGGCGGGTCAGAATTATTCTTGTAAACTTTTCTCAATTGTACAGCCACTGTTGTCCCTCAATAGATTTTCTACAACTATTCCACCATCAGAGGAACACTGCAATGGATTTGCCCCATATCTTCTTTGACAAAGTGGCCTCAATTGATTCCACTTTTCCTGAATGAGAAACTTTTAAACTTATCTTGATGGAGGAACTACACCCATTAGTGACAACTTTTATATAAGGGGCCCCTGTTGACCCTGCTCACCCTGCTGTACTGGAACAAGGGATAGCTGCAAACCTACACGTGCTCTGTGAGCTATTGAATAGCTCTTTTGAGATGGGCCAGGTCCCTCAGTGCTGGAAATATGCCACCATAGTCCTGCTTCTTATTTTGTTTTTATGCCCAAACCCGAATATCTCCCAAATTTGCGATACTCTCGTAATAGCACCGATAAATATGTGGTGGGTTCGTGGACATAGAGCAGCATGTCATCGGCATACCACACCATCACCAAGGGTCTCTGTCGAAACCGCTACGCCGCCTGGGCATGCAGTTGACACAGCTTGCACGCCAGAGGCTCGAGTGCCAATGCAAATTAAATGGGCGACAGGGGGCAGCCCTGCCGCATGCCCCGTTTAATAGTAAAGGGATCGGAGACCCATGCATTCACACAATTTTGTGCTACTGATGCAGTGTACAGGAGGTGAATCAATTTTGAAAAGAATGGTGATAGGCCTATCCGCAGCAGGATGGCAAACATAAATTTCCACTGGAGGGAATCAAAGGTCTTGGCCGCGTCCAGGAGCACGGCAACTGCCTGGAAATCCTGCTCAAAATAATGTAGGGTTGGCAAAATTGTGCGGAGGTTGTGAATTTTGGTTCTTGAGGGCACAAGCCAACTGGACCGGAAGGACCAGTTTGGGAACTAATGCCTGGAGCCTGGTTGCAATCATTTTAGCCACTATTTTGGCATTGATATGTATGATAGAGAGGGGCTTGTAGGAGTCACATACAGTCGCCTCCTTTTCAGGTTTCAAAAGCATTATTAGTAGGGCCTCTTTAAGGGAGGGAGGCGGAGTTCGCAAATCATACGCCTCAGCAAATACTTCTAGCAGACGTGGCGCGTGGGAGCCCATCCGGCCCTGCTGCTTTGCAAGTCGGGAGAGATATAATGGCCTGCCAAGTGCCACATCATCCAAGTAGTCGTGAATATTCTCCGCAACTGGCTGTTTCCGGTCCCCATATAGGTCCGAATAAAAGTCTAGCACCACTTTGCTAATCTCAGTAGTGCCACAATGTGGCACTCCCTCCCTGTCCAGCAGTTTGGTGATGTGGGCCTGGCTGTGCAGGGCAACCAACTTCTGTGCCAACGAGTGTCTAGGGTGTCCCCCCTCCCCGTAATAACGGGCAGTGCACCATCGGGGTCTGTGCACCATTTCATGATCCACTGTCTCTTTATGTTCAATTATTAAATCGGGTATTGCAGACAGCGTCTTGGGGACCGGATCGCAAGCATAGGCCCGTTCCAGGTTGGCTATTTCTCAACCAGCTTATGTATTCTGCGGCGTAGATCCCTAGGGACCCCCGGCTGTGCACCAATACAGACTCCCTGAATTGTAACTTTGAATGATTCCCAAAGAACCCCATGATTGTCAACCATCCATTAATTTCCCCTGAAATAATTATGAATAGCCTCACCCACTGTATGCTTGAAAACCTGATTAGTCATGGATGATAGTCGCTGTTACCACGAGAACGGGGGGCGTTCACAACCAGGAACTCTCAGCTCAAGGAGTACAGGAGAATGATCTGACAGAGTTTTGGCCAGATGTTGAACATCCACCACCCAGGTACAAGCGGCCTCCAACATCAACCAATTGTCCAACCGGGACCACGTACCATGTATCGTAGAGATAAACGTGCTCTCTATGACCCCAGGGTGCCTTATACACCAAACGGCATGCAAGTTCCCGGCATCTAGGAGTGCATCAGTGGATAGCCTATGTCGCTCTTCCCCTGGTCCCACCCTGTCAGCCTTAACATCCAACATGTATTAAAATCCCCTCCCAAAGAATCTCAGCAGCGGGGAAAGCAGAGATGCGATGCCACACATCCGCAAGGAAGGGTTGATCATCCACATTCGTACCATGGACATTCACTAAAAGCGCATGCGTAACCCCAAGCAATCCATACACAATAGCCAGCCGCCCTGATCTTCTGTCTCTATGCTGTGAACCTGAATTGGGACTTCATTCTTAACCAGAATCATTACCCCCAAAGAGAATGAGGAATAAGAGGAGGCAATCCATATCCCAACCCACGCAATCCCACAGTCCGTTCAGAGAAATTAGTGAGAGGGGTCTCCTTTAACATAGCCACATGAATATTCAGCCTGTCAAGGCATGCTAACACGGTGCGTATCTTCTTAGAACTGTAAAGGCCATGTACATTCCAAGTTAGGAATCTAAAAGTACCACTCATGAATCTTAATAGACCTTAGATGCATATATGTACGAAGAATATTATTTAGAACATTGCGCCAGAAGTCAGACATATGCCAATCAGACAGTGGCAGCTGTGCCCCACCCACCACCCCACTCCCCACTCTGACCCCCCACCCACTTCGGCCTCCCCAACTTGCCAAATCCATCCCATTTTTGGTAAATCAAACCCCAACAAGAATAGCAATCCCATCTCAGTCCTATTCAACCCACCCAACAAAATAATGCAAACAAGCACAGATGGGGTACTCCCATGAGGGGGGTGTTAGAGTGATTCTAGCCTTCTAGCTAATAGGAGGTGGCTGAGCATTCCTGGCAGCTATGCCTATCACACAATAGCACAGTGTCCCCCAGCCCCTGATCAGAGAGGGGCATGTATAGGCAGGAAGTCCCAAATATAACAACCTGAGAAGAAAAGGAATGGTTAGAAGCAACATTGCTACATTATACAGAGACAGTCAACAAAGCTACAGCACAAAGGACGGGCTGTCGGGCCCCTACTGTTCCTCATTGTTTCAATACACCTGTGACTCTTGCAGTGTCCGTTCAAAATGTTTAGCGTGTTCAAGGGCAGCCTTGGGGTTGGTAAAGATTTTGAAGTCTCCCTCAGGACCAATACACAGTCCAGCGGGGTATAACAGAACAATGGGGACCCCTTCAGAGTGTAGGAAATTTTTAGCAGCACCAAACTCCCTCCTTGCGGCTTGCACCGCAACCGTAAAATCAGGAAAGAATGAAAGAGAGCTACCCTGATGCAAATGCAGCCCTTGTCGCGGGCCATACATAAAATCACATCCCGATCCCTGTAATTTAACAGGTGCACTATAATTGGGCAAAGTGGAGCGCCCAGAACAGGCCGAGCCGCGGGGGATCAATGTGACCGTTTGACGAGGAACATGGGGGACCGCTGTTCGGTACCAAAGATATCCTTGATCAAGTTCTCAACAAACAGCTCCATCTTGATAACATTTGTGGATTCTGGGAGACCCGTTATGCGAATATTATTGCGCTGGGAACAGGCCTCTAAATTCTCATTCTTAGCCTGAATTAGCGATAGAACCTTCTCCATGTTTAGCGTCTTTCTGGTGAACTCACTCAGTCCATCCTCCGTCGCAGATACACCCTGTTCTACTCCCAAATGAGCATTGTGTTTCTCAAGTTGCGCTGACATATGATCCAAGCGATGGTTCACAGCAGCCATCGTCCCCTCTATGGACTGCAAACTGCGCTGCATGGCCAGCAGCGTTGTTTCAAGGGTGGGGGGCCCAGCAGCCAGGGTGTTAGCCTCAGATTCTGAGGCCTCCCTCTGTGAGGTCTTAGTGGATTTGCACGCCTCATAGGTGAGGTGAGGTTGAGTTTTATCAGTCCTCTCCATGGCAAAATGCAACACGAGACCACAGGCCCAATTAACACAACTGTAGCGATTCTCGCAGAGAAAGGGCCCAGCGAGACTCCGGCCACACCAAGTAAGCCCCTCGTGTCACAAATATGTGAAGTTCATCCCACAACAGCAAGGGGGGTACACCAAAATCACGCTAGGGCACAATGACGGCAGATGCAAAAGCCCCCCAAAGAAGAACAGATCACCACCCAAAAGATGCTGGCGCTGCGCTGGCACAACAGGGGTTGAGGGACATAGAGGAACGCAGTTTTCCAAAAGTGAGTCTCAAGCCAAGACAATGAAGCAAAGAGAGGCCGCCACCAAATGCAAATGCAAAAAGTCACTACAATGACAAGTAATCTCTTGATGGGCCTCAGTAGAACAACAGCTGCACTGTTCCCCAGACTTCAGCAGCAATCACAGTGCAATATAATACGAGCGCCTAGCAGGATCACAGTCAGCCAGTTAGCTCCACGAGCCGCCTTGCCGCCAAACCGCCATCCAGAGCAGTCCGTCACACTCCAGGGCGTTCCTACGCCCAGCCACAACTCGCAGGCCATTGACCGACCCCCACCGGCACCACTTCCACAGTCACCTGCCAGGGGGTGGGCCATCCTCCACTCACTGCAGCCAGCGCCAAGCGCTCAGGGATACGCGCAGCTTCTCCACGCAGCTCCAGGTGGTCCAAGCACGATCCACGGGCCCCGAAGCAGCAGGGGCACCGCTCCACTAGCTCCTCCGGCGACAAGGGCACAGCTCACTGCACAGGGTGAGAGCCCGTGGCGCAGGCCACCAATGGTCACCGAGTGCGTGCAGCAGTCAGGGCTAGACATATAGGCAGCGAGAAAGTCCACTGCGGGTGCAGAGAGCCTCAGCACAGTCACAGCACGTCGATCACTGGGTCGCGCGAGAGCCGCCATTTTATGTAGAGGCCGCCGGGTTCATGCTCCCCTCGCCAGCAAGGGCATCAGCGATTCCAAATGGCAAAAGCCACTCCAACCATGGCAGGACACTCCAGAGGTAAGGAGCGCTCATTTTTCAGCGCTAAAATGTCGTGTGAAAGGCGGATATTAGGCGGATTTAAGGCTCAGCCGGGCAGAGCCTCTCAAGTGAGCGGCCATCTTGCTGTGCGCTCAAGCCACATGCCCCCCCATAGTCCCGCTTCTTAAGAATCTGTTATTAGATCCTTCTAAACCGGAAAATTTTAGACCCATTTCTTTGCTCCCTTTCTTTTCTAAAGTAGCAGAGAAATATATAAATTTACAGCTTTCAACTTTCATTGAGGGAAAAAAACTTCTTCAGAGGACACAGTTGGGCATATGCACCCATTATAGTACAGAGTTTGCGATGTTGTATGCCTCTGAATCTATCCGTCAGGCTATTAACTGAGGTGAAACGGCTGCACTCCTAATGTTGGACCTCAGAGCAGCCTTCAACATCTTCTCCCATGGCGGTTTACTGCAATGGCTGTGGAGTTGCTGTGTCAGTCATAATACTTTTCGGTGACTTGCCTTTTTTTTAAGAATTGTACCTTTCAGGTGGCCCTAAAACCTTTTTCATCTCATTTTTCCGTTGGAGGAAGGAGTGCCTCAGGGCTCTTCTTTGAGCCCTACTTTATTCAGTCTTTAACATGCCCACTTCGGCTAATATCATTGAGCGTTATGCTTTTAACATTGTATCGTACTTCGATGATATACAACTTATTATCAATCTCAATCTCAGCTCTGCTGAGGTCATGTCTGTCTTAAGTGGCTGAATGAATGGATCTAAGTTGCCTGAAGGTAAATGCCGTAAAAACTGAGGTCCATATCATTGGTAAGGAGCCTTCGATGTGGACCTCTGCTTGGTGGCCAGATGCGCTGCTGCCATTACCAGTCCACAAGCCAAAAGTGAAGAATCTAGGGGCCAGATGTAGGTAGTAATTGCCAAAAATACCGAATTTCGGCCGTTACTGACCGGTATTGGGCTGTTGAGATGTAGGAGCCCAAAAAAGACCGAATCGGTAAATACGAGTCGGTAATTTACGGAATCGGAATTTACCAAATCGGAATTTACCGAATCGGGAGTTACCGAATCGGTAAATAAGTAAAAGTAAAAAAAATGAGTTTTGAGATGTTTCATGAAATTCGGTATTTAAGAGTCGGTAATTACCATGGAGTGAAAGCAGGTGGTAAGCAGGTGCAGGCTATAAAAAAAAATATCCAACAGTGTGTCCAGAATGGAAGCATTCTACGTGATAGCAAGGCGGCTACAGCTACAGGCAGCAGGAGAGAGGGTCTGGAGATGGGAGGAGCAAGTCTACAGACAGAGGATAACGCTCTTCCAACTCACTGAGGCAGAGATATTGCAAAGGTACAGGCTACACCCCCAAACTATCCTGGACTTGATCAGGGACCTGCACCCACTCCTGGAGCACCGAACACCAAGGGCACACGCCATACCACCCCATGTGCAGGTCCTCTGTAGCCTACACCTGCTTGCATCTGGGAGTTACCAGGGGGTGATTGCTGCGGTAGGTGGAGTCTCCCAGAGCTGCCTGTCCCGTTTCTTCCGGAAGTTCCTGGAGGCCATGATGCAGAGAATGCATCATTACATCATCTTCCCTGACACACATGCAGATTGAATTCTATCGACTGGCACAGTTCCCTCACATCATAGGCTGTATTGATGGCACACACATCCCAATCTGCCCTCCTGCAGCCACAGAAAACATCGACAGAAACCGAAAGTCAACACACTCAATAAATGTGCTGGTGATATGCAACGTTGGCAACATAATCACTGACATTGTGGCCAAATTTCCTGGGAGCACCCACGACTCCTACATATTCCAGAACAGTGGGATCTACACACGCCTTGCTGCTGGAGAAGGATACCTGCTAGGTAAATCACTGCGACACACCCTGATAGATACTGCAGATGAATATAATATTAGTATGTAACTAATGGCACTCTCTTTTCCACATAGGCGATAGCGCTTATGTTGTGCGTTCCTTTGTTCTCACCCCCTACCTGAATCCATCTACCTGGAGTGAGAGACGTTACAATGTGGCACACAGAGCAACACGCAACGTTGTTGAGCGCACATTTGGACTTTTAAAAAGCAGGTTCCGCTGCCTCAACAAAAGAGCGGAGGTGCACCGCAGTACACACCCATCATCTGCTGTAATATAATTGCAACCTGTGCCATGCTCCACAACCTTGCCATCAAGAAAGGCACAGAAGTTGATATGACTTATCATGAGGACATTGATGATGGAAATGAACAGCCAGAGCCCTATGCAGCAGGAGTAGCACCAGCAACAGATGGGAGACTGAGACGGGCAAAGATCACACGCAGCTATTTTTAAGTAAGTAAGGAGACACAGCCAGGGGTTGAATGTCATTGACGTAGTTTAATGGGCAATACAGCAAATGTCAAATGACTCTTCATTGTAGTCCAATTTGTGCCAACCTAAGTAGGCGGTCACGGGTTACCTCCCCCTAACATGTCCTCTGGAGTGTGAGCAGCATTACTGTCTGCGCCCACGCACAACAGTGCGGGATGCCCGAGGTTGGGATTCAACATTGGCTGTCGAGCCAGGGCCTGTAGATTGGCGCCTGCTGCTCCTCCGAATGTCCTATATGGGTGTGCTGCTGCTGCTGCTGCTGCTCCTGCTGGTCGTGTCATCAGTGTTATCCACACCTAAATCTCCAGCGTTGGCTGACTGGTTTGTCAGCAGCACTTCCGTGTATTACTAGATTCCAAACGGTATGCTAACGTGCGAGGCAAATATATCTTCCAGCGCGCATCGGGGTAGGTCATGTCGAGTTCCTGGGATTTCAGGTAATCCGCATAATAATGCACAATTAATTAAAAAACACTGATTCCATACAGTATCCTGACCCCCATTCTTAATTGGGACACATAATGAATTATCTGAGTGCAACGGAAAATCAAATATGATAAAAAACCACATTTCCCAGCATTACTAGCGCTTCAGGACACGTCCTTGAAACAATCCCCGGTGCATACACGGAAGTAGCTGAATCAACGCCAGCACACCCCGCGGCCAGACATGTACGCCGAGTCCTACCCCCAAAAGGTAAGAAAGTGGCCCAGCCAGGTCACAGATACATCGCACCACCCATACCTCATGACATGCTCACGCGAGTATTACCCTCATGTTTATTTCAATGCAGGGCTTTCTGAGTGTGATTGAACCACCCAGTGAGAGACACAGCGATTTTAAACATTGAAGACTTCAAACAGGTACACTTGTTGGCTGGCATCATTTGGGCTTTCATCTCAAAGATTTGTTTTTACAAGCGTTCCCCTCATGTCTCACACATGTAGGAAATACTGCAAGTCTTTACTAAGGATTATTTCAAGACTGCGATCAAGTTTTTCTCTCGCATTCCTCACGACCTGGGCAAATTGTGAGTATATTGGGTGCAATTGTGATGGATTCATAAATTGGAACAATCAGTTTGGTTTGGTCGAGCAATGGTGTTCTACTGATTTTTTTTGCCTCAGTGTCCCACGTCGGGTCGATTTTTGAGGCTTCTTTTCAGTAGGAGGTAAGAAGTGGCAGCTTAGGGTCTGGGCAGTCTAATGATAAAAAAAGGAAAGGGTAGCTAAAATAGATTCTTCTGTTTTTCTCCACAGCTTAGAGGGCCTGATGAGAACTCCCAACCCATTTGGAGTTCGAAACGAGTAGACCATTAGTTTACACGCCATAAGATCTCAAAGTATCTGTATTTTTGTTTGAAAACATAAATTAAAAAAAGTTCAGTTTATGGTGTTTGTACATGGATTTGTGAACGTTAAATGTAAATAGATAATTGTTTTTCAGGAGTGTGTAAGTGACCGGTTGAATGTGGAATGTGTGGACTGATTGGGAATAATGAATGCTTTGGAATATTTTGGAATGTGTACAGTTTTATTGATTGTTCATTGTATATAATGTTTTTTACTGTAGGGATTTAAAAATTTGTATGAGTTGCATAAAGTAATTGACAAATGCATTTCAATTCAATGAAATAAATAATGATTTATTCAGACTGAACTACTAGTCCTTGAACCCATGTTTGGTTTCATTCCAATGGGCTGTGACGAATAACAGACATTCAGTATAACAGTATTGGCAATAGTTTTGTATATAGTAATTGAAAGTGGGCATTTAGCAGTGGTACTTCAGCCAATGATACGAGGGACTAGGAGAAGAATCTCCCATTAAAATGTGAGGAGAGGGATAACACTTTCATATAATATTCAAACATTAGAACCCTGCTTAGAAACATGACCGCAGTACTCGCTGCCTGACCCTGACCTGGCCTCAGGGGCCCCCGCCGATACTGACCGGATACCCCCTGGCCATTCTTCCGACACTGCACTGCATCTCCTGACGCCATGGGAAAGCTGGACGGGCGCCAGCCGAAGCTCATCTTCGATGCACGGAAGACCACCTGCTCTCAGGTGGACCACGAGGAGGAACAGGCGAAAGCCCCTGCCCCCTCTACCATGGACCTCAAAGAACTATTTCTGATTATGCAGTCCAGTCTGACCTCCATCAAATCGAAGAGGGACTCCATATTTGCTAGGCTTGATGGTGTCACACACAGAGTGGACAAACACGACGGCCGCCTAGCGGAGGCGGAGCGCCGCATATCGGACCTAGAGGACACCACTGCATCAACTACATCTCGCACGCTGGAGCGGGCTCGCAAGTTTGTAGCGGCCAAGAATGAAGACTAAGAATCCCGCTTTAGGCGGAATAACCTCTGCATCCTAGGGGTACAGGAATCGACTGCTACGGGCAGGATGTTAATGTTAATGTTAATATTAATGACATTTATAAAGCGCACTGCTGCCCAAAGGCGTCCTGGTGCTGTGAGAGATGTCACCCTGGAGGCTAGTAGTACAATTACCTTAAGCTTTATGAGTTGAAAAGCCAGGTTTTTAGGGCTTTCCTAAAAACGAGCAGCTCTGTTGTGCCTTTGGGAGAAAGTGGAAGGGCATTCTATGCTTTAGCAGCACCTACAAAGAAACTCCTGCCACCCCAATTGGCTTTTTTTGCCAATGGAATGCGAATCACTTTGGCCTCTGAGGAGCGCAAAGATCTTGTAGGGACATACCAATTGGTATTTTGGATCAGATGTTTTGGACCCGTTCAGTGTAGTGATTTATGAGTAATGCATAGGGCCTTAAACAAAACTTTCTTCTTAACTGGCAGCCAGTGTAACTTTTTAATTTCTGCCGAGATAGATTCACATTTTGAAGTGCCAGACAACAGTCTGGCTGCTGCATTCTGTAGGAGTTGTAGTTTCCTTTGGAGACCTTCCTGCGCATTAACATTCAGGCCGTTGCAATAGTCCAACCTGGATATAGCTAAGGCTGTGACGACTGTCTTCTGACTTTCTGATGGGAGATAGGCCAGTATTTTTTTGCATGATTTTAAATATAAGAGGTTGTCGAAACAACTGAGTTTACTTGATCTTTATGGGTCAATTTGTTGTCAATTATGAACCCTAGGTTTTTTACTTTCCTGACTGGTGTTGGGAGAGGACCAAGAGAATCTGGCCACCATGCTGGGGTCCAAAATTGAGGGTTGTTTCCGAACAGGATCACCTCTGTTTTAGCAGAGTTGAGCTTCAAACAATTCCGGGCCATCCAGCCGCCCACAGCTGTCATACAGTCGTGGAAACGCCTTGCTGGCTCCTGAGTTTCGTTTGGAAGCATGGAGACAACTATCTGGGTGTCATCGGCGTATGAGGTCAACTTGAGTCCAAAGGATCCAATAAGAGGAGCGAGCTGGGAAACATAAACATTGAAAAGAGTGGGGCTCATGGATGACCCCTGCGGGACTCCACAGGGGAGGGAAAATGACTTTGCGGACAAGTTGCCGAGCGTAACTGTCTGCACTCTATCTGCTAAAAATGATTTAATCAGTATCCAAGGCCTGCCTGTGACACCAATCTTGTGCAGCCGGTCCATCAATAAATTGTGACGGACCGCGTCAAACGCCGCAGAGAGGTCCAAGATAATCAGGGCTCCATTCCCTCCTTGATCTAGGGTGGCTCTTATTTCTTCGGTAGATTTAATAAGAGCCGACTCAGTACAGTGGCTCCCTCTGAAACCATACTGCGTGGGATCGAGTTTATATCCTTCCTCTAGAAATCAACTGAGTTGGGTATTTATTAATTTTTCAATAATTTTTGCGGGAAGTGGTAATCTAGAAATTGGCCTAAAAATATTGGAGTCCATAGGGTCGAGCTTGGGCTTTTTAAGCAAGGGAAGAATAGATGCTGTCTTCCAGGCTTTCGGAAAATATCCTTCTGAAAAAGTCATATTAATGATCTTTGTCAGGATTGGTATAACTGGTTTGGATACTAACTTCAGTATAGAGGAGGAACAAGGGTCCATTGGGGATCCTGATTTGACTTTCGTCAGAATAGTGTGTACATCCACTGTTGTAGTAGGTGTAAAGTTACAAAGCTGAGGCGTAATATTCCCTGGCTCTTCCTCATTCACCGTCTTTAATTGAGGGATGTGATTAGTATCTACTGTAAATGTTACAAAGATATCCTCCACTTTCATAAGGAAGAAGTTGGCTATCTTATCGCACAGTTCTTGACTGGCTACAATGGGATTTGAAACGGGGTGAGCTAGGGCAGTAACTGTTTTAAATAGTTCTTTGGTGGAGTTTTTTGCAGCCTGTATTTTCTTACAAAAAAGTCTTGTTTTGTTTTATGCAGTAATTTCTTATAGTCTGATAAACAGATTTTAAATTTGTTTTTTTCCTCAGCATTGTACTCCCTCCTCCATACCCTTTCTTGATGTTAACAGAGAAGTTTACTAAATCTTAGGTCCTGGGAGAACCACGGAGACCTTGGCCATTCCCTATTGTTATGAATGGTTGTCATTGGGGCTAACTTATTAGTCACTACTTCTAGCCAGGAAGTGTAGGCCAAAGTGGCCTCGTTTAAATCTCCTGGTATTACAGAAGACTACGTTGAGTGTCTTCTCATAACGTTGTTCAACAGGGAGGTCTTTTCGCCGGTTCTGGTGGTGGAGCGAACTTGTCGGTTGTTGGTGGCCCGCCCGGTTCCTGGCAATACACCCCGCCCGATCATAGCCAGGATGCTGAATTACCAGGACCGGGACACAGCCCTTCGCCTCTCCAGAGAAAAAGGTCAGCTCCGCTTTGAGGGGATGGACATCTCAATATACCGTCACTTCACCATGGTAGTTCAGGAGCAGAGGAGGAAATTCCTCCCGGTCAATAAGAGATTGCAAACAATTTAATCTACCCTACGCCATGCTCTTCACTGCCTGTCTCAAAGTCACGCACCTGGGAAAACAACACCCCGCTGCTCGCACAGGACTTCCTCAAGGCACTTCCAAAACAACCTGCAGGCCGCTCCTCCCCACCCCACCAACCGGACGGTGGGGGCGACACCTCTGATATTGAATGATATACTGCAATCTAGCTTTAACCTTTGTCCATCGCTCCACTGCATTGACCCTGGTGTAGTTCATATGGGGTCTTTTAGACTATTTGAAATGTTGTGTGTGACCGCTACGAAGCGGAACACTCTGCTCCTCTACAGGGCACCGTAGCTCGGCCCCGGAAACCACGCACTCCTTTGACCCTGCTCATCGCAGGTCAGAGCCCCAACGCAGACACAAGACTATCTCTTTATGTCTCACGCCCCTGGCCTACACACTGGTAACTATAGCATCCTGTTTCCCCCATTGACTCGACTAGGGCGCCATGCACGCCACACGGATGGACTAGCAACCGTACTAAGATGAACCTTCATGTGAATGCCCGAATACCCTCACTAACGCGAGGAGACTCTGGTTGCCCTCCTGACTCCACCCATCAGGTAAACCCTTGCTATTGTTGTTATTTTTCACTTTTTGGAAGTTAGTTTGTCATTTAGGCCACTTTCCCCAGTTGGGAACCTGAGGATTTGGAGGAATTGGGAGGGGGGGGTGGGATGCAGGCCACAGCAGGATTGGGCTGCTGATGTGGGAGGGGGGCTCATGCATAATCTCGTAAGAAGACGAAGATCTCATGACATGCCACATGCCACTGTTCTGTCGCTCATCCACGCATCCACACATCGACGTCAACACAGACCGCGTCCACGCTCAAGTACATACACCTTAAGCCGCTACTATGACCGACCCACTGAGACCCCCGCATATCATTTTGTTACCTGGAATGTGCGAGGTCTAGGAGAACCCAGCAAATGCTGCCACATTCTCTCTTATCTGGACAGCCACAACATCCACTGCGCGATGCTGCAGGAAACACACTTTAGACCCTCAGCCCCCACCACTTTCGCATCCCACTGAGCAAGCTATGCATGTTTTTCCTCTTACTCCTCCTATGCACGGGGCACATGTATGGAAAACCCTCCCCTACACCCCCATAGGCTCCCTCACAGACAAACAGGGCCACTACATCATTCTTTGGGGCAGGCTGGCCACCCAATCTTTCACATTTGTATCCTGTTATGGTCCCCACACTGACGAACCGGAATTCTTCCAGGTGATCTGGGCTACGATCATGGACATTGGATCTACTCATTTGATCCGGGGTAGTTACTTCAATGTTATTGTGAACCCGGCACAGGACCGCTCGCATCCACAACCGCATCACTACTACTGCTCACACTCCACCCTCAAACTGATCATAGCAGATCATGAGCTAATAAACGCCTGGCGCCATCTGCACCCGTAATTACGTGAGGGAACCTGCTACACCACTGCCCGCTCCTCCTGGTCTAGGATTGACGGCTGTCTCATCATCAAAGGCCTCGCTACCTGTCTGACGTACGCTTGCCATCTCCCTCGCACATATTCAGATCACTCCCCCGTGCTCGTCAGTCTTACACCCCCACATGAAGATTCACCTTTTCTAGCCTGACACCTTAACCCGCTATCCCTGACTGACCCCGTGTTCAAACAAGAGCTAGAGCAGGAGATCACCGATTTCTTCCCTTGGAATGAGGATTTGGTAGTGCAGTACTCCACGATATGGGAAGCTTTTAAGGTCACAATACGGGGCCTGTGTATTGAAAAGAGCGGAGGAATCTTGCATGACCTCTGTACCACCCTGTGCAGGTTGGAATCAGAGCTCAAAACTATGGAAGCTGAGATACAGCGCGCCCCCACTCCTGATCTACAGTCCAGGTTGTGCGGTTTACTCTTTGATTATCAGGAAACGTCTGAGAGTAAATGTAGGTTTAGGGGGAAATATTACAAGGTGCGACAATACGGGTAGGGGGACAGACCGGGGAAGGCGCTGGCGTCCCTGATTCGACCACCGCAATTCTCAAATGTGGTCCTTGAAATTGAAGGTGAAGATGGCCAATTACACAGAAACACGTCAGATATAGTAGAGACCTTCCGAGAGGTTCTACAAGCTCCTATATAAGACTCATAGAACCCAGATGACAGACTTTACCCTCTTCTTTAAGGACACCGTGATTGCCTGGCTGGGAGACGGGCAGCAGGAGTTCTCCTTGAACATCACAAGGATATATAAATCATATCAGCCATCATGAAATTACAATCCGGTAAAGTGCCGGAGCCGGACAGACTCCTGGCCGAATTCTATAAAACATTTCATCACTTACTTATCCCAGTGCTGAGGCACGACTACGAGGAGGCCTGTGAAATGGGCATACTCCCCCCAACTATGCGGGAGGCGCGTATCATTTCCCTGCCTAAGCCTGGTAAGTCGCCCATGCATTGCGACTCCTACCGGCCCCTCTCCCTAATTAACGTTGATGCCAAAATTCTGGTAAAGTTAATCACTAACCACATAAAGCCCTCTTATGACTGCCCTAGTACTCCCAACCAATCAGGTTTTGTACCCACCAGAGGCACATCTCACAACCTATGCACCTTATTCGCGATACTCCATGACATTGACCCGGAAATGAATGCTGCAGCAATTTTCTTAGACGCCACCAAGGCAATCAATTTCCTGGAATGGGATTATCTCACCTTCGTTTTGCAGCGCATGGGGTTCCCCGCTCCCTTCCTGGCCTGTATCAGTTTATTGTACACTGGGTTACAAGCTAGAGTCATGGTTAATGGCGTCCAGTCGTCTCCATGTATAATAGCTCGGGGCACCCGGCAGGAGTGGCCCCTCTTGCCTCTCCTTGTCACCATAGCGGTCGAGCTCCTGGTGGGCAAGGTTAGACAGCACTTTTGGGACTATGCATTGATCTACCCGGAGAGGCAGAAACTCATCTCCTTCTATGCGGATGATCTCACACTGTACCTGTAGGACCCGCCGTCAGCCTCACTCTCATTCTCCGCCTCCTCATCCTCTTCAGCCACCTCTCTGGGGTCACTATAAATTGGGGGAAATCGCAGATATACCCTCTGACAAATTCCACTGCGTGATTCGACACCGACCACCCATTGACGTGGAATGCAGACACAATTACATACCTTGGTATAATCATATCCCGCAGCCGGGATGAGCTGATGCGCTCCAACTATGGCCGGGCACTAGATCGCCCAAATTATAAAGTCTCCAAATGGGTTGGGATGCCCCTTTCCATGGCTGCCAGGGTACCCCTGATAAAAATGGTCATGCTACCCAAACTGCTTTACCTTTTTATCAACATCCCCAAGCCTCAAGCCACCATTTTTTAAAAAGCGTTAAAACTCAGTTGATCCATCTGGTATGGATCGGCAAACAACCCAGACTAACCTGAGACGTCCTCATGCGGCCCTTCCCTGCTGGAGGATTTGAGATCCCTGACTTGGAGCTCTATTTCGGATGTGCTCAGGCGCACTGCGCAGTGTATTGGATGCACCCCCCCTTACATGCCTCACTTAACTATAGAACACGGGTACCTGGCCCCCATGCCCTGTGCGGCGTACCTCAGCTCCCAGACACCTAGCCACCACCACAGTACAATGTACCACCAGCGCCTGGCGAGAACAGGCATGTAGAATCCAATGCCCCCTACTCTACTCGCCTTTGGCGCCTTTACAGGGGCGCCATGATCTCACGGTCACACAGGAGGTAGGCCAGCTGCACACACACAGGAAGTTTCTCACAAGTGAGGAATTTTTTGGTAACACCTCTCCCACTCCCCTGGAAAGATTCTATTATGTGCGGCTTAGGCAGGATATGCGGTCTCTTACTCACAGCTTCCCACTTGAATGCCCAATTATGTTCCCATTACACGTTCTTTTGCAACAGACTGCTCCTGCACATGTGGTGTCTCTGCTCTATTGCACCACCCAGAAGAGGCGGGAGACCATCCCCACCCCCACCAAGGGGGGTGGGGATGGTCACTGATGACCAATGGTCTTTCTGCTGCCGCCAGACTGGCGAAATTTCATCCAACAGCAGACTACGCCTCCTGCATTACCAATATATTCACTGGTTATATTAAACACCGGCTCGAGTACACAGGTTACACTTGCGCGACAAAGACAGGTGTGATAGATGTGGAGCAGCGGGCGCAGACTTTGGCTTCTTTGGCCTGGAACTGTCCTCTGGTCCAGGGATATTGGAGGGAGGTCCTCCATGCTCTTGAAGAAAGGATAGGTACACACATGCCTACTGACTAACCCTGGGCGATGCACTATGCTACGCTTGTGTACTTCGCGAAGTTTGCGCAACTTCGCACTATGCGAGCTGCACGTAGCACAGTGTGAACACGCGTAGTGCAGCGTAGCGTAGTGCAGCAGTCATTTTTTGCTTGTTCGCAGTCCTCAACGTCTTGTTCGCGACAGCGAGCAAGCAAAATGAGTAAATGACATCCCGGCGAGATTCTTAACGCGGGAAGCTCAGGTTTCTCATTGCGAGTGGTTGCGCATGCACGTGACCACTCGCAATGAGAAACTACCAGTTTGCGTTGAGAAAGCTGCCGCTCGAGTAAAAATCTACTCGAGCAGCAGAAAACTACAGCTCGCACTGTGCAAGATGCCATTTTCAATGATTGCACAGTGCTGGATGCTTGTCCGCACTGTGCGCTGCACTACAGGAGCTATCACCCTAGGAGGCTCAGGAATAATCTCCCCTATGGGCAGTTCCTGAGGGTGAGGCGGAATTGTTCGAGAGTGCAGGAATTTGATGTTCACGGCCATGTGTTGACCGCTAAATTGCAGGAAAGAGGATACCCCTGGAAGTTGCTGAAGCACTCCATGAAAAGAGCAAGATGGACTCCTAGGGAGCATCTTTTGGAAAAAAGACTCAGATCACCGACCCAACGAATTGTCTGTGTCTCAACCTTTGGTCCTCATACCCATCCACTTCAGAAAATCATCAGGAAGAGCTGGCACCTTGTTGAAGAAATTTTGCCTGATGTTGGTCCACCACTCTTCGCCTTGAAGAAAAAACGAAGTATCGGTCAGCTGATAACATCTACACGTCCACCTGCTAAAAAGGACAAACAAAGTACCATCTTTGGTGCCAGTCCAGTCAAAGGACACTGTAAATGTGGCACATGTACGGTTTGCAATCTCACAATGGAGGGCACCCTCTTCACAGATGGGACAAAATTCTGGCGTCATGACGAACATACGAACTACAAAACAAAAAACACGGTATACCCCATTCAGTGTCCCTGCAACAAGGTGTACATTGGAAAGACCACACAGGAGGTCCGACAGAGGATCATTCAGCATCGATCCAGAATCAACAGCAAGACCTTGACAGCACCGTTGGTGTCCCATTATCTACAACATAAGCACTCAGTGAATGACATCAGATGGTCTGTGTTGGCAGTCATCAAGGGCAGGGGTGGAGATCCAGACACACGTCTATCCCAGAAAGAAGCCTATCTGATTCTCAAATTTGATACAGCCAATTCCGGCCTGAATGAACTGTCTGAACTGGGCAACCTGTAACCTATCCCTTTCTGCCACCATCTCGTGCCATGTGGTCCCTCAGTCAAGGGTTTGTCTGTGCTAATTCCTAATTGCTTGGGCCGTGCAGCAGATTGATCATTTTTTACTAGTCAATTTTGTATCATTATCTTTCTTTCATTCATGGATCTTGTCCGTGCATGAACTAATAGTGTGCTGCCGTGGTGATCTAGATCTCAAAGTACTCCCCACCGTGGCTTCGCTCAGCCTCATCTGTATATTTCAAACTCACATCATGTTCAGCATACGGTCTGTCCAAATGTTACATACTGAACTACAAGTACCAGTTCTAGCAGTAATCTTTTGAATCTGGCCCGCCTTCCTGTTCTAAGTCCAATCAGTCCCAGTGCTTCTTTCGTCTAGCCCCAATTTCACAATCCGAGCATTTTTTCTTGTGATACATTCGGGCAGTGTGTTAATTTAAATTGTAACCACATGTTCAGTAAAGATCCCACAGACTGTACTTTCTGTCATAACGGCAGTTACAGACTTAACTCCCTGTCACGCCGGCAGCGGACTACAAGTACCAGTATCGGAGGCTATCCCCTCGGCTTGGTCCGCTTTCTCTTTCCATAGTTTGAGGAGACCCAGCCCGCTTCGTTTAAAAATACATTCTATCTGGCCCAAGGCGCCGTTCACCACACGCCGGAGACCGCGGAACAGATCCAGTCTAGCTCCTGTCTGAGTGAGTATCTGTTTCCACTCTCGTTGCAAACTTCAGCTGTTTCACGCTAGTTCCAGGCTTTGCACGCCTGCTAAACCCCACCCATTATGTTTCATTTAGTTCCGAATTAAAGGTCAGCAGCATCCTCCCCTGATCTCCCGACTTACCTGTGAGTGTTTAAATCAACATTTAAATCAACATGTCTTCGACTCTTTTCAAGTCCAGGTAGGACCTTAGGCATTTAATTGATTTGTTTATCTTGATCTACCAAGCCAGGCCCAGCAGCCCTCACCGCCACTATTATCATTGCATTTCTTGCAGGAATTCAATACTGTGTGAAGCCATCTAACACCGCTGCAGCTCCTGCGCGATTTCTGCAGGTATTATTCTTTTGTATAACCCCCAGTTAGTCAGAGAGCATACCATCATGTCACCGCAACACAATATTTACACCGAATCCCCTGTCTTACAGATAAGGATTCACCCAGTCCACGTCCTGAGGAGAACCTTCAACTGACTAGTGGTTCGAAACGCGTTAACCCCCAGCCTGTGATAAGGAAGAAGGGTGCAGCTAGGGAATATTTAATATCACTGCTACTCTCCCTAGCTGTTTAATCCTAAAAAGACCTAATCACAGGTGTATTGAGACAAGCAGGCAGTTTCATCTAATTCGTGTGTCCGCCTGTCCATTGGTTCATTATTAGAAGGACTGGTGTTTTGTTAAATGTTTTCATGTTTCAATTGATTTGTACATAGTATATTCTTTTTGGTGTTTGTAAATTTGAGTATTTATTGTGAACTATTTCCACTCTTGTATATA
This sequence comes from Lissotriton vulgaris, assembly GCF_964263255.1. Lineage (NCBI taxonomy): Eukaryota > Metazoa > Chordata > Amphibia > Caudata > Salamandridae > Lissotriton > Lissotriton vulgaris. Next base: position 292,094,830 of record NC_141697.1, on the reverse strand, counting down.
TTGCGCACATTTTTTGTCTGAATGTTAACTTGATTGTTTTGACAAAGGTGTCTTTTGAAGACATACAGATGAATTAATGACATTTGAATAAAATAGAATAAAAAATCTCTGTAGAAACAGACTTGTGGTTCACGCAGTACAGACAGGCTGGGTGTTTCCTAAATAACTAGAAAATAAACCTGCTACTTTGTTCTGTTTTGTGAGATTGTCGAGGTCCAAGCTGGTCAGTGACAGGACCAAAACCTTCTTTCATTTAGTTGATCTCAAATATTGTCAGGAGCAACTACACACCTACGCCAAACTCTTACCACCCTCCTCCTGTCCATGAGATATTTCAGCCCCTCTCCAGGCATACCTACTAAAACATACCCCCATCAGGGACGTTGACCTCAACCCTCGCCAGGAGGGGGAGGACACAACGGGACGCAAATGGGAATGTCAAATTCGTATGGGATGAGGATTGTCAAAATAACTTTCTGTTGATTTAGAATGAGATTGTACAAGTAGGTCCGCTTAAACTGTTCAATATCAATGACTTATGCATTATTTCAACTGATGCTAGCAATGTTGGTCTAGGTGCTGTTCTTCTTCAGAAAAGAAGTGATGGTCGTGAGGAAACAATTGCCTTCGCTTCTAGAACCTTGAGGGGTGCAGAAGGCACTTACTCAACTATTGAGAAGGAAGCCTTGGGTTTGTGGTGGGGTGTACAGCATTTTAAAAACTTTCTATGGGGCAATGAATTTATTTTGAGGACAGACCACAAACCTTTAGTTAACTTATTCACAACAAAGGGGGGTGGTAGGGCCACACCATGGGTCACCAAGTGGCAGTTCAGGTTGCAAGAGTTTCGCGATCACCTTGAGTTCGTGCCTGGTGTTAAAAATCATGTTGCTGATTGACTGTCTAGGCTGCCCCTTTGTTCCGAGAATGATGTTTCTGTGTGTGATGATTTGGAGATGGTGTGTGCTGTGTGTTCTTTAAATGACACTGTTGGTTGTGCTCTTTCTGAGCGTGAGTGGTTAGATGGTACATCTGAGGATGATGTGGTCATGAAGGTCATTGACTATTTATCTGGTGTGTGGCCGTGTGACAAGGATTGTCATTCTGAATTGGTTCCTTATAAAAGAGTCAAAGACGAATTGTCTGTTGTGGATGGTATGTTACGTAAAGGTGGTTTACTTGTGGTTCCTTTTTCCATTCGGAGCAGAATTCTTAATTTGGCTCATGAGGGCCATCCTGGCATTTGTGCTATGAAGCGTAGGGTTAGACAAGATTTTTGGTGGCCGGCACTTGATAAGGATTAAGCATGGGCGGAAAATCCGTTTCGCTCGCGGATTTTGCAGATTTTCGGTAAATTCGCAATCCGCGAGATTCGCGAATCTCCCGCAAAATCCGCAAATCCGCGAGCAGCGGATTTCATGGCTTGCTCGCACTGTTCGCGTGAGTTCGCGGCTTCCCAGTACAACTTCGCGCCCCGCGAATAAGCGCAAAATTGCAGAAATACGATCTTAGCAAAACTGAAACTACTTACCAGGTTCAAAAGTTCAGGCTCATCATTAGTAGCCATTTCCTGTAGTGCTTCCTGAGGGGCCCCTCCAGAGTTCAGTTGCCAGTTGCAACTATTATGTGACCCTGCTCTGAACCTCAGAATAGTTACACATATGCCACAAAGGTCCTGAATTACAGCTAAGGGAGACAAGCAGGAGCCAGGCTGGAGGTTCAAATCCATTAATCAGCCCCTAATTCATTATTGTCAGTTGGGGCAGGGCAGGTGTTGTAACTAATTTTGCAACAATGAAAGCACTTAGCAAGTGCAAAAGATCACTAATCAGGAAGCACTAAGGAAGCAGGTGCCAGCTAAAAAAATATTCTGTGACACATTAATCAGCCCCAAATTAATTCAGGTCACTTGAGGCAGGGAAGGTGTGCTTGCGTTGCCACAATAATGTACACTGACTGGACAACCAGAGGGTGCTGTGATGAAACAGAGGGTGGCATGGGTGGGCCAGAGGGTGGCATGAGTAGTCAGAGAGTGGCAGTGGTGACAGAGAGTGGCAGTGATGAAGAAGAGTGTCCCAAACAGGCTGGACACGTAGAAACAACAAGTTCGCGAAACTTGCGACCCGACAGGTAAGTTCGCGTTTTGCGAAATTGTACAAAACCCTCGCGAACTGGCAGAAACCCGCGCGAACACAAAAAAAAAATCCGCAAATTCGCGAGAATTCGCGGATTTTGCGGATTGCGAGTTCGCAAATCCGCAAAATTTGCGAACGCGAGATTCGCAAAATTCGCCCATGCTTAATAAGGATGTGGAACATTTTGTGTGTGACTGTTGTACATGTGTCACTAGTGACAAGTCTCATTTGACAAGACCTTCTACTGTTGAATCTATTGTTGTAAAAAATATACCTTGCACCAAACTAGCTTTTGATATTGCTGATCCCTTTGGTATCATTGGTTGCTCTCCCAAGTATGCTCTTGTTCTTATTGATTATATGTCTATATGGCCTGAAGTGAGGTTTGTTGATAATGCCAACTCGTCATCTATAATTGGTTTCTTTCTTGATGTTTTTCTTAGAGAGGGTTTTCCGGAAGAACTGGTCTCTGATAATGGCACACAATTAACGTCATTTGAGATGCAGGGTTTTTTCAAGGTTGCGGGGATTAAGCATATTTGTACGTCTCTATATCACCCACGCAGCAACGGTTTGGTTGAACGGTTCAAAGTGTCGTTAAGGAACATGTGCAACTTGCTTTGGTAAATAGGTTGCATTGGCGCAAGGCACTTTGGGATATGTTGAGGGTTGTGAGAACTACTCCTTGTGTTAGCACTGGAGTTGCTCCGTTCACTTTGCTTCGGGGTAGGGTGGCTGGTTCCAAATTTTAAAAAGAGTAGATGTCTAGGAGAATGGTGGATTCCGGTAAATTGTCTGGTGTGACTGATGTCAGAGCTGCTGTACAGTTGAAGTATGATACTAGGCCTGATGTGCATTATTCCCTGGATGTTAAGGTGGGTGATTGGGTGAGATTAAAAAAAATAGGTTTTCTCTGCAAAGGTGAATCTCGTTTTTCATCACCGAAAAGAGTGTCTGTGGTAAATGAACGGGTGGTGGTGTTGATGGATGGAAGGGTGTGGAATACATTTTGCATTTCCATTGTTCCTAAACCTATGGTTGATGGGGTCAACAGAAGATTGGGCACACGTTCCCCTGCCGTTGGGGTGTCCTCTGATGTTCTTGGTAGGGATGATATTGTTCTTTCAGGTCATGTTCCTCCTAAGAGAGTGTCATCCAGGACAAAACGTTTACCTGTCAAGTTTCATGATTATAATATGCAGTAGTCTGTGGATGGTATTGTTCTTTCAGGTCATGTTCCTCCTAAGAGAGTGTCATTCAGGACAAAACGTTTACCTGTCAAGTTTCATGATTATAATATGCAGAAGTCTGCGGTTACGATGTCTCTGTTCTTCCTCACTGTTATATGAATCTTTGTTTTCTTCATCTTCCCATTTCATCTTTTTCTTTTCTCTTATCTTTTCTTCAATTTTTTCTGTCTTTGGTTATTTTATTGAAGAAGGGGAGGTGTGTTGGGATCTGGTGCTTAAGATCTGGAAACCCTGGTGCAAGAACATTCCCTACGTGGAACATATAGTGTGGAGTGTTCTGACATCGGCAGTTGCTGCCGGGGAGTACCTGTGGCTGGAGCAAATAAAGTATCCTCCTCGCGGACTACAGTGTGGTGACTTACTTCATTTCACCTACGTATTACAAACTATAAATAGAGGGTGGGAGAGGGGGCGGGATTGCAGTGGTTGTGAAGGAGGTTTATTCTCTAAGCCCGTGTAAGGAGAACATTGTGGACTGTGAAAGCGCCACATTTAAAATTAGGCTCATCCACAATTTTACAGTATCCGGGCTTTTAATTTACAGGCCCCCTGGGCCCTCAAGTTTGTTTTGGAAAGACCTGTTGAGTAAAGTGGTCAATTTGCGGGTAAGGCGGCGAATTTTACCATCCAAGGGGACCTCAAACTCCATTCGGAGAATGAGGGGAAAGCCGAGATTGCCAGTTTCTTTGCCGACTTGGAAGCCTTCCAGTTGACGCAGCACGTTCTGTAGGACACACATGTGGCCGGCCATTTATTGGACCCTATTTTTTCCAACCTTAGTCCGATAAAAATCTACTTGCCGGCCCGCAGGCTTGGACTGATAACTTCCTGGTATCATTCTCACTGCAGTTGCAGGGCAAAGTCAATCTTATCCGCCCAGCCCTAGTTCTTAAACACCCCTGGCAGAGGTTAGAAGAGGTTCTCTTTTCTGCCTGGCTGTCTGGACATTGGCCTCAGCTACCATCAGACATGGACACAGCAAATTTGTGTTTCCAAGAATGGCTGATGGCTGGTCTGGATAGCTGTATCCCGGTTAAACGGGGATGGAAGGGTGGAGGGCCATCTAATCCCTGGTTTAACGACCCCCTAATTATAGCAAAGAAGGGCTGCAAGCGGCTTGAGCGCACCTGGATACGCTCTTACGAAGCGGTAGCCAAGTCAGAATATCGGACGGCTGTTAAGCAGTACCACAAGTGCATCCGGAGAACACGAGCGGAGTTCGTGGCTAATAAAATCCTGGCTAGCTCGAAACCCGCTAAGACCATCTTCTTCATGCTCAAAGGCATGAAGAGCACGGGTGTTACTAAGGCCACTCCCATTGCCTCTAATCATCAGTGGGACGAGCTGGTGCGGTATTCTATTAACAAACTCTAGCAGATTTATTTGGGCCTACCAAAGGTGGCCACTACAATGGAGAGGGAGGCACCAGGTGTGGGGACTCCTTGGTGAGTTATAGCTTGTCATCTTTCCCTCCCTTGGCACCCACAGAATTTGAGGCCCTCTGCTCAAAAATTAAATCTGGATCTCCGGCCGACCCTCTGACACCTGCCCACTTTCGCCAGTTTCACTCCCTGATCTCTCCTGTAAGCCTTGATCTGGCTAATCTGTCTTTGCTGTTAGCTTCTGTTCCTCGGGCGTGGAAATACGCCAATGTCATTCCATTGTTAAAAAAAACGTCCCAAGACCCGGCCAGACCTGGAAACTATCGGCCTATCTCCCAGCTGCCTTTTTTGGCTAAGTTGGTGGAATCTCATGGGAATTCCACTCTGTCTCAATCATCGAGCAGAATGATATTCTGGACCTATCTCAGCACGGTTTCGATCTCGGCATAGTACCGAGTCCGCGCTGCTGGTTGTGGCTGAAGCCATTTGTGGAAGCTTGGAGGGTGGGGACTCTGCTGCCTTGGTCCTTTTGAACTTAAGCGCCGCGTTTGATTCTGTCTCTAATGAGATACTTCTCATACTCCTTCAGGAAATCGGGGTCAGGGATGTGGCTCTGGACTGGTGCCGGTCTTTCCTCTGGAGGAGAGGTCCTTCCAGGTGTCAGTTCCACCTTTCCACTCTCAAGTGGTTGCCTTGCACCAGGGGGTGCCGCAGGGCTCAATATTGAGCCCTCTTTTGTTTACTATCTATGTCGACCCCTGGCGGAGGTGGCAAAGGGTCAGGGGATGTCCCTTGTGTCGTATGCCGATGACACCTAATTGGTGTTTGCCTTCTCAAAGAAATGCAACATAAATTTGGGTAAATCCAAAGAGGATCTCCTAGCAGTCTCTGACTGGATGGTGGCAAACTGTTTACAGTTGAACGCCAGTAAATCGGAGATTCTTCTGTTTGGAAGGGACCGGGAGCTAAGGTCTAAGCAGTGTTGGCCGGACCACCTTAAATCCGCCCCACTCCCAAAGGAGGTTGTGCAGAACTTGGGGGTGTGGTTCAACAATGGCTTGACCTTTGATAAACAATCGAAAGTTGTCGCTGGGGTTTGTTTTGGGCTTTTGCATGGCCTGAAGCCTCTGCTTGGTTTCTTCCTCCGCAAGGTGCGACAGACCATCGTCCATGCATCCATCTTGTCCAGACTGGACTATGGTAATTCCCTTTACTTGGGCGCCAACAGGGCTAGCGTTAGGCGCCTGCAAAGGGTCCAAAATGGGGCAACCCGGATTTGATTGCACTGCCTAAATCTTGTTCAGTGACACATGTGCTCCCTAAACTCCACTGGTTACCCGTTGAACAGCGCATTCAGTTCAAGGCGCTGTGCTTATCTCATAAGATCTTGACTCACCAGACTCTATTGGGGCTATCACTCTTGCTGGAGCCTTATGTGCCTGGGCGTATGCTGAGATCGGCCGTCTTAGTGCTGGTCTGCATTCCTCGAGTGTGGAGAGCGAGGGCTGGGGGGCGGTCTTTCCGCTGGTTGGCGGCGAAACTGTGGAACTCCCTCCCGGCTACTATTAAAGCCATACCGAACCATCTGGCATTTCGTAAGGCCTTAAAGACCTGACTTTTCCTTATTGCTGCTTAACCACCCTGCCACACCGTCAGGCACTCACCTTCTGGTTTCTGGTT